>NW_024609868.1:162829331-165229331 GCF_016920785.2 Ixodes scapularis | reverse complement strand
AAAGAAACACAAAATAGATTTATTGATAAGAAATAGTACTTTAAAAACTAAAATCGCTGTAACGACATATGAAACGATAAATTAGAGAGGACACAATCTTTTTTTTTTTTTGGCACAAACTCTCCTTTTTTTAAGCTTTTTTTAATTATAGCCATTTTTACTATCCCTATCTCTCCAAAACAAACGTTACTTTTCTTTCTCTCTTCTTTTTATGCTCTCTTCGTCGCATTTTTAAATATATGTGTACGTCCGGAAATATACTTAAGTTTATTTAATGTCAAAGATGAACTTTTTTTCTTAAAAATATATTGAATGCATTTCATTTTTAGGGCCCTCAAATTTCGTGTGCGAGGTATGTAGCCTCGATGACATCGTACCAAAGGCACCACAAATGCATAGAATTTAGAGTTTGTTCGGGACGCCACATGACATCATGACTTCGCGTGACACCCAACGTGACGTGACATCATTACGTCAGGTGGCAAAATGACGTCATGGGACAACGTCAGGCGACACGACCTGACATAGTGACGTCACGCTACGTGAAACTGTGACGTCACGCGTCATTTTGACGTCACACTGTCCCGGTGATCACGCGACAGGCTGACGTTACGGGACAAGCTGAAGTCGCACGTCGTTAAGATCGGAGACGAACGGAAAGAATGGGGACAGGACACACGTTTCAAACTCAGCTAACAACTTTTATTGAAACCATCCCGCACCCACATCCGGACAACAGCGCACGTCCAATGGCTGACCGCTATACAATTCCTAGACTAAACTGCCCACATAGCAAAAACACACCTCGACAGGACATTCAAGTGACCTCGAAAGAACAATGGGAACAGAAGCCGCAAGGGACCAACCCTGAACCCAGAACAACTGGTTCTCACACACAATGGACGAACCCGTATAATAACTCTTTCCCTCGAAAACCCCAAGATAACTATGCCGCATAGGTCCCATGGCTGACCTCTCATAATCCTTAAATAAACCGCCGACGGAAACTACCATTCCTAGCGAACGAAGGGACGTCCAGTGACCTCGAAAACCCCATATATCGAGTGGCCTCAAAAACCACAAAAACATTTCACGAAAAAAAAAAAAAAAAAAAATTACAGCAACAAAAACTTTCGCGTTACCGCACTCATTGTAATAGAGCGTTTGCTAATGCAACTTCTAGCGGAGGTGATTCTAATCATCTCATTTATATTAACTCTTTTTGAGCAATCTCGTTTCCTGCAAACAACTACTGTTTTTTTTTCCCCACTCAGGAGAACAGTTGCCACATTCCTTCACATGT
Source organism: Ixodes scapularis (assembly GCF_016920785.2). Lineage (NCBI taxonomy): Eukaryota > Metazoa > Arthropoda > Arachnida > Ixodida > Ixodidae > Ixodes > Ixodes scapularis. The sequence goes on along the minus strand of NW_024609868.1, from coordinate 165,228,028 downwards.
TTCGCAATTTCTGAGTTGGGAGCTTTGTTTTTTACCGCTCACTTGTGCTTCAGCAACCTTTCGTTTAAACAGCGTGTATTTTTATTGCATGTTTTTGTATTTAAGCATATATTTTTATTAGATTAGCTTGAAGTGGCTATGCATGGCTATCAGTAACTATTATTTACAGTTCATGCAATTGCAGCATGTATTAGATTTGAATGACTTCAACTCGATATTTTTGCTACAGCACCTATTCTTCACAAGGTTGGCTTGGATTGGCGATTATTGGCCATAATCACCTGTTCCTGGCCTGAGTGGCTTGAATTGACTATAAGTGACTATTACTTATAATTAGCAGCTATTTCTTTGTCTACAAACTGGAATGGCTTCAAGCGGCTATTTTCGGTTAATATTTTCATTTTTACCAGATTGGCTTCGAATGACTGTGAATGGCTATTCGTGAATATACATTGAATGGCTACGAATGGCTATTCGCGGAGATCCACAATTAAACTTGCTGATAGTCATTGCTAGCCACTTGAAGCCAATCTAGTCAAATATAAATGAAAAGAGCCATCAATACCTACTAAAAGCCTGCCCGGTCAGTAAACACCAAAAATTGCTTATAACTATCAAGACTAGCCACTAATAGCCATTCGTAGCTATTTCAAGCCAGTATAATCAAGCATAAATGCCTATAGTCAATAATAGCCACTTGTAGCCAGTGTCGTCCATAAACAGTGAAATAGCACAGAATTCTCCATTATACTCACCACTAGCCATTGCTAGCCATCTGAAGCCAATCTGGCCAGAAATAGATGATAATAGCCAGCAATAGCCATTTAAGCAATTCCAGTTGGTAAACACAAACATCCCTCATAACAATCAACACTGGTCACTAATAGCCTTTTGTAGCCATATCAAGCTATTGCAATAAAAATAAATGATTATAGCCAGTTATAGCCACTTGTGGCCATTTTCATTTATAAACACTGAACTAGCACATAATAGTGCTATTTGAAGTCAATCTCGTCAGAAATAGATGCTAATAACCACCAGTAGCCACTTAAAGTCATTCTAGTTAGTAAACACAAAAATCACCTGTAACTATCAACGCTAGACACTTATAGCCATTTGCAGCAATTTCAATCAAATCTATCTAAAACTTGATTCATAAGCCAACAATAGCCGCTTGAAGCCATATTCATTTTTAAGCACCGAAATAACACAGAATTGTTTATTGATCTCATCAATATCCATCAACAGCCATTTCAATTCAATCTGTTTAAAAATAAATACAAATAGCCAACATTATCTACTTGAAGCCATTCCATTTCGTAAGTATAAAAAAAAGCTCAAGCAATGGCTAGCTACTAATAGCCGTTTGTAGCCATTTGAAGGCGAACTAATCAAAAATAGGTACTTATAGCCAGAATTACCAACTTGAGGCCATTCTTATTCATAAACAGCAGATAATTGATATTATTACTGACTAACAGCCATTAGTAGCCATTGAGCCAATCTGGTCAGAAATATATCTAATAGCCAACAATAGCTACCGGAAGTCATTCCAGTTCATAAACAGAATTAAATGGCTTAGTTTTCATTAGTCATTATTAATATTTGTAGCCCCCCATATCTAGGAAATATATATAAATTGGAGGCTGATAGCCAATAATAGCCAGTTGAAGCCATATGCATACCCCAATGCCGAAATAAATAATTGTCAATTATCTCATCAATAGCCATTGGCAGCCATTTAAGGTCAATTTGGTCAAAGAAGATGCTAATAGTCAATAAAAGCTACTTGAAGCCGTTCATAAGTGTAAACAAACAAAAATGACATAAATATCAATAATAATCAATTCTAGTCGTTTAGAGTCAGTTCAAGTAGACCTCATAAAAAATGGATGCCTGTAGCCAATTTTGGTCACTTGGAGCCAAGGATATCAAAGAGGGATGTTTCGGTAGATAAAACAAATAAATCAACAAACTCGGTAAAGGTTATTAATTATTTAGATTTTACAAAATCATTATACAAGTCCTGACTGGTGTATACAACACACTGCATTTTGACATCAAGATACCAAGAGGTCCAATATCACGAGCTTATGCTCCCTGTGCTCAATCAAACAAAGGAAATAATTCATAGACTATCAATTTCTCTATTGAGTCAGACCTACTTGATTCATTTCCGGGGAAAGTGGCGAGTTCTCCACTCCTTACCGCCAGGATCGCTTTCTAGGTCCGTCTCCCATTTTACCCCGATGCTTCCTGTATTATTGTCAACGGGATTTGCTGGGGTGTTCGAAAAACTGCCTGGTTTGCATAACACGCAGTCTGGAGCGCCCTCCAGCCAACTGCTGTGCACACCGGGCCACCGAGTAAACATACTTCACTTATACCTGGTGTCTCCCCAGGGATCTGTGCGACCACTAAACCATCTGGTGGGAATACTAGGCTGGCGTTTTGTTTGCATCAACATGTCTGACAGCCACACCAGATCTTCCGGACTGTCCGCCGAAATACACCACATGGTGTATTTTTTCATTAGGGAATTGCCGCTAGTTAAGCAGTAATTGCTCTTCGCGTAATTAATCACAGGAAGTGGAAAACTTCCCATTATTAACATATAGAAAACCAAAGAATTAGAAACAAAAATAATACAACACGCAGACAGGTCTGTTTGCCCACTTTTTCGTCCTAAATTTCCGGTTCATAAAATGTCTAAAATGCATCTGCTGGCCTGCATGTGCCCCGATATCTTCCTCTATCGTCCATTAACGCGTATCTTTATCGCCTGATTTCTAGAATAGTGGTTTAGTTTTACTATAGAATAAACGTATCGCTTCAGTTCTAACTGTTCTACCATATTAAAGTTTCCTGTTCACCGTGGCTTTGGCAACGAACAGCTCTACGGCCAAGTTCGGTTACGTAACTCAACTCGGCACTCGCTTGGCAGAAAGTTTTATCGGTTCGTAATGGCATACGGCGCCTAGTCAAGGACTGCAGCTTCTTTTATGTTAATTTTTTTGTTGTAGCGTGAAGATAAAACAGCGTTAAGCCGGAAATCGCACGTTGTTTTTGGAATTTACCGCAGGGACAGTTTAAAAAAAAGGGGGGGGGGGCTTACGAAATCTGGTAGATCTCAGAATACACTTAAATAATATAAAGTGGTCAGAAATAAATGCAGGTGTTACAAATGACCAATTCGTTCAAACACTAGCCTGGCCTTCAAATATAATCCGACCAGGAAGTGCCCATGCTTTTATTTTGGGGGGCTTTTATGCAAACGAACCACCTCTGACTCCAACGATTGGCAATAAAAGCGCAAATTAAGAAGAATTGTAGCTTTACTTTTTACCAATTTAAATATATACATATAAACAAGAAACGACTTCCTTTTGAATATACAACAGATGGTAGTCCTTGTAATGTTTTTTTGCATCGGGTTTCTTTATGGCGAAAATTTTGTACATAAAATATTGACATTTGCATGCTTCTCACAAATTGGAAAGACTGCTGTAAAGTTGAGTGCTTTAGAAAATATATTACTCATAAAACGCGAATGAGAAAGTGTATATAATATTTAATTTTTTTCCATTACATGTAACCTTCATTTAATTAAATTTAACTTTGCCAATCATCTAAGAGATAAATGAATAGAAGTTATTATTAAGACACGCATTTGCGCAAGTTCTTTTGCCATTCAATGGCCTTTTAGGTAACACACTTCCCTGTGTAGTAAACTAGCTATAAAATGATTATTCACGTCACATCCATACAAGTCGCTTGCTTTGTAACTAACTGAAGTACCAACATTTCTTCAGTGAATCTAATTTTGTTGCCGGCCGAAAAGGGCCTACCAGTCTGGACAGTTGGTCTAGTTAATATACGTTCATGATAAAAAAACAGCGCGAAAAAACCTAAGGACACAAAGGAGAGATGCGCGTCTGTTCATTGAGTAATTTTTTCCTCTATGTCCGAGCAGGAGACCTTGACTGTGATCAGACTGCAGGAAGACCACTGAAGCGCGAATGTCTTCCAAGTATGAATATGTTATCTGCTTCGTACTTTTATCGGCTTGTGATGGCTCAATATAGTTATTAAATTCGCGTAAAGCTTTTTAGTTACCCCATCAATCTCCAATGACACGTTTTAATAAGGATACTAAAAAAGATTATTGAGACATTTTCGCTTATATTTTAGTAATTTGCGTGCTTTATATTTGACCGGTCGTCATTGACATCATTTCCGAATTCCACTAAATTTTGCCACGCAGTGCGAAATCACTTGGAGTGAAATTAGATGCACTGAAGTGCACTCGCTTGAATCGACCGTAAAGGAGTCGGTCTGACAAAGGTATTCGACAAGTGAAAGAAAACTCGGGGGTCCTGCCGAGAAGCATATAGGTACTTCCTCACAAAGATAAAACCATGGAGCCGATCCACGGCACTGGTTGACCAATTTCATAAATGCCCATACACGTGGACGGGTATTTGTGATGTGCTTGAAACAGACCAATCGTATTTGCCCCATTGATTAACTCCATGAGCAAACAACTATACGCTGCTGGGAACGCCGCAATTTTGCTTCGCAATTGCAAATAAAAAGACGCAGTGGGAGCCGCGACCAGGCGTTATCAAGTGGTAAATTGTAGTGTTTTACCAAGTTGCGTCACCCCGCAAAGGGATCCAGGCCTACTATCAACCATCACGTTTTCACTCTAAAAATGTAACGTGTTATTGGTAATGTTAAAGTAGATTATTGAAAATATTACCTCCCTTACTTTTTTTTTCTCGACACCTTGTATTTTACGGAAACATTCCCAAGGGATAAAATACGCAACTTTTTCCAGAAAAGTTTCAAATGTTTGTTCGAAATAATCACGTTATGTAGTAGGTCAACATATTTTTCTTTCATTCATTTTGCCAGGCGTTCCTGTGTCTTTTCATGGTGCAGATGCCTTAAAAATTTAACAAAAAGTTGATATTAACCATTTATTTTAAGAACACATGCGACTATAATAGGACCGAAAACTTATAAGTGTTTGAAATTAAACAAAAAAGTATAATTCCAAAATATATCTGATAAAAACGTGTTACTGTTTTCTATTTTAAATAGACAATATTTACCATCTAGTAAAAGTCTGAGTTTTCAAAGAATAACAAATACACTCATAAAACGTAGTTTTTTTTTTAAACATATACACCACGCGTATATGGTATGGAATTCACACAAGAAACGAGGAGCTACAAAGATTAATATTGTTTAAACCCGATTTTTTTTACCTACTGCTAGTATTGAAAATGTCGCAAAAAAACTCCGTTTTAAAGCAAAAATCAAAATGTGTTCAGTATGAAACGGCATACTTTACGGCTATATGTAGATTAAATCTGAAATAACAACCGAGCAGAGTTTGTAGGAACTATTTTTTTTTGTTTGTTTTAAAAGCGAGACAAATGTTTACGAAGATCCTTATTCCGCTTAGTCCCTCGTTTGGAGGGGGGGGGGGGGGGGGGTCTTTAAGTCCCAAGGAGCATGACTCAAGATGGCCTCATGTAATACTCCCTCATCGGATCCACAACGCTATGCAATTTTCGTCCGGGGTGGGTTACACGGTTTCATACGAAACGCTTATGCGGACTCTATGGTGCGCGCGCTCATACGTTTACCGCTCATTCGCCCAATATGCTCAGAAACGACACCATAGCGGCTCTGGCGCCACATCTGAGCTGTAGCTTTGTTTCTCCTTACGGTTTGCGTAAGTGTTTACAATTATTTCATTAGAATCGAATCGGGGGTATTCCTTCGGTGTTTTATTTTTTCCCACAGTCTCTGTATTTTGGAGAATTAATAGACCCGTTTCGAATGTCAATCGAGCAGCCTTGTCGGTTGCCATTGCTCGGACAGGCAGCATGTGATTGGACGCGAACCCTCGCCGAACGCTGACGCAGCACTCGTGACCAATGCATGGTCAGAGTACGTGGTCAAGCGACGGTGGATACACGATGGCGCCGACTTTCAAACAAGGTCTGCTCTTGGTGCCGGGGGAAGACTCATCGTTTATCTGGGTTTATGTCGAAGAAAAATTGGACCGAGGTAGGATTACCCGCCTCCAGTAAATACGGTACACACCAGTAAACGCGGCCAGATTCTAAAAAGCGCCCCCGTGCGGATTTGAGAAACAGCCTTAGGGGCCCGGTTTAAAAAGAAAACAAAGGCCTCATGGACCGCCCAGTACGGGTCTGGGTGAACGCAAACGTGTAAATGAACATTTTATTCCACGAAACACCTGTGTTTTTTGTGTTTTTTTTTTTTGTGTGTGTGTGTGTTTAAGGACAGCTCCAATTTGGCGGAATTTTTCGCTTTAACCCGATTTTGCTAAAACCGGCTAGGGGGTTCATTTTTGTTATTTATCGGTACACACCGAAGCAATGGAACTCTACCTACGCTCAATAATAAAAGATATATGTATACGTAGAAATGCCTCATTAAAATATATTCTAGACGCCGAAGTTTTTCACGCACTTTCAGAGAAAAGCACAGCAAATTCGGTTGTTGAGAAGTTAAAGCTAGATTAGAAAAATCGTTTTTGTTGTTTGAATTTTTTAAGTTTTGAGAAGCCTCCAATAATTTTAAATATAAATGCTTAATAATGCTGAATATAATGCCTGGTAGTTTTTCGGTGGTGACTAAATGAAGAGATGTCCTCACGGCGGCCTTTTCCGCATTAAGAGAGGGTTTCCCGCAAATTCCTAGTTCGGAATGGTGCCCTACTTGAACATAGCAAATATATTTCTCCGCTGAAAAGCCACAGGTTACTCAATTGCATCTTTACACGTGCGACCCCGTAGGCCCTCCAATATTTCTTTTCGTTTCTAAGTTGGGCAAACCGTTTGCGCGAAGTGCTTACTACATATCACTCAATACGTTAACTGGCGATGACACATCTGCATTTAAGTAATCAGCTTCATGTTATATCGTTCAAGCGAGTGTCCTCTCAAGGACGGTCAGGAATCGGACTGACGACCGTAACGGTCGGACGTGCCTGAGTAACTGAAGGCTGCGACAAAAAGAAACGAATGAAAAGCCGCAATGCTGGAGACGAGAAAAAGAGGTTAGCGGAAAGCTTCCCTCCTTTTACGTGACGTGGATTGAGGAAAGGCTCGCGGTCCATTTCCTTCTCTCGTAAGAGCGTTTTATGCGGCATCTGCACACGTGCGAAAAATGTTTCCGCGAGCAGCACAGACACAGGTAGGTTACGGCTATAACTAATCCCTTTGAATATACATATACTTTTATACCAAAAACATATTACTGTTTTCGTTCTGACGTCGTTAAGAAATGGCGCCTCATTCAGGTACAACCCTGTAGTTTGTTACCCCGCGCTGGTCGTTGTGAAGTTCTGATTTTCAGTTTGGCATTAACCCAGACGCGGAGCTAGCGTACAGCGCCAGGGAAAATTAGCAGGAGCTCGCGCTATCAGCTTTTGCTCACTATTCTCTTGCACCGCAAACCTTGACATCAGGGAAACTCTTGTTGGCGCAAACTTCTTTATCGCAATTGTAGAATAGGGAAAATCTCACATGCTAAGTTTGATTGCTTTGGTTCTGAAAGGGGTACTGAAATATTATAAAATAATCTCATGTTAGGCAGAAACTAAGGTCGTAAATCATGATGATTAGTACGTAACGTGAATGAGTAGCATATGATAAACTTCCGATGTAGTGGTCGCGCTCACTGCTACACGCAGTTCGTTTAATGTGCATGTGGCAAGATTATACGCGTAAAGTAGTTCATACCTTAAAAATAAAAGTATCTTAAATCGCCTTATGAAGCAACGCATCAGTTAAATAAAGCAACGTAAGGATCTCAGACAAAACTTTGTCTTGTTGGGTGGATATAATAATATAGTAATAACAAAAGAATCTCCAGCGAATGCCTTGAATAAGAACACTACGAAGTCCTCGACTATCGAATCGACTTCGCGAACGCACGTGTGGTTGACACCGACCATCATTTTACGAAAACAAGTTTTCTACAGTGATGGCTCATTAAACACACTTCATAGAATTATGTCATGTCCCTAGTTGCCTTGCAATCTACAGAGAACCTCCGGTGTAAAAAAAGCTTGCTATTGACAAGACAACCAAAGACCTGCTACTATCACATATTGCTTCCCTCTGCGATTCAGTCACCACTGAAGAAAAAAGCCAGCAGGTTTTGAAACATTGGGACACTTTTCTGAGGCATTAACTAGAGTCTATTTCACTTTTTGTACACGTTAAATTGTACATGCATGTCTTAAATGCCTTTGTAAAATTGTTGCTGGCCACCGTCAAAAAATGTGCTAGATTTAAAGACAGCAAGACCTTCATCTTCCTCCTGGTTGCCCTTGGATAACCGAATAAGTTTCGCCGTCGGGACATTATTGGGCTTCAAATTCCAAATGAGCGCGTCCTTGTGTTCAGTCTACGAACATTGCGTCGTTGTTCTTAAAGATACATGGTCTCGCAGCCGCTCGTAAACTAAAGGCAGGCAATGTAGAAAACAGCATCAAATTATATCAAATAAAATCGCATGTATTTGTTTTCACATCATATTAGATGAGATTAGGGGACTCAGAGTAAAAACTGCTGACTACCACCTAGACGAATGTCCTGGCCGCCACGAAGTTCGTGACAGCAGGTAATAAAACCAAACAATCTACCAATAATATACTGATATACATACATACACATATATATATATGAGTGGTTACATCTGAAATCGTGCAGGCAAAAAGGGTCGAACTTTTAATTTCGATAAAAAAAAATATGTTATGCGCCGTTTCTAAAAACGCAGTCGCCACAAACCGCAAGTTCGTCGGATTTTTAGTTCTCGACTTATGAATTCTGAAAAAGGCCGCGGCGAAAAACAGTGTTTTTCACACCCGTCGCGGGTCGGATGTTTCGCTTGATCTCCCGCAGTGGATTTTCAGTCCACATTTTATTATCTTTTTGCAAGTACTCTGTAAGTACAGGTACAATGCTCTAATACCATAAAATAGTTTTATGCGTTTTACTTTCTTTCTATAAAAATGTCAAATACGCCCCCTCGGTCAATTGTTGACGAAATTTGACAATTAAACAATGGCGATCTACTTGGGTTACATCGATATGTTTTATGTCCACGGAGAGCCCAAAACACCTTCTTTATATGTATTGTAATATGACTTGGCTGCATAAAATATCCTTTGCGGTACGTTTACGTTAATGTTATGTAAAAACCAAAAAGTACCATTTTTGAAAATGATTTTCTCAAAAAAACATTTCTTTTTTTCATTTTTTGTTAAAATGTAGATGTGATAGTTTTCTATACGAACATCAAGTCGAGAAAGTGTTATTTTGTTTGCATGTTCTATATTTAAGCATCAATATCGTACAAAAACGTGTTTTTACGGCTCGAAATGGACTTTCCGAATTGCGCGTCTTCACAAACTTGGAAATATTTTTGCCTTTTTTAACCCTCCCACATAGCAATCAAATATAGTAGTTCCACCCTGTTATATTTATTGATTATTTCAATTTTATTATAGGCGGCATGCTACATCGGAGGAGTTCAAAAGAGAAAACAACACTTCTTAACAGACCATTAGGTGTCGCAAATTTTTAACGTGTAGGAGTCGGCAGACGTCTTATTGATTCGGGGCCCTCATTGGTCGCATGAACGTCCCGCCCTTTCGGAGCCAGCAGATGACCACGACCTTTCGCGCTCGTTGTTTTAGATAGGACGGCCCGTGACAGTAAAGCGAGCAGCGCACCCTGTGTCACGAGGCGTGAAATGGTACGAACGTGTCGTTGACGGCCACCCAGGAGGAGTCAGTCAGAGTATTCCACAAGGGAAAGCAAAGGAATCGTTGCCTGAAAGGATGAGGACACCACGGCCTTACAATATCGACGGTCAACAACTGTTCTGCCCGCCAAAACAACGCCGCGTGCGCGCTAAAACCGGCGGCACGGGACACAAATACCGCAGACGCACACACGAAGATGGGCCGGTTTCGTTAGGGATGTGGGGAAATTTGAAACCAGCCATCCGTGCATGCGTGAAACGATACCGCCTGTTTGCTCTAGCTTCGAGCGCCCTATCCTCACCTTGAAACGGCCGTGCTCTATCTCTCTCCGGGGAGATCCGATAGTACCGAAGGGTTATCTGTTAAACTTAAGGAAGAAAACGAGAAGGGGCTGTTTAAGTTTAATTTTCCCCACCAACCCACTCGTTCTTTCCTTGTAAAGGGTTATCTCTTTTGAAAACAGCAAAGCCCGGAGACTGACATTAAAACGAGCGTGTTGGTAAATATACTTGTGTTTGTATTCTGCCCGGAGACTAGTTGGGTCGAAGTCAGCCTCCTTGTGAACTATAACCGTTTGTGAAGAGTGGGCTTCTCAAGAGATGAAAAGTTAGCGCCGGCTGACGTGTTCTTTTAAAAAAGGGAAGGGGAAAGAGAAAGTTTGAGTAACTGCAGAAACTACCTCGAAAGCTCCTCTCCTGATATGAAGCTTGAGGCATAGTCTCGGTTACCTGCTCGCGCATCGCTGCTCGAATCTAGTCTTCACTTTGTTTTGCAGAGCCACTGTTCCGCACAGCCGTCATGGATGTGCGTAATAAAAGGAGGAACAGATTCGAGCATCATCTGGACGCCGTCATTCTGCCAGACTTCAGTATCGTGGGACCGACTCGTGTGTGTTTCTTCGCCCCGCTGAACTTTGTTTCTCGGGTGCGGTTTTTTCTGAACGTTTTTTTTCCCAATGTTTTCTTACTAACTGTTTCTTAGCACTGTTCAGTTGTTGGGTTTATTTCGTCATGGCGTAGCGGCCTGGCGGTGATGTAGAGAGCGTGTTCGCACGCATTTGGTTGCGTCCCGTTTAGGGAATGGCCGGAGGAGTTGGTTTTTGTTCTTGCCATGTGCGGCTGAGTTTTCACGTCTTTATTATATTATTGTCTCTTTTTTTTTACCTTTACGTGTCGTCGACTTCTTTGTCTGACTCTCCACCAGGCGTGGACCCACCGCCTTGCCACCGCTCGAACCTAAATACTTTATTTTTTTAACCCAATTTTCGTTAAGATCGGAGTTGGGCAATTTAATTCCTATTTATTTATTTTTATTTCATACCCCTCTTCGCGACACACTCCCCGTGTGTTTCGGACCGTTTCTGTCTCATCACTTTTGTGTATTACGGAAGTGAAAGGACATTCCCTGGTGACCTGTGCGATGTGCGGTGAACAAACCCCAGTGTTTGGTTTCGGAAAGAATTGTATATGATATAGCGACGGATGTGGTGGCTTTCTTTGTCTTAGTAATATGACAGCTAATAGCTAGTCGTGCTAGTTTACTGTGAAAGGTTTATAAATCGAAACAATACAACCTCTGTGCCTTTTGGTTATTGAAAGTCCACTGGGCCTGCTGATTTGGTTAGATATGTATCTCGTGGTTCCCGCTCTTATCAAAACATAAACAAATATTCAATACCACAAAATTCGTTTAAAATTGATTACAAAATGCAGAAGAAAATTCAGGAAAACTTTTTCAGAATTCATAGAGACGCATGGGTCGCTATGTCTGACTTGGGTCTTGCAAAACAGACTTATTTTTCCGATATTGAGGCCTAAAGATAAAACATACAAAAAATACACACTTTCTAGGCTTTATTTTCGTGTAGACAACTATCATATCTACATTTGAACAAAAAAGAAGAAAAATAAAAAAATGCATTTTTTGAGAAAATCAATTTCAAAAATGCTACTTTTCGGTTTTTGCATAATATTAACGTGAACGTACAGCAAAGAATATTTTAAACAGCCGAGTCATTTTATAATACATAAAAAGAGTGTATTTTGGGCTCTCCGTGGATATAAAACATATCAATGTAACCCAGTAGATTGCTAGTAATTAATTGTCAAAGTGTGTCAACAATTGACCGAGGAGGCGATTTTGACATTTTTACAGAAAAAAGCAAAACTCCTAAAATTATTTTATGGTATTGGAGCCTTTTAAATCTGTACACAGAGTGCTTGAAAAAAGATAATATAATGTGGAGTGAAAATCCACGGCGGGAGATCAAGCGAAACATCCGACCCACGACGGGTGTGAAAAACACTGCTTTTCGCCGCGGCCTCTTTAAAAATTCATAAGTCGAGAACAAAAAAATCCGACGAACTTGCGGTTTGTGGCGACTGCGGTTTTAGAAACGGCGCCATAACATATATTTTTTTCATCGAAATTCAACATTCGACCCTTTTTGGCCTGCACGATTTGAAATGAAACCACCTATATATATACATATATATATATATATATATATATATATATATATATATATATATGTACTAATATTATACTGATATATGAAGAATAATTTGAGTACAAAAATACCCGAAAACACTGGTCATTTGAAAACACAAACATATAGCATATCAGATAACACAACAAAATCACACAGCAACAAAACCGCAGTATTAAAAAAAATCACACCAACAAAATTGAATTGAAAATTCCTTTGTGTGAGTGTTTATGAAGGTATTGAATTTCTAAACAAACTATTTAGCATGTTGAAAAAAATGCAATGAAGCGTCTGATCAATGTAGTTAGTACGCAATGGACGGATTACTCCGGGCTGAATATGTTTTAGGTCGCGCAGGATGATGCGATCCTTTAGATTAGCTAAATGAATGAATTGAACATTGTTACGCTGAAGAGCCGTTGTTCAAAGCATGAACGCATTTATTTGTTGAATCGCTTTCCGTTTAGGGTTTTAAATAATTATGCAGTGGGATAAAAACTGGAACAAAAGGAATTCCACGTACTGCCTTTTTTTATAAAAGGTGCCAGTTTCTAAAAATTTGCTCTAGTTGTGGCGCCGGAAACAAGGTAAAGTAATTTAAATGAAAAAAAAAGCTAACAAATTATGAACACTTAATTTAATATCAGTATTAATTATAGATTAAAACGTTTCTATTGGGCCAACGCATTTATCTCAGGCTGATTAAACATGACCCATGCGATCATTCCAGCTCACATAGTGGGAAGACAACACACACCCGTATTTTAATACAGTTTACAAATTCAATCTGTTCTCTAAGGTAAATAATGTGGAGCATTTATCCTTTTATGTCCAGGATTAAACAAAATAGATTTGGTCTTTTTAAAGCTTAAATTTTAATCGTCGATGAGTGGCAAGGCGGTGATTAGCCTGAAGACTTTTTGTATTGTCGCAATAAAAGTACAAACATAGTCTTGGGTACAAATAAATACAGGTATCGTTCGCCTAAATGATCCGTGTTATACCACTGCCTTGAGCCACGTTTACGATGTTGTTATTGCACCCCCCCCCCCCCCCCCCAAAAAAAAAAGGAAAGTCGTCCATAATTCCCTGTAATGCCAAATTAGACCGCAGCTCTTGAGAAGAATTGGAGGGTACGGAAAGGAGGGTATGCCCCTCCTCCTCCGCCTCCCCCTCCTTCATCGTCTTCCTCCCCTCCTCCTCCTCTCCTCCTCCCCTCCTCCTGCCTTCATCCCCCTCGCCCTCCTCCCCCTCCCTCCCTCTTCTCTTATTACATCACTCGTGACCCTCGTGACGTCACTTGTGACCCTCGTCGGGGCCTTCACGAGTGACCTTCGTGACGTCACTCGTGAGGGCCTCGTAAGGGTCACTGTGAATGTCCTGACCTTCGTCATGACCTTCCCTCATTACCTTCGTGACGTCACGTGTGACATCGTTATGGGAAACGTGCCATAATGCAACGCGCGGTTACTCCGACGGCGACGCGGACGGCGACGGCGACGCCACTCAAGCCGGAAACGGGCGCCTAAGAGCTGCACTCTAATAAGTTAAAATTAGTCGAACATCCTTCCTTGAGGAACTTCCAATGTTTTGACTTGTCTACTTGTATAAAAGTTTAGAATGCACATACTGAATTTTATTAAGTCTGTAAGATTTTAAAATATGAAGCACTGTGCCTCTCATTTAAAAAAAAGTGATTTGGCAAGTAAAATATTATGATTAATGGAATCAAATGCGTTTGGGTAATCAAGAAAAACGCCTAAAGTTATTTTTTTTTGGTCGTCGAATCACTTCACAAAGAGCTCTTTGATTCAAAAACGCTATTTCTTAGATCGATGCTTACGATATTCAAATGGTGGATGACTAATTAAGGAATGTTTACTAAGATGTTTAGGAATCTTTGATGCCAAAAATTTCTCGAGTGGTTTGGAAAAGACAGGAAAATTTTAAATGTGCCTATAGCTGCTCATTTCGAACATATCCTCGACTTTGTGTGGGATTCTAACTTTTATACCTGCATCTTGAGTGGGAAAACACATTTCAAATGCAAGGTTATAGGGAGGTATATGTTAAATTTGGTGACAGTATATATCAATAACGTATTTTATAGGTTTCATCTGCACGTTTAAGGCCTCCATTCATTTACTATTTTAAGATTCAAAATAGTTCGGCGCACTTCTGACTAATTAGTAAGGAACAAATTCATTTTCTTCCTCGATAACGATGGCATGAACTCTTAGAACTATAGCTATACAGGAAAATGGCACACAAGTAGAAGCACAAACATTTACAAAAAGTTTCTTCTTGACATCCGCAACCTCATATCCCGAGAGGAAAGCGTTTAAACATTTCAATATAGAAATGAAACATTTCTGACTTGTCGAAATCGAGCACGTGAACGATAAAGGTCATTCTTGATTTTGGCACGTCCGAGTAGTCGAAGCAAGTCGCGGGTCGTGGGTTCCTTCAGACCGTTTGAGAAGTGGAGTGCTCGTGTTGAAAAGGGGTTTACCTGCGTTCTTGTTTCACACGGATGACTTACCTGGAGCAGCCTCGTTTGCCAACGTAGCGCATTTCTATCTATTTTAAGAATACTTCGCTAGTCTCGCGCTTCTCTGATTGCGGCCGGTTCCCCAATACTCGAGTTTCTGGGTGCGCTAGCACACGCGGGATTTGAACATCTCCTTGAGTCCGCGATACCAGAGGCGATATTAAAAACCACCATCACTTTACGAGGAAACCTCAATAGCACGTGATGTGGCTTACTGAAATTGAGAGACCCTAAATGATGGTCGTCCTGGAAATTAGTCACTGAAAGCTACCCCGAGCACTCGGTTGTCAATGCGACGACATTACTTCATGATAATATTGTCGAATCTGCATTAGATATTATTGCGTGTGCGCAGTCGACAGTTATTTTTTTCGAAGATTGTATAATATGCACACAATTCGCGTATTTCGTAATAGCGGAGTCAGTTTTTTTCTTCTATAGACGTCATTCGTTATACCCAACAGACAGGGAAGTTTGTTAGGACAAGTAGCGCCGTGTTACGCGAACTTCTCAAGACTTTGAGGCGTCTAGGAGATCGGTGCGCGTGATTCGGGAAATTCGGTAGTGCAAGAGGTAGAAGAAGACAAAGGGGTCCATATCACAAGAGCGAATGACATTTTAGCGAACGGCGACATTTGAGCGAATGGTCGTTTTAGCGAATAACGGGGGCGCGCGTTAACCCATCCGTCGCGCTGTGCTTTACGCCGCTTCGCGGCGACAGTCTGCGGCAACTCATTACAAAAATATGAGCTCACTTGGCCCACCCGAAAACGCCGCTTCGTGGCGTCCGACTATTCGCTAAAATGTCATTCGATGAAACGTGGGCGTTCGCTAAAACGTCATTCGATCAAGTGAGTGCCTCCCAAGACAAAGTATATATAAAAACGAGTTGTCTGTCAGCGCGGTTTGTTTAAATTTTGCTTTATTTTTCGTGTGTAAGGAGTGAGTGTTGTTTGGAATAGTGCGCTGTAGTGTGTGTAAAAATGAGCAATCAACTCGCCCAAGCGGCTACGTTAACTTTGGGGCGGCCCACGACTTCAATCATTAGACCAAAGGTACTCGAACGTTTGAGGTCAAACGTTCGAGTACCTTTTAGAGCGCAGCTCTTAGGGGCCCGTTTCCGGCTTGAGCGGCGTCGGCGTAACCGCAACCATCGTAACCCTCGTGAGGGTTACGAGGGTTAATCTCATGAGGGTTACCCTCACGAGGATCACGAGGGCCACGAGGGTTACTTACCCTCGTAACCCTCACGAGGGTTACGAGGGTTAGTTACCCTTAAAAGGGTTACCTTCACGAGGGTTACCCTCACGAGGGTTACTTACCCTCGTAACCCTCACGAGGGTAACGAGGGTTAGTTACCCTCACGAGGGTCACGAGGATTATGAGAGTTACCCTCACGAGGGTCACGAGAGTTACCCTCACAAGGGTCACGAGAGTTGCCCTCACAAGGGTTACTAGGGTTACCCTCACGAGGGTCACGATGATTACCCAGGTCACGTGACCCCCGTTGACGTAATCGCCACTGATGACGTCATCAGTGACGTCACCGGCATCCGCATCGTCATCATCTCTGATGACGTCATCAGTGACGTCACTGATGACGTCACCGGCATCCGCATCGTCATCATCATCACTGATGGCGTCATCAGTGACGTCACTGATGACGTCATCGGCATCGTCACGTGGCCCCAGGTCACGTGACCCCCCCCCAACGCCACGTGACGCCCCAAGGTCACGTGACTCCCACAAGGTCACGTGACCCCCAAGGTCACGTGACACCCACAAGGTCACGTGACCCCCCAGGTAACGTGACCCCCCCCGCCCCCCGAGGCCACTTGACCCACCCCCCCAGTACCCTTCCCTCCTCCTCCTCAAGAGCTGCGCTCTAATTCGGCGTTACAGGGAGTTGTAAACGGCTTTCATTTTTTGAACCTTGACGCAGCGTTCGTGGCCAATCCTTCGACGCCAGGACCTGGCCGAATTCGCACTTTCATCCCCAGCTCTCGAGCAACTGACCGAAGCACCTCCACTTCACTGTTCTGGTGCAATAAAGTTAGTGCTCCACGCGCGCGACTTTGGATTGTTTTGTTGAGCTTGCGTTAGGTGACTTCTTCGGAGTTCGCTTTTAGGGATATATACAAATAGAAGAAGCAAACAATGTCGTCGAGGTAATAAAAAAAACTGCCACTAGTGAATAGCTTTGCATATGAGTAGTTCTCATAGGCAAAACATTACTGCTCAAAGTAGTGATCTCGTTCTTTTTGCACTATTAACCAAACAAAAGTCATATCTCATCTCGTTTCCTATAATATACGCAACGCATCTCTGCTTCGCCTATTGGAACATAGTAACGAGACGACATTTTTGAAATATCAATGAGTAGCAGAAGGAACGCAAATGTGAGAATATAAGGTGATAGCCTAGTTGCTTTAAAAACTCAAAAAGAGCGCGAAATGCGAGGCAAGCAGAAGACTAGGCTAGGCTAGCCTGCTTTTGAGAGGGAGGCGTATACTTAATAATTTACAGTCTCAAGTTGCACTAGTTGGTACATGTTAGGTCTAAGTGCCAACTAGAACATTAACAAGGACACTAAGGATAGAAAGGGACAAACACACCACTGACTAACAGCGAGGTGATAAATCATCTTCATTTTTAACACTAAGTATTTTCTCTTCCTCATCTTTAAACCAAAGTACTTCCTCTTCAAAGAGCTTTCACGCACGCCAAATTATTGTAAATAAGTTAAAGGTCAGACGTAATCCACCAGCAACTTAACCACAGTTCACTGAGACCTGAAGCACCGCAGATATTGTTTTTCTATACCTTGGAGTACAGTCGAGGTGTTGCTCTCCCACTCATATGCTTCTTATTCTATCGCCAGCGCCTCGAGCATCTCGCGTGCTTACGGATTTTTGTTTTGTGCAAGCACTGATATCTTGTTAAGTGCTGCGCTGCATTTACAAGCACGGCAATAAGCTGATAAATGCCTTGCTGCTATGGTCTTGATTGATGCTGCGGGTTCTCGTGTTCTATCATTAATTTACCGGCACGCCTGGCCAATATAGAATTCCCCGCAGGATAAGGGAGTGATATACAACTTATTTTCTTTTTGCACGGGGCGTATTATGTTCTGTGATTCGTGTTGCATGTTTTCTTTAGAGTAGTTGTTTGGTTGACTTTGAGGCATATAGAGTAGGCTTTGTTCGGTGCCGAATATATGACTTGAATGCCTTGTCTTCTTCCGATTATCTTTTTTTTTTAATTTATGGGCAATTCGAGGACTGTAGGGAACTACAGCAACTTTTATTGTAGTTCTTGTATCTTCTATTTATTCCGTGTCTGCCGATTTACGTTTTATTTTTTTGCACAGTCGAGTAGTCGGACTATCGGTTTTCCAAAACTTAACCCCACTTGATGACAACAGGACTTGTTTAGTGACGACACCAGACCCGTATTGGCGACACTTCTTTTGAAAGTTTATGAGTGTCCTTAATCGAAAGGGAGAAAAATCTTATGTGATCGGGGTTTGTACCTCCAGCACACGTTATGCTTTTTGAACTATAGTGCGAGATACTGGAACTTGATGGACTTGTTTTCTGGTAGCTCGTTCGTGAAAACCAATTGCGGGCAAATTTTCTTGAAAACATCTAAAAACTGTTTCTCGGCATCTGTTACTTTGATCGTTTACCTTACTAGAGCAAGATATCGAAATGATCTACGTATATAAAAATAAACTTGATTTGTTAATCATTAAGGTTATGAATGATATTACTCAATGCTATTCGGAAACTCGCATTGGCTACAACCCGATACATATAACGGCGTTAAATGAGTTCTCCGGCTTTTTCTTGATGGTCCTCGATTTGTATAAACATTTACTACACTAACGCACATCACTCAAATAGTGTCGCAAATATGAGGCAAAAAAAAAAAAAGGTTTTGCGTGAAGTTATGGAATTTACATTGTTGTCCGCATCGTGGTTTTCAAATTGAAAGCCTCTACTAGCAACAAGAACAAACGGACGCGAACATCGGGCAGGGCTACACTGTTTGGACCTTAGGCTTTGTTTCCAACTGATTACAAGCTGTTACATAGTGTCAAATAAATGCTTTTGGTAAGCTCGCTCTAGAATCCGCCCAGCCGTACAAACCAGATGCTCGCCGCAGTTCCTTTTTAGACTGCACCGTTCCCTGGCGAGCTTGCCTGCCACTGACGTCACGGCACTGAAAAATGCGGGTATATTTGAATGTTGGTTTGGGCATCCATTCGATTTGCCGATAACTATTCTGATTTTTACAATACTACACCTCGCACGGGAAGGGTAAGGGCCGGGGATTCAACAAATATAATTTGCTGGGGTGGCTAGACAAATCACCGGATTAACCCTTTAACAGTAAAGCATTAGTAACGCATTACGTTTTGCGATAATGCATTAACGTACTCGTTGCAGTTTCGAAGGAGAAGCGATTGACGTAATTCCGTTACTTATTCAGAGCAACAAGTAAATTGTTGACAATACTCGCAACGTATTCCTAGGACATAAAAAAAAGTTACACATCACCATTTTTATGCATCAATGAGCGTTTTGCTCGTGAAATTAAAATCGTAAAAATACGGTGATTAGGTTAAGTTTCTGCACCTCTCACTCACCCCTATCAAAATAGTGGCCAACATTCGGGATTTTTGCTGTCCTCACCACTCACTGCTACTTTCTGCATGGACATAATGTATCTCCAAATAAGGCGCGTATGCATATATGAATATCTGTAACGTCACAACAGAAAGACGTTTTAATGCATAAATAGAATGTAACTCAAAAAGTAAAGATGCTAGGTCGCGGGCACATTTCATGGAAGGCATGCTTAGTTCAGACAAAGTAGTGCCTATCAATGCAGGGTCCAATGTCTACACTCAAAAAGCAGCAACTAAACAATATTTCTCACACACGCCTGTTCCACTCTTAACTGCATAAAATGCGAGGTGCTGCCATTTGGTCAGATTTGTTTCCGCAATAAAAAATAAATAAAAACCCTGTAGTGCGAAGTACAGATTCAAAGAAGAAAATCTCGTGAAAGCGCGTTCTGTAGGGGAGTGCTTCTCACCACCCAAACTAAATATTGTTTAGAACATGTGTGCGCTTGCTTAGATGCCATATGTCTTAGAGTAAACGCACTATATTAGGTTGAGGCGACATTTAGTTTGAAATGTTGAATTATAGTTGGAAAAGGTCGGTTACACTTCCTGCAGCTTTAAACATTAATATAAGAAATTACGGCTACCGCCAAATGCGATGTGGGGGAATTTTTAAACATTTATGTGAGGGTGCTATATTCAGAATGTTTCTACTAGTTTAAAGAATGCAACTTAATTTGAACTTGAGAGCACTATAATAAGGTGTGATAAATTAAGCATAACTTACGATTGCCATGTCGTCAATTAACAGCACCGCGTAAACAATATTCTGAATATTGTCTTTGGCTCCGACATTAATTTGTACTTCCTCTTGTGACAACAAATATTTCTCAAAGTTCTGTGCGTTCACCGCCAAATAAGATACAGCCTTCAATTAGTGTTTCTATTAAAATAACAAAAATCCCTCGCAAATGTAAAGGCTGTTTTAAAGACAGCTAAAATCATATAGTGGTTTAAAATAAAACAGCATATATATTGGGTTGTGAAATTTTTATTTCGATTTCTATTATGCATATTTTCACACGATGATTCTATACTTCCAAGTTAATAGAAATTTCAAGATTGGTTCTTATTTGTTTTATATGATGTCTTGAGAAGTGTTATTACGTCCTAAGTTGCCAAATGGTGTCTTAAAATTAAAGGAGCGGTGCAACGATTTTCGAACTTTAGACAAATAATTGTGGGTGTGGGTATCGGTCATTTCTAGATCAAAGAACAGAAAAATATTTCTGCTTCCGTGCGCTAGTTTTTATTTAAAACAATCGCAAAGATCAACATTTTCGGCGCCTCTCAACTCGTGCATCGGCGACTGAGTACTTTCGAGTCACGTGGGCAGTGATATCTCTCCGGGATCATGTCACTTCCCGATGGTTTCCGTGGCCTCTGTTTTTGGGTCCTCCAGCGCTCCTGTGGTTCTCAACACCGTTTCAACCGCGTTCTTGATGAGTCATGGCGTGTTGGTGTCTGACACCATGTACCCCTGAGGTTTTTCCTCTCGCGGTACACGATGATAGAGGAGATTTTGCTTTACGAACCGGGGACTCCGGTTCGAACACAATAAAATACCGCACCTGCTTAGCATCGCCCTTGATCGCGGCGGCCGATACGATCGTACGTTGACAAACACGAGAAAACGAAAGTTCTCACTCTCATTTGCTCCTCGAACAAACCAAACTGCTAGACATTACTCGAGACGTATCTGAAGCTATTTATGCAATCTACAAATATATACACAAGTTGCGCTCTTGGCAGAGAACGGGACATCGACAGAGCGTTGGGTAGACCGAGCAGTTCGATCATCACGCGCGCGTTGGCTCACGAGACTCTTCTTTCCCGTCATCGTTAGTGCGCTTCCACGCAAGCGGAAACAATAGGGAGTTTTCGTAGATCAGTTTCGCCGTCCCGCAACGCCCTCCGCAACCTGCTACGATACCCGGAAATCTACAGCCAAGGCCGTCGGCGTGCGGGCGCAGTAGCGGCTTTTTCTTTGCGGGGGGCTTAGCGGAGGGGAAAATGCGGTCCACGAAAACTTTCTGATGTGCTGCGTGAGACGCAGCGCAAACAAGCCACGGGGAGGGTGGCTGCGCAAGCGAGGGGGGGGGGGGGGGGGGGGGTTTGATTTCTGGTAGATGGTGGCACGACAATTTATTACATTTTAAAATAAATACTAGACTTTTTCACGGATTGCTCTACGCTCAACGGACAATATAAAAAAAAAATTCAGCACGAAATTGCACAAATCGTTAACTTACAAACGACCGTCGCCAGAGTACGTAACAGAGAAATTCCTGTAACCGCCACATGCGACTGCAGATCGGAAAATAATTCGTTTGTTCCTTTGCGATTACGCAGCGGTGTCGCCGTATTTCGGGGGAAGGATGCATGTTTTTGTCTACTTAAAAAACCATAATCAACATAAAATTGAAAACGGAAAATTCTTTCAACCATAAAATCGTTGCACTGCAGATTTAGGCATCAGTTACAACTGATGCCTAAATCTGAGAACGTAGGAAATATGTTTTTAAACATTTACAAGTGGTAATCACGGCGGTAAACGGAATATAAAACACTAAAATGTCACGCATGGTTACTGAACGTTTCGAACATTTCAGTGTAGCGATTTTTTATAACCAATATTTAAAAGCTTTTGCAATTTCTAGTGTGATAAAATTACACGGAGAAGGTTCAGATTCATTTCTACACTACAATTCGGTGCGCGCTTTATTTGAACACTAACGGCGTCTCGAGGAAGACACAAACGTTGCGTCACTGCAAAAAAAAAACAAAAAAAAAACATGAGGAAGTTTTGCTCCGCGGCGATACGTGCTCGGCCTGAAATGGAAAAGCCAGCAATTTGGAAAGAAGGAGAACGCCTCTGGCGACAACTTACTTGTTCTTATTGTTTCCTTGCCTCTTCTTCGTGATCTCCGCAGTACGACTTCAGTTTTGCCTCTAGAAAGATAAGCGTCTGAAACCTAGGCGAACAAGCCAGACATGGGTGGACGTCGTACTGTCGGAGGGCTTCTCTGTGCGGCGGTCGTTCTACAGTGTCTTTATTTGGGCAGTGGATTATCGCCCGTCGACATCATCCTCAACGATGCCTCAAAAAATGGGTCCCGCCCACTCGCCATGGAGACCATCCGTGCCGTCATGAAGTCGCTGCGCCAGAATGTGCCCCCCGATATGGCGAGGAAACTTCTGCGCGTGGAAATGTCAACTAGCTGCACTATCGGCATGGTGAGGCTTGGACGCGCCATCGAGAATCTGGAGACATGGGTCTTCCGCTGTGAGTACACGACATGTCCAGAAAACGCCTTAGTTCGCGCTGGGATATCAGTATGCTTGCATGTGCAATATATGTGCAGCAGTCGTAGCGTCAAATATAAGTACATATTCAGGTGTCTCGGTGTGGACGGTTGCAGGGAAACCTTTATATACCGTTCATCACAAAGTTCAGACATTTTTAGGCAACATCCGGCACGGCCGGGTGTTGCCGGTTGTACATGCGGCCTTTCTTCTCGCCTAGGAGCACTGTTATTTTTGTAGCCGCATGGGGAGTTACCAGGTAGCCCTTCCCAGTACTGCCCGAACAACTGTAAACAACTGCAACTACCACTGGGATGAAAAACGTGTGCCAATATACTTCTTGAGTTAACTGTAACACACTGGTTGTAATTTTGTTTCTCTTGTTTTAAATGAATATTTGTTCGTATAAATTGTTTACTGACAAGTTGAAAGAAACAGGTGTACGGAATAAGTTCTTGTAGGCAAACGATCTCTCCCTATAACTTTATTCAACGTAACTCCCACGCGTAGAGGCCAAGAAGGAGAGATTTAAATGCGTCCATAGAAAGACTTAGAGCGAGTGGGAAGGCGGCCTTGCATTGCCGCATGTCAAAACCAGAGGAAAACGCGGAATCAGGGTTTTGGAAAACGAGAGACGACATTTATTAGAGAGATGTAAAAATAGGTTAGAATTTAATGAATATCATAGGTCAACACCGCCGAACAGTGTACCTTGGTCAGGAAAGAATGGCCGTCTCCCCGTGAGGTACGAGTAACTAGGACACCTTATAGTTCCCTGGTAAGGTAAGGCTCCCGTGCCCTCTAGGCACAGAGGTGCCCCCTGGACAGAGTGGTCCCTCCTGGGCGCAGCGGTGTCCCTGGGTACATTGGCGGCTTTGAGCACAATGGCGGCTCCTAGTTTCCACACTTTCCCTTTCAAAAGTTCAGCATGTCGATAACGGGCCGGTCTTGGTAAGGGGTCTTCAGCAATTGAGGTCTTTACCTTTGTATCAGGTCGATGGCCCTCTGCAGCACGTTTTCACCTTGCAGCCTAGCAGCGCGCTAGGCTACTCCCCGCGATAAGTGCAGAAGCCCTGCTCGGTGTGCGCCCCAAGCGAGCTCAGGAACTCTGCATAGAGGACACAGAAGCTTCCGCCCGTCTGCGGTTTGGTGTGCAGCAGACTCGTCGGGATCATACCCGAGCTCTCTGAAAAGCTTGGGAATGACGACGTGCGTGTCCTTGCGTCCTCCCGTGGGAAACAAGAGCGTTTGCCCACTCTTGTCGCGATGGCCCGGCTCCTTATCCTTGTGGCCTGGATTACTGTGGTTGCCATCTGGATTGGGTACCACGGCTATGGGGGCCATGGAAGCTGTGGTGGCTAAACGGTCGAGGTTGCAAGAATTATGAGATCCACACATTCTCTAAATGTTAACAAAATAAGAAACGTAAGAATGAGTGCAAGGCAGGAGGTGTGCTGCGCGGGGATTTCGATAAAAAAGGTCGAGAAGTCTTCTCAGGCTCAACCACAATCTCACCCCCCCCCCCCCCCCCCTTCCCATAAGAGAAGCAGAATGGCAATTTATAAGGCGACGAATAGAAAAACATCAACGAAACGTTTGATGTTGCGAAGTCGCAGGATGTTGCGTAGTCGCAGGACCAAGCGCTTGAGCGAGAGTGACTCTGCACGGCACAGCCAACACCACCTTAAAGACAAGGCCGTAGTGCTGAAGTTCTTGCGTCACCGCCGAAGGCCAACGCTCGACACAGATTGAAAGTGATTGCTGCGTCAGCTCTAGGCTTCAAGCCAAGTTTGAGCCGAACCGTGACGCAGGCGAGACTCGTTCCCTCGCCAGGAGCTCAAGTCTGGCCTGCTAGAGGTCAGCAGCCAATGGCGGCCCCACGAAGACCATCGTTGCGAAGACCCCTGCCAGGCATGACGCTCTTCTTCATCCCATCATCGTCGCCATCATTCACACGCTTCACTATAGAGCGCAGCTCTTAGGCGCCCGTTTCAGAGTTGTGCGGCCTCGCCGTCGGCGCAACCCCGCGCGTTGCATTATGGGAATAATGCAACAGAGCGTAACCGCGCGTTGCAGTGTAGAAATATTTTCGCGCTAAATTTAGCGGAAAATATTGTGAAACTTTCCTGATAAATTCAGCGGGAATGATAGAGGAAACTTCGCCATTTACGGTAGAGGGGGAATTTTCACGCTAAAATTTGCGGGAATAATATGTAATATACAAAATTATATATATTGCCCCATTAAATTCAGCGGCGAAGCTTTCACGCTAAAATTAGGGGCCAAATTTTCGCTAAATTTTCCGCTAAATTTAGTTAAATTCTAGAAGGAACATTTTCCCCTCATTTTAACGGGAAAAGTTTGCTAAATTAAGCTGTAAATTTAGCGAACATTTCCCTCTGAATGCAAGCCGAGCAGGAGAGGAGGAGGGAAGGGTACGAAGGGGGAGGAGGGGCACACCCTCCCCTTCTCCTCAAGAGCTGCACTCTAATTCGGCATTACAGAAAATTGTAAACGTCTTTCAGCTTCTTTCTTTTTCTCACAATACCATTTCAAGAACAGTAGCGCGCAAAAATACACACAAGGACAGAGGGAAGATGCGACGACACAAGAGCAGGACTCACAACTGAGTGGTGAGTCCGGCGCTTGTGTCATTCGCATCTTCCCTTTATCCTTGTCTGTGCACTTGCACGCTGTTTATTTCCGATTACCATGAACAAACTCGCCTACGTTACGACTCTAACTTAAGATCCTAATTAGAGCCCGTGCCACAAGCCTGAGCTAAAATGCATATATCATATGATATCAAACGTCGTCTCTAGTCTGTGATCACGTTGGCCTTTGCTATTGACGAGATATCTAGCAGTACTACAGCTTTGTTATCTAGGAGGTGTTAGCTCACACAGCTTCTATTAAAGCTTCCCTGGAAGCCTAGAATATTCCACATAGGTTGTTCTGCAACTATACATTGTATGATTTGTAGCTACCAAGTTGCAACAGAGGTGCCGATACAGTAACTAAAGTGTCATTTCAACAGCGGTGGCGATCTCAAAAGAGACGTCAAGCCTAGTAGCGCGGTCCCACACCTCCGCGGCAATATAGAAGAGTTTTGGGCCATATTAACGGAAATAGCTTCGATAAATTACCTCCGTCGGTGCCAATAATCAACTACCTTAGGTCCTTACCTCCCATATGCGGGGTTCCGGAGAGCCAAGATCGTGGAAGCAAATACCGTGGAAGCCAATACTGGCAACTCCCGCGGAAAACGGGCGAAAAGTGATTGCAGCGCCCCTGGCGAGCTCGGAGTCTCCGCTGGCAGACAAATTCTTCAAAATGCATTGGTTTTGCTTATCTCCGTGCGAGGTGACCAACGAAAAAAAATTGTCACGGACATTCGCTGCTTTGAAAGTTAAAAAATGGGTGCCAGCTCATGAGTGAAGGACATTCTCTTCGCGTGGGAAAGATTTTACAGCTTTCTGGGTGCAATTTCGGAGTTCTCCCGAAGAAAGCATTCTGTCACAACTTATGTAAGCCAAGCAAAACACGAATGTATGCCTTCGCGCTGTTTCGTGAAAAAGGGAAATGTACAAACATTTCAGAACATAGCTTCGTTGCAACTTTATTGTTCTTATCAGTCAATTCGGTTTTTCGTTGCAATTCCCATTTCTCATGAGTGTCTTGCTTATAACCGTTTCGTCGAACAGGCGAGCTGGCTAATCCCGTTAAGATCGTCTCCGGATGAAGAAGCAGATGTCAATTGCGAACCACGTACGTTACGGCGATGTCAGTATGCTCCGAAAGAAGGCGTTGTGCATATGCAAATCTGACGCGATTATAGATTTTCAAAAGCGGAGTTACGAAAAAAGCAGACTTCTCGCGCTTGCAAAGAAAGAAGGGGAGAGCGTCGTAGCCCCGCGAAAAAAGATGATTTCAGTCACGTTATTTACAGTGCACAAATTCCGATTGTTAGCGCGGGGACGACCAACATCTACTGCTTCGCTGCTTCTTTACTTCTACGATAAAGGCCGACACCCGTTGAACCGTCTCCACTCTTTCCATTTTTGAGTCTTCTTTCTTTTATATTTTTGAGGCGACGCCACTCAGCCGCGTTATTTCTTCCTCCTGCTTGTATGTTGCTGTGTATATTTTTTGTTTGCTTTTTTTTTTTTTTTTTTTTTTTTTGCCCGGCGTGTAATTAATCGCGTATCCTTGCTTTGTTTGGCTTAGTTTTTACTCCCTTTCCTTCGCTTCGGCGCTTACTACCCCCGGTACGTCTGCGCTAGGCCCGGGCATTTTGAGGGCCGTCTGCAACTTTGCTGTTGTTGTTGTTGTTTTCTTCCACTGTCGTCTGCGATAACCTCCAATTTTCGCCTTCGATTGAGTTTCCAATCCGAAATCGTCATACGTGCTTTTTGATATTTATTAAATATATTAAGAAGTGTAAGCTCGTTACCCATATTTATTCGAATTTTATTTGTGTGCTCCGGCCGGCACGTCTGCTACGGGTCATCGTTTGTTGATCAACCGGCCGCATTCAAGAACAAGTTTGTGCGATGTGGTACCTACCATTGCAAGAACAAGTTTGTGCGATGTGGTGGAAAATCTTTCTTCTGCTTCCTACGTCAACCTACGGACACCTACGTCAACAAGTACTTGAATGCACTTTTAAACTGCTTCGTCAAGCGAGCGAACGAACAACCCGCCAAAGTCACTGGAAAAAGAAATTCGAAAGCAAAAAAAGGTTACTCACTGCTAGCACATATAGAAGATTGCTGCCTGCAACGAAAACATTTCTGCGACTCTTTTTTACCGGGCAGTGTGAGCTGCACTACGTTATTTATTTCCCCTGTTTTGTTTTTAGTTCGTACCTACGCCGCGAAAGCAAATAAAGAAATGTACAAGCAGCTGAAAAAAAAGGGACGCTTTCTTTTTTTTTCATTAGTTTCGTCTGTTGCTTCCGCTTTGTTTGTCGTGAACTCAACACCGGTGGCGACCACCAGCTATTCATTTGCTACTTTCCATTTTTCTTTCTTTTTTTCTATAAGCGCCGCAACGATCGTCGTCGTTGAAATAGTTTTTTGCTGGCTTCTTTGTTTTATTCGCCGTTGTTCGCTTCTCTTTCCCGTTTCTTCTTATTTTCGTCGGGAATGACGACACCAATTTTTCTGCAAAGTTCGGTAAGTGTTTGCACGTTCATTTTTATCTTTACTTTTTGTTTTGCTTTTATGCTCCAGCAGCTCGTGCGCCTGCTCTGGTAATATTAACATGTCGTTTTTGCATGTTTTGACGATTACGACGTAGTTCGAGTAGCTAAACGCCTTTTTTCCGCTTCCCAGCCGCGTTTCAAACGCGTGTGATCCCCTGAGAGTCGTTTGAGACCGCTAAATAAACTGCTCTATCTTTGTTCATGCGCGCGTTGTTATTCGATTGTCGTTGCAGTTGCGATCAGTGGATTCCGCTTTGCAAGCAAACTGACCGTAATAAATTGTTTCTGCTGTTAGGGTGACGATACGGGGCTTGTAAAGCTCGAGGACGTCGCGGAGCCTATACTTTTCCATTGCGTCGTCCGCTTCCGTAGACTCCGAGTCCGCTAGAGGCGCCACTGTCACGTTCGCCGCCGCTCCTATGTGTTTTCGGAGGAGTTTCCAGTATTGGCGAAGCTATATCGTATTTGGTGGAAGCTTTGGAGAAGTCGCCGATACAAGTCCAATCTTTTTCGCGGTCACCGGACAAGTTTCCCTTCCGAAAGTGGAAAAAAAAGGAGGCGAAACCTCGCCTTTCAGGAGTGATCCGCATCCGCGCGGGGGAACGGGAAGGGTGAGGGTAGGGCCCTCCAAAACAGTGGACCCTCCACTTCGAGAACAGGTCGGAGCTCACGGCAAAAAGGGCCGAGTGTTCCTACCGGCCGCCGTTATCACAGCCGTCGGAGAATGGACACCACAGGAATTTGCACATCCCCCCTCCTTAAAACGGTAGGTTGGTTTTAAAAAAATAAAGGCTTGACCCGCAGTCATAAAATAAAATATAACCAAATACACGCAACACCCAACCTGCGTCTTCACTGTGTCCCCCGGAAACAGCTGGCACGCAGTACCGAAGAACCGGAAAGTCAAGTGGCTGTGGTTCACAACCAACACCGGCGTCGCTCTGATACAGCCGGACGCAGGTGTCGCGGTACGAGCTGGCGTGCAGTGAAGGGTGGTGAAGCAGTCGGGAAGGCGGCAGCTTCGAAAAGCTAACAACCGCCGCCCCTCCAGCCGAGACCAGCTGCGGAAGTTCCCAAGACACGCCGAGCAGGGGGTCGGCGCCATCTCAGCCGCAGTGGGTTGGTGAAGAGTTGGCGGGAGACCACGGAGCAGACCTGCGAAGTTGTAATGCCAGCAGACAATTCGCCCAGAAGCCGGGCGTAGCCCTTCCCAAAGGGAAAAAAGGGCGCCGCAGCCGCCAAACGCGGGAGCGCGCGTAACCGACGCTCACCTGCCGGGCCGCATAAGCGACATGAGCTGGCAGGCGCGAACGACAGAAACCCTAGAATGGAGGCCAGTTTTTGAACGGTGACTGGAAGGTGCTCCCCAGGGGGAGCGGACCCAACGAAACAGTCAGAGGACACATACCAGAGTGACCCGCCTCGACACTGGACGAAGCCATAAGGAAAGGGCCCTCCATTTGGAACCCGTCCACGTACCAAGCAACCTTGAGTGAACTTCCTGTGGACACCGCAGAGAGATCATTTAGGAAAACCGTCGAGTTCTCAATCCTTTGTACAGGCAGCTAAAGCAAAATTCGCCTACATTACCCGGTTTTACAGTCACTAGAGAAGTCCGTTGACTATAGATGGCCAAAGGAAAGAACAGTGTGCAGCTGGCAGTTTCCGAAGTCGAGGTAAATTGAAACGGGGACTTCAAAGGGGCGGATAGAAACAAACCGCCATGCGTACGCGGCTGCGAGCGAAGAAGACGCAAGTTGCCGCGCAAAATAGCCTCCATCTTGCTCCCCGGGGAGAAAGACAAAAGGGACCGCAGCTCACACGCTCAAACCTGCTGGCTTCGCCAAATATTTGAACTAGCCAGCTTACCGAGGCTAGAAAAACAGGTCTTGCTCTCTATACGGCTTGATCATGGGCTCACAACAGTGTGGACCCTTCTGTTGAATCTAGGCCAGGTTTCAGAACAATATAACTGTGAGAGTATTAAATAAACTCTTCCACCTAAATGGCGCGAGTCTGACAGATATTGCCAAAGGGAGCTCTGACTACATGATGCCCGTGTTTCAGAGTAACATAACCTCCGAAAGTCCTAGAGTCACTCGTTCAATCAGATACTTTCACAGTGCGCCTCAGGCTGCGTAGCGCCACCACCATGAACGCAAAACTGGTCTCGTTCTTAGAAAACAACAACAGGCTGCAGGAGTACAATATTATCAGCAGATACAAATCTTTCCCAAAGAAAACCCTCCGCACCAGCTGTAGTACCAGCAGTGAATCGAGCACGTGCGTGAACGTTGTGTAAACTGCTTCTCGACGCTGCCGGTTACGCGGCCCGGCTCCCAGCGCACGCGAATAGCAGTACCAGCTACTTATCGACATTATTTTCAGGCGTACCATCCGACTCTAAATGAGTGTCCACTCAGAGTCAAAGAAAAACTCGCATATAGACATTCCTAGAGTGCGCTGCTGATCTTTCGCTACCGTATTCTGCCAAGCCTCGCTCCCCGCCGGACATAAAAGTCCACCCGATTCTCGAAACGTCGTCGAAACGTCTATATACATTTTCCCTTCAGGACAAGTTGTTCACAGAAGTGAAGGGTTCGCCTCAGGCATGGAGAACAAACGGTCTCCTGCAACAATGAATGATTCTTGGTACGCAAATTTAAGACAAGAACGCGCGTACGCATCACGCTGCGCTCGCTCAAGTGAGTAGCACTGCGGGTTGCCGACTCGACATTAATCGCTCTACGATATTGGCGAGATCAGGACACTCGTGGTACAGGACAATCTAAGGCAAAGAATGCGGGCAAATAGGTCGGACAAAGGGACGGAGGCCAGGAGCCACGATCACGATAAAGGAAGTCGTGGCCCGAAGTTGGGCGCCGTTTTATGTGGGATATGCTGGCAACTAGCAGAGCTACCGATAGAGTAACCAATGAGCTATATCAATAGTGGCAGCGATCTCTAAGGAGACATCAAACCTAGCAGTGTGGTCCCACATCTCGGAGGCAGAATAGACAAGGTTCTTCCATCGTAAACCGGAGACACGGAAAAACAAAAAAACGGACAAAACAACAACAAGTCTCAAACACAGCTTCTAGTTTATTTGAACACCTCCGCTCTTATATATACACAACAACCCTCCTCTCCAAAGGTCGACACACCTCCTCTCCACTCCATCAACGACATCTCAAACTGAACCAATGACACATGCTACCTCCCTTCCTTCCATACCAACCAAAAACTGACCCCTTTCCAATCCAAGAAACAGGCACTCAAACCCTGCTAACAATGAAAACACCCCCCCCTCCCCCGCCCCACACAAAAAAAAAAAAAAAAAGATAGATAGGTTTTTCGGAACCGACCAGCCACAACTGATAACAGGCCTATCGAACAGACACGGTGTTAGCATTCAACCACCCCTCAAAAAAAAAAAAATTAAAGACATAGAAAGCGTTTCAGTTCACTTCCGAAACCCAAGGACGGTGTGCTGACACAATTGCCACGCTCCAAAATACATAAAGTCTCCCTCACAACTCTCCTACCATTTTCTTTCTCTTTATGCAATACCTGGGTATCCCCCCACTCAGGCTGACAGTGATTGCAGTCTACAACATGCTTAGCTATTTCTGAATACTGCGCATTGTCTTTTACCGCCCTTTTATGTTCCAGCAACCTATCATTCAAACAGCGACCAGTTTGGCCTACATAAGACAATCCACACCGCAACGGAATGTCGTATACAACTCCTACTTGACAAGTTAAATCAGGGTTTTGGTGTTTCTTTAGGCAACCCTGACGACCACCCGAAAAGGGGGTTAAGCTTTCCAATTTATGTTGTGCCTTGAAAACTAAATTTACTCCGAACCTCTTGGCCACTGACTTCAAATTGTGAGATATTCCATGATAGTAAGGCACACAGGCCACATTTTTCACAACCGGTTTTTCTACCGGAGCCGAACTGAACTTTCTTAACACCTTGAGCATAACGCTATGTTGTTTTGTCCGTTTTTTTATTTTTCCGTGTCTCCGGTTTACGATGGAAGTTCTTCACCAGCTCGCCTGTGCTTTTACCCTTTCTTAGACAAGGTTCAGAGCAGCAATACCGCTGGTCGGTCCGATAATTTACCTCCGTCAAAGCCAATAATCGACCACCTTGTCTCACTCTCTCGAATATAGCGGAAGACACACGCACCAGAGTAAGGACAGAGTCCAAGAGCGTTTATTAAAACACTCACCTATAAAAAACACTCACCATTGTTTTACGACCCCAGCTATACTCCCTGACTCAGACGCAGCAGGTTTCGCCCATGTTGTGAGTGCCTGTATTTCGCGAACATATCGAATCAGAAGAAATATAGTAAGGGTGCAGGCTAGTTGGTGAATAATAACCATGTTGAATTAACCTGAGACTGGGGTAGAGAAGAAACATGAAAACATAGAAGGAAGAAAAAATAGACGGGGTGACGTCTCAATTGAAACGTAATCCTTTCTAGGGTCTGTGCCTTCTACGTTTTAATGTTTCTGCACCTCAGTCTCAGGTTAATACCACACGGTTAATATCCAACCAGGCTCTTGTTCAAATGTTGCGTTGCGGACTCAAGTTTTCTCGGAACCAGATACTCATGACCATGGGGCAGGAACTCATTGCGGAATCTCCGCTCAAACTCCGCTATGTTCGTGAATGTGACTTACGGCCTTAACCAGCACGCAGCACCTGACTGTAGTAGCCTGCCACCTCTGGAGAAGCTCAGTCTGGGCGTCATCTGTAGCAAGGCAGTCTGCGCTCGCTTCGCCGTCCATCACGTTTGACCGTAGTCTAAGAGGCATAATGAATGAAAAGGGCGAAAATGCACCAAGCCGACGAGCATATGGTTGCGCTGGTCGAGAGTATAGGCCCCCGAAACGACACAGGCTTTCTTGAGGCTGATACCATTTATAGCCACGCAGTCGCTAGCAATAAGTAACGCGGGTTGTCGCTGAAAACATTAACGCGTGCTTTAACAAATGTTAATGGTGAGAGTAAAACCTAAAGGTTAAAACATTTTCCCTTTGACAGGAGCTCATCAAATGAAAACACGTGTTGCGCCATGCGGGTCATTTGCTTGGTGCATGTCTAATCCATAAGAACGACATATAATTAAGGTTTCGGAAAACGAGACACTATACTTATTAGTGCGATACGAACAAAATGTTACTACCTAACGGAGGCCATTGGTCATCACCACCGCAGCTGTTGTTCAGAAAGGACTGGCCGTCTTGCTTGAGGTTGGCGCGGCCACAAGATTTAATAGTTTTTTTTTTTTTTCGGGGGGTGGGGGCAAGACAACGTTCCCCTGCGCTTTAGCCACAGTAGTGCTCCCTGGGAAGAGTGGCAGATTCCTACATTCTGCAAGCGCTGTAGGAAGAGCAGGGCCATCTCGCAATGAGCTGCGGCGGTAGCGAGAAAAAACAACCCTTGCTGCGAAGGCCCAACGAGGGCGCGCACTTTCATTCTGGACCGGCCGCGCTTCAGACTGTGCTTCTCGTTTTTAGTAGCTGAAAACATAAGACATGCGGTGTGTGCCGAATATCGAGTTTCTTCTTATTCCTCTGCAATCCATTAGATATTTGCCATAGAAATGCCCACGAAGAAATGAAAAAGCAAGAAGCGTGAACATGCGTTTCTTAAGATCTGAGTGAGCATGGGTTTTTTGGACACACCTAACGGCAGTTCATAAAATGTACGACGCATATGCGCCAACATTTTGCAAATATAACCAAGAAGGAATGTTTTAATCCTACATTTTATGATCCAAATAAGGTATAGTATTGTTCTAATGGTTCTCCTTCCTAGATAAGCTTTGAGATACACTTCATGAAACTACGCCCTGGTCTTCACGAACTCAAGGAGGCGTTTTATGTCCTAGAACTCGTGTTAGAATTTATAGCTAGCTTACTGGCGTTTTGGAAATTAAAATTCTAGTCGACTACAGCCTGGTGTAGCTCAAATTGTCGATATAAGAAAAAACGAGAACGGCACTGCACTCTATGTTGATAATTTTGTTTTGTAGAATCAACCAAACAGATAACAATATGCCGCAGTCAAGCGCTTGGCCTCGTACCTCCTGCCGTTTGTCACGATTTATGACTTTTTTGCTCACATTCTTTTCATTTGTTTCTCCGCGTCTGGTATCAAGTGACGGACGAGTGCACGCATAATAAAGGAAGGCTACATTATTTTAGGGTTTCACTATTTGGTTACACTGAAGCCATTAAAAAAAGTCTGGAAGCTAAACCTACCCTCGCACTAAAATGCGACGGAAAAGAAATAAAGTTGTGTTGAGAGTTCAGGATTTTAAGCTAAACAGAGCCTCCAAGTAAGGCATAGAGACATTGAGTAAAGCTTGTGGATAATTGTAACACAACATGTTTTTACCCTTTTCAAGAAAATAATGAAGGCGTGCATCACTTACAATTCATAGACACATTTTATTTTTCGAGCGCAGCTCTTAAGCGCCCGTTTCCGGCTTGAGCGGCGTCGGCGTAACCGCGCGGTGCATTATGGGTAAATTTCCCCGCTAAATCTAGCGGAAAAATTTCCTGCTACATCTAGCGGAAAAATTTCCCCCCTAAATCTAGCGGAAAAATTTCCCCGCTAAATCTAGCGGAAAACTTTCCCCGCTAAATCTAGCGGAAAAAATTTCCCCGCTAAATCTAGCGGAAAAATTTCCCTGATAAATCTAGCGGAAAATATTTACCCGTCAAATCTAGCGGAAAAGGCGGAAAAATTGCCCCGCTGAATTTAGCGGAAAAGTTTCCCCGCTAAATCTGGCGGAAAAATGTTCCCGCTAAATCTGGCCGAAAAATTTTCCCACTAAATCTAGCGGAAATGTGCCCCGCTAAATCTCGGGAAACAATTTTCCCGCTAAATCTAGCGGAAAAAAATTCCCCGTTAAATCTAGCGAAAAACATTCCCCGCTAAGTCTAACGGAAAATTTTTCCCGCTAAATCTGGCGGAAACATTTCTCCGCTAAATCTAGAGGAAAAATTTCCCCACTAAATCTGGTGGAAAAATTTCCCCGCTAAATCTAGCGGAAATATTTTCCCGCTACATCTTGGGGAAAAATTTCCCCGCTAAATCTAGCGGAAAAATTCCCCGCTAAATCTAGCGGAGAAATTTCCCCGGTAAATTTAGCGGAAAAATTTCCCCGCTAAATCTAGCGGAAAAATTTCTCTGGGAGGTCACGTGACCTGGGGGGTCACGTGACCCCGTTAGGTCTCGTGAACCCACGTGACTTTGGGGATGGGGTCACGTGACCTCAGGGGCGGTCACGTGACCTTTGTGGCCTTGGCTCCTCCTCAAGTGCTGCGCTCTAATTCGGCGTTACAGGGAGTTGTTAACGGCTTTCATTTTTTATACAACAAATTGAAAATGAGGTTAATTATAATTATATTTGACTAGGTTAAATACTTTTGACCGAAACGAATTGCCACCCCAAGTACTCAATTGTAGATAGAACTTTGCTCACCCCAATATATTTATATTTTCTTACTGCACTGGTTGAAAAAAGTGCCTGGTCATGATTGAAATTCCGCTCCAACAGTGTGAGTAATGCTTTCGGTGATATTATTTAGTTTAACGTTCTAACGGAATTGTCATAGCTTCTTATGCAGCCACAAGCAGATATTAGATGTTTTCAGCAGATGTCACTTGTTCGTTTGGGAGCATTTGCGCCCAAGCCACTCTTCTGAACTCCTATTTTCTCTGCACTTACACTAATGAGAATGCCGTATCCACTCTTGTCTCTCGTAACAGTTATCGACGCCACGGCCAAGGTGCCCAGCGGGGTGTTTGAAGGCACCCTCTTAGACCTCGGCGCATACGACGAATGCATCGAGACGGTCATCCACGACACCTACGGAAACGAAAAAGTGAGAGGACAATACTGCAACGTATACCTCAAAACTGGCAACGACACATCCGTCTTCGACCACATGGCTCCGGCAATACAGTTATCACACAGGAGGGTAAGTTTTAGAAATCTATGAAGGAACTAGAGAAATGGAATATGTGCACTATACCACGGTGCTTGGAACCCCTCTCTGACTTCTCTGTTAAACGCGTCTCAAAAACTGCTCTCTCGATTTTCACCTGATGACATCATAAAAGAGTCGTGCTGGGTAGGAGGTTTAAAAATCGGGAACAAACGTGAGGACAAAGACGACAGCAGTACAGGTTGCAAACTTTCAATTGAATCGTATTAGAAGTCATCATCACATATATGCACACACGCCATTGCCCGACCCGCATCACAAAAATCAACAATCCTACATACAGCCATCCAGAAACGTTACTTCTATTTTAAGTTAATAAATAGTTGGTGGGCTAACGCAATTGGCATGTCCTTTTGATATAAAATACCTCAATCATCCCTCTCTCGGCTTTATGTTTTACTTTTTAAATTATGAACTCCAAGCCAGGTTTACAGCCATATCGCGTACTGTGGTCCTTAACATGCCCCCCCCCCCCTTACCACCGCATTGCTGCGCACACGGTGATCTTGTTCTCGTCCTTCATTATTAAAGCAGCACCCAGTCAGCCGTATGCAAACTTCCCCGCAGCTAAGCGGTATCTCGTATGCGACATTTGTGACGCATTCAGTATACTGCACTAAGTGTTTCTTATAACAAAGTGTTGTTTTCTGCCTTGTCAGCATCGGACATATTTGGGACAGTTTACAAGGGCCGGCGCTAAAAACCTTCATATGATATCTATTATCAGTTCTTCACGTCAAGTATAACGGTTTTAAAACGTAGGGTACACCATAATCTCATTTTTAGCTGCTGTAAGAGCATTCTTCAAAAACTATTAAAACATCTAAGCAACAAATTAGCATCCAGAAAAAAAGTCAAACACGAGTACACGTAATTCGTACTGGCAGAAAGGATCCCCCAATATCCAAAATATAGCCAGTAGATATGACGCGAACGCTGTTTTCTTGGTCCCATCTAACCTGTCTCAAATCTGTCAGATGCCGAGGCAGAAAAAAACACTTTGTTTAAAGAAACACGAAGTGCAGTATACTGAATGTGTCACCGAAAGTCGCACACGAGATACAGCCTAACTGCGGGAAAGTTTACATAGAGCCAACTGTGTGCTGCTTTACTGATAGGCCACGAGGACACAACCTATCAGCGCGACAATGCGGGAGGAGTGGGAAGCGGCTTGGCTGACCTCCAAAGGCGATGTGGCTGTGAACCTGGCTTCACATCTACAAAGCGAAAATAAAACTGACGCTGCGACTGATTCTCTTATCGTGTACCCGCCCACCTCTAGTGAATATGGATTTTCGAAGGACCGTGCCCAGTGCTCATTAGAATGATTGGCCACCGCGTTCGGATCCCCAGCAAAATGATCCGTGGTAGTGAAGTCGTTGTTCTCTTGGCCTCGAACATGACGTACCAAGGACCATGTTTTTGTCATGTTTGTAGCTGCTGCTGTAAAAAGATTACGTTGCTTCGTAATTCGAAAGGGATACCTTCGCAGGCAACACACCATTGTTGGACTCCCGTTAAACAATGTTGACAAAGAATAGTTGCCATATCAAAGAATAGTCTGACATTGGCCTTTTCGAAAACGGCACCCGATCCAATGGTGATCCAACATTGGTGCCAATATTGGACCACTGGTTTGCCAACGTTCAAGCCCACGTTGGACCAACGTGGTTTGCGCATTTTTATCCAATATTGGCATAGAGGTTCCACCGTTGGCTGAACCAACATTGGCCTCCAGCACCTTCCACACTGTCTCTTCCAGCATTGGCTTAAATATTGGCTATTGCAATATTGTCATCCAGTCTAATACAGTGGCTATGTCTTGCATCCATTGTCTATGCCATTATTGAATACCGTTTTTCAGCCAGTGTTCTAACCAGCGTGACAACAACAGTGCAGAGAACCAAGCAAGTATCTAGCCCGTTTTCCTCAAGCACTGTTTTCTTTCTGGTACTAAAATCTAATAAATGCAGCAATTTGAGCATATTCGGACACTTTAGAAGTCATTAAAGCATGCATTGTTCATAACGTTTGGCAATTTATAATTTATTTAAATCGAATAAAAAGTTATAAAAAATTGTGCAACCAGGGGGGCCTAGGCAGACTCGGCGGCAGGGCCGGCGGCAGGCTGGGTAGTGGACAGGGCAGAGGGCAGGGAGAAGGGCTGGGCAAAGGGCTGGGCAAAGGGCTGGGCAAAGGGATTCCAAGCAGGGGCCTGGCCACAGGATTCTGAAAGAGACAGAAGCGGGGGTTTGAGTTCAGGTGAAGGGTTTCAGAGGCTCCCAGTTCTCTCTTACGCTTGTCAATAATGAATACCAAAATAAAACAAAGCTTCATTATTAATCGCCGCCCTTCAATTAACTACTCGATTCGTTGGCTCAGTTGCTCTTCAAGTATGAAAACTCGGAAAGGCCTACCAACTTTTTATGTTTACTTTTCCATATTATAAGCTTTCTTTTACAGTTAATTATTTTTCGTTATTTTTTATGGAAAACAACTTAGTGCTGCCTTCTAAAATAAATAGACGCGCAGGTAAGACACCGGGGCCGGCTTGCTGGAATCAGTGTCTCAGCTGAGACTGGGTGAAAGAAAGCACTGTAAACGCTGGGACGCGCAAGCCTCTTGAGTAGAGGTTTGAGTCCCGTTCAACTCGTACGCTGGCTTTGACAGTGCTTTCTTTTCCCCCGTCTCAGCTGAGGTGCTGTTTCTAGCAAGACGGGCCACGCGTTTACTATTGTTTTGTTCGTCCGACTTCTTCTTACTCAAAGGTCGATCGATCTAGATTAAAATACTTATAATGATTTAAAAGGTTAACCGAATAGTACGAAGGTTATCTCATAATTGCTTAGCTCTACTCTTGCAACATCATGGCGTCCCTCAACCTTTCATCTAGCTTTAAGGAGTCTTAAGGATTGCAATCTCGCCATTTAAATTCACACCGATATTTCTACATGCCATGTATCCGCTGGTGGCCAAGAGATGGCGTCACCGGGCACACGCGCTTATCCCGCGCTTTTCAAGAGCACGGACCTGGGGCACGGGACGGGTGCTCGGGCATTGCAATTCCAGGCACCATTAAAAACACATCTGGACGCTCCTCGGTGTCGTGGCTTGAGCTTCGCCCGGGATACATTACATTTTGGCGACGAGTCGGTCAACATACAAGAACTACAGCGGGAACAATGACCACCCAAGGCAAGCTGGAAGAATTCAACCTGACAGCTTGGACATCCTGGGCCGATCGTTTTGGTTTCTACTGCGAGGCAAACGACATAGCTGAGCCTTCAAAGAAGAGGGCTCTACTGCTTACGCTTTGCGGAGCACAGACATACGAAGAAGTGCGAGCACTCGTTGCACCGAGGACACCAGGAAGCGTCCCTTTCGACGAACTCATGGCGATGCTGCAGAAGCACTTCGACCCCCGGCCGTCAGAGCTCTTCAGCAGAACGAAGTTCCAGCAGAGAGACCAGCAGCCCGGGGAGTCCATTGCGACCTACGCGGCAGCTCTAAAGAAGTTAGCCGCTGACTGCAATTTCGGGATACTGGCGACACAGACGGCTGCGCCATCGCTCAGCTCCATCGGCGTTGCTTCGGCCGCTACTGGAACGACCGCCGACCCCGCCAGCGCGGACGCCCCTGGAATTGCGGTCACCGTGAGTCCACCAGTACCCAACCCTACCATGCTGCCTCTGGACGTAATGCTCAGGGATCGGTTCGTGTGTGGCATAATGGATGAGAACCTACAGCAACGTCTCTTTGCGGAAACCAACCTAACGTTTAAAAAAGCATACGACATGGCTGTGAGGACAGAAGGTGCGGCACAACATCAAAGGGACATGAAAGCCCAAAAATCGGAAATTTACGCAGTTAAAAAAGCACAATTACCTCCTACGCACCTGGAACAGAAGGAGAAAAGACAGTCAGAACCACTGACATGTTACCGATGCCTAGAACAGCATTCGGCCTTCTCGTGCCAGTCCCGAAATGCACGATGTAACTTCTGCCACAAGAAGGGGCATGTCGAAAAGGCTTGTTTCAAGAAGTCAAGGGTGCATCACCAATCGCAGACGACACACCACGTGGAACAACACGAGGAAACTCTGCAATCTGATGATCTTTCGGACACGTCATGGAACCTGCACGACCTGAATGCAGTACGAGCATCCAGCACGCTGCCAAAGTTCATGGTCACCCTGAAGATCAACAACCGCGAGCTGGAATTGGAGGTCGACTCGGGAGCTGCTTGCTCAATCATTAGCGAAGCCACGTATCGTCGGTTGTGGCCCAAGAACCCTCCAACGTTGAACCAGGACGGGCTGACCCTTCATACTTGGTCAGGGGAGGGTTTACAAGTCCTTGGAACGGCGAACGTGCATGTCAGACATAAATCTAAAGACTACATCTTGCCATTGGTCGTCACCCGCGGAACAGGCTGCAGTCTTCTG
Source organism: Ixodes scapularis (assembly GCF_016920785.2). Taxonomy (NCBI): domain Eukaryota; kingdom Metazoa; phylum Arthropoda; class Arachnida; order Ixodida; family Ixodidae; genus Ixodes; species Ixodes scapularis. The sequence goes on along the minus strand of NW_024609868.1, from coordinate 165,187,482 downwards.
GGAAGGAACTGGTTTCAAGACCTCAAGATTCGGGTCAGTGGAATGAACCAAGGACAGCGTTGCGAATATTTTGAAGGCTCATGAGGATGTTTTTGACGCCAACATCAGGGGACATAGTGGTCCACCAGTAAACCTGGAACTAAAAGAGGGCGCTACTCCTCATTTCCTGAAATCACGACCCGTGCCGTTTGCACTACGTCCGGCGGTAGAGGCCGAGTTGAAAAGTCTCGAGAGCCAAGGTATTTTAGAACCAACACAGCATTCCGAGTGGGCTACACCTGTGGTGGTGGTCCGGAAGAAAGACGGGACCATTCGACTATGCGGTGACTATCGAAGTACAGTAAACAAGGAGGCGAAAACAACCGTGTATCCTATGCCAACAATTCCAGAAATCCTAACCAATTTGCAAGGAGGATTGGTATTTTCTACTCTAGACCTCACGCAAGCGTATCAGCAGCTACGGTTGACAAGAGATACAGCTGATCTGTTAATCATTAACACTATAAAAGGCCTAAACAGAGTCAAGAGGATGCCGTTTGGGATCGCCGCGGCACCAGCGATTTTCCAGCGATTCATGGAAACAGTACTTGCTGGAATTCCAGGGATCGGGGTATACCTAGATGACGTGATCATCAGCGGTGCGACCGCAGCCGAACACCTTACTCGACTGGACACAGTACTGACGCGACTCGCTCAGGCTGGACTTCGACTCAAGAGATGTAAGTGTCGTTTTGCAGTTGAACGAGTAGAATACCTCGGCCACACCATTGATGCTGCTGGAATACACCCGACAGATGAAAAACTGAAAGCCATCAAGGAAATGCCCGAGCCAACATGCAGAACAACGCTACAATCGTTTCTGGGACTTTTAGCCTTTTACGACCGGTTTTTGGCAAACCGGGCAACAATTGCAAAGGACCTCTATGCACTGCTGGAGAAGGATGTCCCTTGGACATCGCAAGAAAAGCATCGGCAAGCTTTCCGACAGTTAAAGCATGCCATCGCACAGCGAACTGTTCTCGCGCACTACGACGAGAACAAAAGCCTGATTGTGTCATGTGACGCATCACCCTACGGCGTGGGAGCGGTATTGGCTCAGCTCGATGACAATGGCAACGAAGCTCCAATCGTTTTCACCTCGAGAACGCTCGGCAAAGCCGAAAAGAATTACTCACAGTTGGATCGTGAGGGGCTGGCAATTGTTTTCGCCATGGACCGTTTTCATCGCTACGTCGCGGGACGTCACGTGACGATTACAACAGACCATCAACCGCTGTTGGGGATCATGGGCCAAAAATCTCCAGTACCAACTGTGCTTTCGCCACGGATGACACGCTGGTGTGTTAAGTTGACAGCTTACGATTATAATATGATCTACAGGGCAGGAAAACAGAATCAAAACGTCGATGCCTTAAGCAGACTGCCATTGCCGGAAACTGACGACGAGCAACATCCTCCAGGCGATGTCTTGATGTTGGAAGCGCTCACGAAACCTCCCATGACTGCAACAGAACTGGCGGACAACACAGCAAAGGATTCCATACTTGCTAAGGTGTTCCAAGCGGTCAAACATGGCGAAGTGAGAAAGCTAGACGATGATCGCTTCGTCGCATACAAGCTTAAGGCAGCAGAATTGTCAATTCACCGTGGTTGTCTCATCTGGGGATCGCGCGTGGTAATTCCCGCGTCAATGAGATCCGAGGCCATAGCACTTCTACATGCGGGGCACCGGGGCATCGTTGCCATGAAAGCATACGCTCGGAGCTACTTGTGGTGGCCCGGGATCGACAAAGAGATTGAACTCTGTGTAGCTCAATGTGACACGTGCCAAGTGAACCAGAGAGCAGTACCAAAGGCCGAAAACCTAACCTGGGAAAGACCTACGGCACCATGGGACACCATCCATCTAGATTTTGCCGGGCCGATCGAGGGGCAGGTCTACCTTATAATTGTTGACGCGTATTCCAAATGGCTAGAAGTTCGCGCAGTTCGGAATATGGCGTCATCTACGGTTATTTCAGAACTGCGCAGCGTGTTTGCAACCTTTGGCATACCACGGAAAGTAATGTCCGACAACGGGACCGCCTTTGTATCGGAAGAAATTAAGAGCTTTTACTCCTCCAACGGCATCGCAGCGGTCACCAGTGCCCCTTATCACCCTGCAACTAACGGCCAAGCTGAACGAATGGTCCAGCAGTTAAAGAAGGCATTGGCGAAAGGCGGAAAGGGCACGTTGGACTGTACGTTGGCACGCTTTTTATACAAGCAACACACTACCGTACACACAGCGACGGGAAAAACTCCCGCGTGGATGCTACTTGGCCGAGAGTTGCCGTCTCCGCTCGAGAGACTCCTCCACGGACCCAACTATGAACCCACGAGTTCGACAGTCCCGGAAGCATTTTTGGTGGGACAAGCAGTGTGGATTCGCAAGTTTCCAAGTGGACGCACATGGATGGCGGGTACCATCACTAGACGCCTGGGCCCTCGGTCGTGGATGATCGACACCGATCAGGGACAGACACGGCGACATATGGAACATATACGACCTAGAAGTTCCACGCTACCGCGCAGAACGACTACTACACCTTCACCTGTGTGGGACTTGGCCATGGAGCCTTGCGAGGTGTCAATCACCCCTCAAGGGCCGGCTACTGCTCCTACACAACCTAGCTACAGGACCCTCATGTTCCACCCAGCCGATCATACGCACCAGCACTCGCGTGCGACGGCCGCCAGAAAGGTTCGGGTTCTCAGCCAAGTGAGGGGGAAGTGTCATGTATCCGCTGGTGGCCAAGAGATGGCGTCACCGGGCACACGCGCTTATTCCGCGCTTTTCAAGAGCACGGACCTGGGGCACGGGACGGGTGCTCGGGCATTGCAATTCCAGGCGCCATTAAAAGCACATCTGGACGCTCCTCGGTGTCGTGGCTTGAGCTTCGCCCGGGATACATTACACTACATTAATTTTTTTTAAGTTTTTTTTTTTAAGATTTACGGTATTTGCGGCAAGGAAATATGTAGTTATAAATTCACCCATATTGCCTCCATAACACTTAGCATTTATAAAGCCAACCGCTGGCCTCCCTCTTCAGCTCACCAGTGTCAAACGCACTACTAAATTAACAGTTAAATAAATACCCCGTTATACGTAAGAACATGACAGTAGAACAGAACTTGATGCTTAAATCAATCACGAATTTAAAATAAATCACGGAAATAAAATAGCTTGTCGTGTAAAAACAATTACTGGCAATTACACTCGCAGAGCGCGGTGACATAACTGACACTCCACTCGCACCCAAGAAATCGAACTCTTGGGTGTGGAACTCGTTTCACGATGGAAACAAAACATTTTGGCACGAGACTAATGAGGCGGACGCTTTTTAGCAGAAAATCAAAACACCTGTGACGGCAAATTCTATAACGTAATAAAAGGTTAATAGGAAGATAAACTAGAGTTAAAATAACCTCAAAATTTAATGCATTTCATAAACATTCTCGAATAATTGTTTTATTTCGAAACGCAACATATACTTTTTAAAGGACCTTCGCATTTGTGCTTTTTAGTAATTCCATGTCATATTCTCACAATTCGTATTATTTTATGAGCACCCTACAAGCCAAATATGTAAAAGAGTTAGGCCTAAATTTGCAACATCTAGAGTCACAATATTTAAATATGAAAAAATCAAAACGTGTTATAATGAAGGCAATGGAAAATTCAAGTGAGCTACCGGATGTTGAGCGTAGTGAAAGCAACACGAAGTTGGGCACTTATAGGAATCCTACACTCCGACTGGGATACCTGTTGGCAGGCGGGATATTCATACTAATTACGATAATCCCTGAATTGGTGCTTGTGACTATTGTGGCATTCAGGAGTGCACCATGATCAAAACGACAACCACCCCATCTCTCGTGGTGCTGCCAGAAGAGACGCTATGCGATATTATTTAGGACATTTTCAACCTCTTGAGATGCCATGGATCTCGGTGCATTTTGTTTTAGCAGGAAACGTTTGCCCAGCTAAATATATACGAAGACACATATTGGGCACAAAATTATTCACCAGTTTAGAGTTTCCCAATACATTCAGCGGGGAAGCGCATCCAGTTAAATAGGGAGACGGAACTGGTGCATAATTATACCTTAATATACATTCGAGTTTGTGTATATTATACACCTATTATACATCCGAATCGGCGCGTTAATATGCGCCGATAATAGCGTTTTCGGCAAATTTAACTATCGAGTGGTTACAAAAGGATGCGCATTATTTTACAGCTCGGTAGCCCCAGAAATGTTATCGCATCGAAAAAGGCAAACGAAACTCGAGGAGCTGTATTAACCTGAGTAGTAGACGCAGTGTTTACGCACGCGGCCCGCGCGTCTATTGTTCCTCAAAGCATGCAGACGGCGAACCATCGCGTTCTGCGAAAGCTACCTGGCGAATCATGAGGCCGAGGATGCACTTCTTCGCGAAGTGGCGATGTGGGCCGAGGGCGTATTCCTGTGGGATCCAAATCTCTGTTCCGGAAGTCACTGCAGATTTTTTTGTGGATTACGATGAACGGCCATTCGTGTGCTTCGGGGGAATAGGGACGTGCTGGCTCTTAATTCCTAAGCAGTGCGTCTTTTTCTAAACTAAATACAATCGCAGTTATAGTTACTGACTGTCGATTGAGAAACTCTGCCAGAACACTTTGTTATCCCCCAGCATCAATTAGGTCGGGCTGTCAGCCGGGAAGGATCCAGATGAAAAAAGTCGTATTTCGCGCTCACAGTGTGCGAAGAAACGAAAGCGATAGATGTAACGCGGTAGCTCAATGCGCGTGGAGTAGTACCGCTACGTACCTGAGGAAGGAGGTGCGGCGTGGTTATTCTCATAGCCGTCGTGGTCGGCGTTGTGGACGCCACTGACGACCGCCATCATGCAGTGCTCGTTGATCCGGCAAGTGGGTAAGCACGGTGGAAGTTTCTTAAACCATCCAACATTAAGCGTAGCCACTGGATACTAGCAAAGGGGGATTTCGCATAATGGGAGTAATATTTCAAAACCTGCGTTTGAAGGAGTTGCGCTGCGTGGCCGACAGGAAAACCTGATTCCCCTGGCCTCGCGCCAAGTGCGGAGTGAACGGTTTCTACAAAGCGCCGACGACAGCCCACGAGTTCGAGATCTCTGCAAAACGTCGCCCGTAATGATATCGCTTTAATTTTGTTTTAAAAATCGCAAAAGCAAGACTCTTGAACTTAAGAAGCTAGGTCCCGCCTTTCTTGCACAGTCAGGGACTATAGACATATGTTTCTTTAACTTCGGCGAGTGACGTTGATCTTGGTACTTTCTTTAATCATAATAATAATACTTTACTTCAGTTTGGCCGCAGTACACTTAGAACGTCCGCTTCACTTAAGCACATTGCGCTTGAGTTAGAGAACGGGAGATAAACGAGACAACAAAAATAACACATAAAGTCTATATTCAAGAACCGCGGTGTGTCATGTTGTGGCCCATCAACTTTTCACACTCCGCGGGTCGACTGAGCGTCGTTATATAATATTTATTAGTTTGTGTTCGTCCCGCATAATGACAATGCAACAAAAGTATCAAAGTGCACGGACAGTGCAAAAAAAAAAGGAAATAAATACCGCCGCATGCAGAGGTGTTGAGTCAGCCATGCTAAGCTTGCAATCGATTCTTAAACCATAGACGACAAACAAGACTCCACACAGAAAATTTGTACTCCGGCAAAAACATCAAACAAAAAAATTTGGGGCTCCAATCCACGCTGTGAAGGTGGTTGGTCAGCAAAGCTGTGTTATCACCCGCAACGATTGCCTACTGCAATACACGAAATGGCTCCGCCGGTCGCAGCACGCCGCCGAATGCCGTATTGCCGTTTCTATTCCCTTTTGCCGCTCCTAGTATTCACGCTTCTCCTCGGGAGTCCTAACTATGCGTGGCCTATGCGTTTAAGCCCAGCGGATGTTACGAGCCATCGGAGCCAATCGGAGGTCGTGTGAGTGTCACGTGACCTTAAAGCAGGGGCACAGCGACGCGCGGAAAGCGTATCACAAGCCACGTCCACAGAACGGGATTGGCTAAGATAGCCCGTAGCATCCGCTGTGTCCAAAGGTAAGGGGAAACGAGGTACAGGCGGGCTCTTCTTTGATATATGAAAGGCTAGTGACGTCACTACCCACGTCGCAAGCTACCGTCACGGCGGCAGCTTGGGCAACAGTAATCTTCACCGGGAACGTATGGAGTGAGCGCTACGTGCTTCGTACTGTTTTCAGGAGCTCCTTATCATTCACTAAATGGTAATAATGCTTGTTTTGGTGCTTATTGTTTATTGGAACGAATGTTGTGCTGCATGTTGTATGCGTGGTGTTTGTACTTTTCACTTTAATTCTTTGAAGTTTTTTTTTTTTTTTTTTCATGAGAACGCCGACACGAAAACACACGCGGGGAGACGGAACTTGCTTCGCATTTTTCGCAGGCGCCCTGATAACCCATTATGCGGTTTGCACTTCACAAGAGGGCTTCAAATGACGTCAACCTCTTTCAAAGCAGCTGCAAACCTATTCTTTACCGGAACACGTGGGACGGTGTTCCTATTGTTCACAGGCGTCTTATTATTCATCATGTGGTTTTGATGCTTGTTTTGTTGATGCTTGTTTTGTGGTTTTCTTTATTGAAACGGATACTGAGCTGTATGCTGTATGCCTTATTTCAAAAGAGATATCCTGTTTTACCTTCAACTGTACGCCGGGAATTTCTTGCTTACAGCGCCAACGACACGAAAACTTCCTTGGCTGGTACAGGTATACAGCTTCGCTGTAAAAATACAGCTAGCAGGCGTGACTTAGTCGTACACGAAAATAGTACTCGAGCATCGCAAAAAGCAGCAAATGATTATTTATACTAAGAAGCCTTATTGGCTTCTTAGCACAGCAAAACCTATCGCAAACAGTGAACGTGTGTCAGTTGAATGAACCTGGTCATCCAACAAACAACAAGACGATGAAGCAACATAAATTCCGAGGACACCTAAGCACGTGTTATGAGTTGTGAATGCGAAAGCATGGATGTCGTTTTTCCGCTCCCTTAGCTCATCTCCGGCGTACTTGCGTGGACGGCCACGTTTCGCCACTGTCGAGGTTGCGGCCGACGGCCGAGCGCGTGCTCTCGTGAAATGGTCTCGCCGCGCTGAGCTCGGTCGTGCATCCTCTCAGGGGCCCTAAACTCGTCGATCACAAAGTTGGAGCCGAAAGTTCGCGTAGCGCGCTGATTGGACGCCGGCGGAAAAAGCGCGAAGTCATCGCCGGTATAGTCCAATCGGCGCGCTCCGTGAACTTTGGCCCCAACTTTGTGTTTGACGAGTTTAGGGCCCCAGGAGTCTGCCCGAGCAGGCTCTGCGGCCGGGCCGCTGAGTGCGCTGCGCCGTCGTGAAGAGGGCTTCGCTGGTGGCGTTCCTTGAAACTACTCCGCGAGATATCTAATGAGAGTCTTGTTCTTTGAAACTATGACGCGCGCCATCCAATTGGAGCCTATCGATGAGATTTCTGCTACAGACGACAGGCTCGCTCCATTCGGACAGGGAAGATTACACTCTAAAAAGGTCTGTGCGTCTGCTTTCCCGCACAACACTCAGGGAGCCAATCAGCGCAACTTACGGAGGCAGCTCAGCGAATGACAATGCCGAAACATATGTTTAGACCAAAAAACGCAGTCTGAGTTATGACATTAAGCAATGCAAGCGTGACGTTTTGCATTGCTTAATGTCACAACTCAGACTGCATTTTTTGGTCTAAACTTATGTTTCGGCATCGTCATTCGCTGAGCTGCCTCCGTAAGTTGCGGTGATTGGCTCTCCAAGTGAGGTCCGTGAAAGTATACGCACAGACATTTTTTAGAGTGTAGGTGCCGATTGGCGCGGCTTCAAAAGCTGATGACGTCGGTGTATTTGGCGGAATTCGCTTCCACGTTTTGCATAATTTATTGTTTCAAAGCTCTACTCAACTATTGTATTGTCAATCCATTTGTTAAATTGATTTCTCAATTTTTTGTAATAATGTATTAATGCTTGATTTTCGGTGCCCACAAACAGTTGTATGCCTTTTTACTAGTGCACTGCGTCGAAATAATAAGAATTCACATATCGAGCTCACACCTTGACATGTCAAACTGAAAGAAAGACGTCAATGCACTTTCTAAACGTTTGCTCGGACTTATAAATGGCAATGCCAAATCTATCTAAATTGGATTCCAAATTAAAAAAAAAAAAATGTTGCAGACGGGTAGCAGGGGCAGTCCTGTATAGAACTGAAGGATAAAAAAATGAGCATGCACGACTAGACATTTGATGAACACGTGAACATGAAGAGTCCGGTAAAGTTGTGCAATCGGCTACCCGAATTACAACCTTATGCAAGAACATGAAATGAAGTATCATCCGTTTATTACACAACAAATGTAAACCAATCTGCCCATGTACTCTCTCTTAGTCATATAACACCTTGGTCTGCAAGTAACAATCATAAAACACATGTATAAATATTCTTTGGACTCTTTCAACACTAGTTTATCATCATCTTTTAACCTTCAAATATACCCCTAAGTTTCTCTATAACCTCTTCATATAGCGGTATATGTTCAAAATGTTATAAGGAGTTTTAATGAAACTTACTTATATTATAATCTATTTATTGTGGTGCATGATTTGTTTGTATTTAATTTCTTTTTACGTGTAAAGTTTTTCACCGGTGTATTAAGAGCAACGATGTAGTGGACCGCTACTTTTTGTTATGTTATGCCAACTATAAACAAGAAATCGCTTGTTTATAGTCGGAGTCTCTACACTATAAATGCTATAGTCTCTGCACTAGAGAAGAGCAAGGTGCTTTTCCCTAGTTGAGCACTGAATTAGATTTTCTAGCCCATGACTAGAGAATATATTCGGATATTCTGGGACTGTATTTTTGTTTAATCAAGACGTCGATGTTTAAGTCCCCCGCAATTACCATGTGATCGTTGTTTTTTTTTAAATCTGTTTACTGGTTTGTCAAATTCTTCATTCAATAAATGTCGATTCCCATTAGGTAGCCTATAGAGGGCGCAAATAGCGAATGATACAGCAGCTTTATGTATGTTCATCTTGAAAGCTTCGGTGTGTTGTTAAGATACTTCAATGTGCTCACAAAGCCATCTATTTTTAACGGATACCAGTACCCCCTTCCTTTTCTACTTTAACGACGTACCGACCGTTCATGGTACCGATCCGTAGGGAAAGGCAGCGGTTCGTTTCTTTCGATGTTTATTCCGATAAGTACAAGCACATCAAGATCTGACAGTGAATATGCTATGTAAACTATCAGTTCATCGTTTTACTTCTAAGAGACTTCTAACATTTATTTCAACAATATGTGGGATCCGATCTTCTTTTCCGTTTTCTTCTTCAGTTAATACCCCCTTCGCAGGATCATCCCATTCTTTGAATGTATCGAAATGCAGCATTTAATTTTGTTCTGGTAACTTTCTTCATTAATTCGGATAGCAATCACACCGTCCCTTTTTCTCACGAGCAGGAGTTTTTCAGGAATTGAACTGAGGTGTGCGTCTAAATTTTTAGAAGGAAGGAAGGGGGGGGGGGGGGGGGGGGGCACTGAGAATAGAGGACTCGCTGCGAATGCCGAATTTCCCTAAACCCCCCCCCCCCCCCCCCGCTTCTAGGGGGTGTGCAGGGAAATCACCGCTCACGAGAAGTTCTTTATACATATATATTTGTAACCTATTTCTCTCGTATAATCTCTTGCATTCCAGAACAGCCATCGTACACGCGTTCGACCTTTAATGCGCTGCATTGGCCGAACCATCTGTCTCGTTCATCATTGTTATTGAAGCGTATTATGATAGGAGGTGTTTTACCGTCTCTAGCTTTTTGTTTGTGAATCACTCAATCTTTTTGGAATGCGCCACAGATAAGTTTACATTCGTTGCTAGGCTTTCATCACTGCCGTCAAGTCTTCGCTATCGTGTGGTGTAATTCAATGAATTTCTATGTCATTTCCTCGCGTGTATCATTCGGCGGTTTCCACTGCCCATTAAAGTTCTTTAATATTTGCATCTCTTTTGTGCGCGAGCTGCTCAATCCCCCTTGTCCTTTTTTTTAGTTCGGTCGCTGCATGCGTCAAAGGGTCTTAATTTTAATGAGATCATCAAGCTGCTTAGTAAGCCTGGTTGTCGAGGTTTGTATAGCTTGGATAGTGTTTTCTGATTAGCAACTTTCTCGATCTTAGTGTCATATTTGAGGAACTGAACGTGTATCTTCTGTTCGATGTTCTCGATTTTTGATAGAACTTCTAACTCTTGGTTTGTGTTCAATATCTGCTCCATCATAGCTGCGTTAGTTTCGCCTGTCATCGCTGTTCCCTGGCTATTTTTTGGGGCTGCTTATCTTTGGGTATGCAGTTCGCAAGTCGTACAGCTCAATGACAACAGTTCCTCTGGTTTCAAGGTTTTTAACTTAGTTTTATTTTGTATTGAGTGAAGTGAAAGGCGGCGCCTGTACCCAGCTGAGGGCCAAACGGAATAGTTACGATCCTGTGTACACACCGCTTGACTGTGTCCTTCCTTCACCCGGTGCCGCTTATATGCTCAGTTTGTGCGCCACCTGATATATGTTTTCCGGTGGCAAGGTGACGTCGCTCTTGATATTGGCTTTGCCAGAGCCCAAGCGTTGCCTAATCATGACTGAGATGACGTAGTGCTTCAGATGATCCCAGATTCTTTTCCTGTTTGTCAAACGGAAGAGTTATGACAGTGATGTACACTCCGCTGGACTGCTCAGCTTGGGCAAATAACGTTGCTCGAGTTCATTGAAGCGAGGTTTTCATTTACGTATGGTAGACAACCAAAGAATTCCGTCCTCGTGTTTTAGATAGTTGGGACTGCGCGTTTATAGATGTTCCCCTTTGTTGCTCTGGTAACAAAAATATTTCGTAGACAAGTTTGGGCGCGGCATAAGCATTTAAAGGTTGATTATTAAATTCTTTCAGGCACTTGAACTCACGAAGTTACAGAAGGAAGACAGAGTGCCGGGCGTTCGTCTTGGCCTCTGCATGCTTGCGGACTGCACCAAGGAAGATATTCAGGCCATCGCAGACACAAGTACGTACAGCGTTGGATAGTTGTAATCAATGTATAATCCAACCGTGCTTTTAGGTCAATAAAAAGAATGTCTTCACCCGATGCGAATAAAAAACCGCGTCTAAAGATTCTAAAACAGCGGCTCTCCCTTGAGCGAATACTTATAAGAAATGCGAATATATGGGCATAGATATTAGCTGGTCGCATGATATATAATGATATAATTAAGTTAATTTTGTATTTGAGGCGTTCTAATGACTTTATGGTCGTGTGCGATATTTGATAAGTGTTGGCGCAGAGAGACGACATTTCTGAAGATTCGTTCTAGTTATATTATTTTTCAGATGCACGTTTAACTTTGATTCAGTGACGATAGCTTTCCGCAAAATCTAATAAATAAATGGTTCAGTGATTAGATAGCGCACTCTTGTCCATTCTTTGTACTCCTCCTTCTTCCTTCGTCCCAGAAACGTTCGGTTTCTAGCACACAATGTACACTTTGTCGGCAGGCGACGCTAGGTGCTTTCGTATTTTATTTTCGTCTGCGAATGATGCTTCCAAGCAGACACACTGTGTTCTTCGCTCGCGTTAAGAGATAAGCCCTTTGCGAAGACTACCTTTGCTCGCTTTGTAAAATACGAGCCAGACCTGGCTCCCGTCCTTATGGTTCCCAAAATGGGGCCCTTGATCCTCAATGTTTCGGTGCGGGTGTCTTTATATTGTGCTGTAACTCCGACTCAATTCGCCGAGTAATTAACTGCCCCACTCCTGGCTATTACAAATTCCACCCGAAAGACAATGACCGTTCTTTTTTTCTTTCTGAGCACCCCTAGCGCCCAGAGGACCATCTCTCCCCCGAAAAAAAAACACTGCAAAAAAATCCTGCGTTTAAAAATTTCAAAACTTTTTTGTCTTAGGTGACAGTGGAAGAGCGTTTGGGAGACTCGATTTTTTAATGAATGTAATATCTTACGAAGGAGTATATATATGTTTGTTAAAGATACGAAACGTCTTATTACGCGCCACTTGCAATATCTCCATCGTTCCTGGAAATGTTTTCTTTTCTTTTTCTGCTGTGTCGCACCGTTAATCCGCTTTTCCCCAATATGCGGGGCATTTGCTTTTATTTCATTTTCTTGATGGAGTAGTATATAGACGCGTGTCGTCTTCACCATGCATTTATCAGACTTGACGGTCGTCTGATAAGAGAAAACCTTCACGGTAAGTCGATTAATTAGCTAAACTCTCGTTATTAGTGTTTTAATTATTGAATTTAGGGACTTGGAATACATTTTAGCGCTCAAGACACAAGGACACAAAGACGAGAATCAGACACCACAGTGCGCTTACTGTCTACTCTACTAGATTTAGGGGTCATGCTCCAGTTACATTATTGACGCCCACTACTGCTAGAGACCATTCATTTTTTTATTGAAAATATCGGTGGTTGCCAAATTAATTGAACGAGTCTCTCGTTTTTCGCCCGTTTTAAAAATTGCGTGAAAAACGACGCCCGGCCCACAAAGACGCTTAGAAGAACGACGAAGTCATTTCAGTCCCGTCGTCACTTGTGTCTTCGGCGTACCCTAGAAAAGACACGCTGCCGTGATAGTGTCGATATCATTGAAACGACTACCTTACTCTTCCCAAGCTTCATCGTGACAGGATTTGTGGCACCATTTTTAAAGCGCATTTTAAGGCGGAGGAAGAAACCCGAAAATGTATAGCTTAATCTCTCAAAAACCGATCCGTCTATAAAAAAAAAACTTTTTTTTTTTTGGAATTCGCTTTACCTTTATTTGTAATAGCTGTTACTACTATAATTTAAACTTAACCCTTAAGATCATTATATGAAATGTTAATTAACAAATTTGATTCAAATGTTCGATAAATCATGGCTATCCTTCTGTCAGCCTATACGCGTCAAGCCTGGCAAATGAAGGGTAAAGACGGCACCAATTTAACTCTAACCATTGTCTGTTCGACTAAAAACAACAAAAAAAAAACTCCGCTTTCCCCTTCCACCCCCCCCCCCCCCCCTTTCTATAAAAAAAGAGTATTTGTTTCTTTTATTACAAAAGTAAACGACACATAGCGAAATGCTCAGCCTCCGCCCAAGTATAGCTGCCCGAAGGAGACGCTCAAGTTTACTCATCTTTATCTTATTCAAAAGCTATAAGTGACCTTTTGAAAATATTTAGTGCGAGAATAGGATCTCTTTTTTGTCATTGACGCCATTCAGCTCTACAAAGCAGTGCTAGCGGCCCGAACCAAAAGGCAAAGTTTCGAAGCATTTGCAAATTTTAAATTAATGAAAAAAATAATCACGTGGTCTACTCCTCTATCAAAAATTGAAGAAGACAACGATTAATTCTGAAACTTTGGCATCAGGTTCGAATCGCTTGCGCTACTTTCCGTCCTTTCTAATCCTATATTTTTTTTTTTATTTATGAGGGTAATTGGGGCTTCTAGGAGGTTACACTGTATATTACCCAAATAAAGCCAAAAACTATTATCGTAATGTCTTCTTATCGCCGCGATAAATGCAATGCGTTTAACCTACTCCGTGTAAGCAGAGACAACGTAAACGTGAAACTCTGGTAATGTTTCAGTGACTGGCGGCATGATGGAGGTGACTGTGAAGGACTGCGTCACCAACCATCCACCTACGATGACATCCACCCAAAGAGGCATCCTGTAAGAGTTCCTTAAAATTACTCCCATTCCGCGTACTCGTTATCCTTTTTTTACCGGTATCACTGATCCTTAGAAGCTGCCTCGATATGAGCAGCGAGACCTACAGCAACTGAGGCAAGGAATAGGGACAAACTACCAACAAGAGGAGGCGTATGAGGCGCTGTCCACGGAAAGAGATAAGTCGCTGTAAAAAAATAAAAATCGCCCCGTTCATTCACAGTTCTCACAGGGTTAGTAGAAGAGCAGAATAGAATGCAGCGTTCAGCGAGAAGGGAGAGCCCCACCGCTGTTTCGGGAACCGCGGTGACTCCGGCACCGTAACTCTTTGAACGAGATATACCGGAGCAGGTATGAAAGTCTCGCGTCGCGCAGCCGATACCTGGTGAACGGTATCAGCAGCGCATCCAGAACCAGCATCGAAAAAAAAAAAGAGAGAAAAAAAGAAGAGTATGCGCGCTAGCAACCGTGCTCGAGACCTGGAGCCAAACTTGCTGTAACTCAGTTGGGGAACTCACCCTAAACCTGGAGCTCTCGCGTCAACCGAGACCGCACTAGATACTGTAGCAACTAGAGACACAAGGAAGAAGAGAAGGGCTCGGGGATGCGCGAGAGGCACGCCAAGAAAGCACGAGAGTGAACCAGTTTTCGGCCATACCTACCAACGAACAACCTTCACCTTCGTTTCCCTTTTTTTATAGGAGGTATTCACTGGACGCCATATTTGAGGGCGAAGTATAGAGCGCATGCCCAGAATGAGCTCCCATTAATAGCCTGCTAAGACCGGCAACCTTGATGGTGTTAAATGCACGCTCCAAAAGGACTGCGGAAGCTTGCCGTCAGCACGCGCTCAGCAGCCGAGCACACAGATATGGCCGCCAGTGAATACTACCTATAAATAGGTAAATATAATATATATTGTGGCGCTCGCGACTCCTCGCTTTCATAAAAACCCACAATTTGGTTACCCGGCATCTCGGACTCAAAAACACCGTCATCATCCATCAAGGCATGCATCCGCAATTTTTTTTTTTTTCACTTTGGCGTTTAAATTCTTGGAACCGCCCCTCACCCGACGCACATTCACTTAGAGCACTGCACGGGCCCGGGCCAGCCCAAAAGCCCGAGCCCGGCCCGGCCCGCGGGCCGGGCTCGGGCCGGGTAGCACGTATTTTCTCGGGCCCGGGCCGGGCTCGGGCTTGAACAAAAAAGTTCTCGGGCCGCGCCGGCCCAGGCCGGCGCGGCCCGATTGCCCAGGCCGGCCAAGCTGCCTGGGCAATCGGTTGCCCAGGCAGCCTGGGCAACCGATTGCCCAGGCTGCCTGGGCAATTGGTTGCCAGCCTGGGCAACAGATTGCCCAGGCTGGGCAATCTTGGCCCAGGCCAAGATTGCCCAGGCCGGCCCGGGCCGTGCCTGGGCAATCTTGTGCCGTAAATCATAAATTGTTGTTGATAGCAAGAACTTTGCTCATTAATCTTTTAGGTTCATTGAATACAAAAAAAAATCGAAGTGCGAATTCACTACAGCGTCGTTAAAAATAATAACTAAAATACGTCTTGAATCTAGAAAGCCTTCAAGCTTTTTCCGCGTGAGCGAGGGTTCAGTGTTATAAATTGTAAACAAAATAAAGTCCCAGTCATATGCTTGTCAAACTGTCTGGTTCATCGTTCTCAAAAATATCTAGTTCACTATTAGGAAGATTTAGAAAAACGTACGCAAGCGCTTTGGGTACCCTAAAAATAGCGTTGCGATGTAAAACCTATGGCGATGCTAATTTTAGCTTGCCCAAAGTGCTTCAGTACATTATTCTAAGACTCCCTTATTGCACAGAGCGCGACACTATATTAGCGCGAACAAGCGATCGTCGTGTTTTTATGTTTATCTCATAGAATCAAAACGCTGTTTTCAAATCTATTAGTGTATTTAGAAGTGCTCATCTGGGCCAGACCTAAGCGGTATACACCAACTCATGTTTACAAACAAACCGGAGCGCCCCTAGCGGACGCCACCGGCGCCGCGCATGCGCGGTGGACGGTGGGCAAGAAGCCCGCTGTCGCCCATAAACAAACCATGGCATTGCGTTGTTTTCGGCCTCGGTGGGAGTCCCCGTGCTCTTTTTCGCGTTGGAATTGTTGATTTTACGTCCTCCTAACAATGTCTGACTACTTGAGCGGCTTCAGCAAAATTAACGAGGCAAAACTTTGCGTGAATAATATGACTTGCGGCGATTCATTTCACGTAGACGCCGCAGAATGGGCGCTAAAACCTGGCTCCCACGATGAGATTCTGCTCGCTATTTTCAGTCGCGACGTCGCTCGAACTGCAAATGCGTCGATTCTAGCTGAGATGGTGGACGTCGATACTGAAAACCGCAAGTGGAATGGGGCATTACATTTCGGTGATGGCCACCACTGGTAATAATGATCAACATCTTGTATCTACTGTTTACACTTAGCCTACTTACACCAACCAACCTTCAAAAGTGTTTTGAGGCCTGCACTTAGTTCTTATCGCAATTACCGGGTCAACGTTTAGTTTGCGGGCCGCTGTTGTTTAAACGCGCTCACGACAAAAAGCAGACAAGTTTGAAAGAGCAGACGACAGTTCGAACGCATGCGAAATGGAGTGCCGGCAAGAAGCACCGCGTTCCGCGTCCACAAAACTTTGGAATGTCACGTTGTCGGCGTCTGTGTGAGTCTGCATACTCTTTTTCGCGTTGGATTTGTCGAATCTACGTCCCCATAGCAATGTCTTACCACTTTAATCGCCTGAGCGAAACTATCAAGGCTCGTTACACCGCTAAACTTTGCGTAAATAATTTGACGTGTGGCGATTCATTGGCGTGAATGCCACAGAAGGGACGCCAAAACCACGATGACAATCTTCTAGATATTTTCGGTCGCGACGTCGCTCGTGCTGCAAAAGTGTAGAAGGTAGCGGCGATGATCGACGTCGATACTGAAATTCGGAAGCGGAAACAGACCAAGCGTTACAGGTCGGTGCTGGCCACTGGTACCAATGATCAACATCTTGTATGTAATGTTTACACCGAGCCTACTAAAGTCGTTTGAGGTCTGCAATTATTTCTTATTGCAATCACCGGGTCAAAGTTTGGTCTACGGACCGCTTTTGTTTGAACGAGCAGACGACAAAAAGCAGACAAGTTCGAAAGAGCAGACGAAAGTTCGAACGATCAGGCGGCCGTGTGAATTTGAAGACGCACTGAACCCGCGGGGGGCCCCGACAACTTGGCGGTTTTCTCTCGTTCATGTTGGAACAAAACAAATACATCTGGCGACCACAAAGTGTTGCCCGCACAAGCAATCGTAGTTCGACAGCGTCTGGTTTACCCTTTTCACGGCTACTATCTACGTACTCGGACGAACGGAGCGGGCAGGAACACAGTAAAACTGATCTCGAATTAACCTTTCCAGACTCTTTTGGCACAGCCCCCGTCGCAGTATTTTGACGAGAACGCAGGTTTTTTGTCTGGTTTCTCCGAAAAGAACACCAGAATGCATGTCTCGCACGGCGACTTCTGCCCACCGCCCCAGACCGGAAGTGCGTCCGACGCGCCACCACCGCGGCGCGACGTAGGAGAGTTGAGTTGGTGTATATTTTGGTGCCTACTAACACCATTTCGAAGTAAAATTCGAAAAAAGAGCCAACGTCTTGTTCGCGGTATCAGTGTCGCGCAGTGTACATAGTCCGTTCCGCGCTTGCACGTTTTAAAAACCACCCTAAAAAAAAAAAAAAGTTTTAAAAGATTAAATATGAATATATTAAAGTTAAGCTTGCCTGAAAGGGTTGTTTATTTTAAGAACGCGTTGACATGTAAAGCTACTTCAGAACATATTCTTGAACAGAAAAGGTGCGCAGACCAGGCTTAGAACGATGGAGACTTTTTGCGAAGAGGTTGCGATGTGCAGGGCCTTATAAAAGTAGGTTGAAACGGGACGCGTTGAAACGCAAAGGGTGTTTCGGAAACTTGTTCAGATAAGAAGGGCGTTTAGGGAACTGGTCAAAACGGGACGGGTTCATATGGGAAGGGCGTTTAAAGAATGGGTCGAAACAGGACGGGTTCAAATGGGGAGCTCGTTTCGGGAACGGGTCGAAACGGGACGGGTTCAAACGGGAATGGGTTGTTTCGGGCTACAGCCATCGGGCCGGGTCGGGTGGGGCCTAGAAATTAACAATTCTGTCGGGCTCGGGCCGGGCCCGGGCCGTGTCTCTTCCGGGCCGGGTCGGGCCGGGCCTAGAAATTAAAAATTCTGTCGGGCTCGGGCCGGGCCCGGGCCATGTCTCTACCGGGCCGGGTCGGGCCGGGCCTAGAAATTCCGGCCCGTGCAGTGCTCTACATTCACTCAGTCAATCATGAATCACTCAGAAGACAGATCAGCAGCTGCCGCAGCTGCTTCAATAAATTTGAAACTGCCACAATTCTGGTCGTCGGACTCGGAACTTTGGTTCTTGACTATCGAGTCTTTGTTTCAGAAGAATAAGATAACTTCCCAACAGTCCAAATATGACCACGTCGTCTCGTCACTACCCCAAACAGAGGCGGCGGTTGTCCGGGGTATCCTGCGTGCACCTCCTCAAGATATGCCGTACGACTTGCTCAAGGCCGAGCTTATCAGGCGTACGACGAAGTACGAACAGCGGCGGCTTCAACAGCTTCTGACATCAGAGGAACTTGAAAACAGGAAACCATCGGAGCTACCTCGTCGTACGGAGAAACTTCTGGGTGACAAGGGCGCAACCATACTCCGAGAATTATTTCTCCAGAGACTGCCCACTCAAGTCCGCAGGATTCTCTCCACCTCAGCAACAGACTCCGTCGAAACGCTAGCTCGAATGGCGGACCAAATCATGGACGTTAACACGGTCAAAGTTTGCCACCTAACTCTCTTCCAAACCCCTCACACCGAACATCTCTGTTAGATGAAACTCTTTTCCAGCTGCTGGAGTCAACAATCCACTGTCGCACACCTCTCAGAAGAGCTCAAGCAGCTGCGGCTGGACACTCGCCGTCTGACAACGCGTCAACTCTCAGACAGCCCACCACGACGTCGTCGATCTAGGTCTGCAAACAGCAGCGGTACATGCTGGTACCGCCGCACCTTTGACAGCCGTGCTAGGAGATGTGAGTCACCCGTTCCAGGAAAACAGGCAGGCCCCGCGCTGACGGCGGCCGGCGTTGCGGGCCACAGAGCAAGCCGTCTATTCTTCGTGACTGACCGCACCACAAAGCATCAGTACCTCGATGATAGTGGCGCGGAAATAGCCTCATTCCACCAACAAAAGAGGACCGACGGTGCCCTGCAGAAACACTCCCCTTGCGAGCTGTCAACGGCTCCACCATCAAGACCTATCAACAACGACCGTCGCTCACTCTCAACCTAGGTCTGAGGAGGACGTTTCGTTGGGTGTTTTATGTGGCTGATGTACAGCAATTCATCCTAGGTGCAATTTTTTTACGCAATTTCGGCCTCCTTGTCAATCTGAGGAGGAACGTACTCCTGGATGCGGGAACGCATATGTACGTTCACGGAATCCCGGCGAGACCGAGTCCCTCAACCTCACCGTATCAACACCCGTACTTCAGGCTCCGTGGAAGTCCCTTCTAGACAAATTTCCTCAGCTGCTGCAGTCATCGAACTCGACAGAGCCAGCTAAACACAACGTCACGCACCATATAGAAACAGCTGGTCCCCCAGTTTTTGCAAGACCTCGACGCCTCGCTCCTGATCGCCTCAAGATCGCCCGACAGGAGTTTGAACACATGATCGAACTAGACATTGTAGGTCCCTCAACAAGTGCTTGTTCATCGGCACTACATATCATGCCAAACAAATGTGGAGATTAGTGACCCTGCGGGGATTACGGTGCTCTCAACAATGTGACAGTCCCCAGACCGGTATCCCATTCCACATCTTCAAGATTTCGGCGGTGCGTTGCACGGATCTAAAATTTTCAAGAAAATTGATCTCGTAAAAGCGTACCAGGTTGAACCTGGCGACATACCAAAAGCAAAAATTGTAACACCTTTCGGCATTTATGAATACACCGGAATGCCTTTCGGCCTAAGAAACGAGCGCAAACGTTTCAAAAGTTCATGGACCAAATACTACGCGGACTACCCTTTTGCTTTGCGTATTTAGACAATATCCTCGTTTTCAGCACGGACTGTAAACAACATTTTCGTCATCCCCAAAAACTCTTGGCTCGCCTCAGCGAGTACGGACTTGTCATAAACCCGGCGAAATGCGAGTTTGGCGTCTCAGAACTCTCGTTTCTGGGCACTGGGTCACCAGGTCAATCACCTTGGTCCCATTGCCGCAACGGATCGAAGCGATCAAGACATTTTCGCAGCCTCCCACTACTACTAAGCTCAGAGAATTCCTGGGGCTTGTGAATTTCGATCGTCGCTTTATTCTTCGTTGTGGAACCATACTCCAGCCGATCAACCAGCTTCTTGCAGGTGCAAAGCGCAAGAAAGAGCAACTTACGTGGACATAATCAGCTACTGAGGCATTTACCACCATCAAACAGGCTCTTTCTAAAGCAACCCTTTTGACTCACCTCCGACGCAACGCCCACACTTCCATCATGGTTGACGCAACCAACACCGCAGCAGGCGCAGTTCTACAACAGTTCAAAGACGGTCAGTGGCATCCAGTGTCATTCTTCTCAAGACGGTTTTCACCAGCCAAAACAAGAGAACTGCTTGGGGTGTACCCTTGCCGTGAAATACTTCCACCATTTTTGAGAAGGTAGACAGTTTTGTATATGGACCGATCACAAGCCTCTTACATACGCATTTCAATTCAACAACTCTAACCATACGCCACGGGAGATCCGTCATATGCCCTCCGTTTCCGAATATACTACCGTCACAAGGTTCATTTCAGGAAAGGAACACCTCGTCGCCGATGCATTATCACGATTAAAAATAATTGAGATCACTTCAACCCAACCAGTAATCGATTTCGCGATTATCGCTCAAGCTCAATAAACAGAAAAGAAGTCACTTGAGCTCCACTCAACACGAACGTCTTTTATACTACAAGACAGCAACGTTCCCGGCAGCACTACAACGATAGTTTGCGACATATCTACAGGCACGCCTCGACCGTATATTTCGCCTCATTTCTGGCGCACAGTGTTTGATGCACTGCACACACCATCCCACCCTGGCATACGTGATACCCAGCGTTTGTTCACAGCACGCTTTGCGTGGCCACGAATCAACGCGGAAGTGGGGCGGTGGTCACAATCCTGCCTTCAGTGTCAAAAGGTAAGAGTTCATCGACACACCATCTTGACTCACGATGCTTTGCCCCAACCTGACACTCGCTTCAGCCATGTTCATCTGGACATTGTGGGACCTTTACCAACATCGCAAGGCTTTCGATATATGCTTACATGCGGAGACCGTTTTATAAGATGGTCGAAGCAATTCCCATCATACGCATAACAGCTGAAAATGTCGCCCACGCATTCATTACCACACGGGTTGGTTATTTCGGTATGCCATCTGCCATCAGAACTGACCGTGGCCGGCAATCGAATCATCTCCTTTCCGCCATCTTTCACAGTCTTTGGGGGTCAACCAAATTCACACCACGGCTGTCCATCCGCAAGCCAACGGTATGGTTGAAAGGCTACACCGCCAACTTAAAGCAGTCCTCATGGCACAAGCCACGCATTCATCATGCTGGACTGAAGTTTTGCCATTAGTACTCCTCGGCATTCGCTCTGAATTCAAACATAATCTGAACTGCACTACTGCTGAGCTCGCTTATGGCACGACCTTGCGCCTGCCTGGTGAATTAATTCCACCTCCAGCAGAGCCTGCAATCCCTGACATACAGGATTTTGCAAACCGCCTACGAGAGCACATGGCACAACTGTGCCCCGCAAGGGCCACACAACCATCTTCACTATTCATGAGTCCAGCATTATCAAAGTCTTCCCTCGTCTTCATTCGGAAAGATGCAGTAAGGCGATCACTTCAACCTCCATACAATGGACCATACGAAGTTCTACGCAGGGACGCCAAGCACATGACTCTGCTTATCAGTGGTCGCACAGACACAGTGTCTATCGACCGGCTCAAGCCTGCATTTCAGGAACGTCCGCAACCTTCCTCATCCGTGGATCTCCTAACGCGCCCCCAAGAAGTAGCAGAGTTCCAAAGAAAGCTCGTTTTCAAGAAACAGCGTAAAGCTCAACGCTCGTCAACCGGCTACCTCTCTAGGGAGGAAGTACCTGTAGGAACTACAGCCACAAGGAAGAAGAGAAGGACTCGGGGATGAGCGAGAGGCGCGCGAAGAGAGCACGAGAGTGAGTCAGTTTTCGGCCATTGGCGACGTGCGCGATCGAAAGCGTCGCTGTGATCGGCCTTCCACGATTGGGCGAATGTTGACTATGACGTCGGCAAAGGATTTCTCATCGACAGAATTAAGAGGAATGTAAGAACTTCAATTTTGTCTGTGTTGGCAGTGTTGGTTTCAGAGCGCTATGATTTCGAGCTTCCACCATGCTCATTACAACCGCCATCGTACTTGTTGTTCGCAAGGTAATGACGTCACGAGAGGTAACCATACGAGGGCGCCACCAAAACATCTCGCCACTAATACGTACCAAGGAACAACCTTCACGTCTATTTTATTATTATTTTTTTGTAAATATGTAAATATAATATATATTGTGGCGTTCGCGACTCCTCGGTTTCATAAGAACCCACAATACGATTACCGCGCCGCCCTTTAGCGGCGAGTAAAAACATGTAATTTGCTTCACATATCTACTGCGAGACGCCGCGGCTGGATGGCCCCACCTAGAGTTCCTGTACAGGCTCCCTACGGGAGGCAGAGTTGCGTGTTCGTCCCCGTAGCGCAGTCTTTCCTGCACGGCATGTTGATCCAGCTCCTCACGTGACTGAATTCGGCGAATAGCGGCGCCGCGCATTCGAGGCATGTGGCGCGCTCCAAAGCAGGGGAACGTACGCCGGGGCGCCGTGAAGCGTTTACTTTCCTGCACGCCAATTGATCCGGCTCCTCACGTGATCGGATCTCGGGGAGTAGAGGCGCGGCGGCACGTGGAAAACAGGCGCGCAACTCTGGCTCCCGTAGGGAGCCTAGACAGGAACTCTAGCCCCACCCAGAGTTTCTATGGGAGCCAGAGTTGAGCGTCTGTTTTCGTCGTGCCGCCATGCCTCTACTCCCCGAAATCCGATCACGTGATGAGCACGATCAAATGGTTTGTTTAATTTTATTACGGAGCAAAAGCTATTGAGTGGTTCAAGGGAAAACTTTTTAGTATTCAAACTCTTAATTCTTACCTTAAAAACAACCAAAAAACTTATTTGCCAGATGTTTTTGTTATTATACTTACGTTGCTGTCGTGTTAACCTATTTGTATCTTTTGTTCCAGCATCTTCCTTGGCTCCTTGGCGCTAATTATGGCCTTAAGCACACTTGCGGAGTTTTGGCTATTGAGACAAGGAACTGAGAATTCGAATAGAGGTAAGTGAAATGTCGGCGATTGACAGAGGAGAAAATACTAAAAAAATACTACCACCCCCAAAATGTTTCTTTTTTTTTTTTTTGCCATACGAGTCATTACGGTGTCAGACGACTACCCAATCAATATTTCGCTACAGCGTCAGATATATTTTTAATAGAGTGAAAAGTCGACAATGCTCGAAACCGAAACCGAAATTGGACTGGGGACGAATAAGGAAGATATGCTGAATTCGGGCAATCGCGTCTCTCCTCTAACCTTGATTCAGCAGAAAGCCCCCTCCTCGCTGCCAGAGCTACTCGGGATCCTCTTCAGCCGATCACAACTGCTGGGTTTAGAGCGCTCTGACATTCTCAGACCAGTGACGGAAGTAGGACGGCATGGCATTGGTAATGCGATTAAAAAAAAAAAAGATTTTGCAGCGTACGGTGGACGATTGAGCAAAATTTACGCTAGCAAAGTAATGAAATATTCGTTTTGACTAGGGATGCCGCGAACTTTTTTCGAATCGAAGTTTCGATGATCGAATCAAGCGGTTCGAAAGGTTCGAAAGATTTCGATTTTTCGAATTTTCTACATTGTAAAATTCGACGGAAGTCGAATTTTCGAACTTGTCGAGCTAAGAGGTTCGACGCGTTTCGAACCGTCGAACTTATTATGCTAAGATATTCGATCTTTTTCGAACTTTCGAACTTATTGCGCTGCAAAGTTCGATGCTTGTCGAACTTCCGAACTTGAGTGACCAAAAAATTCGATGAATTTCGAACTTTCGAACTTATTTATCAAGAAAATTCGAAAAGTTTCGAGCTTTCGAATCCTGAAAAGTCAGAATTTCGACGAACTGCGAACTTTGAGGGTAAAAGTTCGATGCTCGTCGAACTTCGAAAGACCAGCCGACGGTTTCATTTGAATTCAAGTAGTGAAATACATTCGTAGTTTTTTTTTCTTGAACTTTTACACGCGGTGCTGCGTTCCTTACGAAAGACAATGGCGTTTGTTTCAATGTTCTGGCATGCTTAGTTTTAAAGAAATAAATTTCTGAAGGGGCGAGGAAGGACGACGGGTTTTTGATGATTATCGTTTGTGCCAGATTTGAAGCGCGCTGTAGCCGAAGCTATTTGTGGTAGAGATGTTATACTTTTTTAAAGATGATCTATGTATAGCCTAGGTAAGTGCCGTCTTAAGATGTGATTATTGTTATTCAACGTGAGTTTCGAAGAAACGTCCAAACATGTATCTACATGCAATTATGCCCTAAACTTGATATTTATTTTCATCTAAGTTGTTTGAGGTATCGCATTTAAATTAACATCACAGACAGTGCGTATCATTGCCATCTGCAGAATACAAAATAATGTATTTATTGTTTTTTCACGTTAAGGAATAAATTAACTCATGGGAGAAGATTTCTAATAGTGTTCAAGTTCAGCACGTCATTAAAAGAAAACTTTTTTTTTTTCGCTTCACGATCCTGGGACGTGTGGGCCTGTACACATTTTGGTAAAATAAACTTGTTTCGAAGTTCTGAACCTCTGAATGCGCAAGAATACAACACTTCCGGCGAATTCTTTATAGTTTTTTTTTCTCCAGCTTTTTATCCCCGCATTTATTCTCCTTTTCTTTTCTTTTTTTTTTTTTTTACTATTGGCACAGGTATTTAGGTCGAAAAAAACGTAACTTTGAACTTACGAACCACTAAGCATGTGACGAGTAGTGCCTTCTGACAACGAGTTTCTAACAATGACCATCTACGCGATCTTTTATGCAGTGAAGAGCGACAGTGGCTATACATATGCATAAATAATTTCAGATTAAAATAAGCTCGACCACGCCCTCTTTCCCCGTATTGTTTTCTTTAACAGTCCGAAATATCTGGAAGGGGGGAAGAGAACTGAAGCCCCCCCCCCCCCCCCCTACCCTCTTACCCCCCGTTTTTCCTCTTCCGACGCCACTTGTATGGTAGAACGCTCCTCGACCTAGAGTTGTGTCGGCTTTTTGCGAGGCGATTCCTCCGTCCCAGAAAATAAACCTCCAGGACAATTACAAACTTAACTTACTATATGCCAGCGTCACTGTGGCGGCGTTCGATCGGATTACTACCAGCGTGCAAGGGAAGGGGTGGCGAGGTAGTTTGCCAGGTCGCTTCAAGGTTTTTCTGAGCCTCAACCTCCTGCTCGTCCCTGGCCGTTTCGAACTGGATGAGTCTCGTAAAACAGTGTGTTCGTGTGATCACTACTGCGTGAGACAGGTTAAAGACCCCCCCCCCCCCCCCCCCCCGCCCCCGAGCTGGCGGTCACAATTACTGATCCATGGTCACACGTCACTCTGCACTGGCAAATATTCCAGCACATCCGGGACACTCTTCGTCTCATTTAATTGCCTGAACAACTTCGCAGAATCTAGATATCACACCCTAACTTTTCTAAACTTGATTTTGTGAAAACCAGTGAGTCGTGAAAACGTGTTTTGAAACAAACTGTGGAGGAACTTGAAAACCGGACTTCGAACTTTGAAAACTTGGACTAGAAAAAAATTCAAAATCTTCGAATTTTTTTTTTTTTTTTTGAATTTAGCGTTAAAAGAGAATCGAAACCTTCGAACTTTTCGAACTTTGTGCAGAAAGAAATTCGAAATCTTCGATTTGTTCGAACTTCATGTCTATAAAAATTCGAAGCGTTCGAAGTTGTCGAATTTTGTTTCCAAAGAATTTCGAAATCTTCGAATTTATCGAACCTGAAGTAAAAAAATATTCGAAATATTCGAATCCGAAATTTTAGAAACCGTGAAAGCTTCGAACTTTTCGAATTCGAAACTCCACTGTGATCGAAAGTTGCGAATTTTTCGAATTCGAACCTCGGTCGGTACGAAAATATCGAAATTTTTCGAAATCGAACCTCAGTTCGCTTCGCAAATATCGAAACCTTTCGAAATCGAACTTGGGGTGGTTCGCGACATCCCTAGTTTTGACTTAAATTGTTTTATGCATTGACATGTGAGAAAAAAAAGAAGTAAACAGTATGCAAACAGATTTTTACCGAACGGAACGAAGGCCAATGCTTGGAAAGAGTTGTCAACTCATTGCGTTTTTGACAGTGAACGCGCTGCGATAGCGGTTATACGTACAGCAGAGCAGGCAAATAAAAAATGGTTAATAAACCGCATCTTTCTCACGGCGAAATATCATGCAAACAGGATCTAGCGCATATATTCATGTGACACAAATCACGGTGCCTTATATTCGGCCCTCCCTTTATTTTACAAGACAAGCCTATGAACGCAGTTTTACCAAACCTGAAAACTTCTTCAAGGGACCACAAAACCCGCTAAAATAGCGGCGAGCTCTGCGACTGCTTCTTCCTCGGTTAGGCTTACCAGATTCACTGCCGTGAGATGAACGATCTCCTGAAAGCACAGGGAATACTTCACACGCCGACTTTTCGTGTTAGGTCACGAACGAAAGTCAACCCGTTCGTTGTAATCCTCGCACCATCGAATACACAAGCACTTTGTAGAACCACATATAAATCGCCGTCATGTGGACCCCGCACACCACCACAGACCACTGCCAGCCATAGTGAACAAAACCACGTGATCCCCGTCGAAGTACCACGTGACTCCTGCGCTGCTCTGCACTCCGAAGACTACAGACGGAGTGCTAGGGAGCGCTCTGAGAGGAAGAGGCGCCCTCGGAATGAACCAGCCGATCAGGCCACAGCACTCTCGTTCCACCACTTGATCTCGCGCGCTCTGGAAAGAGCGCTCTAGAGCACGCAGATTGAACCACGCGAATTCGCCTATAGAGGAGGAGGACAAAGTTGGTGGAAGTTACGCGGTTGTGCAAAGTCTTTTTTTTTTTCGCCATCAACGTATTTGCACCTTTTTAAAAGTCATAAAAAATGGGTATCACAATTGTTTTTTATTTCTAATATTGGTGTGTGTGTGTAGCTTCGATCACCCACGACCTTGCTTATATTTTGGTGGTTGTGTCTAAACTAGAGCACTATATATCTCCTTCGGAGCAGAGTAGCGCAATCTAGAACGCCCCCTCTCCGCGACTAGTGGCGAACGGCCGAAGGTTCCAACTCCGGTTACAAATTTATGAGAAACGTAAGAAAATCGTGGTTTCTTCAATATTTTGGGGATGCAAGGAACGACGATAGTTTTTCTCATAATAAAGAACATTTTACGATACTTCGCGCTAAATTGTGTTTCACGTAAGAGCGTAATATTTTTAAATAAATGCCTGAGGGGCATGGTGCAACAGACGACTCGGCGACGTGACACCGTTCACGTGACCCGCTCCGGTCATCCCATTGAAAAATGTTCATAACCGCTGAGTAAAAAAATCTTCTGCTTTAAACGCCATTGCCTTGGAAACTACCTTCTGAAAATTTTCCCACGCATCCAATAATATGAAAACTTTGATAAAGTGTGTAGTTCTTTACCAACTTCACGACCGGATATAGTTTCGAAAAGTGTGAACTCTTCGTTTATTTTTTAATCAGCCGAGTGGCGTCGATCTCCATGTGTTCTTCCTTGGGGCGGATCGCCTCCTGGAACCCTGAATACCACGTGACTCGCCCCGATCTGCTCTTTCAGCCATGTTGTCGGCAAAACACGCGGATCAAAGGATTGCGTTGGACGTATACAGTGCCTTAGTCTAAACCATAAAAAAATGGCGTGTGACCGCAAAAAAGAGAGTGAGCGCGACTCAAACCGGCCAGTTATCGATCGTCGGTTTTCGAGCCGAAAAAGTCAAACGAATTTTGAGCAGCGAATTGTTTTCTGGGAAGTTGGGCTTTCATATGGCATGTACAAATAAAACCTTGGCGAGAATAAATACCCTGTCAGAGTCCCTTTAAGAGGATGAGGCACGAGGATTAGGGTGGTGTGCCAAAAAAGCCTCTTTTAGAAGATTTTATGAGCCCCATCTTACAGCGGTAAACGAGATGAAGAAGTACAATTTGACGCATAGATGGGGCTGATCTACACTGTAATTCCATGAGAACTTGACTGCTTTTATGAAAATATAAAGTTTGGGTTAAAAAAATTCAAAATTATTTTAGGATCACCATACCAATATTTTAGCACCTAGGGGGACCGGTGGCCAAGAGTTGTTAACGCACCGCGGCCCGGAGTGCGTGTATACTAACATCTCGCGTTGCAGAACTAAGGGACGAGTGCAATCCTCACGCCTGCCCGTTTCAATCTGGAGGACCATCGTACCGGCGCTTGATCGCGTATCATTGCAGCGTGATGCGCAGTATTGATCCGAGGCTGGTGCCGCACTGGCAAACGTTTTATTATTTTTTATCCAGTTGAGACAACAGGCGCCAAACGAGGCTGACGTAACTTCCGACTGTTTAAACACACCAAACACGCAATTTAGGCGCACCTGACAGAACATAAAAGTTCCGTTTTATATATTGGCGGCAGTCTCGTTACATCGAGGACGTTTTCACGGAAAAACTATATAAGGTGACAGGTTTCGAACTGAGTAGCCTCCAACTCGAACGTTCTGACTTTGACCACGACGCGCTCTCAGCCACCATCCGGCAAAGTCAACGAGCGCCTGTACCAGGCGAAGCACAACTGGGTTTCAACTTGTCATCAAACATAATATTCGTCCCTACTCGTGCTTTGTTCTTGTTATGAAACGATAGTTTATCGAAATAAAATTGCCCCGGATGCATATGTTTCATTCGGTTTTCTCAAAACTATACTTTGAAACAGGAAGACAGGTGACCAACATTAATAATTAGGCTTGCAATAAGGAGAACCATATTTATTTATGCCTACTTTGTTTCTTTCAATATTCCCCGAGCAAACGTACCTATATTAAAGTAAACGTCTTATCCTAGGTGTTTGTTTGAAACCAGAAAAGTGCAAGTAAAGCAGATAAAATGTTTTGGCGCTTTTTCTTTCCGTACAATAAAGTAACTAGCCCAACTCATCATTTTGTTACAGAGACGATGCCTGGCCATCTCAAGAACATTTTCTCTAAAAGATTCGCTAGTGCAACGTGACCTGGGCAGCCATTGGTTAGACGTAGGGTGTGAAAATTATAATACAACTTCCACATCTTTGCAACAATAACTTTTACTGGCGAAAAAAAAAAACAACGTCAATCCGTATGCAAAATTATCCTTAGATGAGGAAACATGCCACTCCTTTGAGACAACGACTCAAGTGTCTGGTTCTACGGTCGAAACCAAGTGTCAACCTGAAAGCAGGGCAGGCCGCCGTCGGTGTACGAAATTCTAGGATCCACAGGGCTCGTTGATCAACTAGGATTCACGATGCCAATTGAATTTACAACGTCTTAGAAAGGATGGTGTTTTTCTGCAAGATCCCGCCTTCAACAGTCTAACGTTTTGTAAAGAAAAGTGATGAAGACGGAAAAAACATGTTTGTGGCTTTGCCCCCTTTGTTAAAATATTTCTCGTCTCTTGATTATGTATATTAAAAGGCACCATGTATTTCCTTCTTCTTCTCCTGTACATTAAAAGGCTTGAAAAACATTTATTGTACTTTCTTCGTCAGGATCCGGATTCGAAGTCATCACAGCCTTTTCGGTGCGTAGGAACACGGTACTACTTCTTTCCAACGATACTGACGAGCAGTCAACAGCCTATAAGTTGAGATTCCTACACGGGATTCGTGTGCTCAGCATGTTTTGGATTGTCATGGGCCATTCTGCACGGAATGTGGCTCTAGTCATGTGTGAGTACTGTTTGACCCTTTTTGTTCATTATCAAGCGAACTATTGAACTAGACAAATTTATAACTTAACGTGGTACACAAAAAATGACTAAGTTTAAGAAAAAAAAATGGAAGTGAAGCATTTATTTAAGGTTCTAGGATTGCGAGAGGGAATGTGCTTTATTAAAATTCCTGCAGACGCGTAGAAAACAAAATAGCAGCAAGCTGCTCATGAAAGTAAAGAACATATATTTACAAGCAGGTCTGGGAGTTAACTTCATAATGGTAAACCCGAGAGTGAGAAAAAATATGGAGTAAAAAAGTAGTGTCATTGTTTTTGTATTTATTTATTTCCAGCCTCGGGTTTATCATGATGACTCTACTCATTTTGCACTCTCTTTCAGGCACGTACCAAAGAAAGAGAGTGCGTGAAGGTGTCTTGCTGTACTGTCTCATAATTTATGTTTGTCTAACCTAAAAATCCTCTCAAAGTGAACAAAATTTTGAGCCAGGTAGATTTATTTTTTGAGATTTCCTCCACGAATATAGGCATACCTTGCTCCCTAATGAGCAACATTCAGAAGTGGCGAGGCATCGGTATCATGTGCGGCTCCAGACCTATCTGAGCTTCAGGGAGGAAATTTTTTTTTTATCAGTAGCGTCAAATTTTACTTTTTTAAAATTTGCGTAGCTTGTTTTATAGTTGCTATGGATTACCTTGATACTGTTGACTCCCTGAGGCTGGTGACGCTGGGGCTATTTTATACACCTTTACGTGTGTCCGTCCGTTGAATAAATGATTTTTTTTTAATCTGCCAGAATATAATGCTTGACATTTATTTGCCACATAGCCCAAAGTGAGATCCCAACCAGATTTGCCTTAAAAATGGGAGGCTTCGTAGGAAGTCCCAACACGATTTCAAGTAGAGGCCTCGTAGAGCTTCGCCGGTTCATCTAGTGCAGGTGATCGGGACCATGAGCACCATATAAATCTAATAAGACCCCGAGCCGCTGGGGCCATATCTATACTTTAGGCCTGTGCGATGTCCACCCAAATATCCAGGCATTTTTGACCCCAGCTTTATGGCGTATTGTTGCGACGAAGTATTTCTTCGAGGAGAGGATCGAGCGTTATCGAGTTTTAAGGTCACGTTCTTCGGGTCACAAATGTTTATTATTCCGCCGCGCCCGAAAAAAACTAGTTGCGGAGAAGTCACCATATGCCGACATAATATCTCACTCCCCGTGGAGCCACCGTTAGCATTCCTTTTGGGGAAGGAGTGCGGTGCCCAGAGTTATGTTGTAGGGATTTTTTTGTGTGTTAGTTAGTGAAGGGCAGAAACACATTCAAGAATAAAAAGACTCCGATGACTCAACTCCACTCCGTCATGCAAGGGGTCGCTCAGATTTTATGACGTGACTTCTTATTTTTGAAGATTTTTCTTGGACCTTTATAACGCACACGGTTTTCGCCTAAAAATATATGTCGCGTGAATACGACATGAAGTGCTTAGCTTTTTAATGCCGTTTGGGCAGACAATTAAGGCAATTTAAGATCATACCTTAATTGCACTCAGAATTTAAGCTCGATAAAAATTGCGATGACGTTTATTCTTCTCGTCGTAAATCCTCGAAAAATCTCCGGCCCTTCCTTAAATTTAAGCTGAAAAGGTTATTGAAAAAAGAGGGGTTAGAGGAGAATTCTAGACCATTTTTGTCCTGTGAAATATAATATCACAATATATTTGACCCCAACGTATTAATATGCGCGAGACAAACCTAAACACCAACCACTGGATTTGACGGCTTACCAATTGCGTTTCATCTGCCTTGCGGGTGTAGCTTTATGGGGAACACTTGCGGTGTTTTCGACCGCTCGAGTAATTGCTGGTTCAGATACCTGCGTCGGTTGCGTCCACTGCAACGAAAACGACCAAAATAACGAATTCACCGGTACAACCGTGAGCCGCGATTGCTTTTCGAAGATACTACTCGTGTCGCTTGCCAGGTTGTGCACAACAAACTTTTCCTGGTGCCACTGTCGTTGCTGTCGTTTCAGTTGCTACGAACGCAACCGTCTCAAATGTTTGAACCAAGCATTCGACTTGTAGACGGCGCGGGACCATTCCCTCCTGTCACCGGACGAGCTGTTAAGAGAACCACTATTTTGGACAGCGTGTTAAGTGTACTACTTGGCGTGTTAAGTGTATTTTCTTTCTTTTTTTTTTTTTTGTTGCCGCTTCATTTTTTCTTTTAGCCATTTTGAGCGAGGGAAATTCAGTAATAACGCTTCACGGTAACGCAGTCGCACAATGTTCGCTAACGTTTCTCGCTGCGACGCTCCAAATTAGCTCGCTGGTGCCGTTAAGCTTTTGCTCTTTGTTAGTATGAAACGAAGCGTTTCTGTGAAAAAGTAATGTTTTTGACGTACCGAATGCTCCAATTTTTTACCCGAATATTTCGTTCCTTATTTATGCGACATTCAGCTGCGCCGTAATATGCCCTGATTGCGAGAATGCATTATAATATTTCCCACACCGCGGGGTTACGCAGTATCTCATATTTTCAAAGCCAAGATCTCTCAAATTATCGCCTTCAAAAAATATTGTGATTATACTGGGATGATTAAAGCTCTAAAGTCTGCTAAATTATTTTTTTTAGAAATTACATCGAACGGAAAGCAATATCATCGCCGCTTCTCTAATCACTGCACAGTTGCGCGTGTTGTTGCGCCGTTCATGACACACAGTTATGGCCTCTGCGAAGTCTTTGAGGGTGTGCATACACCAATGCAAGATGGCCGACGCAACGACAACCTGCGACCACGTATAGTGTCCTTCAAAGTCGCAAACAGTCAAAACTTCCTAAGCGCAAAGTCACGAAAAAAGGTTGCATAAAGAATATATTTAAAATTGTTCTCTTAAAAAAAAAATCTTGATGAAGTGCGGTCCGGTGAGTCAGAGCATGGTCGTTATGAAAGATCACGACAGCAGCATTTCCGGTTGTCGTTCACATGTGAATGTTTGTACATAGATACATATTCACTTGAGGATCGCTTAATAATGTAAGTTCTCATTAATTTAAAATGACTTTCCGAGCAAGGTTCATTTTTGTAACTCTACCTCCTCTCCCTTCCTTACTTTATTAATGCTACCGTACTTGACATCTTTCTTATCTTTCACTACATCTTCATTAAAGCCTCAGTTGTGAGTCAGCGCTCTTTCCTTCCTGTTGTCTCTTCCTTCCTTACCTTATATGCGCTGTTTAAGTAAACATGTCTAGCCAACTCGCCCATCAAGTCATTCTGGTCCTATTAGGGAGTTTAAATATATTGTTATAATAGCCTCGATTACGATGCCCAGTAAATACCCTATTGAAAATTCCATCAAGCTACGTAATTTGGGACACTGACTGCCAGTCAGCAGCCTTGGTGGAACGTGATGGACCATCAGACGTCATCTGATGGTCCATCAGATGACGTCTGACTGCCACTGCCAAGGGATTTTCATCAACAAGGGCAGCATTTATATAAGAGTAAAGCTATACGCACTCATAAATATAGCCAAATGCCTCGATAAAACAAAATTTTCGAGAAAAAAAAAAGCAGCACCATTGTGCATCGAATCCGCGACCGGATGCGTACAAATCGGACACTTAACCGCTATGCTACGCCACCGTTAGAGACACTCGACTTGACTATTCGTTTTATACGAAATACTTTGGCTGCAAATGCAGTTAAGCCGTCAGCATGTTATGCAAAGCACCCGTACATCACTCGCCGTACTTCAGTTCTACTCACCTGCCATGTAGAGTACTTTCGCGTCGTAGAACGATCCTTTTGTTCTCGCATCACCGACCCAGTAGACCTGGTACACCCTGTCGTCTTCAACTACACCGCTAAAGTCCCTTACATCGTTGGAACTCACAACAGGCTGGGTCTTGTCGAGTAGAAATTCTACTAAAACATAAGACATTGTAGAGCCCGGGCAGGATCGACAGGTTGGAGCAAGCGGGCAAACAAAACGAGTCGAGAGCGATCGTTCATGAAAGCTCGGCGAAGCCCCTATGGGCGAAGCGAAGTGCGAAGTGTCGTGTTCGGCGCTTCGGCGGGCTTGTGATCAAGGTTGTCGGTCGGTTGCGTCTCATACCTCTAACGTTAACGGTTTTATGGGCTCACGTCCCAAAATCGTTTTCTCGTGCATAGATTACTTTTCGTATTCATAGATTTGACGAAATAGTGGTATCCGAACGAACTTTACGTCCTTTGA
The DNA here is from genome assembly GCF_016920785.2 of Ixodes scapularis. Taxonomy (NCBI): domain Eukaryota; kingdom Metazoa; phylum Arthropoda; class Arachnida; order Ixodida; family Ixodidae; genus Ixodes; species Ixodes scapularis. The sequence continues at coordinate 165,153,141 of NW_024609868.1, read as the reverse complement.
CCGTACGTCTGTCTGCACGTCAAAGCTTTCTGTCGTACAGTCAGAGACAATCGATGTACAGTCAGAATCACCACCAAGACATCCTGATGGCATTTCGCGGCGGCCGACTGCCACCAGGAAACCATCAGAAAGCCGACAAGCGGGGTCGGACTGGAGTTTGACTGTCGGTCAGAGCAACTTTTGGCCAATCAGACATGCTTGACGTACAGTCAGGCACAGTCAGCGGTCCACTAGAAAACATTGACTGCCAAACAGGGTTACATTGATGGATTTTTCCTTCGGGTAACGAAATAGATTAATCAGCGAAGCATCGCGTACCGTTATCGATGCTTCAATAAGGATCCATTGAAACTTTATAATATCAGCTGTTTTAATCAACATGTCGATTTATTGTAACTAGATGGCATTTTCAATTAAACTGGTGTCCCAAAGCAAACGACAATCCCTATGGAGACAGCCTTCTTGGACATCAAATTTTTATCTTTTTCTTTGCCATATTGTCACGTATAAAACGGACCCGTGACAAATGTAGAATTGAACATAAATGTTTAATGAGTTGAACTCGTGGCCAAGAATTGAAAGGGAAAAATACAACGCATCCGGCGTTGGCGACGGCAAGGCGATTGTCCCGAAGCAGCCCATTGCAGCTGCTTTTGTACAGGCGCAAGTTCAGAAATGTTTTGAAACAGAACAGATGGAAAAAGCCGAGAATGGACAGGGACATTACAGAAAACTAAATGAGTATCAACAGAAAGATGCGCGCCGAGCTGGGGTTGAACCTTTTTCCTCGGCGTGGCAGCCGAGTGCGTTGCCAACCCCACCACGAAGGCGGCACTATGAGCTGCCTGACTGAAGTGAAAACCCCTCTTGGCCTCGGGAAGGTAGCGCGCTTAGGTCCCGCAGAGGAAACCTATATAAAATGGTCAATGCGCACAAAAAGACAGCTGCTTTTGCACAAACCTGGGTTAGGCTGGAGTTTGCTGGTTAAAATTTTACCGACACGAGCGCCAACATTTGAATGATTTGCAGGTGAACGCAACTTAGTTCACCCGTTTGTTTGCCTTACGTGGCCTACGCCAATGTCACCAGCAAAAAGTACGCTAGTTTCATGTTCACTTATTCTAAATGGGACTTAAAAAAAGAATATCTTATTAAAACTCACCCTGCCAATTATTTTAGAAACGTGGGAAACAACAATAAAATTGAGGTTAAGAAAAGGGGTTAAAGTATTGTTCACCATTTCGTTTCCATCCCTACCACCTTCTTTACGCGCGGACATGGCGCCGGAATAATGGGCTCGAAGCGCCTTTGTTTCACCCCGATGAACCAAAGCTAACTGATATAAATGTGCTGTCGTATATAGGCGTTTCTAACTCTTCCTGAGCACATGCTAATGCGTTTTAAGCGCGGTCAACCCAGGTAATTATTCTTGTAACGTTAACGCGAAAAAAGAACCAAGGAGGTAGATACAAAAAACAGACCTTTATCTTTTGGAAGCTGGCCACTGACATCCCAGCCCCCCAAGCCCGAGCCTCGCTCGCGCCCTCTCGTTGGGCGTAGGGCGCCGAGCGCGAGCTTTTTTCTGCCGCAGTTGTGGGCCGCACGGCCTACAACGTGAAGCGTTCTTTGGCTCGGTGTTCGGCATTTTGTGAAGCCCGGATAAAAGTGAAGCATGGGTAGAAGCGTGGCCACGAGACTTTACAGTGATTGGAATCGCAGTAAAGAGGCGTTTGCGCTAGGAGGAATTCGAACCCAGACCATTTAGATTATTAAGCGAATGTTACTCCAGCATGTCACGACGCATCGGCATGAGTTGGAGTACTATTAACGTGAAACGCTCTTTGTCTAGTTGTTTGGCATTTCGTGATGCACAAATAAAAGCGTGGCCGCGTGGCTCGACATTGATTGGTTAACGAGTGGGAGAGTAGGAGTGAGGTGCTCAGCACTAATTGGTTAACTTGGAGATCATGTGACTGAAGAGGGGGACGAGGAGGAGTGAGGTAGCCGAGGAGGACTTCAACCACCTGTGTGCACTGAGGGAGAAGAGCTTCAGGGTATGAAAGGCTCTGCAAGATCACTAGGTTTATCAGACCGATTAACGGTTGCATCGCCTCATTCTAGAAACAACTATCAAGTGTACAAATGGTACGCGTTAACCTATCCGATGAAGAGCGGCGTCAATGCGTCGGCTTCCGGCGTCTGCAAACTAAAGTATCGTTAAAGATTTGTTAAGCTAGAACGTTTCACGTATCCAGCGCAAGTGCATAGCAATTCGCCATATTTTCTATATTATGTACCAATGAAAGGCCTTAATTGTATGCTGCTTGGGTTCCTCCAATTGCCTGAAACAAACAAAATGTAATATTCAAACGCTCACTTAGAGGTAGCTGCTTGATATAAGACAAACAAGAAAATAACTGCATAAACCACTATTGTTGGTTGTCTATGAATTTCGATAGCATTTGTCATGAGACTAACGATGCAGCTTACTGTAAATACTACGACGCAAGCTTTGAGTAAACACTTTATTTTATGAATGGTTTACGACGCAATCATTTACGTCGACGCGACTGCTGTGCGCCACTCTGTAACTGAGGTATTGCTTACGCTCTGTGTATTCGTTAATCTTAATTCCATCTCTGTGCAATCCTTTAATGTGCAAGGCGTTTCCCCACCATCATTGCACCTTGCTGTATACGTCGTGTCCTGTCTCTAATCGCTTAATGTAAAAGCTGTTTCACCACCATAGTTGACCATGCACCAACTAGCTCCACTCAAACCAATAACTGATTCGTAGCTTTGCCGAAATCTGAATGTGTGCGTACTGCCGCTCCATGTATGCGCGGCACGAGTTATCTGCTTGCTAGGACGACATCTAGGTCGTCATCAAGAATTACCTCTAGGACAGTCTCAAGGACGACCTCTAGGAAGACCTCTAGGAGGATCTCAAGAAGGGCCTCTAGGACGACTTGAAGGACGATGTCCTAGAGTATGACCTTAAAAAACGATGTCTAGAACGACCTCTAGGACGACCTCTAGGACGACCTCTAGGGCGATCTAGAGGAAGGCCTCAACAGCGACGTGTAGGATGACCTCTCGAGCAACCTCAAGGACGACGTCCGCATACGCGTGGCGCCTGCGTATGCGGAAGCACCGCGTCGCCGCGCAGAGCCCCCGCATATACCCGCGGCGCATACGCGCTCCGCGCCTATGCACGGCGCATTCGACGCCAGAGAGCGTATCGCGAAAACCAGGTGTGGTAATTAAAGATTGCTATCGCACTAAGACCCTGGTAAAGTGTCACCCTTTGTGGGTTTCTGTTTCGTGCCGATAGAAGCAGTGTTGGATAAAAAAAAAAAGAAGCAGACAAGATCGGTCTTGGTCCGTTTGACCAAGACCGATCTCCCTTGTACACTGCTGGCTACTCGTGGCATTCATCTCGTTTTTATATCTTTTTTTTTCCAGCTGGACTGGTGAACCTGCTAGCATATTCGGACACATTGATGAGCTGTGTCGGGATAGCTGGCATTATCAGCGTGGACACGTTTTTCTTCCTGAGGTACTGGTGTACTTCTACATTTGCTAAAACATTGAAGTCAGTTCGTTTTTATAGTAAAATAAATAGAACATTTTATACGTGCTCAATACCTACGCATCTTATAGTCGTTATGGACATATTAAAATTTAATATATAATTAGGATACAAAAATGCTGACGGATAGTTAATTAGCCCTAAGTAAATCTCTGCCTTGACGTATTTTTATGAAACTTTCCGGTGCAGTAACATCGCATCCTCCTTCGGGAAAATAAAGATCTAGTTTTATAACACCACAACCGCGTTGTTGTAGAATTATGTGGCTAAAAGCACTTCACTGAAATATCAATAATTAGTCTAATTGCTTGTGCAATGTCAATCAAGAACGTTTTAACAACAACAACTTCAAGCTAGTCCCTCGCGACGCATACACTAATGCTTGGAGCACTGGTAGCTCCTGTACGTAAAGTTATTCAGCGTGATTTAAGTATGCAACCGAACGAATGACATGAGATAGGTAAAGTTATTCCGCAAAAATAATGCACGAACAGCGATGTAGAGCACGAGTTTTGAGAGGCGTGGAATTGTCGGAATTTCTCCGAATATTATTTTGGTCCACTCATTCGCTAGGCTTGCTTAAGTAGAATAAAATATGTATTATGGGTGGATGCAGGCTTAAAATTCTGCACATAATCACTGCAAAAATAACAGCGTAGATGCTCAACAACTACCGCAAAATAAAGCGACAAAGAGTAATAAAAGGGAATGAAATATACGTAGCGCGCCAAAGTTTGTAAAGGTAAATAAGAGGGAACGAAGCCTTGCCTCGTAAGCATTATTATACGGTGAGCAAGCAGACCGAGATGAGCGACCTTTCTCACATCAGTTTTCTCGAATATCCTTCTATGAGAATAGAATATAGTGCACTCATTTGCATCAAACAGCGCGCCTACAGCACCAAGTCCTCTCGTAGTGGTGCAGGAACTTGGCGTCTGGGAGAACGCACAGCGCTGCCGCTGCAGTCGCACATTCGCGCGGTACAGAAGGGGAGGGTATTCCGCCGCTGCACCAAGATACCGGATTCGCCAAGGCAGCACAGATGGCTATTCTCACCCGTCTCACTGGCTTACACGATGATAGACGACAGCGGTCACCCGTCCCGATTCAAAGAGAAATAACCCCAGGCTCCTCGCGTCCGGCCCTTTTCGTTGCACAGTGGCCTGACGGCGCCAAGGCCGTTTGAATTTCATCGAGCCAAATGTATCTCCCAGCAAAGCAGTTTGTTCCTAGATCGTTGTGACTCGTCTGATAGTGTTGACTAGAAAGACACATTACAGTCACAATCACAATCACGATCAGGACCGCGCGGGCGTCGACTGGTTGGCACTGGCAAGCGTCCCGAAGCGCCCGCCGCCGAGGCGTGTCCGTTATGTGAATCAGCGTGCCAAGTCGAGGGATTTGACGCGCAAGCTGTCACAGTCGCCTTTTATAATTCTCTCAGTGCTCTGCGGTCGACAGTAGTGTGCTCGCAGATGGCGTTGGTGCTCAGCGGCTCGGCACTCTGACAGCACGGCACTCTCGGAGCAAGAAGCAAACTTTTGTCTTCACGCCTACCCGCTAAACAGTTCGAATTAAAGTTCGACTCCGGGTTGTTCTGCGCAAGAAGCACACGAACGTGGTCACCATATAATTATGTTTTTGGTTTATTTTGCCAATTTCTACATCATAATATAGCGTGGCACAACTCCGCAACCAAGCGAACCTTCGTGAAAAACAATCTCATCTGTTCTAGACACGATTCTATGAAGTGTAGAAGCATCACTAAGGAACAGTTTCCACAGTACAAGAGCAACAAACACATTTTGAAATGTCAATGCTCTCGTTCATTAAAATGCTGGGGCATTTTTCTTAAAGGCCATCCAAAATTGCTATTACTTGAATTGACTATTCATGACGTGTGGAGGTTCCTCCTCCGCACGTCATTTACGCGGAAACACTAAGTGAGTAAGAGGTGAAGTTCGATGCTGAACGCGGATCGCATCGGCTCAGACGGAGTGTTCTATATTTGCGTTAACAAATTAGCGTTATTTATTTAAAGGGACTGACTCCTCTGTTCACACTGGACAGGTGTAGATGTCCTGTAATGGTTTTGAAAGTTTAGGACTGTGATTTCAGGTTATCAATATTGAAACAACCCAAAAAACCTTTCTCTTATATAAACTCCGAAGAGGGTTAGGGCTATTGGGTTGAGGTATTTTTCATATGTCATCACACAAAGTGGTCATAATTAAACGTGTAATTCCTATGTAAATTATAAACAAGCTCATGTTTTGTGTAATATTACGGCTGATGTACACCTGCCAGCAATATGAAGGTGAACACCTTACCTGATTTCTTGCCTGTTTTACGGCTCCCTAAAGCTACATAAACTCTCAACGTCTGAAATGGTACGTGGCTTAAGGTCTAAACTGTGCGTTCTGGCCCTCTCCTGGAGCAGAGCTTGCTCCAAAACTTGCAGGAGCGTCAAAAACAAGAAGACGGCTGTTCACCTTCATATCGCTCACGGGTGTACTTTGCTGCCTAAATATTGCACCATTTTATTTAATTGCTGCACTTCCTTTGTAATTATGCGTTATTTACACTTTACACAGCACAGAGACTAACATTTCATCAATTGGATACAGTTAAATTATTACTGATGTCTTTATTCTCAATGAGGGTAACTTGGGAGGATGAATATTTATCAGTTTTGAAGATATAAGAAACCTGAGTGATCTAATTACGTTAGGTTGTTCGCAGCCCTTGTATGGTTTCTGCTTACATACGTATTAACTAAAATTTACTTTTGTTTGCTTTCAAAACCGGAGGCTCTATTTTATTCATATCGAGCAACACACGTACTTGTCATTTATTCTTAGTTTCGAGAGGCATTAATAGATTGTTTGTGAGGTTTTGTCTTTCCAATCCACCGCAGCTTCACTAGCAAATTGTAATCACCATAGTAGTGGTTAGCATATATCGGCAGAATTTACTCACGCTTTTGGTGCGAATAAAAATGCAAGTTCAATCTAAATACAAAGCAATAATTTATTTCAGCGGATTTCTGCTTGCGTACGGCCTTCTCAAGCAGAACAGAAACAGATGTCTAGTGGCTGCAATCGCCTGCGTTCGACGTTTTATCAGGTAAGACCAGTTGCGGGAGTTTTCTTTTTTTGTTTTTTTTTTATTGCTAAACAATTGCTTGGGGCAGCCAGGGAGATAAATGACTGTATCAGTCTCTAACCAGGAGATGCTAGGCCAACATCCAATGGGCTAGTGCGCATCTCACACAGGAAACAGTGTGCCTGTTAGCTTCTTTCACGTGGCGTACTCCCGGTTCGAAGCCTGACCGTGGTCTGAAATGTACCCTGCGTGCTGTTAGACGCGAAGGCAGTGCTTTAGAGCTTACTCAAGTTTCCTTTTGTTGTGAATATTTAGCATGCCTAGTGAAAGTAAAGGTAAATATACTGAAACTTTAGTTTTTTACTAACCTGTATTTATGAAGAGCTAAGGTCAGCCAGCGCATGTTATGTCGGCGTTTGGATGTCCAAAATAGTCCCTGCAGTTGCCGCCGTGGCGGCAGTGAAGGGACAAACATCGAAGAATAAGTTAGCTTTGAGCAATGTAAATATATCCCGGAGTGTAGTTCTATCGTCGACGGAGCCATGCCCGTGTTTCTGCGCTTTACCAACTCCCGAAGCGACGACAATGAAGTCACTTACGCTTAAAACCTGACGCGCAAAAAAAAAAAAATCCTTTTTGGCAGAAGATGTTTCTCCTTTCCTTCGTTTCGCCTTCCAACTTTCTTCTTCCTTGTTTACGGTCTTATCACATGCTAATCGTCTAAGTGGCTTATAACCCGCAAACCTGAACAGCAGGGATTAGTCACACCGGCAGAAAATGAGCACCGAAAAGGGCTGTTGCTAGGGAGCCTTCATGTGCGCTTTGCTAGGGTGATGCCACCCTTTGTAATACCACTCGCCGACAAACCAGCAGCCATTTTGTTCCTCGGCGATATTCCGTGGGGCTTATAACCCTCCCGGAAACAAGCACCTTATCTCAGAAGTTCGGAGCAGCGTTGTGGAACCCACGGAGGGAGGATTAGCATTTTCCCCCTCGGATGTGATTACCGATGGACACAAAGGTCACTTTCCGGCGCACGGGGAAACAATGAGAGGAACAAAATGGCGGTGGAAGAGGGTGTGGGAAAGGGAAACAGGCAGTTGGCATCACTCTATGCGAAGCGGACATGAAGGCACTCTAGCTGTTGCTATCGTTTGATTCGGATTCGTGGATCACTCTTCGGGCTATTAGCCCCGAGAAGTTCGCGTGGCGCCCCCTTACGGCAAACCGGGGTGACGTCACGGCGAGGAGAGAATTTTTCCCCGACTCGCGCCGCTCGCCCTGTGGAGGCTGTGACGACGCTAGCTGTCGGCGCGCTCGTTTCTATTTAATTTTTTTTGGCGTGTTTTTCGTAGGAAGTGTAAATTTTTTATGTGCCTTTATTGAGGTATGGCCTGTAGCTACAGGCGAAACTTCAACATACATATTAAGCATCGTTGACAGGGCAGGCAACGCAGGAATCAGAGTGGTATATGATAATAAAGATATATGGCCACAATTGCAGGAGCATCACTATAGATTTACATCTCGCACAATAAATGCTGCTGATGGTCTGAATGAATTGGCAGGTTGTGTATACTATTTTTTTTGTATCTCTGTTTTTACGAGATACAAAAATAGGAGGAGTAGCTTTGGCTTTAATAAAACATTATCTAACAAATCGTTTTCAATTTGTCAAAGTTAACAACTCTGTCTCAACCACGTTGGAAGTAAAATATGGTGTCCCCCAAGGTTCTATCCTAGGCCCCTTGTTGTTCCTCCTTTATATAAACGACATTACTGCTATTCCTAGATCTCCAGAACGGATTATATACGCAGATGATACGAACGCATTTTTCGCCTCTGCCTCCAAAGCATCCCTAGAGTCAATGGCAAATAGCTATCTCGCTGAATTAGCAGTGTGGCTCAATAAAAATAAACTGCAGCTAAATTCTAAGAAAACCAAGTATATAATTTTTGCTCCAATAAACAAACATGATAATACTCCAATAACTCTGTATTTCGAAAACACGATTATAGAGCAAGTCCCCGAACAAAAACTTTTAGGCGTTTGGTTTAACCAGGAGCTTAGCTGGAATGCACATGTAAATAAGTTGACTGCTGAGCTTTCTCAGGCAGTTGGATGTTTGTATAAAATAAGAAACCTGATCCCTACATGGTTAAAAAAACAAATTTATCACTCTCTTTTTTACTCAAAGTTATGCTACTGTATTTTAGTATGGGGCACCACCACGCTCACAAACTACAATAAGATTCTTAAATTACAGAAGAAAATTTTGCGGTTATTTGAAAGTTACACGGGAAATATGCAAGACCTTCCAACTGAGCGACTTTTTAAAAAACATGGTAGACTCAAGGCTAACCAAATTTATGATTTCAAGTTAATGCAACGTATCAAAACTGAGAAACTTTATGGTAAAAATACAAGTGATGCAGTGCACAGATACACCTTTCGGCACTCTTTAAGACGACCCCCACAGATTCGAACAAATTACGGAATGCAAACTAAAGATTATCAGGTGACCAAATTATTAAATTCAATTGGGACCTTCGTGGGTTTTAATAACTCCTTTTCTAAATTTAAAAAAGAGCTGAGGACACTCTTGGTGGGCAGTGACACTGTTTTATAGTCATTTTTATACATGTACAATTTGATGCTTTTTATCTCTGAACTTGTGAAAAAGTTTCTTTCATAATCTATATTACTAGTTGCGATCCTCATGATGATGTATTATAAAGCTATGACATTATTTGAATTGCTGATTGTTCTACAGCTGCATGAGTGTATACTATACTGTGTACCGTATGTACGAACTGCAAAGGGGACAGAAACCTTCGTCAGGCATTTTCTGCCTTTAGTCTCTGTTCCCCTTTCGGTTGATCCGAAAGAAATAAAGACTTCAATTAAATTTAAAAAAATTCAATTCAAACAAGATCGCCGAAGCAGAAAAGCTGCATGCTGCTCGAGCAACATGCTAAATACAGTCTGGCCATGGGGAGGGAATCACAAGTAAGACAGCCCAAGTGGAGGGGCAAAGTAAAAAAACAAGGAACATTTTGTTATATACATTGCTTGCATTTGACCTTTGCTGGATTCGGATAGTATTTCAATGGACTACACGGGTGGTATCTGCGGACTTGTTTATATCAACCCTCAAGTAATGTATAACAAACGTAAGCAAAGGTGTCTAGCTCGTTATTAGTCCCTTAAGCCCTAAAATTGAGATTTTACTTAAATGGAATTCTCCTAAAGCTGAAATACCAGAAGCTTTTCTCACTCAGACTGTCGCCCTTCACAGGTTCCACATTTTCTGCTACTATAGTGCTGCATCTACCACTGGACAGACAATCGAATGCTTGCTTTTACTCCTGTTTTCCTCTGTCGTCAAAGAGTCCAGCTGTAGAGAGTTTGGAGGCTGAGGAAGCTTTTGGAGACCTGCAACAGCGTCTCTTTTAATTGGAAATCACAATTTAGACTAAACGGTGTATTTTCCGAATGCCCGAGGCTGGAATAAAAATGCCCGGAAAAAGTATAAATATTCGAAATTACGGCACTATTGCTGTGCATATTTTGGTCAGTTCAATACATATCATACAGGCAACTGGGAACAATTCGGCCGTCTTTGCTGCTACCATACAAACTAATTTCCAGTAATTGTGCATCTTCTAAGAAATATGCCTCCATGCGCGTATAAACTATATAATAAATTCACGAAGAAGCTACATTTATGTAAAACAACCCTGTTCCACGAGCACCTCAAAAATAATCAGACACAGGGCCTTTAAAGGGACACTGACAGGGTATTTATGCTCGCCGAGGTTTTTAGTTGTACGTGACATATGAGACCTCAACAACCCATAACAGAATTTGCGGCTCGAAATTCGGTTTCTTTCCGCCCGAAAACCGCCGATCAAGAACTGGCCGGTTCGAGTCTCGCTCACTCTCTTTTCCGCGGTCACGGGCCGTTTTCTAAGGTATCGATGCGACCACCAAATTTAATCAAAGTCGTGGGTCACTGAAGGCACACACTCAATATTAAAAATAGAAAAAAATATGAAACCCATTTTTTGTGGCTTCTAAAAAGCTGCAAATACGTTGATTGAAAAAAAAGTTTCACAGACAACCGGAAGCATTCTGTGCGTGCGTCGTTTCGCGTATCGTGGGACTCGCAGGGACGCGATGGCAGCGGACGACGGGCGTGGGACCTCTATTTCAGAACTGTCGTTCGCGGTACCGGAGAATTTTGTCTGCCTTTAAAAGAGAAATTTGGGACTGATCAAAAGAATTGGTCTTCATCCCGTACGACACGCCCGACCACCAAGCCGATTTGCACGAAGACGTCGCCGAGCCGTCGCTCCCTTCTCGTGGCTGAAGATATCGCTCGCGCAAACGTCAAGCACGACGTGTCTACTTCGAGTTGAATATGCACGCGTACGATTTCTTTACAAGGTGAGAATGTCGCCAATGCGGGGTGCATCCCAAATTCGACCCGGGAGTGCTTTTGCTGAAGGTAAATCGGTAGCAAACTTTCCAACTTAGAGTTTATCGGCTGAATTATTACTAAGGAAAGAGGCTCCCACTTTCGATATGCTCAGTAGCTTGGGGAGTGCGAGCGCGCGTGCCGAACGTGCAAGGCGTTCGAAACATGAGCTCCGTGGAAGCGTCTGCAACGGCCCTTGCTGGCCGCGGTTCTAATCACTCCGGTGAATCGACGAACGATGACTATAAAATTGTTTTACCACAGATGCCTACAGGAATTACGAGTAAAACATCGGTGCTTCTGCATTGCGATTTGAAAGGGCGCCCCTACCGTATCCAGGATTTTCGTCAAGAGATGGCCAGGTGCGGCGTACTCGGCGACATCGCAGCACTCGGTGCGTACCAAATGAATCATGTTTGGATGGCTACCCTCCGAACGGCAGAAGCAAAGAGACGACTCGTAGACGCCAAAGAACTGCAGGTGAAGGGTCTTCGGTGCCTCGTCGTGGATCCCAGCATCACGGAGGTACGGCTTCGTCTCCACTGGATCCCGTATGATGTGCCGGACGACGTTGTGCGTAAGGAATTGGAGCCGTATGGCAAGGTCCTGGAAGTGAGCCGGGAGAAGTGGAATGTTGAAGGCTTCCAAGGGATCGAATCAACGACCAGGTGTGCGCGAATGACACTGAACGAAGGAGGCACGGCCGATACCATGCCACACCAGCTTCGGATCCAAGGTGGTAACGTACTTGTGATCCCTGGTCGGGCGCCGTTGTGCTTACGCTGTAAGCGCACAGGTCATATTCGACGAGAATGCAGGGCGCCGAAGTGCTCGGAGTGTTTTCGCTTCGGGCATTATGGCACCGAGTGTGTCAGGTCGTACGCCAGGGTGGCCAGCGGGGCCGGGACGGCCGAGACCAATGACCACGCCATGGATGCCGAGGAAGCGGAGCGTACTATCCAGGGCTTGGCGCCAGAAGTTTCAACCCCTGCCAAAGAACGCAAGAGTGAAGGAAACAGCTCCTTGGAGGCAGCCAGAGAGAACGGAGGTCAACCGGAAGGCGCACCTCCCAGCGGTGCCGACGTGAAACCCTCTGATGCCGGAGCAGACAAGGAACTGAACGACGCAAGCACCAACGGACCTTCAGATATGGACGACACCAGCGAGTCAACTAAGCGAGCCTTCGATGACGATACGACAGCAGGAAACGGAGCACGCCAACTACACCCCTGGATGGAACGCACGAAGAAGGGGCGTTACCAGCCCGCGCTCAACGATCCTAAAGAGGAACGTCGGCGGGGAAAGCAAGTAAGGCGTTCTTTGCCTGGTTCCCTGGTGTTTAAGATTGCTGCATCAAGACAACTTCGACCCTGACTGCTTAGGTTTTTAGTGTCTGCACCGAAGCACTGCGCATGATTTGTGAGTCCCAATCAGCCATTACAGTTGCAACGCTGAATGTTCGTGGTTTATGCACTAGGAAAAAGCAGTACCAAATACAGCGATTATTGTCGAAAGAGCAACCCGATTTCTTGGCGTTGCAAGAAACTAAATTGGCTGAGGCGGAACAGGTAGAGGAAGCAGTCAGACCTTTCATGCTTAACTACGAAATCTGTGTGACGCATGCAGTTGGTCATTCGGCAGGGTGCTTCCTGCTTCTGAAGAAGTCGGTACCGTTGTCGCAGTTATGCGTTACTACGGACACTGAAGGACGTTTCATTCTGTGTGATTTTGTGCTAACGTCAAATCAATTCAGGCTTATTTGCATTTATGCCCCAAATGTGGCCACTGACCGCGTTTTATTTTTTGGCGGTTTACGTCGGTATCTTGATTGCGATAGAGCTCTAGTCCTTGTGGGTGACTTTAATTGTGTTGTACGACAGTTGGATAGATCGCCAATAAGACGGAACGCTGATAAGAGTGAACTACTTTTGGGCGAAATGTTGGAGGATTATGACCTGATTGATGTGGGCACTGTAAAAAACGCGAAGAAGGAAATGCGCTTTACCCATTTTCAAGCGTCGTCCAGTGCGCGTTTGGACAGGGTGTATGTTTCTGCCCCTCTAGCAGAACATTTAGGAAAGTACCGTGTCACTCCAGTCTTTTTCTCAGACCACAGTCTGGTTACCGCGACGATAGGCGACAGAGCACCTGAAAAGAAAAAGTTTAATTGGAACCTATGGAAACTAAACATAAAGCTACTGAAAGACAATGTCTTTCTAAAAAACGCAGAACAGTTTTTGAAAGATGCTTTTAAAGAGCCGGGAGGGGACATTTTTGAGAAATGGGAACTGGCAAAACAAGAAATTAAGGCAATCGCCATTGAGAGGTCGTCAATTCTTTCGTACAACGCCCGGTGTGAGGAACGCAGTTTAAATAAGGACTTGATAGAGCTATGTAAAGCAGAGTGCGAAAGACCCGGTAATGGGGTAAAAGACGTGGAATATGTCAGAGAAAAATTAGATCAGCTCCACCGCGAGCGCTATCGTGGTGCAGTAGTGCGCGCCCGTGCAGAAAAATACACAATGGGCGAGCAGCCCACTAAGCGCGCCTTGGCAGACGAGAAGCGTTACGCACTTCGGAACGAAATAACCGAAATTGAATTCAAGCAAATGATTACTACGGATCCCGAGAAAATAGCACAGGCCTTCCTCGAGCATTACGCACAGCTTTTTGCTAACAAAGCGCAAGGGTGTCATCCGGACATTTATGCCCAGCTTTTAGAAAAACTGCCAAGGCTATCGAATGATCAACGCGAAGAGCTTGAGCAAGAAATTACGATCCAAGAAGTGGAGCGCGCAATCGACGACCTGCCGAACTCTAAGACGCCGGGACCGGATGGATTGGGCGCAGAATTTTACAAGAACTTTAAGAGCCTAATAGCTAGTGTTTTTTTGAACGTCATTCATACTGCCTATGAAGGAGAATGTTTGCCCTTTTCGTTTTCTCGTGCCTACACTGTCCTGATACCGAAATCTGATGACCCCGTGAAACTGCGCAGCGTCACCGGTTATCGCCCAATAACGCTATGCAATACCGATTACAAGATCTTCGCGAAAATTCTGGCGCGTCGCCTTCAAGGTGTCGCATGTGAGATAATAAGCGAGCATCAAACGTGTGGGATACAGGGGAGGACTATCTTAACAAATGTGCATGTGGCTCGTAGCGTCCTGGAGGCCTGCAGTGACAGCACCACGCAGGTTGCAGTGCTACAGATAGATCTAGATAAGGCATTCGACCGTGTTAGCCATGATGTACTTTTTGATGTTTTGAGTCATGTCAATGTTGGTGACGCCATCCTAAAAGGTGTAAAGATGGCCTATAAGGACTGTACAACAAGGCTTATAGTGAACAAAGAGCTCAGTTCTGTTATTAACGTACGAGAGTCGGTACGACAAGGTTGCCCTATGTCTCCCCTTTTGTTTGATTTGTATTTAGAGCTTTTCTGTTTGAGCGTAAAAAATAGTCAACGTGTCCGAGGTTTCCAATTTTATAATGCAGAAGTAAAAATAATGAGTTACGCCGATGACATTGCTGTTTTTTTGTAGGGACAAAGAAGGCGTTACCGAAGTCATAACTTTGGCTAAAAGGTTTTGCCACGCTACTGGTGCTGTTATAAACTGGGAAAAGTGCCGTGGTTTCTGGCATGGTGCTTGGGCCACTACACCCTCAGAATTTGAGGGTGTATGCTGGGACACAGTGCCGTGCAAGTACCTCGGGGTGCCATTGCAAAGTTTCCGGAATAGCCAAACGTACTGGTCGGGTGTCGCTATCGAACTGGACAGGCGTGCTTCTCGTTGGAAGCAACGCGAGCTGTCCATTTTTGCCCGAGCGACTGTTTGTAACGTTTTTCTTATTGCGAAGCTCTGGTATGTTCTTCAGGTCATCCATTGTGCGCGAACTAATGTTCAAAAATTTCATCGAATTTTCGCCACGTTTATTTGGAACTCGAAGTATGAGCCGATGAGACGAGACAATCTTTTTCATCGAGTTTGTAACGGTGGCGTGGGGCTTTCCCACCTTTTTGTCAAGCAGCTTGTGTCACGCTTCTTTTTTTTGAGAGACCAAGAGCACCCGTTCATTCGCACACTGATCCAAACAAAAGTGTCACCACATTTGCCATCTTTTCTTGTTTCTTCTCATGGCGGCGAGCCAACAAGAATCACTGGTTTTTTGAAAGAAGTTGTTGACACGATGGGGTTTCTGACAGCACGTTTTTCTTTGAATTACCTTTGTGATGTCAGTAAAAAAGCGCTCTATCGCGATTTAGTTGTGAGTGTTTTCCCCATGCCCTTGTATCGAGGTGTGCCCCACATGGCCACGATGTGCTTAGACGTGTAAAAAGGATGTGTGTTCCCGCGGCTGTTAAGACTTTCTTTTATAAATTACACACGAATACCGTGCCAGTTAAGGTTTGGCTTAAAGAAAGAGGGATCTATGTGCCATGGTCGGTAAATTGCCTTCTATGTAAAAAACCTGAGACTATTGAACATGTGTTTCTTTTTTGTTGGGACGCGGTATTTTTCTGGGATGTCCTCCAACGCACTTTAAAGAAAGAATTACCTGTAACCCCAACAGGGATACGTTTCCTTAGTGTGGATAATGATAATGAAGTTCCTTATGACATGATTATGTTGTTAGCTTTATGCAGCATTTGGAGATCACGTATGGCTGTTCGACATGCTGACCTCGACGCAAAAGAAGTGCGGATATATTTCTTCAACCTTGTAAAACAAGTACAGAGTGTGTATTTGAACTGTGAACCTGAACCGGAGTGGACTAGTATTTTAAAATCACTCCTCGAAATGCGTGATTTTTAATACGTTGTGCAAAAGAGCTGTGCAGTGCTGTTAGAATGACATGAATGTTGCTGTAACTACCATGCAATAAAGAAAAAAAAAAAAAAGCTCAGTAGCTTAGTGGGAAAGACGTCCGCTTTACACGCCGTAGGATCGGGTTCGATCCCCCGTGGAACTCTTTTTTTTTTTTTCATATGTTTTTTGATGTCTACATTTCTTTTCTTTTTTTTTTTAAATTATCACTGAAGAAGCAAAAGAGAAAAAAGAAACAAATGTTGTGGACGACACGTCGCTGAATTGAATGGTATGGGATTTCCTTTTTGACACCTGCGAACTCAATGTAATCACTTTCCACAAGATGCAAGGAGCATATAAATCAGGTAGCGTCCGCTTTCCGAGGTGCCCGTAAATGGTCTACAGGAATTGCAGCCAGCCATTGGTCCCGATCCCGTTGATCTTTCGGAAACTCTGTCGCACAATGCCACTTCTGTTTTGGACGCAGGACATGTGAGCCAGCTCTTCACGCAACATCTTGGGTGTATTCTTTTCGGAGCCGATCAAAATTCACCACGGGCACTCACTACTCATTTCCAACTCCTCAATATACAAAACAACTCATCTTGGAGTACAGAACAACGAGTGGAACATACATAACTGCAAAAGAATCCCACGGCGAACAGTTCCCGTACGCCGCGTTTCGTCTGCTACCGGGAAGGAGAAAAAAAACAAAAAAACACACGGTCGGGTGTAGCCACGTGACTTCCGCCACTCGCTCTCTTCTCTCCACTTCTCCGACCTCCGTCGGGATTCGGTTTCGGTTTCGAGCAGTTGCGTCTTTTGGCTTTATTAAAAAAATACGCTACTCTGTTGCAAAATATTAATTGGGTAGTCCTCCGACACCATAATGAAGCGCCTGGCAAAAAATTAAAAAAAAATTTTGGGGGGTGTCAGTGTCCCTTTAAAACATCTGCGAACCAGCGCATGCAGAGTGGCAGCTCAAAGTCGGAGTTGCTAGCTAATTTGCCGACGGCCCAAAGGCCCATGATATAAATGCCCCTCCAAATGACTTGAAAGAGGGATGTAATATCGCTCTAAATCATGAACATGCAAGGAACAGAATTCCAGCGTCTGAAACACTTGCGCCACCGCTTCACCGATACCTCGCGAAATTGCCTTGTGTCGTGTGGACGGACGGGGAGGTTCATCGGCGAAATTACCTCCGCCGATAGCTTTCGGGATTTGTAACCCAATTTTAAAGGTAAAAGGGACGAGCAGGCTCATAAAATGTACGGAAGCACGTCAATATCGGCCTAATTCAACTAAGTGTACACCGGATAAACGACGTCCAGCTCCTCGAACAACTTTCGGCACACAACACCGAACCTAAAAACCGGTGCTGGGAAGCGAGCCGATGCGAGATCGCGGAGCGGAGTCATCGCCCTGACGTCAAGGTACACCTCACCCAATCAGGGCGCGGCGACCGCAGCGACGCTTGTGTTCGCTCTCGGGGCTAAAACTATAAAAAAACTCAGGGGATTCTTTTTTTTTTTTTTCGGGGGGGGGGGGGGGGGGGGGGGGGACCATGTTTTTTTGTTTCGTTTTTTTATTTCTAGGCTGACAGTACAGTTGAAGCTACGTGCTCTTCGGACCAGTTCGATGTCTATCTTTAGGCGCCTGATTACGCTTTCGTTCATACAGACGCGCAAGGGTCGGAGAGAGGAGATGAAAGGGAGGCGGTTGATTGATCCGGCAAGCGCGTAACTCCCACAGCACTGTCAGCTCAAGGGTCAACGGAGATGTGTCATGTGTTTCATAGGCCTGAGGCGTTGAGCTGTTCGGCGTCTTTTCTTTTTACTTTTTTTTTTCATTATGCGATAAGCTTTGACAGCAGGGTGTATGCTCAAAAGCGCAGATATGTCACCAACAAATAACGACGGCTCACATGAAGTGATGTAAAACTATCGATAGTATTCTCGGTACTACCGATAGTGGAAGACAAATTTAACTATTAATATTAAGAAGTGTATTGATAGTGATATCGATAGTCGGCTATCGTGAAGCTATCGATAAAACTACCTCGATAGTATACATCGATAGTACACTATCGTGAAAATATCGACAGTCGACAATCGTGAAATGGTTCGTAGTCCAATACTGAGAAACTATCGATATCCGATTATCGAAATGGGGTTGGGCTTTTATTAGGTGGCGGACGAAGAACGCCCAGGAAATGTCGCGTAGCTCGGAGAAAGGCGCAACAGCAATTAGAGACTTCCGCATATATTTTGAGGAACACTCTAAAGCTTGATGCAAAACTATTGCAAAACGGTATAAATTCTCCTTAGAAACTATTGCCAATAAATTATAAAATATGTATTATACAATATTGAAAGAAATAAAATATATCAACTTGATACTTTGTCAAAGTTTCGTTCTTTTTTCTGTTTTGCATTGCTTTCCGGGGTGTGCCCTTTTCCTTTTTATTAGCTCAATCAGAATAATTGATATTCCCCTCGCCGCTGATAGTTAAACTATATATGCGTTGCATAAATGTGTAACTCTGCTTGATTATAATGCAAATGATGGTAACCGAATGCGTAAGTATGGAAAAATGACAACCCAAATGAAACGATAACTGTGGCATTTTTTTTTTCTCTAACCAAACACGTTGCAGGAAAGAAAAAAAAAAAGAAACAATATTGCTTTTGAGATTCACGACTATTTTTTACTGAAATAATGCCTCATTGCCAAGAATATCGTTACTTCGATAACAAGAAATATTAATTTTTATAATTTAATTTTAATCCAGTTGATGCTATATTCCCAAACTTATTGAATTTGAACGACTGAAAAACTAAAAGCATCAGAAACTATGCTTTCTTGGTATAAGCTTTTTTTCTGGTAATGTTCAACTTGAAGTCTGCCACACAAAATTTGTCACATTTATTGATTCAAATATACTTATTTATATATTATATGAAGGGTTTTGGTATTTTGAAGTTGTTTTTATACCAAGAGGTAAAAAGTGTCCCAGCCACCATTATTAACTGCTGCCAAAATAGAACCGAAAAAAAGTGACAGCGTATTTATTTATTTATTTAGTTATGACAATGCCTTCAGGGTCCATAGTGCATTACAAGATTAAGTGCATAACAAAAATTTTAAGTCGCACAACAGAAAATACACACAGGGATTCCTCTTGAACAATACTAACCTCAGCCAATATTAACAAATGTAATTAGTTAACGCAGATCGAAACAAATCAATGGTGGTATAGTTACTCGGAATGCTGGAAGGTGGTTCCACTAAGAAGACGTTTGGGGTATCAAAGAGACAATGTAAGCTGAAGTTTCACAATGAGGTATGAAAACTTTGAAATGATTATCAATGTGTGAAGAGACAAATTGTTAAGGACTAATTTGTTTTTAGTGGTGTTAATGTGATAGATTTTGTATAACAGGCATAAAGAATATATTTTTCGACGTAATGAAAGAACAGGTACGGACAATTGCTTTTCATAAACGATCATAAATCGTTGGTTATTTTACGATAAATTACACAATCGTCAGCAAATAAACTAATTGATGATAATACACACATTGGTAAGTTGTTTATATATATATATATATATATATATATATATGTGTGTGTGTGTGTGTGTGTGTGTGTGTGTGAACAACAAAAGGGTTTCTAAAACAGAGTCTTCTTGGACTCCAAAGGTAACAGGAGCGAGGAAAGAATTATAGGCATTACTTTAAACTAAATGGAATACTGGCATCGATTAGTTAAAGACATCTATACCAGGACAGAAGATTAGGATCTATGTTAAGTTTGCTAAGTTTAAAAATTAAAAGGTTATAAGAAACTTTATCGAAGACTGTGCAAAAGTAAAAAAAAAACAGACAACCAGGGACCCGCGATCAAGAATGGAAAGTACATCGGTCTCGCTGGACAGTGGTTCGCGAAATCCATGCTGTGAGGGTGAAAAAAGACGATTAGTATCCAGGAAAATAATTCAATGAAAGCAAATAATCTGTTCTAAGATTTTTTATGGTGTACTGGTTGAAGAAATGGCACTGTAATTGAAAGGACTATGTTAGTAACATGATTTGGAAAGTGGAATCACCTTTCCCATTTTACATCATGTAAAATAGGAACGGGCGAAACTGTTTAGGTTGAGCAGTTTCGCCTGGCTCCTGGAGAGCAGTGCTGCGCATGTGCGAGGAGCAGTGACGGAACGGGCAGGACTGGTATGGCGCCTAGGTCAGCCCCTGGTGCACGCGCCGCGCGCATGCACCCGCTCGAGATCATGGCTGGCGCTGTCCGGTTGTTCTGGACGGCAGCTTGTTTGCTTAGATACATAACAACACGGCGCACAGCTCATCGGATCCCGAAGTAGTCACATAATGCGTATACCGTGTGTGTGTGTCGTTGAAGCAGCAGTAAGCATGATATTCAAGCTAATTCTAGACAACCTGGAAGCTAAGAATAACCAGCTGAACCTAAGCTTACGCTACGTATATCCAGACATAGCCGAGCTAAGCCACTGCAATTTTTTAACTGTATTTCTCAGCTTCGAGCACGAGTTCCGCACTGCCTTCTTATGTTTAGAGAATAAAAACTTTACAACAATAGGCCTGTTCTGAGGTGGGTCGAACCTTCCAATGGGGCTAGCTCGGTCGATTGTATATGGGTCAATTTGTAGGTCAAGTTTATCCGAGCAGAAATTCAATACCAGCTTCTAAGATGCAGCCGACGTTTCTTTGGCGGAGTCATTCAGGCCGAATAAGAGGAAGTTTGATCGGCCCGTGCGATCATCGGCGTCGCCCGAACGTCGCTTGAGAAGCGCTAATTCAGAAAGAACAGATTCGAGCTTTGTCTCAATTTCATCCGTCGAGTACGTTCTTGAAGTGAAACTTGCAAGATCATTTTTCATAACCCCATAAAGCGCGGTCAGAGCGACTATCGATTAATTTGCTCGATTTTGTTTATCGCTGATTTCTTTGACTTGACTTAACACGCCTGCCTGTCCGGAATGCGTTTCACAAACAAGTGTTAACCTTAGACATAGGGCCGGAGCTACGCTCAACATGTCTACAAAGAAGCAACAATAAGTTAAAGAACTGCTTAAAACACATCTTAAAACACAATCATGGGCGCGTCAAAACAAGACAAGCGCAGCTACGTTTACCACAGAAATGAAAGTTTTGCTTATTATTAACCCACACCAAACAGGAGTGGTATGTTAGGCGTCATTGTCACGGCAGTTTCGCCATGCCCACTGACCGAAAACACCTGCCTGAAGACCTTTGAAGGTTGGATGAATAGATTCTAACAGCTACACCCTTTATAATGGGTGACAGCTGTACTAAATTGCAGTTTAATTACATATTTATACAGGCTAGGCTGTGCTAGCCGATGGTTGCCCCCTAGCGGCCGTTCCTGATTCGCTCAAGTTCTTTGCCAACTCGTTCACGTTCTCTTCCTCCATTGCTCGAGTTACCACATTCCTCCAGGTTTAGTTGTTAGGTTCCAGGGGGCACTCCAGCTTCGGGCAGGTCAGGCAGCGCTCCAAGTCTATCTAGGGGACACCGAACGCGTTGCGGGTACCGAGTTAAACGTTCAGCCGGCGTTAAGGAGGTGTCGCCGGCCGACCCTATCTGCACCACAGGAGGTTGGTGCTGAACGTGGCAAATCTCCATCTGCTAACGTAGACGCTCCAGGACTAGCAGTTGGACCCAAGAGGCCTGATACTTCACGGACCTTATACTTCAAGACTTGGTAGTTGTGCATCTAGTCGTAAAATATGGTCAAAGTGAACAGAGATTGTGCCTCCTCGAACTTCCACCAGATACCACAGTGGTCCTCGTCGGGAAACAATAACGCCTGGTGACTACGAGTGTTGTTTGCCTGGCAGGTGTCGTACGAGGACCCGGTCACCCGCATCAAAGCTACGAAGTGGTCTTCGCGATTTGTCGTGTGCCAACTGCTGCTGGCGTTGATGCTCGACGACGGTCCGCTCCGTACTTGGCTTTTTCAAGTCAAGACGGGTTCGAAGAGGCCGCTTGAGGAACAGCTCAGCCGGTGTCCTCTTTGTTATAGTATGAGGAGTACTGCAGTAGCTCAGGAGAAATCTGGCCAGCCTTTGGTTTTCTGTTTCTCCTTGTGCGTTTCCTATGGACGAGTCTTTCATCCAAGCTCGCTTGAATATTTGAACGGCTCGCTCAGCAGCTCCATTCGATGCAGGGTGATATGGCGGTGTGCGAATGTGACTCACCCCGTTCATTCGCAAGAAGTTGCCGAAATCTCCTGAAACGAACTGTGGTCCTTTATCCGACACAAGCTCAGAGGAAACTCCATAGGACGCGAAGATGTTCATCAGCATCTCAATGGTGCGAGCTGCCGTTGTCGTCCTTGTGGGTAGAACTTCTATCCACTTCGAGAATCTGTCCATGACCACAAGATAGTGCCGCTTGTTCAGTTCAGCATAATCAATATGAATTCTCTCCCACGGGGTTCTTGCTCACGACCATGGGTGTAGCGGTGCTGCCGCCGGATGGTTTTGCATAGACGGGCAAGTGTTGCACTTTTTGATGAAATCTTCTACATATTTGTCCAACGCTGGCCGCCAAAGATGGTTTGGAGCCTTGGCCTTCAAGCGACTTGTGCTTGTGTGAACCTCGTGGAGTTCATGCAGCAGTCGCGTTCTGAAGAATGTTGGTATGATTACTCGGTACCCCCCAGAAGACAACCTTGGTCTGTAAACAGCTGGCCCCTCTTGTCAAAGTAAGGCCGAAGCACGTTGTCTTGGACGGAGTTGGGCCAACCGTTCAGGGTAAATTCCAGCACCCTGGATAAGGTTGGGTCCCTCCGTGTTTCCACTCCGATGTGGTCGCTTGTGACGGGGAGCAGCTCCATGTTGGAGACTTGCAGTGCGGAGGTGTCTTCATCGGGGTGATACGAACTAAAATCACAAGGCAACCGCCAAAGCGCATCAGTATTGCCGTGGTCCTTGGACTTCCTGTAGACGATATTATAGTTATAGGCGAGGAGCGTAAGTGCCCAACGGTGCATTCGTAGAGCAGCTACCCAGGCAGCACACAGTATTGCGTCAATATTGGCGCCGGATCGGAGAAATCGGGCCAATAACATTCTGATACTGCCAATATTGGCGCTGGATCGTAGAGATCGGGCCAGTATCATCGTGATGTGGCCTATGTCGGCGAAAAATCACTTAGGTCGGCCAACGCCACGCCAATATACAGTATCCAGCGCCGTTTTCCGGTAATTTGTGGGGTCAGCACCGGCTACATCGGCCGGTATTAGGAATTCTTGGCCGTTCCTAAAAGATACTGAATTGCGGTCAATCGCGGCGGCCGCGGCTGTTGCCACGGGCCGCGCGAGGGCGCGCCGGGCAATCACCGACTGGAACTGGGTTTTTCCGTACAAACAAACGGAAAAAAACTCTTTTCGTAGAAACTTTTATTGAGGATTAGTACAAAACAGGGGGGGGGGGGGGGGGGGGGGGGGCTCGTGATGTTTTTTAAAATCTTTAGTTTACAAGGTTTGCGCCAAAGTTAATATTGTTTTTATGCAACCATGTCTCAGCGCTAAATTCAGGCAGCGCGTCCCGACCTAGGCGCACCCTAACTTCGGCAGTAATTCGCGGCGCGTCCGCTTGAGAGTCGGGGGTGGCACCCTTGAAGCCACTTCCACCGTATCTGTTTGGGAGCCGAAATGGCCGATTAAAGTCAAAATAGAAGTCACGTGCCGTTTCTCGAGTGGCCGGTGCGGGAGAAATGGCGGCGTTGCGATCGCTATTAGCTCGGTTCTCGAGTACGGATCGGTGTCACTTTTTCAGAGCAGGCTCTATGGCAGTTTCCCAACTGATCGGTTAATTCCATAGTAACGTTGGCTTGGCCCAGGTTCGCTGACACCTCAGCGGTCGTGGCCATGTTGACCGATACTCGCCCATCTCTGCCCTGAACTGGAATTATACCGCCGATTCTGGCCCACTTTTAGAACGATCGTTAACCGATATTGGCACAATAGTGGGACGTGGTGCAAAACATGAAACCGGGTCAATATTGTGAGCAATATTCCCCCGACGCTGGCCCAGTAAACTTGGGCTTGTCGTGTGCACGTCGAACATCACGTCGAAGATCGCGGTCAGAGGTTTGTGGTCTGTAATAAGTGTGAATTTCCGGCCGTACAAGTACTTATGGAACTTTTTTACTCCAAATACAATACCAGGCGCTTCCCGCTCAATCTGTGCGTAGTTAAGCTCGCTGGGTGAGAGCGTTTTAGAGGCGCAGGCGATTGGCACTTACTCCTCGTTGTGTATGATGTCTGAGATGACTGCTCCCACACCGCGTGGAGATACGTCGCTGGCGAGGCAGAGCGGCTTACTTGAGTCCTAATGAGTAAGCCCTTTGCTCCACAGCAGGCTTTCTTTCGCTTCTTTGAAGGCGTTTTCGCATACTGCTGTCCACTTCCAGCGTCTATTTTTTTCTTGTAACTCGTGGAGTAGTTTTAATGTTGTGGAAAGACCCTCAAAGAATCGCTCATAGTAGTTCAATAGGCCTAAAAACGACCACAGTTCCATCGCATTGGAGGGTGGCGGAGTGTTTTGGACAGTGTTGTACGGAACGGCGTTCCAAGGAACGGCGTTCCTGGAACGCGTTTCTTTTAGGAGGAACGAAGGAACCCGCCGTTCCATTTTGCATCGATGGAACTGGAACGGGAACGCGTTACATTTTTAGTGGAACGGAAAGAGTAACGGCATTCCTTTTTCTCGTCCAGGGGGGTAATTTTTATTTTGTTTCGAACAGGTAAACTTTGAAAGTACAAAAACGATATCTTTACGAAGTGCAGGATCTCGTTACCTTTTTGGCTACTAACCTTGCGGCTTATTTTGTGTGGTCCTCGCTTTCTAACAGTTTCCGGTGCAGGAGAGGTAATGGACATTGATTCTTTTTTGAATGCCCGAAACTGCGGTACAAAAAGCAAGGCTTTTAGTCGTAGGAAACAACAAAGAAAGAGGATTGCTTCAAGCTCAGCTACTTTCTTTGTTTCCACGAATCCTCATACACCCAGAAATCTAAGGCCGACTACAGCCACAGCCTCTTGTGAACTTCCATAACGAGGCCTACTGTTACAACAAGATAACAGACTGCCAGACATCGAACGCACCCTTGTATCCCGAAC
This sequence comes from Ixodes scapularis, assembly GCF_016920785.2. Lineage (NCBI taxonomy): Eukaryota > Metazoa > Arthropoda > Arachnida > Ixodida > Ixodidae > Ixodes > Ixodes scapularis. The sequence goes on along the minus strand of NW_024609868.1, from coordinate 165,127,960 downwards.
ATTGGTCACTTAAAAAATACCCCCCCCCCTCTAAAAAAAAAAAAAAGTTTTTTTTTTTTTTTTTTTTCAAAATGGACAACAAAGCCAACCTTACAAAGAAGTATTTGTAGTTTTCGAGACTGACCATCAAAAAGCCCTACCCTCTCCTCAATTTGCTCATCTTGCGGACAGCAACTTCGAGAAGCAACTGTTGTTAAGTTCGAACAAGGGTCTTTGCTCAATTGAAGCGTGTGAGGTTGTTATAAAAAAACTCGTACAATGTTGGGTAAAAGTACATTCGGCACGCCTGAATCGTCCACTACAAGCATAAATATAGTTAAAAGCAGATTTTTACCTTAAATATATCAACAAATGAAACCCTGCTTCCGCTTGTTTTCTTCTCCTGTTCCCTTCCATAACGACATACAAATTCGTATGTTGACTACTAATGGGATAGATTTAAAAAAAAAAAAACTCTGCTTGATTAAACTAAATATAGTAATTAGCGAAATACAAATGTAACGTATATGTAACGATACGTTCCATTTTTTAAACTGTAACGGGAACGAGTTCCTTTTTCACAGATGGAACTTGTAACGAGAACGCGTTCCAAAAATCAGAAGGAACGAGAAACGAGCTTTCGTTCCTTTTTTTGAGGAACGTGTACAACACTGGTTTTCGATGGCTTGAACCTTACGCTCCGTTGCATGTAATCCTTTGGCGTCAATTCTTTAGCCGAAGTATTCCAAGCTACTCTTGAGGAACTCGTATTTTTGAAGGTTGGCCCGAATTCTCTTTCTGTTAGTCGAGTAAGAACTTGGTCCAACAACCGAAGGTGGTCCTCAAGGGTACCCGAAGTAATCAAAATGTCGTCGAGATAGCATACTACGTGCTTCAATCCTTTCAGGATTTGGTCCATGGTCCGTTGGAAAATTGACGGAGCAGTGGTGACTCCAAACGGTGGTCGATTATACTGGTAAAGACACTTGTGTGTATTGATGGTGGTGTAGGCCTTCGAGCTGTGTTTCAGCTCCAACTGTTGGTAGGCACGGGCCAAGTCCACCTTACTGAAGTACTTGCCACCACCAAGGGTCGCAAACAAGTCTTCTGCAGTCGGTAGTGGATAGGTCTTTGGTCGAATGCAACGATTCACGGCGATCTTGTAGTCTCCACAAAAACGAATGTACTTGTCCTTTTTTGGGAACTACCACGATCCTTGCCACCCATTCGCTTCTGTCAACCTTGGTGACGGTGCCCCTATTCTTGAGATCTTCCAACTCTTTCTCCACAATTTCTCGTAGCGCAAATGGAAGCGGGCGAGGCTTGAAAAAGATAGGAGCACATTCCGGCTGGACGTGAATCGCCACCTTTATTCCATTCGCCGTTCCCATTTCTTCTCCGAAAGGCACCCTGTGCTTGTCTAGCAGACTGGCTACTCCGTTCAGAGCTCCAGTCTCAGTGATGGAAAAAATGTTTGACCAGTTGATGCGGATGTGCTGCAACCAATTCCTTTCTAGCAGCTCTAATCGATCTCCTTGGATGACCACCAGTGGTAGTGACATCTCCTAGTCTTCGTAAGTTACCGGAACGTGTGCCTCTCCAAGGACAGGGCTGGCATCGCCCGTGTACAAGTGGAGGCGCAGAGTCGTGGGTTTGAGTGTCAAACCGCGCAACGACTCTTTGTATTGCCCATCTGAGATGATGGTCAGCGACGCACCAGTTTCGAGCACCATTTTCTCAGGGTTTCCTGTCAGCTGCTACAGGTAGTCGATGCCGTCGCTGACACTGCACGTGCCCCCATCAAAAAGATATAGAGCGACGCAATCATCACGAGAACCTGCTTCGCTCGAGATTTGCTGGTTGTATTGCACACGTGCCTTGTTTCTGCAAACTCGAGCAATGTGTCCCTTTTTTCCGCATTTGTGGCAGAATCCTTTTTTGAACGGGCAATGCGTGTGAAGGTGTTGCTCGCCACAACGGTAGCAGGCACGTGGCGAAAGGGCGCCGGACGCTGCTGAAGCCGTGGGTTTTGTCTTTGTTGAACGTGCCTAAACCTGAAGTTTTTTAATGCTTCCAACTTATGGAGCAGTGTTCTGGGTGAGCTGACGAGTGTCTTGCCTGGCGAGTTCCAAACCTAAGGCGATCTCGTACGCGGATTTGAAAGTAAGCGTCCTTTCGATGAGCAGGCGGTTGATGTAATATTCGTCCTTCAGTTCGCAGACGAACCAATCTTGCAGGGCATCGTTCAAAAAGCCCTTGAAATCACAAGTGTGAGCGAGCTTCTTCAGCGCGGCTATGAAATCAGCCAGAGTTCCGCCCTCCTCTAGATTGTGTTTGTATAACCGAAATCGTTCTGCAATCGTGATGGTATTGGGGTTGAAGTGTTGGATAAGAGCTTCTTTGAGATCCCCATATGAACATTCCCTTGTCGTTCGTGGAGAAACCAGGTCTCGAAGCAGCTCATAGGTTGATGCAGGCAGTGTCGCAAGCAGGATATCTGCCTTTTTGCCTTCAGGGACCTCGTTAGCCGCCAGCCAGCGTTCAAACCTTTCGATGTAAAGGTCGCACCGTTCTGACTTACCGAAATCAGGAGCGCGACCGATGTAAGTCATCCTCACCCCGGTTTGTGTTGACATCGAAGGGGTCCCTTCCGAACCTCCGTATAGTCGTAGGATCGACCAGGGGTGCTATGTTGCGCTTTTTGCACTCCCAGGGGTGCTATGTTGCGCTTTTTGGACTCCCAGGAGACTAGGAAGAGGGAAGTGACGTCAACGACACAGCAAACGCAGATTGGATGTTGACAGAAGAAAACGAAATCAACACCCAATCTGCGTTTGCTGTGTCGTTGACGTAACTTCCCTCTCCCTAGTCTCCTGGGAGTCCAAAAAGCGCAACATAGCACCCCAGGAGACTTGGAAGAGGGAAGTGACGTCAACGACACAGCAAATGCAGATTGGATGTTGACAGAAGAAAACGAAATAAATACCCAATCTGCGTTTGCTGTGTCGTTGACGTCACTTCCCTCTCCCTAGTCTCCTGGGAGTGCAAAAAGCGCAACATAGCCCCCCAGGCCGCTAGGCTGTGGAGCGTCCGAGTTGAAGGGGCGTTACCCTACGCAGTTGATGGCCACGGATGATGACTCAACTGTAACATCCTCGTCGCCAAATGGAGTAAATTATAGTGTAATTACATAGTTAAACAGGCTAGTTTGTGCTAGCCGATGCTTTCCCGATGGCGGCAAGTTCCTGATTCGCTCGAGCTCTCTGCCAGCTCGTGCACGTTCTCTTCCTCCATCGTCCAAGTTAGCACAACAGCTTGCGCCACCTAGCGTAGAAATTTAGAACCAAAAGTATGATTTATTTCCTTCACCAATTTGCTCACCTTCTGCAATTTCGTAACTGTCACCAAGCGGTGCAGGATATCGCCAGGATGACCTTTGGAGGATCGGGCGAAAAAAACTAAATATATCACCTCCCGCCCCTTCCATCCGGCGAAGAAGTCGCCAATTTTCCTCTGGCCAAAACTAGTCGAGTTTACCCCACCACCGGGCCCACATTGAGACAGGGTGGAAAATTTAGGCCGGAGACACGCGGGAGGGAGCCCCAATTTTCTTCTCTTTCTGTTCCCAGGTTAGTCAGTTAGTTGTAAGTCATTCAATTCTCCCTAGATAATTTCCACCAGTCTTGTTATCGTCTCTTTGCTATTAGAATGCACTTATCATTCATTCGTTCATTATCGTCTGCAAACCCCAGCGTTCCGACCAAATCCGTCGACCCCGCCAGGGGGCGGTTGCAAGCTCTATGCAAATGAACACCACATTTTCAATCGCCTCGTCTTTCTCTTAGCATACTGCATACCACTAGAGTTCACTCTAATACCGCGTATCGATTTCCTGATACTTTCTCGTATATGTCCTAGTCCTCAGTACTCCTGTTCTAGCCTCGAATAACCACGAGCTCCCTCGTGAATTATCATATCAATGCACCTTCCTTATTTCGTGTTTTCGTCCCCTGTACATAGCCAAAGCTAATTTTTCTCTGAATTCTTTCGTCTCACATCTATTTCTCGACATGTTTTACATCCTTTTTCACAGAGGTAGTCTGATCTGCCCTAGCACTTGATGGTTGGTATTTTAATTTTAGTTTTGGGTTCGGTTTGTCCATAAAGTGTTCAAACTTTTCATGTATAGATTATAATTATAATGCAATTAAATGCAAAGGTGCAAGCGAGCTAGACGAGAATGACGAAAATAATCCCTGGAGAGGGGGAACAAGAGGGACAAAGGACAAACATAAATCTCCAAACACAGCTAGGTGACTGGTGAGCGACCGAAAAAATCCGCCTGGTCCGGGTATCGAACCCGGGACGTACCTCTCCATTACAGGTGTTAGACTGGTGGCAACTGATAAAACCCGTTTGCTATAATGACGTCTAACCGCTGGTTAGCTCAGTTGGTAGAGCGCTTTACCTGTCATGGAGAGATGCCGGGCTCGATACCCGGACCAAGCGGATTTCATCGGTCGCTCACCAGTCACCTAGCTGTAACTGTAGATTTATGTTTGACCTTTGTCCTTCTTGTTCCCCTTCTCCAGGGATTATTTTCGTCATTCTTGTCCAGCTCGCTTGCACCTTTGCATTTAATTGCATTATAATTATAACCTTAAATTTGCAAGCTTCACCCTTGTTGGTGTTAGACTGGTGGCAGCTGATAACACCTGTTTGGTCTACTGACGTCTAACCCCTGGTTAGCTCAGTTGGTAGAGCGCTCCACCTGTAATGGAGAGGTTCCGGGTTCGATACCCGGACCAGGCGGATTTTTCGGTCGCTCACTAGTCACCTAGTTGTATATATTCTTATAGTTTCCTCACCCATCGTGTATTCTCTGTTGTGTCTAGCCTTTGTTGAATCTTCATCTTACTGATCGCCTCTCTAGCTTACAAAGATGCCCAGCCCATGTCTCCCCGCATGCCCTCATTTGGTGCATGCCGGTGCACCCCCTGTGCCAGTCTATTCTCGCTCCTGTGCCGGGTATCCAAGGTCGACTGGACCTCAGATCTCACGTATAATACAGCATTGCCAAAATACAACACTGGCACCATGACTCCATTACATATTCCCCTTACAAATTCATATCTATTTTAATCCCATAGTGCCCTATGCTTAATAATTGCTGCATTCTTTTTTTCTTTCTTTAGCCTATTTTCTTTCTTTTCTTCTAAGTTTTGTTTTCCCTAATTCATTCATACTCTGAGGTAATTATGCTTATCTAAGTGTTTTATTAAAACGTCTTGAATGTTCAGCTAGTTCCCGTTCTCATCGTTATAAACCATTATCCCCGATTTGTCGCTACTGTATTTCCGGCCGAGAGAGTCTGTAGCCTCTCTTCAGATCGTAATCAGCTCCTGTACCACAACCCAGCTATCTGCAAACAGTTCAATGACGTCTGCGTAGAGCATTCCTGGTATTACTTGGCTTACTTTTCCCCTTTCTTCATATATGGCACATCAAAACCTAAATTGCACTCTTCTAATTTTATTTTCCATTCTACTCAGGTAAATAATAAAGAAGTTGAGGTGATAGGGTACAACCCTACCTGAGTTTTTTTTTTTTTCGCAAGTTCTGTTATTTCTGCTTCCCATGTTACAACACCGTTATTATTTGTGCATACTTGTTGTAAAAGCCTAATCAAATGTGCATCTAAATCGTACTCTCTCAGCTGTACGTGAAGTTTTCCCAAGACTCATATTGTCGTATGCCCCCTTTAACGTCTAGAAATGCTGCCTACAACGGATTTTTATTCATCCGTGCCATCTCTATACATTGAGTGATGATAAGCAAGTTATCATTCAATCTTCTATTGAATCGGAACTCGTTCTTTAGCTCACCTAAAATGTTTTCTGCCCATTCTTCCATTCTCCTTTTTACTACCTGCATTACTAGTCTGCACAGGACAGACGTTACTGTTATTGGGCGGTATCATGTTATGCTCTTATTTCCATTTCCTTTATATAGTAATCTTATTCTACTTAGTTTCCAATCATCTTGCACCTCTCCCCCCCCCCCCCCCCACCATTACTATTTGATCAGTTACCTGTGTTAACTTTAATTTGCCTTTTGTTCATAGATTCTTGACTAGTCTCATTCCTTTGCCATCTGGGTCTGTCACCGTTCCATCAGGTACTTTACATTCTGCCCGGTTCCATTCCCCCGTGGTCGTCTCAGTTGTCTCGCTAGTGTTCTCGTCTTGCGGTGTGTTCATGGTAGTGTTCTCTACAACCTCGCTTCGTTTAAGTTCTGCGAATGGTGCCTCTATTGTTCGTGTAATAAATTCCCTGGCCTCCTTGCCCTCTACACTTATCCCCGGTGTATTAACAATATAATCCTTATATGTTTCCCCCCTGTACATTAATGTGCTCCCAAAACCTTTTTGCTGCATTCCTATCATCTTGATTTGCCTTCACCAATCACTGCACTCCAGCTCTACCGATCTTGGCCCGGATTAGAGCAGATGCCTTTTCCTTTGTTTTCTGAAATGCATTTTATTTGAATTCCACCTCAGTGGTTGCCTCACCATTTTTCTGCGCCGATTGGTGCTACCTTGAGGCCTCTTTATCGCCCTGCTATGACCTCCTTAACTTCACTGCACCACCAGATTCTTGGTGTGTTTCCTTCTCCTTCTTCCTCTTTATTTTATTTTGAAATTTCGAACTGTCTTTAAAAGGTGTTTACAAAATCGTCATATGTAAGTTCTATCTCCAGTTGTCTGGATACTATAGTCTCAATTCGCTCTGATACTTCTTGTAGTTGGGCATCATTTTGGGTCGATATACTTTCTCGCTCAATAATTTGCGTCTCTGGTTCTGGTGTAGCAAACTTTATTTTAAATCACGTGTGATCTCTTTCTAAACTTCTCGTGCCTTCTTCGTCTATATTAATTTGTCCTAATCGGTTAGGCATTTCGCTAGACATTGAACAGTAATCAGTTGTTGAGTGCGAATTGTTTTTCTCTCACGTTATTTTTCCGTCGCATTTTAGTTGGGCGTTAACATTTACTAGATCGAGAGCATCACTGCATTTCTGTGGCATCCCTTTTGTAGAATCGGTATCTCCGTCCAAGTCTTCTAGATGTGCATTTATGTCTCCTAAGATAATTATTTCCCGATTAGTGCCAATTTTTCTAACATCTTTAGGAATACACGTCTAGTGCTCTGCATTTTCCTCTCGTCAATTAGTTCTTCTTTTCTGATATACAAACCGTATGAGCGTGTATCAACCTCCAATGTTACATTTTAACCCGATGTGCTCTCTCTTTTACAAAAACCGCGAGACTGGGACGAGAAGGGACGGACAAACACAAAATCTCAAATGTTAGTAAATACTTCAGCTTGGGCGAGTTGGTTCATCATGCTAATACTTCACTGCGCACAACAGAAAACACACCATGAAAACATATCCACGCAAAGAAACATAATTCACGCAGCGCTGACTGTCAACTCTACTTTCGTATATATTAAACATCATCTTCGTTATCCTTTTACTCTTACGCACTTAAAAAAAGAAAATAAAAGTTAACCAAGGAAGAACAGAGAAAGAAAAAGAAAGTCATTTTTCATTTCATTTCTTTCTTTTTCTTTTTATTTATTTATTTAAAAAAGAAAATAAAAGTTAACCAAGGAAGAACAGAGAAAGAAAAAGAAAGTCATTTTTCATTTCATTTCTTTCTTTTTATTTATTTATTTAAAAAAGAAAATAAAAGTTAACCAAGGAAGAACAGAGAAAGAAAAAGAAAGTCATTTTTCATTTCATTTCTTTCTTTTTATTTATTTATTTAAAAAAAGAAAATAAAAGTTAACCAAGGAAGAACAGAGAAAGAAAAAGAAAAATTTATTTTTCATTTAATTTTTTCCTTTTTATTTTTGTTTTGTATTTTATTTTCTTGACTCCTTTTTTTTCTATTATCTTCTCTCCTTTTCCTTTTCTTTTTCTTTCGTTGTTCTTCCTTGGTTAACTTGTATTTTCTTCTTTTAGTGCGTAAAAGTAAAAGATAACGAAGATGATGTTTAATATATCCGAGCGTTGACAGCCAGCGCTGTCAACGCTCACCATCAAAACACCTGTTGCGATGGTGTGCTGTCTGTTGTGCGCTGTGCAGTATTAGCTCAAATTTTAATTTGAGATTTTGTCTCTGCAGCTTTTTCTCACCCTTTCCCAGCTCTGTCCTTTCACTAGCACTCCGAATCTGCCTCCTTCCCTATCCCCTTCACATCGATTCTATCAAGCGCAAAAAGAACCTGCGAACTAGGTTAGTTCCTCCATATCTCTCAGATGCTTCTCTGCCAACCCATACACTGCAAAATCTTCAACATTTAATTGTTCCGCAATCTCTTCCCACTTCATTCTATTTCTGCCCACCTGCATGTTTATAAATGCTATATGCGCCTTGCAAGTGGGCGCATTTCGGTCTTCTACGCATGAGAATGGAGGCGTAAAGGTGGGACAGGAGGTTATACTAAGCTCCGCCTCGTCGGGGGGGGGGGGGGGGGGGGGGGGAGGGTGGCGGATGTAACATCTTGGCGTTGGCAATGGCGGACGTGCTCTAGCAGCTGTGGCTGTAGGCGTGGGTCCTTCACGTGGTTGCTGGTTAAAACAAAGAGAAAAGAACGTTCCGCTTCTGCTTTGTGTGAATTAGAGGTCGGCTCCGATCAGGCGCTGTCCAAGGGGCTGTGTTACCAGGGGAAATGAAAACGTGCTGCGTCTTCGGATGTGGTGGCCACATTCACGACGGTGTGTCGCATTTTAAATTTATGGGAGGATTGACAGATCGAGAGCTCTTTCTTGATTCGGTGGATGGTGGTGCATGTCTGTTCTTAGTTGGTGGAGTGATTTGCCTGGTTAATTCCGATAACGAGCGAAACTCTAGCCCAGGGGTGGCCACGCTGCCCCGGCCTAAGAGCCGCAAACAATATCACTAAATGTCCAAAAGCCGCCTCGAAGAGGAAAGGTGGAAATGGCGGGAGAGGGGGGCAAGGGATTGCCCAGTGCACTAGATGAAACTCTGAAAGTTGAGCCGTATTTTAGCTCTATCCGAGTCAAAAGCGGCCAAACTGTACGTAAGGTAGCAGAAGCACAAAACTACTAAACCGCAACCTGTCTTTCTGTTTAAAACACTTTCTATTTTTCTTTTTTGGAGAAGTGCTCCTGTGACCGGGGGAGGGCCGGGGGGGGGGGGGAGAGGGGGGTACGTTTACTAGGGAGCCGCGAGCAGCACTTTAATTTGCTAAGAGCCGCATGCGGCTCGCGAGCCGCAGCTTGGCCACCCTTGCTCTAGCCTATTAAATAGGTGCCTGGTTCTCTGCCCCTTGCACCCTTCTTTGAGAGACACGCGGCTCCTAGCCGCACGAAACAGAGCAATAACATATCTGTGATGCCCTAAGATGTTCGGGGCTGCACGCACGCTACACTGAAGGAAGCAGCGTGCTTGTATCCCTGTTGGTTAAGGCAGTAAGCTTAGAAAAAAGTTGCTTGTGCAAATACAGAGGGCTCATGGAAGTCCATCGGATTACCGCCGAGCAAGTGTTCGTCTGTTTAAATAAAAGGGCATTGAAAAATAAGTTTCCACAAAATTTCACCAGAAATAAAAAAAAACATAATTACTTCCTGGTGTCAACGAGTCTACGACATATCTTCCGCCATACGCTCGACGCCACTCGGATAGCTCGATCGACCTTGTTTTTCAGACTTTTCTTTCTGACAGTTTTTCAAACAGTTTTTCAGACTTTCACCACTTAGGTTTATGCCAAACATATGTACCCGAATACGCTAATTGACAGTAGCCTTTTAGTCGCGCTAGAAAAATGTGACAACAAACAGCGATCGAGCACATTTAAGCGATGATGTGCTCACTGTAGTGATCGTACAACCGCAGTTGTTTATTTTCAGCCACTACATTTGTTTGCTTGTTTATTGGAAATTTTGACAATACAGAATTGTCATGGTTCTGAGGCAAAAGGTGACAGTAAGTCACCTGACCAGGCCCCTAGCATCAGACTACACTTGCAGCAGATGCAGCAGGCAGACTAATGGTACAGTGTTACATTTAACCATAAACAAAGAAAATAAATACACAGATAGTGACTAGATCACGACACTACATATGCTCTTACAATGAAAAATAAACAAGCAACAATACACAACAAAAACATATGAACTACATTACTACAATTAGATCTGCACAGATAATTTAGAAGACAACAATATTATGCCGAAAGTAAAAAAATATGTTTTTGATTGTTTTCTGAAAGTCAAGAGGTTTGAAACATGATCGATTATATCGAACAAACCAGGATGGAGGTAGAGAAGATTGCGAACCTGCCAAGATAGTAATTGCGTACCGTAATTTGTTCTAGTTCTAATTTTTTTTTAAGTTAATAATTCTAAAATTTTAGTGTGCGTCAGTATTTGTATATGTAGAAAGGAATAATTCACGGTCAGCTTTAACTAGGGAGAATATAACCTCAAACAATCGTTGATTATACAGTGCCTCAATATTCAGTGTACGATGTTGTTCAAAATATTGGGATGTATGATAAAGGCTTGATAGGTTTTGAATAGACCGTATGCTTTTTTTTCTGCATTAAGTACAAACTAGTCATGTTACATTTAGATGTAACCCCCCAGACAAGTAAACAATAGTGCAGCCGCGAATGAACGGTAGTGAAGTAGAGCTGACGTTTTAGCCATATTGGTAGTAAGGCACGAAATCTAATCAGCATACCAATAGACTGTGCAATGTTACGCTTCACAAAATTTACATGACATGTCCAGCGAAGGTTTTCATGAAAATGTATGCCTAAGAATTTGTATTCGTTAACCCTTTCTAGCGACCATGACTGAAATACCATTTCGGTAGTAAGGTTTACCGGTCTATTAACTGAAGAAAAAACAATATATTTTGTTTTGTTAACATTTAGAAGCAGTTGACTTGCATCAAGCCACTTCAACAAGTTTTCGAGTCCTGCGTTTGTGACAGGAATAAGAGATGATAGGTCCCTGGAGGAAAAAAAAAAAACACTCGTGTCATCGGCCTAAATTACTACAACTGACGTATGTGGGATAGCAACAATGTCATGATATAAAGAAGCAGTAGTATAGGTCCTAATACTAATCCTTGCGGAACACCAAATTTTATATATTCAGTGTCTGATGCTATTCTATTAGCTACCACAAACTGAATAGGATTTGACAGATAACTGCGCTGCGCAACAGTTTAAGCGAAAGGCCTCTAATTCCGTAGTTTGGCAGTTTATCAAATAGAATATTATGTTTGATAGAGTCAAAAGCTTTGTTGAAATCTACGAAGATGCCTACGGTGTAGGATTGATTTTCTATATTGCTGATAAGTTTTTTTTTCCGATGTTAAGCACAGCTGACTCAGTCGATCTAAATCTCTAAAATTCATATTGGTTTGCAGAAATTAGTCGGTATTTATGAAGATGAATAATTATTTTAGAATTTATTATTTTCTCTACTATTTTTGAAAAGGTGGGAGTATTGATATTGGCCTGTAATTGCTGATACTATCAGCAGCACCTCCTTCGTGCAAAACGGAAATTCTAGCAATTTTCACTTTTTCGGGAAAGATTCCAGTAGATAAGACCAAGTTGGGTATGTGGCAGGATACGTCAGATATTAAATCTGAAACAGCTTTAATTGGCACCGCTTTTATTTCATCACAACCGCTGGAACAACTATTTTTAAGATCACTTATTAGACTAAAAATTTATTTGGGTGTAGCAGGAAGAAGAAACACAGTATGTGTGAGACTGTGCTTTATGTACTTTTCAAATTTTTCAGTGTTCGCCAAAGGTAAAAAAATGTCTATTAAACTCATTAGTAAGAGCCTTTCCGTTTAAAGTTTAATTGCCTATTGTTATTTTTGTTGGTACTCTGTTCCGTGTCCTCCAGGCATGTAGCCAGGATTTTGTTTCGGAGGGGGGGGGGGGGGGGGGGGGAGGGGGGGGCCCGCCCATGAGAAAATGTTGTATGAGGGGGAGGGGGGAGAGGAGGCTCCAGCAAAATGGAAGATTTCGGGGGGGGGGGGGGGCCGGGCCCCATGGGCCACCCCCCTGGATACGTGCCTGGTGTCCTCTGCAATAAACCTTTTTATAGCACGCCAAGTTTTCTGAGTATCATAGCAAATGTTTGCAAACTTAAAAGTATAGTAGCCAATGCGAGACTTCTTAATATCAGCGCCTAATTTGTTTCAAACTTTTTGAACTGTGGCAAAATCGATAAGTCTCTGCTTAATATAAGTGCATGATATAGTTTGTTTCGTGCCTTAATTCTTTGCAATAGGTCTGATGTTATCCACTGCTTTCTTGCTTTTTTTTTTTACTTTTTTTAATATTACGACAGGGAATGCACACTCATAGAAGCTGATAATTTTGTTCAGAAAAAAATCGTACGCGTCACTGGGATTTACCATCTGTACTATTTGACTCCAGTCGGCTGTCATCTGTCTTCTTGTGATTATCATTGAACATCTCATAAAACGCGAGGAACCATTCTGCGCTCGATCGCTCACGCCTTGAGACGTGTCTGCTAGTTAGACAAAAACACATCGTACAGCTCGAGTTATTTCGTCTGTCCTCTCTGAAAGGCGAAGTTGAGCTCGCTCGTAAAGGTAAGACAGCTGTTGAATAGCAGACGACGTTGCAAAGAAGCAGGCGAAGCTCAGATAGTGGGTCGCGGCGACCCACTATCTTTCCACTCGAGCCAATCAGAGCTCGGCGTTCCGGACGTCACCACAACCCTGCGCAAGAAGCAGACGAACTTGCCCTCCGCCATTGAGTTGCTTTTTTACTCTTCTCCGAGGCTTCCTCCCAGCCTTCCTATTTGCGTTTGAACCGTCAGCTATCGGCGGGCACTGCAAGCTCCTGAGAAAGCTTTTCATATAAAGTCCGCCCTCCGCCCCACCCGCATCCCCATCGGTTCCTCATGCCGTCTTGGCTGAACGGGGAAATGGGACTCTCCTGGTATACCTCCCTGTTCACATTCATGACCTTGTTTTCGTTCTTAAAGTTCAGTCTCTTGATGATCCTGTCAGCCTCCTGGACTGCCCCATCTGCTCCTCGGCACCCGGCCTCCGGGCCATTACAATATGCACCATCCCAGATGTTGTGACGCTCAACTTCTTCACGCTCTCCTCGGTTTGTCTGGCGAGGTCCCTTCCCCTTCTACCAAGGACATCATTCAATCCCACAAGTACAACTACAAGGTTTCCGTCCCGTTTGTTAAAAGTCAGCATTTCTACTGTCGTGTTGATCACCTACTTTATCCGCCTGCCTGGTATGGCTGCAACCTTTACTATCCCATCTTTATCTCCCATCTTCAACTGGAAATGTTGAGATACACGAAGAAGGTGTTTTAAATTTATTTCTTAATATAGACGCCAAGAAAATTTCCGGTTCCGACGGAATTCCAAATGCGTTCTCAAAAAGGTAAAGTGAATGGGCTTCTAATATCTTATTTTAATTTAACAATCATCCTTAAATGAGGGCCAAGTGCCTAAAGCCTGGGAGATTGCCAGAATTATACCTATTCATAAAGGCGGTTCGGAGATTTCGGGAGAAAATTTCCGCCCCATATTTCTTATTAGTACATGCTCCGAACTCCTCGAACACAATGTTTCTAAACGTATGTTGATTGTTCTAAATCATCATAATATACTGTATACATATCAACACGGTTTCCGCAAAGGTCTGTCTACGACCACACAACTTGTTGAGACCGTGCATGATCTTGCTCAATTTATTAACCGAAGTCAAACTGATGTAATATTATTGGACTTTGTAATAGCATTCGACAAAGTGTCTCATCCTAAATTGTTGCTTAAAATTGATACCGTTTTAAGAGCCTCCTAATTACAAATTGGTTTTCTTCCTATCTTTCTTCGAGAGTTCAGTTTGTCGAGTCTGGCAAATATAAGTCTAGCTCTGCAACTGTCCTTTCGGGAGTTACACAGGGTAGTGTACTGGGACCACTATTATTTTTAATATTTATAGATGACCTCCACTTTGGGATTCCCGTTGCAATAAAGTTGTTTACTGACAACTGTGTATTGTATAATAAGATTGAAACCCAACAAGATCAAATCGAACTAAGCAATAACCTCAGCAATATCTAACAATGGTGCGATGAGTGGAGACGGTTTAAATCCTGCAAAAACAGTATTGATGACAGTAACACGAAAAAATACATTTTTAAGTTATGATTATTTTTTAGATGGAACTAAACTTCTCCGTGTGGATGAACACAAATTCTTAGGGTTAGCATTCACGAGTGACCTACGATGAACACTTAGATTGAAAAAGTATCAGCAAAAAGATAACAAGGCAGTCTGGTACCTTAAAAGAAACATAGCCAGCGCCACACCAGAAATAAAAAAAAATATATATATATAGCGTACATAACATTGGTCAGACCAGTTCTCGAATATGCGAAAATTGTTTGAGACCCGTATACAAAAACCAATACTACTACACTCGAAAAGCTTCAGCGGGTTGCGGCTAGATTCATCTTTAATAAATATAACCGCACAGATTCTCCCACTGATCTATGCTGTCGTGCCGAGCTCTTGCATAAAGAGAAAAAGTGTGAACGTATGAAGTTTTTGTTCTTAATTTTTCATAACATATTTTGCATAGAAATATCTAATTGCATGGACATACGCATTGGTGAATCCACAAGCCACCGTCATTATATGTACATAAGAGAGCCGTCTGTTCGAAACTTCAAGTATAGTTTCTTTCCTAGGGCGATTACGGAGTTGAATGTGCTGCCACGTGGCACTGTCACCCTAACCTCAGTTCATGAGTTTGTTAAAGACGTCGAGAGCATAAAACTTTGTCACATGTCGTAAGTGTTGATTAATCATGATGCTTATTTGGTGTTCTACTTTCACCCTCAAAGTCCATTCCCATCATTTTTTCACTTGTTATGTTGGCGTTAATCTGTATAAGTACTTGAGCACTTCGAATGCTGTGTCATTGCCTGTCTAGACAGCAAGTCATATAACAGCAGCACCTTTTTTCCTCGTGCTTTTTGTCGCCGCATGTAGTAGTATTCTCTGCCGCCGTTCTTTTTTTTGTTTTTCATTGTTTATTGTTGTGCGCATGTATGGGAACTACTGCATTATATTGCCCACTCCTGTAAAAGCCCTGTCTAGGGCTGACAGTATCAATAAATAAAAATACATAAAATAAATAAATAAATCTCCCCCCATCTTGCTAGCGATTGCCGCTGTTATAGCTCCGTCCAACCAACACAATAGCTTCGTCCAACCAACACTCTGTGCCCTACCCTTTTTGTTTTTCCTGCATCGTGGGCTTGCTGGCTGTCGGTGTACGGGGCTGCTGTTGCACCACCGTACTACACAATGGCCCCACTGCCTTTTCCGCCACACTAGTGTCTATGTCCTCTGCCTCCCCTCTACAACTGGCACCGCATCAACTGATGTACCCTCCGTTCCCTGTCTCTTGATCCCCTGTAGCTGACGTCCCATCCTTTCTAGCTCCTTTTCTACTGGCTCTCCGTCCTTCCTTCTCCTTCGTTAACCTGGCCTCCAGTTGCCATTCCAGGTTAATTCAACACGGTGAATATTGCTCCATGTTTATCTTTGTTGGCCCTTAAAGCTGTGCAACGATATTCAATTGGAATGTTTTTCTCTCTACACGAGCTTACTAGCACACCTGGGACTCAAGGATACTCACACGCAACGCCATTGGCCAAGAAACTCCTTTGTTGCAGTGTAATTTCAAGGACAAAAGCGATCATTTTCATTCAATCTCTCCTTTGCAAGATTTGATGACGTAACTCGGGGATCGCAGTACACCCAAGTGACGATAATTGAATGCGGTTCATAGATTGGACCCGAGCATTTCGTGGGCACTCGACTTGGGCTCGTGACAATTGCTAGCTCGAGAAGCATTCGGGTTGTGACCCGTGTCCAATCGCTGCAACGACGACAACAGCCGAGCCATAACAATGTCTGGAACTCAGCGCGTGTCCTGCGCTTTGCCAACCCCAGCGCGTGGCTATGATCAACACTGGCGGCATATAATCGGCTCCAGATCACGTGGCCGCTTGTTCTGGCTGCGAGTTGAGGGGGTGAACGCTGCTCGTTTTTCTTAAATTTTTTCTGGGACTTCTATTGCGTGGGGTGAAAAACGAACGCGTGTTTCATAGGTCATTAACGTTAGGGATCCGTTTTAAGCGGTATTTGTGCACAGTACAAATATTGTTGCACAGCTCCTTTAACCTCCTCCACCTGCTCTTGCCAGGCCTCCTCTAGCAGCCGTCCAAATATCCTTTACTCATCTAACCTAACAGCCCAGCCACTTGCCTTTTAAAACCTACCTCAAGATTTTCGAGTTTGACTCACTTCTCCCGTTACTGCCTGAGCTCATCGTTCAGCTTCTTGATTGATTCTTGATTGATTAATTCTCCTGTGATTTTCAGAAGTGTCATTCAAACACAAATAAAGTGACCAAGAAGTATCGTGTTAAAAAAAAAAAAAAATTAAAACGTTTGTGAACGCTTATTCGTCGAACTACGGCTCGAGCACAGCCCACTTCTTGCTCTCTTCTTTGAAATCCCCCTTTAGCTCCTCAAACTTTGCCGTTCACCCTCTTTCTACCTGCTTGATGTCGATGCTGATAGAACTTGCCTGTTGGGTGACACTAACGGCTGAAAGTTTGTCGTTATAACACTGGCTACGCTACATTGTCGTGGGCTGGTGCGAGAACGTCCATCGCGCCAATGGATGCCACATCGTCTCACTCAAATAGAAAAAAAAAGAAAAAAAAACGTACTACCCTTGAGCAGGTTCCAAAAGTGCTTAGTAGACACTCGAAAGTGGTCTACCATGCCTTCACCAAAATGACCGACGCCGGCAGGGTTTTTGGCACCCTGGTCGGAACAACGCCGGAAACAGAACCGCCGTGTGAGTCCCAGACTTGTACACGTTACTGACAAAAAGCAACCGATTACAATTACAATTATTCACTGTAAAAGTAACCGATTACAATTACAATTACAGCGTCAAAAATAAATCAAAAATTACTCTAAAGTAATCGATTACTTCCGACGTTACTTTTCATTCAACCTCTTTATTACATGGGCATAATCCTTGGGGTCGCGTGCTCAATTATTGCGAAAAAAAAAGCCTTGACTATTTTTGCTTAGAGCTGAATAAGTGGCGCTAACGCAACCAATCCCTCTCGTGAAAAAATAAAAATATATAGAACGAGCGCTGTTTAATATATTACTCGCAAGGGGCTCGATAAGGTCATTTTTCATACCCAAACGTAGTCTACGGTGTATAAAAGAAAACGTACCCAGGAAACGAAGCACAGTGAAGTGGCCTACTATCCCTCGAGGTCCCGCGCTTAGTGGTTTCGAGAAGAAAAAAAAAGACCGCTATCCAGAGCTGAGTGGCTCCAGCACATCTGAACCCCTCCCCCCCCCCCCCCCCCCCTCAAAAAAAAAAAAGAAAATAGAAAAATTGTGACCGGTAATTTTGTAATTCAGTGCAGCAAAAAAACAAAAGCCGTTTACAACTCTCTGTAATGCCGAATTAAAGCGCAGCTCTTGAGGAGGAGGAGGGAAAGGTACTGAGGGTCACGTGTTCTCGGGGAGGGGGGGCCGGGGTTACGTGACCAGGGGGAGGGGTCACGTGACCCCCCAGGTCACGTGACCCCCAGAGAAATTTGTCCGCTAGATTTAGCGGGGAAATGATCCTGCTAGATTTATGGGGGAAATTTTTCCGCTAGATTTAGCGGAGAAATGTTTCCCCTAGATTTACCGGGGAAATTTTTACGCTAGATTTAGCGGGGAAAATTTTCCGCTAGATTTAGCGGGGAAATATTTCCCCTAGATTTAGCAAGGAAAATTTTCCGCTAGATTTAGCGGGGAAATATTTCCGCTACATTTAGCGGGGAAATTTTTCCGCTAGACTTAGCAAGGAAATTTTTCCGCTAGATTTTGTGGGGAAATTTTTCCACTAGACTTAGCGGGGAATTTTTTTCGCTAGATTTAGCGGGGAAATTTTCGGCTAGATTTAGCGGGGACATTTTTGTGCTAAATCTAGCAGGAAAATTTTTCTGCTAGATTTAACAGGGAAATTTTTCCGCTAAATTTAGCGGGGAAATTTTTTCGCTGAATTTAGCAAATTTTTTCGCTAGATTTAACGGGAAAATAGGGAGTTTTCGTAGATCGGTTTCGCGATCCCGCAAAGCCCTCCGCAACCCGCTACGATAGCGGCAACTCCACAGTCAAGGCTATCGGCGCACAGGCGCTGTAGCAACTTCTTCGTTGCGGAACGCTTAGCGGAGGGGGCAGCGCGGTCTACGAAAACTCCCTAATGTTTCCGGTAGATTTAGAGGGGGCAATTTTCCGCTAGATTTAGCGGCGAAAATTTTCCGCTAGATATAGCGGGGAGATTCTTCCGCTAGATTTAGTGGGGAAATGTTTCCGCTAGATTTAGCGGGGAAATTTTTCCGCTAAATTTAGCGGGAAAATCTTCGCTAGATTTAGCGGGGAATTTTTTTCGCTAGATTTAGCGGGGAAATTTTTCCGCTAGACTTAGCGGTGATATTTACCCATAATGCACCGCGCGGTTACGCCGTCGGCGACGCCGCTGAAGCCGGAAACGGACGCCTAAGAGCTGTGCTCTAAAAGTAATTCAATTATAAGGATCGTTACTCCTTAAAGGAAGCAACTGAAGCGTTACAAAATTACAGTCAAATGTAATCGATTACAAGTAATCCATTACTTGCAACGCGTTACATACAAGTCTGGTGAGTCCCCACCCCAAAAAAGAGAAGGCGCGAAACCTCCTTTCCCAGATGTCCTCACCGGTTCCGAAAATATTGACCCCCGGACCCAGTGGCTCCCTTGCGGGAGAGTGCAGAGCGCGAACACAGAAAACATAAAAAACGACGGTCGATCTCTGCTCGAACTGTTGGGAACTGTCTGGATGGTAGTTGAGCATTCCTTCTCGCGGGCGTTGCAACGCTAGTTCGACGTTGAACATCCAAAGACATTTCCTCACTGTCTACTGTGTAAATGGCGTATTCTTAAATAGAAGACATATGAACAGCGTATGAAACTTGCAATTTTACAAGCCTGTGTTTCCACATTGCCTAGAGGAATGTGGCCGGCCGGCGGCCGGCCTCCGCGGAAGACAGCGGAGTGCCCTGCTTGTAAGAATGCACTGCGTGTACGAATGCTTTGGCATTCCTACACGTAAGCGGACTTAAGTGTCCTCATATCAATTTTTTTTGAAGATTCATTATAAAAACTCTGTTTTTAGTCAGGTGTGCATAAAAAAGGCTTATGTGATTGGGACAGATATATTTAACTCTACTCCTAACATACATTTTAGAGCGCAGCTCTTAGGCGCCCGTTTCCGGCATGAGCGGCGTCGGCGTCGCCGTCGGTGATTTCGCGAAAAAATTTCCCCGCTAAATCTAGCGGAAAAATTTTCCCGCTAAATCTAGCGGAAAACTTTCCCCGCTAAAGCTAGCGGAAAAATTTCCCCGCTAAATTTAGCTGGAAAATTCCCCCGATAAATCTAGCGGAAAAATTTCTCCGCTAAACCTAGCGGAAAAATTTCTCCGCTAAATCTAGCGGAAAAAATTTCCCCACTAAATCTAGCGGTAAAATTTCCCCGTTAAATCTAGCGGAAAAAATTTCCCCGCTAAATCTAGCAGAAAATTTTCTCTGGGTGTGACGTGACCGCCGTGGTCACGTGACCTTGTGGAGGGGGTCATGTGACCCCACTAAGGTCACGTGACCACCCCCACCTCGAGGTCACTTGCCCCCCCCCCCCCCCCCCCCAAAGAAAAACACGCGAACCTCAGTACCCTTCCCTCCTCCTCCTCAAGAGCTGCGCTCTAATTCGGCATTACAGGGAGTTGTTAACGGCTTTCATTTTTTACTGGTGCGTAACATTGCACCGTTCAATATTTACCCAAATATTTCTCAACCTTTATTATTATATTAATGCTAAAGACTGGCCTAAAACATTGCGGTTCGATGAACTGTTACATTAAAATCGTACCAAAAAAAGTACAAACTCTTACCTGACACATTAGGTAATTCTGTTCTAATCTACTGTAGCTTTCAGTTGATACAACGAGCTGTTCTCTATACTCCTCCGAGTATATTCCTCGAGTGCTAACTCTCGCTGCCGATTTAACTGCGTGACGTCGCATGTCGGGCGTCTCTTTAAATACTTATTCCAAGAAGTGTAATCAAAGAACACCTGTGATTATCAGAAGTGTCATTCAAACACAAATAAAGTGACCAAGAAGTATCGTGTTAAAAAAAGAAGAAATCAAAACGATTGTGAACGCTTATTCGTCGAACTACGGCTTTGAACGCGCCATGTAAAATAGAAAAGAGTTTGCAGATACAAGTCATTTTAAATAGAAAAAAGTTTATGATATATTTTAGATGATATACGTGATCAGTCAGAGCCACTGGTACGTACTGCGCTCCCTTAAAGAATGTGGTGCAGTAAAGTATTTGATGTCGTATTTAAACAGCACAAATTTATGTTTTTGCAGGACGACTGCACCTCTCTTTTTTCTTGCCATGTGCTTCTACCTGCTACCTCTCATCGCAAGTGGTCCATCTTCACCAGCAATGTACGAAAAGTTTTACTATGACATGAAGAACTACTGGTGGTCGCTTCTGCTTCAGGTCAGAAACTTCCAGCCCGAACTTACAGACGTAAGTAACGCGAATCGAGTATGGAGCGGCCACGTTTAAAAATATGTGTAATGTGCGTTCTTAGAACATACGCGGTAATGTAACTGCTGCTGAACTGATAAATTTTAAGCTATATTGTTTGTACTGTAAGCTGTTACTATACAATTGTTCGACTGGCAGAAACATGATCTTGACATGTTTTAGGGCATCCTTAGAAACACTTAAGTATCTGGAAAATGTATTCCTGGTTGCGAGCATGTCTGCAGCAGTTTCTACTGTAAAATGTAAAGCCTATATTTATTGTGCTTGGGAGAAGAGCGTGTTGGTTTAAGTCATGGATGAAGAAAGAATAAAACAATTAAAACAGGGACAACACAACGACATCTTTCAACTAGCAACACACGAGTAAACTTTCAACGGCGAGCAGCCGACTATACCCTTCTCCTGGGCATAGTCGGCTGCTCGCTGTTGAAACTTTACCCGTCTGTTGCTAGTTGAAAGATGTGGTTGTGTTGTCCATGTTTTAATTGTTTTATTCTTTTTTCATCCATGATATATTTATTGTGTTATCATTACATCAAAGAACATGTCTTCTTCTTTTAGGGGGGGGGGGGGGGGGGAATAAAGATATTCGATTCATTCTGTTCGGAATACTAAATCGTAACATTGGTTACGGAAATGTCAAATTTAATGTGTTATTCTTGCGAGCATGATACGAATAAAAAAACGGGAATACGTAGAAAAATCGCGTCTAAATCATGCCTTAGCCAGTTTTTAAAAGGAACTATATTTATAAGGTTAGTAAAAAACGATGTGCGCTTATTTTTAGGTAAACGTTACTTTCTCATTTATAGAACCTAACCATGTCCTGTACCTGCAATGGCAGCGAACACAGTCTTACTAGCTTCTGGGGGGTGCATCAAGATTATGAGGTCTGCTAGTTGGTAGAACATAGTCTGAATTAGATAGATCAACACAACAAGAAAACATGGAAGAGGAAGACAGGACAGAGCGCTACTATCAACTGACGTTTAGTGATCTGTTACGACGTTTAATGCTCTGCTACGCTTTCTCCCACGCCCTTTTTTTGACGCCGTCAATCAAGAAACACTTGTAGACGTCCGGTGGATTTGTTGCAACCAGAAGTTCTGGAACGCACTTCCTCACACTTCCCTTCTCTGCCTGGGCAGAAGCATCTTCGGTTGGCTTCAGCATTATCTGGCCGTCCACCACAAAGGCGCTCATTGCACTATGGCCGAGGCTCATCCATCTAAGAGAAGCCCTGGCACCGCACTAGATTGCAATTGAGCCACCGTACAGGACCCTGCTCCAGAATGATAACTAGGGGCTCTGTAGGGCGCTTCGGCGCGGTACTAGAATCATCCGGAGAATCTCCAGTTCTATCTCTTATTATGTATAAAAAGGGGCTTTCAATAAAATGGACCCCGACAAAGAGCAACCCTGCCGACCTGCTATCGCGCCTTTCGCGAACGTAACTGTTTAACCGCTCATTCACACTGGAAGCGGATCCGCGTGCGCAAAGCGGTTGCGAACGCGGTTGTACTGGCGACGTGCGCGACCGAAAGCGTAGCTGTTGTCGGCCTTCCACGATTGGCCGAACGCTGACTATGACGTCAGAAAGGGTTTATCATGGACGGAAATAAGAGGAATGAAGGAACTTTAATTTTGACGGTGTTGGCGGTGTTCCTTTCAGAGCGCAGTGATCTCAAGCTTCCACTTCAAACACCATCGAACTTGTTGTTTGCAAGGTAATGACGTCACAAGGGGGAACAGCAGGAGGGCGCCACTAAAACATCTCGCCGCTAATAAAGATGCAGTACAATTGCACGCGCACTTGATGTCGTCGAGTGCGAATGCAATTGTACTAGATCTTTATACAACCGCGCTCGCAACCGCTTTGCGAACGCGGATCCGCTGCCAGTGTGAATGAGCGGTAATAGTGCGCAAGCCCGATGGGTTGTCACGGCACTGCTGAGGGCTCGGGCATTGCGCGAGAGCTACAGCTGCCTCGTGCAGGTGCCCAGTCTGTGTCTGCCCGTGGCACCAAGGGACAGAGCCGATTGTCAGAGAGGAAAACCTCGGCTCGTCGGTTTTTTCACAAAACTGGTCTCAGTAACGAAAAAAAACGACGACACACCGACCAGCACTGCTCCTTGACGCCACGGGCAGACACAGACTGGGCGCCTGCACGTGGCAGTTGTAACTTTCATTCAATGCCCGAGCCCTGAACAGAGCCTTCACAAGCCTGCGCAATACATGTGCGAAAGGCTCGATGACAGGTCAGCAGGGTGGTTTTTAGAGCGCAGCTCTTACCGCTCATTCACACTGGAGGCGGATCCGCGTTCGCAAAGCGGTTCCGAACGCGGTTGTATAAAGATCCCGTACAATGGCACGCGCACTCGATGACATCAATTGCGCGTGCAATTGTACTGGATCTTTATACAACCGCGTTCGCAACCACTTTGCGAACGCGGATCCGCCTCCAGTGTGAATGAGCGGTTAGGGGCCCGTTTCCGGCTTGAGCGGCGTCGGCGCCGCCGTCGCCGTCGGCGTAACCGCGAGGTCACGTGACCCCCTCAGGTCACGTGACACCCCTAGGTCACGTGACTCCTTTGAGGTCATGTGACCCCCTAAGGTCATGTGACCCCTTCAGGTCACGTGAGCCCCCGAGGTCACGTGCCACCTGAGGTCACGTGACCCCCTGAAGTCACGTGACCCCCTTGAGGTCACGTGACCTCAAGGAGTCACCTATCCCTCAGTACGCTTCCATCTTCCTCCTCAAAAGCTGCGCTCTAACCGGCGTTACTGGGAATTGTTAACGGCTTTCATTTTTTTGTTGAGGTTCACTTTATTGAACGCACATTTTTTATACATAGTCAAAAATAGACCCCAAGATTCTCCTGTCGATTACATTGCCGTGGTCATGCCGAAGCACCTTACCGAGGCCCTGGTTGCCTCTGTGCAGCATGCTGTTGTGCGTCGACTCAATGGCGTTCCAGAGCAGGGCCAGGGCTTCTCTTAGGTAGATGGGCCTCGGTGATGGTGAAATGAGCGCCTTCGTGATGCGCGGCATGATAATGCCGGAGCCAACCGAAGAGGCGTCTGTCCAGGCAGAGAACGGAAGTGGAGAGAGGCGGAGGTGATGAGTGTGATGAAGTGTGTCCAGACCATCTGGATGAAACGAATCCGGCGGACGTCTACCGCCATTTCTTGACTGATTGTGTCGAAAGGAGGTCGTAGGAGCAAGTAACACGATCCATATACGGACTGGTAAAAGGCCAGCTGCAGTGTAACCTTTCGGGAATGGCGCACACGGAGTGGACCTTCGAGGTAATTAAGAAGACGGCGGATGACCGTAAGGTGGGCAGGTGTGTGCCTGACTGTGTCACTCGCCGTGTCTATGGAGAACCCTAAAAATTCCAGATGTTGCGTGGCCGTGAGGTTGATGTCTTCTTCGTTGATGCGGAAGCCAGTTGTGGTGAGGTGCCGCAACTATGCAAGTCACCCGCGAGGCGAGGAACTCCATATCCGGGTGCGCAAAGAAAAAAAGTGTCAATATGCGCCCAGGTCCAGATGTCTGGAGCACGAGTCTCGCGAGCGACCGCTGTAGCAAGCAGTCGCATGTAAAAAGGCGCTAGGTAAATGACAAATGTCAACCGCGTAAGGGCTGAACTCCATGGGACGAATATGCAGCGTAAAAGCGACGAATTTTGCCCGGCGGCTTTTGCACTGCGCGTGGCATCAGCACAGTGGCTGCTACGTCACGCGCAAAGCGAGCGTGCGGTCGGGCGGCGTTCGTCAATTAAGGCCGGTTCTCACATGCAGCGAAGCGCTGATGTAGCGCTCCTCACGTGCCGTCAGCTACTTATCGTCTGCCATGAGCAACAGTTTTGACGGTGCGATACAAAGCTGGTGAACGCTCCCGTCAGCACGCGCTTAGCGCGAGGTAAGCGCTATGCTTGTAGCGCTCCGCTGCATGTGGGGGTATTCACACGAGGGAGAAATCCCGGGGATTTCTCCCCGACACGCGCACCCCACGACGAAAACGTCAGGCTTTGCGATGTGCAAAAGCCTCGCGTTTTCATCTCGTGATGCGCGCGTGCCGGGGAGAAATCCCCGGGATTTCTCCCTCGTGTGAATACCCCTTTATTCGTCACATAATTCGCTCCATGGTGTTCAGCCTTAGAGGGGTACTCCGCCGATTTTTCAGCTACCTCAACTAACTATATTTTCTGACTCGCCGGCCTTTACCCTTTCTGTCATGCTATTTAGTATCGTGAAATTCATAATAGTTATTGCGAAATCGGCAAATGAAAATGATGCAAAAACAAACATTCAAATATACCCGCCCTTTTCAGGGCCGTGACGTCAGTGGAAGGTAAGCTTGCTAGTCGGGCGAGCAGTCTAAAAAATAGAATATACCAATCATTTTTTCCGTGCTGGAGCGCGGGGACTGGAGCGAGCTTCCAAAGCATTCATTTGACACCATGAAACTGCTTCGAATCAGTTGGTAACAAATTCTACAGTCCAAAGGGTGAACCCCTGCACTTCCATTGACGTCACTTTTTCATTGTTGCCAGTAGAGACTTTCAGTGTGAAAAACACGGTGAGGACCAAAATTGTAAATTCAATAACTTCGTGAAAAAAAAATTATTTTGACCTAATATTTGGGAAACTATTTTGGCGATGTTGTTTGGCGAGTTTAGCAAAATTTCAAGCAAATCGGGGACCACGAAGAAATCGGCGGAGTACCCCTTTAAAGCGGTAATACTGCTTGCCGAGGCGTAAAGCTGTAAACTGTCTTGCGCGGGTGTAGCGAAATGGAATAGAAAGCCTCGCTCAAATTGAGCTTGTCAAGAAACGCGTGCTCTGGATAGGGGTTCCGGCGCAGAGCTTGAGGGAGCGACCACAGTCGGAACTTGAGAGCGGGCCAAAGGGGCTATTCACACGAGGGAGAAATCCCGGAGATTTCTCCCCGGCACGCGCGCATCGCGAGACGAAAACGCGAGGCTTTTGCACATCGCAAAGCCCGACGTTTTCGTCGCGGTATGCGCGTGCCGTGGAGAAATCCCTGGGATTTCTCCCTCGTGTGAATACCCCTTAAGCGCCGAGCAGTCGAGTATGAAGCGGGATTCTGATCTCAAATTGGGTACCAAAATACAGGGCTAAGGTGGAGGACACGGCAAGCATGCTCAATGACGCCGGAACGAAGCATGCTTTGAGCCGCGGCATCTATGATAGAGCGCTGTGACGATCGGCACTGTTCCTCGGCACCACGGGCAAACGCAGCATTAAACGTCAGTTGATGGTAGCGCTCTGTCCTGTTTCCCACTTCGACTTTCGCTTGTCGTGTTGCGCTATCTAATTCACAATTTCGGCAGGTGTCTCGGCCGAAATATGTTGCTAGAAACAATCCTTAGGCTGAAGCTCATTCTCAAGCTCAAGTGTGAAATTATTTTGAGAGGCCATCTGTGCAGAATATTGTTTTGCAAAAAAGGTGCCAGGAAAATAGATCTTCGGGATATATCCCTGGGGTATTTGGGATTAAAGGCATTCGTGAAAAGAAAAAAAAAACTGACAGCTATAGAATCTCGGGTTATTGTGCTATATGCAAATCAGATCGTCAACGTTTTTTGGCTTGTTAATATCATAAAGAATCTTTTCAGAAATCTTTGTTAACGCGTTTCATAAGATTTATATAGGCTACTTTTCGAGCAGTATAGAAACACGTGGTTACAAGAGCTGAATTGAAAGTCATTTGAATTCGCAGGTATGCATTTTAACGGTACACTTCACATAACGTTCGTTAAAGACCCCAGGCTAGCGGCTGTACTGCACTAGCTAAATTGCTCATCTATAGCTGGGAGACCCGTCGCCCGTTGAGGCAGACCAAGTTCGAGGCTGTATAAACATACACATAACCCATATTTTTTTCCACATAAATTTTGGGTCTTGTAAAAAATGCATGCCCCACCTAATTCAAAAGCTCCGTACCTCCTTCGTGGCAAACACTTACAAGCAAATACTATTTTGTATTACATTTCGATTTTTTTGGCACAATTGACAGTTTATTGAGCTTAATTTTAACATAAATATTCCCGATACCTTGTACGCTGGAACAAATATTCATTTTATTCGGAGATCAGCGAAAAACTGAGTTATAGCGGCGCACATCGCCTCCAAGTGCAATAGTGTGCTCACTACCACGTGACCCAGCACATTAAAATACCGTTGTACCTGGTGTGCTTGTCTATTTACACAGCGTATAATCATTGTCAACAAATAATCCGGGCAGAGCGGTCTGTCCCAGTATTAATATACAGAGCCCAGCTTCATATTTTTACTTGTGAGTCACAAAATATTTACTAAACAGAACTGTAATAATCCAATAATAATTATATGTTTTTCACGATAATTTCCTAATTGTTTCCCTAATTCTTTAATAATTCCCTAATTTGTGCATCTTAGGGAATCTTTGGACATATGTGGTACATATCCACTGACTTCCAGCTGTTTGTGGTATCTGTAATAGTCCTGCAGCTATTCAAAGGGTAAGTATTATAAATATTGTAATAAAAGCGTATTGTTACCCAGCAATATTTTTGTAATGGCAAGGGTGACTATGCATGGGAACTCAGATGACAAAGAGCCTAACAACGAACCAGCAACTAAGAATCGTGAAGGTACTAAGCGACCCCCTGCGTTCCTTGAGCTATTACTTAATATAAATGAGAATAGTGTAAAATGATGACGAAAACCTGCAAAACAAAACACGACGTCACACAGCCGCATACCGGTTAAAGAGGAAGCAGGGCTGTTTGGAGAAGGTTATGGAAGGGAAGCGGTCAGGGCAGGTTCGGAGGTTGGATAAAAAAATAGAAAGGCATTATTGCAGTCCAGACAGGGTGTAGAAACAGACACTGGAAAGCAGGTCTTGGCACGTTGTAGTAGAGTAGTAGTCCAAAGTTTTATATACAATAAACTTGAGTGCAGACACCACACCAGTGTGATCGTTCTTCGTTCATCGTTGACGATTAATCATTGCTTAGGCCCGCTTCAGACTTTCTTTCGTTCTTTCTCAGCAATTTTGTCGTTGCTGACGGGTTGTTCCCTAGCTTTCCCTAGATCGACACAAATTGGTGAGATTGGGTCCGGCTCGAAACAAGCGAGGAACATGGACCAACTCGAAGACGTTTGAAGGGGCAAGACCCAACCAGGGACGCGATATTTTCACGTGATACCCCGTGCCGGTAATGAGGACAACTAAAGACTTGTTTCAGGTTTAAGCCTGATTTTTTTTTTGAAATAAACCGTTTCAGAAAGATGAGATAGTATTCTCAACGCCATTTAAAGGTATAAAAACACAAGACGGTGGTGACTCATTAAACAGCGCTTACACAAAGCATGTAACTGCGTGTCTAAATAGTGAAAGAAAAAATGAAAGCCGTTTACAACTCCCTGTAACGCAGAATTAGAGCGCAGCCCTTGAGGAGGAGGAGGGAAGGGCACTGGGGGGGGGTCAAGTGACCTCGGGTGGCGGGGGGGGTCACGTGACAATGCTGATGACGTCATCAGTGACGTCACTGATGACGTCACTGGTGACGTCATCAGTGATGATGACGATGCAGATGCCGGTGACGTCAGTAATGACGTCATCAGTGATGATGACGATGACGATGCGGATGCCAGTGACGTCATCCGTGAATGACGTCAACGGGGGTCACCTGACCTCGGGGGGGGTCACGTGACCTTGGGAGGGGGGTCCCGTGACCTGGATAACCATCGTGACTCTCGTGAGGGTAACCCTAGTAACCCTCGTGAGGGTAACTCTCGTGACCCTCGTGAGGGTAACTCTCATAACCCTCGTGAGGGTAACTCCCATAACTCTCGTGATCCTCGTGAGGGTAACCCTTTTGAGGGTAACTAACCCTCGTAACCCTCGTGAGGGTTACGAGGGTAACCCTCGTGAGAGTAACCCTTGTAACCCTCGCAACCCTCACGAGGGTTACGAGGGTTACTCGCGGTTACGCCGACGCCGCTCAAGCCGGGAACGGGCGCCTGAGAGCTGCGCTCTAAAAGAAAATTTAATGATGGTGACGCAAGTTGCAGGAATTGGTTGCGGCGTGTGAAAGCGGGCGGCCCGTATAGCTCGTGTTGCGACGTCAAGTTGCTGGAAGAAATTGCCCATCTGAAGCAAGCCTTACGCAATTAACTGAATACAGTTTATTGATGAGCGAGTTTTGTCGTAAAAGTAATAAAATATATAATATTTATTTGGAGCACAATTCGACCTTCCATTAGAGCTTAAAACCATTTCATTGGTTATCAAACATTGGTCTGGTTCTTGGCGTTTAGATGATTTAGATTTTTGTTGCAGTTAAAAGATCACGATACTCTTTAAATGGTTGTCGCCACAAAATGATTATGCAACATTCATTAGAAAAGTAAGAAAATTAAAATTGTGGGAACACTCTAAATTAGACGATTGGGCATGACGCATCATTTCTATGAAGAGTTGCTACAACTCAAGCTCCCCTTTTTAATATTTTGAGACAGGTGACGACTTTTGAAAAGGAAATGCCGTTATGTGGTTATCTTAATGAAGCTCCAGCTAATTTGACTGAAGAGAGAAGTGACTCATTAAACAGCGCTTACACAAAGCATGTAATTATTGTCACAGTTCTTTTTACTTTCATTAATATCCTGATAGAGTTCAAGATGTACAAATTTCCTGGGATACCGTTTCCTCAGTTGCCATATCAGGATTCCGATTACCATCTTTTCTACCATGAAAATACAGTACAGGGTCGCCCGTGTCGAAAAGATGGAATAAAATCTCGAGTTCTGGTGTATAGAGGGAATGGCGACACAGCCGAAATCGTCAAATAAAGCAACACGCATATCTTTACTAGTAGTGTGACAACTAGGCGAAAAGGAACCGTTCAACGAAGCAATTACAAGATTAAAGAATGCACGGAATGCAGGGCTATTTTTCGAAGGTTTGAAACTTCGCTATTAAAGCCTACCGTTGACCATAAATGGTGTTTTTTGTTCTCTAGGGTAAACATTTCCAGATTACATTTATAATTCAAACTAATGATAAATAGGGATATGTTTTTTGCAGGAACATATATATTAGAAGAGAGAACCACACGTATAAAATCCGATCACTCTCTTGTCATACTAGAACTTGTTTTAGCTTAAGTCAAGACGGAGCCGATGCTACGAGCGTGAGCATGTGGCCTCGAACAGCGCTTGCACTGCACGAGCGCGCGTGCTTGGCAGGGACGCTGAAAGCCCGGAGCTCGCTCTTGTAGCTTCGGCTACACTCACACTTAAAGGGGCGATGCAACAATTTTTGTACTTTGCGGAAATACCGCTTAAAACGGATCCGTGGCGTTAATGGCCTATGAAACACGCGTTCGTTTTTCGCCCCACGCAATAAAAGTTCCAGAAAAAAAAAAAAAAAAAGAAAAACGAGCACCATTCACCCCCTCTACTCGGAGCAAGAACAAGCGGCCACGTGATCTGGAGCCGATTATATGCCGCCAATGTTGATCATAGCCACGCGCTGGGGTTGGCGAAGCACAGGACACGCGCTGAGTTCCAGACATTGTTATGGCTCGGCTTTTGTCGTCGTCGCAGCGATTGGACACGGGCCACTACCCGAATGCATGTCGAGGCATCGATTGTCACGAGCCTGCAGATCGAATGCGTACGCAGTCTTCACGTCCTTTGTGAGAGCAGCGTTTGAATATCGTCACCGCAAAGCTCGATGACGCATTCCTGGGGATCGTACTGTTGCCATTGTCCCCACAGCTCCGTCGTCGAATTTCGCGAAGGAGCAAAAGGCGGCTTTGGAAGGAGAGGCTGAAAGAAAAGCTCCGCTTTCATCCTTTGAATTCCGCCGTGACGAAGACGCTTCTTGGTCAGTGGTGTTGCGTTCGAGTATTCTTGGGTCCCACTAGTGCCAGGAAGCTGGTGTAAAGTAAGAAATATTCCTACCCAATGTTGTTGCACAGCCCCTTTAAAGTAAAAGTATAATCTGTTTGCTTTTTCTTATTTTTTTCGATAATTATGAGGGGATCATGCTGCCTAAAGATGTATTCTTTAAAAAGGTTCTATATAGTGTGTCAAATATTTCTCTTCGGCTTTTCCTTTATAGATGGCTCTTTTATTTTTTCAGTTGCTTCTGATCTTATATTGCAGTCTTCCTGATATATATATATATATATATATATATATATATATATATATATATATATATATATATATATATATGTGTGTGTATATATACAGGGTGTTTCAGAAAACGCAGGTCAAATCGCCCCTGCAAAAACTACTTATCACAACAACAAAAAAAAAGGCTTGTGGCGTTTTGGTCCTGGGCCAGGGGCCTATTTAATAAAATTATTAAAGTCCCGGATAATTAACTTGCTAATTATTTTTGCGTAATTAACTTTTTTAGTATTGTGCTTAAGGACATGGTTTAAATTAGAAAATTGTTCAGCATCATCGAGAACCACTAAATCAGCAAATTGCAGAACGATAGAAGGCACGCGAAGCTTTTTACTTCTTTCTGAAAAACCGCACAAATTCCACGCGTGTTTAAGTTTCGGTTTGTTATCAGAGCGCATCTCCGCCCCGACGACACCGCTGCCCGCGAAGAGATAGTGCAACCAACCTCTGCTGCGCTGTCATCGCGCGACGCAGCAGAGTCTGGTTGCACTATCTCTCCACGGGGCGCGGTGCTGCCGGGGCCGAGATGCGCTCCGATAACAAACCGAAACTTAAACACGCGTGGAATTTGTGCGGTTTTTCAGAGGGCCGTAAAATGCTTCGCGTGCCTTCTATCGTTCTGCAATCTGTTGGTTTAGTGGGTTTCGATGATGCTGAGCAATTTTCTAATTTAAACCATGCCCTTAAACACAATATTGAAAAAGTTAATTACGCAAAAATAATTAACAAGTTAATTATCCCGGACTTTAATAATTTTCTGAAATGGGCCCCTCGCCTAGGACCACAACGCCACAAGCCTTTTTCGTTGCGATGAGTAGTTTTCGCAGGAGCGATTTGGCCTGCGTTCTCTGAAACACCCTGTATAAATTACAGCTATGTTTTAATGAGTACGTCCTTTAACATTAATTTTTTACTAGCCCTGTTTAATCAATTTTATGTATATTTAGGTGATATTTAATTGATAGTTTGTGTAACCCAACGCCTGCCAAATTGCCTAACGGCGATTCAGCGTTTTGTTTTAGTATAAAACCTCTATGAGTTGCTTTCATGTCCTTGCAGGAAACCCAAGATAACTATAGGCATTTTCATTGGACTCTCACTAGCGAGCTGTTCATATAACGCCTGGCAACTGCATGGCACATCGTATATGCCCTACAACCTTCCAGTGGCCACCTCAGTTCAGTAAGTAACTAACTGCACATAGTATGAAGTAGCCCACTTTGCGTAAGGTAAGTATAGGGTGTATACATGGCGTCTATTTCGTTGGCCGAACCAAAAGAGTGTCAAGCACCAGCATTCAAACACAATTAAAAGAGAGACAATATATTCGTGCAAATATATTTGAAAACTAAGAAAATATCTCGATTGTGAAGACTGATAGAATACGATGAAACTAACGGCATTAACGCTGCACCTGATTCGCAGTTAGTATAGAGTGGAAATAAAATCTACATGCATGGACAAGTACATGACGAACAAGAAACAGCGCAAAAGACAAGGACGAAAAAGAAACAGGCACGACAACACACTATTCATTTTTTTTTTTTACTTATAACAAAGAAAGAAAACACAAAACGTACACATTCACACGCGAATTGTCCACCCCGATAGCGAATCACTGCGGCACGTGCTGACCCTTTATTTTCGTTTTAAGTTATACAGCTCGGTTTTTCCTTATCGAAAAGTAGAAAGCAAGCAGCACACCACACATTCAAAGGCGCAACTTCCTCCCATGATAGCTGCTCACTACGACGCGCGCTGGCCCTTCACTGTACTTTTTATGAAACTCCTATTGACTCCGTAAGTGTGACGTCATGGGTCCAAACAAACCGTTGCTAGGTCGTTGTTATGGACAAACACATGTGGCTAGGTTTCGCTACGAAAACCGGACCGTTTAAAAATCAAGAGTGTGATTTAAACTTCTAAAAATCACAGTCATAGAAAGCTTGAATGTCATATATCTTTCGACAGAAGTGTGCCGGTAATCGCTTGTTTCTGAAATACTTACGACTGCAACTTCCGGTCCTCAAGAAGCCTGCAGCAGACGACGAATGCGAGTAGTATGCCCTCTGCCACACGCCGGCCGGCCAAGATGACGCCGTCGTTTCAATCGTGTGAATAAAGACGATATTCTGATATTGGATTTGTTTGAAATATAATGAGTTTCAGAAACCTATAAGAATTCATAGCGGAATGCGATGCGACGCGATGCGACGCGATGCGATGCGATGGTGCTATGCGAGACGATTGTCTGTAAAACAATCGCATTGCACCCGTGAGAAAGGCACCTCAGGCGATCGGTTAAGAACCCAAATTTTGTTTGCGGACTCGCGCTATGGTGGGGTGTTTCGTACCTGTTTATAACCATCGCGCAGAAAAAGATTCTTGCAGTTTCTTTAGAATTTCGCAAGACCCCAAAGCGCGAAAGATCTGGATAAAAAACAAAAGGTGAGTACATGTAGCATTGACGGACAGTTACGATGCATTTTACAGATTGTACTCTCATCGCGGGTTCGATGGAGATCTTAACCAAAATAGCACACCACGAAATCTGATCTATACTAAACAAAATACCGCGAAATCGCGATAGACATGCAATTCTTTAATAACCTGACAACCTCAATAATAATAATAATAATATTATTATTAATAATAATAATAAACTACTTACCTCAACGGCGTGCGATCTTTTTCTCATGCTGAACTGCACTACGCCGGTAATGCAATCCAGGTCGTCGTCGTAACTGATCTGCATGACGTGGTTTGATTTTACGCCCTGTTCACCCCTCTGAACTAAGCCTGATTCTTCACAGAAAAAAAAAAAACGCACATTGCGGAAGCCTCCACGGCCATGGCGATGCACTTGTTTTTGTTGCTCGTTTACCGACGCAATTCAGTGAAGACGCCCGCTGCAACACAGGCCAGCATATTTATCGTGTTGTCTGCTACCAAAGCAAAGCGGAGTGTAATACTTCAGAAATGGCTTTCATCGTTGCAATACGACAAGAACTACTTCATAATTAGATATCAAGAAGTTAGGTTGCTTACAAAAATTATTTACATGTAGGCAAAAATCTAGCGTCATTTGGAGTCTCCATGCCATAGCAACGTGAATAGCAACATCCCTGGCAACGGTTTCTTTGGACCCAAACGCCATGTTGTGACGTAGTCACTTACGGGGTCAGTAGACAATTGCATACCTGGCGCCACGACTAGTGCCCCATATATCCAAACACATGCAGCGTGCACGTGATGATGGATTTGGCAAGCTTAAATTGCACTGGCTTTACCGCACGAGCGGAAACATGGCAGCGGCCAGATGCCTTGCTTGCAATCGTGTAAATGGGGCATTAATTAAACGCCATGATTGTCGCAGCTGTTCAGAGCGTATGAGTGAATGAGAAAGGGTATTTATTGAAAAAAGGGATACATAACGATCTCTTAATAAAGTCATCCAATCGTGACGGGGGAAGGGATTATGGGAAGGGTAGGGGGAGGAGGCTAAATGTAACAGGCGATCCCCGATGTGCGGACGAAACTAATCAGGGAATCGAGAATGTGTTTGCGGTGCGGGTGCTCAAGCCTGAGGCGGGTCCAGTCCTCGTACGTAGCTGGTCTTGCCTCTTCAGGAAGGGAGTTTATCCCTCCCCTTGCACGTTCAGGCGAGATGGATGCACCTGGCTGGAATCCCGCAGTGCATGCAGAGCGGATCAGGGCCGACGTCTTCGGGTGTGGACGGGCGGTGAAGCCTCGCCAGCCAGATGGGGGTAATTGCCGTCTTCGTTTGAAGCCTGCATATGCAGACCCGTTCCCACCTGCTGTAACCAGGAGGGACAGGGCCTTCATCGGGTGGGAGAAGGGCGCCGAGTCTGAGCTTCCTGGCAGCCCTCTCCTTTTTTTTATCTCTTCGAACGAGCTCATAGCTCATATTAATAAGCTGCTAAGACCGTCAATCTGGACGGTGTGAATTGCACGTTTCAAAATAACTCTGGAAGCTCGCCGTCAGCACGCACTCAGCAGTACGCACTCAGTTATGTCCCCTAGATGGCAGTCAATCAATGCTCCCTATAGGCATTTTTCGTTTCCTTTCTTACTCAGTAACGTAGTTTCCGTATCTGGTAGGTGGGACGGTATTTGGGACGAGAAAATAGCTACTCATTTCAACCTGGAGAATGCGACAAAATATACGTGAGGCAAAACAAGAATGTGTAAAAATCACACATTTTTGTGAGTACCTTCCAACGGCGCGGAGATATCAAAACGATGTTTTAACGGATACCACAAGTGACGACATTCAAGATGGCGGCGCCATCGTGGAAAAGGTGTATACGTAAAAAGGGAGCTGGAGTTTCTTGAAATAACAATGAAGACTCGGCACGTTCCGTAGTGAGCAGCTATTTTGGGTGCTAGATGCGCTTGTGAATGTGTGGTACGTTGCTTTTTTTTCTGTTTTATTTCTCATTTTTTCATGGGGGATCGGTGGCTGAGTGAGCTCTACTTTGTTTCACCTTAAGGTGCATCACCACCGTGCATGACGTTTTGGTGCTTTTTTGACGGCTTATAACTTTCTTTCTATATGTCTTACAATTATAAAGTAAATGTCAAATTAAAGAGCTGGTTTTAAACAATATTTTACTGTCTCAATATTACGATTATATTTAGTTGTTAGTTAATTATTCAGCTTTTAATAGACCACAGTCTCTTATATTGAAAAAATGATTTCTCGACTTATAACGTCCCATCGTCTACGATATTTTACGTGAGCGTTCGGTTGGATGTAATAAATTAAAAAAAGCAAGCAACGAACTGTTCAGATAATGTATACTTTAAAATAAAAAATGAAGTTTAAAATGGTATTATTTTATGGCGCTATAAAAACGAAATCACGTCAGCTAATCAAAATAACGAGACATTAAATTAGGAAGCATCCTTCGATATTACATTTTACGGAACTTCCATATTGATATATTGCACGTTAAGAATGTTATACGACCTCAAACTTTCCCATTCAGTTACGGCAAATTGTAGTTTCTTGAGATAAAGTGCAGATGGCGACACGTGTTCAAGAACAGCTTGATGTGCATTTTCCGTCGTGTGCCGCTTGAAACGCCACGTGAAAGACGGAAAAAGCGTCAGGTGTCCGGTTGTCAGATGCCTGGATGTCCGCAGTGAGCGAGCCAGAGATGTCCGAACAACAAGCGCGAGGCTGCGGGTGCACCACAGCTACTTTTGCGCGCTCTACTGTGCATCGGTACACATGCCCGACGCGATCTAAATGAAATGGGCGCCATCAAATTTCAGGTTCCGCCACATATGCGAAAACATTTTAATGTTTTTATCACTTGCAAAAATCATTTTCGCAATCAAACTATGCTTGTCGGGATGGTTTGACTATATTTTGTTTCAAAAACCACCTCGGTGACTCTGAAGTGGCAATGATATTAAAACAAAACACAAAACAATAAATCGTCTCAGCGTCTCTAAGTTAAAGCGCTGGCCCATTAATCCATATTTGTCGGGTTTAAATATCGGCCGAGGTGCCCACAATCCGACGGATGCCAATCTGATATTTCGGTTGCACGTCAGAAAGTATCCAGTTAGACAAAATAAACCCACATTTTTTTTTTTCATTTTGGCGTGTTAAATGATTTTTGTTGGTTTGGCTTGTGAAACCCTAAGATCTGAATATATGCTCTGTTTTACCTTAGTTTGAAGCGCAACCAACTCTACGGACTGATGAAGCCACTGAACCAGCGCCTGGAGCGCGAGGTCAAGCAGGGGGGCTATGTTGCGCTTTTTGCACTCCCAGGAGACTAGGGAGAAGGAAGTGACGTCAACAACGCAGCAGATGCAGATTGGATGTTGACTTTGTTTTCTTCTGTCAACATCCAATCTGCGTTTGCTCTAGTTGTTGACGTCACTTCCTTCTTCCAAGTCTCCTGGGAGTGCAAGGAGCGCAACATAGCACCCCTGCTCGTTTTCTTTCTGTGCCTATGCGGTCGGGGAGCCACTAAATAAGCTAGGCTTCATAGACATCTTGGTGCTTAAAATGATGGTTGTCAGTTATCTGAAGCTTTATCTGAAATCATAGGAAACGCTTTTCCGTACTCTACAAATGTTTAAACAGTTCGCGACAAAGCAAAGCAATATTACGTGAACTTTCTGACACCGAAACTAATACTGAGGAAGTCGCACTTTTGAATCCTGACGATCGGCAGTTGCGTTGGCTTTTTGCTAACCATCAAGATGGTGACGCCCGCAACAATATCGGGGAAAAGAGGGCCGATACTCTAAGCCACGGTGCTCTATGCGTAGCTGATTTTGTTTAGCTCACTAGGCTAAACCTCGTGCGGTGGGGGATCGTTGGCTGTGTTGTGGCCGCAGATCAGAGCACGGGGAGATGTGCTCGAGCACGAGCTCCGTTCAAAGCACGGAGCTCACGCTGCAGAACCTGTAGGGACTAAATCCCCTCGATGTGTTTGCGTTGGCCTTTCAAATACCCTCAAAGGTGCCAGTGCACGAGGCCCGTGTCTCGAGCGGCCCTTGGAGGCGAGATGCGGCACAGCACTAAAATGACTGGCCCTTGAAAGCGAATGGCGGCGGAGCACTCGCTCGTGGCACGCGTCTTGCGCGTTTCCACAACAGTAGTTGGCGGTACTTGTAAAAAACGCCTTTATCAGGGGGCTCTAGCAGGGAGCCTGGGTTCAGTCGACCATCTGCATCCTACCGTCGTGCGACCGTGCATCACGTATACTGCGTAATGCACGTTAAAGACCCCGAGCTAACAGTTGTACTGCACTTTTTATAATCTACAACGGGTAACAATGTCGCCCTACGAAACTCTTGCTCTCTAAAAAAACTAACGACAAATTTTGAATGCGCCGTCACAATGCATTTTTGATGTGTGTCCGCGTGTTCGCGGTCTTTTTTTCTTTTAGCCTACATTTTTTCTTACTATGCGGCTCTTACTTATGATGAAACAGACTATAGTTGCTGGACTTCTGGAAAATTATTATATAACTAAGAAAATGGCGCGAGAACGCAAGAGACAAAAAAAAAATCATAAGCGCACTTAGTAAAAATAATTGAAATAATATATTTGATTATAATTGTGTTTTCAAAGGTTTGAGCGCACCAAAAGCTGTAAAAGCGAGCTCGATGCTTTTGACGGTGCGCTTGTTCACTGGAAGTGTAGTTCAGGGCAGTATGCTGGCACTTGTACGTTCCGCTCCGCTCGCAGGATAAAACCAAATACTTTACTGGTACATATTGTATTTAGTGAAACAAAGCTTACCATCTGTATATGTGCAATGCCCTCAGTTTTCGCGTTGTTACACGCTTGTTTATCATTATTGTTTTCGTTTCCCACTGCGATTCAGTTCGGACTCTTTTGTTTGCTACATGCATTAGAGACCAAGGTAACCCAGGAGCAATCTATTTCGCGGATTGTACAAAAAAAAAAAAAATCTATGCAACTTATTACGTGTGCCACGATCAATACAAAATATTCTAAGCTTCACATGTGACCGCTTGCCTGAGTAAACACGGTTGTTTGTCAAGAACAATTGCGATTGTATGGAATTACGTGAGAAAAACTCGTTCTAAGCACGCGACCGTTACTCATAATTGGCGCTGAGATGATTGGTAGCTGTTAGCATGGTAGAGTTTTTCTATCAACCAAAAGTTAGAACGTGTCCTTCTTTCTATTGTCAGCAATCAGGAGACAACTTACACCAAATCTGAAGGTAATAAAGTACTATGGAGCATTCAAACATATCGATCTGAGCAGTATATGTGTACAAGCTTTAGCTTTTGATGCATCCTTAACTTTCGATACGGTCAACGCTAGTGTAAAATATAGGGTTGTTTCATTCTTAATCAGCGTACCATGCGCGTGCTTACACTATATATTTATACAACGTCAAACTCTACTCGTTTGCATCTTTTTCATTTTTGAACACCACTACTTGCGCGGGTAAATCACCAAAGTAAAACTGGTACAGGATGTCACAAAAAAAAAATTGCAGGTTTTTTTTTTTTTATTGGAAAAATACACTACGCATCGCCGAACGCTCATTCTCAGCCCAAAGGTAGCGCTAGAATTCATTACCAGATGCCAAAGTTTCAGCCCGAATGGACACCTTATTCAAAAGTTATAAGTGATTTTCTGAAAATTTCAATGGGAACATGGAGCCTATTTTTGCCCGTTTTCGATTTCTGGTGCCATAGAGCCCCATATATTCGAAAACTCCGTCGGCCGCCATTTTCTCATTGAAAGTTTCAAAAAATCCCTTATAACTTTTGAATAAGGCATCGGATCGGTCTCTGGTTGTGACGTCTAGCGCTACCTTTGGGCGGAAAATGAGCGTTCGGCGATGCTTAGTTTAATTTCGCGGTAAAAAAAAAAAAAAAGCTGTAACTTTATTTTTTTGGAAACACACCGTACATTGCTTAAACTACGTGCAAAAGCTATCCACAGACCCCGAATCTTTGCCTGGCCAGTCATTGCATTTATTACTGAATTCATATTAAAATTAATTCTTGTCATTTATTGCTGGGAGTAAATTTTTAACCTCGTAAATTATTTATCATGATACCAGCACCAGTCCTTCTTTGAGTTTACCAAACTCAACATCTAAGCCTGAGTATAATTTTATTTTTGTGTTTTCCAGTCTCGTGGTTCTGGTCAAAATAAACACCGAGCTACCTAAATGAGACACCTGACCGCCCAAAAAATAGTTTATTTTTTATTTTTTAGGTAGTTAGTTCCTCAAACTAGAATTTTGGAAACCCAAGTCTATCACGTCATTACGTTTTCCTGGAAATCCACAAAGAGCCGAACACATGCACGGAAAAAGGGCCGGCCCGTCATATTGTCGCCCGCAGAGCCGAGAAATTGACGCTCAGTCACGAACTTCTAGAAGATTCACGTTCATTCTTGCACCAGACGTAACTTTCGCCCTGCTTTCTTGTTTTCTCGAAAGTTCTAGTTCATCCTCGCCCCGAGAACGCGACGCTTGAACCTTCTTTGCCGAACTTTTGATATGATGACGCACTGTAGATAAGCAGCTGCCCGCGACCTTGTCGAGTCAGTCTCGCTCTCGCTCTCTGTTACGGGTATCCACACGAAGGAGAACTCCGCGGACGGATGTCATGACGTCAACATCCCGGGAAACTCCGTCCCCGGCTCCGCCGCGTGCACTTGCGGAGCTTTCGTGCTGTCAGCACAAAGCCTCCGCGCCTCCGCCACGGAGGAGAATGCACCGCGAGGCGTCAAAAAGGGATGACGTATGCCTCACGTGATGCGCGATCCGCGGAGGAAAGTGGCGGATTTCTCCTTCGTGTGGATACCCCTTTACGATCACACTTCAAGTGAAACGGAGATTAGCGCACACTAACGTCACGAGATCGTTGGAAAGTAGAGCCAAGCTCTTCCATGGTCGCCATTTTGGCTCATGGAATTAGCAATTTGTTTTTGACCTCATCATTATTGGTGAGCCAATCTATATTCGCTGATGATGGCTAGCTTTATATATAGGTGTCTTGTATATCGAGATTTTGCTGTCCCCACACCGGACAAACAAGCGTACATCATCGGAGAACCACCAGATGCGGTGTCGGTGCGTGGAGGCACTGAAAAATAATTTTCCCGTTTTAAAATACTCAAGAATAACAATTTAATTATGAGAGATCAGGGGAGATCGGCATGATTAATAAGTTAATTGCATACACAGTGCCAAATTAGCTTATATTTGCGAGAAACGCCTTCCGCGCCATGATGCTCCAAGATGTGACTTTCTCGAAGCTTCAGAGATTTGAAGGGGCCGAAATGGCGATCGCCTTGACCAATTGCCTTGAAATGTTTCAGTCTTCTGTACGTTATTATTTGTTTGCTTTTGGCTAGCAGGCAGGGAAGGCAATGGCGATACTTTGCCAGGATTCACCAACTTTAGCGCATGCCAGCTCCGACCAAGTAGAGCGAAACTCGCGCTGCAGAACTCAGACATCCTGCATTCCATCCCCAACCCTGCCGGTTTCGGTCTAGATGAGCATCGTACCGGCGTGCGGTAGTATATCACTACAGCGTGATGTACGTTAAAGACCTCAAAAGCTAGCGTTTGTACTGCATTGGCTAAATTTCTAGTCTACAGCTGAAACACCAGACGCCCATTGCGATTGACTAACTTCCGGTTGTATAAACATACACACATTATCACTTTCTTATCTTCTAACATTAAAAAAAAAACAAGCAGTTTCGAGCCAGCGCTTGACCTGTTGTACCCCAGGCTAGCACTTGTACTGCGCTGGCTAAATTTCTCATATAGAGTGGGTAATAATGTCGCCATGTTTCTAACAGACTAACCACCGGGTGTGTAAACAAATAACAAGTAATTGCTTTTTATTACTTGTCCCGTAGCGTATGTTCCTCATTTGTCCCTTCCTTTTGTGTTGTATTTGTTGACCATGTGTAACGACTACCAACAAGCTAAGTTTCAGCTTTATAACGCAGGTACGATACAAATATTTAGCTAATAATAAGGATTAACTTTATTTAAAACATCGACCGTATTTTTGTGCGCACATTTATAAGTCCTCTACTTGCGTAGAACTTTATGGGGCAATACAGTCAAAACTCTGGGCGAGCGTGCGCTTCCGTGTTTTTAGTACCCAACAGAGCATCGTAACCGCACCGATCGCTTCTTCTGTAATGCCACAGAAAGTTGGTTTAAAATTGGAAGCTGTAAATTTTTCGGCTAAAAACTAATTTCTTTAAGGTTTACGCTAATTCATCTCTTCCGAGGCCTTTGTAAAAAGCTCTCGTGAAAGAAACAATATCCATAAATCATACGCCTTTTTCGTAACACTTCATACTACGTCCTTTTTAGACCTTTAATTTCTGTCTATCTCCTAGAAGTCAATAAATTTTATACTACGAATCGAAATTCTTCTGGGCAAGAGGGAAGTAAATACAATATCTAAACATATTCTCGAAGAACCGCCAATAATAATATATGTCAATTCAACGGACTGAGAAAAAGCTCTATATTGAGGAGCATCTAGTATATAAAATATTTAAATATATGGTCGAATTACGCGCTCATAAAAAACACGTCGCGTTTTCGAGACAAATGTACAATAATAAACATATAGCAAAATGCCAGAGTTGATGGTAACCTGTTACAAGTAATGGCGTACCGGTAACGCGTTACTTTTTCCGGTAACGAAGTAATGTACGGAAATAATCCCTGGAGAAGGGATTATTTTTGTCATTCTTGTCCAGCTCGCTTGCACCTTTGCATTCAATTGCATTAAAATCAGAAGTGATCTACTCGTTACTTGTCCAAAACAGTAACGGGTAACGAACTTACGTTACTTCTTTGAAGCAACAGGTAACGCAGTTGTGTTAATCGTTACACCTTTTTTTTCCAAGTCCTGGAAAAATGCACTTAAATTTGTTTCATGTTTCTATACCTTACGTCCAGACGCACTAGCCGATGGAAGCAATGTGAAAGCGTCAAAAAGGCACTGACATGGCGTCCGTCATGTTTTTGTGACTGCTCTATTATATCTGAACCAATCATAAACAAAAAAAGCTCATTAACTCGCGCTTTTGTGGTTGCTTGATTGGTCCCATTAGATCGTAGTGTCCGCTGCGTC
Source organism: Ixodes scapularis (assembly GCF_016920785.2). Taxonomy (NCBI): domain Eukaryota; kingdom Metazoa; phylum Arthropoda; class Arachnida; order Ixodida; family Ixodidae; genus Ixodes; species Ixodes scapularis. Next base: position 165,085,288 of record NW_024609868.1, on the reverse strand, counting down.
TGTGCCCCCCCCCCCTCCCCCTCCCCCCCCCCCCCTTCCACAGTAGAAAGAAAAAAAAACGATGTTAAAGTCAATTTATAAGTAAAAAGTAGCGCAAAAGTACGGCGCTTTGCTTTTAATCGGCAACGGTAACGCGTTCCTTTTATTTTGAGGTAACGAAGTCTGTAACGCCTTCCTTTATTTTATGAGTACCAAGTAACGTGTTCCCTTACTTTTTTTTCCGCCTAACGCCTACAACGCTAAGATAGTCGGTTCAAAAAATGAAACTGACGTTGAAAAATACCCATTGCGACCCCATTGAGCTATTATAACGCAATGGAGTTGCATGGTCAATTGTAAACCTATTTTTCTTGCTTCAGGAAAAAACACTTCATTCAAAATTTGGTCCTGTGTTGTCTTAGTTACGGGGTACATATAGGCGTAAAGTACGTAGTTTTATACCGAACACATTGTGGTATTCGCTTCGAAAACTATACTTAGCAATCATTGAAATGCTAACAATTAGCAAAATATTTTTTTAAAAAATTACCTTTTCGCTTTTAGAGGATATCTTTTATTTTTATAATTATGCTCGTTTGTTGCTTGAATACTATGCTATCATAACAGTTGAGTATACATTTTTAGACCGACCTTCTTTGTTAATTTTATTTTTTTCTCGAAAACTGGGCATTTGGCTATATGCTCAATATTGCACATTTATGTAAGAAACAAACGCAGTAAGGAAAGTTCTATCAAAATAAATTTTAGCGTACTATGTTTCCCTTACTTCTAATACATGTAAGCTCTAAGTCTTCATATGATAACGTGTTTTTAAATATGAAAGCTGAATTTCAGCTTTTTATGACATTTCTAACGCTTCTGGACCCTCCAAATGACTCAGAAATATGTGACAAATTATATTGGATAATTTAGAATAATATATTTGCCTAATGAAAATGGTGATTATTTCGCAGTCCCCTTTCAAACCTTTCATTAGTGTTTTTTTGTTTTTCTTACATTTTGGGGCCTGTTTTTCAGAAAATTCAGAGTTATAGCTATATGAAATATACATTAAAAAATTTACTTTATATCAAAAAGAAACTACTTTTTTTTAGACCGCATCTGCGAGGGTCGAAATTATGCCTGCTTCGTTTGGCGTGGAGGGACCCAATCAATGCCTGACTTCCCTTTGTTTCAGCTTAAGTCCAGACGGAGCCGCCGCTACGAGCTCATGGGACTAGTCAAGCAGTGTTAAAAGCGCAAGGTTCTCCCTGTGCATGATTTGTCGAGCGATGATAGAGCACGTACAGAAACATGACAAACACCATGATGGTGCCCTTTTGACGCTGCCTGTTTGGTCCGGTCAGCTCAGAGCGTTGGCTTCATCTCGATATAAGAGAACGCCAAGCATAATCACGTTATCATGAAGGCGGCTAAGAGAAATAGTGCCTCGAAATAATTGGGGGGATCGGTGGCCGAGTGGGCTAGCGCACACTTTAGCGCACACTAGCTCGGAGCACGTGGAGCGAAAGCTCGCGCTGCAGAACCCAGGGATCCTGGGTTCAATCCCCACCCCTGCCCGTTTCGATCTGGATGAGCATCGTACCGGCGTGCGGTCGTGTATCACTACTGCGTGGTGCACGTTAATGACCCCAGGCTAGCGGTTGTACTGCACTGGCTAAATTGCTCATCTACAGCTGGGAGACTCGTCGCCCCTGTGAGGCAGACCAAGTTCTAGGCTGTATAAACATACACACAACCCAATTTTGAAAATAATTGTGAACAATTTGTTTAGAAACCCTTTTCTTTTCAGCGCATATATGAAGAGTGTTTTGCCTATAAAAAGGTAGAAAAATGCTTTATACAAATCATTCGTAGTAACAAGGAAGCCCAAAAACCTTAAAGCGCTTAAATTATACCAAAATAGACTTTCGAAGGAACTAAAGTCTGCTACAACGAGATAGTTTAGCAATCACTTTATGTTTTCCGTAATGCAAATGAACACCACGTGGGAAAAGCTTAACAATGTTTTAAATCGTTCGCAAGTAGTAGCGAACAAATTGAAAAAACAAAATTATGCGAATGACATAGAATGAACAGAACGACCACTGACGAAGTCTTTTAAGTATCATTTTGGAAACTTACACAAATGCCTGGTGAAAGCCCTTCCTCGTATATTGAAAATCGAAATGCAAGCTGAACCTTTCTTCAATCTACTACAGACTCAGAAATGACGCAAACATTTTTACTGCAAAAAATTGTTGAAGCTCTGACCCTGATGACAAGCAAATAGGTCCGATGAAATATGCAATTGGTTTTATATCTCCCTGCTTGACGTGTATCTTTAGTCTGTATATGCAGGGAGGGGCAGTTACTACAAAAATACATATTGCAAGGGTGAACGTTTTGAACAAAAAGCGACATAAGAAGGATATGGGTAAATACAGGCCCATTTAATGTTTAACAATATACTCGAAAGGCCTAAAGAATGCTAGATTTGCATCAGGTAGTATTCGCAGGAGAGTTAGTATAATCACTCCATCACAGTTTGGTTTTTGCAAAAGACGATCAACGTTCTGTTGATCGTCTTTTCGCGGTTTGGCGAAAACCAAACCGCGATTGAGTGATTATGCTACCCTTTCTGAGAATATTAAGAGATGCGAATGAAGCATTTTTAGGCCTTTCGGGTATATTTTTAAACTTAGCAAAATATATTATTTATGTTCTAAAAGTGCACGTTCTCTGTACTTTTAGAAAAAAAAAGTAATATATTTTGCTGAGTTTCGATGATAAAACAATGGCACTTGGAATCTCTATCGACTTCAGCAAAATAGTTTATCACTTAACCACAATCTAATATTAAGAAAGCTAGAAATGTATTGCTTTCATGGACATACCTCAACATTAATTGCATCATATCTTGCCCATCGTACACAATTCGATCATAAAAACGGCAACTGCTATGATGTAAAGCGAATATTATCCGCAGTTCCACAGGAGAGTGTTTTGGAACCATTTCTGTTCAACTTATTTGTCAACGATATTGTAAACCTGAACAAAATATTAAATATACAATTTATGCCGATGATACGAGTTTATTATTTTTTTCTGGCAATTGCTCTCTCGAATTAGTAATTAGTGAAGATAATACTCTCGAAGACCTTGTCTTCGAGAGTATTATCGAAGACCTTGCGCGAGGACAGCGGAGCAGAGGTTGGTTGCACTATTTCTCCACGGGTTGCGGTGCCGTCGGTGCCGAGAAGAGCCCCCATTCCAAACCGAAATCTAAAACCCGTTGAAGTTATGCGGTTCTTCAGAAGGCCGTAAAATACTGCGCGTGCCATCTATCGCTCTGCAATTTGTTGATTTAGTGTTTTTCGGTGATGCTCTGCAAGATTCTAATCGAAACCCTCCCTTAAACTCAATATTAGAAAAATAATTACGCGAAAATAATTAACAGCTTAATTATCCTTCACTTTAAAAGTTTTCCTAGATAGGCCCTGGCCTAGGACCAAAACGAGACAAGCATTTTTGTTTCAGTGGGATGCGTAGTTTTCGTGATATAGAATTTGTCCGCCTTTCGTGAAACACCCTGCATGAATCGAGTGTGCGTGGCCTATAAATCATATGTGCGAAAAAATGATGAGAGTTTTCTTGAACTTTCGTCCCTAACATCAAGAGTGACAACCAAACCCACACAAAACACGGAGTACTGGAAGCTCGAGAATTACAAAACAACGTACGGTTACCAAATGTTGTGAAGTACACTTCCTAAATTACGCAACTATTTTTAAACACAGAACATCTATCTTACTAATGCATCACATTACTATTACGCGAGGGAGGCAGTGAAGTAAACGCTACAAGCGTATACGCGCACTGACAAAGATATGGAATGTCTATCAAAGACATGCACACGAACTTTTAACTTCATCTGAGCAGTCCGGTGAAGTTCATGATACGTGTCTACAATCGATTATCATCCAGGCTCGTTTCCCGAAAATAACTCGTGACCTCACGTTGGCTGTGTGAAGAACATGAAGGGGAAAACGCCGATAATCCCTCAAGAACTGTTTCGGTGTCGCTCTAATTGTTCCTTTATATTTTACTAGAAATAGCTTTGCCAACATAAGTAGAATTTTTGAGTCACTAAAGCGCCAGTCTTATTAATTTACAGCTATGATTAAACATAGTTCAGGATTGTAAATGATCGGACTTGTCTAATTCAAATATAAGTAATATTTTTCCTCTTCCTAGGGGTGCTTTGTTAAACCATGTTAATCGCCTACGTTTTATGGCTGTAAAAATGATAAATGGCGTTAACTGTGTGTGGATTTGTTCAAAGAATATTCTGATTTTTACATTCGTTTAATTTTCAGAGATTTTCTGGATACCATGAACAACATGTACGTACTTCCCACTACACATGCAGTTTGCTTCTTTTCGGGCTGCATCATGTGGCTACTGGTGGACATGCACAAAGCACGAGGTCTTTCAAAGGTATGACATCACTTCGTGAACGTCGTCAAACACTGTGTGAAAACAATTTTACTTACATCCGATTTAACTTCCCTACGAGATCTACACATACTTTTATTGGTATAAGCAGTATATGAATGTTCGTAGCACGACGGCTTTAACAATGATGAGTGCCTTAAAAAAGTATAAACCTGCTTTCGCACTTTAACAAACATCAACAAATTTCTATCTTGGAGTGTCTAATCCCTTCTGTATCAATCGAACAGCTGATATTCAATAAATACAATTTTTGTACGGATCCCGAAATTATAAATTATACCGGTCCGTCAGAGCAAATGGAACCCGGTTTTGTTTTTTCTTTAACGCATGAATGAACTATGCACTGCAGTAAACTGAAATTTCGTGCTAATACGACGCTAGCGGTTGTGATAAAATTCGAATATATGTGAACATAATGTTACCTGAATAAAAATAGTAATAATGAAGCGAACTTTTGTATGAGACGACGTGCACCTAAGCTTATATTCTTCGGTCCGAATAACGAAACCTTGTCGTCTGTAGCAAATATTTCAGTGAAAGACACTCATAAAAAACGCAATATTGATTTCTTTTTTTAGAAGTATTGAACATTTTTGAAAATTATTTTTGACGCAAATGCGATTACACAAAAAAATCGTATTTCCATGCACAGAAAATTTTACTATGTTTTCGTGTCATACGATTATAAATCTCTGATGTCACGTGGTTTCACAGGCACTGCAGGCCGCTTTCTGGTGTGCATCGGTGGCTCTTGGTTTGACCTGCGTGTTCATGAAGCACAGCTGGAACCGTGGAGAACAACCCTCGGGAGAGTGGGCGAAAATCCTGTTCGCATTTTCGGATAAGATTATGTGGTCGGTGTTCTTGAGTTGGATCACGTACGCTTGTGCAACGGCCAGAGGAGGTGAGGCGGGCTCTTGTCTTCTGCTTCTGTGTCTTCGAGTGAACTTCAAAAACTGAGAAGCGACCAAAAAAAAGCAAATCTGAGGCCTTCTTAAGACAGCAACTAGCCGTTTTAAGTCAAGAACACAGTTCAGTTTGAATAGGAGAGAGGACTCAGTTGTCATAAATTGAGTCAACCAGCCTTCTCAATATATATGACTTGTCTTTTTGGGTCTTATTTCAAAGCAAGGGTCTAAATTTTTATTCGGTGGGGCTATAAAAGGCAACTTTTTAGTCATTTATATTAGGCTAATTATCATCAGAGTAGCATCGCTCTCCACAGTAAATCCAAAAATTAATGCATTTAACCTGAGAGACAGGTAAGGATCTAATCTTGCCTTAAGAATGCGTAAAAATGGAGTGTATACGTTTGCGGAACTTACCCACTTCGTGTGTTGCATGTCTATGCCTTGCCTATAAAAGAAATAAACAAACACGTGTATTGAGGGCCTCATGAGGTCACAAATATTTTCTTGCGCGAATTAAAATTTGTTACGTTTTTTTGTTGCTTAATTTAAAGACAAACTCTTCCCTACCTGGTTATGGAATACCGTGCCCGTGGAACATCCCGCACAATTTCGTTATGTAGAACCCCAATCGCACAGGCTCCCAATTCTTGGCAGGCCATTGATAACGTGACGGGACATAGTAACTTTTGCATATCTGCTTATGCTGCAGATGGCGAGACATACACCCAATCGGGGACAGCGTGTGGTGGCAAAAAGCACGGGACATGAGATTCGGGGCGCCATGATTAAAGGGAACAGAGGAACGTTTGACAGCCCCCAACTCAGGTTCTTTCTCGCGATACATAACACCTTGTGCGACGACGTCGGTCGGCAAGCTTGAGCAGTTTTATAAAACTACCGAGAATTTTGGGTTGAACGACTGGGTTTCTATTGGGAAGCTAACGGAGTGGTGGAGCCTACACACAGAAAAACCCTCCTGCTGACTCCATGTGGAGCCAAATCATACGAAGTTGTACGCGCGCTGGTGGCCTCAAGAACACATGGAAAGCTTAGTTTCGACGAGCTTATGACGATACTGAGAAAGCTCTACGACCCACGGCCGTCGTAACTTTTCAGCAGGACAAAATTTCAGCAAAGAAATCAGCTTGCGTGAGAATCAATATCGAGCTACGTCCCAGCGTTAAAAAAGCTGGCCGCCAACTCCAGTTCTGGAGTACTGACGGTCACGCCAGCAGCGACCACTACTAGTACCAGAACCGATGGTTCCGCTGGCGAGGGACGGCCCGCTCCAGCACAGCTAGAAATAAATCCAAAATTGCTGCCTCTTGAGGTCATGTTAAGAGATCGATTTGTGTGTGGCCTGTGCGACAAACACTTTCAACAAAGGCTTTTTGCGGAAGTCAACTTAAACTTTCAAAAAGCGCATGACATCGCACTGCCAAGAAAAAGCGGTGCACAACGCCAAACAAATTTGAAAACCGAGAAGTCAGATATTCACGAAAATCTAAAAGGAAAAACAACGTTCAGAAAAAAAGAAAAAGGGGAGAAGAAACCTTTCGAATCAACAAAGTGTTATATGTGCAGGAAGAGCACATACCAGTGACCTGCAGACTTCACAACGTGAAATGCAACGTCTGCCACAATACGGGCAACATTGCGAAGGCCTGTTTTGCGAAGACAGGACGCAAGCGACATCCAGGCGCCACAGATAGTATGAGTAAGGAAGATCAAACATCTCATTGTGATGGTGAATCTTCTGGAACTTTGGTCGACTGATACGAGCTAGATGCTGTGCGAGCATCGAGCACACTACCGAAGTTCATGATCAGTCTCAAGATTAAAAACCGAGCAATGGAGTTTGAATTTGACTCGGGCGTGGCATGTACCCTCATCAGCGAGAACACATATCGTCAGATGTGGCCAGAACATCCGCCGAGGCTGAACCAAGACGACATGACCCTACATAACTTGTCAGGAGAAGGAGTGCGAGTGCTTCGCACAGCCAATGTCCATGTCCGACAAAAGTTTAAGGACTACATGCTGCCCCTGCTGTGGACGCGAGGAAGACGCTGCAGCCTACTAGGAAGGCACTGGTTTGATGCGCTAGAAATCCAAGTGGGCGGGATACATCACAAGACCAGAGAAGACCAAGGTGCTAAACACGTACGACAGAGTTTTTATGGCAGAATCACCAGGCACAATAGCCCACCGGTGCACCGGGAACTGCAAAAAGAGGCCAAGCCATATTTCCTCAAAGCAACCGGCGCCATTCGCAATCTGGACTGCAGGGAACGCAGAACTTCAAATGCTTCAAAGCCAAGACGTACTCGAACCAATTCAACACTTGGTGCGGGGTACGCCGGTTGTAGCCGTAAGGAAGAAAGACGGCTTCATCAGACTGTGTGGAGATTATCGTAGCACGGTCAACAAGGAAGCGAAGACGAATGTATACCCGGCGCAATTTTAAAACAATTTAGGGAGACAGTGCTGGCAGAAATTCCTGGAATTGGAGTCTGCTTAGACGACGAAATTGTCTGTGGGAAAACTCCATCGGAACATCTGTGAAGGCTGGATGGAGTTCTATTACGACTTTACCAAGCAGACGTCAAACTCAAGAGAGAAAAGTGCCGTTTTGCGGTTAAAGGGTGTGGGCACCCTGGCGGCTCCCCAGCCCAGTTGCCCGACTGCGAGGCAAGAGTGCCGAACTTTTCCCGCGCGGCGGTGACGTCAGGCCATCCACGCGCACATCGCGTGCGCCGCCTTGATAAGGCGCATCAGAGGCGGCGCACAGAGGGTCGCTGCCTGGACTCCGGCACCGCCGGTAGCAATGTTAATCGTCTTGTCCATGTCCAATTAAATGTAGTTTCTTGTTGTTGAAACCGTTGGCTCCGTGTTATTCCTCCGAGTCGGGTATGCAGCAAGGCAAACCGACCACAAGGGCAACTCCGCTTCATTTTTGGTTTTAAAAAAACAATGCAGTCCTCTTCAGTATCGCCTAGGAAGACCACACGTCAAATATTACGACGCAGTTCTGTCTAAATGTTTCTTAAACGGTCCGGCAAACTTTGCAACTCACCAAGTTGCCGAAATCGGCTGACTCGAGTGGGCGAATTCAGGCGCAACCAACAGCGCAGTCAAGGCTACGTCATGGACGGAGCCAATATTGAGCTAAACGCCATCTACATGGCCCCCTTTTGCTTGTTTTTACTTCTCCGTTCGAGCGTAGCGCGTGACGTCAGCAACGTTGCCTCTCGGCGCTCAGCGGTGTCCACGTGATTGACGTACGCGCCTGCGCAGCGCGCTTCTTGGGAGCAGACCAACCGCCCGCCGTGGTACCGCCGTTACCGCCGTCTTCCGCGTCACAACCACCGTCGTCGTCTCACCGTTTGTAATTATTGCCTCTCGGAGTTTCGTCCACACTATGGACACCACGTGCGCAGAGTCCCAGACTTATGCCGCAGTTGTGCAGACGTCGTCGGATGCCGTAGACACCAAAACGTGGCGAAGAGTACGGTGCAGACGACACTCGCGCCTGCTGCACGCCCGCCCGCCCCATCCCGCCCGTCGTTGGGCCGAGGATCACGTGACCTCTCGTACCACGTGATGGCCATGTACTTGGCGGCACGAGGCCAATGTTGCCGGACGGAGCCGAAGTTTCGGTTTCGATTTCCGTTCGTGTTTAAAATTAGAGCTAAACATATATATCCCAGTTTTCGCGAAGCAAAAGAGGTAATGTCTTTTACTAGGGCTGTTTAATTCGAAATCACTCATTATCCCGAAATCTTCGGAATTGAGCGGAGTTGCCCTTTAATATAGTAGGGTACCTGGGACATATCACTGACGCGGCAAGCATCCATTTAACTAATGAAAAATTGAAAGCAATCACCGAGATGCCACAGCCAATGAACATCACCACGTTGCAGTCATTCCTCAGGCTATTGAAATTTTATGATCAACTTAGAGCAAATTGAGAAACAATTGCAAAAGAGCTATATGCCCTCCTCGAAACCGACGTGCCGTGGATGTGGCACGAAAAACATCGAGAAGCTTTTCGACCGTTGAAGTAAGCCATCACACAGGACACGGTGTTGGCGCATTACGACGACAAGAAAGATTTTATCGTGTCCTGTGACGGATTACCATATGGCGTTGGAGCTGTCTTAGTACAGCTATATGAAGACCTAATTGAAGCACCCATCGTCTTCGTCAAAAGAGCCTTGGAAAAGGAAGAAACTAATCACAATTAAATCAAGGAAGGATAAGTGAAAAGACAGTGAGTTTGCAGGCGAGCTGGTGATAGCTAATCATGTCATATAACACCCGAGACTGTGGTGGAAGGAGTTGGAAACTTTTTTGTAGAAGGAACAGACACTAAAAAGGGACGTCTCAAACTCAGCCAACTGGTTTATTTCTCGACCATCGACCATCCACCACGAAGCCCTTCCCAACCAAACTCTACGCAGAAATCTCCTGTGTTAAAAACAGTTCCAAATGGAGACAACATACATGACACACAAAGAGATCAAAGCGCACGCACAGACAAAAGAGGCCTTATCTGAAGGACACATCGGGACATGGCAGTGACCTTGATAAAATTGTCGACGGCAGCACACATAAAACGGGGACACCGCAGGGCATCGCAGTGACCTTGAAAGAAAAGTGCCGAACAATACTGAACTGTAGCACCGAAACCACACGTACCCTTAAAAAAGAAACAAAAAAAAAAACAAGAAAATAATTGTTTTTGGGGAAACACATCTTGGTGACCTTTAAACCGCGGCGACGGACCCTAACTGCTGCATGCTGTCCCCCTAATCCACCTTTCTCCCTTTTCTTTTCCCTTCCCTTTTCTCGCGAATCGATATGTTCGTCTATAGTCTCAGAAAATGTTTGTAGTTGCTTCCAAGCTACATTGATGCTTGGCTTACGCGGTTTGCCATTGATTTTATTCTTATTGAGGAAGCCCGATCCAGGAAGCCTCGCAGTTGCATTTTCCATGCAACGCTTCATCAAGTTTGTTGCTGGACGTCACGTGACCATAACTACCGACCAGCAGCCTTTACTGGGGATCATGGGTCCAAAATCTCCAGTACCAGCTGTGCTGTCACCCCGCATGACACGATGATGTGCAAAATTAGCGGCTTACGACTACAAGCCCGCCTACGGAGCAGGAAAACACAATCAGAGCCACGGGCGTACCAACCAGGGGGGCAAGGGAGGCGCTTCCCTCCTCAGGTCTCAGAGTGAAACAGCCAAACCAGACTCCCCCCTGAAAGAGCCACCACTGGGCAGGGCAAACACTGCCAGGCGGCGCCCAAGGATACCAAGGGTACCTGGCCCCGGGGGGGTGGAGTCTAGTTTGCCCCCCCCCCCCCCCTCCTTCCACTCCAAAACAAGTTGGTACGTCACTGATCAGAGCGCAGACGCAATAAGCAGACTACCACTGGAGGAGACTGAGGACGAAAAGCGACCACCTGGAGACGTTCCTATGCTGGAAGCTCTGACTAAACTTCCTATGACCGCTAAAGAACTGGCAGACAAGACAATAGTGGACACCACGCTTTCAGAAGTTCTACAAGAAGTCAAAAATGGTGAGGTCAAGAAGCTAACAGGCGTGCGGTTTACAGCATACAGGTCGAAAGCCACCGAATTATCAATACATCGTCGCTGACTCATCTGGCGGTCGCGGGTCGTAATTCCCACCTCTATGAGACATGAGGCTTTAGCTCTGTGCATGCGGGCACAGAGCCATGAAATTTTGCGCCCAAAGTTACCTCAGGCGGTCAGGGATTGGCAAGGAAACTGAGTCCTGTGTGGCCAATTGTGACACCCGTCAGCGGCATCAGAAGGCAACATCCAAAGGCAACAGCCCAACATGGGAAAACCGTCGACTACTTGCTATGCCATTCATGTCGATTTTGCGGGACCGGTAGACGCGAAAGTGTTTCTACTCTTTGTAGATGCACACATTAAAAGGCTTGAAATACGTGAAGTTTAAAAAACGACCTCACCTACCGTTATCGGCGAACTACGCAACGTTTTTGCGACGTTTGGCGAACCACGGAAGCTGGTATCAGATAATAAATCTGCTTTTGTTCCAGAGATCAAAATATTTTATGTACTCAATGGAGTATTGGCGGTTACCAGTGCGCTGTTCCATCCCGCCACCAACGGACAATCAGAACAAATGGTACAGCAGCTGAAGCAGGCACGTACTAAAAGAGGAAAATACGGGTTGAAGTGCATTCTAGCACGGTTTCTCTACACGCAACACACCACAGTGCATACGGCGATAGGCAAGACACCAGCTTAGATGATGTTTGGACGGGAGTTGCCATCCCCACTGGAGAACCTGCTGCACATGTTCAAAGACGAAAGACAAGCTACAATAGAAACTGCGCGTGTTTTTACTAGGACAATCCGTATGGATCCTGAAGTTCCCAAGCGGACACACTTGAATGCCCGGAGTCATCACAGAGCCTCTGGATCCATGGTCGTGGATGATCCAGAAAGAAGAGCCAATGCAGCGGCATATGGACCACATGCGCCCACAGTCATTGGCCACAGATCGGCCGAGTGACGCGCCAGTACCAGCCTGGGGTTTAGAAGTCCAGCTCGAAGAAGACCTCCCACAAGATACGGGATCAAGGCCAAGTGAGGAAGAGATATTGCATATCTGCTTATGCTTGCAGATGGCGGGACATTCACCCACGCGGCGATAGCGCGTAGTGCCAAAAAGCGCGGGACATAGGATTTGGGGCGCCATGACTAAAGTGAATGGTAGGAACATTTGACGGCTCCCAACTGAGGTTTTTTTCAGCTACACATAACAGTAACCTCTGGTCCAAGGTAGGAAGCTATTGTTGGACCGCTCATGTGGCCGACCGATGGTCGATCATACAGGCATCCTTCGTTGCCCAGGAGGCGCTGCGAAAAATGACTTGTTAGGACTTGTTTCTGGGTAGTACACACTTGAGAAACTCAAACTGCCACACATGTGGAAGCTTGCCTGCTCTGGCGCGAAACATGGTAACAGGGAAAACAAAAAAAAAAAAACGAAAAATGCTAACGCCGTTGAAGCACAGGCAAGGCTAGGACGATACGAGCGTGAGCCAAAAACGCCGTATCACGCGTCCCAAAGATACATAAAGGGGAAGAAAAAACAAAAACATCGGGACGCCAGATGTTCTAACGTCACCACTTAGAGATACGAGACGCGTACCCTAGCGGTGGTGGCATGAATCTGGAACTTTCGATTGTCTTGCGGCGTTGAATGTAGCCGATTTCGGACGTCCAAGGGTGTTTTTCCGTTCTTCTGCACTTCAAAGAAGGAAAAAAATGACGGCGAAGGTCAGCAATAGTGGGAGTCTCAACCAGGTGAGCTTGTACTACCCAAAACGAGGGCGCCAGAGTTTGTTGAAAGCTTCGGCGCAGGGGCCCATTGCGTCTATTTGCCAGTCAATATTAAGATGCAGGCTGCTCAGCGCGCCATCTCAGTTTATCAAAGTCACATTCAGTTCGCGTTTTAGAGGTATAATTGTTTTCGACAACGCAGTCGATAAATGCGTCAGCCGTTCTAAATAGACAACAAGACACGCAAATTCTTTATGCCTTTTCGTGACCACCATACTTGGGACTCCAAAAAAGGAGTAGGCGAATCGTCGCCTCATAACTGATACCGGGACGTTATCTAAACACAGTCTCGGCGAGACGTTAGTACTCTCAGCTGGCGAACAGCTAAGCTGACAGGTCAGTGAAGGCTGCGGACATAGAGAAATATTGTGACATGAAAAGGGCCACAAGAGCCCTACCGCGGACCAGCTGTTAGGATTCATAACACACGCAAGCTGGCGCAGTGTGGCCTAATTATTTATACATTCTTCATATCTGTTGCATTATTCAGTTGTTCCACTTTAATTTACAAGTTTCTAAAATTATTCGTCGCTTCGGAAGTTTTAAAGAAATGGCAACGAGTGTTACTGGGGCTTTGGCAAGACCAGTGTTTTTAGGCATTACCGAAAAAAGTGAAGAAATACGTTCCTGAGTTCTTGTATTTAAAGGACCACATTACCGAACTAAGTTACATCGAAATAAAGGAAACACGTGACCGGTACAGAAAAAAATACGCACATTACTTTGCGTTACTTTTTTTATTATGAATTAACACATTTTATTTTCTTGATGTTACAGGTATGCCACGTACCTGTAGCAGCAGTTTTACAGTTTGAACTGTAAAGAAGAAACAGTTTTACAGTTTCTTCTTTACAGTTTTACTTAGATATTCAAAAAACAAGAAACGCAAAGAAAAACGCCGAAAAAAACCTAAACATTGACATGACTTGGTTTCTAGAAACACGAAAAAATATGATAGTAATTTTGTTAAGTCTAGGGAAGAATAAGTAACAAGAAAAGTAACTCCGTTATCTATTACTCGAGATAAAGAACGTAAGTACGTTACCAGTTACTGTTTTGAAAATATAACGAGCACGTTACACGTACACGAGATAGTAACGCTTTACCGATAACGCCGTCACCTGTGACGTGTCACCGCAAAACACTGGAAAACACACGACTCCTCAGCCACTCTAACGACAGCCAAGGCTGTCGTTATAGGCGGAAGCTGCGTGCTGTTGCTGTCGTCTTACGAACTTGTCGTTCTTACTGTGTGGCTAAACTGGGACAGTTAAGGCCACAACGAAGTGGAAAGTGTTTCAAGCATCTTTAAAACGTCAATTCCATGGCCCTAAACCTTTGTTTTCTGTTTTAAATAAACTCAAGCGAGCTGACGCTGCAAAGACGAACGTGTTGTCTCGAACGACGCTTTCACTTCACGATCGTGTGTGCACTACAGGTTCGTTTAAAGCGACGATCTCGCTCCTGTACCTCCTAGTTCGTTTCGCACTTACGGTGAAATGTAGTAAACACTTCTACAAACGGCCTTAGAACATTTTTTTGTCACAAAGAATGTTTGTGGGATACTCAATATTTTTGTTCGATTGTCTTCCTCTTTTTCAATTGAGTGAAGTGGTTTAATTTTACGTGCAACATTGAGTATGCTACATTGTATACTCTGTAATTTAGAATATACGCGTGCCTTGCAGCAATCCATTCTGAACTAAATTCAAAAGTTACGATATGTCATGACAGAATAGGTGGCGCAAGATACCTCCTAATACAAAGGGAATCACTGATATTAGTCATCCAGCCATTGATATAGCAGGGAAATTTCTAGCCATGTACTAAACGGAAGCGTCTAAGCAGGAAGCCGATACCAACTTCACAAGAGCCGCTAGGTGCGCTGACAGTCGAGTGAGTCACTGGGGCCTAAGGGAGTGGCCATTCTTTACGTTAGACTATCACTCTAGGCTACGGGCACGCTGAACTCGTCAACAGTCAGCATTGAGTCACGTGATCACGCCCTCTGCGGTCGCTCACGCGCAGATAACGGTGTCAGGCGATTGATTGGCAGGGCGAGGACCCCGCTTCGAATCGTTGGCAGCAAAGTAAGAAGTGGAGTACGACACCCCGCAATTTGAATCGTTTGTCGAGTACTTCCCGTCACGTGAAGGAATACTTAACGATTGCGGCAAAGAGCGTCGCAAGATATCGGTAATCTTGTCGGGGCGTGAAGGTTGTGTCACAATACAAATTCTATTTTTCAGCCATGGAGATTCCTCAGTTCCGCGTTCTTCCACATCTTTTTAATGCGAAAGCATTAACTGGGGGTCTCATGGAGCGAGCACACGTCATCAGTTGGAAGCGCGAAAACGGCTCCTAGTTTCCGCGCGCCTTCGGTCCCATTGGCTGTTGCGCGTCGACGGGGCTCCCATTGGCCGCTGCGCCATGGCCTCCGAGATCCCGAAGCGTGCGCGCGCTAGTACGCAGCAGACGACAGAGGGAGAGGACGAGTGGCCTGCATGCTTTCGCTTTCACAACTCATAAGAAATGCTTAAGTGTACCTCGAGCTTTTTTTGAATGCAGTGGTGACACACGGACTTTTTTTTTACTTCTAAAGAAACACATATATCGGAATTAGCTTTCAGTGTTCAGTGTTCACTTTTAATAAGAGGCTCTTCCTGCCTCAAGCGAATTTGCGAATTCTGTATTTTTTTTATTTGCAGTTATGCCTTTAAAAGTGTATTTTTCGATTTAAAAAACGAAAGTGTTCTTGATGCTACACGCTACGCGAAAAATGAAACATCGTGTACCGAAGGCTACCCAGAATAAACGCACTAAATATATACAAATGCAATTTATTTTCGAATTAATAACATTTTACGTGACCTTTAAAGTAGTTTTTACTCTGCTTCATATTATGATGATTTATGCCATTTACATCTGCAGGGCTGCTGTGCGACTTTTTGTCATGGGAGGCGTTTGCACCGTTCAGCAAGCTCACCTATGGCATCTACCTGATTCATTTTCCTTTCTACCACGTTCGAGCCCACATCTCCAGGGAGCGTATGAACTGGAACGTTTTCCACAATGTACGTACCGCGAACGCTTTTTTTTGCTTTCGTGCGCATACTGTGCATACCGGCTCAATCAGGTACCTGCTAATGTGGCGGTGCAACAATTTTCGGACTATGGCCAAAAGTCTCTGGCAAGTAATCTGTGTTACCTGTGAAACGACGAAGAGAAGACCGTTTTTTTTTCTTTTTTTGTAACGAGCGCTAGTTTTTATCTCGTCCTTCAAGAGTTTCAAGCCGTCTATCGTGTGACGTCTCTGGGAGGCCATCTGGTTTCCCGTTCTGTGTTCAGAGCCCTCAGCCGCTCCCTCCGCCATTGTCGACCTTACGGGGATTAGCATGGCGCAGCGACCGACAGAAAAGACGGTGCTCCACAGGGTTGGCAGGTTTTGTTGACTCCCTCGTGTAACCCAGGGACACGCCACCGTGGTTTTCACAACCGCCACCCGCAGCTATCGATCTGCACATAATTCGTTTTTGTTTCTTTCTGATTACGCAGAAGAATATCAGTTTATCAAGGTAAGGTAACGGGTCTATTTTCTTTTGTGCGTAGATAAACTAACTAAAAATAGAAACTGCCTGTTTCACCGGTAAAATCGTCGCACTGCATCCTTAAAGGGACAGTGACAGGGTATTTATGCTCGCCAAGGTTCTTATTTGTACATTTCATATGAGAGCCCAATTACCCAGAAAACAATTCCAGGCTTGAAATTCGTTTTTTTTTTTTCGACTGAAGACGCCCATTCGAGAACTGACCGGTTTGAGTCGCCTTCACTCTCTTCTCCTTGGCCACGTGCCTTTTCCTATGGTTTAGACACAACCACCAAATATAATCAAAGCCGAAGGCACACACACAATATTAAAAATAGACTGGAAATGTGATACCCATTATTTGAAACTTCTAGAAAGCTGTAAATCCATTGACTGAGAGAAAAAAAAATTATCACAGCCACGTGACTTCTACCACCTCTCTCTTTCTCTATATTTCTTCCTCCCCAGTCGAGGTTTGGTTCCGGTTCCGAGCAGTTGCTTTTTTCTTTTTTTGCTTTATTAAAAATATAAGCGACGCTGTAGCAAAATATTGCTTGAGTAGCCTACTGACACCATAATCAATCACCTGGCCAAAAATAAAAACCACATTTTGGTGGTGTCAGTGACCCTCTAAGCAAACAAGTCATTTGAGAGAAAGTAGTTGATTATGATGAGCATACAAAATTCTGACATTCATGGATAATGAAACTTAATTTCTTCGAAATAATATGCCGGAAAGTAAAAGAATGGTGTAACGTTTCGTCTAGTAATAATGGGCGTAAAATAAAATATAAGAACGCAGTAATTTTTTTTTCTTTTGCTTAGTTAGGATAGATGATGATATGATAAAATAATCGATAGATGGTGATTGAACATATGTATAGTTTGTTTAAAACTTCATAGCTTTAGAATTTGAGTGTGCACAATGATACAAATATTATAGTGAGTTTTGCCGCGAAAGAGTAATTTTATTGAGTTAGAAATAAGCACGCACAAAATTTGAGGAATGCAAATCTTAAGAGACAAAGCAGTCTGTTCCGCTTACACAACCGGATGCAAGAGAATGATTCAACCAGCGGTGAGAGGACACATTGGCCTCTCGCAGACGTAGCACCTAGTGGAAATATAGAATCTCTGTTTCTAGAAAAACAAAGAGAAGTACATGTCCCTTTAAAAGTGGTTAAGGGGAAAGTACCCCACAGTGCAATTCACAAAGAATACACTTTGAAAAAGAAACCGTGCATCGAATCTTGCATGCCGCAATGCCCTTTAAATGCTTTGGACGAGCTCAGTTTGTCGATCGGCCGCTTTCTATTTAAAAATGCCATGGACGAGCTCAGCTCGTCCAGTGTATTTTTCGGTAGCCCTCAATTCCACGGAGGAGCTAGGCTCGTCGAGTAGTGCGCGGCGCTGATCATAGATGGCGCCACTCGCAGTACACCAACTTGGCTTAGTAATTTTATTAATTTATTCAGACACTTTGTCTCCCGCATAAGAGACGAAACATCAGATTAAGTTTTAATATTGTTAAGTCAAGTCGGTGTAGTTTGCTTTATCATATGATTCCCTGGCTTTTCAAACATTTTTGCACTCACGTACTGTCCAAAGGCGAGAAAAAAATGAAGCGAGCGAAAATACTTTCATTCGGAAATAGAAAGCTTCAGGCTTAGGTGTTTAGTTCAATTTCCATATTTCGGTTTCTCAGACAAATGAATAATTATAACCCTGTTTCCGATCACAGCAAACTATTGAAAAGTTAAAATTACGAATAGTATATGATCGTGCACCGTTACTTTTAAGTCTGCAATAAAATCCACCTCGTATTAAGAAACTGAATGTACTAGTACATTAAAACAATTAGCGCAAACTTTCAGCCTTATGAAAAAATGTTTTTAAAGATGGATGTTAGATGTTTGGACTTTTCGGCTATACCCACTTCTTTTGCTTGCCGATGCCTCCGGCACTCCAACCGAAATATACATCAAATTTCCACAGTAACTTTTGATTTACAAGTAGAATAACCCACCAAAAGGTTTGATTAGTAATTACAATACCTCGTAAATAGAAACCTGCGAATTTGGCTCATAAGAAATCAAGTAACCAGGTGTGATGTTTATATACAAATCTTTTAAAACGCAATAAGTATATTTACAACAGACAAGGAAAAATAATAAGTATATTTACAACAGACAAGGAGGATTATGTCAGTTTTCAAAATTATTACCTTTAAACTTAATCATTTTTAAACAATGCTTAGCGTCCAATGGGACCACACGGGTGTGCGTGTGAACGCAAGTTTCCAACTCTTCTTGGCCAAAAAATCTTTTTCGACAATCTTTTGCAGTGAATATTTATTAGATTCGTTTGTCTGAGACGCAGATAAATAATAAAAATATCAAGTAAATTAAAGCTGTCGACCTGCCACCATCAGTTTCATCTTATTTCAAATCGCTCTTTGAATCTGGTTCAGCGCGAAGGGTTGCAAACCGAAATGCAATTTAACTTCACCAAAATGAAGCCCTCCCTACGTGTGCTATATAGATGGCCATGATATAAAACAAAAAGTCAACGACGCACATTTAAATTGTTTCGTTCTTTTTGCACTCGTTCCGCATTATTTTTTTAGACTTTGTGAACACTAATTAAGACACTGCCAGATTGACCCATTCAACATGCACAGATTCGACTACGTGCTGGAGTAATATTAACTATATTGAAGTTTCCAACGAAACTATAGAAAAGTATCTTTCATAACAACTGAATTCAAAATTTCTTAAAATACAAAAAAAAAAAGATATCATTTCAATAAGTTGACAATAATTTGTACTCAGAACTTCTTAAAAATTCCGAAACATATAGTTTCATCATATTAGCAAACCTTTTTGAACAATCTTCAGAACTAGAAAAAATTCACAAAGATTGGAAGGTTGGCCGGGTGATTATACTTAACTAGTGTTCCGTGTAAAATTCTAGAACATGCCATTTATTCACATTTAGCATTTTTTATTTTTTTAGCTTTGAATTCATTTTTTTACTCTTCTTCAGCACGGATTCCGCAAGACTTTCTCTTGCAAAACTCAGGTCCCGTGCTTACCCCATAAACTTCATTCCATTCTTGACTGTATATCCCTTGATTTTTCCAAAACTTCTGCAAAGTATCTTACTCCCTCCTTCTTTACAAACTAAGGAAACTTAATTTAAAACCTAATGTTGCTGCATAGATACACTATTTTCTCACTGAGAGATCGTAGGTCGTTACCGTTAATGATGTTGACTATGACCGTTGTCCAGTTACCTCAGGTATTCGCCGAAGTACAGTATTGGGCCCCTTTTATTTTTTATCTACATTAATTACCAACCAACAAATGTGTGTTCATCCGTCAGTCTGTTTGTAGATGACTGTTTTATATAACGCAAAATTAACAGTGACTGACGTCTTCCTACTCCTGTCTGACATAAACCGTTTATCTGAATATTGCAGACTCTGGTGCAAGCAACTAAATGCAGACAAATGCAAATGCATGCGCGTAACCTGACTCAACACTTTATGTCCCGTTTACTCTCACGATAACATCAGCCTTTGTACAGGTATCTGGGTGTTTATGAAACCTGTACCTTGTCTTGTAAAACTCGTATTGACCATATTTGTAACATTGCTATGCCATGCTCGGTTACCTTAAATTAACATATTAGAGCACTTAACGTCATTGAAGTTACTTCTCTACAAAGCTCTTGTCCGAAGTATGTTGGGATATGCTGCATCTATCTAGGATACCCGCCTTGAATCACTTATTTTAAAATTAGAGGCCGTTCAGAGTCGTTCAGCACGTTTCATACTCCCTATCTATCACCGAACCGCCTGTATAACAGCAACAAAACCTGCTTGTCACTGTAAAATCGTTCACAACGTAGAAAAGTGTCTCGTGTGTGTTTCCTTCACAAAATATATTATCACAATCCATCACTCAGAAAAATACTCCTAACACATCCCCATTACCTCTCAGAGCGCATTGACCATAAACATAATGTCGGTATCCCATCTTGCAATGCGAATGCATTGTATAATTATTTTATTCACAGCACCTCTTTGCTTTGGAATCACCTTTCCACATCTAGAAGTGAAAGTGTTTATATTTACTGTTTTATAATTGCCATAATTAATCTCCATTTTCGTAATGCGTCACTGCAATTACTAGATTTTCTATTGTTGCATGTTTTGCATGACTCTTTATTTGCTTTGTATTTTTCTATCTTTCCATGTAACCTTTCTATAACGCCTGCTTGACCTTGGGGGTAATAAATTAGTATCTGGTTAGTTACCGCATCCCAAACACTGGCGCCTATCGCTGGAACAGGTGCTTCACACCTCTGCCTGTCAATACCTGTCAAACAAGTGGAAGTGGAACGTAAATGCTAATATTACATTATTGCATGTTTAAAACGAAGTCCCAAATTTCTACTGAAATTTTGTCCTCGGATTGGGAAACATGTTAATAATGTCCACCTTCATTTCTTTTTTTCAGGAAATATATTATTTTTTATTTATAAAAAAATGTAACGCTTTTCCTTTTTCAGGTGACGGATTCTTTTGCTGTGTTTGTGTGGGCCAGCATCCTCGGATACTTTATGTTCATCATGTGCGAAGCTCCAACAAGCCATCTTGAGAAGCTTATCTTTCTGGGTCGTCCAAGAGCGAGGAGTACAAAAAACAGCCAGGAAATTAATAAGCCAAGAGAATAATGAAACTTAAGAAAATAAATATTAGCTTAATACATGCTTTGCTCTCCTTGGTGTGTTTTTGAAGCTCAATTTTCTGGTAATCCATTTTTATAAAGTACTTAAAGCGCCTGGACCTTAAGTTGAACTACATTATTCTAATAGCATTGTAGCTCTGCTTCAATGATATTAGCTTAATGCTACGCCAGTTGCAGCTCTACCTAAATACATTTGATTACCTACAAAACAACAACAGTTTAGTCAACTCAGAGATCCGAGAAATTCTTCGCATTTATAGCCTGAAGATTCATACGACGGAAACGTTGAAGGGAACTAATAGAGTAAATATTGCAGCCAAATACAAATAGTTTCTGTTTAGTTTTCTTAATATACGTTTCGTAGAATCGCGATCTGCAGACATATCTTCATCTACATATTTTACTGATGTTTGTTTGACGTTTTGACGTTTTGCGAACCTCGGACATCTGCTATATTTTGAAAGCAAAATATCTTTTTTGATTGGTGAGTTGCAGTAGAATACTGACCTCACTTTGCTAGCTAAAAGAAGACCGAAATAGGAAACAACAGAAGAACATCGAAAAAAAAAAAGACACAATGACCAGTAGACGAACGCAGGGCTGGGCAGAGAGATACTGCAAAACCCTTTATTTTCGCGGCCCAGATTTTTCGCTAACTGGACAGCGGTTTCATATTAGTGACCATGAAATTTAACGATTTCTAGAGGCTGGAATTCGCATCCACAGGAAGTATGAATATTCGAACCCACTAAATTTATCTAATTTCCCAGTTCGCGAAATTAGCGAAAATTGGACCTCTCGAAGATTAAAGGATTCCCAGTACTCCATGAAGTGTTAGGAAATAAAAATACTAAGATGCATGTATTTAAAAGATCAAAATACATATGCTGGGATACATTTGTCTTTTATGGAACGGGATATCCCTGGGATACTTCACCGAAATTGCCGAAAAGGTATTCCGCGATACAGACACAGTCTGGTCTGGTAAAAGCGAGCGAGGAAAAAATGAATACTTAAAATCGAAAAAATAAAACGCGGAGGACAAGGCCAGGACAAACGTGGTCCCTGTCCTTGTCCTCAGCGTTTCATTCTTTCGATTTTAAGTATAGATACAGATACCCATAGAAATACATTTGTTGCCGAACGGTCCTCCTTGGGGTGGGTTTATTTCGTGGCGAATGCAAATGGTACTTTATGGTTGTGCTTGTCTTTTTGTATCATTTTATGCTCTTCCCCTTACCTCGAACTCTTTATATATCATTAATGCCCTAAAAATATGTCACCCCGGTAAACCACACGGTTGCTGAACGGTAAAGACTGCTAGCAATGCTTGACAAAAGCGTCTGTGTGAGGGCGCATTTCGAACGGCCCTCTTATATGCTTCTGTGTCACCCATAGCGTGATGAGAGTAAACGACAGAGCCGTAACTTTTCTCACTCAAGTCCTTTACAGCGTTCGCTCTACTAAATTGGAAAGAGTGGAGGGATTTGTGAGAGGACCTTATTCTATTATTATTGCACGTATCTTTATTAAACGAGTTTTTTTAATAACGGTGACTGGGGTGGATCGTGTAATCTGGCGTGCTCATATACATTCTGAAGCACCTTGCACCGAATATATGCCTTTATCTTTGAAATTTATTGTAAAAAAGGTCACAAATATCACGAGATATCAAAACCTGGCAAAGTATCACGATAGAAGCGATACACCGCAAGTGCATTTCACTACTGAGATAAAAATACATTCTTAAATGTATCCTAATATTAAGATATAGATATTCGAAAGTATCTCTAAGATACTTTTGTGCTACGTTTATGTTGCGATACGGCCCAGTCCTGAGCGAAAGACAACACAAACAGCGCTGAGTCACAACTTCGTTTTATTTTTCTTCTCGTCTTCAATACATAAAACCAATTTATTTACTTATTTATTTTACCCTCACGGGACGGGGGCATTACGGAGGAAAGATGAAAGTAAAAAATACAAAAAGTGACGCACAATAGGGACAACTACTCCAATAGTAGGGAACTGGTATAGTTAGCTCTGCTAGTACAAAACGTGTATAGTGAACAACTGATGTTAGTGATGAAGTTACACAATACCAATCATTGGAAGTTTCACGAATGAAGGATGCAAAAAAAAAATGAATAAGAGTGGCAAAACGGGACACCGACTTTGTGATGATCGATGCGTGCGGAAACAAACAACGTTGGCATTATTAGCTGCGTAGTGAGTTGAGGAATATGACGGTATATCTTATGCAAATACAAATCCTATAGATTATGCAACGATGTGCGGGAATTGGAAGGGGTAAGCTTTTATTCTTTGAGGCAACACTTGCTGGGGGTTATAATTGGCTAGTATAAAACATGAGGACATGTTCAAAACTGCCTCAAGTGAGTCAGTGAGATAATTAGTACAAGAATCTCAGATGGAGGCCGCATACTCGAGTTTCAATCGCGCAAGCGTTTTATAGAGAAAACGCTTTAATGATGGTGGAGCTAGGTAGACGTTTCGTTTGAGATAGCTAAGCATCCGATTAGAATTTCACTTACGTAAGTAACATGCAACTGCCAGGAAAGGTTGGCGCTTATGATCACGCCCAGATACCTGTATAAATCTAAAAGCTGTAAGGGTATGTGATAAAGGTTTTAAGTAGGGTTCCGTGTTTTCGGATTTTATTTTTCGTCGAATTCGGAGGGTGTTTTTCGGAGTTTATTTTTTGCGAAGATTCGGAGATTATCTCAGTTTATATTTGTTTGATTCCCGATTCTCCCAAATTAGGAGTTTAATTTCACAGTGTTTCCTTTTAAAATAAATATATTAAATATTAACCGGATGTAAATGTATGCCATATGAAAAAATAAAACCCGTTTGTATCCATTTAAATTTGTTCAGTTGAATTTGGCATTGGTACCATTGCCATTAGCAATATTAATTTGTCCCACGACAAACGTCGCACACAAGTGTTGCTTTGATAAACGTCGATACCTTAAATTGACAAGCGCTGATTGTTGGGCGAGTTGGTATTGCACGTGAGAAAACATGATTGTGCTTTAAGGCAAGGACAGAGGAAGAACAGACACCACAGAGCGCTAACTTTCAACTGGTTGAATTCAAGAGCCTCAGTCTGGCTTCAATTGACTTGGCGGAAAAAGAGTTGGTGTACTTGCGGTCAGAGGTGGGGACACGAATTGGTTGAGGTGTTCTGCGGTGACGTAGTGTGTACCTATGATGAGGCTCTTGAATTAAATCAGTTGAAAGTTACCGCTCTGTGGTGTCTGTTTTTCCTCCGTCCTTGTCTTAAAGCGCAATCATGTTTTCTCAGATACTTTAAAACCCGCAAACTCCCGGAGTTAGTCGCTAGGAAGCTTGTAGTTATCCCATCATATTCCATCAATCTAGATTGCGGCAACGCGAGGTGCAGTGGTTAAGGATGTAAAAAAGAAGTTTCAACTGCCCCTCTTTTCTACTTTATACAGTCTCTAGGGTCCATATCTTTCACTGTTAAAGAAAGATAGCCTCTCTTTTTTCTAAATCACAAATCACATGGCCCAAACTGGAAGCGAAAAGAGTGGCTTTGGTCGTGACCCGAATGTACATTGACCTGTTGCCCAGAATCAACCTTGACGAAACAAGCGGCAAGACACCTTTTGACAATGGTCCGAGATTTTAAAGATAATTGTCGTGGCATGTTCCCAGGATCATGGACTTTGTGGTCAACACATCGTAAACAAAAAGTATTTTAATTAGTATTTATTTTGCGGGGGGGGGGGGGGGGGGTTATGGCATTGGCACATAAACATTATGAGTTTACCGGACAAGTTCGAATTGACCAAAATTTTACGGGTGGGTGTTTTTCGGAGTTTATCGGATTTATTCGAAAACACGGAACTTTAGTTATAAGTAGCAGAGAATTTAACTTTATGTGTTATACACATTGTTTTGCATTTGGTAATATTGCGCAGCATTGAAAAGAGTTCGCACCGCTAAAAAATCTAATCTGAATCATGTTAGAGTTTTTTTAATCGATTTAACTGGATATAACACGGTAAATGGCACAGTCATCGGTGGAGAGATTGATTGAAGGAGAGCCACAAGTCTGCAAGTCTTTAATACAAAGCCAAATGAGTAAAAGACTGATGCGAGAGGGGAGTTAGCGCCATTACGCGTTACAAATTGGAAGCGATTGGTTAGAGTCGCAACAGAAGTTTATGTGAGAGCTTGTCAAAAGCTTATGATAAATCTAAAGAGATGCAGTCCACCTGAGATCTCTGATCACGGGCTGGATGAAAATCTTTCATGATAGATAGGAGTTGTGCTTCACAAGAAAAATGTTTCCTAAAGGCATGTTGGACAAAGAACAAACGTGTTTCCAGAAAGTTGACGAGATGTGTAGAAATTAGTAGTTCAAATACTTTACAGGGAAGGTTGGTTAGTGAAAAGGCCTATAAATAATGTGAGAATGCTTACTACCAATTTCCCAGTCGCTAGGTACAAATTAAGTGTTAAGTGATTGCTGAGAGATATGTGCAATATATAGGGAAAAGTACTGACTTGTGACCTTGAGGAGTTTTTACTCAATTTTATCGGTTCCGGTTATTGAAGGCCGCTTCGGAACATTTAGGAATTTTACAACTCTGTCAGGACTAATGATGACCATAACGGAAAAGACGCCTTAATGATAGGTTGTAGTTACATGGTTAAAAGTGATAGAAAATGACATAGTAAACAATTCCTGAAACATTGCACCACATCGTGACCCATCAACAAAGTTTTCGTTCGGTGTTTTCAGTAAAATAATGGAGGGTATATCACGGAGAAATGTCATGTTCCAAAATTGACGTGGGCTATTTTTTAATATGACTGGAAGAGAGTGACTAAAAAAAATTAGCGTGGCATTTTGAAAAGCACTGTTGTAACAGTGATCAGCAAGTAACAACTTCGATCATCGCAAGGGACACGATGTATGCAGTGTGGTTCTAAATAAGCGTTTCTTTTTGTTGGGCAACCTGAGCAGCGCTTCGTTAAACCACGAAGAATTTGAATTTGAGATTACGATTTTTAGTGGTATGTATCTTACAGTGAGTGAAATCACATTCTCTTTAAAATGTGTCCAATTGGTCTCGACACAGCGCTCCCAGAAAAATATCGAAATATGCATCTAAGAAATTTCACAATTCAACATTAATGGAATCAAAACCGGCTTTGCTGTTATCTCAAAAAAAATTTCTTTTCATTTTTTACAAACCGGACACACATGGTCAAAAACAATAATAAATGGTCGCTAATATCTGGCAGATAATTGACTGAACCGATGAAGTTGGGCACGTTATTTAGGATTTGGTCTAAAATGTTAGATCCAGCAGCCGTTATCCTCGTTGGCTTGTGAACTACATAAATCAGATGAAAATTGTAAAGCACCCCTAAACACGTGCCACAGTCAGCTGACCATAAATCATACAGGGCTCCAATTGACCTTCAAACAGCTTCGGGTAATTAAAATCACTCATCAATAGCACAGGTGGATTTGGAAAGTGCGTTGAAATTAAATTTAGTGCACAGTGCGATTTTTCGGAAACTTCGGCAGAATAAAGAAGTGGGCAATTACAGCATCCCCGCAGCTATTGATGTTTAACGGTAATACCATGTTGGAAAATTTCGACGATGGAAAGAAGATGGAAAAGGCTCATACAAGCGTAACCGTAATATGGGACAACCTATACAAGCGAAAAGGTGGCTCCAGTATAGTGGATGAAGGCGTGACGATGCAGGTTGGCGGAACCATACAAGCGTGTCGTATTATCGGACATCCTATACCAGCGTAGTGGATTAAGACGGAACCATGTAGGCGGACGGAAGCATACATACATAACCGAAAATGGGACATCCTATACCAGCGAAAAGGCGATACCGGCATGGTGGAGCCATATGGCTCCAACGTGGTGGTTTCGCCTTTTTACTGTTGTTCAGGGCGATTTAGTTTTAAGCTTTACATATATGTTTAAAAAGGTCGTGAAAGCTAAATTAATGCGGTTTGTGCAGGCGAGTTGTACGGCCAGGCGTAGGTAGTATAGGGACCTAATCGTAACGATCAGTCGGATAATTAAATACAATTTGTTAATCAACTTTTTAATTAGTGAAAATGAACATATTGTTTCAATTAGCAACTTGCTGAGTCATTGAAAACCACAAAATCAACTATTTTTAGAAGGATATAATGCAGGGGTAGCATTTTACGCGCTCTGTAAAAACGCTTGATTTGGATGAGTTTCTAGGTTTCAGTTTCTTATTGGACGACGTAAAATACTGCTCTTGTCTTATATCTTCACAAAGAAAGTTGATTTTGTGTGTTTTCATGATACTTAGCAAGTTTCTAATCGAAACCATTGATCTATTTTCACAAACTAAACTTTTAAGAAACATATACTTAAAGGGAAGCTGAAGCGGTTTTGCATTTGAGGAAACACGTTAAAATATTCCTCTTGACCTCCAGGATATCAAATATCAAAATTATTTCTCAATTTAGTTAATCGAGGCTGCATAGAATCATTTTTAAAGTACTGCTGGAGGCACTTTTCTGGAGAGCGACATCACAAAAGCAGCTTTCGAAATCTTTGCTCACGCATCTTCAGCGCCTATCAAAGCTAGGCACGCACATGCTATTTTTTAAAACGGCAGAAAAGTATGTTACGACTGGTGCCAGTGCGGGAGAATATACCTCGAAAACTTGCGATTGGACGCGCGGCCCTTAAGCGACACACGCTTGGAGGCCGAAAGGTCTTCGTACAATGTCACTATTGGTAAAATGTTTTTTTGTGTGTTTTCTCACGTTTAGTTATATCTTTGTGGAAAAGTAACGGGATATTCAGATTCGCGGGATAAAACTACGCTAGAATGAACCACCATCTAGTTTTCTGAAAGAAGTCTGGCACTTCTCTGTAATAAGCCGACTGATCATTACAAATTAGCCTTTTATACTATGCCGCCCTGGCCATATACCTCACGTGCACAGACCGCGTAAATGTAGCTTTTACGGCTTTTTTAAAAAAACGTCTGTAAAACATGCAAAAAAAACACTGTAGAATGTGCCCCAATACGATACGATTGTATGGTTCCTTCCCCGCTTGTATCCTTCAAGGAGGACTTGCGGACATCCAGCCTTTTATTAGAATGCTAATGTCAGCGAGTCTCCACACCAGTGAGTGGTTTCAAACAAGCATGATGTTTGCACACCGGTAAGCTCTTATCCGAGGCCCTCCAGGAGCACTAAAAGCAGAGGCAAAATGTAGTGACCTGGTAAATTTGGTTGCACATATTTATTTTTAGAAGAATCGCATGCAGCAAAGTTGAACTTTGTTCAAAAGAACATAATTATAAATTCAATACGGAACAGTGGTGTCCCTTGAGCTGTCAGACCGAACTCCCACTCTTGCCACTCAGGAGTTCCTAACTTGTGCGTAGACGATCAGCACAACCCAGATTTGTGCTGCGAGCGCACCTGCAATATAAAAGTTGAATAAACATGAGATCAAAAATGAGACGTCTACGATTCTCTGTAATGTGAAATTAGAGCACAGATCTTGAAAACGAGGATGGGAAGGTATGCCCTCCTCCCCCTCCCCTTCTCTTCTTCTGCTCCCTCCCATTTAGCGGGAAATTTCCCTTTAATTTAGCGGGAAAATTTCCCCACTAAATTTAGCGTGTTAAGTTTCGCACTAAACTTAGAGCGGATAATGATGTCACGTGACCTCAACACCAATGCAGTTTTCCCGCTAAAAGTAGCGGGGAAACTGACGTCGCATGACCGTGTCACGTCATCCATAAAAAAATTCAGTTTCTCAGCTAGACTTAGCGGAAATATTAACGTCACATGACCTCAACATTCATTCAATTTCCTGCCAAGTTCAGTGGGGCGGTTACGCCGACAGCGACGCCGCGAAATGCGGAAACAGGTGCCTAAGAGCTGCGCTCAAAAAAACTAAATGCCTCAGGTGAAATAAAGTGAAAATTAGAGATAAGACAAAGAAAAGAGAATCTAAGATGCCGTTCTGAGGTCTTTCCGTTTGTCCGCTCTCAAATGTTTTGATTTGAAGAAATGTTTATCTCTTCATTCATACCCAGGGAACCTCTCCCAGTTTCAGCATGAATGCAATAAATCAATGCAGACTTGACCTCGTGAACTATAATGCACATGAAAATGAATGTTTGCCACATAGTCATGTATGAATTGGTGGCTCAGATCTCTAAATAGATTTGTAGTGAGGAACATACTTGAATAAAACTTCTAGCCTTCGAATTCAACAGTTTGAACTTCCATAAAGAACACAGTATGGCAGATTTCTTTTTGTGACACATCCAAAATGGTACAGCACTCTCATTCTAGCATGCCTGACAAGAAGTTACATTTTTTTAGCATGGCATGTGCTATTCTAATGCCCATACAGCCCCCTTAAAAAAAATCCTTTGTAGAGCTTTTTAATGGTTCTTACTTAACTCGCACGACAGATTCGGTACCTTGAATTCTCACTCGGCATCAACAGTTTTATATATTCATGTAATAGCGAAAGACAAGATGTATGAGCTTGAGTACGGCCCCAAGTAACATTGATATGTTGTAGATATGTTGCGAGAATGTTCCGAATGTTGTGGGAGTGCTGGGCGATTTTGCGCAACAGTCCCCATTATGTTTCTCACGCAACAGTGATTGGCACGACAAAGGCACAGCGTTAGGCTACTGTTTCGAATTCCATGCTCCCTAGGAAACCGTGTGCTCAAGGTAAAAAAAAGTTGAAGGTACAACGTTTGCTAGGTGGCATAATTTAAATGTTGCGCAACTGCAGCGCCCGACATGTTGCTTAAGCAACGTAGTATCAGTGTAGTACAGACGTGAAAATCGCAACGATGTGTAGTGAACTGTTTCCAATATGTTTCTGAAGCAACATTGATCGGCACAGCAAGGCGCAGCGTTAGGCTACTGTTTCAAATTTCATGCTGCCTAGGAAACCGTGTACTAAAGGTAAAAAAAAAGTTGAAGGTACAACGTTGCTAGGCGGTATAATTTAAATGTTGCGCAACTGCAGCGTACGACATGTTGCTTAAGCAACGTAATATCAGTGTAGTACAGACGTGAAAATTGCAACGATGTGTAGTGAACTGTATCCAATCTGTTTCTGACGCAATATTGATTGGAACGATAAAGCGCAGCGTTAGGCTGCTGTTTCGAATTCCACGCTGCCTAGGAAACCGTGTACTAAAAGTCGGAAAAAGGTTGAAGGTACAACGTTTTCTAGGCGGAATAATTTAAATGTTGCGTGACTGCAGCGCGCGACATGTTGCTTAAGCAACGTAGTATCAGTGTAGTACAGACGTGAAAATAGCAACGATGTGTAGTTAACTGTTTCCAATCTGTTTCTGATGCAACATTGATCGGCACGGCAAAGGCACAGCGTTAGACTACTGTTTCGAATTCCATGCTGCCTAGGAAACCGTGTGCTAAAAGTCGGAATAAGGTTGAAGGTACAACGTTTGCTAGGCGACACAATTTCAATGTTGCGCAACTGCAGCGCACGACATGTTTCTTATGCAACGCGGTATTACTGAAGTACAGACGTGAAAATCGCAACGTTGTGTAGTTAACTGTTTCCAATCTGTTTCCGATGCAACATTGATCGGCACGACAAAGGCACAGCGTTAGGCTACTGTTTCGAATTCCATGCTGCCTAGGAAACCGTGTGCTAAAAGTCGGAAAAAGGTTGAAGGTACAACGTTTTCCAGGCGGCAGAATTTAAATGTTGCGCAACTGCAGCGCGCGACATGTTGCTTAAGCAACGTAGTATCAGTGTCGTACAGACGTGAAAATCGCAACGATGTGTAGTTAACTGTTTCCAATATGTTTCTGATGCAACATTGATCGGCACGACAAAGGCACAGCGTTAGGCTATTGTTTCAAATTCCATGCTGCCTAGGAAACCGTGCGCTAAAAGTCGGAATAAGGTTGAAGGTACAACGTTTGCTAGGCGACACAATTTCAATGTTGCGCAACTGCAGCGCACGACATGTTTCTTATGCAACGCGGTATTACTGAAGTACAGACGTGAAAATCGCAACGTTGTGTAGTGAACTGTTTCCAATCTGTTTCTAAAGCAACATTGATCAGCACGACAAAGGCACAGCGTTAGGCTACTGTTTCGAATTCTATGTTGCCTAGGAAACCGTGCGCTAAAAGTCGGAAAAAGGTTGAAGGTACAACGTTTTCTAGGCGGCATAATTTAAATGTTGCGCGACTGCAGCGCGCGACATGTTGCTTAAGCAACGTAGTATCAGTGTAGTACAGACGTGAAAATCGCAGCGATGTGTAGTGAACTGTCTCCACTTTGTTTCTGATGCAACTTTGATCGACACGACAAAGACACAGCTTAAATCCGCTCATTCACACCGGCGTTCGAAACGCGAATGCTTAGCAGTTCCTCCCTTTTTCTCCATCGAATCGCGAGCAATTGCACTGAATCTTTAAAGGGATACTGAACCAAAGAATTTAGTGCCCATAATAAGTGGCGCACGTTCTTTCCACCAGCCAGCAGCCGCCGGTGTGCTCGAGCACACGCAACAAACATGACGTCACAGACCTCTATTCGCGGTTGAGATGACAGTGAAATGCATGGGCTTCGGACTAAAGGAGAATAAAGACAGGCTTTTCATCTCTACAAGTGAAAGCTACATGCTTGTTAGACCAATCCATCGCTTACTTCTTACACCAGGCACCACTGTGTAGATGAAAAACTTGTCTTTATTCTCCTTTGGTTCGAAGCCCATACATTTCACTGTCATCTCAACCACGAATGGAGGTCTGTGACGTCATTTTTGTTGCCTGTGCTTGCGCACACCGGCGGCTGCTGGCTCGTGGAAAGAACGTGCGCCACTTATTATGGACACCAAATTCCTTGGTTCAGTATCCCTTTAAAGGAATACTGAATCGAAATTTAAAATATACACGAAACACCTAGAGATAAGTCAAATGGAATCAGATAAACCAGTAACTGATAATCGCATAGTCATATTTCAAGCGGGTGGCTGTATTTTTCGTTCTAAATGCCTGGATTTCGGCGAGCGCTTCAAAACCAGCCGTCGAAGAGCGCGATGCACCTCGGGAAATCCGGCGCGGTCTTGAAGTCATCATGCCTCGGAGGGCCAAGCATACCGTAGTTATGAGCCTTGCCACTTGGTGGCGTCAGCGTGTTAGAATCTCGCATAGTCGAAGTACTCGAGGGCTATAGCATATTGCAGAGCCGGCGGAGCGGCTGGAGCGGCTTCGAGTGAATGGTCGCCGACCAACGCCGCTACATCACCAGGCCATGATGACCGAGAAGCGATTCTGCCTAGAGTCGTATTTGTACGACCCGTCTGCCTTGTCTTCGTCGTCCGCAACAGGTAACAGAGCTTACTTACAAAACGATCTTACAGCAAAACCTCAGAAAAGTTCCGTATTCACGAAGCGAAATTATCGCAAGTTTTTCGCACGCTACGATGAGATCCTACGACCACGCCTACGACAGCTACAAAGCTTTACGCACTTTTTATGATCAAATTGACATCGCCGGCAACATCGCTCGCTTACGTCGTCGCGACGACCAACGTGCATTTCTATGTGCTCTCAGTGCGCTTCCCAAGGAGAGGAAAGAAAAAAAAGTAATTGAAACTGAACGCCGCGGCGGAGACAAACGCTAGAACCACGGATACCTGAAAAAGCTACAACGACAAGAACCCACCGACCAAGCGACCACCGAAGACGCTACGCTAGTAGGCTTAGCAAAATTCTTCGACGATCCGTGGCAAGACCAGACGATCGGCTGGCTTGATGAATGGAATACGCCCACGCGACCTCTGTGGACCCTCCTCGTATGAATAGTTTGAACCCTGACCTATAATTTGGGGTAAGAAGGCCAGCCTTTCCCCTCGTCGTACCTAGCTTGTTTTCAGGTCCAGCGGTGACGAACGATCTCGTCGAGAAGGGACACTCTCCTCAATGCAATCTCCTTTTTAGTGTGTGTGTGTGTGTTATAGAGCTCAAATAAAAGCCATATGGATTGCCTTCGCAACTTGGGTACGTACACGTTTTTTAGATGTCCATTTTATTTCGACATGATACGCCAACACATGTCGAGTGAGAGCAGTTTTTGGGAGCGACTCAATGCTGGTCCAATCTTTCTCTGCCGAGCGTCTCGTCAGCATCGAGTTGCGATTGTCTAAAGGCCCAACGGTTCATAAAATCGGTTGTAAAAGACCGTTTTCGAAGCGGTTACCAAGAACGCAATGCCAGTGCGGTTCTGCTCAGCGCGAACAGGTATTTACGTGGATCCTGCTATACTCCGTTTCACCTTCAGTCCGAGCGCAGTGGACGCCACGAGCCATCCCAGCCGATCCAGCGCCGGGAGAAAGTCGCCTGACCTGCCGGTGGGGCGGGGCGACACAGGGAGCTCAAGGTCGCATGACACTCCCTCAACGCCGCATTGGCTGGGATGGCTCCTAGCGTCCGCTGTGCTCGGACGGAAGGTGAAACGGAGTATAGCTGACACTCTTTTACTTCAAACGCATCCTCCTGGATGTTGGCTCTCTCCCGCATCCCCGAAAAGCGCCGCAGGGATTTGTTTACATGCGCGCCGCTTTGCACAGCCATACGGGTCGTCTAGTTTTAGCAACGATGGTAGTTGTGTTGACTTCTTAGCGATCGAGTTCGTTATCATTTGCGGTCGACGAAGGCGGCTATCTCGTGATCAGGAAAGATGGGCATGCGGGCCCGTTTAAGCAGACATTTCGTAGCGTGAATATTACATCGCACGAACACAATCTCCAAACCACCCCAAAGAAGCGTTGCCGGAAAGACCACCCGATACTAAAACGAACGGTGGCCAACTTTACTGTTGCTTTCTTCACCAAAGCGCCTCGGTACTACGTCCAGGCCTAAGTAATGCTTATGAGTGACCGTATTTCCCGTTGTGGCGCTGCTCTTATGGACATGTTGTCGTCACGACATTCCATCGAAGCTTCACAGACATCCACGAGGTGGTTTTCGGTTATCGTTTTATTCAGTTAAAAATTCGTTTTCTCGCGTTATCCTGCGGAATATTGGTATTGGTGAAGTCCTATTTTAACCCTCTTTATGTTCAAGCAAAGAGATGGGAAAACTTATGCCGAAACCTATCCTGCCGCGCTCGAGTTGCCACTCCAAGACAGTTAAATGCGGCATTATTAGATCATTATTAGGCAATGCCTTAAACCGATCTTGCACACACTACGTTAGTAAGGCAGTGGAGAAGCAGATGTGTCGACTGAGGAATGCTGGGTTTTCGGGTGATAGCATAATTGGACAGATAAAAAAGATAGTTTCGGGAAATAAAGGAAGTCTAGAGCCCCGGCGGGGTCGTTGGGCGGTTATCCCGTACCACCATGACATCTCACACAACTTAAAGGCGTGCGCAAAGAAGTTCGGCGCCGACGTAGTTTTTGAGAGGGATTTCAGATTGGACCGGTTGACCCCATTTTTGAGAACACCCAACCAGTGTAAAAGGGCGCACAGAGAGAAGTCTACAGCATGCGCGATCGGTGTAGTGTACGAGATACCAATGAAATGTGGTGTCATTTATGTAGGTCAAACCAAAAGATGTGTGAATGACAGATTATCGGAACATAAAAGAAATGTAAAAAACAATGATACGAATTCGGAAATAGCTAAACATTTGAATGAATGTGCCGACTGCACTCCAGCCTGGGGAGACGTAAAGATTGTAGAAAAAGAAAACAACGACATGAAAAGATTAGTGAGAGAGACCATTAGAATAAAGACGTCTCCCGAATGCATCAGTCACACGTCCGTCCACTTAAGTTCGGAAGCCGAAAAATTTTTGCGGCTGACTGGTTTGAGAGAACCGGGATGACCTCGGGGTTTCACGGTGTGTGTGGGGGGACAAGGGTTCTGTCGGCGTCTTTGCGACTGCGTTTGGGAGAGCCGGAGTGACCTCGGGATGTCGCGGTGTGGGCTGTTGACACGGGATCTGTCGGCAACTTGGAGTTGGCGCCATCAAAATTGTTTTTGACTGGAATGTACGGGGGCTTGGGAAAAGGAAGAGGGAAGGGGTGGAGTTTTGGGAAAAGGAAGGGAAAAAGAGGGGGACGACCCTACTGAAAAAAAACATTTGAAATTCAAACGGGTGGCAAACTGGTCGCCCGTTTGAATCAAACCTGTCGATCCGTTTGGATCAAACGTGATTATGGGATACGGGTACCCGTTTGGAAACGGTACCCGTTCGAAACGGTACCCGTTTGATACAGGTGCCCGTTTGATACGGGTGCCGTATGGTACGAGTACCCGTTCGACATGGCACGTGACCACACGTTTGAACGTGCCATTCGAATTGGCAAATTATGCGCTAGCCCTAAATGGGTATCGTCTGGGAGGTTGGTTATCTTAAACATATTTAAGACGTCCCGAAACTCATAAACGTATTTATAACATGGAGAAAACACGTAGAACAAATGCACCCGCGTAGGTGCTTGTAAGTGGACAGGAAAACCGACACAAAAGATTGTTTTCAATTCTCCTCGAAGTTTATTACCTCTTCTGTTGACAAGTACAAACGTGCAAGCGATCTGTGAACACTATACAGGTAGACTTTCGGGGAAATTATTCTCCTGGCTGCCGCGCGAATAGGCGCTGCATAATTTTTTAGATAATTTAGAAGAGTACGCGTAGAAGAACGGTCAATCGTTGCCAACACGTAGGTTGCAGTGCACTTACCATAACAATAGCGGACTTGAAAGAGGTAATCCGTGATATTTGTCGACACGGTCAAAGCAGGACAACCACACAAACACAAACGAGAGGGAACGGCTCCTTGGAAGTTTCAACACGATGCGGCGCACAAGCTGTCATTTGCCGAACCCAACCAAACCGCGAGAATTCGCGACTTCTTTGAAGAATCGCTGGTTGCCGACATACACGTGGGTCTTTTCGAACACTGATAGCTTTGATGCACATCCAATACGTTGTCGAGAGACATCCCAATAAGACCGCAGGGTTAGGCGACAGATTGAAGCAGGTAGGACGAGCGAACTTCGAGCAGCAACTGACAACAAGCAGACAAAGAAAAAAGCGGCTGCAAGGCGCGCCCTTCCGGATCTCGATGCTTATCAGCGTGTAGCTCGCGCGCTGCTGTGGGTCACGTGACAGGGGTGACAAGAGAGGAGGGAGGGGGCGAGGTCAAGGCGCTGGGACCACCGGGACAGCCCCTCTCCCTCTCCCCAGGTATTCCAGGGAGATGCGTTTTTGTAGTCCCGAGGAACAAACGCGCGCGCGCGCGCGCGCGCTCGAACTTTGGAAATGGCGGCGGGGCTGCCAGTAGCTCGGCCTGCGCCCGAGCGAAGAAAGAACTCAGCGCTAGCTCGTAGTTTGAGAGCTGCAACGGCGGGCGTGCTCTCGCAATGCTCGATGTTCTTGCAGCCGCGTGTACGCGTGCTACCTTCGCTGCGTCTTGAATTAAAGTGAAACGGAGTCTAGACGTACATTCTTTCACGCGGTCGCGTCTTCTGCGAGAGAGATTCGAGCTGAATAAGATAATTGAGGCAACAAAGATGGACAAAGTATTAAAGGTCTGACAAAAATATCGGCTCACCAACGGCGCGCGTTTACGTAAAACAAAAAAAAAAAGGTGTTAGTTTTAGTTGCAGTATAAGCGAACATCAGCGCAATTGAAATATAAATATAATTACTTGCATTACGCGGACGATCTGAAATCGATGAACCGGCGCTCCCAGCCTTCCGGAAAACATTGGCTGCCACGGCTGAAACGCTAGGCGTGCCCACGCCGCCGATCTGTACGTTCAATATCAAACGGGCTCCGGAGAGCCGTTTGATTAAACCGGTGCAGTTTGCAACATGGTCGCCGGTTTGAGCAAACGTGCGACAACTTTGCCCAAACGAGTCGCCCATTTGCCCAGACGAGCGACCCGTTTGCCAAATAGGTGACCGTTATGGCTCATACGGGGGACCCCTTTGAGCCATACGGGCGACCCCTTTGACAAACTGGCGACCAGTATGGTTAAACGGTTACCGGTATGGACCCGTTTATTTTCATAA
This sequence comes from Ixodes scapularis, assembly GCF_016920785.2. NCBI lineage: Eukaryota > Metazoa > Arthropoda > Arachnida > Ixodida > Ixodidae > Ixodes > Ixodes scapularis. Next base: position 165,047,994 of record NW_024609868.1, on the reverse strand, counting down.
GGGCGCCAAATGGTTTTTTTCAGTAGGGGAGGGTGGCGAGTGACATACATGTTTGTCCTGTGAAATAAAGTTTGTAGCTGCGTTTGAGACTTCGTCCCTGTCGTTCTGTGTTTTGTCCCTTGTCCGTATCCCCAGTCTCGGGTTACAACTATGCTCTAGAATTTGGTTTCCGTACCCCTTTAAGCAAACTCTTCCACAAGCGCGACTCAACCGCCGGTGTGAATGGGCCTGCACGGCTTCGAGCTCCATGTTGCCTAGGAAACCGTGTACCAACGTTACTATAAAACCACTCTCTTAGGATGCGATGCACCAAGGTCGGGACGCTCTACCTTAAAAAAATCACCGCTGAGGCAAGTTTGTATAAAAACAATATTAATTGTGCTGTAAAACCTTGAAGCTAAAGATATTAGAAAAGATCACGCGCACGTCATTTGGTACTAAACTCTAATAAAATTTACAAGAAAAAAAGCTTTTTCTGTTTGTTCTTAGGCATTAACATGCTTTATGCAAGCTGAAGGTGACCACAGTAAAAAAAGAAGAAAAAAAGAAGATTAAGAGTGGCGAAATTGTCGAATTTATCTCGGTCTCGGTGGACGCCAAGGGGCCCAGGTTTCAGCGGTGAGTTTCCCATCTCAGTGTTCTTGCAACGTTGCCGTGTAGTAAAATTCGGAAAATGGCTGAAGGTACAACGCTCGCTAGTCCATTCGCTACCAAAGCTGGTGCATCCCCCGGTCGCGCCTGCAGAGACCTAATTGCCAAAGCCGGCGAGTCGCCGGGCTGTACATATTTGCGGTTTTAAATTTAACTAGTTGATGGCGCGCTATAACTACTTACACTTGCAGAGTTTGGATATATTACCACCGCACGGGTTATGGATCTTTTCTGCTAATTCGTGCACGTTTACCATTGCGACATGGGGGAGAACGCCACAGCCAAAAATATCCCGATCTCTATCAACCCACGGCCGCAGATGACAACAGGAGATTGGCCGTTGTAATCAATTTTCAATCAATGATTTCACTGTCCAACAAACTTTCACCATGTCGAATACGCTGTCGTCCATCTCCGACGCCATACTTGCCAGCGAGTTGCAATGTCGCAACCGGTTTGCAGTGCGCGCGGCACCCGGGTTTGAAAGCATTTGAGAGAAAGGGCACTGCAGCATTGCCACAATGTACTGTTCAAGGCTAAGCTGAAGTGATGATGATGATAGCGTTTATTTCAATTGCAAACGTGAGTTCCGTCTGCCATAGTATGACGCAGCTTCTCTCTTCACTTGAGACTATAAGATACGCTAGATGGACAATTTGGTCATTGCAGCACAAATGGAAATTTTATAATGGTCACACGGACTCAAGCTTGCACGACGTTGATTCATATCAAACCAGATATGAAATCCGTAAAAAATATATGTTGAGAACGTGTTTCTGCGTAAATTTTTAGTGGCCAGTTGGAAGAGCCATCATGTTTTGAAGGTTGTTCCACAAGGAGCTATCTTTCGGAGAAAATAATTTTGACGCCTCACAGCAGAGACGTAGTCAGCTTCCGTATTTAATAACTGGTTGATAATTATTAACACAGCTAGCCGGTTCCGGTTCTGGTGTGCCAGCAAAGGTGGAAAGCGGGACGAGAGGGAGCGAAATTCGCAAAGCTCGGGGGCACCCGCATGCAGGCAAAGCCAAGCACAACCGGCCGCGCGTTATCAGCGTTGCCAGATATCAGAATTCTCAACACGCGATGTAGATGTTGACGCAAATACTACAAAATAAAAATTAAATGAAAGAGTAAGTAAATAAAATGGGTTTGATTGTAAGAAGAAACACTTTTTTTAATTTTTCCATGGAAAATAAAAATGCTTTTGAACACTTTGAAATGTGCTGAATACGAAACAGCGTACCGCGCAGGATCACGTGATAGTTCGACCGACCCTCATTGAGCGAGAGCCGCTTCGACGCCTCGGCGCGCGCGTCTTGTTCTGGGTCGGCTAGAAGTTTTGGCTAGGGGTGTCGCGAACTTTTGTCGAACCAGATTTTTAGATCGAACTTTCGGGTTCGAACTTTTCACCAAATTCGACCGGTTCGACTTTGTGGACAGTGTGGCCAGACCTTGATAAAAGCATGTCTTGGTTTGGAGAATTTTTTTTTTTTTTAAGAAAAGGGTTATTTTATTTTATAAACAGTTGCAATTTAAAGATACTAATTCTAATCACTGAAGAGGTTAATAACTTAATTGTTTTGTACTGTATTAAGTGAAATAACCAATCAGCGCTGCCCTTAATGTATTTCTTAGCCATCACCATCCAATCCGAAGCCAACTGGCCAGCCTGTCGCGCATGCGCACATGAGTCGAACCTTAATACAAGGTTCGTCGAATTTTCTACTAAAAGTTCGAAAAAGTCGAACCTGGTCGAACTCGAACCTCGGCCGGTTCGCGACACCCCTAGTTTTGGCTAGAAACCAAACGCTTCTGCGAAAACGCGCGCCTGCGCGCAGGAAATGACGTCAGTTTGACGCCAACGCGCCTGAATCCAGAGCAAAAAGCGCATCCGGTCTGCGCTTCAGCCGGTTTCGGCAACTTGCCGAGTTGCAAAGTTTGCCGGTTCGGAAACATTTAGACAGATCTGCGTCGTAATATTTGACTGTGGTCTTCCTAGGCGTTACTGAAGAGGACTGCATTGTTTTCTTCAAAAACAAAAATGAAGCGGAGTTGCCCTTTCGGAAAATGCCTCTCGCGCCCTTCCTCTTCTCACCCTATCCCAAGAGTCACGTGACGTCAGGGGCTTCTTTTGTGTCGGCTTTTCTTGTACGGATAATCCTCAAAAAGCGCAGAATGAGCGGCTAGCTGCGAGCGCGACAACGACCTTGAGACTTCCAGGCGTCTTCCCCTCATTGTCGCGGGCACGCTCAATCCGCGAGACTGAGGACGCCAGTGCGGCCCAACGCAGACCCGATACCGCTCGGTCGGTGTAGATCGAGGGGCCCCGGTGTGTTGGGGTCGTTGCAGCAGCCGCCCTCTGGCATCTCGCGGCTGCTGGAACTATTCCCGCGTCTGCACAAGGATTGGCTTGCGCAATAAAGGGTTCAGGTCGTCGATAATACATTTCTTTCCGAGACATATAAATCAAGTTGCTCTCTCTAATCTCGTCATTACTGTCCGAAACATAGATCTCCCTCATAGGTTGTTCATCCCATTTTGAATTATTTTGCGAATTTATTCGTCCTTACCTCTGCTCGATGTTTGTTTTATAACTTCATAAAGAACTTTAAATATTGGCGCGGGCTTCCGCGATCAACGCTTTACCGAATTCATCAAATATTCGACAAGCCTGGCGTCAGGAAGGTGGAAGAAGCAAGCCGCAATTTCGGCTTCTAACAAAGAAAAGTCTTTGCTTCACCTGTATCCACAACGCCTCATCGTTTGCACGATCATAATTTCTTAGTAACTTAGGTGTATACCACATTTTACTCATAGTTACTATAGATGTGGCCCGACAGGCTTTCCCGTTATGAGCGAGTCGACTTTTGAATGACCGGTGGCTCTCCTGAGTGAGAATAAATATTATCATCTTCCCACAACAACCACACCTTTCTCTCTCCCCCCTCCCCCCCTTTCTCGAATCGGGCAGATATCAGGCCACTTCAGGAAGCAGTCTGCACACAGGGTTTTCGGCTACTCGTTCTCAACACATTCGAACTTGGCAGTAGAAACATCGCATGAACGTCGCCCAATTATTTGCAACCTAAATAATGTGGCTCTACTGTTAGGACTCAATCAATTTCATCATCAATCATTATTTGTTATGATTTCATGGTGAAAGTATGTTCGTCGTGATGCCACAGAAGTGGTCGATTCAAATTTCAAAGGGAGAAAAAGGTCCTCGTATTTATTTTGCGGAAATAGTCGCTCCTGTGACGCTCCAGTGCGTAAGGTCAAAGCACCCGAGGCAGTGCGTAATACTTTACAAACTGTCGTTGACGATAAAACATTTGTGGGAAATGCGTAAAACTGTTTATACCATATATTGTAGCACTCTAAACAAAGGCATACCTACCCGCAAAAAAAATGTCGCAATTGTCGCAAAAAAACAAAACAAGACACATATTAGCTTGCAAAAATTGTTGCCTCCTTCCCTCCCTTCCCTTCCCCCCCCCCCCCCCCCCCCCCCCGCCGCTCTCTCTTCATCTTTTTCCCCGCGCCACCACAAAGAACAGCGGCCCAGCCAACGAACTTCTACCAAAGCCTCGCTTCTTGGAGAAAGGACTCAATATATGGTAGTGAATCTGTCAGGGGGTTTGTAGAAATAATAGGCGACTGTTGAGTCTAGCCTTTTGCACAAATCATGGCCGGGATATTTCCATTTTCCTTCCACGTGATTAGAAGGCAAGACGGTGGGGGAATTTCTGCGTACTAACATGCTGCTTCTAAGAGAGAGTGCCAGATTTATAGTGCATGTCAATTTACATGTAGATAGTTTAATCACTGTACACAAACATTCTCGGCCTGGAGGATCACATGGAAGCATGGCGGAAAGCAGCTTGCTGGAAATAGAAGTCTCTATTGAATTGCACTGGTGTGAAAAATTATTACGTATTTTTGTCTTATTTCTGGGCGAAAATAAAAACCGCGTTTAGAAATCGAACATTGCGAGATTTGAGGAGCGCCGAAAGGACATAAAAAACCGGGACAACCACAACAATACGAGGCGCCTTGCGACACTCAGCTTGTCCTGGTTTCTTGTTTTTCCGGAGCCTTTCAAAAGTGGATGAAAAATTATGAACCGGCTAACCCGACTTACCACATTAGAGCAGTTCATTTTCATTACGACAGGCTCTCTTCAAACGTCCTGCATAGCTCAGCTTGTACCGGTCCGTTTTTATTTTCGGTTCCTTTCAAAAAGTGAGCTCTAAGCCACTGGACAAATTTACCACATTCATAATTTGCGAAAGCAAAGAAGTGGAAATGCGACAAAAGGAAAGACAAGGGGGCCAAAATCTTTTACAAGAAAACACAATATTCTCTACAGTTTTGTCTAACAATTTGGTATGAAGGTATACTTGGATGCCTGCATGATTCGTTTAGGAAATAAAGCGAAACTTTGCACCGGATCATTCTACGTGTATGTCCACTACCATTCGATGATATCATGTTTTCGGCTCCGTATCTCCGATCCTTTTGACACCGGAAATGTCTCCCAGCGGTGTTGTGCCCGTTACCGAAAATGGGTAGCGGACATTTCGCCGAACGTCATTTCATCGAAAGCCGTTTCATCGAACGAACGGACATTTCATCGAACGCCGTTTCAACGAATTGCTAAGGGCCGTTTCATCGAATTTCTCTGTTATGGCTCTGTACCAAGTTTTGGGGCATATCAGTGCTTTATAGATGTTTCACTTTGCATTTGTTTAGACCAAGGTAGTCACTTGTAAAATTGTTTTGAAGGTGGTGTCACATTACAAAAAATAAAAACAATTTCCATAAAAGGAAATAAAAACAATTGGGTATGCGACTTACTGAAAGGCTTTACTCATGTACATACATGACTGAAACCACGACACTGCAAATAAAGGACAGACACTTGAAACAATTTTAAATGTCTGTGCTCTCTTTTTTTGTCTCATTTTTAATTGTTTCATGTGACATGGAGAGGGGTCATTGTTTCATAGGGCCTTTCTTCTCGAAGCAGGATATGTTCACGATGGAACTTATCTCGTCACTGGACCCAGTGATATAAAAACAGAAACAAAAGAAGAAAAAAAAATCAGAGAGAATTCGATGAAGTGTACAAAAATTAAAGTAAATTTTAAAATATTACACATTGTAATGTTGTTCGATGAAAAGCTGTTCGATGAAACGGCTTTTATGAAACGGCGTTCGAGGAAACGGCGTTCGATGAAACGGTGTTCGATGAAACGGCTTCGATGAAACGGCATTCGATGAAACGGCATTCGATGAAATGTACGGACATAGAGAACAATCAACGAAATAGCGTTACGCGTTAGCTTGGAAAAAAGCTAACGCGTAACAGAGCTCCATTTCAGTTTTGTAAATGTAACGAAATACCTGTGTCGTTACTTGTCATGACTAACGGACGTTACTTTTACGTTAGTTTGTCGTTACTTTGTGTTTCACTGTTAGTATATGACAGATGTTAGTATATGACTGTGGAGTCTCAACCACAAACGTGCCTATAAGATTGTCGAACACTTCTTGAGACACGTGAGTTTGATGCATACGGTCGATCTTCCTCTGCTTCCTCAAGGGTGTGTTGGGAAAGTGGGTTGTAGCTTCGGTCTTCCGTTTCTCTGAAATTACCGCGAACCCTGTCAGCTTCCGCGAATATAGGAACTGGCGGAAAAGAAAACAATTAGGACTGGTGCGAAGCACCGCTGTTAATTTCTTGTTATCAGTCGTGTGGAACAACGAAAGATTAACTAAACTGCATCACGAATTAGTATAGAAAAAACAGTCTAAATAAACCGCAAACATACCTCACATAGGCGTGTTTATATATAACTTCTATGATTAATTTATTTTTCTTCTGAATTATACAAGTAACTAAACTAAGCCGTTTTCGAAGGCTTTTTTCGCTAGGTTACATTAATGAGCATCGTGAGATGTAGCTGAAAAACTGCGACTAACAAAACTATCTCGAAAGGAAGGTGCGTTCTTTTGACTAAGAAGGCTTAACGACGACATTTTAACGAAAAAAGGTAAGTGACATTGAAGAATAACTCTTAATGTGTTTTTTTCAAATTAGAGTTCGACGTCCTGGATGTGCTCAGCAGTTTGAGTTTCGGCATTCAGAGCAGACATTTAAACAGCAAATTGTCTGACTTCGTTTCGGTCAGTTTAAACATAGCACTTAAGGCTCAACTCCATGGGACGAATACACAGCGAAAAATCGACGAATTTAGCCTGGCGGCTTTTGCTCTGCGCGTGGCATCAGCACAGTTAGTGCTACGTCAAGCGCCAAGCGAGCGTGCCGTCGGGCGGCGTTCGTCAGTTATTTGTCGCATAATTCGCTCCACGGAGTTTAGCCTTTAGCCCGGGCCATAATAACAAAGTTTCGGTGGTCGTTAGCATCTTGCACGAAAAGTGAGTGCGAGATGTCAGTAAAAAGGGCTTTTATAACAAGCGTTCCAAAGCGGCCTTGTTGGTTAGAGGCAGAAATTGCATGACAAATGCAAGTGTACAGTACACGGAGTGCTCACAAACAACATACCTTATAGCCACACCGGTTTTATTCACAGCCCGGTTTAGGCTACACAAGCAACGAAAATAGGACACCGATCGCTTAGTCTTAAAATAACCCATAATAGTGACCAAAGAAGATTATTGGTGATTATAAACAAAGTAAAGCGCGGGCCATACTTTGGTTCTTATTACATGCGTACTCGTAGTATCTTTACGTGTATATATGATTGAAAAAGGTGGCGAGCGTTTATAAGCCCTTTAGCCAGACTTGTGCCCGTTACTTCAAAAAAGTAATTAATTACAGTTACAATTACTTGGCCCAAAAAGCAGTCTTGGGTCGTACCGCGTTACTTGTAAGGCGTTACTTTAACTTCCTTACTTTTTTGGTAACTTGTAACTGTAGCGAGTTACTTTTTAAAAATGTAACTTGTAACTGTACTTCTATTACTTTTTTTGAGGTAACGATGAAAGTAACGACGTTCCTTTTGTGGCTACTTTCCAGTTTTTTATGTATAATATATTACTGAACGAGTACAATTTAGCCACTCTTTGCGCTTTCCAAATTGTTCTGACATTTCGAGTGTCAAGTTATCTTTTGCACAAATTAACTTCTGAATACGTTCTTTCTCGCCAGTCACAACCCGAATATCACCATTTGTAGGTTTGGTGAAAAAAAAAGTGGTCATTTTTAGCACGCGCTTGTACTTTGTGACTAAACACTTGCATCTTAGTATCCTAAAGAACTATCTCTTCTGCGGTTGTTCTTTTTTCTGCGCAGACGCTTTTTAATCGGGTGAATCAAACGTGAAACAATACGCGCGGAGGGCGCTGCGCATGCTTCGTATTTTGATTTGCGCCCTTACTCCGGTCGCCGGTGTAGTGTTAACAGTCGAGGAAAATTTTACTGCTGTTTGCGCGGGGTTTGTTTTTAGCTTGCCGGGTACGAACTGAAATTTGTCCAGGGACTCTATGAACCCAGCGCAACCATCAACGAGCCATCAATGTGCTAGTGCTACCAAGGATGTGAATGTTGATAAGAACAAAGAACTAAAATGGCCGGCGTACAGAGTGTATTTTTCTGTGGTGGAGGTGGTTACTAACAACTGACCGCAGAAAACGGCACTATATTGCCTCAACGACTACCCGGCAATCAAAAACCTGTTCCGGCGAAACAACACCGCGATCCCATCCAGCGCGTTAGACGAGCGCCTGTTCAGCAAGGGCAGGGACGTGTTCGTTATCAAACAAGGGAAACTTTCAGACACTACTTTTGAGAAGCACCTGCTGCTAAGTTACAACATAAAGTAAAAAGCACACTTTTGTTTTTAATTTTATGGAAATAAACTTGGGGAAAAGTGTGGTCTAGTTTTTCCTAATTGGCTTGTGTTATAGAGAAGTAACGTCGTTACTTTTTAAAAGTAACTGTAACTGTAACGAGTTACTTTTTTGTTGCGGTAATTGTAACGGTAATTCTTCGCTATTTTTTTTCTGAATGTAACTGTAACTGTAACGAATTACTTTTCAAAAGTAACTTACCCAAGACTGCTAAATAGTAATGGATAACCGTTAAAAATTACTCCCAGTGAAAAGTAATCGATTAATTACTTCGTTACATTACTCGATTACTTTTGCGTTACTCCGAAGGAACACGAAAAATACACACTATATACTGCGTGTTTGGAGGTGAAAATTTCGGGCATCATCAAAATTAAAACAAAAATAAACATATTCATTACTTTCTACCCAATATCTTAAGTTAATAATTCTAGGAGAACGCATATATAAAGTTTTAAAAAGCTTGAACAGGTGCTCAAGATGCGACGAATGCACTTGGGCGGTGGAGGCACGCACACCATTCGAATTATACCGAGTTTAGAATCGGCGAGCTTCCAGATGTGGTTTTTCTATGTTTGCTGCATGCTGCCTAGATATGGGCTGGTTTACCTGCTAAAACGGACTGGCTGTGAGACCAAGATGCGGTACATGGCTCTCGGTACATCTCAAAGACTCCTTCTTGATGAAGGTTGTTATCCGGCCGAATGACCAACTTGATCTTCTTTATTGATCACCAAACTTATCAGAACCAAGACGTCACACGACATATTAATGCACAATCTCTCAGCTGAACTGACTTTCCCACCTAGAAATTATTTAAGAGAGCCAAACTTTCAGTGAACAGCACACTTCCATGTCTTTCACGCGTTTACACTACAGGCGGCTTCACAACTCCAGTGTCCAAATGAGTCACCGTTTATTCTAAAAAAACTCGGGCTATGTTTCCTTTCCCTAAGATGTCGGTCTAAGTTCCCGCAGGCTCGACCCGCTGTCGAGAACCCAAGCCGTTTTGCTGTGCTTCCCGACTAGCATATTGCCTGCTGTCGAAAGTTACTGTTTAAACTGACAGCTGGGTTGGCGCTAGATTTTTCTTTGTTGTAATGAACTGCCGCCATCACGTCTCGTGTTTTTGCCCTACGCATCCGCTAGTGCAAAGTCAAGTGAAAAAAGCCACATAGCTGATTGGCCCAGTTAGTATTCAGCTTGCACAGCGCTGTCAAGGATGTGCAGGGTCGAGGTCTCAATAGCCTCTCTGTTCGCGGGGTGAGCGTGGTATAGGCGGAAAAACCCAAAAGCAAAGCACGGTTTCGTTTAAAAAAAAATTGTTTTGGGGGAACAAGGCGCGGAGGAGTGGGGAGGGAAGAAGGAGGGTAGAGGCGGGGGAAGGAGGGAAGGGAGCAGACGTATGCGCTGCGGTCACCCTGTCCACGGCCCCACTCGACACGAACCTCACGCCGCGGTTTTATGGTCCATCCGTTTTCTGCTCTTTTGTAAGCTCCGAGCAGTCCGTTCGTTTTCCAAGAAGTCGAAGCCTGTTAGCCTGTTGCCTTTCTGTAGAGTGTCGAAACTAGGGAGCCTTCATGTGCACATGAAGGCACTCTAGTCGAAACCTCCCAGCCTGGCTGACCGTACGAACGAGTCGAGAAACGGTCTTTGGCTGGGCTGTCGTGCTTTCCGCGAATTCCTTTCCCTCACCAGCACCTCACGAGAGTCTCGTTACCACAGACTTGGACGTAGTTCAACTACTCTACTCAAACTACTGTAGTTTAACTACTTTTCCGAGTAACTTGGTAAATTTCAATTACAACTTTATTTGGGTAATTAGTAGGGCTGGGCATTTGATCGATTAACCCACCGATTAATCGATTAATGCTTTAATCGCGATTAATTTTTTTAACCGGTTAATCGGAAATATTTAACGAACCAAAATAAAGTAAAAAGTAAACGCTTTCACCACTCAGACGTGGACGAGAACATTTCTATGAAGGGCGAACTTTAGGTCAAAATTTAGCCGAAAGTATACTTTAGGAGAAGGTTCGTAACTCCTGACAAGGTGCCAGAAGGTTACACATCTACCGACCACCTCAATAGCTTTGAGTGTCCATTTAGAGCAGCAGAGAGAGACTTTAGTGTAAATAACCAAAGGAGGTCGCTCTTGCCGGATAATATCACCGGGCCTTTTACCTCATGCAGCTAAAGTAATAATGTGTGAGTGCATCCGAACTGTTCTTAACTTCACATCAAAGTTGGTTTATAATAAAACTTGTGTATTAGGCCCTTTACCTCATGTTCAGCAAAGCCAAAAACAGAAAAAAATATATTAATTTTTGACTTTTTAAAAATATTTTGCATAGAAATTAACGAGACCGATTAATCGATTAATTAATCCATTAAAGGGTGGCGATTAATCGGGTTAAAACTTTTAATCGACGCCCAGCCCTAGTAATTAGTAGTTTAACTTAACTACATTTTTTAGGTAACTTCTACTCAAGTTACTAACTACTTTCGCAATCTAGTGCTAATTTATCTCACCACAAAAGTTTGAGCGCAGAAATTAAACGCCGGCAGATGAAGTGTCATTTTCGAGCAAGGGGCCCCCTCACATTCCGTTCCTACAAGCGTCCTTGGGCCAAGGTGGCGACGAGCAGCCAAAACAGAACACCGGCGTGCACGAACGCAGGAACAGATGCTTAACAAGCCTTGGTCGGGTATTGACCTAATCCGGTAATGCACGCAGGCGCCGCACATCCACCTGCAACCGTGAAAGACGGGGACACTCAGAGGGTTGTTGTTGTTTTCACGTCTGCCTTTAGTAAGCTCTGACTGAAGCGGTTTGGGGGTTCCACGGGTAGGCGCCACTAGAATGACCTCGCAGCTGGGCACCTGTTCCCATGGACGCCTCGTCGTCAGCGCATACTCCCTTGCAAAGCCGGACTTTCACGCCCACAAACGCAGACACGGATAATCCGTTCATGGGAGCAACTTCCCGCTTCAAGCTACAACCCTACGAGCGACGATGCTTGTTCACGTATTCCTTCGCGTCCTTCCGATACCGTAGAGGCCGGCAAAGATTGCGAGTCACCCTTGGGAAATCCTTTTGTTGGGCCCGGCGTCAGCGGCAAAGTATACTTTGTTTCATCTTTTGTTCAACCAAAAAATATTTTTTCTTCCGTAGCGTACCACTAGCAGCTCCACTAAACGCGCAGTCGTACGGATGATCTCATCGTCGTGGCGCGAGACTTCAACCCTTGACGGTCAGGTGCACACGCTCAGCGTACTCTCCGAACGTCGTGGGAAAAAAGAGGGGTCAATCATAAAAATCTCAACTTTCCGAAAAAAAAAAAAAAAAAGTTTTTTTTTTATAAGACTTTTTAGCCGAGGCTAACCTCACATGTTTCGTCATGGACACCGAAGATGCTGACACTCGCTTTCCCGACCCTGCACAGCTTTTTCTGAAATTCAGCGCTGCCGTTCCATCCAGCGCATCGGTGGAACGTCTTTTTAGCTTGGTTGGGAACTTCTTTAGGAGGAAAAGGGGAAAACCCTCCGATAAGGACTTCGAAAGTCAATTGCTTCTGCGAGTGATTAAACTATTTTGGTGAAAACGCAAGCCATAAAATGACTGCATTTATTTTAGCCTCGCGGGGTTTTCACGGATTAAAACTGCTGTTCATTTTGCTACCCCAAAAATACAAAAAAGTAACTTCGAAAGTAACTTCAAAGTAACTCGCTACTTTTTACAGTAGTTAGTAATTTACTCAATTACGATTACGAATGCGTAATTTCTACTCTACTCCAATTACTTTTGGCGCCAATACTCAGTAACTTAACTTAACTACCTTTTTTGAGTAATTTGTACATGTCTGCGTTACCATGCCAAAAGCGCGAATGCGGTTGCATGGCCCTTCTTCCACTCTGTTTCTCTCCCTGACGGGACGGAAGAATTGTAACGAGTAATTTCAGTAATTCGTTACTGAAAAATTAACGAGATTACATTACAAATTACATTTTCAAAAAAGTGACGGATTAATCACTAAATTACAAGAAATGTAATTAATTACAAGTAATCCCGTTACTTATAAAGGATTACTTCCAAGTCTGCCCTTTATCCTAAGTTTGTCTTTCATGTCCAAAAACTTTTTTTTTTCACGCCGGTAGCGGCAAAGTAAGGGCGAAGCAGACGAAAGCCATCACTATTACTGCTACGAAATTTGTCTCTTTATTTAGAGAAATGGTATAGTAGCCTTGACACGCAACCAGGAACTGCGAGAAGGATTACGCGGGCGCAGCGTCCAGCATAATTCGGTCTTTGAATGCCAGGAAGTTGGGGGCTAACCCCTATACAAAGAAGGTGCCGTCCGTGGTGGTTACGCAGTCTTTTGTCTCGTTTTAAGGCGCTTAGAGAGAAAGGATGACCAGAGAATTTAGCGGGAGGCGACCTTCTGAACGGGAGTCGTCGTTACCCAGCGAGCGACCCCACCTTTGTACCACGGCGGCAGGGATTCTAAAAGATGGTGACGTCTTTCTGGTGACGGACGCTTTTCAATCCTGCGATAAGTTTGCCACTCATTTTGGTTCAAAGCGTGGGAACGTCAATGCTTCCAGATTTTGCGTTTATCCTTTCTGTTTTTGACAGAAAGAGAATATATTTATTTTGAAGAGAAGGTCTTGACCAGCTGGAGTAACTAGGAACGATTCGGCAGAATCGTTCGAGCGGCGGCAGACTGTTGCCTTCTGAGCGGATGTCTCTTTCCAGCGAGACGGCTTCTCCTTCAAGGCATGGCGACGGTGGCCTTAGTAGTTTCGATACAAAGACTTCACCAAGGACGCTCAAGAATTCGAGAAAGCGATAATCACGCGTCTTTTGGTCCCGGTTGTGGGGACGTTGAAAGTGTCTTCCGAGGGAGTTTGAAATGAAGTCGTTTATACATAGCTTTGTTGGGGTTTCTTTGCCATTTTTTGTAGTGCGCAGAATAAAAATTAGTTTGCTTTCGAACCACCATGCTGCCATTTTTAATCAGAAGTAACGAGTAATGGCTAACGTAATTTTATAGCAGATACCGTAAAATAATAAGGACATTGCTTTACTGTTAAGAAGATATTCCACTTTAAGCGAGCGAGACGCCTCTGGGTTTTGCGTCACGCCTGCATTTCAAGGGTCAGACTTGCCGCTCATTCAAACTGGAAGCGGATCCGCGTTCGCAAGGCGGTTGCGAACGCGGTTCTAAAAAGATCCAGTAAATTGCACGCGCACTCGATGACATCATGCGCGCGTGCAATTGTACTGCATCTTTATACAACCGCGTTCGCAACCGCTTTGCGAACGCGGATCCGCTTCCAGTGTGAATGAGCGGTTACTGTTTCCCGACACCAGCACGATTGACGGCTTCGCCCAGGTATTTGAATGTTTATTGATACGGAGAAGAAGGGGAAGAGCGCGACGGCTTGCGGCCGTAGTGCGTTCTGGCTTGCGTTCTAGCTTGCAGTCAGATAAAAAGCCCACCGCTGAAAACCACCCTCTGTACGGAGTCTAAAACACGATAATCATCAAATGGGAGTGTACGTAGAGGTATAATTATCCGATAAAAAGTTCCGCTTGATTCCTAAACGAATAATGCCGGCGTCCAAGTATACCTTCATATCAAATTGTTAGAACTGTAGGGAAGATTGTGTGTTTCTTGAAAAAAGATTTCGGCCCCTCCCATCCGGTCCGCTTTTCTATAGGCCTCAAATAACGCGGACCAATCTTTCCTTTTGTCACAATTCCATTTGGCTGCTTCCGCAATTTATGAATGTTGTAGACTGGTCCAGTGGCTTAGTGCTCACTTTTTGAATGGAACCGAAAATAAAAACGGACCAATACAAGCTGAATTATGCAAGACACTTCAAGAGAGCCAATCATAGTGAAAATGAACTTCTCTAATGTGGTAAGTAGGGTCAGCCAGTTCATAATTTTTTATCCACTTTTGAAAGGCTCCTGAAAAACAGGAGTCATGCAGTTTAGAGAAGCTCGTTTTAGCGAACACCGTTTTACCGACCCCAGTTCATCGAATGCTTTTATAGAGAAACCAAGTTTAGAGAAAATGGCGATGAGCCTCCTTTTAGCGAATTCGGTCGCCGCGATCGACGTGTGCGGATAACTCTGGTGAGTTAACATTTTTGTAATGAGCCGCCGCGGACTGCCGGCCGCGAAGCGGCGGGAGCGCAGCGGGGGGCTTGGGTTAACACAAGCACCAGTGGTACACGCGCGAAGCAGAAAACCCTTTTTTCATTAGCGTCCCCTTTTCGATCAACGGCACTTCTCTAAACTGAGGCTCTGCTTTCTCTAAACTATACTTCGATAAACCGTGCCCGTTCTCTAAAACGTGCTTCGACGAAATGGCATTCTATCAACCGTAGTAAACCCCTGAAAAACAAGAACCAGGTCAAGTTGAGTCTGGGTTTTTTATGTCCTTTCGGCGCTCCTCTAAACGCACAGTGTTCGGTTTCTAAACGCTGTTTCTATTTTGGCACGGAAATAAGGCAAAAATACGCAATATTTATTCGCACCGGGGCAATGAAATGTAGTCTTCTATTTCCAGCAATCTGCTTTCCGCCATGCTTCCATCATGACACGGGATCTGTCGGCGGCTTTGTGGTTGATTTGGGAGAACCGGGGGGTCCTCGCGATGTCGCGGTGTATGTGTGTTGACAGGAGACCGTTCGGCAACTTTGAGCTGACGCCGTCTGAGCTTATCGTTGGCTGGAATGTACGGGGGCCTGAAGAAAGGAAGAGGGAAGGGGGTAGGGTTTTTGGGAAAATGAAGAAGAAAAGCGGAGGCATGCGGTTTAGAGAAGCTCGCTTTAGCGAACGCCGTTTTACCGACCCCAGTTTATCGAATCCCTTTATAGAGAACCCAGTTTAAAGAAAATGGCAATGAGCTTCCTTATAGCGAATTCGGCCGCCACGAAGCGGCGTGTGCGGGTAAATCATTTGAGTTAACATTTTTGTAATGCCCCGCCGTAGACTTCCGCCGCTTTGCGGCGGAAGCGCTGCAGGGGGCTTGGGTTAGCACGCGCACCAGTGATACACGCGAGAAGTAGGAAAGCCTTTTTTAAATATTGTTCCCTTTTTGAGAAACGGCGTTTCTCTAAACTGTCTCTTCTTTCTCTAAATCGTGTTTCGATAAAACGAGCCCGTTCTCTAAAACGTGCTTCGATGAATTGGCATTCGATCAACTGTAGTAAACCCAAGAAAAGAGGGGGAAAAAGGGCAGTGAGTGACGTATAAGTTTGTCCTGTGAAATGAAGTTTTTAGCTGAGGAAGTGGCTGAGTGGCTAACTAGGGTGCCTACATGTTTCCGCCGCTCCGCTGTTTAGGGTGGCGACAACGTTTCTGATACCTGTGGCCGACAAACCGGTGTTGCCTACCTCGTCACCATGGCAACCTGCGCTGTTTTCGTCGACCATTTTGTTACACTCGCCGGTCCTGTGCTCGAACTACGCCTCTAATTGTCGTCGGCGCTAGGGAGCGCCCACCGCTCTAGTTCCAACGGCGAGGCCCCGGCGTCCGATGCCGGTCTGATGCGTTTTATTTTGTCGCGGAAATTCGCGTTTCGCTAAGAGCAATGCACATTTCCTGCTCGCAACTTCCAAATATGAAACACCAGAATAAAGAGAGCGACAGCCACCACGACCGCCATCCTGCGGAGTCTCCGACTCCTCTCGTGAAGGGAAACGGAAGTGGTCTCACAGTGTTGCCGGTGTTTTGAGACTACAGGCATTCAACGTCGTTTACGTTTAGCGAAATAAGAAGTGGAAAAAATTGGCGGTGGGAGAGCATCTCTGAAGGGTAACGAGGCGCTAGCGCCACTCTAAAGCGGACCAAAAACTTTGCAGGCACCGCAGGGCTAACCCGTCTCAGCTGAAGGCTTCATAAACTGTACAAAGCAAGCCAATTTTTTTTTTCGTTTGAAACTTCGTCTGTTTTGTTCAGTGTTTTGTCTTTTGTTCGTTACCCCCCCCCCCCCCCCTCTCTAGTTTGCAACTATGCTCAATTTATTTCTCACGTACGTAAATCGGGGAATCAGGGAGCGACTGAGTGATTCCGCGCCGGGCTGCTGGCCGTACCATTAAGTAGATGACTACCTAATCATGCATGAAGAGCAGACAGACCCTGAGACTATCCTGCAGGCCTTCTCGTCGGGTCCCGCAGACCTCGTCTTCAAAAAGGAGGACACCTCCGACGGAACTCTCTAATTCTTAGACCGGTACTTAGACCTGCGTTTGGCGACCCATCCCGGGGGAATCTGCTGGGAGTATAGGCAAGGGACGGAAGAAGCCAGTTCTGCATTTCGCTAGCGCTCACTCCAAGACCGTTAATTAAACCAGGGCTTGTAAGGTCCCTTATGACGTCAGCGCGTTCTAGATCCTGCCTTCGTTATGCGGAGAATATTGTCCGGCTGCAGACGTGGAGTTTGAGGAAGGCTGGCTTTCGCGACGACTTGCAGGACAACTCGCTCAAGAGGATACGTTTCGCCCCTCCTACTTCAACACCGGCACCCAGGCAAGGGAAGGGAAAAGTGGCCGTCATTGCTTAAATACACAACACAGCGCATCGGCTAAAAGCGCTCGCGTCTAGATTCGAAGTAGGGGTGGCGTTCCGCTGCAAATTCAAACTCAGTTAACAAAATGGCTAATTACACTCCCCTAAGTAAGACCTGCTCTAAGATGCGCTGGCATCAGTTCGTCCCCTGTAAACAAGAGAGGGTCTACTCTATCCCGTTCCCCTGCGGTGGAGAAAGCATAGGCCGGACTGGCAGGTGTATCAACGACCGCCTGCGGGAGCAGACAGGCGCGGAGAGGCATTATGGGACACGCTGTCGGAAACAACGGACGGATGGAGATTCCTTGCTCTCTTATGTCATGATGTAGCCGAAGAAAAGATGGAGGCGAGGAAAGGCAGCGCGTTGCCTTCTGGGTTGGGAAACTCACTCTTGAAACCTGGGAAGCTAGAGTCCACCGAGACTGAAAGGTAACGCAAACCATTCTCTGAAATGGGGAAGAGAACTTTCTCCTACTCCGTGCCCTTTCCCTCTCAAAATTTCTCTTTTCCCTCGCTTCAATTGGATCGGGCGTGACACGTAACAGTTGCGTTCTTATGACCCCGCGCGATTCGCTGGTCTGCTAGACACCAACGCCATCACTGGGCGAGGCCTAGCGGTGGCTCCTTTGCTTACGGTCCGGCCGTTTTCTTTTTTTCCTTTCTTTTTTACCAGGACCTCGACGACAACGCGATGCCATTATGCACTGCTAAGGATTGCACAAAAAGCATTGCGAAAGAAGACCGTTTTTGCCGTCCCGACGGGAAAAGAAAATCTTCAGCGACGAAGATATGGCGTTTTAGTAAATAGTTTTGGCTCTCCCGCTACGCTACACGCTAGAGCGACGACGCTACTGCGAATGCGCGCTGCTAGCGGAAACACTGCGGAGCTGCGGAGGCTAGCAGAGGCGTGCTATCGGACCAAAATAGCGAGGTGCGTAGCGCGGCGTGCTAGCGTGGGTCTCGTGAGACGAGTCTTGGCGGGATAAGGGCTGGGAAAGCCAGCGAGGGACGCAATGGAAGATGACCGCCACGCCGCGCCAGTCCGGTCTGTGTGCTTCGCTATCGTGGTTCTAAGGGGTGGGTTACATCCTGCTGCTGCGAGAACTAGCCGCGACAAATCTGTTCCACGACTGCAACAGGTAGCGATTTATGGCTAACGTCAAGGAGTCTAAATAGTAGGAGGGGGTGCCTTGTAATAGTTGTGAAGCCTAGTCATCAAAAGTTTAAACGATTTTGTGGCCAACGTGACCGTCGATCTCAGTGGCGTAGGGGGGGGGGGAGTTTGGGGGGTCAGAACCCGACCCCCCCCCCCCCCCCCATATTCCGGGGGGGGGGGGGGGACACTCGAGAGCCGGAGACCGCCCCAGCCCGTATCAGTCGGTTCTCCTGCCTCCTTTTTCACCATCTTGACATACTGAAAAAAGCGAGGATCTTTCGCATTGTTTTCTTATTTCACATGTGGGATTTCGCGTATTGTATCGTCGACGTGTGGCGATTGAATCTTCTTTTTCCGGCGTGTTTTTCTGTCACAAAAACCGGCCAGGTCCCGCAGGGCCACGCGTATTGTAAAGGGCGCCGCGTCGGCTGCCTGCGGGGCCATATGGTCGCGACTCGCCGCGGCTGGTGTGACACTCCCTGGTTGGCACTAGTTAGCACTTCGCCGGTCCCGACTGGGACCCTAACTTGACTTGTTTATGGCCTCTGCGACTCCCATTCGGGGGACGCTTTTGCTCGATGCTTGGGCGCTACCACTTCTTAGAATCCGGAAATGAGTTTGCCAGATGCCCCAGTTGAGCGTTTTTGGTGTTGACTTTGTTTGGAGCTGGGGGCAACGAGTGTCTTCGCCGCAGTGACGATAATTTTTTGTGTGTGTGTGTGTGAGTGTTTCGCGATTGTAGGGGAGCTGGTGTGTTTTGTTTACTTTATTAGCAAAGAGCGCCGTTCGGTTGAAACTGGGAAACGGCGCGGCAGTCGACTTGGAAGGTTCGAGAGCGCAACCCGCTCTTCCTATCGGCTCCGGGCGTAACCTCGGGCACCGCGGTAAAGGGGAAGACCCGTCTGGACACGGAACGTCACCTGCACCTGTGATGCTACTCTGCATGCGGTCTTCCTCTGCCGGAATACCCCAGTGCGTCGACCGTCTGTGACGCGACAGCGTCTGAAGCTAACAACCACCACCTCTGGCGCACCGCGGCCACGTCGAGACAGAATCCATCGCAAGCAACCGACCTCAGGTGCTCTCACGCCTCTGCGAGCCTCGTCGTGCCGGACTGCGCCAAAGTGCGGGTTACCCACCGGATTGCGGCACAACCTTCGTCCGTGAAATTCCAGAAAAAAATTGCGAAGTAAAGCAAAGTGTCAGGAAACCGCGGACGACGTGGCAACTCCAAGACCATGGGGAGAAAACATAAAAGCCGGGGCCTGCGGCCTGCATACACTATCATGGAGATCTCCTCTCTTCCCCTGTGTAAGGACGGCGGGAAAGATCCCCTTCGAGAGGTAATAGCTTTTAGACCCCGCCAGCTTTGGTGCTTTTCAATTAGGGGCTCCCCGGATGTCTCATCTAGCTTAGACGACTTTTCGGAAGGCGGCATCGGTCTTTGTGCTCTGTGTCACGAACCCCGCTAACCGCAGAGCATGGCATAGCGCAGAGCAAGTCGCCGTCCCCCGAGCGGGGGTGAGAAGACTCAGAAGAGCCCTTGAGGGCAAGGTCACTGGGTCGGGAGATGGGGGAATGCCCAGGAGCGGTAATTGAACCCACAAGCTCTGTCTGTCCGGTGCAACGCCTCAGCGGCTAAGGCGCTGTCTGGACCAGCAGAGGTTGTAAACTCCTTGTTAATTTTTTCGCAAATTGTTGCCCCCTTGTCCTAAATAGAAAAATCAAAAAGTCGCCCTCTCCACCCTTCATTTTATATTTCAAAACTCGCAAGCCCTGACGTCACTCTACAGTCAAGACCGGAAGAGTGGTTCCCGCTTGCAGCGTCGTCAAATAAATCTACGTCTTTTGAAGCAATCGCATTTGAATGCATTTACAGGGTGTCCCAGCTATCTCAAAGTAAGCTGGAAAAAAAAAAACGGAATGCTCTAGGCGAATGAAACTAACTGTTTGCTTTTAGCAGTCGTCTTGACAAAGACAGTGGAAAGGGGGGGGGGGTGTGGACCCCCCCCCCCCCCCCCCGAAATAAAATCCTGGCTACGCCACTGGGTGCGCGTGACCTGCAGACTTGTACCGTACGGATTACAAGTAATCAAATTACTTGTAATCACGAAAATAAACCCTGGAGAAGGGGAACAAGAGGGACAGAGGACAAACACAATTCTCCAAACACAGCTAGGTGACTGGTGCGCGACCGAAAAAATCCGCCTGGTCCGGGTATCGAACCCGGGACCTCTCCATTACAGGTGGAGAGGTCCCGGGTTCGATACCCGGACCAGGCGGATTTTTGAACACAACATATAACTTGTCGTGACAAGTTATAGGTTGTGTTTCAAAAAGCACGGTGAAAGCTTCGAGTCATCGCACCGGTGCAAAAGCATGTCACGACCACGTGATTTCTCAATCCGCTTTTGAGTCGAGGATTAAAGCTAAGGAGGAATGAAAACTAATTTGCGACTCCTTTAAGCGTATTACAATATGAATATAAATGAAAAAGGGGGGGGGGGGTGTATACGTGAGTGGGATGCTCTGCTAATCTTTGAGGATGTCACTTTCAGCTGAGTCATTGGGTGGTTATTTTTTGTCTCAGCGGCATGGTAGCCTGATAGTGCTCATAACGGCGCGGACGGTGATATCGCACCACTAACCCAACTAGAGAACTACAAGCAGCCGTAAAGCACGTGAGTAATAGGCAGTTTCATGATACTCCTAAAACATATGGTTTCGGGAACAATTCTTTTTAAAATAAATGCCACCAAAACGGCGGTCGTCGCACAGAGCTTCGCCTAAAGGCTAGCCCACATGGCGCGTTTTTCACCGCGTCTGCGTCGCGTCTGCGCCTGCGTTTTGACGTCACTTCCGGCGCCGGGTAGAAACGCAGCGCTTTTAGGCGCATTCCGGCGTATCTGGAGGAGCCAGATATTTTGGGTCTAGGCGTCGCGTCTCCCGCTGCGTCCAGAAGGCCACAACCAATGAACGGCCGTGTTCACTAGTTGCAAGGAGCGTTTGAGTTTCCGCCACTGTAGGACTGTAGTTTTCGGCACAGACCTTGCGACAATGGGGATAATAATAATAATAATAATAATAATAACACTTTTATTCGCACAGATTGCGATACCCACTTGGCAGAGTGCAAGGCTAGGCAGAAAGGTTGATGAGACCCTTGATGAGACGCTGCTAGCCCACCGCCGAGTAGGGAAAGGGATACGGGAGAGGAAAATAAATACAAACTCAAAACAGAAAGATACACGTGTAAAAACGGGTAACAAACCTGCGCCATTCCAAAACAAAGCAGAGCAAAGCGCGCGCGGGCGCGCGCATACACACTCACACACACATACGCGCGCGCACGCGCGGAGTTTACAAAATTTGCACGCCCGCGGCCTTAAAGGCCGCTGTACAAACGGGACGTTTTGCAGGGAAAAACCTTTTCTCCCGAAGCTGGGGCACGGGGAGGGAAAGGGCCAGCGTTGGATGGAAAGGGGTGTATCTCAAAACGTCCCATTCGCATTTGAACCTTGCACATTTCAACCCATTCTCATTTGGTCCTTCTGGCTTGAACCTTCTCATAAGATCCGAATCGTGTTTTTCGCAACTGGACCCATTCTCATTTCGCCCGTTCGCCCTACGACCGAATGGCGCTAGTTCGGCATGCTTCTAACGACGTTTTGCCTTCGCGGCTTTGTTGATGAGCCTTACCTTGCTTGGACCCCCAATATACCATCAGATATATGTTATGTGTAGAGGTACGCACTGGAGAATCGTATATTGACGCCTGCTTCCCTTCCTCTACGCAAACGGGAAAAAAAAAAAAAGCGATGAACATTTAATTTGGAAATTTTGTTTGAACAGAAATAGCACACATAATAGCAGTGGTTCTCAATCATTGATGTTTCGCGGACGCCTTGTAGAAAGGCGGAGATGATGGAGGACCCCGTTCGGGGTGAGGGGAATAGAAAGGTATAGGTTATTATGATAATGATTTAAAAATGGATATAACTAAGTGCTAATGTAAAGTAGACTTATCTCATTGACATACACACGAGAATACTCTCCCGAAAATTGGAACGTTTCTTCTCAACGTGAAGAAAGACAACTAATATCGCTGTGCATGAGTGATGAGACAGGGCTTCGCGGATCCCTAGGATGTCTTCGCAGACCCCCTTTTGAGAACCACGGCATAGAAGTGGTGGCATTGTCCCAAGTCGAGAGATCTCAAACAACGTGACATTTCGGAGTATGATCTGACTGCGATAAATAGTTGGTCTGTTTTATTGTCAGCTAGTAGCTTTTCACGACGACCTCCACGCACTGCTAAAATCCTTAGCAGTGAAAGTATGCCTGTAGTGTGGCTGGAACACACATACACACACACACACACACACACACACACACAAACGCACACACAAATTATATCAATGTATTGATATTACCCCCAAAAAACGGTTTTGGTGTAGAAAGAGTCAAGTGCGACGGGTCAAAGCGAGATATTCTTCAGAATCGCTGTTTTGAAAAGGGCCAGGTGAAAAGGGCGAAACTAGAGCGGGCCCAAATGAGGAGGGTTGGAATGCGAAAGACGAAACGAGAAAGGACCAAATGCGACAGGTCCAAGAGAGAAGATCTTTCTGAGAATGGTTGTTTTGAGAAGGGCCAAGTGAGAAGGTCGAAACGAGAACGGGCTCAAATGATAACCACCCGATGGAAAGAGCGTCTAGAGAATGGGATTAGTCTCGGGGCGAGCCATCTTCTCGAGAAAGAGTGGGGACGGAACAAAGCTGGCCGTGGAGGTTCCGGCTACCAGGTGGAAGAAAGATAAGCTTGTCAAACGGCGACCTCGGATGCGAGGACGGGCACGTCAGAGAATTTGAAAATAGCTGCTTGATTAGCTGGACGACCCAGTGCGGACTACTGGCTCTAAAAGGTGACTCGGATGAAGAAAACTCGTTTTGCTCCAAAACTCTAAAAGCATTCTGGAACGTGAACTCTTGCCACAAATAAAAATAACACATGCATGAAAAACTTCGAAGGCACCTAAGCTTTCGCCTATGATGTGAGAATCCGTGAGCATTACAGCCAGAATTATGTTGGCGCAACTTACAATAAAGAAAGAAAAAAAAAAGTTATGTTGGCGCAACGGATAGCGCGCTAGTTTCACGATCAAAAGGGCCTAGCTTCAAAACCGGGCAGGGGATGATTTTTTTATCCTGTTCTTTTTTTTTTTTTCGTTGATTTTTGTTTTGTTCGGTCACGTGACAAGAAAAATCACATAAACAGACATTGTTTTGGCACGTCACCCAGAGATTTTTTATTACTTCTTCTTTTCTTCTGCCCTTTTTTTCCCCTTTTTTTTCGGTTTACGCTCCCTTTCGCAAAACTCTTTGCACCTATTTCGCGCTACTTTGGCGTGAGCCAAATTATTTTATTTATGGCAGGGAATTCTGCCGTACGTATCTTACGTTACTATAACCAACCCTGGCTTGCAATTCGCATAGAGAATTTCGTCCGGCAACCAGTTTGGGAATGACGAGGCCGAATTTGAGTTATAATTTTTTTTTTTTAGGTATAAGCATAATTTTGGCCTCGTTATCCGTCGGTCTCTATGATTGGCTCTTCAAGTAACTTTTGGGAAGGTAGATGACGGGCATTTTTAGAAAGCACGTGTGTCGACGAGAGTGAACATTGCTGAAGCGCCTCCAGTGTGATTTTGGCCTTAAATAACTGGAGGCCCCGGGCAAGCCACCCTATGTAGCAAAGAATCTACCTTTCTGGTTTCATAGAGAGCTATGAAAGCCAGAAGGGACGAATTCCAGCCGAGTCAAACTACCGGCTTGCAAACGTAATCGTGTTGATAATAGCGCAAAGGAGTTTGTATGACTCTCTCTGGCGGGTGTGCAGAGGGTAAAGGCACGGAAGTTAGATACGCTTTTGCCTATTCACCTCCCGAACGGTTGGGTATTGGCTGCAGAGATCTATTTCGCTTTGTTTTATTACCGGGATTATATCTTGATTTCTGTGTTCCTAATTTCACAGAGAGAACGAAATCGCTTTTCTCGTGTGGTGTCACGGCGGGGAGACAGAAATCAGTGTACCGAAATTCAACGCTTGTTCTCGTTCTATAGCG
Organism: Ixodes scapularis; assembly: GCF_016920785.2. Lineage (NCBI taxonomy): Eukaryota > Metazoa > Arthropoda > Arachnida > Ixodida > Ixodidae > Ixodes > Ixodes scapularis. Next base: position 165,023,604 of record NW_024609868.1, on the reverse strand, counting down.
CTTCTAACAACCGTGCGATCACGGCTGTGCAACGTTAAGATTGTATAAGCTGCCATTACTTGTACTCGTATTGCATCGTGAGGGAACGACTAAGACTGGGTAAACAGGAATAGGGAGAATGGGTGCGTGTGATTTGTTGAAGTTCGAATCAACAAATCGAGCTTCAACTAATGCGATAGCATTGCACTCATCCAACCAGGTATATGAGTTTTCAGATGGAGTATTCGCGTCCCCAGCTCGACGCTCGCCCTTCCGCGGCGGAAACGGTAAGCGCTCTAGTGAGGGTCCCCCGATTCTCCTGCTCAGCGGGCATGGTGGAACTGCTCGCGATCATGGCTTTCGAATTGTCATTTCTGAATGCAAACAATACTCTTCATTGTCCCAACGTAGTGCTGAAGCCGGTGTGGGATTGTACCTTACTGGAGAGTTTTAGTATTGCGCGTAGAAGCAAACGCAAGCGGTGTGTGGTTGCGTTAGAGTTGCGTGCCCCACGTTGTGTGTGCGCCTCATCACCATGCGCCATCCAAGACCGCAGTTTTGGACTCCGCGCACGCGCAGTGAGGAACACGCAAAGCTAACGTAAACACACAGCGCTTGCGTTCGCTCGTATACGCAGCACGAAAACTTACTACTGTTTGACCGGCTTCCAACGCCAACGAAAGACGTGGTGGTGCAGTGAACAGAGGTGCAAGCAGGTAGGCGTTCGTTCGAACTGGAAAGGCTGAGATTGTCAAGACGACGGAGCGTAAAAATGAAAGTACCTAAACGTTATGAAAAAATTTTTAATTAAAAGAACTTCATTTATTTTTTGGGGGGCATTTTGTCTAGATGAATATTGGCGCCGATTTTGGACTTTTGCCCATTGTCAAAAGTCGCGACTTTGATAGCAAAATATACTTTACCCACAATTAATGTAATTTTACACGGATTTTCTACATTAGCTAGAATGTTTTCATTGATTTCAGACTACCTTTATTTTATTACTTAATAATTAAAAATGCTACAATTCGCACCAGTGACGATTATTAGCACACTTTTGATTGTCACATCTGTTCGCGCGTTTGAAATTAGATCACAAGCAACAATTACATTAAAGCTTGAAAAATTACGTATTAAAATATCTTAAGTTTAATAATATTATTAATACAAATCACGGCAATATATGCCAAGATCACAAAAAAACGCCATTTAACCACAATAGTCTTTCCAGAAAGGTATATTTCTTTTAGCATATGAAAAAAACTCTGACGTCGTTATCAAGATAGACAAACAGTCAAACACTGGATGGAATATAAAGTCATATGCGTAACGCGTTGCTATAAAAACGCACACACACATTTCAGCTATCTGACATTGATTCGATCTTTGGGTGGTTGCAGTGAGGACAGCGTTTGTTACTTTATACGTTTTGTGGACATATTGTAAAAATTGGAATTATTCTCTTATTCTTGTGCTGAGAATAATGTTAAACTAATTAATCATCTAGATACCCAAAAAACCAATTAAATTGCCCGCAGTTCATAATTTCCCATGACAATTATCTGAGCGAGAAAAGGCAGCGAGAACGCGCAAATATATGCACTGATGCTTTTCGCGAACAGACGTCTCTAACCAAGACGTTGTTCGCGAAGTTTTCGCGAACAACGTCTCTAACCAAGTAATTACGATGTGAGACACATCTGGAGTTATGAAAGAATCCGAAATTAAGACCTATATCGAGAAATTAAATCCAAAATAGAGGTTAGTTTCCGTTTAGATCCAGAATTAAAATGCGCATCCTTGCGTAAATATTGCACTAAACACCGTTCTTGTTTTTCAGGGTAAAAAGGTGACCTGCGCTCATAACAGCCTAGCTTCCTCGTATTGCCAGAAATAATTTGTGTCGGTCAGTGAAGCCAACACACTGGACAGGCTCAACAGCGGCACGCATCTCCGACCCTCACTATAACCGCCATCTTAGAAAATGAGTGGCGCCAGAACGGTATATACCTTCCAAGTGTGTGATTCGTATTCTGCCAGTGGTACCTCAGCTAGATTAAATATCAGAATACACGTTGAAAAAAAAAAAGTTTACGGTGACTCGATTTGCACCCGCGCCGAATCACGTTTCACGTAAGCGTAATCTTGGGTTCGATACCCGACGAGGGGTCTTCAATCATAAAAATATTTTGATTACGATTATTTGCAGTACTAAAAATTTGAAAGTCAAGCAGTGAAGACAATGGTGTTCTTATAAATATTATAAACATTTTATTTTACACTGTTTGAATACGCTGCCGTCGTTATGTCCTTCAATTATTGGCTAGCTTGTGGCGGACAGGGAGGTCTTGCAGGACCATATGATAGGACCTACACTAAACCTGCCGCGCTTCGAAAAATGCTAGTCCAATGCATGAAAGCTTGTTCAAGGCGGACGGAGCGTTGCGCATCCGGCAAAGCGCATTCGGTCGCTGCCCGCGGCGTTTTTTTAATTTCTTTCTTCTCATTTTTCGAGCAGGGAAACAATTTTTAGTCAAGCAGCAGGCTCCCTTTTCGGCGGGTTAAGCCGGATTAACGGAGGCGTCTCCTAATCCATTCTCCGTGTTGGCTCCTCGGGGGAGCCAACGTACGGCGGCCTCGGCTTAGGCTCCGCCAACGCTCGCAGCAGGGCGAACATGGGTGGTTACGCCCTTCCCCCCGCGGTGCTCGGGGCCGGAGAACTCCAAAAAAAAACGCGGCAATGGCGCCCTCTACTAGCATCCACAGAAAGAGTAACATCTTTGGCGGGCATGTTTTAAGAAAGCTGGTTCTTTGCATAAAAACAAACGGAAATAAACTCTTTTTTTATGAACCTTTATTGGAGATTGGTACAAAATGGCAGGCACGGGATGGCTTTTAAAAAATTTGTTTACAAGTTTTTGCGGCATAATTACTATTGTTTTTATACAACCCCGACTCACCGGAGATATGAGGTAGCGCGTCCAGAGTAAGGTGCGTGCTGACTTCTGTGTGCATTCACGGTACGTCTGGAGGGGAGACGAGGGTTGGCAACCTTCAGTAGTCTGTGTCGGCTACGATATTGCCGATGAAAGCCAAAATGGAAGAGTAGCAGTAGACGCTATCGAATGCGATACTCGAGCCAGTTCAAACACTTGTGCTGTTTTCTAAGTGGTTGCGGTGGTAGAAATGGCAGAGTTGGGATCGCCGATAGATAGGTTTCAACGTACAGATGGAACGTTCCATGGCAGTATACTGAGTTCTATTATCGTTGGCTGTACTGCTGTTTCGCTGTAAGGTGCCCGCAATAGTTACCAAAAGGCTGCCCGACTGTTTCCTAATGTTGCGAGACAACTGAGGAACACCCGCAAAACTATGCCACGCAGCTGTGGCGTGACAGACTCTAGCAACAAAAGCAAGACATTGTTGCCCCGATAATGGGGAAGCACTGCCGCGAGGAGCGCTGCCTGGTCATGCAGTGCAAATGTTGAGAAGATGCATGCGGCAACAGTTGGCAAAAAATGATGTTCAGTACAGTCCAGTTGTGGCACGCAACGTCTGCCGAATAGGTTTGAGCAACAGTCAACCAACAATGGTGTCCAGTGTTTTCGCAACAATTCCTCGACAATCTATTCCAACCTAGCGCGAAACTGTTGTGTCGTACGGTTGGAACACTTTTGGAAAGCAATGTTTGGCGACTGTATTCTGGCACTGTAAACGCAAACTGTTTTTGAACCCGCCACGGGAACAGTTTAGCAACATGAGGACAGCACACATTTTGCTGGGTAAAAGCAATGCTTCGGTTACTGTTGCGAGCATGCAACAATCCACGGTTGACCGACATAGTTGCCGCAGTGCTTTAGCAGCGGACACCTCCGCAGTGTTATGACTGTTGCTACAACATTGTTGCGCGATTGCAGTAAAACTGTTTTCTGTTGCGAAACTTTGTTGCGCAGACTGTCTCCACAACATAAATTGTTACCTGGGACCCAGATTTGTGCTGCGAGCGCACCTGCAATATAAAAGTTGAATAAACATGAGATAAAAAGTGAGACGTCTAAGATTCTTTGTAATGTGAAATTAGAGCACAGATCTTGAAAAGGAGGATGGGAAGGTATGCCCTCCTCCCCCTCCCCTTCTCTTCTTCTGCTCCCTCCCATTTAGCGGGAAATTTCCCTTTAATTTAGCGGGAAAATTTCCCCACTAAATTTAGCGGGTTAAGTTTCGCACTAAACTTAGAGCGGATAATGATGTCACGTGACCTCAACACCAATGCAGTTTTCCCGCTAAAAGTAGTGGGGAAACTGACGTCGCATGACCGTGTCACGTCATCCATAAAAAAATTCAGTTTCTCAGCTAGACTTAGCGGAAATATTAACGTCACATGACCTCAACATTCATTCAATTTCCTGCCAAGTTCAGTGGGGCGGTTACGCCGACAGCGACGCCGCGAAATGCGGAAACAGGTGCCTAAGAGCTGCGCTCAAAAAAACTAAATGCCTCAGGTGAAATAAAGTGAAAATTAGAGATAAGACAAAGAAAAGAGAATCTAAGATGCCGTTCTGGGGTCTTTCCGTTTGTCCGCTCTCAAATGTTTTGATTTGAAGAAATGTTTATCTCTTCATTCATACCCAGGGAACCTCTCCCAGTTTCAGCATGAATGCAATAAATCAATGCAGACTTGACCTCGTGAACTATAATGCACATGAAAATGAATGTTTGCCACATAGTCATGTATGAATTGGTGGCTCAGATCTCTAAATAGATTTGTAGTGAGGAACATACTTGAATAAAACTTCTAGCCTTCGAATTCAACAGTTTGAACTTCCATAAAGAACACAGTATGGCAGATTTCTTTTTGTGACACATCCGAAATGGTACAGCACTCTCATCCTAGCATGCCTGACAAGAATTTACATTTTTTTGTGCGATTCTAATGCCCATACAGCCCCCTTAAAAAAATCCTTTGTAGAGCTTTTTAATGGTTCTTACTTAGCTCGCACGACAGATTCGGTACCTTGAATTCTCACTCGGCATCAACAGTTTTATATATTCATGTAATAGCGAAAGACAAGTTGTATGAGCTTGAGTACGGCTGAACAAGCACACAAAAAAAAAATACTGTCGAAAACTCAAATGTCAAAATAAAAATAAGGTAGAATGTGGATACCATTATGGATATAGTCATGAATACAGTTAGCAGATTCAATATGAAGAATATGTGTTAGACGCACGCTCAAAGAAACCTGTTGCATCTATATTCATTCAAATTAATTCGCAGAACCCAGCGCTGCAGTCTCAGGTGGGAGTTCGCTGAATGAGTCTACCGAAAATGAGTGTAGACGGAAAAAGCAGTTTGATCTGCGACAATGAGCATTACATAAGTGACATGTCATTATTACTGTTACAGTGCCGAATGTTTCAAACTGTCAGTCGCGTCATTCTGTGAGTTCCCTCCGTATATTACAGGGTTTGGCCCCCTCGAATGCTTTGCGAGAAAAATGATGAACTGGAAATATCTAGCGTAGTTCTAGAAAAACTATTTCCAGAATCTTATCTCAGCACCGTAAAGAATATAAAAAGTTTCTAGAGACAAGGTTAGTGCAGAAGTTGCATAAACTAAATACTTTGTTTTGCGAAACCATCTTGCCGTAGTAAACATATAAAGTTCCCCGAGGTAGAGCTAGTCATTACGAATGATTGTGCCCATTGTGTACCATACAAATTTAATTTGCAGCTTACAATATTCACAGACTCAACCAACTCTGAATAAGTGGACCACTTGGCATTAAAGATTGATCTCACCATGACTGTCAGCAAACATCTACATAATAATTTCCATGAACCTATGTATTTCACGAAAATATTTGGTGCGAGCTGCTTAAAACACAATAGCACTTTCTAACACTAATAGAAAGCCTGTAGTGGGCCACAACGTAAGCAGTTTTCACTTCATTCATAACGAAGAGCAATTACACATATGTGAACCATGAATATAGGCCTGCACTGAATTGTTTTCTTAAGTTGAAGATGCTATGCTTTGAATACTATATAAATCTTTGCAGAACTGACAATGTGCAAGTTCCTGTTTTTTTATATTTCACATCTCTTGACTGCTAGATGTGGTAGGTACATAAGATTGATGACACCAACGTAACAGAACAATTATTTTAGCAATTTGTTAGGGTATAGACCTTTTATGTGTACTCTCGTCCCCAGCCACCTAATAGGCGTATCCGGTATGGGCGACGAAAAAATAATAAAACCTGTCAACCTGTAAATAGTAAAAGAAAGGCAAAATGAGAAAGTGTGACGGTTACGCTTATATCCTAAATGCCTTATATTGGCGTGGAAAAGGCAAAACAATGTTTTCGCCCATACTGGAAGTGACGTCAATTCAAGATGGCGGCGCACTTGCAGAAAAGGTCTATAGCACGAGCAAAGCGATCTGCGGAAAGTTATTTCTGTGACACCGTCGAACCTACATCTGTGGGCTTTAAGTTCACATGTTAATCATGTCGCAGACTCCTTTTTGTAATTCGAACTCTATCCAACTGAAGATTTGAATATGTTTTTTGCATTTTAGGCTTAGTAGTGCTTTTGCTGTTCTATTAATAGGTAAGAAGAATGCTTATTTCAAGTGGCATACGTAACACCTGGTGGCACGAGGACTCCCCTGTCGTGACGCTGATCGAAAGTCACAGGCAGGGAGATACTGCGATGCTCTTGTTGATGGGATTACCTCCCCCATAGTCCTGGCCAGACAACAGAAATATTGAGTCCAAGCTTGTGGCCACTGGGATCTCCAGATCTTGAGGCACCCAAGTAGCTGAAAATAAAAACAAATCACAATCAAGTACATGGCCGAGCTACATTAATATGGCTAGCATATTCTTTCGTGATCAGCACATAGATCCTTTTATTTTAGTCATAGTCACCCCCCAGGACAAGGCCACGTAGGCGTTAAAATGATGGGTACCAAATTAAAGGGAAGATGGGGCACTTCTACATTTGAGAAAAAACGCATGAATTGCGTTCATTTGGCCTTTAGAATAACAGATATCAAAATTATATTTCAATGCGACGCGCCGGAGAGCCACAAGAGCAATTTCAAAATAGGGCTGAAGCCCCGCCCCCCTAGCCTTGGGCAGCCAAAAGAGCCGTCGATGACGTCACGGACAGCGACTGTCTTTCGCGTTTTTCTCGCGTTTACCAATACTTACGCAGCAAATGGTTTGGGTATTCGGGTTCACGGGGTAAAAATACACTAGAATTCACTTCTAACTCATTTTTTCCAAGAAGCTCCGTAGCTTCCCTTTAAGGCGAATGATCAAATGCATTCATTTAACCGACTTTCGCCCCAACCTGAGAGATTTCTGTCAAATATTCACATTCAACTGTAAAGACTATAAAGTAAACTACTACTGCAATGCAGAGCCGTGTACTGGGAGAGTTTAGCCAGTGGGTGTGGCGACGAAAGCGCCGAGAGGAGGAAAGGGAGGAGAACGCCGAAGGAGGGAGAGAGAAGGCAGCAAAGAGGAGACGACCGCCATTTTGACGCAAAGCTGTCGGCACGGAGCACTGTTGAGGCTACGCGTCGTCTGCTACGGGCTTATTTCTTTTTTTTTTTTTTTTGCCTGAATAAAAGCTTGCGTTCAAACATGGAGGAACTGCTTTCTTTAGGTTTTTAAGCCACCGAGGAATAACACTATATCGTTTTATTGCCAGAGCCTGCCAAATAAAAGGAAGGAACCGATATTTGGATATCGATCCCATGCCGGGCGAATGAATGAAAATGGCGGCCCTCCCCGCTCAGCTGGGAGCAGCCTAGAGTTCACGCGCATGCGCTCACGCCTCTCGCTCTGTGCCGCGGGCTGATTAGCTCACTCGGAAGGGAGACGTTATGGCAGCGAAATCATAGACTGCCAGACTCTCCCCATATATGGCTCTGCTGCAATGGAAAGATTTTCCTACCCTCGTGCTCAACGAGTGTCGACTGGGGATAAAACTCCAGTTCATACACTCGCTGAACATGAGGGTGGAGTGTACCAGCAGAGGGCAGGTGTCTGGATAGAAAGAGTGTAGTTGGCGCACCAAGAGGCTAACGAATAAAATTGGGTACTACTCTGAGCAAAATGACAAAAAAGTGTGGATCTCGGCTTGACACTAACAGCGGCACACAGTATATATTTTACTGACTAAGGGGTACTAAATCATTATTTTCACTACCTAATCAAACTAAATATTCTTCCCGGCTTGCTTTTTAGGAAACGTTTTAAATTCACAAGAACTATTAAGACAACGGTTAAGAAAAAAGCAGTGGCAAAACCAACAATCGAATTCGCATGCTCTCCAGTAGCACGATATCTATAGAAGGCAGACCTGCAGAATGAGCAAGCAGTCTAAAAAAGAGTATGTCTTATGTATAATTTGTTTTCATGCTGCAAAGCAAGTGCTGGAAAGAGGTTTCACGACATTAATAAAATTTCTCGCAATCAGGTGAGAACAAGTTAGAGCAGTGAACTTGTCCTTGCCCCTGGCATAACGTTTTAGTGTTGCCCATGGAAACTCAAATAAATTTGTAAATAAAAACAAAAAAGATTAACCTTCATAAAAAAATTTAACTTTCGCAAAGAAAAGTTATCTTGAACAAGATATGTGGGATACAGTTGTACAGCGTCCATTTGTGTTCTAAACCAATTTTGAGGCAAATCTGCGACAATGAAAAGAAAACGCCCGAGTACAATTAAGGGAAAGACAGAAAGGATGCATACCTACGACAAAAAAATTTAGAACGACCACGGGCAGGAAACTCTGGTGAGGCTTATGGAGCGACTCCCTGCAATGGGCCGGCGCAGACCACAAAACAAGATTGGTCAGAGCTTGCAGCCATGATGTGCTTCATACCATGAAGCTACAGAAGCGGGAGCAATGGGAAGCAAAGTGCATTTCATTTCTCTGTAGAACGAAGAGTTTAATAGCCAGTATGCATTCATAAGGTGATACAGTCATGAATGCACAGACTTTTCAATGCAGCACTATATCACCAACTTGTTAACCATGCCGGGCAACATTAAAAACCGAGAGCATTATTCCAAACTATTTCAGTTTAAAGTTAACCACGGCAGAAGCTTCAAGCCATCCTGGCAAATTCAGTGCACAAAGCAAGCCATGTGACCTTCTAGTTGGACGCCATGGTACGTCGAGCTTATAATCATGTGTCATGCTGTTTTTGCTGCAATGGCTTGTAGTGTCAAAAGTGGTCCAGCTTAAAGAGACGCAAGGTATAGACGTTTGTGAGTGGGGCCCTCACCCAGTCTGCAGCTACATTGCGAAATAGGACGTTCCAACCGGGATGTTTGCTGCCTGTAACCACACGACCAGCTTGTGCCCAGCGATTGTTCGAGCTGAGTACATGTCCTCGACAGTGCCATTATTTGACAAGTATTTTTATTAATGTTAAACATGACCGACTTAGAGAGACTCCACCTCAACGACTAATGACTTGGGATACCTAACTGAATACTGATATATCAGCTAAATGAAAAACAATTACCTGGCAGGCATTAAATTTTTCAAGAGGCTGAGTCGACTCTGCATTAAGTTGAAGGAGTCGATGCGTAATAGGACAATACAAACAAAAATATGCCTTAGAATTCCTTTTGAACACCAAAAATGATGTGTTTTTGAAGGCAAAGTACACAATGTGCTTGATTCAGAAAGTGCCTCAGCTGCACAAATGCATGTGCAATAAGGGCACTTGCCAAGCCTATTCTACTCAGCTCTGTGCAGGTTAAGCTTTAGAGTACACGCACACTGACACCATGAGAAAGGCAGGGAGAAGTCTCCGTTGTTCCACCTCCAGCCCGTCTGCTACCTTCGATGACGTTTCAGCGCCTGATGAGCCTGGAGCGAGCACATCTGTCCGAAGCGGGTGAAAAGCACAAGCACGTGCTGGAGGACGACTAGCCATTCTCTTTTTGTCATCGGCTATACTACATATTTTTAGTAAGACATATTTTTAAGTGAGAAAAAGTATTGCAAATATGCAGTCCACCTTAAAGATAACAAAAGTTGCCATTCACCATTTTCCAAATAAGTGCTCCCACCTATCGGGAACATCTACATATGTGGTGCGTGAGTGGGTTCAGGACTGAGAGGCTAGAAAACGAAGCGCTTACAAGGCTTGTCAGGCCCTTCCAAACATGCGGGTAAATTCGTCGCAAACCCCGATTTTAGACAAAATGATTTAGAATGAGCAAATCTTGCCTACGCCCGAGGTAGAACATTGAATTGTGATTCCCCCATATTGTGCGAACCATCCTTCAAACTGCGGTACCACCTGCAAATAAACTATGTTGTGCTGCGGCACGCGTCCATGCTGCCTGCTTCAGAGGAAAACCACTGCTCGTGTTGAAGACTACGTCCCACAATGTACAGGCAACAATGTTTAACAAACTAAAATAATATTGATAACATTCAATAGACACAGATAGGCTCACAAAGTGTCGACACCATGATTGTTGTTGTTGGTTTTACTCTTGCATACAAACAAAAGTGACTTCCTCTTTCCTCCGATGTACAGTAAAAAACCCTTATCTTCGTGGCCCCTACTTCTTCTCGAATCGGTCACAGAGGACATAATCGCAGCCACTGAATTCCGCAAAATTAAAGGCTGCGACAATTAAAGGTTCGCCAACATTAAGGGGTTTACTGTTCTTTCGTGTGTCACATGATGTTAACATTTCAAGGAGGCTGAAGGTATTGGTTTAAGAAAAAATTGACCTATGAAAAAAAATGCCCTTCTCCACGTTAGGCACGCGAGGTTCTTTTGCACTACCTATAAGGTGGCAAGTTTGTTTCGGCAGAGCTTTTGGTAAAATGGAGTCACAAAAGTAGCTATACTTGGCATCAACTATTTTGTGCTGCATTATAAAGCTAGAGTAGATTCCACAGTGCTTCAGCACAGCACTGTTTGTTGCGAGAGCATATGTGGTTTAGTGTTGCATCCCATTTGCATGATCTAGAGAAACTAGCGCTGACAGAGTTGGATTGGAGTACTCCAAATAATAACAGCCGACTGTAGGAGCATTGAGAGATGCACACATGCGGACTGTGCATTTCTTAAAAGTGGTTTCGAGCAAAGCTAAAAACAATATGAATACTTACGACGGCCATACTTGCCTTCCCCAAGCATGACCACTTTTCCCTCGGTAGCACCATCCAGTAAGAAGCACCAGCAACACGCCCATGAGACGCCGCCGACTCCTGGATTGAATGACGACCCGCCTGAGGTCTTGGAAGGGGATCCGGAACACTGCTTTAGGCCAGATGTTGTATCTGGAGGGGGCAGGGACTAAAAGTAAAAATTAACAAATTTTTCTGAAGCGCTACATTTCTATAGGACAGCAGTATTTTTTTAGGCCAGTGATGCGTTTTAATTAAACACAAATGGTTAGTTTATATGATGAACCAGCAGCCCCTATTTTGCTTAAGTGTAACGCAGTTTCTAACGTTATTTCCGACGAAACCCGAAATAAAAATTAGTTAGGCCCAACGTAACTGTCAAGCATTCGAGCTACGTCCGACGTAACCTAAAACAAAAATTAAAGTTACCGTATTTACTCGAAAATAGGTCGAACCCTATTTGTTGGACCCACCGAAAATAAAAAAAAAAATAGTTCAAATATAGGTCGACCTTTTTTTTTATTTTTGAGAACAGAGGAAATTTTGGGGCAGAAGAAACAAACCTTTATTTACATCACTCAGCTAAATCACGGGGCCATGCCAAAAACTTAATCACCGTCAGAACTTCTGGACATGTCATCTTCGTCCGAAGCTTCGTCAGCTTGGTAGACATCCTCGCAAACTCGCAACAATACTTCACTGACACCGTTGTAAAATGACGACAAAAAGAAACGAAACAAGGTGCGAAGCGACGAAAGACAAACTACAAAGACGCAAGCAAAGCCGCCGTGTCACCATGAGCAACACGCGAGTCGAGCGTTGGCCGAGCCGCCTCAAGCAACTAACAAAAGTAACATCTTTTTTTTTTTCTTCTTTTTTTTGCGCGTTTGCGAGGATGGAGAGCAAAGTGCATGGCGCATCGCGTTCCTCTCCGTCCCCGTTGCTCAGCAAGGGGAACGCTAGTGGCTAGAGGCGCGATGGCGAAACCGGACGCCCGAGATGTGCGCGATAGCGGCACCGGCCACAGCGGGCAGGACATTTCGGTTGTCTTCGTGCACCAAAAGCTTTTTGAAACAAGAAGCGGCGCGGCTCTACGGCAGCGCCGGCTCGGTGAGTCGATAGCTCCATGCCTTCGGTAGGGTAGCAAAATTTGGTCGCGAATGGAGGTCGAAATTCTTTGGTCACGATTTCCGAAAAAAAAAAAGGTCGACTTATATTTGAGTAAACACGGTAGTCAGCCACGGGACGAGACACACATTATGAAAGCGATTGGTGCGAGCGACCAAGGCGATGAGAGACGTTTTCTAGAAGCCCAAGAACCGAGCGGCGCAAGCAGCGAGAGTGAGAAATCTTCGTCGCTCGGCGCTGGCACTCGTAGGTTCTCGCCGTCGCTCGTCTCGATGATCGCTATATTGCTTACATGCCGTTCAGAAAGGCGCTCTAAGTGCTTACCATTGCATTGGGACCAGCCTCGCAACCAACCGTAACCAGTCTTGACTTTTTTTAAAGCCGCCCAGGTAGAAGTTAACACCCAGTACAGACATCGTTTTCAAGCATGGCTCCTCGTTCATTGCTCGATTTACATTTTCGGTAAATGACAAACCGCAATGAAGCAATTATTCTAGTACAAAATTGTCACGAAGACTTGGCACGCATGCTTATACTGCAGCGCTACCAACGTAATTTAAAAGTAGAACGAAAACGGGACGAGATTCGCTTACCGCTTCACGGAGACAGACGCCTTCGGATCCTAGGCCTAACGGCCGAACTGGCCGAACTTGGAAGTCGCCTGCGGTCTGGCGATAGGACGAGTCGAGCCGGCCTGACCCAGGCTGACCACGCCTAGTTGAACTATGAGAGGCGCCGTCGAGTTGAGAGCCAGAGACGCAGAAGAAAACGGACCGTAAAACATCTGTCCCGTAAAACGCAGAACGAGCCAGCGACGCCAAAACCGATACGTCGCCATCTCCGCGACGACCGGAAGCGTGGAAGCCGGGAAGTTAGAAAAGGCGCAACAGCGGAAGCCACTGGGCCGAAGCTTTACGTTTCGGTTTCGCTTTTCTCCGACGCCGGCTACGGCTGCGGGCTGGTGGGTTTGCGGCTGGTTGCGACGACGCGAGGGGCCACGAAAAGACGCGGAGGTGGCCGAGTACGAGTCACAGCCCACGATACGAGCAACGGGCCGTTTGCCGCTGTCGACCGGCGATGTGGTATCCGTGGCTTGTTCTCACGATTGGTTTGTTGCCATGCACGTTGACTCAAAGCTCGAAGTTATGCAGTTCTGTTCCGGCACCAGCTGCACCACGTTTTCCGGTGCATCGCACGTGGAGGCCTTTCGACGCATTCAGTGAACGTAAAGATCGTGCCCGCTGTCTTCGGTGCTGTGAAAGAAGTTGGGAGAGGGAAGAAGCATCAAAACCAAGGCGTTTAGGACTCCAAGCCGGGCCGCCGGTTCACTCTGAACGAGAGGCGACGTGTGTGTCCACGCTTTGAGGAAGCCTCCGTGTTTCGCCGCGCCAGACCTCGCCGATCGAGACCGGACCAACCGCACCCCGAGTCCGAGAGGCTCTTGCGCAGCCAGGAACGGCACCGAGGTAGGAGCTGCTTATTCTGCTCTACCATGCAGTGCTCTACAGTGCTCCGAGCTCTCGGTGTCATTCGTGCTTGCACTGAAGCCTTTTTGACCCCTTCGGACGCGCAAGTCGTACTTCGTAAAGGTTTGAACGGGGCCACCCTCACCGAGCAGCTCCGCTAGATTCCGCTTACTTATGATTGCAATAAAAGCTTGCGTTTGTTCTCGGCAAAAAAAATTGCGGGACCGCTCTCCGCGCCGCCGACGAGGTTGGCCGCCGCTATGTTCTCAGCTGTTCACTCGCTCCCGCAGCGAGCGCCTTGCGATAATCCTCCCCGTTCCAAAATGCGATGCGCTTTGCGCATTATGCCGTTTACATGACCGCATATTGAATGCGGCAACTGGTTTCAACGCGACCAAGTCGCATTCATGTAAACGCGGCTTATGTTCTTTTTCGACATGTATGGTGTATGTAACGATACCGGTGGTAAACGATGGACGTTTTCGTTGGAAGATGTCGGTCGTTTTTCTGCATGTATGATTTGGTTATACCGGTGGTCCTGTGGTATAAGCGTTTTTATTGGAAAGATTACGGTCGCCTACGTCAACGGACGCAAAATCATACCAGCCACACCGAATCATATCGGCAAGCAAACTGGCTGCCAGTATAGACAGACCCGGAGCCATAGTGGTGCCGGTATCTCTACTTATGCAGAACGCCAAACCAAACTAGCTGCATTCATAGTAACACACAATTATGGAGGTGTCATACCAGAACTGTACAAGCAGCAGGTCTGTTTCTCGTACGTTTTTTCCCATTAGGGTACATACCCAAATTATTTCAGGAGAACTGTTAATATTCACAACAAACGATAGTATGATTTTCAAACTCCAATTATGGCGCCACTACCATTTTATTACTTCCTGACAAGAGGAAAAGTTATGAAACGATTTAGTCCAAGCATCAACTCTCAACCTCCCATTTTTTGCCGAGAGCCACGCCTCGGTTAGGACAAAAATGTTAATATTAGAGGTGCAGGTGAAAGAGCATAAAGGGTGACGGTATTTTGTAATCAACTTCTGATATGTGTCCGAAGAACAGATAAGTTTTAAAGGTTATGTTCACGACCACTTCCCCTCTGCAGCTCAGGGATAGATAGACTTTCCGCAGTGGAGCCAGCTGAATCGCGGCGTACAGTGCTGCCGGACGCACGTTCGGTTGGGGGGGGGGGAGGGGGGGAACGGGGGACCATTTCTCACCTGTCCAAGGTCATGTTCTTATAGCGGGGGGACCATATGTGTCATTGAAAAATGTCTTTGTTATAGTTCCGTTTGAACGTGGATCCTTGAGCTTTCCCAAATACAATTAGATTTCCTTGCCCCAAGCGAGATGCAAACAAAGAGTACTCGCTGACACCACTTTTAGTCAATTTCAGCTCTTGAAGCCAAAAGCCTTTAGCTCAAAGGGTGAAAACTGCACAATGCCCGGCCTGCATTTCTTCCCACGAAACTCTCCTAACTTGTGAGCACGTTCAATGCCAACCCCGGTAGCACAAAGCTCTGGGCCGAAATTTCGCAAATCCATATAAACTTTAGGCCTTGAAAAGCACGAAGAATCCAAAGTAGACCTGATTTTGACCTTCTTTGGCAAGAGTTAGTGTATTTTGGCCCTAATTTGCCAAACAAGTGCCAGATTTAGGCTTCACTTCTTGGTACTTCGGCTGTTATCTCTCCTCTTTAGGCCAAAATCGCCAAACGAGTGCCAGAGTTAGGCTTCGCTGTTAGGCTGACATCTGGCATCTTTGGGCCCAAATCGCGAAACAAGTGCCCAAGTTAGGTTTTGCTCCCTGATAGTTAGACTGGCAGTTCTGTTGCAACGGCACAAGCAGCATCTGCTTAAAAAAGGCGAAGTGGTTCAGGAGTGTTACCTTGGCAATGCCACTATACCCACCACGAGAAGAATGGTATTGAGGCCTGTAACTAGCTCTTCACACTATCCTTTGGACAAGCTAAGCGTAGGATTTACAAGCTGAAACAAAGTTTGTCAAAAGAGGAGACAGAGCTGATGTGGTTGAGAGTTGCAAGATTTTTATATACGCAGCACGCGAGAGTTTTCAGGTAACTGAGAATATGCCATCCTTTTTTTTATGATCCAGAGGGACATAAAGGGATGTTGGTTACATCCAAAGGGTTGTAATCAACATCAGCCGGCTGACTCTCTTTTTGGAATTTAACCACATTGGGCGAGCTCTTAACACCTCCGGCTTCCCCGGTGTTTTCGAGTACAGCCGACGCTCATTGTAAATTTTGAGGGAACACCAACGTGGGTTCACGCAAGGTTGAGAAAAAAACTCTAAAGCAGCTCCTGACTGTTAGAGGAAAAAACTGGCTGAACTCGGCGGCATGTGTATTTTATAACACGTCGTTTTACGCGGTCGACTCCGCTGGCTGCGTGGTCGGTTAATGTTCCTGATCATCAACGGGACCAGCAAGTGCGATAATCCTCGTTCGAAACGACGCATAGATGACGCAAGAGCAAGATCAAGATGACACCAGAAATTACTTACAACGGAGAACACAACGTCCAAGAGCAGACGGCTAGCCGACCTTTATAAGGTAAACGTCGAAGTTGCGACGAGTATTATGTACCTTTCACTGGCAGTACGGGGTGCTGTGCCTGTGCGCGACCGTGAGCTTCTGGATATAGCACGCAAACAAAAGTTCGCGCACTTGTTGTCTCACCAGAGGGCTTATATGAACACAGAATACCAATAAAATCGCAGGTACTTTACACTTATCTAATCTAGTCTTACGTAACCTAACCACGCGTAATCTCACGCAGCACCTAATATTACTACAGTCCAGTTTGCGTCCATGGGAAAACATTGCTAAAAGTAGCTATCCACGACATGGCGCAAGTAGTGTCGATAAAATAATCTGTGGCTCGTTTTTATAACACGCTTTATCGAATAAAGATTGCACTGTTGGCACAACGATCGGTGATGCAACGTAGTTTGACAAACTGATTCGAACAAGTATGCAGTGACGTCTGAAATCAGATTTGATTTTCATCCTCTTCGAACTGACCTTTAAATCCTTGCTACAAAGTGTAATTTACTATATTTATAAAAATAACTACTGCGACTTCAGTTAACAAAATTAATGGTTTATTTAGACGTTGCGCCTTTCATGCAAAAGGCATCATCAGTGTGTGCCAAGTTGACAAAACTGAAAAGAAACCACAACCAGTAGGGCAGCTGTCACACGGGCGCAGCGATGGCACCGGCGATGGCTCTGCTCAAGATACATGCCGTATAAATGCCGTGTCTATGCGTGAGCCACGAAATAAATGAACAATTTGGAAGTTTTACGGACCAAACCAGCGAAAGGCATTTGGCGCGCCCCAGTGGAGAACTGATGACTAATTTTGATCACCGGCGGATATTTTTAGTGCAACCGAAAAATCGATGACACGGACCGTTTTCCGCAATTAGCCTCCGTCAGATTGCGGGCACCTAGGCCGGGATTCGAAATGCGTGAGCCACGCACTTCATACTTATTGCAATTGAATGGCGGATTAATCTTTCATTTTTTGCAGAAAAACGTAGCATAGCTAATGTTGATCTAACTCGCAGCATAAAAACAAAAAAATGTTCTTTTTGATATTTTTGAACACACCATCTATACCTAACCATAGTCATGGATTTGTAATGCAACCAAAGCGCGTTTTGATTTAGTTTATGAATACATTCACGTGACATGTCGCTCTATATATTTTTAATTAGCACATATTTTATTTATTTGAAAATGGTGTATTTAAGTTAGATGTATTATTACTCACTTCAAAATTATAGCTTAGCAACAACATTTAAGTCACCTATACTTTGTTACATTTAGAAATACATAAAAAATAAGAGGTGTGCAAACCCTACCGAAATAGAAAAACCCACTATTACTTTTCACTATATAAATATGGAACTGGCATTCTGACTGAAATTCTTTCTGAAAATCTGAAATCTAGATTGCGGACGAAAGAATAATTTCTCAAAACCTGAAATCCAGATAGAATCCAGTTAAATTTCCAGTTCCATAATCTAGATAACGTAAACTTGTACTGCGTTTTTCGGTACGGAATATCACTTTAAATTAAATAGTACACTGTACTTCTTAGTTTTAACATATTAAAGTACGCAGATACGCTTGCGAAAAATATAAAAGAGCAGTTGAATGTGTGGCCTAGAAGGCTTGCAACTTTCTATATCATCAGAAAGCGCAACTATTTTCAAGGTTTCAAGGGTTGTTTTAGTTTTGTAGTCACACCTCGCTTATTAGAATATCTTTGGGCTAATACTTCTTTAGCGCCGATATATCAGAAATTTCGAGAAAGGAGAAATAAGAAGCTGAAATCTCCGGGTAGGCAAATTGAGCGATCAGATTTCGGGCGTTTGATAATAAAGTCGCTTAAGAAAATACAATAGGTGGTCTTTTAAATTAATCCGAGCAGTTTTGTTTGTCGATAATGAGTTTTAATATTGCGTTCATGAGCTAATTCAAGCACTGTGCGTTTGTGTTAGAGCCTGAAATTGGCGCATGAAGACGACACCCACGCGCAGCGCGAATCACGATACGCTAACACAAACGCACAATTATGCGTTTGCACCTATACGCCATATTAAACACTTTCATGTCTCGCTTTTTCTAATAAAAGGCCACACACTTGCATTAGATGCAGCGCCGAAATTTGCGTCGAGTCACCAATCTTTCGCCGAGGAAGTGGGGAGTTAAGACAAAAATCAAACGACCGCTGAAATGCCGCTTGTGGACACATTAACCTAGATGATAACTCAGCCATTTCCGTTCGATGAGACTGGAGATCTTCGGAGGCACGCCCCCTCCTGGTCTTTTTCATCGCGTCCGCGACTGTACGGCCAGCGGCTTTCTGAGATTTCCCAGTCAAGTGCTTGAAGAAAAGGCTCAAATACCGCATAGGTGCATCCGTCGAGGCAATCAGCTTAGGAGTGATGCTAAGCTGTCAAACGCAATGTTATAAATAGCCGTAATGGGCTCTTCCCACCACTGGAAACGACGTTCGTTGTCACTCTAGTTGTTGATGCTGGAGTTGGCGCAATATGGCGTGCGGTGTCCATCGCGACAGCCATTTCCGTTCGATGAGACTGGAGCTCTTCGGAGACACGCGCCCTCCTGGTCTTTTTCATCGCGTCCGCGACTGTACGGCCAGCGGCTTTCTGAGATTTCCCAGTCAAGTGCTTGACGAAAAGGCTCAAATACCGTATAGGGTGCCTCCGTCATGGCAATCTGCTTAGGAGTAATGCTAAGCTGTCAAGCGCAATGTTATAGATAGCCGTAATGGGCTCTTCCCACCACTGGAAACGACGTTCGTTGTCATTCTAGTTGTTGATGCTGGAGTTGGCGCAATATGGCGTGCGGTGTCCATCGCGACAGCCATTTCCGTTCGATGAGACTCGAGCTCTTCGGAGACACGCCCCCTCCTGGTCTTTTTCATCGCGTCCGCGACTGTACGGCCAGCGGCTTTCTGAGATTTCCCAGTCAAGTGCTTGACGAAAAGGCTCAAATACCGCATATGGTGCCTCCGTCATGGCAATCTGCTTAGGAGTAATGCTAAGCTGTCAAACGCAATGTTATAGATAGCCGTAATGGGCTCTTCCCACCACTGGAAACGACGTTCGTTGTCATTCTAGTTGTTGATGCTGGAGTTGGTGCAATATGGCGTGCGGTGTCCATCGCGACAGCCATTTCCGTTCGATGAGACTCGAGCTCTTCGGAGACACGCCCCCTCCTGGTCTTTTTCATCGCGTCCACGACTGTACGGCCAGCGGCTTTCTGAGATTTCCCAGTCAAGTGCTTGACGAAAAGGCTCAAATACCGCATAGGGTGCCTCCGTCATGGCAATCTGCTTAGGAGTAATGCTAAGCTGTCAAACGCAATGTTATAGATAGCCGTAATGGGCTCTTCCCACCACTGGAAACGACGTTCGTTGTCATTCTAGTTGTTGATGCTGGAGTTGGCGCAATATGGCGTGCGGTGTCCATCGCGACAGCCATTTCCGTTCGATGAGACTCGAGCTCTTCGGAGACACGCCCCCTCCTGGTCTTTTTCATCGCGTCCGCGACTGTACGGCCAGCGGCTTTCTGAGATTTCCCAGTCAAGTGCTTGACGAAAAGGCTCAAATACCGCATATGGTGCCTCCGTCATGGCAATCTGCTTAGGAGTAATGCTAAGCTGTGAAACGCAATGTTATAGATAGCCGTAATGGGCTCTACCCACCACTGGAAACGACGTTCGTTGTCATTCTAGTTGTTGATGCTGGAGTTGGCGCAATATGGCGTGCGGTGTCCATCGCGACAGCCATTTCCGTTCGATGAGACTCGAGCTTTTCGGAGACACGCCCCCTCCTGGTCTTTTTCATCGCGTCCACGACTGTACGGCCAGCGGCTTTCTGAGATTTCCCAGTCAAGTGCTTGACGAAAAGGCTCAAATACCGCATATGGTGCCTCCGTCATGGCAATCTGCTTAGGAGTAATGCTAAGCTGTGAAACGCAATGTTATAGATAGCCGTAATGGGCTCTTCCCACCACTGGAAACGACGTTCGTTGTCATTCTAGTTGTTGATGCTGGAGTTGGCGCAATATGGCGTGCGGTGTCCATCGCGACAGCCATTTCCGTACGATGAGACTGGAGCTCTTCGGAGACACGCCCCCTCCTGGTCTTTTTCATCGCGTCCACGACTGTACGGCCAGCGGCTTTCTGAGATTTCCCAGTCAAGTGCTTGACGAAAAGGCTCAAATACCGCATAGGGTGCCTCCGTCATGGCAATCTGCTTAGGAGTAATGCTAAGCTGTCAAACGCAATGTTATAGATAGCCGTAATGGGCTCTTCCCACCACTGGAAACGACGTTCGTTGTCATTCTAGTTGTTGATGCTGGAGTTGGCGCAATATGGCGTGCGGTGTCCATCGCGACAGCCATTTCCGTACGATGAGACTGGAGCTCTTCGGAGACACGCGCCCTCCTGGTCTTTTTCATCGCGTCCGCGACTGTACGGCCAGCGGCTTTCTGAGATTTCCCAGTCAAGTGCTTGACGAAAAGGCTCAAATACCGCATAGGGTGCCTCCGTCATGGCAATCTGCTTAGGAGTAATGCTAAGCTGTCAAACGCAATGTTATAGATAGCCGTAATGGGCTCTTCCCACCACTGGAAACGACGTTCGTTGTCATTCTAGTTGTTGATGCTGGAGTTGGCGCAATATGGCGTGCGGTGTCCATCGCGACAGCCATTTCCGTACGATGAGACTGGAGCTCTTCGGAGACACGCCCCCTCCTGTTCTTTTTCATCGCGTCCACGACTGTACGGCCAGCGGCTTTCTGAGATTTCCCAGTCAAGTGCTTGACGAAAAGGCTCAAATACCGCATAGGGTGCCTCCGTCATGGCAATCTGCTTAGGAGTAATGCTAAGCTGTCAAACGCAATGTTATAGATAGCCGTAATGGGCTCTTCCCACCACTGGAAACGACGTTCGTTGTCATTCTAGTTGTTGATGCTGGAGTTGGCGCAATATGGCGTGCGGTGTCCATCGCGACAGCCATTTCCGTACGATGAGACTGGAGCTCTTCGGAGACACGCGCCCTCCTGGTCTTTTTCATCGCGTCCGCGACTGTACGGCCAGCGGCTTTCTGAGATTTCCCAGTCAAGTGCTTGACGAAAAGGCTCAAATACCGCATAGGGTGCCTCCGTCATGGCAATCTGCTTAGGAGTAATGCTAAGCTGTCAAACGCAATGTTATAGATAGCCGTAATGGGCTCTTCCCACCACTGGAAACAACGTTCGTTGTCATTCTAGTTGTTGATGCTGGAGTTGGCGCAATATGGCGTGCGGTGTCCATCGCGACAGCCATTTCCGTACGATGAGACTTGAGCTTTTCGGAGACACGCCCCCTCCTGGTCTTTTTCATCGCGTCCACGACTGTACGGCCAGCGGCTTTCTGAGATTTCCCAGTCAAGTGCTTGACGAAAAGGCTCAAATACCGCATAGGGTGCCTCCGTCATGGCAATCTGCTTAGGAGTAATGCTAAGCTGTCAAACGCAATGTTATAGATAGCCGTAATGGGCTCTTCCCACCACTGGAAACGACGTTCGTTGTCATTCTAGTTGTTGATGCTGGAGTTGGCGCAATATGGCGTGCGGTGTCCATCGCGACAGCCATTTCCGTACGATGAGACTGGAGCTCTTCGGAGACACGCGCCCTCCTGGTCTTTTTCATCGCGTCCGCGACTGTACGGCCAGCGGCTTTCTGAGATTTCCCAGTCAAGTGCTTGACGAAAAGGCTCAAATACCGCATAGGGTGCCTCCGTCATGGCAATCTGCTTAGGAGTAATGCTAAGCTGTCAAACGCAATGTTATAGATAGCCGTAATGGGCTCTTCCCACCACAGGAAACGACGTTCGTTGTCATTCTAGTTGTTGATGCTGGAGTTGGCGCAATATGGCGTGCGGTGTCCATCGCGACAGCCATTTCCGTACGATGAGACTGGAGCTCTTCGGAGACACGCCCCCTCCTGGTCTTTTTCATCGCGTCCACGACTGTACGGCCAGCGGCTTTCTGAGATTTCCCAGTCAAGTGCTTGACGAAAAGGCTCAAATACCGCATAGGGTGCCTCCGTCATGGCAATCTGCTTAGGAGTAATGCTAAGCTGTCAAACGCAATGTTATAGATAGCCGTAATGGGCTCTTCCCACCACTGGAAACGACGTTCGTTGTCATTCTAGTTGTTGATGCTGGAGTTGGCGCAATATGGCGTGCGGTGTCCATCGCGACAGCCATTTCCGTACGATGAGACTGGAGCTCTTCGGAGACACGCCCCCTCCTGGTCTTTTTCATCGCGTCCACGACTGTACGGCCAGCGGCTTTCTGAGATTTCCCAGTCAAGTGCTTGACGAAAAGGCTCAAATACCGCATAGGGTGCCTCCGTCATGGCAATCTGCTTAGGAGTAATGCTAAGCTGTCAAACGCAATGTTATAGATAGCCGTAATGGGCTCTTCCCACCACTGGAAACGACGTTCGTTGTCATTCTAGTTGTTGATGCTGGAGTTGGCGCAATATGGCGTGCGGTGTCCATCGCGACAGCCATTTCCGTTCGATGAGACTCGAGCTTTTCGGAGACACGCCCCCTCCTGGTCTTTTTCATCGCGTCCACGACTGTACGGCCAGCGGCTTTCTGAGATTTCCCAGTCAAGTGCTTGACGAAAAGGCTCAAATACCGCATAGGGTGCCTCCGTCATGGCAATCTGCTTAGGAGTAATGCTAAGCTGTCAAACGCAATGTTATAGATAGCCGTAATGGGCTCTTCCCACCACTGGAAACGACGTTCGTTGTCATTCTAGTTGTTGATGCTGGAGTTGGCGCAATATGGCGTGCGGTGTCCATCGCGACAGCCATTTCCGTACGATGAGACTCGAGCTTTTCGGAGACACGCCCCCTCCTGGTCTTTTTCATCGCGTCCGCGACTGTACGGCCAGCGGCTTTCTGAGATTTCCCAGTCAAGTGCTTGACGAAAAGGCTCAAATACCGCATAGGGTGCCTCCGTCATGGCAATCTGCTTAGGAGTAATGCTAAGCTGTCAAACGCAATGTTATAGATAGCCGTAATGGGCTCTTCCCACCAATGGAAACGACGTTCGTTGTCATTCTAGTTGTTGATGCTGGAGTTGGCGCAATATGGCGTGCGGTGTCCATCGCGACAGCCATTTCCGTTCGATGAGACTGGAGCTCTTCGGAGACACGCCCCCTCCTGGTCTTTTTCATCGCGTCCGCGACTGTACGGCCAGCGGCTTTCTGAGATTTCCGAGTCAAGTGCTTGACGAAAAGGCTCAAATACCGCATAGGGTGCCTCCGTCATGGCAATCTACTTAGGAGTAATGCTAAGCTGTCAAACGCAATGTTATAGATAGCCGTAAAGGGCTCTTCCCACCACTGGAAACGACGTTCGTTGTCATTCTAGTTGTTGATTCTGGAGTTTGCGCAATATGGCGTGCGGTGTCCATCGCGACAGCCATTTCTGTACGATGAGACTGGAGCTCTTCGGAGACACGCCCCCTCCTGGTCTTTTTCATCGCGTCCGCGACTGTACGGCCAGCGGCTTTCTGAGATTTCCCAGTCAAGTGCTTGACGAAAAGGCTCAAATACCGCAAAGGGTGCCTCCGTCATGGCAATCTACTTAGGAGTAATGCTAAGCTGTCAAACGCAATGTTATAGATAGCCGTAAAGGGCTCTTCCCACCACTGGAAACGACGTTCGTTGTCATTCTAGTTGTTGATTCTGGAGTTTGCGCAATATGGCGAGCGGTGTCCATCGCGACAGCCATTTCCGTACGATGAGACTGGAGCTCTTCGGAGACACGCCCCCTCCTGGTCTTTTTCATCGCGTCCGCGACTGTACGGCCAGCGGCTTTCTGAGATTTCCCAGTCAAGTGCTTGACGAAAAGGCTCAAATACCGCATAGGGTGCCTCCGTCATGGCAATCTACTTAGGAGTAATGCTAAGCTGTCAAACGCAATGTTATAGATAGCCGTAATGGGCTCTTCCCACCACTGGAAACGACGTTCGTTGTCATTCTAGTTGTTGATGCTGGACTTGGAGTTGGCGCAATATGGCGTGCGGTGTCCATCGCGACAGCCAGTTCCGTTCGATGAGACTGGAGCTCTTCGGAGACACGCCCCGTCCTGGTCTTTTTCATCGCGCCCGCGACTGTACGGCCAGCGGCTTTCTGGGATCTCCCAGTCAAGTCCTTGACGAAAAGGCTCAAATACCGCATAGGGTGCCTCCGTCATGGCAATCTGCTTTGGAGTACTGCTAAGCTGTCAAACGCAATGTTATAGATAGCCGTAATGGGCTCTTCCCACCACTGGAAACGACGTTCGTTGTCATTCTAGTTGTTGATGCTGGAGTTGGCGGAATATGGCGTGCGATGTCCATCGCGACAGCCATTTCCGTTCGATCAGACTGGAGCTCTTCGAAGACACGCCCCCTCCTGGTCTTTTTCATCGCGTCCGCGATTGTACAGCCAGCGGCTTTCTGAGATCTCCCAGTCAAGTGCTTGACGAAAAGGCTCAAATACCGCATAGGGTGCCTCCATCATGGCAATCTGCTTAGGAGTAATGCTAAGCTGTCAAACGCAATGTTATAGATAGCCGTAATGGGCTCTTCCCACCACTGGAAACGACGTTCGTTGTCATTCTAGTTGTTGATGCTGGACTTGGAGTTTGCGCAATATGGCGTGCGGTGTCCATCGCGACAGCCATTTCCGTACGATGAGACTGGAGCTCTTCGGAGACACGCCCCCTCCTGGTCTTTTTCATCGCGTCCGCGACTGTACGGCCAGCGGCTTTCTGAGATTTCCCAGTCAAGTGCTTGACGAAAAGGCTCAAATACCGCATAGGGTGCCTCCGTCATGGCAATCTACTTAGGAGTAATGCTAAGCTGTCAAACGCAATGTTATAGATAGCCGTAATGGGCTCTTCCCACCACTGGAAACGACGTTCGTTGTCATTCTAGTTGTTGATGCTGGAGTTGGCGGAATATGGCGTGCGATGTCCATCGCGACAGCCATTTCCGTTCGATCAGACTGGAGCTCTTCGAAGAGACGCCCCCTCCTGGTCTTTTTCATCGCGTCCGCGATTGTACAGCCAGCGGCTTTCTGAGATCTCCCAGTCAAGTGCTTGACGAAAAGGCTCAAATACCGCATAGGGTGCCTCCATCATGGCAATCTGCTTAGGAGTAATGCTAAGCTGTCAAACGCAATGTTATAGATAGCCGTAATGGGCTCTTCCCACCACTGGAAACGACGTTCGTTGTCATTCTAGTTGTTGATGCTGGAGTTGGCGCAATATGGCGTGCGGTGTCCATCGCGACAGCCATTTCCGTACGATGAGACTGGAGCTCTTCGGAGACACGCCCCCTCCTGGTCTTTTTCATCGCGTCCGCGACTGTACGGCCAGCGGCTTTCTGAGATTTCCCAGTCAAGTGCTTGACGAAAAGGCTCAAATACCGCATAGGGTGCCTCCGTCATGGCAATCTGCTTAGGAGTAATGCTAAGCTGTCAAACGCAATGTTATAGATAGCCGTAATGGGCTCTTCCCACCACTGGAAACGACGTTCGTTGTCATTCTAGTTGTTGATGCTGGAGTTGGCGCAATATGGCGTGCGGTGTCCATCGCGACAGCCATTTCCGTACGATGAGACTGGAGCTCTTCGGAGACACGCCCCCTCCTGGTCTTTTTCATCGCGTCCACGACTGTACGGCCAGCGGCATTCTGAGATTTCCCAGTCAAGTGCTTGACGAAAAGGCTCAAATACCGCATAGGGTGCCTCCGTCATGGCAATCTGCTTAGGAGTAATGCTAAGCTGTCAAACGCAATGTTATAGATAGCCGTAATGGGCTCTTCCCACCACTGGAAACGACGTTCGTTGTCATTCTAGTTGTTGATGCTGGAGTTGGCGCAATATGCCGTGCGGTGTCCATCGCGACAGCCCTTTCCGTACGATGAGACTGGAGCTCTTCGGAGACACGCCCCCTCCTGGTCTTTTTCATGGCGTCCGCGACTGTACGGCCAGCGGCTTTCTGAGATTTCCCAGTCAAGTGCTTGACGAAAAGGCTCAAATACCGCATAGGGTGCCTCCGTCATGGCAATCTGCTTAGGAGTGATGCTAAGCTGTCAAACGCAATGTTATAGGTAGCCGTAATGGGCTCTTCCCACCACTGGAAACGACGTTCGTTGTCATTCTAGTTGTTGATTCTGGAGTGGGCGCAATATGGCGTGCGGTGTCCATCGCGACAGCCATTTCCGTTCGATGAGACTGGAGCTCTTCGGAGACACGCCCCCTCCTGGTCTTTTTCATCGCGTCCGCGACTGTACGGCCAGCGGCTTTCTGAGATTTCCCAGTCAAGTGCTTCACGAAAAGGCTCAAATACCGCATAGGGTGCCTCCGTCATGGCAATCTGCTTAGGAGTAATGCTAAGCTGTCAAACGCAATGTTATAGATAGCCGTAATGGGCTCTTCCCACCACTGGAAACGACGTTCGTTGTCATTCTAGTTGTTGATTCTGGAGTTGGCGCAATATGGCGTGCGGTGTCCATCGCGACAGCCATTTCCGTTCGATGAGACTGGAGCTCTTCGGAGACACGCCTCCTCCTGGTCTTTTTCATCGCGTCCGCGACTGTACGGCCAGCGGCTTTCTGAGATTTCCCAGTCAAGTGCTTGACGAAAAGGCTCAAATACCGCATAGGGTGCCTCCGTCATGGCAATATGCTTAGGAGTGATGCTAAGCTGTCAAACGCAATGTTATAGATAGCCGTAATGGGCTCTTCCCACCACTGGAAACGACGTTCGTTGTCATTCTAGTTGTTGATGCTGGAGTTGGCGCAATATGGCGTGCGGTGTCCATCGCGACAGCCATTTCCGTTCGATGAGACTGGAGCTCTTCGGAGACACGCCCCCTCCTGGTCTTTTTCATCGCGTCCACGACTGTACGGCCAGCGGCTTTCTGAGATTTCCCAGTCAAGTGCTTGACGAAAAGGCTCAAATACCGCATAGGGTGCCTCCGTCATGGCAATCTGCTTAGGAGTAATGCTAAGCTGTCAAACGCAATGTTATAGATAGCCGTAATGGGCTCTTCCCACCACTGGAAACGACGTTCGTTGTCATTCTAGTTGTTGATGCTGGAGTTGGCGCAATATGGCGTGCGGTGTCCATCGCGACAGCCATTTCCGTACGATGAGACTGGAGCTCTTCGGAGACACGCCCCCTCCTGGTCTTTTTCATCGCGTCCGCGACTGTACGGCCAGCGGCTTTCTGAGATTTCCCAGTCAAGTGCTTGACGAAAAGGCTCAAATACCGCATAGGGTGCCTCCGTCATGGCAATCTACTTAGGAGTAATGCTAAGCTGTCAAACGCAATGTTATAGATATCCGTAATGGGCTCTTCCCACCATGGAAACGACGTTCGTTGTCATTCTAGTTGTTGATGCTGGAGTTGGCGCAATATGGCGTGCGGTGTCCATCGCGACAGCCATTTCCGTTCGATGAGACTGGAGCTCTTCGGAGACACGCCCCCTCCTGGTCTTTTTCATCGCGTCCGCGACTGTACGGCCAGCGGCTTTCTGAGATTTCCCAGTCAAGTGCTTGACGAAAAGGCTCAAATACCGCATAGGGTGCCTCCGTCATGGCAATCTGCTTAGGAGTAATGCTAAGCTGTCAAACGCAATGTTATAGATAGCCGTAATGGGCTCTTCCCACCACTGGAAACAACGTTCGTTGTCATTCTAGTTGTTGATGCTGGAGTTGGCGCAATATGGCGTGCGGTGTCCATCGCGACAGCCATTTCCGTTCGATGAGACTGGAGCTCTTCGGAGACACGCCCCCTCCTGGTCTTTTTCATCGCGTCCACGACTGTACGGCCAGCGGCTTTCTGAGATTTCCCAGTCAAGTGCTTGACGAAAAGGCTCAAATACCGCATAGGGTGCCTCCGTCATGGCAATCTGCTTAGGAGTAATGCTAAGCTGTCAAACGCAATGTTATAGATAGCCGTAATGGGCTCTTCCCACCACTGGAAACGACGTTCGTTGTCATTCTAGTTGTTGATGCTGGAGTTGGCGCAATATGGCGTGCGGTGTCCATCGCGACAGCCATTTCCGTACGATGAGACTGGAGCTCTTCGGAGACACGCGCCCTCCTGGTCTTTTTCATCGCGTCCGCGACTGTACGGCCAGCGGCTTTCTGAGATTTCCCAGTCAAGTGCTTGACGAAAAGGCTCAAATACCGCATAGGGTGCCTCCGTCATGGCAATCTGCTTAGGAGTAATGCTAAGCTGTCAAACGCAATGTTATAGATAGCCGTAATGGGCTCTTCCCACCACTGGAAACGACGTTCGTTGTCATTCTAGTTGTTGATGCTGGAGTTGGCGCAATATGGCGTGCGGTGTCCATCGCGACAGCCATTTCCGTACGATGAGACTGGAGCTCTTCGGAGACACGCCCCCTCCTGGTCTTTTTCATCGCGTCCACGACTGTACGGCCAGCGGCTTTCTGAGATTTCCCAGTCAAGTGCTTGACGAAAAGGCTCAAATACCGCATAGGGTGCCTCCGTCATGGCAATCTGCTTAGGAGTAAAGCTAAGCTGTCAAACGCAATAATATAGATAGCCGTAATGGGCTCTTCCCACCACTGGAAACGACGTTCGTTGTCATTCTAGTTGTTGATGCTGGAGTTGGCGCAATATGGCGTGCGGTGTCCATCGCGACAGCCATTTCCGTACGATGAGACTCGAGCTTTTCGGAGACACGCCCCCTCCTGGTCTTTTTCATCGCGTCCACGACTGTACGGCCAGCGGCTTTCTGAGATTTCCCAGTCAAGTGCTTGACGAAAAGGCTCAAATACCGCATAGGGTGCCTCCGTCATGGCAATCTGCTTAGGAGTAATGCTAAGCTGTCAAACGCAATGTTATAGATAGCCGTAATGGGCTCTTCCCACCACTGGAAACGACGTTCGTTGTCATTCTAGTTGTTGATGCTGGAGTTCGCGCAATATGGCGTGCGGTGTCCATCGCGACAGCCATTTCCGTACGATGAGACTGGAGCTCTTCGGAGACACGCGCCCTCCTGGTCTTTTTCATCGCGTCCGCGACTGTACGGCCAGCGGCTTTCTGAGATTTCCCAGTCAAGTGCTTGACGAAAAGGCTCAAATACCGCATAGGGTGCCTCCGTCATGGCAATCTGCTTAGGAGTAATGCTAAGCTGTCAAACGCAATGTTATAGATAGCCGTAATGGGCTCTTCCCACCACTGGAAACGACGTTCGTTGTCATTCTAGTTGTTGATGCTGGAGTTGGCGCAATATGGCGTGCGGTGTCCATCGCGACAGCCATTTCCGTACGATGAGACTTGAGCTTTTCGGAGACACGCCCCCTCCTGGTCTTTTTCATCGCGTCCACGACTGTACGGCCAGCGGCTTTCTGAGATTTCCCAGTCAAGTGCTTGACGAAAAGGCTCAAATACCGCATAGGGTGCCTCCGTCATGGCAATCTGCTTAGGAGTAATGCTAAGCTGTCAAACGCAATGTTATAGATAGCCGTAATGGGCTCTTCCCACCACTGGAAACGACGTTCGTTGTCATTCTAGTTGTTGATGCTGGAGTTGGCGCAATATGGCGTGCGGTGTCCATCGCGACAGCCATTTCCGTACGATGAGACTGGAGCTCTTCGGAGACACGCGCCCTCCTGGTCTTTTTCATCGCGTCCGCGACTGTACGGCCAGCGGCTTTCTGAGATTTCCCAGTCAAGTGCTTGACGAAAAGGCTCAAATACCGCATAGGGTGCCTCCGTCATGGCAATCTGCTTAGGAGTAATGCTAAGCTGTCAAACGCAATGTTATAGATAGCCGTAATGGGCTCTTCCCACCACTGGAAACGACGTTCGTTGTCATTCTAGTTGTTGATGCTGGAGTTGGCGCAATATGGCGTGCGGTGTCCATCGCGACAGCCATTTCCGTACGATGAGACTCGAGCTTTTCGGAGACACGCCCCCTCCTGGTCTTTTTCATCGCGTCCGCGACTGTACGGCCAGCGGCTTTCTGAGATTTCCCAGTCAAGTGCTTGACGAAAAGGCTCAAATACCGCATAGGGTGCCTCCGTCATGGCAATCTGCTTAGGAGTAATGCTAAGCTGTCAAACGCAATGTTATAGATAGCCGTAATGGGCTCTTCCCACCACTGGAAACGACGTTCGTTGTCATTCTAGTTGTTGATGCTGGACTTGGAGTTGGCGCAATATGGCGTGCGGTGTCCATCGCGACAGCCATTTCCGTTCGATGAGACTGGAGCTCTTCGGAGACACGCCCCGTCCTGGTCTTTTTCATCGCGCCCGCGACTGTACGGCCAGCGGCTTTCTGGGATCTCCCAGTCAAGTCCTTGACGAAAAGGCTCAAATACCGCATAGGGTGCCTCCGTCATGGCAATCTGCTTTGGAGTACTGCTAAGCTGTCAAACGCAATGTTATAGATAGCCGTAATGGGCTCTTCCCACCACTGGAAACGACGTTCGTTGTCATTCTAGTTGTTGATGCTGGAGTTGGCGGAATATGGCGTGCGATGTCCATCGCGACAGCCATTTCCGTTCGATCAGACTGGAGCTCTTCGAAGACACGCCCCCTCCTGGTCTTTTTCATCGCGTCCGCGATTGTACAGCCAGCGGCTTTCTGAGATCTCCCAGTCAAGTGCTTGACGAAAAGGCTCAAATACCGCATAGGGTGCCTCCATCATGGCAATCTGCTTAGGAGTAATGCTAAGCTGTCAAACGCAATGTTATAGATAGCCGTAATGGGCTCTTCCCACCACTGGAAACGACGTTCGTTGTCATTCTAGTTGTTGATGCCGGAGTTGGCGCAATATGGCGTGCGGTGTCCATCGCGACAGCCATTTCCGTTCGATGAGACTGGAGCTCTTCGGAGACACGCCCCCTCCTGGTCTTTTTCATCGCGTCCACGACTGTACGGCCAGCGGCTTTCTGAGATTTCCCAGTCAAGTGCTTGACGAAAAGGCTCAAATACCGCATAGGGTGCCTCCGTCATGGCAATCTGCTTAGGAGTAATGCTAAGCTGTCAAACGCAATGTTATAGATAGCCGTAATGGGCTCTTCCCACCACTGGAAACGACGTTCGTTGTCATTCTAGTTGTTGATGCTGGAGTTGGCGCAATATGGCGTGCGGTGTCCATCGCGACAGCCATTTCCGTTCGATGAGACTGGAGCTCTTCGGAGACACGCCCCCTCCTGGTCTTTTTCATCGCGTCCGCGACTGTACGGCCAGCGGCTTTCTGAGATTTCCCAGTCAAGTGCTTGACGAAAAGGCTCAAATACCGCATAGGGTGCCTCCGTCATGGCAATCTGCTTAGGAGTAATGCTAAGCTGTCAAACGCAATGTTATAGATAGCCGTAATGGGCTCTTCCCACCACTGGAAACAACGTTCGTTGTCATTCTAGTTGTTGATGCTGGAGTTGGCGCAATATGGCGTGCGGTGTCCATCGCGACAGCCATTTCCGTTCGATGAGACTGGAGCTCTTCGGAGACACGCCCCCTCCTGGTCTTTTTCATCGCGTCCACGACTGTACGGCCAGCGGCTTTCTGAGATTTCCCAGTCAAGTGCTTGACGAAAAGGCTCAAATACCGCATAGGGTGCCTCCGTCATGGCAATCTGCTTAGGAGTAATGCTAAGCTGTCAAACGCAATGTTATAGATAGCCGTAATGGGCTCTTCCCACCACTGGAAACGACGTTCGTTGTCATTCTAGTTGTTGATGCTGGAGTTGGCGCAATATGGCGTGCGGTGTCCATCGCGACAGCCATTTCCGTACGATG
Organism: Ixodes scapularis; assembly: GCF_016920785.2. Taxonomy (NCBI): domain Eukaryota; kingdom Metazoa; phylum Arthropoda; class Arachnida; order Ixodida; family Ixodidae; genus Ixodes; species Ixodes scapularis. The sequence goes on along the minus strand of NW_024609868.1, from coordinate 164,991,437 downwards.
AGACTGGAGCTCTTCGGAGACACGCGCCCTCCTGGTCTTTTTCATCGCGTCCGCGACTGTACGGCCAGCGGTTTTCTGAGATTTCCCAGTCAAGTGCTTGACGAAAAGGCTCAAATACCGCATAGGGTGCCTCCGTCATGGCAATCTGCTTAGGAGTAATGCTAAGCTGTCAAACGCAATGTTATAGATAGCCGTAATGGGCTCTTCCCACCACTGGAAACGACGTTCGTTGTCATTCTAGTTGTTGATGCTGGAGTTGGCGCAATATGGCGTGCGGTGTCCATCGCGACAGCCATTTCCGTACGATGAGACTTGAGCTTTTCGGAGACACGCCCCCTCCTGGTCTTTTTCATCGCGTCCACGACTGTACGGCCAGCGGCTTTCTGAGATTTCCCAGTCAAGTGCTTGACGAAAAGGCTCAAATACCGCATAGGGTGCCTCCGTCATGGCAATCTGCTTAGGAGTAATGCTAAGCTGTCAAACGCAATGTTATAGATAGCCGTAATGGGCTCTTCCCACCACTGGAAACGACGTTCGTTGTCATTCTAGTTGTTGATGCTGGAGTTGGCGCAATATGGCGTGCGGTGTCCATCGCGACAGCCATTTCCGTACGATGAGACTGGAGCTCTTCGGAGACACGCGCCCTCCTGGTCTTTTTCATCGCGTCCGCGACTGTACGGCCAGCGGCTTTCTGAGATTTCCCAGTCAAGTGCTTGACGAAAAGGCTCAAATACCGCATAGGGTGCCTCCGTCATGGCAATCTGCTTAGGAGTAATGCTAAGCTGTCAAACGCAATGTTATAGATAGCCGTAATGGGCCCTTCCCACCACTGGAAACGACGTTCGTTGTCATTCTAGTTGTTGATGCTGGAGTTGGCGCAATATGGCGTGCGGTGTCCATCGCGACAGCCATTTCCGTACGATGAGACTGGAGCTCTTCGGAGACACGCGCCCTCCTGGTCTTTTTCATCGCGTCCGCGACTGTACGGCCAGCGGCTTTCTGAGATTTCCCAGTCAAGTGCTTGACGAAAAGGCTCAAATACCGCATAGGGTGCCTCCGTCATGGCAATCTGCTTAGGAGTAATGCTAAGCTGTCAAACGCAATGTTATAGATAGCCGTAATGGGCTCTTCCCACCAATGGAAACGACGTTCGTTGTCATTCTAGTTGTTGATGCTGGAGTTGGCGCAATATGGCGTGCGGTGTCCATCGCGACAGCCATTTCCGTACGATGAGACTCGAGCTTTTCGGAGACACGCCCCCTCCTGGTCTTTTTCATCGCGTCCGCGACTGTACGGCCAGCGGCTTTCTGAGATTTCCCAGTCAAGTGCTTGACGAAAAGGCTCAAATACCGCATAGGGTGCCTCCGTCATGGCAATCTGCTTAGGAGTAATGCTAAGCTGTCAAACGCAATGTTATAGATAGCCGTAATGGGCTCTTCCCACCACTGGAAACGACGTTCGTTGTCATTCTAGTTGTTGATGCTGGAGTTGGCGCAATATGGCGTGCGGTGTCCATCGCGACAGCCATTTCCGTACGATGAGACTTGAGCTTTTCGGAGACACGCCCCCTCCTGGTCTTTTTCATCGCGTCCACGACTGTACGGCCAGCGGCTTTCTGAGATTTCCCAGTCAAGTGCTTGACGAAAAGGCTCAAATACCGCATAGGGTGCCTCCGTCATGGCAATCTGCTTAGGAGTAATGCTAAGCTGTCAAACGCAATGTTATAGATAGCCGTAATGGGCTCTTCCCACCACTGGAAACGACGTTCGTTGTCATTCTAGTTGTTGATGCTGGAGTTGGCGCAATATGGCGTGCGGTGTCCATCGCGACAGCCATTTCCGTACGATGAGACTGGAGCTCTTCGGAGACACGCGCCCTCCTGGTCTTTTTCATCGCGTCCGCGACTGTACGGCCAGCGGCTTTCTGAGATTTCCCAGTCAAGTGCTTGACGAAAAGGCTCAAATACCGCATAGGGTGCCTCCGTCATGGCAATCTGCTTAGGAGTAATGCTAAGCTGTCAAACGCAATGTTATAGATAGCCGTAATGGGCTCTTCCCACCACTGGAAACGAAGTTCGTTGTCATTCTAGTTGTTGATGCTGGAGTTGGCGCAATATGGCGTGCGGTGTCCATCGCGACAGCCATTTCCGTACGATGAGACTCGAGCTTTTCGGAGACACGCCCCCTCCTGGTCTTTTTCATCGCGTCCGCGACTGTACGGCCAGCGGCTTTCTGAGATTTCCCAGTCAAGTGCTTGACGAAAAGGCTCAAATACCGCATAGGGTGCCTCCGTCATGGCAATCTGCTTAGGAGTAATGCTAAGCTGTCAAACGCAATGTTATAGATAGCCGTAATGGGCTCTTCCCACCACTGGAAACGACGTTCGTTGTCATTCTAGTTGTTGATGCTGGAGTTGGCGCAATATGGCGTGCGGTGTCCATCGCGACAGCCATTTCCGTACGATGAGACTTGAGCTTTTCGGAGACACGCCCCCTCCTGGTATTTTCATCGCGTCCACGACTGTACGGCCAGCGGCTTTCTGAGATTTCCCAGTCAAGTGCTTGACGAAAAGGCTCAAATACCGCATAGGGTGCCTCCGTCATGGCAATCTGCTTAGGAGTAATGCTAAGCTGTCAAACGCAATGTTATAGATAGCCGTAATGGGCTCTTCCCACCACTGGAAACGACGTTCGTTGTCATTCTAGTTGTTGATGCTGGAGTTGGCGCAATATGGCGTGCGGTGTCCATCGCGACAGCCATTTCCGTACGATGAGACTGGAGCTCTTCGGAGACACGCGCCCTCCTGGTCTTTTTCATCGCGTCCGCGACTGTACGGCCAGCGGCTTTCTGAGATTTCCCAGTCAAGTGCTTGACGAAAAGGCTCAAATACCGCATAGGGTGCCTCCGTCATGGCAATCTGCTTAGGAGTAATGCTAAGCTGTCAAACGCAATGTTATAGATAGCCGTAATGGGCTCTTCCCACCACTGGAAACGACGTTCGTTGTCATTCTAGTTGTTGATGCTGGAGTTGGCGCAATATGGCGTGCGGTGTCCATCGCGACAGCCATTTCCGTACGATGAGACTGGAGCTCTTCGGAGACACGCGCCCTCCTGGTCTTTTTCATCGCGTCCGCGACTGTACGGCCAGCGGCTTTCTGAGATTTCCCAGTCAAGTGCTTGACGAAAAGGCTCAAATACCGCATAGGGTGCCTCCGTCATGGCAATCTGCTTAGGAGTAATGCTAAGCTGTCAAACGCAATGTTATAGATAGCCGTAATGGGCTCTTCCCACCACTGGAAACGACGTTCGTTGTCATTCTAGTTGTTGATGCTGGAGTTGGCGCAATATGGCGTGCGGTGTCCATCGCGACAGCCATTTCCGTACGATGAGACTGGAGCTCTTCGGAGACACGCCCCCTCCTGGTCTTTTTCATCGCGTCCACGACTGTACGGCCAGCGGCTTTCTGAGATTTCCCAGTCAAGTGCTTGACGAAAAGGCTCAAATACCGCATAGGGTGCCTCCGTCATGGCAATCTGCTTAGGAGTAATGCTAAGCTGTCAAACGCAATGTTATAGATAGCCGTAATGGGCTCTTCCCACCACTGGAAACGACGTTCGTTGTCATTCTAGTTGTTGATGCTGGAGTTGGCGCAATATGGCGTGCGGTGTCCATCGCGACAGCCATTTCCGTTCGATGAGACTCGAGCTCTTCGGAGACACGCCCCCTCCTGGTCTTTTTCATCGCGTCCACGACTCTACGGCCAGCGGCTTTCTGAGATTTCCCAGTCAAGTGCTTGACGAAAAGGCTCAAATACCGCATAGGGTGCCTCCGTCATGGCAATCTGCTTAGGAGTAATGCTAAGCTGTCAAACGCAATGTTATAGATAGCCGTAATGGGCTCTTCCCACCACTGGAAACGACGTTCGTTGTCATTCTAGTTGTTGATGCTGGAGTTGGCGCAATATGGCGTGCGGTGTCCATCGCGACAGCCATTTCCGTACGATGAGACTGGAGCTCTTCGGAGACACGCGCCCTCCTGGTCTTTTTCATCGCGTCCGCGACTGTACGGCCAGCGGCTTTCTGAGATTTCCCAGTCAAGTGCTTGACGAAAAGGCTCAAATACCGCATAGGGTGCCTCCGTCATGGCAATCTGCTTAGGAGTAATGCTAAGCTGTCAAACGCAATGTTATAGATAGCCGTAATGGGCTCTTCCCACCACTGGAAACGACGTTCGTTGTCATTCTAGTTGTTGATGCTGGAGTTGGCGCAATATGGCGTGCGGTGTCCATCGCGACAGCCATTTCCGTACGATGAGACTGGAGCTCTTCGGAGACACGCCCCCTCCTGGTCTTTTTCATCGCGTCCACGACTGTACGGCCAGCGGCTTTCTGAGATTTCCCAGTCAAGTGCTTGACGAAAAGGCTCAAATACCGCATAGGGTGCCTCCGTCATGGCAATCTGCTTAGGAGTAATGCTAAGCTGTCAAACGCAATGTTATAGATAGCCGTAATGGGCTCTTCCCACCACTGGAAACGACGTTCGTTGTCATTCTAGTTGTTGATGCTGGAGTTGGCGCAATATGGCGTGCGGTGTCCATCGCGACAGCCATTTCCGTACGATGAGACTGGAGCTCTTCGGAGACACGCCCCCTCCTGGTCTTTTTCATCGCGTCCACGACTGTACGGCCAGAGGCTTTCTGAGATTTCCCAGTCAAGTGCTTGACGAAAAGGCTCAAATACCGCATAGGGTGCCTCCGTCATGGCAATCTGCTTAGGAGTAATGCTAAGCTGTCAAACGCAATGTTATAGATAGCCGTAATGGGCTCTTCCCACCACTGGAAACGACGTTCGTTGTCATTCTAGTTGTTGATGCTGGAGTTGGCGCAATATGGCGTGCGGTGTCCATCGCGACAGCCATTTCCGTTCGATGAGACTCGAGCTTTTCGGAGACACGCCCCCTCCTGGTCTTTTTCATCGCGTCCACGACTGTACGGCCAGCGGCTTTCTGAGATTTTCCAGTCAAGTGCTTGACGAAAAGGCTCAAATACCGCATAGGGTGCCTCCGTCATGGCAATCTGCTTAGGAGTAATGCTAAGCTGTCAAACGCAATGTTATAGATAGCCGTAATGGGCTCTTCCCACCACTGGAAACGACGTTCGTTGTCATTCTAGTTGTTGATGCTGGAGTTGGCGCAATATGGCGTGCGGTGTCCATCGCGACAGCCATTTCCGTACGATGAGACTCGAGCTTTTCGGAGACACGCCCCCTCCTGGTCTTTTTCATCGCGTCCGCGACTGTACGGCCAGCGGCTTTCTGAGATTTCCCAGTCAAGTGCTTGACGAAAAGGCTCAAATACCGCATAGGGTGCCTCCGTCATGGCAATCTGCTTAGGAGTAATGCTAAGCTGTCAAACGCAATAATATAGATAGCCGTAATGGGCTCTTCCCACCACTGGAAACGACGTTCGTTGTCATTCTAGTTGTTGATGCTGGAGTTGGCGCAATATGGCGTGCGGTGTCCATCGCGACAGCCATTTCCGTACGATGAGACTCGAGCTCTTCGGAGACAAGCCCCCTCCTGGTCTTTTTCATCGCGTCCACGACTGTACGGCCAGCGGCTTTCTGAGATTTCCCAGTCAAGTGCTTGACGAAAAGGCTCAAATACCGCATAGGGTGCCTCCGTCATGGCAATCTGCTTAGGAGTAATGCTAAGCTGTCAAACGCAATGTTATAGATAGCCGTAATGGGCTCTTCCCACCAATGGAAACGACGTTCGTTGTCATTCTAGTTGTTGATGCTGGAGTTGGCGCAATATGGCGTGCGGTGTCCATCGCGACAGCCATTTCCGTTCGATGAGACTGGAGCTCTTCGGAGACACGCCCCCTCCTGGTCTTTTTCATCGCGTCCGCGACTGTACGGCCAGCGGCTTTCTGAGATTTCCCAGTCAAGTGCTTGACGAAAAGGCTCAAATACCGCATAGGGTGCCTCCGTCATGGCAATCTACTTAGGAGTAATGCTAAGCTGTCAAACGCAATGTTATAGATAGCCGTAAAGGGCTCTTCCCACCACTGGAAACGACGTTCGTTGTCATTCTAGTTGTTGATTCTGGAGTTTGCGCAATATGGCGTGCGGTGTCCATCGCGACAGCCATTTCCGTACGATGAGACTGGAGCTCTTCGGAGACACGCCCCCTCCTGGTCTTTTTCATCGCGTCCGCGACTGTACGGCCAGCGGCTTTCTGAGATTTCCCAGTCAAGTGCTTGACGAAAAGGCTCAAATACCGCATAGGGTGCCTCCGTCATGGCAATCTACTTAGGAGTAATGCTAAGCTGTCAAACGCAATGTTATAGATAGCCGTAATGGGCTCTTCCCACCACTGGAAACGACGTTCGTTGTCATTCTAGTTGTTGATGCTGGACTTGGAGTTGGCGCAATATGGCGTGCGGTGTCCATCGCGACAGCCATTTCCGTTCGATGAGACTGGAGCTCTTCGGAGACACGCCCCGTCCTGGTCTTTTTCATCGCGCCCGCGACTGTACGGCCAGCGGCTTTCTGGGATCTCCCAGTCAAGTCCTTGACGAAAAGGCTCAAATACCGCATAGGGTGCCTCCGTCATGGCAATCTGCTTTGGAGTACTGCTAAGCTGTCAAACGCAATGTTATAGATAGCCGTAATGGGCTCTTCCCACCACTGGAAACGACGTTCGTTGTCATTCTAGTTGTTGATGCTGGAGTTGGCGGAATATGGCGTGCGATGTCCATCGCGACAGCCATTTCCGTTCGATCAGACTGGAGCTCTTCGAAGACACGCCCCCTCCTGGTCTTTTTCATCGCGTCCGCGATTGTACAGCCAGCGGCTTTCTGAGATCTCCCAGTCAAGTGCTTGACGAAAAGGCTCAAATACCGCATAGGGTGCCTCCATCATGGCAATCTGCTTAGGAGTAATGCTAAGCTGTCAAACGCAATGTTATAGATAGCCGTAATGGGCTCTTCCCACCACTGGAAACGACGTTCGTTGTCATTCTAGTTGTTGATGCTGGACTTGGAGTTTGCGCAATATGGCGTGCGGTGTCCATCGCGACAGCCATTTCCGTACGATGAGACTGGAGCTCTTCGGAGACACGCCCCCTCCTGGTCTTTTTCATCGCGTCCGCGACTGTACGGCCAGCGGCTTTCTGAGATTTCCCAGTCAAGTGCTTGACGAAAAGGCTCAAATACCGCATAGGGTGCCTCCGTCATGGCAATCTACTTAGGAGTAATGCTAAGCTGTCAAACGCAATGTTATAGATAGCCGTAATGGGCTCTTCCCACCACTGGAAACGACGTTCGTTGTCATTCTAGTTGTTGATGCTGGAGTTGGCGGAATATGGCGTGCGATGTCCATCGCGACAGCCATTTCCGTTCGATCAGACTGGAGCTCTTCGAAGACACGCCCCCTCCTGGTCTTTTTCATCGCGTCCGCGATTGTACAGCCAGCGGCTTTCTGAGATCTCCCAGTCAAGTGCTTGACGAAAAGGCTCAAATACCGCATAGGGTGCCTCCATCATGGCAATCTGCTTAGGAGTAATGCTAAGCTGTCAAACGCAATGTTATAGATAGCCGTAATGGGCTCTTCCCACCACTGGAAACGACGTTCGTTGTCATTCTAGTTGTTGATGCTGGAGTTGGCGCAATATGGCGTGCGGTGTCCATCGCGACAGCCATTTCCGTACGATGAGACTGGAGCTCTTCGGAGACACGCCCCCTCCTGGTCTTTTTCATCGCGTCCGCGACTGTACGGCCAGCGGCTTTCTGAGATTTCCCAGTCAAGTGCTTGACGAAAAGGCTCAAATACCGCATAGGGTGCCTCCGTCATGGCAATCTGCTTAGGAGTAATGCTAAGCTGTCAAACGCAATGTTATAGATAGCCGTAATGGGCTCTTCCCACCACTGGAAACGACGTTCGTTGTCATTCTAGTTGTTGATGCTGGAGTTGGCGCAATATGGCGTGCGGTGTCCATCGCGACAGCCATTTCCGTACGATGAGACTGGAGCTCTTCGGAGACACGCCCCCTCCTGGTCTTTTTCATCGCGTCCACGACTGTACGGCCAGCGGCTTTCTGAGATTTCCCAGTCAAGTGCTTGACGAAAAGGCTCAAATACCGCATAGGGTGCCTCCGTCATGGCAATCTGCTTAGGAGTAATGCTAAGCTGTCAAACGCAATGTTAGAGATAGCCGTAATGGGCTCTTCCCACCACTGGAAACGACGTTCGTTGTCATTCTAGTTGTTGATGCTGGAGTTGGCGCAATATGCCGTGCGGTGTCCATCGCGACAGCCATTTCCGTTCGATGAGACTGGAGCTCTTCGGAGACACGCCCCCTCCTGGTCTTTTTCATGGCGTCCGCGACTGTACGGCCAGCGGCTTTCTGAGATTTCCCAGTCAAGTGCTTGACGAAAAGGCTCAAATACCGCATAGGGTGCCTCCGTCATGGCAATCTGCTTAGGAGTAATGCTAAGCTGTCAAACGCAATGTTATAGATAGCCGTAATGGGCTCTTCCCACCACTGGAAACGACGTTCGTTGTCATTCTAGTTGTTGATGCTGGAGTTGGCGCAATATGCCGTGCGGTGTCCATCGCGACAGCCCTTTCCGTACGATGAGACTGGAGCTCTTCGGAGACACGCCCCCTCCTGGTCTTTTTCATGGCGTCCGCGACTGTACGGCCAGCGGCTTTCTGAGATTTCCCAGTCAAGTGCTTGACGAAAAGGCTCAAATACCGCATAGGGTGCCTCCGTCATGGCAATCTGCTTAGGAGTGATGCTAAGCTGTCAAACGCAATGTTATAGGTAGCCGTAATGGGCTCTTCCCACCACTGGAAACGACGTTCGTTGTCATTCTAGTTGTTGATTCTGGAGTGGGCGCAATATGGCGTGCGGTGTCCATCGCGACAGCCATTTCCGTTCGATGAGACTGGAGCTCTTCGGAGACACGCCCCCTCCTGGTCTTTTTCATCGCGTCCGCGACTGTACGGCCAGCGGCTTTCTGAGATTTCCCAGTCAAGTGCTTGACGAAAAGGCTCAAATACCGCATAGGGTGCCTCCGTCATGGCAATCTGCTTAGGAGTAATGCTAAGCTGTCAAACGCAATGTTATAGATAGCCGTAATGGGCTCTTCCCACCACTGGAAACGACGTTCGTTGTCATTCTAGTTGTTGATTCTGGAGTTGGCGCAATATGGCGTGCGGTGTCCATCGCGACAGCCATTTCCGTTCGATGAGACTGGAGCTCTTCGGAGACACGCCCCCTCCTGGTCTTTTTCATCGCGTCCGCGACTGTACGGCCAGCGGCTTTCTGAGATTTCCCAGTCAAGTGCTTGACGAAAAGGCTCAAATACCGCATAGGGTGCCTCCGTCATGGCAATATGCTTAGGAGTGATGCTAAGCTGTCAAACGCAATGTTATAGATAGCCGTAATGGGCTCTTCCCACCACTGGAAACGACGTTCGTTGTCATTCTAGTTGTTGATGCTGGAGTTGGCGCAATATGGCGTGCGGTGTCCATCGCGACAGCCATTTCCGTTCGATGAGACTGGAGCTCTTCGGAGACACGCCCCCTCTTGGTCTTTTTCATCGCGTCCACGACTGTACGGCCAGCGGCTTTCTGAGATTTCCCAGTCAAGTGCTTGACGAAAAGGCTCAAATACCGCATAGGGTGCCTCCGTCATGGCAATCTGCTTAGGAGTAATGCTAAGCTGTCAAACGCAATGTTATAGATAGCCGTAATGGGCTCTTCCCACCACTGGAAACGACGTTCGTTGTCATTCTAGTTGTTGATGCTGGAGTTGGCGCAATATGGCGTGCGGTGTCCATCGCGACAGCCATTTCCGTACGATGAGACTGGAGCTCTTCGGAGACACGCCCCCTCCTGGTCTTTTTCATCGCGTCCGCGACTGTACGGCCAGCGGCTTTCTGAGATTTCCCAGTCAAGTGCTTGACGAAAAGGCTCAAATACCGCATAGGGTGCCTCCGTCATGGCAATCTACTTAGGAGTAATGCTAAGCTGTCAAACGCAATGTTATAGATATCCGTAATGGGCTCTTCCCACCATGGAAACGACGTTCGTTGTCATTCTAGTTGTTGATGCTGGAGTTGGCGCAATATGGCGTGCGGTGTCCATCGCGACAGCCATTTCCGTTCGATGAGACTGGAGCTCTTCGGAGACACGCCCCCTCCTGGTCTTTTTCATCGCGTCCGCGACTGTACGGCCAGCGGCTTTCTGAGATTTCCCAGTCAAGTGCTTGACGAAAAGGCTCAAATACCGCATAGGGTGCCTCCATCATGGCAATCTGCTTAGGAGTAATGCTAAGCTGTCAAACGCAATGTTATAGATAGCCGTAATGGGCTCTTCCCACCACTGGAAACAACGTTCGTTGTCATTCTAGTTGTTGATGCTGGAGTTGGCGCAATATGGCGTGCGGTGTCCATCGCGACAGCCATTTCCGTTCGATGAGACTGGAGCTCTTCGGAGACACGCCCCCTCCTGGTCTTTTTCATCGCGTCCGCGACTGTACGGCCAGCGGCTTTCTGAGATTTCCCAGTCAAGTGCTTGATGAAAAGGCTCAAATACCGCATAGGGTGCCTCCATCATGGCAATCTGCTTAGGAGTAATGCTAAGCTGTCAAACGCAATGTTATAGATAGCCGTAATGGGCTCTTCCCACCTCTGGAAACGACGTTCGTTGTCATTTAGTTGTTGATGCTGGAGTTGGCGGAATATGGCGTGCGGTGTCCATCGCGACAGCCATTTCCGTTCGATGAGACTGGAGCTCTTCGGAGACACGCCCCCTCCTGGTCTTTTTCATCGCGTCCGTGACTGTACGGCCAGCGGCTTTCTGAGATTTCCCAGTCAAGTGCTTGACGAAAAGGCTCAAATACCGCATAGGGTGCCTCCGTCATGGCAATCTGCTTAGGAGTAATGCTAAGCTGTCAAACGCAATGTTAGAGATAGCCGTAATGGGCTCTTCCCACCACTGGAAACGACGTTCGTTGTCATTTAGTTGTTGATGCTGGAGTTGGCGCAATATGGCGTGCGGTGTCCATCGCGACAGCCATTTCCGTTCGATGAGACTGGAGCTCTTCGGAGACACGCCCCCTCCTGGTCTTTTTCATCGCGTCCGCGATTGTACGGCTAGCGGCTTTCTCAGATTTCCCAGTCAAGTGCTTGACGAAAAGGCTCAAATACCGCATAGAGTGCCTCCGTCATGGCCATCTGCTTAGGCGTAATGCTAAGCTGTCAAACGCAATGTTATAGATAGCCGTAATGGGCTCTTCCCACCACTGGAAACGACGTTCGTTGTCATTCTAGTTGTTGATTCTGGAGTTGGCGCAATATGGCGTGCGGTGTCCATCGCGACAGCCATTTCCGTTCGATGAGACTGGAGCTCTTCGGAGACACGCCCCCTCCTGGTCTTTTTCATCGCGTCCGCGATTGTACGGCTAGCGGCTTTCTCAGATTTCCCAGTCAAGTGCTTGACGAAAAGGCTCAAATACCGCATAGAGTGCCTCCGTCATGGCAATCTGCTTAGGAGTAATGCTAAGCTGTCAAACGCAATGTTATAGATAGCCGTAATGGGCTCTTCCCACCACTGGAAACGACGTTCGTTGTCATTTAGTTGTTGATGCTGGAGTTGGCGCAATATGGCGTGCGGTGTCCATCGCGACAGCCATTTCCTTTCGATGAGACTGGAGCTCTTCGGAGACACGCCCCCTCCTGGTCTTTTTCATCGCGTCCGCGACTGTACGGCCAGCGGCTTTCTGAGATTTCCCAGTCAAGTGCTTGACGAAAAGGCTCAAATACCGCATAGGGTGCCTCCGTCATGGCAATATGCTTAGGAGTGATGCTAAGCTGTCAAACGCAATGTTATAGATAGCCGTAATGGGCTCTTCCCTTCACTGGAAACGACGTTCGTTGTCATTCTAGTTGTAGATGCTGGAGTTGGCGCAATATGGCGTGCGGTGTCCATCGCGACAGCCATTTCCGTTCGATGAGACTGGAGCTCTTCGGAGACACGCCCCCTCCTGGTCTTTTTCATCGCGTCCACGACTGTGCGGCCAGCGGCTTTCTGAGATTTCCCAGTCAAGTGCTTGACGAAAAGGCTCAAATACCGCATAGGGTGCCTCCGTCATGGCAATCTGCTTAGGAGTAATGCTAAGCTGTCAAACGCGATGTTATAGATAGCCGTAATGGGCTCTTCCCACCACTGGAAACGACGTTCGTTGTCATTCTAGTTGTTGATGCTGGAGTTGGCGCAATATGGCGTGCGGTGTCCATCGCGACAGCCATTTCCGTACGATGAGACTGGAGCTCTTCGGAGACACGCCCCCTCCTGGTCTTTTTCATCGCGTCCGCGACTGTACGGCCAGCGGCTTTCTGAGATTTCCCAGTCAAGTGCTTGACGAAAAGGCTCAAATACCGCATAGGGTGCCTCCGTCATGGCAATCTACTTAGGAGTAATGCTAAGCTGTCAAACGCAATGTTATAGATAGCCGTAATGGGCTCTTCCCACCACTGGAAACGACGTTCGTTGTCATTCTAGTTGTTGATGCTGGAGTTGGCGCAATATGGCGTGCGGTGTCCATCGCGACAGCCATTTCCGTTCGATGAGACTGGAGCTCTTCGGAGACACGCCCCCTCCTGGTCTTTTTCATCGCGTCCACGACTGTACAGCCAGCGGCTTTCTGAGATTTCCCAGTCAAGTGCTTGACGAAAAGGCTCAAATACCGCATAGGGTGCCTCCGTCATGGCAATCTGCTTAGGAGTAATGCTAAGCTGTCAAACGCAATGTTATAGATAGCCGTAATGGGCTCTTCCCACCACTGGAAACGACGTTCGTTGTCATTTAGTTGTTGATGCTGGAGTTGGTGCAATATGGCGTGCGGTGTCCATTGAAACAGCCATTTCCGTTCGATGAGACTGGAGCTCTTCGGAAACGCGCCCCCTCCTGGTCTTTTTCATCGCGTCCGCGATTGTACGGCCAGCGGCTTTCTGAGATTTCCCAGTCAAGTGCTTGATGAAAAGGCTCAAATACCGCATAGAGTGCCTCCATCATGGCCATCTGCTTAGGAGTAATGCTAAGCTGTCAAACGCAATGTTATAGATAGCCGTAATGGGCTCTTCCCACCACTGGAAACGACGTTCGTTGTCATTCTAGTTGTTGATGCTGGAGTTGGCGCAATATGGCGTGCGGTGTCCATCGCGACAGCCATTTCCGTACGATGAGACTGGAGCTCTTCGGAGACACGCCCCCTCCTGGTTTTTTTCATCGCGTCCACGACTGTACGGCCAGCGGCTTTCTGAGATTTCCCAGTCAAGTGCTTGACGAAAAGGCTCAAATACCGCATAGGGTGCCTCCGTCATGGCAATCTGCTTAGGAGTAATGCTAAGCTGTCAAACGCAATGTTATAGATAGCCGTAATGGGCTCTTCCCACCACTGGAAACGACGTTCGTTGTCATTCTAGTTGTTGATGCTGGAGTTGGCGCAATATGGCGTGCGGTGTCCATCGCGACAGCCATTTCCGTACGATGAGACTGGAGCTCTTCGGAGACACGCCCCCTCCTGGTCTTTTTCATCGCGTCCACGACTGTACGGCCAGCGGCTTTCTGAGATTTCCCAGTCAAGTGCTTGACGAAAAGGCTCAAATACCGCATAGGGTGCCTCCGTCATGGCAATCTGCTTAGGAGTAATGCTAAGCTGTCAAACGCAATGTTATAGATAGCCGTAATGGGCTCTTCCCACCACTGGAAACGACGTTCGTTGTCATTCTAGTTGTTGATGCTGGAGTTGGCGCAATATGGCGTGCGGTGTCCATCGCGACAGCCATTTCCGTTCGATGAGACTCGAGCTTTTCGGAGACACGCCCCCTCCTGGTCTTTTTCATCGCGTCCACGACTGTACGGCCAGCGGCTTTCTGAGATTTCCCAGTCAAGTGCTTGACGAAAAGGCTCAAATACCGCATAGGGTGCCTCCGTCATGGCAATCTGCTTAGGAGTAATGCTAAGCTGTCAAACGCAATGTTATAGATAGCCGTAATGGGCTCTTCCCACCAATGGAAACGACGTTCGTTGTCATTCTAGTTGTTGATGCTGGAGTTGGCGCAATATGGCGTGCGGTGTCCATCGCGACAGCCATTTCCGTTCGATGAGACTGGAGCTCTTCGGAGACACGCCCCCTCCTGGTCTTTTTCATCGCGTCCGCGACTGTACGGCCAGCGGCTTTCTGAGATTTCCCAGTCAAGTGCTTGACGAAAAGGCTCAAATACCGCATAGGGTGCCTCCGTCATGGCAATCTACTTAGGAGTAATGCTAAGCTGTCAAACGCAATGTTATAGATAGCCGTAAAGGGCTCTTCCCACCACTGGAAACGACGTTCGTTGTCATTCTAGTTGTTGATTCTGGAGTTTGCGCAATATGGCGTGCGGTGTCCATCGCGACAGCCATTTCCGTACGATGAGACTGGAGCTCTTCGGAGACACGCCCCCTCCTGGTCTTTTTCATCGCGTCCGCGACTGTACGGCCAGCGGCTTTCTGAGATTTCCCAGTCAAGTGCTTGACGAAAAGGCTCAAATACCGCATAGGGTGCCTCCGTCATGGCAATCTACTTAGGAGTAATGCTAAGCTGTCAAACGCAATGTTATAGATAGCCGTAATGGGCTCTTCCCACCACTGGAAACGACGTTCGTTGTCATTCTAGTTGTTGATGCTGGAGTTGGCGGAATATGGCGTGCGATGTCCATCGCGACAGCCATTTCCGTTCGATCAGACTGGAGCTCTTCGAAGACACGCCCCCTCCTGGTCTTTTTCATCGCGTCCGCGATTGTACAGCCAGCGGCTTTCTGAGATCTCCCAGTCAAGTGCTTGACGAAAAGGCTCAAATACCGCATAGGGTGCCTCCATCATGGCAATCTGCTTAGGAGTAATGCTAAGCTGTCAAACGCAATGTTATAGATAGCCGTAATGGGCTCTTCCCACCACTGGAAACGACGTTCGTTGTCATTCTAGTTGTTGATGCTGGAGTTGGCGCAATATGGCGTGCGGTGTCCATCGCGACAGCCATTTCCGTACGATGAGACTGGAGCTCTTCGGAGACACGCCCCCTCCTGGTCTTTTTCATCGCGTCCGCGACTGTACGGCCAGCGGCTTTCTGAGATTTCCCAGTCAAGTGCTTGACGAAAAGGCTCAAATACCGCATAGGGTGCCTCCGTCATGGCAATCTGCTTAGGAGTGATGCTAAGCTGTCAAACGCAATGTTATAGATAGCCGTAATGGGCTCTTCCCACCACTGGAAACGACGTTCGTTGTCATTCTAGTTGTTGATGCTGGAGTTGGCGCAATATGCCGTGCGGTGTCCATCGCGACAGCCATTTCCGTACGATGAGACTGGAGCTCTTCGGAGACACGCCCCCTCCTGGTCTTTTTCATGGCGTCCGCGACTGTACGGCCAGCGGCTTTCTGAGATTTCCCAGTCAAGTGCTTGACGAAAAGGCTCAAATACCGCATAGGGTGCCTCCGTCATGGCAATCTGCTTAGGAGTAATGCTAAGCTGTCAAACGCAATGTTATAGATAGCCGTAATGGGCTCTTCCCACCACTGGAAACGAAGTTCGTTGTCATTCTAGTTGTTGATGCTGGAGTTGGCGCAATATGCCGTGCGGTGTCCATCGCGACAGCCCTTTCCGTACGATGAGACTGGAGCTCTTCGGAGACACGCCCCCTCCTGGTCTTTTTCATGGCGTCCGCGACTGTACGGCCAGCGGCTTTCTGAGATTTCCCAGTCAAGTGCTTGACGAAAAGGCTCAAATACCGCATAGGGTGCCTCCGTCATGGCAATCTGCTTAGGAGTGATGCTAAGCTGTCAAACGCAATGTTATAGATAGCCGTAATGGGCTCTTCCCACCACTGGAAACGACGTTCGTTGTCATTCTAGTTGTTGATTCTGGAGTGGGCGCAATATGGCGTGCGGTGTCCATCGCGACAGCCATTTCCGTTCGATGAGACTGGAGCTCTTCGGAGACACGCCCCCTCCTGGTCTTTTTCATCGCGTCCGCGACTGTACGGCCAGCGGCTTTCTGAGATTTCCCAGTCAAGTGCTTGACGAAAAGGCTCAAATACCGCATAGGGTGCCTCCGTCATGGCAATCTGCTTAGGAGTAATGGTAAGCTGTCAAACGCAATGTTATAGATAGCCGTAATGGGCTCTTCCCACCACTGGAAACGACGTTCGTTGTCATTCTAGTTGTTGATTCTGGAGTTGGCGCAATATGGCGTGCGGTGTCCATCGCGACAGCCATTTCCGTTCGATGAGACTGGAGCTCTTCGGAGACACGCCCCCTCCTGGTCTTTTTCATCGCGTCCGCGACTGTACGGCCAGCGGCTTTCTGAGATTTCCCAGTCAAGTGCTTGACGAAAAGGCTCAAATACCGCATAGGGTGCCTCCGTCATGGCAATATGCTTAGGAGTGATGCTAAGCTGTCAAACGCAATGTTATAGATAGCCGTAATGGGCTCTTCCCACCACTGGAAACGACGTTCGTTGTCATTCTAGTTGTTGATGCTGGAGTTGGCGCAATATGGCGTGCGGTGTCCATCGCGACAGCCATTTCCGTTCGATGAGACTGGAGCTCTTCGAAGACACGCCCCCTCCTGGTCTTTTTCATCGCGTCCACGACTGTACGGCCAGCGGCTTTCTGAGATTTCCCAGTCAAGTGCTTGACGAAAAGGCTCAAATACCGCATAGGGTGCCTCCGTCATGGCAATCTGCTTAGGAGTAATGCTAAGCTGTCAAACGCAATGTTATAGATAGCCGTAATGGGCTCTTCCCACCACTGGAAACGACGTTCGTTGTCATTCTAGTTGTTGATGCTGGAGTTGGCGCAATATGGCGTGCGGTGTCCATCGCGACAGCCATTTCCGTACGATGAGACTGGAGCTCTTCGGAGACACGCCCCCTCCTGGTCTTTTTCATCGCGTCCGCGACTGTACGGCCAGCGGCTTTCTGAGATTTCCCAGTCAAGTGCTTGACGAAAAGGCTCAAATACCGCATAGGGTGCCTCCGTCATGGCAATCTACTTAGGAGTAATGCTAAGCTGTCAAACGCAATGTTATAGATATCCGTAATGGGCTCTTCCCACCACTGGAAACGACGTTCGTTGTCATTCTAGTTGTTGATGCTGGAGTTGGCGCAATATGGCGTGCGGTGTCCATCGCGACAGCCATTTCCGTTCGATGAGACTGGAGCTCTTCGGAGACACGCCCCCTCCTGGTCTTTTTCATCGCGTCCGCGACTGTACGGCCAGCGGCTTTCTGAGATTTCCCAGTCAAGTGCTTGACGAAAAGGCTCAAATACCGCATAGGGTGCCTCCATCATGGCAATCTGCTTAGGAGTAATGCTAAGCTGTCAAACGCAATGTTATAGATAGCCGTAATGGGCTCTTCCCACCACTGGAAACAACGTTCGTTGTCATTCTAGTTGTTGATGCTGGAGTTGGCGCAATATGGCGTGCGGTGTCCATCGCGACAGCCATTTCCGTTCGATGAGACTGGAGCTCTTCGGAGACACGCCCCCTCCTGGTCTTTTTCATCGCGTCCGCGACTGTACGGCCAGCGGCTTTCTGAGATTTCCCAGTCAAGTGCTTGATGAAAAGGCTCAAATACCGCATAGGGTGCCTCCATCATGGCAATCTGCTTAGGAGTAATGCTAAGCTGTCAAACGCAATGTTATAGATAGCCGTAATGGGCTCTTCCCACCACTGGAAACGACGTTCGTTGTCATTTAGTTGTTGATGCTGGAGTTGGCGGAATATGGCGTGCGGTGTCCATCGCGACAGCCATTTCCGTTCGATGAGACTGGAGCTCTTCGGAGACACGCCCCCTCCTGGTCTTTTTCATCGCGTCCGTGACTGTACGGCCAGCGGCTTTCTGAGATTTCCCAGTCAAGTGCTTGACGAAAAGGCTCAAATACCGCATAGGGTGCCTCCGTCATGGCAATCTGCTTAGGAGTAATGCTAAGCTGTCAAACGCAATGTTAGAGATAGCCGTAATGGGCTCTTCCCACCACTGGAAACGACGTTCGTTGTCATTTAGTTGTTGATGCTGGAGTTGGCGCCATATGGCGTGCGGTGTCCATCGCGACAGCCATTTCCGTTCGATGAGACTGGAGCTCTTCGGAGACACGCCCCCTCCTGGTCTTTTTCATCGCGTCCGCGATTGTACGGCTAGCGGCTTTCTGAGATTTCCCAGTCAAGTGCTTGACGAAAAGGCTCAAATACCGCATAGAGTGCCTCCGTCATGGCCATCTGCTTAGGAGTAATGCTAAGCTGTCAAACGCAATGTTATAGATAGCCGTAATGGGCTCTTCCCACCACTGGAAACGACGTTCGTTGTCATTCTAGTTGTTGATTCTGGAGTTGGCGCAATATGGCGTGCGGTGTCCATCGCGACAGCCATTTCCGTTCGATGAGACTGGAGCTCTTCGGAGACACGCCCCCTCCTGGTCTTTTTCATCGCGTCCGCGACTGTACGGCCAGCGGCTTTCTGAGATTTCCCAGTCAAGTGCTTGACGAAAAGGCTCAAATACCGCATAGGGTGCCTCCGTCATGGCAATATGCTTAGGAGTGATGCTAAGCTGTCAAACGCAATGTTATAGATAGCCGTAATGGGCTCTTCCCACCACTGGAAACGACGTTTGTTGTCATTCTAGTTGTTGATGCTGGAGTTGGCGCAATATGGCGTGCGGTGTCCATCGCGACAGCCATTTCCGTTCGATGAGACTGGAGCTCTTCGGAGACACGCCCCCTCCTGGTCTTTTTCATCGCGTCCGCGACTGTACGGCCAGCGGCTTTCTGAGATTTCCCAGTCAAGTGCTTGACGAAAAGGCTCAAATACCGCATAGGGTGCCTCCGTCATGGCAATATGCTTAGGAGTGATGCTAAGCTGTCAAACGCAATGTTATAGATAGCCGTAATGGGCTCTTCCCACCACTGGAAACGACGTTCGTTGTCATTCTAGTTGTTGATGCTGGAGTTGGCGCAATATGGCGTGCGGTGTCCATCGCGACAGCCATTTCCGTTCGATGAGACTGGAGCTCTTCGGAGACACGCCCCCTCCTGGTCTTTTTCATCGCGTCCACGACTGTACGGCCAGCGGCTTTCTGAGATTTCCCAGTCAAGTGCTTGACGAAAAGGCTCAAATACCGCATAGGGTGCCTCCGTCATGGCAATCTGCTTAGGAGTAATGCTAAGCTGTCAAACGCAATGTTATAGATAGCCGTAATGGGCTCTTCCCACCACTGGAAACGACGTTTGTTGTCATTCTAGTTGTTGATGCTGGAGTTGGCGCAATATGGCGTGCGGTGTCCATCGCGACAGCCATTTCCGTTCGATGAGACTGGAGCTCTTTGGAGACACGCCCCCTCCTGGTCTTTTTCATCGCGTCCGCGACTGTACGGCCAGCGGCTTTCTGAGATTTCCCAGTCAAGTGCTTGATGAAAAGGCTCAAATACCGCATAGGGTGCCTCCATCATGGCAATCTGCTTAGGAGTAATGCTAAGCTGTCAAACGCAATGTTATAGATAGCCGTAATGGGCTCTTCCCACCACTGGAAACGACGTTCGTTGTCATTTAGTTGTTGATGCTGGAGTTGGCGGAATATGGCGTGCGGTGTCCATCGCGACAGCCATTTCCGTTCGATGAGACTGGAGCTCTTCGGAGACACGCCCCCTCCTGGTCTTTTTCATCGCGTCCGTGACTGTACGGCCAGCGGCTTTCTGAGATTTCCCAGTCAAGTGCTTGACGAAAAGGCTCAAATACCGCATAGGGTGCCTCCGTCATGGCAATCTGCTTAGGAGTAATGCTAAGCTGTCAAACGCAATGTTAGAGATAGCCGTAATGGGCTCTTCCCACCACTGGAAACGACGTTCGTTGTCATTTAGTTGTTGATGCTGGAGTTGGCGCAATATGGCGTGCGGTGTCCATCGCGACAGCCATTTCCGTTCGATGAGACTGGAGCTCTTCGGAGACACGCCCCCTCCTGGTCTTTTTCATCGCGTCCGCGATTGTACGGCTAGCGGCTTTCTGAGATTTCCCAGTCAAGTGCTTGACGAAAAGGCTCAAATACCGCATAGAGTGCCTCCGTCATGGCCATCTGCTTAGGAGTAATGCTAAGCTGTCAAACGCAATGTTATAGATAGCCGTAATGGGCTCTTCCCACCACTGGAAACGACGTTCGTTGTCATTCTAGTTGTTGATTCTGGAGTTGGCGCAATATGGCGTGCGGTGTCCATCGCGACAGCCATTTCCGTTCGATGAGACTGGAGCTCTTCGGAGACACGCCCCCTCCTGGTCTTTTTCATCGCGTCCGCGACTGTACGGCCAGCGGCTTTCTGAGATTTCCCAGTCAAGTGCTTGACGAAAAGGCTCAAATACCGCATAGGGTGCCTCCGTCATGGCAATATGCTTAGGAGTGATGCTAAGCTGTCAAACGCAATGTTATAGATAGCCGTAATGGGCTCTTCCCACCACTGGAAACGACGTTTGTTGTCATTCTAGTTGTTGATGCTGGAGTTGGCGCAATATGGCGTGCGGTGTCCATCGCGACAGCCATTTCCGTTCGATGAGACTGGAGCTCTTCGGAGACACGCCCCCTCCTGGTCTTTTTCATCGCGTCCGCGACTGTACGGCCAGCGGCTTTCTGAGATTTCCCAGTCAAGTGCTTGACGAAAAGGCTCAAATACCGCATAGGGTGCCTCCGTCATGGCAATATGCTTAGGAGTGATGCTAAGCTGTCAAACGCAATGTTATAGATAGCCGTAATGGGCTCTTCCCACCACTGGAAACGACGTTCGTTGTCATTCTAGTTGTTGATGCTGGAGTTGGCGCAATATGGCGTGCGGTGTCCATCGCGACAGCCATTTCCGTTCGATGAGACTGGAGCTCTTCGGAGACACGCCCCCTCCTGGTCTTTTTCATCGCGTCCACGACTGTACGGCCAGCGGCTTTCTGAGATTTCCCAGTCAAGTGCTTGACGAAAAGGCTCAAATACCGCATAGGGTGCCTCCGTCATGGCAATCTGCTTAGGAGTAATGCTAAGCTGTCAAACGCAATGTTATAGATAGCCGTAATGGGCTCTTCCCACCACTGGAAACGACGTTTGTTGTCATTCTAGTTGTTGATGCTGGAGTTGGCGCAATATGGCGTGCGGTGTCCATCGCGACAGCCATTTCCGTTCGATGAGACTGGAGCTCTTTGGAGACACGCCCCCTCCTGGTCTTTTTCATCGCGTCCGCGACTGTACGGCCAGCGGCTTTCTGAGATTTCCCAGTCAAGTGCTTGATGAAAAGGCTCAAATACCGCATAGGGTGCCTCCATCATGGCAATCTGCTTAGGAGTAATGCTAAGCTGTCAAACGCAATGTTATAGATAGCCGTAATGGGCTCTTCCCACCACTGGAAACGACGTTCGTTGTCATTTAGTTGTTGATGCTGGAGTTGGCGGAATATGGCGTGCGGTGTCCATCGCGACAGCCATTTCCGTTCGATGAGACTGGAGCTCTTCGGAGACACGCCCCCTCCTGGTCTTTTTCATCGCGTCCGTGACTGTACGGCCAGCGGCTTTCTGAGATTTCCCAGTCAAGTGCTTGACGAAAAGGCTCAAATACCGCATTGGGTGCCTCCGTCATGGCAATCTGCTTAGGAGTAATGCTAAGCTGTCAAACGCAATGTTATAGATAGCCGTAATGGGCTCTTCCCACCACTGGAAACGACGTTGGTTGTCATTTAGTTGTTGATGCTGGAGTTGGCGCAATATGGCGTGCGGTGTCCATCGCGACAGCCATTTCCGTTCGATGAGACTGGAGCTCTTCGGAGACACGCCCCCTCCTGGTCTTTTTCATCGCGTCCGCGATTGTACGGCTAGCGGCTTTCTGAGATTTCCCAGTCAAGTGCTTGACGAAAAGGCTCAAATACCGCATAGAGTGCCTCCGTCATGGCCATCTGCTTAGGAGTAATGCTAAGCTGTCAAACGCAATGTTATAGATAGCCGTAATGGGCTCTTCCCACCACTGGAAACGACGTTCGTTGTCATTTAGTTGTTGATGCTGGAGTTGGCGCAATATGGCGTGCGGTGCCCATCGCGACAGCCATTTCCGTTCGATGAGACTGGAGCTCTTCGGAGACACGCCCCCTCCTTGTCTTTTTCATCGCGTCCGCGACTGTACGGCCAGCGGCTTTCTGAGATTTCCCAGTCAAGTGCTTGATGAAAAGGCTCAAATACCGCATAGAGTGCCTCCGTCATGGCCATCTGCTTAGGAGTAATGCTAAGCTGTCAAACGCAATGCTATAGATAGCCGTAATGGGCTCTTCCCACCACTGAAAACGACGTTCGTTGTCATTTAGTTGTTGATGCTGGAGTTGGCGCAATATGGCGTGCGGTGTCCATCGCGACAGCCATTTCCGTTCGATGAGACTGGAGCTCTTTGGAGACACGCCCCCTCCTGGTCTTTTTCATCGCGTCCGCGACTGTACGGCCAGCGGCTTTCTGAGATTTCCCAGTCAAGTGCTTGATGAAAAGGCTCAAACACCGCCTAGAGTGCCTCCGTCATGGCCATCTGCTTAGGAGTAATGCTAAGCTGTCAAACGCAATGTTATAGATAGCCGTAATGGGCTCTTCCCACCACTGGAAACGACGTTCGTTGTCATTTAGTTGTTGATGCTGGAGTTGGCGGAATATGGCGCGCGGTGTCCATCGCGACAGCCATTTCCGTTCGATGAGACTGGAGCTCTTCGGAGACACGACCCCTCCTGGTCTTTTTCATCGCGTCCGCGATTGTACGGCCAGCGGCTTTCTGAGATTTCCCAGTCAAGTGCTTGACGAATAGGCTCAAATACCGCATAGGGTGCCTCCGTCATGGCAATCTGCTTAGGAGTAATGCTAAGCTGTCAAACGCAATGTTATAGATAGCCGTAATGGGCTCTTCCCACCACTGGAAACGACGTTCGTTGTCATTCTAGTTGTTGATGCTGGAGTTGGCGCAATATGGCGTGCGGTGTCCATCGCGACAGCCATTTCCGTTCGATGAGACTCGAGCTTTTCGGAGACACGCCCCCTCCTGGTCTTTTTCATCGCGTCCACGACTGTACGGCCAGCGGCTTTCTGAGATTTCCCAGTCAAGTGCTTGACGAAAAGGCTCAAATACCGCATAGGGTGCCTCCGTCATGGCAATCTGCTTAGGAGTAATGCTAAGCTGTCAAACGCAATGTTATAGATAGCCGTAATGGGCTCTTCCCACCACTGGAAACGACGTTCGTTGTCATTCTAGTTGTTGATGCTGGAGTTGGCGCAATATGACGTGCGGTGTCCATCGCGACAGCCATTTCCGTACGATGAGACTCGAGCTCTTCGGAGACAAGCCCCCTCCTGGTCTTTTTCATCGCGTCCACGACTGTACGGCCAGCGGCTTTCTGAGATTTCCCAGTCAAGTGCTTGACGAAAAGGCTCAAATACCGCATAGGGTGCCTCCGTCATGGCAATCTGCTTAGGAGTAATGCTAAGCTGTCAAACGCAATGTTATAGATAGCCGTAATGGGCTCTTCCCACCAATGGAAACGACGTTCGTTGTCATTCTAGTTGTTGATGCTGGAGTTGGCGCAATATGGCGTGCGGTGTCCATCGCGACAGCCATTTCCGTTCGATGAGACTGGAGCTCTTCGGAGACACGCCCCCTCCTGGTCTTTTTCATCGCGTCCGCGACTGTACGGCCAGCGGCTTTCTGAGATTTCCCAGTCAAGTGCTTGACGAAAAGGCTCAAATACCGCATAGGGTGCCTCCGTCATGGCAATCTACTTAGGAGTAATGCTAAGCTGTCAAACGCAATGTTATAGATAGCCGTAAAGGGCTCTTCCCACCACTGGAAACGACGTTCGTTGTCATTCTAGTTGTTGATTCTGGAGTTTGCGCAATATGGCGTGCGGTGTCCATCGCGACAGCCATTTCCGTACGATGAGACTGGAGCTCTTCGGAGACACGCCCCCTCCTGGTCTTTTTCATCGCGTCCGCGACTGTACGGCCAGCGGCTTTCTGAGATTTCCCAGTCAAGTGCTTGACGAAAAGGCTCAAATACCGCATAGGGTGCCTCCGTCATGGCAATCTACTTAGGAGTAATGCTAAGCTGTCAAACGCAATGTTATAGATAGCCGTAATGGGCTCTTCCCACCACTGGAAACGACGTTCGTTGTCATTCTAGTTGTTGATGCTGGAGTTGGCGGAATATGGCGTGCGATGTCCATCGCGACAGCCATTTCCGTTCGATCAGACTGGAGCTCTTCGAAGACACGCCCCCTCCTGGTCTTTTTCATCGCGTCCGCGATTGTACAGCCAGCGGCTTTCTGAGATCTCCCAGTCAAGTGCTTGACGAAAAGGCTCAAATACCGCATAGGGTGCCTCCATCATGGCAATCTGCTTAGGAGTAATGCTAAGCTGTCAAACGCAATGTTATAGATAGCCGTAATGGGCTCTTCCCACCACTGGAAACGACGTTCGTTGTCATTCTAGTTGTTGATGCTGGAGTTGGCGCAATATGGCGTGCGGTGTCCATCGCGACAGCCATTTCCGTACGATGAGACTGGAGCTCTTCGGAGACACGCCCCCTCCTGGTCTTTTTCATCGCGTCCGCGACTGTACGGCCAGCGGCTTTCTGAGATTTCCCAGTCAAGTGCTTGACGAAAAGGCTCAAATACCGCATAGGGTGCCTCCGTCATGGCAATCTGCTTAGGAGTGATGCTAAGCTGTCAAACGCAATGTTATAGATAGCCGTAATGGGCTCTTCCCACCACTGGAAACGACGTTCGTTGTCATTCTAGTTGTTGATGCTGGAGTTGGCGCAATATGCCGTGCGGTGTCCATCGCGACAGCCATTTCCGTACGATGAGACTGGAGCTCTTCGGAGACACGCCCCCTCCTGGTCTTTTTCATGGCGTCCGCGACTGTACGGCCAGCGGCTTTCTGAGATTTCCCAGTCAAGTGCTTGACGAAAAGGCTCAAATACCGCATAGGGTGCCTCCGTCATGGCAATCTGCTTAGGAGTAATGCTAAGCTGTCAAACGCAATGTTATAGATAGCCGTAATGGGCTCTTCCCACCACTGGAAACGAAGTTCGTTGTCATTCTAGTTGTTGATGCTGGAGTTGGCGCAATATGCCGTGCGGTGTCCATCGCGACAGCCCTTTCCGTACGATGAGACTGGAGCTCTTCGGAGACACGCCCCCTCCTGGTCTTTTTCATGGCGTCCGCGACTGTACGGCCAGCGGCTTTCTGAGATTTCCCAGTCAAGTGCTTGACGAAAAGGCTCAAATACCGCATAGGGTGCCTCCGTCATGGCAATCTGCTTAGGAGTGATGCTAAGCTGTCAAACGCAATGTTATAGATAGCCGTAATGGGCTCTTCCCACCACTGGAAACGACGTTCGTTGTCATTCTAGTTGTTGATTCTGGAGTGGGCGCAATATGGCGTGCGGTGTCCATCGCGACAGCCATTTCCGTTCGATGAGACTGGAGCTCTTCGGAGACACGCCCCCTCCTGGTCTTTTTCATCGCGTCCGCGACTGTACGGCCAGCGGCTTTCTGAGATTTCCCAGTCAAGTGCTTGACGAAAAGGCTCAAATACCGCATAGGGTGCCTCCGTCATGGCAATCTGCTTAGGAGTAATGCTAAGCTGTCAAACGCAATGTTATAGATAGCCGTAATGGGCTCTTCCCACCACTGGAAACGACGTTCGTTGTCATTCTAGTTGTTGATTCTGGAGTTGGCGCAATATGGCGTGCGGTGTCCATCGCGACAGCCATTTCCGTTCGATGAGACTGGAGCTCTTCGGAGACACGCCCCCTCCTGGTCTTTTTCATCGCGTCCGCGACTGTACGGCCAGCGGCTTTCTGAGATTTCCCAGTCAAGTGCTTGACGAAAAGGCTCAAATACCGCATAGGGTGCCTCCGTCATGGCAATATGCTTAGGAGTGATGCTAAGCTGTCAAACGCAATGTTATAGATAGCCGTAATGGGCTCTTCCCACCACTGGAAACGACGTTCGTTGTCATTCTAGTTGTTGATGCTGGAGTTGGCGCAATATGGCGTGCGGTGTCCATCGCGACAGCCATTTCCGTTCGATGAGACTGGAGCTCTTCGAAGACACGCCCCCTCCTGGTCTTTTTCATCGCGTCCACGACTGTACGGCCAGCGGCTTTCTGAGATTTCCCAGTCAAGTGCTTGACGAAAAGGCTCAAATACCGCATAGGGTGCCTCCGTCATGGCAATCTGCTTAGGAGTAATGCTAAGCTGTCAAACGCAATGTTATAGATAGCCGTAATGGGCTCTTCCCACCACTGGAAACGACGTTCGTTGTCATTCTAGTTGTTGATGCTGGAGTTGGCGCAATATGGCGTGCGGTGTCCATCGCGACAGCCATTTCCGTACGATGAGACTGGAGCTCTTCGGAGACACGCCCCCTCCTGGTCTTTTTCATCGCGTCCGCGACTGTACGGCCAGCGGCTTTCTGAGATTTCCCAGTCAAGTGCTTGACGAAAAGGCTCAAATACCGCATAGGGTGCCTCCGTCATGGCAATCTACTTAGGAGTAATGCTAAGCTGTCAAACGCAATGTTATAGATATCCGTAATGGGCTCTTCCCACCACTGGAAACGACGTTCGTTGTCATTCTAGTTGTTGATGCTGGAGTTGGCGCAATATGGCGTGCGGTGTCCATCGCGACAGCCATTTCCGTTCGATGAGACTGGAGCTCTTCGGAGACACGCCCCCTCCTGGTCTTTTTCATCGCGTCCGCGACTGTACGGCCAGCGGCTTTCTGAGATTTCCCAGTCAAGTGCTTGACGAAAAGGCTCAAATACCGCATAGGGTGCCTCCATCATGGCAATCTGCTTAGGAGTAATGCTAAGCTGTCAAACGCAATGTTATAGATAGCCGTAATGGGCTCTTCCCACCACTGGAAACAACGTTCGTTGTCATTCTAGTTGTTGATGCTGGAGTTGGCGCAATATGGCGTGCGGTGTCCATCGCGACAGCCATTTCCGTTCGATGAGACTGGAGCTCTTCGGAGACACGCCCCCTCCTGGTCTTTTTCATCGCGTCCGCGACTGTACGGCCAGCGGCTTTCTGAGATTTCCCAGTCAAGTGCTTGATGAAAAGGCTCAAATACCGCATAGGGTACCTCCATCATGGCAATCTGCTTAGGAGTAATGCTAAGCTGTCAAACGCAATGTTATAGATAGCCGTAATGGGCTCTTCCCACCACTGGAAACGACGTTCGTTGTCATTTAGTTGTTGATGCTGGAGTTGGCGGAATATGGCGTGCGGTGTCCATCGCGACAGCCATTTCCGTTCGATGAGACTGGAGCTCTTCGGAGACACGCCCCCTCCTGGTCTTTTTCATCGCGTCCGTGACTGTACGGCCAGCGGCTTTCTGAGATTTCCCAGTCAAGTGCTTGACGAAAAGGCTCAAATACCGCATAGGGTGCCTCCGTCATGGCAATCTGCTTAGGAGTAATGCTAAGCTGTCAAACGCAATGTTAGAGATAGCCGTAATGGGCTCTTCCCACCACTGGAAACGACGTTCGTTGTCATTTAGTTGTTGATGCTGGAGTTGGCGCAATATGGCGTGCGGTGTCCATCGCGACAGCCATTTCCGTTCGATGAGACTGGAGCTCTTCGGAGACACGCCCCCTCCTGGTCTTTTTCATCGCGTCCGCGATTGTACGGCTAGCGGCTTTCTGAGATTTCCCAGTCAAGTGCTTGACGAAAAGGCTCAAATACCGCATAGAGTGCCTCCGTCATGGCCATCTGCTTAGGAGTAATGCTAAGCTGTCAAACGCAATGTTATAGATAGCCGTAATGGGCTCTTCCCACCACTGGAAACGACGTTCGTTGTCATTCTAGTTGTTGATTCTGGAGTTGGCGCAATATGGCGTGCGGTGTCCATCGCGACAGCCATTTCCGTTCGATGAGACTGGAGCTCTTCGGAGACACGCCCCCTCCTGGTCTTTTTCATCGCGTCCGCGACTGTACGGCCAGCGGCTTTCTGAGATTTCCCAGTCAAGTGCTTGACGAAAAGGCTCAAATATTGCATAGGGTGCCTCCGTCATGGCAATATGCTTAGGAGTGATGCTAAGCTGTCAAACGCAATGTTATAGATAGCCGTAATGGGCTCTTCCCACCACTGGAAACGACGTTTGTTGTCATTCTAGTTGTTGATGCTGGAGTTGGCGCAATATGGCGTGCGGTGTCCATCGCGACAGCCATTTCCGTTCGATGAGACTGGAGCTCTTCGGAGACACGCCCCCTCCTGGTCTTTTTCATCGCGTCCGCGACTGTACGGCCAGCGGCTTTCTGAGATTTCCCAGTCAAGTGCTTGACGAAAAGGCTC
Organism: Ixodes scapularis; assembly: GCF_016920785.2. NCBI lineage: Eukaryota > Metazoa > Arthropoda > Arachnida > Ixodida > Ixodidae > Ixodes > Ixodes scapularis. The sequence goes on along the minus strand of NW_024609868.1, from coordinate 164,962,994 downwards.
AAATACCGCATAGGGTGCCTCCGTCATGGCAATATGCTTAGGAGTGATGCTAAGCTGTCAAACGCAATGTTATAGATAGCCGTAATGGGCTCTTCCCACCACTGGAAACGACGTTCGTTGTCATTCTAGTTGTTGATGCTGGAGTTGGCGCAATATGGCGTGCGGTGTCCATCGCGACAGCCATTTCCGTTCGATGAGACTGGAGCTCTTCGGAGACACGCCCCCTCCTGGTCTTTTTCATCGCGTCCACGACTGTACGGCCAGCGGCTTTCTGAGATTTCCCAGTCAAGTGCTTGACGAAAAGGCTCAAATACCGCATAGGGTGCCTCCGTCATGGCAATCTGCTTAGGAGTAATGCTAAGCTGTCAAACGCAATGTTATAGATAGCCGTAATGGGCTCTTCCCACCACTGGAAACGACGTTTGTTGTCATTCTAGTTGTTGATGCTGGAGTTGGCGCAATATGGCGTGCGGTGTCCATCGCGACAGCCATTTCCGTTCGATGAGACTGGAGCTCTTTGGAGACACGCCCCCTCCTGGTCTTTTTCATCGCGTCCGCGACTGTACGGCCAGCGGCTTTCTGAGATTTCCCAGTCAAGTGCTTGATGAAAAGGCTCAAATACCGCATAGGGTGCCTCCATCATGGCAATCTGCTTAGGAGTAATGCTAAGCTGTCAAACGCAATGTTATAGATAGCCGTAATGGGCTCTTCCCACCACTGGAAACGACGTTCGTTGTCATTTAGTTGTTGATGCTGGAGTTGGCGGAATATGGCGTGCGGTGTCCATCGCGACAGCCATTTTGCGTTCGATGAGACTGGAGCTCTTCGGAGACACGCCCCCTCCTGGTCTTTTTCATCGCGTCCGTGACTGTACGGCCAGCGGCTTTCTGAGATTTCCCAGTCAAGTGCTTGACGAAAAGGCTCAAATACCGCATAGGGTGCCTCCGTCATGGCAATCTGCTTAGGAGTAATGCTAAGCTGTCAAACGCAATGTTAGAGATAGCCGTAATGGGCTCTTCCCACCACTGGAAACGACGTTCGTTGTCATTTAGTTGTTGATGCTGGAGTTGGCGCAATATGGCGTGCGGTGTCCATCGCGACAGCCATTTCCGTTCGATGAGACTGGAGCTCTTCGGAGACACGCCCCCTCCTGGTCTTTTTCATCGCGTCCGCGATTGTACGGCTAGCGGCTTTCTGAGATTTCCCAGTCAAGTGCTTGACGAAAAGGCTCAAATACCGCATAGAGTGCCTCCGTCATGGCCATCTGCTTAGGAGTAATGCTAAGCTGTCAAACGCAATGTTATAGATAGCCGTAATGGGCTCTTCCCACCACTGGAAACGACGTTCGTTGTCATTCTAGTTGTTGATTCTGGAGTTGGCGCAATATGGCGTGCGGTGTCCATCGCGACAGCCATTTCCGTTCGATGAGACTGGAGCTCTTCGGAGACACGCCCCCTCCTGGTCTTTTTCATCGCGTCCGCGACTGTACGGCCAGCGGCTTTCTGAGATTTCCCAGTCAAGTGCTTGACGAAAAGGCTCAAATACCGCATAGGGTGCCTCCGTCATGGCAATATGCTTAGGAGTGATGCTAAGCTGTCAAACGCAATGTTATAGATAGCCGTAATGGGCTCTTCCCACCACTGGAAACGACGTTTGTTGTCATTCTAGTTGTTGATGCTGGAGTTGGCGCAATATGGCGTGCGGTGTCCATCGCGACAGCCATTTCCGTTCGATGAGACTGGAGCTCTTCGGAGACACGCCCCCTCCTGGTCTTTTTCATCGCGTCCGCGACTGTACGGCCAGCGGCTTTCTGAGATTTCCCAGTCAAGTGCTTGACGAAAAGGCTCAAATACCGCATAGGGTGCCTCCGTCATGGCAATCTGCTTAGGAGTAATGCTAAGCTGTCAAACGCAATGTTAGAGATAGCCGTAATGGGCTCTTCCCACCACTGGAAACGACGTTCGTTGTCATTTAGTTGTTGATGCTGGAGTTGGCGCAATATGGCGTGCGGTGTCCATCGCGACAGCCATTTCCGTTCGATGAGACTGGAGCTCTTCGGAGACACGCCCCCTCCTGGTCTTTTTCATCGCGTCCGCGATTGTACGGCTAGCGGCTTTCTGAGATTTCCCAGTCAAGTGCTTGACGAAAAGGCTCAAATACCGCATAGAGTGCCTCCGTCATGGCCATCTGCTTAGGAGTAATGCTAAGCTGTCAAACGCAATGTTATAGATAGCCGTAATGGGCTCTTCCCACCACTGGAAACGACGTTCGTTGTCATTCTAGTTGTTGATTCTGGAGTTGGCGCAATATGGCGTGCGGTGTCCATCGCGACAGCCATTTCCGTTCGATGAGACTGGAGCTCTTCGGAGACACGCCCCCTCCTGGTCTTTTTCATCGCGTCCGCGACTGTACGGCCAGCGGCTTTCTGAGATTTCCCAGTCAAGTGCTTGACGAAAAGGCTCAAATACCGCATAGGGTGCCTCCGTCATGGCAATATGCTTAGGAGTGATGCTAAGCTGTCAAACGCAATGTTATAGATAGCCGTAATGGGCTCTTCCCACCACTGGAAACGACGTTTGTTGTCATTCTAGTTGTTGATGCTGGAGTTGGCGCAATATGGCGTGCGGTGTCCATCGCGACAGCCATTTCCGTTCGATGAGACTGGAGCTCTTCGGAGACACGCCCCCTCCTGGTCTTTTTCATCGCGTCCGCGACTGTACGGCCAGCGGCTTTCTGAGATTTCCCAGTCAAGTGCTTGACGAAAAGGCTCAAATACCGCATAGGGTGCCTCCGTCATGGCAATATGCTTAGGAGTGATGCTAAGCTGTCAAACGCAATGTTATAGATAGCCGTAATGGGCTCTTCCCACCACTGGAAACGACGTTCGTTGTCATTCTAGTTGTTGATGCTGGAGTTGGCGCAATATGGCGTGCGGTGTCCATCGCGACAGCCATTTCCGTTCGATGAGACTGGAGCTCTTCGGAGACACGCCCCCTCCTGGTCTTTTTCATCGCGTCCACGACTGTACGGCCAGCGGCTTTCTGAGATTTCCCAGTCAAGTGCTTGACGAAAAGGCTCAAATACCGCATAGGGTGCCTCCGTCATGGCAATCTGCTTAGGAGTAATGCTAAGCTGTCAAACGCAATGTTATAGATAGCCGTAATGGGCTCTTCCCACCACTGGAAACGACGTTTGTTGTCATTCTAGTTGTTGATGCTGGAGTTGGCGCAATATGGCGTGCGGTGTCCATCGCGACAGCCATTTCCGTTCGATGAGACTGGAGCTCTTTGGAGACACGCCCCCTCCTGGTCTTTTTCATCGCGTCCGCGACTGTACGGCCAGCGGCTTTCTGAGATTTCCCAGTCAAGTGCTTGATGAAAAGGCTCAAATACCGCATAGGGTGCCTCCATCATGGCAATCTGCTTAGGAGTAATGCTAAGCTGTCAAACGCAATGTTATAGATAGCCGTAATGGGCTCTTCCCACCACTGGAAACGACGTTCGTTGTCATTTAGTTGTTGATGCTGGAGTTGGCGGAATATGGCGTGCGGTGTCCATCGCGACAGCCATTTCCGTTCGATGAGACTGGAGCTCTTCGGAGACACGCCCCCTCCTGGTCTTTTTCATCGCGTCCGTGACTGTACGGCCAGCGGCTTTCTGAGATTTCCCAGTCAAGTGCTTGACGAAAAGGCTCAAATACCGCATTGGGTGCCTCCGTCATGGCAATCTGCTTAGGAGTAATGCTAAGCTGTCAAACGCAATGTTATAGATAGCCGTAATGGGCTCTTCCCACCACTGGAAACGACGTTCGTTGTCATTTAGTTGTTGATGCTGGAGTTGGCGCAATATGGCGTGCGGTGTCCATCGCGACAGCCATTTCCGTTCGATGAGACTGGAGCTCTTCGGAGACACGCCCCCTCCTGGTCTTTTTCATCGCGTCCGCGATTGTACGGCTAGCGGCTTTCTGAGATTTCCCAGTCAAGTGCTTGACGAAAGGGCTCAAATACCGCATAGAGTGCCTCCGTCATGGCCATCTGCTTAGGAGTAATGCTAAGCTGTCAAACGCAATGTTATAGATAGCCGTAATGGGCTCTTCCCACCACTGGAAACGACGTTCGTTGTCATTTAGTTGTTGATGCTGGAGTTGGCGCAATATGGCGTGCGGTGCCCATCGCGACAGCCATTTCCGTTCGATGAGACTGGAGCTCTTCGGAGACACGCCGCCTCCTTGTCTTTTTCATCGCGTCCGCGACTGTACGGCCAGCGGCTTTCTGAGATTTCCCAGTCAAGTGCTTGATGAAAAGGCTCAAATACCGCATAGAGTGCCTCCGTCATGGCCATCTGCTTAGGAGTAATGCTAAGCTGTCAAACGCAATGCTATAGATAGCCGTAATGGGCTCTACCCACCACTGAAAACGACGTTCGTTGTCATTTAGTTGTTGATGCTGGAGTTGGCGCAATATGGCGTGCGGTGTCCATCGCGACAGCCATTTCCGTTCGATGAGACTGGAGCTCTTTGGAGACACGCCCCCTCCTGGTCTTTTTCATCGCGTCCGCGACTGTACGGCCAGCGGCTTTCTGAGATTTCCCAGTCAAGTGCTTGATGAAAAGGCTCAAACACCGCCTAGAGTGCCTCCGTCATGGCCATCTGCTTAGGAGTAATGCTAAGCTGTCAAACGCAATGTTATAGATAGCCGTAATGGGCTCTTCCCACCACTGGAAACGACGTTCGTTGTCATTTAGTTGTTGATGCTGGAGTTGGCGGAATATGGCGCGCGGTGTCCATCGCGACAGCCATTTCCGTTCGATGAGACTGGAGCTCTTCGGAGACACGACCCCTCCTGGTCTTTTTCATCGCGTCCGCGATTGTACGGCCAGCGGCTTTCTGAGATTTCCCAGTCAAGTGCTTGACGAATAGGCTCAAATACCGCATAGGGTGCCTCCGTCATGGCAATCTGCTTAGGAGTAATGCTAAGCTGTCAAACGCAATGTTATAGATAGCCGTAATGGGCTCTTCCCACCACTGGAAACGACGTTCGTTGTCATTTAGTTGTTGATGCTGGAGTTGGTGCAATATGGCGTGCGGTGTCCATTGAAACAGCCATTTCCGTTCGATGAGACTGGAGCTCTTCGGAAACGCGCCCCCTCCTGGTCTTTTTCATCGCGTCCGCGATTGTACGGCCAGCGGCTTTCTGAGATTTCCCAGTCAAGTGCTTGATGAAAAGGCTCAAATACCGCATAGAGTGCCTCCATCATGGCCATCTGCTTAGGAGTAATGCTAAGCTGTCAAACGCAATGTTATAGATAGCCGTAATGGGCTCTTCCCACCACTGGAAACGACGTTCGTTGTCATTTAGTTGTTGATGCTGGAGTTGGCGCAATATGGCGTGCGGTGTCCATCGCGACAGCCATTTCCGTTCGATGAGACTGGAGCTCTTCGGAGACACGCCCCCTCCTGGTCTTTTTCATCGCGTCCGCGACTGTACGGCCAGCGGCTTTCTGAGATTTCCCAGTCAAGTGCTTGATGAAAAGGCTCAAATACCGCATAGAGTGCCTCCGTCATGGCCATCTGCTTAGGAGTAATGCTAAGCTGTCAAACGCAATGTTATAGATAGCCGTAATGGGCTCTTCCCACCACTGGAAACGACGTTCGTTGTCATTTAGTTGTTGATGCTGGAGTTGGCGCAATATGGCGTGCGGTGTTCATCGCGACAGCCATTTCCGTTCGATGAGACTGGAGCTCTTCGGAGACACGCCCCCTCCTGGTCTTTTTCATCGCGTCCGCGACTGTACGGCCAGCGGCTTTCTGAGATTTCCCAGTCAAGTGCTTGATGAAAAGGCTCAAATACCGCCTAGAGTGCCTCCGTCATGGCCATCTGCTTAGGAGTAATGCTAAGCTGTCAAACGCAATGTTATAGATAGCCGTAATGGGCTCTTCCCACCACTGGAAACGACATTCGTTGTCATTTAGTTGTTGATGCTGGAGTTGGCGGAATATGGCGTGCGGTGTCCATCGCGACAGCCATTTCCGTTCGATGAGACTGGAGCTCTTCGAAGACACGCCCCCTCCTGGTCTTTTTCATCGCGTCCGCGACTGTACGGCCAGCGGCTTTCTGAGATTTCCCAGTCAAGTGCTTGACGAAAAGGCTCAAATACCGCATAGGGTGCCTCCTTCATGGCAATCTGCTTAGGAGTGATGCTAAGCTGTCAAACGCAATGTTATAGATAGCCGTAATGGGCTCTTCCCACCACTCGAAACGACGTTCGTTGTCATTCTAGTTGTTGATGCTGGACTTGGAGTTGGCGCAATATGGCGTGCGGTGTCCATCGCGACAGCCATATCCATTCGATGAGACTGGAGCTCTTCGGAGTCACGCCCCCTCCTGGTCTTTTTCATCGTGTCCGCGATTGTACGGCCAGCGGCTTTCTGAGATCTCCCAGTCAAGTGCTTGACGAAAAGGCTCAAATACCGCATAGGGTGCCTCCATCATGGCAATCTGCTTAGGAGTAATGCTAAGCTGTCAAACGCAATGTTATAGATAGCCGTAATGGGCTCTTCCCACCACTGGAAACGACGTTCGTTGTCATTCTAGTTGTTGATGCTGGACTTGGAGTTGGCGCAATATGGCGTGCGGTGTCCATCGCGACAGCCATTTCCGTTCGATGAGACTGGAGCTCTTCGGAGACACGCCCCCTCCTGGTCTTTTTCATCGCGTCCGCGATTGTACGGTCAGCGGCTTTCTGAGATTTCCCAGTCAAGTGCTTGACGAAAAGGCTCAAATACCGCATAGGGTGCCTCCGTCATGGCAATCTGCTTAGGAGTACTGCTAAGCTGTCAAACGCAATGTTATAGATAGCCGTAATGGGCTCTTCCCACCACTGGAAACGACGTTCGTTGTCATTCTAGTTGTTGATGCTGGAGTTGGCGGAATATGGCGTGCGATGTCCATCGCGACAGCCATTTCCGTTCGATGAGACTGGAGCTCTTCGAAGACACGCCCCCTCCTGGTCTTTTTCATCGCGTCCGCGATTGTACAGCCAGCGGCTTTCTGAGATCTCCCAGTCAAGTGCTTGACGAAAAGGCTCAAATACCGCATAGGGTGCCTCCATCATGGCAATCTGCTTAGGAGTACTGCTAAGCCGTCAAACGCAATGTTATAGATAGCCGTAATGGGCTCTTCCCACCACTGGAAACGACGTTCGTTGTCATTCTAGTTGTTGATGCTGGAGTTGGCGGAATATGGCGTGCGATGTCCATCGCGACAGCCATTTCCGTTCGATGAGACTGGAGCTCTTCGAAGACACGCCCCCTCCTGGTCTTTTTCATCGCGTCCGCGATTGTACAGCCAGCGGCTTTCTGAGATTTCCCAGTCAAGTGCTTGACGAAAAGGCTCAAATACCGCATAGGGTGCCTCTATCATGGCAATCTGCTTAGGAGTACTGCTAAGCCGTCAAACGCAATGTTATAGATAGCCGTAATGGGCTCTTCCCACCACTGCAAACGACGTTCGTTGTCATTCTAGTTGTTGATGCTGGAGTTGGCGGAATATGGCGTGCGATGTCCATCGCGACAGCCATTTCCGTTCGATGAGACTGGAGCTCTTCGAAGACACGCCCCCTCCTGGTCTTTTTCATCGCGTCCGCGATTGTACAGCAAGCGGCTTTCTGAGATCTCCCAGTCAAGTGCTTGACGAAAAGGCTCAAATACCGCATAGGGTGCCTCCATCATGGCAATCTGCTTAGGAGTAATGCTAAGCTGTCAAACGCAATGTTATAGATAGCCCTAATGGGCTCTTCCCACCACTCGAAACGACGTTCGTTGTCATTCTAGTTGTTGATGCTGGACTTGGAGTTGGCGCAGTATGGCGTGCGGTGTCCATCGCGACAGCCATTTCCGTTCGATGAGACTGGAGCTCTTCGGAGACACGCCCCGTCCTGGTCTTTTTCATCGCGTCCGCGACTGTACGGCCAGCGGCTTTCTGGGATCTCCCAGTCAAGTCCTTGACGAAAAGGCTCAAATACCGCATAGGGTGCCTCCGTCATGGCAATCTGCTTTGGAGTACTGCTAAGCTGTCAAACGCAATGTTATAGATAGCCGTAATGGGCTCTTCCCACCACTGGAAACGACGTTCGTTGTCATTCTAGTTGTTGATGCTGGAGTTGAAGTTGGCGCAATATGGCGTGCGGTGTCCATCGCGACAGCCATTTCCGTTCGATCAGACTGGAGCTCTTCGAAGACACGCCCCCTCCTGGTCTTTTTCATCGCGTCCGCGATTGTACAGCCAGCGGCTTTCTGAGATCTCCCAGTCAAGTGCTTGACGAAAAGGCTCAAATACCGCATAGGGTGCCTCCATCATGGCAATCTGCTTAGGAGTAATGCTAAGCTGTCAAACGCAATGTTATAGATAGCCGTAATGGGCTCTTCCCACCACTCGAAACGACGTTCGTTGTCATTTAGTTGTTGATGCTGGAGTTGGAGTTGGCGCAATATGGCGTGCGGTGTCCATCACGACAGCCATTTCCGTTCGATGAGACTGGAGCTCTTCGGAGACACGCCCCCTCCTGGTCTTTTTCATCGCGTCCGCGACTATACGGCCAGCGGCTTTCTGAGATCTCCCAGTCAAGTGCTTGACGAAAAGGCTCAAATACCGCATAGGGTGCCTCCATCATGGCAATCTGCTTAGGAGTAATGCTAAGCTGTCAAACGCAATGTTATAGATAGCCGTAATGGGCTCTTCCCACCAGTCGAAACGACGTTCGTTATCATTTAGTTGTTGATGCTGGAGTTGGCGCAATATGGCGTGCGGTGTCCATCGCGACAGCCATTTCCGTTCGATAAGACTGGAGCTCTTCGGAGACACGCCCCCTCCTGGTCTTTTTCATCGCGTCCGCGATTGTACGGCCAGCGACTTTCTGAGATTTCCCAGTCAAGTGCTTGACGAAAAGGCTCAAATACCGCATAGGGTGCTTCCGTCATGGCAATCTGCTTAGGAGTACTGCTAAGCTGTCAAACGCAATGTTATAGATAGCCGTAATGGGCTCTTCCCACCACTGGAAACGACGTTCGTTGTCATTCTAGTTGTTGATGCTGGAGTTGGCGGAATATGGCGTGCGATGTCCATCGCGAGCGCCATTTCCGTTCGATGAGACTGGAGCTCTTCGGACACACGCCCCCTCCTGGTCTTTTTCATCGCGCCCGCGACTGTACGGCCAGCGGCTTTCTGAGATTTCCCAGTCAAGTGCTTGACGAAAAGGCTCAAATACCGCATAGGGTCCCTCCGTCATGGCAATCTGCTTAGGAGTGATGCTAAGCTGTCAAACGCAATGTTATAGATAGCCGTAATGGGCTCTTCCCACCACTGGAAACGACGTTCGTTGTCATTCTAGTTGTTGATGCCGGAGTTGGAGTTGGCGCAATATGGCGTGCGGTGTCCATCGCGACAGCCATTTCCGTTCGATGAGACTGGAGGTCTTCGAAGACACGCCCCCTCCTGGTCTTCTTCATCGCGTCCGCGATTGTACAGCCAGCGGCTTTCTGAGATCTCCCAGTCAAGTGTTTGACGAAAAGGCTCAAATACCGCATAGGGTGCCTCCGTCATGGCAATCTGCTTAGGAGTACTGCTAAGCTGTCAAACGCAATGTTATAGATAGCCGTAATGGGCTCTTCCCACCACTGGAAACGACGTTCGTTGTCATTCTAGTTGTTGATGCTGGAGTTGGCGCAATATGGCGTGCGGTGTCCATCGCGACAGCCATTTCCGTTCGATGAGACTGGAGCTCTTCGGAGACACGCCCCCTCCTGGTCTTCTTCATCGCGTCCGCGACTATGCGGCCAGCGGCTTTCTGAGATTTCCCAGTCAAGTGCTTGACGAAAAGGCTCAAATACCGCATAGGGTGCGTCCGTCATGGCAATCTGCTTAGGAGTACTGCTAAGCTGTCAAACGCAATGTTATAGATAGCCGTAATGGGCTCTTCCCACCACTGGAAACGACGTTCGTTGTCATTCTAGTTGTTGATGCTGGAGTTGGCGCAATATGGCGTGCGGTGTCCATCGCGACAGCCATTTCCGTTCGATGAGACTGGAGCTCTTCGGAGACACGCGCACTCCTGGTCTTTTTCATCGCGTCCGCGACTATGCGGCCAGCGGCTTTCTGAGATTTCCCAGTCAAGTGCTTGACGAAAAGGCTCAAATACCGCATAGGGTGCCTCCGTCATGGCAATCTGCTTAGGAGTACTGCTAAGCTGTCAAACGCAATGTTATAGATAGCCGTAATGGGCTCTTCCCACCACTGGAAACGACGTTCGTTGTCATTCTAGTTGTTGATGCTGGAGTTGGCGGAATATGGCGTGCGATGTCCATCGCGACAGCCATTTCCGTTCGATGAGACTGGAGCTCTTCGGAGACACGCGCCCTCCTGGTCTTTTTCATCGCGTCCGCGACTATGCGGCCAGCGGCTTTCTGAGATTTCCCAGTCAAGTGCTTGACGAAAAGGCTCAAATACCGCATAGGTTGCCTCCGTCATGGCAATCTGCTTAGGAGTGATGCTAAGCTGTCAAACGCAATGTTATAGATAGCCGTAATGGGCTCTTCCCACCACTGGAAACGACGTTCGTTGTCATTCTAGTTGTTGATGCTGGAGTTGGAGTTGGCGCAATATGGCGTGCGGTGTCCATCGTGACAGCCATTTCCGTTCGATGAGACTGGAAATCTTCGAAGACACGCCCCCTCCTGGTCTTCTTCATCGCGTCCGCGATTGTACAGCCAGCGGCTTTCTGAGATCTCCCAGTCAAGTGCTTGATGAAAAGGCTCAAACACCGCCTAGAGTGCCTCCGTCATGGCCATCTGCTTAGGAGTAATGCTAAGCTGTCAAACGCAATGTTATAGATAGCCGTAATGGGCTCTTCCCACCACTGGAAACGACGTTCGTTGTCATTTAGTTGTTGATGCTGGAGTTGGCGGAATATGGCGCGCGGTGTCCATCGCGACAGCCATTTCCGTTCGATGAGACTGGAGCTCTTCGGAGACACGACCCCTCCTGGTCTTTTTCATCGCGGCCGCGATTGTACGGCCAGCGGCTTTCTGAGATTTCCCAGTCAAGTGCTTGACGAAAAGGCTCAAATACCGCATAGGGTGCCTCCGTCATGGCAATCTGCTTAGGAGTAATGCTAAGCTGTCAAACGCAATGTTATAGATAGCCGTAATGGGCTCTTCCCACCACTGGAAACGACGTTCGTTGTCATTTAGTTGTTGATGCTGGAGTTGGTGCAATATGGCGTGCGGTGTCCATTGAAACAGCCATTTCCGTTCGATGAGACTGGAGCTCTTCGGAAACGCGCCCCCTCCTGGTCTTTTTCATCGCGTCCGCGATTGTACGGCCAGCGGCTTTCTGAGATTTCCCAGTCAAGTGCTTGATGAAAAGGCTCAAATACCGCATAGAGTGCCTCCATCATGGCCATCTGCTTAGGAGTAATGCTAAGCTGTCAAACGCAATGTTATAGATAGCCGTAATGGGCTCTTCCCACCACTGGAAACGACGTTCGTTGTCATTTAGTTGTTGATGCTGGAGTTGGCGCAATATGGCGTGCGGTGTCCATCGCGACAGCCATTTCCGTTCGATGAGACTGGAGCTCTTCGGAGACACGCCCCCTCCTGGTCTTTTTTCATCGCGTCCGCGACTGTACGGCCAGCGGCTTTCTGAGATTTCCCAGTCAAGTGCTTGATGAAAAGGCTCAAATACCGCATAGAGTGCCTCCGTCATGGCCATCTGCTTAGGAGTAATGCTAAGCTGTCAAACGCAATGTTATAGATAGCCGTAATGGGCTCTTCCCACCACTGGAAACGACGTTCGTTGTCATTTAGTTGTTGATGCTGGAGTTGGCGCAATATGGCGTGCGGTGTTCATCGCGACAGCCATTTCCGTTCGATGAGACTGGAGCTCTTCGGAGACACGCCCCCTCCTGGTCTTTTTCATCGCGTCCGCGACTGTACGGCCAGCGGCTTTCTGAGATTTCCCAGTCAAGTGCTTGATGAAAAGGCTCAAATACCGCCTAGAGTGCCTCCGTCATGGCCATCTGCTTAGGAGTAATGCTAAGCTGTCAAACGCAATGTTATAGATAGCCGTAATGGGCTCTTCCCACCACTGGAAACGACATTCGTTGTCATTTAGTTGTTGATGCTGGAGTTGGCGGAATATGGCGTGCGGTGTCCATCGCGACAGCCATTTCCGTTCGATGAGACTGGAGCTCTTCGAAGACACGCCCCCTCCTGGTCTTTTTCATCGCGTCCGCGACTGTACGGCCAGCGGCTTTCTGAGATTTCCCAGTCAAGTGCTTGACGAAAAGGCTCAAATACCGCATAGGGTGCCTCCTTCATGGCAATCTGCTTAGGAGTGATGCTAAGCTGTCAAACGCAATGTTATAGATAGCCGTAATGGGCTCTTCCCACCACTCGAAACGACGTTCGTTGTCATTCTAGTTGTTGATGCTGGACTTGGAGTTGGCGCAATATGGCGTGCGGTGTCCATCGCGACAGCCATATCCATTCGATGAGACTGGAGCTCTTCGGAGTCACGCCCCCTCCTGGTCTTTTTCATCGTGTCCGCGATTGTACGGCCAGCGGCTTTCTGAGATCTCCCAGTCAAGTGCTTGACGAAAAGGCTCAAATACCGCATAGGGTGCCTCCATCATGGCAATCTGCTTAGGAGTAATGCTAAGCTGTCAAACGCAATGTTATAGATAGCCGTAATGGGCTCTTCCCACCACTGGAAACGACGTTCGTTGTCATTCTAGTTGTTGATGCTGGACTTGGAGTTGGCGCAATATGGCGTGCGGTGTCCATCGCGACAGCCATTTCCGTTCGATGAGACTGGAGCTCTTCGGAGACACGCCCCCTCCTGGTCTTTTTCATCGCGTCCGCGATTGTACGGTCAGCGGCTTTCTGAGATTTCCCAGTCAAGTGCTTGACGAAAAGGCTCAAATACCGCATAGGGTGCCTCCGTCATGGCAATCTGCTTAGGAGTACTGCTAAGCTGTCAAACGCAATGTTAAAGATAGCCGTAATGGGCTCTTCCCACCACTGGAAACGACGTTCGTTGTCATTCTAGTTGTTGATGCTGGACTTGGAGTTGGCGCAATATGGCGTGCGGTGTCCATCGCGACAGCCATTTCCGTTCGATCAGACTGGAGCTCTTCGAAGACACGCCCCCTCCTGGTCTTTTTCATCGCGTCCGCGATTGTACACCCAGCGGCTTTCTGAGATCTCCCAGTCAAGTGCTTGACGAAAAGGCTCAAATACCGCATAGGGTGCCTCCATCATGGCAATCTGCTTAGGAGTAATGCTAAGCTGTCAAACGCAATGTTATAGATAGCCGTAATGGGCTCTTCCCACCAGTCGAAACGACGTTCGTTGTCATTTAGTTGTTGATGCTGGAGTTGGAGTTGGCGCAATATGGCGTGCGGTGTCCATCACGACAGCCATTTCCGTTCGATGAGACTGGAGCTCTTCGGAGACACGCCCCCTCCTGGTCTTTTTCATCGCGTCCGCGACTATACGGCCAGCGGCTTTCTGAGATCTCCCAGTCAAGTGCTTGACGAAAAGGCTCAAATACCGCATAGGGTGCCTCCATCATGGCAATCTGCTTAGGAGTACTGCTAAGCCGTCAAACGCAATGTTATAGATAGCCGTAATGGGCTCTTCCCACCACTGGAAACGACGTTCGTTGTCATTCTAGTTGTTGATGCTGGAGTTGGCGGAATATGGCGTGCGATGTCCATCGCGACAGCCATTTTTGTTCGATGAGACTGGAGCTCTTCGAAGACACGCCCCCTCCTGGTCTTTTTCATCGCGTCCGCGATTGTACAGCCAGCGGCTTTCTGAGATTTCCCAGTCAAGTGCTTGACGAAAAGGCTCAAATACCGCATAGCGTGCCTCCATCATGGCAATCTGCTTAGGAGTACTGCTAAGCCGTCAAACGCAATGTTATAGATAGCCGTAATGGGCTCTTCCCACCACTCGAAACGACGTTCGTTGTCATTCTAGTTGTTGATGCTGGACTTGGAGTTGGCGCAGTATGGCGTGCGGTGTCCATCGCGACAGCCATTTCCGTTCGATGAGACTGGAGCTCTTCGGAGACACGCCCCGTCCTGGTCTTTTTCATCGCGTCCGCGACTGTACGGCCAGCGGCTTTCTGGGATCTCCCAGTCAAGTCCTTGACGAAAAGGCTCAAATACCGCATAGGGTGCCTCCGTCATGGCAATCTGCTTTGGAGTACTGCTAAGCTGTCAAACGCAATGTTATAGATAGCCGTAATGGGCTCTTCCCACCACTGGAAACGACGTTCGTTGTCATTCTAGTTGTTGATGCTGGAGTTGGCGGAATATGGCGTGCGATGTCCATCGCGACAGCCATTTCCGTTCGATCAGACTGGAGCTCTTCGAAGACACGCCCCCTCCTGGTCTTTTTCATCGCGTCCGCGATTGTACAGCCAGCGGCTTTCTGAGATCTCCCAGTCAAGTGCTTGACGAAAAGGCTCAAATACCGCATAGGGTGCCTCCATCATGGCAATCTGCTTAGGAGTAATGCTAAGCTGTCAAACGCAATGTTATAGATAGCCGTAATGGGCTCTTCCCACCAGTCGAAACGACGTTCGTTGTCATTTAGTTGTTGATGCTGGAGTTGGAGTTGGCGCAATATGGCGTGCGGTGTCCATCACGACAGCCATTTCCGTTCGATGAGACTGGAGCTCTTCGGAGACACGCCCCCTCCTGGTCTTTTTCATCGCGTCCGCGACTATACGGCCAGCGGCTTTCTGAGATCTCCCAGTCAAGTGCTTGACGAAAAGGCTCAAATACCGCATAGGGTGCCTCCATCATGGCAATCTGCTTAGGAGTAATGCTAAGCTGTCAAACGCAATGTTATAGATAGCCGTAATGGGCTCTTCCCACCAGTCGAAACGACGTTCGTTATCATTTAGTTGTTGATGCTGGAGTTGGCGCAATATGGCGTGCGGTGTCCATCGCGACAGCCATTTCCGTTCGATAAGACTGGAGCTCTTCGGAGACACGCCCCCTCCTGGTCTTTTTCATCGCGTCCGCGATTGTACGGCCAGCGGCTTTCTGAGATTTCCCAGTCAAGTGCTTGACGAAAAGGCTCAAATACCGCATAGGGTGCTTCCGTCATGGCGATCTGCTTAGGAGTACTGCTAAGCTGTCAAACGCAATGTTATAGATAGCCGTAATGGGCTCTTCCCACCACTGGAAACGACGTTCGTTGTCATTCTAGTTGTTGATGCTGGAGTTGGCGGAATATGGCGTGCGATGTCCATCGCGACAGCCATTTCCGTTCGATCAGACTGGAGCTCTTCGAAGACACGCCCCCTCCTGGTCTTTTTCATCGCGTCCGCGATTGTACAGCCAGCGGCTTTCTGAGATCTCCCAGTCAAGTGCTTGACGAAAAGGCTCAAATACCGCATAGGGTGCCTCCATCATGGCAATCTGCTTAGGAGTAATGCTAAGCTGTCAAACGCAATGTTATAGATAGCCGTAATGGGCTCTTCCCACCAGTCGAAACGACGTTCGTTGTCATTTAGTTGTTGATGCTGGAGTTGGAGTTGGCGCAATATGGCGTGCGGTGTCCATCACGACAGCCATTTCCGTTCGATGAGACTGGAGCTCTTCGGAGACACGCCCCCTCCTGGTCTTTTTCATCGCGTCCGCGACTATACGGCCAGCGGCTTTCTGAGATCTCCCAGTCAAGTGCTTGACGAAAAGGCTCAAATACCGCATAGGGTGCCTCCATCATGGCAATCTGCTTAGGAGTAATGCTAAGCTGTCAAACGCAATGTTATAGATAGCCGTAATGGGCTCTTCCCACCAGTCGAAACGACGTTCGTTATCATTTAGTTGTTGATGCTGGAGTTGGCGCAATATGGCGTGCGGTGTCCATCGCGACAGCCATTTCCGTTCGATAAGACTGGAGCTCTTCGGAGACACGCCCCCTCCTGGTCTTTTTCATCGCGTCCGCGATTGTACGGCCAGCGGCTTTCTGAGATTTCCCAGTCAAGTGCTTGACGAAAAGGCTCAAATACCGCATAGGGTGACTCCATCATGGCAATCTGCTTTGGAGTACTGCTAAGCTGTCAAACGCAATGTTATAGATAGCCGTAATGGGCTCTTCCCACCACTGGAAACGACGTTCGTTGTCATTCTAGTTGTTGATGCTGGAGTTGGCGCAATATGGCGTGCGATGTCCATCGCGACAGCCATTTCCGTTCGATGAGACTGGAGCTCTTCGAAGACACGCCCCCTCCTGGTCTTTTTCATCGCGTCCGCGATTGTACAGCAAGCGGCTTTCTGAGATCTCCCAGTCAAGTGCTTGACGAAAAGGCTCAAATACCGCATAGGGTGCCTCCATCATGGCAATCTGCTTAGGAGTAATGCTAAGCTGTCAAACGCAATGTTATAGATAGCCGTAATGGGCTCTTCCCACCACTCGAAACGACGTTCGTTGTCATTTAGTTGTTGATGCTGGAGTTGGAGTTGGCGCAATATGGCGTGCGGTGTCCATCACGACAGCCATTTCCGTTCGATGAGACTGGAGCTCTTCGGAGACACGCCCCCTCCTGGTCTTTTTCATCGCGTCCGCGACTATACGGCCAGCGGCTTTCTGAGATCTCCCAGTCAAGTGCTTGACGAAAAGGCTCAAATACCGCATAGGGTGCCTCCATCATGGCAATCTGCTTAGGAGTAATGCTAAGCTGTCAAACGCAATGTTATAGATAGCCGTAATGGGCTCTTCCCACCAGTCGAAACGACGTTCGTTATCATTTAGTTGTTGATGCTGGAGTTGGCGCAATATGGCGTGCGGTGTCCATCGCGACAGCCATTTCCGTTCGATAAGACTGGAGCTCTTCGGAGACACGCCCCCTCCTGGTCTTTTTCATCGCGTCCGCGATTGTACGGCCAGCGGCTTTCTGAGATTTCCCAGTCAAGTGCTTGACGAAAAGGCTCAAATACCGCATAGGGTGCTTCCGTCATGGCGATCTGCTTAGGAGTACTGCTAAGCTGTCAAACGCAATGTTATAGATAGCCGTAATGGGCTCTTCCCACCACTGGAAACGACGTTCGTTGTCATTCTAGTTGTTGATGCTGGAGTTGGCGGAATATGGCGTGCGATGTCCATCGCGACAGCCATTTCCGTTCGATCAGACTGGAGCTCTTCGAAGACACGCCCCCTCCTGGTCTTTTTCATCGCGTCCGCGATTGTACAGCCAGCGGCTTTCTGAGATCTCCCAGTCAAGTGCTTGACGAAAAGGCTCAAATACCGCATAGGGTGCCTCCATCATGGCAATCTGCTTAGGAGTAATGCTAAGCTGTCAAACGCAATGTTATAGATAGCCGTAATGGGCTCTTCCCACCAGTCGAAACGACGTTCGTTGTCATTTAGTTGTTGATGCTGGAGTTGGAGTTGGCGCAATATGGCGTGCGGTGTCCATCACGACAGCCATTTCCGTTCGATGAGACTGGAGCTCTTCGGAGACACGCCCCCTCCTGGTCTTTTTCATCGCGTCCGCGACTATACGGCCAGCGGCTTTCTGAGATCTCCCAGTCAAGTGCTTGACGAAAAGGCTCAAATACCGCATAGGGTGCCTCCATCATGGCAATCTGCTTAGGAGTAATGCTAAGCTGTCAAACGCAATGTTATAGATAGCCGTAATGGGCTCTTCCCACCAGTCGAAACGACGTTCGTTGTCATTTAGTTGTTGATGCTGGAGTTGGCGCAATATGGCGTGCGGTGTCCATCGCGACAGCCATTTCCGTTCGATAAGACTGGAGCTCTTCGGAGACACGCCCCCTCCTGGTCTTTTTCATCGCGTCCGCGATTGTACGGCCAGCGGCTTTCTGAGATTTCCCAGTCAAGTGCTTGACGAAAAGGCTCAAATACCGCATAGGGTGACTCCATCATGGCAATCTGCTTTGGAGTACTGCTAAGCTGTCAAACGCAATGTTATAGATAGCCGTAATGGGCTCTTCCCACCACTGGAAACGACGTTCGTTGTCATTCTAGTTGTTGATGCTGGAGTTGGCGCAATATGGCGTGCGATGTCCATCGCGACAGCCATTTCCGTTCGATGAGACTGGAGCTCTTCGAAGACACGCCCCCTCCTGGTCTTTTTCATCGCGTCCGCGATTGTACAGCAAGCGGCTTTCTGAGATCTCCCAGTCAAGTGCTTGACGAAAAGGCTCAAATACCGCATAGGGTGCCTCCATCATGGCAATCTGCTTAGGAGTAATGCTAAGCTGTCAAACGCAATGTTATAGATAGCCGTAATGGGCTCTTCCCACCACTCGAAACGACGTTCGTTGTCATTTAGTTGTTGATGCTGGAGTTGGAGTTGGCGCAATATGGCGTGCGGTGTCCATCACGACAGCCATTTCCGTTCGATGAGACTGGAGCTCTTCGGAGACACGCCCCCTCCTGGTCTTTTTCATCGCGTCCGCGACTATACGGCCAGCGGCTTTCTGAGATCTCCCAGTCAAGTGCTTGACGAAAAGGCTCAAATACCGCATAGGGTGCCTCCATCATGGCAATCTGCTTAGGAGTAATGCTAAGCTGTCAAACGCAATGTTATAGATAGCCGTAATGGGCTCTTCCCACCAGTCGAAACGACGTTCGTTATCATTTAGTTGTTGATGCTGGAGTTGGCGCAATATGGCGTGCGGTGTCCATCGCGACAGCCATTTCCGTTCGATAAGACTGGAGCTCTTCGGAGACACGCCCCCTCCTGGTCTTTTTCATCGCGTCCGCGATTGTACGGCCAGCGGCTTTCTGAGATTTCCCAGTCAAGTGCTTGACGAAAAGGCTCAAATACCGCATAGGGTGCTTCCGTCATGGCAATCTGCTTAGGAGTACTGCTAAGCTGTCAAACGCAATGTTATAGATAGCCGTAATGGGCTCTTCCCACCACTGGAAACGACGTTCGTTGTCATTCTAGTTGTTGATGCTGGAGTTGGCGGAATATGGCGTGCGATGTCCATCGCGACAGCCATTTCCGTTCGATGAGACTGGAGCTCTTCGGACACACGCCCCCTCCTGGTCTTTTTCATCGCGCCCGCGACTGTACGTCCAGCGGCTTTCTGAGATTTCCCAGTCAAGTGCTTGACGAAAAGGCTCAAATACCGCATAGGGTCCCTCCGTCATGGCAATCTGCTTAGGAGTGATGCTAAGCTGTCAAACGCAATGTTATAGATAGCCGTAATGGGCTCTTCCCACCACTGGAAACGACGTTCGTTGTCATTCTAGTTGTTGATGCTGGAGTTGGAGTTGGCGCAATATGGCGTGCGGTGTCCATCGCGACAGCCATTTCCGTTCGATGAGACTGGAGGTCTTCGAAGACACGCCCCCTCCTGGTCTTCTTCATCGCGTCCGCGATTGTACAGCCAGCGGCTTTCTGAGATCTCCCAGTCAAGTGCTTGACGAAAAGGCTCAAATACCGCATAGGGTGCCTCCGTCATGGCAATCTGCTTAGGAGTACTGCTAAGCTGTCAAACGCAATGTTATAGATAGCCGTAATGGGCTCTTCCCACCACTGGAAACGACGTTCGTTGTCATTCTAGTTGTTGATGCTGGAGTTGGCGCAATATGGCGTGCGGTGTCCATCGCGACAGCCATTTCCGTTCGATGAGACTGGAGCTCTTCGGAGACACGCCCCCTCCTGGTCTTCTTCATCGCGTCCGCGACTATGCGGCCAGCGGCTTTCTGAGATTTCCCAGTCAAGTGCTTGACGAAAAGGCTCAAATACCGCATAGGGTGCGTCCGTCATGGCAATCTGCTTAGGAGTACTGCTAAGCTGTCAAACGCAATGTTATAGATAGCCGTAATGGGCTCTTCCCACCACTGGAAACGACGTTCGTTGTCATTCTAGTTGTTGATGCTGGAGTTGGCGCAATATGGCGTGCGGTGTCCATCGCGACAGCCATTTCCGTTCGATGAGACTGGAGCTCTTCGGAGACACGCGCACTCCTGGTCTTTTTCATCGCGTCCGCGACTATGCGGCCAGCGGCTTTCTGAGATTTCCCAGTCAAGTGCTTGACGAAAAGGCTCAAATACCGCATAGGGTGCCTCCGTCATGGCAATCTGCTTAGGAGTACTGCTAAGCTGTCAAACGCAATGTTATAGATAGCCGTAATGGGCTCTTCCCACCACTGGAAACGACGTTCGTTGTCATTCTAGTTGTTGATGCTGGAGTTGGCGGAATATGACGTGCGATGTCCATCGCGACAGCCATTTCCGTTCGATGAGACTGGAGCTCTTCGGAGACGCGCGCCCTCCTGGTCTTTTTCATCGCGTCCGCGACTATGCGGCCAGCGGCTTTCTGAGATTTCCCAGTCAAGTGCTTGACGAAAAGGCTCAAATACCGCATAGGTTGCCTCCGTCATGGCAATCTGCTTAGGAGTGATGCTAAGCTGTCAAACGCAATGTTATAGATAGCCGTAATGGGCTCTTCCCACCACTGGAAACGACGTTCGTTGTCATTCTAGTTGTTGATGCTGGAGTTGGAGTTGGCGCAATATGGCGTGCGGTGTCCATCGCGACAGCCATTTCCGTTCGATGAGACTGGAGGTCTTCGAAGACACGCCCCCTCCTGGTCTTCTTCATCGCGTCCGCGATTGTACAGCCAGCGGCTTTCTGAGATCTCCCAGTCAAGTGCTTGACGAAAAGGCTCAAATACCGCATAGGGTGCCTCCGTCATGGCAATCTGCTTAGGAGTACTGCTAAGCTGTCAAACGCAATGTTATAGATAGCCGTAATGGGCTCTTCCCACCACTGGAAACGACGTTCGTTGTCATTCTAGTTGTTGATGCTGGAGTTGGCGCAATATGGCGTGCGGTGTCCATCGCGACAGCCATTTCCGTTCGATGAGACTGGAGCTCTTCGGAGACACGCCCCCTCCTGGTCTTCTTCATCGCGTCCGCGGCTATGCGGCCAGCGGCTTTCTGAGATTTCCCAGTCAAGTGCTTGACGAAAAGGCTCAAATACCGCATAGGGTGCCTCCGTCATGGCAATCTGCTTAGGAGTAATGCTAAGCTGTCAAACGCAATGTTATAGATAGCCGTAATGGGCTCTTCCCACCACTGGAAACGACGTTCGTTGTCATTTAGTTGTTGATGCTGGAGTTGGCGCAATATGGCGTGCGGTGTTCATCGCGACAGCCATTTCCGTTCGATGAGACTGGAGCTCTTCGGAGACACGCCCCCTCCTGGTCTTTTTCATCGCGTCCGCGACTGTACGGCCAGCGGCTTTCTGAGATTTCCCAGTCAAGTGCTTGATGAAAAGGCTCAAATACCGCCTAGAGTGCCTCCGTCATGGCCATCTGCTTAGGAGTAATGCTAAGCTGTCAAACGCAATGTTATAGATAGCCGTAATGGGCTCTTCCCACCACTGGAAACGACATTCGTTGTCATTTAGTTGTTGATGCTGGAGTTGGCGGAATATGGCGTGCGGTGTCCATCGCGACAGCCATTTCCGTTCGATGAGACTGGAGCTCTTCGAAGACACGCCCCCTCCTGGTCTTTTTCATCGCGTCCGCGACTGTACGGCCAGCGGCTTTCTGAGATTTCCCAGTCAAGTGCTTGACGAAAAGGCTCAAATACCGCATAGGGTGCCTCCGTCATGGCAATCTGCTTAGGAGTAATGCTAAGCTGTCAAACGCAATGTTATAGATAGCCGTAATGGGCTCTCCCCACCACTGGAAACGACGTTCGTTGTCATTCTAGTTGTTGATGCTGGAGTTGGCGCAATATGGCGTGCGGTGTCCATCGCGACAGCCATTTCCGTTCGATGAGACTGGAGCTCTTCGGAGACACGCCCCCTCCTGGTCTTCTTCATCGCGTCCGCGGCTATGCGGCCAGCGGCTTTCTGAGATTTCCCAGTCAAGTGCTTGACGAAAAGGCTCAAATACCGCATAGGGTGCCTCCGTCATGGCAGTCTGCTTAGGAGTACTGCTAAGCTGTCAAACGCAATGTTATACATAGCCGTAATGGGCTCTTCCCACCACTGGAAACGACGTTCGTTGTCATTCTAGTTGTTGATGCTGGAGTTGGCGCAATATGGCGTGCGGTGTCCATCGCGACAGCCATTTCCGTTCGATGAGACTGGAGCTCTTCGGAGACACGCGCCCTCCTGGTCTTTTTCATCGCGTCCGCGACTATGCGGCCAGCGGCTTTCTGAGATTTCCCAGTCAAGTGCTTGACGAAAAGGCTCAAATACCGCATAGGGTGCCTCCGTCATGGCAATCTACTTAGGAGTACTGCTAAGCTGTCAAACGCAATGTTATACATAGCCGTAATGGGCTCTTCCCACCACTGGAAACGACGTTCGTTGTCATTCTAGTTGTTGATGCTGGAGTTGGCGCAATATGGCGTGCGGTGTCCATCGCGACAGCCATTTCCGTTCGATGAGACTGGAGCTCTTCGGAGACACGCCCCCTCCTGGTCTTCTTCATCATGTCCGCGGCTATGCGGCCAGCGGCTTTCTGAGATTTCCCAGTCAAGTGCTTGACGAAAAGGCTCAAATACCGCATAGGGTGCCTCCGTCATGGCAATCTACTTAGGAGTACTGCTAAGCTGTCAAACGCAATGTTATACATAGCCGTAATGGGCTCTTCCCACCACTGGAAACGACGTTCGTTGTCATTCTAGTTGTTGATGCTGGAGTTGGCGCAATATGGCGTGCGGTGTCCATCGCGACAGCCATTTCCGTTCGATGAGACTGGAGCTCTTCGGAGACACGCGCCCTCCTGGTCTTTTTCATCGCGTCCGCGACTATGCGGCCAGCGGCTTTCTGAGATTTCCCAGTCAAGTGCTTGACGAAAAGGCTCAAATACTGCATAGGGTGCCTCCGTCATGGCAATCTGCTTAGGAGTACTGCTAAGCTGTCAAACGCAATGTTATAGATAGCCGTAATGGGCTCTTCCCACCACTGGAAACGACGTTCGTTGTCATTCTAGTTGTTGATGCTGGAGTTGGCGCAATATGGCGTGCGGTGTCCATCGCGACAGCCATTTCCGTTCGATGAGACTGGAGCTCTTCGGAGACACGCGCCCTCCTGGTCTTTTTCATCGCGTCCGCGACTATGCGGCCAGCGGCTTTCTGAGATTTCCCAGTCAAGTGCTTGACGAAAAGGCTCAAATACCGCATAGGGTGCCTCCGTCATGGCAATCTGCTTAGGAGTACTGCTAAGCTGTCAAACGCAATGTTATAGATAGCCGTAATGGGCTCTTCCCACCACTGGAAACGACGTTCGTTGTCATTCTAGTTGTTGATGCTGGAGTTGGCGCAATATGGCGTGCGGTGTCCATCGCGACAGCCATTTCCGTTCGATGAGACTGGAGCTCTTCGGAGACACGCCCCCTCCTGGTCTTCTTCATCGCGTCCGCGACTATGCGGCCAGCGGCTTTCTGAGATCTCCCAGTCAAGTGCTTGACGAAAAGGCTCAAATACCGCATAGGGTGCCTCCGTCATGGCAATCTGCTTAGGAGTACTGCTAAGCTGTCAAACGCAATGTTATAGATAGCCGTAATGGGCTCTTCCCACCACTGGAAACGACGTTCGTTGTCATTCTAGTTGTTGATGCTGGAGTTGGCGCAATATGGCGTGCGGTGTCCATCGCGACAGCCATTTCCGTTCGATAAGACTGGAGCTCTTCGGAGACACGCCCCCTCCTGGTCTTTTTCATCGCGTCCGCGACTATGCGGCCAGCGGCTTTCTGAGATTTCCCAGTCAAGTGCTTGACGAAAAGGCTCAAATACTGCATAGGGTGCCTCCGTCATGGCAATCTGCTTAGGAGTACTGCTAAGCTGTCAAACGCATTGTTATAGATAGCCGTAAAGGGCTCTTCCCACCACTGGAAACGACGTTCGTTGTCATTCTAGTTGTTGATGCTGGAGTTGGCGCAATATGGCGTGCGGTGTCCATCGCGACAGCCATTTCCGTTCGATGAGACTGGAGCTCTTCGGAGACACGCGCCCTCCTGGTCTTTTTCATCGCGTCCGCGACTATGCGGCCAGCGGCTTTCTGAGATTTCCCAGTCAAGTTCTTGACGAAAAGGCTCAAATACCGCATAGGGTGCCTCCGTCATGGCAATCTGCTTAGGAATACTGCTAACCTGTCAAACGCAAAGTTATAGATAGCCGAAATGGGCTCTTCCCACCACTGGAAACGACGTTCGTTGTCATTCTAGTTGTTGATGCTGGAGTTGGCGCAAAATGGCGTGCGGTGTCCATCGCGACAGCCATTTCCGTTCGATAAGACTGGAGCTCTTCGGAAACACGCCCCCTCCTGGTCTTTTTCATCGCGTCCGCGATTGTACGGCCAGCGGCATTCTGAGATTTCCCAGTCAAGTGCTTGACGAAAAGGCTCAAATACCGCATAGGGTGCTTCCGTCATGGCAATCTACTTAGGAGTGATGCTAAGCTGTCAAACGCAATGTTATAGATAGCCGTAATGCGCTCTTCCCACCACTGGAAACGACGTTCGTTGTCATTCTAGTTGTTGATGCTGGAGTTGGCGGAATATGGCGTGCGATGTCCATCGCGACAGCCATTTCTGTTCGATGAGACTGGAGCTCTTCGGAGACACGCCCCCTCCTGGTCTTTTTCATCGCGCCCGCGACTGAACGGCCAGCGGCTTTCTGAGATTTAACAGTCAAGTGCTTGACGAAAAGGCTCAAATACCGCATAGGGTGCCTCCGTCATGGCAATCTACTTAGGAGTGATGCTAAGCTGTCAAACGCAATGTTATAGATAGCCGTAATGGGCTCTTCCCACCACTGGAAACGACGTTCGTTGTCATTCTAGTTGTTGATGCTGGAGTTGGAGTTGGCGCAATATGGCGTGCGGTGTCCATCGCGACAGCCATTTCCGTTCGATGAGACTGGAGGTCTTCGAAGATACGCCCCCTCCTGGTCTTCTTCATCGCGTCCGCGATTGTACAGCCAGCGGCTTTCTGAGATCTCCAAGTCAAGTGCTTGACGAAAAGGCTCAAATACCGCATAGGGTGCCTCCGTCATGGCAATCTGCTTAGGAGTACTGCTAAGCTGTCAAACGCAATGTTATAGATAGCCGTAATGGGCTCTTCCCACCACTGGAAACGACGTTCGTTTTCATTCTAGTTGTTGATGTTGGAGTTGGCGCAATATGGCGTGCGGTGTCCATCGCGACAGCCATTTCCGTTCGATGAGACTGGAGCTCTTCGGAGACACGCCCCCTCCTGGTCTTCTTCATCGCGTCCGCGACTATGCGGCCAGCGGCTTTCTGAGATTTCCCAGTCAAGTGCTTGACGAAAAGGCTCAAATACCGCATAGGGTGCCTCCGTCATGGCAATCTGCTTAGGAGTAATGCTAAGTGTCAAACGCAATGTTATAGATAGCCGTAATGGGCTCTTCCCACCACTGGAAACGACGTTCGTTGTCATTCTAGTTGTTGATGCTGGAGTTGGCGCAATATGGCGTGCGGTGTCCATCGCGACAGCCATTTCCGTACGATGAGACTCGAGCTTTTCGGAGACACGCCCCCTCCTGGTCTTTTTCATCGCGTCCGCGACTGTACGGCCAGCGGCTTTCTGAGATTTCCCAGTCAAGTGCTTGACGAAAAGGCTCAAATACCGCATAGGGTGCCTCCGTCATGGCAATCTGCTTAGGAGTAATGCTAAGCTGTCAAACGCAATGTTATAGATAGCCGTAATGGGCTCTTCCCACCACTGGAAACGACGTTCGTTGTCATTCTAGTTGTTGATGCTGGAGTTGGCGCAATATGGCGTGCGGTGTCCATCGCGACAGCCATTTCCGTACGATGAGACTGGAGCTCTTCGGAGACACGCCCCCTCCTGGTCTTTTTCATCGCGTCCACGACTGTACGGCCAGCGGCTTTCTGAGATTTCCCAGTCAAGTGCTTGACGAAAAGGCTCAAATACCGCATAGGGTGCCTCCGTCATGGCAATCTGCTTAGGAGTAATGCTAAGCTGTCAAACGCAATGTTATAGATAGCCGTAATGGGCTCTTCCCACCACTGGAAACGACGTTCGTTGTCATTCTAGTTGTTGATGCTGGAGTTGGCGCAATATGGCGTGCGGTGTCCATCGCGACAGCCATTTCCGTTCGATGAGACTCGAGCTTTTCGGAGACACGCCCCCTCCTGGTCTTTTTCATCGCGTCCACGACTGTACGGCCAGCGGCTTTCTGAGATTTCCCAGTCAAGTGCTTGACGAAAAGGCTCAAATACCGCATAGGGTGCCTCCGTCATGGCAATCTGCTTAGGAGTAATGCTAAGCTGTCAAACGCAATGTTATAGATAGCCGTAATGGGCTCTTCCCACCACTGGAAACGACGTTCGTTGTCATTCTAGTTGTTGATGCTGGAGTTGGCGCAATATGGCGTGCGGTGTCCATCGCGACAGCCATTTCCGTACGATGAGACTGGAGCTCTTCGGAGACACGCGCCCTCCTGGTCTTTTTCATCGCGTCCGCGACTGTACGGCCAGCGGCTTTCTGAGATTTCCCAGTCAAGTGCTTGACGAAAAGGCTCAAATACCGCATAGGGTGCCTCCGTCATGGCAATCTGCTTAGGAGTAATGCTAAGCTGTCAAACGCAATGTTATAGATAGCCGTAATGGGCTCTTCCCACCACTGGAAACGACGTTCGTTGTCATTCTAGTTGTTGATGCTGGAGTTGGCGCAATATGGCGTGCGGTGTCCATCGCGACAGCCATTTCCGTACGATGAGACTGGAGCTCTTCGGAGACACGCCCCCTCCTGGTCTTTTTCATCGCGTCCACGACTGTACGGCCAGCGGCTTTCTGAGATTTCCCAGTCAAGTGCTTGACGAAAAGGCTCAAATACCGCATAGGGTGCCTCCGTCATGGCAATCTGCTTAGGAGTAATGCTAAGCTGTCAAACGCAATGTTATAGATAGCCGTAATGGGCTCTTCCCACCACTGGAAACGACGTTCGTTGTCATTCTAGTTGTTGATGCTGGAGTTGGCGCAATATGGCGTGCGGTGTCCATCGCGACAGCCATTTCCGTACGATGAGACTGGAGCTCTTCGGAGACACGCCCCCTCCTGGTCTTTTTCATCGCGTCCACGACTGTACGGCCAGCGGCTTTCTGAGATTTCCCAGTCAAGTGCTTGACGAAAAGGCTCAAATACCGCATAGGGTGCCTCCGTCATGGCAATCTGCTTAGGAGTAATGCTAAGCTGTCAAACGCAATGTTATAGATAGCCGTAATGGGCTCTTCCCACCACTGGAAACGACGTTCGTTGTCATTCTAGTTGTTGATGCTGGAGTTGGCGCAATATGGCGTGCGGTGTCCATCGCGACAGCCATTTCCGTTCGATGAGACTCGAGCTTTTCGGAGACACGCCCCCTCCTGGTCTTTTTCATCGCGTCCACGACTGTACGGCCAGCGGCTTTCTGAGATTTCCCAGTCAAGTGCTTGACGAAAAGGCTCAAATACCGCATAGGGTGCCTCCGTCATGGCAATCTGCTTAGGAGTAATGCTAAGCTGTCAAACGCAATGTTATAGATAGCCGTAATGGGCTCTTCCCACCACTGGAAACGACGTTCGTTGTCATTCTAGTTGTTGATTCTGGAGTTGGCGCAATATGGCGTGCGGTGTCCATCGCGACAGCCATTTCCGTTCGATGAGACTGGAGCTCTTCGGAGACACGCCCCCTCCTGGTCTTTTTCATCGCGTCCGCGACTGTACGGCCAGCGGCTTTCTGAGATTTCCCAGTCAAGTGCTTGACGAAAAGGCTCAAATACCGCATAGGGTGCCTCCGTCATGGCAATATGCTTAGGAGTGATGCTAAGCTGTCAAACGCAATGTTATAGATAGCCGTAATGGGCTCTTCCCACCACTGGAAACGACGTTCGTTGTCATTCTAGTTGTTGATGCTGGAGTTGGCGCAATATGGCGTGCGGTGTCCATCGCGACAGCCATTTCCGTTCGATGAGACTGGAGCTCTTCGGAGACACGCCCCCTCCTGGTCTTTTTCATCGCGTCCACGACTGTACGGCCAGCGGCTTTCTGAGATTTCCCAGTCAAGTGCTTGACGAAAAGGCTCAAATACCGCATAGGGTGCCTCCGTCATGGCAATCTGCTTAGGAGTAATGCTAAGCTGTCAAACGCAATGTTATAGATAGCCGTAATGGGCTCTTCCCACCACTGGAAACGACGTTCGTTGTCATTCTAGTTGTTGATGCTGGAGTTGGCGCAATATGGCGTGCGGTGTCCATCGCGACAGCCATTTCCGTACGATGAGACTGGAGCTCTTCGGAGACACGCCCCCTCCTGGTCTTTTTCATCGCGTCCGCGACTGTACGGCCAGCGGCTTTCTGAGATTTCCCAGTCAAGTGCTTGACGAAAAGGCTCAAATACCGCATAGGGTGCCTCCGTCATGGCAATCTACTAAGGAGTAATGCTAAGCTGTCAAACGCAATGTTATAGATATCCGTAATGGGCTCTTCCCACCACTGGAAACGACGTTCGTTGTCATTCTAGTTGTTGATGCTGGAGTTGGCGCAATATGGCGTGCGGTGTCCATCGCGACAGCCATTTCCGTTCGATGAGACTGGAGCTCTTCGGAGACACGCCCCCTCCTGGTCTTTTTCATCGCGTCCGCGACTGTACGGCGAGCGGCTTTCTGAGATTTCCCAGTCAAGTGCTTGATGAAAAGGCTCAAATACCGCATAGGGTGCCTCCATCATGGCAATCTGCTTAGGAGTAATGCTAAGCTGTCAAACGCAATGTTATAGATAGCCGTAATGGGCTCTTCCCACCACTGGAAACGACGTTCGTTGTCATTTAGTTGTTGATGCTGGAGTTGGCGGAATATGGCGTGCGGTGTCCATCGCGACAGCCATTTCCGTTCGATGAGACTGGAGCTCTTCGGAGACACGCCCCCTCCTGGTCTTTTTCATCGCGTCCGTGACTGTACGGCCAGCGGCTTTCTGAGATTTCCCAGTCAAGTGCTTGACGAAAAGGCTCAAATACCGCATAGGGTGCCTCCGTCATGGCAATCTGCTTAGGAGTAATGCTAAGCTGTCAAACGCAATGTTAGAGATAGCCGTAATGGGCTCTTCCCACCACTGGAAACGACGTTCGTTGTCATTTAGTTGTTGATGCTGGAGTTGGCGCAATATGGCGTGCGGTGTCCATCGCGACAGCCATTTCCGTTCGATGAGACTGGAGCTCTTCGGAGACACGCCCCCTCCTGGTCTTTTTCATCGCGTCCGCGATTGTACGGCTAGCGGCTTTCTGAGATTTCCCAGTCAAGTGCTT
Organism: Ixodes scapularis; assembly: GCF_016920785.2. Lineage (NCBI taxonomy): Eukaryota > Metazoa > Arthropoda > Arachnida > Ixodida > Ixodidae > Ixodes > Ixodes scapularis. The sequence goes on along the minus strand of NW_024609868.1, from coordinate 164,933,660 downwards.
GACGAAAAGGTTCAAATACCGCATAGAGTGCCTCCGTCATGGCCATCTGCTTAGGAGTAATGCTAAGGTGTCAAACGCAATGTTATAGATAGCCGTAATGGGCTCTTCCCACCACTGGAAACGACGTTCGTTGTCATTCTAGTTGTTGATTCTGGAGTTGGCGCAATATGGCGTGCGGTGTCCATCGCGACAGCCATTTCCGTTCGATGAGACTGGAGCTCTTCGGAGACACGCCCCCTCCTGGTCTTTTTCATCGCGTCCGCGACTGTACGGCCAGCGGCTTTCTGAGATTTCCCAGTCAAGTGCTTGACGAAAAGGCTCAAATACCGCATAGGGTGCCTCCGTCATGGCAATTTATCTGTCACATTGAAATGTTGTACATTGATTTACTAACCTGCGTTTTTTTTTTTGTGTGTGTTTTTTCTTTCGTTTTGTTTACAAAGTGATGCATATCTTTTGTGACCTGCCGCTGTTGCCAATTGGGGAGGGGGCTCAGGACTCGTCAAGCTGCACAAATGCAGCTTTTTTCCTCCGTCCCCTTCCATCATGTACTTGTGCTTGATGGAAAATAAACATTATTATTATTACATTATTATATGCTTAGGAGTGATGCTAAGCTGTCAAACGCAATGTTATAGATAGCCGTAATGGGCTCTTCCCACCACTGGAAACGACGTTCGTTGTCATTTAGTTGTTGATGCTGGAGTTGGCGCAATATGGCGTGCGGTGTCCATCGCGACAGCCATTTCCGTTCGATGAGACTGGAGCTCTTCGGAGACACGCCCCCTCCTGGTCTTTTTCATCGCGTCCGCGATTGTACGGCTAGCGGCTTTCTGAGATTTCCCAGTCAAGTGCTTGACGAAAAGGCTCAAATACCGCATAGAGTGCCTCCGTCATGGCCATCTGCTTAGGAGTAATGCTAAGCTGTCAAACGCAATGTTATAGATAGCCGTAATGGGCTCTTCCCACCACTGGAAACGACGTTCGTTGTCATTCTAGTTGTTGATTCTGGAGTTGGCGCAATATGGCGTGCGGTGTCCATCGCGACAGCCATTTCCGTTCGATGAGACTGGAGCTCTTCGGAGACACGCCCCCTCCTGGTCTTTTTCATCGCGTCCGCGACTGTACGGCCAGCGGCTTTCTGAGATTTCCCAGTCAAGTGCTTGACGAAAAGGCTCAAATACCGCATAGGGTGCCTCCGTCATGGCAATTTATCTGTTACATTGAAATGTTGTACATTGATTTACTAACCTGCGTTTTTTTTTTTGTGTGTGTTTTTTCTTTCGTTTTGTTTACAAAGTGATGCATATCTTTTGTGACCTGCCGCTGTTGCCAATTGGGGAGGGGGCTCAGGACTCGTCAAGCTGCACAAATGCAGCTTTTTTCCTCCGTCCCCTTCCATCATGTACTTGTGCTTGATGGAAAATAAACATTATTATTATTACATTATTATATGCTTAGGAGTGATGCTAAGCTGTCAAACGCAATGTTATAGATAGCCGTAATGGGCTCTTCCCACCACTGGAAACGACGTTCGTTGTCATTTAGTTGTTGATGCTGGAGTTGGCGCAATATGGCGTGCGGTGTCCATCGCGACAGCCATTTCCGTTCGATGAGACTGGAGCTCTTCGGAGACACGCCCCCTCCTGGTCTTCTTCATCGCGTCCGCGATTGTACGGCTAGCGGCTTTCTGAGATTTCCCAGTCAAGTGCTTGACGAAAAGGCTCAAATACCGCATAGAGTGCCTCCGTCATGGCCATCTGCTTAGGAGTAATGCTAAGCTGTCAAACGCAATGTTATAGATAGCCGTAATGGGCTCTTCCCACCACTGGAAACGACGTTCGTTGTCATTCTAGTTGTTGATTCTGGAGTTGGCGCAATATGGCGTGCGGTGTCCATCGCGACAGCCATTTCCGTTCGATGAGACTGGAGCTCTTCGGAGACACGCCCCCTCCTGGTCTTTTTCATCGCGTCCGCGACTGTACGGCCAGCGGCTTTCTGAGATTTCCCAGTCAAGTGCTTGACGAAAAGGCTCAAATACCGCATAGGGTGCCTCCGTCATGGCAATTTATCTGTTACATTGAAATGTTGTACATTGATTTACTAACCTGCGTTTTTTTTTTGTGTGTGTTTTTTCTTTCGTTTTGTTTACAAAGTGATGCATATCTTTTGTGACCTGCCGCTGTTGCCAATTGGGGAGGGGGCTCAGGACTCGTCAAGCTGCACAAATGCAGCTTTTTTCCTCCGTCCCCTTCCATCATGTACTTGTGCTTGATGGAAAATAAACATTATTATTATTACATTATTATATGCTTAGGAGTGATGCTAAGCTGTCAAACGCAATGTTATAGATAGCCGTAATGGGCTCTTCCCACCACTGGAAACGACGTTCGTTGTCATTTAGTTGTTGATGCTGGAGTTGGCGCAATATGGCGTGCGGTGTCCATCGCGACAGCCATTTCCGTTCGATGAGACTGGAGCTCTTCGGAGACACGCCCCCTCCTGGTCTTTTTCATCGCGTCCGCGATTGTACGGCTAGCGGCTTTCTGAGATTTCCCAGTCAAGTGCTTGACGAAAAGGCTCAAATACCGCATAGAGTGCCTCCGTCATGGCCATCTGCTTAGGAGTAATGCTAAGCTGTCAAACGCAATGTTATAGATAGCCGTAATGGGCTCTTCCCACCACTGGAAACGACGTTCGTTGTCATTCTAGTTGTTGATTCTGGAGTTGGCGCAATATGGCGTGCGGTGTCCATCGCGACAGCCATTTCCGTTCGATGAGACTGGAGCTCTTCGGAGACACGCCCCCTCCTGGTCTTTTTCATCGCGTCCGCGACTGTACGGCCAGCGGCTTTCTGAGATTTCCCAGTCAAGTGCTTGACGAAAAGGCTCAAATACCGCATAGGGTGCCTCCGTCATGGCAATTTATCTGTTACATTGAAATGTTGTACATTGATTTACTAACCTGCGTTTTTTTTTTGTGTGTGTTTTTACTTTCGTTTTGTTTACAAAGTGATGCATATCTTTTGTGACCTGCCGCTGTTGCCAATTGGGGAGGGGGCTCAGGACTCGTCAAGCTGCACAAATGCAGCTTTTTTCCTCCGTCCCCTTCCATCATGTACTTGTGCTTGATGGAAAATAAACATTATTATTATTACATTATTATATGCTTAGGAGTGATGCTAAGCTGTCAAACGCAATGTTATAGATAGCCGTAATGGGCTCTTCCCACCACTGGAAACGACGTTCGTTGTCATTTAGTTGTTGATGCTGGAGTTGGCGCAATATGGCGTGCGGTGTCCATCGCGACAGCCATTTCCGTTCGATGAGACTGGAGCTCTTCGGAGACACGCCCCCTCCTGGTCTTTTTCATCGCGTCCGCGATTGTACGGCTAGCGGCTTTCTGAGATTTCCCAGTCAAGTGCTTGACGAAAAGGCTCAAATACCGCATAGAGTGCCTCCGTCATGGCCATCTGCTTAGGAGTAATGCTAAGCTGTCAAACGCAATGTTATAGATAGCCGTAATGGGCTCTTCCCACCACTGGAAACGACGTTCGTTGTCATTCTAGTTGTTGATTCTGGAGTTGGCGCAATATGGCGTGCGGTGTCCATCGCGACAGCCATTTCCGTTCGATGAGACTGGAGCTCTTCGGAGACACGCCCCCTCCTGGTCTTTTTCATCGCGTCCGCGACTGTACGGCCAGCGGCTTTCTGAGATTTCCCAGTCAAGTGATTGACGAAAAGGCTCAAATACCGCATAGGGTGCCTCCGTCATGGCAATTTATCTGTTACATTGAAATGTTGTACATTGATTTACTAACCTGCGTTTTTTTTTTTGTGTGTGTTTTTTCTTTCGTTTTGTTTACAAAGTGATGCATATCTTTTGTGACCTGCCGCTGTTGCCAATTGGGGAGGGGGCTCAGGACTCGTCAAGCTGCACAAATGCAGCTTTTTTCCTCCGTCCCCTTCCATCATGTACTTGTGCTTGATGGAAAATAAACATTATTATTATTACATTATTATATGCTTAGGAGTGATGCTAAGCTGTCAAACGCAATGTTATAGATAGCCGTAATGGGCTCTTCCCACCACTGGAAACGACGTTCGTTGTCATTTAGTTGTTGATGCTGGAGTTGGCGCAATATGGCGTGCGGTGTCCATCGCGACAGCCATTTCCGTTCGATGAGACTGGAGCTCTTCGGAGACACGCCCCCTCCTGGTCTTTTTCATCGCGTCCGCGATTGTACGGCTAGCGGCTTTCTGAGATTTCCCAGTCAAGTGCTTGACGAAAAGGCTCAAATACCGCATAGAGTGCCTCCGTCATGGCCATCTGCTTAGGAGTAATGCTAAGCTGTCAAACGCAATGTTATAGATAGCCGTAATGGGCTCTTCCCACCACTGGAAACGACGTTCGTTGTCATTCTAGTTGTTGATTCTGGAGTTAGCGCAATATGGCGTGCGGTGTCCATCGCGACAGCCATTTCCGTTCGATGAGACTGGAGCTCTTCGGAGACACGCCCCCTCCTGGTCTTTTTCATCGCGTCCGCGACTGTACGGCCAGCGGCTTTCTGAGATTTCCCAGTCAAGTGCTTGACGAAAAGGCTCAAATACCGCATAGGGTGCCTCCGTCATGGCAATTTATCTGTTACATTGAAATGTTGTACATTGATTTACTAACCTGCGTTTTTTTTTTTTGTGTTTTTTCTTTCGTTTTGTTTACAAAGTGATGCATATCTTTTGTGACCTGCCGCTGTTGCCAATTGGGGAGGGGGCTCAGGACTCGTCAAGCTGCACAAATGCAGCTTTTTTCCTCCGTCCCCTTCCATCATGTACTTGTGCTTGATGGAAAATAAACATTATTATTATTACATTATTATATGCTTAGGAGTGATGCTAAGCTGTCAAACGCAATGTTATAGATAGCCGTAATGGGCTCTTCCCACCACTGGAAACGACGTTCGTTGTCATTTAGTTGTTGATGCTGGAGTTGGCGCAATATGGCGTGCGGTGTCCATCGCGACAGCCATTTCCGTTCGATGAGACTGGAGCTCTTCGGAGACACGCCCCCTCCTGGTCTTTTTCATCGCGTCCGCGACTGTACGGCCAGCGGCTTTCTGAGATTTCCCAGTCAAGTGCTTGACGAAAAGGCTCAAATACCGCATAGGGTGCCTCCGTCATGGCAATATGCTTAGGAGTGATGCTAAGCTGTCAAACGCAATGTTATAGATAGCCGTAATGGGCTCTTCCCACCACTGGAAACGACGTTCGTTGTCATTCTAGTTGTTGATGCTGGAGTTGGCGCAATATGGCGTGCGGTGTCCATCGCGACAGCCATTTCCGTTCGATGAGACTGGAGCTCTTCGGAGACACGCCCCCTCCTGGTCTTTTTCATCGCGTCCACGACTGTACGGCCAGCGGCTTTCTGAGATTTCCCAGTCAAGTGCTTGACGAAAAGGCTCAAATACCGCATAGGGTGCCTCCGTCATGGCAATCTGCTTAGGAGTAATGCTAAGCTGTCAAAAGCAATGTTATAGATAGCCGTAATGGGCTCTTCCCACCACTGGAAACGACGTTCGTTGTCATTCTAGTTGTTGATGCTGGAGTTGGCGCAATAAGGCGTGCGGTGTCCATCGCGAAAGCCATTTCCGTACGATGAGACTGGAGCTCTTCGGAGACACGCCCCCTCCTGGTCTTTTTCATCGCGTCCGCGACTGTACGGCCAGCGGCTTTCTGAGATTTCCCAGTCAAGTGCTTGACGAAAAGGCTCAAATACCGCATAGGGTGCCTCCGTCATGGCAATCTACTTAGGAGTAATGCTAAGCTGTCAAACGCAATGTTATAGATATCCGTAATGGGCTCTTCCCACCACTGGAAACGACGTTCGTTGTCATTCTAGTTGTTGATGCTGGAGTTGGCGCAATATGGCGTGCGGTGTCCATCGCGACAGCCATTTCCGTTCGATGAGACTGGAGCTCTTCGGAGACACGCCCCCTCCTGGTCTTTTTCATCGCGTCCGCGACTGTACGGCCAGCGGCTTTCTGAGATTTCCCAGTCAAGTGCTTGACGAAAAGGCTCAAATACCGCATAGGGTGCCTCCATCATGGCAATCTGCTTAGGAGTAATGCTAAGCTGTCAAACGCAATGTTATAGATAGCCGTAATGGGCTCTTCCCACCACTGGAAACAACGTTCGTTGTCATTCTAGTTGTTGATGCTGGAGTTGGCGCAATATGGCGTGCGGTGTCCATCGCGACAGCCATTTCCGTTCGATGAGACTGGAGCTCTTCGGAGACACGCCCCCTCCTGGTCTTTTTCATCGCGTCCGCGACTGTACGGCGAGCGGCTTTCTGAGATTTCCCAGTCAAGTGCTTGATGAAAAGGCTCAAATACCGCATAGGGTGCCTCCATCATGGCAATCTGCTTAGGAGTAATGCTAAGCTGTCAAACGCAATGTTATAGATAGCCGTAATGGGCTCTTCCCACCACTGGAAACGACGTTCGTTGTCATTTAGTTGTTGATGCTGGAGTTGGCGGAATATGGCGTGCGGTGTCCATCGCGACAGCCATTTCCGTTCGATGAGACTGGAGCTCTTCGGAGACACGCCCCCTCCTGGTCTTTTTCATCGCGTCCGTGACTGTACGGCCAGCGGCTTTCTGAGATTTCCCAGTCAAGTGCTTGACGAAAAGGCTCAAATACCGCATAGGGTGCCTCCGTCATGGCAATCTGCTTAGGAGTAATGCTAAGCTGTCAAACGCAATGTTATAGATAGCCGTAATGGGCTCTTCCCACCACTGGAAACGACGTTCGTTGTCATTTAGTTGTTGATGCTGGAGTTGGTGCAATATGGCGTGCGGTGTCCATTGAAACAGCCATTTCCGTTCGATGAGACTGGAGCTCTTCGGAAACGCGCCCCCTCCTGGTCTTTTTCATCGCGTCCGCGATTGTACGGCCAGCGGCTTTCTGAGATTTCCCAGTCAAGTGCTTGATGAAAAGGCTCAAATACCGCATAGAGTGCCTCCATCATGGCCATCTGCTTAGGAGTAATGCTAAGCTGTCAAACGCAATGTTATAGATAGCCGTAATGGGCTCTTCCCACCACTGGAAACGACGTTCGTTGTCATTCTAGTTGTTGATGCTGGAGTTGGCGCAATATGGCGTGCGGTGTCCATCGCGACAGCCATTTCCGTACGATGAGACTGGAGCTCTTCGGAGACACGCCCCCTCCTGGTCTTTTTCATCGCGTCCACGACTGTACGGCCAGCGGCTTTCTGAGATTTCCCAGTCAAGTGCTTGACGAAAAGGCTCAAATACCGCATAGGGTACCTCCGTCATGGCAATCTGGTTAGGAGTAATGCTAAGCTGTCAAACGCAATGTTATAGATAGCCGTAATGGGCTCTTCCCACCACTGGAAACGACGTTCGTTGTCATTCTAGTTGTTGATGCTGGAGTTGGCGCAATATGGCGTGCGGTGTCCATCGCGACAGCCATTTCCGTACGATGAGACTGGAGCTCTTCGGAGACACGCCCCCTCCTGGTCTTTTTCATCGCGTCCACGACTGTACGGCCAGCGGCTTTCTGAGATTTCCCAGTCAAGTGCTTGACGAAAAGGCTCAAATACCGCATAGGGTGCCTCCGTCATGGCAATCTGCTTAGGAGTAATGCTAAGCTGTCAAACGCAATGTTATAGATAGCCGTAATGGGCTCTTCCCACCACTGGAAACGACGTTCGTTGTCATTCTAGTTGTTGATGCTGGAGTTGGCGCAATATGGCGTGCGGTGTCCATCGCGACAGCCATTTCCGTTCGATGAGACTCGAGCTTTTCGGAGACACGCCCCCTCCTGGTCTTTTTCATCGCGTCCACGACTGTACGGCCAGCGGCTTTCTGAGATTTCCCAGTCAAGTGCTTGACGAAAAGGCTCAAATACCGCATAGGGTGCCTCCGTCATGGCAATCTGCTTAGGAGTAATGCTAAGCTGTCAAACGCAATGTTATAGATAGCCGTAATGGGCTCTTCCCACCACTGGAAACGACGTTCGTTGTCATTCTAGTTGTTGATGCTGGAGTTGGCGCAATATGGCGTGCGGTGTCCATCGCGACAGCCATTTCCGTACGATGAGACTCGAGCTTTTCGGAGACACGCCCCCTCCTGGTCTTTTTCATCGCGTCCGCGACTGTACGGCCAGCGGCTTTCTGAGATTTCCCAGTCAAGTGCTTGACGAAAAGGCTCAAATACCGCATAGGGTGCCTCCGTCATGGCAATCTGCTTAGGAGTAATGCTAAGCTGTCAAACGCAATAATATAGATAGCCGTAATGGGCTCTTCCCACCACTGGAAACGACGTTCGTTGTCATTCTAGTTGTTGATGCTGGAGTTGGCGCAATATGGCGTGCGGTGTCCATCGCGACAGCCATTTCCGTACGATGAGACTCGAGCTCTTCGGAGACAAGCCCCCTCCTGGTCTTTTTTATCGCGTCCACGACTGTACGGCCAGCGGCTTTCTGAGATTTCCCAGTCAAGTGCTTGACGAAAAGGCTCAAATACCGCATAGGGTGCCTCCGTCATGGCAATCTGCTTAGGAGTAATGCTAAGCTGTCAAACGCAATGTTATAGATAGCCGTAATGGGCTCTTCCCACCAATGGAAACGACGTTCGTTGTCATTCTAGTTGTTGATGCTGGAGTTGGCGCAATATGGCGTGCGGTGTCCATCGCGACAGCCATTTCCGTTCGATGAGACTGGAGCTCTTCGGAGACACGCCCCCTCCTGGTCTTTTTCATCGCGTCCGCGACTGTACGGCCAGCGGCTTTCTGAGATTTCCCAGTCAAGTGCTTGACGAAAAGGCTCAAATACCGCATAGGGTGCCTCCGTCATGGCAATCTACTTAGGAGTAATGCTAAGCTGTCAAACGCAATGTTATAGATAGCCGTAAAGGGCTCTTCCCACCACTGGAAACGACGTTCGTTGTCATTCTAGTTGTTGATTCTGGAGTTTGCGCAATATGGCGTGCGGTGTCCATCGCGACAGCCATTTCCGTACGATGAGACTGGAGCTCTTCGGAGACACGCCCCCTCCTGGTCTTTTTCATCGCGTCCGCGACTGTACGGCCAGCGGCTTTCTGAGATTTCCCAGTCAAGTGCTTGACGAAAAGGCTCAAATACCGCATAGGGTGCCTCCGTCATGGCAATCTACTTAGGAGTAATGCTAAGCTGTCAAACGCAATGTTATAGATAGCCGTAAAGGGCTCTTCCCACCACTGGAAACGACGTTCGTTGTCATTCTAGTTGTTGATTCTGGAGTTTGCGCAATATGGCGTGCGGTGTCCATCGCGACAGCCATTTCCGTACGATGAGACTGGAGCTCTTCGGAGACACGCCCCCTCCTGGTCTTTTTCATCGCGTCCGCGACTGTACGGCCAGCGGCTTTCTGAGATTTCCCAGTCAAGTGCTTGACGAAAAGGCTCAAATACCGCATAGGGTGCCTCCGTCATGGCAATCTACTTAGGAGTAATGCTAAGCTGTCAAACGCAATGTTATAGATAGCCGTAATGGGCTCTTCCCACCACTGGAAACGACGTTCGTTGTCATTCTAGTTGTTGATGCTGGACTTGGAGTTGGCGCAATATGGCGTGCGGTGTCCATCGCGACACCATTTCCGTTCGATGAGACTGGAGCTCTTCGGAGACACGCCCCGTCCTGGTCTTTTTCATCGCGCCCGCGACTGTACGGCCAGCGGCTTTCTGGGATCTCCCAGTCAAGTCCTTGACGAAAAGGCTCAAATACCGCATAGGGTGCCTCCGTCATGGCAACCTGCTTTGGAGTACTGCTAAGCTGTCAAACGCAATGTTATAGATAGCCGTAATGGGCTCTTCCCACCACTGGAAACGACGTTCGTTGTCATTCTAGTTGTTGATGCTGGAGTTGGCGGAATATGGCGTGCGATGTCCATCGCGACAGCCATTTCCGTTCGATCAGACTGGAGCTCTTCGAAGACACGCCCCCTCCTGGTCTTTTTCATCGCGTCCGCGATTGTACAGCCAGCGGCTTTCTGAGATCTCCCAGTCAAGTGCTTGACGAAAAGGCTCAAATACCGCATAGGGTGCCTCCATCATGGCAATCTGCTTAGGAGTAATGCTAAGCTGTCAAACGCAATGTTATAGATAGCCGTAATGGGCTCTTCCCACCACTGGAAACGACGTTCGTTGTCATTCTAGTTGCTGATGCTGGAGTTGGCGCAATATGGCGTGCGGTGTCCATCGCGACAGCCATTTCCGTACGATGAGACTGGAGCTCTTCGGAGACACGCCCCCTCCTGGTCTTTTTCATCGCGTCCGCGACTGTACGGCCAGCGGCTTTCTGAGATTTCCCAGTCAAGTGCTTGACGAAAAGGCTCAAATACCGCATAGGGTGCCTCCGTCATGGCAATCTGCTTAGGAGTGATGCTAAGCTGTCAAACGCAATGTTATAGATAGCCGTAATGGGCTCTTCCCACCACTGGAAACGACGTTCGTTGTCATTCTAGTTGTTGATGCTGGAGTTGGCGCAATATGAAGTGCGGTGTCCATCGCGACAGCCCTTTCCGTACGATGAGACTGGAGCTCTTCGGAGACACGCCCCCTCCTGGTCTTTTTCATGGCGTCCGCGACTGTACGGCCAGCGGCTTTCTGAGATTTCCCAGTCAAGTGCTTGACGAAAAGGCTCAAATACCGCATAGGGTGCCTCCGTCATGGCAATCTGCTTAGGAGTGATGCTAAGCTGTCAAACGCAATGTTATAGATAGCCGTAATGGGCTCTTCCCACCACTGGAAACGACGTTCGTTGTCATTCTAGTTGTTGATTCTGGAGTGGGCGCAATATGGCGTGCGGTGTCCATCGCGACAGCCATTTCCGTTCGATGAGACTGGAGCTCTTCGGAGACACGCCCCCTCCTGGTCTTTTTCATCGCGTCCGCGACTGTACGGCCAGCGGCTTTCTGAGATTTCCCAGTCAAGTGCTTGACGAAAAGGCTCAAATACCGCATAGGGTGCCTCCGTCATGGCAATCTGCTTAGGAGTAATGCTAAGCTGTCAAACGCAATGTTATAGATAGCCGTAATGGGCTCTTCCCACCACTGGAAACGACGTTCGTTGTCATTCTAGTTGTTGATGCTGGAGTTGGCGCAATATGGCGTGCGGTGTCCATCGCGACAGCCATTTCCGTTCGATGAGACTGGAGCTCTTCGGAGACACGCCCCCTCCTGGTCTTTTTCATCGCGTCCACGACTGTACGGCCAGCGGCTTTCTGAGATTTCCCAGTCAAGTGCTTGACGAAAAGGCTCAAATACCGCATAGGGTGCCCCGTCATGGCAATCTGCTTAGGAGTAATGCTAAGCTGTCAAACGCAATGTTATAGATAGCCGTAATGGGCTCTTCCCACCACTGGAAACGACGTTCGTTGTCATTCTAGTTGTTGATGCTGGAGTTGGCGCAATATGGCGTGCGGTGTCCATCGCGACAGCCATTTCCGTACGATGAGACTGGAGCTCTTCGGAGACACGCCCCCTCCTGGTCTTTTTCATCGCGTCCGCGACTGTACGGCCAGCGGCTTTCTGAGATTTCCCAGTCAAGTGCTTGACGAAAAGGCTCAAATACCGCATAGGGTGCCTCCGTCATGGCAATCTACTTAGGAGTAATGCTAAGCTGTCAAACGCAATGTTATAGATATCCGTAATGGGCTCTTCCCACCACTGGAAACGACGTTCGTTGTCATTCTAGTTGTTGATGCTGGAGTTGGCGCAATATGGCGTGCGGTGTCCATCGCGACAGCCATTTCCGTTCGATGAGACTGGAGCTCTTCGGAGACACGCCCCCTCCTGGTCTTTTTCATCGCGTCCGCGACTGTACGGCCAGCGGCTTTCTGAGATTTCCCAGTCAAGTGCTTGACGAAAAGGCTCAAATACCGCATAGGGTGCCTCCATCATGGCAATCTGCTTAGGAGTAATGCTAAGCTGTCAAACGCAATGTTATAGATAGCCGTAATGGGCTCTTCCCACCACTGGAAACAACGTTCGTTGTCATTCTAGTTGTTGATGCTGGAGTTGGCGCAATATGGCGTGCGGTGTCCATCGCGACAGCCATTTCCGTTCGATGAGACTGGAGCTCTTCGGAGACACGCCCCCTCCTGGTCTTTTTCATCGCGTCCGCGACTGTACGGCCAGCGGCTTTCTGAGATTTCCCAGTCAAGTGCTTGATGAAAAGGCTCAAATACCGCATAGGGTGCCTCCATCATGGCAATCTGCTTAGGAGTAATGCTAAGCTGTCAAACGCAATGTTATAGATAGCCGTAATGGGCTCTTCCCACCACTGGAAACGACGTTCGTTGTCATTTAGTTGTTGATGCTGGAGTTGGCGGAATATGGCGTGCGGTGTCCATCGCGACAGCCATTTCCGTTCGATGAGACTGGAGCTCTTCGGAGACACGCCCCCTCCTGGTCTTTTTCATCGCGTCCGTGACTGTACGGCCAGCGGCTTTCTGAGATTTCCCAGTCAAGTGCTTGACGAAAAGGCTCAAATACCGCATAGGGTGCCTCCGTCATGGCAATCTGCTTAGGAGTAATGCTAAGCTGTCAAACGCAATGTTAGAGATAGCCGTAATGGGCTCTTCCCACCACTGGAAACGACGTTCGTTGTCATTTAGTTGTTGATGCTGGAGTTGGCGCAATATGGCGTGCGGTGTCCATCGCGACAGCCATTTCCGTTCGATGAGACTGGAGCTCTTCGGAGACACGCCCCCTCCTGGTCTTTTTCATCGCGTCCGCGATTGTACGGCTAGCGGCTTTCTGAGATTTCCCAGTCAAGTGCTTGACGAAAAGGCTCAAATACCGCATAGAGTGCCTCCGTCATGGCCATCTGCTTAGGAGTAATGCTAAGCTGTCAAACGCAATGTTATAGATAGCCGTAATGGGCTCTTCCCACCACTGGAAACGACGTTCGTTGTCATTTAGTTGTTGATGCTGGAGTTGGCGCAATATGGCGTGCGGTGTCCATCGCGACAGCCATTTCCGTTCGATGAGACTGGAGCTCTTCGGAGACACGCCCCCTCCTGGTCTTTTTCATCGCGTCCGCGACTGTACGGCCAGCGGCTTTCTGAGATTTCCCAGTCAAGTGCTTGACGAAAAGGCTCAAATACCGCATAGGGTGCCTCCGTCATGGCAATATGCTTAGGAGTGATGCTAAGCTGTCAAACGCAATGTTATAGATAGCCGTAATGGGCTCTTCCCACCACTGGAAACGACGTTCGTTGTCATTCTAGTTGTTGATGCTGGAGTTGGCGCAATATGGCGTGCGGTGTCCATCGTGACAGCCATTTCCGTTCGATGAGACTGGAGCTCTTCGGAGACACGCCCCCTCCTGGTCTTTTTCATCGCGTCCACGACTGTACGGCCAGCGGCTTTCTGAGATTTCCCAGTCAAGTGCTTGACGAAAAGGCTCAAATACCGCATAGGGTGCCTCCGTCATGGCAATCTGCTTAGGAGTAATGCTAAGCTGTCAAACGCAATGTTATAGATAGCCGTAATGGGCTCTTCCCACCACTGGAAACGACGTTTGTTGTCATTCTAGTTGTTGATGCTGGAGTTGGCGCAATATGGCGTGCGGTGTCCATCGCGACAGCCATTTCCGTTCGATGAGACTGGAGCTCTTCGGAGACACGCCCCCTCCTGGTCTTTTTCATCGCGTCCACGACTGTACGGCCAGCGGCTTTCTGAGATTTCCCAGTCAAGTGCTTGATGAAAAGGCTCAAATACCGCATAGGGTGCCTCCATCATGGCAATCTGCTTAGGAGTAATGCTAAGCTGTCAAATGCAATGTTATAGATAGCCGTAATGGGCTCTTCCCACCACTGGAAACGACGTTCGTTGTCATTTAGTTGTTGATGCTGGAGTTGGCGGAATATGGCGTGCGGTGTCCATCGCGACAGCCATTTCCGTTCGATGAGACTGGAGCTCTTCGGAGACACGCCCCCTCCTGGTCTTTTTCATCGCGTCCGTGACTGTACGGCCAGCGGCTTTCTGAGATTTCCCAGTCAAGTGCTTGACGAAAAGGCTCAAATACCGCATTGGGTGCCTCCGTCATGGCAATCTGCTTAGGAGTAATGCTAAGCTGTCAAACGCAATGTTATAGATAGCCGTAATGGGCTCTTCCCACCACTGGAAACGACGTTCGTTGTCATTTAGTTGTTGATGCTGGAGTTGGCGCAATATGGCGTGCGGTGTCCATCGCGACAGCCATTTCCGTTCGATGAGACTGGAGCTCTTCGGAGACACGCCCCCTCCTGGTCTTTTTCATCGCGTCCGCGATTGTACGGCTAGCGGCTTTCTGAGATTTCCCAGTCAAGTGCTTGACGAAAAGGCTCAAATACCGCATAGAGTGCCTCCGTCATGGCCATCTGCTTAGGAGTAATGCTAAGCTGTCAAACGCAATGTTATAGATAGCCGTAATGGGCTCTTCCCACCACTGGAAACGACGTTCGTTGTCATTTAGTTGTTGATGCTGGAGTTGGCGCAATATGGCGTGCGGTGCCCATCGCGACAGCCATTTCCGTTCGATGAGACTGGAGCTCTTCGGAGACACGCCCCCTCCTGGTCTTTTTCATCGCGTCCGCGACTGTACGGCCAGCGGCTTTCTGAGATTTCCCAGTCAAGTGCTTGATGAAAAGGCTCAAATACCGCATAGAGTGCCTCCGTCATGGCCATCTGCTTAGGAGTAATGCTAAACTGTCAAACGCAATGCTATAGATAGCCGTAATGGGCTCTTCCCACCACTGAAAACGACGTTCGTTGTCATTTAGTTGTTGATGCTGGAGTTGGCGCAATATGGCGTGCGGTGTCCATCGCGACAGCCATTTCCGTTCGATGAGACTGGAGCTCTTTGGAGACACGCCCCCTCCTGGTCTTTTTCATCGCGTCCGCGACTGTACGGCCAGCGGCTTTCTGAGATTTCCCAGTCAAGTGCTTGATGAAAAGGCTCAAACACCGCCTAGAGTGCCTCCGTCATGGCCATCTGCTTAGGAGTAATGCTAAGCTGTCAAACGCAATGTTATAGATAGCCGTAATGGGCTCTTCCCACCACTGGAAACGACATTCGTTGTCATTTAGTTGTTGATGCTGGAGTTGGCGGAATATGGCGTGCGGTGTCCATCGCGACAGCCATTTCCGTTCGATGAGACTGGAGCTCTTCGAAGACACGCCCCCTCCTGGTCTTTTTCATCGCGTCCGCGACTGTACGGCCAGCGGCTTTCTGAGATTTCCCAGTCAAGTGCTTGACGAAAAGGCTCAAATACCGCATAGGGTGCCTCCTTCATGGCAATCTGCTTAGGAGTGATGCTAAGCTGTCAAACGCAATGTTATAGATAGCCGTAATGGGCTCTTCCCACCACTCGAAACGACGTTCGTTGTCATTCTAGTTGTTGATGCTGGACTTGGAGTTGGCGCAATATGGCGTGCGGTGTCCATCGCGACAGCCATATCCATTCGATGAGACTGGAGCTCTTCGGAGTCACGCCCCCTCCTGGTCTTTTTCATCGTGTCCGCGATTGTACGGCCAGCGGCTTTCTGAGATCTCCCAGTCAAGTGCTTGACGAAAAGGCTCAAATACCGCATAGGGTGCCTCCATCATGGCAATCTGCTTAGGAGTAATGCTAAGCTGTCAAACGCAATGTTATAGATAGCCGTAATGGGCTCTTCCCACCACTGGAAACGACGTTCGTTGTCATTCTAGTTGTTGATGCTGGACTTGGAGTTGGCGCAATATGGCGTGCGGTGTCCATCGCGACAGCCATTTCCGTTCGATGAGACTGGAGCTCTTCGGAGACACGCCCCCTCCTGGTCTTTTTCATCGCGTCCGCGATTGTACGGTCAGCGGCTTTCTGAGATTTCCCAGTCAAGTGCTTGACGAAAAGGCTCAAATACCGCATAGGGTGCCTCCGTCATGGCAATCTGCTTAGGAGTACTGCTAAGCTGTCAAACGCAATGTTATAGATAGCCGTAATGGGCTCTTCCCACCACTGGAAACGACGTTCGTTGTCATTCTAGTTGTTGATGCTGGAGTTGGCGGAATATGGCGTGCGATGTCCATCGCGACAGCCATTTCCGTTCGATGAGACTGGAGCTCTTCGAAGACACGCCCCCTCCTGGTCTTTTTCATCGCGTCCGCGATTGTACAGCCAGCGGCTTTCTGAGATCTCCCAGTCAAGTGCTTGACGAAAAGGCTCAAATACCGCATAGGGTGCCTCCATCATGGCAATCTGCTTAGGAGTACTGCTAAGCCGTCAAACGCAATGTTATAGATAGCCGTAATGGGCTCTTCCCACCACTGGAAACGACGTTCGTTGTCATTCTAGTTGTTGATGCTGGAGTTGGCGGAATATGGCGTGCGATGTCCATCGCGACAGCCATTTCCGTTCGATGAGACTGGAGCTCTTCGAAGACACGCCCCCTCCTGGTCTTTTTCATCGCGTCCGCGATTGTACAGCCAGCGGCTTTCTGAGATTTTCCAGTCAAGTGCTTGACGAAAAGGCTCAAATACCGCATAGTGTGCCTCCATCATGGCAATCTGCTTAGGAGTACTGCTAAGCCGTCAAACGCAATGTTATAGATAGCCGTAATGGGCTCTTCCCACCACTGCAAACGACGTTCGTTGTCATTCTAGTTGTTGATGCTGGAGTTGGCGGAATATGGCGTGCGATGTCCATCGCGACAGCCATTTCCGTTCGATGAGACTGGAGCTCTTCGAAGACACGCCCCCTCCTGGTCTTTTTCATCGCGTCCGCGATTGTACAGCAAGCGGCTTTCTGAGATTTCCCAGTCAAGTGCTTGACGAAAAGGCTCAAATACCGCATAGGGTGCCTCCATCATGGCAATCTGCTTAGGAGTAATGCTAAGCTGTCAAACGCAATGTTATAGATAGCCCTAATGGGCTCTTCCCACCACTCGAAACGACGTTCGTTGTCATTCTAGTTGTTGATGCTGGACTTGGAGTTGGCGCAGTATGGCGTGCGGTGTCCATCGCGACAGCCATTTCCGTTCGATGAGACTGGAGCTCTTCGGAGACACGCCCCGTCCTGGTCTTTTTCATCGCGTCCGCGACTGTACGGCCAGCGGCTTTCTGGGATCTCCCAGTCAAGTCCTTGACGAAAAGGCTCAAATACCGCATAGGGTGCCTCCGTCATAGCAATCTGCTTTGGAGTACTGCTAAGCTGTCAAACGCAATGTTATAGATAGCCGTAATGGGCTCTTCCCACCACTGGAAACGACGTTCGTTGTCATTCTAGTTGTTGATGCTGGAGTTGGCGGAATATGGCGTGCGATGTCCATCGCGACAGCCATTTCCGTTCGATCAGACTGGAGCTCTTCGAAGACACGCCCCCTCCTGGTCTTTTTCATCGCGTCCGCGATTGTACAGCCAGCGGCTTTCTGAGATCTCCCAGTCAAGTGCTTGACGAAAAGGCTCAAATACCGCATAGGGTGCCTCCATCGTGGCAATCTGCTTAGGAGTAATGCTAAGCTGTCAAACGCAATGTTATAGATAGCCGTAATGGGCTCTTCCCACCACTCGAAACGACGTTCGTTGTCATTTAGTTGTTGATGCTGGAGTTGGAGTTGGCGCAATATGGCGTGCGGTGTCCATCACGACAGCCATTTCCGTTCGATGAGACTGGAGCTCTTCGGAGACACCCCCCCTCCTGGTCTTTTTCATCGCGTCCGCGACTATACGGCCAGCGGCTTTCTGAGATCTCCCAGTCAAGTGCTTGACGAAAAGGCTCAAATACCGCATAGGGTGCCTCCATCATGGCAATCTGCTTAGGAGTAATGCTAAGCTGTCAAACGCAATGTTATAGATAGCCGTAATGGGCTCTTCCCACCAGTCGAAACGACGTTCGTTATCATTTAGTTGTTGATGCTGGAGTTGGCGCAATATGGCGTGCGGTGTCCATCGCGACAGCCATTTCCGTTCGATAAGACTGGAGCTCTTCGGAGACACGCCCCCTCTTGGTCTTTTTCATCGCGTCCGCGATTGTACGGCCAGCGGCTTTCTGAGATTTCCCAGTCAAGTGCTTGACGAAAAGGCTCAAATACCGCATAGGGTGCTTCCGTCATGGCAATCTGCTATTCAGTACTGCTAAGCTGTCAAACGCAATGTTATAGATAGCCGTAATGGGCTCTTCCCACCACTGGAAACGACGTTCGTTGTCATTCTAGTTGTTGATGCTGGAGTTGGCGGAATATGGCGTGCGATGTCCATCGCGACAGCCATTTCCGTTCGATGAGACTGGAGCTCTTCGGACACACGCCCCCTCCTGGTCTTTTTCATCGCGCCCGCGACTGTACGGCCAGCGGCTTTCTGAGATTTCCCAGTCAAGTGCTTGACGAAAAGGCTCAAATACCGCATAGGGTCCCTCCGTCATGGCAATCTGCTTAGGAGTGATGCTAAGCTGTCAAACGCAATGTTATAGATAGCCGTAATGGGCTCTTCCCACCACTGGAAACGACGTTCGTTGTCATTCTAGTTGTTGATGCTGGAGTTGGAGTTGGCGCAATATGGCGTGCGGTGTCCATCGCGACAGCCATTTCCGTTCGATGAGACTGGAGGTCTTCGAAGACACGCCCCCTCCTGGTCTTCTTCATCGCGTCCGCGATTGTACAGCCAGCGGCTTTCTGAGATCTCCCAGTCAAGTGCTTGACGAAAAGGCTCAAATACCGCATAGGGTGCCTCCGTCATGGCAATCTGCTTAGGAGTACTGCTAAGCTGTCAAACGCAATGTTATAGATAGCCGTAATGGGCTCTTCCCACCACTGGAAACGACGTTCGTTGTCATTCTAGTTGTTGATGCTGGAGTTGGCGCAATATGGCGTGCGGTGTCCATCGCGACAGCCATTTCCGTTCGATGAGACTGGAGCTCTTCGGAGACACGCCCCCTCCTGGTCTTCTTCATCGCGTCCGCGTCTATGCGGCCAGCGGCTTTCTGAGATTTCCCAGTCAAGTGCTTGACGAAAAGGCTCAAATACCGCATAGGGTGCGTCCGTCATGGCAATCTGCTTAGGAGTACTGCTAAGCTGTCAAACGCAATGTTATAGATAGCCGTAATGGGCTCTTCCCACCACTGGAAACGACGTTCGTTGTCATTCTAGTTGTTGATGCTGGAGTTGGCGCAATATGGCGTGCGGTGTCCATCGCGACAGCCATTTCCGTTCGATGAGACTGGAGCTCTTCGGAGACACGCGCACTCCTGGTCTTTTTCATCGCGTCCGCGGCTATGCGGCCAGCGGCTTTCTGAGATTTCCCAGTCAAGTGCTTGACGAAAAGGCTCAAATACCGCATAGGGTGCCTCCGTCATGGCAATCTGCTTAGGAGTACTGCTAAGCTGTCAAACGCAATGTTATAGATAGCCGTAATGGGCTCTTCCCACCACTGGAAACGACGTTCGTTGTCATTCTAGTTGTTGATGCTGGAGTTGGCGGAATATGGCGTGCGATGTCCATCGCGACAGCCATTTCCGTTCGATGAGACCGGAGCTCTTCGGAGACACGCGCCCTCCTGGTCTTTTTCATCGCGTCCGCGACTATGCGGCCAGCGGCTTTCTGAGATTTCCCAGTCAAGTGCTTGACGAAAAGGCTCAAATACCGCATAGGTTGCCTCCGTCATGGCAATCTGCTTAGGAGTGATGCTAAGCAGTCAAACGCACTGTTATAGATAGCCGTAATGGGCTCTTCCCACCACTGGAAACGACGTTCGTTGTCATTCTAGTTGTTGATGCTGGAGTTGGAGTTGGCGCAATATGGCGTGCGGTGTCCATCGCGACAGCCATTTCCGTTCGATGAGACTGGAGGTCTTCGAAGACACGCCCCCTCCTGGTCTTCTTCATCGCGTCCGCGATTGTACAGCCAGCGGCTTTCTGAGATCTCCCAGTCAAGTGCTTGACGAAAAGGCTCAAATACCGCATAGGGTGCCTCCGTCATGGCAATCTGCTTAGGAGTACTGCTAAGCTGTCAAACGCAATGTTATAGATAGCCGTAATGGGCTCTTCCCACCACTGGAAACGACGTTTGTTGTCATTCTAGTTGTTGATGCTGGAGTTGGCGCAATATGGCGTGCGGTGTCCATCGCGACAGCCATTTCCGTTCGATGAGACTGGAGCTCTTCGGAGACACGCCCCCTCCTGGTCTTCTTCATCGCGTCCGCGGCTATGCGGCCAGCGGCTTTCTGAGATTTCCCAGTCAAGTGCTTGACGAAAAGGCTCAAATACCGCATAGGGTGCCTCCGTCATGGCAATCTGCTTAGGAGTACTGCTAAGCTGTCAAACGCAATGTTATAGATAGCCGTAATGGGCTCTTCCCACCACTGGAAACGACGTTCGTTGTCATTCTAGTTGTTGATGCTGGAGTTGGCGCAATATGGCGTGCGGTGTCCATCGCGACAGCCATTTCCGTTCGATGAGACCGGAGCTCTTCGGAGACACGCGCCCTCCTGGTCTTTTTCATCGCGTCCGCGACTATGCGGCCAGCGGCTTTCTGAGATTTCCCAGTCAAGTGCTTGACGAAAAGGCTCAAATACCGCATAGGGTGCCTCCGTCATGGCAATCTGCTTAGGAGTACTGCTAAGCTGTCAAACGCAATGTTATAGATAGCCGTAATGGGCTCTTCCCACCACTGGAAACGACGTTCGGTTTCATTCTAGTTGTTGATGCTGGAGTTGGCGGAATATGGCGTGCGATGTCCATCGCGACAGCCATTTCCGTTCGATGAGAATGGAACTCTTCGGAGACACGCGCCCTCCTGGTCTTTTTCATCGCGTCCGCGACCATGCGGCCAGCGGCTTTCTGAGATTTCCCAGTCAAGTGCTTGACGAAAAGGCACAAATACCGCATAGGGTGCCTCCGTCATGGCAATCTGCTTAGGAGTACTGCTAAGCTGTCAAACGCAATGTTATAGATAGCCGTAATGGGCTCTTCCCACCACTGGAAACGACGTTCGTTGTCATTCTAGTTGTTGATGCTGGAGTTGGCGCAATATGGCGTGCGGTGTCCATCGCGACAGCCATTTCCGTTCGATGAGACTGGAGCTCTTCGGAGACAAGCGCCCTCCTGGTCTTTTTCATCGCGTCCGCGACTATGCGGCCAGCGGCTTTCTGAGATTCCCCAGCCAAGTGCTTGACGAAAAGGCTCAAATACCGCATAGGGTGCCTCCGTCATGGCAATCTGCTTAGGAGTACTGCTAAGCTGTCAAACGCAATGTTATAGATAGCCGTAATGGGCTCTTCCCACCACTGGAAACGACGTTCGTTGTCATTCTAGTTGTTGATGCTGGAGTTGAAGTTGGCGCAATATGGCGTGCGGTGTCCATCGCGACAGCCATTTCCGTTCGATGAGACTGGAGGTCTTCGAAGACACGCCCCCTCCTGGTCTTCTTCATCGCGTCCGCGATTGTACAGCCAGCGGCTTTCTGAGATATCCCAGTCAAGTGCTTGACGAAAAGGCTCAAATACCGCATAGGGTGCCTCCGTCATGGCAATCTGCTTAGGAGTACTGCTAAGCTGTCAAACGCAATGTTATAGATAGCCGTAATGGGCTCTTCCCACCACTGGAAACGACGTTCGTTGTCATTCTAGTTGTTGATGCTGGAGTTGGCGCAATATGGCGTGCGGTGTCCATCGCGACAGCCATTTCCGTTCGATGAGACTGGAGCTCTTCGGAGACACGCCCCCTCCTGGTCTTCTTCATCGCGTCCGCGGCTATGCGGCCAGCGGCTTTCTGAGATTTCCCAGTCAAGTGCTTGACGAAAAGGCTCAAATACCGCATAGGGTGCCTCCGTCATGGCAGTCTGCTTAGGAGTACTGCTAAGCTGTCAAACGCAATGTTATAGATAGCCGTAATGGGCTCTTCCCACCACTGGAAACGACGTTCGTTGTCATTCTAGTTGTTGATGCTGGAGTTGGCGCAATATGGCGTGCGGTGTCCATCGCGACAGCCATTTCCGTTCGATGAGACTGGAGCTCTTCGGAGACACGCGCCCTCCTGGTCTTTTTCATCGCGTCCGCGACTATGCGGCCAGCGGCTTTCTGAGATTTCCCAGTCAAGTGCTTGACGAAAAGGCTCAAATACCGCATACGGTGCCTCCGTCATGGCAATCTACTTAGGAGTACTGCTAAGCTGTCAAACGCAATGTTATACATAGCCGTAATGGGCTCTTCCCACCACTGGAAACGACGTTCGTTGTCATTCTAGTTGTTGATGCTGGAGTTGGCGGAATATGGCGTGCGATGTCCATCGCGACAGCCATTTCCGTTCGATGAGACTGGAGCTCTTCGGAGACACGCGCCCTCCTGGTCTTTTTCATCGCGTCCGCGACTATGCGGCCAGCGGCTTTCTGAGATTTCCCAGTCAAGTGCTTGACGAAAAGGCTCAAATACTGCATAGGGTGCCTCCGTCATGGCAATCTGCTTAGGAGTACTGCTAAGCTGTCAAACGCAATGTTATAGACAGCCGTAATGGGCTCTTCCCACCACTGGAAACGACGTTCGTTGTCATTCTAGTTGTTGATGCTGGAGTTGGCGCAATATGGCGTGCGGTGTCCATCGCGACAGCCATTTCCGTTCGATGAGACTGGAGCTCTTCGGAGACACGCGCCCTCCTGGTCTTTTTCATCGCGTCCGCGACTATGCGGCCAGCGGCTTTCTGAGATTTCCCAGTCAAGTGCTTGACGAAAAGGCTCAAATACCGCATAGGGTGCCTCCGTCATGGCAATCTGCTTAGGAGTACTGCTAAGCTGTCAAACGCAATGTTATAGATAGCCGTAATGGGCTCTTCCCACCACTGGAAACGACGTTCGTTGTCATTCTAGTTGTTGATGCTGGAGTTGGCGGAATATGGCGTGCGATGTCCATCGCGACAGCCATTTCCGTTCGATGAGACTGGAGCTCTTCGGAGACACGCCCCCTCCTGGTCTTCTTCATCGCGTCCGCGACTATGCGGCCAGCGGCTTTCTGAGATCTCCCAGTCAAGTGCTTGACGAAAAGGCTCAAATACCGCATAGGGTGCCTCCGTCATGGCAATCTGCTTAGGAGTACTGCTAAGCTGTCAAACGCAATGTTATAGATAGCCGTAATGGGCTCTTCCCACCACTGGAAACGACGTTCGTTGTCATTCTAGTTGTTGATGCTGGAGTTGGCGCAATATGGCGTGCGGTGTCCATCGCGACAGCCATTTCCGTTCGATGAGACTGGAGCTCTTCGGAGACACGCGCCCTCCTGGTCTTTTTCATCGCGTCCGCGACTATGCGGCCAGCGGCTTTCTGAGATTTCCCAGTCAAGTTCTTGACGAAAAGGCTCAAATACCGCATAGGGTGCCTCCGTCATGGCAATCTGCTTAGGAATACTGCTAAGCTGTCAAACGCAATGTTATAGATAGCCGAAATGGGCTCTTCCCACCACTGGAAACGACGTTCGTTGTCATTCTAGTTGTTGATGCTGGAGTTGGCGCAATATGGCGTGCGGTGTCCATCGCGACAGCCATTTCCGTTCGATAAGACTGGAGCTCTTCGGAGACACGCCCCCTCCTGGTCTTTTTCATCGCGTCCGCGATTGTACGGCCAGCGGCTTTCTGAGATTTCCCAGTCAAGTGCTTGACCAAAAGGCTCAAATACCGCATAGGGTGCTTCCGTCATGGCAATCTACTTAGGAGTGATGCTAAGCTGTCAAACGCAATGTTATAGATAGCCGTAATGCGCTCTTCCCACCACTGGAAACGACGTTCGTTGTCATTCTAGTTGTTGATGCTGGAGTTGGCGGAATATGGCGTGCGATGTCCATCGCGACAGCCATTTCTGTTCGATGAGACTGGAGCTCTTCGGAGACACGCCCCCTCCTGGTCTTTTTCATCGCGCCCGCGACTGAACGGCCAGCGGCTTTCTGAGATTTCCCAGTCAAGTGCTTGACGAAAAGGCTCAAATACCGCATAGGGTGCCTCCGTCATGGCAATCTACTTAGGAGTGATGCTAAGCTGTCAAACGCAATGTTATAGATAGCCGTAATGGGCTCTTCCCACCACTGGAAACGACGTTCGTTGTCATTCTAGTTGTTGATGCTGGAGTTGGAGTTGGCGCAATATGGCGTGCGGTGTCCATCGCGACAGCCATTTCCGTTCGATGAGACTGGAGGTCTTCGAAGACACGCCCCCTCCTGGTCTTCTTCATCGCGTCCGCGATTGTACAGCCAGCGGCTTTCTGAGATCTCCAAGTCAAGTGCTTGACGAAAAGGCTCAAATACCGCATAGGGTGCCTCCGTCATGGCAATCTGCTTAGGAGTACTGCTAAGCTGTCAAACGCAATGTTATAGATAGCCGTAATGGGCTCTTCCCACCACTGGAAACGACGTTCGTTTTCATTCTAGTTGTTGATGTTGGAGTTGGCGCAATATGGCGTGCGGTGTCCATCGCGACAGCCATTTCCGTTCGATGAGACTGGAGCTCTTCGGAGACACGCCCCCTCCTGGTCTTCTTCATCGCGTCCGCGACTATGCGGCCAGCGGCTTTCTGAGATTTCCCAGTCAAGTGCTTGACGAAAAGGCTCAAATACCGCATAGGGTGCCTCCGTCATGGCAATCTGCTTAGGAGTACTGCTAAGCTGTCAAACGCAATGTTATAGATAGCCGTAATGGGCTCTTCCCACCACCGGAAACGACGTTCGTTGTCATTCTAGTTGTTGATGCTGGAGTTGGCGGAATATGGCGTGCGATGTCCATCGCGACAGCCATTTCCGTTCGATGAGACTGGAGCTCTTCGGAGACACGCGCCCTCCTGGTCTTTTTCATCGCATCCGCGACTATGCGGCCAACGGCTTTCTGAGATCTCCCAGTCACGTGCTTGACGAAAAGGCTCAAATAGCGCATAGGGTTCCTCCGTCATGGCAATCAGCTTAGGAGTACTGCTAAGCTGTCAAACACAATGTTATAGATAGCCGTAATGGGCTCTTCCCACCACTGGAAACGACGTTCGTTGTCATTCTGGTTGTTGATGCTGGAGTTGGCGGAATATGGCGTGCGATGTCCATCGCGACAGCCATTTCCGTTCGATGAGACTGGAGCTTTTCGGAGACACGCCCCCTCCTGGTCTTCTTCATCGCGTCCGCGACTATGCGGCCAGCGGCTTTCTGAGATCTCCCAGTCAAGTGCTTGACGAAAAGGCTCAAATACCGCAGAGGGTGCCTCCGTCATGGCAATCTGCTTAGGAGTACTGCTAAGCTGTCAAAAGCAATGTTATAGATAGCCGAAATGGGCTCTTCCCACCACTGGAAACGACGTTCGTTGTCATTCTAGTTGTTGATGCTGGAGTTGGCGCAATATGGCGTGTGGTGTCCATCGCGACAGCCATTTCCGTTCGATGAGACTGGAGGTCTTCGGAGACACGCCCCCTCCTGGTCTTCTTCATCGCGTCCGCGATTGTACAGTCAGCGGTTTTCTGAGATTTCCCAGTCAAGTGCTTGACGAAAAGGCTGAAATACCGCATTGGGTGCCTCCATCATGGCAATCTGCTTAGGAGTGATGCTAAGCTGTCAAACGCAATGTTATAGATAGCCGTAATGGGCTCTTCCCACCACTCGAAACGACGTTCGTTGTCATTCTAGTTGTTGATGCTGTAGTTGGCGCAATATGGCGTGCGGTGTCCATCGCGACAGCCATTTCCGTTCGATGAGACTGGAGCTCTTCGGAGACACGCCCCCTCCTGGTCTTTTTCATCGCGCCCGCGACTGTACGGCCAGCGGCTTTCTGAGATCTCCCAGTCAAGTGCTTGACGAAAAGGCTCAAATACCGCATAGGGTGCCTCCGTCATGGCAATCTGCTTAGGAGTAATGCTAAGCTGTCAAACGCAATGTTATAGATAGCCGTAATGGGCTCTTCCCACCACTGGAAACGACGTTCGTTGTCATTCTAGTTGTTGATGCTGGAGTTGGAGTTGGCGCAATATGGCGTGCGGTGTCCATCGCGACAGCCATTTCCATTCGATGAGACTGGAGGTCTTCGAAGACACGCCCCCTCCTGGTCTTCTTCATCGCGTCCGCGATTGTACAGCCAGCGGCTTTCTGAGATCTCCCAGTCAAGTGCTTGACGAAAAGGCTCAAATACCGCATAGGGTGCCTCCATCATGGCAATCTGCTTAGGAGTAATGCTAAGCTGTCAACCGCAATGTTATAGATAGCCGTAATGGGCTCTTCCCACCACTGGAAACGACGTTCGTTGTCATTCTAGTTGTTGATGCTGGAGTTGGAGTTGGCGCAATATGGCGTGCGGTGTCCATCGCGACAGCCATTTCCGTTCGATGAGACTGGAGGTCTTCGAAGACACGCCCCCTCCTGGTCTTCTTCATCGCGTCCGCGATTGTACAGCCAGCGGCTTTCTGAGATCTCCCAGTCAAGTGCTTGAAGAAAAGGCTCAAATAACGCATAGGGTGCCTCCATCATGGCAATCTGCTTAGGAGTAATGCTAAGCTGTCAAACGCAATGTTATAGATAGCCGTAATGGGCTCTTCCCACCACTGGAAACGACGTTCGTTGTCATTCCAGTTGTTGATGCTGGACTTGGAGTTGGCGCAATATGGCGTGCGGTGTCCATCGCGACAGCCATTTCCGTTCGATGAGACTGGAGCTCTTCGGAGACACGCCCCCTCCTGGTCTTTTTCATCGCGTCCGCGATTGTACAGCCAGCGGCTTTCTGTGATTTCCCAGTCAAGTGCTTGACGAAAAGGCTCAAATACCGCATAGGGTGCCTCCATCATGGCAATCTGCTTAGGAGTAATGCTAAGCTGTCAAACGCAATGTTATAGATAGCCGTAATGGGCTCTTCCCACCACTGGAAACGACGTTCGTTGTCATTATAGTTGTTGATGCTGGACTTGGAGTTGGCGCAATATGGCGTGCGGTGTCCACCGCGACAGCCATTTCCGTTCGATGAGACTGGAGGTCTTCGAAGACACGCCCCGTCCTGGTCTTTTTCATCGCGTCCGCGATTGTACAGCCAGCGGCTTTCTGAGATTTCCCAGTCAAGTGCTTGACGAAAAGGCTCAAATACCGCATAGGGTGCCTCCATCATGGCAATCTGCTTAGGAGTAATGCTAAGCTGTCAAACGCAATGTTATAGATAGCCGTAATGGGCTCTTCCCACCACTGGAAACGACGTTCGTTGTCATTCTAGTTGTTGATGCTGGAGTTGGAGTTGGCGCAATATGGCGTGCGGTGTCCATCGCGACAGCCATTTCCGTTCGATGAGACAGGAGCTCTTCGGAGACACGCCCCCTCCTGGTCTTTTTCATCGCGTCCGCGATTCTACAGCCAGCGGCTTTCTGAGATCTCCCAGTCAAGTGCTTGACGAAAAGGCTCAAATACCGCATAGGGTGCCTCCATCATGGCAATCTGCTTAGGAGTAATGCTAAGCTGTCAA
The DNA here is from genome assembly GCF_016920785.2 of Ixodes scapularis. Taxonomy (NCBI): domain Eukaryota; kingdom Metazoa; phylum Arthropoda; class Arachnida; order Ixodida; family Ixodidae; genus Ixodes; species Ixodes scapularis. The sequence continues at coordinate 164,906,203 of NW_024609868.1, read as the reverse complement.
ACGCAATGTTATAGATAGCCGTAATGGGCTCTTCCCACCACTGGAAACGACGTTCGTTGTCATTCTAGTTGTTGATGCTGGAGTTGGAGTTGGCGAAATATGGCGTGCGGTGTCCATCGCGACAGCCATTTCCGTTCGATGAGACTGGAGGTCTTCGAAGACACGCCTCCTCCTGGTCTTCTTCATCGCGTCCGCGATTGTACAGCCAGCGGCTTTCTGAGATCTCCCAGTCAAGTGCTTGACGAAAAGGCTCAAATACCGCATAGGGTGCCTCCATCATGGCAATCTGCTTAGGAGTAATGCTAAGCTGTCAAACGCAATGTTATAGATAGCCGTAATGGGCTCTTCCCACCACTGGAAACGACGTTCGTTGTCATTCTAGTTGTTGATGCTGGACTTGGAGTTGGCGCAATATGGCGTGCGGTGTCCATCGCGACAGCCATTTCCGTTCGATGAGACTGGAGCTCTTCGGAGACACGCCCCCTCCTGGTCTTTTTCATCGCGTCCGCGATTGTACAGCCAGCGGCTTTCTGAGATTTCCCAGTCAAGTGCTTGACGAAAAGGCTCAAATAACGCATAGGGTGCCTCCATCATGGCAATCTGCTTAGGAGTAATGCTAAGCTGTCAAACGCAATGTTATAGATAGCCGTAATGGGGTCTTCCCACCACTGGAAACGACGTTCGTTGTCATTCTAGTTGTTGATGCTGGACTTGGAGTTGGCGCAATATGGCGTGCGGTGTCCATCGCGACAGCCATTTCCGTTCGATGAGACTGGAGGTCTTCGAAGACACGCCCCCTCCTGGTCTTTTTCATTGCGTCCGCGATTGTACAGCCAGCGGCTTTCTGAGATCTCCCAGTCAAGTGCTTGACGAAAAGGCTCAAATACCGCATAGGGTGCCTCCATCATGGCAATCTGCTTAGGAGTAATGCTAAGCTGTCAAACGCAATGTTATAGATAGCCGTAATGGGCTCTTCCCACCACTGGAAACGACGTTCGTTGTCATTCTAGTTGTTGATGCTGGACTTGGAGTTGGCGCAATATGGCGTCTGGTGTCCATCGCGACAGCCATTCCCGTTCGATGAGACTGGAGGTCTTCGAAGACACGCCCCCTCCTGGTCTTCTTCATCGCGTCCGCGATTGTACAGCCAGCGGCTTTCTGAGATCTCCCAGTCAAGTGCTTGACGAAAAGGCTCAAATACCGCATAGGGTGCCTCCATCATGGCAATCTGCTTAGGAGTAATGCTAAGCTGTCAAACGCAATGTTATAGATAGCCGTAATGGGCTCTTCCCACCACTGGAAAGGACGTTCGTTGTCATTCTAGTTGTTGATGCTGGAGTTGGCGCAATATGGCGTGCGGTGTCCATCGCGACAGCCATTTCCGTTCGATGAGACTGGAGTTCTTCGGAGACACGCGCCCTCCTGGTCTTTTTCATCCCGTCCGCGACTATGCGGCCAGCAGCTTTCTGAGATTTCCCAGTCAAGTTCTTGACGAAAAGGCTCAAATACCGCATAGGGTGCCTCCGTCATGGCAATCTGCTTAGGAGTACTGCTAAGCTGTCAAACGCAATGTTATAGATAGCCGAAATGGGCTCTTCCCACCACTGGAAACGACGTTCGTTGTCATTCTAGTTGTTGATGCTGGAGTTGGCGCAATATGGCGTGTGGTGTCCATCGCGACAGCCATTTCCGTTCGATGAGACTGGAGCTCTTCGAAGACACGCCCCCTCCTGGTCTTTTTCATCGCGTCCGCGACTGTACGGCCAGCGGCTTTCTGAGATCTCCCAGTCAAGTGCTTGACGAAAAGGCTCAAATACCGCATAGGGTGCCTCCATCATGGCAATCTGCTTAGGAGTGATGCTAAGCTGTCAAACGCAATGTTATAGATAGCCGTAATGGGCTCTTCCCACCACTCGAAACGACGTTCGTTGTCATTCTAGTTGTTGATGCTGGAGTTGGCGCAATATGGCGTGCGGTGTCCATCGCGACAGCCATTTCCGTTCGATAAGACTGGAGCTCTTCGGAGACACGCCCCCTCCTGGTCTTTTTCATCGCGTCCGCGATTGTACGGCCAGCGGCTTTCTGAGATTTCCCAGTCAAGTGCTTGACGAAAAGGCTCAAATACCGCATAGGGTGCCTCTGTCATGGCAATCTGCTTAGGAGTACTGCTAAGCTGTCAAACGCAATGTTATAGATAGCCGTAATGGGCTCTTCGCACCACTGGAAACGACGTTCGTTGTCATTCTAGTTGTTGATGCTGGAGTTGGTGGAATATGGCGTGCGATGTCCATCGCGACAGCCATTTCCGTTCGATGAGACTGGAGCTCTTCGGAGACACGCCCCCTCCTGGTCTTTTTCATCGCGCCCCCGACTGTACGGCCAGCGGCTTTCTGAGATTTCCCAGTCAAGTGCTTGACGAAAAGGCTCAAATACCGCATAGGGTGCCTCCGTCATGGCAATCTGCTTAGGAGTGATGCTAAGCTGTCAAACGCAATGTTATAGATAGCCGTAATGGGCTCTTCCCACCACTGGAAACGACGTTCGTTGTCATTCTAGTTGTTGATGCTGGAGTTGGAGTTGGCGCAATATGGCGTGCGGTGTCCATCGCGACAGCCATTTCCGTTCGATGAGACTGGAGGTCTTCGAAGACACGCCCCCTCCTGGTCTTCTTCATCGCGTCCGCGATTGTACAGCCAGCGGCTTTCTGAGATCTCCCAGTCAAGTGCTTGACGAAAAGGCTCAAATACCGCATAGGGTGCCTCCGTCATGGCAATCTGCTTAGGAGTAATGCTAAGCTGTCAAACGTAATGTTATAGATAGCCGTAATGGGCTCTTCCCACCACTGGAAACGACGTTCGTTGTCATTCTAGTTGTTGATGCTGGAGTTGGCGGAATATGGCGTGCGATGTCCATCGCGACAGCCATTTCCGTTCGATGAGACTGGAGCTCTTCGGAGACACGCCCCCTCCTGGTCTTTTTCATCGCGCCCGCGACTGTACGGCCAGCGGCTTTCTAAGATTTCCCAGTCAAGTGCTTGACGAAAAGGCTCAAATACCGCATAGGGTGCCTCCGTCATGGCAATCTGCTTAGGAGTGATGCTAAGCTGTCAAACGCAATGTTATAGATAGCCGTAATGGGCTCTTCCCACCACTGGAAACGACGTTCGTTGTCATTCTAGTTGTTGATGTTGGAGTTGGAGTTGGCGCAATATGGCGTGCGGTGTCCATCGCGACAGCCATTTCCGTTCGATGAGACCGGAGGTCTTCGAAGACACGCCCCCTCCTGGTCTTCTTCATCGCGTCCGCGATTGTACAGCCAGCGGCTTTCTGAGATCTCCCAGTCAAGTGCTTGACGAAAAGGCTCAAATACCGCATAGGGTGCCTCCATCATGGCAATCTGCTTAGGAGTAATGCTAAGCTGTCAAACGCAATGTTATAGATAGCCGTAATGGGCTCTTCCCACCACTGGAAACGACGTTCGTTGTCATTCTAGTTGTTGATGCTGGAGTTGGAGTTGGCGCAATATGGCGTGCGATGTTCATCGCGACAGCCATTTTTGTTCGATGAGACTGGAGCTCTTCGGAGACACGCCCCCTCCTGGTCTTTTTCATCGCGCCCGCGACTGTACGGCCAGCGGCTTTCTGACATTTCCCAGTCAAGTGCTTGACGAAAAGGCTCAAATACCGCATAGGGTGCCTCCGTCATGGCAATCTGCTTAGGAGTGATGCTAAGCTGTCAAACGCAATGTTATACATAGCCATAGTGGGCTCTTCCCACCACTGGAAACGACGTTCGTTGTCATTCTAGTTGTTGATGCTGGAGTTGGAGTTGGCGCAATATGGCGTGCGGTGTCCATCGCGACAGCCATTTCCGTTCGATGAGACTGGAGGTCTTCGAAGACACGCCCCCTCCTGGTCTTCTTCATCGCGTCCGCGATTGTACAGCCAGCGGCTTTCTGAGATTTCCCAGTCAAGTGCTTGACGAAAAGGCTCAAATACCGCATTGGGTGCCTCCATCATGGCAATCTGCTTAGGAGTGATGCTAAGCTGTCAAACGCTATGTTATAGATAGCCGTAATGGGCTCTTCCCACCACTCGAAACGACGTTCGTTGTCATTCTAGTTGTTGATGCTGTAGTTGGCGCAATATGGCGTGCGGTGTGCATCGCGACAGCCATTTCCGTTTGATGTGACTGGATTTCTTCGGTGACACGCCCCCTCCTGGTCTTTTTCATCGCGCCCGCGACTGTACGGCCAGCGGCTTTCTGAGATCTCGCAGTCAAGTGCTTGACGAAAAGGCTCAAATACCGCATAGGGTGCCTTCGTCATGGCAATCTGCTTAGGAGTAATGCTAAGCTGCCAAACGCAATGTTATAGATAGCCGTAATGGGCTCTTCCCACCACTGGAAACGACGTTCGTTGTCATTCTAGTTGTTGATGCTGGAGTTGGAGTTGGCGCAATATGGCGTGCGGTGTCCATCGCGACAGCCATTTCCATTCGATGAGACTGGAGGTCTTCGAAGACACGCCCCCTCCTGGTCTTCTTCATCGCGTCCGCGATTGTACAGCCAGCGGCTTTCTGAGATCTCCCAGTCAAGTGCTTGAAGAAAAGGCTCAAATACCGCATAGGGTGCCTCCATCATGGCAATCTGCTTAGGAGTAATGCTAAGCTGTCAAACGCAATGTTATAGATAGCCGTAATGGGCTCTTCCCACCACTGGAAACGACGTTCGTTGTCATTCTAGTTGTTGATGCTGGACTTGGAGTTGGCGCAATATGGCGTGCGGTGTCCATCGCGACAGCCATTTCCGTTCGATGAGACTGGAGCTCTTCGGAGACACGCCCCCTCCTGGTCTTTTTCATCGCGTCCGCGATTGTACAGCCAGCGGCTTTCTGAGATTTCCCAGTCAAGTGCTCGACGAAAAGGCTCAAATACCGCATAGGGTGCCTCCATCATGGCAATCTGCTTAGGAGTGATGCTAAGCTGTCAAACGCAATGTTATAGATAGCCGTAATGGGCTCTTCCCACCACTGGAAACGACGTTCGTTGTCATTCTAGTTGTTGATGCTGGACTTGGAGTTGGCGCAATATGGCGTGCGGTGTCCATCGCGACAGCCATTTCCGTTCGATGAGACTGGAGGTCTTCGAAGACACGCCCCCTCCTGGTCTTTTTCATCGCGTCCGCGATTGTACAGCCAGCGGCTTTCTGAGATTTCCCAGTCAAGTGCTTGACGAAAAGGCTCAAATACCGCATAGGGTGCCTCCATCATGGCAATCTGCTTAGGAGTAATGCTAAGCTGTCAAACGCAATGTTATAGATAGCCGTAATGGGCTCTTCCCACCACTGGAAACGACGTTCGTTGTCATTCTAGTTGTTGATGCTGGAGTTGGAGTTGGCGCAATATGGCGTGCGGTGTCCATCGCGACAGCCATTTCCGTTCGATTAGACTGGAGCTCTTCGGAGACACGCCCCCTCCTGGTCTTTTTCATCGCGTCCGCGATTGTACAGCCAGCGGCTTTCTGAGATCTCCCAGTCAAGTGCTTGACGAAAAGGCTCAAATACCGCATAGGGTGCCTCCATCATGGCAATCTGCTTAGGAGTAATGCTAAGCTGTCAAACGCAATGTTATAGATAGCCGTAATGGTCTCTTCCCACCACTGGAAACGACGTTCGTTGTCATTCTAGTTGTTGATGCTGGAGTTGGAGTTGGCGAAATATGGCGTGCGGTGTCCATCGCAACAGCCATTTCCGTTCGATGAGACTGGAGGTCTTCGAAGACACGCCCCCTCCTGGTCTTCTTCATCGCGTCCGCGATTGTACAGCCAGCGGCTTTCTGAGATCTCCCAGTCAAGTGCTTGACGAAAAGGCTCAAATACCGCATAGGGTGCCTCCATCATGGCAATCTGCTTAGGAGTAATGCTAAGCTGTCAAACGCAATGTTATAGATAGCCGTAATGGGCTCTTCCCACCACTGGAAACGACGTTCGTTGTCATTCTAGTTGTTGATGCTGGACTTGGAGTTGGCGCAATATGGCGTGCGGTGTCCATCGCGACAGCCATTTCCGTTCGATGAGACTGGAGCTCTTCGGAGACACGCCCCCTCCTGGTCTTTTTCATCGCGTCCGCGATTGTACAGCCAGCGGCTTTCTGAGATTTCCCAGTCAAGTGCTTGACGAAAAGGCTCAAATACCGCATAGGGTGCCTCCATCATGGCAATCTGCTTAGGAGTAATGCTAAGCTGTCAAACGCAATGTTATAGATAGCCGTAATGGGGTCTTCCCACCACTGGAAACGACGTTCGTTGTCATTCTAGTTGTTGATGCTGGACTTGGAGTTGGCGCAATATGGCGTGCGGTGTCCATCGCGACAGCCATTTCCGTTCGATGAGACTGGAGGTCTTCGAAGACACGCCCCCTCCTGGTCTTTTTCATCGCGTCCGCGATTGTACAGCCAGCGGCTTTCTGAGATCTCCCAGTCAAGTGCTTGACGAAAAGGCTCAAATACCGCATAGGGTGCCTCCATCATGGCAATCTGCTTAGGAGTAATGCTAAGCTGTCAAACGCAATGTTATAGATAGCCGTAATGGGCTCTTCCCACCACTGGAAACGACGTTCGTTGTCATTCTAGTTGTTGATGCTAGACTTGGAGTTGGCGCAATATGGCGTGCGGTGTCCATCGCGACAGCCATTTTCGTTCGATGAGACTAGAGCTCTTCGGAGACACGCCCCCTCCTGGTCTTTTTCATCGCGTCCGCGATTGTACAGCCAGCGGCTTTCTGAGATTTCCCAGTCAAGTGCTTGACGAAAAGGCTCAAATACCACATAGGGTGCCTCCATCATGGCAATCTGCTTAGGAGTAATGCTAAGCTGTCAAACGCAATGTTATAGATAGCCGTAATGGGCTCTTACCACCACTGGAAACGACGTTCGTTGTCATTCTAGTTGTTGATGCTGGACTTGGAGTTGGCGCAATATGGCGTGTGGTGTCCATCGCGACAGCCATTTCCGTTCGATGAGACTGGAGGTCTTCGAAGACACACCCCCTCCTGGTCTTCTTCATCGCGTCCGCGATTGTACAGCCAGCGGCTTTCTGAGATCTCCCAGTCAAGTGCTTGACGAAAAGGCTCAAATACCGCATTGGGTGCCTCCATCATGGCAATCTGCTTAGGAGTAATGCTAAGCTGAAAAACGCAATGTTATAGATAGCCGTAATGGGCTCTTCCCACCACTGGAAACGACGTTCGTTGTCATTCTAGTTGTTGATGCTGGAGTTGGAGTTGGCGCAATATGGCGTGCGGTGTCCATCGCGAAAGCCATTTCCGTTCGATGAGACTGGAGCTCTTCGGAGACACGCCCCCTCCTGGTCTTTTTCATCGCGTCCGCGATTGTACAGCCAGCGGCTTTCTGAGATTTACCAGTCAAGTGCTTGACGAAAAGGCTCAAATACCGCATAGGGTGCCTCCGTCATGGCAATCTGCTTAGGAGTACTGCTAAGCTGTCAAACGCAATGTTATAGATAGCCGTAATGGGCTCTTCCCACCACTGGAAACGACGTTCGTTGTCATTCTAGTTGTTGATGCTGGACTTGGAGTTGGCGCAATATGGCGTGCGGTGTCCATCGCGACAGCCATTTCCGTTCGATAGGACTGGAGCTCTTCGGAGACACGCCCCCTCCTGGTCTTTTTCATCGCGTCCGCGATTGTACAGCCAGCGGCTTTCTGAGATTTCCCAGTCAAGTGCTTGACGAAAAGGCTCAAATACCGCATAGGGTGCCTCCATCATGGCAATTTGCTTAGGAGTGATGCTAAGCTGTCAAACGCAATGTTATAGATAGCCGTAATGGGCTCTTCCTTTACTGGAAACGACGTTCGTTGTCATTCTAGTTGTTGATGCTGGACTTGGAGTTGGCGCAATATGGCGTGCGATGTCCATCGCGACAGCCATTTCCGTTCGATGAGACTGCAGCTCTTCGAAGACACGCCCCCTCCTGGTCTTTTTCATCGAGTCCGCGATTGTACGGCCAGCGGCTTTCTGAGATTTCCCAGTCAAGTGCTTGACGAAAAGGCTCAAATACCGCATAGGGTGCCTCCATCATGGCAATCTGCTTAGGAGTGATGCTAAGCTGTTAAACGCAATGTTATAGATAGCCATAATGGGCTCTTCCCACCACTCGAAACGACGTTCGTTGTCATTCTACTTGTTGATGCTGGAGTTGGCGCAATATGGCGTGCGGTGTCCATCGCGACAGCAATTTCCGTTCGATGAGACTGCAGCTCTTCGGAGACACGCCCCCTCCTGGTCTTTTTCATCGCGTCTGCGATTGTACGGCCAGCGGCTTTCTGAGATTTCCCAGTCAAGTGCTTGACGAAAAGGCTCAAATACCGCATAGGGTGCCTCCTTCATGGCAATCTGCTTAGGAGTGATGCTAAGCTGTCACACGCAATGTTATAGATAGCCGTAATGGGCTCTTCCCACCACTGGAAACGACGTTCGTTGTCATTCTAGTTGTTGATGCTGGACTTGGAGTTGGCGCAATATGGCGTGCCATGTCCATCGCGACAGCCATTACCGTTCGATGAGACTGCAGCTCTTCGAAGACACGCCCCTCCTGGTCTTTTTCATCGCGTCCGCGATTGTACGGCCAGCGGCTTTCTGACATCTCCCAGTCAAGTGCTTGACGAAAAGGCTCAAATACCGCATAGGGTGCCTCCTTCAAGGCAATCTGCTTAGGAGTAATGCTAAGCTGTCAAACGCAATGTTATAGATAGCCGTAATGGGCTCTTCCCACCACTGGAAACGACGTTCGTTGTCATTCTAGTTGTTGATGCTGGACTTGGAGTTGGCGCAATATGGCGTGCGGTGTCCATCGCGACAGCCATTTCCGTTCAATGAGACTGGAGCTCTTCGAAGACACGCCCCTTCCTGGTCTTTTTCATCGTGTCCGCGATTGTACGGCCAGCGGCTTTCTGAGATTTCCAAGTCAAGTGCTTGACGAAAAGGCTCAAATACCGCATAGGGTGCCTCCATCATGGCAATCTGCTTAGGAGTAATGCTAAGCTGTCAAACGCAATGTTATAGATAGCCGTAATGGGCTCTTCCCACCACTGGAAACGACGTTCGTTGTCATTCTAGTTGTTGATGCTGGACTTTGAGTTGGCGCAATATGGCGTGCGATGTCCATCGCGACAGCCATTTCCGTTCGATGAGACTGCAGCTCTTCGAAGACACGCCCCCTCCTGGTCTTTTTCATCGCGTCCGCGATTGTACGGCCAGCGGCTTTCTGAGATTTCCCAGTCAAGTGCTTGATGAAAAGGCTCAAATACCGCATAGGGTGCCTCCATCATGGCAATCTGCTTAGGAGTAATGCTAAGCTGTCAAACGCAATGTTATAGATTGCCGTAATGGGCTCTTCCCACCACTGGAAACGACGTTCGTTGTCATTCTAGTTGTTGATGCTGGACTTGGAGTTGGCGCAATATGGCGTGCGGTGTCCATCGCGACAGCCATTTCCGTTCGATGAGACTGGAGCTCTTCGGAGACACGCCCCCTCCTGGTCTTTTTCATCGCGTCCGCGATTGTACGGCCAGCGGCTTTCTGAGATTTCCCAGTCAAGTGCTTGACGAAAAGGCTCAAATACCGCATAGGGTGCCTCCTTCATGGCAATCTGCTTAGGAGTAATGCTAAGCTGTCAAACGCAATGTTATAGATAGCCGTAATGGGCTCTTCCCACCACTGGAAACGACGTTCGTTGTCATTCTAGTTGTTGATGCTGGACTTGGAGTTGGCGCAATATGGCGTGCGGTGTCCATCGCGACAGCCATTTCCGTTCAATGAGACCGGAGCTCTTCGAAGACACGCCCCCTCCTGGTCTTTTTCATCGCGTCCGCGATTGTACGGCCAGCGGCTTTCTGAGATCTCCCAGTCAAGTGCTTGACGAAAAGGCTCAAATACCGCATAGGGTGCCTCCTTCATGGCAATCTGCTTAGGAGTAATGCTAAGCTGTCAAACGCAATGTTATAGATAGCCGTAATGGGCTCTTCCCACCACTGGAAACGACGTTCGTTGTCATTCTAGTTGTTGATGCTGGACTTGGAGTTGGCGCAATATGGCGTGCGGTGTCCATCGCGACAGCCATTTCCGTTCGATGAGACTGGAGCTCTTCGAAGACACGCCCCCTCCTGGTCTTTTTCATCGCGTCCGCGATTGTACGGCCAGCGGCTTTCTGAGATTTCCCAGTCAAGTGCTTGACGAAAAGGCTCAAATACCGCATAGGGTGCCTCCTTCATGGCAATCTGCTTAGGAGTAATGCTAAGCTGTCAAACGCAATGTTATAGATAGCCGTAATGGGCTCTTCCCACCACTGGAAACGACGTTCGTTGTCATTCTAGTTGTTGATGCTGGACTTGGAGTTGGCGCAATATGGCGTGCGGTGTCCATCGCGACAGCCATTTCCGTTCAATGAGACTGGAGCTCTTCGAAGACACGCCCCCTCCTGGTCTTTTTCATCGCGTCCGCGATTGTACGGCCAGCGGCTTTCTGAGATCTCCCAGTTAAGTGCTTGACGAAAAGGCTCAAATACCGCATAGGGTGCCTCCATCATGGCAATCTGCTTAGGAGTAATGCTAAGCTGTCAAACGCAATGTTATAGATAGCCGTAATGGGCTCTTCCCACCACTGGAAACGACGTTCGTTGTCATTCTAGTTGTTGATGCTGGACTTGGAGTTGGCGCAATATGGCGTGCGGTGTCCATCGCGACAGCCATTTCCGTTCGATGAGACTGGAGCTCTTCGAAGACACGCCCCCTCCTGGTCTTTTTCATCGCGTCCGCGATTGTACGGCCAGCGGCTTTCTGAGATTTACCAGTCAAGTGCTTGACGAAAAGGCTCAAATACCGCATAGGGTGCCTCCTTCATGGCAATCTGCTTAGGAGTAATGCTAAGCTGTCAAACGCAATGTTATAGATAGCCGTAATGGGCTCTTCCCACCACTGGAAAGGACGTTCGTTGTCATTCTAGTTGTTGATGCTGGACTTGGAGTTGGCGCAATATGGCGTGCGGTGTCCATCGCGACAGCCATTTCCGTTCAATGAGACTGGAGCTCTTCGAAGACACACCCCCTCCTGGTCTTTTTCATCGCGTCCGCGATTGTACGGCCAGCGGCTTTCTGAGATCTCCCAGTCAAGTGCTTGACGAAAAGGCTCAAATACCGCATAGGGTGCCTCCATCACGGCAATCTGCTTAGGAGTAATGCTAAGCTGTCAAATGCAATGTTATAGATAGCCGTAATGGGCTCTTCCCACCACTGGAAACGACGTTCGTTGTCATTCTAGTTGTTGATGCTGGACTTGGAGTTGGCGCAATATGGCGTGCGGTGTCCATCGCGACAGCCATTTACGTTCAATGAGACTGGAGTTCTTCTAAGACACGCCCCCTCCTGGTCTTTTTCATCGCGTCCGCGGTTGTACGGTCAGGGGCTTTCTGAGAGTTCCCAGTCAAGTGCTTGACGAAAAGGCTCAAATACCGCATAGGGTGTCTCCATCATGGCAATCTGCTTAGGAGTAATGCTAAGCTGTCAAACGCAATGTTATAGATAGCCGTAATGGGCTCTTCCCACCACTGGAAACGACGTTCGTTGTCATTCTAGTTGTTGATGCTGGACTTGGAGTTGGCGCAATATGGCGTGCGATGTCTATCGCGACAGCCATTTCCGTTCAATGAGACTGGACCTCTTCGAAGACACGTCCCCTCCTGGTCTTTTTCATCGCGTCCGCGATTGTACGGCCAGCGGCTTTCTGAGATCTCCCAGTCAAGTGCTTGACGAAAAGGCTCAAATACCGCATAGGGTGCCTCCTTCACTCATGGCAATCTGCTTAGGAGTAATGCTAAGCTGTGAAACGCAATGTTATAGATAGCCGTAATGGGCTCTTCCCACCACTGGAAACGACGTTCGTTGTCATTCTAGTTGTTGATGCTGGACTTGGAGTTGGCGCAATATGGCGTGCGGTGTCCATCGCGACAGCCATTTCCGTTCGATGAGACTGGAGCTCTTCGAAGACACGCCCCCTCCTGGTCTTTCTCATCGCGTCCGCGATTGTACGGCCAGCGGCTTTCTGAGATCTCCCAGTCAAGTGCTTGACGAAAAGGCTCAAATACCGCATAGGGTGCCTCCTTCATGGCAATCTGCTTAGGAGTAATGCTAAGCTGTCAAACGCAATGTTATAGATAGCCGTAATGGGCTCTTCCCACCACTGGAAACGACGTTCGTTGTCATTCTAGTTGTTGATGCTGGACTTGGAGTTGGCGCAATATGGCGTGCGGTGTCCATCGCGACAGCCATTTCCGTTCGATGAGACTGGAGCTCTTCGAAGACACGCCCACTCCTGGTCTTTTTCATCGCGTCCGCGATTGTACGGCCAGCGGCTTTCTGAGATCTCCCAGTCAAGTGCTTGTCGAAAAGGCTCAAATACCGCATAGGGTGCCTCCTTCATGGCAATCTGCTTAGGAGTAATGCTAAGCTGTCAAACGCAATGATATAGATAGCCGTAATGGGCTCTTCCCACCACTGGAAACGACGTTCGTTGTCATTCTAGTTGTTGATGCTGGACTTGGAGTTGGCGCAATATGGCGTGCGATGTCCATCGCGACAGCCATTTCCGTTCAATGAGACTGGACCTCTTCGAAGACACGCCCCCTCCTGGTCTTTTTCATCGCGTCCGCGATTGTACGGCCAGCGGCTTTCTGAGATCTCCCAGTCAAGTGCTTGACGAAAAGGCTCAAATACCGCATAGGGTGCCTCCTTCATGGCAATCTGCTTAGGAGTAATGCTAAGCTGTCAAACGCAATGTTATAGATAGCCGTAATGGGCTCTTCCCACCACTGGAAACGACGTTCGTTGTCATTCTAGTTGTTGATGCTGGACTTGGAGTTGGCGCAATATGGCGTGCGGTGTCCATCGCGACAGCAATTTCCGTTCAATGAGACTGGAGCTCTTCGAAGACACGCCCCTTCCTGGTCTTTTTCATCGTGTCCGCGATTGTACGGCCAGCGGCTTTCTGAGATTTCCAAGTCAAGTGCTTGACGAAAAGGCTCAAATACCGCATAGGGTGCCTCCATCATGGCAATCTGCTTAGGAGTAATGCTAAGCTGTCAAACGCAATGTTATAGATAGCCGTAATGGGCTCTTCCCACCACTGGAAACGACGTTCGTTGTCATTCTAGTTGTTGATGCTGGACTTGGAGTTGGCGCAATATGGCGTGCGGTGTCCATCGCGACAGCCATTTCCGTTCGATGAGACTGGAGCTCTTCGGAGACACGCCCCCTCCTGGTCTTTTTCATCGCGTCCGCGATTGTACGGCCAGCGGCTTTCTGAGATTTCCCAGTCAAGTGCTTGACGAAAAGGCTCAAATACCGCATAGGGTGCCTCCTTCACGGCAATCTGCTTAGGAGTAATGCTAAGCTGTCAAACGCAATGTTATAGATAGCCGTAATGGGCTCTTCCCACCACTGGAAACGACGTTCGTTGTCATTCTAGTTGTTGATGCTGGACTTGGAGTTGGCGCAATATGGCGTGCGGTGTCCATCGCGACAGCCATTTCCGTTCAATGAGACCGGAGCTCTTCGAAGACACGCCCCCTCCTGGTCTTTTTCATCGCGTCCGCGAATGTACGGCCAGCGGCTTTCTGAGATTTCCCAGTCAAGTGCTTGACGAAAAGGCTCAAATACCGCATAGGGTGCCTCCTTCATGGCAATCTGTTTAGGAGTAATGCTAAGCTGTCAAACGCAATGTTATAGATAGCCGTAATGGGCTCTTCCCACCACTGGAAACGACGTTCGTTGTCATTCTAGTTGTTGATGCTGGACTTGGAGTTGGCGCAATATGGCGTGCGGTGTCCATCGCGACAGCCATTTCCGTTCGATGAGACTGGAGCTCTTCGAAGACACGCCCCCTCCTGGTCTTTTTCATCGCGTCCGCGATTGTACGGCCAGCGGCTTTCTGAGATTTCCCAGTCAAGTGCTTGACGAAAAGGCTCAAATACCGCATAGGGTGCCTCCTTCATGGCAATCTGCTTAGGAGTAATGCTAAGCTGTCAAACGCAATGTTATAGATAACCGTAATGGGCTCTTCCCACCACTGGAAACGACGTTCGTTGTCATTCTAGTTGTTGATGCTGGACTTGGAGTTGGCGCAATATGGCGTGCGGTGTACATCGCGACAGCCATTTCCGTTCAATGAGACTGGAGCTCTTCGAAGACACGCCCCCTCCTGGTCTTTTTCATCGCGTCCGCGATTGTACGGCCAGCGGCTTTCTGAGATCTCCCAGTCAAGTGCTTGACGAAAAGGCTCAAATACCGCATAGGGTGCCTCCATCATGGCAATCTGCTTAGGAGTAATGCTAAGCTGTCAAACGCAATGTTATAGATAGCCGTAATGGGCTCTTCCCACCACTGGAAACGACGTTCGTTTTCATTCTAGTTGTTGATGCTGGACTTGGAGTTGGCGCAATATGGCGTGCGGTGTCCATCGCGACAGCCATTTCCGTTCAATGAGACTGGAGCTCTTCGAAGACACACCCCCTCCTGGTCTTTTTCATCGCGTCCGCGATTGTACGGCCAGCGGCTTTCTGAGATCTCCCAGTCAAGTGCTTGACGAAAAGGCTCAAATACCGCATAGGGTGCCTCCATCATGGCAATCTGCTTAGGAGTAATGCTAAGCTGTCAAACGCAATGTTATAGATAGCCGTAATGGGCTCTTCCCACCACTGGAAACGACGTTCGTTGTCATTCTAGTTGTTGATGCTGGACTTGGAGTTGGCGCAATATGGCGTGCGGTGTCCATCGCGACAGCCATTTCCGTTCAATGAGACTGGAGCTCTTCTAAGACACGCCCCCTCCTGGTCTTTTTCATCGCGTCCGCGGTTGTACGGTCAGGGGCTTTCTGAGATTTCCCAGTCAAGTGCTTGACGAAAAGGCTCAAATACCGCATAGGGTGCCTCCATCATGGCAATCTGCTTAGGAGTAATGCTAAGCTGTCAAACGCAATGTTATAGATAGCCGTAATGGGCTCTTCCCACCACTGGAAACGACGTTCGTTGTCATTCTAGTTGTTGATGCTGGACTTGGAGTTGGCGCAATATGGCGTGCGATGTCCATCGCGACAGCCATTTCCGTTCAATGAGACTGGACCTCTTCGAAGACACGCCCCCTCCTGGTCTTTTTCATCGCGTCCGCGATTGTACGGCCAGCGGCTTTCTGAGATCTCCCAGTCAAGTGCTTGACGAAAAGGCTCAAATACCGCATAGGGTGCCTCCTTCATGGCAATCTGCTTAGGAGTAAGGCTAAGCTGTCAAACGCAATGTTATAGATAGCCGTAATGGGCTCTTCCCACCACTGGAAACGACGTTCGTTGTCATTCTAGTTGTTGATGCTGGACTTGGAGTTGGCGCAATATGGCGTGCGGTGTCCATCGCGACAGCCATTTCCGTTCGATGAGACTGGAGCTCTTCGAAGACACGCCCACTCCTGGTCTTTTTCATCGCGTCCGCGATTGTACGGCCAGCGGCTTTCTGAGATCTCCCAGTCAAGTGCTTGACGAAAAGGCTCAAATACCGCATAGGGTGCCTCCTTCATGGCAATCTGCTTAGGAGTAATGCTAAGCTGTCAAACGCAATGTTATAGATAGCCGTAATGGGCTCTTACCACCACTGGAAACGACGTTCGTTGTCATTCTAGTTGTTGATGCTGGACTTGGAGTTGGCGCAATATGGCGTGTGGTGTCCATCGCGACAGCCATTTCCGTTCGATGAGACTGGAGGTCTTCGAAGACACGCCCCCTCCTGGTCTTCTTCATCGCGTCCACGATTGTACAGCCAGCGGCTTTCTGAGATCTCCCAGTCAAGTGCTTGACGAAAAGGCTCAAATACCGCATTGGGTGCCTCCATCATGGCAATCTGCTTAGGAGTAATGCTAAGCTGAAAAACGCAATGTTATAGATAGCCGTAATGGGCTCTTCCCACCACTGGAAACGACGTTCGTTGTCATTCTAGTTGTTGATGCTGGAGTTGGAGTTGGCGCAATATGGCGTGCGGTGTCCATCGCGAAAGCCATTTCCGTTCGATGAGACTGGAGCTCTTCGGAGACACGTCCCCTCCTGGTCTTTTTCATCGCGTCCGCGATTGTACAGCCAGCGGCTTTCTGAGATTTACCAGTCAAGTGCTTGACGAAAAGGCTCAAATACCGCATAGGGTGCCTCCGTCATGGCAATCTGCTTAGGAGTACTGCTAAGCTGTCAAACGCAATGTTATAGATAGCCGTAATGGGCTCTTCCCACCACTGGAAACGACGTTCGTTGTCATTCTAGTTGTTGATGCTGGACTTGGAGTTGGCGCAATATGGCGTGCGGTGTCCATCGCGACAGCCATTTCCGTTCGATAGGACTGGAGCTCTTCGGAGACACGCCCCCTCCTGGTCTTTTTCATCGCGTCCGCGATTGTACAGCCAGCGGCTTTCTGAGATTTCCCAGTCAAGTGCTTGACGAAAAGGCTCAAATACCGCATAGGGTGCCTCCATCATGGCAATTTGCTTAGGAGTGATGCTAAGCTGTCAAACGCAATGTTATAGATAGCCGTAATGGGCTCTTCCTTTACTGGAAACGACGTTCGTTGTCATTCTAGTTGTTGATGCTGGACTTGGAGTTGGCGCAATATGGCGTGCGATGTCCATCGCGACAGCCATTTCCGTTCGATGAGACTGCAGCTCTTCGAAGACACGCCCCCTCCTGGTCTTTTTCATCGAGTCAGCGATTGTACGGCCAGCGGCTTTCTGAGATTTCCAAGTCAAGTGCTTGACGAAAAGGCTCAAATACCGCATAGGGTGCCTCCATCATGGCAATCTGCTTAGGAGTGATGCTAAGCTGTCAAACGCAATGTTATAGATAGCCATAATGGGCTCTTCCCACCTCTCGAAACGACGTTCGTTGTCATTCTACTTGTTGATGCTGGAGTTGGCGCAATATGGCGTGCGGTGTCCATCCCGACAGCAATTTCCGTTCGATGAGACTGCAGCTCTTCGGAGACACGCCCCCTCCTGGTCTTTTTCATCGCGTCTGCGATTGTACGGCCAGCGGCTTTCTGAGATTTCCCAGTCAAGTGCTAGACGAAAAGGCTCAAATACCGCATAGGGTGCCTCCTTCATGGCAATCTGCTTAGGAGTGATGCTAAGCTGTCAAACGCAATGTTATAGATAGCCGTAATGGGCTCTTCCCACCACTGGAAACGACGTTCGTTGTCATTCTAGTTGTTGATGCTGGACTTGGAGTTGGCGCAATATGGCGTGCCATGTCCATCGCGACAGCCATTACCGTTCGATGAGACTGCAGCTCTTCGAAGACACGCCCCCTCCTGGTCTTTTTCATCGGGTCCGCGATTGTACGGCCAGCGGCTTTCTGACATCTCCCAGTCAAGTGCTTGACGAAAAGGCTCAAATACCGCATAGGGTGCCTCCTTCATGGCAATCTGCTTAGGAGTAATGCTAAGCTGTCAAACGCAATGTTATAGATAGCCGTAATGGGCTCTTCCCACCACTGGAAACGACGTTCGTTGTCATTCTAGTTGTTGATGCTGGACTTGGAGTTGGCGCAATATGGCGTGCGGTGTCCATCGCGACAGCCATTTCCGTTCAATGAGACTGGAGCTCTTCGAAGACACGCCCCTTCCTGGTCTTTTTCATCGTGTCCGCGATTGTACGGCCAGCGGCTTTCTGAGATTTCCAAGTCAAGTGCTTGACGAAAAGGCTCAAATACCGCATAGGGTGCCTCCATCATGGCAATCTGCTTAGGAGTAATGCTAAGCTGTCAAACGCAATGTTATAGATAGCCGTAATGGGCTCTTCCCACCACTGGAAATGACGTTCGTTGTCATTCTAGTTGTTGATGCTGGACTTTGAGTTGGCGCAATATGGCGTGCGATGTCCATCGCGACAGCCATTTCCGTTCGATGAGACTGCAGCTCTTCGAAGACACGCCCCCTCCTGGTCTTTTTCATCGCGTCCGCGATTGTACGGCCAGCGGCTTTCTGAGATTTCCCAGTCAAGTGCTTGACGAAAAGGCTCAAATACCGCATAGGGTGCCTCCATCATGGCAATCTGCTTAGGAGTAATGCTAAGCTGTCAAACGCAATGTTATAGATTGCCGTAATGGGCTCTTCCCACCACTGGAAACGACGTTCGTTGTCATTCTAGTTGTTGATGCTGGACTTGGAGTTGGCGCAATATGGCGTGCGGTGTCCATCGCGACAGCCATTTCCGTTCGATGAGACTGGAGCTCTTCGGAGACACGCCCCCTCCTGGTCTTTTTCATCGCGTCCGCGATTGTACGTCCAGCGGCTTTCTGAGATTTCCCAGTCAAGTGCTTGACGAAAAGGCTCAAATACCGCATAGGGTGCCTCCTTCATGGCAATCTGCTTAGGAGTAATGCTAAGCTGTCAAACGCAATGTTATAGATAGCCGTAATGGGCTCTTCCCACCACTGGAAACGACGTTCGTTGTCATTCTAGTTGTTGATGCTGGACTTGGAGTTGGCGCAATATGGCGTGCGGTGTCCATTGCGACAGCCATTTCCGTTCAATGAGACCGGAGCTCTTCGAAGACACGCCCCCTCCTGGTCTTTTTCATCGCGTCCGCGATTGTACGGCCAGCGGCTTTCTGAGATCTCCCAGTCAAGTGCTTGACGAAAAGGCTCAAATACCGCATAGGGTGCCTCCTTCATGGCAATCTGCTTAGGAGTAATGCTAAGCTGTCAAACGCAATGTTATAGATAGCCGTAATGGGCTCTTCCCACCACTGGAAACGACGTTCGTTGTCATTCTAGTTGTTGATGCTGGACTTGGAGTTGGCGATATATGGCGTGCGGTGTCCATCGCGACAGCCATTTCCGTTCAATGAGACCGGAGCTCTTCGGAGACACGCCCCCTCCTGGTCTTTTTCATCGCGTCCGCGATTGTACGGCCAGCGGCTTTCTGAGATTTCCCAGTCAAGTGCTTGACGAAAAGGCTCAAATACCGCATAGGGTGCCTCCTTCATGGCAATCTGCTTAGGAGTAATGCTAAGCTGTCAAACGCAATGTTATAGATAGCCGTAATGGGCTCTTCCCACCACTGGAAACGACGTTCGTTGTCATTCTAGTTGTTGATGCTGGACTTGGAGTTGGCGCAATATGGCGTGCGGTGTCCATCGCGACAGCCATTTCCGTTCAATGAGACCGGAGCTCTTCGGAGACACGCCCCCTCCTGGTCTTTTTCATCGCGTCCGCGATTGTACGGCCAGCGGCTTTCTGAGATTTCCCAGTCAAGTGCTTGACGAAAAGGCTCAAATACCGCATAGGGTGCCTCCTTCATGGCAATCTGCTTAGGAGTAATGCTAAGCTGTCAAACGCAATGTTATAGATTGCCGTAATGGGCTCTTCCCACCACTGGAAACGACGTTCGTTGTCATTCTAGTTGTTGATGCTGGACTTGGAGTTGGCGCAATAGGGCGTGCGGTGTCCATCGCGACAGCCATTTCCGTTCAATGAGACCGGAGCTCTTCGGAGACACGCCCCCTCCTGGTCTTTTTCATCGCGTCCGCGATTGTACGGCCAGCGGCTTTCTGAGATTTCCCAGTCAAGTGCTTGACGAAAAGGCTCAAATACCGCATAGGGTGCCTCCTTCATGGCAATCTGCTTAGGAGTAATGCTAAGCTGTCAAACGCAATGTTATAGATAGCCGTAATGGGCTCTTCCCACCACTGGAAACGACGTTCGTTGTCATTCTAGTTGTTGATGCTGGACTTGGAGTTGGCGCAATATGGCGTGCGGTGTCCATCGCGACAGCCATTTCCGTTCAATGAGACCGGAGCTCTTCGAAGACACGCCCCCTCCTGGTCTTTTTCATCGCGTCCGCGATTGTACGGCCAGCGGCTTTCTGAGATCTCCCAGTCAAGTGCTTGACGAAAAGGCTCAAATACCGCATAGGGTGCCTCCTTCATGGCAATCTGCTTAGGAGTAATGCTAAGCTGTCAAACGCAATGTTATAGATAGCCGTAATGGGCTCTTCCCACCACTGGAAACGACGTTCGTTGTCATTCTAGTTGTTGATGCTGGACTTGGAGTTGGCGCAATATGGCGTGCGGTGTCCATCGCGACAGCCATTTCCGTTCGATGAGACTGGAGCTCTTCGAAGACACGCCCCCTCCTGGTCTTTTTCATCGCGTCCGCGATTGTACGGCCAGCGGCTTTCTGAGATTTCCCAGTCAAGTGCTCGACGAAAAGGCTCAAATACCACATAGGGTGCCTCCTTCATGGCAATCTGCTTAGGAGTAATGCTAAGCTGTCAAACGCAATGTTATAGATAGCCGTAATGGGCTCTTCCCACCACTGGAAACGACGTTCGTTGTCATTCTAGTTGTTGATGCTGGACTTGGAGTTGGCGCAATATGGCGTGCGGTGTCCATCGCGACAGCCATTTCCGTTCAATGAGACTGGAGCTCTTCGAAGACACGCCCCCTCCTGGTCTTTTTCATCGCGTCCGCGATTGTACGGCCAGCGGCTTTCTCAGATCTCCCAGTCAAGTGCTTGACGAAAAGGCTCAAATACCGCATAGGGTGCCTCCATCATGGCAATCTGCTTAGGAGTAATGCTAAGCTGTCAAACGCAATGTTATAGATAGCCGTAATGGGCTCTTTCCACCACTGGAAACGACGTTCGTTTTCATTCTAGTTGTTGATGCTGGACTTGGAGTTGGCGCAATATGGCGTGCGGTGTCCATCGCGACAGCCATTTCCGTTCAATGAGACTGGAGCTCTTCGAAGACACACCCCCTCCTGGTCTTTTTCATCGCGTCCGCGATTGTACGGCCAGCGGCTTTCTGAGATCTCCCAGTCAAGTGCTTGACGAAAAGGCTCAAATACCGCATAGGGTGCCTCCATCATGGCAATCTGCTTAGGAGTAATGCTAAGCTGTCAAACGCAATGTTATAGATAGCCGTAATGGGCTCTTCCCACCACTGGAAACGACGTTCGTTGTCATTCTAGTTGTTGATGCTGGACTTGGAGTTGGCGCAATATGGCGTGCGGTGTCCATCGCGACAGCCATTTCCGTTCGATGAGACTGGAGCTCTTCGGAGACACGCCCCCTCCTGGTCTTTTTCATCGCGTCCGCGATTGTACGGCCAGCGGCTTTCTGAGATTTCCCAGTCAAGTGCTTGACGAAAAGGCTCAAATACCGCATAGGGTGCCTCCTTCATGGCAATCTGCTTAGGAGTAATGCTAAGCTGTCAAACGCAATGTTATAGATAGCCGTAATGGGCTCTTCCCACCACTGGAAACGACGTTCGTTGTCATTCTAGTTGTTGATGCTGGACTTGGAGTTGGCGCAATATGGAGTGCGGTGTCCATCGCGACAGCCATTTCCGTTCAATGAGACCGGAGCTCTTCGAAGACACGCCCCCTCCTGGTCTTTTTCATCGCGTCCGCGATTGTACGGCCAGCGGCTTTCTGAGATTTCCCAGTCAAGTGCTTGACGTAAAGGCTCAAATACCGCATAGGGTGCCTCCTTCATGGCAATCTGCTTAGGAGTAATGCTAAGCTGTCAAACGCAATGTTATAGATAGCCGTAATGGGCTCTTCCCACCACTGGAAACGACGTTCGTTGTCATTCTAGTTGTTGATGCTGGACTTGGAGTTGGCGCAATATGGCGTGCGGTGTCCATCGCGACAGCCATTTCCGTTCAATGAGACTGGAGCTCTTCGAAGACACGCCCCCTCCTGGTCTTTTTCATCGCGTCCGCGATTGTACGGCCAGCGGCTTTCTGAGATCTCCCAGTCAAGTGCTTGACGAAAAGGCTCAAATACCGCATAGGGTGCCTCCATCATGGCAATCTGCTTAGGAGTAATGCTAAGCTGTCAAACGCAATGTTATAGATAGCCGTAATGGGCTCTTCCCACCACTGGAAACGACGTTCGTTGTCATTCTAGTTGTTGATGCTGGACTTGGAGTTGGCGCAATATGGCGTGCGGTGTCCATCGCGACAGCCATTTCCGTTCGATGAGACTGGAGCTCTTCGAAGACACGCCCCCTCCTGGTCTTTTTCATCGCGTCCGCGATTGTACGGCCAGCGGCTTTCTGAGATTTCCCAGTCAAGTGCTTGACGAAAAGGCTCAAATACCGCATAGGGTGCCTCCTTCATGGCAATCTGCTTAGGAGTAATGCTAAGCTGTCAAACGCAATGTTATAGATAGCCGTAATGGGCTCTTCCCACCACTGGAAACGACGTTCGTTGTCATTCTAGTTGTTGATGCTGGACTTGGAGTTGGCGCAATATGGCGTGCGGTGTCCATCGCGACAGCCATTTCCGTTCAATGAGACTGGAGCTCTTCGAAGACACGCCCCCTCCTGGTCTTTTTCATCGCGTCCGCGGTTGTACGGTCAGGGGCTTTCTGAGATTTCCCAGTCAAGTGCTTGACGAAAAGGCTCAAATACCGCATAGGGTGCCTCCATCATGGCAATCTGCTTAGGAGTAATGCTAAGCTGTCAAACGCAATGTTATAGATAGCCGTAATGGGCTCTTCCCACCACTGGAAACGACGTTCGTTGTCATTCTAGTTGTTGATGCTGGACTTGGAGTTGGCGCAATATGGCGTGCGATGTCCATCGCGACAGCCATTTCCGTTCAATGAGACTGGACCTCTTCGAAGACACGCCCCCTCCTGGTCTTTTTCATCGCGTCCGCGATTGTACGGCCAGCGGCTTTCTGAGACCTCCCAGTCAAGTGCTTGACGAAAAGGCTCAAATACCGCATAGGGTGCCTCCTTCACTCATGGCAATCTGCTTAGGAGTAATGCTAAGCTGTCAAACGCAATGTTATAGATAGCCGTAATGGGCTCTTCCCACCACTGGAAACGACGTTCGTTGTCATTCTAGTTGTTGATGCTGGACTTGGAGTTGGCGCAATATGGCGTGCGGTGTCCATCGCGACAGCCATTTCCGTTCGATGAGACTGGAGCTCTTCGAAGACACGCCCCCTCCTGGTCTTTTTCATCGCGTCCGCGATTGTACGGCCAGCGGCTTTCTGAGATCTCCCAGTCAAGTGCTTGACGAAAAGGCTCAAATACCGCATAGGGTGCCTCCTTCATGGCAATCTGCTTAGGAGTAATGCTAAGCTCCCAAACGCAATGTTATAGATAGCCGTAATGGGCTCTTCCCACCACTGGAAACGACGTTCGTTGTCATTCTAGTTGTTGATGCTGGACTTGGAGTTGGCGCAATATGGCGTGCGGTGTCCATCGCGACAGCCATTTCCGTTCGATGAGACTGGAGCTCTTCGAAGACACGCCCACTCCTGGTCTTTTTCATCGCGTCCGCGATTGTACGGCCAGCGGCTTTCTGAGATCTCCCAGTCAAGTGCTTGACGAAAAGGCTCAAATACCGCATAGGGTGCCTCCTTCATGGCAATCTGCTTAGGAGTAATGCTAAGCTGTCAAACGCAATGTTATAGATAGCCGTAATGGGCTCTTCCCACCACTGGAAACGACGTTCGTTGTCATTCTAGTTGTTGATGCTGGACTTAGAGTTGGCGCAATATGGCGTGCGATGTCCATCGCGACAGCCATTTCCGTTCAATGAGACTGGACCTCTTCGAAGACACGCCCCCTCCTGGTCTTTTTCATCGCGTCCGCGATTGTACGGCCAGCGGCTTTCTGAGATCTCCCAGTCAAGTGCTTGACGAAAAGGCTCAAATACCGCATAGGGTGCCTCCTTCACTCATGGCAATCTGCTTAGGAGTAATGCTAAGCTGTCAAACGCAATGTTATAGATAGCCGTAATGGGCTCTTCCCACCACTGGAAACGACGTTCGTTGTCATTCTAGTTGTTGATGCTGGACTTGGAGTTGGCGCAATATGGCGTGCGGTGTCCATCGCGACAGCCATTTCCGTTCGATGAGACTGGAGCTCTTCGAAGACACGCCCACTCCTGGTCTTTTTCATCGCGTCCGCGATTGTACGGCCAGCGGCTTTCTGAGATCTCCCAGTCAAGTGCTTGACGAAAAGGCTCAAATACCGCATAGGGTGCCTCCTTCATGGCAATCTGCTTAGGAGTAATGCTAAGCTGTCAAACGCAATGTTATAGATAGCCGTAATGGGCTCTTCCCACCACTGGAAACGACGTTCGTTGTCATTCTAGTTGTTGATGCTGGACTTGGAGTTGGCGCAATATGGCGTGCGGTGTCCATCGCGACAGCCATTTCCGTTCGATGAGACTGGAGCTCTTCGGAGACACGCCCCCTCCTGGTCTTTTTCATCGCGTCCGCGACTATACGGCCAGCGGCTTTCTAAAATTTCCCAGTCAAGTGCTTGACGAAAAGGCTCAAATACCGGAAAGGGTGCCTCCTTCATGGCAATCTGCTTAGGAGTGATGCTAAGCTGTCAAACGCAATGTTATAGATAGCCGTAATGGGCTCTTCCCACCACTGGAAACGACGTTCGTTGTCATTCTAGTTGTTGATGCTGGACTTGGTGTTGGCGCAATATGGCGTGCGATGTCCATCGCGACAGCCATTTCCGTTCGATGAGACTGGAGCTCTTCGAAGACACGCCCCCTCCTGGTCTTTTTCATCGCGTTCGCGATTGTACGGCCAGCGGCTTTCTGAGATTTCCCAGTCAAGTGCTTGACGAAAAGGCTCAAATACCGCATAGGGTCCCTCCATCATGGCAATCTGCTTAGGAGTAATGCTAAGCTGTCAAACGCAATGTTATAGATAGCCGTAATGGACTCTTCCCACCACTGGACACGACGTTCGTTGTCATTCTAGTTGTTGATGCTGGACTTGGAGTTGGCGCAATATGGCGTGCGGTGTCCATCGCGACAGCGATTTCCGTTCAATGAGACTGGAGCTCTTCGGAGACACGCCCCCTCCTGGTCTTCTTCATCGCGTCCGCCATTGTACGGCCAGCGGCTTTCTGAGATTTCCCAGTCAAGTGCTTGACGAAAAGGCTCAAATAGCGCATAGGGTGCCTCTGTCATGGCAATCTGCTTAGGAGTGATGCTAAGCTGTCAAACGCAATGTTATAGATAGCCGTAATGGGCTCTTCCCACCACTCGAAACGACGTTCGTTGTCATTCTAGTTGTTGATGCTGGAGTGGGCGCAATATGGCGTGCGGTGTCCATCGCGACAGCCATTTCCGTTCGATGAGACTGGAGCTCTTCGGAGACACGCCCCCTCCTGGTCTTCTTCATCGCGTCCGCGATTGTACGGCCAGCGGCTTTCTGAGATTTCCCAGTCAAGTGCTTGACGAAAAGGCTCAAATACCGCATAGGGTGCCTCCTTCATGGCAATCTGCTTAGGAGTGATGCTAAGCTGTCAAACGCAATGTTATAGATAGCCGTAATGGGCTCTTCCCACCACTCGAAACGACGTTCGTTGTCATTCTAGTTGTTGATGCTGGAGTTGGCGCAATATGGCGTGCGGTGTCCATCGCGACAGCCATTTCCGTTCGATGAGACTGGAGCTCTTCGAAGACACGCCCCCTCCTGGTCTTTTTCATCGCGTCCGCGATTGTACGGCCAGCGGCTTTCTGAGATTTCCCAGTCAAGTGCTTGACGAAAAGGCTCAAATACCGGAAAGGGTGCCTCCTTCATGGCAATCTGCTTAGGAGTGATGCTAAGCTGTCAAACGCAATGTTATAGATAGCCGTAATGGGCTCTTCCCACCACTGGAAACGACGTTCGTTGTCATTCTAGTTGTTGATGCTGGACTTGGAGTTGGCGCAATATGGCGTGCGGTGTCCATCGCGACAGCCATTTCCGTTCGATGAGACTGGAGCTCTTCGGAGACACGCCCCCTCCTGGTCTTTTTCATCGCGTCCGCGATTGTACAGCCAGCGGCTTTCTGAGATTTCCCAGTCAAGTGCTTGACGAAAAGGCTCAAATACCGCATAGGGTGCCTCCATCATGGCAATCTGCTTAGGAGTAATGCTAAGCTGTCAAACGCAATGTTATAGATAGCCGTAATGGGCTCTTCCCACCACTGGAAACGACGTTCGTTGTCATTCTAGTTGTTGATGCTGGAGTTGGAGTTGGCGCAATATGGCGTGCGGTGTCCATCGCGACAGCCATTTCCGTTCGATGAGACTGGAGCTCTTCGGAGACACGCCCCCTCCTGGTCTTTTTCATCGCGTCCGCGATTGTACAGCCACCGGCTTTCTGAGATCTCCCAGTCAAGTGCTTGACGAAAAGGCTCAAATACCGCATAGGGTGCCTCCATCATGGCAATCTGCTTAGGAGTAATGCTAAGCTGTCAAACGCAATGTTATAGATAGCCGTAATGGGCTCTTCCCACCACTGGAAACGACGTTCGTTGTCATTCTAGTTGTTGATGCTGGACTTGGAGTTGGCGCAATATGGCGTGCGGTGTCCATCGCGACAGCCATTTCCGTTCGATGAGACTGGAGCTCTTCGGAGACACGCCCCCTCCTGGTCTTTTTCATCGCGTCCGCGATTGTACAGCCAGCGGCTTTCTGAGATCTCCCAGTCAAGTGCTTGACGAAAAGGCTCAAATACCGCATAGGGTGCCTCCATCATGGCAATCTGCTTAGGAGTAATGCTAAGCTGTCAAACGCAATGTTATAGATAGCCGTAATGGGCTCTTCCCACCACTGGAAACGACGTTCGTTGTCATTCTAGTTGTTGATGCTGGACTTGGAGTTGGCGCAATATGGCGTGCGGTGTCCATCGCGACAGCCATTTCCGTTCGATGAGACTGGAGCTCTTCGGAGACACGCCCCCTCCTGGTCTTTTTCATCGCGTCCTCGATTGTACAGCCAGCGGCTTTCTGAGATCTCCCAGTCAAGTGCTTGACGAAAAGGCTCAAATACCGCATAGGGTGCCTCCGTCATGGCAATCTGCTTAGGAGTACTGCTAAGCTGTCAAACGCAATGTTATAGATAGCCGTAATGGGCTCTTCCCACCACTGGAAACGACGTTCGTTGTCATTCTAGTTGTTGATGCTGGAGTTGGAGTTGGCGCAATATGGCGTGCGGTGTCCATCGCGACAGCCATTTCCGTTCGATGAGACTGGAGGTCTTCGAAGACACGCCCCCTCCTGGTCTTCTTCATCGCGTCCGCGATTGTACAGCCAGCGGCTTTCTGAGATCTCCCAGTCAAGTGCTTGACGAAAAGGCTCAAATACCGCATAGGGTGCCTCCGTCATGGCAATCTGCTTAGGAGCACTGCTAAGCTGTCAAACGCAATGTTATAGATAGCCGTAATTGGCTCTTCCCACCACTGGAAACGACGTTCGTTGTCATTCTAGTTGTTGATGCTGGAGTTGGAGTTGGCGCAATATGGCGTGCGGTGTCCATCGCGACAGCCATTTCCGTTCGATGAGACTGGAGCTCTTCGGAGACACGCCCCCTCCTGGTCTTTTTCATCGCGTCCGCGATTGTACAGCCACCGGCTTTCTGAGATTTCCCAGTCAAGTGCTTGACGAAAAGGCTCAAATACCGCATAGGGTGCCTCCGTCATGGCAATCTGCTTAGGAGTACTGCTAAGCTGTCAAACGCAATGTTATAGATAGCCGTAATGGGCTCTTCCCACCACTGGAAACGACGTTCGTTGTCATTCTAGTTGTTGATGCTGGACTTGGAGTTGGCGCAATATGGCGTGCGGTGTCCATCGCGACAGCCATTTCCGTTCGATAGGACTCGAGCTCTTCGGAGACACGCCCCCTCCTGGTCTTTTTCATCGCGTCCGCGATTGTACAGCCAGCGGCTTTCTGAGATTTCCCAGTCAAGTGCTTGACGAAAAGGCTCAAATACCGCATAGGGTGCCTCCATCATGGCAATTTGCTTAGGAGTGATGCTAAGCTGTCAAACGCAATGTTATAGATAGCCGTAATGGGCTCTTCCCACCACTGGAAACGACGTTCGTTGTCATTCTAGTTGTTGGTGCTGGACTTGGAGTTGGCGCAATATGGCGTGCGGTGTCCATCGCGACAGCCATTTCCGTTCGATGAGACTGGAGCTCTTCGGAGACACGCCCCCTCCTGGTCTTTTTCATCGCGTCCGCGATTGTACAGCCACCGGCTTTCTGAGATTTCCCAGTCAAGTGCTTGACGAAAAGGCTCAAATACCGCATAGGGTGCCTCCGTCATGGCAATCTGCTTAGGAGTACTGCTAAGCTGTCAAACGCAATGTTATAGATAGCCGTAATGGGCTCTTCCCACCACTGGAAACGACGTTCGTTGTCATTCTAGTTGTTGATGCTGGACTTGGAGTTGGCGCAATATGGCGTGCGGTGTCCATCGCGACAGCCATTTCCGTTCGATAGGACTCGAGCTCTTCGGAGACACGCCCCCTCCTGGTCTTTTTCATCGCGTCCGCGATTGTACAGCCACCGGCTTTCTGAGATTTCCCAGTCAAGTGCTTGACGAAAAGGCTCAAATACCGCATAGGGTGCCTCCGTCATGGCAATCTGCTTAGGAGTACTGCTAAGCTGTCAAACGCAATGTTATAGATAGCCGTAATGGGCTCTTCCCACCACTGGAAACGACGTTCGTTTTCATTCTAGTTGTTGATGCTGGACTTGGAGTTGGCGCAATATCGTGCGGTGTCCATCGCGACAGCCATTTCCGTTCAATGAGACTGGAGCTCTTCGAAGACACGCCCCCTCCTGGTCTTTTTCATCGCGTCCGCGATTGTACGGCCAGCGGCTTTCTGAGATCTCCCAGTCAAGTGCTTGACGAAAAGGCTCAAATACCGCATAGGGTGCCTCCATCATGGCAATCTGCTTAGGAGTAATGCTAAGCTGTCAAACGCAATGTTATAGATAGCCGTAATGGGCTCTTCCCACCACTGGAAACGACGTTCGTTGTCATTCTAGTTGTTGATGCTGGACTTGGAGTTGGCGCAATATGGCGTGCGGTGTCCATCGCGACAGCCATTTCCGTTCAATGAGACTGGAGCTCTTCGAAGACACGCCCCCTCCTGGTCTTTTTCATCGCGTCCGCGGTTGTACGGCCAGGGGCTTTCTGAGATTTCCCAGTCAAGTGCTTGACGAAAAGGCTCAAATACCGCATAGGGTGCCTCCATCATGGCAATCTGCTTAGGAGTAATGCTAAGCTGTCAAACGCAATGTTATAGATAGCCGTAATGGGCTCTTCCCACCACTGGAAACGACGTTCGTTGTCATTCTAGTTGTTGATGCTGGACTTGGAGTTGGCGCAATATGGCGTGCGATGTCCATCGCGATAGCCATTTCCGTTCAATGAGACTGGACCTCTTCGAAGACACGCCCCCTCCTGGTCTTTTTCATCGCGTCCGCGATTGTACGGCCAGCGGCTTTCTGAGATCTCCCAGTCAAGTGCTTGACGAAAAGGCTCAAATACCGCATAGGGTGCGTCCTTCACTCATGGCAATCTGCTTAGGAGTAATGCTAAGCTGTCAAACGCAATGTTATAGATAGCCGTAATGGGCTCTTCCCACCACTGGAAACGACGTTCGTTGTCATTCTAGTTGTTGATGCTGGACTTGGAGTTGGCGCAATATGGCGTGCGATGTCCATCGCGACAGCCATTTCCGTTCGATGAGACTGCAGCTCTTCGAAGACACGCCCCCTCCTGGTCTTTTTCATCGCGTCCGCGATTGTACGGCCAGCGGCTTTCTGAGATCTCCCAGTCAAGTGCTTGACGAAAAGGCTCAAATACCGCATAGGGTGCCTCCATCATGGCAATCTGCTTAGGAGTAATGCTAAGCTGTCAAACGCAATGTTATAGATAGCCGTAATGGGCTCTTCCCACCACTGGAAACGACGTTCGTTGTCATTCTAGTTGTTGATGCTGGACTTGGAGATGGCGCAATATTGCGTGCGGTGTCCATCGCGACAGCCATTTCCGTTCGATGAGACTGGAGCTCTTCGAAGACACGCCCCCTCCTGGTCTTTTTCATCGCGTCCGCGATTGTACGGCCAGCGGCTTTCTGAGATTTCCCAGTCAAGTGCTTGACGAAAAGGCTCAAATACCGCATAGGGTGCCTCCTTCATGGCAATCTGCTTAGGAGTAATGCTAAGCTGTCCAACGCAATGTTATAGATAGCCGTAATGGGCTCTTCCCACCACTGGAAACGACGTTCGTTGTCATTCTACTTGTTGATGCTGGACTTGGAGTTGGCGCAATATGGCGTGCGGTGTCCATCGCGACAGCCATTTCCGTTCAATGAGACTGGAGCTCTTCGAAGACACGCCCCCTCCTGGTCTTTTTCATCGCGTCCGCGGTTGTACGGCCAGGGGCTTTCTGAGATTTCCCAGTCAAGTGCTTGACGAAAAGGCTCAAATACCGCATAGGGTGCCTCCATCATGGCAATCTGCTTAGGAGTAATGCTAAGCTGTCAAACGCAATGTTATAGATAGCCGTAATGGGCTCTTCCCACCACTGGAAATGACGTTCGTTGTCATTCTAGTTGTTGATGCTGGACTTGGAGTTGGCGCAATATGGCGTGCGGTGTCCATCGCGACAGCCATTTCCGTTCGATGAGACTGGAGCTCTTCGAAGACACGCCCCCTCCTGGTCTTTTTCATCGCGTCCGCGATTGTACGGCCAGCGGCTTTCTGAGATCTCCCAGTCAAGTGCTTGACGAAAAGGCTCAAATACCGCATAGGGTGCCTCCTTCATGGCAATCTGCTTAGGAGTAATGCTAAGCTGTCAAACGCAATGTTATAGATAGCCGTAATGGGCTCTTCCCACCACTGGAAACGACGTTCGTTGTCATTCTAGTTGTTGATGCTGGACTTGGAGTTGGCGCAATATGGCGTGCGGTGTCCATCGCGACAGCCATTTCCGTTCGATGAGACTGGAGCTCTTCGGAGACACGCCCCCTCCTGGTCTTTTTCATCGCGTCCGCGACTATACGGCCAGCGGCTTTCTGAGATTTCCCAGTCAAGTGCTTGACGAAAAGGCTCAAATACCGGAAAGGGTGCATCCTTCATGGCAATCTGCTTAGGAGTGATGCTAAGCTGTCAAACGCAATGTTATAGATAGCCGTAATGGGCTCTTCCCACCACTGGAAACGACGTTCGTTGTCATTCTAGTTGTTGATGCTGGACTTGGTGTTGGCGCAATATGGCGTGCGATGTCCATCGCGACAGCCATTTCCGTTCGATGAGACTGCAGCTCTTCGAAGACACGCCCCCTCCTGGTCTTTTTCATCGCGTCCGCGATTGTACGGCCAGCGGCTTTCTGAGATTTCCCAGTCAAGTGCTTGACGAAAAGGCTCAAATACCGGAAAGGGTGCCTCCTTCATGGCAATCTGCTTAGGAGTGGTGCTAAGCTGTCAAACGCAATGTTATAGATAGCCGTAATGGGCTCTTCCCACCACTCGAAACGACGTTCGTTGTCATTCTAGTTGTTGATGCTGGAGTTGGCGCAATACGGCGTGCGGTGTCCATCGCGACAGCCATTTCCGTTCGATGAGACTGCAGCTCTTCGAAGACACGCCCCCTCCTGGCCTTTTTCATCGCGTCCGCGATTGTACGGCCAGCGGCTTTCTGAGATTTCCCAGTCAAGCGCTTGACAAAAAGGCTCAAATACCGCATAGGGTGCCTCCATCATGGCAATCTGCTTAGGAGTAATGCTAAGCTGTCAAACGCAATGTTATAGATAGCCGTAATGGGCTCTTCCCACCACTGGAAACGACGTTCGTTGTCATTCTAGTTGTTGATGCTGGACTTGGAGTTGGCGCAATATGGCGTGCGGTGTCCATCGCGACAGCCATTTCCGTTCAATGAGACTGGAGCTCTTCGAAGACACACCCCCTCCTGGTCTTTTTCATCGCGTCCGCGATTGTACGGCCAGCGGCTTTCTGAGATTTCCCAGTCAAGTGCTTGACGAAAAGGCTCAAATACCGCATAGGGTCCCTCCATCATGGCAATCTGCTTAGGAGTAATGCTAAGCTGTCAAACGCAATGTTATAGATAGCCGTAATGGGCTCTTCCCACCACTGGACACGACGTTCGTTGTCATTCTAGTTGTTGATGCTGGACTTGGAGTTGGCGCAATATGGCGTGCGGTGTTCATCGCGACAGCGATTTCCGTTCAATGAGACTGGAGCTCTTGGGAGACACGCCCCCTCCTGGTCTTCTTCATCGCGTCCGCGATTGTACGGTCAGCGGCTTTCTGAGATTTCCCAGTCAAGTGCTTGACGAAAAGGCTCAAATACCGCATAGGGTGCCTCCTTCATGGCAATCTGCTTAGGAGTGATGCTAAGCTGTCAAACGCAATGTTATAGATAGCCGTAATGGGCTCTTCCCACCACTCGAAACGACGTTCGTTGTCATTCTAGTTGTTGATGCTGGAGTTGGCGCAATATGGCGTGCGGTGTCCATCGCGACAGCCATTTCCGTTCGATGAGACTGGAGCTCTTCGGAGACACGCCCCCTCCTGGTCTTTTTCATCGCGTCCGCGACTATACGGCCAGCGGCTTTCTGAGATTTCCCAGTCAAGTGCTTGACGAAAAGGCTCAAATACCGGAAAGGGTGCCTCCTTCATGGCAATCTGCTTAGGAGTGATGCTAAGCTGTCAAACGCAATGTTATAGATAGCCGTAATGGGCTCTTCCCACCACTGGAAACGACGTTCGTTGTCATTCTAGTTGTTGATGCTGGACTTGGTGTTGGCGCAATATGGCGTGCGATGTCCATCGCGACAGCCATTTCCGTTCGATGAGACTGGAGCTCTTCGGAGACACGCCCCCTCCTGGTCTTTTTCATCGCGTCCGCGATTGTACGGCCAGCGGCTTTCTGAGATTTTCCAGTCAAGTGCTTGACGAAAAGGCTCAAATACCGGAAAGGGTGCCTCCTTCATGGCAATCTGCTTAGGAGTGATGCTAAACTGTCAAACGCAATGTTATAGATAGCCGTAATGGGCTCTTCCCACCACTCGAAACGACGTTCGTTGTCATTCTAGTTGTTGATGCTGGACTTGGTGTTGGCGCAATATGGCGTGCGATGTCCATCGCGACAGCCATTTCCGTTCGATGAGACTGCAGCTCTTCGAAGACACGCCCCCTCCTGGTCTTTTTCATCGCGTCCGCGATTGTACGGCCAGCGGCTTTCTGAGATTTCCCAGTCAAGTGCTTGACGAAAAGGCTCAAATACCGGAAAGGGTGCCTCCTTCATGGCAATCTGCTTAGGAGTGGTGCTAAGCTGTCAAACGCAATGTTATAGATAGCCGTAATGGGCTCTTCCCACCACTCGAAACGACGTTCGTTGTCATTCTAGTTGTTGATGCTGGAGTTGGCGCAATATGGCGTGCGGTGTCCATCGCGACAGCCATTTCCGTTCGATGAGACTGGAGCTCTTCGGAGACAGGCCCCTTCCTGGTCTTTTTCATCGCGTCCGCGATTGTACGGCCAGCGGCTTTCTGAGATTTCCCAGTCAAGTGCTTGACTAAAAGGCTCAAATCCCGCATAGGGTGCCTCCTTCATGGCAATCTGCTTAGGAGTGATGCTAAGCTGTCAAACGCAATGTTATAGATAGCCGTAATGGGCTCTTCCCACCACTCGAAACGACGTTCGTTGTCATTCTAGTTGTTGATGCTGGACTTGGAGTTGGCGCAATATGGCGTGCGGTGTCCATCGCGACAGCCATTTCCGTTCGATGAGACTGGAGCTCTTCGGAGACACGCCCCCTCCTGGTCTTCTTCATCGCGTCCGCGATTGTACGGCCAGCGGCTTTCTGAGATTTCCCAGTCAAGTGCTTGACGAAAAGGCTCAAATACCGCATAGGGTGCCTCCTTCATGGCAATCTCCTTAGGAGTGATGCTAAGCTGTCAAACGCAATGTTATAGATAGCCGTAATGGGCTCTTGCCACCACTAGAAACGACGTTCGTTGTCATTCTAGTTGTTGATGCTGGACTTGGTGTTGGCGCAATATGGCGTGCGGTGTCCATCGCGACAGCCATTTCCGTTCGATGAGACTGGAGCTCTTCGGAGACACGCCCCCTCCTGGTCTTTTTCATCGCGTCCGCGATTGTACGGCCAGCGGCTTTCTGAGATTTCCCAGTCAAGTGCTTGACGAAAAGGCTCAAATACCGGAAAGGGTGCCTCCTTCATGGCAATCTGCTTAGGAGTGGTGCTAAGCTGTCAAACGCAATGTTATAGATAGCCGTAATGGGCTCTTCCCACCACTCGAAACGACGTTCGTTGTCATTCTAGTTGTTGATGCTGGAGTTGGCGCAATACGGCGTGCGGTGTCCATCGCGACAGCCATTTCCGTTCGATGAGACTGCAGCTCTTCGAAGACACGCCCCCTCCTGGTCTTTTTCATCGCGTCCGCGATTGTACGGCCAGCGGCTTTCTGAGATTTCCCAGTCAAGCGCTTGACAAAAAGGCTCAAATACCGCATAGGGTGCCTCCATCATGGCAATCTGCTTAGGAGTAATGCTAAGCTGTCAAACGCAATGTTATAGATAGCCGTAATGGGCTCTTCCCACCACTGGAAACGACGTTCGTTGTCATTCTAGTTGTTGATGCTGGACTTGGAGTTGGCGCAATATGGCGTGCGGTGTCCATCGCGACAGCCATTTCCGTTCAATGAGACTGGAGCTCTTCGAAGACACACCCCCTCCTGGTCTTTTTCATCGCGTCCGCGATTGTACGGCCAGCGGCTTTCTGAGATTTCCCAGTCAAGTGCTTGACGAAAAGGCTCAAATACCGCATAGGGTCCCTCCATCATGGCAATCTGCTTAGGAGTAATGCTAAGCTGTCAAACGCAATGTTATAGATAGCCGTAATGGGCTCTTCCCACCACTGGACACGACGTTCGTTGTCATTCTAGTTGTTGATGCTGGACTTGGAGTTGGCGCAATATGGCGTGCGGTGTCCATCGCGACAGCGATTTCCGTTCAATGAGACTGGAGCTCTTCGGAGACACGCCCCCTCCTGGTCTTCTTCATCGCGTCCGCGATTGTACGGCCAGCGGCTTTCTGAGATTTCCCAGTCAAGTGCTTGACGAAGAGGCTCAAATAGCGCATAGGGTGCCTCTGTCATGGCAATCTGCTTAGGAGTGATGCTAAGCTGTCAAACGCAATGTTATAGATAGCCGTAATGGGCTCTTCCCACCACTCGAAACGACGTTCGTTGTCATTCTAGTTGTTGATGCTGGAGTTGGCGCAATATGGCGTGCGGTGTCCCTCGCGACAGCCATTTCCGTTCGATGAGACTGGAGCTCTTCGGAGACACGCCCCCTCCTGGTCTTCTTCATCGCGTCCGCGATTGTACGGCCAGCGGCTTTCTGAGATTTCCCAGTCAAGTGCTTGACGAAAAGGCTCAAATACCGCATAGGGTGCCTCCTTCATGGCAATCTGCTTAGGAGTGATGCTAAGCTGTCAAACGCAATGTTATAGATAGCCGTAATGGGCTCTTCCCACCACTCGAAACGACGTTCGTTGTCATTCTAGTTGTTGATGCTGGAGTTGGCGCAATATGGCGTGCGGTGTCCATCGCGACAGCCATTTCCGTTCGATGAGACTGGAGCTCTTCGGAGACACGCCCCCTCCTGGTCTTTTTCATCGCGTCCGCGACTATACGGCCAGCGGCTTTCTGAGATTTCCCAGTCAAGTGCTTGACGAAAAGGCTCAAATACCGGAAAGGGTGCCTCCTTCATGGCAATCTGCTTAGGAGTGATGCTAAGCTGTCAAACGCAATGTTATAGATAGCCGTAATGGGCTCTTCCCACCACTGGAAACGACGTTCGTTGTCATTCTAGTTGTTGATGCTGGACTTGGTGTTGGCGCAATATGGCGTGCGATGTCCATCGCGACAGCCATTTCCGTTCGATGAGACTGGAGCTCTTCGGAGACACGCCCCCTCCTGGTCTTTTTCATCGCGTCCGCGATTGTACGGCCAGCGGCTTTCTGAGATTTTCCAGTCAAGTGCTTGACGAAAAGGCTCAAATACCGGAAAGGGTGCCTCCTTCATGGCAATCTGCTTAGGAGTGATGCTAAACTGTCAAACGCAATGTTATAGATAGCCGTAATGGGCTCTTCCCACCACTCGAAACGACGTTCGTTGTCATTCTAGTTGTTGATGCTGGAGTTGGCGCAATATGGCGTGCGGTGTCCATCGCGACAGCCATTTCCGTTCGATGAGACTGGAGCTCTTCGGAGACAGGCCCCTTCCTGGTCTTCATCATCGCGTCCGCGATTGTACGGCCAGCGGCTTTCTGAGATTTCCCAGTCAAGTGCTTGACTAAAAGGCTCAAATTCCGCATAGGGTGCCTCCTTCATGGCAATCTGCTTAGGAGTGATGCTAAGCTGTCAAACGCAATGTTATAGATAGCCGTAATGGGCTCTTCCCACCACTCGAAACGACGTTCGTTGTCATTTTAGTTGTTGATGCTGGAGTTGGAGTTGGCGCAATATGGCGTGCGGTGTCCATCGCGACAGCCATTTCCGTTCGATGAGACTGGAGCTCTTCGGAGACACGCCCCCTCCTGGTCTTCTTCATCGCGTCCGCGATTGTACGGCCAGCGGCTTTCTGAGATTTCCCAGTCAAGTGCTTGACGAAAAGGCTCAAATACCGCATAGGGTGCCTCCTTCATGGCAATCTGCTTAGGAGTGATGCTAAGCTGTCAAACGCAATGTTATAGATAGCCGTAATGGGCTCTTCCCACCACTCGAAACGACGTTCGTTGTCATTCTAGTTGTTGATGCTGGAGTTGGCGCAATATGGCGTGCGGTGTCCATCGCGACAGCCATTTCCGTTCGATGAGACTGGAGCTCTTCGGAGACACGCCCCCTCCTGGTCTTTTTCATCGCGTCCGCGACTATACGGCCAGCGGCTTTCTGAGATTTCCCAGTCAAGTGCTTGACGAAAAGGCTCAAATACCGGAAAGGGTGCCTCCTTCATGGCAATCTGCTTAGGAGTGATGCTAAGCTGTCAAACGCAATGTTATAGATAGCCGTAATGGGCTCTTCCCACCACTGGAAACGACGTTCGTTGTCATTCTAGTTGTTGATGCTGGACTTGGTGTTGGCGCAATATGGCGTGCGATGTCCATCGCGACAGCCATTTCCGTTCGATGAGACTGGAGCTCTTCGGAGACACGCCCCCTCCTGGTCTTTTTCATCGCGTCCGCGATTGTACGGCCAGCGGCTTTCTGAGATTTTCCAGTCAAGTGCTTGACGAAAAGGCTCAAATACCGGAAAGGGTGCCTCCTTCATGGCAATCTGCTTAGGAGTGATGCTAAACTGTCAAACGCAATGTTATAGATAGCCGTAATGGGCTCTTCCCACCACTCGAAACGACGTTCGTTGTCATTCTAGTTGTTGATGCTGGAGTTGGCGCAATATGGCGTGCGGTGTCCATCGCGACAGCCATTTCCGTTCGATGAGACTGGAGCTCTTCGGAGACAGGCCCCTTCCTGGTCTTTTTCATCGCGTCCGCGATTGTACGGCCAGCGGCTTTCTGAGATTTCCCAGTCAAGTGCTTGACTAAAAGGCTCAAATCCCGCATAGGGTGCCTCCTTCATGGCAATCTGCTTAGGAGTGATGCTAAGCTGTCAAACGCAATGTTATAGATAGCCGTAATGGGCTCTTCCCACCACTAGAAACGACGTTCGTTGTCATTCTAGTTGTTGATGCTGGACTTGGAGTTGGCGCAATATGGCGTGCGGTGTCCATCGCGACAGCCATTTCCGTTCGATGAGACTGGAGCTCTTCGGAGACACGCCCCCTCCTGGTCTTCTTCATCGCGTCCGCGATTGTACGGCCAGCGGCTTTCTGAGATTTCCCAGTCAAGTGCTTGACGAAAAGGCTCAAATACCGCATAGGGTGCCTCCTTCATGGCAATCTGCTTAGGAGTGATGCTAAGCTGTCAAACGCAATGTTATAGATAGCCGTAATGGGCTCTTCCCACCACTAGAAACGACGTTCGTTGTCATTCTAGTTGTTGATGCTGGACTTGGTGTTGGCGCAATATGGCGTGCGGTGTCCATCGCGACAGCCATTTCCGTTCGATGAGACTGGAGCTCTTCGGAGACACGCCCCCTCCTGGTCTTTTTCATCGCGTCCGCGATTGTACGGCCAGCGGCTTTCTGAGATTTTCCAGTCAAGTGCTTGACGAAAAGGCTCAAATACCTGAAAGGGTGCCTCCTTCATGGCAATCTGCTTAGGAGTGATGCTAAGCTGTCAAACGCAATGTTATAGATAGCCGTAATGGGCTCTTCCCACCACTGGAAACGACGTTCGTTGTCATTCTAGTTGTTGATGCTGGACTTGGTGTTGGCGCAATATGGCGTGCGGTGTCCATCGCGACAGCCATTTCCGTTCGATGAGACTGGAGCTCTTCGGAGACACGCCCCCTCCTGGTCTTTTTCATCGCGTCCGCGATTGTACGGCCAGCGGCTTTCTGAGATTTTCCAGTCAAGTGCTTGACGAAAAGGCTCAAATACCGGAAAGGGTGCCTCCTTCATGGCAATCTGCTTAGGAGTGATGCTAAACTGTCAAACGCAATGTTATAGATAGCCGTAATGGGCTCTTCCCACCACTCGAAACGACGTTCGTTGTCATTCTAGTTGTTGATGCTGGACTTGGTGTTGGCGCAATATGGCGTGCGATGTCCATCGCGACAGCCATTTCCGTTCGATGAGACTGGAGCTCTTCGGAGACACGCCCCCTCCTGGTCTTTTTCATCGCGTCCGCGATTGTACGGCCAGCGGCTTTCTGAGATTTTCCAGTCAAGTGCTTGACGAAAAGGCTCAAATACCGGAAAGGGTGCCTCCTTCATGGCAATCTGCTTAGGAGTGATGCTAAGCTGTCAAACGCAATGTTATAGATAGCCGTAATGGGCTCTTCCCACCACTGGAAACGACGTTCGTTGTCATTCTAGTTGTTGATGCTGGACTTGGTGTTGGCGCAATATGGCGTGCGGTGTCCATCGCGACAGCCATTTCCGTTCGATGAGACTGGAGCTCTTCGGAGACACGCCCCCTCCTGGTCTTTTTCATCGCGTCCGCGATTGTACGGCCAGCGGCTTTCTGAGATTTTCCAGTCAAGTGCTTGACGAAAAGGCTCAAATACCGGAAAGGGTGCCTCCTTCATGGCAATCTGCTTAGGAGTGATGCTAAACTGTCAAACGCAATGTTATAGATAGCCGTAATGGGCTCTTCCCACCACTCGAAACGACGTTCGTTGTCATTCTAGTTGTTGATGCTGGAGTTGGCGCAATATGGCGTGCGGTGTCCATCGCGACAGCCATTTCCGTTCGATGAGACTGGAGCTCTTCGGAGACAGGCCCCTTCCTGGTCTTCATCATCGCGTCCGCGATTGTACGGCCAGCGGCTTTCTGAGATTTCCCAGTCAAGTGCTTGACTAAAAGGCTCAAATCCCGCATAGGGTGCCTCCTTCATGGCAATCTGCTTAGGAGTGATGCTAAGCTGTCAAACGCAATGTTATAGATAGCCGTAATGGGCTCTTCCCACCACTCGAAACGACGTTCGTTGTCATTCTAGTTGTTGATGCTGGAGTTGGCGCAATATGGCGTGCGGTGTCCATCGCGACAGCCATTTCCGTTCGATGAGACTGGAGCTCTTCGGAGACACGCCCCCTCCTGGTCTTCTTCATCGCGTCCGCGATTGTACGGCCAGCGGCTTTCTGAGATTTCCCAGTCAAGTGCTTGACGAAAAGGCTCAAATACCGCATAGGGTGCCTCCATCATGGCAATCTGCTTAGGAGTAATGCTAAGCTGTCAAACGCAATGTTATAGATAGCCGTAATGGGCTCTTCCCACCACTGGAAACGACGTTCGTTGTCATTCTAGTTGTTGATGCTGGAGTTGGCGCAATACGGCGTGCGGTGTCCATCGCGACAGCCATTTCCGTTCGATGAGACTGGAGCTCTTCGAAGACACGCCCCCTCCTGGTGTTTTTCATCGCGTCCGCGATTGTACGGCCAGCGGCTTTCTGAG
Source organism: Ixodes scapularis (assembly GCF_016920785.2). NCBI lineage: Eukaryota > Metazoa > Arthropoda > Arachnida > Ixodida > Ixodidae > Ixodes > Ixodes scapularis. Next base: position 164,866,225 of record NW_024609868.1, on the reverse strand, counting down.
ATTTCCCAGTCAAGCGCTTGACAAAAAGGCTCAAATACCGCATAGGGTGCCTCCATCATGGCAATCTGCTTAGGAGTAATGCTAAGCTGTCAAACGCAATGTTATAGATAGCCGTAATGGGCTCTTCCCACCACTGGAAACGACGTTCGTTGTCATTCTAGTTGTTGATGCTGGAGTTGGCGCAATACGGCGTGCGGTGTCCATCGCGACAGCCATTTCCGTTCGATGAGACTGGAGCTCTTCGAAGACACGCCCCCTCCTGGTGTTTTTCATCGCGTCCGCGATTGTACGGCCAGCGGCTTTCTCAGATTTCCCAGTCAAGTGCTTGACGAAAAGGCTCAAATACCGCATAGGGTGCCTCCATCATGGCAATCTGCTTAGGAGTAATGCTAAGCTGTCAAGCGCAATGTTATAGATAGCCGTAATGGGCTCTTCCCACCACTGGACACGACGTTCGTTGTCATTCTAGTTGTTGATGCTGGACTTGGAGTTGGCGCAATATGGCGTGCGGTGTCCATCGCGACAGGGATTTCCGTTCAATGAGACTGGAGCTCTTCGGAGACACGCCCCCTCCTGGTCTCTTCATCGCGTCCGCGATTGTACGGCCAGCGGCTTTCTGAGATTTCCCAGTCAAGTGCTTGACGAAAAGGCTCAAATAGCGCATAGGGTGCCTCTGTCATGGCAATCTGCTTAGGAGTGATGCTAAGCTGTCAAACGCAATGTTATAGATAGCCGTAATGGGCTCTTCCCACCACTCGAAACGACGTTCGTTGTCATTCTAGTTGTTGATGCTGGAGTTGGCGCAATATGGCGTGCGGTGTCCATCGCGACAGCCATTTCCGTTCGATGAGACTGGAGCTCTTCGGAGACACGCCCCCTCCTGGTCTTCTTCATCGCGTCCGCGATTGTACGGCCAGCGGCTTTCTGAGATTTCCCAGTCAAGTGCTTGACGAAAAGGCTCAAATACCGCATAGGGTGCCTCCTTCATGGCAATCTGCTTAGAAGTGATGCTAAGCTGTCAAACGCAATGTTATAGATAGCCGTAATGGGCTCTTCCCACCACTCGAAACGACGTTCGTTGTCATTCTAGTTGTTGATGCTGGAGTTGGCGCAATATGGCGTGCGGTGTCCATCGCGACAGCCATTTCCGTTCGATGAGACTGGAGCTCTTCGGAGACACGTCCCCTCCTGGTCTTCTTCATCATGTCCGCGATTGTACGGCCAGCGGCTTTCTGAGATTTCCCAGTCAAGTGCGTGACGAAAAGGCTCAAATACCGCATAGTGTGCCTCTTTCATGGCAATCTGCTTAGGAGTGATGCTAAGCTGTCAAACGCAATGTTATAGATAGCCGTAATGGGCTCTTCCCACCAGTCGAAACGACGTTCGTTATCATTCTAGTTGTTGATGCTGGAGTTGGCGCAATATGGCGTGCGGTGTCCATCGCGACAGCCATTTCCGTTCGATGAGACTGGAGCTCTTCGGAGATACGTCCCCTCCTGGTCTTCTTCATCGCGTCCGCGATTGTACGGCCAGCGGCTTTCTGAGATTTCCCAGTCAAGTGCTTGACGAAAAGGCTCAAATACCGCATAGGGTGCCTCCTTCATGGCAATCTGCTTAGGAGTAATGCTAAGCTGTCAAACGCAATGTTATAGATAGCCGTAATGGGCTCTTCCCACCACTGGAAACGACGTTCGTTGTCATTCTAGTTGTTGATGCTGGACTTGGAGTTGGCGCAATATGGCGTGCGGTGTCCATCGCGACAGCCATTTCCGTTCGATGAGACTGGAGCTCTTCGGAGACACGCCCCCTCCTGGTCTTCTTCATCGCGTCCGCGATTGTACGGCCAGCGGCTTTCTGAGATTTCCCAGTCAAGTGCTTGACGAAAAGGCTCAAATACCGCATAGGGTGCCTCCTTCATGGCAATCTGCTTAGGATTGATGCTAAGCTGTCAAACGCAATGTTATAGATAGCCGTAATGGGCTCTTCCCACCACTGGAAACGACGTTCGTTGTCATTCTAGTTGTTGATGCTGGACTTGGTGTTGGCGCAATATGGCGTGCGATGTCCTTCGCGACAGCCATTTCCGTTCGATGAGACTGCAGCTCTTCGAAGACACGCCCCCTCCTGGTCTTTTTCATCGCGTCCGCGATTGTACGGCCAGCGGCTTTCTGAGATTTCCCAGTCAAGTGCTTGACGAAAAGGCTCAAATACCGCATAGGGTGCCTCCATCATGGCAATCTGCTTAGGAGTAATGCTAAGCTGTCAAACGCAATGTTATAGATAGCCGTAATGGGCTCTTCCCACCACTGGACACGACGTTCGTTGTCATTCTAGTTGTTGATGCTGGACTTGGAGTTGGCGCAATATGGCGTGCGGTGTCCATCGCGACAGCGATTTCCGTTCAATGAGACTGGAGCTCTTCGGAGACACGCCCCCTCCTGGTCTTCTTCATCGCGTCCGCGATTGTACGGCCAGCGGCTTTCTGAGATTTCCCAGTCAAGTGCTTGACGAAAAGGCTCAAATACCGCATAGGGTGCCTCCATCATGGCAATCTGCTTAGGAGTAATGCTAAGCTGTCAAACGCAATGTTATAGATAGCCGTAATGGTCTCTTCCCACCACTGGACACGACGTTCGTTGTCATTCTAGTTGTTGATACTGGACTTGGAGTTGGCGCAATATGGCGTGCGGTGTCCATCGCGACAGCGATTTCCGTTCAATGAGACTGGAGCTCTTCGGAGACACGCCCCCTCCTGGTCTTCTTCATCGCGTCCGCGATTGTACGGCCAGCGGCTTTCTCAGATTTCCCAGTCAAGTGCTTGACGAAAAGGCTCAAATACCGCATAGGGTGCCTCCATCATGGCAATCTGCTTAGGAGTAATGCTAAGCTGTCAAACGCAATGTTATAGATAGCCGTAATGGGCTCTTCCCACCACTGGACACGACGTTCGTTGTCATTCTAGTTGTTGATACTGGACTTGGAGTTGGCGCAATATGGCGTGCGGTGTCCATCGCGACAGCGATTTCCGTTCAATGAGACTGCAGCTCTTCGGAGACACGCCCCCTCCTGGTCTTCTTCATCGCGTCCGCGATTGTACGGCCAGCGGCTTTCTGAGATTTCCCAGTCAAGTGCTTGACGAAAAGGCTCAAATAGCGCATAGGGTGCCTCTGTCATGGCAATCTGCTTAGGAGTGATGCTAAGCTGCCAAACGCAATGTTATAGATAGCCGTAATTGGCTCTTCCCACCACTCGAAACGACGTTCGTTGTCATTCTAGTTGTTGATGCTGGAGTTGGCGCAATATGGCGTGCGGTGTCCATCGCGACAGCCATTTCCGTTCGATGAGACTGGAGCTCTTCGGAGACACGCCCCCTCCTGGTCTTCTTCATCGCGTCCGCGATTGTACGGCCAGCGGCTTTCTGAGATTTCCCAGTCAAGTGCTTGACGAAAAGGCTCAAATACCGCATAGGGTGCCTCCGTCATGGCAATCTGCTTAGGAGTGATGCTAAGCTGTCAAACGCAATGTTATAGATAGCCGTAATGGGCTCTTCCCACCACTCGAAACGACGTTCGTTGTCATTCTAGTTGTTGATGCTGGAGTTGGCGCAATATGGCGTGCGGTGTCCATCGCGACAGCCATTTCCGTTCGATGAGACTGGAGCTCTTCGGAGACACGCCCCCTCCTGGTCTTCTTCATCATGTCCGCGATTGTACGGCCAGCGGCTTTCTGAGATTTCCCAGTCAAGTGCTTGACGAAAAGGCTCAAATACCGCATAGGGTGCCTCCTTCATGGCAATCTGCTTAGGAGTGATGCTAAGCTGTCAAACGCAATGTTATAGATAGCCGTAATGGGCTCTTCCCACCACTCGAAACGACGTTCGTTGTCATTCTAGTTGTTGATGCTGGAGTTGGCGCAATATGGCGTGCGGTGTCCATCGCGACAGCCATTTCCGTTCGATGAGACTGGAGCTCTTCGGAGACACGCCCCCTCCTGGTCTTCTTCATCGCGTCCGCGATTGTACGGCCAGCGGCTTTCTGAGATCTCCCAGTCACGTGCTTGACGAAAAGGCTCAAATAGCGCATAGGGTTCCTCCGTCATGGCAATCAGCTTAGGAGTAATGCTAAGCTGTCAAACGCAATGTTATAGATAGCCGTAATGGGCTCTTCCCACCACTGGAAACGACGTTCGTTGTCATTCTAGTTGTTGATGCTGGACTTGGAGTTGGCGCAATATGGCGTGCGGTGTCCATCGCGACAGCGATTTCCGTTCAATGAGACTGGAGCTCTTCGGAGACACGCCCCCTCCTGGTCTTCTTCATCGCGTCCGCGATTGTACGGCCAGCGGCTTTCTGAGATTTCCCAGTCAAGTGCTTGACGAAAAGGCTCAAATACCGCATAGGGTGCCTCCATCATGGCAATCTGCTTAGGAGTAATGCTAAGCTGTCAAACGCAATGTTATAGATAGCCGTAATGGTCTCTTCCCACCACTGGACACGACGTTCGTTGTCATTCTAGTTGTTGATACTGGACTTGGAGTTGGCGCAATATGGCGTGCGGTGTCCATCGCGACAGCGATTTCCGTTCAATGAGACTGGAGCTCTTCGGAGACACGCCCCCTCCTGGTCTTCTTCATCGCGTCCGCGATTGTACGGCCAGCGGCTTTCTCAGATTTCCCAGTCAAGTGCTTGACGAAAAGGCTCAAATACCGCATAGGGTGCCTCCATCATGGCAATCTGCTTAGGAGTAATGCTAAGCTGTCAAACGCAATGTTATAGATAGCCGTAATGGGCTCTTCCCACCACTGGACACGACGTTCGTTGTCATTCTAGTTGTTGATACTGGACTTGGAGTTGGCGCAATATGGCGTGCGGTGTCCATCGCGACAGCGATTTCCGTTCAATGAGACTGCAGCTCTTCGGAGACACGCCCCCTCCTGGTCTTCTTCATCGCGTCCGCGATTGTACGGCCAGCGGCTTTCTGAGATTTCCCAGTCAAGTGCTTGACGAAAAGGCTCAAATAGCGCATAGGGTGCCTCTGTCATGGCAATCTGCTTAGGAGTGATGCTAAGCTGCCAAACGCAATGTTATAGATAGCCGTAATTGGCTCTTCCCACCACTCGAAACGACGTTCGTTGTCATTCTAGTTGTTGATGCTGGAGTTGGCGCAATATGGCGTGCGGTGTCCATCGCGACAGCCATTTCCGTTCGATGAGACTGGAGCTCTTCGGAGACACGCCCCCTCCTGGTCTTCTTCATCGCGTCCGCGATTGTACGGCCAGCGGCTTTCTGAGATTTCCCAGTCAAGTGCTTGACGAAAAGGCTCAAATACCGCATAGGGTGCCTCCGTCATGGCAATCTGCTTAGGAGTGATGCTAAGCTGTCAAACGCAATGTTATAGATAGCCGTAATGGGCTCTTCCCACCACTCGAAACGACGTTCGTTGTCATTCTAGTTGTTGATGCTGGAGTTGGCGCAATATGGCGTGCGGTGTCCATCGCGACAGCCATTTCCGTTCGATGAGACTGGAGCTCTTCGGAGACACGCCCCCTCCTGGTCTTCTTCATCATGTCCGCGATTGTACGGCCAGCGGCTTTCTGAGATTTCCCAGTCAAGTGCTTGACGAAAAGGCTCAAATACCGCATAGGGTGCCTCCTTCATGGCAATCTGCTTAGGAGTGATGCTAAGCTGTCAAACGCAATGTTATAGATAGCCGTAATGGGCTCTTCCCACCACTCGAAACGACGTTCGTTGTCATTCTAGTTGTTGATGCTGGAGTTGGCGCAATATGGCGTGCGGTGTCCATCGCGACAGCCATTTCCGTTCGATGAGACTGGAGCTCTTCGGAGACACGCCCCCTCCTGGTCTTCTTCATCGCGTCCGCGATTGTACGGCCAGCGGCTTTCTGAGATCTCCCAGTCACGTGCTTGACGAAAAGGCTCAAATAGCGCATAGGGTTCCTCCGTCATGGCAATCAGCTTAGGAGTAATGCTAAGCTGTCAAACGCAATGTTATAGATAGCCGTAATGGGCTCTTCCCACCACTGGAAACGACGTTCGTTGTCATTCTAGTTGTTGATGCTGGACTTGGAGTTGGCGCAATATGGCGTGCGGTGTCCATCGCGACAGCCATTTCCGTTCGATGAGACTGGAGCTCTTCGGAGACACGCCCCCTCCTGGTCTTCTTCATCGCGTCCGCGATTGTACGGCCAGCGGCTTTCTGAGATCTCCCAGTCAAGTGCTTGACGAAAAGGCTCAAATAGCGCATAGGGTGCCTCCGTCATGGCAATCAGCTTAGGAGTAATGCTAAGCTGTCTAACGCAATGTTATAGATAGCCGTAATGGGCTCTTCCCACCACTGGAAACGTCGTTCGTTGTCATTCTAGTTGTTGATGCTGGACTTGGAGTTGGCGCAATATGGCGTGCGGTGTCCATCGCTACAGCCATTTCCGTTCGATGAGACTGGAGCTCTTCGGAGACACGCCCCCTCCTGGTCTTCTTCATCGCGTCCGCGATTGTACGGCCAGCGGCTTTCTGAGATCTCCCAGTCAAGTGCTTGACGAAAAGGCTCAAATAGCGCATAGGGTGCCTCCGTCATGGCAATCAGCTTAGGAGTAATGCTAAGCTGTCAAACGCAATGTTATAGATAGCCGTAATGGGCTCTTCCCACCACTGGAAACGACGTTCGTTGTCATTCTAGTTGTTGATGCTGGACTTGGAGTTGGCGCAATATGGCGTGCGGTGTCCATCGCGACAGCCATTTCCGTTCGATGAGACTGGAGCTCTTCGGAGACACGCCCCCTCCTGGTCTTCTTCATCGCGTCCGCGATTGTACGGCCAGCGGCTTTCTGAGATCTCCCAGTCAAGTGCTTGACGAAAAGGCTCAAATACCGCATAGGGTGCCTCCGTCATGGCAATCAGCTTAGGAGTAATGCTAAGCTGTCAAACGCAATGTTATAGATAGCCGTAATGGGCTCTTCCCACCACTGGAAACGTCGTTCGTTGTCATTCTAGTTGTTGATGCTGGACTTGGAGTTGGCGCAATATGGCGTGCGGTGTCCATCGCGACAGCCATTTCCGTTCGATGAGACTGGAGCTCTTCGGAGACACGCCCCCTCCTGGTCTTCTTCATCGCGTCCGCGATTGTACGGCCAGATGCTTTCTGAGATTTCCCAGTGAAGTGCTTGACGAAAAGGCTCAAATAGCGCATAGGGTGCCTCTGTCATGGCAATCCGCTTAGGTGTGATGCTAAGCTGTCAAACGCAATGTTATAGATAGCCGTAATGGGCTCTTCCCACCACTGGAAACGACGTTCGTTGTCATTCTAGTTGTTGATGCTGGACTTGGAGTTGGCGCAATACGGCGTGCGGTGTCCATCGCGACAGCCATTTCCGTTCAATGAGACTGGAGCTCTTCGGAGACACGCCCCCTCCTGGTCTTCTTCATCGCGTCCGCGATTGTACAGCCAGCGGCTTTCTGAGATCTCCCAGTCAAGTGCTTGACGAAAAGGCTCAAATAGCGCATAGGGTGCCTCTGTCATGGCAATCCGCTTAGGAGTGATGCTAAGCTGTCAAACGCAATGTTATAGATAGCCGTAATGGGCTCTTCCCACCACTGGAAACGACGTTCGTTGTCATTCTAGTTGTTGATGCTGTACTTGGAGTTGGCGCAATATGGCGTGCGGTGTCCATCGCGACAGCCATTTCCGTTCGATGAGACTGGAGCTCTTCGGAGACACGCCCCCTCCTGGTCTTCTTCATCGCGTCCGCGATTGTACGGCCAGCGGCTTTCTGAGATCTCCCAGTCAAGTGCTTGACGAAAAGGCTCAAATACCGCATAGGGTGCCTCCGTCATGGCAATCAGCTTAGGAGTAATGCTAAGCTGTCAAACGCAATGTTATAGATAGCCGTAATGGGCTCTTCTCACCACTGGAAACGTCGTTCGTTGTCATTCTAGTTGTTGATGCTGGACTTGGAGTTGGCGCAATACGGCGTGCGGTGTCCATCGCGACAGCCATTTCCGTTCGATGAGACTGGAGCTCTTCGGAGACACGCCCCCTCCTGGTCTTCTTCATCGCGTCCGCGATTGTACGGCCAGATGCTTTCTGAGATTTCCCAGTGAAGTGCTTGACGAAAAGGCTCAAATAGCGCATAGGGTGCCTCTGTCATGGCAATCAGCTTAGGAGTAATGCTAAGCTGTCAAACGCAATGTTATAGATAGCCGTAATGGGCTCTTCCCACCACTGGAAACGACGTTCGTTGTCATTCTAGTTGTTGATGCTGGACTTGGAGTTGGCGCAATATGGCGTGCGGTGTCCATCGCGACAGCCATTTCCGATCGATGAGACTGGAGCTCTTCGGAGACACGCCCCCTTCTGGTCTTCTTCATCGCGTCCGCGATTGTACGGCCAGATGCTTTCTGAGATTTCCCAGTCAAGTGCTTGACGAAAAGGCTCAAATAGCGCATAGGGTGCCTCCGTCATGGCAATCCGCTTAGGAGTGATGCTAAGCTGTCAAACGCAATGTTATAGATAGCCGTAATGGGCTCTTCCCACCACTGGAAACGACGTTCGTTGTCATTCTAGTTGTTGATGCTGGACTTGGAGTTGGCGCAATACGGCGTGCGGTGTCCATCGCGACAGCCATTTCCGTTCAATGAGACTGGAGCTCTTCGGAGACACGCCCCCTCCTGGTCTTCTTCATCGCGTCCGCGATTGTACAGCCAGCGGCTTTCTGAGATTTCCCAGTCAAGTGCTTGACGAAAAGGCTCAAATAGCGCATAGGGTGCCTCCGTCATGGCAATCCGCTTAGGAGTGATGCTAAGCTGTCAAACGCAATGTTATAGATAGCCGTAATGGGCTCTTCCCACCACTGGAAACGACGTTCGTTGTCATTCTAGTTGTTGATGCTGGACTTGGAGTTGGCGCAATATGGCGTGCGGTGTCCATCGCGACAGCCATTTCCGTTCAATGAGACTGGAGCTCTTCGGAGACACGCCCCCTCCTGGTCTTCTTCATCGCGTCCGCGATTGTACAGCCAGCGGCTTTCTGAGATTTCCCAGTCAAGCTTGACGAAAAGGCTCAAATAGCGCATAGGGTGCCTCCGTCATGGCAATTCGCTTAGGAGTGATGCTAAGCTGTCAAACGTAATGTTATAGATAGCCGTAATGGGCTCTTCCCACCACTGGAAACGATGTTCGTTGTCATTCTAGTTGTTGATGCTAGACTTGGAGTTGGCGCAATATGGCGTGCGGTGTCCATCGCGATCTATGCCAAATGCTTAAAAAGGTATCGCCCTATGCTCTTTATAATTCGATCCTTGGCCCGCTGCGTGGGAAGCCGGCGCGTTACCACAGATTTACGCCGCCATAGCTTTATAGATGCTGTATTTGTGGGAGTCTCGTGTGTTGCCCGCTAAATGGCCGTAGTTTTCATGGCATAACTATAAAAATTGGCCGTCATTCTTAATTAAATCCACACTTAATCGGAGGTAATTGTTAAAATTAAAAGCTCGGGCTAGGTGTCACAAAACGCCGCCCGATTAAAAAGGTTCAGCTGTATCCACTCCTGCAATATCACATAAAAGACGGGACTGCACATTATGTCATCGTTAGTGGATCTCAGAGCCTCCCCAAGCGGAAAACGCGCTGACGCTGGAGGAGAGTGCGGCGCCTAGCGGAAGGCGTGGGTGTCTTGGGGTCGCCGCCTGCACGCGGGGCGCTTGTTTTCAGACGCCAAAAGGCGAGCTGGGTGCGACATCGACGCGTTTCGCTCTTCGTCACAGGATGAACTGCGAGGTGCATGCTCCTGAGGAGGAACACAATGGACCGAGAAACTGAACGAGGGCAGGAGACGAGAAACAGGGGACGTAAGAAAGCTGAGCACTGGTCGGAATGATAAGTTAGTGCGCATTAAGGTGTGCTAACCCAACCCTTGGCTAGTGCGATTTTGAATCGACGGATGGCGATAGTATCGCCTTCGAGACTTGTTCATGAACCCAATAAATCAAGTGGGGTGTCGTTTCGACACAGTGTGGTATTTTACTTTTTCCTGAAATTGTCATCCCTGCTCACATAGAGTTATTATAATGTACGCTTAAGGTTCAAGTGCCGCTAGTGTACTGACGCAAATTGAAGCAGACGGCAACCAGTCGAAAATTGACTTCCGGTAATGCATTTCTTTGGGAAAAAGTGAGTACATTTTCTCCCTGCGCTCGATCATAAGAGCAAATATCCCGAATTATTCGTACGTACTAAGTAGCTTGGAACATTTCTCAGTCAGGCTGACGAAATAATTGGTGAGTTACGGTGTTTTTCTTCTAAATTGGTCGGATTAAAAACGGCGCTAAAACGGCTTCGTACGTAAATTTATGTGCACTGTCGGACACTGTTAGCGCGAACACGACGTCGGCGCTTTTCAGCATGAGTGATATACGTGCCAGACGAACGAAAAACGTCTAGAAAGAAATGGAGACGGACGGCAAGAACTACGCGGTAAGACTGGATCAGTAACCACCCGCGCATGTACCACCAAAATAAATTGAAGGTCACGTAATATATTCCGATTTTAAATAAGCAAGTACCGCTTTATTCTTTCTGCTTTGTGTGAAGATGTTTGTTCGTACGTTCAAGATATCACCCGCACGCTCGAAATCTCTGAGAACAGCTGCCCGAAAAAAGCTGCCCGGCAGAGAAAACAACACCAAGAGACACCTTTCATAAGCCACTTACTTTGTTATCTACGCTTTGAATGTTTTTATCTCATGCACGATGGGGTCATTTTCATATCGTGACAGGACTGGCATTATCAATATATACAAGGATCACCGGAATTCTGGCGAGCCTTGAACGCACTCCATATTCCTTTCGATTGTAATTTTGCTTATAATCGTCGCTTGTTTTTACACACCTGCTGCGTAACACACGTTTGGGACTGAAATGTAGCGAAGTTAAGCATCGCTCACTGATGAAGAAAAATGTGTTAACTAGAGCAATTACACTTTTACAATAGTAGTTAAGACACATACTATTCGATACGACCGAAAGAATTGAAGTTTTCCGTGTTATTTGCCGGCGAAGAGACAAAATGCACGCGCGTTTTCCCCTAGGAATGCACAGAAGCACCGCAAAAGTAGACTGATTTCCATCTGCTTCAATTTGCGTCACGGAAGTCGCATAGACACTAGCGCCAGTTGAACCTCTAGTGTACATTATAATAACTCTATGCCTGCTCATCAACATATATAGAGTATTGACCTGGATTAGATATTGCTAGTGCTATAGTGTTTATTTTAATGATAAAAAGAGTGGACGCTAAGTACACTACCCTAGGGAACTTCATTTTCTATTTTCCCCACGAAACGAGCGTGACTTTAGATAGCTTTTAATGGCACCGAACATGCTCCCAGAAATACCGGTGTCAATCAGATCTTGCAGGATTCCAAATCGCCAGGCAGTATTATAAACATTCTCGCGAAAAAAAAAAACGCAGAACGACAATGCTTCTTCAAAAATGCCTCTCTCACGGCTTTTTCAAAGCGAACCAGGTGGCCCACCGTGAGTTGCGCCGGGCGAAAGCCGCACTGATACCTGTCTAGTGTTTTGTGAGTTTCAAGATAATGCATAAGCTTTCTGTAAATTATTTTTTCGTATTTTTTTTTTATACACACATAGTCAATGCAATAAGCCTATAACCAGTGTCACTAAGAGGGTCCTTTCCCGGTTTCAGCGAGAGAACCACAAGGGCCACCTTCCAAGTTGGAAAGTGGCTTTCGGGCCAAATTATATTGAAAAGGCACAAAATACGTTCAACACTGGAAGGATGAATATGATGAAGTATAATGTAATGATTTCTATCTCGTCCGAGGGCAGTCTGCTTAGGAGAACGAAACACCACTTGAAGTTTGTGCAATGTGTCGTCATATGGGTCTTGATAACTACTCAAACAATTGACAGACTTCTTTTTTAACCTGTGCTTTGCGTCGGAGGAAGGTAGGCGGGTAGTTCCTTGAGCTAGAGACAAACTCGAAATTTCAGCCAATAATGTTTCCCTGTTCTTCGAGGCTTTCATGGCATATACGGCACCGGTGCAGACGCCCATAGTCTCGTTTCCCCAGTATGCAAAACGTACACGACAACAACAAAAAAAAATCAGGTGCAGCAATACCGCCGTTTGCGCGAAACCGCCGCCGCCTGGAAGGAAAAATGAGCTCTACGAAAATAACGGTATGCGTGTCGTAGGCGGCGATCGAGTGAAGCTGTGGTGGCTGCGTCGGAAACCGACGACGTCCGGTAGAGCAGACTGACTCTAGTAGTAGTAGTTATTGGTGAGAGTAGCGGAAATCCGGAACATGTTGGCCACTCCTTTAGTGGGTGCTAGTTTGTACTCTACCAAGATAGGAGTATGTGGGCGGTTGCGAGGTTAAAATTCCTACCCTTCGAGGAGTCTAAACCCCTCCGCTAAATGCTAACGCATTTCTTAGAAAATCAGCGTAGAAACAGCAGTGATTTAAGAAAAACCTTCGAACAGCGGGAGCAATATGTTTTACGAAGCCCTTTTGAACAATACCAACTTGAGAGATGCTTCATCTAAAGCGGCAGCCTTAGTCGAATAATAGACTAAAAAGTTAATAGGATTATTACACCAGTGGGAGCAACGAATTGTTGGAGCGAAGAACACTTCGGCTAACCAATTTTCTATAGACAGCGCTAGTCTACCCCAAAACCCAAATTTTTTTTCGATCTGGGTTATGGAACTGGAAATCTTATTGGATTACTTTTACATTTCAGGATTTCAGATATGATTTTTTTGTTCGCAATCTGGATTTTAAACTTCCGTAATAATTCCCGTTATATTTGTTTTTCTTCCAGAATCCTGATAGCGAAAAGCTATATTGGGTTTTGGGGTAGTGTAGGTTCGCAGGAATAAACTAGAGGGCACCATTTTCTTAAGATTCTAGCCTGGAGCCCTCCAACGCATCACGCGGTAGCAATGCACGGCCGCACGCACGTACGATGCTCATCCAGAGTGAAACAAGGAGGGAGGGGCGGGGGGGGGGGGTGGAGATTGAACCCGGTATCCCAGCGGAAGCTTTCGCTCCAGGTGCTCCCAGCTGTGGTGCGTTTACAGCCTGCAGTCTGCCACCATCCAGATGTCATGTGCGTTTGTGCCGCTATATATTGCCGTTATATACGTATGCACCCTTTATAGGAAAAGTATTTTCTATAGATATTTACCCAACGATGTCCGTTCAGTTTATTCAAAATTCGAGATGTTTAAGTGTGTATGTTTTACTCTAAGGGGGAAAGGTCAGGAGAGGGGTAGTTCCACGACGACGTTTAGCCCGTCTTCAACCATGACAAATGCTATGGTTTACGCCCAGCGAGTGTTTAAAAATTAGTGATCATTGATGCATTCCATCCGGAGAAAAAGTCAAACAATATAATGACGGGCAGCCCAGACATTGCCCAAAAAACAGAACCCGCGCATTGCGTCCCACATTGCTAAAGAAATCGTTTTCCTGCGCGGTCAACCAGTGCCACCACGTCTCTGTCCACAGGAACGCAAGAACAAATCCGACAATCGCGGTCAAGGCTCGACTTGCGAGAGATGTGTCCACATCTGTGTCGTCGCACGACGGGCCGATATAAGAGGCTGTGTTCTGCAAGTGCAACGACGCCTTAACCAGTAGTGCAGCGTCGGCCGTCATGCACGCCGTGCACCTCCTCGTCGTCGCTACCCTGCCCTCGCTGTCGATCGTCGGCCGCGTCGGGGCCCAAGATATCCTGAACCTGGTCGGGCTGCTCCAGCCCACATCGGCGCCCCAGGCAGATTACTCGAGGAACGCGCAGAACGTGTACAGATCTTCTATCGATACTCTTGCCCAGTCTCTGCGTCCCCCGGCGACGCGCTCTTCGAATCAGGCCAGCGGCATCAACAACTTCCGAGACTTCATCAGCGAGCTCAGCGCGAGGACCCAGCAACAGCAGCCCTTTCAACAGGAGCTGCTCGATGGCTCAAAAAACTTCGAACAGTTCGTGAGGACCCTGTTCGGCCCGAGGGCGTCCTTGCAAACGACCACTTCCCCGCCTGCCGACTTGGCCAAAGACAGGAGCCCGGTTAGCAGTCCAGATCCCGCGAGTGTTTCGGTTACAGTGTAAAATTTCTGGCACGTCTCGGTGTTTTTTTATACATGCGTCAGAACTGCTTGAGCTGAGTGCAGGTTTGTTTTCGTATCAAGGAGTTTTAATTGCCCATTTTTGACCTTTTATGCACCTACCTGCCACTCAATGGAACCTGCAGTACAAAATGTCTGTTTGTGAGCGGAAAGTAAAAGAACTGGTAGACGTTTGTTGCCCAGCATTCACACGCAGTGACACTTATTTATTAGCACATTTTGCGGCCAGATGGCGAAGGCCGGAAATAATAACGTTTGTTAAAAATCTTTCTGAGTGATTTTCAAGGCTGGTGTAGAGTCCGCGGCAATTCAGCTCCTAATATATTGCCTTTATCATAAAATAAATGGACATAGAACGGAAGTGGGGACGCTAGACATATGGTTTGCCTGCCGCTCAGGCGGCATCTTTGTCGTCATGCGGGTGTGTTGTGATGTACAGTAGTGGGAGTCCTGTGATTTGAACGCAGAAAATGTATGTGCAGGAGTCCCCACAGTAACCTTTTTACACCCTTAAAGGTGTAATGGCACTCGAAACACCCTTCTAACACCCTCATTTGAATTTGCAGGGTGTCCAACATGACTAAAACACACTTTTTACACCTTTAAAGCACAAAAGGTTGTAAGAGGGGTGCTTTAAGGATGAGTTGTGAAAGTACACCCCACGATGCTGCGATGCTGTAACGGTGCTTTGAGTTTTGTTCTTGAAAACAATGGAGAACAGTTTTACATTAATGCCGACTGAGGATAACACTACGATCCCAGTAAGCCAATACAAAAGACTGTTGTAATGGCGCTCGTTATCGTTGCGAGTTTGCTATGACCGGCGAGACCAATGACGCACAGTGAATGCATCGTGATCTGCCGGTTATTACTGTGCTTGATTGGTCTAGTCGGCAGGAGCAAGCGCGCGAAGACGAGGAGTGACATGACGATTCACTTTTGGTTCTACTTGATTGGCTCCATCGGATCATGGCGTTGTCTGTGGTCGGACTTAAGGGGCAACTCCGGCCAAAACTCAAAATGAAATAAAATACTGGTATCGCTGTAGTGACACAAAATACGACCTCAGCCAAAATATTACGTCCGTGGGACGCCGCATTCTCAACTAATGCCGATAATAAAAATGCGACCCGCCGCGAGCCGCTGCTCCTTAGCGGGCGGCCAGCGGGTTGTCGATCGCTAAAGCAACATTGGGCCGTGACGTCACTATCGTTCTATTTTTTTCTTCCAGTCCGGGCGTTGCGCGGAGTGCGCTTCTCTGAGCCGCTACCACCGCTACTTCGGCTTGTGATTGGCGTGTTTAGCCGTTGCTTTTATCTGTAGCCCGTGTAGCTTCGGTATAGCCTTTTGTTTATTTGCTTGTGAGCACTCCAAGACTCGTTTGAGCGAGCAACTCAGTGCGCCCAAGACTGCCCAGCTGTCCCTCGAAAGATGCCGAGTACAACTTGCAGCGCTGTGGGCTGCTTAAACAGCCCGCTGCGCAACACTGAGGTGCTTTTTCACAAGTTTCCAACGGACCGGAAATCGGAGAAGGTGTGGGTGAACGCTGTTTAACGAGTTGACTTTAGACTTCGGCTTTTACGCGCCCGAGGAAAAAAGAACGAAAAAACAGACGTGAACAGCCCAGCACACGTGTGTTTGGTCGCCGCGGCCCGCGCCGGAGAGCCTCAAAGCTTCGTGTCTGGGACTGACCCGCAGCGCGAAAGCGAGAAGGCCCAGAGTACTGTACGCCTTTGGCAGCGCGGCGTAAAGCAGCGCCGCTCCATCCACGGAACCCCGATGACAATTTAGGCCTAGCGACAAGTACGGAAGACCGCACACACGGTGACAGACGCCCAGTACGGCACCGAACGAGTTCACTCGTTTTCCAGTCGCTACCTTTTGAGTATACAAGCGACGAGTACGGCATAGCGCACGTACGGCGGCGGCCGCCGAGTACGGCACCGAACTAGTTCAGGGGTTTTCCAGTCGCTAGGTTTCGGATATACGCACTATAACTCTTGCTACATATGCTGGATAATTACCACGTATACAGAATTAGAACAAAATCAGCTTACCTCCTATCTTTAGACGGCTAGCGCAACAGAAGTAGGTGCTGATCGGCCTGTGTGCTCGTTGAACGAGAACGATCCTGACGTCACGTTAACATAGCGGCTGATTTGGGTTTTGTTAACCGCGCCCCGAACAAAACTTTGAGACCGATATCTTTAAAACTACGCACAATAACGAGAAAAAAGTTACACCTTGCAATTCAGGGATGCTGACTGCGCTAAAAACATCATAATCCCAAAATTGAAAGTATGATCCGGAGTTGCCCTTTAAGATTCAACTGAGTATAGACGGACTCGAATACCGACACGCCAACGTCACTTATATTCTGCGTTTCACAGGCCTAAGAGATTGCCAGTATAGCAGACATCTAAATGCGCAATAGGCCAAATTGCCTCTTTACAAAAAAAAAAAAAAAGAAAACACATTTGCCCACAGCAGGTGTGGGCACCGCGGATGCACAAAAGCCAGATTCGCCCAAGGTAAATCGTCTGCGTATGCGCTCTGTGGAGAGCGGAGGCATCGCAGCGGCGTGACGTAAGAGTCGCCGGATTAGTATATATATATATATATATATAACGGGCATGGTGGCGGGAGGCCGAAGGCGTGGGTATAAAACTGAGAAGAGAGAAACCCTTAGTGAAAACAGCAACAACGGACGATTTAATCTTCGATGTTTCGACCGGAGTCCGGCCTTCGTCAGGAAGGCTTCCTGCCGAAGGCCGGACTCCGGCCGAAATGTCGAAGATTAAATCGTCCGTTGATGCTGCTTTCATGAAGGGTTTCTTCCTTCTCAGTTTTATATATATATATATATATATATATATATATCGTTGGCAATGCATAAAATGAACTAGTAACCGAAGTTTAGTTAGTCAAGGTGTATAGTATTGGACATAGATTTCCATTGCTGAAATGTCACGTTCCTTGTTTCTGAGATAAAAAAAATGAACCTATGATCACTTCAATCTGTTGATGGAAGAAAATCGATATTCATATTCACGAATTCTAAATCTTAACGCGTTTTCGAAAATGGTACATGGCAATATTAACTTGTCAGAAGATATGTAGTTTCCTTAAAACGAATTGTGTATTACCACATTAATTAAACTCGAAATGATTTATTTGGAAAACCATACACATTTTAGTATGATGGGCGGCAAATATTTTGCTAGGGTACGTACTTATAATTTATTGGCTAGCCTCAAGCATATACTACGTGTAAAATAATTTATTAGGACTTTATTCTTGAGTGAAAATGATGAAAACGACATGCTAGATCGCGAGAAAAACGAAATAGCAGAACGAAGAAAACGAAGTACGGAACGAGTTCGCTTCAACGAATACCGAACAACAACACGCTCATTGAACCTCTCAGTGGATTGCAACGTTTCCCACCAATGTAAATATTGTACGTAAACCCATTTTTGTTCCTCCTCTTAACGCTATTGAACAAAATCATGATGCCGAAACCCGGAAGCTAATCGACAAGAAAAATAACGTTCAACGCAAGCCACGACGACCTCGGGCACCCCAAGCAACCGAACAACGTGAACGACAGCGGCTGCTATAGAGAAGCTCAAGAATAAGCGAGGAGTAGTCCGACCCCCAATTACAAGGCTCATCAACGAGATAACAACAGCCATGAACCAACCTCCCGCGCAGCAAGGTGAGCTTAAAGATAAGATCACTCTTCTTGCATTAAAAAAAAAAAAAGATCTCTTTGGGAGCTTGACACGTTGAAAGCGAACCTTGTTGATGGGAACTACATAGAAGAGGAAATGGAAGCTAGCCTAGGTTATGAAGACTCCATCAGCATAGCCAGGTCGGGAGCTTTGAGGGAGTTACAGAGGCTATAGCAACAGAACAACGAAATAACCTCTTCGGCTTCGAACAACGCGTCACGTACAGAGGGACAAGGGATGAACGGTGCGACTGTCCCGAACGTGAAATTACCGAAGTTGGAGCTGAAGAACTTCAACGGAGATCTGGCGGGATGGCAGACATTCTGGGACCAATTTCACTCGTGTATCGACCAGAACCTCGTCTTGTCTCCCGTGGATAAGCTGAAGTACCTCAAGGTGCACCTGGTCGGCCGAGCTGAGGTAGTTATCAAAGGAATTCCTCTAACCGGTGACGACTAGGACACGGCCATAGAGCTGCTCAAAAAGAGATTGCATCAACCTTCTGTCATCGTGAATGACCACCTCTCACACCTCTTGAACATAAAGTCAATCGCGACGTCAGACGCAGTGAATGGACTCCGGAGACTCTATGACGATGTGGTGACCCGGATGGGGAGCCTAAAAAGCCTAGGAGTTGACTCTGACTCGTATGGGGTACTACTGCACAAGGCACTACAGAAGTCTCCCCCTCCAGAGCTCATTCTCAGATACAATCGCAGCTTGATTGTCGAAAAACGGCCGCTGAGCGAAGACAAAAATGAACTCAATAAACTTCTCGAATTCACTGACATCGAGGTGAAAACCAGAGAGAAGTGCCGCCATCTCACGCCCCACACATCACAACGGCCCACACCCGATTCAGATCGCCCAGAACGCCACTCCGAGAGAAGAGGATCGACGGCAGCATTGACCAGTGCCACGAAACCTGAACTGAGGCGCTGCGTGTTCTGCAGCTTTAACGAGCGCGACTTGGAGAACTGCACGTCGCCTCTGACGATCAAAGAAAAAAAAGGACAAGCTGAAAGTGGAAAACAAGTGCTTTCGGTACACTAAACAATTCCATCGCTCCAGAGAATGCAGATCCGCGCACAAACTTTCATGTGCGAAGTGCTCCGGGAAACACCTGGCCGTAATGTGTGAACCCGAGTGGGCGGCGACAAGGCAGCCTACTAACACCAGCTCAAATCCTCCTAAGTTTGTCGGCATTTCGAGCTCCAGTACGACAGCTCACAATCAAGTACTGCTTCAGACCGCCAGGATACGAGCAAGTGGTCAGACCTAAACATCCCTACGAGCACTGATCGACGGAGGGAGCCAACGAACCTTCATTCGTCGAGACACCTCTGAAAGGCTTGGATGTCGACTGGTCGGAGAGGAGGAGCTAACGATAGTCACTTTTAGTGACTCAGGGCGCGGAACTAAAAGAAACTGTCGTTGTGTGTAACTTGTACTCCGACGCCATCAGGGGCCCGCCGAGATCGTAGTCGAGGCTTTGGAGGTTCCGGAAATCCGCGGAGAGATCTTTACTCTTACTGATGGCGACATCATCAGAAACGTACGAAGACAAGGGATCAGACTCGCTGATCAACCTGTGGTGGACTGTCAAGGGAAGTGTGGAGTGAGCATGCTAATAGGAGCAGACTACTATCGGAAGGTCACCACCGGAAACGTTCGTCGCGTTAACCTGTCATTGACCACAGTGGAGACCATTTTCGGGTGGTCTCTACAGGGACCCATCAAGGTGAGCAACGCCGCCAACGTATGCTTGACGACGACCGTTTTCAAGATTCATGACGACGATAAACCTCCAAGGTTCGGCCATGGCGACACTCCCGCGAAGCCTATTAGGGACAATCGTAAACCATACGAGGACGAGAAACCTACGGTGAGGTTCGACGACCGTGGTGACACTCCTGCGAGGCCTATCAAGGGTGATCGCGATTCATACGACTTCTTTCCTGCGGGCCGCTCTCTTTCGACGTCGTCTCCGGTTGACTTTTACGGAAGGCCGGTTTAGGTGCTAACCGGAGAAAAAGTACATCAGCAAGTGGAAATGCTCCGGCGTAAGTACGAGGAGTCACAGAGGTGTAAGGCTTTCGAACAAGACATCTTAGAAAAGGAAGCTATGGGACCTCCCGAAGAAAGGGCCCCAATCGGGCTCGACCCCACTCCCAGGGGCGACAACGAGCCAATCACGTACAGACCATTTGACTACTTCGGAAGGCCAGTACAGGTACATACTCGGGAGAAGGCTGCTCAGGCGAAGGCACTGTACGAAAGGGTTCAGAGCATGATGAGGGAAAACAAGCGATTACACTGAGGCTAGAAGACCTCCTGAGGAGCAGACGTTTCACGGGCAGCCCCAAATGCCACAGAAAGGCGACATACCGCTGAGGGAGAGGGGAGACAGGGAGGAGGTGACACGTGAATCACCGCGCCGTCTTGTCACCCTCCGCCCCTACGATTACTTCAGCCGTCCGGTTCAGGTGCTGACCGGCGAAAAAGAGGCACAAGTCGAAGAGATGCTTCGGAAACAGTACGAGCAGTACCGGCAGCAGTTGAACAGCAGGAGGGACAGGAACAAGGAGGAAGCCGTTAGACGCCAGGTGGAGCTTGAAACGCCAGCTTCGGGAAGGGTTACTTCGTCGCCTGTTGACCATTTTGGAAGATCAGCCCAGACGCTTTCTGGAGAGAAATCTGGCAAACAGACGGAGTTCTTGCGACGGCCGTACGAGAGGGCCGAATCAATTAGGAGCATTCAGGAGCTGAGGAGAAGGCCCGTCGAAAAACTGGGCAGGTCTCCTCGCGAGCACAAACACAAACATAGCCACGGGCAAGAAGAAGCCATGGACTACGGGTCCTCCAGGGAGTCGAGGGGACCAGCCGCGGAAGAAACTAGTGGAAGATTGCGCTTGAGTAAGGAGGAGATGGGGTTGACGAGCAAGCTTACACCAGATGACAGGGAGAGCTACATGAAGGATCTGCGCAAGGCCCGAATGAAGGAAGAGACTGGTCCCGTGAGAGCGAACCAATTCCTGAGCCGGTACTAAAACACCTGGAAAAGTAGAGCGTCTTATTGTTGAATTAACAGCGCAAATACGACAGGAAGGAGAGATAAGGGAGACAGGATAGAGCGCTGAACTAACAACTGACGTTTAATAAAAAGAGAAAGAGAAAGAAGAACCGAAGAATGCTTTTAAAACATGCATAAAGAAAACCCGCAAAAACATACGCTATAGCTTGAGTAGCCTGAAAATGAATTGCTAAGAATACCAAGCTTTAAGCTGGTCGCTTAAATGACTTGTTGAAATCGATTGAGTCCTGGGACGACGTGAATTGAAATTCCGGTAGAAAAAAGAAAGAGGAAGTTTACGTTTAAAATATTCACCGAATCTAAGGACCGTTAAAGATCGCGACTTAAAAAGTAAAGTTCTTTTTGTGACAAGGCCACGGACGGCGCGCTTAGGCAGGCATCCCCACAGGACAGAATAACCTGTGCCTCGTAAAGCTCGCGAGTTCGTCGTTCCCCTAAACGTTTCAGGATTTTTGTTTTCCTGAACAAGGCGGAGCACTGGCAGTCCCTGACATGTATGGCAAAGTGGCCTGATGGCGACGACTTTAGTGACACGGCATGTTCTCTTAGACGATCGTTGACACACCTTCCTGTCTGACCCACATACACTTTCCCACAAGTAAACGGTATTTCGTAAACGACCGCACATTGGCATTCGACGTATCTTTGTTGATGTTGAACTCCGCACCCATCTTGCTGCTGCTGCTTGTTGTTAATTTTCGGACACAACTTCTTTAGTTTGTCCGGTGCAGACAACACGACTTTGACGTTAGATTTCGATGCAATCTTCTTAAGGTTGTGGGAAATGCGGTGAATGTATGGAAGCACAGCCGGTCGGATATTTGTGTCCCTTTGTATCGTCTGTCGTCCCCGTGTGGTGATAATAGACTCGGCGACGTCATACAAGATGGAACTCGGGTAGCCAGAATCTTGAAGACGCTGCACTTGATCATGAAAGCTTTCCCCCGCTGAATGTACACAGGATTTCTTTAGCGCCGCATTTAGGGAGTTTTTTACAATTCCTCTCTTAATAATCTTCGAATGTGCCGAATCGTATTGCAGGAGGCCTTTCTTGGACCTTGGGGAGTACTTCCAACAAGTATGATGTTCAAAGAAAGACAGTCGTAGATCCAAGAATTGAAGGACGGTGTTAACAGGTAACTCATGTGTGAACTTGAGCCCTTGTCCTTTTTCAAAGAAGGTGGATTGTATGGTGTCAAATATTTGTAATTCGTTGTCTGCCGGACGTTGTGTGAGGAGAACCAGGTAGTCGTCCACGTACCTAAAAATACGGGAAACTTGGCCGATGGGGAGGGCATTAGCAATTGCCCGATCACACTGCGATAGAAAAATATCGCAGAGGACCGGAGCCACGCACGACCATATACAAATTCCTTTCTTTTGCAGGTAAGTCTTGCCCTCAAACGCAACGACCGTGGCAGAAAGGTAGAATTGCAAAAGTTCTAGAAATGATTCTTCCGAAATTCCTCAGTCGTTTTGAAAGGACGTGGTTCCCTTTGCCTCAATAGACTCTTTGACGGTTGCAAATAATTTTGAATGCGGGATCGAATAAAACAGGTCTTCAACATCGAGCGAAAATCCGTACCTGACTGTCGATGTATCCTGCTGAAGGTACTGTATAACCTCCTCGGAGTTTGGTATCAGAAATGGATCATTCAGTACGAGGTTAGAAAGTTGACGAAGTAAGAAGCGTGACATGAACCCTTGCCATGAACCCTTTTCAGTGACAACGACCCGAAAAGGACAACCGTCCTTGTGGGTTTTGGCTGTAAAAAACATGTCTAAATGATCTTTTTTGGTAGTCGATATCAGCTTCTTCATTTGCATCAACTCAAGCCTGGTGCACAGTTGGAGCGCCATGGCCTTCACCTTTTTGGTTTTGACTTCTAGATGGTTAAAGTTCTTGTCTATGGCTACTCCTGCCTTTTCCAGGTAGTTTGTCCTCGATATAACCACAAAGCCCCCTTCCTTATCAGACACCAGCAGGTTTAAGTCGTTTGCGATGAAGTATTCAACTAAACGAGACATGTTCATCTTCTTTCGACTGCTATCTGGCATAGATCGTAAGAGCACGTCGACACTGTCCTCAATACATCGGGTTCTTTCACTTTCGTGAGCCTTATTAGCTACGTCATGGATGTTAGACAACAGCTGAACTCTCTGGCGTTTTGGGGCTGTGCAAAACTTCGGTCCTTTTTCAAGTATCTTGCTTAATTCTACGGGTAGAATGGTGTCACGCTTCCTACTTCGTCACCTTTCTAACCTCGTACTGAATGATCCATTTCTGATACCAAACTCCGAGGAGGTTATACAGTACCTTCAGCAGGATACATCGACAGTCAGGTACGGATTTTCGCTCGATGTTGAA
The DNA here is from genome assembly GCF_016920785.2 of Ixodes scapularis. Taxonomy (NCBI): domain Eukaryota; kingdom Metazoa; phylum Arthropoda; class Arachnida; order Ixodida; family Ixodidae; genus Ixodes; species Ixodes scapularis. Next base: position 164,842,861 of record NW_024609868.1, on the reverse strand, counting down.
GACCTGTTTTATTCGATCCCGCATTCAAAATTATTTGCAGCCGTCAAAGAGTCTATTGAGGCAAAGGGAACCACGTCCTTTCAAAACGACTGTGGAATTTCGGAAGAATCATTTCTAGAACTTTTGCAATTCTACCTTTCTGCCACAGTCGTTGCGTTTGAGGGCAAGACTTACCTGCGAAAGAAAGGAATTTGTATAGGGTCGTGCGTGGCTCCGGTCCTCTGCGATATTTTTCTATCGCAGTGTGATCGGGCAATTGCTAATGCCCTCCCCATCGGCCAAGTTTCCCGTATTTTTAGGTACGTGGACGACTACCTGGTTCTCCTCACACAACGTCCGGCAGACAACGAATTACAAATATTTGACACCATACAATCCACCTTCTTTGAAAAAGGACAAGGGCTCAAGTTCACACATGAGTTACCTGTTAACACCGTCCTTCAACTCTTGGATCTACGACTGTCTTTCTTTGAACATCATACTTGTTGGAAGTACTCCCCAAGGTCCAAGAAAGGCCTCCTGCAATACGATTCGGCACATTCGAAGATTATTAAGAGAGGAATTGTAAAAAACTCCCTAAATGCGGCGCTAAAGAAATCCTGTGTACATTCAGCGGGGGGAAGCTTTCATGATCAAGTGCAGCGTCTTCAAGATTCTGGCTACCCGAGTTCCATCTTGTATGACGTCGCCGAGTCTATTATCACCACACGGGGACGACAGACGATACAAAGGGACACAAATATCCGACCGGCTGTGCTTCCATACATTCACCGCATTTCCCACAACCTTAAGAAGATTGCATCGAAATATAACGTCAAAGTCGTGTTGTCTGCACCGGACAAACTAAAGAAGTTGTGTCCGAAAATTAACAACAAGCAGCAGCAGCAAGATGGGTGCGGAGTTCAACATCAACAAAGATACGTCGAATGCCAATGTGCGGTCGTTTACGAAATACCGTTTACTTGTGGGAAAGTGTATGTGGGTCAGACAGGAAGGTGTGTCAACGATCGTCTAAGAGAACATGCCGTGTCACTAAAGTCGTCGCCATCAGGCCACTTTGCCATACATGTCAGGGACTGCCAGTGCTCCGCCTTGTTCAGGAAAACAAAAATCCTGAAACGTTTAGGGGAACGACGAACTCGCGAGCTCTACGAGGCACAGGTTATTCTGTCCTGTGGGGATGCCTGCGTAAGCGCGCCGTCCGTGGCCTTGTCACAAAAAGAACTTTACTTTTTAAATCGCGATCTTTAACGGTCCTTAGATTCGGTGAATATTTTAAACGTAAACTTCCTCTTTCTTTTTTCTACCGGAATTTCAATTCACGTCGTCCCAGGACTCAATCGATTTCAACAAGTCATTTAAGCGACCAGCTTAAAGCTTGGTATTCTTAGCAATTCATTTTCAGGCTACTCAAGCTATAGCGTATGTTTTTGCGGGTTTTCTTTATGCATGTTTTAAAAGCATTCTTCGGTTCTTCTTTCTCTTTCTCTTTTTATTAAACGTCAGTTGTTAGTTCAGCGCTCTATCCTGTCTCCCTTATCTCTCCTTCCTGTCGTATTTGCGCTGTTAATTCAACAATATGATCAACCTACTAGCCCACCAGATGATTGTGAGTAGAGCGTCCCAGCACACAAAGTCCCTTGACAAGAAACCGGCAAGTGATGCCCTGAACGAAGACAACGTCGACGACAAGGACAACTACGATTGGTCCTACGACCAGACGTGCCTACACGACCGAAAACAAGGAACTTCCTTTTAAGGCGCCAACATTTTCTCCAACTGAGGCTCCAGGACAGTGTCCGGGACAGTGTCCGGGCCAGGATTAGACTCAACATCACCAGATTGCATCAACAATGACAAAATAACTCTGGCGCACTCGCACGTCATGTAATAAAGCATTCTTGAGCACGGGAGCACTACAAGACACAGGTTGTTAGACCTCTTAGAGTGTAAAGAATAGCGTTTACAAACCTGTAACAAGCAAAACATCGTGGTATCAGCCGTGACGGTCGTGACCAAGCTCCCGTGCCCACTGAAACGCCGGCGGCAAGCGCCGGGGTCTTGTGCTAAGAAAGAAGGGGGTGTCACTGCGTAGCCCGTTGACGTCATATCCGTTCCAGGACCCGTGATTGTGCGGTACTGCTGATGGCTTGCCCATGTCGCTGGCAGTAGAAACGGCGCCCGTAGATGACTTGCAGATGTCGAGATGACAGTTTTGCAATTCGTGATGTTGTGGACTGCTCTGGACGGCGATGGGAAGCCGAGAAAAATCCACACAAGCGGAAACTGTAACAAGGAAAACATCGTGGTATCAGCCGTGACGGTCGTGACCAAGCTGCCGTGCCCACTTTTCCTTCTAGCCTTCTATAGTCCCTTGCAACCTAAGAGCGAAGGGCGAAGGTAAGACGGGCCGGAGAGGAGGAAGCAGACGGAACGCTAAAGAGAGAAGGAGGTTTCTCCCTCTCTCCTCCAGCGTTCCGTCTGCTTCCTCCTCCCTGGCCCGTCTTACCCTCGCCCTTCGTTCTTAGGTTGCAACGGACTATAGTGTACCGCAATTGTTGATAGAAGCTGAAATCACCAAGCAACTGAAAGACACCGATGGCACTGCCACCGCACGAGAAATTAACATAGCAACAAGAGATAGCATGCAGACGAGATAGAAATAGCATGCTATCGACTCAGCCCGATCGTGATTCAGAACTGCACACTTTTGCTGCACATGTATTGCTTCTGGGCTTTTTTCTAGAGTAACCGTTATGTTTGGCTGTTAAGATATTTTACCAAACTATTTGACTGGGGAAAATACCTCAGGCCCAAATAATTGAGACGATGACAAGCATTGGTAGGCGGTTGCGAAGCGTAACGATGAGTCACATCGGCGGGCTTCTAAACACGGAGAAAACACAGTCTGGTTTGTATGACAGCGTCCATAGTACTGTCGTCCTCATAACATATCTGACTGTTAGTTCAACCTCTCTCGTCCAGGCACAGCCATTAGTAGATATATGTTTGGGGTCGCTTGGTTGTTTCAAGTACCACAGCCCTCAACTTGAAACGACCCCTAGCATACTCCCAAGGGCAGAGCATAAAAATAAGGAACCCTCTTACCTCAGTGCAAACGTGTTCAAAGAAACAGGGGATACCCTTGAATATATAATTTAGGAAATACAAAAACATCGTACACAGCCTTAATCTTCCAAGGACAGGTGCACACCAAACCTTGTTCTAAAGAAGAAATAATTAAGAATAAACTTCTTCCGTTTTCAGTTTGCAGTGAAAACATAAGGAAGACATATTCAACACATTTACATCCATCATTACTGTTATTGATTATTTCAGTATAAACTTTCATACCCTCCAGTCAAAACTATTTCACTAGTGACCCATAAAGGCACGCAATTATTCCATCAAAAGTTTTCACACTTCCAAATACGGATCCCTACTTTTTGCAAGGTTCGCAACAAACCAATGCATTAAAAATTAAACTAATATGAATGCTGCAGAAAAATAAGAACAGGTATTTAGCTGTGTCAAAGCATTTGATCAAATGTAATCGGCCGCCGCTCTCGTGTCAGGCGTTACCGGAAACGGGGAGGGGGAGGGGGGGGGGGAGGCTGCGGCCGCTTCACGAGGGCGCGCTCGGCAACCTCGGCGGTTGCAAAACGTGGAAGTCCACGCCAGTACACCGCAAGCGAACTAAGGGAGCAGAAAAACGACAGTCATGTTTTCGCATTCATAACTCATGAAAAGCGCTTAGGTGTCCTGGGATTTTTTTTTTTACTTATTCACCAGTTAATTAATGTTCGTTTGGGGTTATTTGTATTAGGGGTTACCAGTAATGACCCAGATGTCATGGCATTTACTTCACGGGCAGTTCAAATTTTTCAATCCTCGAGAAAGTGCAAAGAGAACATCACTTTTTTTTTTAGCAGCTTTCCAGGCTTCCATAGGTTGCAAGCTGCCAGCCAAGCTGAGTCAAGCCAGTCAGCCTGCGGAAAATGTCCTGTGACTCTTACGGACATAAAGACCAATATATTATGTTCACCTGCAACAAGCCAAAACCAAGAGCAAAGCAAATGATAGATCTTTTTTTCGATTAATCCGTTTATTTTGATGATAACATACGTACAAGCCGCACACTACAGTACAACCAATAGTGCGGCGTATCTTAGATTGAGTACTTTCTTATACCAACCGAGCTTACATATAAAAAAATACATTTAGTATATTGAGTAGGACCAAAATGTTTGCTGTGAGGCATCCTGTATTTCACAAAACATTACCAGATATCACACACAAAATTAGTGCAGGGTAGGACAGTGCAGAAATTATGAATTGGTAGGTGATTTATGGTTGGTATTTATTTAATTAATTGATCAGTTAAAGAGAAAAATACGAATGTTCATAAGATAGTCAAATTAATACAAAATTCTGAATATTACATTATATATACAATAGTAAGGGTGCAGGCGAGCTGGTGGATGTTAACCATGTTGAATATACATGGTTAACATGGTGTATATATATATGTATATATATATATATATATATATATTTTTTTTTTGGGGGTGGACAGAGGGAAAGCTGTACTGTTGAACTTTGCACCGTTTTACGTTAAGTGCGTGTCATCCTTTCGTCGAGAAGGAAAGGAAAACAATTTAATAAAAAAAAAAAAAAAGTTTTTTTTTTTTTTTTTGTGTTTGTGGATCCTTGTTACTTTGGAAGAGGTAATGGTCCTTTTGTTATATTTTGGGGGAGATTGCTGAGTTATCTTTGTGAATCGGCATGAAGGCCGTCCATAGCGCTAGTTTGGAATTACAGGGTTTGGCGTTTGGACTGTTTAGAGGTTGTCCCTTTGTGTTGGTAGTGACTGTCTGGAGGGTTTGGCGGTTGAACTGGTTAGAGTTGCCCCTTTGTGTTGGTGGTGGGCTGTTTGTGGACTATATAAGGAGGAGGACTGAATAAACCTGGTAGCTGAGTTTGAGACGTCGTCCTGTCCCGTTCTGTTTCTTCGACTTTTATGTTTTTCTACCCCAGTCTCAGGTATATTCAACATGATTACATTATATAATTGGGAAATGTAATTGCAGCAATTCCGATCTTAATAGCAACGCAGGAACCAAACATAAATGTAAAGCCTTTTTTATTTTTTCTGATGTGTTTGGCATACAATCAAACGCCGCAGGTCGGTGACCGAAGTTGAATTCAAGTTTTCACCTAATAAATAATAATATACTTCCGTAATATCCCGGTGGAGCGCCTAAACCACTTTCTCTGAAAGCTAGGTTAAACTAGACTTGGGCGCTTGTCCCTTCAAATCGGGCGCGCAACAAATAAGTTGCAGAATTCCCAAGTTTGAGAGATGTTGCTTGTAGATGCTTGATTAAAGTGGGCGCTTCCGAAGTATCTAACGGTGATTGAATTACACTACTAAAAATATTATTCAACAGAAAGTTCAGCTTACTCCCTCTAATGGCCTTTGGGGTGACAGCACCTGCATAATCATTGCTTTGAAAATATTAGTTCTGATAGCATTTCTAAAACATAAGGCAACCTTCCATCAACCTAAAGTCAAGGCAGGTTTCCTCTAGTACCCGTTATTGTATGGCTGCCATGAAGGACAAACACCGGCAGACTAGTCAATACAGACTGCCATTTCAGTTCACTCATCCTTACGATACATGTCAGCTTCAGCCGGACAAGGGCGGCACCTAGCAGAAATATTTAGACGGCACTGTAGTTTATATTATGCAAAGAATCACATAATATATTAGATAAAACACTAACAACTACAATTAGCAACAAGGAATATTGGGCAGTTGCCTTTTTGCATTTCTCTTGCTGCTGACTGCTAGACAGAATGATACAACTCACGAGTTCTACAAGACATGATCATTGATTGGCTGTCATCCTGCAAAATGCGACCTTCTTCGCGTACCCTACCCTACTGAAAAAAAACCATATGAAGTTATACCGGATAGTACCGGTTCATACCGGTCCAGTATATTTAGTCCGGAGGCCCGGTAGCATCATACCGGCGTTTTGAGTAGTTCTACCGGGACCGGTATACGTTGTCCGGGGTCCCGGTGACGAAATCCCGGCGGCCCGGGGTGTTTCACCATGACCGGTTTGCTTAGTCCGGAGCCCCGGGAGCTTGATAGCGGTGGTCCTCTCTAGTGTACCGGACTGTGGCTTTAGTCGTACCAGGTATTACCGGAACTCCAGGAAAGCAAAGCGGTCGCCCGGTGCGCTAAGCCAATGAACCAGATCGTCACAGCGGTCACCCGGTAACTCTACCGATAAGTGGGAAAGCTGTGGCGGTTTATTAGCTCGTCATACCGGCGAAGAGGCATAACTAAAACGATAAGGCCGGTGACTGGCGAAAAACGGAAATGTTTTATTGCACCTGATTTTGACGAATTTGAAGCAAATTCGGAACAAGAAAATAAAAATATATTAATAAAAGTGCAGCACGCAATAAAAATGTTTGCGATTGTAGTTTTTGTATAAAATAAAAATAAAAGGATATATATCACATGTAAAAAAAATGAATATTCACAGATCTTTATTAAAAACCCTACCCCCCCCAAAAAAAAAAAGAAAAGAAAAAGAAACAGTGCAAAACAAATCTGGAATCTGAAAAAACGGTTTGCATAAACCAGGAAAAGTACCGGATTTAAAAAAAAAACGGTTTAACAGCTTGGGTTTATATCGGGAAATATACCAGGAAAAAAAAAAAACGCTCTGCATAAACCAGCCTGCAACCCAAGCCCTACTAAACCTCCATGCAGCTCCGGAAATCTATACCATTTAGTACAGCGGGCTTTCGTCGAAAACACTCTTTTTTTCTTTCAGTGTTAATCACAAAAAAGAAATGTAAATATCGCCAAATGCCTCAACAAAACAAAATGTTCGAAAAAGACGCAATGCCCTATTGGGAATTGATTATTGAACCCACTACCGCGGCGTCAGAGGTGTTACCACTCCCCTTAGAAGTCGGGTTTTGAAAGTTAGTATTCTACGAGTTCTAAAACGCATTGACTTCGAAGACTGATATTCTAAGAGCCACTGATCGTAGTAATCGCATTCCAAAGACGTCGTGCTGCCGTTGCTTGTTTTTCTCCGCCAGGTCCTGTAGGGATGAGGCCAGGGCTGGGGGATTCGTCGCCGGAAACGTAAAGGAACCAAACAAACCACATGAGGCTAGCAGACGCATTTCGTGGGTGCCGACGACTTGCGAGATACGGTCCAAACAGCCCGAGTGGGGACCTTGCTTCCGAGAAGGCTGAGTATTCCTTCCGGCGGGCATACAATCTTAGACAGCATGCTTGTGGCTGATGCGAATCGAAGGTGGATAACAAGACAACCAATCCACAGCAAATAGGTCGAGCACGGCACATGGGACAACGGTGGTCGCCGCCATGTTTAAGGAAAACGAAGCTAAGCCGGCCAAGCTTTGGTTTAGCACACAACGTGTACTAAACCAAAGCTAATAGTAGTACTAAACCAAAGTACAACGTGCTTTATTGCAAATAATTAAATAAATATGAAAATAGTTTATTTTTACATTTGGAAGTTCAAATGTAAGTCGACATACCAAGCACATTCACGTTGCGTCAAATGAGGTCGTCCTAACCATAGTGGTCGAACCAACAAACGTCGCCGCATCGCCATCGCTACCGTAACAAAGCTCAAAAACAAAGTGAATGACAAACTTCATCGAAGACCGTTCTTGGAAAAAAAAAGGGTCCCAGGTGGCCGGCGTGCCCATGGAGCCAACTGTGGATTTGAGTCCAATTGGTGAGTGCTCGCCCATTCGTTTCATTTTTTCAGTCCTTTCTTTTCGGAGCGTTTATGTCGTGTTCTTGTGTGTGCAGGCAGCGTGAAAGCGAACGTGTGCGGCTTCTTGCCGCACACGTGCTTTGCGAATTGGATGACCCTCGAGCTTTTGCCGAGGAAGTCCCGGAACCGACCTGTCACTGAGCGAGCAGTTAGCTTGCAGGAACACACCCAGAGGCAAACGTCCCACCGAAAGCGCGGGAAGGGGGTGGGCGGACTTGGGTTTCTTTTTTTATATATTACCGGCCGCCGTGGGGCGGCCAAGGTAGGAGTGATACATGGATCAAGTTTTACGAAAAAAGCAAGCACAAAGCGTGGCAGCGCAGCAAAAAAAAAAAAAAAATTACATATATGATCACGAACACACAAAGAGCAGAAAAATATTCGTTTGAGGGGTATCAAGGCCTGAAACCTCAAAACTCTGGTAATTCGTTTATCAACGCTAGAAACAACGTTAGACAATTTGAAGAGACATTTTGTTCGGGTAAAGCATTCCAGGCATGGAGAGTACGAGGAAAATAAGAGTATTTGTAACAGTCGGTCCTGCGCTTTATTTCAGTGATTGATTTACTGTGTTTATTTCTTTTGAACCTAGATGTGTTGAAGTGAAAGTAATCTAGATAATCTAAGTTGCAGCTCCCATTTATTAGATTAAAAATAAATTTCAGTCGATTGATCTTTCTACGTGTTTCTAATACCGGAAGGCCGGCCTGTACATAAAGCTCCGAAATCGAGGTGTTTCTGCCATACTTGTTAAATATAAATCTTAATGCCTTCTTCTTAATTCTTTCTAATTTGTTAATATTACATTTTGTGTAAGGATCCCACATAGCGTCGGCATACTCGAGTATAGATCTAACAAACGTTTTGTACGCCATTAGTTTCGTTTTGCTCGAGCAGTCCTTCAGTTTCCTTTTTAATGCCCATAATTTATTCATTGCTTTTCGGGAGATAAAGTCAATATGTGAGTTCCAACGCAGATCTGAAGTTATGATTAATCCTAGGTATTTGTATTCACATACAGTATTTAAAGCGGTTCCTTGAAGAGTATAATTAAAATTCAGTGTTTTTTTTTTTTCCTAGTTATCGTCATATGTTAACATTTTTGGTTATTTAGAGACATTTGCCAATCATTACACCATTCTGAGATCATTTCTAAACTCTTGTTTAAGACTACATGGTCATTTGAGCATTTGACTTGCTTATAAATTATACAATCATCGGCAAATAAGCGAATTTGAACAGATCTGTCCACTGTAATGTCATTTATAAAAATTAGAAAAAGTAGGGGTGCCAGAACAGATCCCTGAGGAACTCCAGATTCTACTTTTGATCTGGATGAGCGGGAATCCTGTGTTTGTACAATCTGTTTTCTGTTATTTAAATATGCTTCTAACCATTTTAATATATGTTCATTGTTTAATAAGGATCTCAGCCTGAAGAGTAGTTTTCCGTGAGGCACGCGGTCGAACGCTTTTGCAAAATCTATAAAAAATACGTCCGTCTAATATCCGGAGTCAATTGACTTTGCGAAATCATTCACAGTGAGCACCAGTTGCGTAACTGTAGATAAATTACGTCTAAAAACGTGCTAATCTTTATTGAAAAAGTTATTCTCTTCAAGAAAAGAGACAATATGTTTCAACAAAATATGCTCAATCAATTTTGTACAGCTGCTCAAAATTGATACTGGGCGGTAGTTATTAACATGATGGGAATCTCCTGCTTTGAATATCGGAACTATTTTAGCAGCTTTCCAATCGTCGGGGATTTGCCCTAATTCAATCGACTTATTAAAAATTATAAGCAAGAAATTTGAGCAGGATTCCGCATACCGTCTCAAGAAAATGTTTGGGATCATGTCTGGTCCTACAGATTTTTTAGTATCAAAGTTAAGCAATGCTGCAAAAATGCCTTCTTGAGATATTGTAACACTCGGAATGCTTTTCGGTGAGAATTCTATAGCTGGATTTTGGTTATTATCCGTGGTATACACGGATGAGAAGTATTCGTTGAATGAGCTGGCAATTTCTAATGGATCATCAATTCCTGTTCCGTTATATGTTATGGTATTAATTGGCTGTTTTGATTTGATCATATAGCGCCAAAATTTAATGGGATCGGATACCAAAAATTTATCTAAGGTCACATTATGGAAATATCGTTTTGACTCCTGAATCATTGACCTTAATTGCTTTCGAAGTTGTGTTATTCTAGGTTTGTCTGTTCTTTGGTTTTGAATTCTAATTCTGTTTATTTCACGTTTGAGATGCAAAACCTCTCGAGTAATCCAATGATTATTTTTTCGTATTCGTTTGCAACGTGTCGGTATAAACCTTTCTATACAGTACAGAACAGAATTTTTAAATGACAGCCACATATCGTTAATATCTAATGCACGTTCACTTTGTTCACAAAAACTGTCAAATGATAATTCAAGGTGATCTAAAATGCTTTCGTCTAACGCTCTAGTGTAATCAGGCACTTTGATCAATCGGTCTGCTTTTTTAGTATGAAGCTCTCCGGCACATTTACACCAAACCAAATGGTGGTCAGATATTCCCTCTCTAACTTGGCAAGTGAACGCTTTACCCATTAACTCCTGAGATATAAATACGAGATCAAGGATATTATTGGTTGTACTTGAAGTTCTCGTGCGACATGAAACAATTTGCGTCAAATCATTATCAAATGCCATATCAACCAAAAGTTCTGAGTGCTTGCAATTAAAGCTTAAAGGTGTTAAATTTTCCCAGTTGATGTTGGGTACGTTAAAATCACCTGCGATTACAATGTTTGAAAAACGTCGTCTTTGCAGATTTACAAAGTCGTATAGTTTTTCTAATACGCTTTCAGAAGCATTTGGCGGTCGGTAGATAGCCCCGAGGAGAGTCGGACTGTTATGAATACGCAGCTTGACCCAGATCGATTCGATTTTTAGGGTATCGTGAATTAATGTTGCATCGATATTATTTTTAAGAACTATTGCCACTCCTCCCCCTCTCGTATCCCGGTCTTTTCGGAAAATTTTATGTGTTGGTGGAATGATTTCGTTATCGGTAATATTATCGTGCAACCATGTTTCTGTTACTACAACTATATCAGGATCATCGGACAATAACATGTGTTCTAGTTCAGCAGTTTTATTTACTACGCTTCTGGCGTTTACATCGATAAGAGTGAACGAACGAGATCTTGAGCACTGTTGTCATTCGTTGTTAAACTGGGCGTGTCTGTCGTCTCGTTGCCTCGAGTTGATCAGAATACGGGCGTTTTTCACGAGATCCCACTGAGAGCATTCAACTTACCGAATCTTAGCACGACTTTCTCGCCTTTGTCACGGTCTTCTTTAGCACTATTCCAGAGAAACTTCCTTTTTTGTCTGATATGAATCGAAAAGTCTTCAGATATTGATATTTTGGTTTCCTTAAGTTTCCGCGCATTTCTCAGGATGTTTTATTTTACATTATAGTTAGGGCTCCGTGATTTCGGAGTTTATTTTCCGTGAAATTCGGAGGGTGTTTTTCGGAGTTTACTTTTAACGAAAATTCGGTGTTTATCGGAGTTCATTTTTCTTAAATCCCGAATTCTCCGAAATTTGGAGATTGCTTTCGCAGTGTTTCCCATAAAAAAAATAATAATACCCGGATGCAAACGTATGCCAGATAAAAAATAAAACGCGCTTGTCTCAATTAAGATTTCTTCAGTTGAATTTGGCGTTGGTGTCATTGGAAATACTATTTTGTCCCACGACAAAAGTAGCACACAAGTGTGGCTTCGATAAACGTCGATACCTTAAAATCTATAAACTGCCGGAGATAGCCGCAAGGAAGCTCGTAATCATCCCATCAATCAAGCCCGCGGCCGCGCGAGCTCGATTGATGGGATGACTATTTTATACAATATCTATGGTCCATAGCTTTCACTGTTACAGAAACATACCCTCTCCTTTCTCTAAATCCCAGATCCCATGGCCCAAACTGAAAACCAAAAGAGTGGCTTTTATCGTGACACGAACGGTACGATGACTTGTTTCCTTTTATTTATTCACTTTCCCACAGCGCCAGGGTGGCATTACAGTGGGGGGAAATTTTCATCAATGTGATACATTTAAGCAGTACAAAGGAGCATAACAGAACGCGCACATACATACCCCCTATACGGGAAACAAGAAAGAAAACACTTCTCACAATTCGGCAAAGAAAGCGACATTGTCCAAGATGTCAAAAACCTCCAAAGGCAATTGATTCCATTCGCTAATAGATTTGGTGAAAAACGAAGATCTAAACCTGTTTGTGTTACATTTATATTCACGTACCTTTCGTTCGTGATCGACACGATATAATGCGGGGGGAAAATGTAGTTTTCGCGCTGTATACCAATTCTGCAGTGATAAATGTTACGAAATAATTTTAACCGTAGTTTTTTAATTCTTTTTTCAAGAGACTCCCAGCCTAAGAATTCCTTCAGACTCGTCATGCTGAGTCGCCTGTTATAATTCCCGGGAACATATCTAGCCGCTAAGTTTTGACCTCTTTCAAGTTTATTTCTATCAACAGCAGTTGGTCGGTCTCAGACTGTACACGCATGCTCGAGAACAGACCTGATATAACCCTGAACCAATCTTGACGAGACCAGCCGTAAGACCCCGTTTTGACAACGGTCCCAGGCTTGAAAGATAATTAAGGTGTTATTTTCCCAGGACCATTCTTCCTGCGCCGCTCAAATTGTAAAAAAAAAAAGAAAATTGTTGTGGGGCACATAACAATTCGGAGTTTATCGGATAAATCCGAATTGACAAAACTTTTACCGGCGGGTGTTTTTCGGAGTTTTTCGGATTTATCCGAAAACACGGAGCCCTAATTATAGTCAAAGTGTTTCAATATTACCGGCCTTGATTTCCCCTTAGTCGGACTTCCAATCCTATGAATCCTCTCCACCCCAACATCTTTAATACCTAGTTTGTTTTCAAGAATCTCCGAGATGATAGCTTTTTCTAGATCCCGCTTAGTTTCGTTGAGATTTTCAGGAATTCCAAAAAATATTAAATTGTTTCTGCGTATTCGGTTTTCTAGGTCGTCTACTTTGTTCTCGAGCGAAGAAACTGTTTTAATGTGAGCACAGTACTCGAAAAAATGTCAAAATTTTTGAGACGCTCTTGAATGATTCAACGGTTTCTTCAATAGCACCTATAGTTTCTTCGACCTTCCTTTGAGTGAATTTTATTTTTTTTAATCGCCTCGAATATCTTATTTTGACCTACCAAAAGTTTTTGTAGGGTTTCTTCCGTATCTGGGCCTGGATTACTTTAAATATCTCCAGAGAGTAAGAGGAGATTACACAAATCAAAGCACTCAGCGAAAATGCACAGTAGCCGTTGTGGGTGCGGCAGCACAATGAGAAACAAATTGTTACTTCTCAATCCATAATGGCGTTTGCCACAAACCTGTACGATGAAAAGTGGTTTGAGCATGTTGTCGCGTAGGCTGCCACACCCACTGAACTGCTCGGGTTTCGGCGCCGTTGCTATAGGCTTCTCGGGGAGCTTTATCTCATGGATTGGTGGACGAGGCTTGAGTTCTACCAAGAGTAAAGCTATACGCACTACATACTGCACTTCGGCGGGGAATGGCTATGCGCACTACGCGGAGAACTTATGCCATTTGGGTCATTTCTTTCGAACGGCAAGTGTATCACTGGGGAGCTCGTTAACAACACCCCCCCCCCCCCCCCCCCCGGCCTGCGTGCACGCCGCGTCGCGGCGACAGTATGCGGCTGTTAATTACAAAACTTAACCAGTACACGCTGCTTCGCGGCATCCAGCCGGCAACCCAAGCCGCTCTGCCCCGATCGCACCTCCGGGAAGGGAGTCCCACACCATTTAGTTCTGAAAAGTTTCGTCGACAACATTCGTTTCTTTTTTCTTTTTCTTTTTTTTTCATTGTTTAGCTTAAAAAATAAATGTAAATATCGCCAAATGCTTCGACAAAACAAAATGTTCAACAAAAAAAATAGTTAAAACCTAGGCCCACCGCGGTTCGAACCCGCGTCCCCTTGCAAATAAAGCGGAAACCTTACCACTATGCTATGTCTATTTTTTTTTCCCCTTCATTCCATGGAAGTGGGTACGATGAGTATACAGAATATCTTTTAGGTCAATCTCTTATACATCATTGTTTTTACATCAAAAATGCTTTTGTATGTCGGAGAGTATTAAAGGTACCCATTCAGGTACAACAGTCTGGGTTTCATAAACACTTTTGGTGCGGGTAACAAGTTCAATGAAGTGAAGTCTTACAGTTTAGAGTGTAAGTTCCCGTTTTAATGTTTTATGCGGGACTTCCACATATTGTATATGAAAGCAGCATTAAAAGGTCATAAGGGAAGGCGTCTCTAGAGGACACAGGTAGGAAACGAATGGTAAAGAAAGTGATAGCGATATCCTTTTTAAAGTGCGTAGCAGAGCATCCCGAAAAAATACAGCATCCCAGCAGTGGATGAAAACGTGCTCAACTGTTTCTGGCGATTTACATTGCGTCCAATGTTCTGACCATGGAACAAATAAACGTTTTTGTCGAAGTCATGATTTTGTAGGTAATACTAAAAAAATGTTTAAAAAAGAAAGTTTGTGCTGCGGGTGCGATCCACATCTTTTTAAGTCGGCATAGGGCATCGCAACTGGATGCACCGTCAGCCACCGTTCGGTAAATTGGTACAAGAAACAGGACACTTAAAAGATCTCTTGCCAACTTTTTTATCGTTACATATATTTCCACACAAAAACGGCGAACACCCTACGCAGCCTTTGTATATTTGTCCGGGCACAATGCAGTACCTGTAAAACGTACCACAGTTCAGCCGCCAAAAATAAGTTACAGACTGTGGAACGGGCGATAATTGACAATTTCCTGTGGGACCAGCCTTTCGCTCGCTTTTCCAAATCGTTCGCCGCTCCAGACCAATAGGTGCTGCTGTTCCGGAAGTACCTTAAGGGCACTCCGAGATAGCCGCAAGGAATACAACTCCACTGCATGTCTTCGTATTGTTCAGGTGTCGTGGCCCACGCTCCATGCCACAATACTCTGCACTTCTCCAAATTCACTGAAGCCCCAGTAACCTCACAAAAGTTACGTGTGAGTTTAACAGCCTTGGTCACACTTTTCTTATCTTTGCAAAAGTAGGCAATATCGTCTTCATAAGCCAGAACCTTAATTTTGGTTTCACATAGAGTAAAACCGTGGACGTCTCTACATATAATTATACTTTGGCATAAGGATTCCAAGTACAAAGTAAACAGTAAAGGAGAAAGGGGGCAGCCCTGCCGAACTGAAGTACGCGATGGGATTCTCTGTGACACTGTTATTTATGATTAAACTTGTGGAACATTTGCGATAAGACATTTGAACACCCTGAAAAAAACAGCATCTCTAATACTAACGCGCGACAAAATCATGAACAGAACGGTATGACAAATACGGTCAAATGCTTTCGCTAGATCAACTTGGAGTATCGCAGTTTGGTCGTTATTACTCGTGACGCACTCTAGTACACTTCTCGCAATGTGAACATTGCTCTGTATAGCACTCCCACGAATACCACGCGTCTGGTGATCACCGAGTAAATAAAAAATAACATGTTGTAATCTGTTAGTCAAAACTTTTGCGAAGACCTTATAAACTACATTGCATAACGTTATGGGCCGATAACCACTCACGTGCAAAAGTGTTTTTGTCGTCAGTCTTCGGTATGAGAATAGTATGAGTATGCAAAAAAGAGGGGGGTAACGAGTTTGCCTTGTAAGCGCCTCTTGAAAGATCTCTAACTAAATGGGAGCTAAAACATTTTTACAGAGTTTATAAAATTCCCCTGTGATACTATCCGGACCAGGAGATTTTCCTTTCGGAAAGTCATCAATGGCTTTTTCTATTTCTTGTAAACTGATGGGTTCCTCTAGCCCCTTTCTGCACTCCTCATCTAATTGCGGAGCACTTTTCCTAAACATCTTCCAGTAATGTTCAAGAAAGACGAGGGCTATGGTTTCGTTATCTGTGATTATCAAGTTATTATCTTCTATATCCGTAATATCCTTAGTTATGGCATACCTTTTCTCCTCCTCCATTGCTCTCTTTGTAGGCTGTTCTCCCATAAGACACTTTTCTGTGCGCGTCCGCACAACAGCTCCTTGGTAACGTTCCTGGTACAATGTATCTAATTCGGCTTTCATGCGAGTTATGTCTTCAAACCCCTGTCCGGGGTTTGTACATTCAAGTTCGACCAAGACGCGCAAATTACGTAACAGTGCTTTTTCTGTTTCTGACTTCTCAAATTTCAGAATACCGCTTCTCAATTGCTGTTTTAAATCGTGCTTATATAGTTCCCATTTAACACAAATGTGCTCAGACATTTCTCCTACTTTTTTTAAGAAGTCTTATGAGGTGACCAATAAATTTTGTCTTTTAGTAGTTGGCAGTTGAGTTTCCATAGCTTCCAGTTTATCGCCTTTTTTCTTATCTTCTTCCCTGCTGTTAACGAGACCACACAGCGATCGGTGAAAAATACTGGATCCAGGCTAGTCAGTTGATAAGGTCTACGGAACGGTAAATTCTATCTAGGCGTGCGTGAGAGGAGTTCTGAAAATGCGTAAACTGCAGTTGCTTTCCTCCTTGTTGAAATGAGGCTGCGTCAAACATATTGCTCTCGTCAACCATATTCAGCAGTATTTGCGCGCTTTTGCCGATACGCGATTTAGTATAGGCGTCGTGTCTGCTTCCTCACAGACACAGTTGAAATCTCCTAGAAGAGCTACCAATTTGTTACAAATTAAATAGGGCCGAAGATGATGAAAGTACGGTATTCTTTGATTAACGTCATTTGGTGCGTAAGCACATATTAGACGCCAATATACGTCAGTAGCTCGAAAGTCGTACATAATGAAGCGCCCGCAAAGATCTGCCGTGCCCATTAATTCAGTTAACTGAAAATACTTGTTAATAAACAGCATGACACCGTCAGAGATACCAACAGCATGGCTAACACATATTTTATATTGATGGATGAAAATATTCAGGGCATCTTCTATGTGTTCCTCTGTTGACGGTTTTGCTTCTTAAAGTGCCACAAAGTCAAAATCCTTATCGTCAAGGGGGCGCTTTAAATGATATTGCTTTTTGAGGGAATTGAAGCCTCTAACATTCAAGGTCATAATACGAATGCCCTCATGAGAAGGAGAAAGAGGAGGAGGTAGTGGAGGTATGCAAGTGAGGGGGGGGGGGGGGCGTGGGGGTTAGGAGGAGGGGTTATATTATCATCTAGCGCGCAAGTAATGTTTTCCGTTTACTGGCGATGGTGTCTGGCGGTACCTGTTTTTTCGTTTGCTCTCATTAGTGTCCTTTGATGTGCTGTGGGTCGTGTCCATCGTGGCTTCAGGGTCATCTTCGTTATTGTAATCCGTAAGCTTTTCTCCGGGGTGCGCCGACTGCCTCGGTGCTTCCGATGGTTGCGGAGTTCTCTCGTCCTTACACTCCTGTGTAGATGGAGCTTCACCTTCCGTCGCTGCGCCGACTTGAGGCGGCTCGATGTTCTTCTCGGCGGACGCCTGGCACTTATTGGGACTTGGGGGTGTGTGTTCTGCAGAGACCTCTTGGGTGGGAAGGATGTCACCACTGGCATCCACAACCTCTGAGATGTCCATCAACAGCTCGGAGTTGGGATCTGCTTCAGCGCCGGGGCTTCGAAGTATGCTTCCGTAGCTGGAATAGAACTCGTCACTTTGGTGTCCGTATCTGTTGCATTGGGCACATTTTGGAGTACCGCATTGTCGTCGACTGTGACCAACTCTCTTGCATCTCAGACACAAGGGCGGCCGTCCGGACATGTCTACGACGGTCTGCGATCCGGCGACTTTTAGCAGGTGAGAAGTGCTTTCTGATGTCGCGGTGTCGTGAAGAGTCATGCAGACCTCTCTATTCGTTGTCTCCGTGCTCTCCCATCCCGGGAACGCGTCACTTCTCTCTCGCAACACTCCGCACCGCTCCAAGAGGCGCCAAGGCTTCAGCGACTTTTTTCTCGTCTCAGTGCCACGATAGCCAGAGGAGTTTGATCTTGACATCTTACGAATTGGGATCAATAATGAGGCACTTTTTCTTCCTTTTACCTTGAGTCTTTCACCGCTTTCAGCTATTCCGAGGCTGCAGGATTTGCCATGGTTGCCATCCAGAAGTGGCTCATTTGAAACTGCCCGAGGGAGAGCAGCTCGTTCAGATCAATCACATCTTTCAGACCGCCGCGAAAGTCCATCGCACGGTACGGACGACCAGTGAGGGCAGCATGAAGAAGGAGAGAGTTAAGGCACAAAGCCGGCGGCGGAAATCGGGGAAGCCGGGTTCGGTACTCATCTTGGCTTACCGCCTGAGCCTGGGTATTTCCTGGGCCTACGGGTGTCGTCACAGTGTTCTCAGGGTGCATCATTCAAAGATCGTTATTGGAATTTAAACCTAAAGTGCTGAGGTTTCCTCGGCCTGAGGCCGATTGATGATTTTCCTTGGATATCATGAAACCCCGTCCGTTCGAAACGGCGTCTTCTTTTTTCTCTAGCACTATGCTATGCCACGGCTCAGAAAACTCGTTGTAACTAATGATAGGAAGAATCTTGCTCCAAATCGAGGTTCGGAGCCCAATCTGAACATTCGGAAGAGTAGCCGAATTTCAAGCGATTTGGAAAAGTTCGGAAATATTCGGAGCGTTGCCATGGTTGCCAGGTCACGTTGATGAGTGTTTCAACTTTTCGTGATATTAAATTCACTAAATTCTACAAAGTGCACGAAATAATATTGTAATATAATATCATAGTAATAAATAATATGTTCCGCTTACTTTATATTACTTTGGATGTTTGTCAAGAACTGTAGCCAGTCATCGCGGAAAAATTGGTTTCGGTTCCGGAGCACGACCAAAATAGGCTTGCTTGGTGCACGTGTAAATACGAGCGTATGTTTTCATCGCCGCAAGAGATCTATGCCGTACGTGCTGTTGTGTAAGACACATTTCGTGCCCATAATTACGGTCATATTGGCACACTCCCCATAAGTGATTATCTTCAACGTGTGTCCACTGAGGTATTGTTATCGGAACACGCGAAACAATCTGAAACTCCTTGCGCCGTACTATTAGACTCTCCTGTACTGCGTTTGTACCTTTCCGTCTAAAGGGGTCACGAAACGATTTTCCTACTTCTTCCTCAACTGAAATGCGAATTGTGAAATCACGTCGTCGTGACATTCTTCGGCACAGCCCTTACAAAAAGATTTAACCAATTTCTATAGAATTTCTAGACATAATTATGGCTAGAGAGCATTTACCCGCAGTCTCGGGATTTTTTCAACCATGTGGAATGTATCCACTTTTTTCACCATTGTCTACAGCTTATTCGCCACATTATCTGTACACTGAAGTCTACACAAAACCTACAGGTTTTGTGTAGACTTCAGTGTACAGATAATGTGGCGACTCTGTACAGCAACCATACAGGCATTCTAGCAACACTCTCGTACGACTTCTAGCGCCAACAAGAGAGTTTCTAACAAATTGCCGTAGACGAGTGATGAACACAGGTGCCTGTTTGACCTGGCACGTGACCGCACGTTTGAACGTGCCATTCGAATTGGCAAATTATGAGCTAGCCCTAAATGGGCATCGTCTGGGAGGTTGGTCGGTTAATTATCTTAAACTTATTAAAGACATCTCGAAACTTATAAACCTATTTATAACATGGAGGAAACACGTAGAACAAATGGGCTCGCGTAGGTGCTTGCAAATGGACAGGAAAGCAGACACAAAAGATTTTTTCGATTCTCATTGACGTTTATTACCTTTTCTGTAGTACAAACGTGCAAGCGATCTGTGAAATGTGAAAGGCACTCTAAGCTTTTATACAACTGAGAAGATTGCAAAGTAAACAAGGATCGAGGTAATTCTAGACTATAAATGTAGATTTTCGGGGAAATAATTCTCCTAGCTGCCGCGATAATAGACACTCCATAATTATATAGAAAATCTGGAAGAGTACGCGTAGAAGAACGGTCCATCGTTGCCAAGAAGTAGGTTGCAGTGCACTTACCATAATAATAGCGGACTTGAAAGATGTAATCCGTGATATCTGTGACACGGTCAAAGCAGGGCAACCACACAAACTCAAGCGAGAGGGAACGGCTCCTTGGAAGTTTCAACATGATGCGGCGCACAAGCTGTCATTTGCCGAACCCAAACAAACCGCAAGAATTCCTGACTTCTTTGAAGAATCGCTTGTTGCCGATATGCGCGAAGAACTTTTCAAACACTGATAGCTTTGGTGCACATCCAATACGTTGTCGAGAGACATCCTAATAAGACCGCAGGGTTAGGCGACAGATCGAAGCAGGTAGGACGAGCGAATTTCGAACTGCAACTGACAACAAGCAGACAAAAAAAAAAGCGGCGGCCAGGCGCGCCCATCCGGATTTCGATGCTTATCAGCGTGTAGCTCGCGCGCTGCTGCGGGTCACGTGACAGTGGTGACAAGAGGGGAGGGGGGGGGGCACGGTGGAGGGGCAAGACACCGAGACAGTGGGGACAGCACCGAACCCTCTCCCCAGGCATTCCAGTGAGACGTGTTTTTGTAGCCTCGAAAAGCAGACGCACGCGCATTTTAGCACGCCTGAACGCTGGAAATGGCGGCGAGGCTCGGCTTGCGCCCGAGCGAAGAAAGTACTCAGCGCGCGCTCGTAGTTTGACTGCTGCAACGGCGGGCGTGCTCTCGCAATGCTCGATGTTGTTGCAGCCGCGTGTTTGCACGCTACCTTTGCTGCGTCTTGAATTGAAGTGAAACGGAATCTAGAAGTACATTGTTTCACGCGGTCACGTCTTCTGCGAGAGAGATTCAAGCAGAATAAGTAAATGGAGGCAACAAAGATGGACAAAATTTTTAAAGTTATGTCAAAAATATCGGCTCACCAACGTTGCGCGTTTACGTAAAAAAAAGTGTTAGTTTTAGTTGCAGTATAAGCGAACATCAGCGCAATTAAAATATAAATATAATTACTTGCATTACGCGGACGATCTGAATTCGATGAACCGGCGCTCCCAGCCTTCCGGAAACATTGGCTGCCACGCCTGAAACAGGCGTTCCCTTTCCGCCGATCTGTACCTTCAGTATCAAACGGGCTGCGGAGAGCCGTTTGATTAAACCGGTACAATTTGCCGGTCACCGGTCATCTGTCTGTGCAACATGGTCACCGGTTTGAGCAAACGTCTGACAACTTTGCCCAAACGAGTCGCCCATTTGCCCTGACGAGCGACCCGTTTGCCAAAGGAGTGACCTGTTTGTCCAAATAGGTAAACATTATGGCTCATACGGGGGACCCCTTTGAGCCAAACTGGTAACCCCTTTGACAAACTGGTGACCCGTATGGTTAAGCTGTTACCGGTATGGACCCGTTTATTCTCATATAGGTGCCAAATGTTTTTTTCAGTAGGGCACTACACACGAAAACTGCTTATGACTCATATTCACGATTTCGTCATGTTTTCAGTGTGTATGGTCTATCAAGTCAGGTCTGTAGAAAATCTAGTAATATAACGACGCAAAGTCGACAGACAGTTGGCAGGATTTCTGACGACTGTGCTTTGTAGACTCCTGTTGACAGGAAATCTGTAGAAACCTGGTAGAAAAATGGCGATAAGATAGGAAGTGGACAGGCATGTTAAAATCGTTAAGATGTCTACAGACTTACTCAGATTTTTTTTTTGTAAGGGCGATGCGATGACTCCTAGCTTCCACCATGCTTTTTTTGCACACCATAGAACTTGTAATTCCCCAGTGACGATAAGTTCCGTCAGGGCACTCATTGGCCACGAACGCGAATCCGAATATTCGTCGACGGATTTATTGAGTGGGCATGGAAGTACAGCGACAATGCAGCAACATCAAACACCCCTCCGTTTCATTGTGCAGATTTTGACTATCTTCGCCGGGTGCTGCAGCCAATTTTCCGGCACCGTGACTCTGCAACTGCTACTGCCACGGCAATCACAAGAAAAGGCCGACGGCTGCCGGATGCCACCTGCAGCAGACCTACGTTGTCCGGCGCCACTACCTTTCTTCGAGCAAGGCTTTTCTGTACTCGCCAAACAACAGGCATCAGCATCGGCTGACGCATCGCCAGAACGCTTCATAAGCAGTTGCCGGTCCGTGCGTCCCTTCAGTGGGCATGGAAGTACAGCGACAATGCAGCAACATCAAACACCCTTCCGTTTCATTGTGCAGATTTTGACTATCTTCGCCGGGTGCTGCAGCCAATTTTCCGGCACCGTGACTCTGCAACTGCTACTGCCACGGCAATCACAAGAAAAGGCCGACGGCTGCCGGATGCCACCTGCAGCAGACCTACGTTGTCCGGCGCCACTACCTTTCTTCGAGCAAGGCTTTTCTGTACTCGCCACACAACAGGCATCAGCATCGACTGACGCATCGCCAGAACGCTTCATAAGCAGTTGGCGGTCCGTGCGTCCCTTCAGTGGGCATGGAAGTACAGCGACAATGCAGCAACATCAAACACCCTTCCGTTTAATTGTGCAGGTGAGTTCAGAAACTTATCGGTTTTGCAAAAAAATCAAAAGACGTTTACGTGCTGCTACTTCCATGCCCAAAAGCTTTGTTTTCTTTGATTTGTGACTATGTGCATGTTATGAGGCTATTGTTTATGCCTGGAGATGTAGAACTAAACTCCGGGCCCCCAAAAGAAGACATTGGAAAGCAATACAATGAGTTGGTTTCCTTAATAAGATCATTTCACGCCAAAATGGATACAAAGCACGAAGAAGTCATGGCTTCCCTTGCCGAGGTAAAACAGGCCCAACTTTCACTAGAGCAACAGATCGTTGAGATTGACAATAGACTTTGCGCGGTCGAAAAGAGCATCGGGTTCTCTGAAGGGCAGACGGGAGAGAGTCGTAACCCTCAAGTAACAGTCTTGAACCAACGCCTCGACGATTTTGAAGATCGTTCGCGTCGAGATAATTTAATTTTTCACCGTATTCCTGACAGCTCTACTGAAACATGGACTCAGTCTGAAGAAAAGCTTTGCGCAGCTCTGAACGTCGCACTAAAGTTAGATCTCGGTAGGACTGATGACCGCATATCTCGTGCCCACAGGCTGGGCAGTTTCGTCCCCGGGAAGTGCAGGCCGGTTATAGCTCGCTTTGTGTCGTTTAAGTTCCGAGACGAAATTCTAGCATCGAGGAAGACGCTTAAGGCCTCTGGGGTGTTCGTCAATGAAGATTTTTGCATGGCGACGAGAACCGTGCGAAAGAAATTGTATGAATTTGGAAAAGAAAGTGGCCATCAGTTTTCGATTCGTTACAACAAACTATACATAAACAAAAAATGCTATGTCTATTCGCCTGATACGGACTGCGTGTGTGAACTAGGCCATACAAGCAATAACACGTCCCCAGCAGTAGCCCAGTCTGCTTCTACGAGTGCTGACGCTGACAGGTCATTATCTTAGCAAGAATAGCGCGCGGTAATACTGGCTGTCGTGATTTATCTGTTTTGTTGTCTAATGTCAGAAGCATGGTTAATAAACGTGATGCTTTGTCATCTGTCCTTGATGACTGCTCGGCTGACGTTGTTGTTCTGACGGAAACTTGGCTTTCTGCAAAAATAGAAGATTCTGAACTTTTTGAGTGTGAAAGAAATTATGCTATTTACCGATCTGACCGCGATGTTAAAACAGGTGGCGGTGTGCTTATTGCTGTAGCGACTGATATAATTTCTAGTATTGTTATGCTCAGCACCCCTTTGGAGTTTCTTTGCGTTTCTGTTCAGTTAAATCAGCAAAAAATACAGTTTTGCGCATGCTACAGATCCCCGAGCGAAACATCGACTTTTTCTAATCAGCTACATGACATTCTAAATTGCTTAGTTTTAAGGTACCCATCAACTCCTTTATTTTTAATGGGCGACTTTAATTTCCCTAAAATCAATTGGTCAGGTTCCTGCCCAACTCTCACTACAACGTCAGCAGAGTCTCTGTCTTTTATAAACGTTTGTTTGGACTACAATTTTACGCAGCTTGTTACTCAACCTACTAGGACTGGTCCTACTTCAGCTAATGTACTTGACCTAGTCCTTACGACAACGCCAGATCTCGTTCACTCTCTGTCATATTTTCCTGGCTTAAGCGACCACTGTTTTATTCATTTCAGTATAACCGGGCACGTTGCTCGACAAGTGTCTGGTGCGAAAACAATTAGAGATTACAAAAGGGGAGATTATATTTCAATTAACAAACAGCTTGAATTATTTCTTGAAAGCTATTTGCCTGGTTTCTTTGATCGCTCTGTCGAACACAATTGGGATCTTTTCAAAAACAAAGTCGCGTCTTTGATTCGTAAATATATACCACTTCGTGTAATTTCGGGCAAACAACGTTCCCCCTGGTTTACTACAGTTCTTAAAAGACTACAAAACAAGAAAAAAAGGTTGTTCCGTCAAGCAAAAATCGCGAACAATGCCGCTCGATGGTCCGCCTACCGGGACACGCTTTCTGCTTACCGTATCCTTATCAAAGAAGCCAAGCGCGTCTTTCTTAACAATACGCTCCCATCAATCTTATCTTGTAACCCCTCTCAGTTTTGGAAGATCGTAAAACCTACTAAGAAAGGCACTATATCGCTAGCTTCTGATGGCCAGGTAATGCGCAGCGAGGAATGTTGTAATGTGTTAAATAATGTTTTTGCTGGGTCGTTTTCAGTTTCATCTTCTAGTACTGTAGCGCATCTGTGTAATCGTGATTTTTTTCCAATGGATCCTATTGTTTTTGATTTTGTGGGAATTGCGAACCTTATTCGGAAGTTGAAACTTTCATCCTCTTGTGGTGTGGACGAAATCAACTCAAAGTTTTTGAAAAACACAGAAGTATACTCCTCTATAATTTTATCTTATATCTTTACGCAATCTATTGAGTGTTCGACGGTACCACGCGACTCGAAGGTGGCGAAGGTGGTCCCTCTTTTCAAGTCTGGCAATGCACAGTCCGCTCTTAATTACAGACCAATTTCGATAACAAGTGTTCCATGTAAACTTTTGGAACATGTAATCTATTCAAACCTCGTATCATTTCTAGAATCAAATTCATTTTTTAACCCCTCCCAGCACGGTTTTCGTAGACACTATTCCTGTGAAACGCAACTGCTCTCTTTTACAAATGACATAACGTCGGGCCTGGATCATGGTCAGTTTTTCGACTGTATCTTTCTTGACTTTGCAAAAGCATTCGACAAAGTTCCACATCACTTGCTCCTTCTCAAAATTGCAACCTTAATTATTGACCCTAATATCTTAAAATGGATTGAATGTTTTTTTACTAACCGCACACAATTTGTAATAGCGAATGATTGTACTTCATCTCCTTCTTTGGTAAAATCTGGTGTTCCTCAAGGTTCCGTTTTAGGCCCTTTGCTCTTCCTAATATATATTAATGACCTTCCTAACTGTATTCAGTCCTCTATAAAGTTATTCGCTGACGACTGCCTTCTTTACCGCCAAATAAATGACCTATCCGATCAATCTATTCTCCAATCTGACCTCGATCACATCTCTAACTGGTGTAATATATGGCTGATGACCCTCAACATTAAAAAATGTAAAAGCATGACATTCTCACGGCACCCTAACCCCTCTGTATCATGTGATTTCAAGATTAATGATATTTCCCTTGAACACGTCAAATCGTACAAGTACCTTGGAGTCCACATAACTAATGACTTCTCATGGCAAACCCACGTTAACTACGTTATTAATAATTCTAATCGCACCCTCGGCTACTTACGTCGAAATTTTCCTCAAGCCCCTTTTTCTCTTAAAGTTCTTTTTTACCGTACACTCATCCGCCCAAAGCTCGAATATGCTTCTGCGATATGGGATCCAGCACAACGTTATCTTATTGATGCCATTGAATCTGTTCAGAATCGATCAGCCCGTTTTATTAACTCTAATTATTACCGCCTTGCTAGCGTGTCACTAATGAAGTCTAATGCTGGTATTCCTGAACTAATACTTCGAAGAAAAATTGCGCGTCTTTCTCTTTTTCATAAAATATATTTTCATAACCCAGCCCTCAAACAGGAACTCTTTTTACAGCCTTCATACCTATACCATACCAATACAAGGTTGCCATACCTCATTGCAGCAGTAACATCTTCTTTGATTCTTTCTTACCAAAGACTTGTTCAGAGTGGAACCACCTTCCCCCACACATCGCCGCTATTGAAGATGTTCCTGCTTTCAAGGCAGCCATAATAGAATACTTTTCTGCAATTTGTTGATTATACTTTTTCTTCTGTTTTCTCGTTGTTGTATATTTTTTGTACCTTGAAGTGATCATTGTACTTTGTAAACCGATTCTACCCACCCCCTCTGTAACGCCCGATGGGCCCTGAGGGTAATGAAATAAATAAATAAATAAATAAATAAATTGTTGTCGAGCGCATACATCCGAGTGACGCAGTTCTCGTGTCCAATGCGTGAGCTGGGCTCGGCTGACGTCAGGTTGGCACCGCTGACGTGGTTTGGGAACCGCGGATGTATCATAGTGAAATGGCGGAGAGCTTTCGAAGGAAGGAAGGTACAAAATAGTCCACTATATTTTCAAATATTCGTACCGAAAAGCTGGCTGTTCACTTTTTGCCTCTTTCTTTTGGTCAACTAAACGATATTCGATTAGTAAAGTCCCAATTTAAAGTCATTTATCCTAGCCCTAAATTTGTTTCACAGCCCCTTTAAAAATAACCGATTTAGTTAGTGTTTATTTCCGAACATTAAAGTTGCGTAGGACACCCCTGTGTTGTGTTTCTTTTTCATCAAAATAAAGTTCACGTACCTTGCTGCCGAGAACGAAGAAACGACAGTTCGACGTTTTTCTTCACCACCGGAGCCGGTACACGGCCGAAAATGCGGCGAGCAACATTCACCTCGCTCTCGCGCCCAGTGCTCGCGCCTTAAGCCTAATTCACACAGTTTTTGACTGCGTCTGACTGCGTTGCGGCTGCGAGAAACCCTGACATCCCTGCTGCTTATCTCGCGTGGCAAGATGATTCCTTGAATAGGATTCCACGCTTCATACGAATCACAGGTGTGCCGGTGACTCGCTTTCGGTTCTCGACGCAACGTAGTCAAACGCACTGAAACGCAAGTGTCTGAACTGGCCTTTACAGATACAGACATAGGCAGCTCTAGAGGAGTCGAGTCATTTCCTTTCCTGAATATATTTATTGTGTATTGCGCCATATTCTACACAGCATTTCGCTACATTTTACCGATCACCACGAAATTGCACAGAAACCGAGACCGTGCATTGGTTAGGCCTACGTCAACCACACCGATCAACTCAGCTAGACCTGGGCGCGTGCCAGGGTTCAGAATGACAGTACAGTGCATACCATACGTTGAAATAAACACGAATAAATATGGTTATATGCAGTAACAGTACCTAAAAACGACACAACTGACCGCATTTGCGAAGTTTACGACAGGGTTCGCACTGCCGTCTGCCACCAGCGACGAATCTGACGAATCTCCGAATCTGCCGAATATTCGTAGCGGGAAGCTCGAAAATTTTTGAATCTCTCCGAATCCGAATCTCCGGTGATTCGTCCCACCACTGGCTGTAACCATTCGTTCTATACGAGTTTCGCGTAGTGCGTATAGCCACTACGGAGTGCGTATGGCTTTAATCTTCTACAAATCGGGTGGCGGTGTGTTTTGCGCAACCTGTGACTGCTAGGTACCCGTTACGTGCTTGCGCTAGCATTTGCACCCCGTTTGCTTCCACTGCGGATGTTCGAATTCAAGTTCGATTTTCGTTCTCAGAAAGTACTCGAAATATTTCATGCCGTGCGCCTTTAGAGGTGGTGTCTGTATTGATGTGTTGCTTGCGAAGTGCATAAAGAATTCTTTTTCGACTGGGACACGAACCTTTTATACAAAATGCTGTATATGCTGCGCTTGTTTGTTAGCCCTCTGGCAGTACTTTATTGTGAAGGTAGGAAAGGAAACTCCATTGAGTAGTTAGAAAGAAAACAAGGTGTTTCGAGCAATTTTCTTCAAGAGACTATGAACTGATTTTCCAACTACTTTCTCCTCGGCTTTCCTCCTCAGTTCCTAAGCAAAGTGAGAAATCATGTAGTCATATTTTACTGGAACCCAAATTTCTCACAGCAGTCTGAGACTCGGCGAGGAGAAAGCCCTTGATAAAATTTACGCTTCACATTTTCGAAAGCTCCAACAACCATAAAGCGAGCGACGAGACAAGGGATAGCGACCCTTTCCTTTATCCCCACCAGTGAAAGCAGGTGTTTGGAGAGTGGCGTTTCCACGCACCCCGAGCCATGCGGGTTCGCCCACCTACGTCTGGCTGTGCGTGGCTCTCCCGTGTCCGGGGAAAAGGACATCCTGGTGGTTGAGCCGAGCCCGAAGAAGGTTTGGACTCTTCGGAGCCCCCCGGGTGAGGCAATACACCACTTCGACCCCCGCTTCCCGTAGACGGGTTTCCTGGCTTGGCCCGACCAGGATGATTCAGTCAGTCGCCATATCTTCTACTATTCCCTCTTATCTTTCTCCTTTCTCTACTCTTCTTTTATTCATATTCACCATCTTTGGCGGCAAGGGCTAACCTTGGGTGGCGATAGACCCCTTCTCCGAGCCCATACTAGGTTATAGTGTCTTGGCAGCACTGACAGGGTAATGTCGTCAGGAAAACCTTTGTTCCGATGGCGCATTACCTATGCCCATGTTGGGCTCCGTGGTGGGTGGTGCGCTACAGATGCCGAACGCCTTCCCATTTATTATGCGTTCCAAACTAAACAAAAAAACTGATCGGGCCCTGAAAAGGGTCCGGACCGAAGTACACGTTATAGAAGCATTTGCACCTGTGGAGAAGTTTCTTCAATTTATCGTCATGCACTCCGAAACCGAAAAACCTTTATCCAAGTTATTCCCTTTCCTGGTCTCTAAGACTCTTGAATCTGTAATCGGGAAGAATTTTAAAGCAAAGAAAAGTCAACTGGAGATCTCCTCGTTGAAGTTGTAACCTCTCTGCAAAGCTCAGACCTGCTGGCACTCAACTTGGTTTCTGACTACAGGGTTACTCTATCACCCCACCGCACTTTGAACACTATTAAAGTCGTAATATCAGAAGATGACCTTCTAGATTCCCCCGAAGATGAAATTGTCGATGACCTTTGAGACCAAGGAATCCTTGCTGCAAAACAAATTTCTTTTTGCCGGGACGGTCAAGAGGTGAAGAGAAACATGTCATTCTGACTTTTGAGCTGAAGGCGCTTCCGGAATCAGCCAAAGCAGGGTATCTGAACTGTAGAGTACGGCCGTATGTGCCAAACCCTCAGCGTTGCTTTCATTGCCAGAGATATGGCCATAGCGCTTATAGCTGCCGTGGAAATACAACGTGTGCCAAGTGTGGCAAAAATGATCACCCTGCAGACAATTGCTCAAATCCACCTTGCTGTATCACCTGCAATGAACCTCACCTTGCTTATTCCCGATCTTGCAAAAAATGGAAAGAAAAAAAATAAATTATAACACTCAAAGTGAAAGAGAGCATTTCGTTCCCCGAGGCCAGGAAGCGATTCTCCTTCCTGCAGAAGGGGCCTTACTCTTTGGCGGCACGTGCAGATGGTGTGCCATCAAAGTCTTCGGTAGGATCCGAGGTCTGTCCCAATGACCTGGTAATTCCACCACCTCCCCCTGCCTCACAAATATTTGCTCCACGACTCCGTTTGTCGTTGGAACCAAAGAAACCGCAGGGGCCTCCAGATGGTGCAGAGGCAAGGGATGCCTCTGTGCTAACGGAGGGGAGACAAGAGGAGAGGCGGCAACACCAGCCTCAGGGAGAAAGCACTAGTGCCTCCTCTATTCCAAACGACGGGCCATCGAGCGATGTGCCTGCCGTGGTTACTCGGACCCAGACTTGTACACGTTACTGAAAAATAGTAAGGAATTACATTTACAATTACTCAATACTAAATTGTAATTTATTACAATTACAATTACCCTCTTATACAACTACGTGACCGTTAACCCGAAAAGTAATCCATTACTTTCGTGGCGTTACTTTCAGCATTGCTGTCTTTAATTAAGAAGCAAATGGAAGAGGGTTATTTAAGTTCTTATTGTTGCAACCTGTTCCATTTAATGACCTTGAGTATTCTGAGCCGCAGCTGACTCTCTAAAGTCTCGTCAGACATTCTGCGTTATTTCTTACTGAAGATGTCGACTTCTACGTTGAACACTCTTTGAACTGAGACACTGAATGGAAGTGGCATATTGTGCCTCACGAATGTTTTATGCTCTGCATTGAACTTGTTCAGAGAAGCAATGGAAGTACTATATTTACCTCAAAGATAGAGCAAAACTTCGTTGTTGCAGCCGTTGCCTGATATTCGAAAGATTCAGTAGATCGTTTTGATACCTCCGATGCCCCCGATAATGATATGATGAATGCGCAAAAGCGGCGGCGGAGTATCGGGTACGTTTATCGGAGTCACTGGAACGATTTAATAAAATTCTCCATTGTCAAAATCGCGGAGCTGTGTAGCCATCATACATCTAGCCCCGACTAGAATAAGAATTAATTTATGTCCATCTTACTATACCGGCATATGTTGCCAGACACTAGCAAAACATAGTTGTAACTTTAAGGTGATAATTAAATAGTAAATAAGGTTTGGCTGGACATTCTTCTTGCTTTGGCTCTCAACAGGTCGAGCCTCAGTCGAGACGTTGGTGAATAAAAAAAAAAGAAAAGAAGTTTCTAGTATATAAATACAAGTCATAAAAAATTACATTTATAACAACAATTATTAGGACGTTGGTTAAAACAAGGACATGTAAACGCACATTTGTCGTGTGTGCCTTTCTTGGTGGCGCTCAAAAACGCACGGAGCACGGACCGACTGAAGTTTACTCCGGTGTTCTCCAGCGACGTCCGCTGATGCCACGGACAGCGAAGGGCTGAGTACTAAGTAAGCCGCGCTATGGCCCTACTCACGAACTTCACTCTCCCCTCAAGCCCAGAATATCAAGAATATCAGCCACCATCATGTGTTATTTTTAAAAATATCTGCTTGAAATAGGATGCGTCCTGCTGGGGTAAAAAAAGGAAGAAAAAAAAGGAATACTATTACCATTTTCAAAGTGCACGCAAAAAGCTGACTCACAAAAAGTGTGACTGAGATGCAGATAACCTAACTTGAACTCACAAATATTGTAAGCCAAGCCTAGCAGTTGGACTGCGAAAGAGTATGTAGCTTTTAAAACAGGGTTAAATAAGGTGAAAGAAACAGAAAAAATTACATCCGGCTTTCTAATAGAAGATGAGAAGCGTGCAGCAACGAACGAGGGTGCTTGTGGCAATAACGCCTTCACATATTATCACATCTCTTTTAATAGATTTTAGGGTTGACGGAGCGTTGTCTCGTGTTGTGACATTATGAAAATGGCCGTAGTCACTAGAACCGAGAAGGACATTGTTAACTCTTGTCTGTGCACTTACAGCCTCGAGCTTCTCCAAGAGGCGCACAATCACTTGGTGTCCTCCTCTCCCCGTCCTCGATTGCAAAGAAAAACAAGGGAACTAAAAAAGCGGATATAACTTGCCCGCCCCCCCCCCCCCCCCCCCACACACACACACACTTTTTTTTTCCTTTTTAGAAATGCTTATTTCGATTTTTCGACACTTGTTAGTTTCTAAAAAATTAATTCAGGGGCCTGGTGTTGCAAAAAAAAATGCTTTAGGTAACTGACGTGTGCCAAGCCTCCCTTTGCGCTGGTCGATTCGGGTGACAGTGTCACTGCGCTCGACTTTATTAAAATAAAAAAAAAACTTTTTTCAGAGGATATGGGGATGGTCATGAAAGAAAATGTAACGAATTACAAGGAATCCGTTACGTAAAAATTGTAAAGGAATTACTTTAAAATTACTCTAGGAAATACGTAATTATTTCGTTACTAAGTTACTGATAAATGTAAGGGATTACAAGTAATTCTGTTACTTGTAACATATTACGTACAAGTCTGCTCGGACACCTCCCAGCAGGAAGGAGGGTGTGTTTCGTTTTAGGGCTTTAGGAGAGACCTCGACATCTAAGGAGGTGTCCGTACCAGCTGCTCCCTCAGTCGTTCAACCTGAGAAGGAGCGGACGGAACTTGGTGAACCTCCTCCCCCTCGTTCGGTCCCACCTGATGACGCCAGGCTTAAAACGTCATCCCAAAAAAAGCTCAACTCGCCAGTAACCCCACCCAAACCGCCCCAGGGCACCTAAGGCTGGTTTCTTTTTTTGTTCTGTTGTTACTTTAAACCATTTGTAACAAAAACACGTATAGCTTTATACAATGGAACTGTAGATGTCTCCTGCAAAACATTGATGACATTCATTTCTTTCTGGATGAGCTACAGCCCGTCGCTGTGTGCTTGCAGGAGACATATCTTAACAACACCCATACAAAAGTTTTTAATGGTCACCGCGTTTTTAGAAAGGATCGGGATTCAGATTACTCTTCTGGTGGTGTTGCCAGTTTTGTACAGAGTGGAATAGCGTGTGTGGAAGTTCCTCCGCGTACATCACTAGAAGCAGCTGCCGTACATGTTCTTGCTAATCGTCTCATTACGGTTGGGTCCTTGTTTTTACCACCTCATCGTACACTTCATCTTCGTGAACTTCAAGGATTAGTTCAGCAACTCCCAACGTCTTTTTTTAGCTTGTGGTGATTTTAATGCTCACAGTCCCATGTGGGCAGTAAGCGCCTTGACTCTCGTGGTGCTGCTGTAGAAAAATTTTTACTGTCCTCAGACGTATGTCTTTTAAATAAGAAAGAACCAACATTTTATAGTTCCACTCATAATTGCATTACATCCATCGACTTCTCCATTTCATCACCATCAGTACTTTCCTGTTTTTCTTGGAAGGTTTTAAACAACCCTTTCGGGAGTGATCGTTTCCCGGTTGTAATTGAAACCCTCGTTCCTCTGCCAACTATTTTAGGGCGAACCCCTAGGTGGAAACTGGACAAAGCCGACTGGGCACTCTTTAAACTTGATGCAGTGCTTGACCCGTCAGTTCTAGCAATACTGTCACCCGAAGAAGCGACAGTGTATGTTACGGAGCAAATCACAAGTGCCGCCTAAGACGCCATTCCTGGCACCTCTGAAAATTTACCCAAGAGGTGTAGGCCTTGGTGGAATGAAGACTGTGCCATCAAGAGGAAAAAGCAGCGTAGGGCATGGGATACCTTTCAGAGGTACCCTACTTCAAATAAGATAGAATTTAAAAGACTAAAAGCAAAAGACCGATGGACTAGGAGAAAAGCTAAGTGGAAGTCCTGGAGAAAGTACATTTCCTCCCTAAATAGTTTTGTCTCGAAGAAGGAAGTTTGGGATAGGTACAAAAAAATCAAAGAGGATTACCGTTGTTTTGTTATTCCTCTATTTAGCTCCCCTACTAATTCACTGAAAGATTCTGCTAATGTACTTGGAGAGCACTTCGAGAATGTTTCCAGCTCCCGAAGTTAGTGGAGGTAATTTAAACGTTTTAAAGCAAGTGCGGAGTGTCATTGTATACCCATGTCCGGTTGTAGCTCTGAGCCATACAACACTCCTTTCACAATGCAAGAACTAGATGTGGCTCATGGCTCCAAGAAGAGGTCGGCTCGGGGGCCTGGTGGAATCCAATATGAAATGCTCCGTCAATTGTCTCGGGAATCACTGAACACACTTACGAGGTTTTTTCAACTATCTGTGGGAAGCAGCTTACTTTCCTCAAATCTGGAAACAGGCGCATGTAATTCCTTTGCTGAAAGCTGGGAAGGACCCTTCGGACCAACGTAGTTGTCGTCCATTCGCATTAACGAGTTGCCGTGGCAAAACCTTCGAACGCCTCCTTAATAGGAGGTTAATATATATTTTGGAGCGTAACCACTTCTTCGCTAATAACCAATGTGCTTTTCGAGAGGGGCGGTCTACTTTAGACCACATAGTCCGTCTGGAAACAACTATACGTGAAAGTTTCGTAAATAGGCAACATTGTGTCTCTGTTTTCTTCGACCTGGAGAAAGTTTATGATACGACATTGCGGTACGGCATCTTCCATGATTTGTATGCCTCTGGTGTGCGTGGTCGCATGTCGCGTTGCAGAAGCAGTTTTCTCACAGGTCGCTCCTTTCAAGTTCGACTTGGCACCGCACTATCCGACCAGTAGGTCCAGGAAAACGGTGTTCCGCAAGAAGGTGTATTAAATGTCACCTTGTTTGCCGTAAAGATTA
The DNA here is from genome assembly GCF_016920785.2 of Ixodes scapularis. NCBI lineage: Eukaryota > Metazoa > Arthropoda > Arachnida > Ixodida > Ixodidae > Ixodes > Ixodes scapularis. The sequence continues at coordinate 164,808,651 of NW_024609868.1, read as the reverse complement.
ACTCGTTGTCAAAAGTAATTCCACTTTACTATTCATACTCCCTCTACCTGGATCATATTCACATTTTGGCTTCATCTTGTAATTTGTGTAGCTGTGAACGGCAACTGCAGTTCACCATCAACAAATTTAGTAAGTGGGCTGACGAAAATGGGTTTAAGTTTTCGACTGAGAAGACTATCTGTGTGCCATTTTCGCTGCGTCGGGGACTGTTCCTAGATCCAGAACTGACGTTAAACAGGGTTCCTCTTAGTGTAAAGACAGAGTATAAATGTTGGTGCATAACGTTTGATAAAACGTTAAACTCCCCTTCCCAAACAGGCCAAGTGCCACCCTTTTTCGGAATAAATTTGTTACTACTACTACGTTTTCCACCTGAAGGGCTTGAAAAAGAAGTGCCTTAATCAGCCAATATTCATAGAATATGTCTGTACGCCTATACAACTCCCTTATCCGGTCACGTATGGACTATGGTGCTATAGTTTACGATTCAGCGAGGCCTTCTGCACTCAAAATGTTGGATCCTGTGCATCATCTCGGTTTAAGGCTCGCTACAATTGCCTTCCACATATCGCCCATTTCTAGCCTGTACGCTGAATCTAATCAGATGTCACTTAGGCACAGAAGACGTTATGTTGCTGTGACTCATGCTTATAGAATTCTGTCCTATCCAAATCACCCAACTTATGGTGTTTTGCAACATTCTCGGTTTGCTCGTCTTTTCGAACATAAGCCCAGGGTTGTACCGCCCTTAGGCCTTCGCCTTGAGGGCATTTGAACATCTCTTGACCTCACCCTTGACAAGACCGACCTTTTCCAGAAGGGTAAATATGAAGCTCCTTGGAGTATGCTCCCCGTCTTTTGTGATTGGTATTTTACTAGATGTAACAAACATAAAACCCTCCAGTGGTGATTCAGCAAGAATTCCTTGAGGTCCAGAAGAAGTATGGTAACTACTCCCAATTATATACGGATGGTGCCAAATCATTGCATTTTGAAGGATAAGCAGTTTACTCTGAAGGATTCCGTAAGGTTCAGCGTCTCAAGGAATGTGCAAGGATTTACACGGCAGAGCTCTATGCGGTGTTGATGGCCTTGGAGTATATTCTCACCAGCAAGACGATGAAATATATTTTATTCCTGATTTCTCAAAGTGTGCTCACCACGCTTTGCTCAATGAAGGGAAGTAAAAATAGACTGGCACAACTTGTCCGATCTAAGGTAGAATGTGGTCTACGGCTTGGCAGAGACATAACATTTTGCTGGGTGCCTAGGGATATAGGGATCCTAGTTAACAAAAGAGCAGATGAATTGGCCACTAGCTGTAAGCACCTACTGCCAACTACCCCACAGATTCCATTTCAAGATATGAAGCTTTTAGCTAAATCATTAGTTTCCACCTATGGAAATCAGAGTGGAGTCTGGCATTAGGAACAAACTTCACAGGATTAAACCAGCTCTTGCTATGTGGAAGAGTGCATCCCACAGAACCCGCCGCCATGAAGTTCTTTTGTATCGTCTTAGAATTGGACACTCTTACATCACCCACAAACATCTGTTCAGGGGGGAAGCCCCACCTCTGTGTGATGACTGTGGAGAGCGTTTAACAATTTTACACCATTTGTGGCTGTGCCCAGGGCTTGAGAAAGAACGACGTACGTATTTCCCCGAGTTTTTTTTTTTTTTTTCACACCAGATTCCTTTTTACCCTGCGCTGCTAATTGCGGAGACTCCTAGAGTACCGTTTGATCGTGTCATAAATTACTTAAGAAAAACGAGCTTCCTACTGGAGTTGTAATTTTAATTCTATGACTTTTAACCTTGTCACATGAACCTATAGACATTGGGTGCACCATGCACCTATAGACACTTGTGAAAGCCACATTTTTAGATAATTTGCCTCTGCATCTTTGCCAGTAAAAGGACAAATTAAATTGTTATTTACCAAGTTGCTTTTTACGTGAGTGAATTTAACTTTCTTCTGCAAACAGATGCACAATTAGGCCTTTCTGGAGTATTCACCAACACGCCCTCAGAACCGGCATTTCTGCCGCTGCATTGCAAATGAGAAATTTAGCTGGGGAATGCTTTAACAGGCATCACACAGAGGTGACGCACGGCCTGCCGGTATAGTGCTCATCCCATATGACAACAAGCAGGTGTGGGGAGCAAGAGAAACCCTTAGCCCTGGGTTTTACAGCGCGATTCTTGGTTCTTTTGAATGGCAAGAGTTATGCATGAAACCGTTTGCAAACTTTAATACAAAACAAGCTCTGCGATGCTTTTGTGCAGAGCCTCGATTTGTGCAACAATCAGTTTGCGATAAATGGCTCACACTCAGATCTTGGTTCATATTTATGGAGAACGACAAGTGTGACCTTGTCACCTTCGCACTCAATACCGAAACCCGCCGTTGCGCTATCATACAGCCTGAAGCGCATTGTGCCACGAGCACACGAGGAGATTTGCCTCTGCGTCAGTTGTTGCCAGTGTTTATAGAGCAATGTGCCAGGCGGCGCTGATAGGGCCACACGTGCCGTTTCAGCTCATACCGGCCGCGATAGTACCTGATGTCAATAAGCAGCAGTTCTTAAAAAAGCATGGTAAACTAACATTTTATGCCTTGTAAAAGAGAACACTTCCACTGGTTCAGAACACAAATTCAGACTGCAACCCATCGCCTGCACCAAGCCGCTTTTGAGGCTTCCAGACATCAAATAAGGTTTAAATCTTCGTTCTTCTGGGCCCTTCATTGCAGGAGCGCAGAAGAGCTTGTCATTGATGACACTTAGGATTTTTCCCTTTTTCAATGCTTAATTCACGGCTAGCTCAGCTCCCAAGTACTGTGACAGGCTCCATAAAGCAATTCTTTCCCGTCTTTCTGTGAGCAATGCTTCAACCATGCGGCAGTATTCTCCTCTTTGCCACAATCATGTTTAAACTTTACAGATGTCATGACCAATCTTGTTCTCTCATCTATTTCAAGGGTATTATAGAGCCCTTTTAGTTTGAGGAAGGTATGATAAAACAAGCGGCAGAGGCGATCATCACTTATATCCGCTGTTTTTTTGTTGTTTTTTTTTGTGCATAACATAAAAAAAAAATTTAGTGTTTGTACGTATTCAATATTGTAAAAACAAAAGAGCTGGGGGATTCTGGTAAAAAAAAATAAAAGTGTCAAATTCACATACATTAGCATGATGCAGGTTAAACGGCAAATTCGAAATAAAATTCTGAATAAGGCGAAAAAACATTGAAGTGCTAGATTTAAATATAGGCAAATGCCTAAACTAAACTAAACTTCAGTAAGGACTAATGTTCTTGAAATGTTGGGATAGATCAGCTCTGTCACCGTATTATGCGGTCAACCTGGAGGTGGGCCACAGTCATTGGCAATTTCCATGAGGCGTTTTCGAACCTACTTTCATGGCTCTCCCTTTAGACCGCCAGATGCTGTGAATATTTGCTTAGCTCATGTAAACTGTCGAACGAACCCACCCGGACAGTTTTGTGTACTCTCCTTGACAGTTTTGTGTCCTAGCCACGAGGTGCCGTTGATTTCACAAGTTGCCATTGCTCCATTCGCATCTACGCTGACTGGGCCGTAGAAGCTACATGCTCGTTGGTCCAGCCAACTATCAATTTTAAACCACATGATCGACCCCCTCACCCCCTGCAGACTCACGTGCAGACAGTGAAGTCAAGCAATCAGAGACAGGACTTTGATTGGTTCGGCGAAAGGCACTCAGTTTGGGGTGAACGTAGTGTGGCCCAAAGCAGGCTAGCTATGCCGATTTCGAAACAAAGTTGTCATTTAGAATGTGGTCAGATTTAAGGTGTCGAATGTTTTGGCTGACCTATTTTTGGTTGATCGATCATTAAGATCCGTGCTAATTGTTCGCAGTTGCACCTCAATAAGTGCAATATTACAACAAATTAACATGTGATTGTGATATGTTTTTCTAGGGCTACAGTAAAACTCGATTATATTGAACCCGGTTATTTCTAACTATCCCTTGTATCGAACTATTTGTGAACAGACTAGTAGCTGCAATAAAAATGCATAGTGAAATATGTGGTTACATTGAACGAAAATTGCAGCGTCTCCCGATAGATCGAACTGCTCTGCAAGCTGGCTTTTTTTTTTTCTTGGGAAGGGGGGGGGGGGGCAATTATTTTAAGAACCCGGAAGAAAAAAAAAATCTCTTTTGCGTAGGGAGAGGGTGTGACCTTGAAAAGCAAAGAGGGGCCACTGAATAGCCGCATGGAGCGTCCCTCATGACCTACAGACGCTCCTTTGAGAATAAACGTTTCTAAATGTGGCGTGCTTGTTCGTTGTCAGATTTATTAAAATTTTTATATAGAGTTACTCGCTAGATTGAACTGGTAGACGGGTTCTTCCGAGTTTGATAAAAAGGGGTTTGAATTGACAGCAGTGCATATAAATAATTTCCATATTCTTTTCATTTTCAGGTGCCTTCGGCATGTGTATCGGACAAGCACCCTTGGATGTGTCGCCTAGGAAACGGAAGGGCCTCATGAACAAGTATATCGCAGAGCAACTTCAAGAGGAAGCTGCAGTTTTAAGCTACTTCTGGGAACTAACTCAGTTTGCCTGTAGATGTGATGACGGTGCTGGGTTACTTGCTTTTGTCATGGGTGTAATATATCTGTTTCGTCAACTGGACCTGCTTTCGAGTCTTTGTTCCTTTGCTTGCTCTTTTCAGGAAGGTTGTCAAGATTTCATTTCAGTAGAGAGCCTTGAAATACAAAAAGCAGACCGGAGGCTGCCAGCTCACCTTTTTCTGAATAGTAATTGTGCGGGTGGACCTGCATCTCGGGTGGACCTGCATCTCGGGTGGACCTGCATAACGGCTCGGCCCGCATAACGGGTCGACCCGCGTAACGGGTCGAGCCATATCTGGTCGGGTGCTCCTGTTTGCGACCCGTTCACATATAGGACGACCTGTTTGCATACGGACCCCGTATGTCCATATTATCGTATGACCCAAACAGGTCAACCCGTAAGAAAATTATATGGGGTTTTTCAGTGGGGTATACAGTGTGCCAGTTTGGCTGATGCACTTAACCACACGATGGAGGAGATTGACGGAGATCATTAACATTTGAGTAACCTTTTCAGCGGCTGGTTGCCCCTAAGCTAAAAGAAAGACATAATTTGCATCACAAACATTCAGCACAAAATATCATTAAATAACTAGTGTGAACGAATATCAACGGCTGATTTGATTTGTATCCATTTCGTCAGCACTCTTTGCCGACTTTTGCTGGACAACCTCTGCGTAAGCCTCGCTTTGTGCGGTCTTCGTGACGTTGGGCAGAGCTTGAGTTTCTGCCGGTGGTAAATCAGACGGCTGGGTGCTCGTGTCTCCGTGCCTTCAATGTCGTCAAGCAGATCTTCGTCCCGTGCCGTGTCCGCGAGGCGCCGGGTTTTTGCACGTACGAGAACAGGCATTCCGCCTATACGTTGCTGTAGCCACGGCACTGGCGACACCACGGCGCCCGACACTGCTTCTGCATGTGCCCCAGTAGGTTGCACCGGAGGCACATTGGGGCCTGCTTGGCACCGACACGAGCACCGAATAGTGATTGACAATTGCCTGGTGTGGTTGCTCGTCCTTCGTGGTGCCCTCTTTGAGCACGGTGGTCGCTGAGCGGGTCCAAATTTCCACCTCGCAGTTCTCGAGGTGGCATATCCATATCCGAGGTGGCATCCATGTACGCACGAAACACTGGCGCGAGTTTTAGCCAGCGCCTTAACCAGCGTTTTAACCAGCCGCATTTCTGACGCGCGTCAAAAAAGGCCAATCAGGGGTGCTATTCTGGTCGCAAACGGAACCTTTCGAGTTGTGACGTATCGAGAAAGAAGGGGCGGAGCCTCAAACTAGAATGATTCTTGTTTGAGGCTCCGCCCCAACGTTCAGGTTCACGCACGCGGTCAGCTAGAATCTGACGATCCCCCTACGTCGCGATGACGTGTCCACGCAGTTGGGGCGCAGAAATCCCCGCATTTCCCCCTGTTCTTTTTGTTCTCTTCTTTCTTTCCTCCGGGAGTTAAAACGAGCAAATAACGGAGAAAAGGCTACCTTCCGGAAAATGGAAGGAAACAGAGAAAAATAATATTATCTTTTTATAAAATACGAACTATTATTTCAATAATTATGACGTGAAGTAAATTTAGCTAAGATATCTCAGCTTGTTTTCTCGAAGTCTTTCGGAGAAGAAGAAGCGAAGGGCGCGAGCGTGCACAGCTTCGATCGGCGCTCTGCGAACAATCAGCTTCAAAGGCGAAAAATACCCCAAACCTTCCAGCAAGAACCACAACACCGGGTGCCTAAAGGTATTTGCTACCCGAGGACACCACGTTTATGGAAATCGGACCACCGCCTGGCCTTGTTCAGCCAATTCCTCCTACCGACGGGCCGGCGCCCCACTAACCCTAACGAGGAATACGGCACCTGCAGCAGGCCAGCGGCGGGGGCGGAGCCCTCCCCAAGGCACCGAGACCCAAGATGGATTACGTCGAAGTGGCAGGTGAGGACATCTCACCGGAAGAGTGTACAGCAGAGGCCGGCTGGCTCGTGAGCCACCGACAACGGGGCACACGAGCCCTCAACAAGCTAGGCCTCACGGCGACGAGCACAGCCAAAAACGACGCAGGTGGCCGGACAGGAAACCGAAAACCACTTCAGAGACACAGGAAACAGCGTCAGCAACCAGCCCTCCCACGCGAGGACATAAAAATCATTCTGCGGCCACGAGAGGGCCTCGATGTTACCAAGGTGAGCTCCGCGAGGCTACGCGACGGCGTATTTTGCGCCATCGGTCTCAAAGAGCAGGAAGCCGAGGGAGACCTGCTACGGGTCAACCCGGAGAAAAACATCATCGTGACAAGCACACCAAGCATGGAACGAGCTAAGAAATATAACTCCATTTCAAAAATCTGCATCGCAGGCAAGACCTATGAAGTCACCGCGTACGCGGCGCCACCAGAGGATACTGCTAAGGGGGTTATACATAATATCCCAGATTATGACACCGCGGAAGACATTACGCGCAGCCTTGTCTACAACAAGAACCCTACCATCCTTCAGGCACAAAGAATGGGAAAAACCAACTCGGCGGTCATCGTCTTTGAGGGCAACAAAGTGCCCTATTATGTATATTACCGTGGAGCGGAGTACCGGTGTTTCTTACATAAAAAAAAGCACGAAGTGTGCTCCACCTGCGGAAAAGTGGGACACCGCATGGACGTCTGCCCGACGCCCGAAGACAAAATATGCCGCTCTTGCGGTGCAAAGAATCCACGAGAAGGGCATAAATGTGACCCCAAGTGTGCCCTGTGCTGTGGGGATCACCCCACTGGAGACAAAAACTGTAAGAACCGGTTCCAAACGCCGTACCTACTACGGAAGAGACAGCGAGAAAAAGAACGTCAGAATGGCGCTGGTCAATATGGCGGGCACCGAAACGCAGAGTCGACGTCCGTTCTGGGTGGCAGCGATGGCGGCGGGAGAACGAAAGAAAGGGGGACGAGAGATCGTTCGGGCTCCTTCCCACGTCTACCCCACCGCGGATCAGGGAGCGACAACGACGCGGGACAGCGGCAGCAGCGCCGGTCAAGATCTAAGTCAAGATGCCGGAGCCCTAACACCCAAGGCCGACATGAGTCAAGATCGACATCCCGAGGCGGCCGACACGAGACTCCGGGAGGAACCAAGCAGAACAAGGTGAGCTGGGCTAGCACGGTCTCCCACAGCTCGGCTCCGCAGAATGCAAAGAAAAAGATTAGCAACCAAACTAGCGCGCAACAGGCAGACAGGCAGCAACAGGGGGAACTCACCAAAATCAAGCAAATGCTAGAGATGGTAGTCGCCGAGAATACAAAGCTAAAGGCTGAAGTGGCAAAACTAAGAGGAAGCGAAAACGCCGACAAACTAGTCCCCGAAACGCAGGGTCCCTCGAAATCGCAGGCCCCACCGCCAGACCAGGGCAAGGCAAACACACCACGACCCACACAGGTCCTGCTAGCTGAGGACTCGTCCAGTGACGAGATGGAAAACTCGGAGCCCGAGTCTCCTCCCCCGAAGCGTAAGGCGAAAGACCCAACAATAACAAACATCCCAAGGCTCCCAAAGAGAGCAGAAAAAAGGGACGCAGAGACACTGCAGCATTTCGGGGAGAAGCTGAGCGAAATGCTCACCACAAAATTCGAAGCCATGCTGGCGAAATTTGCCGAGAGCATAGGCACGCAAATCGCAGCACTTAACGCTAGGGTAACGGCGATTGAGGCCACCTCACCGCGCTTCACCGGCGGGGGAGGAGGAGCAGGGCCGATGAAATCCACCAAGCCTTACGCCAGACCCGTATCATTGGAAAGCGCTAGAACAAGCCTAGAAAGTACACAGCTTAAGGATTATGGCACCGAATAATCACAAATACATAATTTGGCAGTGGAATTGCCGCGGGTACCGCCGCAAAAGGGGGAACCTACAGCAATTCATAGACAATAAAATAGCAGGAGAGGCGCCAGACGTCATATGCCTGCAAGAAACGGGAGCTTTGGCTAAACTTTCGGGGTACAAACCGTACTACAGTGAGGAGGAACCGGCCTCGGACGATAAACGTATAACAGTAGCGACCCTCGTTAGACGTAATCTGCCGGTTATACGGCGCGATACCGGCATAACTACCGTGGACCACGTCCTCGTGGAGATCATCTCAAGCCAAAAAAGGGGCATGGGAAGCCTATTTGTATTAAACGTATACAGCAACCCACGCAAGCAACATAGATTCGCGAACCTGTTTCGCAAGACATTAGACATTGCAAAGCGTCAAACACTAGTGATAGTAGGTGATTTCAACGCACACCACCCAGCCTGGGGATACAAGCGGGAAATGATCAAAGGACGGAATCTCTGGCTGGATGCCCAGCAGGAGAGGCTGTCTCTGGTCACCGACCCCGCGTACCCCACTAGGTTGGGAAACAGCGTATGTGCGGACACCACGCCGGACCTAACATTCACAAAGAACGCTAAAAAGGAAGCCGAGTGGCTAAACACGCAGGAAAATCTAGGAAGTGACCACTATATAGTGGCCACAAAACTAGAAGCGGGCCCCCACAAACCAAAAAAGGGCACGCAGCTTAAGATCGTCGAGTGGGACGAGTTCAGGGAACTAAGAGCAGCCGAACGTTATTCATGCGAGGACAAAACAGAACCGCACGAGATTGAGGACATCGAGTCGTGGGTCGAACAGCTTCACACATGCGTACAGAAAGCAACAAAGACCATTCCGGAGGAAGCCGAACTAACACAAGCCGACGCTAAGCTTCTGCACATGTGGGAAGCGAAGCAAGGCTTGCAGAAAAGGTTAAACAAACAAAAACTAAACCGCGCACTTCGTCGACGTCTAGCGATCCTTAATAAAACAATAGAGGACTACGCAAACCAGCTGTCGCTCCAAAACTGGCACAGCACGTGCGACGGTATGGAACTACAGATGGGCCTTGCAAGAACCTGGAATATCCTTAGGTACTTAATCGACCCAGATAAAAGTAAGACCACGCAGAAACACAATTTAAGTAAAATTCTGCACACCTACCAGGGCACGAACGATGACCTAATCAAGGAAGTCCGCAACAGATACATCGGGACCAATCCAAAAGAACAACTTAGAACATACGCTGGAGCCTCGAATGAGACTCTTGACCAACCGGTTACGACGGCGGAGGTGCGGGGAGCCATACTAGGTCTCCGCACCAAATCCGTTCCGGGTCCGGACGGGGTAACAAACACAATGCTGAGGAATCTAGATGACGACTCCATCGAGGCTCTCACCAAGTACATGAACAAGTGCTGGAAGGACGGTAAAATCCCCACACAATGGAAGACCGCTAAGGTTATCATGATACCGAAACCGGGCAAAAAGCTAAATCTGGAGACCCTGCGGCCCATCTCGCTCACCTCATGCGTGGGGAAGCTGATGGAGCACACAGTGTTAAACAGACTAAACAAGTATATGGATGAGAAGGGACTCTTTCCCCATACCATGATAGGTTTTCGGCCCAGGCTCTCGACTCAAGACGTGATGCTGAGGCTCCAACATCAAATTATAGATGGGGAGGAATGTTCCCCGCTAGACACCAGGGCCATTGTGGGGCTCGACCTCACAAAGGCGTTTGATAATGTAAAACACGCAGCAATTCTAGAGAACTTAGAACAGTTGGAGGTAGGTCAAAGGACCTACGACTACATCAGGGATTTTTTATCTGACAGGACGGTCACCCTGACAGTAGGGGGGGTTGAGTCTGGCGAGCTGGAGTTGGGGAGCAGAGGCACGCCGCAAGGCTCTGTCCTCTCGCCTTTCCTCTTCAACGTCGCTATGATCGGCCTGCCCAGCCTCTTAGAGAAAATACATGGCCTAAATCACAGCCTGTATGCTGACGACGTCACACTCTGGGTGGCTGGCGGCAGCGACGGGCACGTGCAGGACACACTACAGCAGGCAATAAACGCGGTGGAAGGGTACGTGGAACCGAAAGGCTTAAGCTGCTCCCCACAAAAATCGGAGCTGCTCCTTTATCGGCCAACCCGGAGAGGGCAGAAAAAGGAAGCAACCACCGAAAAACCACGAATTCATCTATACGCTTGCGGGGGGCTGCCCATCCCGGTAGTACACAGCATTAGGGTCTTAGGCTTGAAAATTCAGGAGAACGGCCACAACATCGAGACAATCCGAACACTCGAAAAAAGTGTGTGTCAAACCACCCGCCTCATTTCGCGGATAGCCAATAGGCATCACGGAATGAAGGAGGGCAACTTAATCAGGCTGGTCCAGGCATTCGTCCTGAGTCGAGTAACCTATGTCGCTCCCTTCCTTGACCTCAAGGCAGATGAGCGCAACAAAATCAACGCTTTAATAAAAAGGGCTTACAAGCAGGCAATTGGCATACCAATCACGACCTCCAACGAGCGCTTTGAAGCACTAGGATTGCACAACACGCTAGACGAGCTTGTAGAAGCACAGAGGATAGCGCAGATGGAAAGGCTCACCAAGAGTCCGACTGGCAGACACATCCTCCAGACGCTACATATCAACTACGAAGGAAGACTCGGGGAAAAACACGACATTCCACCCGATATCAGGGTGCATATACATATCCCACCATTACCAAGAAACATGCACCCCGAACACAATACGGAACGCAGGCAGGCCAGAGCACAAGCACTAGATAAAAGGTTCGCACACCTCGAGGACGTGGTTTACGTGGATGCCGCAGATTACAGTAGTCGCGACGCCATGGCCACATCGGTAGTTGATCGAGAGGGCAAGTTAATTAATTCTGGCACGGTCTTCACGACTTCATCCGAGGTTGGGGAGGAAGCAGCCATTGCACTGGCAATGACCTCGTCCTCCCAGATCAAATTCATAGTAAGCGACTCCAAGCCGGCAATTTTAAATTACACGAGGGGACGCATATCGTCCGAGGCACTCAAAATTCTACGGACCGGTTTCCACGGAGATCGAGTTAGGGGAGTTCACATCGTGTGGGCGCCAGCTCACTCTGGCCTCCCGGGGAATGAGAAGGCGCACGACGCGGCTCGAGGCTTAACCGACCGGGCCGACGTCACCAACATCTTTGACGCACACTCGTTCCGCCGGTCGGACAGAGACAGGCTGGTTGCCTATCGGGACGTGATTAACCACTACAGGCTGGGAAGGGCTAAATACCCCGCAGCAGACAGGACTCTGTCCAAATGGCAGGCAGTGGCGTGGCGCCTTCTTCAAACTAATACATTTCCAAACCCCGTGGCGTACAGTCACTGCTATCCGGGGCTTTACTCCAGCGCATGTAAGCATTGCGGGGACAGGGCCGACCTGCAACATATGGTCTGGGCCTGCCCCTTTAAAAAACATAGAAACAACAGAAATAGAACTCAAACTTTAATGCTAAACATTAGAACCTCCGAGCAGTGGGAGACCGTGCTGCTCAGCTCGGACCCGGGTGAACAGGTCCGTCTGGTCCAGATGGCCGAGGCCGCCGCCAAGGAACAAGAACTCCTGGCCGCCGACTGAGGGGGGAGAGGGGGAGGCTCTCTCAGCACTCCCCCTTCCCTGACCCCATCTATGGGCAAATTAAATGTTGTCATCATCATCATCGAAGTCTTTCGCTACGGTCTTTGAAAACAAACATGGCGAAAACCGCGGTAACGACCTTGTGGTGTTTGTGTCTCGTTTGCGTCGTTGCTTTCCCTGATTTTGCACGATACGGATGGCATTACGAAAAAAAAATATTACGTGAAGGTGCGCTGCGACACCGATCATCCTTTGTGAAGCTGCCGTGAACATAAGCTGCAAATGAAATTTTCTGTTTGACTGTGAAGGAGACTTCAAATGGATACAGAGCTGACGACGACTCTATGGTGGTATATGACAAGTCATGAGATCGACGCAGGGTGCAACGGTTGTGAGTAGGGTGCCTCAATGTCCTTCTGTTTAGGGTGATGCCACCCTTTGTAGTACCCGATGCCGACAGCACGCGCTTGCGGGGAAAATACGAAGAAATCGACGAAAACAAAATGTCGCTGTATCACAGCCAGCGCCACAAACGCGTGCAGGGACATGCTCTTTCACGTGCTTCTGAACAAAAAATAAAAATAAAATTTTGGGACAAAATGGCCAAATTTCTTCACCCTATGCAATGCGCACATGAAGGCACCCTAGTTGTGAGCATTCTGTGGATGATGCAGGAAAGTTTCTTCGGGCAGTTTTAATAATGCTTTGCTCTTTTGCTCACTGCAGTGATTATGCCGGTATAATCTCCATAAGCCATGCTCTTCTCTTTCGGCGCTGAAGAAATGCACGCGACTGCATAATCTCGGGCAGTCTTTTTTACTTATTTTTATTTGAAGAATAGCTCGTGCAAAAAAAACAAACGGCTTTTACGTTTTTACACGTCCCTACATAGGTACCTCGCTTTCCCATTGGCTTCATTGCGCGTGACGATTCAACGCCATTTGCCATGGAAACGTTCGTGAAACTAGAAAGCCTCTGTTTTCCGCTAACAGTCAACAGTCGAGTTCGGGTTGTGACGACAAAATGACGTAAGAACAAGAATGCACGGGACTATTTCCATTGTTTTAACTCGACAACCGTACCCTTGGCGAGTTAAACTCGAAAGAACATGGCCGCGATGCTCGTCGGATCGACCGCGGCTGGGGTTTGACATGCGATCGGTCACTTGATCAACGCGCACACGAATACTTTCGTGCTGTTGGATGAGCCCATTCGGCGGCAGGAGCGGGTCGAAGAGCACAGTGAGCTGGCGTTTAACGTCTCCGATGTAACGCTTGGCGAGATGCAAGAGTTGGCTTCTATTTGTGCCGGTGTTACCGCTCATTCACACTGGAAGCGGATCCGCGTTCGCAAAGCGGTTGCGAACGCGGCTGTATAAAGATCCAGTGCAATTGCACGCGCACTTGACGTCATCGAGTGCGCGTGCAATTGTACTGGATCTTTATACAACCGCGTTCGCAACCGCTTTGCGAACGCGGATCCGCTTCCAGTGTGAATGAGCGGTTATGAAGCTTGAAAGTGGTGGTGTTGTTGTGGCTCGTACGGTAGCGTTGCTGAGGTTATGAAGACGGTAATAGACTTTTATTCAGCGTTGCTGTGCATTAAGATTCAAAACCTCACCTTTCAAATGGAACCACGTTTCCGCGAGCACGGAGGCAGCAGCCAACGGTCTGAGAAAGAGTTGTGCCGCCGCCACGACCGCCAGCGATCGCCCCAACGGCAAGAAAACAAACGACAAGCTCATTGAGGTTTGTGTAGTGCTGACTACTGATTCATCGGACGACAAAGGTGAATGATGTAAAACGCAACGTAAGTTTGCCAGTGTTTTGCAAAACGAATTCGTTTCGTTGAAAATTTAATTTGTGGAATTCGTTAACGCCTTGAAAGTTTGACGGTGACCGCATTGTGAACGCAGGCTTCACACAAGTGTTTTCTACAGTGTGTGCTTTGGCTGCATGCATATAAAGACAAAAACACTGCCTATATGGTGAATAAAATAAAAGAAATTTCGTTTATCTTGATAATGTTGACTATCTATTGAGTGCTGTTGATAGTAGTGGCGTAGCCAGGAACTTCTAAGGGGGTGAGGATTGAGGGGGGTTGAGGTGGCTGGGATGTTCATGACTTGGGGTGCGGGAGGGATGGTGTCGGAATTTGTGTGTATATTCTAGGGCCCGCCGGATTTGGGGAGGGAAGGAGCGAAGCCCCATAACCCCCCCCCCCCCCCCCCCCCCCCTGGCTTTGCCACATAAGGGGAGCATCCTACATTCACAGGCTGCTATAAGCATGTGCATAGCCACTGAGCTCGTACCACAATGACAAGATAGGTGCTGACATTCTTCACGTTACGTAGCAGTTCTTTCTTTAGTACATATGCTCGCTTTTCCTTCACACATCTACTCTGCCTCCGCTTGTCGTTTATGCTTGATGGTGATAAGCCAACAGCGCGTATTTGCTCTGCATCACAGGCAAATTTCAAAAATCCAGCTCACACTACTCTTTATTTTCAATGAGTTACTGTCACTTTTGAAACGACAATCTATTTAATTGCTATAATAACCTTTACATTGAACACACGTGTGTTGAATGTAGGACAATTCTATTTTTATTGTTTTTCTTGGTCACGAAGATGACAACCATCCACAAGACACTGGCTAAATTTCTCGTCTACAGTGGGTAACAATGTTACCATACTCTGTCAGACTAAACTGCTGCTGTCTAGACAAGTAACGATTCATTTTAGGACTGACGTGTTCGTAGTTTATTGCAGGACATTGAAAAGTGTTCGTATGACTTTCCGATGACTGACTTGCAATTCCAGCAGCTTGGCGTGAAAAGGTAAAATATCTAATTGATACAACAAAATGCCATCAGCAACCCATCCAGATTTTATGGCGTGATTGACAGTAGCTACAGACCGCAACAAATTGTCAACTGAAGACATAGGTACTAAGCGTGCACTAACTTCGAAGCGGTAGAAACCCTGAAGTTTAAACGTCAACTTACCACCATGTTGTTAATGGCAAAATGGTGTTTGCGGCAAAGTGTTAAAGTCCTTCAGAATGGTGACGGTCTCCTTCAGACCGACGATGACGGTGACGAAGGTTTAATCAGAGTCTAAGTTTAGTCAACGCACCCGACGACGTCGGTGTGCTTGTCATGGTGGTGACGAAAGCCTTCTTTCGCACATGCCTCAGCTGCCTCGGTCCGGGGTTTTGTCGACCCAACCGTCTCTTCCCAGCCGGTTTACAGCGATACTCACGACGGCCGTCACGGCTCTGATCACCATCTACTGGTCATTAGCTATGTGATCATCGAGGGCAACCGCGCCCTTGTAGTTCCCCGTTGCGAAAAATCTCAGTGCGATTCAATTAGTAGCTGCTGCTCGACGGTCATCATCTCTCATCGTCGCCGTCTCTCGTTGTCCCACTGCGATCACACGGTGCTTTTCGACAAGCGGTATTGTCGTCAGAAACAGTCTTCGTGCATCGTGAAGGCAACCGGGTGCTCGCGGAAAACCCGTCATTGTACGCGTTGGTCGAGCCATCGTTGAGCAACAAGCATCGCCGCCATTTTCTACGCTCTAGAATCCTGCCCAAAACTTGTTCCCATTCGTGCGATAGAAAGAGAGGTTAAAAGCCCGAGCGCATCACCCCGAACGATATTGCACGAACGTTTGCTTGCACTGCGCAAGCGCGCCTGCTCGACAGGGACGTTGAAAGCCCGGGGCACGTTCTTGTAGCTCCTACACCCGCACTAGCTCGCACTCATAGTGAAACAGAGAGTAGGGTGTGTCGAGTAATACCGCAGTTAATCTAGTGACGCGACTTCCACTATGTGCTAGTCGGACCTGGTCATACGTTACTTTGTCGTCGCCGTCCGAACTCGAAGAGCGACAGTTACGGCAAACGGTTGCTTTCGTGTTTCGCGAACGTTCCCATGGGAACCGCGTGGAATTATCACGCGGGCTGTGGCCAATAGGAGCGCGCGGTTCATAGGGAGGAGGAGGTTTCGAGAAACACGAACGTGACCGTTTGTGACCAGAATAGCACCCCAGGTGCCTGGGATTAGACCCATGGTTTTGCTCCGTGAGGAAGCAGCTCTACGCCACCGGTCGCACCGCGATCAAATATCTTTACCGACCGGATCCGAGCGGAGCTGCTCCGCGAGGCGCGTACGTCACAGTGACGAGGAGACGCCAGCACCGGTTGCTATAAATACTGCCGCGCCTGCATCGCTCATGTCTCTCCTTTTCAAGTGCCAACTTCAGCGCCTCTTGTTTCAACAGCCAGGTGGAATCTCGAAAAGTTCATGGGAAGTCATGTAGTACAAATATCTGGGTATACTTCAATTGTTGCGGGCTGCCTACAACAAATTCTGCAGGTTCATGGCGGAGGTGTTCTTTCCGAAAAAGTGGGAGGTTTCCAATTTAGGAAAGGAAGTTTTCTTTAAGTCGCCTCCTTTAGCGCCTCTTTTCTCAACTGCCGAGTCAAATCTCGCAAAGTTCCCGGGGAATAATGCACTACACACATTTCGGTACATGTTTCAAATGTTGTAGACCAACGCCCCTACGCGTAAGATAATACCGGATAATAGTAATAGAGTAGATAACAATAATATTACTAATATTACGAAGTCTTTATACACTTTTCTTTTATGAACGCTTGAATCACTGTAATTGGACTAACTCGACTTCGTCTGCCACGCTAGGTTTTTTTTTTCCGTGTTGACGTAGGTTTTTTTTTTCCTGCATTGTTCATTGCACATCATAAAACTCTAAAAGTTCCAAGCACAAGGGCAAGAAGTAGAAGAAGAAAGGACGAGCGTTTCCCTTTTCTTGTTTACCTCGTGTATTTGTCCGTTGGGCTTTTTGATTTTAATGATGTGTAGCCAAATACTCAAAAAGTAATTCTATTGCAGTTAATTGCACACCACAGAAGCTGCACTACGAGCAAGTAATGGGTAGGAACAACTACCAGCTCTGCGTTGTGACGTCCTGTTCGAACAATGCATATACTCCTTTCACCCTTAACGGGGGGGATCGGTGGCCGAGTGGTCTAGCGCACACCAGCTCGGAGCACGTGGAGCGAAAGCTCGCGCTGCAGAACCCAGGGATCCTGGGTTCGAGCCCCACCCCTGCCCGTTTCGATCTGGATGAGCATCGTACCGGCGTGCGGTCGTGTATCACTACTGCGTGATGCACGTTAAAGACCCCAGGCTAGCGGCTGTACCGCAGTGGCTAAATTTCTCATCTACAGCTGGGAGACTCGTCGCCCCTGTGAGGCAGACCAAGTTCTAGGCTGTATAAACACACACACAACCCAATTTTTTTTTCACCCTTAACGCCGGACACGGTGAGGCCGGATCACACAGCGCCGTTGACTTACCTTTTATTAAGTTACGTATAAGTCACCGAAACGTTCATGTTGCTAACGTCACGTGCCACGCTATCTCCTTGAACAGGTAGCAGCGCTTATTAGGAAGCACATATGTCCCGGTGACTTGTGCGTAAGCCTTCGTAACGTCGTATGACGTTCGAAAACGGTGTTGTATGAACCAGACTTTAAGCTGGGACTGCGGCCTATGGGCGTATTGCTAAATTACCCAAGCATCAATGAGAATGCCGGGATTGGTGTTCCACGCGCCATACGCGCACGTCTTCTCCGCATAAAGCATTCTAAGTAAATAACCAAAATAAAGCGTTGACGAACGTGCGTGCAAGATGCCATTTGTTTTAGGTATTTGCTTTAGAAAAGTTACTACTGGTGAGGCTAGCACGTGCGGCGTGTGGAACACCAATCCCTGCATTCTTCTTGATGCTTGGGTAATATAGCAATAGGTCTATTTAGAAATAGATCAATTCCACAAGCACGAGATAAGGAGGTGACTGCTTTGAAAAGTTCTTCCACAAACCTAGACCTCTTGGTAGAAATGCACGTCTCAATGATGGGAGAACGGGTAAGCTCGCGCTTGTAGCTTTGGCTGCAGTCTCCCCTTAAAAGCGTACCTCCGGATAACCTCACTCAAATACTTTACTAAGAGGAATACATTCCACTCCTCTCAAGTACAATAGCCTCGACGCGGACAGGTTTTCTGGGCTTGACGAGAGCCATCTATCGTCGGGGAGCTCTCGGCTATCGGGCGGTAAATGGTGATGATGTTGATGGTTGTTCTACATACCAAATTTATTGTTTTGGAAATGCTCGAGACACGTGCCGCGCGCCACTTCTAGGAAGAACATGGCGTCTAAAATCTAGCTCAGTGCTGCGCCACATACTTTGCTGCGTTGTGCCGCCATGATCTTCCCAAGGGTTGCACGTTGAAAGTGCCTCGTGCATCGACGCACCTTGCGCTACATTTGAAACATGGAGGGGCTTTAGGTGGAATATACCAATCTCACTAGCCAGTTTGGGTACGCCATCGCTGCCGCAATGCATCGAGGGAACTTTAGTCTTTCTGTACGAGCGACAACCTCGCAGGAGCTCTGCACGTGCAGAACACGAGGTGTCACGAGCTCTCTCGGGCGTTGCCGCATGCAGCCTTTGAACTAAAGTTATGGCGGCTATGCGCATGTGCCGAGCGCATGGTGAGATCGGTATATTCGACACTGCCGCGGCCGCCGTGAACATCCAGGTGCACATGAGCGTTGACAACGCGGGCCTCCCCTCCGTCAGGGCTGGATTCGGCGCTGTGGGCGTTCTGCCTAATGCAAATGAGCGGAGTGGGCCCTCATGAGTGAGGGTCCTCACTCATGAGAGCCCTCACTCACCCTCACTCACCCTCACTCACCCTTATCTTCACAAGTTAGGTGAGAGTGAGGGAGTTTCTGAGCCAGGAAATTTCATGACTTTGAGGGTGAGTGAGGGCCGTGAGGGCTGTGAGGACCATGAGTGCCTGAGGGAGGGGCATGAGGGCCGTGAGGGCGGTGAATGCGTGAGGGGCGTGAGGGCCATGAATGCATCAGGGGCGTGAGGGCGGTAAGTGCGTGAGGGCCGTGAGGGCCATGAATGCATGAGGGACGCGAGGGTGGTGAGCGCGTGAGGGCCGTGAGGGCGGTGAGTGCGTGAGGGGGGTTAGGGCCATGAGTACGTGAGGGCCGTCAGGGCGGTGAGAGCGTGAGGGGCGTGAGGGCCATGAGTGCGTAAGGGCCGTGAGGGCGGTGAGGGGCGTGAGGGCCATGAGTGCGTGAGGAGCTTGAGGGCAGTGAGTGCGTGAGGGGCGTGAGGGCCATAGGTGCTTGAGGTGCGCGAGGGTGGTTAGGGGGCGTGAGAGCCATAAGTGCTTGAGGGGCACGAGGGGGGTAAGCGCGTGAGGGCCGTGAGGGCGGTGAGTGTGTGAGGGGCGTGAGGGCCATGAGTGCGTGAGGGGCATGAGTACGTGAGGGCCGTGAGGGCGGTGAGTGCGTGAAGGGCATGAGGGCCATAAGTGCGTAAGGGCCGTGAGGGCGTGAGGGCCATGCGTGCATGAGGGCCGTGAGGGCGATGAGTGCGTGAAGGGCATGAGTACGGTGAGTGCGTGAGGGGCGTGAGGGCCATGAGTGCGTGAGAGGCGTGAGGGTGGTGAGTGTGTGAGGGGCTTGAGGGCCACAAGTGCGTGAGGGGCGCGAGGGCGGTGAGTGCGTGAGGGCCATGGGTGCGTGCGAGGCGCAACAGTGGTAAGCGCGTGATGGCCGTGGAGGCGGTGAGTGCGTGAGGGGCGTGAGGGCCATGAGTGCGTGAGAGGCGTGAAGGCGGTGAGTGTGTGGGCGGCTTGAGGGTCACGATTGCGTGAGGGGTGCGAGGGTGGTGAGTGCGTGAGGGGCGTGAGGGCTATCAGTGCGTGAGGGGCGTGAAGTTTCTTCAAGCTCCCCTGCTGTAAAAGGAATCTTCATCATCATCATCATAATGGGTCACTAGGGGCATTCAATGGACGCCACATTTTAGTGCTATTTTTAGTGGGCATGCTCAGTTACCGGTTCATAGTTACCGATTCCTGAGGTCACAGTTACCGGTTTCCTAGACGATCGATCTTGATGGTGTGGATTGCACGTTGCAAAAGCACCGTGGAAGCTCGTCGTCTGCACTTGCTGAGCAGCCATGCTGTCAGCAACGGCTGCTGTTGAATACCCCCTACAGAACCCAAGATTCCTAGGCTTTGCAGTGCGAGCTTTCGCTCCATGTATTTCGAGCTGCGGTGGGCGCTAGCGCACTCGGCTAAAGAACCCACTCAATAAAAAAACAAGAAAACTTCGCCACTGCAGTGCGTTTTTACGCTAATATCAGTGGAGAAGTAAGAGAAACAAGAATAGGGGTGATGTTTGTGCAGTCATTGCTTAGTCGTCTCCCAAGGAGCACGGGCTCGCAGGCACTCGGAACTTTGAATGTATTCGCGGCGAGAAGTTTGGGTATCGCCGATTCGTGGAATTATTTCACAACCCAAAGTGACCATGATTCAGCTCTCTCTGCTGGTACAAGCACGTGCAATGTCAAGCTTCTATACACTATAAAAGTAAAACATAACCGCGTGGGTAGCACGTGCACTACCCATAGTGAGGAAAATAGAAGCGCTCAAAGAGAGCTTCTCACCGCGAATTGCTTCAGTGTGTCATCCAATAATATACACAAACACGCGTCTGTTTGCTTCTGACATTGAGCGGATGATCGTGTTCAAGAGCGCAGCGTCCCGTGTGGTATTTCGGGCCCATGTGTGGGATGGCGTATGTGTCCCACGTGTCTTTGCTTCGAATTGCCCGACTGCCGTGGTACGTTTGCACTGTATCGCGCTGAAAAAGTATTTACATTCATTGCATAACCTCTGATTAAGAGCATGTCAACTCTGAGATTTTTAAATGGAGGAAACTAGGGGTATCTGTGTCCGGGTGTGTTATTTCACCGAAGCACGAACCACTTGAAACCCGAATTAACGACGTCGAACATGTATGCATTGGTGCGTGCAAAACTATTGGGTGCTGCAATCCTCACTCCTGACCGTTTTGACTTGAACAGATATCCATTCATTCATTTATAATACCTTAAGGGTCTATTTCTGGACATTACACAAGAGGGGGGGGGGGGCACGGATTTGGCAGATTACAGTATAGTCAACACTTAAGAGAGAGAGAGAGAGAAGATAAAAAAAGACAGTACCAGTACATTTTGCCGGACTGCCGCTATGCATGACTATGCTCCGTGACTGAAGTGTAAGGAGCTGTGCAACGACATTGGGTGGGAATATTTCTTACTTTACACCAGAGCTGGCAGTAATGTAATTACTGTAATTAAATTACAGTAATTTAATTACTTGTTCCAGTAATTAGTAATGTAATTCATTACTTTTTGTAGCAGGTAATTTAGTAATGTAATGAATTACTCCAGCGACGGTAATTGTAATTAAATTACCTAATTACTTTTTCGCGCCAGGCATATTTTTGTGTCCACAATACACAAGAGCACTTTTCTTTTTATTTTACTTTTTCCTCTACACCTTTCCAAAAAACGCTCTTCGGCCGCCGCTACGTTGCTGATGCTCATGCGGCTGGTGCGACTCTCGCGCCCGCCATCAGCTAGACATTGTCTGCCACTTTCTTGAACTGTGAAAATCCGCTCAGCGCGATTCTCTACCTATGTTTGCGGTTTTGCATTCGACGTTTTCTGGCCGCTCTTGAAAGTTTCCGCTTACTTTTTCTGATGCATGCTGCGTACCCTCTCTGTGTTATCGTCCACTGTGAGAAATAGGGCTGGTAAGTGCCTGCCATTCGAGCTTTTCTGCTCGACAT
Source organism: Ixodes scapularis (assembly GCF_016920785.2). Classification (NCBI taxonomy): domain Eukaryota; kingdom Metazoa; phylum Arthropoda; class Arachnida; order Ixodida; family Ixodidae; genus Ixodes; species Ixodes scapularis. The sequence goes on along the minus strand of NW_024609868.1, from coordinate 164,786,801 downwards.
TCTCGGGAAACGAAGGAGGGAAAGTAGGTCGAACTAAGGCCCCTGGTGGAACGGCCCTCGACGCGATTTTGCGAACAATGACAATTGTTCTCCCCCCCCCCCCCCGCCCCCCCCCCCCCCCCCCCCCCAGAGATAATCTCCATAGGGTCCTCAGTCATCTCCAAAGATAGTTGTCCGGGTTGGGGTGAGAAACGGATCAGTCGCGTGCGTTCCTCTGTCTATCGGTAAACATGCAACAGAGAGTTCTAGCTGTGTGCCATGAACTGTGTAAATAATGTAAATAAAGTTATCTGTAAAAGGAAGTTATCAATAGCTCCTTTATATTTAAAGTTATACAAAAGTAATGCGAAAGTAATGTAATTACTTTTAAAAGTAATTTGTAATGGTAATTAATTACTTTCTGGGTGTGGTAATTTGTAATGTAATTTAATTACATTTCAGCAATTTTCAGCAAAGTAATTAGTAATGTAATTTAATTACAAAATATGAGTAATTTGGCCAGCTCTGCTTTACACCAGCTTCCTGGCACTAGTGGGACCCAAGAATACTCGAACGCAACACCACTGACCAAGAAGCGTCTTCGTCGCGGCGGAATTCAAGGGATGAAAGCTGAGCTTTTCTTTCACTCTCTCCTTCCAAAGCCGCCTTTTGCTCCTTCGCGAAATTTGATGATGGAGCTGTGAGGACAATGGCAACAGTACGATCCCCGGGAATGCGTCATCGAGCTTTGCGGTGACGATATTCAAATGCTGCTCATACAGTGGACGCGAAGACTGCGTACGCATTCGATCTGGGCTCGTGACAATCGATGCCTCGACATGCATTCGGGTAGTGGCCCGTGACTAATCGCTGCAACGACAACAATAGCCGAGCCATAACAATGTCTGAAACTCAGCGCGTGTCCTGTGCTTGCCAACCCCAGCGCATGGCTATGATCAACATTGGCGGCATATAGTCGGCTCCAGATCACGTGGCCGCTTGTCCTGGCTGCGAGTTGAGGGGTGAACGGTGCTCCTTTTTCTTCAATTTGTTTTTCTGGAACTTCTATTGCCTGGGGTGAAAAACGATGGCGTGTTTCATAGGTCATTAACGTCAGGGATCTGTTTTAAGCGGTATTTTCGCGAAGTACAAAAATGGTTGCATCGCTTCTTGAAGGACTCCAGGCAAGCAGTCGCGCTACGCTGGGTAAATGTATTATACATAGAGTGAACCGGCGTCGCCTTCATATATCAGACAAACCTTGCACTTATGCCTCATGCCTTCTTTTTTTTTTTTTTTGGACTGTATGCTTTTGTTCCTTTTCTTTTCTTTACATGCACAATAATTATTGATCAGGCTATTCTCCCGGCCAGTTATCTTGAATTTGAATTACATTAGTAACAATAACATCAGGATGCAGACAACAGAAACAAGCGTCCTGCGCCTTTTTGTTATTATAGAGTTTTAGTAGATCGTTCTGATACCTACGATAGCCCCGATAACGATACTATGCATGCGCAAGGAACGTGGTGGCAAACTATCGGCTATCGTTATCGGAGTCATGGGAACGATCTACTATAACTCTCTATTGATTTAAAATGTTTAATACAAGTTTATGGCTTTCAGCTTTCATCGTTATTTTATGTTTGGTATTGACAAATTTTTGCCATGCTCTTTTATTAAGCGTGCAGGTGTGCAGGTAATTTTTACATTAAGCAAACGCCTTGAAACTAGGCTTTTATACCGGAGTCTCTTCTCTTACCTAAGCAATACTAACAAACAACAGCGCAAAAAAAGAAGAAAAAGAGGGAGAAGAAGTAAACAGGACACTAGCGCTATTCCTGTCTGTCCTATCTGCCCTTCGTCATTTTTATAGCAGTTTTTTGTTAGTAATTCATCGCCGATTCGCCCAAGTTACCACACTTTTAGACACCTAAGCAATATATTCAAAATCTCGCTTTAAAGAGAAATCGATGCCTCGGAGAAATTTTGAACATATTCTATTCTTGGGCGAAACTTGGCTTGGGTGAGATCCGTTAACATGAAACACAAGAGTACTTTTTCCTTCTTAAATTAATAAATATCCCAAATGTTGTCATACGAAGGGAATATTTTAATTTGAACACGAGGTTAACAGAAACAAACTGTTGGTTTGCAATGTCACATCGATGTCACATCAAGAAGTTGCATATCAAATAAGATGCTTGCTGAACATTGAAGACTGTCACGTGCCAAATACACACTTGTGTGAAATTTTACTGTGTTGTGATCTGCAGTGGCCTGGGCACACCCGGCCGATTCTCACTTGCTTTATATTGCGGTTCTTCATTATATGCTATGGAAATTTAAACTCTGCGACATCTCGCAAGAGCGCGTGCTGTATCTGTTCGATGTGAAGACCAAGCGGGGGGGATCCAGAGGGCGCCAACGGAAGGGACCATTTCATCTTGTTCAACCTCCTCAAAATACCGGTGAGGCCCTTCCACAGACCGCGCTTTCTTTCAACTGCAGATGACACGATTCTCCTGATCTGTTCTTCATATTCCCGTTTAGAGCTGGAGACTTTGCTGTCAGTGTACAATTTCAGAACGTCCTTTTTGGCATTCGAGTCTTCGCAGAAATCCAGGATACAGCAAGCGGTATACGTGTTTAGCTCGAGTAGGATTCCTTCAACAGCCAGATTAGGATAACTGACTCGTTGAACATTCGCTGAATTGTCATGTTTAACGTGGGACGCAGCCAATTCGTTTTTTAGACTTCCCAAAGGAATGTTTTGCAGAAAGACAACATCATCGCCCTCATGATGCTCGAAGTCAGGTTCGTCGAAATTAATCGGTGGCACGATTTCACTCCTGGGGTCATTGCTGGTAATTCTAGCTGGTTCCAGAACGGAAGTGTCCAGCCATTTACTAACCATAGAGCTGACGTCGATTCTGGAAAGCGTTGGCACGGGCTCGATGCTTGTTGGCGCAGACACAGAGTTTGTGTGCGTGTTCCAGCTGCACGTGCTGGCGTTGCACGAATCCGGAAGCGGATCCTCGCAACTTCTCGCCGCGCGAGGCGATACCGATGGATGTACTGATTCTATTACGGCAACAGACGCTGTATTAGTGTCCTGGCTTCTTTGCGCTACACCTGAGTTAGAAAGGCTTTCAAGTAGCCGGGGTTTCAGATTTGCTGGGGACCAATGAGGAACAGCTGGTTCGGGTAAGGTGGGCAAGATAGACACGACACATTCAGAAGGCTCTGCTGAAGGAGATTTCGAGTTGATTTTCTGAGAGAGGTTATTTTGTGACACCGCATTATTTGTGTCCATTGCTTTCCAGGTATTGCAGTCAGCGGAGAATGTGCTGACTCGACGCGTCTTTGGCGTGCCGCTTGAACCAATGTTGATTTCAGATGTTTTTAGGAATGGCGGAATCTTTTTTTTCATGGCATTTGGCTTGCCTTCTTGTCTATGCATGACACTGTTCTTAAATGGCAGACTTGAAACTTCTGTCTCAGATGTAACTTCGTGCACTGGAATAATCGGTGAGCTTGCGGGTTCCGAGAACCCTTCTGCAGATTGGAGTTCGTCCAAATCGGGTGTCATCTTGCGTTTATGTCCAGGTGGTTTAGGGGCCTGTAGTTTTTTTGGAGGTTTCGGAGCGTCTACTGCATGTGGGGGTCGATTTTTCGTTGTCTGATTCGAAGACCGTGTCACTGTTGATGACGACGCCAAGCTTAATGCTTCCGTTGGCGTCTTGTTCATAACAGGTAATGGCCGCGTTGAAGCCTTCAAGAATAGATGCGTCGGACATTGTTCTGACACTTCATTTGTGGTTGACTGAACTGAAAAAGGCTGAGAAGGATTTATAGCGTCGAGACCAGGCAGCTGGATCGAGATCGCTGCCGGAGCCTCTGTGGACAGATGCTCACGTTGGTGCCACGGCCGCAGTTGTGAAGGCTGCGTCGACGGTTTCGGCGGCTGCCACGCGCGCCGCTCGAGCGGCAGCCCGTCATGAGGTGCTCCGAAGCACCAAGGCGTTTCTTGCTGCGGGGTAGCTGGGTGTTTGAACAGTGGGTTGCGAGGGAAGCTGCACCAGTTTTGGAATGCAAACGGTGGTGCGCTCGGGAAGTTCGTGGGATTAAAAGGATGTTGTCCCTGCCAGGAGCCGTTGGGAAAGCCCTGGCATATTCCCCAGGGGTGTCGACGCGAGTCTTCACCCAGTACCGGACAGCCCCCGTTCCAGGGAAAGACAAAGGGTGGGTCCATGGATTGCTCTTGAGCTGATCGATCTGAAAACAGTAGAAACACCTCTGAATTGAGACCCCGGAGAAACCATAGGAGGGAACGTTTCTCCCGAGTTATTTAATGACATGTTTATAAGACATTAAAAGGATCCTAAACCGATCTTTGGATTTTACAAAAAAAAAAAAAAGGCTGAAGCCATAGGCGGGACGCTGCAAAACCCAAAACATCACTCATAGAGCGATATGTCTAACGGTTGGCTGTATTTTTAGAAAATAACTGCAATTGAATATGGCCGACAAGGCTGACGACATGCCACGCCTCGATTCTCATTCCCTCTCATCTTCGCTTCATCTCCTCGAGCAGGCGGACCGAAGCGAGGAGGAGAAAAGCAAGGCCGCTTCCTGTCATTCGCAACTGTTCCAGGAAGACCATGGCGTCACAGGCATTGGCTGATCGCGCTCTTCTTTTTCGAAAATATGGCAGCTTGTTTGAGTTATTAATGTTTGAGTGATGTTTGGAATTTCAAGCAAATTCAAGATGACCCCCGGGGTCACCTAGACTTTGCTTAAAGATGCTGTTTTTTATTACATAAACTGGCAATTATTTTTGCTTACCTAACGTGATTTTTGGTTTTTCTAAGGCATAATGTTGAAAACAATTTGAATGAAGTATTGTAGGCGAAAACACAATACGCAGATCTTGACAATGTTTATTTATGTCTGACAAAAGGTTTGAATTCATTCAGAATTCGCAGTGGCGTAGGTGAACTTGCACTGTGGCCGACACATATAATATATACGTTAGGCAGGCCCAGGTAATATTTTTTTATAAATTGAATATTTTTCCCCTTAAAACATTTGAATTGTCTTTATTCCTATGGATAAAGTTAAGTAACAAAAAGCTAACCATGCTGCAAGCGATGATGGTTATTGAATCTGGATATCTTTAGACCTCCGGGTGTTCGCTTCTCGTCTGCCAATTTTCGACGCTATCAAAGTCTTTTTTTTTTTGTGACGTTGTTTTGTGAAGTTACCCTTTCCCTCTCATTGATTCCTCCAATCCCGGATGCGCGCGAATGCTCATTCAGCTCTCCGCTTGTGATTTATCCTTTCTCCCCGTTCAGACGACGACTGAATTATGAATTTCAGTCTCCTTCTTGAGCAACGTTCTAACCCTTTCCCTACCATGGACGACCTGAGTTCGTCCACACTGTTTGTACCTCTCCCCCAAAGACGAGCTGGGTTCGTCTACGTTGATTCGGGCTCCAATACGCTAGCATAGACGAAATGGGCTAGTTCACATGTTTCTAATGAGCTTTGCCGTGGATAGATGGCAGTTCACGGAAAATAAAAACCCCGTAAATTTCTGAATTTGGCAGGAAATTGTTTCAACGCAGGGAACAGACGAGTTAAAAATGGTGACATCAACTTTCGGTCGCTGCGTTCATAGTGACTATCTTGCCTCGAAATAGGGGCGAAAACGAAGATATTGTGGCGTCTCTTCGTATTCAGAAGACGAGGAAATGAATCTTTCATCGAACAGCGAGGGCAATGCAACTGATTTATTAGATTTGAGCTCAGACGACTCCGATTTCAATGAGGAAATTGTGTCGGCATAAACTAGAATCAGTGTAGAAAATCCCCCTCCAGCCCCTCCACGTTCTGCGTTGACTTTGCGTACAATGATTATGTAAACTGTCTTCAGTACTGCTACGCCCGGTCTGAACGTCCATGTGCAAGGTGATGTGAACCAGGCTTGTACGTAATCCGTTACAAGTAACTAAATTACTTGTAATCCCTTACATTTATCAGTAATTTTGTAACGGAATAGTTACATATTTTCTAGAGTAATTTTAAAGTAATTCCCTTACATTTTTCACGCAACGGATTCCTTGTAATAAGTTACATTTTTTTTCAGGACCAACCCCCCCCCCCCCCCCCCCTTTTCTAAAGAAAGGTTTGTTTTTATTTTGGTAATGTCGAGCGCAGTGACTGACACGTTCACGCGAATTGACCAGCGCACTCTTCAGTTCCGCAAAGCCTTTTTTTTTGCAACACCAAATCCCTGAATCTATCCTTTTTTAGACCCTAACATCAATGTCAAAAAATCCAAATGAACAATTCACGAAAAAAAAAGAGGGGGGGGGGGGGGGGGGGACAAGTTACTTCCGCTTTTTTTTAGTCCCTTTGTTTTTTCTTTGCGATCGAAGACGGAGGACGTGGACACCAAGTGATTGTGCGCCTCTTCGACAAACTCGAGGCGGCAAGTGCACTGAAAATAATTAACAATGTCCTTCTCAGATATAGTGACTAAGACCATTTTCATAATGTCACAACAGGAGACAACGCTCCGTCTACCCCACCCTTTTTGTGAGTCAGCTTTTTGCGAGAATTTAGAAATGGTGATAGTCTTCTTTTCTTCCTCCTGTTTTGCCCCAGCAGGACGGATCTTATCTCAAGCACATATTTTTTACAAATAAAACATAATGGTGGCTGTCGTAGACTTGATATTCTGGGCTTGGGGAGAGAGTAAAATTCGTTAGTGGGACCATAGCCCGGCTTACTTAGTACTCTACACTTTGCTGCCCGTGGCATCAGTGGACGTCTATCTGGAGAACACCGGAGTAAACTGCAGTCGGTTCGTGCTCTGTGCGTTTTTGAACGGCACCAAGAAAGGTACACATGGCGAACGTGCGTTTACATTTCCCTGTTTTAACCGACGTTCTAATTAATTGTTGTTATGGGTGTCCTTCTTTTTCTTTTATTACTTATATTTATTTACTGAAAACTTTTTTTTATACACCAAAGTCTCAAGTGAAACTCGAACTGTTCAGAACCAAGGGAAGAGGAATATCGAGCCAAACCTTATTTATTATTTAATTATCACCTTACCGTTACAACTATGTTTTGCTAATGATGACTTCTACAGCTTTGCGATTTAGAGAATGGAGAATTTTAGTAGATCGGTCCGATGACTCCGATAACGATATCCGATACTTCGCCGCCGTCTTTGCGTATGCAGCATATCGTTATCGGGTACCGTTATCGCGGGTACCGGAGGTATCGGAAGGATCTACTGAATCTCTCGAATAGCAGGCAACGGTTGCAACGACGAAGCTTTGCTCTACATTCGAGATAAATAGTACTTCTCTTGCTTCGCTAAAAAGGCACAATGCAGAGCATGAAGCATTCGTGAGCAACAATATGGCACTCCCATCCAGTGCCTCAGCTTAAATGGTGTTCAGCGTAGCAGTCAACATATTGAGTAAGAGATAATTCAAAATGTCTGACGAGACATTCGAGAGCCTGCTGTTGCTCAAAATACTCAAGGTCACTAAATGGAACAGGTGGCAGGAACAAGAACTTGAATAACCCTCTTCCCTTTATTTCTTACTTGAGGACAATAATGTTAAAAGTAACGCCACGAAAGTAACGGATTACTTTTTGGGGTAACGGCCACTTACTTTTATTGGAGTGTAATTGTAATTGTAATAAATTACAATTTAGCCTCGAGTAATTGTACAAGTAATTCCTTGCTATTTTTCAGTAACGTGTACAAGTCTGATGTGAACTGTCTGCGGTAATGCAGTGAAGCGGAACTTTAGTCCCTTTTTCGTTTGGAGTGTGTTCAAAGATTTCTCATATAATAAATATTTTGGCATTTGTTTTTGGTATTTCTATTGCGTATTAAATTTATAGGGCACATTAAAAATTCGGTATTTTCCTATCGTTGTTTTCAAAATGTTTGCGGTAGGCAAAGGGTTGATTTGCCTAAAACCTTCCCTTTTTTTTAAATAGGTAAAGAGAAAATTGACGTGATGCAGAATTCGGTGAGCAAGTGAGGGATAACGTAAACTTCTTGATCGTTCTACAATTGCTCCCTCGAAGTCCAAGTGGTTTCTAATGCGCCGAAAAAGACAACTCTTTTGAGTCGACAGCACAACCACCGGCACAGCCACCGGGCGCCGTTGTATTGAAAATAAGAACAAAAGCAAATATTGGAGATGGCTGATGCTTTGCCGCGAACACCTCCTGGCTCTGAAGTTTTATATTAAGAAGTCGGCGGCTTAGTGCATATTAGATAATGGCAGAACACTCATTTGAAGAGTGTCATTACTAATTTTTTACCGGCATGCAACTCGCCGCAGCCCTTATTTCTAAATGAAAATACCTTGGCATACCACGCTAAAGACAAACAAAGCATGAAAAATGAACCCGGCTTCAGAAAAGGGCATTGTTTTCCAGGACCATCGACACTTCTTATCTGTAGCTTCAGACGTCAGAATACATTTTTTTCACAATTATATTTCATTGTTATATTACTCCCTGTTCAAGCGTTCGAGACATCTGAGGCAATGCAAGAATATCGTTGTTGAGTTTTTCAGTGGTTCCTTAGGCGTATATAAATACCCCGTATTTGGTTGCAAACATGGTAACTGCCAAGAGATAGTTGCTTCAGCCATTTCTCACAGTCAGGTAATGCCACGAAGCTTTACACGGGGTGCGTTAGCACTTGAACGGTATGTTCCTTAATCCAAAAGTTCTCCATGTGTTACCTTTCTGCAGTGCACTTGGATGACCATTATGACTACTCTTCACGGGGCTCGCAAAGTTATGTCTTCACAACAAAATTATTCCACAACGTGTCACCGACTATGACGTCCGGATCAGTGCGCACAAAATAGGCGCAATAAACTTGTGATCTATCACATAGTGTCAGCTGAGGCTCGATATTCTTGAAGGTACACTGAATAGGTTTTCTACTTCGTTTTTTGTTGGTGCTAAGGAACCAGAAGGTTTTTTCGCAAAGGACTAGAGCCGATGGCTTGCAAATGACTGACGAGCGCTCTTTGTCGTCCAACCATATTCGATCGAACCGTCAGTGGCGCGCGGATGTTTAATCACGTTGAAATCTGGGGAATAAACCGGCCATATGAAAGCTACGCTAGAAGTTTTGTCTCGCGGAAAGCGCATAATCATCAACATAAAAATACTGTAAAACATCTTTTTAGTGCACGTTCAAAACTTTTAAACTGTATTAGATGAAAACGTGGCTTTTTCTATATTAATTTGAATGATTCTTTTACAAACTGACGGTTAATTACATTACGATATTGTTTGTGAAAATAAATTTTAAACGACATTTGTAATGAAGGTAGTAATACAGGTATAAAAAACATTTGGTGAATAAAGGTGACTTGTTTTATGTTTCTTTGCATTAATTGCGCTTTAATAATCACTAATATTTATAGCAAATTTGACGTTGAGGTGGAGAGCCATGTGCTAACGGGTTATGTGTTTCCTGGCATAAGGTATGTCTCATTGTGCCTATTAAAACGAACGGCTTGTTGAATAAATTATAATAATTTTACCAGAAATTGCTTAAGTCTGTCGTTCTTCATTAAAAAAAAAAGTACCCCCCCCCCCCCCCCCCAAAAAAAAAAAGAAAAACAACTTGTTGATTTTGTTTAACGTTCCATTATTTTTAAGGTATGCAGATAAGTCAACGGCGATGTGCGTCTCGGGACTGCAAGACTACCAGCAGCGTCGAAAATGGACGACTTAACCGTGGTCACTCATTTTTTGCGGTTCCATTGACTGATAGAGCCGCGCTGAGGAGAAAGAAACGAGGACGTTTCTCGAGTATGGCGGATTTCGTTTCGCAATTGAAACCGGAGTTGTTGCCATCAGTTTGCAAAATCCAGATGCAGGACGAGCTCCATGCCAGCACACAACACACGCAGGGGTCGCTTATAGAGTTCGTAAGGGCCTTCCAGGGCTGTATGACCTTGCTGACGTGGCGGCCTCAGATGCAGAAAAAGTAGCATGGGCTATCGATGCGAGACACCCAAGCTTCCACCCCCATCTCAAGGGGTGTAGTTTTAGAGATATGGACGAGAGAGCATATGCCGCATCGACGATTCAAGCCGTTGTTTACCTAACTTCTCTAGTGGCCTCCTTCACCAAGAAACGTCGCCCTTGAATCAACCATCGCTTGAGCTGAACACCTAGAGGAGTACAAAAGCCTACGAATCGGCCTAATATGCCGCTCCCCGAGCCCTTCAAGGCCCCCATGCCCAGCAGCGTTCAAGAGATTTTGAGCGAGTTTGACTGAGTTGCGTCGAGAGACAAAAAAGAGTCACCGAGCCATTTATCCTTCGTATGAAGCGTGCAATTCTATTCCAGGAATATCTTGGCACGCGACATAAGTAGCAGGGATGCACAGGTTTTTCGTATCCACAGCGAAGTCAAATGCAATCAAACGCCCTCAAACGCAACTGTGCGAAGATGACTTGGTCCTCTCGCTTATGAATCTCGAGAACACTTCGGACACGAGCGAGCAGACGCACAATCTCTTAGCGAGAAGCGATCTCACAAGCCGCAGCAAACACGCGAGGCCAGATGCATCAACTGAGGATTCATTACACCCATCCTTACAGGACCCCAGGAGACGGTGGAAACCAAGCCTGCTTTCGCTGTTTCCTGGGCGGCCAACCTGGACACATCCTACGGAACTCCGGCGAACAATCCCAAAACTGGGTCCAGGGAAACTCCGAAAACCGGCGGTGGTAGATTTCTGCCGTACGCCGGCAATGCGGAAACCACTGTCCTCAACGTCCATCCGTCGCAGTCGTCTTCGAGCTGCCCGAATGATGGCACTTTCCGCGCAGCCAAGGCCCTTTGCGTCTCCGCATTTTCACGATCGTGATATCCCCGATGCGTCCCCTTTTGCGGTGGATCTTGGGAGGCCCGCTGAGTACGGTCTCGGCCCTGAGGTGCTCAGCGTTCCGCCGTTCAGGCGGTCGGCGGGAGGTCTTTTGCGGCCCAGCATTTTCGCGGGTATAAGAAGCCTGGGGTTTCACTCGTGGTTATCCTCGGTGGGGCTTAACAAGTCACTGTTGATCATGACATACCCGGTAGGTCCACTACAGCAGTCACTCCTGGAGGTTGTGCCCTGTTCTATCACGGTTATGAAGAATCCGGAGGGAACCTACTGGTTACCCCCTCTAGGATTGGTCAAGTCACTATCGGTCATGACATACCCGGTGGGTCCGCTCTAGTGGTCACCCCGGGAGGTCTTGCACCGCCCTCTCTTGGTTAAGAAAAGGATGGAGGGTCCCTCCGAGTTACCCATAATGGGCCTGATCAAGTAACTGTCAATCATAACATATCAGATGTGCCCACTGCATTGGTCACCCTTTGAGGCGGTGCCCCACCCTTCCCAGGTTATGAGAAGTTTGAAGGGTCCCTCGTGGTCACCCATGGTAGGCCTGATCAAGTCACTGTTGGTAATGACATACCCGATGAACCAGCTTGAGCGGTTACACCCGGAGGCCGTGCCCCGCCCTCTCGTGGTTATGGAGGTTTTGGAGGGTGGTTATGGAGGCCCGGAGGTTTTCTCGTGGCCTCCCTAGGCCTGATCAAGTCATTGTTGGTCATGACATACCTGGTGAGTTAGCTTTAGTGGTCCCACCAGGAGGCCGTGCCCCGCGCTCTCAGGATTATAAGAAGCCCTGAGGTTCCCTCATGGTTACTCTCCCTAAGCCTGGTCAAGTCACTGTCGGTCATGACGTACCCGGTGAGTCCGCTGCGGCGCTCACACCAGGAGGCCGCGCCCGACCTCTCATGGTTGCCTCGCCTGTAATCAACCTTCTTTGGTATGTTGCAGATAGCGGCACACTGCGTCCGAATGGGGGTAAATAGTGCGACACGCCCTCTCACAACGTCAAGAGCTTGCAGAGGTATCTCGGGATGATTGTGATGATTGATATTTCATTCCGCAGTGTGCCGAAATAAAAGTACCTCTGACCAAATTGTTCGTGAAAAAATCAAGTGTTGTTGGGGGCAATGGGAACAAACAGCATTCGCATGTCTTTGAATAGCAGTGTCCGAAAACGCGTGTCAAAATCTGCCACTTGAATCGTCCGATCATCCTGGGGACGAACGCAAGCGATTACGGACTGGGAGAAGTTCTTTCGTAGGAACATGACAGCGCCTTTCGTTTTGTGGCCTTCGCCAGTCACACATTCGCTGGAGCAAAGTGGAACTATTCAGCGACTGAAAAATTGTGTCCGGCGACAAATATCGCGCTTAACGAGTTTGACATGTTCCTTGACGGCACTTTGTTTTGCATTCAAATTGGCCAGATGGATCTCTTGTGGCTCAAAGGGCGTCACAAGCCTGCAGAACGACTCGCTCAATGAGTTAGTTCGCTGGAGCGCAATAAGTACACTATTGAGGAAAAGTGCGGAGTGTCTGACCAACGTTGCAAATGCGATGTCTCGTGCTCCACTTATCGTGCAGAAAATGCCGGCCGATCCCGACTTGGTGGCACTGGCCAATGCGGCATTCATTACACCGGATTCGCGGCGGGGAACCCTTGTGAGTAGAGAGGAACTCCGGGCGGCTCAGCTGTCTGATGGACTTTGTCTGAAGGTCAGACACCACCTGGCAGAAGAAAGCACAGCCTACACCGGGAGTCAGAGACTTTGACTCATACTTGTTGAGCAGTGACGGCATCTTGCTGGGATACATTCTCCAGGCGGACGATGGGCACTGCGGTCAGTCATTCAGGACTGTAATGCCTCGTAAACTGCGTGAGTCATTCATAAGAGATATGCATAATCCCTCGCTGGCATGCCACAGCAGTGGGAGCAAAACTTCTGAAACGTTGTCCCAAATTGCAACGTGGCCAGGCATGAGGCAGAATGTAATGAGGCACGCACGTATGAGCACGGTAGGTCAGAATGTGAAACCACGAGGTGGCCAAAAACCAGATTTCGTGCAGTCGGTCTAAAGCAAGTACCCCTGGGAGTGTGTTGCCTGTGACGTTATTTGTCCCTTTCCCGTAGACCACGCGGCAGTCAATGTTAGCCTGTAGTCACCGACCACTAAAAGAAGTGGGTCGAAACGTTTCCTTTGCGTAAGCTGGACTGTAGAAAACTGTGGAGCTCTCTTCTTAATACGTTTGCGCGATCTGGCTTTTGCCGTAACTCTCATTACAGACAACGCGTCTCATTTTGTTAGAAAGGTTTCCCTGGACGTTTGTGAGGCAATAGAGATACGGCACGAACGGACTTCGCCGTACCGTCATAGGCAAATATCATAGAAAGATTCAACGTAACATGAAGCTGATGCTTGTAGCGAATACAAAGAGACACAAAGACTGGGACACAAAACAGCAGAAATGGCATTCGCTACCCGCACGGCAATCGACTGGTCAACGTGGTTTACTCTGGCTCAACTCAACTTTACGAAAGAACCCGAGTTTACCTTTCCCCTTCACAGATCAAGCAAGCATGTAGCGCACCACTACGCAGTTTTCAGATTTTCGGAAGCGTTTCACGGAGCACCTGCGGAAAGCTTGAGAGCGCATCGACGTCTCGAGATGGCAGGTAGCCAACCAGTACAGCAAGGGGAATTAAACTCTGGAGTTCAAGGTAGGAAGGCGAAATATTCCACTAAGTGGTGCTGCTAGAGTCTTCTCGGCCTCTTTACCAAAGAGGTGGTAGGGCCCCTGTTGTGTTAGCAAGAAGGTCTCCAACCTGTTTTACGAGCTTTGTGCATTCCGTATCTGGTGAAGTCTGCGGGTCCATTCATGCCGCCATCCTAAACGCTTTCTATGAACCCAAGGAGGTAGATGTGTCGTAGGTTCGAGTGGGCAACGATCCGGACCACCTCTCGGAAGATCCCACACCGTCTCTGCCACGATACAGCCTGCGACGGCGGTGAAGACGACGAAAGAAGGAGCACGAGTCCTAAATATATGCCCTCTTCGGCTTTTCTCGGGGCAAAATGTGAAAGTAGCCGTGCTCCCGCATTGCCGTTGGACAGGCGTCGTTTTTGTACCTGGCCCCTCATTCCTGCAGCGCATTCCGTTTTTAATTTCTAGAGCCCTTTGCTAGAGACTTAGGGGCAAAGAGGGCTAAATTAATTTCCAAAAGTAATTAAATTAGATTACTAATTACTTCTGGCAAAACTTTCAAAATGTAATTAAGCTTGTGGGCAACGAGGGCGCAAGACGACGTGACAGGCGGTCGGTGGAAGCTGGTGCCAGACAGAGCGTGCTGCTCGAGGTTGGGGCCGGGCGGGAATTACGGAGCCGTTCTGGCTGGTCTGACCCACAGTGATCCCCGAGTGGTCCACAAACGAGATTCTGACAAGGTCCGGTGGAAACGGCAAGCCCTGGCGATGCAGACCTGGGCCATGACGATCCCGGAGTGGTTCCGCAGCAAGACTCGGGCTATGATAGCACTGGACAGCTAGCCTACGCAGCGCTGGCGTGGAAAGGACGATCCGCAGGCCTGGACGCAGACTCCGACTGCGAGCTCTGAACGACGGATGACAATAAGGGTCGGCGGTCCCGGACTGCCGGTTCTTGAGGACGGGCAACCGGGAAGTAGAGTAAGCCCATTCGCTATCTCCTCGTTGCAGTGTGTCACTCGCGGAGTGACCAGCGAAGCGCATACCGATCGAGGGCGATTATTAGTAGAGCGATTCCCACAAAAAAAAAAAAAAAAAAACTAAATTAGAAAACACCGCGGACTATAAGTAATAACAATACATTAAAATATTTTTCCGAAAGTGATACAATTATGTTCACAATGCTTTAATAATTTGAGGTAGTAATTGGTGCTTATTTAAAGAATATGTACTACCATTTAAATCTTCCTGTTTACACCGTAACAGCCTCATACACCGCAAAGTGAACAATACACAACATTCGTTCCGCTGGCTTCTTTAGATATGACTCGGACGGGAGACTCACTGTTTCGCTCTTCATTCGACGGTGAAGGTCGTTAGATACAGGGAGATGTGATCCCGTCTCCCTGATTTTGATGAAGTTATCGTCCGCGTCAGTAGCTTGAGTCGGGCCATGGGAGCTCGTTCTTACAAAAAGTCGTCATGTGAAGCGCTTCCCCTCTGACACGGACGCACTCCAATCATGTTCTCCCAACAGCACTGGTTGACGCATACCCCCTCATTCCTCTTGAGGACTATTTTTCCAAGACACCCGAAGAGCTCTGAAGTAAAGTAAGCGCGACCGACCCGTCGACGGCATGGTAGCAACTCGTTTATTTCCGAGCAGCGCCCGTAGATACAAGGTCAGATAATACAACAATGGATAACGCCCCCCAGCCAATACGGACAAACGCGTGGTGTTGCCACTTGGTCCTTCGTCATGGTGATGGCTAAGCTGCATCGTCACTTCCCAACACTCCTTTCCCCTTATAAAAAAGGCGAGCCGGTGGACGTCGAACCCGACAGGATCTTCTTGGAGATCCGGCTGCCGGTGTACTTCTGTGGTCGGAGATGACGCTTGGTTGCCGCTTTGGAGACGCTTGTACCGCGGCATCTTCCATTGCTGCGTCGACCGGAGAGGCTCGTCGAGAGTCGTCATCACGGAGACGAACTTGGTCTGCATGCCGAAGTCGCTCACCCCCGGACGAGCTGACGTGCACCAACCGATGGCCGCTGGTTTCTTTCACAATGTCTGGCAGCCACTTCTCTCCAGGGCTATGGTTTTTGACCCACACCGTCTGTCCAGGATGGAATGGGTTAGTAGTCACGATGGAAGTTGTCGACGAAAGCACTGGCACAAGGGTATCAATACTTGATTGAATGGTATTTCCGAGTAACCGTTGTGAGGGGGTTTGCCCGTTTTTTCCTGGTCTTCTCCGGTAACCGTGCACACGTCGCACAGGAGGCTGCCCAGGAAGCACGTCAGCCGAACTCTCGTTTTCTCGACCGAAGGCCACGTCTCCTTGAATCTCTCGTAAACACCCTGCCACACGACGCTAACCGACGAGCCGGTGTCAACTTGCATGACGAGGAGTACGTTACCCCAGACACATTTTCGGTGTATGGGTTCTACGAACCCAACGTTGTTGTCGCCATCCGTGAAATGGCATTCCAGCGTCAGCAGCTGTCTTTTGTCGTCCTGGGAAGGGCTTCAGAGTTCCAGTGCGTTGGAAGCCTTTTTGTACCGCTCACTCCCGCCTACCGTTTTCCCGGCTTGTGCGTTTTCCCGCGTGGACCGTCGCGCCAAATGACCATAACTCCCGCAGCGGAAGCATTGCGCCGACTTGTGCTTGCACGCATCAGTAGCATGTGATCTTGTGCCATAACGTTGACAACCATCGGGAGAACTTGAGTCCCTGCGTTTGTAACGAGCCTCGTGGTAGGTCTTCGGGGTGTTTGGCCGTTTACCCTGCCTGTGGCCTGGGGTGACGGCGTTGATTTCGGACTCTACCGACCGTGGTAGTTTCATAGCCGCGACGTTATCGGCGGCGGCTTCGGCTGCCAGGGCGATGTTCTCTGCTTCCTATAGAGTCACTTCACGTCGAGCCAACAACAGTTTACGAACTTCTTCACTTCTCACTCCACAAACAACCTGTCGCGAAGCATTCGGTCGACAGTGCTGCCGAAATTACACTTTTCCGCTTGTCGTCGTAACTCCACGAGAAATTCCTACACTGTCTCACCTTCCTTCTGGTGTCTGTTGAAAAATTTGAATGTTTCCGCGTTTTTATTGGGCGTCGGCGAAAAGAAGCCCCCTAGAGCCTTGACCATTTCTTTACATGACAGCTTGTTCACGCTCTCCGGCCCACAAGTCGCTTGCAGTAGCTCGATTGTTCTTGTGTTTAGCGCAGAGACCACCATGGGGGAATCACCGCGTTCCCCTCAAAGAATGCTTCAATTTGGATGAGATATGACGGCCACTTATCTGTCCCGTCGTTGAAGAAAGGAACAACGTAGGCCATCTTGTCCGTACGGGGATGCAGGTCTTCATGCGTATTTCGTGGTGACGGAGCGCCGCCCGCATGTGTGTCCGTATTCCTCACCACTGAAGTAAAGTAAGCGAGACCGACTTGTCGACGGCATGATAGCAACTCGTTTATTTCCGAGCAGCGCCCGTAGATACAACAAGGTCATATAATACAACAATGGATAACGCCGCCACGCCGATACGGACAAACACGTGGTGTTGCCGCTTGGTCCTTCGTCACGGTGATGGCTCAGCTGCATCGTCACTTCCCAACAAGCCCCAGTTCGTGCGCTTTGTCATACAAGGGTGCTGAATGTTTGCCGGGCAGAAGCGTCGTTAGTTGTGGAAAGGGATGGCGTGAGCTCCCTACAATCTGTACTTTTCCAAGTAACTGGTGCCGATATTTTGTTGTTTGCTTATTCCCGACTGAACTCCTCAAGGAAAGGCGCCAGCCTTGCTCGCTTCCTGTCTTTTCCGACTACAAAAAGCACGTTTACTTAACAAAGTCAAGGGTACGCTCCAAACATTCTGAGCCTTGACAAGGCAATTGGGATGAACTATCGGTCGTTCCTTCTTCACAATTGTTCAGGCTTACGGCCTGACCTTGTTTGTCGAAGGAGCAATAAGGCTGGGGATCTGCGTACTGTCCTCTCAGGTGTTAAAATGTAGTCAAGTGTGACCTCAGGTGTGCTGTGCCCTTGCGAGTGCAATTCACACGTAAGCTGAATGTGCGGTGGAAGCTACGCGCCCGTTGCACCACTCAGACGTCCACATTTTGCCATGTAATGACGATCTCCTTTCTACCTGCGCGCTGAGAATGGGTCAGGTTTATGAAAGGAAGGTGGTTGATTGGTTCCGGTGAGCTCGTAGCTCCCACCGCGCTGTCAGCTTAGAGGTAAATAAGTATAGCACCGCCGTGATGACGTGGCGCCATGAATCTATCTTGTCTGGAGTTCGTAAATGATCTTTTAGCGATGTCTTTATACGAAACCTTTTCTACAACTCCTTCGTCTCTCGAGCCCACATTTGTGCGTCAGGCCTGTTCCTCGTACGAGGCTGTGCTCTCAGTTGACTTTTCTTTATTTGCTTTATTATCTGTTCCACAGCAAAACGCCGTGCAATTTATTTTTCTTTTTTCAAGTCTCCAAATGAATTTTTTTAGAAGAAAGGCAATATTAAAGTAATGAGTAATGTTCTAAAAATAACTGCCTGAAAGTAATTCATTACATTACAAAATTACCAACTAAGTAGTTCCTTACATTCCTCATTACCACAAAAAAATAATTTAATTGCTGTCCTTTTATTACAGTAATGGCATTGCTTCCCTCTCTGCTTATGGGCGACAATGCAACTCCCATCATCAGTCCCAACACAGCCCCATTGGTACCGTCCGGAAGTACTGACGACGGACCGACACTCGCACTTCTGCGAAGATCCTTGCTGACCCAGAAGGAAGGCCACCCCAAAAATTTCGCAATACGTCTCCTATTTGATTTTTTTTTTTTTTTTGCATTTTGGAAGGGGGAAACGTGCGGGTCACCTAGGTAGCCACATCGTTGGACCAGGTTGCCAGCATGCCAAATCGTCCGTGGTCATTGCCACCGCGAGAGGGCCAACTGCACTTGGCCGCGCGAGCGGCCAAGTGCAGTTGGCCCTCTCGCGGTAAGAGCCAATCAATGACTACTTCTTGAATCAGTGCGTTGTGTCAATCTTCGAAACGGGTAGCAGCAAGGGGAATCCCTAAACTGATCTTCGATATCGTCCTCATGGTCTTTGTTAATTACGAGGGTGACGAGCGACGAAAATTCTCTTCTCGGGGTCAACTTTTCGTGAGATTTTGGAAGCGAGGAGTGTCCATGCAAAGCTTTGATCGACGCTTGAGGGGCGCGCGCGCGCGTCTGCCTTCCCTCGGGGGGTCTGCAATATTTGAGAAGGGTGAAAACACTGCGAAGCGATATCACGTACGACGAAGACGTGAAGTATATCAGCGTCGAAATACATTGGTCTAGTGTAGTCAATGTGCAAACCATCACAGGTTTCAAGAAATTTTCAGGGAATAAAAGTTGACAGTCTGATCAAACGAACTGTCCCTAAAAAATGTATTACCAGATATTTTTATCCAGCTCTTTCGCTACTTGAAGCTTTATTAAAAAGGGAAGGACCATCAGGGGTTTTTCTCAGTGTGTTGGCTACAAGCACGTATGAAACACACACCCATATATCGAGCCTAAAAAACGAAGTTTGGGGTCTCGAACCGATCATGTTAGAGCGACAATAATTGCTTTTTCATTACATTGCGAGTCAACTGCATAATAGAAAAGAGGGCACGAGGCTGCTTTGATATCACGTTCTATACTTCGTTTCAGCTGAATCCTAGAGGCAGCTGATGTTACAAGCGCGAGCACGTGGCCCTGAACAGAACTTGCACTACTGTGTACTAGAATACTTGGGTAGTGTTGGGACCGGAGCGGCTCGGCAACGGGAGCTCGTCAGTGCGCGTGTATTGACAGTTCGTGGCGGCGCTGTAGTCGAGTTATCCGGCTCGCGCAGCCCGCCTTTTTTTTCTTTTTTTCTTTTTTCTCTTTGAGCGGTGCATGCAGCGAAAGCTAGGATCGCGAGCTCATAGCGTTGGCAGCTGCCCTTGGTGCACGGGAGCTCGTGCCGCCGAGATGTGCCCTAGAGCAAGGAGCTCGCGCTTGTAGCCTTTCCTGCGGTACAACACAACGTGAAACAGAGTATAGGGCACGTAAAAAATCGGTAGTTTCAAATTTTTTTTTTTTTTTTTTAATTTTTGCGGTAGGCAGAGGGTTAATGAAATGTTTGATGGGCCGTGTTGCAATTGCAGCTTTAAAGAAAGCCATCATTAAAGGCCAACCTAATTTAAAAAGTTCGCGAACAAACAACGAGCTTTGAGCGAAAGTAACAAGGCGTTCGTTTTTGCTGTGGTTGTCCGTCCATTTTCGTTTCTTCCTCAAGCTTAATTATCTCTACCAAACCGCTCGTTCTGTCCTGAGATATTCATCGCTAAAATTTGCCTTTCTTCACTTAATAAAAAAAAACTGCGCGCTGAAAGCGCGAATGATGTTGTGCTGATATTGATGCGTAGAAGAATGACGCAGTTGTTTCTGTCCCCTCGTCACTAACTCGACAGCGTTTCCTCGGTGGACTCGCCGGCGCCAGACATCAAGACGACTAAGTTACTATTCTACGTATTATTTTCATAACGCGGTTTCTGAATCAAGTGAAAAAAGGCAAACTTTTACGATTAATTTTGCGAACCTCGTTGCCTTTTCGCGAATTGTCGAAATTGTGTTTGCCTTTAATAATGACCCCTTTAAAAACTGCAATGGCACCATGGCCAATTAAGCCGTTAATAAACAAGTTAACTAACAGATCTTGGTTCATTATTAAACATTGCAACGGTTATTCACCCATTCATTGTCCACCGAACCCTACAGATATAACGAAAGACGGCATCCACATATCTGCCACATCCTTTTTTTGTAAGATATGTAAAGTTCTCTAAAGAATAAAACAAAAACACCCTGAATGTCTGTGTGAACCAGATACGCCCCCTGTGGCACCATGGGTGTTTCCCTTCGAATACCCAGCTCAGGCGAGACTTACCTGGTTGTCAGAAAGCAGCTGACGGTTAAATGTATTGTTGTGAGCGTGTAGGTTTCAGATGGTTTACCCTCAAGAGGATAATGCGCTGCATATTGTAACCATGTATGCGCTGCACATTGTAGCCATTATTTCAATGCCGTGCTGTAAACTATTACAACTTTTTTCTTGCCTGATCTACGTGTGCTCATGCTTTCTGCTCAAAATGATGTGAAACAGTTTCTTGTTTTCTTTGAATCTTATAAAGCATTACTCGTTCAGCCCACATTGTCTCAGTTTTTGGCCTTAAGTTAAATGTTAAAACGCGTGATAAAAATTGTCACAGCTTATAAGCCATTTCTTACAAGTGGACGTCGGGTGATTCTCGGATGGTCGTGGCAGCCACGAAGAAATAGAAGATTCTCACCCCTTTGTGACCGTGGCTTGGGTGGTTCGTCGCATAAATGGACACAACTATGAGTGACAAGTGAAGCGAGCTGATTAAAGTCAAGAAAAAGAAGACGGGCAGAAAAGAAGACAGAGAAGTTAACCTGGGGTATTAAAAACATACTAAAACAATCTCGAACTTTAGTATGTGCCATTTCGTTCCGCTATAAAATAAGATAGGAAAAAAAAAACTGCTTCCGAGTTTTAGATATCCCTTTCAAATATCTAATGTTCGGCATTTGCGACCAAGGAAATGAGCATTTCATTTAAAATGCTCACCATCCGACAAACCGAAACCGCTTCTTTAAAGTCGCAATTGTTTTTATGTAAAGGAAGGGTAATGTAGCTTGTACCGTCCAATACTTTGAAGCATCATGTTGCTAACGATCGTGCCGCAGCGTAATTGATGACGCGGTACGACCGCTGGCAGGTCGTAGCTGTATCGGAAATCCTATGTGCACTCCACCAAAGCGGCACCAAAGATTCATATTTTCGCGCGTGCAGCCGCGCATGCGAACACCTTCCGGATAAGGCGCCGGACGCGACACCTGTCGCGATCAATACCACGCGCTTCAGGCGGGCCCCTTCGGTCCCAACACTACCCAAGTATTCTAGCACACTGTAGCTGTGATGCACGAGCGCGCGTGCTTGGCAGGAACGCTGAAAGCCCGGAGCTCGGGCGTGTAGGATCAGATGCGTCCAGGCTTAAGCTGAAACGAAGTACAAACAGATGCCTCTCTCGCGGTATTTTCTGCAGATCTTCATTCTTGTGATGATTTTTGTTAGACAGTATTAGCGGCGAGATGTTTTGGTGGCGCCCTCCTACGGTTCCCCCTTGTGACGTCATTACCTTGCAAACAAGAAGTTCGATGGTGTTTGTAAATAGCATGGTAGAAGCTTGAAATCATCGCGCTCTCAAAGGAACACTGCCAATACCGTCAAAAGTAAAGTTCATTTATTTCCGTCGATGATAAATCCCTTTTCCGACGTCATAGTCAGCGTTCGGCCAATCGTGGAAGGCCGACCTCAGCGACGCTTTCGGTCGCGCACGTCGCCAATATGCCGTATCGAAGGTGAGTAGAATTCGTTTTTAAAAAGCTGATAGGTTTTCTTCACCTGCCATGTTCCCAATCTATATAAGGTCAAATTATTGTCGTTATGCAAATGATTCAAACTGTTGCAGACAACATACTTCAATCATTATGTGTGGCTTGGTCATGCGTTTGTCGCCTGCGGCAGGTATCTCGAGGGGAACAGGAAATTGACGTCGCAAATATTTCGTAACATCCAATTCTCGGTAAACTTCCGTCGTGGTATGTGTGAAATACGGGCTCACTACATCTATTTTTATTAGGCGTTTAATTTCCATATCCGAGTTTTGAACGCTGCTTGTTTATGTATTCGTCAGTAGAGACGCTCCTAGAAACGGTTTGTTTAGGGGAGTTAGGTCACAATTACGGGGTCAATGAAAAACATGTTCGCGTTCTAGAAACTCAGGGAGGCCCATGAGAGGCTCTCCAGCCTCTCATTGGCGTCCCTGACTAGCAACCGTGGTGTACACGCGCGTGCTCTGCCTTTCGAGCCTGCAATTTTTCAAAATTTTGGAGCGTTTCTGCTGGTAGGAACTGAGACAGGGGAGGAAATGAGAGCGCGCGGAGATGTCACAGCGCAGTGGTTCAAATGATTAGTGGGTAGACACAAATCCTTTTAACTCTATTCGCTCATATAACACCAAATGCCCACCGCCGGTGTCCAGCGTTATCATTCGAAGGCTTTGAGCATCGTGCCAAAGGCATTTAGCTTTGCGTCTCCCCACAACTCATTTCCACCAAAACTTATTCCTTTAACATCTAATCTGCTCCATCAGTTTCTGCGGCACCGCGGTTCACCTGAACGAAAATAATAATAATAATAATAATAATTATTATTATTATTATTATCATTATTAGTCAGTTACTACCCGCATACTTTCACGAATTATTCTTGCTGCGTTAGTTTATTTTTCAGCCGTAGTAATGAACAATACTATAGACTACTTTTTTTGCCTGCAGAATTCAGGATCCTGGGTTCAATCCTCATTCCTGCCCGTTTCGATCTGAATGAGCAGCGTGCCGGCGTGCGGTCGTGTATCACTACTGAGTGATGCGCGTTAAAGGCCCCCGGGCTAGCGGTTGTACTGCACTGGCTAGATTTCTCATAAACAGCTGGGAGACTCGTCGCTAGTTGAGGCAGACCAGGCTCTACGCTGCATAAACATACGCACAACCCAATTTTTTGCCAAAGCATGAGCTAAATCTAGCCTGCAGCGGAGTCCATTCACTGCCAAGAGCGATTTTTCCGAAGCCAACCCGGACACTTTCGTACAAAGCTTCGTAGCGAAAGTGAAAGGAATGCTACTCAACCTATATTCAGCTTAGTAATATCGTTTATAAGTGTTTTAAGTCTCAATACCTTTTCCGTTGTGTGGAACTGGTCGGGATATCGTTGCACCGGAACGAACCAAGCCAGAGAGAACGTCGAACACGGGTTTGTCTTCTTTGTCTTCTTCAGTTAGTGTTTACAGAGGCACTTGAAGGCGATTCTCACAACTGGAATAGACCCTTTCCGAAAGTCAGTCTACCCACCTTGTGCAGAGCCAGACCCGACGCTCTAATGGCGGAACTACACTGTTTCTCCACACCAGAAAAATCGAACGTCTTCGAAAGCATAGAGCAGAAAAAGGAAAAGATGTTGGTCCTTTCACGTCACCTTCGATGCACGGAATCGAGGGTGTTTGATTTAGCCGCGCATGATCTCCTATCACCGCCATTAGAGCGGCAATAATGGAGCTTTTTATACTGCCACAAGAGGACTCTGACTTTTGAAAAGGGTCTATTGGGGGGGATCGGTGGCCGAGTGATTCCAATTTCGAACACCAGCGCGCGCTGACGTGGAATCATGAGCTGCAGAGTTGCGGGTTTTGCGGCCCGGCTGGGCCGCGGTGCCAGGGAAGGCGCAGGGTCTACTGACTACCCGACTATTCTGCCAACCCTGCCGACTCGTTTGTCGCATCCTTGCCCGCGCGTGCCAAGCTCTTTGTCCACGCGCGTTCCCAAACGTGCCCAGCCAACGCCCAGCCCTCAGCGCACCTGCGCTGCTGGCGGTCTTTGTTATTCGAGATAGACCGTTTTCGCTTTCTCGCTCCGCTCTATGAGAAACGTAGTCCCCATTTTCGCATGCGCAACCCGCTCTGGGATTTCAGCGTGAAGCGTCAGCTCCACCTTCCTCGCCGTTTTAGGAAGCGCGTTTTAGTCTCAGTAGATGGTGTTTTTTTTTTGTTTTTTTTTGGACGGGAATTTAAAATGGGTGCTCGCCATTATGAAGCATGCTTGGGAGCGCGCTTGGAAGCGCGCTTGGGAGCGCGCTTGGCCGTTATGAACCTCGCTGCACTAAGATGGCTGCGCAGACTTTTTTTGAAACGGCGTCCTTCAGAAAACGTTTCACGGTGGTCGAGAACCTCTGGCTGCTTCGGGAAATTGCTGGCTGTAATCCTTTCACGGCCCCTGAGCGGTTGGGACAGGTGCTGCTTTGTCTAAGCCAGGGGGCTCGATTTTTCTATGCAAGCAGTCGGCAAACAGACAGATATTTTGTTACTTTACTTTAGACAGCAAGACAGTGCAAATTAGTGAAAGCGAGTGCTCCATTTATATTTCTGCTTTTTAGTTTTCCCAATGAAATTAGTTTTTCATTCTTCGTATCCTTCGGTTTGTGATAGGGTACCTTAGTGTTTACGTACACTGCGCGACACCGTTAGCGCAAACAATCAATCCTATTTTTTTATCTTTTGCCTTAAATTGGAGGGTCGGGCATGAACCTATTATTGTGGAATAAAGCGCTCGTTAGGGGCACTAATGTGAGCAACAAACTTTCAGCTCTCTCAATAGCTGTAAAAGATATAAACTGCAAATAAAAGCGGTATTATTGCGTATGTATTATGCAGCACAGCGCAGTGTACGTATCTGCCTTGGATATGATTTGAAACCATTTTGCTTGGGTACACTTCTTTTCACTTATTTTTGTGTGTTTTTCAAAGTGCGGTTTTCGTCTCGAGCTCCTGCCTAGTTTTAGTTTCACTTGTGCCATGGTGTTTTCTTGCAATAAAAGGCCACTCAACACAGACAACTTTTACAAGGCTGAAGTCAACAGTAACACTGTAATTTGATTAGATGCAATATTCACACGCACATCTGAGAAGTAAAATGGCAGTCGTTAGTAAATGTTGTTTTATTAAAATATTGCTAGATGCCTTTCAGCCTAGTTATGCAAGTATTTTGTCTCAGCACAAAAGCTTGGATATGATTCACTGTGATCAGGTTACGCAATCTAATATTAAAATAAAAACAAACAAACATATTAGACCTCTTCCATCATGCCCATGGTCTTCGCGAGGTTCGTCCAGCTAACAAATTATGCCGTCTGCGCACATCACTGCCTGGTACTTCACGACGAGGACCCTCTTCTGACCAGAAAAGTATGGCTTCTGATTCTTTGATGGACGGCCTATGGGCGTGCTGTGCGGTCAACGAAACTCCAGCAGTTTCCCGGGGGTGTTCCCTCTTCTTTGACGGCCTAGTAAAAAAAAAAAAAAGGCACACTTACATTACGGCAGGATTTAAACACTACCGAAACACGTGAGATGGGACTAGTTACTCAAATAAGATAAAGCATATTTCCATGGTAGTGTTGTGAAAAAAATGTGTACGGTAAATTAAAAGAAAAGAAAGACTTAGTTGTTCCTTAATTTCCTTAATTCCGCTAAGCTCTGAGGCCGTTAAACTGTGCATGCGAGGCTCGCTACGCCGGAATTCGAAACGGAACTTCTGAAAAGCGTTCGAACCTACCGCTATTGCTTTGACGTCCAGCGTTGTGTTCACAAAATTTTGCATTGTTTATGCCTGTCTGGTTTCAACCAGACAAAAAACTTGACGTGGAATACTCTTCAACCCATTTTGGTAACTTTTCGAAACACCGTCAGGTAACATATTCAGCCGCCATATTTTGGGCTATGCTTTTAGTGCGAGACTTGTGACTAGAACCGATTTCATATTCAGCATTGACGCAGCATTCGTGTCCAATACATTTAGACTCACATCCGCGACAAACAATGACGCAGCTATCTTGCTCCTTAGACCAGTAGTTTTCAGCCATGGATGTGTCGGGGACCCCTTGCAGACCGCTGGCAGTGATGGGGGACCCCTTCCAGCCGGGGAGGGGGCGGGGGAGGGGGGGGGGGGGGGGGCGGACGTTAGTAAGTTAACACATCTGGAGCATAAAACAGGTGCCTTTTATTGCTACGTAGCAGAAAAGCAGAAAACAAAGCTGCCACATCACTTCATTTTTGTCAGTTCATCAAAACGTTCCTAACAAAAAAAAAAAAAAAATTTGTTGAGGGTCTTGCGGAACCCAGAAGTGGCTTCGCGGACCCCCTGGGGTCCGCGGACCCCCATTTGAGAACCACTGCCCTAGACGCTTGGCCAAAAAATGGCAGCCTCGAAGAATAGTGGCAGCATGACATGCACTTTTAAAAAGGCTGTATTTAAGTCTCTATTATTTTCTAAAGCTACTAAGGAAATCCGAGGCGAATATTTCCAGAGGAAAGTTGAACAATTTAAAAGTTTCGCTCGAATATCAACAAATAAAGTTGAGAGGAGCGGTTTCTTTGGTGCGGCTTACGAACTCTATACTCGTGGACAACTTTCAGTGGCATTTTCAACAGAAGGGCGCGTGCTCAGTATAATCGGCGTTCGAGCGCGCGCTCCAGTTAATATGACAGCATAGCCATAGAAGGTCCACAAAAACGCAACGACTTTACCGACACCGTGCTGGTTGCAAAGTGATACTCCCTCACTTCGTTGCATTGTGTTCTTTTGTTCTACATAGCACTCAAATGGAATGGTTTACTTTTCACGCGTGGGGCGTACGCTTTACTTCTTGATTCGGTTTCTTTCAGGTTGAGGTCACGGTGAAAAACGTCGACGCGTACTGAGTAAAGGGCCGCCCACACTAGCGAGAAAACGCGCCCGGCGCGCCGATAAATCGGTTAAGCTGGAAGATAAAGGGCGTGTCTCTGCACGCGCTCGTGGCGCTGACTGTGCTTCGGCGAAATTTTGTTACTTGCCGCGATCGGCGTGCCACGCGCGTTTTCTCGCTAGTGTGGGCGGCCTTTAAGAGCAGCCGCACGGCCACTCGATCCCCCCTGTTGGTGCGGCCTGCCGATGTCTTTCCGAAAACATAAGAGCGCGCGTGAGAGGAGAACTTCTCCCATTTTTCGTGGGGGCGCTGCACATCGCTTTACACACGCGCCAAATTACAGCCGCCATAGCTGACCTTCTTTTGTCTTACCGACATGCCGAGCAACTGAAACGGTAGTTGACGATCCTCTACAAAGGCCGATGCTTTAGAAAATGACACAGTTGAGTCTAATATGGCAATAACCTGGCCTGCTATGGTAATGATGAAGTGAAATAATCGAAATAAGAGGAAACAAAAACTGAAGGTCAGTTATGGCGGCGTCCATGCACAGCTGCTGCAAAGCGTCTATACTCTGTTTCACCTTATGTTGTGCCGCAGGAAAGGCTGTAAGCGCGAGCTCCTTGCTCTTGGGCAGATCTCGGCGGCATAAGCTCTCGTGCAGCAAGGGCAGCTGTCAACGCTATAAGCTCGCGCTTCCAGCCTTCGCTGCGGAACAACATAAGGTGAAACGGAGTATAGAGAAGGCTGCCAACGCGCTCTTGGTCCGCTACCCAGACAAAATATCTGCCTGTCATTGGCGTCGCCGATGCCGAGGCGCTGCCTCGGTTGCAGAAGGCAGCCGAAACTCGCTTTCCCCCCACCTATATGCACCGCTGTGCTCGGCGAAAATATCGTAGTGTCACTCTGCGCTCGCGTGTGTGGTTTGTGTTGGCATTTTGGAAGCTGCCGGAAATGTAAATGCGCGTTCTAGTTCCGAGTGCCAGACGGCGATGAAATGTGCCAACTCCACTCGTGAAACAGGAAATCCTGTAGTTGATGAAGTACAATGAAGTCTCTTCCGAACTTGAGTTCGCACCGCTGACTTACATGGCTGGCTACTTGGCCTTCGTTTGCGAACAAAAGGTGACCATTTTTATTTCTAGAAATTGTCGTAATTTCAAAGTAATTAGCTGAAACATTTAACCTAGCAAAGGAATAGGAATTTCTCAGTAAAAGCAAGGAAGGCTAATGTGTAGAACAAGCTAAACTTTGCAGGTGACGTGTCCTGAATGCAAGTGCAACTTAAGGGAAATCCATCACATGACGGAGCATATCAATCCATGTTTAGCCTTGACCAAGGAGGACTCAGCTATTCATGACCTGAAGCTGTCTGGCTGGGTCTCTACAGTCGGCAGAGATTCGTTGTTGTGGAAGGATTTGCAAGGTCCTCTTGAGCGCTGTGCTTCCACACCTTATGGACTGCCCGCTGATGTGGCGTGTTAACTGCCGAGACCCCTACCACAGCGAAGAGCTCTGCGAGCTCTTTCTCAGAAAACTCCTCAGACCTTTTTTGGCAAACTGGACTGGTGACCTAAACAGCCCACTAGAGAATATATTGAGGCTTTCGCGGAAGCCTCTTTCCCGAAAGGTACTCCGCTTGTGAACTAAATGACTCCCAGTCTCCCTTGGTCTGTTTTTTGTGAACAATGAAGTTTATATTGCTGAAGTTATGCACGCGGAATCCAATTTTATATTGTCATTCACAGATGAATAAATGGCACAGCTCGCGCGTGCTCGAGCGTCGGTTAAAACCGGAAATCATACGGCCTAGCTATATCCAACTATAGCTCCTATATTACAGTGGTAATAGAAACGGGGCAACAATTATGGGAACAAGAAAACGACAATTCGCTCATACCGCCAGCAGAATGGAGCTTTAACGCGCAGCCTGCAGTTGAGTGAGCTTTTCGCAGAAAGAATCATTCTACACAGATTTGTCACATCATTCATGCAATATGGCACTCGTCTCAATTGAGACTTGCGGCTTCACGGAAAAAAAAAATATAAATACCCACACCGGGCCGGGCCGGGCGTACTGCTCCTCTCTCACTATATTTTGTCTTACCTTAGCATGGACTAACCGCGAACGCTGTGCTAGCGCGAGCGGCTAGCCTTTACTGCCTTGACTGGAGCACTCGCTGCACGAGCGCTCATGCAGCCGCCGAGGCTTCCTTCGAAGCAACTATCTCGCGCTTTTAGCACGCGCGGCTAACAAGTACATACTAACGTGAAACGAAGTATCGAGTTCCTCGATATGCTCCCCTGAAGGGAACTCTATCTCTCACCGATAACGAGCGCCACGGCTGGCGCTGCGGGGTAAAGTAGAACTATCGCTCTCACCGGCGGAGTGAGGCATACGGCAGGCCGCTCCCAAGGGGAGTCCTAATCGATCGAGTGGCCGTGGCAGCCGTCTTGAGATCTAAAGGATCACGCTAAGGACGCTGAGGACAGTCCGCTCTGCAACTTGAGAAGCCGAGCGCACGCTCACTCCGCTAACTATGCGCTCAAACTCGGAGCGGGCCACGCATGCGCGGTGGGGATGATGCTTCTTGCAGAGCGTAAAGTAGAGAAAAGAGGGCTCATAAAAGTGGCCTACTAAAACTCAGATTACAAACGCGCTCGTCGTGACTTGTCCTGACACTGCCCATGTACACTTGTTTTTTCTTGCCGAAACAAAAGTAAAGACGTAAATTATTGGCATATCAAAAAAGAGTGACTTTTTACCAGACAGAGCAGCTGTGCTAGAAACAATGGAAACGCGAAATTTACACAAACCATGCAAACCTGTGAGCACAGCTCCAGTTTCGCGAGGGTCAACCACCTATGTTTGTTCATGTCAGCGAGCAGGTGGCCGAGCCTCTTGTTGACGTGACCCACGATGAGGCTCACAATACTGGAGAACACCGACGAGTTCCGTCCAAACGCTCATTCAAGCTCGAACAGACAGTTGGAATAGGCCAGTTGACAAAGAACCACGCAAGTCGCCTCGCCAGATCGGCAACACCCTGCGCCGATCTGACGGGTGCTGGGATTTGGAGGCGCGCTTGCAGAGCAGCCAGGTCCTTCTGGAAGCGGGATTGCCTCCGAAAGGATTTCTCCTCAACGTTGGCAATGTGCAGCACTCCGCGTTCGGAAAGGAAGCTTCGGCGCTTCATGACATGAGGGATACAAATCATAGATTCGATGTCTCCCCAGCTTAATCTTGTTAGTAGAAGTCTCCTTCCTTGAGAACAGCGGGGATTCATCGTGCAGGTGCCTTGCTAACCTTGTACGACACTGAACTCGTACCTTGCAAGAGGGTGTACTCGCAATGCGCAAACTTTGTCCTTTTCTTTCATTTTTCTACTTCGATTACGTAAATCCATTTCATTTTTAATTCAAGTGGAGCAGAAGGTACAAGAGCGAGTGCCGGCCTTTCAGCGTCCTTGAACTGCACACGCGTTCGTGCAGTGAAAGTACCGTTTAGAGCAACATGCTCATCCTTATATCTTCGGCTTCACTCGCACACAAGGTGGAACGATTATATTCATATTTTATAGCTTAATATTTTTCGGGTGTGTGCCTACTCTTTTCTGTTTTTTTTTTTATTCTCGCCTGCGTTGTCACTACCCCTACAAACACGCTCCTTTTCACTCCATTGGTGTTAACGTTTACTTTTTTTTTTTACTTTACTACTACTGCAAACGTCTACTTGTGGGGTTACGCAAGCGAATTTTTCGAACATTCTCGAAACGCTCTTATGCTAAAGAAAAACGGTCTACTAAAAGACGTTTTTGGACCTTCGCTTTTTATTACGGCGAAGCAGGCCGCGCAGGCGCAGTGTAGCGTCCTCAGAGCGGAGCGGTAAATGAAAACGGTCCACTAAAACTCTCTATTATTTGTGAAACCAAAGTTTAGCCAGGAACCGAGATTGTGCCCCGTCACAAGGCTATTTTTGGTGAGATGGATGGGCGGCTTGGCTGTGCCTGAGCACCAAGAACGATGCGTGGCCGACGGCGTGGACGTTCTCCGACGCACCGCTCGCCAATCAACGAGAAGCTTCAAGACCAGCAACATCGTCACTTATTTTTTGGAACACAACCTCAAGCTGGTAACTGCTGACAAGGAAGGAGGATTCGTTGTTGCTCCGTCCGCCCTGTACGGTGCGAAGGCAAGCCAGGCCATCGACAAGAATTTCGAGCGAGTCTCTCCAAGACCCTTGACAAAGGTGAAGTGTCGGGCCCAGGACTTTTGCAGCAAATTAGAACTATTAGGGTTGCTAAAGAGCGTCAAGTCTAGCAAGAAATTGAACCTCGACATATTCTTTACTGCTAAAACACATAAGATTGAAGTTCTCTTTAGGGCCATTGTTACAAAAAGAGGCGCGCTTGAGCTGCATGACCCGTTCATATTGCGAAATTCAGAATGCGTCATTGAATTTTTGAGGCGACAGGGCCAGTATATGCGCAGTGGGTTTTCCATCGACGTCGAGGATTTATTTTACTCGATTCCTCATGAGCCCCTATTCTAGGCGGTGAGACAAAGCGTAAACCAGAACGGAGTTTTCGCCTTCCAGAATTCTTCGGGCATCAATGTTGATAGCTTTCTTTAGCTCCTGATTTTTTACTTAAAACATACGTTTGTGCCATTTGAAGGGAGTCTTTATGTGCAAAGAAAAGGCATTTGCATCGGGTACAGTGTTGCACCTGTTTTGTGTGATATTTTTCTAGGCAGCTGTGGCAAAAAAAAACATCGCTTTGAAAATTTGGAACAATGAAAATGTGAAGATCTTCAGATACGTCGACGATTTCCTCGTCCTCAGCCGCTCGGCGGGGCCCCCTTGCAGTGAAGTCTCTCAGTTACTACACGTGTTTGAATTGTGTAGCTCCGGGTTGACATTCACGCATGAATTACCAAAAGAGAGAAAACTGCAATTCTTGGACCTCAAGCTATCGTTTTGGGGGGACCATGTTTGTTGGAAGTATGCGCCTCGAACAAAAGAAGGGCATTCTACTTTTTGATTTCGGCCACTCGAGGGTTGTGAAAAGGGGCATAGCCAGTTCGTGCCTGGGGGCTTCCCTCCGAAAGTCATGTTTGCATAGTGCGCAAGGCAGCTTTGAGGGTGAGATAGAACGCCTGCAGAGGGCTGGTTTTCCGCTGAGATCTTTGGTTGAAGTGGCAGAAAGCTTAATAAAAAAGAATAAAGGTAATCAGAAATCAAACAGCAATAGACCGATTTCGTGGCCTGTTGTCATTCCATATGTGCACAATGTCACGCACAATCGAAAACAGGTAGCCCAGCGCTACAATGTACCGGCAGTTTTTTTCAGCGACCCGGGGTGACTTTGTCGCCAGATAAATTCCCCACAGACGTCTTCAGATTCTTGCACTACTAAACTTCGAATAAGTTTAGACGTGTCACTTGTACGTTTCTTCTCCCTGGTCCTAATTTCGAACGCCTCGTGTAATTCCCCCGACCCTTTATCTTTGCACCTAGCCAAAATCTTAGAGTCGTTGAAGGCCCAAGGTGCACAAGCATCTATTACAATGAATTGCAAGGTGCCCCGAAGGCGCCGTTGTTGTACAGGCACGTCGTCGATGGAATGCGCATGGTGTGTGGTATGACATACATGGGCCAGACGGGCAGGTGCGTTAATGATCGCACCCGCGAGCACGCTGTCTGTACAACAACGGCGCCTTCGGGGCACCTTGTAATTCATTGTGATAGATGCTTGTGCACCTCGGCCTTCAACGACTCTAAGATTTTGGCTTGGTGCAAAGATAAAGTGTCGAAGGAATTAGACGAGGTGTTTGAAATTTGGACCAGGGGAAAGAAATGTATAAGTGACACGTCCCTATCCTTATCTACAAATGCGTTTGTATTTTTGAAACGCGGGCTGAGTAGATAGGGTAAACAGGGTTTTTCTGGCTATATAACGTGTGAATTTTCAATAAACTTTAGTTGGGGGTGCGCCTTGTCCTTTTTCCCTTCGTCTGTGTCTGCGTTTTTTTTTTTTTGTGTTTATTTTTTTTTTTTTTTTGGTGCTTGTTTTTTTTTTTTTTTTTTGCTCGCAATGAATTAAGTGGCCCAAATCTCCACTTCACTGCTTCCTCTTTCGTTTAGAACGGACGTCTCTCACTCGCCTCCGGGGCTCACCCGGGGCTTCGGCGCTTAGGCCTAACGTTCGAGACCTACCGCTCGATAGCACATGGTGTCAGAAGTGGTCGACGCGCGAACATGACCGACAACGAGCGCTCCCCTTCCCTCGCGTCGGCATCTCCAGGGTTCGCCATGCGTCCACCTAACCCGTTCAACTTTTAAAAGGAAGCGGACTGGCCTGAATGGATCCAGGACCTCGACGACTACAGAGTGGCGTCGGGACTCAACCTCAGCGCGGAAGCTGTGGTCCATTGCTTAAAGAGATTTTTTTTCCCGGCGTGGGATTCCGGAAAGGGTCATCTCCGACGTCGGACCGCAGTACGCTTCGAAGCTGCTCTCAGACTTTGCAGATTAGTATGGCTTTTGCCATGTCACAAGCAGTCCTAAGTTTTCCCAGGCAAACGGAGAGGCCGAGCGAACGGTCCAGACTGTGAAGAATCTGCTCCAAAAAGCGGAAGATGCTTATATCTCGCTGATCACCTATCGCAGTACTCCAGGCCTTACAGGAGCAAGCCCTTGCAGAGATCCTGATGGGGCGACACTTGAGGACGAGGATACCGCTGCTTCTAGTTCTGCTGCAGCCGAGACAAGTGACTTAGGAACAAGTCACAAATGTCGACTTACCACGCAAGGAGCGGCAGCGGCTCAACTATGACCGACGACAAGCCGTCAGACGACATCCAGACCTTCCACCAGGCAATCGGGCGTGGAATAATGATTTTAAACGATACGGGGTTGCAAACCGTCGCGCGGAGATCGCCAGGTCATACTGGCTACACACTGACTCAAGTGAACTGAGACGCAACAGAAGAGCCCATGTTCATGACGTCACATTAGTCTCAACCACCTGAAGACGCTGCGGAACTATATTTTCCAGTTAGTGTACAGGAACAGTGCCAGAGGGCTCCAAACTCTTAGAAAAAGGGTATCGATAGTTCTCCCTTAAGGGAGGCACGTTCTTGTAACCTATGTTCCTTTAGAAAGGGAGAAACTTTCGTCCCTGAAGCAGGGGAGCAAAGTTCCTCCAGCGCCTGCATCTCATTATGGCGGCCCCGAATGGAGCAAATCGAGCTCAATAAGGCTGAACGAGAACGCTACGTCTCTTGTACGGGACGAGAGGAGCAGCAAATAAAAGCGTAACACGAGCTTTCCGCGAACTGCATTTATTTCCGAAGCCAGATTCCCCCCGCAGGTACAGAAACTTGCATTTCAAAAGCAGTTACTCAGTATTCTCGTCGTCAGCACTGCGATGTTGAAGGGAGACAACCGATACCCACTTACTTCGCTCACTTTACGTCTTAAGGCTAGCCCACATGGCGCGTTTTTCTCCGCGTGTGCGTCGCGTCTGCGCCTGCGCTTTGACGTCACTTCCGGCGCCGGGACGAAACGCAGCGTTTTTAGGCGCATTCCGGCGTATCTGGAGGAGCCAGATATTTTGCGTCCAGGCGTCGCGTCTCGCGCTGCGTCCAGAAGGCAACAACCAATGAACGGCCGTGTCCACTAGTTGCCAGGAGCGTTTGAATTGTCTCCACCGTTTTCGCCACTGTACGACTGTAGTTTTCGCCACGGACCTCGCGACAAAGGCGATAATAATAATAATAATAATAATAATAATAATAATAATAATAATAATAATAATAATAATAATAATAATAATAATAATAATAATACTTTTTATTTGCACATATTGCGATACCCACTCGGCAGCGTGCGAAGCTAGGCAGAAAGGGTGAGACCCGCGGGTGGGCCTGCTAGCACGCCGCCAAGTATGGAAAGGGATACGGGAGAGGAAAATAAATGAAAACACTCAAAACAGGAAGATACACATACAAAAACGGGTAACAGCCCTGTGCCACTCCAAGGCAGAGCGCACACGCGCACGCACACACGCACACCCGCGCGCGCGGAGTTTACGAAATTTTTACGGTCGCGGCTTTAAATAAAAATGGCTTTTAGGCCCCGCCAACGCTAGCAGCAGGGCGAACATGGGTAGTTACGTGCTTCAGCCCGCGGATATCAGTTTACCATACCTTACACAAGTCCAGGGAATCCTCCCTGCTCCGCGGGAGAGGCTGACGCTGCTTCAGCGGAACAGAGAGGACCTACGAAGTACGAAAGCGTCCTGCGCTCTGGCAGGCCAAATGTAAAGAATACAAGGACACCGAGAGACAAAGGTACAAAATTAATACTACCGGCAACAACCGCAACAACGTAACCTCTGTAGCGGCCAGCGGCCCGCTGTGAATGTTTTGGCGCGGGCGATGGTGATGCCAATGGCGTATCGAAACGTGGATGAAGCGTACGCCCTAAAAAGGATGAAAATTAGTTAAATTGAGCTTCATTGCGATTGCTGTAATAAAAATGAGTGCTTACTATTACTAAAACTAAATATTATGGCATGTAGCCATCACTTACCGCGCGATTTCTATTTAAAATTTGATTTTGTTTCTTAAGCGCGTCTGGCTACGTTGGGCAGACGCTTCGGAAACGCAGACGCGAAGCGCTGCCCGGTAGCGCTGCGTGTGGTTTGACTGGGCGCACGCGTCCTGCTTAGCGCGCGCGCCAAGCCGAGACGCGCGTCTAGACGCACTGAAAAACGCGCCATGTCGGCTAGGCTTTACCTTTGCTGTTCCTCGAGTCAGAATTCCTTCGTCACTGACCATCACGGAGGAATGGCAAACCAATTCGCGAAACGAAAAGCCGCTCTCAAAAGAACAAACTTGAAGCCGCTGTTTATCGCGTAGCGTGAAAGGTTAAATGGCTTCCCACCAGATGGCAGGATAAAGCAGTGTAATTGCAAGTAGCTAGGCTAGGTGGCGCTAGGTACCGTCAAATTCATGTTCTACAAAAAATATTTTTATTTCCTCACGCCACCATTGCACTTGGGGATATTCTATTATACACACATGTAAACACATTACGCACACAACAAGCATCAGGTGGACATGCACTGAGTGCATACACATCCATGGTACATACAAACATCAAAATGGCAAACTAACCCGATCACTACACCCGATTGATTGATTGATTGAAACGTTTATTTGTGTATTTTTGTGTTCAATCAGCTGTTTTTCCTTATGTTTTGAGTGTTTATTTTTATTCCTGTTTTTGCTGTTTTATATAAACATGTTCTCCATCATGTAACCCACTTTTTGTTTGTTCCTTCAAATGATGTTTCTTCAGCAGGATACCCCAACCTTGTGTAATGCCCGTAAGGGCCTTAAAGGTTTAATATATGATGATGATGTTGATGATGATGATGATGAAAAACCACGCCTCTAGCGTGTGGGCCTCATGTGGCGTGGGGAAAGGGGAAAAAGGAGCTAGCGATGACGATGGATCAGATGTACCGTGCGATCCCGGAGGACGGGAGGTAGGAGATGATGGATGAAAAGACGGCTGTTCTATCCGCGGGTTCTGAGGACCTCGGGTGGGTCTATTCCCATAGTGTCTTCGGTCAAAGGGAAGTTGGCAGGTTGCTAATCGCCGCCGCCCGTTCGTTTGACGTCTCTGGACAGAACCATACAAGGTGGTCACAAGTCGCGGGGACACCGCAGTCGGGACATCTTGGGTCAGGCCCCGTGTCCTCCTGGTCTGCTGGCCAGTGGAATTTTGCAAGCCAAACGGGAGTTAGCATAGTGCGAGTTTGCAGTCTGTGCAGGGCCACTCGCTTCCATCTTGGAAGCTCTTGAGGGACCGGATGGGGGTTAGCAGATAGGAGCGCAGCAAGCCGCGCCTTCTGAGCATTTCTTTCTTCTTTTCTTTTTGGTCTCATAGAGGTCGAAGACTTCTTTGGTTGAAACATCTCGTTGAACGGGCGAAGGGACCGGGCCTTGTGGGGGCTGAATACTTGCTTGTAGCACTGCCCTCGCGGCCCCGTCCGCCCGCTCGTTCCCCGGAATGTTGCCGTGGCCAGGAATCCACGCGATGGTGATCTTCTGTTTAGCCCCGGCGAGGCGAACCAGTTCCCGGATGTGCGCAACCGTAACGTTGAACGTGCTCGAGTGCCCAAATGCGCACACTGCCTCGTGGGAGTCTGTGTATATGCGGGTTTCACTGATTTCTGGGGATGGCATGGTCGTGGCCGTTTCCACTGCGAACAGAATAGCCAGAAGTTCTGCCATGCAGGTGCTTCGTGTACGCGAGGTAAGCTGGTTGCTCGTCTCGTTGCGAGTAGGTGAGTGCCATGCAATTGCAGTTCGGCCGCTATCGTCCCTCGCTGCGTCCGTGTAGAAGGCTTCTACGTGCTTGAGAAACTGGCTGATTTCCTTGTTATTAATGGCCCCTTGCGTGGCTCGTCTCTCAGGGCGATCAGGTCCTTCCTGACTTCGAAGGGGTTTGACAGGGGTGACTGCCTCCGCGTTTCAAGGTGGAGTTGGCGTCGGCATGAGCGGGCCGTTGATGAGGTGGACGCGACCACTCGACGTATGATTCGACCGTGAGGGGTGCGAGACAGCCGTTGAGCTTGCCTCACCCGCATCTCATCGGCGATATCACGGATAGCGTTCATTCGAGCGATGCTCTCGAGTTGGTTTACCTGCGTAAAGCGGGGAAGTCCAGTGACAACCCGCATGGCCACTCGTAACCTGGTGGTGAGTTCTCCTTCTTGTTTCTTTGTGAGACGAAGATAATTAAGTCCGTACATCACCTTAGACATCAGGATGGCACTGACGAGGCGTCGAAGGAGGTCGTCCTGTGCACCCCAGGCTTTGTTTGACATGGCCTTGACTAAGTTTAGGCCTTCTTTCCAGTGCGACTTCACCCGCCGGAACCAGGTGATAGCGCCGCCTTTGCGGTCGAATGTGACTCCTAGAATTTTTACAGAGTCGGTATGGGTAATAGGGACTCCATCCACCTGCAGTTGGATGTCTGTACGGGCGCTGCGGCGTCGGCCGGGAATGACCATATAAGTGGTCTTCTCTTTTGATAATTCGAGGCCTAATTGAGGGCGAAGGTCGTGACGATGCTCAGCGCTTTCAGCATATAGAGTTGTTGGCTTTCCGCCCCACCTGTCGTCGTCCATAGGGTGACGTCTTCCGCATAGATTGTAAAGCGAATTTGCGGGACGGCGTCGAGGGCGAGAGCCAGGTCCACCATAGCGAGGTTAAAAAGAAGTGGCGATAGCACCGCCCCCTGGGGAACTCCAATGTTGTTAGTTCTCCAGTCGCTTTCGGTTTGACCGATGGAGACTTGAAACGGTCGGTCTTGGAGAAATGTTTTGATAAAGTTTAGGAGGCGGCCCTGAATACCTCGCCTCTTTGCTGCATTCACAGCGGTGCTGTGTGGTATGGAATCGAATGCTTTGCGTGAGTCAATGGCCACAAGCATACGCGGCTGGCTTTTGAAGAGCCGGCGCTCGTAGAGATCATGGCAAAGCATGAGTCGGCTGTCTTGTGTTGAGAGGTGATAACGGAAGCCCGTTTGCATGGGATGAAAAGCCCCAGTCGAGTAATGCGGATTCTTGGGCGAGTTGGTACTGAAACTTGGAGAACATAATAGCGCTTCACGACAGGGACGAAGGGTAGGAATGAGACAACACACGAGACAACGCAAGGGGCCATTAATAACAAGGAAGAAACTACGGGGATCGATGTGTCAGCGTGGCGTCGATCGATTTGGCAGACAAAGAGATACAGTTCTTGCGATCAGTGGCGTGGCTTGGGCTTGGTTGAATGGCGCGATGATGCAGAGTATTTATACCTTTGATTTTCTGACGATTAAACCAGTTGAAGTTAGCGCATTGTGTTGTCTCGTTCCTACCCTTCGTCCCTGTCGTGAAGCGCTATTATGTTCTCCAAAACCCCAGTCGACTCGAGGATCCAGGACAAATGAGCATTGACCATGCGCTCTAGAACTTTTCTCAGGTTTGACGTCAAGGAGATTGGGCGAAGGTTAGCCACCACGTTGGGAGCCTTGCCAGGCTTGGGAATAGGGATCACTGTAGATCTCTTTCATTCGGGAGGTAGCTCAGGTGGCGTTGAAGATGTCAAGAAGTTCCTTCATGGCGTCCGACGGAAGGTTCCAGGGCGCGGAGGTAGTAGCCAGGTCCGGACCAGGTGCCGACTTGGCTCGTGCTGTCGCGAGAGCGTCCTGGAGTTCGGCGAGCGTGAGGAAAGCGTCCGCCGGGTGTTCGTTTTGTATGGGCTGCACTGTTAGCAAAAATAACACGCCCAGACGTGTAAACCGTTGTCCCATAGCGGACACGTCGAAACGTGTTCGTTTTACACGGAGCCATCTGTGTTTTTCGTCTACACATGAGGTGCTGTGTAAAGTTAACACGCTACACCGCGTTTGCCTTCCGAGAAGCACGGTTGAACGTGTTCCTTATGAAACATGGCGGCCAGCAGCCTAGAACAGGCGAGGGACGAGCCCAGCCAGCCGCGCCTTTCAGCCGAACTGAAAGCATACAGGACGCGTTCGTTCTCGTTCGATGTCTTTTATGCACAGTAAACAGTCTCCGAGCGGCGGACGTAGCTACGTGCAAAGGTACCTACGTGCATCGTCCGCTGTCGGTGGCGTCGGCAGCTACGACAAAACCGCTAGACAAAAACAAAAACAAAAAAAAAGAATATTGAACTTACATGGATAAATAGCTCAAGCAAACTCTTGTAATCGGGCGGTAACTTGCGCCACCTAGTGCGATTTCTAGCAACCAATAAAAAAAAAGCAGGAGTCGGTTAATACGCTGGGAACTATCACGAGTAGACTGCTACTCTACATACATCACAGACAACACGAGCACCACATAGGACACAGCAGCGACACATACACAAACACAACACCGACACTACGCCCGACACTTCCTACTAACAACAGACTCTCTCCGCGGCGTATATATGCTTGACATGTACGGGTGAGCTCTTTGGTCGCTGACCGTTACCGATTTATAGAAGACACAAAACACGGCAAAATGGACAGCCGTATGTAAGAACTGTTTGCATTTAAAAAGTATGGAGGCAAAATCTGTAAAATTAGTCCTTTGCGAAAAACAACGATGTACTAACAATAAATCTTAAACCGGCCATGAAAAAGTTCAAATTTTTGTTATTTTCATGCTCGACCAGTGTTATGAGCAGTCCGACTCGCTTGAATCAGATAGAAAAACAAATGATTGGAATTTTATCAGTACATATTCAATAATCAATGGAAACTATACTTGCGCAAGGCATTTTTTATATATATTATTGTGAAGGACATCCGCCCAACACTTCACTTCCGCTAGTTGTTGTACGCGTACGGGAGCAGACGCCTTCACTTTTGGGGCGTTTTGATGCAGATTGTTGTCGTATGTCGTGTTGGTGTCGAGCGAAGCGGTGAGGCTTGGGAGTTTGTGACCGGTGTTATTCGTGATCATTAATGTGGCGCTGATGCGTTTTTTTTTTTGTTTTTTTTTTAATATTTCTATATAGCCACATTGAAAATTCACGAGCCCGTGGCACTGCATTATGCTAAAATCGCGAGCTCCTTCTCTGTTGACATCGTTTTTCTGGTAGCACTCGTGGATACTGCAAGCGTTTAAACAGTGCACAGTCTCGCCTACATCCGCGGTGACGTACTCGACCTGTTGAAACTTATTGCTTGCGTCATTTTGGAGTACGCAAGGCAATTATCTCGCTGCTCTGGTTTCGGTTATAAAAGCAAGGCAAAACGCTCGTAGTTCCCGCCCTCAGTACACGTTGGACATCTTCCACACTTTGACACTGGATAACTGGATGAACGAGGATTTACATTTACTTCAGAGGTCACACTCGCCGCTTCCTCACCGTCGAGCAGCAGGATCAGCTGGCGACAAGCCGCGTATGAAAGGCTCGAGCATCAACAGCCCAAGTGCACTCGGTGCCGATGCGGGCGATGCGGGTTTCTGTCAACCGCTAGCCCAGCGACCGTGACCGTTCCAGCTCTTCGTCATGACGCGGTGTTGCAGAAAGCAGCGTATAATACCACTACACGGACCACCGAAGCGAACGCACTGTTATCGTAAATCTTGGCTTGTGATTGCGCCTAAATTTGAAAATAATCTTATTCTTTTTTCTGGAGACGGAAACGAAGGGCATAACAAAATCGTTTGCATATTCCGCATACCTCGCAAAAGCATCAGTCACCTTGCGAGGAGCGCAAAACACGGTGTCCGCACCGTCCTGGCTTCCCAGTCTTTTACCTGCTTTAGAGCAGTTTGTACCTGTTAGTAGGTATGTCTACTGAAACTGCAACTTGAAACTTGGGGCAGTGCCAGAGGGAAAAGAGACACATTCGGGCCTCTTCCCAATGTAAAGAAAAACCACTATGTTCTCTACGTAAAAAATTGGTCTCAGTTCATGCATCTGTGGGCAGGTAGAAATCTTGCCCTAGTTTATTCACACCGCATGATGAGCGCAACAAACTCACACGAGTCACACGAGATTTACAGGAAAACATCGGTGGTGACTTAAGTTTCCCTGGAATTCTGTATAACCGGTCGTTTGCGGGACCGAATCATCTACTCGAGCGGTGCGTCGCTGTGCGAACACGTCGCTGTGCAAATGCAGTCTAACGACACGAAGCATAGAAACGGCAGATTTAGGGAAACTATCCGAAGTCCCTTGTTCAATTCAAACGACGTAATTTTGTTGAAGACGTCCGCAGCATTTTACTCACGGTATGCGTCGGGAATCTTCCACATTTTGAAACGGAACGAAGGAAGATTTACTTTTAAGAACGCTCGCTGCGTCCTCCCCGACCAGCTGGACCGGATCAGCTGACGACGACGGGGCTAAACCCATCAAACGCAACCCCACAACAACCAATATGAGCTCCGCGTTAGTGCGGGTTTCTACCTACAAGCACCGCACCACACACCACGAACGTTTCGGCCCTTTCTCGCATCGCCGTGTTGCCCCAAACAGAACGAGATCGCCGAAGAACGCAGCGCTGTCGTGAACCTTGGCTTGTGGTTGCGCACTCGTGGACCCTGTGACTCCCCTCGCTTTCAAAGCACACACGACGAATGGTACTTTCCGTCTTCCGGGAACGACACAGGGGCACTTCTCCGGTCACGTCTTCACTATGTGCTCGCAAACTGCGAAGCTCTATGCGAAGCTTCTCGCGTCCCGTCAAACCAAAACAATAGCGGCTGCCAGAAATTTCTCCGGTCAAACAAAAAGACCGAAAGCCAACCGGCTCTTGCTTCCACCGTACATCGACGTTAGATCGGCCAGATCGCTTGCAGTTGAAGCAGTTGAAGCAGTTGAAGGTTGAAGCAAAAACGAAACCAACTGCAATGTCACGTGTTCACATCGAAGACACGCTTTTTATATCCATTTTAACTGTTTTGAACGAATAATTGGACCCATGACTTTATTTGTGGTGTGTAAGAAACTATTATCAAGAGCCCTAAACTAAATGCAAACATGGGCGACATGAGGGAAGCCGTATTGCCATCGACCACAAAATGGCGGCGAGCCACGGTAAGCGCGGGTTTCGCCAACGTCCCGCGACATGGCGTAATTGCTTTTGGTGCATATCTGTTTCTGAGACATGTTTCTTTCCGCGGCATTTGTCTCGACGGTCCTTTCTAAGTGTGTCCCCAAGCATTCCGGTGCTTCGATAGCCGGCAATGCCGCGGTCGTCGCCGGAGGCGATGCGTGTTATCGAGGTCGGCTACACGGTTATGCGTGTATGACCGAACCAAAACACGTTTTTTACAACCTCGCATGATATCTGAACGTATTATCCGTTACTCATCGTGTAAATTTATGGTAATTTGTGTAAATAGCGTGTTTTTCACCCCAAATATTCACCAAATACACGGCACTTGCTAACAGTGTGCCGAACGTAGACATCTGTTGGGGGCAGCTCGGGTTGCTGCGGGAAGAAATAATCTGCCGCCTCTGCCGCGAGTTGTTCTTCGGCAATGTCGAGGCGGAGGGCCAAGTTGTTTCCGTTATTGCAGCTTTTCGTTTTCCCGGCTAGCCCTTTATAGGCCCGCCAAAGAGCATGGTAGTTTATCCACTCGTTAAATGAGTCGCACAGTTTCCGCCAGTTGGTACGACAGAGCTCGATTGTGTATTTCTTGGACTCGGCCTTGGCGTGATTCAGGCGGATCTTGTTCTGGGTCCATATCACAAGAGCGAATGACATCTTAGCGAACGGCGACATTTGAGCGAATGGTCGTTTTAGCGAATAACGGGGGCGCGCGTTAACCCATCTGTCGCGCTGCGCTTTACGCCGCTTCGCGGCGACAGTCTACGGCAACTCATTACAAAAATATGAACTCACTTGGCCCACCCAAAAACGCCGCTTCGCGGCGTCCGACTATTCGCTAAAGTGTCGTTCGATGAAACGTGGGCGTTCGCTAAAATGTCATTCGATCAAGTGAGTGCCTCCCCTTGTTCTGGAGGGACCTCCTGGTTCTGTAGCGTATAAGGGCCTCCAGTCGCCTGTCCCCAAAGTTGATAAGGTGCAAGTCGGGTTGCGGTGTGTCTTCTCAGTGCGGGCCTCCCGTAGCCCGTGTTGGATGCGTTCCACGAAGGGAACGCCGGCGAGGTGGGTCATGGCGGTGCGGTAGCTGTCCCATTTTGTGAAAGTGACCTGTCGCCGGGTCGAGGTGCGTATGAGAAGTCGTATATGAATGGGAAGGTGGTCGCTGCTTATTGGATCGGCCTCCACTTGCCACTGGACCCGTAGATTTCAAGAGGTCCAAGTTAGGTCGGGGGATGTGTCGTTTTGGTTGGAGCTTTGGGCCAGCCGTGTGGTGGTGTCTGGTTCGTTGCGGAGGTGAAGACCGACTGCGACGCAGGCTTTTTTTTTTAGATGTTTGCCCCGGGAGTTCTTGTTCGGATACCCCCACGCGGTATGTCTGGCTTTGAAGTCCCCCGCAAGTATAGTACGCTTGTCATTCTTCACCAGATCTTTGATCCAATTGGCTTCATTTGGGCCTACGGTTGGCCTGATGTATGTGTTATGTATATCAATGGGCGTGTCTTTAATTTTGACCCCCGAGGAAACAACTTCACGGTCGCCAAACACGCTGCCTCTGAGTTCAGTTATGTCTGTGGGTGGGTTTCCTTTACAAGAGTGGTTACAATTCCAAATTTAGAGGTTTGTCTTTGTATACTGGGGTTTATGTAAGTGTTGTAACCCCTCATTTTAACTTTTTACACGTTAGCTTCCTGTAGAAGAATAACGTCGGGCGTCTTGTTTTTAAGCGCAGTGAGGCGCGT
Organism: Ixodes scapularis; assembly: GCF_016920785.2. NCBI lineage: Eukaryota > Metazoa > Arthropoda > Arachnida > Ixodida > Ixodidae > Ixodes > Ixodes scapularis. The sequence continues at coordinate 164,742,379 of NW_024609868.1, read as the reverse complement.
TTTGAGTTCATAAAGTTTCTGTTGCAACCCACCGCAGTTCCATTTCCATTGGAGGATCCATGGTTGCAGTTTGCCGCGGTGCTTGTGTTGTTTGGGTTTGTGTGAGGCACTTTCGATGCTTGTACCTTTTTGTTGGGGATTATTGTCTGTCGTTAGAGTGCCTATGAGTCTTGCGGGCTTCTTCTAGCTCCGATTCCCACAAACCCTGTTCCCGGATGAATATGACACTGCAATACTTCGCTCTCGGCAAAAGGGTTTATTCACTCACTCATTGCCTTGGGGGGTTTCGGGATCGGGGGACGGTCATCAGCGAGGCCGCGGGAGAGTCCGCTGCCATAGCAGCTTCTCCGAGTCCCAGCGGTGGTCGTCCACACCGCGTCATGGGGACATCGTCGTCCAGGGTCGCCGTCCGGTCCGCTCGTCGAGTCCGCCACTCGACGTAGTGCCCGCACTCCCTGCGCCAGCGTCCAGCGCCGTCCGAGCTCGCCTCCATGACCGGTCCCTTGTGTAGTCGGCAGCCCAAGCCTAAGCCCAAGACCCCTTCCTTTGTCTCCGTTGCCCTTCTTAAGACCTTCCCAAGTCCTTGTCCCGCCGACCGTCCAATCGGGAACCTGCCACGAGCCGATCCTCCCACGTCAGCGCTGGGTGAGGGGGGCGCTTGCCCCGTTCCTCCCGGAGAGCTCGGACATTCCGCGACAGGCCGGCGACTGGAAACGGGAAGGTCACAGGGAACGAAGGAGCGCCCGACAATACGGCGGCGGGGACCGGCAAGGTCACGGAGCGCGGGGGAGCCAGGGAGAGGGTCCCCACACCTCCCCTCCCTCAAGGCTCGGACCCCGGGGGGCCTGAGGTTGCGTGGTCCCCAGGACCCTGGGCAGGGAGCTCGTTCAGCTGAGTGTCGCCGATGACGACGAGCACCCTCGATGATGATGATGATGGCATCAAACCAAGCAGGTCAGCGGTGAACGTCCATTCACTGGGAAGCTCGTGACCGACGGAGCACGGTCCACGAACTGGTCCGGAGCACCACAGCTCACAACACGGACGGGCACTCAGGCACACACAACACGCCGGCACTTAAAGTTCGCTTCCGTTCCTAATGTAGCAGACAGCGAATCGCGCAAAAACGAATAGCGGCACGCTATATCAGACAGCGAGACGAAACCAAAATCTTTCGATCGTTGGACATGCCACGAAAATAAAAACAAAACTTTTCATTTCAATACTAACGGGCAGGCAATCATAAAGAACGTCAAGCTACATGTTCAAGAGGTACATAAGAGGAAATCTATTCCTGAACTAAAAAGCGTGAGCACTCATTGTATACTCAAATCGTACATACGCCCACTATACAAGATTTGCTCCTATCAAACTCAACCGCATTCTTTTAAAACAGAAAACCATCTACCAGGGCGTTAGAACCGCACACCTGACAACAATATTAATCTCCAACACACTCGCGAAGAACGCACAAAACCTCAAAAGCTAACAATAACCTCCCGTAAAACAGAAACGGCCACAAATCCTGTCCCGTTCGCCAGGTGCGACTCGAAAAAACAGGCTGCCAACAAGCCATGACGGGCACTCATGCACTCGGCGTTCGCGATACCCGAGCTACAAACACGCTACAGCCAAGCTGCGCAGCACGCCTTCATCAGAAGGGGTAATCACCTTCCTGAGAGGCCGTTGTTCCGTGGTACCGGCCACTTACACCAGTACAAAGGGAACAGTACCTGGATCGTGCGAACAGCAGATCTCATTGGACAGCCTATTTACACGGCTATGTCCGCAACGTCTGGGCATGTACCAGACGTTACCGCTTCACCGCTCGGAGGTAACCACCCAACAGGAGCGACGAGCGCGTAACGGCGGTCCGCACCGAACCCCGCACGGGCTCGACAACCGCAACAAGCGCATCGACGCACGTTAGAGTTCTCCCCCGGCCAAACCCCGACACCGCATAACTAAAAAGTCTTCCAGCTGATGTCAGGGCCGGCCGGGATCGAGCAATAAAAGTACGCCGTCAACGCGTCTCGCGATTCTTTGACGTTCTCGAATCGAGCAACGTGTCCACATACAAACGCAGTAGGTTACGCACAAAGCTCGCCCCCAGCCAAGTCAACACGCCGCATGACTGAAAAGTCTTCTTGCGACTGTAAGGACAGGCAGGGTTCGAACAATGTAAGTATCCCACACGCGCACCTCTCAACTTCCGCGCAACGAGCGCGATACCAAAATGCCAAATAATCTAACCGGCCGGTCTTGGAAATGGACGAGCTAATAAACTATATTTGCTCTGCATAAACAGTTTCCGCAGCGTCGAAGTGTCTACAGCATTTACCGCCGCATTCCAACACCCGCTACCCATTCATGCAAAGGCTGCAGTTAGTACAGCGACGGGCTGACCCAACGCACAACAGTTATAGGCCGCCGACGGCCATGCCGCTGCCATAATTTCTAGGCTTCCCGGGCACGTACCCGCCGACGTGAACCGTACGTTTTCCCGGGCCAACCGCGCATCTGTACAGGATAAAACTATGAACAACTCGTCACATCATCGCAAGACCGCCACTCCCCTCGTGCAGGTTTTGACTGCACGAGCCCAGCTCTTTCCTCACCTAGCTGTCTTTTCTCCCTAAATTTACAATTTCACTCTAATCCAGGTCTCTGCACGACCAATTACGCTCTCTACGCCATCGCGTCCCAACGCGAACCAAAGCACGGCTGACAACCGTATCCGGCGGCAGCGCAAAGCGCGCGCTGGCCGCCGCTCCTCCGGAAACGGAGAAAACGAGATAAAAGAGTAACTCCCGCCGCGAGGCTCAACCATCGATATGGCGGTGTGAGGATCCGGAACCAACTGTGCGCACAATTAAACGGAATCAACCTCACGACTCTACAACCAGATACGCACGGGTCATGCCCATCGCGTCACACTGGACTCCACGGAGCATTACACACGCACAGCCACTGATAAAGTGAAAACGGAAACTCTGTGGTTTGCGGTGTTCCGATGTCCACGCACCGGACATCGCGTACCCGGCACGATTTAGTGGGCTTAGCCCCTAAATGTAGCCTCTGGCCACAAGGTAGTCGTTCAAAGCGATCTTGGTCGGAACCACAAGAGCGCATCCGTACCTTAAAACGCTGTCAACTAACGACGCTCAAAACCGCGCCGACAGCTCAAGCAAGGCCAACTGGGAGCTAGCATGCGGTCAAACCGAGACGCTAGTCTCCTCACGGACAAAATGCAATGCGGGAATAATTTCCAAACACAGTCCATGCAACCGCCATCCGCAATGGGAGCGTTCTCCACCCAAAGCGATGCCTCTTTAACGCGTCCGATCAGTAACAAGCGTTACAAACCATTACATCGATACGCGAACAAAGGCGGTTAGGCGCGTCACATCCCCCGAAGCGTGAGCCGGCATCTTTCCCAGCGGACGCGGACGGCCGGAGGCGTAGGTGGGGGGACGCCCGACGCTACATGCCTCGAGGGGTGCGGTAATTTTGACGCACACAGCGCTTTTGCGTAGCAGGATCAACCTGCCAGGGCATCGAACGGTGCGCTGAACAGCAAACACTCAAAGCGCTTCTCGTAACGGGGGATAAGTAAATTCCTGACAGGCTGGGGAAAAGGGTTAATCCCTTAAAACAGCGGTCAAAATCCGCGCCTCCTAGTCAGGCAGGCGATCATGCCAGAACCTTCGTGCGGCGTGCCCGCAACGAAACTTCGTGCGGCGCTCCCGCGACAAAGATGACCCCCAAAAAGAGCGCGAAACAGTGCCCTAATTCAACCGGAAACAGGTTGGGAATCGAAATGCCTGCCTGATCAAAAATCAGGCCTCACGTTGCGGCGCCAGTTTATGCGGGCTTCTTCTAGCTCCGATTCCCACAAACCCTGTTCCCGGATGAATATGACACTGCAATACTTCGCTCTCGGCAAAAGGGTTTATTCACTCACTCATTGCCTTGGGGGGTTTCGGGATCGGGGGACGGTCATCAGCGAGGCCGCGGGAGAGTCCGCTGCCATAGCAGCTTCTCCGAGTCCCAGCGGTGGTCGTCCACACCGCGTCATGGGGACATCGTCGTCCAGGGTCGCCGTCCGGTCCGCTCGTCGAGTCCGCCACTCGACGTAGTGCCCGCACTCCCTGCGCCAGCGTCCAGCGCCGTCCGAGCTCGCCTCCATGACCGGTCCCTTGTGTAGTCGGCAGCCCAAGCCTAAGCCCAAGACCCCTTCCTTTGTCTCCGTTGCCCTTCTTAAGACCTTCCCAAGTCCTTGTCCCGCCGACCGTCCAATCGGGAACCTGCCACGAGCCGATCCTCCCACGTCAGCGCTGGGTGAGGGGGGCGCTTGCCCCGTTCCTCCCGGAGAGCTCGGACATTCCGCGACAGGCCGGCGACTGGAAACGGGAAGGTCACAGGGAACGAAGGAGCGCCCGACAATACGGCGGCGGGGACCGGCAAGGTCACGGAGCGCGGGGGAGCCAGGGAGAGGGTCCCCACAGTCTGTGGATGGCTTTCGTGAGTTCGGCCAGTTGCTTGTCCATCCGAGCAAAGCCCGCGTATTAGAGTTGTAGGCCCTGTGTCACCATGTCCAGCCGTTGGGCCGGATACTCCGGTGATACCGTAGGTTGAAAGGCTCCCATCGTCACTGCTGCATACGACGTCCCGGCATCTTGGCTTGCCGGTCTTCCCGCGGTTGGTGGTAAAGTGGGTTTATCTCTCCCTTGCGCCAATTTTTCAGCTGTTCTCTTGGCGGGGCGCCGCGGAGGTATGGCGCGCTTCGGGCACTCATTGCTGGTGGCCACGTGGGCCCCGCCACAGTTTGCGCACTTCGGAATTTGCGAGGACTTCTCCATACTATCGTGCTCAGAGCCGCAAGTTCCGCAGGGCTCCTTCTCTCACGGGCAAACGTCTTTTTTATGTCCAATCGCATGACATTTAAAGCATACGAATGGTCTTGGGCTTGAATGCCGGCACTTTCAATTTTCTTTTCCCTGGGGAAATTCCTAGGAGCGCCCATTCTTTGTCGTCGTTTGTCTCGGAGGCCGGCAACAAATTTGGTGGTTCCGGTGGTTTCGTCTGCTTCAGAGGGTGTCCTCGAAATGTGCCTTCATTGAGCGGGGGTGCGCTGGCTTGGGGAGGCCGACCGCCATCTTGTTCAGTCAAGCGTACCGGTGTGAGATTGCCGCCATCTTGCATTTCCTGGGTCCTTTGTGTAGGTTCTTCGTCGCCTCTCCGACTTGTTATATGGGGCGACCGAGATCTTTCGTTCTTTCGTCTAAATCGTGGATCTTGCCTTTGTTCCTTCAGCGTCGACCGGCTCGGGTTATCAACTATTTCTTGTGGTTGTGGCGTGAATCGAGCAAAGAGTTGTTGCAGAGCTTCCAGGAACGCCGGTTGTCGCTCAATGACGCCGGCCAGAACTTAAAAAATGTGACTCACCTCCGGCGTTTACAATACTTGGTGGTAGGGTAGATTGACTTGCATCGGGAGCGGAGTGTTCTGCAGCTGTCCAGTGACGTCTTCGGAAAACGGAGTTTCGAATAAAGCGCGGTTCAAACAGACTCGAAATACGGAAACCGGGGGCCGGAACCCGTACTGACGTAATCACTTCCAGCCCCCGTTAACGGGAGCTGACGTTACGGTTTGATTTGAACGGCGCGCGGCCCGGGCCCTCGTATACGGGAGTTGACGTCACGGCGGCTCCCCAGGCAACTAATCAACGGCTGTCGTCAAGCCGGGTCGTCGCTGCCCCAGCCGCTGCTTCCCCGGGCTGCCCGGGCGCGCGGCGCGCTCCGTCTAGAGCGGGCTGGCGCGTCGCTTTGGTTCGTGATGGCGTCGTCTCGGCAGGATCCCGGCTACGAAGCTCGAATGGCCTCACTTATGAACCTTTGTGTAGTGAAGTACGTCACAAATGCAAGAACTATCAACTGACGTCGGCTTCGCGGCTGCCTGTGAGCAGTACCTGCGGAGCGTGAAGAAAAAGAAGACGTGAAAGGCCGTCCGCGAGCTCCTGAAGTCTCGGAAAACGCTCGGCGAGTATGCCACCATCGTGAGACAGATGTACGAAGACTTCGCCTGCCGAGACTTCTTCGAGTGCTTCCGGATGTCACGAGCCAGGTAGGGTGTGCTGCTTTCGATTTTGGAGTATTTTCATGTTATATATCCAGTGGCGTTCCACGTGGGCCCGCGCGTCGCTCGCGGAAATACTCGCATGGAGCGTGCGTTCCCGCAGTGAAACCACGTTTGTATCAATTTTAACGCAGCAGGATCACGAGAGCAGCTTTCGTAATGCCCGTGTTCCACTAGAGCGACAGACAGAGACAAAAGACAGCGACAAGCCTCAAACCCATGCAGCATGCTCACGATGGTACCTTTGACAGGCGTTTGGTCGTTCGGTGCTCGTGAAGTAAGCACGAGCGATTGCAAGCCTGCCAAAGAAACCCTCACGTGCATGATGCTCGTGTTTGACCATAGCCTTCTTATTCTACGATGCCTCACGAATCGCGAAAGACTGGCTTGAGGTTTGTCGTTGTCTTTTGTTTCTGTATGTCACTCTAGTGGGACACTGGCATAACAGTCACACGCTTGTCAGCTTTTACTGCGTCTGTGCTATAAAAAATAGCAATGGCATGCACATGTGCAGCTCATACGACACACTCTTTCTGTTCACTAAATCTGGTCACGGTGTTGTGCTCCTTGGAGTGCATGTATGACGGAACCCCGTTGTGCTTCCTTGTAGGCTTTGACGAGCGTGTTGGGACAGATCACAGGTGTAACAGTAAGAAAGCACAAAACAAACAGAGGGGCGAAAACAGACATGTACAAGCTTTCAGTTTACAACAACATATATTTGACGCCAGCGAAGTCTGCACCAACAACCGTCGGTGGGGAAGGGGGGAACGAGCAAGAGGGAGAACAGAAGGGGGAGAAGGTTGAGAGGGAAGGAAAGGGGGAGGGAAGGGAAGATTGCGTTTCCGCATACGAAGCGGATTGACGGCCGAAGGCCGAAGGGGGGTCTTGTTGTCCAAGGTTGTGCAATTGGAGTCCGAGAAAACGCCGGCCTCAGAAACACTAGTTCTGGTTTTGTCAACAAGAGGGATGGGGAAGCAATGTTTTTCTTGGTGGTAGTAATCCTATAAGCTTCTATTATCTCCCTCCCATAGCGCTCCCGGTGCCCCCCAACCACTTTGGTCTCGTTGAACAATGGCGTGCATGCCTGGCACTCCTTACCGTGAACTATAATAGGATGCAATAACCCCTCTGGCTGTGACGCGCATTCAGTGTGGTGTCCTCGGAGGCGATCATTTATGCATCGGCCTGTTTGGCCGATATATTCCGCACCGCAGGTTAAAGGAATCGAGTAGACTTTTTCTTTTGCTCATCGAACGAACTGAGAGCCGTGTTGTTTTTTTTTGTTTTTTTTGCATATGCCGGGGGGGGGGGGGGGGGGGGGAATTGGCGGTGTTAACCAGTTTGCACATGGAACCCAGTTTGAACCTGCATTTGAAAATGACCTTGGTGCCAAAGCGGGATGCGAGAGACTTGACGCGGTGCGCCACGTTATGCATGTAGGGAATGCAGGCAATCCCCCCGCCCGGAGCAGCTCGTGAAGTGCGGGGAGTTCGATTTACGATGAGCCTCTGCGTGGCAAAACTGAGTAGGTCCATCGGGTAACCTGCCTTGAGAAGGCGGTTAAATTGTGTTTTCACACTCGATGTTGAGTGGTGACTGCATGACCTACTGCGTGCAGAGGAGATCAACGAAGTGACCACCCCCGTCTTAACGGACCTGGAATGGGAGCTGGAAAAGGGAAGAACTGGTTTCTCCGAACGTTGCCGAAACGCCCAGCAGATACCCGTCGCTGCCGTATTCAACCTGATTTCTAAGTACTGCAGTCCCTCCTCCGTGGGGTCCTTTCTCTTAAAGTTGAGGCTGCCTGCCGCGCTGTGAAAACAAGGCGAAATAGAATGGACCGGGGTCCCTGTGGGTTGAATTACAAGATAGTCATCCACGTAGCGCACTACCTGACACCTGGGCACGATGCTCCGTAGTTCCTCGTCGATTATCCTATCAACGAAAGAAAAATAGATTTCACTCAGCACTGGTGCCAGGCAGGACCTAATGCAAACACATGATTTTTGAATAAACACTTCTCCGTTCTGCTTAATCATTGTAGAGCGGAGGTAAAGCTGGAGCAACTGGATAAACCCGGACAGTGGAATGCCTGAAGCGTTCTGGAGCCTGCACAGGCCGAACTCATTGATGGCCTCATCAACGCACTTAATTAGGAAAGGGATGTGTAAACTATAGTACATATCCTAGATGTCGAAAGAAAACACTGACAGTGGAATGGGCGAGTTATGTAGGGGGGTCAAAACCGTAATTAGCTCGTTAGAGTTATGAATTCGGAATGGCTGAGAAGGGGTGAGAAGGGAGAGGTGTTATTGGAGAAAAAGCGCAAGGGGCTTCTGCCAGCTTCCGCCTTTTGAAACAATGGAGCCATAGGTGTCACCTACGCTTTGTTACCTCGCTAACCCAGAACGCCATCCTCCCACGCAATTAAACTATGCTCGCTGCATATTTCTGGTTGTAGTGCGCGTAACAAAGGGATTGAATACTGAAACGACAATTGAAATATACCTGTTATGTACAGAAATAGGATCAATAATATTCGTAAATGGTACGGATTTTATAAATAAGTGTTTGTGTTTTGAACGGATGGCTATATTTTTCACCCTAAACAGCCCAATTGGGCGAGCGATCTAAAATCAGCCATCAGGAATTGCAATGCCTCTCGGGATATTTGGCGCGTTTGTGACGTCGCTTGTTCTAGCATGGGATAGGGTATGACAAGGCTGCCACGGTTATATGCTTTGCCACTTGGTGGCGTCGACATAGTTTTTCGGAGTTTATTTTTTATCACAAATGCAAACTTTTCCGGAGCTTTATTTGAATAATACTCGAAAGTTTGAAATTTTCGGATTTTCTGTGGAAGCAAACGCAAAGTAGAAAACAGCAGTTTGTAGATTTAGTAAGGCAGCCTTCTCGTAGGCGAGATACATTCCACTGCTGTCGTTGGGAGTCTAGCCCACTTTGCTGATAGGTTAAAGACATACTTTCGTGACATTTACGAATGGAAGTTGGACATAAAAAGGAAGAGAAATGTAAAACTTGTCCAAGGATTTGAGGAAAATATAAAAACCGGTTGGGTTAGTACAACTGGCAGTCCCTAAATCCGGAGTTTCTCAGATAAATCCGATTCCGTAAAATTTTTACCGGCGGGTGTTTTTCGGATTTTATCGGATTTATTCGAAAACGCACAGCCCTACGCATAATGTACAGAAAATCCATACTGCGTTTATTTGAGCACTGTACAGAGCAGGAGACTCATCGACGAGCGGAAACACTACGTCAACTCCAGCCTCTTTAAACCACAATGACAAAGTATATGCCACGTGACAGCCTCTATTGCAATGCACATATGGCCTCTACTTTCTGTGGCGCCAATATGAAAACTCGTGTACAACAACTGTCCAGTGTAAGGTCCAGGTTGTGGGTATGTCTCTTGTTGCAATAACCAGTTACATCGTTTAAAATGTTACTAATTTTGCTTTTACACTTGCCACCACTGTGTTCGTCTTCAAGGTGCTGCCGCGGTGCTGGGTGGACCCCCAGGACGAGCGCAGACGGTTGGCGCTGAACCGGAAGCTGGCGAAAGGCGTGAAGGGCATGGCGGACGTGGTCGCCATCAACCCGGATGTAAGTTGTCTGTAGCCTGAGTCATGTAATTTTCGGTGCTACGTAGAGGTCATGTATGCTCTAGAATTTAGTCCTTCGACATGGGCCGAGCTACGGGTTGATGGTATGTCTGCTCGGTACAAAATTCAGTATTACACCGTTAAAAGAAATTGCGTCTGAAGGGAGAGCGAGTCTGGCAACTCAGTCACTGGTACTTGTCACCATTTTTCTCGGTGACGTTTCGTGCTCCTCCGAAGCGGTGGACAGTATTACCTTTTTTCACCAGCAACCTCGAGCTGCAGTTAACGTGAGAGTTTATTCAGTCACAAAGGTTTGCTGGCTTCTCCCGTCAAAAAGGATGCGTGCGGGAGTTCTTTGCTGTAGGAGTAGGAGTTTTGTCGCTCTTGCCATTGGCGGAGTGGAACTCGGTTGCGGTGCATTTACTTAGCTTCCAGTATCGGTCACAGAGCTCAGTGACATGCCTCCACCGCCGTGAGGAGCGAGCCGCACACCACCGTGGGTCGAACAGAAGTAAGGTGACAATACTTATTTACATGGCACGCAATTTTCCTTTGTATACCATGGCATCGGCAGTAAGCACAGGGTGCTCCGTACAGCTCGCGCCAGTGTTCAAGAGAAAGGGCCGGTGTTAGCCCCAGGCACCGGGGCCGCAGACAGGTATATGCAGCTAACCCGCTTGCGTTATACTCCAATGCGTTCTTGCTATCTTTAGGAAGAACTAGGAGTTTGCGGAATGTCGGAAATTGGCCCTGTGAAGGTGCAAGTCTTTTGTCCACATAAGTGGCGCAGACATTTTGTTGAACTGTCGTCACTGAACGGTGCAACGGGTTGCACGCCCATTGTAACACGAGGGATGAAAATATCGTCAAATATACAGGTGAGGGAGCTAAACTTCATATCGAAGGTCACGTGACTTCGATAAAATCTTTCTTTCCCCTGCTTTAACCATGATGAATGTCGGTACTGTTTGTGTGATACTCGCTTATCAAGTGGCTTACGTTTACGCTTTCGAGAGCACTGCAGTAACAAGAAGGGGAGAGGGAAACATTCAATTCTTAATTTGTGCCCTCTCATTCGAATTCGACCGATTAACCGGTTAAAAAATTAAGTATGATTCAAAATTTAATCGATCAATTGACAAGCCCCCCAAAAAAAGATTGGTCATGCAGAAATAGTGAGGTCATGCTGACACAAAGCACTTAATAGCTTTCAATCTTCAAAACTTACTAGAGCTGAATATGCATTGGTACAGTGCTAATATACATGTATATATTAAACAATGCTATGGTAAGGGCACTTAAAAGTAAGGAATTAAGCAGCATTGCTGCGTTTTGGGTAAACGCCCCTCGCCATGGTACAAGGGTGAGGGGGTCTCTAATGCGGTTTTTCCGACAGCTTTTCTTGCTTATTTAGTCAGGATAGTGCATACAGTATGCCACTTCATGAGGTAATACTTGCTGGGGGGGGGGGGGGGTGGTGGTGGTGGTGGTGGTGGTGGTGGTGGTGGTGGTGGTGGTGGTGGTGGTGGTGGTGGTGGTGGTGGTGAAACCATCAGAAATTTTAAGGGCCCCTCTAACGATTACTTACGGACCTGCTTCTTTTTTTTGCACTCCCTGCCTTTTCAGTTTTTCAGGCGCTTTGAGGAACAATGACAAAACCGAAAAATAATTGCGTATCCTATTTTAATTTCCCGAGGCGCGGAGCAGTTGGATGTGTGGTGGCGCTGCGTGGTGCTAACAGACCTGGCTCTCCAATTGTCCAGGTTCATGAGGCGTTTTTCTCTGAATGCGGGATAATAAGTATGATTGTTCCTACCATCATAGTTATTTATAAAAGTAGTTTTGAACGAGGTTTGAGAGCTATAAACTAAACAAATAGTTTGAAAACCGTGGAAACAGCCGATACGTCGCGGAGAGTCCTTTTTAATGCTTTATTTTGTAATTTTAGTTTGCTCGTAACTTCCGAAATAATGCACATTTTGTAAAAGAAAAAAGAAAAAATGCTTTGTATTACTACGTTGTCCGAGGTCAGCCTCGCCGCAGGTTTCAGACCAGTCAACAAGTCGTTTGAGGGGCCCTTTAAGGGAAATTAGGGATTTAGTGTTTCTGCCATTTCATAGATGATTACACATATTCTTTTTGCACTCATTATTCTCTTTTCACTGACATTGTGCATATTTAATTCAATATTTTCACATGTGTGCTTTCAGCAGCCCTTTTTCCTGAAGGGTGAAAGGAAGCCGAAGCGCGACCACTTTGCCAGCGACGGCTACCACGTCTCGCACTTCGTCAGCACCTGGGCACTCAGCCGACTGATGAAGGTAGCGGCGATGAACAGGCTCGGGGCTCGCTGCCTCGGGGACAGGCCCCGATTGGAGATCACAGAGCTCTACAAGTGCTGCCACTGCAAAGGTAAAGCGCACAAGGCATGGGCGTGCCTAGACTTCCAAAATCTCCAATAATCGTGGTATTTACTACAGGACTCCTTGCAAAATTTTCTGCATCTTTCGGCCTTCTGTGAAATCCGTTTAAACGGCGTAGCTTTACTAGCTGCTGCTGTCGCTGGTGGGACCTCCACTGAGCTGAGCCTTAACTACTAAACTTGCTGCCTTATAATTACACATTTCCAACGACGTTGGTTATCATCGTACAGCTCTGCTCGAGCACAGTCCTACCATTGCTTGGCTCTGAATGCTCAAGATTCTGGTCTTCCTTTTTATGCTCTTAACGTCTCTTCTTGCTGTGCGTGTTCAAGCAGTCTCGGATAGCATTTATTTTGTGTTCCTTAGAAGCCGTCCCCGGCCATTCGTTGTTTGTTTTCTGTGCTTGTCATGAAACCAGGCAAGTGATAAAGCCTACGTGCCATAAACTAAAAAACTACAGGCCCTTCCTGCATCGGCAAGGGCAGTGGTAACATAGAATGTAATATACACGGCACTACAAAGCGTCATCACCGCGGTGCCCCTGCGAGCACTTGATCCTGTCCTATGATCTGAGAGTGTCCTGTAGCGTAGACAGCAAATTTGGATGAAGGGGACCCGAGGCATTCAGTCATGCTGTGCAGGTGGTCCGGGTAGGGTGCCTTACTGTGCGCTTCGCATAGGGTGATGCCCACTGCCCGTTTCCCTTTCCCAGTCCCTCTCCCACCGCCATTTTGGTTCTCTATTGTTTCGCCGTGCGCTGGAAAGTGGCCTTTGTGTCTATAGGTCGCCCCTCCGAGGGTGAGAACGCTAATCCTCCTCCTCGCCCCCCACCCTCTCGCTCCTGTGGCTTCCACAGCGCTAGGCGAAAATTCTGAGATAAGCTGCTTGTTTCCGGGAGGGCTGTAAAGGCCCGTTCACACCCTTGCGACCGAGTAAGACTGAGAGCGACCAGACCAGTTTTTAAGCTTTTTGTGACTTCATAGGACCGGATGCGAGGCAGCGGAGCTGGTCGTAAGAGATAGCAAGAGTCTTAAAAACCGGTCTGGTCTCTCTCGGTCGTACCCGGTTGCAAGAGTGTGAACGGGCCTTAAGCCCCACCGATTATCGCAGAAAACCAAAATGGTTGCCGGTCTGTCGGCGAGTCATATGACAAAGAATGGCACAACCCTAGCGAAGCGCACATGAACGCTCCCTAGTTTGGGATATTGAGGTACACGAATCCTTTGCTGCTGGACAGCAAGGGCACTTTGCAGGCGCACTCGGTATTGCTCGTAGATGTACTGTCGAAAGCAATATGAGATTGAACACCTGCTCTAATTCTTGCTAGGTACACGGCTCCCCCATTCTTCCATTAAGTCTCATCCTGCCAGATGATACGTAGATTGGGGTCTAAAGTTGGCGTCTCTAACATTTGCCTGGACAATAAATTGTTAAAAACTTGTACATAAATACAAAAGTGTAGGCGTCTGTTCATCCTCATACTGTTCGTGATAGTACCTGTGCAACTGCGGCACTTTATTTCCTTCTATACTTTATTCGCAGTGGTTTATTTCAGTTAGCGCCTGCGGTGGGCACATAGCTTGCATATAAGGTGAAGCTAGTCACTAAATCCGGTTTCCAGAGTACAGAGATTTTCAAACTCACTGTCTCAAGCGCGTCAGACACCGCCATCTTGGGTCCATACACAGACAGAGAAGTGCTGAGCTAGCCGAGCTGTAGCCGTCGGCAAGCGGCAGGAAGGGCCGCTGGACCCAAAATGGTGCCGTTGAATAAGCACGATGATAATAGCAACTGACGTGACTGCCACTGTACAATGATGCCGCAGCGAACCACAATCTCATTAGATAGAACGACTGTATTGTTGGAAAAAATTGTGTGGGTGGGAGAGTGCCTGAGGTTGGTAACACATTCTGTATAAAAAAAAAGAAAATGGGCAAATGAGTTGCTTCATTGCAGTTGTAGTGAACAAGCATACCCTCAAAGCTGGAAGCGGAGCACATTAACTTATGAATAACATCGCACTGCCTTTCCTGTCTCTTTGCAGCCAGCAAGCCAACTACTGCCTGCCTCTACAAATGGCCTTTCTAAATGCCACTCATATTTGCATTGAAGATGCAGTTTCATCGGGTTGCAACCACCTTCGGTGTCCCCGAAACCATGTGAATAAATTATTAAAAGCAGTATCAAACGAGCTGAGCATTTCTGAAGACTCGCAACTGAACTCGGCATTCCTTCAGGCAGGCATCGAAATTCCATGCCTCAATGAGCTGGGTGTTGGTGTATCAGTAGGAGTATGTGTGACCGGCACAAAACTTCTATAGAGGTTGCAGCTTCGAGATCCTATATATTCTGCTCATGGATGCACAGGCGCGGCCAGAATTTTACAGAGCACAGAACCGGCGTTTGAACTGCATCAACGTGCAACAGCGCTAGCTCGAACACATAGGCATTGCCTGATCACGTAAGACTTACTGGTCTTTGTCATCCCATGGATTATTGGACGCATAAGCAAAGTTCTTACGCTCCTTATAATTCTGGGCGCGCCTGTGACTGAAAGCCCATCGAAACTAGACGGTACAGTTGGTAACACTATTGAAATGGCTTTATTCCTAGCAGTTCCAGACAGCTTATGTTGAGTGCTGTCACGTGCCCTTTTCCGGGCTTGGTCCAGGACCGCTGTACGCCAGGCTTGTACCAGCACCTGCGTGCCTGGTGGTTCGCAAGTGCAAGCACCTAGCGCATCAAAATGGAGTTCCAGTTTTTCTTGTCTGGCGAACAATAATCGCAATTTGAACCTTTAAGTTCTGCGCTGCGAGCTTCGCTGCCACTCATTTAGTTGAGCAAAAAA
This sequence comes from Ixodes scapularis, assembly GCF_016920785.2. Lineage (NCBI taxonomy): Eukaryota > Metazoa > Arthropoda > Arachnida > Ixodida > Ixodidae > Ixodes > Ixodes scapularis. The sequence goes on along the minus strand of NW_024609868.1, from coordinate 164,727,341 downwards.
AAAAAAGCGGAATCTCCATTGCAACGTTTCTAGAACCACTCAGTTGGGAAACTGCCATAGAGACTGGTCTGAAAAAGTGGCCCCAATATGTCCACGAGGACCGAACCAATGGCGAACACAACGCCGCCATTTCTCCCGCAGCGGCCACTCGAGGACTGCACGTTACTCCTATTTTGGCTTTAATCGGCCATTTTAGCGCCGAAACAGATACAGCGGAAGAGGTTACAAGGGTGCCACCCCCATCTCGCCAGCGGACGCGCCGCAAATTACTACCGAAGTTAAAACGCGCCTAGGTCGGGACGCGCTACCTGAAAGGACCGCTGAGGCATGGTTGTATAACAGCAATATTAATTGTTCTGCAAAACCTTGCAAACTAAAGATAATAAAAACATTATACGCCCATCATTTTGTACTAAACAACAATAAATTTCATACAAAAAGGAGTCTTCTCCGTTTGTTTTTACGCAAAAACATGCTTTCTAAAAGCTCAAGGTGACCACAGTACAGACAAATGATAAAGAGTGGCGCTGTTGTCGCATTTAGCTTGCTCTCGGTGGACGCCAGCGGCCCAGGTTTCGACGGCGAGTTTCCCAACTGAGTGTTCTAGTAACGTTGCTCCATTGTGATGTGCGACTCCTATCCAACAAATGGGCGGCGCGCCTCTAGCAGTCAGGCTCTGCTGAGAAACCAGCTGGCTTGATCTGGCCCCCACAAGCCAGTGTGGGCAAGGAAAGTGTGGGGATGCATGTGATAATTCCACAGGTAAGGATATGAAGTCGGTCTCTGGAGTCTTCACCCCTCGACCAAGGCTCGAGCCTGAAACTGGAAAAAGAGACTGGCTTTGGGATGGTGTAGCACTCGAAAGTCTAAGTGAAACGCAGCAGAAAGAGTGATGTAGCCACTTACTAAATGAGACAGATGAACACAAGGTAGAGAAAAATTAAGAATATTACCAGCGCACCTTTGTGAGACAATAGAGTTGCCAGTCAGGAAACGGCAGCTCTCAAAATAGGCCCACTCCGGCTTGAAGACGTCGGAGGTGCCACATCCACTGCGCCCTGAAGCTGCCACCTTCGCTGCCTCCCATATGTACTGGTCACAGATATACTTCCACCTTAATTTGCACAAGGAGACTGAAAACGTGTAGATAGCTTTGTGGGACATGTCGCACAAGCATCAAATAATTGTACTAAAATGTGCAAGGAGCAGAGACGAAGTTTTGAACTCAAATGGCGTAGTACGCTCCTTAGGCTTTCAGTGTGCGCAAACTAAGGATTCAGAATCAATCAATCAATCAATCAATCGATCAATCTTTATTTTTGGCCTTTTAGCCAACGGTGCCCCATACAAAAAGCTGCCAGAGGCAGCTTGACGGGGTCTGGGGACCGTTTGGAGATTGGCAGCAGGGACTAACTTTCAAAAAAAATAAAACACGCTAAAATATTTTTATACGAAATTCCAAAATCAAAATACCAATATTTACCAAAAATACTAAGGTCGCACACAAGCGCACAAACCAGAAAAATGTACGCACAGCTTCTGTTTATAATATCTACAAAATATAACACTTTCTAAAAGAGCAATGCGGTTAGCAAGAAGCAATATGTCAACAACAAAAAAAGCGTACGCAGCCATTTTTCACATTGCACAGAAAAAACCTTTTTAACAAGAATAGATATACCACACAATAAAATTATTTCACATTTATTTAAACACAATGTCCGACAGGACTATAAGAAGCACATCAATAATAATTTCTTTCCCATGTTATATATATCAATATTGTTGGTAAGTAAATGGTTAAGTAATGAAGGTAGACGATAAGTGATTGACTGATAAGTATAATTAGTACGAGCTCGAGGTATGATCCATCTTTCCGAGAGGCGCGTGTTGATGCGATGAGGATGTTCGGAGAGGTTCGCCATTTCACATAAAAACAAAATATGGTCAGAAGTTGAAAAGCGGAAACTATGCAGCAGTCTATAGTCGTACATCTTTTTAATGGTAATTACTTTATATTGGGCAAATAGGGGCTTTGTATGAGCCATGTAGCGTTCATTGGAAATGTAGCGGAGCATTTTCTTTTGAAGTAACGTAAGCTTTTTAATATTTATTTGAGTAGTCTTCCCACAAATAAGATGACAGTAATTGATGCAGGACTGAAATAGTGAATAGTAAATTTGTAGTTTAACATTAACTGGAAAAACAGAGCGACAGTGTGACATGATTCCAACCACTTTGGACAGCTTCTTGACGAGATAATCGACATGGTCATTCCACAAAAGGTGCGCAGAAAAAATTATTTCAAGCGTTTTATGACTTTTTACTAACTCAATTGGTGTAGAACCAATTGTAATGTTGTTGTTAATAGCTACAGCTTTGTTCTTCGGTCGAAAAACAATAGCCTTTGTTTTCTGGATGTTGATCTTAAGGCCATTGCTGTTGGACCATATAAAAATCCGGCTAAGGACATTATTTGCGTCGGCTATTAATTTTTCAACATTCGTTTCAGCAAGAAATAGGATCGTGTCGTCAGCATATATTATATATTTTATTTGTTTATTGATGTTTACGGTGTCATTAATATATATATATATTAAATAACATAGGCCCGTGGTGCCCTGGGGGACACCACGTCGCACTTTAAGAAAAGGTGATGTATGACCATCGATCACAACACATTGGGCACGTTGTTCGAGATAAGAGTAAAAAAGAGATAGGGGTAGGCCACGGACACCGTAGCAGTATAGTTTATGTAATATAATTTTGTGGTTGATGAAATCGAATGCCTTACTAAAATCGATGAATATGCCTAGGGTAAATAATCACTTTTCCATATTTTTCAAAATAATTTCCTTTTGTTGAAGTAATGCAGATTCTGTAGACTTTCCTTTATGGAAAACAAATTAACAATCCGTTAACACAGAATGCTTATTAAAGAAAGAGTTTAGGCGTTTTTAAATAATCGTTTCAAGTCCTTTGGAAAATACTGGAAGTATAAAGATAGGTCTGTAGTACGTTAAGAGATTTCTGACTCCTTCTTTAAATATAACAGATACTTTAGCTAATTTCATTTTACGGGGAAATGTTCCTGATGACAAGGCAAGGTTAAAAATGTGCACCAAGCAAGTCGCGATGGTATTAAGAACAAATTTCACAGGCCTAACTTGTCAGTCCTCTGTATCGCAGCTTCTACTGTTGCTGAGACCCGCAAACGCGTTATATACTTCGTGTTCATCAGTCGGCGGTAGAAAAAGTGTCTCGTGTACTGTGTGTTCAATAAAGTTTGAAGCATTTACATTATGTGGTGGTGCATTTATATTTACAAAAGCTGTGTTAAAGTGATCTGCTAACAACTTTCCCGATATATTTTTGCCATTGATTGAAAGTTCGCCTACATCATCATTACGCTGTCCACTGCGGCGTAAAACTTCATTTATAGTTTTCCAAACAATTTCTGGGCGTTTTTTAGAATTTTTCTTAAAGAGCTGCGTGTAATACTCTTGCTTAGCTTTCCGTAACTCAGATGTTAGGCGGTTCCGAAATTGCTTAAAAATTATCAGTTTATCGGGATTTCCCGTCGATAAAAAGGACCTGTACAAACGATCCCTCTTTTTAAGCTTTCTGAGGTGCAGAGGTGTGATCCAGGGCTTCCAAATATTTTTAGCAACTGTTTTTGTTTCCCAGGGAATATTCGAGCTATAAATTTTGCTGAAGACGTCAATAAATGCGTTGTACGCCTCATCTACGCATGTTTTAGAATAAACTGGGTCCCAGTCAGTGTGGGAGATCTCTATCCTAAACTTTCCCAAATTACGCTCGGATATGTTCTGAAAGACATATGTAACTCTATTTGAGCTTTTTACGAAAGTGCTATAGGAACCGGTTATGAATATGGGAATGTGGTCACTAATGTCACTAGCGTTTGTACCAGCGTCATGAACATTTTCACAAACATTTGTAATTAAAAGATCGAGGGCGCTTGAGGAGGAAATATTTATTCTTGTGGGAGACTGGATAACATTCATGAAACCATGTGAGCTTATAATGTTATTCAATTGCGACGAAAAATTCGAATGTTGCAAAGTATTTACATTGAAATCCCCTCTTAGAAAAAGGTTTAACTTATTTACCGATATAAAGTCGAGATATCTATCCACAAACAAACCAAACCTTTCAAAAGACGCTGACGGCGGCCTATATACAACCGAGAAAATTTGATTATTACTTCTCACAGTTAATATTTCACAGTCTTCAGTCATTTCAGTGTACGTTTCCAGAATTTCACACCAGATGTTTTGCCGAACGTAAATAGAAACACACAACACAGGTGCCATAAGGGAATCACAGATGCCTTCTAGGCTGCATGGGATCTAAGAAGTACTAGCCCAAAATGGACGAATACTGGAAAAGTTAAAAACTAGGGTCGACGCTATTTTTAAGAAGCCAATGTTATGTACCGCTCGCAAATAAAAAAGGTTTCGTACGTTAAAGGCGCATTCGCGCGTTTTATCGCGCAAGAGCTCGTTCCCAGAAAAATTGTGAAACTATTTGAAGTTCAAATTTTCGCGCGATGTCAGATAGTTTTCCTACCGGCACACACGTGTGCACACCACGGGCTCCGTTCACTACGAAAAACTGCGGGACCGGTGATTTTCAAAGAACGTGGGGTATGCGCTTGCCTGCAAGTTGCCCAAGCATAATCTTGGTTTTATACAGACCTGGCGTGTGCAGCGAGCAAAAAAAGGAAGCATACGAGCCATGGTCGTGTCGTGTGTGTTGGAATGCCTATCACGAGTATGTAAATCGCCAAAATGTTTCACGGAATGACCACGACCATTTCGATCACTCATAAAAGTACACGAAGAAAGAAAAAAACCTACACAACACGCCGCATCCAAGAGCACAAAGATGTGCACGCTAAGTTAGGAAAGGTTGCGTGAAAAAGCATATTCGCAGAACTCCGATGTCAGCAAATGCGTACTTACGGTCCGCGATCTCCATCGCCTGCGTGATGCCTTCCCGTGAGTTGTTTCGCTCGTCCTGGTCCTTGTGGTCCCTACGATACCTCTCGTAGATCCAGGGGTACCGCTGAGCTAGCTGAATTAATAGAGAGTTTTAGTAGATCGTTTTGGCTCTCCCGCTACGCTATACGCTAGAGCGACGACGCTACGGCGCATGCGCGCTGCTAGCGGAAAATTAGCGGAGCTGCGGAGGCTAGCGGAGGCGCGCTGTTCTGCAAAAATAGCGGGGGAGGTAGCGGGATGTGCTAGCGCGGGTCTCGCGAGAACGAGTCGTTGCGAGATTAGGGAAGGCCGGGGAGAGCCAGCGTTCTCGATCACTTCCAAGATGTCCGCGATGTCTGCCGCGTTGAATGTGCCCGCTGTGCGGTCGCGCTTCGTCGTGGCAGACGACATTCTGCTGCTACAAGAGGTAGCAGCGACAAACCCATTCGAGGACCACGACAGGTGGCGAGCAGTCACAGAGATGGTCAACAAAGCAACCGGGAAAAACTTCACAGCTCGTGCCATACGCGAACGCTGCGACCTGCTACTCGGCCACTTTCGTCGAGAGGACAGGGCGAACTTAAGAAAGTAAGTACAGTAACCTCTGTTCCTTGAGCGTATTTTAAGCTGAAATCGGCGAAACATTCGGTCTGCGGCTCGTTCTGAGATCCACTGCCTGAACTGACCTGTGCAGGACTGGCAAGCGGTGATGCAATGAGGGCACAGCCACGGATACGCCAGATTTGTATTCATAGTACGGGTGTCGTGTTTTCGGAGTTTATATCTTGTGAAATTGGGAGTCTGTTTTACGGAACATATATTTTGCAAGGGAATCGTTGTTTAACGCATTTTATTTTCGTTCTATTTCCAATGCTCCGAAATTAATAAAGAGATGGTCTGCGTTGCTCTTTCCCAGATTTTCCAGTGATTTTTACCGCCCCGGCCAGCGTTTTTTAGTCAGCTCATATCGATTCCCACTGTACATTTTATTTTCCTCTTCCCTTGCTCACGGGGATGACCTTTTAAGTACCCATGTGGCTTGACCACATGAGACAAAATGTGAAAATTGATCGGATGCAGAGTTTTGTATTCCTGTTTGATAAGAGCCAATGGCTATGTTGATGCAGCATGACTTTTCATGAGGCAGTTACTTGCTGCAGGTGTGACTAAATAAAATTCAGGGCTGTTGCGTGCAGATATGCTAAACCTTAACAACTCAACTCACATCTAACAATTAAAGATACTAAATCACCTTGTGTTGAATTGAAATACTCCTGCTGCAATCATTTCCATCTTATTCTTCAAACATTAGGTCTGGCACAGAGGAGCAATACTCCGAAAAGGAGCACCTGCTCCAAGAAATAAATGATATGGCGAGGGAGTTCGGCCACCAAGTCAGGGTCCAGCCCAGAAAAGTGGGCATGACGCCGGGCAACGCCATAGGGCCAGGCAGCAGGACCAACAAAGCTTCGGCCAGGGCAGAGCTACACGCCGCCAATGCCATCAGGGAGACAGCTGTGACGGCAATCAATGCAGCAGCCGCTGCTGCGAAGAACGTAGCCAACGCAGAGGAGGTAGTGGACGAAGATTCGGACAACATTATGGGCAAGTATAATCTGCATAGACCAGCGTCCGAAATCCTAGTCTCCAGTGATAAAAATGGGGAATAATAATCTCAATTGCAGGCTTCTGTGAAGAAAGGGGCTGTGCATAAAACAAGATTTTTGCTTTTCGCAGCACTCTTGGCATCGGTGTCGTTCTTGGAGCTTCATCACTATGCATTTCCGACATTCTTGAACTACGGTATGCACAAAGGTTTCTAAAAAAGAAAAACACGAAGTCTTGCAAAAATCACAGCCCTTTACAGTGTTGTGGCATCAGCATAAACAAACATTGCGGTGCCCATCGAACAGAGCAAACACTGGTCCACAGATATAGATGAAAATTTGATTCTACTGGAATGTGTGATGACATACTTTGTTACAAAAACGAATGGTGTTAGTTTCATACATTTATAAGGCGATTCAGGTATCTTTATAGTTAAGCTTGAAGTTTCACAAGCCACAGAGAACTCGAGAGGCTGCCTGTAGTCTGGAAGGACCCTTAATAAGAAAATTCACCCAGAAACTTGCCTTCTTTAAGGCCATTAGCTCTCCCCGAGCCAACCTTTTCAATTGCACCCCCCCTCCCTCTCCCAGCCTCTCCTACACTTCTCTGCTTCGTTTGTAGAGGCTCTAGAAGAGAACCTCAGCCTGTGTAGTGTGCCACATACAGATGCTTCTGGCATTCGTTACAATGCCTTTGCACGGTTCACAATAGGTTAACCCTGTGCTTGAGGCTGAGCGTTGCCAAAACTGTGATTTCACTCAATTTCTTTCACACGTTATGTGCAGGTGAGGAGTCTCCAGCGTCTCTTCTACTCATGCAGATGTGTGAGAATGGCGCCAGAAGCACGCCTGCAGTTGCCACGCCTGCCACCGGAGGCCCTTCGCAGTCGACGTCCACCGATGGGGCCAATGGGTCCGATCGGACGAGGTCACCACCACCACCTAGGGCAAGAACTGCGGCACTGCGAGGTATGAATATCAATATTCACTAAGCATTTTATGATTATTTTTTGTGCAGTGTTTCCAGGACCACTTGCATCTTACTTGAGTAATTTCTACTCCAGGCAAGTCTTGTACTAGACATCAAGACTCTCAATCAATTGGAAGGAAGCATGCTGAATTGAGCGGTGTCAAACACTTTTGCCTTCCCAAGCACGAAGAACCTCAAATTGCATGTTTCGTTAATTGCGTTGTTCAGCAAGTAGTCTAAACTAAGCTCTTTCTGCTGGAAATTGTTTGCTTTTCATGGGTGCAGCTTGTCGGAATTTCATTTTTTTCAAGAACAATTCGAAGTAGGTAGCACAGTGCTGAAAAGAGCTGCAGGAGTGGGTGCTTATGTAGCTACCTACATGCCACAAGCTAAATTAAGCACCTGTGTTGAGCACCTCATTGTTTTGAGTGTGTGAACCATCAACAGAAAGTGCCCAAACTCCCTATAAGAGCTGTCCAAACGGCATGTTTTCTGCCGTTCGTGGCATTTGTTGTACCTGCAGTGGAGGTTTTCCTACGGTTCCCATCTGCTCTCATACATTCTTTTTGTCAGGAGAAAAGCTTCCCTGTGGTAGCCTGCTTTCCCCGCGGCAAAAAGAATGTACCATAGAATACCGCGCATCCGCCCATTCCACATTAAGCACCCATATCCAAATTTTTAAGATATGAAAAAATATGCACAGTACATTTATATGTAAAATTAATGACCGGATAAGTGCCAATCCCCCATTTTTTCGTGATTATCTCTAAATTTTTAGTGGGCGCTTGTCCGGTATTTTACACTATGAAGGCGGATATAGATTGTAAAAAAGCCTTCACTTCCGTCACGGCAAATGTAGCAAATGGCCGGAAATTAATCCTATTTGGACAGCCCTTTACGTTGCTTTGGATAAAGTGCGGCAGCAGTGTTGAGGCAGGACTAACAAAAAAAGGCAGGTTGAGCAGCAGGCAGTACCACACTAGTGAGGCTTCACTATTTTGATTGGCACTGTACCTACACGTGTGCTGAAGCCTAGGTTCTTCGGTCCGGCATTAGGTATCCCATGTGCAACGGCTGCAATTATTTTTAATTTACATTCAAAGCATAGTGAATGAAATATGATTTTGCCTGGGGACTCCATTAGCTGCCAGTGATTGGGTTAAATATGTTCACTACAGCTGTTGACAATGCCCACCCGAGTGAGTTAATTCTTTTTGAGGTGCTTGGTTTGCAATAATCAGTTTCATCTTAATAAGGTGGTACAACAAGAGCTACAAATGTGGGCTCAAATGTGTGGAAGGCACTTTTAAAGCAGGGGTGCACCTCTTATCAGAAAGGACAGAACGAGCCGGTTGGTAAGGATAATTAAACTTGAAGAAAACGAGAAGGACGGACAACCACAAACTTCCAATAGAAGTTTGTGGTCGTCCGTCCTTCTTGTTTTCTTCCTCAATTTAATTCTAATGAGAACATATCAGAAAATTATAATCAACCAGTTGCTTATCGTTGTACGGGTGAACCATATCAGAACTGTTTTCACTCTGCTGTCATTTTTCCTGATTGCACATGATTTTCTGCAGGAAAGAAGAAAACTCGCGATGGGGACGTGGCCGCCTTCTTGCAGCAGCGCAGTCATCAGGAGCGAGCCATTCGAGAGAGGGAGCTCGATATAGAAGAGCGGAGACTCGCTCTAGATGAAAAACGGCTGGAGTTTGAGCGTGAACGATTTGCCGAGGAAGCCCAGGCGAGAGCCGAGGAAAGGCGCGAGCTCTCCGAACAGCGACGGATCATGTTCGAGTTCCTGCTCGGTCAGGCCAAAAGGAATTGAAGATTTGTGGCTCTACTTCCAATAAATGGAGATGACAAATTTTATTGAATATGATCTGCAAAACATTCCAGTAATAAAGGACGCCATTTGCAGTGGCAAATCTTGTTTTAACCATGAACACATCAGAAGAAGAAAAAAAGTAGATTGATATAGTCTGCAAGTTTTTGATTTTGCTGAAAATATATATGTACAATGCTTGAGGACAGGTAGACACACTGTACAATATAAACATGTTGGATGGCACAGTCCGACGAGGTGAAAGCAGATTTGAAGGAAAATCAGCTGCTACTTGGAAAGCTTGGCAACGAGACACCTATTTCTGTCATCTATTTTGCTACTGTAAAAATGGCACGCACTATCCCACTTACATCATAGTTCATTGAAATTGCCTTGTGCTTCATCCATACTCTGTTTACCATTAAGCTGAGACTGCAGCTAATGCCACAAACACGAGAGCTCGGGGTAGCTGCTGTGAAGTGTTCTTAAAGCAGAAAAAGCACTCGTGCTAGAAATGCACCTCTCGAAGCTAGGAGTGCGGTCTAGCTCGCACTTGCACTTTGTCTGCAGTCTCAGCTGAAGGGTGAACAAAGTATAGTTGGGTATTGTCACATGCACAACTATTCACGGCAGTGCACTTGTAAGCAAAAAGCAAATTGTTGTGTGTATGTTTATACAGCCGGAAGTTAGTCTGCCTCAGTGGGCATCTGGTGTCTCGGCTGTAGATGAGCAATTTAGCCAGTGTGGTACAACCGCTAACCTGGGGTCTTTAACGTGCACCACGCAGTAGTGATACGCGACCGCACGCCGGTACGATGCTCATCCAGATCGAAACGAGCAGGGGCGGGGATTGAACCCAGGATCCCTGGGTTCTGCACTTGTAAGAAATGTGAGGCTTTTTTAAAAGGCACTCTGTCATTTTTAAGTATCGGCAATTTGCCAGCCTTTCATGCCACATAAAATCAAACCAAAAAAGCTATTACCTAGACATGGGCTGGAGGTATTCTATCAGTGTCGGAGGATCCAGATCAAAAAAGCTAGTGATCTGGCTTCCGTAGATACAGGTGTGGCAGTTTGACAGAAGGACAGCCACCCTGTACATGAGAGCCACTTTTTGCTTGCGGATCTTTTGATTCTTTTTAAAATCAACAAAGGCAAACTCGGCAACAACCTTGCCGAACCCCCATTCGACGGCTTGCCTTACGGTACTCATCGCTTTGTTAAATTCCACTTGTGCTGGGGTCGCCTTTGAGCCATAAGGCTTGAGCAGAAGTGGCCTCAAGGGATAGGCCGGGTCACCATATAGCACATATGAGTGGCCATCCACCAACTGCAACAATTTGTCGTACAGCTGGCTCTCTCGCAGCATACCTGCAGGGGAATGAATTGATGCAGGAGATTAAGTGTGAATCATCTGCAATTAATTTACATTCAGTTTTAGCACAAATAAGTGGAGCATTTCTGCAGGCAATACAAATAATTAACAAAGTTACCCGGAGTAAAAAATAAAGTATAGACATGCCATGAGGTTCCTGTAAGGTAAGTCAACATCACTTTGATTAAATTCTATCCCATCGCCATACAGCGAATTGTGTTCATAATGCTGAGGGCTCCACAGATAAAAACAAGCTTTAAAACTCCTCCTCCAAGCCATCACTCATGACCCAGCCACATATGGATTATGGACACTGCTGATTTAGTCATAATGCCCTCGCTAATCAACTGTTTTTGCCAAATTACTCAAGCACCAAGGAGCACTCTGGGGATGTATATGAACTGCATGCGCTCTCCTTAGCAATCTAAGAAAGTTTAACTAAATACCCAAAATGAGGCATTGACAAACAGACATGCAAAGTACCATTTGTTTTATAGACCAACAAGCGGCCCTGACGTCATGCAGCTGCGGTGGCGCTGTCGGCGGCACAGCGCCATGCGCAGACGCTTCACTCCTCCCAAATTCGATTTCTGCTCACGCGCAGTGCCCACACCTGGTGTGGGCAAAGGCGGGCTTGTTTGTAAACAGCGTGTCGGTCTATATTTTCGCTTTAAAAGTTACTGCTGCAGACATCATGTGTAGCACTTGTAACTAAACTCTCAGCATGCTCCTTGGTGCTCGGGTAATTTAACGAAGGGACTATTCTTTTTGGAACTTCACCAGTTTTTCAAAAGTGCAGTTGGGAGACGTTAACGGCATTTTTTCTGTGTTGTAGATCCTGTTGTTGTATGCCCCCTCGAGTCTCCTTCTTTTCAATACAGCTGCGCACTGCAGAGAAGTGCACACATGCAATGCAGGGAAGCTACAACATTTGCATGTCTTTCTTTTCCTTCCTTTTTCATTTGTTTCCCAATTGACCAGGAGGTGCTAAGAGACTAAGCCACAGTGCGTAATGAGGACTCTGCCGCCTTTTACAGTTCTAGCAAGAGGCAGTTTACATTGTGTGTAGCAAAAGGCAAAAACTTGCACAAAGAAAACCTCATGTTCTACAACAACAAAAACAAAAGAAACAGCTGTAGAACAGTTACTGATAGAGTAAAAGAATTTGAGAACATAAGTCTAGCAAAGGGTATAAAGTACCGAAAAAGTATGCACTATTATTCCCAACGGGGACGTACAGTCATCAATCAATCCCTACCCAGCTCACGTTTTAAATACTCATACTCACACGTACATAGGGCCAAAGACGTTTTGCTGGCGCACTTGTTTCCCCTAGCCCTAATCTCAAAAGCCTTATGTAGTTTGCATGACACCTTGTATTTTGCCAAAATTTGTGTGCTGTTGAATGATGGGGTGCAAGAGCATCTGCTGCAATGAACGTCTAGATGCCCTGACGGTGTCGTCTTAGTGGATGCTGCGTGTTCACTGGCTCAATCATTCACACATCTGCAATGTACCAACTGGCCCATCTAAGCCCATTAATAAGTCTAACATACAGAAACATAAATATGAAGCATAAACATAACTCATGAAAAATATGATCAGAAAGCTACAGCTACATATATGTCAGTGCCCACCAAAAGCACCCTCAATTTCTTTTATTGAATTGAAGGGCTATTGAAGCACATCAGACCTTCAATATTACTAAGGATTTTTGGCTATTGTGAAGTCTTTTGCGGACTTTATACAATTTGTGCCTAATTGGGAAGATGTTTGAATGTGCGTCTATAAATGTTGTCATCTGGCATAATTTGTGCATTATTTCCAATAACTTAAAACAATAAATTTGGCTAACCTCTAGTTGGCCATGTTGCTGGAAGGTGGGTCTATGGAGAGGTCTTGAGGCCTGCCCTTATAGTTCTCAAATATCCATTGTATTTGTTTTTGTGAAATGAGCAGCTTATTTCAATTTGTTGATGTCATGCTATTGTAATAGCCATTCTCATGTAACACGCCCTGCAAGCCATAGGATCATGGCTAATGCCGCCTCATTGATTCGCAAGAATTGTCTCTCAGCCCTTCTTTATTTCTGCAACCACTTTTCAGGCGGTTTCTAGCAATTCCTGGCGATTGTTTCATTGGTGTGCCCCATAACAGGGCAGCTGAAGGAGTAGAAAGCAGGAGTGTTAGTGAAACCTCAACAAAGCTAACACCCAAGATACAGCCTCAGAATGTTAAGTTTGCAGGACACATTTTGTAACTGCCAGGTAACTCCACTTTCATAACGCGTTTATGGTCGTGCAAGCTTTTGCAATGGCTTTACTCGCTCGTGATGTCGATGCCCTTTGCCTTTTGTTTCATCAAGGCTGTAAATGAAAAACCCTGCAACCACCAGTGAACACTACACAATGAGCCTTGTGTTGTTTTTAAACACTTCGCAAAATCCGAATTTACAATGTGGTTATGGTGTCGATGACAACAACCTCACCGCTTGGGCGAACTTTCTATTGTGGCGCCCTAAACGTAAAAGAAATGTGGGGTTTTAGTGAATTTTTTAACCGCAGAATTAAGCTTGTCTTGCATCAGAATCGTCCGCCTAAAAATAAACACTTGCATTGGCGGATCTTTGCCGCTGCATATTGACACTTTCTGCCCCTTCTTGGAAAGCCCAGCAGCTGGTGCGGCCTTTTGGAATGTGCACTGGGAGCTTGATGCAAACTTTCTCTCCTGGCTCGAACTGGCTGACCTTGGCTCCCCGGCGGGTCCGTGTATGCTTTGGACTTCCATTGGTACTGGGCCATATGCTCTCGTAGGCTTGCAAGATGTCTTGCCCGGTTCCTCAAGAAGTCTCTGGATGGTCCCCCCACAATGGCCAGTTTCGTCTTGGGACGGTGTCCGTGCAGCAGGAAAGCTGGCTTCTCACAATTGGCTGTGTGAGGAGTGCATCGATAGACACCCAGGTACTCTACCACAGCTTCCTTCAGGGGCCGTTGCTCGTGGGCACTGAGTTGCACAAAGTCCTCGAATACACGTTTAAAATGCCCAATTTGGCCGTTGCTTTGAGAATAATACACAGAGGAAAAGGTGTTTTTCACTCCCCGATCTTTCAAGAATACTTCAAACTCGGCAGACATGAACTGACGATTGTGATCGCTGACAAGTTTGGCTGGGTAGCCCTCATGAATAAACACCGGCCATAAAAAAGAAACAATACTTCCCGACATCACTCTTCATCAGGCACACCTCCGGACACTTAATGAATTCGTCAATTAACATAATGGCATACCAGTGATCATTTGGCGCACATGACAAAGGTCCCACAATCTTGATTCCAAGTTTCTCCCATGGAGCAGTAGCACACACGTAGTGTTGAAACACTTCAATGCCTGACCATTGACTTTGAGGGGCGAACAAGCGATGGCCTCGATTCCAAGTATGTTTGTGCCTTTCGATAGGACGTAGAAATGCACGTCAACGTTTCACTCCTTGTAACCAACCACGGCAACAAAACAATCTGTCACTCCAATATTCCGCTGCGAAAAATCAAACAAATTAACAGCCAATTCCTGTAGCCGAAGCGAAGAATCAGAATTCTTCTGATATGTATCTTCAGAGATTATCGAAACTGCTGACCCGGTGTAAACCAAAATATATAACACCGTCCCCTCGACATGAAGAGAAATGGAGATACTGCTTTTCGTGTACCTGTGGAATACTGAGGACGGCATCCTCGCAGCTATCCAAGCAGCCAACTTCTCTGATGGCGCGGACTTCATTAATGTGGACGGCGGTACTCATGCAGACAGCATGAAAATGCCGGAATGTTCCAAATGCAGTGCATGTTTTCCTTCTTGTCTTGCATGTACCAAAATTCGCAAGATGTCCCGACGACCTAGAACGGTAGAACTTCTTTCCAGAGGGGGTGGAGGCTCACCTTCCCATGGTTGATTGGCGCTCCGCATAGGCTTAGCGTCTACCTTCTGCATTGCTGAAGCTGATACAAGTTCCTTGGAATAGCATATTGTTTCTTCGACCAAACAACCGATGACCAATGCAAGGTCCGGGGTGAGACAAGTACCCTCCAGGAGCAGCCGCTCTCGTAGCTGGTGGATCGACGTCTTTGCAACTAGCTGGTCCTGGATGAGGTCGTCCACCATGGCTACAAACTCGCAGTCGACGACAGGTCCCGTAGTTCAGCAAAAAATGTGTCAATGGATTCCCCAGGTAGCTGCACTCGCTGCCCGAAGCCATGTCGTGCGTCGGACACGTTTCAAGTTGCCGCAAAGTAGCTCCCCAGGACTGCCAGAGCGATATCGTACTTGTCCAGTGCAGTGGGTGTCTTTTGGACTTCAGGGCCCGTTTGCTCGAAGCGCTAACCGCGGCTAAAGTTAGCCGCAGTACCTAGGAGAGGGCTTTTAAAATCACGTGACTGGCTCGGTAGGGATGCGGGGAATCATGGTGATGCCCCGGTGAGTGAGCGCCTCTCGCTTTGCAACTGATATGTCGTTGTAGCTGCAATATCGGGCGCGTAAGTCAGCGAATGGCGGAAGACGCTTTCGCTTTGCGTTACTTACTTAAATCTCAAAGCATGAGCAATGACCTGGCCGTATTTTTTAGATAGTCTCTCGATTCTGGCCATTCCTAAGCCTAAATGAACGCGATAATTGTCGGCATGGCAACGTCTTTCTCCTAGGTACTGCGGCTGACTTTAGCCGCGGTTAGCGCTTCGAGCAAACATGCCGAGGTGGTTCACGCAGTCCCAGTATCGGAGGGCGCGTCTCCGAAAGAGTGTAGAAGATCCATTGGCCCTTAACCCAGAGGCAGTGCAGCAGTAGGGCCTTCTGCCGAGCATGATAGTGGGCGCCGCCTCCCACAGCAAGCAAGTAGTTGTTAAACACACGTTGCCACTGTTTCCACGGAATAGAAGGTTTTCCAGGAGCAGGCAGGAATGAGGGAAACACCATAAGGCTCATGCTATCGCCTTCTCGTCGCCACTGTTGCCACAGCAGAAGCAGCCAAAGTGACACTGCTCCTTCAGTACCAATGAGGATTCCTTATCTTTATCATCTCTTCTCTTTTATAGCCATGCAAAGTGCTAGTGGCGCCACCATACGATAGTGGCACCGCCACGACAATCAGGATTACAAATAAGCATATAGCTCAGAATTTTCTACATATGTTTCACAACCCTTTCAAGAAATTATTTCTGACTCAAATTTCCCATTCGAGACACTGATATGCTCTGTACCCTCTTTTTATCGCTGGTCTCAGGCAACAACACTTACCGGAGTCATGTCGACGTCCCTTGTATGGTCCGTCAAGCTCGCAAATGATTCCGTTTGCACACATAACTGATTGGTATTTTACCACATGGTGGCGCTTGTGCCCAGAGAAATACTCCTCCTGGGACTCTGAGGGGCGGCAGATGGCGCGTGCCGTGCCATCAATGAATCCCCAACAGTTCGTCAGGGGCGCTCCTTTTGCATGGACCGCCTGGTAGAAAGCAGAATGAAGTTTTAGACGAGGCAAGGCATACCCAGAAAATTTTTTCAGTGGGCGTTTTTCTTTGCTCAAACTGTTCAAAATGAAAAAAAAAGAAAACAAGAGAGGAAAAGAAATTGCACAAACACAATCTTTGTTAGTATTTTTCAGTTTCTTAGAAGACAGAAATTCAACCTTTTTTGCCACATCTCATTCATTGAATCTTTAAAGAGGGAAACTTTAATGGTGAACAACGAAGACACACAATCATAAAATATAATAATGGGCTGTGAACAAAAAAAGTCCAGACAGGCCCACAAAATATTCCGGTGCATCAACTTAATAGGGGTGGCGATGTGGGTTGTTAGTTGATACTGATCAGCACTTGTCCTGTTTGCACTTCCCTTTTCTTTAGTCCTCGTTTACTGTGCGCTGTTTGCCTTTTCGTCTGCATACACTTCTCTGCGGAACACTCAGGTATCCAATGACTAAAAATTACAGAAGGGTGCCAGAGAATAGTGAAGTTTAAAATATGATTAAACATAAAAACTGCAATGTGCACTGGGGCAATGAGCAGGTGAAACATCATGCTCATTGTTCCTGTGTGCAGGCACGCAGAGCCATATATGTAGAGAGTTTGGCCATTCGTTGGGAAGTATAGGAGACAAATGAGGAGGCGCCATTGGCCGAAAGCAAGCTGGGCGTGTTCCAGGGCATCTTCAGAAATTTGAATGTGACCAACCAGAAGCCAGAAATAATACCCTGGCGGTGGTCGCGAGAAACAAACCTGATAACCGCATTGGAGTAACTCTCGGTGGCTGAAAATGTGGTACATGTGATGTTTCAATCACGCTCATCCAAAATGATGGTGGAAGAGTGCGACTAGCGATACGATCGAAATAATCCGTACGCCAAGCGCCGAGAATCTGCCGTCCGAGCGGTCACACTCTGTCCGCGCAAAACAGAGTTGCGCGGCGCATTCGTTTCTTACATCTCTCTGCATAATTATGATCAAAACAACACGTGAACCCCACTTTCAACCACAAAGAGTTACTACACTTTACTCTTACGCGCTTATTTAACCTTTTACGAGCATATACCTTTGATCAGAACTGTTTCTCGCTACCACCGCTAGGGGATTCTTTTCGGCTTCTGGTTGGTCAGGAGAGCATGCCAAGCCCTCTTTCCGAGTCTGCCGCACGCCCTGGCTCTGCCCGCACCTCCCATTGACCAAACTATCTACATATATGGCTCTGCAGGCACGTAGCCAGGGGGGACCCATGCGGCCCTTCCCCCCCCCCCCCCCCCCCCCCCCGAACTCTTCCTTTTCCTGGGACTTCCTCTCCCGCTCAAGCAGCATTTTGTCATGGGCAACCCCGCGACACCCCCCCCCCCCGAAACAAACTCCTGCCTATGTGCCTGCATGCGTAGATCACATTTTTCAGAAATGGTCGTGCTATGGTCATGCTTTGGGTTCTTTACATTCTTTGATGCCATTTTACGAAAAAGGAGCAGAAAAAAGTGCCGATTTCAATCATTTTGTGGGGTCTAAAGATTTAGTGGGAGCCGCCATGGGTCAATAGAGTTGGCGGGAGGACACTTTCGGGGCTGACTTAGATGTTCCGGTGCATGTTCAGAAGCGCAACCCCTAGCAAGCGCTATTGGGACAATGAAGCTCTTAACTATGAGTCGAGTCTTTGAAGTCTTGAGAACGAACATTCCGTTTCAGCAGTGCTAACAGGTGCGGTGCCTAGGATTCGCAGCAGGCGGTTTACATTAGGATACAAGGCCTCCGGGCAAAAGCAAGTTGCCTGTACCGCTGAGACGTGCTAAGTGGTGCGGTCCTTCCACGTCTGTTGTCCAAACCAGAACTTCCCCAGAAAGTTTATTTAACGTTGGACACAACATCGTCCTCACTTAGGGAGGACGATGCCGCCAGACGTAAATGTGCCAACTCTTGTTGGAGACCCTGAGGACACGCTTGAAGTTGTATGTCAATAATCATTCTTGACAAAACGTCAAGTGACGGCTTGGCTATTGAACTCATTGCTTTCACGACTTGCGTGCTGAACATTAGTAAACATTACCCACACAAACTGTCTGCGGGTAATGTTTGTAAACATTACCCACACAAACTGACACCAGACAAACACACACACACACAAATTGAGAGGGGGAAAAGGGAAAGGGGTAAAGAGGAACGTTGAAATTTCGGGGGGTGTTTTGACCCTTGAACACCTTTCGTGTCTACGCCACTGTACGAGTACTGTTTTGCCAGGTGTGGAGATCCTTACCCGAGACATCTGCTCCAACTTTGCCACGTCGAGCCAGTTGTGGATGTTTAGATCGTCCAGCAGGTGCCCGAAGGTGTTGTTGATGTGAAGCATGACCTTCGAGGCGACGCTTGAGAGCACGCTCGAATGACGGCCGAAGACCCCTTCAAGGTCGATCCATCGGTTTGGGTAAGCCAAACGGCGTAGTGTCACGTACAAGGCTTCCTCTCCGTCCATTTGGACACCTTGCGCCGACGTGATCGTCTCCGGCATCAAAAGAGCACGCTGAAGCTCTCCGATGTGCTCCTTCCTGAACCTGAACATACTTCTAAACATTTCATCGTCTAGACGGTCTACGTTCAACAAACCGCGCTCGGACTTGAAACGGCGGTTCGGAGGTTCTTCTAGTAATAAATAGGCGTCTTCAATCTCGCGCCAGCTAAGAGCGGAGAGAACTAGCGGGTCGGAGAAGATCCCGCGGCGATTCATAGCAAGAGGCACGATGGCACGAACACGAGTCACGACAAGGCGGCAGCGTCCGAGGGATGGCCGAATGGCTGTGATGGCTACCTTACGCTTGACTGGCTTGACATAGATTGGATCGCATTGGCCAGCGTGACTATCAGTTGTGCTCATTTACAAAATATGCAGATATGAGCACTTTAGTCAACTTAAAAAGAAATATAAAATATAAATAGTGACGCTAGTAAGCGATTACTAAAAATTAGACTAAAATAAATTATTTTACGTAAACTTTAGTGTCTGAAAGAGTCGCTTGTGGCGTTGCGTTAGCTCTCGCAACGATAGCGAATTGCGAAGGTTGCGAACGCGCCACTAAAACATGAATGCGTGGGTCCGCTACGGTACATATTGCGGGGGTCCTAGCGGACTGCGGATACCGTAGCGGGAAAGCCAGAACGATATACTAAAACTCTCTAATCTATCGGTTTTCTCGGGTACGTCAAACGCAGCGGCAACTTCAGCCCTCTTCGCGGCAGCGGCACTCTTCTTTGCTACTTAAGCAGCTTTCCTCGCATCGGAGACGGGCGGGGGTCGGCGGAGGGAAGCGCTCCGCGCTGATTGGCCGCGGAGAAAATACAGAAACCTACGTCACGACCCGGGAAGGAGAAAGGTGAAAAATTTTCAACTCTTCAATCGGGATGCCGGAAGCCGTAATTACGTCACCGCCCGTACGGAGGGAGCGCTGACGCCACTACGGGTTCCGGCTCCCGTCTCTGCATTCCAGGCCTGTTTGAACCGCGCTTAAAAGTTGATTTTCGGGAAGGTCGGTCATTTCAATGCCGTGCGTGGCCCGCATTGACTGTTGTGGCCCACCGCCGTCGTAGGGGCGGCCCAAGGCTGCGGCCAGGTCCGCAAGGGACCCGTAAGCCTACGGACCAGAAATGAAGGCCTATTGACAAGAAGCACCGAGGAAGTCAATATACCGTCCGTTCGTCAGGGTCTTCGTCTTCTCTCCACTGCACCCGAGCTCTGCGTTTCCGTCTTTTATACTGGTGGTTTTGAACGTACGGAATTTCTCGGTGACTGCCTAAACAATAAAAAAATGTTCCCAGCATGTTGATTTTTTTCCAGCAATGTCATATTCTGAGAGTATTTTGAATGGCTCAGGGGATGAATCTTTTAATAAAAAGAAAGCGCTCGATGATGCCGTTATTATTTGAAGGCCAATAAATCAAGCCGCTTTAATGCGGTTCCAAGCTATGAGTTTGTTTTCCCGCAAGGCATGTCGTAGCCAGTATTTCTATTGTAGTGTTGTTGTTTTCTCATTGTTTTTTATTGTTTTTTTATTTGTGCAGTTCGCGCACGGCTGCAATTGCCGTCCTGAATTAATCTCGGTAGAGCGGATATTCACTCAGCTAGAAGCCGTGACTTGCGGCAGGTGGTAAATGTACGGAGCTAAGCCGTGGTGAGTCCGAAAATTTCTAGCGCTCATCCCAGCGCGCCACTTGGAGGGCAGTTTCTTCACGAACCGTATAGTATATTTAAAGAGCAAAATAAACGGCAGCTTTTTTTTTATTTTACCTATTATTCTTGCTTACTACTAAAATTCTACACTGTATCAGTGTTGCGGAATGGGCACCCCCATTCCATTCCAATTCTATTCCGGGAATTAGAGTTTTCGGTGATTCCATTCTTTTCAAATCCTAGGAATGAGGACACTGGGCCCATTCCCATTCCTGGAATCGCTGAATCGTTCCATTCCATTCTTCTAATTCCTAAACGTAAAAATTGGCACTTGACAGCTGCATTGCGTTGCAGGGTGGGGCAGAAATATTGAAAAATGTGTTTGGAAATACAAATACTGGCATATATAAAAATAGTTGCTAAGATACTGATACTCAAGTCTCAAATATATCTGTAAAAATGTATCGCGATACGTATCGAAAATACATTTTAAAAAGAGGCAAAAAGTTTTTGGAAATACAAAAACAAGAATACATTTTAGGGAGGGCAAAATTTAAATCTGAGAATGCAATACATTTTTCAAATTTCTTTGAGATGCCAACTGAGATGAGGCTTTAAGTTTGAAGTGGAAGTTTTTTTGTTTTTTTTTCTGGTCCCGAAATTACTTTCCCGCAGGCTTGGCACTCCGCCATGAAGATAGTGGTTCCGGACGAAGAGTCCTCAATGGGATTAAAAAACGTTCCATCAAGGATTGACCGCGGTCCCTTCCCTGGCACCCCGTCCGACCTACCAATGCTGCGAAAAGACTTCAACCTCTTAACAAATTCCATCAAAACATTACCACTTCCCTGTCCAATAAGGGCGCCCCTGTCAGCACTGATCCCATGACGTCACGGTGGAATAAACTAGTATTCTTGAATATGTAGGTGTTGCCTTAAACATGAAACTTTACCCACGCTGCTGTATGAACGGACAATACCATGGGTGTACAAACCGGGGGAGGGGGGGGGGGGGGTCAAGGCACTCGCCTGCCCCCCCCCCCCCCCCCCCACAGTTCTGAGAGTCGAGGGGCAAGGCATGTGTTTTGCCAAAAACAGCCGCCACTGGTCAAACACTGGGAGGGTCTGGTTTGCCTACCCCATTCAAAACCAAGTTGGTACGCCATTGGACAACACATACTTTCGTTGTAGGTGACCTCGTTGAAGACCGTACAGGCAGTTGCATTTGAAATTCTCTAGAAAAGCGGACCTCCTGACGCATCCTGAAGCACATGTCTTATATTCTGTTACGGTTGAAAAATCGATACGGTGGCATCCCTGTTGTGACGGTCCTTCCTGCCGACTCTCCGCCTCCAACGCATGAATGGCAGTCTTCAAGTTTCGCCTAGCATAATTCAAACAGGGTCCTCGTGGATTACGACCTGAGATGGCCGGCACAGGTGCGAGCTCTCCGAGAAACAGTGCACTCGTGACGAGTCGCAGGTGTACGAAGTCTGGGTCTGCACAGCGAGGCCACCTCTGCCCTCCTTTCCGGGTATCGGATCACCAGCGCAGCGGGTCACGTTCACGTGGACTGATGACGTACCCTCGAGCCGAGCAATATTACAGGCGCAGACGCATTCTGCCGCCCCCCCCCCCCTCCCCCTCTGTTCTTTGCTTTGACGCTTGTTTTTTGTATTGCATTTTTTTTTTTTTTGCTTATAAATCTGCTAGGGCCTTACGCGGATTCGCATTTTCGGGCTCATTTTATCTCTGAACAACCGACCCCTTGACTGGCTTGGTAGAGCTGAACGTAAAAAAAATAAGTAAATAAATAAAATATAAAGAACCTGGCCCATTCCATTCCGGGCCAAAGCCATCTAATTCCATTCCCATTTCATTCCCCTGAACATTGCCACCATTTCATTCTCATTCCATTCCGGGGTCGCGAAAATGCGGAATGATTCCGGAATCATTCCAACTCCGGAGTGGCAACTCCGCAACACTGCACTGTATATATACGTACTTTCCGTCATAATTTCCTACTGTTCAGTCCTTTCCAAAGATCGCAATCGCTCTCGGGGAGGAGACAACTGACAGTCACATTGACCACTGTACGATATATGAGCTTGCTGTTCAGACCGGCGTTTCAAGATGACTATGCGCACATCGATCGATTGCACCTAATCCCTCAAGTGGTTTTAAATTCTTCAATGTAAAGCGGGATGTCAACCTGCGACACCCCGCCCCCTCCGACCACGGCCCGACCAACAGCATCAATGCCTGACAGTTTACGTCATCTCATCTCGTTACGCCACTGATACGCGAACACACGGCCACATCGGCGATAGTTCCAGTCTTCTGTTCACAACGCACAACACTCCCATCACGATGTTCCTGCTATGTTGCTGACACGCTGAAATATAGAACCACGTTGATTGCCGGTCGGCACTAGTCATCGTAAAACAGAACCGAACTCAGCACGGAAGGCACCCAGGCAGGCGGCTGCAAGACCTCCTTGGCTTGGACGCAGTTCCTGCGATTTCCATAACGTGGAAAACGTCGACACAGTTCCGCGTGGTTCCGATACTGTATTTCCGCGTGGGTCCCGCATTCTGGAGACGGCCATCTTACTCAGTGCACGTAGCGCTGCTGGCACTGCTCCGGAACTTCGGTGTTTCTGGCAGCTTCGTTTGCCCATTTGATAAAGTTAAGGGCAAAAACGTCAATGCAACCGAAATGTTCTGCATGTTTGGACTAGAAGACGGAATTACAGGCGGCCTTTGCTGTCGCTGAAGCTCAATAAACTCAACAACATTTATTAAACAACGTGCGCGTTGTTCTCGAAAAACGAAACCGAAAGAAGATGAGTCGGGAGTAGTATTATATGATACACGATTGAGCCAGAAACAAACAAGGGGGCTGGCCCCCGCCCCCTTGTTTATTAAGGGGGCGGGGCCAGTCTTGACCAATCACAGAGCCACAGGGCGGGGCCTCTTCCCTCTCTCCCATCCCAGGGCCAGTCTCAACCAATAACAAAGCCGCAGGGCGGGGCCTCTTCCCTCTCTCCAATCCCAGGGACCAATGACAGGTCTAGTAGTAGTAAAAGTGTACACGATCAGCCCAATAATCAATCAATACGAAAACATGTGTTTCCGATATCGACATGTTCCCGATATGTTTCCGATATCGGGGTGTCCGGTTTCTGACATCGGTACTATCTATGGAATGTGGGTGTCTATTACTGACATCGATCCTATCTATTCGGATATTTAAATGGCTAACTGCGTGCATATGTTTCCGATATCGGGGTGTCCGGTTTCTGACATCGATCCTATCTATTCGGATATCTAAATGGCTAACTGCGCGCCCGCCGCCGGCGGCAGGCGCGCAGTTAGCCATTGAGATATCCGAATAGATAGGATCGATGTCAGAAACCGGACACCCCGATATCGGAAACATATGCACGCAGTTAGCGGTTTAAATATCCGAATAGATAGGATCGATGTCAGTAATAAATACCCACATTCGATAGATAGTATCCGATGTCAGAAACCGGACACCCCGATATCGGAAACATATCGGGAACATGTCGATATCGGAAACACATGTTTTCGTATTGATTGATTATTGGGCTGATCGTGTACACTTTTACTACTACTAGACCTGTCATTGGTCCCTGGGATGGGAGAGAGGGAAGAGGCCCCGCCCTGTGGCTCTGTGATTGGTCAAGACTGGCCTCGCCCCCTTAATAAACAAGGGGGCGGGGGCCAGCCCCCTTGTTTGTTTCTGGCTCAATCGTGTATCATATAATACTACTGTCGGGAGCGCGAAAGCTTTCTCCCGTCTGCCTAAAGTGGAAGCAAAACGTCTCGTTCCTCCCTTCTTCTCGTGTCCTCTTGGGGGCGCGTCAGTACAAGGGAGGAAGACACGGCGTTGCTACCTTTTTCCTCCATTTTGTCTTAGGTTGCACAGCTTCAGAGGTCACCGGTTGGACTTCCTTCACGGCCAAGCCCCATGGTATCGAGTGCACCCAAGACGCACTCCACTGCATCAGGGCCACCTCAAGCCAAAAGTCGACAAGTTCGATCTGTGATTCGTTCCGGGCGTCAAGTGTCTGCACCTAGAAAGTATTGCTGCGATGCGGACTAACTTTTGAGCACGACCGTTCCCGAGCATTCCGAGGCCGCAGTGCCATTGCACTGCTGGCGGTGTTTGCTATTCAAAGTTTCTTCTCTGGTATGGAACGGACGTCTCTCACTCGTCTCCGGGGCCCACCCGGAGCTTCGCCGCTTAGGCCTAGCGTTCGAGATCTACCGCTCGACAGCACAGTTCTGCGGCCTTAAGCACCCTCTTTTTGCATGCTGACGTTCGTGGCTTCCCGTACCGAGTCGAGGACTTCCGGGAAACCCTGCAGCGTCTGGAAATGCTCCCCGAAGTCACTGTCTTGGGGGCATACCAAATGAACCACATCTGGGCGGTGACTTTCAAATTAACCGAGGGAAAGCGGAACGCCCTAGCCGCCGGCGACCTCGTCGTCAAGGGGCGGCGATGCCTCGTCGTCGACCCGGGAAACCGAGGCATCCGCCTCAAGCTTCACTGGCTGCTATACCATCTTCCTAAAGACGACATAAAGGCGGCGTCGGCATGGGACGGCACGCTAACCGAAGTGGGTACCGAGAAGTGGCGAGTGGAAGGCCTTGCAAATTGCGCGTCGATGACGCGCTCGTCTGTCAGGCGGCTCAAGCCTTGGATTACACTGGACGACCTGCCGCGTCAGTTGCGTATCGCCGGACGGCTGGCGCTCGTCGTGGCGCCGGGCAGTGCGCCGCTCTGCCTGCACTGCCAGCAGACCGGCCATATCCGCCGCGACTGCAACGCACACAAATGGGAGTCCTGCCACCGATTCGGTCAAGACGCTGACCAATGTCTGAAGACTTATGCAGCGGCCGCAGGTGCCCGAGGCGGCGATACAAACGCCGAGCACGTCATGGACGAGATGGACGCGGAGGAAGCCGCCGCGAGTGATGCTACCTCTGCCGAAGACAATGAAGAGAGGGCTAAGAATGTCGCCGACCGACTGACGCTTGCAGATTTGCCAAAGATGGTGGAGGCCACGCCAGTTGCCGTGGCCGAGATGAGCCTCGATCAGAAGACACCATGCAATGCTGCGCCAGGCAAGGAGGAAGAAGACGCGAGAGCCGTCCGGCCTACGACCTCTTGTGAGGCGCAGCTAAGCGTCGACGTGGACATGACTGACACTATAGTGCTTTGGCCTCGAAACGAGCACGGAAACTCGATTCCGATTTGGACTCGGCCGCGGTTAAGGTTGGTTGTGACTCGAACCCGGAGGAGCCACTTATGAAGACGGTGACCACGAGGCGGAAAAAGCCTCGACCCCCACCGATTTATGTTTCCGTACCCAGAGGACCGGACAAGCCAACCGACTGACGCGGTTATGAGCCGGTACCTTGAGCGGCTTTCTAGACGAAATTAGCCCCTAACATGCGAGGGCGTCTATTTATGTCGGAAACTTGGAACTGTCGACACTTAACGTTCGAGGCTTCGCCACGCGTCGCATGCAGTATCAGGTAAAGAGGCTCCTAATCGACAACGGTATAGATGTCCTGGCAATTTAGGAGACCAAAGTTGTAAGTGACGAAGATAGCGCATGCCTACTGGCTTCTTTCTTGCACTCTTTAGAAGTGTGCGTGTCGCGGTCAAACGGTATGTCTTGGTGTTGTATGTTGTTTTTACGAAAATCTTTGAACGCACAAGTCCAATCAGTTATAGTCGACAATGTTGGTCGACTCGTCATTTGCGATTGTAGTAGTTTTAATGCTGAATATCGTATCATGAATGTTTATGCATCAAATGACATTAGCTCGCGGAAAGTGTTTTCTTTTTCAGAGGATTGACCAATATTTAGACTGTCAACGTAAAGTTGTGTCGTTAGGTGACTTTAGCTGCGTTTGTGACGCACGGGACCGATCCAAATTTGCAAGACAAAGCGACAGTAGTACAATGATTTTAAACGAGTTGATTACGGAATACAGTTTACAGGATGTCGCGACTTACCAAAGTACCAATGAGTGTTTATGGTGCACATATTATGAGTCCTCAAGTTATGCCCGCCTTGATAGAGCTTACATGTCAATTGAACTTTCGACTAGATAGGGAGACTATAATGTACTGCCGTTTTTTTTTTTTTATCATGCACTTGTTTCTTTTATTGTCGGTAGTTTAAAAGAAAAAGCAAAGTTTCGTTGGGACCAGTGGAAAATTAATAATAACCTTATTAAGGACGACGTTTTTACTGCGACGGTAGATAAATTATTAAGAAAAATGCACCACGTAAGGGCGACCGCCTGTGAAAAGAGAGAATGGTTGAAACGCGACGTTAAATTTAGTGCAGTAGAACGGTCTAGCACGCTTGCTTACTGGGAAAAAACGAAGAAAGTTTGCTCTTTATGGCCTTCGCCGACTACGCAAACTCGAAAATGAAAACCCAGGCATGCTTTCAGAACAGATTAAGACAGTAAAGAGTACAATTGCGGACTTAGAGGTGGAAAAGTATAAAAAAGTCATCGTGCGGGCCCGAGCCACTAAATACATTCTGAGGAAGCAGCCTCCAAGGGAAAGAAACATAGCCGAAATAGATTACAAAGGCCTGTCAAGTAGTCACCCGGATATTATAGACAAGTAATTGATTGAACATTATAGTAATCTTTTCCAGCGACAGGAGCACGGTAGTGACGCCCAATTCGAAAAATATTTAGTAGTAATACCCCGTCTCGAAGAAGAGATAATAGAAAAATTAGAAGAACCAATAAGCGCGCAAAGATCGAGCAGGCGATTGAAGAAGTGGCAACAAAAAAAGTTCCGGGTCCTGACGGATTAACTGCGGCATTTTTGCAAAAAATTTAAACACGATATTGCTGCGCGTCGGCACGACGTAATAGCGGAGTCGAATGAGGCAGAAAACTTACCGCCTTCCTTTCTAAATACCCATACTGTCCTTATTCCTAAAGTAGATGATGCAGACAAATTAAGAAATGCTAAGAACTACAGATCCATTGCTTTAAGTAACGTCGACTATAAAGTATTATTGAAAGTTCTCGCCCGACGACTACAGAATGTTATTTGCGACATAGTAGGGGATCACCAGACTTGTAGTATCCGAGGTGAATCTAATTTAACAAACGTGCACATTGCAAGATGTGTATAAGAGTTGTGCGATGCTGAGCTTGACTAAGTCGCCATCCTCCAGATTGATCTGGAGAAAGCATTTGACCCAGTGCAACATACCGTCCTGTATAAAGTTTTAGATCACGTACGAGTGGGAAAAAGTATAAGACAATTTGTTCAAATGGCATATGGAACACAGATTACAATTAACGGGAAATTAACATTGCCAATTTCCGGGGATTTATCAGTTAAACAGGGTTGCCCGCTATCACCTTTCTTGTTTAGTATTTATTTAGAGCCCGTTTGTCCGACATAATAAGTAATACGAGTATAAATGGGGTTTTATTACAAAATATAGACGTCAAACTCCAGTCCTACACACTTAAAAATTGTACACCCTTATTCGTGAAATGGCTCGTCCTCTGGCTAACGCCTTTATTCGTGTAAGGTTGTTAGCCGCCCGAGGTGGTGAAAATCGTGTTAACTGCTAACACCCTAAAAACAATATGGCGGCCAGTATGCGACAGGGATACGAGCCTGGCGAGCCGTACGCGGCTTCTCGCCGGAGCAAGAGCATACGGCTCGCACGCTCGTTTGGTGTCATCTGTAGGCGCAAAAAACTTTCCAAACATCTCTATGTCCAAGCGCCAACACCGCAAATAATACGAGTAAGGCTGAAACCGCTGGAGACTGAACAGCCGAGACTGTCGCCGAAGTCTCGCTCGGCCTGCTCAAT
Organism: Ixodes scapularis; assembly: GCF_016920785.2. Taxonomy (NCBI): domain Eukaryota; kingdom Metazoa; phylum Arthropoda; class Arachnida; order Ixodida; family Ixodidae; genus Ixodes; species Ixodes scapularis. The sequence goes on along the minus strand of NW_024609868.1, from coordinate 164,698,976 downwards.
GCCGGTCGCATTTACATCGCATCAGAAGCGCTTATAAAGAAGGGATAGCTTTACAAAACACTGACAGGCTGGCTTTATTGAACAAAACGCGCACTTGCCGTGGACGACAAGCTGACAACGAATCGCTCCGACACCCTCTGTCGACAGCGGCTAGGAGGTATCGCACTCCCGCTCCGTGTGGCTCTCGATTAACTATTGCCTGTGCTCACCTCTGTTACGTGCGTTATCCACTCATGAACGTTTGTGCGTGAACAGCGGCATTCAGCACCTAGAACACGCGCTGGGGAAGCCGCCTAACCTCCTTTTGTTGCAATCAGGCAGCATAACACGGCGACACAGCTACCAGCGGAACCGAACAACTCGGTGCGATCAACACGACGGATGGACTAATGGCATCCAGCCCTCTAATAGTTATAGATCACCAACCGCCATACTTTTCAAATTGGGCGGCGACAACCCCCATCTAGCGACGAAAAAAAAAAGTGATAAACATTTGAGAAAAGAAAACAGCAGATTTTTTTTGCTGCCCGCGGCGCGGTTACATCTACTCGCGACATGGACATACGCACAACACTGTACATACACACGGGGATACAAGCACCGATCAATTTCACAACACACAACAAATAGTACATACATCCTACTTATACAAACCAACAAGTGCCCCGAACGGTATATATGCCCTCCTATTTCGCGCATCGGTTAGCCCAGTGACCACGCTAGTCTTAATCAAGATATGAAAAGATTACGAATTTTATTTTTCAATAATATTTTTTCTGCATTTGTCTTAGGTAGGTACACATATCCCTTAATAACTTCTTACTGCATAATGCATTATAATGATACGCGCCTAACTTCTAGTAACTCAACGTGAGTGACGAGGAAAAAAAATCGTGTGAATTCTGTCTGGCAACCACACTCGCGGCGTGGTTGCTATGGCGACGCTGTCGGTACGCGCGCCGGCAGCCGTCCAGCTGGTTCGGCCGTTCGGCTACAGCCGAGTGCGCGAGTCCACGGTGAACGCCGCGAACGCAATCGAGAAAACAAAGCGTCGACTACTGAAGCTGTACGTAATCGAGTTTCCGCCCGTTCGCTGCCGTATTCTTCGTAGTCTTCTTCCGCCGGTTCGAAAGGGAACAGCCTACCAGTCCGATTACCGCCGTGGCTTCAGTGGCTTCATCTTCGGAGGGAACTGTCAACTGAATTAGTTCCAAAACGCGGGTGCATCAGGCAGCGCAACGTGGCGCGGTCCACGCACAAAGTCAGTAAGTAAACTGTAAGTAAAACACCCAATGGCGTTCCATTCTTTTCTTTTTTAATTTACGGGCGCGCGCGGTGTTTCTGGGTGGCTCAAGGTATGGGAAAGCAAGTGGAAAAATCGGCGCCTGATCGACCATGGGGTGAAAATTTCAAGGCGTATCGTATGCAAACGACAGCGTTTGCCGGCGGAAGACTCGGTCGTCCGTGGCGAACGCATTTTTAGTATTTTTAAGGATGTTCTAGCTGCAAAAGAAAGGCGCGCCTTAAAATTTCACAAGGTCAAATACACTGCTGAGGAAACGACGCCCCTTTGCGTGCAGGTGCCGATTTTTCCGGCAGAGTTTAGCGCGCTGTGAAATGCAGTGTGCACTTAGGGAGAGTTTTGGCATAATATAATGTTGCTCATTGGAAATAAAAAAAAATAAAAAATAAATGCTGGCATCCTATGCTTACGCACTCTTAGTCATTTTTGGAATCTTAAGTACCCTTTTTGTGGCAGGTATTGGACGCCAGCACATTTTACGTAGGAACGAAGAGTGGAATCCGGCCAATTCCCTTCCACATTAACATCAAATGAGTGCTGTGAAAGCAAAGAAGAAAGTGAGGGTGAAACAGTTCCTGCAGTAGTAAGTGCCAGAAACAAGAAAAGTGCCCCGAAGTGGAAAATATACTCCCTTGAAAAGGATCCAAAAGAAATAGAGGTTATCAGGTATACCGCCGAGCGTCACAAACCTGGACACTCCATTTCAGTTTTTTAAATGCCCATGCCCTGATGAGCTGTTTACAGCGATATTTGAGGGGACCATCCTGTATGAACTCAATGCCACCATGAACACCATTTTCGGGTTCTGGTCACACCTCCACGCAGGATGTCTTGCTTCAGATCAAGGAGGATATCCTTGACAGAATCTCCTGTACGACAACACGGGCGGTCCTGGCCCTGGATATAAAGGGCGCCTTTGACAACGTCAGTCACACGCTGGTGTTCGAGAACTTGGCCTCAACTGGGTGTGGGCCCCGGATGTATGATTATGTGCGGGACTTCCTGAGCAACTGGATGGCCACCATCGGAATTGAGTCCATCCGCACAAGCACCATCCCGATGCCGAGCAAGGGCAACCGGCAAGGCTCGGCCCTGTCACCCACCTTGTTACCTGGCGATGTGCAAGCTGCCTCCTCTACTGGAACGGATTCCCCGGATGAAGCATACACTCTATGCCACTCTACGTGGACGACCTGACGATTTGGGCTACGTCGGGATCGGACAGCGGGAGGCAAGACTTCCTCGAAGAAGTCATCGAGACGGTGGAGAACTACCTCGAGGCCGGCAACCTCCAGCGCGCCCCCGATAAGTCTCAGCTGTTGCTCCTCCGCGCAGGCAAGCCAATTCCCGAAGAAGAAGAAGGCGGACATTCGCCTTACGTTAAAGGATGGTACCCCCGTGCTGGTGGTGAAGCGGGTTCGGATCCTGGGGCCTTCACCTCCAGCGGGACGGCGGAGCCAAGTACACGGTCGACCGACTCGTCAAGACAACCACGCAAGTCATGCGCATGGTGAGAAGGATAACGAGTCACAGACACGGGCTCGAGGAGTCGGACCTGATCCGGCTGACCCAACCACTCGTCGTGAGCCACATCGCCTGCGCAAATCCGTATCTCAACCTGCTGTCGAGAGGTAAGGGCAAGATGGACGTGATTATTCGCAAGGGGTACTAGCTGGCACTGGGGGTGCCGCCGTACGCGTCGAACGCCAAGCTCTGGCGGCTAAGTGTAAATAACACCTTCCAGGAACTCATCAACATGCACCTAGCCAGTCAGTGAGAGCACCTGGCCCTCACACTGAGTGGGCGGCATGCCCCGAGCTCGCTCGGCATCCCCATCCCCGCATCGCAATGCGAGGCTATCCAGCTGCTGCAGGCCCTTTGGGACAAGATCCGGGTGGCACCAATCCCGTGGAAGCTGAACCCATCTTTGCATCCAGGTCGCTGGAATGGCTCCCGGTCCCTTGATTCCGCTTAGTCCCGTCGTGTAGCATAGGGCCCCTGGTAGCAATTGGTTGCTAGCCCAGCATTTAAGCATACTCTCCAGCCTTTTTGTATGTAAAGCAAAACAATTACTGCAACTGAATACTACTTACCTGACAATAATCATAGTTTGCACTGCTCAATGCCCTTCTGTTTTATCTAAAATACCGCAAGTAAGTACTCCGAGTACCGGTCGGAGTACTGCGGTGCAGGTGAAGTTTCTACTTCACCTGTTGCCCTTCTGTTTCATCTAAAGTACCGCAACTAAGTACTCCGAGTACCGGTCGGAGCTCTGCGATGCCAGGTGAAGTTTCTGCTTATAAAAAAGTGTCTGCCCAAAAGCTTGCTTCAGTACCACGAGCTGCAACAGGAAGCCTGATGCAGAGGCTTTAAGAGCAAGCTCCATGCTTTGAATGTTGCTAAGCATGCGCGCTTGTGCAGTGCAACTGTCGTTCAGGACAACGTGCTCATTCTTGGCATTTCAGTTTCACACGCACTTAAAGGGATGTTGAACCGAAATCTGGATTCCATAAAACACGGCGGCAAAAGCGTGTAACAAGATGCTACAAACACTAAAACATCACTCATACAGTGATATTTCGAATGGATGACCTTATTTTTTTAAAAAAAAGGAGGCGCATTTGACAGATTTGTTTGTCTTGTTTCTCCGAGAAGGAGAGGGAACGACCTCGCGTCTTCTCCGCCTCGCCGCCTTGAGGGGGCGAAGCAGAGAGAGGAAAAAACGAGATATCTCGACGTCACGCGCCTCGTCGGCCTCGTTCAATCTCAACCTCTTTCTCCAAAAATATGGCCGTCCATTCGAGATATCGCCTTGTGACTACGAGTAGTGTTTTAGGGATTGTAGCGTCCCGCCTACGGCTTCTGCATCGTTTTCTGAAATCCAAATTTCGGTTCACCAGCCCTTTAAAGGGAAACGGAGTGTGGCAGCGATGGGATGATTTCTTGTGTCAGCCGGAGTTGCCTACCATTACCACTGTAGGGCAGCAAAGGCTACAGGCATGCAAGAGCGACTTTGAGAAGCGCTTTCGCAGAACAAGAGCTTGCGATAGAGCGTGTACTAGCTCGCACTTGTCGCCTTGGACAGCGCTGTCACCCTGGCAAGCCTTCGGCAACACCTTCAGAATGCCCGCATTCTTCAAGAAGCCACAATGTTATGAATATACCACAACAATGCCTGGATTTTATTTTTCTCTAAAAAAGAGCATTTCTGAAACTTCGAAAATGCAGCAGTGCACGCTCATTACCTTCGGTACTGCTTAGTACGTGCTCACTCACGCTCACCTTATCCAGGTGAGCTTGTGCTCGGACGGGGCGTATTGAACACTGGTGGTGTCTTTTGACTGAAGTAATATACAAAGTATGAACAGGAGTGATAAAGAAACACAACATTTAATGCCGGTCATCTCCACTTTTAAAAAGTATCTCAACGTGAGATTAATTTGACATTTCGTAGTAAGGGTGATGAATTCCAGACAGGGTGACACAAACCGTTTTGATAAAAACGTAAAAACAAAATGTAACTACTCCATACAGGTGTCTAATAGTTTGATGACTAGGAAACAACACGGAGGACTAGAGAAATGTGATGAAAATAAACGAATAAAGCTGGTCATGAATTGAAGCATACTTAGGTATGTGAGCCACACAACTTGCAGCTGCCATCTCAAGAAAAACAAACAAAGCCTTTAATGATTTCGAAAATCGGAACAATCCTGGCAGGAGTTTTACAGACTTTGGCGATTGCACTATGTGATCAGCAATCAGGCTACAGGTGTTTTCTTGATTGTATTAATCACCGTGATTGCAACTGGCCGTAGCTGTGGGTAGATTAGAATAAGACAAAGCCTCTCAAGAAGGCAGCTCGTATTGTACGTCTTCTGGCCATGGGCGAAGCCGAAAAGCCAGTAGGCCACCACGACCACAGTAAAGCCTTCGAAAAGCCAAATGGTTCCCTCCTGCATATAAAAGCAGAATTGATTCAGTCAGAGAATAATAAAGGCCGCATTGATGAGTATGATTTTAAGCATGAAATGCCTTTAGGTCCCGGCCACCAAACTGATGACATATCTTTTCGGGAACTAACGCCAAAAATCACTTCAAAACATCCCAGGTTTCGAAGTTGACATTTGCGTTGGTTTTCTTATTTGAAACCGGCTTTGAAACCTACTGGGTCTCGAAGTCAGTTTTGGATCAGAAAGGTGTGCACTAGCAGGGTTCAAAATTTGCTGTCAAAATTTTGTTTCCTTGAGACAAGGAAACAAAAAGGAACATACACACCACCGTCTCAAAACCAGCACAGCATACAGCTGTCATTTATTTCCACAAGTCTTCTTCCTTGTCATCCCACACGTTACACATGCTATGGAACCTATTCCTACACACGCTATGAAACCTATTAATTCCGAACTACAGCTTTAAAAAAATTATCCAACATTCAAATTACTTTTTTGTATGCCATCTCACTACCGAATTCTAAACCAAGAGCGCATCATTAGTTTAAACCGTTTGAAGCAATCGCCTGACGAGGAGCCCGTTGACGTCACGCTTTGACGGCGCACTTTAGTTCACCTTTCTGCCGCCGTCTTGGGGGGGTCTCAGGCGTCGTCCCCGCGCAAATATTACCACAACTGTTTAATTGATTGGTGCGGCACACAAACTTCTGTTCGGGCTGGAACTTGGTCAACAGTGTCTGAGATGAGCCCGACGCCCATTTTAGACGTCAAATAAAATTTCGAAATTGCTTTTATAATCTCTTTAAGAGTTTGAATGCATGCGTCTGGAATTCGCAAAATTTAGTGGCCGCGATTATGTCCTCTGTGACCGATTTGCAAAAATAAATGGTTTTACAGTAATGATTCAGATTGTGATTTATTGGGAATTAACCAGTGCTGTTAATAACATGCTCTGTATTGTCCGCTCTGCTGGTGTTTTTTCTGCCGTCATTGCATCCACGCAGCTTGAAAGTGCACTGCTTTATGCGACATGTGGCACGCACACACCGTGGCACTCCACTTCATAGCGTGGCATGTGGTGGCAGCAAAAGCCTCTGCCAAAAACATGCTAAGCACAGCATTTGTGGCGGCAGAAAAGATACAAGGCTATTATCTTGTTCCCGAGAGTATAGTATGTTGCAGGTTAAGACGGTACGGTGAGGGGAAGAAGCTCCGTCTACACTCTTTCCACTTTAGCAGAAAGGATGCTATAGAGAGAAGAAGGAAACCGCCAATCGTGGCAAGCAAACCCTTTTTGGACTGGCAGAAGTGATGGGAGACGCCAGGCAGTGTAAAAAAAGGGGAAGGGGGGGGGGGGGGGTGGACTGCAAACGTGTTTACCAAGAATAAAAAGGGGGAACAGTGAAAAGAGGTATTCTTCTGTAGATTCCTTTTTCTCCCGGAGCTGTGAATGTGCCATGGCCGGACTGGGCTCAACTCAATGCCCCAAATCATATTTTAAAAAAAAAATTATTGCCGGCAGAGTTTTGCGGACTCCTAAAATGCCTTTACGGAGAGGTTCCACAAACCCTCTTTCCAGAACCGTTGGCCTAGATTGCGGGCATGGGCATCTGCAGTACGTTTTGCAGGAAAAGGAGGGGGAGAGGGGCAAACCTCGTTTTCTTTCAAAGTTATAGGTTTGAAAGCTACAGCCCTTCAGAATAATCCCCCCCCCCTTTTCCGCCACTTTGCTGACGCCCATGATTGTGGGCATCTCATCACTTACAAAATGTTTCCTAGGACCCATGTGTAGAAAGTAGGAGCCACCATTCAAGCCCCTGTCATGACTGCATTGCAGACATATCACAATAGCAGGGAAGAACAATAAATAATAATGGACAGTCTGACCGGAAACAATAATGATACAGTTTCAGACTCGCCGCTCAGCTTTCCAGCTGAGCCAGGCTAGAAAAACGAAATTGGCAAAGTGAATGAGTTGCGAGTATAAAGATGCAACAACAAAACCCTACTGGAGTTCTTAGAAAATGTTGGGGCCTTCTTGTCAATGGAAAAGGCACTCAGTAATTAAATCCAATACTCTTTCGGATAGTGAGATTGATATCGTGGTAAGGTGGGTGCTTGTCCCAAGCTCTTGTTTTAGCACCAGTGGGTGTCAAGTTACACACAGCCAGAAAACAAATCAGCATAGCCAAACGAAGCACAGGACAATCGCATCCGTAAAATAGCCGATGTTTCATATTTCAGTTAGTTTTTGATCTCGCTTTGCGCAGCACACAATTCATAGCAGACGATTGTCCCTTTTTGGCTCTGTTCGCAGATGACTTGCCAGTCTGTTCGTCGTTTTGTTTCTGTCAGAGAATGATACCTACCTAGTAGCAAACAAACTCATTATTATTCCCTCATGTTAGCAGACGATGCGTCTGGTAGCGGTATTTTATAGCGAGTTCGTTTCACACGCACTGGCACCGTTCGAGTTCTCTCCCAGAATGCATCGCACTCGCAGAGTGTTGCACGGAGAACTGAACTCAAGCGAATTCGCCAAATGTACCAAGTGCAGAAGACTGATGCTGCCGCCATCTATGTTGAAGAAAGAATACCGACCTCAAACCGAAACTGGCGCCTTGCTGTTCGGAGTGTTGGGTGGGAATGCGAGAGTACAGTCGCTACCAACGTTTATCTACAAACTTTGGTCGCTGCAGCCTGTAGTTTATAGTTGCGATGACTTCAAGCAACTCGGCTGTCATAGGGATAGTTACAGACGGCGTAAATTTCCGCAACCAGCTGTCTACAAAGCAGCTGGTTGCGATCTTTCAATTCTCATAACCGTTTACACTGAAGAAAATGGATGATGCTGTCCGAGCAGAAGCTTGATCCATTTGAGTATGGCATTATGCGTGGACCACTGAAAGGGTACGCCTTAAAACTAGTCTGCTGGAATACCCAGCAAAACTTTTCGATTTCGATCGTCATTACAGGCGGATCAGATATTGTCACGGGTGGTGAGTCGTGACCAATAAACAAGAAATAAAGAGAAATAAATGAACGTTTGATGTGGCGAACTTGTGCCAAAAATAAAGAAGGAAACAGAAGAAAGCAGAGCGTCGCGGGCGTCGAAGTCGGCGTGTCAGCAGAATCGAGCGCTAGGGCGAGACTGACTCGACAAGGTCGCGGGCGGCCTCTTATCTAGAGTGCGTCGCTATCTCGAAGATTCGGCGAAAGCGGCTCGAGCGTCGCGTGATCGGGCGAGAATGAACACGCACTTTCTAGAAAACAAAAGCAGGAATAAATGATAGAAGTTACATGCGGTACATGAATAAACGAGAACTTTCTGGAGGTCCGTGACCGAGCGTTGCTTTCTCAGCCCTGGGCGCGGCATTATCCCCCCCTTTAAAAGTGCATCGTCCCGATGCAGCACAAAAACGGAAAACAAAAAACAAAAGGACAGCAGAATTGCTAGCCGGAGTTCAGTCCACAGTTCACTCGTCGACGAGAGTGGAGAGTCCTATCGTTCGTAATACGGCTTCAGCCGGACGACATGCACCACCTCGGGTCGCGGCTGACGTCTTGCAGATGGGCGCGTTCCGTCGGGTAGAACTTCGTAGTTCAGATCGCCGAGGCGTCGGATGATCTTGTAGGGCCCATAGTAGCGCTTCAGGAGTTTTTCGCTGAGACCGCGACGACGAATCGGCGTCCACACCCAAACTCTGTCTCCGGGCTGGAAGTGGACGTCGCGGCGGCGAAGATTATACCGGCGAGCGTCGACATGTTGCTGGTCTTGAATTCGTAGTCTGACTAGCTGGCGGACCTCTTCTGCCCGTTGAGCAACCACCTGGGCGTCATCGCTCCCGTCGTTGACTGACTCGTGCGGCAACATAGAGTCTAGCATAGTCGTCACCGCCCGGCCATACACCAGCTGGAAGGGCGTCACTCCTGTGGTCTCTTGCACTGCTGTGTTGTAGGCGAACGTGACGTAGGGCAGCACTTCGACCCAGGTCTTGTGCTCCACGTCGACGTACATAGAGACCATGTCGGCGATTGTTTTGTTGAGCCGCTCCGTCAACCCGTTGGTCTGCGAATGGTATGCCGTTGTTCGACGGTGTTCCGTGTGGCTTAGACGCAGGATCTCTTGGGCCAACTGTGCCATAAACGATGACCCTCGGTCTGTGATCAGTACTTCGGGGGCGCCATGGCGGAGGACGATGGACTCGATGAAGAACTTGGCGACTTCGACAGGAGTCCCCGAAGGAAGGGCTTTCGTCTCGGCGTAACGAGTAAGATAATCGGTGGCGACGATTATCCAGCGGTTCCCCATCGTCGACGGTGGAAAAGGACCCAGCAAATCCATTCCAATTTGCTGGAAGGGCTTGGTTGGCGGGGTAATCGGCTGAAGGAGACCTGCTGGCTTTGAACGTGGTTTCTTGCGTCGCTGGCACTCATGGCACGATCGTGTGTAGAGATGGACAGTCTTCGGAAGCTTTGGCCAGTAGTACTTGTCACGAATCCGGGCAAGGGTCCTGCTGTAGCCGAGATGTCCGGCCGTTGGGTCGTCGTTGCACGCTTGAAAATTTCTTCTCGGAGGCTGGCGGGGACAACCAGTAGCCAGGGGGTTTCTCTGGTTCCGAAATTCTTTCTGAAGAGCACGCCTCGCCGCAGGACAAAGCTCGGTAGGTCCCGAGAAAAGACCCGTGGGACAGAGCTTCCTCGACCTTCGAGGCTGTCGATCACGGAGCTAAGTTCCGCGTCGTCGCGTTGCAGTGCCCTCATGTCGGTAGCGTCAACTGCGCCTAGAAAACGGGCGTCGTCATCGTCGTCCGCGCCGGAGATTGGAGGTTCGACTGGAGCCCTAGACAAACAGTCAGCGTCATTATGCTTGCGGCCGGACTTATGCACAATGGTTACGTCGAATTCCTGCAGTCGAAGGCTCCAGCGGGCGAGGCGTCCGGACGGATCCTTGAGGTTTGCGAGCCAGCAGAGGGCGTGGTGGTCTGTGACCACGCGAAACGGGATCCCGTACAAGTACGGGCGGAACTCGGTTATCGCCCAGACGACAGCAAGACATTCTTTGTCGGTCGTTGAATAATTTTGTTCTGCCTTAGACAGCGCCCGGCTTGCGTAAGCGATTACTCTCTCTGCCCCTTCTTGTCGCTGAACGAGTACCGCACCGAGACCGGTATTGCTGGCGTCCGTGTGGATTTCAGTCTCCGCCGACTGGTCAAAATGTCCGAGGATAGGGGGCGACTGGAGCCTTCGCTTGAGTTCGTCGAACGCTTGCTCTTGCTCCTCTTCCCACTGGAACTGCACGTCGTCTTTCGTCAGATGCGTCAGCGGTGCAGAAATTTGCGCAAAATCACGAACGAAACGTCTGTAATAGGCGCACAGCCCAAGGAATCTTCGAACGGTCTTCTTGTCCGATGGCTTCGGGAACTCGGCGACAGCGGACGTCTTGGCGGGATCAGGGCTTACACCCTGAGCACTCACGACGTGGCCCAAGAATTTGATCTCACCATAGGCGAACCGACACTTGGAAGGCTTGAGGGTCAGCCCAGCAGCTTTGAAGGCCTGTAGAACGGCTCGCAGTCGTCTCAGGTGCTCGTCGAATTCGCTTGCGAAGACCACAACATCGTCGAGGTAGACGAGACAGCTTTGCCATTTCAAGCCGTCAAGGACGGTGTCCATAACGCGCTGGAAGGTTGCCGGCGCTGTGCACAGCCCGAATGGCATTACTTTAAACTCATACAGTCCGTCCGGCGTGACGAAGGCCGTCTTCTCACGATCTCGTTCGTCGACCTCAATCTGCCAGTACCCGCTCTTCAAGTCCATCGACGAAAAGTATCGGGCGTGGCGTAGTCGGTCCAGGGTGTCGTCGATGCGTGGCAGTGGGTAGACGTCCTTTTTTGTTACGGCGTTCAGTCGGCGATAGTCCACGCAGAACCGAAGAGTGCCGTCTTTCTTTTTCACCAGGACTACCGGGGAAGCCCACGGACTGCTTGAGGGCTGGATAATGTCGTCGTCAAGCATTTCTTGTACCTGCTGCTGGATGGCTTCCCTTTCTTTCACGGAGACCCTGTACGGCGGCCGATGCACAGGGAGTGCGTCGTCATCAGTAATTATCCGATGTTTCGCAACCGTCGTTTGGCGCACTTTCGACGACGTGGAGAAGCACTCACTGAACTCGGCGAGAAGGTCACGAAGTTGTCGTCGTTGTGGGGCTGGGAGGGATGGGTCGATGTCGAGCTCTGAGGACGTGATTGTCTTGTTCTGCGTCGGAGAGGCGTCTTCTGAGATCACGGCGATCGCGGCTGAGTCTTCAATTTCCTCGACGTAGCCCACAGTTGTACCCTTTGTAAGGTGCTGCGACTCTTGCCGGAAATTGGTGACAAGGGCTACTGTACGCCCGTCCTGGAGCTCGGTTACGGCTCTTGCAATGCCAATCCCTCGTCCGAGGAGAAGTTGGACGCTTCCTTCCAGCAGTGCTACACCGCAGGTGGCTCCTTCGGTCCCGACGGGCACAAAGACACTCGACAGCGGCGGCAGGTTTACGTGGCTGGCGAGGACTCGGACTGCAGCTAACGTCGGTTTGGTATTTTCCACCGATGGGGCAGGCTTCCGAAGCGTCAGCTTGTTCTCCGCAAGGTCGATGATGGCGCCGTATTCACACAGGAAGTCCATTCCGAGAATGACGTCCCTCGAACAGTCTTGCAGAACGACGAACTTCACAGGGCATGTTTCGCCGTGAATCTCGACGCGAGCGGTGCATCTCCCGACTGGTGTAATGAGGTGTCCTCCGGCGGTTCTTATTTGTGGTCCATCCCACGGCGTCATGACTTTTCGAAGGCGGCGGGAGAGCCTCCCACTCAAGACTGAGTAGTCTGCTCCGGTGTCCACGAGTGCGGATGCGTCGTGGCCGTCGATGACGACGTTTAGGGTATTGGACACCACTGCAGCGGCGTCGTTTTGGTCTCTGGTGGCGTTCGAGTGGGGGCCCCCCGACGTTCGTGGAGGACCTTGGCGTGGGTCGTCTTCGGCAACTCCACCTCCAGGGGTTGCCGCGCCTAGTTTCCCCGGCGAGGAGCGAGGGGGGACAGGCTTTCACGTCGCGGTCGGTGCATCGGCGAAGCTGGACGTCGCGGTAACGGCGACCGGAACTCTCGGCGGGACGCAGGCTCGGGGGACTGAGGTCGTCGCAGGTACTCGTCGATCTCGATAGGGCGTTCACCATGACGGGGGCGCGGGTCGTTCGGGTGGAACCCGCGTAGCCCGAGTCGTCGGTATGGGCATCGGCGGTAGGTGTGGTCCGCTTCCCCGCAATGGAAGCACAGAGGGCGTCGGTCGGGCGTTCGCCACAGGTCGGTCTTGCGGGGTGCGCGAGGCTCCGGGCAGGCGTACTGGACCTGGTCGTCGTGGCGTCGGTCGTGCTGCGGCGCAGGAGACTGACGTCGGGGCGGCGTGACATAGGTGCGGTGAGGAGGCGGTGGCCGTCGGGCCACTGCGGCGTAGGTCAGGGCGGGCTCTTCGGGTGGTGCTACGCAGGCAGGAGCCTCCGGTTGAATTGCCCGCTGGACTTCTTCGCGCACCACTTCGGCGATCGACAGCTCAGCCGGCTGGTTGGCAGCAGGCAGCAGCTTGCGGAGCTCCTCCCGGACGATGTCGCGGATGATTTCCCGAAGGCCGTCGACACCGATGGCGTTCAGGTCTAGTCGGCAAGATGCGGCGGTTCGAGGAGCAGGCAGGCCGGCGAGTCGATGGTAATGGCTTGCTCGGGCCGACAGCGCTCGCTCGATGTTAGTGGCTTCAGCCACAAAACCGTCGACGGTTGTCGGGGGATGGCGGACAAGGCCCCCAAAAATTTCAGCCTTCACGCCACGCATGAGGACGCGGAGCTTCTTCTCATCGGCTGCCTCCGGATCGGCTCGGGCACATAGGCGCATGACATCCTCTACGAAGCTGGTCACGCTTTCGTTGGGGCCCTGCACCCTTGTTTGGAGAAGGTCCTCCGCTCGCTGCCGACGGTGGTGGTTGAGGAACGTTCGCTTCAACTCCGCGGCGCAGGACTCCCACGTAGTGAAGGACGCTTCGTGGTTTTCAAACCAATGCCTCGCAGTTCCTTCAAGCGCGAAGTAGAGATTGTGGAGGTATAGTTCAGTCGTCCATCCGTTGTGGCGGGCTACACGTTCGTAGTGTTGCAGCCAGTCTTCAACGTCCTCGTGGACGTCTCCGTGGAAAGGCGTTGGAGTCCTGGGTGCGATAGGCAGGTACACAACGGCAGAAGCGGCCGGGGTCTGCGCCTGGTTGGCCATCGTCGTCTTCGGCTTGGTCGTGGGTGGCAGAAGTCCGTGTTCCGGGGGTAGACCTCGGATGCGGCGACTTGACCGGGTCTCGATCTGGTCTTCGTCGGGTCCTCCGGAGCTGGGGTTTGGACTTGTACTGCGGGAACTCGGAGGGCTGCGCTGCACGAACATGCGGTACCCCGCACCTCCACCAGAATGTCACGGGTGGTGAGTCGTGACCAATAAACAAGAAATAAACAGAAATAAATGAACGTTTAATGTGGCGAACTTGTGCCAAAAATGAAGAAGGAAACAGAAGAAAGCAGAGCGTCGCGGGCGTCGAAGTCGGCGTGTCAGCAGAATCGAGCGCTAGGGCGAGACTGACATAGAGTAATATACACAAGGTAAAGAGCGGACACTGCCATAGGCCCCAGCGGCCCAGAAAGACCAGTGACAAGTAGCGCTCCTAGCGGGCGGTATTAAGTATAATCTGATTCCGTTTCCGGTCAAGTTAGTTTCGGTTTTGGTTTGGGCGTTTCTGCTCCGGTTCTCCGGTACCCTTCTCTCTCTCTTTCCTCCCCGCCTCGCACGGCTCTCGGAAGCTCCTTGACTCCTGAAGCCGCTGTTTCTTTTAGTTCTTTTTTTTAATACTGACACACTTTTGCTTTATTTTTTACGACAGAGTCCGTGCAAAATGTGTGAAACAATATTTCAACTTACTTCACAAAGCAGAAGTATATATATGTCTTGTTCTTTTTCTATTGTAAAGCTTGAAGTTACACAATCGCCGCATTGACTCCTGGCTGGTGGAGCATTTTGGGGTCAACAACAGTAAGTGGTTCGAACACATTTTATTGGACCACATTCATGTATACATGATTTACTTCAGAAGCTCTGTATGTTTTATACGAAGGAGATCGATACTCACAAAAATAAATGAGTATGAAGGACTTCGGCATATCGTAGACTTCGTAATAGACTCTTAGCGGAACCAAGTTAACCAAACCTTTCCACGCAGAACATGCTGTATGATGCATTCACTTTAAAGCCTACTCGGGTACGGGAAGTAAGTGCGAAAATAAATAAGTCATCACTATAATTACCAGTCATAATAGCATAATAACAGTGCGAAGCACACGCCGGATAGTACAAATTCCCGATTTCCGGCAAATATAAAAAAGCCATTACCAAATAATGAGAACTCTTTTCGAAATCTGACAAGATTCAACGTCCCTAAACATTCCCCGAAATTGTTCAGAAAAGAAATATGGCTTCAGAAAAAAGCGGCTAAAAAACTATGGAGAGTGGATACAAAAGTGGATACATTTTCTTCCAAATATTTTTAGCCTCTATACACTATTTTCTATCGAACTTTTGTAGGAAGTGGACAGATATTTTTGTTAGGGAGCCGTGATACACATTCGCTGGAAAAAGGGGAAACAAATATTTGGAGAGCAAGCTGCACTCCCACTTAATAAGCACTTTTTGTTTTTGGTTTGGCAACCACCTCTGTTAATACACTATTAACAGTTAAACCTGTCTCGTTCTTACTAGCCACTGAAGAGTGCAACCGAACTTTGTCTGAATTCCGGTTATGAAATCAAACATGTCAACACAAGCGTATTCTGCAAAACAATTTTAAAAACCGTTTGTGGTACTCCTCTGGGGAAAGGCTAAAACCATCCAGACCTCAAAGTGTGCTATACAAGGCGCCACACACTCCTCGAACATGTGTCACACTCTCTGTTATGGGAACAAAGTGATTTTCTAGTTGCTGAATGAAATGAAAGGCAGCCAGCCAAGAAAGAGTGAGGCACTCAGTACCTGTGGGGCACAATTTTCTTCCATGTTACCGAAAGGTTCTTGAAAAAATGTTTCTCTCAGTAACTTTTGGAGCCAATTGCAAGGTCATCTCATGGATAGAACAATAAAGTTCAACAATAGACGACCACTCAATGACCGCATTTCCAATGCAAAGTTTGTGGGCCTGGAGATTGCTTTTGGTTGTTTTGGGAAGGTGCAGAACATCAAAGACAAAGTAAACGTGTTCGTTGTCAACTTCAAAATGGCATATCACCACACACACCAAGCTTACGTTTGAAGCCCCCTAACCACAGACCACAGCCTTTACTGTGAAGCCAACAGTCTTAAAGGGGCGATGCACTGATATTTGTATTTTGCGCAAATACCGCTTAGAACGAATCCCTGACGTTAATGATCTGTAAAAAACCCGTTCGTTTTCGGCACGCGCAATTGAACTCGCAGAACAAAAATAAAGAAAAACAAGCAGAGTTCACCCCCGCAACTCGCAGCCAGAACAAGCGGCCCCGTGATCTGGAGCCGATTATATGCCGCCAATGTTGATCATAGCCATGGGCTGGGGTTGGCAAGGCACAGAACACGCGCCGAGTTCCAGACATTGTCATGGTTCGGCTGTTGTCGTCATTGCAGCGATTGAACACAGGACACTACCCGAATGTTTCTCGAGCTATCAATTATCACGAGCCCAAATCGAGTGTCCACGCCATGCTCGTGTCCACTCTATGAGCCGTATTCAAATATCGTCACTGGGCGGTACTGCTACCGCCCCGCTACGTCATCGGGTTTTTCGAAGGAGAGATTGAATGAAAACACTGCGTTTTGTCCTCAAAATTACAGCGCAACAAAGGAATTTCTTGGTCAGTGGCGTTGCGTGCGAGTATCCTTGTGTCCCACTAGTGAAGCTCGTGTAAAGTGAAAAACATTCCAATTGAATATCGTTGCACCGCCCCTTTAAGCTCCCGAATGCGAGAAATAAGGAGACTGCGTTAAACAGAAGACGTTGGAGTGTGCACAGCAGTGTCTGCAAGGGGCTAAATGCACCTCCTGGAAATTTCAGACAGCATAACAACCAAGGCTCTATCTGCAATGTTAGAGGTTCGTTCAACACCGTCATCTGTAAACCCATGGACAATGTCGTGTGCAGGGTATTAAGTTAAATTCTTTTTTTAAAGCAATCTCATCGAAAATCAACTTGCACACACGTTCAAGTGCAGCCAGACAGCCCGGCAGAAACAACAACGCGAGAAGCTCGAACCAATCGGCGCCACGAATTCACGCCGAGCATGCGAGCACGCGGGCGGTCATGCGTCACCTTGATTGATGCAAAGTCGACCGAACATGATGCAGCAGAAAGCACAGATGGAGGGCACGCACGGCGCAGACGAACGCCGCAGGGACGAGCAGAGGCCATGCAGAATGATGCAGAGGCGACGGCGTGCAGGCAGGCAGGCCATGGCAGGCGCCATTCATCACGTGGTTTTTGTGACGTATGTGACTTTAAACTATTTGGTGGTTTTAAGTACTTTAAACAATATTAAAGCATTACCATTTAAAAAATAAATGCTTTTCACAGAAAGAGTTTTAATTAATTTTAACCAAATTGCAGAAAAGTGCCACGTAGCGGAGGGTATGAAACGCACTATCTGGGCCGCGAATCGGCTCCTGTGTCCTCTCTTTACGTTTACTATATTACTCTATGAGACTGACTCGACAAGGTCGCGGGCGGCCTCTTATCTAGAGTGCGTCGCTATCTCGAAGATTCGGCGAAAGCGGCTCGAGCGTCGCGTGATCGGGCGAGAAAGAACACGCACTTTCTAGAAAACAAAAGCAGGAATAAATGATAGAAGTTACATGCGGTACATGAATAAACGAGAACTTTCTGGAGGTCCGTGACCGAGCGTTGCTTTCTCAGCCCTGGGCGCGGCAATATTAGCTTTGCTGAGGGCGTCAAGAACGAGAGCTTTCTCGAACAAAATATGGCGGGGCAAGTTAGCCGAGTGAAATGTTAAACATGATGATGTTGCCCAAGCCTCGGGTAAAATCACTAAATTTAGCTTTCTCTGATGCTTATTGGGCAGTCAAAGTTTTTGCTGGGGCAGTTTTGTCGACAAATGTTCAATTTTTCACCCGCACACGTTGGTGATAAACATCTCGGGGGCCGCTGATGCATTTGTTCTGAGCATTTCTTTACACACTGGTATATTTCAGCGTTTTTACGGCAACAGAGCGACTTAAAACCTCCAAATAAAGCACGGTTTGTCAACTGCTTCCTCATGAAATAGGAGACGCTCACAGTTCAAGCTCGCGTTTGATTCCGTTGCCCGCGGGACGCAATTTCTATCAGAAAATCTACTTTTTTTCCTTTCAGTTCCGCGACACATCGTAGCAGACAAACTTTCGTCATCTGCTCCAGCACCTTGCCGGCCTAGCCGGAGCGAGGCACGACGGGATTGCATTTTGGCGCAATCTCGATTTTCTCAGTGCAGCGAGTGCATGCACGCGTGGGGTGTCAGCAATGAAACGAACTCGGAGAGTGCAACCACTCGTGGAGTGCCGGCTGAAACGAACCCGCTCCACGCTGCGAGTGGACACGCGTGGGCACGAGTGCCGTGAAACAAACTCGCTAATACTTCGGCACATTGATACTTTAGACCCATGTTGTTGTAAAAAAAACTATCTCCAAACTCTGGTCTAAAAACATGCTTTTCGTGCAAGGCTGGTCAAATTATGAGGCGCTGGAGAAATGCAGCCTTCTGCGTTAAGTCCTTATTTCGAACTCTTTTTGTTCGCCTTCCGCCCATTGAAAAGCATGCGGGAAGGGCCTTAGAACGCACCTGGTATCGCTGCGCCGCAGCGTTCTTCCGCATCAAAAAGTTCGTCTGCTTTCCTCGTCGTCACCATGGCAACGAACACCGAATGAATAGAAGCACGCACGGTACCGCCGCGTGAAGCCAGCAACAGCTGACGCCATTTTACGAACGCCGTCTGCTAGCCAAAGCCGAACGCGGTGTGTCAGATCAACCGCCTCCGCCGGTGCGCCGCTAGCAAAGACGACGAAGCTGAGACACGCCGACGGCGATCGAGCAAGCAACTACACCACGGGACGACTGCAACGGCGGCATTTATTTGGATCAAAGGCCGCCTTCGCCGGTGCGCCGCTAGCAAAGACGACGAAGCTGAGGCACGCCGACGGCGAATGGGCGAGCAACAGCACCGCGGGACGACTGCAACTGCGGCATTTATTCGGATCACGGGCGCGAAATAAGCAAGAACAATTTTTATTTGAATCATAACACCCGATATTCAAGTTGGGGACCACATACCTTTGCTGGGTCTTTCCTGTGAACTTTTTACAGAGACACGGGGTGCCACATTCAAAACACGGCTCCGTTTGCAAAATATGGGGGCCCTGAGAAGGGCCTTTTAGACCGCTACCAGAACCTATAACTGACATAACGAGCACTTGACGAGCGGTTGGCGCATAAGTCGTCTTTATGCACGCAGGCGGGCGACGGGCTCAGCGCAGCGGATCACTCGAAGTCACCGGGGCCGTCAGAATCCTCGTCCTCCGCACTATAGGGAAGATTCCTGTCTGCGTCGGGGCTATAGATTTTGGCGGCCGCGGCGACGAACGACTGGAATCTGTCAGTGTTTCCGCGCGCCTTCTCTCTCCTCCAAAACATGAACTTTGCAAGGTGACCAGTGAAATGGTGGCTCTCGCGCCGTCCAGATGGAAAAGAGTTTTTGACGTGGGCCCAGGTGCCCTCCACCGTATTGGTGTGCGCACCAGTGTTCGGGTCGACAAAGTGCAGCTTGTGGTTAACGGTGAGGTGCGTGAAGCGAGCGTCATCTGCAAGCTTGCGATAGCCAGCCCAACAATCTGTGATTATTCTTGTTCCAGGGCGGACCCACTTGGCTATTAGCCCTAGCAGGGTATTAGCGTCACGGGTCTCCACGGGAACAAGAAAGCAGCACCCGCTGCCACGCTCCACACCACCGAAAACCCACTGGCCAGGCCTTAAATACCCGCGATGGTACTTTCGCCGCCCGAACATACTCTCGTCTAGTTCTACAGTCACGCCTTCGCCGCCAATCATCTCTGAATGCGTAAAGACGGCATTTACCACAACCTCCCGACAAAGGCTCGTCCAATCAGTTATTGTCTTACTTGCGACATCAGTCTCCCGCTGAATGACGCCGCACGGTAGGTTCTGGCACCAGAGGTAGATGATCTTCATGAGTTGGGGAAGCGTCAGGTGCGATCCCTCGAAAAAGGAACCGCTCCGTACCGAGACCTCGCCCCGGCACTGAACCTTGACCGGCTTCCTCTTGGGCACCTCACGAGTCATCCACAAACCGCATCTCCACGAATACCCATCCGCAGATCTAGCGCGGACTTGCAGCGTCATCGCAGCTTCGCACTCTGGGCAAGCACGAGAAGCCAGGAGCAGGCCCATGCCCTGAAGCAAATTAATTGCTTCAAGAGGGTCTTTCATGGCGTCATGAAGACGGCACAAGTTAAACGCCATGGCACTGCGACGCTCGCCTCTGGAAGAATAAAGCGCCAAGGGGGCTAAACGAGCAGAAATGCGCGCTTCTTTGCATTTATTATTTTTATTTGATCCGCCATTTTATACCTCGTGACACCCTTCTAACGAACTGATTGGCTAATCGGTCGGGCCATGTCATCGCGTGACAAAAGAAACGCCAATCGTATGACCAGAACGGTTGCCACGGTCGGCATCGTTACAAAGAAGAGAACAGTCGGACCCAACAACAAAATAAAGTAACAAAAAGAATTAAAAAAAAAAGAAAAAAAAAGAAGGGAGCCGTTTTCGGGCGGCGTGTTCTTTGATGAAAGGTGTTGCTCGCAATGGTTACTTGTTTTTCTTTTTTGTTTCTTTACCCTAGAGAATGCCACGTCCCAAACAAACCGTTGAAACGAAGGAGGGAGGGAGTCTTGGCGTCAGAATTCTTGAAAAGAGCCTCATGACGCCGCCAACGCCGCCGACGACCGTTAGGCTATTTATTTTGTTTCTTTAGACTTTTATCGCGACCACTACTCCACCGTGCCTCAGATTTTCCAGCGAAGGTCCGGCAGTTTTTAATAATTATTAGTATTGTCGTTTGAAGGGCACTCTTTTTATGCTGCTTCGTTTTCGTTCCTGACGCCATAAAAATATTCTTTCTCTTTTAGATTATAGGCGCGAAAAATCCACACTGACTAGGGAATGAGTAACAGCACCTAGATGTTGGCCTAGACTCTGCATTACTCAGACCCTAGTCCGTGTGGATTTTTCGCGCCTACAGTCTAAAAATAAAGAATGCCATACACACACATCACACGCTCACGCACTCAAAGTTGGTCCAGAAGTTCAGTGTCCCCGACGTGTTTTTGTAGCGCTTTCAAAACGATACACTAATACCTCCAAGTGTTCTCCGGCCCAGGATTTTGGTGACATTAAATGGTCTACGGTCCAGCACTTGCAGCGTTCTTCTCATGTCATATCGTTGGGTGCTGCATTTCACGCATGCACACAAAAGATGCTAATAACAAAAATAAATAATTGGGCTAATTAATTATTGGACTAATTGCATCCACAAACCAATCCGACCTTGAACTAAACTTTTTTTTTGTTTTTTTTTTTTGTTTTACGTAGGGCAAACTTTTTCCGCCCATATTTTTATGGCGTCAGGAACGAAAACGAAGCAGCATAAAAAGAGTGCCCTTCAAACGACAAGACTAATAATTATTAAAAACTGCCGGACCTTCGCTGGAAAATCTGAGGCACGGTGGAGTAGTGGTCGCGATAAAAGTCTAAAGAAACAAAATAAATAGCCTAACGGTCGTCGGCGGCGTTGGCGGCGTCATGAGGCTCTTTTCAAGAATTCTGACGCCAAGACTCCCTCCCTCCTTCGTTTCAACGGTTTGTTTGGGACGTGGCATTCTCTAGGGTAAAGAAACAAAAAAGAAAAACAAGTAACCTAGGGTGCCTGCATGTCTGTCTGTCTCAGGGTGAAGACATCCATTGTTGCACTGAATGTGCCAGCGCGTGACACTCGCGCACTCGGTGCATGACTTGGGCGGTAAAATGGCGTCTATGCATTAGCCAAAGCTACGCGCTCGAGCTGAGTGACACCGGATTGCGCGCACTTCAAAAGGCATGAAAAACAATTGAGCGGAAAAATGGCTGAGATGTCACCACTCAAGCAAAGGCGCGTGTGTGTATGAAGGCACTCTAAAGTAACCACTGCGAGCAACACCTTTCATCAAAGAACACGCCGCCCGAAAAAACGGCTCCCTTCTTTTTTTTTCTTTTTTTTTAATTCTTTTTGTTACTTTATTTTGTTGTTGGGTCCGACTGTTCTCTTCTTTGTAACGATGCCGACCGTGGCAACCGTTCTGGTCATACGATTGGCGTTTCTTTTGTCACGCGATGACATGGCCCGACCGATTAGCCAATCAGTTCGTTAGAAGGGTGTCACGAGGTATAAAATGGCGGATCAAATAAAAATAATAAATGCAAAGAAGCGCGCATTTCTGCTCGTTTAGCCCCCTTGGCGCTTTATTCTTCCAGAGGCGAGCGTCGCAGTGCCATGGCGTTTAACTTGTGCCGTCTTCATGACGCCATGAAAGACCCTCTTGAAGCAATTAATTTGCTTCAGGGCATGGGCCTGCTCCTGGCTTCTCGTGCTTGCCCAGAGTGCGAAGCTGCGATGACGCTGCAAGTCCGCGCTAGATCTGCGGATGGGTATTCGTGGAGATGCGGTTTGTGGATGACTCGTGAGGTGCCCAAGAGGAAGCCGGTCAAGGTTCAGTGCCGGGGCGAGGTCTCGGTACGGAGCGGTTCCTTTTTCGAGGGATCGCACCTGACGCTTCCCCAACTCATGAAGATCATCTACCTCTGGTGCCAGAACCTACCGTGCGCCGTCATTCAGCGGGCGACTGATGTCGCAAGTAAGACAATAACTGATTGGACGAGCCTTTGTCGGGAGGTTGTGGTAAATGCCGTCTTTACGCATTCAGAGATGATTGGCGGCGAAGGCGTGACTGTAGAACTAGACGAGAGTATGTTCGGGCGGCGAAAGTACCATCGCGGGTATTTAAGGCCTGGCCAGTGGGTTTTCGGTGGTGTGGAGCGTGGCAGCGGGTGCTGCTTTCTTGTTCCCGTGGAGACCCGTGACGCTAATACCCTGCTAGGGCTAATAGCCAAGTGGGTCCGCCCTGGAACAAGAATAATCACAGATTGTTGGGCTGGCTATCGCAAGCTTGCAGATGACGCTCGCTTCACGCACCTCACCGTTAACCACAAGCTGCACTTTGTCGACCCGAACACTGGTGCGCACACCAATACGGTGGAGGGCACCTGGGCCCACGTCAAAAACTCTCTTCCATCTGGACGGCGCGAGAGCCACCATTTCACTGGTCACCTTGCAAAGTTCATGTTTTGGAGAAGAGAGAAGGCGCGCGGAAACACTGACAGATTCCAGTCGTTCGTCGCCGCGGCCGCCAAAATCTATAGCCCCGACGCAGACAGGAATCTTCCCTATAGTGCGGAGGACGAGGATTCTGACGGCCCCGGTGACTTCGAGTGATCCGCTGCGCTGAGCCCGTCGCCCGCCTGCGTGCATAAAGACGACTTATGCGCCAACCGCTCATCAAGTGCTCGTTATGTCAGTTATAGGTTCTGGTAGCGGTCTAAAAGGCCCTTCTCAGGGCCCCCATATTTTGCAAACGGAGCCGTGTTTTGAATGTGGCACCCCGTGTCTCTGTAAAAAGTTCACAGGAAAGACCCAGCAAAGGTATGTGGTCCCCAACTTGGATATCGGGTGTTATGATTCAAATAAAAATTGTTCTTGCTTATTTCGCGCCCGTGATCCGAATAAATGCCGCAGTTGCAGTCGTCCCGCGGTCCTGTTGCTCGCCCATTCGCCGTCGGCGTGCCTCAGCTTCGTCGTCTTTGCTAGCGGCGCACCGGCGAAGGCGGCCTTTGATCCAAATAAATGCCGCCGTTGCAGTCGTCCCGTGGTGTTGTTGCTTGCTCGATCGCCGTCGGCGTGTCTCAGCTTCGTCGTCTTTGCTTGCGGCGCACCGGCGGAGGCGGTTGATCTGACACACCACGTTCGGCTTTGGCTAGCAGACGGCGTTCGTAAAATGGCGTCAGCTGTTGCTGGCTTCACGCGGCGGTACCGTGCGTGCTTCTATTCATTCGGTGTTCGTTGCCATGGTGACGACGAGGAAAGCAGACGAACTTTTTGATGCGGAAGAACGCTGCGGCGCAGCGATACCAGGTGCGTTCTAAGGCCCTTCCCGCATGCTTTTCAATGGGCGGAAGGCGAACAAAAAGAGTTCGAAATAAGGACTTAACGCAGAAGGCTGCATTTCTCCAGCGCCTCATAATTTGACGAGCCTTGCACGAAAAGCATGTTTTTTTGGCCATCCCGCGTCCTGTTTTTTCTATCCGTAACATGGGTCTAAAGTATCAAACTGCCGAAGCTTGGGTGGCGACCTTTTACAGCGAGCCGGGGTGACGTCATGCTGAGGGCAAAATTTACCCCCTCGCTCGCCCTACAAAGGCCGAGACGGCGTTAGCTGTCGGCATATTACTTTCGTTTTTTTTTTGTTTTTTTTGTGCGCATTTTACGTAAGAAATGTGAATTATTATATGCGGCCTTATTGAGGTATGGTCTGTAGCTGCAGGCGAAACTTCAACCAACATTCCGAGCATGGTTTCCAGGGCAGACAGTGCATGAATCACAGCTGGTATATGAAAAGGAAGAAATGCCACCACACTTGGAGGAGCATTGCAATATATTTACATCTCGCACAATCAACGCTGCTGATGATTTGAATAAATTAAGAGGTTTTTTCAACTTTGTTTCTAAACAAAAACGTCTCAGCGAAAAAGCTGCAGTCTGCTCGAGCAACATGTTAAATATATTCTGGGCCATGGGGAGAAAATTACAAGTGAGACCGCCCAAAGGCCTCTGACTTAAATGCCATTTGTATGCCCGCAAAGCGGGGTCTGATGTTTTCCTAAAGCGCGAGACAAATGGACGGCAGAATTGTCCGACCTGACAGTCCGAACGCCGCTCCGAATGGAGACACACGCACACGCTTCCGACCTTGCAAGCGACACAACGATCCGTTCGGCTCCGCCCAGGAGATCCAACTTCCAAGCACTCCAGCGGAGGTCCGCGTTCATAGATCTCTGGTCCCAGATTGATGGTTTAGCTCGCACGAGCGAAGCTAGGAGCTCGTTCTTGTTAGCGCGTGCATTCTTTGCCGGGGCCATCTTTCTCGAATGGATCAGCGGGATCCACGCGTCCGGCTTCCCGTCGCCCGTCCCATTTTCTTATTCGTCCCGACAGACCAAGTACGCCATCATGACGTTCGCGCTAGCTGTGCTGTCATTGGCTGGACGCATCCGACAATCCGTCCTCCGTGCGAAACTATCTGGCACGTTTGACGCATGTCGGATCGCCGATCTGACGCCTGAAGCGACCAAATTTTTCGGATCAGGCAGTAGTAGTCGGATCGGACGTCGGATCGGATGGATTTTTCGCGCATGATTCTCGCGCTTAACTCATGAATCTGCAAAGAACAGAATTTCAGTGTCTGAAACACTTACACCGCCGCTTCCACAACCCCTTGCACAACCGCCTTATATCGTGTGGAGGGGGCGGGGGGGTTCAACGACGGAGTTGCCTCCACCGATAGCTTTCCATACTTATAACCCAATTATAAAGATAAACGTGACAAAAACGGTTGGAAAAGCTATGAAAATTCTGTCGGCATAAGTCTCACCCAGCGCCTTGTACACTGGGTGAACGAAGCCCCACTTCTCAACGTGCTTACAGCTCACAACGGCCGATGTTGACGGTGCCTTTCCCATCCTTAGTCTGACTGTCCATGCTCTCTTTAATCTCGAAGTTTTCGGGTGGTAGAATATGATACCAGCTTCTTTTTGGAAATTGCATTGCAGCGCTGCACAGTAGGTCAGCATGATCAGAAACCTCCGATCGTGAGGAAACGGGCGCAGGGAAGCCAGCCAGATGCCAGAACGCGAAGCGGAGTCCGTCACCAGACGTCACGGTACACCTCACCCAATCAAGACGTGGCGACCGCAGCGACACTTGTGTTTGCTCTGAAGACTAATAGTACGCCGTGCAAGCAATACCATTGATCTCCACGACAATTTGCTGGATCGCGTGTCTACGCTTGGTCGTTGCAGCTCAGGTGCACTCTAAGAAAAAAGGGAGGAGAAAGGTAGCAAAAGCGACAGTTCCTCCTTGTTGCGGACAAGCTGCCCAGAGAAGGGAGGAACGGCAGTTCAGATGAAAGGAGGAGGGTGAGTTCCTCCTTGTTCAGTTGGCGCAGGGGTAGAACATCGCGCTACTGACCAAGTGGTCGACGCTTCGATCCCCAGAAAAGTGGTTTTTTTTTTTTTTTTTTTTTTTTTTTTTGTTTACCAAAACACACATAAACAAACCCAGACCGATGAAAGGAAAATTAAAGTCCTTATTAGTCTCCGAGACGTTTTCCTCCTCCAGGCAGACCGGAGAAAGCTTTCGCCTTCCCGACCCATCTTCTTTCGGTTTCGTTTTTCGAGCACATCGCGCGCGTTGTTTAATAAATTAATGTTGAGTTGATTGAGCTTCAGCGGCAGCGAAGGCCGCCTGTAATTCCGTCTTCTAGTCCAAACGTGCAGAACATTTCGGTTGCATTGACGTTTTTACCACTAATTTTATCAAACGAGCTAATGAAGCCGCTAGAAACAGCGAAGTTCCGGAGCAGTGCCAGCAGCGCTACATACACTGGGTAAGACGGCCGGCCGTCTCCAATTTGCGGGACACACGCGGAACTACAGCAGCGAAACCCGAAACCACGAGGAACTGTGTCGACGTTTTCGACGTTATGGAAATCGCGGGAACTGCGTCCAAGGAAGGCAGGTTTTCCTGCCGGCTGCCTGGGTGCCTTCCGTGCTTAGTTCGGTTCCGTTGTCCCGTGCCGAGTGCCAACCGGCGTTCAACGTGATTCTTCTGCGTGTCAGCAACATCGTCAACGTGGTTCTGTATTTCTTCGTGTCAGCGACATCGTGATGGCAGTGTTGTGGGTTGTGAACAGAAGACTGGAATTATCGCCGACGTGACCGTGTGTTCGCGTATCAGTGGTGTAACGACAAGATGAGATGACGTAAACTGTCGGGCATTGATGCCGCTGGTCGGGCCGTTATCGGAGGGGCCGGGGTGTCGCAGGATGACATTCCGCTTTACATTAAAGAGTTTATAACCACTTGAGGGATTAGGTGCAGTCGATCGACGTGTGGATAATCATGTTGGAACGCTGGTCTGAACGGTAAGCTCCTATCGTACAGTGGCCAATGTGACTGTCGGTCCCCGAGAGCGATTGCGCTCTGGGGAAAAGACAACACTACGAAAGTATGACGAAAAGTACGTATATTTATAATGGAAGTTTAGCATAAAAAAAAAAGACAGGCAAAATCGAAAAAAAAAAAACGTTATCCTTTATTTTACTGTTTAAATATATTACGGTTCCTGTAGAAACTGCCGTCTAAGTGGCGCGCTGGGATGAGCGCTAGAAGTTTTCGAGCTCGCAACGGCGCAGCTCCGTACACTTGACAGTTGTCGCAAGTCGCGGCTTTGACTGCATTCAAGTTGATCGAAAAGCGATTTCTGTGCCCGTGAAGCACCACTTCCAGCTGAGTGGATATCCGCTCTACAGAGATTAATTCAAGACGGCAATTGCAGCTTTGCGCGAACAGCACAAATAGAAAAACGAACACTACAATATAAATACTGGCTACGAAGGGCCATGCGGGAAAACAAACTTATGGCTTGGAACCACATTGGAGCGGCTCGATTTATTGGCTTTCAAATAATTATGGCATGATCGAGCGTCTTCTTTTTAATAAGAGATTCATCCCCTGAGCCATTAAAAATAGCCTCAGATGTATGATATTGCTGGAAAAAAATGAACATGTTCGGAATATTTTTTTTTTGCTTCGGGAGTCACCGAAAAATTCCGTACGTTCAAAACGACCACTACAAAAGACGGAAACGCAGGGCTCGGTAGTAGTGATCGGGGTAGTGTGCTGTTGTATTGATGTTTGTATGTGCGATGCCTGCGTATGCGTTCAATATATGTTGACCTGATGTTTGTAGTGTGCGCAACGTGTCTGCATGTGTTAGAGGTTCCGAAGAAAAGGAAACGCAATGTGGCGTAAGGAAATAAAAATATTTTTTTTTGTATAACATGAATTGGGCGGAAGCTAGCGCCACCTAGCCTAGCTACGTGCGATTACTCTGCTTGACCCTGCCATCTGGTGGCAAGCGATTTAACATCCTTTTACGCTACGCGGCTACGCCATAATTTCGTGTTACCGTGCTGAGAAAAGCCAAGAGGTTGCTTCGGATTTGCTTTTTTTTGAGAGCGGCTTTTGGTTTTGCGGGCGAATGATTTTCACTCCTCCGTGATGTGCGGTTGACGCAACGGTTGACGAAGGAATTGTGGCTCGAGGAATAGCAAAGGTAGGACATAAAGCGCGAACTGAGTGCCGGTTGTCTCCGTTGAACATCGCAGTGCTGACGATGAGAAGACTGAGTGACTGCATGCTTTCGAAACGTAAGTTTCTTTACCTGCAGGGGTAAAGAAACTTCGGAAATAAATGCAGCTCGCGGAAAGCTGGAGCTTTCCGCGAGCTGCATTTATTTCCGAAGTTTTTATTTCCTGCTCCTCTCGCTTCGTGCAATAGACTTAGTGTTCTCGTTAAGCCTTACCGAGCTCAATTTGCTCGAGTCGTGGCCGCCATAATGAGATGCAGTCGACGGAGGAACTTTTCCTCCCCTGCTTAAGGGACGAAAGTTTCTCCCTTTCTGAAGGAACATATGTGTCAAGAGCGTTCCTCCCTTTAGGGAGAACTATACTGACCCTTTTTTCTAAGAGTGTGCGGCCACCGGATGGCCACCT
Organism: Ixodes scapularis; assembly: GCF_016920785.2. Lineage (NCBI taxonomy): Eukaryota > Metazoa > Arthropoda > Arachnida > Ixodida > Ixodidae > Ixodes > Ixodes scapularis. The sequence goes on along the minus strand of NW_024609868.1, from coordinate 164,670,641 downwards.
TGGGACAAAGATTATCAGTCAACCTTTTGGAGCGTTGCGGAGGCTGGGCGGCAGTAAGCTGAAGACATGTTTTCTGCTCGTTCGTTGTCATTTACCGAAGAAGTTTGTTAAAACCCCGAACGGTGAGAATTGCGTTTGAGAACACGTGGAAATTTTTACGAAAGCTCAGCACCGCATGAAAAAGGGGCAACTCGTCTAACGCAAGTCTTACCGTTCTGGCGGCATGATCAAAGCTTCCTTGGCATGCTAAAGTGCTGCATCTTTGTGCTCGCTTGAATACCGATCAAGAATTAACGCCGTGTGGATTTGTTTCGTGAGTGCAAAGTGCATGAAGATGCATGTGCCTCTGGAGCAGCATTTTACTTTACTCTTACGACTGTATTTGTAACTTGCGGCACTTGCAGTCCAGAAACGGGCATGATCCAGTGGCAACAAAGGAGGGGTAGGACGCTATGGCGACGGCGACAGATTGCACACAACCATATGGACGGGCCACGTCTGACAAACTTCAGATATCGCCGCTTCATACTTTTGCCTTCGAAAACCTACCTTCGTCCACAGCATTGCTCTATTTGCGCTGTCATGTGATCCATTTGAGTAGATTTGGAACATAGCCATGGTTAATACATAATAGCAACCACCGATTTCGTTTCCTATTGATAGCAACTCGCTGGAACAGCTGGGTGATAGAGAAGACGCCTATGTGCGACATACCTTCAAAGCTCTGCCATGGCATCGATTCTTGATAAGTATCCAAGCGTGAAAAGGCACAGAGACGCAGCAGTTTGGCAGGCAAAGGAAGCTTTGATCACTCCGCAAGACCGGCGAGACTCGACGTTCGACAAGTTGTGCCTTTTTCTTGCAGTGCCGCGCTGTTGCAAAAAAATTTCATGCGTTTTCAAAGGAAATTTTCATTTTTTTAGACATTGCGAGCGTTTGGCGCTCCTTTCACTAAACAGAGGGGAGCGCCGCCGGAGACTGACACTCGAGCGTGCTCTTCGTGCTCCGAGCATTTCTTGAAGCACAAGTGACTTCTTTGCGCTCCGTGATGTCACGTCCACAAACAAGATGGCTGAAACAAGATTGTTGAAACAAAAGGCGTAGCCGCACAGCTGATCCTTTTCAGTCCATTAGTGGTTAATCCAGCAGGTAAAAACAATTTGATTTGAAAGCCAAGACAGCAATTAGCATTCCGGAAAAGGTTTGTTCATGTGCCTTGCCTGAGAACAAAGTGATCTATCGAACGAGCGTGCTGATAGCTCGGCGACAGAAAAGTTGCCGAGAAGACAGTGGGACGGCTGCCCTTTTTAAACTGCTTAGTCCAGCTGCAGCGAATAAAGATACTTAGATTGGAAAGCCGAAGCATCAGTTAGCATTGCGGGAAAGGTTTGTTCGTGCATCTCGCCTGAAAACGAATTCATCTATTGAACGGAAGGTTACCGACAGCACAGCGACAGAAAAGTTGTTGAGATGAGAAGACAGTCGAAGCGCTGCCCTTTCTAGGATGCTTTGCCCAGAGAATCAAGATACTTCAACTGGAAAGCCGAAACATCATGTTCATGTCTCGCCTGAAACGAATTGACGTGCTATCTATTGAACGACAGTGTTCCGGTATCGGCATAGCACATCAACAGCTTCAATCGCATTCCGTCTCGCTGCAATACGGAACCACGAAATATCTGGCAAGTGTGAGGGTTTCGTGCGTCGACAAACGGGTTCAAGAATGTTGTCTTTAATTCAAATATAAACAGCTTGCACGGTCAATAAATAGATCAGCCAAGGTGCCTTTCCCCGCACGTGCTCGAAGCGAGTCTCCAAACCTCTCAGAAATACTTAAACGTTTGTAGAAACTTCATAACGTCGCCGTCTCTTTTACTTTGTACCCTGCCGCTCTAAACTGGCTTTAATTAATTTACCACCGAAATAATTTTGACTTCTCCCACCCGTATCCACGGGATGCCAGGTTCGTCATAACCGTGCGGTGGGAAGGAGCTTGTGCGGCTCGTCAATAGATTCGGTGTGTCGCGCTCCTGTACGCCGTGCGCCGTTTAGTTGCTGTGCCTGGAGTATGAAACTCGGAGTGTCAGAGAAGGAGTAAAGGAGTGTGGACTTAAAGGGGAGCTGCAATCATACTTAAGCGTCTACCTCTTTTGCGGTTTCCACGTCTCTTTGGGTTCGGGCAAGCCAGCGGGCACGGAGAGAATAACTAAATATCAGTGAGTCATATTTTAACCGAACGACGCGGAAACCTCCTCCACCGACGGGGGCGACCCGCGTTGCCGAAAGCGCGGAATATGTGACGTCTTTGGTCCTGGGCTTACTACTGGTCAGAGCCGCTAAAAGCTTTTTTTTTTTAGTCGATACAAAATATAAGTGTCGCGAACCGTTTCAATTATGTATGAAAGTAGTTTTTGTTCAGTATTTTAGATCAGAAAAGAAACAAATTCAGTTTATAAAGTACGGAAACAAGAAAAGACCCGTCGACAAACCCGCCACCAAGCGGTGAAAAAAACGGCGCATACAGTAAAACCTCGTTATAACAAAGTTGAAGGAGCGGTCGTAATTATTTCGTTATAACCATTAGTTTGTTAAAGCCAATGTCCATTTCTTCCCACTATTAGCAAGCAAGGGGAATTATGATTGCTTTGTTATATCCATTAGTTTGTTATATCCCGTTTTGTTATAACGACGTTTTACTGTACTAGAAAGGCGTAGTGGGATGAGGCTCCGACGAGCAATGGGCTTAGAAAGGTCCCGGATGTACGCGGTGGCGCTGCGGTCGTATACCGGCTCGAGGATCCGACCGGTTCCGAGCGTTCCCAAGGCCTTTGGCGCGGGCTTGGCTGGCGATTTGACCCTTTGGCGGTATGGCAGCGCGAAGTGGCTCCCGTTCTGAACTGATCTTTACCCCGTGTTTGCCGTCGTTTGTGGCCAATGAAGTGTTATGCCGAATTAGTCTTTAATCGCGCGGCAAATGCAATGCGAGCTGCCCTGGCCGCCCGCTTCGTACAGCCTAGTCAACACGTGCTTTAGTGGCACCCTCTCGAGCCGTCGACACTGAGTGCGGCAGCCGTGAGCGCTCGATAAGTTCACTACTTCACGGCCACTCAAGCCAGGACCTACGACGTCATGAAGGATGTTATTTTTTGCTTGTTTTTGTAAGTCTAATTTGCCTATAACTTTTAAAATAAAGCGAAATTTGAGAAAAGAAAAGTTTCTTTAAATTACTACGTTCAGTGCGCTCGGGTTCGGTCCAAATAAAAAACCAGTCAAAAAGTTATTGCAGGGCCACTTTAACGCTCCCAATGACGACAAACGAGCAAAAAACATGTCTTCAGCACGCTGCCGGCCAGCCTCTGCAACGCTCCAAAAGGTTAATTTTCCGACTCCAAAGATGGTCGTCCGGCAGCCGCAATCACGGAGCGTGGAAGCGCAATTTAGCAATTGTCGTAGAGATCAGTAAAAAAATATGGAATGCATACCCTCCTAGCATCCATCAGGTAGGGATAAGCATTCTGTGCAGTCTATATGCCCATCAATATCAACGCATGTAGCCATTTGCAGGCAGTCGCATCCATTCGAAGATCAATCTGGCCTTCGTCAGGCACCAGCTTTCGCTCTCAGCACACAGCCACTGTTGGTGGGCTTCGAGGCTGCTCGCATCTTCACCCTCCACAGGCGGGGCAGCCCCGGTCTGTAAATGTAGAATATGAATATGGCAGGTATTATTTGATAACACTTTATGTTTTGGCCGTGTAAAGAAAATCTGCATTCCAATTTCTAACATATCTGTTATGGAATAACAAGGTCAGGTGGAACGGATCGAGTTCGCTGACTGAAAGACAGAGGGCTTAGCCTGAACCAATATCCTAGCAGCCTTCGATATTGGTGTGGGGGGAGAGAAGGCTGAACCTCTAAAGATGTCTTCAAATGATTCTCTAATTGCTTAACTCCAAAGTTTCAGGCTGCTGCACTTCAATATTTTGAACTTTTTCCAACATATATTTGCGCTGTCGCTAACCATGTTCCATTTGCCAATTTTTTACACGCCCCTTCTCCTCCAATCAGAACAGCACGAGAGTCCGCCGTGAACAGACTTGGCATCATCGTGTGTCATATATCCCCGATGATTGCCTTCCCCACTAAGATGCATTAAAGCCAAGGCTCGAGCACAAGCTCATAGCATCGCTAGATGGTCGCACTGCACGAACCCTCGTGCAGCTTGAGTATCTACTAGTACTGGTAAAAGCGAGCGAGTTGAAAATGAATACTTAAAATCGAAAAAATAAAGCGCGAGGGACAAGCACAGGACAACCACGTAAAGCCTGGTTCAAACAGTTGCGTTTGACCGCGCTGCGGCTGCGAGAAACCAGGACATCCCTGCTGCTTATATCGCGTGCCAAGATGATTTTTTGAATTGGAATCCAAGCTTCGTACGAAGCACAGATGTGCCGGTGACTCGTTTTCGGTTCTAAACGCAACGCAGACAAACACACTCAAACGCAAGTGTCGGAACCGACCTTTACGGTACAGGCTCACACTAAAGCTGTGAGCCCGAACCGTCTCGCACGTCTAGCCTTCGCTTTAGTACATCTCAGGATGAGACGGAATGTATCATAATAGAACCGATGTGGTCTCACCATTCTCAGCAGAAGTGCGTGATTAACCGATGCTATTTTCGTGGTCGCTTGCACGTAAACAACCAAGGAGCTTGTACACACCGCCGGCATTCATCTGGCTTGAAAACAACTTGAGCGTTGGCTTGGCTTGGATGTCAGCTGCCCATTGTGCTTACTTGAACTTCACGAAATCCTCTAAATTGAGCAGGCTGCTTCTTGACTTCTGCTGTCGGCGCGTATGTCTGCAATTCGGCGGTTTCCGAGTTCGACGACTCGGAAATCATGGGTGTACCACCGCAACACCCTCTTAACACAATTTCGGTAGCCGTAGGGTGTAAAAAGGATGTACGAAGGGTGTAGGCCTTTCCGTACACCCTTGAATATTCAAAAATCATGTAAAAATGGTGTAGGAAGGGTGTGAGCTCGGAAAAACACCCTTTTAACACGAACATGGGTGTTGAAATTTTTAGTGTGTATGCCGATGATGTCGCTATGTTTTGTAATGATAAGGGTAGCATCACAGCAGCAATATGTGAAGTGAAGGCCCACTGCGACTTTACGGGTTCAGCCGACAATAGGCAAAAGTGCAGCGGCTTATGGCATGAAACATGGGCCACAAAGCCCGGCGTTTTTGAAAGCGTAAATTTTACGACGACACCTTTAAAGTGAAAAAACAGTTAGGGCGCAGGCGAGCTGGTGTAAGTTTACCATTTTTTTTAGACCTCCTGAGACTGGGTGGAAGAAACACGACGACGTGTTTCTTCCACCCAGTCTCAGGTGGTCTAAAAAAAATGGTAAACCTTTAAAGTGCTTAGGCGTTCCTCTGCAACATTGTAAGAGACCGAGCATGTACTGGTCATCAGTAGTGCAGAACACGCGCGAAGCATCTGGCAAATGGAAGGGTGGGATATGATCATATGACCATATTTACGCGCGCTACCGTATGTAATATTTTTTAATCCCTAAATTGTGGTATGTGCTTCAAGTGCTGATGTGCGCTGAAGTGAATATTCAGTAATTACATCGTGTTTTTGCTGTTTTCTTCTGGAGATCGGGATGGGAGAGAATGCGTCGCGACAATTTGTTTCGTCGCGTCAGTAAGAAAGGGCTATCGTTATCTCACGTGTTCGTCAGGCAGTCTGTATCCTGTTTTATGATTCTTAGAGAACAAACCAACAATTTTTTCCGGACGGTAATTCAAATGATACTTGCAGATGAAATCCCTTACTTCGTTGTTTCTTCATGTAGACCCGAGCGGAAGAAACTCATCAGTTCTTTTTTCGGGAAGTGGTCGAAGCGTGTCGGTTTTTGTCTGTGCGTTTTTCTCTTCAATACTTGTCGACGGTGACACGCAAGCGCTTTACTCGCGACCTTATTGAAAGCGTTCTTAATGAACCGTTGTATCGTTCCATGTTTCATGCAGGCCCAGAGTGTAATGTGTTATCGAGACTTAAAAAGATCACCGCTGCCCCTTCCATTAATTGTTTTTTCCTGTTACACACCAATTCATTTCTTGTCAAAATTTGGCTTGAGGAAAACAAATTACACACCGTGGGGCGTTGATTGCTTTTTGTGCAAAAAACTTGAAATTTTCGACCTTGTTTTTCTCGATTGCTGGGACGCTTTCCTTTTCTGGGACGTCCTCTAGCGAACTATTAAAAAAAAGACTTGCCCCATACAGCATTAGGTTTCGTCCCGTAGAAAAAACAAGTTAAAATCCCTGTCGATCGAGTCATGCTTTCTTGGGCCTGCATGCCGTATAGAGAAGTACAATGGCAGTCAGGAATGCCGATGTTGACGCCCGACCCGTACGTATGCATTTCAGAGAATCTATCTGCAGACTAAAATCTGTATACGCCACTTTCGATTGTGCACCTGATTGGGTGTCAATTCTAGACGTACTTGAAACCTTGAAAGAATTATAAAGTTTACGACTGCGCATAAATGTTTTTCATGAAGTTGGTTTAACAGTGTGACGCTTTTGTACTGTACATGTCCAAACCGGCAATAAAAAAATACACAAAAAAAGAAAAGATTCGTGGCCGAATGGGTTAGCGAAAAAAAAAAAAAAAAAGCCGAGTGGGTTAGCGCACGCCAGCTCGGAGCACGTGGAGCGAAAGCTCGCGGTGCAGAACCTAGGATCCTGAGTTCAATCCACACCCCTGCCAGTTTGGATTTGGATGAGCATCATACCGGCGTGAGGTCCTGTATCACTACTTCGTGGTGCAAGTTAAAGACCCCAGGCTAGTGGTTGTACTGCACTGGCTAAATTTCTCATCCACAGCTGGGAGACCCGTCGCCAGTTTAGGCAGACCAGGTTTTAGGCTGTATAAACATACACACAACCCAATTTTTTTTTTCACAACTGAATTCGCATAAGTTGGACCGCTGTCTTTATATACTGCGTTTGCAAAAGCGAATGCCATTCAAAGCCATCTTTGTGCTGCGAATGCTGCACAAAAGGTAGCCCCCTACGCTGCCCAAGGGGCGCTGCGAAAAGCGAAGCGTTTACAGGTAATGGGTAGTGCAAATTAACTTTACCAGATTATATCAGTTGTGGAACTGCCGTGGAGGGAGGTACCCCCCCCCCCCCCCCCCCCCCCTTTTCCGGCTCACTTACTTCGGTCCGCCTACCGTAAAGGCCCTTTATTCTGAGAAAAGTGGCGCCATTCATTGTTGCGGAAATGCTCGAGACACGTGCTACGCGCCACTTCTGGGAAGAACATGGTGCATTGAAATTTGGCTCAGTTAGCTCAGTGCTGCTACAGTGTGCTGCTCCGCTGTACCGCCATGATCTGCCCAAGGGCTGCACGTTGCACGAGCCTCTCGCATCGGCACACCTTGTGCTACTTTTAAAATATGAAGGGGCTCCCGTAAAGCCCCTTGATAAAAGCGTTTTTTACAAGTACCGCCAACCATTGTTGTGGAAGCGCGCGAGACACGTGCCATGAGCGGGTGCTCCGCCGCCATTCGCTTCCAAGGCCCGCTCATTTCAGTGCTGCGCCGCCATTTGCTTCCAAGGGCCGTTCGAGACATGGGCCACGTGAACTCGCGCATTTGACGCTACTTGCAAGACAAGCGCAAACACATTGAGGGGCTTTAGGCTCCCGTAAAGCCCCTCGATATGTTTGCGTTTGTCGTGCAAGTAGCGTCAAATGCGCGAGTGCACGAGACCCGCGTCTCGAGATGCTCTTGGAAGCGAATGGCGGCGGAGCACTGAAATGAGCGGCCCTAGGAAGCGAATGGCGGCGGAGCACCAGCTTGTGGCACGTGTCTCGCGCGGTTCCACAACAATGGTTGGCGGGTACTTGTAAAAAACGTCTTTATCAAGGGGCTTTAGGCTCCCGTCGTTTGGAGCGCCATCTAGATTTTTGTTTCAAAAATGTTTGTTCAGTAGAGTACGGTGGAACTCCATGTAGACGTTGCGCTTCGAAACTTACGTATTTTATAGAGTATAGCGGAAGTACCATAAAAGCTGTCCAGCGCGTCAAACGACAATAAGCGAGCCGTGGTGAGTGGGGGGGGGGGGGGGGGGGGGGGGGGGGGGGAGAGGTACTGCCTGCGCCAGCAGCGTCTATGAGCAGTTCCGTAACTGAGCTAATCTAATAGCGTTCGTACCAATAGACCGACCTCACCAGCTAGTTTGAGTAAGCCACCGCTGTCGCGATGCATCCTGGGACCTGTAGTCTTTCTGCACGCGCGAAAACCCTGCTGGAGGTCTGCGCGAGAAGAGCACGAGACGGCACGAACTGTCTCGTGCACGGGCACCTGCCTCTTCTGAACTACAGTTATGGCGGCGTCACGCATGCGTGGAACGCCTAGTGAGATGGGTCTATTTGCGCGGCTCAAACGCGCAGACCTGTAAAGCGTGCCTGCTCGGGTGCGGAACGCGATTACAACTTAAATACAAATAAATGTCAAAACTTGGAACGCCGTCGTAGCACAGGTCAAAACTAAGACCACGAAGGGGTTAAAGGGTGGTTCACCCAGCCCCGTTTTCTTAAGTTATGTTAAGCTACATTACGAAAGGTTAGGTACAAGTCAAGCGGGACAGGAGTACTTTATATGAAGCGTAGCTAGCAGTTCAGGAAGATAGCCTTTCAACTAACATCGATGCGTTGAAGATGTACCATGAGAACTTACCCAATGGAGTATTTAATATTTTAGCTTTTACAAAACTGCTGCCAGTTTGTTTTTGAAACAACGATTACTGATCCTAGAAAGCCCCAGCGTCATACTACTGTTTCAAACTTCACGTTTTCATACATAACATTTGCCAATTATCGAAATAAGGCGACTCTACAACTTTTTTTGTAGAGTCACTGTATTCGGTATTCCGTATTTTGTTGAGTTACTGTATTCATTATTTAGTATCAATGATATTAGTTTCCTAGATAGCCTCCTTTAAATGTTGTGTAGCTGTACAACACGCGATGTTTTCTGTACAATACTATATCACCGTTGTACGAAGGCAACAATCCCAATGTTTTACAGCACACTCTCACTTCTTTCCAGCGTAATTTCTGCCATTTGGATGCTCGATGGATACCATAAGCCTCCCCGACATATTGAAACAACGCACAACACGAAATCGGCTAGACGACATTGCCTCACTTTAAGGCGAATGTTTCAAAAGCAGGACGTCGTTTGACCTCTTAGCTTCTCACAGTGGTGCGAATGCGTCAAACGTAACGTTGGAGTGGCAACATTGTATGACTGCTACAAAGCTGATTTCTTCACGATGCTGCCTATCCGAAATCATCTTAAAGAACCCCAGCATCTCACCACTGTTTTGAACTCCGCTCTGTCTTAAACACTGCTTGGTATTCGTTGGGGAGGCTTCGGACCTACAACGTCTACCAGATAAAGTGGTTCAAACATTGGCTATCTCTCGCATCCGCGTTGTTGTTGTTTTTAGCATACAGGCTTATTACTTACAAATATAAATAGCACGACGTTGTGCAGCCCACGACATGCTCATTGCTGTGAGACTATAGCTAGCTTAAAATGGCACTGACACCCTCCCACGAACACACACAAAACAAAAAGTTCCCAGGCGATCCATTAAGATGTCAGGAGACTATCCAATTAATAATGTTCTGCAGAGTCACGTATATTTAATTATTAAAGCAAAGCGCCGTATTTTTCTGCAGAATGTGCGAAGAAACAAAAGCAAGCAGGGTCTCGCAATGCGAGTGGTATGGTTCCGTCACCTACCTGCATGAGGACGGAGGTGCGACGTGGTTAATTCTCATAGCCGTCGTCGTTGGCGTCTTGGACGCCACAGACGACCGCCACCAGTGCTCAGTGATCCGCGAAGTGAGTGGGTAAGCGCGGTGGAAATTTCTAAAACCATTTAACATTACGCGTAGAAACTGGATACTGCCATATGGGATTTCGAATCGTGCGAGAAATGTTTGGAAACAACTGTTTGAAGTAGACGACACGAAGATTCTTCGTTCGTCCCGCCATTCTTGAAGGGGCGCCAGGGCTGGCCTCTTCGCTCTCTTCGCGCGGCGCGGCCGACGGGAAACCTGACTTCCCTCTCCTCGCGCCAAGAGGGGAGAGAAAAAAGTTGTTTTGTTTTTTTTTTTCGCGCGAGCGGCGACGAAAGTCCACGAGGTCCAAATCTCTTTGTTATCCAGGAGGGTGTTGACAAAGGACCACACGGGCCGAAATTAATACGTCACGGTCGTCGTGCAGCGTGCAGACCTCCGCTACTACGAAAGGCAAGATTGTAACGCGCAAAATTCACCGCCTGGTCGCGCTCATGATCACGCCAGCCTTTGGCTGTGCTGAGGAGCCTGACGTCATGATTGCGATGGATATCCCATGGCACATCACATGCCTCGCTGGTCGATTTCAAAGCGCTCGCTGAAATCGGACGCTCGAAACAAAAAATAGAGCCATCCGCTCAAACTACGTAATTGCGATTGTCAGTTACGGATATCATAGGTCATATTTGACCGATTTTGGAAAGGTTTTCGTATATTTGTATTTTCGACTTTGTACCCTTTTAAAATTAAACAGCGTATAAACGATTGCGGGCCTTCCAAAAGCTTCACACAATAGACCGATCTCACAATAAGAGCTTGGCGAATGAGTGACGCCGCCAAACTTTAGTTCACAGGAGGCAAATGACGGTCGCAGAATTGGGGTGCGAGGATCTGGTAGCACAGAGAATCAAAGGGTCATTTCTCGGAGAACGTGGACGTCAACGCACAGCTTTTGCAGTGGTGAGGAGCCGAAACACATTTGTTCGCTCGGGAAAAGTGTGTTTCAGGGTCCCGCCGCAGCGGGGTGCCAGTCACGTGGTTCTCCTCTCATCTGTTGTCTGCCGCTCCACCTTTTTCATTTCGGCGGCCGCTTCTCGTTGCGATCTGCCAGGCTTTGTCAGCATAGAGGAGGCTATAGGTTCACACAAAAATCTACCAAAAACAGTGCGACAATGACTGGCATGCTGCTCAAAAGATATTAGAGCACTTCTAATCTTTTGGAGATGCGAATATTATTTGGGTATTTTGCTTCTTTTCACCTACTTTTTTTAATGCTCCAGGTTGCCTAGAAAGAGTCTTGTGCACGTTAACCCAAAAAAAGTAATCAAATACAATTACAATACTCTCGTTTAAAAAGCACTTACTACGATTACTCGACTACTTAAACATAAAAGCAATTAGCATTTACGTGAGAAAGTAACCATTACTTCTCGGATTGCTTGAGATTTTCAAAACGACAGAGTTTCTCCATGCATGTCTGAAAACGGAAATTTCGTACTGCGCATTATTCGTTTAAAATCACCGAACTAAGCCTATTCCTAATCCATCGATTTTGGTAAGCTATCCCATTGTGGGAGATTTGGTTTCAGGATTCCTTGGTAGGTTATTGTGCGAAAAATGGGCGCCATTAAAAACGAGAGGGAAAACATTAATGGTTACAAGTAATCACAAAATTACTTCACAATGTAATCGATCACGAGTATTTTGATTGCTTGTAATGAGAGCCGTACAAGTCTGTCTACATCCCTCCCGCCCACTCGAGCGTCAGGATTTTTTTACAATATCCACACGTCGTTGGTAGAAGGCGTGACTTGACTCGGAACCTTTTGCATTGTTTTTTTAGACATATTAACACAAATAATAAGAAAAAAAAAACACTACATCGCGTTAGTACTCGTTGCTGTTTTTTCTAAAAATGTAAGATCATAGATTCCAGACTTCACTGTCGTTTGCTGTCGCTGTGGAGGGATGCTGCCGTTTCCTCACCTGACATCTAGCTGAAGAAGTGTGTGGAATTAAGAGCGCAAATACGACAAGGGAGGATAGACAAGGGAGACAGGATAGAGCGCTGAACTAACAACTGATGTTCAATGTAAAAGAGAGAGGAAACTGTAGTTAAGATTGCTTTTAAAACATGTATAATGAAAACCCGCGAAAAGATATGCTATAGGAAAACCCTCAACAACATATGCTATAGCTAGACTATCTAGCTGAAGAACACTGAGCTGTGTAGGGCTGATCCGCACTACATGCGTTTTGGATGTCGTCAAGAAACGGTAGGCACTGCACACGTTTGTCTACATTTCCCCTTTTTAATTGAAATTCTATTTTTGTTTTCTGGGAGATACTTTGATGCTTTTGTTTTGTTGATTGCATTCCCAAAAAGACGGGTCCTTTAATTCACCAACCTCTCAATTGAGGCACCACCTGTGTTCAGAACTAATGGATATCAATATAAAAACATAATCTACAATTTAATTGTTTTGCGCAATTAGTAATTACCTTCCCTCGCAATTTTTGTTTATACGAGTTGTGGAATATTTGTCGGTTATAAGATGTCTAGATTTAGATGCATTCATCTCATTCCAGGTTGTATTACTTGTATGACAACTTTTCCAACTTGGTGATTCTAACATCGTCATACTCCTGCTGTCAAAACGCAGCTTTGTGATCTCAGAAAGGTACAGCTAGAGCTGTATCATCATTCGCGAGAAGCACGCAACGCAGCGCGTTCGGCATTCGTGAGTGCCTCAATTAAAAGGGTATTCAGCGCGGCGGAAGACGTTCTTAATTCAAAACGAGGCAAGAAGTCCGACGAAGCGTTTGAGGGTTATCCGTTGATCAATGTCTCAAAAGTGTGAATGGTGGCAACAATAAACGCTTTCATAACAGTCTTATCTTTGGAGAATCAAGTCGAAAGTAACGCCGCGAAAGTAACAGATTAATTTTTAATGTAAGGGTCACTTTTATGGAGAAGTAATTCTAACTCTAAGTATCTACAACTTAGCCTTGGGTAATCGTAAATGGAATTTCTTACTTTGTTTGTGACGTGTACAAATCTGGTCGCGCATCTACCGTCTCCCGCTCGCCTGAGTTGCCTCCCTCACCTGCTAAAGCCGGTTCTACATATGCCCCAAATTCCTTTAGAGCCACTGATAGTGCTGTAGGATTTTCACAAAAGGTAGATTTCCCTTCCAGAGCTGGAATACGGGTTTCCACATCTCAGTGCACACAAACTTCCTGCTCACTAGTCTTCATCGCTGCATGATCAAGGATGGTCCGTTTTAAGATATATATTCCTGATGCAGTTCAGAGCAACACAGCATCAACGATTGTGAAAGTTTTAATTCGCGCCAGGAAAAAAAATTAGAAGTCCGGTCCATTTTCCGCTAGAGGGACCCAAGCGGCAAAAGCGTCCCGGGTGTGTGGTGCAGGCTCAAGGGAATCGGCTGCTGAGCTCTGCACCCAGAGGGAGAGGGACGCTGACCGCTCGACGTTCCTTCGAGGTCCCGTGGGCCGTGGGGCCTGTGCCGGGCGCTGCGCTGGTGGGCGCGGAGGCCGGCCAGCTGACTGTACGCCCGCTGGCACACCAGGCACTTGTAAGGACGCTCTCCTGCATCAAACAAGCGCCGCCTTGTGAAAGGAAGCGAAAGCCAAGAAGCCACACCGGAGATACATCATACACAAGACACTGAGCAGACACGGTCCGAGACTTGTTTATTTGGTTATAGGGAACTCTCTTTCGACGAGCATGTATTAAACAAACATGCTTGGAATACGCCGGAGGTGGGTCCGTTGATAACTTCGTCTTAATGTCTGCAGCGAGCAGCATGTCTTTGGCATGTTGTATGATGAGTGCGGCTTGAAAGGACATGGCCGTAATGCTGGAGCCGGAGGCCAAGGCGGGTTGGAAACGAGTACGGCTTTCGAATGAGACTCCTGATTCATGAGCGAGGACACTAATCCCAACCGAACGCTCGTATCTCATATCTCAGCTATGCCCCCTGCAGTTCAGACTCCTGTGGGTGATGTAAAACATCCAGCACTATGGCCATGGGTCAAATAAGAGCACCGGTTAGATATTGTTCGTGCGCTCTACACATGGGTTACCTTGAAGACGCTGTGTCATGTCACCGACCGTAATCTTCTAAATTGACTGAAATACACTTTTACAAGCGTGATAAAACACCAGCCTAAGGAAACCAGCCGCCCTAAGGAAACCAATAGAAAAAAACGGACAAATAGGATGGAAATGTTTACTTTGGGGCTGGCTTACTCGAAGTCATGTCAATCGGTCTTAACTGAGAGTGTCTCCATAAAACGCATCGCCAAGGCTGGTCTGGGGCGCTATACTTTGTGATGGACTAAAGACCAAAGCAAGGGCCGCCAGGTCCAATCACGTTCCAAGCTAAACTACGCCATGCTTAACATCGATTAGCCGGGTGGACGAATAATGCTCCGAATGCAAAAGCGCCGCATTGTTTCTATAGTTTCGACACTGCAAAGAGCCTGTGTATGTCGTGGCTTTCTTTGCAATGCAAAATTGTTGAGTCGCTCAGCGCTCTTCGGTTCGAACTAGAGCCACTCTATGTGGCCGCGTAACTGCCAGAGTAGCGCCACGCTTTTCCCTGTGCCGCCTCTCACCGCGACTGGACACACGCGGTACCATAGCAACGGGCCGAACTGGCACCGTGCCCATAGCAACCGAGTGACGACTCGTCACGTGACCTCGCAAGAGCCGTGATGTCACTGGTAAGATGGCAGCGCCCAGAGCTGGTGGATGCGAGTTTGTTTGGTGTGCGGAGTCATGATGTGCAGCTGCTTGCCGATGATTTCTGACCTCTTCATGCTCTCTGATGCAGACATAACGTGAAGATCTGAAAGAATCAGACTTTATACTTTTTCTGTGCAAGATCGCTCTGGATATTGGCATTTGTGCGACAGCATCAGTCATATCGTCGTAGTGGTGCTCGGATTCCCGAATGTGTTCGAGGATCGATAAGTCTTTCAGCATGCAATTTTCGCGTACTCTTGGCTTTGTTTCAACGTTGGAGTGCCTGAAAACCGATGCGAAATATAAGAGTCACAAGTCGAGCCTTGGGAAAGTTGTTTTAGCCCCAGGTAACCGCATAATCACAGAAAACGTTTATCGAGGAAGCTCCTGCGATATGTATGCTTTGTTCTAATCAACGATTTTACAATATAGCTTTTAGGGTAATATTTTCACATTTTTCTAGTTTTCATAATTTCGATGATAAAAGCGCTAAAAACAACGAACAAGTAACAGAAATGAACAACAGAGAGCGCGTTTCTTTTATTTGTCCGTTGTTTGTGGCCCTTTTACCCTCGAAAATGTAGATCACCAACTAGCCAAAGTGCATACCCTTCTACAGCACTAGCTTCCTTTGAAAGTTTCAATTTCCGAGAGTTCGGAACGAAAGGTGGGTGATTTCAGATAAGATCGACCAAAGGATGGCTAGTCGACATTTTCAAATCAACTGATGTTTTTATATGTTATTGTCTAGTGGCTGGTATGAACGAATCCAAACTTAGTTTTGACTAGAAAAAATACTTGGGGACAGGAAAAATCGTAAGGCATGAGGTGGTGGACAGTTGCATTAACGCGCACTGATGGAGGGGGCCCGTTTGAGAGTGAATAACTAAAGCGATAACATTAGGAGAACTCTAATACGTTTTAGGCGAAAACTATGGGTATAGCTTGCTTGTAATATAAAGTAATAATATTTATTTAAAATTTATTTATTTTTCTAAAAATTGACAAACATGCCTGCTCGAACGACAAATGGCAAACTTTGGAGGTCTGTATCTCATTTAATCATTATGATATAATTTGCAGATATTATTATACTAATATATAGCTAATATTTAAAAAATAACTAAGGTATCTGTGTGATACAATAGTTAGGATATATTTAGTCAAACATGGAAAAAAAATCAAACAAAGAAAAATTCCGATGCGAATAAAAAAAAAAACACCACCCTCGATTTTTTTTAAATTTAGGTAACCTGTTATACTCTATTTCGGCATTCATTTCCATTAAAAACATGTTGCATCATTTTATTGAAAAAGAAGATACAACTCCCCAAAGTAGGGTCCTTTTTCAAAGCCTACACTTAGCAGTGTTTTATACAAGAACTGACTCTGAGTTCCAGTTTCATGAAACCAACACACATCTTTTATATATTTTTATTCAGATGAGGCCAATGATAACTAAAGAAATCGTTCACACACTTAAATTAAGGAGAAACTACTGTGTACAAAGAGGTATCATATTACGGAGTAGTGATCCGAGAAAAGATCATGCAGCCATCGGCCACTAGGAACTTTGTTTACTTTATTCTCCTGCGACACTATATGCTATTCCCTCTTCCGCTCTACCTTCATCTCTCTCTCTCTCATATATATCCCTGATATATATCCAGAACAAAAACATGTTCAAGCATTCCCTTTCTGCGTGGTAGTGTTCTGTGGCTAGCAAAAATCATTTCCTCGCTAAGCTCACGATTATGGCAAAATAGTTGCCGGAAACCGCAGACGACACTCGTCGCTAGTTCTGGCAAAACGGCCGATACAATCTTTTTTTCGCATTTCCCCGCTCGCTGTCAAGGACAAGGGGGTTCGCTTCAACCAGCAAAACATGGCCGCCGACGCCTGTTTACTGAGCAGTCATGCCTGTCGCCATCTCACTCGCTGGCGTCACGGGCGATAATATCAGGCACAAAGGGGCACACCAACCGGCAGCATTATCCCCAAATACTCGAGCCTCGCGTAAATACATAGAGTGTAAACGCTGTCGCCATGTTATCGTAGTAAGACCGCCCCCCCCCCTCCCCCAACGGGGGAGGGGGGGGAGGGGGGGGGGGCGGTCTTTAGTACGCGACGGCGATAAGGCACTGTTAGTACGCGACGGCGTACTAACACAACGGCGACGATATCGACATCGCGGGCTCCGAATTTTCCCATAGTTCTACTCCACGGGCATTTCTCGAAACGCTTGATATTGTGTACGCCCGCCTGGAAGGATTTCAGGCGCGTAGTTAAGATAAGGCGGTTCTCCGCGGCAAAAGAAAGCAATTTCAAAAAAGCTTAAAAGCGGCGGCGACGCGTGTGCGGTGAACGCTTGTAGTTTTGGTGTAGACAGGGTGTGTGTGTTCTCGTTGTTGACACCAGCCGGCGATAAGGCACTGCAGGCGGTAGCTCAGTACAGCAAGGGCTAATCCGAGTGACCATCAACGTAACCCCACCGCCAACCCCTCGCGAACCGGTCGCCGACATGGCTCAGGCTGTGTCATGAACCACGTGGTAGAAGCTCGGGTGCTTTCATATCAGCGCGTGGAGGGACGACAGTGCGATTCCGGAAAGTCTTTTTCGAAGGCCGCTGACCACAATTTTTTGTCTGGAGACTTTCCCTCTTTCTTCCTTTGACGTGGATCAAGCTTTGCCGAGTGCCGACAGCCTCAGTTGTGACCTCTCTTTTAAAATGTACGTTTGCAGTGAGTGAGCTCCTCAGCCTCGGACTTGTCACTTGTGCACCCAGTAGTTCTTTCACTTGGCAATTATATGCCATCAGTTGGGGTTTAATTTCTATTATTTATGTATACATTATGAAGACGTCCTGGAGCTCCGAACGAGTGTTTTGTGCAGATTACTTTTGCAAACACAAAAAGACTATACCAAAGCAGCGGAATTTTCGAAGTGTTGGCGAGTTGGACCTAAACTCGTTGAAGCAAATTCTTCCGCCTGACTGTTCCACCAAAGTGAGTGCGACGGACTACCTGTGCTACCATTGCTTCATGCACATCACTAAGGAGATCTCGATGCGAAGCTCAGAGCAGTGCCCTGACATATTTGTGCCAGCTGAAGAAGCAATTGAAGATCTAAATCTCAGCATACTACCTACAGATGTGTCGCCGCTGAGGCAACCAAGCGTCGTAAGAAGTCGGGACAGGCCTGCCTATGTCAAGAGAAAGCAGACAGAACTGGAGCAGGTTGCTGTCAAGAATATACGCTCAAGGCTACGTATTGCGTACGACAGGGACGCACCATCGGGGTCGTCCGAACCAACATGCTCCACATGCACTGAGTGGGTGGACAACTTTCGGCAGGCCTTTGAAACCGCCACCTCTCTCCGGGAACGTTGTCAACTGCTTACACTCCTGCCGTCAACACTGACGAAGAATGAGGTTCAAAAGATGATTCCACAGGCCTCAATGTACCTCATCAGTAAATCCCGAAAACTCAAGGAAAAGCATGGCGTGTGGTATGAGCCGGATCCTTACACGAGGTGTAAGGTGAGCCCTGAGAACCTGTCTGCTGCCCTAGAGTACTTCACGAAAGACGAGCTACAATGTTCGCGCCAAAGTCCCAACCAGAAGGACGTCATCTCTGTCATGCTCAACGGAGAGAAAACGTTTGTGCCAAAGCGCTTCATGACACGCTCAATACGAGAGGCCTTCCGTATATACAAAGACAAGCATCCCGATTCCGGCGTTGGGCTAACGAAATTTTATTCGTTGCGCCCTAGATGGGTCCAATGTATTCCACACCAGGAAGTGTGCGTTTGTGTGCGCTGCGCCAATTATTATCTTTGTATTGCCGCTCTAGAGAACGTTACAGGCTCAACATTCAACACTGGCGAAATGAACTCGGCATTTCTGTGCGACCCAGCAACAGAACTGTGCCTTCAAGGAGACTGTGATCACTGCCCAAAAGGCCAGTTTCTTACACTCCAGGAACTTGATATCCCGGAGGATGAAGAGATTGTGCTTGCAACATGGGAGTCCGGCGACCTTGTGAAAAAAACTTTGGAACCTGAGACTTTCCTAAAAGTCATCCAAGTGACGGTTGGAAGTTGGGTACTTCACAACCATATCCGGCAAACGCAAGGTAAAGCGATCTACGAAGAAAAACAGTGCATGCAACGCGGGAGCATTGTCTTTCATTTTGACTTTGCTGAAAACTGGATCATCGTGCTTCCTGACGAAGTGCAAGCATATCACTGGAAAAAAAAAACAAGTTTCGATATTTACATGTGTAGTGACGACAAGAAAATCTGCAAACAGCTTTGCCATCATCAGTGAGGACCTGTGTCACGACGCCGCTCGCGCTTGCTTGGCTCTAGAAAAAGTGAAGGAGTGGGTTGAAGACAACGTTGCGGTATACTCGTACGTGACGTACGTAAGTGACGGCGCCGCCAGTCATTTCAAGAATCGCTACCAGCTTCACCAATTTGCAAAGTACGATTGCCCACAAGCCCAGTGGTTATTTTCTGCATCTGGACATGGGAAAAATGCATGTGACGGAGTTGGCGGTCTCGTGAAGCACCAGGCCACGCTGAACAACCTGAGAGAACGTTCAGTAAGCGCAATTCAGACGGCCAGGACAATGGTGAGCGTTCTATCAAAGAAACTGAAAGGCGTGCATCTTGTATATCTGGACGAAAATGAGGTTGTTCGGTATCGTGAACAAAAAAAAGAAGAGTGGCTGACGGTGCGCGCCTTCCCTGGCATTCAGTCTTGGCACGCGTGGCGGCTCAGCAAGTCATCAACAGAAGGGACCTGTGACGTATATGTAGCACGGACAGTCGGATCTGCTTGGAAGCAACTTTATTAAATGGGTACAGCGAGGAAAACCTTAGCATAAAGTGCCGAATTTGATTTCCCAAGGACTGCTCATTTTGAATGCAGGGACATCTTATTTATCACATTTTTCTTCACGGGGTATTTAACCTACTGTTTTTGTTGGTGGTTACTAATAATTTTTATCTGATCACTATAAAAAAAATCCCAAAATGTTATCCTCGAGCAGGATAAAATATATCGGCTTGCCACGATTCATTCATACACCGAGAGCATCGAAGCTGCTCCAGTTAGGCACTATGGCATCCGTCACCTGAAATTGTTTGTAATCGTAAATACACAGCCAACCTAAATATCTTACTATTATATCTTTGTTTTTGTGTGTGGAAGTAAAGTTATTTATTTTACTCTAGATGTAAAATATACCGGAAGGTACAACTTCACACTGCATCATCTTTTCTTAAATCATTAGTCTCTAATATGATACCACTTTGTACGCTTATGTAAAATGCTGTATATAGTTTCTCCTCCCTTTTACTGTGTGACCGATCGCTCTTTTTATCAATGACCTCATCTGAATAAATGTATATAAAAGATTTGTGCAAGTTTCATGAAACTGGAACTCAAAGTCACTTCTTGTATAGGACACTGCTAAGTGTAGGCTTTGAAAAAGGACCCTGCTTTGGGGAGTTGTTTCTTCTTTCACAGTGCAATGATGCAACATGTTTTTAATAGAAATGAATGCCGAAATAGAGTATAACAGGGTACCCAAATTTTAAAAAAATCGAAGGTGGTGTTTTTTTTTTTATTCGCATTGGAATTTTTCTTTGTTTGATTTTTTTCCCATGTTTCCCTAAATATATTGTAACTATTGTGTCACTCAGATACCTTATTTATTTTTTCAATAATAGCCATATATTAGTAAAATAATATCTGCAAGTTATGTAATAATGATTAAATTATTTCATGAGATACAGATTTCCAAAGTTTGCCATTTGTCGTTCGAGCAGGCATGTTTGGCAATTTTTAGAAAACTAAATAAATTTTTAATAAATAGTTTGTTTGTAAAAAGTTTTAAAATTCTCCTAATTTTATTGTTTTAATTATTCACTTTCAAACTTGCCCCCTCCACCAGTGCGCGTTATTGCAACTGTCCACCTCTCCCTGCCTTACGATTTTTCTTGTCTCCAAATTTTTTTTCTGGTCAAAACTAAGTGTGGATTCGTTTATACCAGACACTAGACAATGTCATATAAAAACATCAGTTGATTTAAAAATGTCGACCAGCCACCCTTTGTTCGATCTTATCTGAAATCACCCAGGTATGCCTCGCGTGTAGGGCCTAGGGGAAGCGTTTTTGGCCCTGGGTCACCGAATAATCACAGAAAATCTTAGCGAGGAAGCGTCTGCCATCTTTAACCTTTTGCACCAATCGACGATTTTACGAATTGGCACTTCTGAAGACTTTGATATAACGTGCTTTCGTTGCAATGGATTGCATTTGACCGCAATGTTTTTCGGCTTGTTTCTCCAAGTGACAAGCTGGCGTTTCCTCAAATGACGTATATGAAATGACCTGGTATAGGTGCTCAGAGATGTGTTAGTCTTTGTAATTAAGAAGTTACAGACATAATTATTTTTTTACGTTTAATATTTATTTTCAGTAGCTCGGCCCGTTTTGTGTTCATTAATGTCAGTGTGCAATCATGTTATCATATGTGTGTATGGTTCTGAATATCCTCTCTGTAATGCCTACAAAGGCAAAAATGACGTCAGCCGATCCCAGCTCACGCAATGGACACGAAAACTGTGTCACTCAGACGTATGCGCTCGTCAACAATCAATTCGTCGACGAATATTTGAATTCGCGATTGTGACCAATGAGTGCAATGACGGAACTTATCATTACTGGTGAATGCCAAGTTCTATGGTGTTCTTAAAAAGCACGGTGGAAGCTTGGGGTCATCGCACCGGGGCCCTAGCATGTCACGACCGCGTGACTTTACAGTTCGCTTTTGAGTTGAGGATTACAGCTAACAAAGAATAAGTTAAAAAAATCATTTCATAGTCTCTGTAACACGGATTTGTGTGCTACACCAGATAAAAATATTAACCTTTTGCATGCCGGTAAACTTCCCGACGACCACTTGGCCTATCGACAAAAATACCTCATATCAGGCGTCCCTATATTTTGATGGCGTTAACAATCCTCTGGAGACATCCATGCTGTCCTTCTTGGTTTAACCCCGTCGACTGTTCATCGCCCAAACGAGGACAGACCGTCGTCGACGTCGCTCCTCGCCAGTCGTTGAGATAATCTCATTTTGAATGAATGATTGGGTCTTCAAGAGGAATGATGCTAAGCATGCATTCGCTTACTATGGGGCAGTCGAGAAACAGTCATGTCCCGAGGCAATCGTCCCATTGTGGCCGGCGTAATCGGATTTTGTTTCATAAGAGTGAAGTCCAAAAGCACAAGGACGGCACGTACGTCCCACGAAGCGGCCGCCATCCCGGCGGCGCCGAAAACCACTCGCCTTGTTCGTGGAACTACGATACTTAACAGCTCTCGTCGCCCGACAGTCCCCGGGCTGTAAATCGTCTCACTTTACAGAAGACACAGGCTCCGTTCCTCCAGAGGCCCGTGCCGCACCGCCACGCCAAGCGTCTTTTAGCACTTTTCAACGGACAAATGGAGATGTCAACTAGCGAAAACTTGCCGCCCGGCGTCGCTAGCAGAACGGTTACCGTTGCAACCTCCCCGGTCCAAAATAAAGATCACTATCGGGGCTTCTGACGTCGTGCATCTAGATACTTTGGCGTCGTGTCGCTACTCTGGCAGCTACGCTGCCATATGCTGTGGCTCTGGTTCGAACCACTGCCCGCCCCTTTCCATCAGTGATCCGAGACGCGGTCACCTGCACGCGCATCGAAGCGAAATACCGCACAATTTCTAAGCGGCTCGTGATTGAATTTTGCGGTCCAGAGTTTTTACCTTTGGTTAATCGTAGGGTGAGACGAAGTCTAACTCGTATTATCTTTATATTGCTTTCAATGGGACCGTCTTAGGCAAAATCGACTGGTTTCAGTTCAAGTGTGTCAGTCAAGAATTGGGGCCTTCTTGTAAGGCCATCCATTTTATCTTAGGGCCAACCTCAGCCAACCTTAAGATCCGATTAACCGAATAAAGATGAGAGTGCTGAACTGGGCGAGGTGGTAATACTTTAAGATGATACAAAAAAAAAAATGAAAGCCGTTTACAACTCCCTGTAACGCCGAATTAGAGCGCAGCTCTTGAGGAGGAGGAGGGAAGGGTACTGAGGTTCACGTGTTATCGGGGGGGAGGGGTGGTCACGTGACCTTGGAGGGGTCACATGACCTCCTCGCCAAGGTCACGGGGGGTCACGTGACCTGGGGGTGTCACGTGACTTCGGGGGGGTCACGTGACCTCCCGAGGTCTTAAACCTCGGGAGGTCAGGTGGTCAGAAATTTTTCCGCTAGATTTAACGGGGAAATTTAGCGGGGAAATTTTTCCGCTAGTTTTAGGGGGAACATTTTTCCGCTAGATTTAGCGGGGAAATTTTTTCGCTAGATTTAGCGGGGAAATGTTTCCGCTAGATTTAGCGGGAAATTTTTCCTCTAGATTTAGCGGGGAAATTTTTGCGCTGAATTTAGCGGGGAAATTTTTCCGCTAGATTTAGCGGGGAAATTATTCCGCTAGATTTAGCGGGGAAATTTTTTCGCTAGATTTGGCGCGGAAATTATTCCGCTAGATTTAGCGGGGAAATGTTTCCGCTAGATTTAGCGGGGAAAATATTCCGCTAGATTTAGCGGGGAAATTTTTTCGCTAGATTTGGCGGGGAAATTTTTTCGCTAGACTTGGCGGGGAAATTTTTCCGCTAGATTTAGTGCGGAAATTTTTCCGCTAGATTTAGCGGGGAAATTTTTCCGCTAGACTTAGCGGGGACATTTTTTCGCTAGATTTAGCGAGAAAATTTTTCCGCTAGATTTAGCGGGGAAATTTTTCCGCTAGACTTAGCGGGGAAATTTTCTTGCTAGATATAGCGGGAAAATTTTTTCGCTAGATTTAGCGTGAAAATTTTCCGCTGGATTTAGCGGGGAAATTTTTCCGCTAGATTTAGCGGGGAAATTATTCCGCTAGATTTAGCGGGGAAATTTTTTCGATAGATTTGGCAGGGAAATTATTCCGCTAGATTTAGCGGGGAAATTTTTCCGCTAGATTTAGCGGGAAAATTATTCCGCTAGATTTAGCGAGGAAATTTTTCCGCTAGATTTAGCGGGGAAATTTTTTCGCTAGATTAAGCGGGGAAATTTTGCCGCTGGATTTAGCGGAGAAGTTTTTCCGCTAGATTTAGCGGGGAAAGTTTTCCGCTAAATTTAGCGGGGACGTTTTTCCGCTAGATTTAGCGGGGAAATTGTTCCGCTAGATTTAGCGGGGAAATTTTTCCACTGATTTATGGGGGAAATGTTTCCGCTTTCGCGGGGAAATTTTTCCGCTAAATTTAGCGGGGAAATTTTTTCGCTAAATTTAGCGGGGAAAATTTTCCGCTGGACAGCGGGGAACGTTTTCCGCTAGATTTAGCGGGGAAATTTTTCCGCTGGAAGTTTTTCCGCTAGATTTAGCGGGGACATTTTTCCGCTAGATTTAGCAGGGAAATTTTTCCGCTAGATTTAGCGGAATTTTTTCTGCTAGATTTAGCGGGGAAATTTTTCCGCTAGATTCAGCGGGGAAATTTTTCCGCTAGATATAGCGGGGCTATATTTCCGCTAGATTTCGCGGGGAAATTTTTCCGCTAAATTTAGCAGGGAAATTTTTCCGCTAGATTTAGCGGGGAAATTTTTCCGCTAGATTTGTCGGGGAAATTTTTCCACTAGATTTAGCGGGGAAATTTTTCCGCTAGATTTAGCGGGGAAATTTTTCCGCTAGATTTATCGGGGAAATTTTTCCGCAAAATTTAGCGGGGAAATTTTTCCGCTAGATTTAGCGGGTAAATTTACCCATAATGCACCGGCGGTTACGCCGACGGCGACGGCGACGGCGACGCCGACGCCGCTCAAGCCGGAAACGGGCGCCTAAGAGCTGCGCTCTAAAACGAGCTACAAGGAACGACAAGACGAACACTTGAGACAGGACAACCGCTGTTGTCCCGTCCCAAGTGTCTGTTCTAGCTCTTATTCCTCATGTTGAGTCGATCAAGCGGCACCAGAAGTGGAACGTCACGGCGCTCTTGTTTTGTATGCTTTGGCTATCGCCAATTAAGCAATCCCGCACTGTGATTGCACCGCAATGCTGCCATTTTCCAGAGTGCAGAACAATCATCAGTCTCTAGCATACATTCGCAAGAAAAGAAAACCCTATTTTTCTGTCCGCGTAAATAAAAAATGCATCACAGAAAACTCAAACGCCGTGAGAATATGACGCTAGAGGTTGGAATAGAACGAGAATATTTGAGAACACGGCGTTACATAGATCAAAAGATAATAGAAAAACAAAATTTTTCTACAACGAGCCGACGTTCCCTAAGACTAATTTCGTCAAAACGAGAAAAGTCACTGTGGGCGTCGGTAACATATATTTCAGTGACGAGAACTTTTCATCAAGAAAGAAGGTATCCTCTTTCTTGCTGACGAGTAATTTTCACCTATTATAAATCTCACGATCATCCCCAATGTCGACTTCGCTTTCGACGTTATTAGGGTTAGGAGGCTGTTGACTGCTAAAGAAATTTATTTGTTCTCTATATATATATTGTTTTACCCAGGGAGGGCTCGCTATAAACAGCGTCTTAGCTGAGTCTGATGAAAAGAAAGCCAGACAAGCCTGGGGCGCGCGAGCGCTTAGCATTCGACTTGAGACGCCACTCCGCTCGTGCGGTAGCTTTCGCAGTGTTTTTTTCACCCTGTTTAGCTGGCACACTGCTTTTAGAAAGCCGGCCCAGGTAACGTGATGTTTGAAACATTTACATTCTATCCGAACCGCTACCGTTCCATTCTAGGGGAGTGTGAGCCTTCAGCGATACATCGTTTCGTTTCGCAGGTCGCGAAGCAGCGTTCTCGTTTCTCGTTTCAGCTTAATTCCGGACGCAGCCGAAGCAACGGGGTAATGGGACCATTCTAGCTCCAGGCTTGAAAAGGGCAAGGTCGTTTCTGTATGTGGCTTCTGCAGCGATGGAAGAACACGTACAGAAACCTGACCCACACCATGGCGCTTTTGATGCCGTCTGTATGGTCCCGCCAACTCGTAGCGTCGGCTGCTTCTCGACTTAAGTTGAAACCGAGCATAAAAAAAAAAAGCAGGGCGTCATTTTCGAATGCTCCAGCTACAGCCAAGAGCACCTAGACTAACCAAAACATCTGCACTAGAATTTTGACGTCGCCAGAGTGAGATCGAGCCAAGACACAGATGGGATAGGAGTCTGAACGCTCGCAACGTCTATCTGAACTGGTTCTGAACGCTCGCAACGTCTATCTGATCACGAAATCATATTTTTACGTTGCTATATCATTGCTAAGATTACATCGTCTTTTATATTCGTAGAAAAGGCGTGTGTAGATATTTGCACTATTGGCAAAGTCGTGTAAAGATCGCCCGAGACGGCGTACTGCATATCTTTCTTTTCTTTTTTTATCCGTTGTACTCTGCAAGCCCATCATGAAAAAAAAAAAACTTCAGGCTACATAAAACTGTCTTTCTATATTCTGTTACGGCATTGAGTGGCAGTATGTCCCCTTTTTGGAAGCGCCGCTGAAACAGCTGACGGCGGCGTAGAAGCGGTCGCCGTGCTGACGACCCGCTGCGCTTGTTGCAGTGGTTGCAGGTGTGCGTACGCGCGGCGCAGAGCTGTCGTTCCGGTCGATCCGGTTGCAACGGACGCAGTCGTAGGTAACGCGCTCGTTGCACATGTCTGAACCAGCCTTAATGGTACGTTTACACTTGCGGATCCGCTAGCGAATCCGCCCAGCTTTCGCCGCTGGGGCGGAACGCTGGGCGGAAAACGCGGCGGCGAGCCGAATAGGTCCAGGACCTATTTCTGCCGCCGAACGAGGCGTTTCGCTGGTCGGAAGTGACATTCTTGCGCAGCGCGACGCTGTCTACGTCACGACTTCCGGGAGCAGCAGCGCCCGGGAGAGACAGCCAAGGCGGGAACTCTCGCGCTTTCTCGTCATATGTGACGGGATGTTACGAGAATAGCTGCCGCAGCCGGCGCCACCGCCGTCGCTCGAAGGAAATAGATCTAAACAAAATCTGATCGTCGCCGCCGCCGCCGGGAGCGGATCCGATCCCGCGGCAGCAGATTTCCTCTCTGATGTAAACGTACCATAAGGCGGCAGAAAACCACAGGCGTTTGTGTTTTCAACCAGCTTCTCCCTTGCCCCACTGCTGCACCAACCCGTTTTTTTTTGTTTTGTTTTTTTAATGCGACAGCATTAATTGTCTTATGAAGCGAGCCGACGTCATCAGCTTTGAAACCACGCCAAACGGCTCTTTTTACACCGCTTCGATCCCATTGGTTAGCGTGCGTCGACAGCCAATGGCACCTTCTACACCGCTTCGATCCCACTGGCTATTCGGCGGCCGGTCGTTGAAACCAGTGTTGGACAAAATACTCGATAAAAGTATTTAAGTTAAGTTACTAAATACCTGCGTCATAAAGTATTTAAAATACTACTCAAGTTACTTTCACTGTAAAGTATCTTGAGTAGAGTACAGATACTTAGAAATGTATTTCAGTTACTTTCGAAGATACTTCCGCATCGCTTAATTTGTATCGACGTCATTGACAACGACAGTTATTTCGCTACGGAAATCTGGGTTACCAGAATGGTTTATTAGCACGCCACAACAGAGAACGAAAAAAAAGTATCGTAGGGCTAATTTATGCAGTCCGACTATAAAGAGGAAAATATTGTCACGAATGATGATGACACGGCGAATAACTGAAAGAGCTAAACGTTCAATGGGGCGAACTTGTTCCCAAAACATACGAGAGAAAGGTTACCGTCGCAGGCGTTGATGTCAGCGAAACAGCAAGATCGACCGCTAGGGCGAGACTGACTCCGGACCGCCACACGGAGCACGTTTTGTACCCGCGTGAGTTTTTGGAACATTCGGCGTAAAAAGTACGGGGCGTAGAACTTTCGTAACTCAATCAGACGACAAAATTCTCGAACTTACCAGAATGTTAAGTTGAAGGAATAAATAAAAGAGAGGTGCGCTTTCTGGTATCGAACCCGGAGCCTCCACGTGAGAGCCAAGCGCGGTAACCATCCGGGCACGCGTTCGCTGGGCGACGCGGGTGGCAGTATCACTGATAGATGTTACAAAACATCTCTGGGACAACAAGAAAAAGGTCGCTTTAGCTATTGGGGAGGAGATTAGACCGTGACGCCCCAAGGGGTTAACTTTAGAACTAGATGGATGAGGACAACAAATACAATGGCTCAGCGTTCGGCTGACTTAACCGAACGCGGCGTCAGCGTTCTGCTGGAGTTCGTGTTCTCCGGTGAGGGGGAGAAGGGGCCCTTTGTTACCATTCCGGCCTGCATGAAGGATGCAGCATGCACGGTCCTCAACTAAGCACAAAAGCCGAAGTGGGTCAAGCTCGCATCCTCCGAAGACTGCTTTCGGGACAGATCTGGCACCTAACGCCATGAACATTCCCACAGGGCCTGTAAGCACGTGCACAGGTCTTGTGTTGGGTAAACGCTGAGGTGTGAGGACAACAAAAGGAATAGAGCGCCTCGCCGATAGTGACATCGCTGAATATCACATCCTGCACCTTAGACGCAATCTATATTCCCTATACGGGGAGTTCACTATAAACGAACTTCAGACACTGACATGAGTGAATGGATAACAAAGAGAACCCACATAATAGCCACGGCACTTCACCCTGCTCGCAGTTCGTTTCCTGTCCTGTTCTCTGCTTATCAATGTTCGCTTACAGACAGTGTTCGGGAGAGCAATGAGCGCCGAACTAACAACACACAAAAAAAAAAAAAAAAAAACTTTGACGTTTTGCTTTAGTGGGGTCAAATATACAAAAAGCAAAACAAAAATGTCTACTTTTTTGTGTGTGTCCACTTTTCATTTTCTTCTGCTTGTTACTTCTTGACACTTAAGTCTGCATTGTTCTCGTAGGTCGTTTCCCGGTCTGCTCGCGCCTCCATGTGGCATCTTCACTTCCGTAAAACCACACCTTTAGTTTGAGGATTTTTGGGGGGAACAAGAGGCACCTTTGGGAAAGCGAGGGGAGATCCTTCATTGTACGAACTTTCGGCTGAAATATGAGTCACAGTCGGCAAGAAAGCGATATTTTCACGAGCTCAGTTAAAGCCACCGTAGCTAATCGGAGCTAGCAACAGGATTCGGTTGCTCGAAAGAATGTTCACGTTTCCTCGTGCCACGCCCACCCCACTTCATACCGAAAAACTCGGAAAACGGCGGAATGTCAAACTTTATTTAGGATAATGAGTGCAAGATACTCGGAATTGTAATTAAGATAGAGTATTAAATACTCTCTATAAAAAGAGATAAGATAATCCGCCAACCAAAAATTGAAATAGTAGCGACCCTACGTTTCGAAACCGTTCGTTTCTTCTTCAGGGGGATGAATGAAGGACAGCAGCTTCTTCTTCTTCTAGATGTTGAGCGACTTCTTTTTCTTTTTCATTGGTCTTAGTAGGCTGGTCGTGCCGTGCGCAGTCTGTTATAACATCTTGGAGGCCGGTAATATATAAAGTTGGAAGTGCCCCTAAGGACCTATTGATGTTGTTAGAGGTTGTCTGTATGTACCATGACTCTACGAGGTGTCTTCTACGTAGATTTGATGCCGTGTCTAGGATGCTTGCGTTTTCAAAGGCAATGCGGTGGTCGAGGGTCTCGCAATGTTCAGCGAGAGCACTGCGTTCTCTGTCGAAGTTTCGCACGTCGTTTTTATGTTGGCGGAGTCGATCGTGGAAGTTCTTCGATTCGCCGATATAGGAGGCGGGGCATTGGGAGCATGGAATCTTATAAATGACGCCCTGGGCCCTGTCCTTCGGTGGCTTGTCCTTTGGGCGGGGTAGGAAGTGCCCAAGAGTTGATACCGGTTTGTGTGCAACCATAATATGTTCCTTTGCGAATAGTCTGGATAGTAGTTCGCTCGTTCCTTTCACGTAAGGGATGCTGACGCGTGCTAGCGGTTTGGAAGCTGTTCTTGCAGGTTGGTTTATCCTATTATGGTTCTGACGGCGAACCACACGGCGAATGAAATCCCCTCTCGCCGGGAATACGCCGACTAACGTACGGAATTCCAGCGATTTTGTGGAACGCATATCGCAAATAAGGGCCGACAATGACGAGTGTCTGGTATCATTCGATGTTGTATCCCTTTTTACAAACGTCCCGATTCCTCTGGCTGTCACCGCAACAAGAGAAGCTCTCGAGAAGGATGAAGACTTAGACACAAGAACTTGCCTCAGCATCGATGAGATATGTCGTCTCCTAGAATTCTGCTTGAACAATACTTACTTCTCCTTCAAACAACAATTCTACCAACAAACTAGTGGCACGGCAATGGGCGCATCCATCTCCGTTGCCATGGCCAACCTGACAATGGAAATAATCGAACAGAAGGCTCTACAATCTTTTGCATCCAGACCCCAGATATTCCTACGGTATATTGACGACTGCTTCTGCATCATACAAGGATCAGGAGTGGACAACTTCCTCGGCCACCTCAACTCTATAGAACCGGCTATACAATTCACCGTGGAACGCGAACACAACAACACTTTGCCGTTTCTCGATGTGCTGGTCAGAAGACAAGGTGATGCCCTAAAATTTACCGTGCACAGGAAACCAACTCACTCTGGACGTTACCTCCGGTTCGATTCCAACCACCCGGTTAGCCACGAGGCGTCTGTCGTCTCCACACTGTTTACGAGAGCTAAGGCTGTGTGCTCTTCTGAAAACGACAAAAGAAAAGAGGTACAAACAATCATCAGCGACCTAAGAAAGAATGGCTATACCGGTAATTTCATTCGCCATGTGGTTCGCCGTCAGAACCATAATAGGATAAACCAACCTGCAAGAACAGCTTCCAAACCGCTAGCACGCGTCAGCATCCCTTACGTGAAAGGAACGAGCGAACTACTATCCAGACTATTCGCAAAGGAACATATTATGGTTGCACACAAACCGGTATCAACTCTTGGGCACTTCCTACCCCGCCCAAAGGACAAGCCACCGAAGGACAGGGCCCAGGGCGTCATTTATAAGATTCCATGCTCCCAATGCCCCGCCTCCTATATCGGCGAATCGAAGAACTTCCACGATCGACTCCGCCAACATAAAAACGACGTGCGAAACTTCGACAGAGAACGCAGTGCTCTCGCTGAACATTGCGAGACCCTCGACCACCGCATTGCCTTTGAAAACGCAAGCATCCTAGACACGGCATCAAATCTACGTAGAAGACACCTCGTAGAGTCATGGTACATACAGACAACCTCTAACAACATCAATAGGTCCTTAGGGGCACTTCCAACTTTATATATTACCGGCCTCCAAGATGTTATAACAGACTGCGCACGGCACGACCAGCCTACTAAGACCAATGAAAAAGAAAAAGAAGTCGCTCAACATCTAGAAGAAGAAGAAGCTGCTGTCCTTCATTCATCCCCCTGAAGAAGAAACGAACGGTTTCGAAACGTAGGGTCGCTACTATTTCAATTTTTGGTTGGCGGATTATCTTATCTCTTTATTATTTACCCAACCAGAGAGAATTCTCTCAAACATGTCTACCTTCAAGTCTCTTCACGATGACTTTGGACAAAAGACTACCCAGCTAGCGAAACGGTACGTGAACATCTACCGCAGCATCTCTTCATTCAAGACACACTTGAGTTTCACGAAGGCTTGCCGTGATGCTGAAGTTATTCCTCGAAGCTTACGGTTGAAACGGATTGTCCCAACACCAGAGGGTCATAAAGTTTTGACGCAAGCGGAGCATCGTCTGGTAAATGCTCGCATTCACGAATGCAACGCTATCCTTAAACAGAAACAGCTAGACTTGTTTTATGTACGTCAACAGCTTGAACATCGAATTCCGCACTTGTTTCCATCAGTACAAGCTTTAGCCGAAAAATGCGCCGCAACCGCAACTCAGAAACACCAAATCTCTCAGGAAAAAAATCTGTTGACTCTGAGAAGACAGAAGGAGACGAGGCGGTACATGAATAACTCCTCTTTTGTCACCAACTTGTCCTCGAGGTCACTCTCCCAACGTGAAATTGATGTCCTCGCCAGGGGTCATAACTACAACCTCACCACCACACGGCCTCCTTTGGCGCATATGGCTGCTGCCATCGAGGACGGCATCATGCACATGAATCCTAGCGTACGGGAAGGAATCCGTCTAAAGGCAATCAGCGCACTGTCGAAACTCCCACGACGTCAACCATACAACATCTCTAAGGAGGAACACACAGCGCTCCGCAAGCTCAGAGAAGACAGCACCATCGTCATCTTACCAGCAGACAAAGGCAACACGACTGTCGTCCTTGACAGAGTAGCGTACGAAGAAAAGACCCAAAAACTTCTTGATTGCTCCGCCTACAAGAAGTTCAAACGGAATCCGACGCTCGTCATACAGAGAAACTTAAACAGCATGCTGGCAACAATTTTTAAAAACTACCCGGAGTCAAAGAACCTTTACCTTCGACTTATTTGCAGAAATGGATTCGCTCCAGGATTTTACGGACTTCCCAAGATCCATAAGCCCGACGTTCCTCTGAGACCCATCGTTGACTTCACAACTTCACCACTTCGAGCTTTGTCAGACTACTTACACAGAGTAATATCCCCTCTCGCCGGGAATACGCCGACTAACGTACGGAATTCCAGCGATTTTGTGGAACGCATATCGCAAATAAGGGCCGACAATGACGAGTGTCTGGTATCATTCGATGTTGTATCCCTTTTTACAAACGTCCCGATTCCTCTGGCTGTCACCGCAACAAGAGAAGCTCTCGAGAAGGATGAAGACTTAGACACAAGAACTTGCCTCAGCATCGATGAGATATGTCGTCTCCTAGAATTCTGCTTGAACAATACTTACTTCTCCTTCAAACAACAATTCTACCAACAAACTAGTGGCACGGCAATGGGCGCATCCATCTCCGTTGCCATGGCCAACCTGACAATGGAAATAATCGAACAGAAGGCTCTACAATCTTTTGCATCCAGACCCCAGATATTCCTACGGTATATTGACGACTGCTTCTGCATCATACAAGGATCAGAAGTGGACAACTTCCTCGGCCACCTCAACTCTATAGAACCGGCTATACAATTCACCGTGGAACGCGAACACAACAACACTTTGCCGTTTCTCGATGTGCTGGTCAGAAGACAAGGTGATGCCCTAAAATTTACCGTGCACAGGAAACCAACTCACTCTGGACGTTACCTCCGGTTCGATTCCAACCACCCGGTTAGCCACAAGGCGTCTGTCGTCTCCACACTGTTTACGAGAGCTAAGGCTGTGTGCTCTTCTGAAAACGACAAAAGAAAAGAAGTACAAACAATCATCAGCGACCTAAGAAAGAATGGCTATACCGGTAATTTCATTCGCCATGTGGTTCGCCGTCAGAACCATAATAGGATAAACCAACCTGCAAGAACAGCTTCCAAACCGCTAGCACGCGTCAGCATCCCTTACGTGAAAGGAACGAGCGAACTACTATCCAGACTATTCGCAAAGGAACATATTATGGTTGCACACAAACCGGTATCAACTCTTGGGCACTTCCTACCCCGCCCAAAGGACAAGCCACCGAAGGACAGGGCCCAGGGCGTCATTTATAAGATTCCATGCTCCCAATGCCCCGCCTCCTATATCGGCGAATCGAAGAACTTCCACGATCGACTCCGCCAACATAAAAACGACGTGCGAAACTTCGACAGAGAACGCAGTGCTCTCGCTGAACATTGCGAGACCCTCGACCACCGCATTGCCTTTGAAAACGCAAGCATCCTAGACACGGCATCAAATCTACGTAGAAGACACCTCGTAGAGTCATGGTACATACAGACAACCTCTAACAACATCAATAGGTCCTTAGGGGCACTTCCAACTTTATATATTACCGGCCTCCAAGATGTTATAACAGACTGCGCACGGCACGACCAGCCTACTAAGACCAATGAAAAAGAAAAAGAAGTCGCTCAACATCTAGAAGAAGAAGAAGCTGCTGTCCTTCATTCATCCCCCTGAAGAAGAAACGAACGGTTTCGAAACGTAGGGTCGCTACTATTTCAATTTTTGGTTGGCGGATTATCTTCTCTTTATTATTTACCCAACCAGAGAGAATTCTCTCAAACATGTTTACCTTCAAGTCTCTATAAAAAGTATTTGCAAGATACCAAGATACTCCAAAAAGTATTTAAGATACAGTATCTTGAGTAGAGTATTTGAGATAGGCACAAGTCTGGTTGAAACTGACGCTGCGCGTCAGTTTGAACGACCGGCCACCTCATGGCGCTGCGCGTCCGTCAGCGCTAGAGTTCCCGTATAGTGGAGCCTATACAGGAACTCTAGTCAGCGCTAGAGTAAGAGTATCGCGTTCCTTTTCCTTTCGCCGCCATCTCCGTATTGGCGGAGGAGTGGTCACGTGGGCAAACTCGATCCGAAGTTCTTGCGGGAAAGCGGCCTTCCAGAGCGCCGAGTTTCGGGGAAACATATTTTCCGCTTTGAGTTCGCAAGATATAGATCCTAGACTAAAATCGAACGAACCCAAAAGCTTGATAAGTCATTGAACATTATGTGCGTCAACTGGGGTACAATAAAATCCTGTTTTTTTTTTTGTTTGTTTTTTATAACGCGAACGATGTTTTAGGACATCCGTTTCCAAGGTATGTGAAGCAGACGACACGGCCGGCGATCGCGTAGCTCGCGTCTGCGGCTCTCGCAAAGTGATACGCGATACGCGACCGGCACATCCGACCATTTTGTTTGGCGAGTCGGCGAGCTCTCGTCCGAAAGCGAGGGGACGGCGTTTTCGTCAGCCGCACTATTTTCCATACGCAGCGCGCCGCAGCCCGCCACAGCACGTGCCTCGCGTCTGCGCCTTCGTGTCCCCTGCAAAAACCGACCGTGCTTCCCGCAGTGCTTGGCTCCAGAATGGCACCATTGCTGTACCATTGCGGTACTCTGCTCCGCAAGCGGAGCATATACGGTTACTCTAGTCAGCGCTAGGGTGCCTCTATGCGCGCGCGCCTCCTCCTCCCCACCGTAGGGTGAAGACAACCGCGTCGTCTGCTACGACGTCCGCCACGTTTTGGCCCAGCAGTTCGGCCGGGCGCCTGCGCCGCGTGCGTGAAGACGGGGGTGCGTGTTTTAATGTACTCTAAATTAGCCTTCTGTGAGAAGAAAGTTTGTGCTCACAAAATTACGACAAAGGCACTTATGAAACGCCATGAAAAGTGAGTGTTTCGTAATTTATTTGTGCTACGATGTCCGATTTTGTTGTTTTAGCACTTCTATGGCGCGGCAGGTTACGCTGCACGGGCGGAGGTGAGTGGCTGCTTGACACTATTTCCGAAACTTTGTAAGTCTCTCGACATCTCCGTGATCTTGTAAATAGACAAAATTCGTAATACCCTCTGCATATAAAAAAAGAAAAAAAAACTGATATGGGATAGTTATGTACCCGCGTAAATAGTGCTTTGTACGGATTTTTCTTTTGCAGTGACAACATTGTTGTTTTGGTTCAGTCGTTTATTATCGAGAAATTAAAAGAATACACAAAAAATGAACTGCATATATTATAGCAGTTTAAGGAAACCGAATTAGTGCTTGTTCCTGACGCACTACTTCAGCTTTTATTCACAGAACATGAAACAAATCCAAACAAAAGTGATCAAACTATGACTGTATAGTCACTACATTTCACTTTCATAATTCATTGCAAACTGACCCCGGCGCACATTTTGCCACCATGCCCCTTAGCATATTTTGCTTCCAGTTGACGCAAATGAATACACAGCCTCATTCTAGAGTAGTTGGAGACGAGAAGCTTGTCAACAATATCTCTGTGTTTCTGGCATGTCTTTAGAGTAGATGGGATCATTTTCCCTAAGTATGTAGTCACTGCCTTCATAGGTGACTTTATTGTCAACAGACTGTCCTTCCAAGTCATGACACCCCTGAAGTATTCTTCACAAGGTTTGAGCATGTTCATCAGGTCATCACTTGGATAATGAAGGTTTTTTTCCATCATATGCATTGACACCGCTATTTTAGCCCAAGACTGCAGCTTTGCACTGTTTACAGTTAGGAACTGCTTTTAAGATTCCTTTCACAAGAAACCCACCCAGATGGAAAAGGATGGTGCATTCAACTGACGTTAACTCTTCGATCAAAAGAATCTCTGCATCGTCAATCTCGTCCACTCTGGCTTCTGGACTCTCTCGCATACCTTGTGAAAGTACATCAACCAAGTACTGTGCACCTCATAGCTGGTTGTTGATGGCGTATGCAAAAACTGGCTTACACACAAGCTTGAGAGCACATTTGAAGTCGTAGGCGTTCGGGACTGGCTTTCTGATACGCACGACAGAGAAGAAATTCTTAAGGCAGTCTTGTAGAATCCTGCCCGTGAGAAAAAACTGACAGCTTTCGCTGTTTAGGAGAACATCTTGAAGGCGAAGGACAACAGTTGTTTTTATCATCAGGCCTGCCTGCGAAGGCTTCTATTGTGACGTGCTGTCCATGTGTACTCCTTGAAATGTTTCACGCGTCAAGTGAAGTGTGCCGAGAGCTGCCTGGTGCTTCGTCATGTCTCGAAGACTTAGAGCAACTGATGGATGACGTGCAGACATTAATGTGTACGACTTGGACACAACTTCGAGAAACCATGCTGTAGTCTCAGCTTTTCAGCTTCGGGTTCCAGGATTTCTTCCTTTATCAAATGCCGAATTGCAGTGGGCGCTTCCCTGAAAAGCTCGACAGCGATTCCTACTTTCATTTTCGTAAAATGACCGCCACTGACATGGACTTTGAAAAGCCTTGGAGCAACTTTCAGTTCTCTTTCAGCGTCATAATCTATCACCGCACGCACATGATCCAGCTTCACTTGGTTAGATGGCAAATCATGCGGCATACATTTGCATCGCTGAGTGTAAAAACATCAGAGCTCTAAAGTTGGCCTCTAATATTCTTCAGTACGTGTGCCGCATCGGCAGTGAAGAATAGCTCCTTTCCCTCCAGAAAAAATGCTGTACCCAACATACCGTGTTCGAGTGCCGGTAGCTAGAAAAGCCCAACTCGCGCCAATAGCGCGGTTGGATGCTCCCATGTCACATGTCACAATACGCATCCTCAGATTAATGTCTGCACAGAGGTGCACAATCTCCAGAACCTGAGCCTTGAGGAGATGTCCGAAAGTTTCCGTACGTGCTTCAAAAATAAAGTTTACTCACACTGCAGACACACGATGTGTTTGTGGGCTGCCATTTGTCCCGCCTTATCCTCACGGTCCACTGCAGTCTTCATTTCGGCTCTCTTGGAAAAGTAAACATTCTCCACCCATTCCTGGAGTCATTCGTGCAGTGCGGCACGCAACATCCAGCCATTTTTTGTACAACAGGACGAACAACGACCACCGACCGAGCGACCGCTGTTACTTGCGACTTCCGTCTGTGCGGCGCGGGCAAGAAAATGCCGATCGCGGGAACGGCAGCTGGGCGAGGCGGCACCGACCCCTTCAAAGAATGGCAGCACCCTACGGAGGGGAGGAGGAGGCGCGCGCGCATAGAGGCACCCTAGTCAGCGCTAGAGTTCCTGCATAGGCTCCCTACGGAAGCCGGAGTTGCACGTCTGTTTTGCACGCGCCGCCGCGCCGCTATTCGCCGAGATCCGATCTCGTGAGGAGCCGAATCAAAAGTTGCGCGGGAAAGCAGACGTTGCCTGTGTACCGGCGTACGTTCCCCTGCTTTGGAGCGCGCCGCGTGCCTCAAATTCGCAACGCCGCTACTCGCCGAATTCAGTCACGTGAGCAGCTGGATCACCATGCCGTGCAGGCAAGGAGGCGCTACGGGGATGAACGCGCAACTCTCGCTCCCGTAGGGAGCCTATACAGGAACTCCAGTCAGCGCCAATCAGCGCGCCAACACGCGTAGAGCAAGATTAATGTACATGCTTTCGCATTCACAACTCATAAGAAGTGCTAGTTGTACCTCGATCTTTTTTCTCTCTTCTTTCTGGACTAACAAATCTAATATAATTGAGTGCGTTAACCTTCCATCTGCAGAGTCGACAAAGCGACTCGCGATATGGTAATTGTTTTTGTTTTTGAGTTGATTAATGTCAATTTTTTGCAGTGTGTTGCAGAAATTTGGCTAATGTGTTCGTTAATATTTGTAATAAATTAAGTCCAGGGTTCTTCGTTCTGTTTTTCTTTTTATCTTTATGTTAAAGAAAAACTAGAGAAACATTTCTTTGTTTACAAAACTTTTGGTTGTTTTTTTCCTGAGCAGACGGAAGCGATCAACGCTTTCATCAGCTCAAATTGCAGCTCATATTGCAAATGCGGCCCAAAAACCACTTTACCACGAACACGCAGTTTCAAACTCTAATACAGGCCTTCCGTGGTAAAGCCCCTCGATAAGGGCGTTTTGTTTTTACAAGTACCGCCAACCATTGTTGTGGAAACACCACACTTGTACCGTACTTATTACAAGTAATCCAAATACTTGTAATTGATTAATTTGGGATTAACTTTGTAACGTTTTTGTTTTAAGTAATAAGAAGTAATGACGAGTATAATGTGATTTCTTTTGGAATCACTAAGATTGCTCCTAACCGTTACTATTTTCCCCTTTCTAATGGCGCCCTTCAGCAAAGTGTTGTGAATTGAGAAGATAAGTAGCTCGCAATACGGCTGATTCTAGTTCAATAGTAAAAAGTGCGAAATACCATTTTTGAAAACCGGCAGAGAAACATGTCGCATTGAAAATCTGAAGTAATAAAAAAAACATGACAACTTCATAAACAGAAAGACAAGGTCCCTTTTTAAAACACCACCGGAACTTTTCAGCGTATATCCACATCCCTCAGACCCGGAGTGTCCTTTTCTCTTTTTTGTCGACCCTGTTCACATACTGAAGTGTGTGAGGAACAATTGGATTAAACAGAAAAGCATTAAAACCTGGATGTTCTTCCCTCCCATCACGGGTCCTTTCACCAAACTATAGACAGCGTCGTTCAAGACGCTTCGGGAGCTTTACTCAAAGGAACAGGACCAGCTCATCAAGTCCGCTCCAACCCTTTCGATGAAAGCGCTGCATCCATCCAACATGGAGAGACAAGATACCAAGCTGGCTCTGAAGGTTTTCAGTTCATCTACAATTGCAGCCTTACAGACCTGTGGGCTTCGACTTTACTTGGAACATGCCGCTGGAACAGCAGAGTTCTTGAAGATTGTCGAAAGGTGGTGGAGCATCGTGAATGTTAAGACGAGCAACAAGGGCCGATGACTTCGAGATGACCTCCAGCCTCCAGTCACGTCTATGTCAGGCCCACAGGTCGAGTACCTCACCAATGTAATAAAATGGCTAGATATGTGGCAATCTCTGAAGTTTGACACAGGCAGGCTGACATTGGAAATTCACAATGCCCTCCGTCTCACGAGGTCTACGTCGGTGAAGATGACAAAATACTGCCTTCAAGAGATGGGATTTGACTACGTACTGCTCGGAAAATTCCAGACCGACTGTTTAGAAAGTACCGACAACTTGCTGGTGCCCAATATCATGTTTCTGTAAGAGAGCTATTTCAAACTAAACGGTAGCTTCGCCTTCAGAAAGTCCTCCAGCTCCCAGACATGGAGGTGGCAACATCTGCAGTCGAAATGGATAGGTCTGTACTCGAGAAATTCAGGATTGAAGTGACGGACATGAACTTCGCTAACAAGACTCCAAACCTCCTAGCGATCACCTACGTGGCAGGCTACTGTGCTCACACTGCACTCAAGAAGCTCTCCTGAACTGCCTGCAGAGTAAACTTAGTGCTGGAAAGTGACATCCAAGTTGAGAACACCAATAATAAGAAGCATAAACCGTGGTGGACTCAAGGTTCCCCAGCCAGCTGCCCGCAATGCTGTGGTCACAACAGAAATAGTGCTTGACAAGCTGAGAAGCGAAAAGTATGCCACACAATTCCACAGATTGCCAAACCAGAAAGCAGCACTGCTGACACTCATGTATAGTGTTTTGGATGACTCCAATGATCTCGATGTGTGTGATAATGGTCATTCACAACAGCTGGTGATGCCTCACATTCTGATTGTAGCAGCAAACATTGTACTGAACAACTATTGCAAGACAAATAATGACCAGCTAGTGCTCAAGAAATTAACCCAAAAGCGAATGAAGACTTGGAAGCACTAACGCTATTTTGACTGACCTTACTTGTGATGACTTTATGTGACTGATTTTGATTCAGCCCCCAAATTCCATTTTTAGTGTAAATAAACATTCAACCATTGAGCTTCTGCGCTGCACAAATTATGAACCAGGGTTATAATATCATAACTCTACTCGATTTTATGGAGTTAAGAGCCAGATTATTTGAAGAAAGCCGCGATTATAGTATGAAATTCTGAAGCTATGGGAAAATGGTAAACCTCGTTATTTTCCTAACCCCATCATTTTTAGGAAGCAAAAATATTTGTAGGCACACGGGAAGATTTTTTTAAGTCGGAATTTATCGAGTGTACAAACGTTAAATTATTTTATAAACTGTACATATATTCATTAGACCTAAATCGCAAAATATTTGGGCCGCCAGTATTTAAAACTTGGCAGTTCCTAAATATATGTTTGTCATTAAAGAATTTGACACTTTGTGCTATATTAGTAAGCACATAGTTGAAGGAAAGTAGCATAATGCAATAATTATTCTGTAAATATATTGTGCATATTAATTCTGTATGTACACACATTGAAATTAATAATTGAAACAAAATAATTGAAAATAAAAAAACACATTGAAACTAATATTAAAAATAAATCGCCGAATGGGTTTCCTAATTTACACAGCACAAAACATTGACAGCAGCATGAATAGTTTTCCCGATGCACGGAACAGCCGAGCGCGCATCTATAGTCAGTGACAGGTCAAGAACGAAGTGGAAGCTCCTTCCGCCTCTTTCTACTTCAGCGGAGCGAACGCTGGAGGGGAGGCGACCACTCCGCTGAAGTGGAGAGGGGTGGGAGGACCTTCCACTTCGTTCTTGACCTGTCACCGACTATAGGGACGCCGCTGCTGGAGAGCTCAACGCCGAAGGAAGCTG
Source organism: Ixodes scapularis (assembly GCF_016920785.2). NCBI lineage: Eukaryota > Metazoa > Arthropoda > Arachnida > Ixodida > Ixodidae > Ixodes > Ixodes scapularis. Next base: position 164,629,786 of record NW_024609868.1, on the reverse strand, counting down.
AACTTACAGGCCGGGCGTAGTGTGATTACGTCACCAAGACGGGGAGAGGCCCTTAGCTAGTCTAGGTGGTGTTGGTTTGCCGAGGCATAAACGACTGTGTCATGCACTGACCTGAACTAGATTCTGAAGCGCTGGTCGAAGCACTGCACAACCGCGAACTGGTAAGCAAAGTGTTTGTACGCTATATAGTGTTGCAGGCGATAGCAAAAAAACAAAGTAACAAAATGCGTTACTCGTTACTTGCAAATAAACGTAACGTGTTACGGACCAACGTTACCTCAAAATAAAAGGAACACGTCACTGCTACCGATATAAAGTAACGCACGTTAGTTTTGCGTTACTTTTTAAATTACGAATAAACACGTTTTGCTGTTTTGACGGTACACGTATACATGCAGAAGTGCCATTTATCAAGAAGCATTAAGCTCTTGCAGAAAATAAACATAATTACTTCATGTTTTTTACAATTTCAGCTCGTTACTTTTTTTCAAATAATTAAAAATATTACACTTTAATTGTTTCGCGTTTTGAGGCGTCACAAGAAAAAACGCAAAGAAAAACCCAAAAACTCAAAAATTCACATGGCGTGGTGCATAAAAACACACAAAAAAAAATTGATGTGTAATTTTTTTTAAGTCTTAGAAATAAGAAGTAACGAGTAACGTGAGCACGATACACGTTACCCGAAAGAAGTATCGTAAGTACGTTATCCGTTACTGCTTTAAAAAAAGTAACGAGCACCTCACTGAAATAAGTAAGCTGCTACAGTTAACGCCGTTACTTCTAATGCATAACCGCCAACACTGGTGCTACAACAGCGCTCTTCCCTCCAGCGCATCCTTCGAGAGGGCCTTCAGCGTCGCGGCAGATATCTTGACCAGGGAACGTGAGAAGATGACTGACGAGAGCATCGAAAGGCAGCTGCCGTTGAAGCTCAACAGGGTGTGAACGACAAAAAGAAACAAAATGTAACCACTTTGTACATATCTACGCATTTTTGATTTCGTCATAAAAAACGTTAAAAAGGTATCGTGAAAAAATTACCAAGTTTCTGATAATTTTTCGCTTAAGTTTCGATGAAGTAATTGATTAGTGTCATCCGTTACATTTTTCAAGGAAGTACAGTCGAATCTTGTAAATTCAAACCCGAGGGGGACGGAAAGTTTGTTTGAATAAAGCGTTTGAATTACCGGGAGTTTCCTCCCATAGAGACGTATACGACGGGACTTGCACATTAGTTTGAATTATGGGCAAGTTTGAATTAAGAGAGTTTGAATTAACAAGATTCGACTGTAATTGTAGTTGTAATTGGCCATTTTTTTCAGCTCCGCGCACAAGATTCACTAAACATCGATTCGGAATTTGCCGCTAGATTGAGCGGGGAAACGCTTCCCACAAATATTAGCCGGACGTTAAGTCCGCTCAACTTACCCTGCTACACTTTCGCACTGGACTTCTCTCCGGGATGTTTTTCGGTAATGAACCCTGGCACCGTGTAAACGCCGTGTGTTAAAAACATGCGACGCCCCCAGAATGGAGGCAAGTCTGACCCGTGTGCAGGCGCAGGTGGTTCCTGAGCGTCGAAGACTGGCTGAAGCTGCGGCTGCAGAACTTGCACACGAAGGGCTTCTCGAGCGTGTGAATGCGCATGTGCGAGCGGAGGTTGCTCCTGGAGTTGAAGCCCCGTCGGCACACGACGCACTTGAGTCTCCCGCTGGACGCCGGCTGGCACGGCTTGGACGACTCTGCGCACGCCCCAAAGTGGGCTGGTCAGAGGCGGCTTCGGGACGCGCGTTCTTCAGGGCGTCAGCCAGGGAACGCCGATGAAATACACGCTGCTCGCTATTCGCAAATAAAACGGTACCTCTGGGTATAAGTAACGCCGTTCCGTTATTGTTTTAGATAAAATGTCGCGCGGGTAACTTTGGCATTACTTTTTTGGTCCGTGGAAGAAAAGTGCAACAGTTTTAACGGAGACTATTATACGGCTAACAAGGGTTGGTTGTGTAGGGAAGGACCGAAAGAAAAAAGCGTATATAAAAAAGTTGCACGGAAGTGATGTCGTCACGTGACGATCTCCTCTGACATGACCAAGGTGGCCATGTCAGGTGACTTGACCAGTGACGTGGCCACTGTAAGAACTTGACCACCGTCGCCACATGGCAACGCTGGACCCGTGACCATCAGCACTCGGCAACTGGGAAAACCCCGAAATTTTTAACTGTCATTCATTTAAAACATAAGGACGTCCAGGAGACAAAATACAAAGAATAATGTAGCACTATATATTTATTGATCTATTTATTTATTTATTCACCTATTTATTCATTGCCAGCTTGAAGGCCCTACCGTTACGCATTACACGAGGAATAGGCTAGAGAAAATTCCGATAGTAACAAATACTCTCAAGAACAACAAAAGTCACACGGATAAACAAAATGAGATGGAGGAGGAGTTTGCAGCACGCGGGTCGTCAGATGCCCGGATTCTATTTCAAACAATTACTGGGCAGACGCAAAGCTACAGCTGCCTTTGTTTCTACTCACTGTTCGTAAGCGTTCGGACGCCGGCGTCCGGCGTTCGCGTTCGAACAGTCAGCTGTTGCAGCAGCGCTTGGCTGCAGTAGTGTGGATGCTGCACTAGCCTTTAAAACGTAGCGCAAAATAGGTGACACTGGGTGTACTCATGCCCGCAATGTCACCGCATTACCATTAGACGTGACCCCGCAAGCGACCGTGTAAGGGCTATGTTCCATTGTGCTGCGCCGAAGCTCTTTCCGAGTTTAAATAAACGCTACCAGAACGGCGGCATATGCGCTGTTCCGCATATGATCCATGACGAGTCGGGTGTAAAAACAAAATGGCCCCTGAATTTTTTGAACCAGAATTATAGGCCCACGAAAAAATGGTCCCGGAAAAACCGGTCCCGGAACAAATGGCCTCAGGTGCGAGGTAGGGAGAAACGGTCCCGGCGGTGAAAACGGAACAAATAGTCCCGGAACTTAAGGTCCCGGAACAAATGGTCCCGGAATAAATGGTCGCCAAAATATTGTGAGCCACTCCACTCTGTGAAGGTGGTTGGTCAGCGAAGCTGTGGAGCACCACCGCAAACGATTCACCGAGAGACCCACAAAAGCACGTCACCAAATGCTTATTGACAGTAAACATACGTCATTTTGAAACGGTAGTGATCACTGCTTTGTGCTTATGATATACACTCATGGGTTCCATCAACAACTTTAGTGAGATTTTTTGCTAAAGTTAAATCTCTATATGTAAATCAGTGACGCCAACCCGACTCGAGCCGAAGAAGGCCCATTGTTCTCGGATGTATATCCATTGTCACACGTGTCGACGTCTTTCCTTGTCAAAATGCATACCGAGGTGACGGGGCGCATATGCATTTTTATACAATGGGGCGCTTTTACGTGCAATTTTGTTTCTGCACACGGTTACCAAAGATGCATGGAACCCTAGACATTTCGTTTCTATCCGTAAAAAACTTCCCGGATTTCTGTCGGAGCGCCATTAGAGAAGGGTGAAATCAACACTCGTTCAGATGGAGCACCGACTCCGGAGTCTTTGCTCTCGGTACAGTCATGCCTCAAAAAATATGGAAGAATTATTTAGGGTGTCAGCTGTAATATTGTCGTTTTAACTGTAGCTGTGAGGCTCACAGCATGCGCATGTTAATATGTATTACTAATCCAAGGCGTGAACAGTATCAAATACGAGAATATTATATTTACCACATTCCCCTCAACATAACTTTTTTTTTTTTTTTTTTTTTTTTTTTTTTACCTTGCACCTGGAACCATTTGTTCGGGAACAATTTCTTGTGGTACCATTTTTTCTGATACCAAGAATTCCGGGACCAAATGTTTCGGGACTCGACAGTTCCTTTGATCTTTTGACGCCCAAAACTTTACTTAAAATACTGGAGGCACAAAAATCCTAACGTGGTTTGAAGACACACAGAATAACAGAAACCTGGTCTCAGAAAACATTACCTTTTTTCGTAATTATTTTTTCCAAATGTTGATTGTGAGCAACATTGGGCATTTGCGGCATTATTTTGCGTCCAATGACAGTAAGCAGTCGCCAACTGGGAGAGGGCACAGGTGCACTTCGCATTTTACCCAGTAGAGACACTTAATTGTGACTGAATTTGTAATATTTGCGCCGGTCTTTCTTCTCGCAGTTTTGAGGCCAGTGGAGCACGCCATCATACCTCACATCCGCTGTCCGCTTTTGCTTTAAAGGAAAAGTCATCTGTTTTCGATGATGCAATTCGATTCTTCACCGCTAACCGCAGGTATCCTCGCCCTTGCGACGAAGGGCGCTAAATTTATTGAGCCGCACATGGTGTGGGAGAAATTAAATCGTTTTTGAGTTGTTGCTCCAAAGCAATACTTGACATCAACAGGTTAAAAAAAATGGCAGCGCAAGTCAGCTCGTCCGGGGGAGCAAATGCGCAGCCATCACCATAGTCATCAGTGGTAGTTTGCTAGGGATGCGGGTGTTCCATCTGGCGGGTATGAGAAATGTTTACGTCACGTAGCCGGTTCGGTAGGGGAAAAGGTACCTAGCGTTCCAGGCAATTCCACTCAGCAGACGTAAGCGTACCTATCGTTTTCTTTATTTTTGCTTAAAACGCCCTCCCTAAGAAATAACTGTACGTGCCACCTAAAATGCACGAATGCGATTAATTTCATTTACATTTCAAGCCTAATTACGCCTTTTCTTCGCGCAAGATGGAACTTTAATAATCGAAACGAAAACTGAGTTACGCCAGCTATTTGCCAGCTTTAAATCAAAGTCCGGAGTTGTTGCGTCGGATTTCCTCCGAATTTTATGGTTATACCTAGAGGCAAGGTTAGTGAAGTACAATGGTAAGAACTTCATTCAGAAACAAGGAGAATGTATTGGTTCGGCAGTAGCCCTAGTTTTTTCAGAGATTTATCTAGGTTCTTCGGGTTTACATCAACTACATGGTTGCATTCAGAACGTGTCTCCAAATGACGTTATTATAAGATGTCACGTTAACGACATCCTGTTTTTTACGGTTGATCCTTCCTTGTCCGCGTCTTTAGAAAGCTTCATGTATGAAAGTGCTCCAGAGCTACAGTTTTCATTGGAAAGGCCGAAAAACGATGAACTGCAGTTTTTATGTATTCAGTTGAAACCTCCGTCTAGTTTGTGTTGGTAATATGTCAAAGCTACATCAAAACCACCTAAACTCTTTAGTAGCTGCCGTCCAAAAATGTGAAGTCTGACTTTGTACGAAACCTCGTGAAGAGTGCTTTGAAAAAAACATGTTCGCATTCTATTATGTCCTCGCTCCAACGTCTTTTTGACCGTTTTAGTGCGGCTGACTGTCCGGAAGATTATGTCTTGAAACAGTCGTTGTACCTTTTTTTTTTCTTTAAAAAGAAGTGTCAGGGGGCATTTATACCCGCCTAACACGTAGTTCTTCCGTTTTTCCATTGCATCTCCCTCAATCTTAAATCAGCTGAAAACCATTACGGTATCGGCACAGTGTTTAAGAATGATTTTAGGCTAAAGAAATTCATATCGTTTGTTTCCGCGAAGACTTCATGCACAAAACAGAACATAGAAAAATATGTCAATCGTGTGTCGACTGTTGTTAACTGAATTCCTTTTGGTTGTGGCCTCTGCTACGCAGGGCAAACCCAGGGTTGTGCCTATCTCAAGTACTCTACTCAAGATACTGTATTTTAAATACTCCTTGAAGTACCTTGCAAATACTTTTGATCGAGAGTATTTGATACTCTATTTTAATTACAATTCCAAGTCTCTTGTACTTATTATCTTAAAGGACCCATGAAACGAATTTTGGGCTGGAGTAAATCAATTTATATTGGGATTTTACTAATAGCACATCGTTCAGTGGGCCAAAAGAGCAAAGGTAGAAAGTCAGAAGCCTGACTTTCGCTACGAAAATTTGCAAAACATAGCGGACTATTTCGTACCTCCTTCCCTTCGAAAACTCTCCGCCTTTTCACTGTGATACATCCCCGGACCCCGCAGCGCGTCACCGGGCTACTAGCCACCATAACCGGGCCCCCGCAGCGCGTCACCAGGGCCCAAGCGCACGTCGCACGTCACACGACACCGGACATCACCTAATCCCTTTAATCCTCAGCTGACATTGCGGTGGAAGCTACGCGCTTGCGGGACCAATCAGCCGTCTCCCTTTCATCACCTGACCTCATTCTCTGTGGGTCGGTATGCGCGAGAGATCATGATTACGTGGAAAATGTGTGGCTGGCCCAACGAGCACGTAGCTTCCACAGCACTGTCAGTTTCGGGGTGAACAGGGTGTGGAAAGCAACTAGTCGGAATTTTGAGCGACGGGCTAATCTTCTAGGGGGACAATGGCTGTGTCCGGCTACACAAGTGAGATTCTGAGCAAGAGGGGACTTCCCCCTTTCCGACTTCTTGAACTGTTTGGTACAATGTGCGATTTATGAGTTGAGGAGGAAAGCTAAACAGAAAAATGTTGAAAAAGCGTTTCATGACTCCTTTATATACATTTTTGACATTCCGCCATCTTCCGAGTTTTTAGGTATGAAGTGGCGTGGGCGTGGCTCGAGCAAACGTGAACAATCTTTCGAGCAACCAAATCCTGTTGCTAGCTCCGATTAGCTACGGTGACTTTGATTGAGCCCGCGAAACATCGCTTTTTTTTTTGCTGATTGTGGCTCATAATTCAGCCCAAAGTTGGTAAAATGAATGTTTTCCCCTTGCTTTCCCGAAGACGACTTTTGTTTCCATAGAGTTTCCCCCCAAAAAAAACCTCAAACGAAAGCTCTGGTTTTACGGAAGTAAAGACGCCACCGTGAGCGCAACGCAGACCGGGAATCGACCTACGACAACAATGCAGACTTGAGTGTCAAGAAAATAACAAATAGAAGAAAATGGGAAGTGGACACACAAAAAAACGACATTTTTTTTTTTTTTTGCTTTTGTATATTGACCCCTTTAGGGCAATGCGACGATGTTTTCTTTTGTTTCTTTTAGTTTTGTCGTCAGTCCATCACCTATTGCTCTCGCGAACACTATCTGTTAACGAAAATTAATAAGCAGAGAACACTACGGGAAACAAACTACGAGCTGGATGACCTCTCAAAATGCCAAACGTGTCCCCCAACCTTGAGTGCCTTTCTGAACGCAACCTACTTGAAGAAGGTGAGACCACCGCCGTGGCTATTATATGGGTTCTCTTTGCTTCACTCATATCCGTATCCCAAGTTCGTTTATAATGAACTCCCCATATAGGAAATATGAAATGTAGTTAAACATTGCGTCAAAGGTGCGCCGCAGGACGTGATATTCAGCGATGTCACTACTGGCGAGGCGCTCTGGCCCATTTGTCACGCCACACCTCGGTGTTTACCCAACACAAGGCCTGTGTGCATGCCCACAGACTTTGTGGGCATGTTCATGTCATTTTTTTTCTTAGAGCACGGTGCCCAGTGTAATAGAAAAATACCAACAATTAGTGAACTGACGTTAAGTGCCGGATCTCTCCCGAAAGCAGTCCTCAGAGGATGCCAGCTTGACCCACTTGGGCTTTTGTGCTGAGCTGGGCACCATGCATGATGCATTGTTCATGCAGGCCGGAGTGGTAACAAAAGAGCCCCTCCTCCCCGTCACCGGAGAACACGAACTCCACCCGGTCGCTGACGCCACGTTCGGTTAAGTCAGCCGAACGCTGAGTCATTGTATTAATGAAAAACAGTTAGGGCGCAGGCGAGCTGGTGTAGGTTTACCATGTTTTTAGACAACCTGAGATCCAGTCTCAGGTGGTCTAAACAAATGGTCGTTGTATTTGTTGTCCCCATCTATGCAGTTCTAAAGTTAACCGTTTGGGGCCCCACGGTCTGATCTCCTCTCCAATAGCTAAAGCGACCTCTTTCTTGTTCTCCCAGAAATGTTTTGTCACATCTATCAGTGATATTACAACGCTGTTGCCGAGCGAGCGCGTGGCCGAATGTTTACCGCGTTTGGTTCTCGCGCGGAGGCTCTGGCGCGGAGACTCCGGGTTCGATGCCAGGGAGCGGACTCCTCTTTTACTTTCAACTTGACATTCTCGTAAGTTCGAGAACCTTGTCGTCTGATCAAGTTACGAATGTTCTACGAGCCGAACTTTCTACGCCGAATGTTCCAGAAACCCACGCGGTTGCAAAAGGTGCTCCGATTGGCGGTCCGGAGTCAGTCTCACCTCAGCACTCGATCCTGCTACTTCGCCTGCGATGCTAGCCTTGCTCTATTTCGTTTTGGGCACAAGTTCGCCCCATTAAACATTTAGCTTCTTCAGTTACTCGCCGCCTCATCACTTGTCTTTCGTAACAATATCCTCTCCTTAGAGTTGGACTGCATAAAATTGCCAAACGATACTTTCTTTTTTCCGTTTTGTGTTGTTGCATGCCAATAAAGCATTCTGGTAACCCAGATTTGCGGAGCTGTATAATTGTCGATTATGATTGTAAACCTGAGACTGGGGCTTTTTTCCCCAGTCTCAGGTTTACAATCATATTCAACTTACACCAGCTCGCCTACACTCTGACTATTTTTTCGTTATTTGTCGCTGTCACTGACGTCGATACAAATTACGCAATACGGAAGTATCTTCAAAAGTAATCGAATTACATTTCTAAGTATTTGTAATCTACTCAAGATACTTTACAGTGAAAGTAACTTCAGTAGTACCTTAAACACTTTATGAAGCAGGTATTTCGTAACTTAACTTAAATATTTTTATGGAGTATTTTGTCCAACACTGGGCAAACCAAACGTTGCCTCAATGGCCGTTTAATCGAACAGTTGTGTTAAAAACAGGGATTCCTACTCAGAATTGTCAAAACGTGTTATTAAGCGTAATAATTGTGTGCCCTTTGACAGACCACCTCAGTTATCTGAACTGAGAGAGATTACCGAAAACGGTTAGTAAAAGAGTCTCTTATTAATATTAATCCCACATCAAATGAAATCAAATCAATGTTTATTTTTTCCTTGCGCTAACCAACAGCTCGAAAGCCTACTGGGTCCAGCACAAACGCTTGCAATACACATAAAATAGAGAGTCAAGTAAAATATGCAAGCACACACGCATGCCTATATGCCAATTAAAAACACATGTGTCCAAGAGATCGTTCTCCAAAGGACAAGTTTGTACATAAAAAAAAAAATAATGATGATGCAGTAAAAGGGAAGCTACGGAGGTTCTTGAAAAAAAGAAGTTAGCAGTAAATTCTAGAGAATTTTTACCCCGTGAACCCGAATACCCAAACCATTTGTTGCGCAAGTATTGTTAAATACGAGAAACGCAGAAAACAGTCGCTGCACATGACGTCATCGACGAATCTTTTGGCTGCCCAAGGCTAGGGAGGCGGGGCTTCAGCCCTATTTTGAAATTGCTCTTTTGGCTCTCCGGCGCGTCGCATTAAAACATCATTGTGATATCTGTTATTCTAAAGGCTAAATGAACGCACTTCAAGAGTTTTTTTCTCAAACGCAGAATTGCCTTATTTTCCTTTATACTCCGTGCCTTAGATACAGAGTTAAGAAGATTCCTACAGATATGACTGCTTTTTGTTTTAGAATGAGGTCACCCATCAACTTGAGTGTCGGCATGTTCCTTTGTTAGCCCTAGCCGTCTATTTGGTTGTGTCCATGCTTTCGTTTTGTGTTTCTTGGGGTGTTTTGACCTTCGAGGTTTTCGTCCAAGGTCCTGTTGTTTTGTACCTAGCCGTCTATATGTTTGTGTCGTTTCTTTCGTTTTGTGTTCGTTTAAGAGTTTTAATGTTGAAAGTTTTTGCCCACGATCCTGTTGGTTTGTTAAAGAAAAGCAAGGATCTAGTTTTTTTTTTTTTTTTAGTCTTATAAAGATGCTAGGGTGAAATCATTAAGTTTTGACCCAACCTCTTTTAGTACTTGTTTCGGCTTTGTGCCAAGTCATTTTTGTTCTCATGCGTTTGTGTAAAGAGAGTCCTTACTTTTCTTCTTTCTTTTTTCTTTCTTTTTCTTTTCTTTTTGTTTGCGAAGGCAGCGAAACCTTCTATAAACATGAACTTCTGTGTAATAAAATTCGACTGTTTATTGTGTTGCCCCTCGTCTTTCCCTAGTCTCAGGGGTTTGTTTTAAATTATCTTGAACCTTCACCAGCTCGTTTGTGCCCTAACGTTTTGTTTGTACACCTTAACGTTCGAGATGCTCATGCCACCTCTGTATCCGCACCGTCTGGAGAAGATGTGATATACGCTCCTTCTGCTGGACAAAGGATCGTTGTGAAGGGTCTGAGGAGACATTTGCGCACCAAGAATCTTTGAGGCCACGCTATCAAACACAGTTTCGAAACGAAATTCTAGACTGTTTATTAATGAATGCGAATAATCAATTCGAAGATAGGTGTAAAGACTGCAATGAAAACTTGTAATCATGGAAGCTGTTCAAGTCGACAGTCTGATATTGCTTTAGTTTCTGCCGAATAAGGAGAACGAATTCCACTGTAGTGACTGGTGAGAACGGCATCTCTTTTCAACGTCCGGCCTGAGGTGTTAAGAAAAGCTGGGTCCAGTTCTTTTTGCATTCTCATTATGTCAGTTACTATAAAGACGCGTGGCAAGTCATGGAAAACTAGCGATTATTTTTTGAGTGCATATCGCCAAGAGACAGTTCTAATAGCGTGCTTCTGGGCACTGTCATTATCAGTGTTCGATCGGAGCACGAACGCCCTCGGCGCACTGCACGTGTGCCAAGATCGTGCAGTGCGCCGAAGCCACGGTGGCCGAGGCTACTATAAAGGCGTAAATAACAGGTGGTCACATGCTGAATGCAGTTTGCGCGTGAAATGTTGCCACCGCCGCGGAGTAACCTCGCGAATATGAGTTAATATTTGCTCCTAGTCCTGGCACGGGCGAGACAGGGTACCTTCCGTGGCATTCACTTCAACACCCTCCAGCTGGCGGTGGCATGCAAACTTATGGAAATGCGTTGCTTGTCTGGTTAGTACCAGCTTTACGAGCGGAATGGTATATTCATCGCCCGTTTAGTACGCAGTCAGGGAGGTACCCGAGCTCTGGTTTGCACGCCACGTCCGGAAACTCGTGGGAACATATGTATGGTTTCCTTGGCGGTTATGCCGCGTACATAACAATGCCACGAGTAAGACCGACAGGACCGATGAACGTTGCACGCCATGTGTAAAACATCTTGCAGCCGCCGCTTGCTATTTGTCAGCCGTTGAGAACCTGTGTTGCTGCTCCTGCTGGCTAAACTGTTTTTCCAACAATTTACTCGAATTACACAGCACATATTATCTTGTTGCATCTTCAAGGATCTCGAAAACTAAAAAAGAACGCACTTTGTAGTCTTTTTGTGGTTATAAAGTTACTGATTACTGATATAATCTACGACTGCCTGCACATGAATATCTCATTCGAAAGTGGCCCTCCCCCCCCCCCCCTCTCTCTCTGCCGTCACCTAGAGAAAAGTGGTCATTCCATAGCGGTTTGGAGTGGTCACTTTGCCCAAAGGATAGTCACTTGGCCTTTGGTGTAGCCGAAGACTCCTTAAGTCGCTTTGACTACCCAGGGTAGTCTTTTTTTTTTTTCAGAGTGTATGTTCACTAAACCTAACCGACTTAAACCAGACGCAATTGAAGTTTCCAATTTTTTAGATGTCTACAATGGCTTAGCAGCGCAATTACAGTGTTGGCGGCGCGTGAAGACAGTCGTTTTCACCTGCACACGACCATTTGAACGTGCAGATGGAAGTGCGAACGTGAAGACATGCAAAGCGATCCCGGTGGTCCGGACCATTCGGCGTCTTATACATTCTTGTGCGCAACAAAGACGAGGACAAAAGCAGAGAAAAGGACACAACAAGGCGCAAATTTCAGCTGAATTTTATTGAAAACGTGTTCCGGTATCTATAGTCTTAACCATAGTCAGAATGGCAACAAAAAGACAAAAGTAAAGGAAAAACACCATAACAGAGCATAACTGGGAAAGAACACTATCTCGTTCTCAGGAAACACAATTCCTTCTCCGATAATGCAATTCATTCTGCGGCTCTCCCGTTCATACTGGAACAATAAAATATAAATGTTACGACGGCAAGTATCTGTGAATTCACCCATAGTGCTCCTGGCACAGGCGATCGTTCATGGCGTTTCCAGGTTTTTGGGCGCATCGGACAGAAAGGAAACACAGATAAACTTATCTTCACAGATGTCTACGCGGTCTACGAAATGTTCCTGATGTAACGAAGCATTCAAGTGTTCTATCGGCGTCACCTGGTTTGGTACTTGCCAGGGCTGGGCAGTATCGTGATACAAATGTATCGCGATAGTATCTTAGAGATACTTTCGGGTATCTGTATCTCTGCATCAGAATTGAATTGAAAAATGTATTTGTATCTCAGTAGTGAAATACATTTACAATGTATCGCTTGTATTGCAATACTTTGCCTGACTTAGGCATCTCGTTGCATTTGTCGCCGTTTTGTGATAAATTTAAAAGATAAAACCATTTGTTTGAAGCAACTTCCTTCGGAATTTATAACATGAACCGGCTCTATAACATCATCTAACTCATTCAAAAACATAAAAGAAAAACTGTGGTTTAAAAAAGGTGACGGGAAAGATTAACAAAATCAGCTCCTCTCACAATGCCTTTCACTCGTTTCGATTTAGCAGAGAGAAAGCTGTAAAGAAGTTGAGTGGAGAAAAAGTACGGCCCTGTTGTTCAATTTCCCACACCATGAGTGACACCATGGGTGACAATCTGAGATGCGCCCTCACGGCAAAACAGGGTTAATTTTGGGCAGACTGCGTTAAAGACTGCGTACCATGTCAAGCATGGTACGCAGTCTTCAACGTTCTTTAACGATGTGTTTCAACGGAGGTGACATGTCTTTTTAGTGGCGTGAAAGGGGCACTCACACATCAAAATCATTTGTTTTTTATTATCCGAAACGATTGAAAACGACGCCGGGGCGTTATCCCAAAATTCAAAACTTTGGAATTCAGTATTTGTAAAGTAAAAAAAAATAAAAACAATTTCCAAATGCCGAATTCGAAGTTCCCCCGCGATCCGCGTCGGTGCGTTGACGTCAAATATTGCGGAGTCCAGGGAGTCCACTTTCTTTCACAACTCCGTGCTGTTGCTATCGCGACCCAAAGCGAGGAGGAAAGGAGCGAGTGCCGACGGACCGGTTTTGAGCGGTGTCGCCTGTTTTCCATGGGAGGATAAAAATCCAGGACGCGGCACCACAACGATTTTTGGTATTTCAAAAAGAAGAGCCGTAGTGGGTTCGCAATTGCGTTAAAAACATGTTTTACGATTGCCGTTAATAAATGTTATAAAAATGTCGCCTACAAAGCTTCTAAACTTCATGATTCTTGACGTCACGAATCAAAAGAAGCGGGAGGCGAAAAGCGGGAGAGGAAAGCGCCAAAAATAAAAAGGCGCGCGCGCGCGCGTCAAAAATTATTTTTTCGCGTTGCGTTTTCTTTTATTTTTTTGCGTGTCTATGACTACAACGTGCATCGTTTTAGACAATAAAAAAAATACGACCCTTGGGGTGTCAGTGCCCCTTTAAGGGTAAATAAAGAGTTCGAAGTAAGGGGTAGTGCATAAAATAGCGCAAAAAGAGAAACACAAGCATGAATTACCATTCGCATTCGCCACGAACTACACCCTCACCACGTGGCACCGTTCGGGAACAAATGTATTTCTATAAGTATCTGTATTCCGGAATACTTTTTCGCCGTTTCTGCAGAAGTATTTCAGGGATATCCCGTTGCATAAAAACAAATCTATCTCAGTATCTGTGTTTGTACCTTAAAACACATGTATCTCAGTATTTGTATTCCCGAATACTTTTTGGAGTATCTCTGCCCAGCCTGGTACTTGCAACCTCTAAGGCCAGGAGTACTTGGCAACGTCACGCTCGACGCTCGAATATATTTTGCAAGGCATATAAAGATCACATATTTTATTTTGTTCCGATCAACTTGTTTTTTTTTTTTTTGCGCGGGCATTATTTAACTTTTCTACTTTTGTTTTTTTCTGCCTGACTCGTAGAGGCATATACACACATTTGCGTTTGAACGCGGTGCATTCTGTAGCGGAAGGGCGTTGAGCAGCGATGCGCAGCGCGTACGTACACGCACTGGCGTTAACACGCAGTCGACTGCAGTCAAGAGCCTATAAGAACGCTGTATCGTCGCTAGCGGCTCACAATGGTAAGCGAAATCCGCGGCAACATGTCGGTGTCCGGCGACAGCGTCGAATGAGTCAATCTTAGGACGATACCGCTGGCTGCCGCGACATCTATCCAGCTTGAAGCAACGCAGCCTTGGAAAAACCTCTGACGCAGTTCCCACTGCAGCCACTCCCCCCCCCCCCCCCCCCCCCCAAAAAAAAAAAAAAAAGAAGGTCCAAACGGAGACCGGGTACACCTCGCCGACAAGCGCGAGCAAGCACGTGGCCGTTTTTTTTTTCTTTTTCTTTTTTTTACTTTTTCTTTTACTTCTGATTAGTCTGACGTAACGCGCTGCCGCTACAGCTTTGTCCAAAGATGAGCGAGCCTCTAAACGACAGCCTCGCGTCCTGCCGTGGCGCGTTCCCCGACGGCCTGCTTCGTACGGATAGCAATCACTTCCTCCACCAAGGACGCCAACCCTCAATCAAACGCCCTCAAAAGCGAAACTGCTTACGGGCCAGTGGTGATGTAGGTTGTTTAGCCGGACCTCGATGTGCACCTTGGGTGACTGTCGTCGAGGGCCGGGGGATCGTGGTTGATGCTAGCTTCTGGAGGTTTGGTTGTCGGTGACGAGTGCTGGGAATCGAAGGCGCCGTGGTTCGATTACAAACACGCACAAAACAACTTTGCTTAAACATCAGGTTACGTAAGAAGAAGAAAAAAAAAAGATGAAGACGTGGACGCACTTCCGCAAACGGCTCACAAATAAAGGACGTTTCGGCGTCAGGTGCCCTACCGCGCACGGTGAAGACGGCGGCTACTCGGAGGGCGCTGAACAAAGTACCTCTTGCGCACGACAGGCTACGGAGCGCACCGCGGGAGATTAAAGGGTCGCGCACGAGCCCATTTTAAACTCAAAAATGTCCTCCTCGTCCAAGGGTTAGGACAGCTTGTCGGACGCCCTGGCCGTCCAGTTGGGGCCCTGAAAACTTTTAATTGGACCCATGCGCCAAAACACGCTAAGCGATTCACGTAATAAATTTCTGCCCCCCCCCCCCCTTTCTGCCGTGTAGTCACAGAAACTTTATTCTTGGTTAGATATTCCAGGACCTGAACCTCTGTTCCGCTGGGCTTACACACCGCATAAAATATATGGGTCCGCTAAAATAGTGGAAACGTCCCTCGCCTGGAGACTTGATCCCACCGCAAGGTGCTGGTGGACGTGGAGAAAAAAAATTCAAAACGGGCCAGAACGTACACGAAACTTTTGCTTACGTGTCCCGACGCAAGGGTCAAATCACCCGGGATGCAGTTAGCCAGTCGGAACGATTTGACAGTCCCTGACAAGTACAACCCGGCATTCGGACCACCGGCCTCTTGGAGCCCGCCTGGTCGTGGGCACCCTCATGGGCTGTGGAAACCCGAACTTCCACGCGTACGATGCATACAAAGCGGAAGCGGCGTGCGTAGTCGCGCGTGACGCACGGCGACTGAGACGCTAGAAACTCCAAGAAACACCGTTTCGGCTTTGCACGCAAAATGGGGCTGTCTGCAAGCGCTCTCTCGGTTTAGCCGGAAGTGTATTGCCGTTGGCTCACGGAGTAAAGCAGCGAGGCAATTCCAGGGCCCAGGTTGGCCTATTCGAACGCCCCACTCTTTCGCGAGCAGAAGACGACAATGACCCTTTCGCGCTCGTTGTTTGTTATTCTGATATTAGAGGGCATCTCTCACCGAGGATGGCTGCGAGGTCGCCCTTTCTGGAGGCACATTGGCGGACGGGGGAGTGTTGCATCACTGGGCTGCGTTTTAGCCTACCTGACACCCCTCTCTCACGTAGCTTCGCGGTGGCAGTCTGCGGTGGCACATTGCAAGGTGACGCAGGCGGTGAGGCTGAACGATAGGTATTTGGCGCTAAACAAAAGTCTATGTTAGTCCACCCGACCCTCCTCGTTCAAGCCGCTTCGAGTGGCAGTGTGCAGCGGCACATTACATGGCGACATGATGGGGCGCAGCTAACGATAAATATTTGGCGGTAAACAAAAGGTCGCTAGTTCTCGCGACGAGTACAGACCTTCAACACCGCGTGGTAAATCGCTAAAAGCGTCTCAGGCTTAATCCGCGTGTGGAAGCAAAACGCGAAGATAATGATGCCGGTTCCCGATAGGGCCGCAAGACCACTCAAGCAGGCAGCCAGCCAGCCAGCCAAATCTCTCGAGGGTGATTTCAGATAAGATCGACCAAAGGATGGCTAGTCGACATTTTCAAATCAACTGATGTTTTTATATGTTATTGTCTAGTGTCTGGTATGAACGAATCCAAACTTAGTTTTGACTAGAAAAAATACTTGGGGACAGGAAAAATCGTAAGGCATGAGGTGGTGGACAGTTGCATTAACGCGCACTGATGGAGGGGGCCCGTTTGAGAGTGAATAACTAAAGCGATAACATTAGGAGAACTCTAATACGTTTTAGGCGCAAACTATGGATATAGCTTGCTTGTAATATAAAGTAATCATATTTATTTAAAATTTATTTATTTTTCTAAAAATTGACAAACATGCCTGCTTGAACGACAAATGGCAAACTTTGGAGGTCTGTATCTCATGAAATAATTTAATCATTATGATATAATTTGCAGATATTATTCTCCTAATATATAGCTAATATTTAAAAAATAACTAAGGTATCTGTGTGGTACAATAGTTAGGATATATTTAGTCAAACATGAAAAAAAATCAAACAAAGAAAAATTCCGATGCAAATAAAAAAAAACACCACCCTCGATTTTTTTTAAATTTAGGTAACCTGTTATACTCTATTTCGGCATTCATTTCCATTAAAAACATGTTGCATCATTTTATTGAGAAAGAAGATACAACTCCCCAAAGTAGGGTCCTTTTTCAAAGCCTACACTTAGCAGTGTTTTATACAAGAACTGACTCTGAGTTCCAGTTTCATGAAACCAACACACATCTTTTATATATTTTTATTCAGATGAGGCCAATGATAACTAAAGAAATCGTTCACACACTTAAATTAAGGAGAAACTACTGTGTACAAAGAGGTATCATATTACGGACTAGTGATCCGAGAAAAGATCATGCAGCCATCGGCCACAAGGAACTTTGTTTACTTTATTCTCCTGCGACACTATATGCTATCCCCTCTTCTGCTCCACCTTCATCTCTCTCTCTCTCTCATATATATCCCTGATATATATCCAGAACAAAAACATGTGAGTGGGCATGGAAGCTTTCCAGCTATGAAATACTTGAACTTTTTCATCTTCGTATTGCAGTTCCTGAGCGAGCTCGGACGCGGGTCCCAACCTGATCGGCAGCATGACGACAACTTTGCTGCTTTCCAAGTGCCAGTCAGCGTTCCACCCGTCGACACGTGTACCCCTGCTGCGGTGTCATCCACCGACGTGAACTGCCCCTGCATCGAGGGACTGAACCGATCACCAACATCATCTACGGCATCGACACCACCTGTGCCGCCTATAAGAGGCAACTTCGACGCGCTGCTCGCCAGTGGGCCATAGAGTAATATACACAAGGTAAAGAGCGGACACTGCCATAGGCCCCAGCGGCCCAGATAGACCAGTGACAGGTAGCGCTCCTAGCGGGCGGTATGAAGTATAATCTGATTCCGTTTCCGGTCAAGTTAGTTTCGGTTTCGGTTTGGGCGTTTTTGCTCCGGTTCTCCAATACCCTTCTCTCTCTTTTTCCTCCCTGCCTCGCTCATCTCTCGGGAGCACCTTGACTCCTGAAGCCGCTGTTTTTTTGGGTTTTTTTTTAGTACTGACACACTTTTGCTTTATTTTTTAAGATAGAGTTCGTGCAAAATGTGTCAAACAATATTTCAACTTACTTCACAAAGCAGAAGTATATATATTTCTTGTTCTTTTTCTATTGTAAAGCATTGAACACAATCACCGCATTGACTCCTGGCTGGTGGAGCATTTTGGGGTCAACAACAGTAAGTGATTCGAACACATTTTATTGGACCACATTCATGTACACATGATTTACTTCAGAAGCTATGTATGTTTTATACGAAAGAGATCGATACTCAAAAAAATAAATGAATATGAAGGACTTCGGCATTCGTACACTTTGCAATAGATTCTTAGCGGAACCAAGTTAACAAAACCCTTCCACGGAGAGCATGCTGTATGATACATTCACTTTCACGCCGACTCGGGTACGGGAAGTAAGTGCAAAAATAAATAAGACATCGCTATCATTACCAGTCATAAGAGTATAATAACAGTGCGAAGCACACGCCAGATAGTACAAATTCCCGATTTCCGGCAAATATAAAAAAAACACCAATTTGCATAGCCTCAAACTCACTACGGGCGAGCCACTACCAAACAATGAGAACTCTATTCGAAATCTGACAAGATTCAACATCCCTAAATATTCCCCGAAATTGTTCAGAAAAGAAATATGGCTTCAGAAAAAAGCGGCTAAAAAACTATGGACAGTGGATACAAAAGTGGATACATTTTCTTTCAAATATTTTTAGCCTCTATACACTATTTTCTATCGAATTTTTTTAGAAAGTGGACAAATATTTTTGTTAGGGAGCCGTGATACACATTCGCTGGAAAAAGGGGAAACAAATATTTGGAGAGCAAGCTGCACCGCCCACTTAATCACTTTTTGTTTTAGGTTTGGCAACCGCCTCTGTTAATACGCTATTAACAGTTAAACCTGTCTCGTTCTTACTGGCCACTGAAGAGTGCAACCGAACTTTGTCCGAATTCCGGTTAAGAAATCAAACATGTCAACACAAGCGTATTGTGCAAAACAATTTTAAAAACCCTTTGTGGTACTCCTCTGGGGAAAGGCGAAAACCACCCAGACCTCAAAGTGCGCTATACAAGGCGGCACACACTCCTCGAACATGTGTCACACTCTCTATTACGGGAAGAAAGTGATTTTCTAGTTGCTGAATGAAATGAAAGGCAGCCTGTGATGGTACTACTAAGTTCCCGAAGAATTTTCCAGGCACGTGGTATGCTTTAGGAACAAGACAGTACTGGTGAGGCCTGGTCCAGTTATTAGACTCATCCGATAGCATCTGAGAACAGCGACAGCTGTAAGTTGTCTGTTCAAGCAAAAGCTTGATCAAATAGCCCCAAACGTAATAAAAACGTGGACGAGTCATCAATTATGTTAGACCTGATTTCTGATGCCAGCTCAGAAATATCCTCTAGTGGCGGGAAATTATCAATTGGAATCCACAATGTCTGTAATTAAACTTTCATGGTGTGAAGATATTTGCAACTCCTTTAGGAGGTCAGCCTTGTCATCTTCTACGTTTTCATTGTCTGACAGTTTGAACAGTTTCTTTATCCAGAGGTGTTTTAGTCCTGAGGTGAACTGATGCACATTTGGGTTTGTGTTGCAGCCCAGCACTTGTCGTATATAGCTCCAAAAACGTTCTCAAGTGTGTCTTGCTGCGGGCGTCGTGTAAGTAAGAACTTAAAGTCATGGCTGCTTGAAAGCTCATCAAAGAGCATGAGGACACTTTTTATAGTAACTTGCCATCCAATGATGGCTTATGGCTGCCTCCTACTTTGGAACTGCCATGCTGAAATTCATCCGAGTTACTGGTGGAGAAAATCAATTATTTGAGATTCTCCCTTCAGAATGGCATGACGCAACTTCTGCCCTGTCTTTTTGAATTTTTTAGCTATTTAGACAATCAAAAAGTATGCACATCCTATCACAGAAATAGGCTGTAGCCATGACTGCCTCAGGAAGTTCCTTTGCATAAACAAGAGATATGATTACAAGAAAGATTGAGGCACTCAGTACCTGTGGGGCACAATTTTCTTCCATGTTACAGAAAGGTTTTTGAATAAATGTGTCTCTCAGTAAGTGTCGGAGTCAATTGCAAGCTAATCTCATGGATAGAACAATGAAGTTCAACAATAGAAGACCGCTCAATGACCGCATTTCCAATGCAAAGTTTGTGGGCTTGGAGATTGCTCTTGGTTGTTTTGGAAAGGTGCGGAACATCAAAGACAAAATAAACGTGTTCGTTGTCAACTTCAAAAAATGGCTTATCACCACATACACCAAGCTTACGTTTGAAGCCCCCTAACCACCGACCACAGCCTTTACTGTGAAGCCAACCGCCTTAAAGGGGCGATGCACTGATATTTGTATTTTGCGCAAATACCGCTTAGAACGAATCCCTGACGTTAATGATCCGTAAAATATACCCGTTCGTTTTCACCACACGCATTTGAAGTCGCAGAAAAACATAAAGAAAAACGAGCAGAGTTCACCCGCTCAACTCGCAGCCAGAACAAGCGGCCCCGTGATCTGGAGCCGATTATATGCCGCCAATGTTGGTCATAGTCATGCGCCGGGGTTGGCAAGGCAGAGGACACGCGCTGAGTTCCAGACATTGTTATGGTTCGGCTGTTGTCGTCATTGCAGCGATTTGACACAGGACACTACCCGAATGTTCCTCGAGCTATCGATTATCACGAGCCCAAATCGAGTGTCCACGCCATGCTCGGGTGCAATCTATGAGCCGTATTCAAATATCGTCACTGGGCGGTACTGCTACCGTCCAGCTATGTCATCAGGTTTTTCGAAGAAGAGATTGAATAAAAACACTGGGTTTTGTCCTCGAAATTACAGCGCAACAGAGGAGTTTCTTGGTCAGTGGCGTTGCGTGCGAGTATCCTTGAGTCCCACTATAGTGCCAGTAAGCTCGTGTAAAGTGAAAAACATTCCAATTGAATATCATTGCACCGCCCCTTTAAGCTCCCGAATGAGAGAACTGAGGAGACTGTGTTAAACAGAAGACGTTGTTGGAGTGTGCACAACAGTGTGTGCAAACGCACCTCCTGGAAATTTCAGACAGCATAACAACCAAGGCTCTATCTGCAATGTTAGAGGTTCGTTCAACACCGTCATCTGTTAACCCATGGACAATGTCGTGTGCAAGGTCGTAAGTTAAATTCTTTTTTTGAAAACAATCTCATCGAAAATCAACATGCACACACGTTCAAGTGCAGCCAGACAGCCCGGCAGAAACAACAGCGCGAGAAGCTCGAACCGATCGGCTCCACGAATTCACGCCGAGCATGCGAGCACGCGGGCGGTCATGCGTCACCTTGATTGATGCAAAGTCGACCGAACATGATGCAGCAGAAAGCACAGATGGACGGCACGCACGGCACAGACGAACGACGCAGGGACGAGCAGAGGCCATGCAGAATGATGCAGAGGCGACAGCGTGCAGGCAGGCAGGCAATGGCAGGCGCCATTCATCACGTGGTTTTTGTGACGTATTTGATTTAATCTATTTAGTCGTTTTAAGTACTTTAAACAATTTTAAAGCATTTCCATTTAAAAAATAAATACTTTTCACTGATATAGTTTTAATTAATTTTAACCAAATTGTAGAAAAGCGCCACGTAGCGGAGGGTATGAAACGCACTATCTGGGCCGCGAATCGGCTCCTGTGTCCTCTCTTTACGTTTACTATATTACTCTATGAGTGGGCATGGAAGCTTTCCAGCTATGAAATACTTGAACTTTTTCATCTTCGTATTGCAGTTCCTGAGCGAGCTCGGACGCGGGTCCCAACCTGATCGGCAGCATGACGACAACTTTGCTGCTTTCCAAGTGCCAGTCAGCGTTCCACCCGTCGACACGTGTACCCCTGCTGCGGTGTCATCCACCGACGTGAACTGCCCCTGCATCGAGGGACTGAACCGATCACCAACATCATCTACGGCATCGACACCACCTGTGCCGCCTATAAGAGGCAACTTCGACGCGCTGCTCGCCAGTGGGCATGGAAGCTTTCCAGCTATGAAATACTTGAACTTTTTCATCTTCGTATTGCAGGTTAGTAAACAGAGATCCTGTCATTGTTTCCGTTCTAATAATATTTGCCTTTTTAAGCTTCCATGCCCTGAAGCTTGCATTGAATCATTTAGAGTGTTGTTACTCCTTTTCTGCGGTGACGTAGAGAAAAATCCAGGCCCTATGTCAAAGGTTGAGGTTGAATTTGTGCAAGATCTCAACAACAATGTCCTAAAACTCGAGAGTATATTAACCTCACTTCAACAAGAAGTACTCGAACTCAAGGCAAAGCTAAAACAAACCGATGAAACGCTCTAGCGGTTTCCGAACAGAATACTCTGCTAACTAATGAACTGAGAGAAAGACTAAAACAAACCGAAGAGTCTCTTCTAACGGTTACAGGACAGAACGCTCAGTTAAATAACGACGTAGTATCAATAAAGTTGAAGGAGAGGGACGCTGCCACAAGTGAAGAGCCTCAGTTATCGGCCGCTCTACGTGATCTATCTAATCTAAAAACGCGCTGTGATGATGCGGAGGGCAGGTCCCGTAGATCAAATCTGTTATTCTTCGGTCTTCCTGATAAAGATAAGGAAACTTGGAACGAGTCCGAAGGTTTGGTCGTCGAACTGTGCTTCGAAAAACTCTGCATTCGTGTTGACCCAATCAGAATCGAAAGAGCGCATCGTTTGGGCTCCTTCAACGAACGAAAGTGTCGCCCAATTATTGTTAAGTTCTCTTCATTTAAAGAAAAAGAAAGTATAATGTCATCAGCATACAAACTAAAAAACTCGCCTTTTGCTATCAGTGAGGATTTCCCGGTATGTGTCCGACTCGCGCGCCGCAAACTGCTTGAATTTGCCCGATCAAAGGGTTTGCCCTTTAGACTTCGTCACGACAAGCTGTTGATGGATGACAAGTGCTTTATATTGGACACGGTGCAGAGTTTGGTTCGAGAAAAAAAAAACAGGCGTCTACGCCGCTTCCCTTTCTCGCCGCGCCCCCATCAGGTTCTGTCGACCAGAGTCAAACGCAACTGTGATGTGCCCGTTGAGCATTCTGTACTCTTCACTAACATTAGAAGTTTCATACCTAAAAGGGAAGATGTGCACTCCTTGATTGATACATGCAACGCGGACTTTGTTTTTCTTACTGAAACGTGGTTAAACCCTGATATCGCTGACGCAGAATTGTTTCCTCCACATTTTGGCTTTCATGTTTACCGAACTGACCGCGTCGGAAAGAAAGGGGGTGGTGTTCTTTTAGCTGTGAATAAGCGTATCCCATCAAGGCTTATATCGGTAGAAACAAGCCTGGAAATCGTCTGGGTATGCCTTACCTCTAAGCCAAGCATTATAATGGGTGTATGTTACAGGCCGCCAGATAGTGGTAGGGATTTCATTACTGAGCTTCATAAGTGTCTGTTTCAGGTTACATCCCTTTTTCCTAGTGCCGCCCTTGTACTTCTTGGAGACTTTAATTTCCCAGACATTGATTGGACTGCCCCCTCCTCCGGCAGTGCTTTTTCCGATGCTTTTGTAGACCTTTGCCTTGACTTTAATTTTTCCAACGTTATCACTCAACCAACCAGAACTACCAAAATCTGCAGCAATGTGCTGGACTTGTGCCTAACGCAAGAGCCAGACCTTATCAGTAACGTTACATACTTACCCGGCATTAGTGACCATCTTGTTATCGAATTAACACTCTCCCTTACCACTCCTCACAAATCACGCTATACTAAATTCATTCGGAATTACGCGGGTGCCGACTATAGCTCTATCAACTCGCAACTGGAACACTTCTACGACACGTTCTCTCACGGTTTTGAGGAAAGATCTGTCAACGCTAACTGGACGCTGTACAAAGATAAACTAATTCAACTTATTGAGTCTTTCATACCACTCACTCGTGTCATCTCTGATAATAACAATCCGTGGTATAACAAAACCATTCATAAGCACTCCAACAAAAAGAAAAGGCTTTATAGACGGGCTAAGTGTTGCGACACACTGGAAGCCTGGAACCAATACCACGATTGTGCAACGGGATACAAAACAGCTATAAATGAAGCGAAAACTAAATTCTATACTCGGGACCTCTCCAACATTTTGGTTAACAAGCCAAAGCAATTTTGGAAGATTATTAATCCTTCTACGTCGTCTCCGTTGCAATTCACTGACAACAGCGGGCATAATCTTTCCGATCACCAAAGTGCTCTTTCACTTAATAACTTATTTAGTTCTATCTTTACAGAAGAAAACCTGAGTAATATTCCCGTCCCACGCCAGTCATTGCACACTCCTATGGGGCCCATCACTTTTGACTATGCCGGCGTCCTGAAAGCAATTGAGAACTTGAAGCTGTCTTCCAGCTCAGGGGATGACCAAATCAATTCGAAGGTTCTAATAAACACGAAACACATTTCCGCAGCTTTTCTTTGTGACATATTTTCCCAGTCTATTAAACTTTCTGAAATTCCGAGGGATTGGAAAACTGGAAACGTAACCCCTGTGTTCAAATCTGGTGACCGCCACCTAATTACAAACTATCGGCCCATCTCCCTAACTAGCGTATCATCTAAGCTCATGGAACACGTACTTTACTCCAATATAATCAATTATTTAGAAAATAACAACCTACTTTTTAATCACCAACATGGTTTTCGGAAAGCGTACTCTTGCGAAACCCAACTAACGGCATTTCTTCATGACATTCACGCAGGTTTTAATACCAACATTCAGACTGACGCCATTTTTCTCGACTTTTCTAAAGCGTTTGATAGGGTCCCTCATCAACGTCTTAAAATAAAACTTAACGAATTTAAGATCCATCCCACTATCGTAAATTGGATATCCGAATTCTTGACTAACCGCACCCAGTACACCACCATTAATAACTCTAAATCCCCCTCGTGCCCGGTAACCTCAGGCGTCCCTCAGGGTAGTGTACTCGGGCCCTTACTCTTTTTAATCTACATCAATGATATTCATGAGCACATCTCCTCATCAGTTCGGTTACTTGCAGACGACTGCGTAATTTACAGGCCCATTCTCTCGCTCGACGATCGCCATATTTTGCAAACAGATATTTCACAAGTCATTCAATGGTGCAATAAATGGCAGATGACTCTCAATTTCGACAAATGTAAATCCCTTTCCTTTTCTCGTCGTGTTCTTCAACCTTTTTCTTACCATTTTGACGCGTCCCCCATCACCGTTTGCAGTTCATATAAATATCTCGGTATTCATTTAACATCTGACCTTTCATGGACGTCTCACATCAGCAATATAGTAGCTAGCGCAAACCGTACCCTCGGTTTTTTGCGCCGAAACCTGAAACCCGCAACAGCAGAGATAAAACAATTAGCATACTCAACTTTGGTTCGGTCTAAGCTTGAATTCGCTTCTTCTGTGTGGTGCCCTTGGCAATCTTACCTATCTAACAAACTTGAATCCATCCAAAACAGGGCTCTTCGTTTTATTTTTTCTGATTACTCACCATTCACGAGCATATCTGGATTGCGCGAAGCAGCTAACCTTCACACACTTTCATTGAGGCGCCGAGTGTCCCGTCTCTCTCTCCTTCACCGAATCTTTCACTATAACATGCCTCTTCGTGAATCTCTGCTTTTACCCCCGTGGCAGATTTTCCCCCGCTTTGACCACTCCTGCAAGTTGCGGCCCATTTTTTCATCAACTACTTCATACAGTAATTCAACTTTACCTTTGGCAATAAACGATTGGAACATACTACCAAATGACATTGTTACCATAACTGACACACATAAATTTGCCGCCTCTGTAACCATTTTCATCTCTTCATTATCCGACTAGTTCCCTCTTCTATTGTGTTAAAATTGCGTGCGGAAGTGTTCGATTAAGAAAAATAATAACAAATGTACCACTCCCTTGTGTAATGCCCGTAAGGGCCTTCAAGGATAATAAATGATGAATGATGATGATGATGATGTTCAAGCATTCCCTTTCTGCGTGGTAGCGTTCTGTGGCTAGCAAAAATCATTTCCTCGCTAAGCTCACGATTATGGCAAAATAGTTGCCGGAAACCGCAGACGACACTCGTCGCTAGTTCTGGCAAAACGGCCGATACAATCTTTTTTTCGCATTTCCCCGCTCGCTGTCAAGGACAAGGGGGTTCGCTTCAACCAGCAAAACATGGCCGCGGACGCCTGTTTACTGAGCAGTCATGCCTGTCGCCATCTCACTCGCTGGCGTCACGGGCGATAATATCAGGCACAAAGGGGCACACCAACCGGCAGCATTATCCCCAAATACTCGAGCCTCACGTAAATACATAGAGTGTAAACGCCGTCGCCATGTTATCGTAGTAAGACCGCCCCCCCCCCCCTCCCCCAACGGGGGACTGCAGTACGCGACGGCGTACTAACACAACGGCGACGATATCGACATCGCGGGCTCCGAATTTTCCCATAGTTCTACTCCACGGGCATTTCTCGAAACGCTTGATATTGTGTACGCCCGCCTGGAAGGATTTCAGGCGCGTAGTTAAGATAAGGCGGTTCTCCGCGGCAAAAGAAAGCAATTTCACAAAAGCTTAAAAGCGGCGGCGACGCGTGTGCGGTGAACGCTTGTAGTTTTAGTGTAGACAGGGTGTGTGTGTTCTCGTTGTTGACACCAGCCGGCGATAAGGCACTGCAGGCGGTAGCTCAGTACAGCAATGGCTAATCCGAGTGACCATCAACGTAACCCCACCGCCAACCCCTCGCGAACCGGTCGCCGACATGGCTCAGGCTGTGTCATGAACCACGTGTTAGAAGCTCGGGTGCTTTCATATCAGCGCGTGGAGGGACGACAGTGCGATTCCGGAAAGTCTTTTTCGAAGGCCGCAGACCACAATTTTTTGTCTGGAGACTTTCCCTCTTTCTTCCTTTGACGTGGATCAAGCTTTGCCGACAGCCTCAGTTGTGACCTCTCTTTTCAAATGTACGTTTGCAGTGAGTGAGCTCCTCAGCCTCGGACTTGTCACTTGTGCACCCAGTAGTTCTTTCACTTGGCAATTATATGCCATCAGTTGGGGTTTAATTTCTATTATTTATGTATACATTATGAAGACGTCCTGGAGCTCCGAACGAGTGTTTTGTGCAGATTACTTTTGCAAACACAAAAAGACTATACCAAAGCAGCGGAATTTTCGAAGTGTTGGCGAGTTGGACCTAAACTCGTTGAAGCAAATTCTTCCGCCTGACTGTTCCACCAAAGTGAGTGCGACGGACTACCTGTGCTACCATTGCTTCATGCACATCACTAAGGAGATCTCGATGCGAAGCTCAGAGCAGTGCCCTGACATATTTGTGCCAGCTGAAGAAGCAATTGAAGATCTAAATCGCAGCATACTACCTACAGATGTGTCGCCGCTGAGACAACCAAGCGTCGTAAGAAGTCGGGACAGGCCTGCCTATGTCAAGAGAAAGCAGACAGAACTGGAGCAGGTTGCTGTCAAGAATATACGCTCAAGGCTACGTATTGCGTACGACAGGGACGCACCATCGGGGTCGTTCGAACCAACATGCTCCACATGCACTGAGTGGGTGGACAACTTTCGGCAGGCCTTTGAAACCGCCACCTCTCTCCGGGAACGTTGTCAACTGCTTACACTATTGCCGTCAACAGTGACGAAGAATGAGGTTCAAAAGATGATCCCACAGGCCTCAATGTACCTCATCAGTTAGTCCCGAAAACTCAAGGAAAAGCATGGCGTGTGGTATGAGCCGGATCCTTACACGAGGTGCAAGGTGAGCCCTGAGAAACCTGTCTGCTGCCCTAGAGTACTTCACGAAAGACGAGCTACAATGTTCGCGCCAAAGTCCCAACCAGAAGGACGTCATCTCTGTCATGCTCAACGGAGAGAAAACGTTCGTGCCAAAGCGCTTCATGACACGCTCAATACGAGAGGCCTTCCGTATATACAAAGACAAGCATCCCGATTCCGGCGTTGGGCTAACGAAATTTTATTCGTTGCGCCCTAGATGGGTCCAATGTATTCCACACCAGGAAGTGTGCGTTTGTGTGCGCTGCGCCAATTATTATCTTTGTATTGCCGCTCTAGAGAACGTTACAGGCTCAACATTCAACACTGGTGAAATGAACTCGGCATTTCTGTGCGACCCAGCAAACAGAACTGTGCCTTCAAGGAGACTGTGATCACTGCCCAAAAGGCCAGTTTCTTACACTCCAGGAACTTGATATCCCGGAGGATGAAGAGATTGTGCTTGCAACATGGGAGTCCGGCGACCTTGTGAAAAAAACTTTGGAACCTGAGACTTTCCTAAAAGTCATCCAAGTGACGGTTGGAAGTTGGGTACTTCACAACCATATCCGGCAAACGCAAGGTAAAGCGATCTACGATGAAAAACAGTGCATGCAACGCGGGAGCATTGTCTTTCATTTTGACTTTGCTGAAAACTGGACCATCGTGCTTCCTGACGACGTGCAAGCATATCACTGGAAAAAAAAAAAAAAACAAGTTTCGATATTTACATGTGTAGTGACGACAAGAAAATCTGCAAACAGCTTTGCCATCATCAGTGAGGACCTGTGTCACGACGCCGCTCACGCTTGCTTGGCTCTAGAAAAAGTGAAGGAGTGGGTTGAAGACAACGTTGCGGTATACTCGTACGTGACGTACGTAAGTGACGGCGCCGCCAGTCATTTCAAGAATCGCTACCAGCTTCACCAATTTGCAGAGGACGATTGCCCACAAGCCCAGTGGTTATTTTCTGAATCTGGACATGGGAAAAATGCATGTGACGGAGTTGGCGGACTCGTGAAGCACCAGGCCACGCTGAACAACCTGAGAGAACGTTCAGTAAGCGCAATTCAGACGGCCAGGAAAATGGTGAGCGTTCTATCAAAGAAACTGAAAGGCGTGCATCTTGTATATCTGGACGAAAATGAGGTTGTTCGGTATCGTGAACAAAAAAAAGAAGAGTGGCTGACGGTGCGCGCCTTCCCTGGCATTCAGTCTTGGCACGCGTGGCGGCTCAGCATGTTATCAACAGAAGGGAGCTGTGACGTATATGTAGCACGGACAGTCGGATCTGCTTGGAAGCAACTTTATTAAATGGGTACAGCGAGGAAAACCTTAGCGTAAAGTGCCGAATTTGATTTCCCAAGGACTGCTCATTTTGAATGCAGGGACATCTTATTTATCACATTTTTCTTCACGGGGTATTTAACCTACTGTTTTTGTTGGTGGTTACTAATAATTTTTATCTGATCACTATAAAAAAAATCCCAAAATGTTATCCTCGAGCAGGATAAAATATATCGGCTTGCCACGATTCATTCATACACCCAGAGCATCGAAGCTGCTCCAGTTAGGCACTATGGCATCCGTCACCTGAAATTGTTTGTAATCGTAAATACACAGCCAACCTAAATATCTTACTATTATATCTTTGTTTTTGTGTGTGGAAGTAAAGTTATTTATTTTACTCTAGATGTAAAATATACCGGAAGGTACAACTTCACACTGCATCATCTTTTCTCAAATCATTAGTCTCTAATATGATACCACTTTGTACGCTTATGTAAAATGCTGTATATAGTTTCTCCTCCCTTTTACTGTGTGACCGATCGCTCTTTTTATCAATGACCTTTTCTGAATAAATGTATATAAAAGATTTGTGCAAGTTTCATGAAACTGGAACTCAGAGTCACTTCTTGTGTAGGACACTGCTAAGTGTAGGCTTTGAAAAAGGACCCTATTTTGGGGTCCTTTTGGGGACCCAGCGGCAGCCGACCATGGATGATGTGTTCGTCTCCCCCCTGACACGGGTGACCAGGCGCGATCGAAGACATGCAAACACACCCTGCACCACGACAACGAAGGCACAGCCAAAAAAGGTTTTAGGGTTTAATCAAAGAACCAGTGTATCAAGCCTGTGCGCGCGAGGGAACACCCGACTTTGTGTTTTATATTCCTGTTTTATATTTCTGCTTCCTCTTCTTCCTTTTTCATCTTTATGGGGAGCTGGACGATGTTCTTTCTTTTCTTCATCTTTGTAAATACAGTTGTGAGTAGCGCTCTTTTCTGTCCCTTCTCTCTTCCTCATACGTGTGCGCTAATGCCGTTAATATGTCTAACTACCAACTAGCCCAGTTATCAACCCTTTTACAGTTTATTTCTTTTGCATCGGGCCCTTCTCCTTTGAGTTCTGACCTTCCTTTTTTGCCTCCGTGTGTCCTTGTGGACCTGATAGCCAAGAGTGTGTGCAGTGCTCGGGTGGCCTGTTGGCACATTCGAAGGGGTACATGTCCTGTGGAACTCAGGGGACTATGTGGCTTCTTGGTTCCTTCAATAGGACACACAAGAAGAATTTGCCGTATCCTACGATCCGAATACTGGCGTCAGGAGAGGTTCCTGAGGGACTGCCTGAGAGTTGCCTGCTTTTCGGGTAATGGCAACGAACGACAAAAAAGAAGGTTCTACCATGTAATGAACAACACAGCAAATGACTCTACGGAGTTTCTCTGGGAAAGGATCAGGCCACATCTCCCGACCAAAAAAGCAAATGAACCGGTGCCCTCCACGGTGGGTCTCTACACAACACTGGGGGAGGTAAGGATGCCACCGGATATTGGCAAGCGTCTAGGGGTAGGCCCTAAGTACTGTTTCGAACCTGTGGTAAGCCCACCGGAGCTGATTACACTAGCAAAGCAAATCGCCCATAGGACAGTGGAAACGGACAGACCACGGTGCATCTCTGAGTGCGTTGACAGTCTTCACCCTCAGCAGAAGAAAAAACCTGTTGGGCATTTTAAGCCCCTGGTGGATTTTATGGGTGACAATGGACTGCGTGTCTTACTATCAGACAAAGAAGGACAGTTTGTGGTTCTACCAGAAAACATGTACAATGATCGAGCCTCAACAGCAATCACAAAAAATTTCAAACGGGTAGAAGTGGACACCAAGAAAACTCGGGATGCAGCAAAGCGTCTTTGTGAACGTCTGTCTCTAACTCAGTTAGCAGCGAGAATCGGGAAGGTTGACAAGTTTCATCTTGAAGTCTTCTTCTCAGTAAAGACTCATAAAGAAGGAAGCCCATTTAGAGCGATTGTCACCGAAAAGGGTTCCTGGCAAAGACAAGTCGCGTCCTATCTCCAAAAACATCTGTCATCTTTAAAAATACAGGACCCCTTCAAAGTAGTGAATTCTGAGGAAATCGTCGAATTTCTCCGGTTAAAGAGCAATGAGATCGGTACGGCCTTCAGTATAGATGTGGAGAACCTGTTTTACTCATTGCCACATGCACAATTATTGGAGTCTGTGAAGACATGTATTGAAGCCAATGGAGAGCTCTCCTTCAGGGGCTCATGTGGAATTTCAACGGAGAGCTTTTTAGAGCTTTTATATTTTTATCTAACGTCCATGATTGTTGGGTGGCGAGATGGGTGCTATGTACAAAAGTCAGGAGTTTGTATTGGCTCCTGTGTAGCCCCAGTCCTCAGTGACATTTATCTGGGAGCAGTAGACTGTGCCATTGAAAGGGAGCTTGGAAGTCGAGGAGTTAACAAGGTAGCCCGCTATGTGGATGACTTCCTGGTTGTTCTTCAAGATAACACCGATGTGCACACACAGGTGACCAATATTATGGCGACCTTCACTGAGTATGGAGGGGGCCTCAGGTTCACGTATGAGGTCCCTCAAGAAAACGTTCTCCAGTTTTTAGACCTTTCGCTTCACTTAGGTGATACGCATGTGTGCTGGACGTACTCTCCACGCTCCAAGAAACGAATTTTGGATTTCAGTTCGGCTCACTCTAAGATCGTCAAGAGGGGCATTGCTCTGACATGTTTGGGATCCGCGCTCAAGAAATCATGTTGCCACACAATGGAAGCCAGCTTCTCGATGCAGGTTGAAAGACTCAGAAAAGCCAGCTATCCATTACCACTACTGGCTAATGTAGCGGACACCTTGTTGAAAAGGGCAAAAGGCCTCCAAGCCAACAAACAAGATGTAGAAAAGACAAGACCGGTGGTAATCCCGTACCTTCACAAGACGTCACACAATTTAAAGAACGTGGCAGGTCGGTATGGGGTCCGAGTGGTATTTTCAGCCCCGCAAAAAATGAGCAAAATTTGCTCCATAGTCAACTCGCAAGCCGAAGGTGCCACAAGACAGAGGTGCGCAAAAAAACATGCTAAACCTTTTGTTCCGTGCTCTTCAGGCGTGGTATACAAGATTCCACTCTCGTGCGGCAAGGTCTACGTAGGGCAAACAGGCAGGAGTCTTAACGACCGACTTCGCGAGCATGATTATTCTTTGAGAGCCACAGTGGGAGGCCATCTTGCAACACATTGCAAGGAGTGCAATTGTAATCCGCTGTTCGGGGAAACAATAACCCTAGAGAGGCACAAGGATAAAATGACCCGCGAAGTGGTAGAAGCCTTCTACATCATATCCGCAGCTACTAAATGCATTAGTGTTGCATCGGTAGCCTTGACAAGCAAGGAAACAGACTTTTTAAGACGGACAATGCAGAACTCGCATGAGTCACGGGTGCCGCGAGACATCAGGCACGACGACCCAGCGGCAGCCGACCATGGATGATGTGTTCGTCTCCCCCTGACACGGGTGACCAGGCGCGAGCGAAGACATGCAAACACACCCTGCACCACGACAACGAAGGCACAGCCAAAAAAGGTTTTAGGGTTTAATCAAAGAACCAGTGTATCAAGCCTGTGCGCGCGAGGGAACACCCGACTTTGTGTTTTATATTCCTGTTTTATATTTCTGCTTCCTCTTCTTCCTTTTTCATCTTTATGGGGAGCTGGACGATGTTCTTTCTTTTCTTCATCTTTGTAAACACAGTTGTGAGTAGCGCTCTTTTCTGTCCCTTCTCTCTTCCTCATACGTGTGCGCTAATGCCGTTAATATGTCTAACTACCAACTAGCCCAGTTATCAACCCTTTTACAGCCTATTTTGGGGAGTTGTTTCTTCTTTCACAGTGCAATGATGCAACATGTTTTTAATAGAAATGAATGCCGAAATAGAGTATAACAGGGTACCCAAATTTAAAAAAAATCGAAGGTGGTGTTTTTTTTTATTCGCATTGGAATTTTTCTTTGTTTGATTTTTTTCCCATGTTTGCCTAAATATATTGTAACTATTGTGTCACTCAGATACCTTATTTATTTTTTCAATAATAGCCATATATTAGTAAAATAATGTCTCCAAGTTATGTAATAATGATTAAATTATTTCATGAGATACAGATTTCCAAAGTTTGCCATTTGTCGTTCGAGCAGGCATGTTTGGCAATTTTTAGAAAACTAAATAAATTTTTAATAAATATTATTACTTTATATTACAAGCAAGTTGTACCCATAGTTTGTTTGTAAAAGGTTTTAAAATTCTCCTAATTTTATTGTTTTAATTATTCACTTTTAAACTTGCCCCCTCCATCAGTGCGCGTTATTGCAACTGTCCACCTCTTCCTGCCTTACGATTTTTCTTGTCTCCAAATTTTTTTTTCTGGTCAAAACTAAGTGTGGATTTGTTTATACCAGACACTAGACAATGTCATATAAAAACATCAGTTGATTTAAAAATGTCGACCAGCCACCCTTTGGTCGATCTTATCTGAAATCACCCTCGAGGCGGCATCTTTATATCCAGAGTGGCATCTGTGTACGCGCGAAACACTGGCGCGCATTTGAACACGCCGGCGGCGCGTGTATTTGCGACGCGCGTCAAAAAAGGCCAATCAGGTGCCTGGTATTGGCTCCATGTTTTCACACCGTGAGGAAGCAGCTATGCACCCCCACGGACCAAGGTACCACTTGGCGGGGACTATCCGACGTGGTGTTCGAACGCAGCACGTAAACATACAGTGCTCTCGAGCCATCCCCAGCGAATCCCCGCAACGGCAGATACTTAAGCCGTCTACACTGTTAGCAAGTCCCGTGTATTTGGTGAATATTTGGGGTGAAAAACACGCTATTTACACAAATTACCATAAATTTACACGATGAGTAACGGATAATACGTTCAGATATCATGCGAGGTTGTAAAAAACGTGTTTTGGTTCGGTCATACACGCATAACCGTGTAGCCGACCTCGATAACACGCATCGCCTCCGGCGACGACCGCGGCATTGCCGGCTATCGAAGCACCGGAATGCTTGGGGACACACTTAGAAAAGACCGTCGAGACAAATGCCGCGGAAAGAAACATGTCTCAGAAACAGATATGCACCAAAAGCAATTACGCCATGTCGCGGGACGTTGGCGAAACCCGCGCTTACCGTGGCTCGCCGCCATTTTCTGGTCGATGGCAATGCGGCTTCCCTCATGTCGCCCATGTTTGCATTTAGTTTAGGGCTCTTGATAATAGTTTCTTACACACCACAAATAAAGTCATGGGTCCAATTATTCGTTCAAAACAGTTAAAATGGATATAAAAAGCGTGTCTTCGATGTGAACACGTGACATTGCAGTTGGTTTCGTTTTCTTCAACCTTCAACTGCTTCAACTGCAAGCGATCTGGCCGATCTGGCCATGGCGCAAGCGCAACGTCGATGTACGGTGGAAGCAAGAGCCGGTTGGCTTTCGTTCTTTTTGTTTGACCGGAGAAATTTCTGGCAGCCGCTATTGTTTTGGTTTGACGGGACGCGAGAAGCTTCGCATAGAGCTTCGCAGTTTGCGAGCACATAGTGAAGACGTGACCGGAGAAGTGCCCCTGTGATGTTCCCGGAAGACGGAAAGTACCATTCGTCGTGTGTGCTTTGAAAGCGAGGGGAGTCACAGGGTCCACGAGTGCGCAACCACAAGCCAAGGTTCACGACAGCGCTGCGTTCTTCGGCGATCTCGTTCTGTTTGGGGCAACACGGCGATGCGAGAAAGGGCCGAAACGTTCGTGGTGTGTGGTGCGGTGCTTGTAGGTAGAAACCCGCACTAACGCGGAGCTCATATTGGTTGTTGTGGGGTTGCGTTTGACGGGTTTAGCCCCATCGTCGTCAGCTGATCCGGTCCAGCTGGTCGGGGAGGACGCAGCGAGCGTTCTTAAAAGTAAATCTTCCTTCGTTCCGTTTCAAAATGTGGAAGATTCCCGACGCATACCGTGAGTAAAATGCTGCGGACGTTTTCAACAAAATTACGTCGTTTTAATTGAACAAGGGACTTCGGATAGTTTCCCTAAATCTGCCGTTTCTATGCTTCGTGTCGTTAGACTGCATTTGCACAGCGACGTGTTTGCACAGCGACGCACACCGCTCGAGTAGATGATTCGGTCCCGCAAACGACCGGTTATACAGAATTTCAGGGAAACTTAAGTCACCACCGATGTTTTCCTGTAAATCTCGTGTGACTTGTGTGAGTTTGTTGCGCTCATCATGCGGTGTGAATAAACTAGGGCAAGATTTTCTACCTGCCCACAGATGCATGAATTGAGACCAATTTTTTACGTAGAGAACATAGTGGTTTTTTTTTACATTGGGAAGAGGCCCGAATTTGTCTCTTTTCCCTCTGGCACTGCCCCAAGTTTCAAGTTGCAGTTTCAGTAGACATACCTACTAACAGGTACAAACTGCTCTAAAGCAGGTAAAAGACTGGGAAGTCAGGACGGTGCGGACACCGTGTTTTGCGCTTCTCGCAAGGTGACTGATGCTTTTGCGAGGTATGCGGAATATGCAAACGATTTTGTTATGCCCTTCGTTTGCGTCTCCAGAAAAAAGAATAAGATTATTTACAAATTTAGGCGCAATCACATGCCAAGATTTACGATAACAGTGCGTTCGCTTCGGTGGTCCGTGTAGTGGTATTATACGCTGCTTTCTGCAACACCGCGTCATGACGAAGAGCTGGAACGGTCACGGTCTGTGCTGGGCTAGCGGTTGACAGAAACCCGTATCGCCCGCATCGGCACCGAGTGCACTTGGGCTGTTGATGCTCGAGCCTTTCATACGCGGCTTGTCGCCAGCTGATCCTGCTGCTCGACGGTGAGGAAGCGGCGAGTGTGACCTCTGAAGTAAATGTAAATCCTCGTTCATCCAGTTATCCAGTGTCAAAGTGTGGAAGATGTCCAACGTGTACTGAGGGCGGGAACTACGAGCGTTTTGCCTTGCTTTTATAACCGAAACCAGAGCAGCGAGATAATTGCCTTGCGTACTCCAAAATGACGCAAGCAATAAGTTTCAACAGGTCGAGTACGTCACCGCGGATGTAGGCGAGACTGTGCACTGTTTAAACGCTTGCAGTATCCACGAGTGCTACCAGAAAAACGACGTCAACAGAGAAGGAGCTCGCGATTTTAGCATAATGCAGTGCCACGGGCTCGTGAATTTTCACTGTGGCTATATAGAAGTATTTAAAAAAAAACAAAAAAAAACGCATCAGCGCCACATTAATGATCACGAATAACACCGGTCACAAACTCCCAAGCCTCACCGCTTCGCTCGACACCAACACGACATACGACAACAATCTGCATCAAAACGCCCCAAAAGTGAAGGCGTCTGCTCCCGTACGCGTACTACAACTAGCGGAAGTGAAGGGTTGGGCGGATGTCCTTCACAATAATATATAGAAAAAATGCTTTGCGCAAGTATAATTTCCATTGATTATTGAATACGTACTGATAAAATCCCAATCATTTGTTTTTCGCAAAGGACTCATTTTACAGATTTTGCCTCCATACTTTTTAAATGCAAACAGTTCAATTCAATTTTTCAATTTTTATTTTCAGATCAAGTAATACAAAATGAAGAGCTGGCCCACAAAAGCAGCATTCTGCTTGTAAAGCATATATACGCCGCGGAGAGAGTCCATTGTTAGTAGGAAGTGTCGGGCGTAGTGTCGGTGTTGTGTTTGTCTATGTGTCGCTGCTGTGTCCTACGTGGTGCTCGTGTTGTCTGTGATGTATGTAGAGTAGCAGTCTACTCGTGATAGTTCCCAGCGTATAAACCGACTCCTGCTTTTTTTTTTCATTGGTTGCTAGAAATCGCACTAGGTGGCGCAAGTTACCGCCCGATTACAAGAGTTTGCTTGAGCTATTTATCCATGTAAGTTCAATATTCGTTTTTTTTTGTTTGTTTGTTTTTGTTTGTCTAGCGGTTTTGTCGTAGCTGCCGACGCCACCGACCGCCGACGATGCACGTAGGTACCTTTGCACGTAGCTACGTCCGCCGCTCGGAGACTGTTTACTGTGCATAAAAGACATCGAACGAGAACGAACGCGTCCTGTATGCTTTCAGTTCGGCTGAAAGGCGCGGCTGGCTGGGCTCGTCCCTCACCTGTTCTCGGCTGCTGGCCGCCATGTTTCGTAAGGAACACGTTGAACCGTGCTTCTCGGAAGGCAAACACGGTGTAGCGTGTTAACTTTACACAGCACCTCATGTGTAGACAAAAAACACAGATGGCTCCGTGTAAAACGAACACGTTTCGACGTGTCCGCTATGGGACAACAGTTTACACGTCCGGGCGTGTTATTTTTGCTAACAGTGTACGGGCTTTGGAAGACGGCGGCTTCAAACGCTGCCTCAAATGCTTAAAAAAGTAGAAACAAAGCGACAAACTGGAACGTTGTTTCAGAAACAAAACACTTTTGTGCGCCAAAAAATAAAAAGCGACTACTTTTACAGAGTTTTGGCTCTTTTCCGCGTTGCGTTTACGTCGTGCGTGCAATCGCAGTGGTGCAAATCCTCCGTTTGCTGCAATCGTAAGTAGCGAAGCAGCGAACTTAGCGAAGCGAAAAGATGGGAAGATAGGCATCACTAGGGCCACTATACATGATGCCGCTCTCTGCGCGATTCCATCTAAGTTCTCTCACGACGGTTGAGTGTGCGAGCTTCGCTTGCTTCGACGCACGGTGTAAGATACACTCTTTAGGTGAGGACACGGCGGGGCTGAACGCGCGACGCGAGGAATCAGATGGTGTTCGCTCGACGGGCATCCGAAAGGCTGTATCATTCCGCGGCCACCGTACCCGCGGCTGACAGTGTCGCCGGCGGCCAAACGGCGAAACTGTGTGAGAGCGAAAAAAATTATCTCGTTGCCATGACACCCCGGTACACCGTGGTCTTTCTGCACGAGCGACAACCTCGCTGGAGCCCTGCGCGTGTGTAGCATGAGGCGGCACGAGCCGTCTTGTACGTGCCCACGGGTCGACGAGCCACCTGCGGGCGCCGCTTGAAACCATAGTGAAAGAGAGTGAAGAGCGAACTTTATCGGGCACGTCGCGAGGATCGCGCTGTCCTCACCTGAAGAGTATTATCTCACACCGTGCTTCGAAGCAACCGGTCAGCGCGACTGTGCGTGACTCGGGAGCCCTCAGAAATGGTGATGCTAATCTACGCTCCCGAACACAAGATTTATTTATTTAAGGTCACAGCTATGCATTACATTGGACCTAGCGGGAGTGACTAAATGAGCTACGCTTCAGAGAAATGACATTTCGGCCGTCTTGATGTTTCAAATCTTTGTTATCAGGAACCAGTATCTGAAATGGCAGAATACAGTTTTTTTTTTTTTTTTTCTTTTGTCATGCAGAATTGTTGAAACAGTCCTCGAGAAGTCAAAGCGATATCGCCTGAGCCTCCTAACAAGTTTTTTTAAAGCTCAGGAGATCAAATTTTTGAACCGGAATGGTTCCAGTTGTGCCAGTTCTGCACTAAGAGCCAAAATGGCGGCGCCCACAAGAAAACTGGGGAACGGACTGCCGATACCAGGGGGGTAAAGACGCGAGCAGAATGTGGCAAAACCTGAGCTGGTCCCGCGAGAAAGAAATAAAATTTACACCACCTTCCTGAGGGAAACCATGGGGGGATGCGGAGCATCGCGGATCGTTATTAACGGTGTTATTAACGGTGTTAGTAACGTTGTTGAACTTCACGGTCCCAAACCTCAGGTTCTTCTGCTCGACGTTCACGAACCAACGCGGCTTCCCGTTCTCGAAGGTCGGTTTCCACCGCTCGCTTCGTACGTTTACGTTGAACTTCACCGTCCCGAACCTCAGGTTCTGCTGCTCGACGTTCTCGAACCGCCGCTGCTTTACGTTGTCGTAGTTCAGCATCCGCCGCTCGACGTTGACGAATGGACGCCGCTTCTCGTTGCCGTAGTTCAGGGTCTGCCGCTCGCTTCAAGCGTTTGCGCTCAGCGTCGCGTGCCCTTCACTGCGCAGCTTTGTCAGTGGACGTAGCGTTGCTGTTAGTTTGTGGGGTGGTGCTGATGCTTGCTTGCGCCAACCCACTAAAGGGCCATACGCACATTCGCGTTTGAACGCGTTTGAGTGCGTTGCGGAGTCCTTGCGGCCAGGCGCGGTCGCTTGCAGAGCGACGCGCGCCTTCCCGCAACGCTCGATAGCGCGACGCAAGCGAGTAGAGACTCGCACAACTTTCCGAAGCGTTGCGGTGCGTTCGGGTGCGTTCGACCAATCAGAAGCCCAAAGAGGAGAGGGGATGACGTGTTCGCTCGCCCCACCCGGCCGACTCGGCGAGACGTATCCGGTTCGCCGGCCGCAGTGCTTGCTTTTTCGTTTTGGGGAGCGGTGGGGACTGTATTTTCCAAGGCTGCGATGGTTCAAGCTTGACAAAACGCCGGGGAAGCCGGCGAGATTGTCCCAAGATCGAACACCGACGCCGTCGCCGTGCGCCGCCATGTTGCCTTGGATTTCGCTTACTATTGGTGAGCCACTAGCGACGATAGCGCGTTCTTATTGGCTCTTGACTGCGGTTGACTGCGTGTCAACGCAACTGTGCGTACAAGCTTGGCGCAAGCGGTCTTCGCAACGCAACACGTCCGCTTGCCGCTACGGAACGCACCGCGCTCAAACGCGAATGTGCGTATGGGCCTTAACTGACGGGACTGTTGCTTCCATCACACTTCATCGAAAGAACGGAGTGGAGTCAAAAGCGGTGAACTAAACACGCGCAGCGCGCTACCGCTGCTTATATTCACACTTGAAGGAGAGGAGACTAGAGGAGGAGAGTT
Source organism: Ixodes scapularis (assembly GCF_016920785.2). Taxonomy (NCBI): domain Eukaryota; kingdom Metazoa; phylum Arthropoda; class Arachnida; order Ixodida; family Ixodidae; genus Ixodes; species Ixodes scapularis. The sequence goes on along the minus strand of NW_024609868.1, from coordinate 164,589,738 downwards.
GCGCATGCGCGCGCGGTGTGAGTAGAAGCGAACGCACGCGAAGTGCACGCAGCTGGTAGAGAGAGAGAGCGGAGAGAGTAACGCGCAGCTGTTGGAGAGAGAGAAGGAGGAGAGTTGCGCATGCGTAGTGTGAGTGCGGACTACGACGCCGCGGGACATAGACCCGATCAAGAGATGCTCCGCATCTAAAAGAAAGCGGCGGAAGAGCAGACAAAGAAAGCAGACGATAGGTAAAGCAGGTTCCCTTTATCGCGAAAAATTGAAGTTACTCGGGCGCTTGTAAACTATGTTTGTTAAATTCATTAGTATATCTTGCCCTGGTACATGCAGCCGTCTTTCGTTCGGACAGTCGTGTTTTGGACTGGACTGGTTTTGTGAGACCGCGGCGTGATTCCTGCCGTGCTCTTTCCCTTCCCTCTTTAGGTCCACTTTCCCTCCTACGAGAGGAAATGAATCTTCTGGTACGCTTCCAATGACAAACCCCGGGAGCTAGAGAGGAGAAGTGTACTGTCCTAGTCAAAAGGAGAATCAGGGCGACGACTGCTGGAAATCGTTCATTCGATCCGTCTATGTATACAGTTTCGTCGTCAGGCCAGCTTGGCTCGCAATAACACACCAAGACAGTACAACATAAACATCTCCGTCACTGCGTCACATTGCATGATGACAGCAAACTGATACGTCACTAGATTACGAGGAATCGAGCGTCCGTTGCAGTGGCCCAACGTACGCGACAACGTTAAACCGATGCGCAGCGACGACGTTGTTTGCGCGTGACCTACCACACCCGGCACGAAAGATGGCTCTTCGAAGACGACTCGATATGAGCCGCATTCGAGGTTTCGATTCCCATCCTTTGAGTTGAAACCTTTATGCTAAATGCCGATGCATTTCGTCGCGAATTAGTGTAACGACAGCAGCGGTTTCGGAATCATTTTAGTTTTATACAACGCGCGATACCGGTGCTTTTTTGCAAAGTAATCTAAAAAAGAACTAGGTACAAAGCTTACAAGTGATGTTTTTCTATTTGTATATTCAGGCATCACCAGTGATATGGGCCTATCGGAACGACCAACTGGGACCACCGATGTCCGCCTCTCTGCCCGCCGTTTCGAAATGGCCCTAATGCACGCGACGTTTCCTTTTACTGGGTGTATCAGGGAGAGGCCAAGCTCTTTAAATCGACCGCAAAATTCGGTTTCTTAACCTATCGCGCTACGACTTCGTGGAGCGTTGCCCACAGATGATGCATTTTTTTCTTTTTGTAAAATTTCCAAAGAGCGAACTTACCTGAGGAAAAAGTAAAGAAAGGAAAAGGCTTAGTTCCTATGGAAACGCAGCGAAGCCAAAGGTCTTTGAACAGCGTGGCGCCGTTTCGCACGGGAGACAAGAGATGGCGCAAGTGGTCGCGATGCCAACTGCGCCCATACGCCACCACAGGGTTGGGCAGAAATACTCAAAAATGTATTTGGAAATACAAATACTGGGATACATTAAAATAGTGGCTAAAATACTGATACTGAACTATATCTATAAAAGTGTATCGCGATACGCATCGGAAATACATTTTAAATACAGGCAAAAAGTATCTGGACCAACAAATCCAGGACTACATTTTAGGGAAGGCAGAAATACAAATACAGAAATACTGATACTGCAATACATTTCTTTAAATTTGTTTGAGACGCCAAATCAGATGAAGCTTGAAGTTGGAAGTTTTTGATCCCGAAATTACCTTCCCGTAGGCTTGGCACTTCGCCTTGAAGGTAGTGATTTCGGACGACGATATGTCAGTCTCAATGGGCTCAAAAAAAAGTTCCATCAAGGACTAACCACGGTCCTTTCCTTGAGATCCTGTCTGTCTGACGAGGGATGCGAAAAGACCTCGACCTCTAAACAAATTCTGTCATCCTAAATCCCATCCAAACGTCACTTCGCCCCTATCCAATAAGAACGCCCTGTCAACAATGATCACATGACGTCACGATGGAATGAACAGGGATTCTTTATCTGTAGGTGTGGCCTTAGCATGAAACCTCACCACGCAGCTGTATGAAACGACAGTACGTGCTTTCGTTCTAGGATACCTCGTTGAAGATCGTGAAGGCAGTGCCCATTTGGAATTTTCGAGACTAGTGGACCCCCTGAAGCATCCTGGAACACATGTCTTATCTTTTGTTACGGTTGAAACAACGATACGGTGGCATCCCTGTTGTAAAGGTTTTTCCTGCCGACCCTCCGCCACCAACGCATGACTGCAGTTCCCAAGTTTCGCCTTCCATAATCCAAACAGAGACATCGTGGATTGCGACCTGATATTGTTCCGAACAGGTGCGAGCTCTCCGAGAAACAGCGCGTTCGAGACAAGTCGCAAGTGTATAAAGTCTGGATCGGCACAGCGAGGCCACGTCTTGCCTCCTTTCTGGGTTTTGAATCACCAGAGCAGCGGGTTACGTTTATGTCGGCTGATGACGTACCCTTGAGCCGTGAAATATTACGGGCGCAGAGGCAGACACATTTGAATATGTGTTGAACTTCACTGCGTGAGTCATCCTACTATTTCAAGTCAACCACCACCAGGCTCGTGCTGCAACCGAGTGTGACTCAGCTTTGCCGGCTGGGTGTACTGTGTACGCTAAGGCAAGAGAGACGGTTAGCAGCGGGCGTTGGATGCCAGCAAACAATGACTCAAGAAACCCCTACCTAAGGTCCTGCGGCACAAGACGCTCTGACTCCACTCCTGGAACGCCACCTGGTTAGAGTCCCCGACTACGCCACACTTCTCAGAAGAAAGAAGCGGACGCATAGAAAAATAGTTTGGAGAATCGGAAGGAACCTTGGTCAGCATGGTAACAACGCCCCAGCATCTCCTCGACCCTACACTCTAAGAAAAAAGGGTCAGTATAGTCCTCCCTAAAGGGAGGAACGCTCTTGACACATATGTTCCTTCAGAAAGGGAGAAACTTTCGTCCCTTAAGCAGGGGAGGAAAAGTTCCTCCGTCGACTGCATCTCATTATGGCGGCCACGAATCGAGCAAATCGAGCTCGGTAAGGCTTAACGAGAACACTAAGTCTATTGCACGAAGCGAGAGGAGCAGGAAATAAAAACGTAACACGAGCTTTCCGCGAACTGTATTTATTTCCGAAGTTTCTTTGCCCCTGCAGGTAAAGAAACTTACGTTTCGAAAGCATGCAGTCACTCAGTCTTCTCATCGTCAGCACTGCGATGTTCAACGGAGACAACCGGCACTCAGTTCGCGCACTTTATGTCCTACCTTTGCTATTCCTCGAGCCACAATTCCTTCGTCAACCGTAGCGTGAACCGCACATCACGGAGGAGTGAAAATCATTCGCCCGCAAAACCAAAAGCCGCTCTCAAAAAAAAGCGAATCCGAAGCAACCTCTTGGCTTATCTCAGCACGGTAACACGAAATTATGGCGTAGCTGGCGTAGCCGCGTAGCGTAAAAGGATGTTAAATCGCTTGCCACCAGATGGCAGGGTCAAGCAGAGTAATCGCACGTAGCTAGGCTAGGTGGCGCTAGGTACCGCCCAATTCATGTTTTACAAAAAAATATATTTATTTTCTTACGCCACAATTGCGTTTCCTTTTCTTCGGATCTCTAACACATGTAGACACGTTGCGCACACTACAAACATCAGGTCAACATATATTGAACGCATACACAGGCATCGCACATACAAACATCAATACAACAGCAAACTACCCCGATCACTACTAGCGAGCCCTGCGTTTCCGTCTTTTATAGTGGTCGTTTTGAACGTGCGGAATTTTTCGGTGACTCCCTAAGCAAAAAAAAATATTCCGAACATGTTAATTTTTTTCCAGCAATGTCATACATCTGAGGCTATTTTTAATGGCTCAGGGGATGAATCTCTTATTAAAAAGAAGACGCTCAATCATGCCATAATTATTTGAAAGCCAATAAATCGAGCCGCTCCAATGTGGTTCCAAGCCATGAGTTTGTTTTCCCGCATGGCCCTTCGTAGCCAGTATTCATATTGTAGTGTTCGTTTTTCTATTTGTGCTGTTCGCGCAAAGCTGCAATTGCCGTCTTGAATTAATCTCTGTAGAGCGGATATCCACTCAGCTGGAAGTGATGCTTCACGGGCACAGAAATCGCTTTTCGATCAACTTGAATGCAGTCAAAGCCGCGACTTCCGACAACCGTTAAGTGTACGGAGCTGCGCCGTTGCGAGCTCGAAAACTTCTAGCGCTCATCCCAGCGCGCCACTTAGAGGGCAGTTTCTACAGGAACCGTAATATATTTAAACAGTAAAATAAAGGATAGCGTTTTGTTTTTTTTCGATTTTGCCTGTCTTCTTTTTTTTTTATGCTAAACTTCCATTATAAATATACGTACTTTCCGTCATACTTTCGTAGTGTTGTCTTTTCCCCAGAGCGCAATCGCTCTCGGGGACCGACAGTCACATTGGCCACTGTACGATAGGAGCTTACCGTTCAGACCAGCGTTCCAACATGACTATCCACACGTCGATCGACTGCACCTAATCCCTCAAGTGGTTTTAAACTCTTTAATGTAAAGCGGAATGTCATCCTGCGACACTCCGGCCCCTCCGATAACGGCCCGACCAGTGGCATCAATGCCCGACAGTTTACGTCATCTCATCTTGTTGTTACACCACTGATACGCGAACACACGGTCACATCGGCGATAATTCCAGTCTTCTGTTCACAACCCACAACACTGCCATCACGATGTCGCCGACACGAAGAAATACAGAACCACGTTGACGATGTTGCTGACACGCAGAAGAATCACGTTGAACGCCGGTTGGCACTCGGCACGGGACAACGGAACCGAACTCAGCACGGAAGGCACCCAGGCAGCCGGCAGGAAAACCTGCCTTCCTTGGACGCAGTTCCCGCGATTTCCATAACGTCGAAAACGTCGACACAGTTCCTCGTGGTTTCGCTGCTGTAGTTCCGCGTGTGTCCCGCAAATTGGAGACGGCCGTCTTACCCAGTGTATGTAGCGCTGCTGGCACTGCTCCGGAACTTCGCTGTTTCTAGCGGCTTCGTTAGCTCATTTGATAAAATTAGTGGTAAAAAGGTCAATGCAACCGAAATGTTCTGCACGTTTGGACTAGAAGACGGAATTACAGGCGGCCTTCGCTGCCGCTGAAGCTCAATCAACTCAACATTAATTTATTAAACAACGTGCGCGATGTGCTCGAAAAACGAAACCGAAAGAAGATGGGTCGGGAGGGCGAAAGCTTTCTCCGGTCTGCCTGGAGGAGGAAAACGTCTCGGAGAATAATAAGGACTTTAATTTTCCTTTCATCGGTCTGGGTTTGTCTATGTGTGTTTTGGTAAACAAAAATAAAAAAAAAACTTTACAAAAAAAAAAAAAAAACACTTTCCTGGGGATCGAACCGTTGACCACTTACTTGGTCAGTAGCGCGATGTTCTACCCCTTCGCCAACTGAACAAGGAGGAACTCACCCTCCTCCTTTCATCTGAACTGCCGTTCCTCCCTTCTCTGGGCAACTTGTCCGCAACAAGGAGGAACAGTCGCTTTTGCTACCTTTCTCCTCCCTTTTTTCTTAGAGTGTAGTGCCCTTCAAAGAAAAAAAATGCCTTCGGATATTTTTTTGAAGGGGGGGGGGGGAGTATTTCTCAAGAAATGTAAGGAAATAAATTTCACCCTGATTGTATCGCGATACAAAAAGACATTCAAAATGTATTTCGATACAGAAATACAGATACTGGTGAAAACAATGCATCGCGATACAGAAATACAGATACGAAATATATTTCTGAAATACTATCGCGATACTGCCCAACCCTGCGGCGCCGAAAGCCGGCGTCTTTAGCAGACGATCTTTTCGACTCAAAAGCGGAGCGCGTTCCGCAGGCGGCGACAGTCACAGAAACAAAAACAAGCGCGGTAACAAGGAACTGCAAGGCAGACGACAACGGTACCCCGAAAAAAAGTCAAAATATCCTGACAAACCATTTTTCTAATCGATTATGTGTCCATACAATATGTTTTATCAGTAAGGATGATAAAATATATGCATTGGCAACTGATATCAAAAAAGCTTGCGCCGCTTTTGAGTCGAAAAAATCGTCTGCTAAAGACGCCGGCTTTCGGCGCCGTATGCTCGTTCATTGGCGCAGTTGGCGTCCCGACCGCCTGCGCCATCTCTTGTCTCCCGTGCGAACCGGGGCCGTATTGTTTGAAGACCTTTGGCTTCGCCGCATTTCCATAGGAGCTAAGCCTATTTCTTTCTTTACTTTTAGAGCGCAGCTCTTAGGGGCCCGTTTCCGGCTTGAGCGGCGTCGCCGTCGCCGTCGCCGTCGGCGTCGGCGTAACCGCGCGGTGCATCATGGGAAATGTCCCATAATGCACCGCGCGAGCCCCCCACCAAGGTCACGTGACCTCGTGGGGGGTCACGTGACTCCCCTGAGGTCACGTGGCCCCCTCCTCGAGGTCACGTGACCCCCCGATGACGTCATCGTCACTGATGACGTCACCGGCATCCACATCGTCATCGTCATCATCACTGATGACGTCACCGGCATCCACATCGTCATCGTCATCATCACTGATGACGTCACCGGCATCCACATCGTCATCGTCATCACTGATGACGTCACCGGCATCCGCATCGTCATCATCACTGATGACGTCACCGGCATCCACATCGTCATCGTCATCATCACTGATGACGTCACCGGCATCCACATCGTCATCGTCATCATCACTGATGACGTCACCGGCATCCGCATCGTCATCGTCATCATCACTGATGACGTCACCGGCATCCACATCGTCATCGTCATCATCACTGATAACGTCACCGGCATCCACATCGTCATCGTCATCATCACTGATGACGTCACCGGTATCCACATCGTCATCGTCATCATCACTGATGACGTCACCGACATCCGCATTGTCATCGTCATCATCACTGATGACGTCATCAGTGACGTCACTGATGTCGTCACCGGCATCCGCATCGTCATCGTCATCATCACTGATGACGTCATCAGCGACGTCACTGATGACGTCACCGACATTCGCATCGTCATCGTCATCATCACTGGTGAAGTCATCAGTGACGTCACTAATGACGTCATCGGTACCCGCATCGTCATCGTCACTGATGACGTCATCAGTGACGTCAGTGATGACATCATCGGCATTGGGGGTCACGTGACCCCCAAGGTAACGTGACCCCCCCCCCCCTGGTTAGTTTAACCCCCCCCAGTGCCCTTCCCTCCTCCTCCTCAAGAGCTGCGCTCTAATTCGGCGTTACAGGGAGTTGTAAGCGGCTTTCATTTTTTTCTCAGGTAATATCGCTCTTTGCAAATTTTACAAAAACAAAATGCACCATCTGTGGGCAACGCTGCACAAAGTCGTAGAGTGATAGGTTAAAAAAGCAAATTTTGCGGTCGATTTAAAGAGCATGACCACTTCTTGAAACACCCAGTAGATTATTATGCAAACTCTATGATGCCTGGAACTCGTCTCCGACTGGTGTGTTAGCGTCCTATGCTTCCCCTACATCAAAAGTGGCTCCGAAGTGGCATCAAATGACGTCACAGAAGCCGGTGTGTCATGCTGTCCCATTGCGCGATCCTGGCGGTCGGGTGTATAAACGCTGGCGAAAAGCACGAGCGAATACGAGTGTCGCTGTCGTCATGGGGTCCCAACGTCTGCCTGCTGAAGCTTCCGTAGACTGTCACACCAGAGAGCGACCTGCAGCAAAACAGGCGTCTGCTACATCCACCACCGCTGCTGGAACACCGCCAGGATCGCGACCGGCGACAGCATGACGCTTTTTTGACGTCACCGGGCGGAACTCGAGGGACCACTTTTTTCGACGCGGTAAACACACCAGTTGGAGACGCGTTTCAGACACCGTAGTTAACTCTAAGTCCGATACTCTACGTGTAACTTATTTACGACGCATTTCAGGCTAACCTGCTGCATCGGCGCTTGTCTTGCTACCCTATCGAGCCTGTAGATTGAGAAAAAAGCTCGTGTCATCCCGCAATCGGTACAATGAACAGGACATTTTTTTCAAGGGCAACTCCGGCCGAAACTTAAAATTAAATAAATTACTGGTATCGCTGTAGTGACACAAAATACTACCCCAGCCAAAAACTTACGTGGGGGGGGGGGGGGGGGGGGGGGGATGCCGCATTCTCAACTAATGCCGATAATAAGAATGCGACCCGCCCCGAGCCGCTGCTCCTTAGCGGGCGGCCAGCGGGTTGCCGATCGCTAAAGCAACATTGTGCCGTGACGTCAGTATCGTTCTCTTTTTTTTTTTCCTCCGGTCCGGGCGTTGAGCGGAGTGCGCTTCTTTGAGCCGCCACCACCGCTACTTCGGCTTGTGTTTGGCGTGTTTATCCGTTGCATTTTTCTGTAGCCCGTGTAGCTTCAGTGAGTAAGTGAGTGAGTGAGTGATCTATTTGCACTTAAGTTGGTGCGCACACGGCGGCGTGCCAGGCAAAGCAGATAGGCAAAATCCCTTACGCGTGTGCGTCTGCCAGCCTGCCGCCGTGCGCGTTGGGAGTTATAGTACTACCCCAGCTTTAGAACCGTTAAAATTCTGATGGCAGTGATGATGGAGGTGGTGGTGTTAACGATGATGTTGTTGATGACGGTAGCGATGGTGATGAATTATGATTCCAAAGCAAGAGAGGTGGGGAAGTGAAGATCATGATGATGGTAGCAGACGCGAAGGCATTCCTCTCGCAAGTACCTTGCAAAGTTCCCAGATTCATCGGGTGATGTGAGCAGAGGGTTACGAGAAGCTAATGGGATAATCAAATAAACAAAAGGTGGTATAGCCTTTTGTTTATTTGCTTGTGAGGACTACAAGACTCGTTTTAGCGAGCAACTCGGTGCGCCCAAGACTGTCCAGCTGTTCCTCGAAAGATGCCGAACACAACTTGTAGCGCTGTGGGCTACTCAAAGTACCCGCTGCGCAACCCGGAGGTGCTTTTTCACAAGTTTCCAATGGACCGGAAATTGGAGAAGGTGTGGGTGAACGCTGTTCGACGAGTGGACTTTGGACTTCGGCTTTTGCGCGCCCGAGGAAAGAAGAACGAAAAAAATGAAAGCCGTTTACAACTCCCTGTAACGCCGAATTAGAGCGCAGCTCTTGAGGAGGAGGAGGAAAGGGTAGTGAGGGTCACGTGTTCTCGGAGGGGGGGGTCACGTTACCTGGAGTAGGGGTCACCTGACCCCTACTCCAGGTCACGTGTCTCCCAGAAAAAATTTTCCGCTAGGTTTAGCGGAGAAATTTTTCCGCTAGATTTAGCGGGGAAATTTTTCCGCTAGATTTAGCGGGGAAATTTACCCATAATGCACCGGGCAGTTACGCCGACGGCGACGGCGACGGCGTCGCCGCTCAAGACGGAAACGTGCGCCTAAGAGCTGCGCTCTAAAAAAGTGTAAGCCGTTTACAACTCCCTGTAACGCCGAATTAGAGGAGGGAAGGGTACTGGGGGGGGGGGTGGGTCAAGCGACCTCGGAGGGGGGTCACGTGACCTTGGGGGGTCACGTCACCTTGGGGGTTCACGTGACGGGGCGGTCACGTGACCTGGGTTCACCTGACATTGACGATGCCGATGACGTCATCAGTGACTTCACTGATGACGTCATCAGTGACAATGACGATGCGGATACCGATGACGTCATAAGTGACGTCACTGATGACGTCACCGGCATTCTCATCATCATCACCGATAACGTCATCAGTGACGTCCCTGATGACGTCACCAGTGATGATGACGATGACGATGCGGACGCCGGTGACGTCATCAGTGACGTCACTGATGACGTCATCGGGGTCACGTTACCTCGGGGGAAGGGGTCACGTGACCTGGGGGTCACGTGACCCCGTGGGGCCTCGCGCGGTGCATTATGGGACATTTCCCATAATGCACCGCGCGGTTACGACGACGGCGACGGCGACGCCGCTCAAGTCGGAAACGGGCCCCTAAGAGCTGCGCTCTAAAACAGACGTGTACAGCATAGCACACGTGTGTTCGGGCACCGCGGCCCACGCCGGAGAGCCTCAAAGCTTCGTGTCTGGGACACACCCGCAGCGCGAAAGCGAGAGGGCCCCCAGTACAGTACGTCACTGGTCAGGGCGGCGTAGAGCAACGCCGCTCCATCCGCGGAGCCACGAAAAAAATCAGGTCTAGCGACGAGTACGGAAGGCCGCACGCACGACGACAGCCACCGAGTATGGCACCGAACGAGTTCAGTCGTTTTCCAGTCGCTAGCTTTTGGGAATACAAGCGACGAGTACGGCATAGCGCACGCACGACGACAGCCGCCGAGTACGGCACCGAACGAGTTCAGTCGTTTTCCAGTCGCTAGCTTTTGGGAATACAAGCGACGAGTACGGCATAGCGCACGCACGGCGGCGGCCGCCGAGTACGGCACCGAACGAGTTCACTCGTTTTCCAGTCGCTAGCTTTTGGGAATACAAGCGACGAGTACGGCATAGCGCACGCACGACGACAGCCACCGAGTATGGCACCGAACGAGTTCAGTCGTTTTCCAGTCGCTAGCTTTTGGGAATACAAGCGACGAGTACGGCATAGCGCACGCACGACGACAGCCGCCGAGTACGGCACCGAACGAGTTCAGTCGTTTTCCAGTCGCTAGCTTTTGGGAATACAAGCGACGAGTACGGCATAGCGCACGCACGACGACAGCCGCCGAGTACGGCACCGAACGAGTTCAGTCGTTTTCCAGTCGCTAGCTTTTGGGAATACAAGCGACGAGTACGGCATAGCGCACGCACGACGACAGCCGCCGAGTACGGCACCGAACGACTCCACTCGTTTTCCAGTCGCTAGCTTTTGGGAATACAAGCGACGAGTACGGCATAGCGCACGCACGACGACAGCCGCCGAGTACGGCACCGAACGAGTTCAGTCGTTTTCCAGTCGCTAGCTTTTGGGAATACAAGCGACGAGTACGGCATAGCGCACGCACGACGACAGCCGCCGAGTACGGCACCGAACGAGTTCAGTCGTTTTCCAGTCGCTAGCTTTTGGGAATACAAGCGACGAGTACGGCATAGCGCACGCACGGCGGCGGCCGCCGAGTACGGCACCGAACGAGTTCATTCGTTTTCCAGTCGCTAGCTTTTGGGAATATAAGCGACGAGTACGGCATAGCGCACGCACGGCGGCGGCCGCTGAGTACTGCATCGAACGGGTTCACTCGTTTTGAAGTCGCTAGCTTTTGGGTATACGTACTAACTCTCACTACCTATGCAGGATAACTACCACCTTGTGGTAGGGTTGCCTTGCTGCATGCCCATCCGGGAGGAACAACACGAAGCCGGGGTTTCCATAACGAGAAACTACATTTATTAGAGTAACAGGAATGGATCGTTAGTATCAACGTAAAACATTGACGGAGCGTCCGAACTGCACGCCTCCGTGACCACGGTCCGTCTCCTATAGGCGAGATAGCAGCCCCGGTATCCAGAAGCGCGGCAAAAGGAAAACCGAGCAAAGTGATCGTCATGCGTGGCTCGATCATTTCACTCTTAGGCTGAATTCGACATACCGATGGAACAAATGACGCTGCGCGCGTGATCCTGGCTGTGATAGTGGCCATCGGCGGCTCTGCAGTGGGGCTCATTGCAGCCGGCCGTAATAGTTTCCCGATGGGGATGCCACGTGACCTTCCGAATTTTCACGGCCCATAGGCGCGCGAGGGTTGACCGGATTTCCACAACCTATACAGAAATAAAAGAAAATAAGCTGACGTTTTATCTTGAGACGGATAGCGCAACGGAGGTAGGTGCCGCTCGGTCTGCGTACTCGTTGAACGAGAACAATCCTGACGTCACGTTCACATAGCGGCTGATTTCCAGTGTTGCCGGGTCCTCGAGCGGCTAATTTCGGTTTTGTTGACCGCGCCCCAAACAAAACTTTTAGGCGTCGATATCTTTAAAACTACGCACAATAACGAGAAAAAAAATTTACACCTTCCAATTCAGGGATGCTGACTGCGCTAAAAAGAGTCAAAATCCCAAAATCGAAAGTATGGATCGGAGTTGCCTTAGTTCTAATCCTCAACTCAAAAGCGAATTGAGAAATCGCGTCGTAGGTGATATGCTCGGGCACCGGTGCGATGACCCCAAGCTTCCACGCACACGGAGTGTCATACTTGTCTGTGACTCTGTAGTAGATGTGGCGGTGATAAACCTGGACGTCCTATCAAAAAGGGTGGCTTTTCCACCGAAAATGCGCGTTGCGGAGGGCGTAACGAAGGCGGAAATGCCGTTTACGAAAAGTCCCTAATGGTGTCTTCACGCACCGGAGGCCTGAGGTGCGAAGAGTTTCATACATCTTGCCATCGTGGTTGGCGTCGTGGATGCGAACTCACAACTTCCACGAATGCTTAGTAATCGAGAAAGTGGACAAGGCGAGACACTAGATGTTCGGTCAAGTAAGTGGGCAAACTGACCAGCAACTAATCACAACGCGGCTGGTCAGTGTGGGCGCGACACTTGTCAAAAGCAGACTTGTACGCTACTGACTACCTGTTATCAAATTACTTGTAATCGATTACCTTTTTAGAGCGCAGCTCTTAGGCGCCCGTTTCAGGGTTGAGTGGTGTCAGCGTCGCCGTCGCCATCCGCGTGGTCGTCGGCGTTGGCGTAGGCGTAACCGCGCGTTGCAATATGGGACGTTTCCCCGCTAAAACTAGCGGGGACATTTTCCCACTAGGGGAAATTTTTCTGCTAAATTTAGAGGGGAAATATTTCCGCTAGATATAGCGGCAACCTTTCCCGCTAAATTTAGTGGAAACATTTCCCTGCTAAATTTAGCGGGGAAATCGACGTCGCCTAACCTCAACACCAATTCAGTTTCCCACCTAAATTTAGCGGGGAAAATTACACCACGACTTGTTGTCACGTCATTCATGAACAAATTCAGCGGAAGGAGGAGAGGACGGGGAAAGGAGGACGAGGAGGAGCGGAGGAGGAAAGGAAAGATGAGGAGGAGGACAGGGGAAGAGGAGAAGGGGCATATCCTCCCTTCAGTACCCTCCTCTCCTCCTCCTCAAGAGGTGCGCTCTAGTTTCGCATTACAGAGCTTTGTAAACGTCTCGCACTTTCAGTAATTTTTCAGTCGTTCGAATACATTTTTGGGAAGTAATCACAAAAGTAATCTGATTACATCTGAAAGTATTAAAATTACATGTATCTCTTACTACTTTTTGTTCCCTTTCTAATGGCGCCATTTATACCTGTTTCCCACCTAGAAATCTTAAAACCACTCCTCCGACACAGGAGGGTGGTTTACCGACATTAGTGGATCAAGAAAATAAGCAGTTTATATTTTGATCCTTCTAATGCAATTATAGATAGCACAAAAGAAACCATTGTTAAACCGGAAAAAGAAGCGGTCTTTTTTAAACTCTGAAGTTATCTGAAAAGTTATGGTCCCTTTTCTTTCCAGGGAATGGCATATTACTCTTCTCCTCAAACAGTCGAGTAATCTAATGGAATACCTTTAAATATGTGCAATTTTAATTGCAATCGATTTCATTTTTCGAGCATCGTGTACAAAACTGGATGGTCGCGAGCCACGGAACCCAGCCTTTCCCTCCACGCTTGCCACTGTAATGGAGTGTGGCCTTGCCACGGCAACGCCCCTAGGCAGAGTCAGGGACGAGGCAAGCGGAGGCACAGGTTTTCCCGATGAGGCGGGGAAGGAGGCCGGCAATGTTGATGTTCAGCGATGAGCTGAGAGGGGCCGCATGCGGACAAGCGAGGCAACAAGTTTTGGCAAAACAGAACTTTCGCTTCGTGTTCGGCTGGAGAAGTAGCGATGTTACAGAGAAATCGAACGCGGTGGAAGTTTGTAAAACCCTCCGACATTACGCGAGGCCACTGCAGGCTGCCAAAGTGGGATTTTCTATAACGCGAACGTAATGCTTGAAAACACCTGTTTTGAAGTCATCGATAGCATCAATCATCGACTGCAAAGACACTTTGCTTTTCCTTCAGGGTAAAGAGCACTTTCATCGCTTCGCTGGAGGAGCACACCGCAGTAGATTGAGCATTCGTTAGGCACAATACGTCACTCCCATTCAGTGCCTCAGTTGAAAGGGTGTTCATCGGGGCAGTCAACATTTTCACGAAGAAACGAGATAAGATGTCTAAAGAGACGTTTGTAAGCCAGCTGTTACTCAATATACTCAAAGTCAATAAAGGTGTACTGTCGGCAACAATAAACGCTCGAATAACTATTTTTTTCCTTTTTGTGTCTTACTCAAGGAGAGCAATGTTGGAAGTAGCGCCAAAAAAAGAACAGATTACTTTTTGGTGTAACGCTCACTTATTTTCACGGAAGGGTTATGGTAACGGTAATTATTTATAATTAAGCCTCGAGCAATTCTAAATGTAATTCCATACTTTCTTCTACCTTAGGCGTCATTTTTCAACAAAAAAAAAAAACCATCATGGGATGACCATACTAATTATAATATATAAATTATGTAGTATAGTCGGTACATGTATATCGTCATAAACGCACCTAGTTACGCAGAGCAAAGTTTAATTTATATACTGCATTACTCTATTCACATTTAAATTATGGGCATCTCGTATGGAAACCACAACCTATACCAACCTCCAGAAAATATTTATGTTGCAAAAAAGATATTAAAAGCGTATGTAATGTTGACATTGAATATCTAGTTAGTGATCGATGTGGTCGACTTGGTGTAATAAAATATTTTGATTTATACAAATATACGTTTATGCCGAAAATATATTAGAGAAAATAATCTACCCCTGCGTCACCTCAAAAACAGCGAACCAAAAACAAAAAGTATATACATATCCAACACGAAGTAACGAACCCTGGGAAGTACCCTTTTCCACAACTAATTATGGCAATCAAACTATGGCATATACTTTACCAACTACCCTTAATCAGCTGGCTAGGCAAGATATAGATATCAGCAGTACATCGGTAAGCCTTTCGACGGGAATATTTTATTTCAAACCTTGTTATCAACAATAAACGCTGTTGTGTTGAGCTTAGCTAGAATGCACTGTATGTCCTAGGAGTGTGTGTGTTGATTCAATGTGTTTTGCTTTGTAAAGAACTGTTTCTTTTGTAAGATGATTTTTTACTCATGTTATGAATTCGTAAAATTGCATTGTATAATTCCTTTGGTGCTTGCTTTACGACCGCTTGTTTGAGGTAGCTAGAGGCCACTGAAGCTGATTTACAGCGTTTTTTCCCTAGTCACCTTTCAACTTTTTGCTGGAAAAATAAAGGAATTATTATTATTTTTGCACGTGTATTTGAAACCACGCCTGATAACCCCAGCTATCAAATTTTTTTTTTTCAAGAGTGTTGCTTTGTTTGCCATTAATGTCATTCTTCAACATTGGTTTTTGAATGGCTCAAAAAATTAATCACTTATAGACGGTGGCAGGCTAAGGAATAAGTGGACGGTCCGCCTCCAGCACGCGCCTGCTGCTGCCTTACACCGGGCTTCGGCCGCGCGCGCCCAAGTGTTACCGAAGACAGAAAGCTCGGAATGGAAGCGGAACGCTCACTGGAGCTCAGCCTGTCACCGGCTATAGTAAAAAAAACATTGGCGCTGTAATTAGGTATTTTAGCAAAACGTTACCGGTGTTCAGCGTACCTCACCCCCGAAGCCTTTGAAGCATGCTTTTAAAGGGGTTACGACAGGCAAAAAATAAATTATGAGATAACTATACTGCTAGGACCCATTGTATGTTCCTAAAATCCTTCTAATTTAAAAAAAAATGACGCGATAGTTTCGTTGATAAATAGATTGGTATGCTTGACCCTGGAATCCACCCCATTCGAAAAGGCCACCATGGGTCGCGGGATGGTGACGTCGCCTGCCTACCGCGCAGCGTCCACTTCTACGCACTCACTAACTTGACGCTCTTGGCGTTACGATTTTCAGTTTTCTCGCTTAACTTCCGCGTTTCAAGCATGCGGTCCGTTCGATTATGTCAATGTCATTGCTCGCTTCGTCGAAGTCTTTGACACTGATAGCAGTACCGATGACAGTGATTGTTTCCAAGAGGTGTTGGACGCTGCCCATTTTGACTGCGACCCGCTGGCGACCAGCTCCAGCGACGCCGATTCACAAACGAACTCGTCGTGGTCGCCGTCGCCCTTGACAATTATTTTCCAGGTGCACGCAAGGTCAAAGGACCAAGGACGAGAGCGAGAACAGCGCTTGAGGTGAAACAGCTAGTGAAAAGGTGGTAACGGCCATAATGAGGTAGTAACTACTGCAATTATTTTCGTTTCACCCTTTGTCTAACAATGTAGCATACGGACACATTATTCTGCTTGAGCAATAATCTGGCCTCTGCACCCTCCACCAGTGGTCGGCATGAGCGTCTTGTCACCTGTGGCCTTGTCGTCGGTCCTTCTGTCCGTTGGCAGCAGGGCTTCGGGGATGCCCATGTAGTGGGGCAAGTTGCAGTCGTACCAGACGAGCAGTTCCTCCTCCGGCTGAATTGTCTGGAAAAAAAGGGCCGCATTTAGAAAGAAAGCCGTTTCGAGGGTCTTCTGAAAGGCGTTCATGCAGTTTCAAGCAGAATGCTGATTCTTCCATTTCTACAAGCAGTGACAGAAAATCAGGGCTTTGACTGTGTGTCACAGCTCCCCTTCATGAGAGTTCTTATCGGCCGCAATCTGCGCAGGAAGAAGCTTGGGACCCGCGTCACTTTTCTAAAACTGTCAGTGATATCATAACTTGCACCAAACTTTAAAGAACACATGCAAAAGAAAAAAATATTTTTTTTAAAAGGATAGATGGAAAAAGAATATTATAAAACGAATTTACAACGAAGAAAAAAGTTACAGCTATATTTACGGCGCAAAACGAATATGTAGCTGGCGCCCGCGGGTGCTGCTGCTGGTCACGTGGTAGGCCTGTGCGCCGCCGCGTTGCGTCGCCGCCGCCGCACGCTGAGCGTTGTACGACGCCACTTCAAACCGTTTCTCCACGCCGCCGTCGCCGCCGCCGCACAAGTTCGTCTGCTTTGGGACGCCGCCGCCGTCAACTGACCGGCGCACTGGTCTATCACGTCTGCTTGCGCTTTTAGATGCGGAGCATCTCTTGCTCGGGCTGTGTCCTGCGGCGTCGTAGTCCGCACTCACACTACGCATGCGCAACTCTCCTCGCTGCGCGTGCGTTCTCTCTCTCTCCAACAGCTGCGCGAAGTGCACGCAGCTACCAGCTGCGTGCACTTCGCGTGCGTTCGCTTCTACTCACACCGCGCGCGCAGGCGCAACTCTCCTCCTCTAGTTTCTTCTCCTTCAAGTTTGAATATGAGCACCAGTAGCGCGCTGCGCGCGTTCAAGGGGAAAAAGTGGCCGAGTGGGCTAACGCGTCTCAGCTCGGAGCCTGGAGCGAAAGCTTGCGCTGTGAACCTCCTGGGTTCGAGTCCCCGCCACCCCCGCCCGTTTCGATCTGGATGAGTTTCGTACCGGCACGCGTTCGTGTGATGACTACTGCGTGATGCACGTTAAGAATCCCAGGTTAGCGGTTGTACTGCACTGGCTAAATTTCTCATCTGCAGCTGAGAGACCGATTACCGTTGAGGCGCATCTCCATCAAGGCTGTATAAACATAAAGAGCAAACCAATCCTGCGCGCGTTCAGTTCACCCGCTGTTGACTCCACTTCACTCCGTTCTTCCGATGAAGTGTGATGGAACGATGCTCCGCATCACCCCATGGTTCCCCTTGGGAAGATGGTGTATTTTTTTTTTTTTCATGAGTGTCCTTTGCGCTCTAAAAGTTACTTATTAATGACAGTTTTTTCTTATGCTTCAAACAAAGAAGAATAAGTTACTTTTAGAGGCCATAGGAAGCTTCCGAAAGAGCGCAAGCACCATGTGACAAATATGTACCAGTCACGTGATAAATAAGGGCCACTTTTCCGCGGCACCCGCGGGCGCCAGCTACACATTCGTATCGCGCCGTAAATATAGTTCTAAAAATGTTTCTTTTTCGTTGTAAATTCATTTTATGACTTTCTTTTCCCAACCAGGATGCTTAAAAAAATGTCTTTTTTTTCCTTCGCATGCATCCTTTAAAGGGTAACTGCAAAGAAAAAAAAAGATTTTTTTTTTAAACAGCCTAATTGGGACAAGCATGTCAAAAAACGATTTTTCCGCGAGAAAAAAAAATTTTTACAGCAATATTTATTGCGTGGGACTGATTTTAGTTTGCGGCTAGTTTGCCCGTTTTAAATCGCGCGCCACGGAGTTGGGATTCCGTGACGTTATTCCCATTAGGTTCTCATTGGCTAAGAGTTTGATTGACAGCTTAGATCTTGGTTGTTAAACCTTTGTTATTTGTTGCAATTTCCTTTTGAGCGGCATATTTTTACGTTTAAAGAATAACCCGTGTGATGAGAGTTATTATTCTTTACAAAAGGTTTACAAGACGGGAAATTTCCGTTTGGATTCATACCATAACAAACAAAAGCTTCGCCATTCTTTCATGGCCGCCGAGGTCTCTGCTCTCGCCTGTCTCGCCTACCTCGACTAATCGTTTCGGCGAAGTGATCAGTGTTTTGTGCTGACCCAGGTGCTTGAGTGAGACTTCTTGAAGTGAAGTAGTGTGTGTTTAGCAGCTGTCGCAGGTGTTAGTGATAGGAAGCGACGCGGGGTTTTGGCTTTCATAGCGCAGTTCATTCGTTTTCCTCTTTGCTTGCTTAGCGTGCTTTTTTTCGTGTTTGTTTTGCTTGTTTGCGCGTGCAAATGCTGACTTTTCGGAGATGTCAGATGAATGATCCCGACAGTGAGCCTTCCAGCAGCCATGTCGCCCCGAAAGGAATGCTATTTGGCTGGAGGCAATCGGGCGGTCGCGTAGCGACAAACGTGTCCTGTTACGTTCTCGTCATATCGCTCCGGAGGCCATCGAGATTCGCACCGGGTGCACCTAACGTCTACAACTAGACACACAAAATAAAAAAGCACCATGTTCACTACGTAAAAAGTGGTCTCAGTTCATGCATCTGTAGACAGGTACGAAAATATTGCCCAAATTTATTCACACCGCACGACGAGCGCAACACGTCGCTGTGCAAACGCAGTCCAACAACACGAAGCATAAAAATGGCAGATTTAGGAGAACAACTCGGAGTCCATTGTTCAATTACAACGACGCAATTTATTTGAAAACGCCCGCAGCTTTTTAGTCACGGTATGCGTCCGGAATCTTCCACATTCTGAAACAGAACGAAGGAAGATTTACTTTTAAAAACGCTCGCTGCGTCCTCCCGGCCAGTTTTACTGGATCAGCTGACGACGACGGGACTTGACCCGTTGTACGTCAACCCCGCATAACACACATAGCACCGCATTGCACACACCACGAACGTTTCAGCTCTGTCGCATCGCCGTGTTGCACCAAACAGAACGAGATCGCCGAAACCAACGCAGCGCTGTCGTGAACCTTGGCTTGTGGTTGCGCACTCGTGGATTCTGTAACTCCCTTCGCTTTCAAAGCACGCACGACGATTACGAACGATACTTTCCGTCTTCCGGGAACATCAGAGGGGCACTTCTCCGGTCACGTCTTCGCAACATGTGCTTGCAAACCGCGTTTTGGAGTTGAACGGTTGAACAACTCCGTTGTTCAACTCCAAAACAATACCGCGGCCCGGCGTAGTTGCCAGATCTTGCCGGAAGTCGAGACGCTGCGTTGTTCAACTCCGCAACGCAAGGAGAGTGAGGGGCGGGGCGTACTCCTCTTCCGCGGGGGTCGAAAGAGCGGGAGTTTCAAATGTGGAGAGGTTCTGACTCCGACTAAACTACGTCCTGTGGCGTAAATATTGATAAAAAAAAAAATCATTTTTTTCGCGGAACATTTGTTTTGTGACATGCTTGTCCCAATTAGGCTGTTTAAAAATATTTTTTTTTTCTTTGCAGTTACCTTTTAAGAGAAACGCTTTGCGGGAGTGGAGCCAACTGTATTTTTCTGGGCAGAACGCAAGGGCGTAAGTGAGCTGGTGCATATTAAACATTTGAGTGAAAAACCCGAGACTGAGGTAATGACAGACGACGACAAGGAAGAGAAGAACGTCTCAAACACAGCCTAGCTGTGTTTGAAAAGTTTTCCTTCTCTTCCTTGTCGCCGTCTGTCTTTACCTCAATCTCGGGTTTTTCACCAAAAATGTATTTTTGTATTTGACACGCAAAACAGTTACAACATGCCTCTACATAGAAAATACAAATCCTTGGTAAGTGCCTAGTAGGGATGCCGCGAGCATATTTCGAACCGAAGTTTTGATGATCGAATCAAGCGGTTCGAAAGGCTAGGAAGATTTCGAATTTTCGAACTTTCTATATCGTAAAATTCGACGTAGGTCGAATTTTCGAACATGTTACACTAAGAAGTCCGACGCTTTTCAAAATTTTGAACTTTGCACGTTCAGAAATGCAATGTTTTGCGAACCTTCGACCTTATTACGCTAAGATATTAGATCTTTGTGAACCTTCGAATTTATTACGCTTCAAAAATCGACGCTTGTCGGACTTCCGATCTTGATAGACCAAAAAATCGATGATTTTCGAACTTTCCAACTTCTTGCACTCAAAATTTCCAAGTTTTTCGAACTTTAGAATTTTTTTAAACTAAGGAATTCGATAATTTTCGAACTTCTGAACTTATTTATTAAGAGAATTTAAAAAGTTTCGAACTTTCGATTCCTGAAAATTCAAAAGTTCGTCGAACTTCGAAAAACTGCCGGATGGTTTCATTTGAATTCAAGCAGTGAGGTACATTCGTTTTTTGTTTTGTTTTTTTTCTCGCATTTTTACATGCGGTACCGCATTTCTTGCGAAAGACAATGGCGTTCATTTCAATGTTCTGGCATGCTTAGTTTTAAAGAAATAAATTCTCGAAGGAACGAGGAAGGACGACGGGTGTTCGACGATTGTCGTTTGTGCCATATTTAAAGCGCATTATAGCCGAAGCTGTTTATGGTAGAGATGTTAAACTTCTTCTAAGAATGATCTATGTATTGCCTAGGTAAGTGTCGTATTAAGATATGATTACTGTTATTCAAGATGAGTTTCGAAGAAATTTCCAAACATGAATAAACGGGCAATTATGCCCTACACTTGGTAATTTTTTTTCGTCTGAATTGTTTCAGGTCTCGCATTTAAATTAACACCACAGACAGTACATATTATTGCCATGTGCAGAACACAAAATAATGTATTTATTGTTCGTTTTTTCACGTTGAAAAATAAATTAACTCACGAAGGAAGATTTCTAATACTGTTCGAGTTCAGCACGTCATTAAAAAAAAAAAAAAACATTTTGATTTTTTTTTTTCTGGTTTGCGTTTTCGGACATGTTTGTTTTAGCCTGTACACAATTTGCAAAGAGAAATTGTTTCGAAGTTCTGAAGCTCTGAATATGCAAGAATACAACACTTCCGGTGGGTTCTTGATGGTTTTCTTTTCTCTAGCTTTTTATCCCGCATTTATTGTTGTGTTTATTATTATTATTATTATTTCTTTACCAATGGCAGAGTTATTGAGGTCGAAAAGACATGCTTTGAACTTCCTAACCACTAAGTATGTGACAAGTAGTGCCTCCTGACAACGAGTTTCCGACAATGACTATCTACGCGGTCTTTTATGCAATGAAGAGCGACAGTAGCTAAATACATGCATAAATAATTTCAGATTAAAATAAGCTCGACCACATCCCCTTCCCCTGTATTGTTTTCTTTAACAGTCCAAAATATCTGGGAGGGGGGCGGGGGCTGGCACCCCCCCCCCCCACCCCATCCCTCTTAACCCTCGTTTTTCCTCTTCCGACGCCACTGGTATGGTAGAACGCTCCTCGACCTCTAGTTATGTCGGCTTTTGCGCCTTTTACTCAGCGTTTCCTCCGTCCCGGAAAATAAATCTCCAGAACAATTACAAACAAAACGTACTATATGCCAGCGTCACTCGGGCGGCGTTCGATCGGATTACTACCAGCGTGCAAGGGGGTGGAGAGGTAGTTTGCAAGAACGCTTCAAGTTTTTTCTGAGCCTCAACCTCCTGCAAGCCCCTGACCGTTTCGAACTGGATGAGTATCGTAAAACAGTGCGTTAGTTTGATCACTACTGTGTGATGCACGTTAAAGACCTACCCCCCCCCCCCCTCCCCGGGGATCGGCGGTCACAATTACTGATATATGGTCACACGTCACTCTGCACTGGCAATTCCAGCACATCCGGGACACTCGTCAACTCATTTAATTGCCTGACCAACTTCGCGGAGTCTCATATCACATCCGAACTTTCCTAAACCTGATTTCGTGAAAACCAACGAGGCGTGAAAACGTTATTTGAAGCTGAAACTGTGGAGGAACATGAAAACCGGACTTCGAACTTTGAAAGCTTGGACTTGAACGTAATGCGAAATCTTCGAAGCTGTTTTCGAATTTATCCCTAAAAGAGAATCGAAACCTTCGAACTTTATGTACAAATAAATTCGAAATCTTCGAATTTTTGAACTTCATATCCCAAGAAATTCTAATTTTTCGAATCTCTCGAATTTCAAGTTAGTCAAGCTCGAAATCTTCGAATTTTCCTAACCTCAAGTAAAAAAAAAATCCGTAATATTCGAACCCGAACTTTTAGAAACCGTGAAAGCTTCGATTTTTAGCATTCGAAGCTCCACGATGTTCAAAAGTTGCGAATTTTTTTATTCGAACTTCGGTCGGTGCGAAAATATTGAAATCTTTCGATTTTGAACCTCAGTTTGGTTCGAAAATAACGAGACCTTTCGAATTTGAACCTAGAGTGGTTCGCGACATCCCTAGTGTCTAGTAAGATTCTATTTGATCTTTAGGCGCATGTCGCGAAATTACTGTAGATTACGAGGAGTTAGTTTATAAGCTCTGAGCTGGCGCCCCATGACATCCCAGATGTGCTCAATAGGATTGGTATTTTACACGGGAGGGGGCCAGGACTTCAACTGGAATTCATCATGATGCTCTTCAATCTACTGTAGCACAATCCTTGTCTTGTGGCATGAAACGGTGTCATGTTAGAAGATTCCTGTTCCAGTGAGTAAAACCATTAAGCCACAAATAGTTGTGACTGGTCATGAGCGGCCTTGATATCACAATCTGCCCTTTGTCAAACTTGGCTTAAATCAGCAGCCTTTCCCATTACCAGCTCACATAGACAACAAAATGATCCCTTTTTCTCCTCGGTAGCCATAATCTACCATCTGCACCAGAAGATGGTAGATAACGCCGAACGCGGATATGGTGCGTCAGGTAGGAGCACTCATTCCCAGAATGTAGGGTTGGTCATAATATTTCAGCTTATCAGCGCATAGTTTACGTAAAACGATAGTACAGTGATACGAACGATGAATAACTAGGTACCATTTTGCCCCTTCCGTTGAAAGGTAAGACAATCACGGTGTACCAATTATTTGTACCTAGAAAACTGTGGCTAGATGAAACATAATTGCACTTGTCATAAATATGCACACTCTCTTGACATGGCATTGACTCAATCTCAGAATGCGGAAGAAAACATATGCGTTCCTTGCGGGCTTTTTTTGTCGCGGTGCTGTCTTGCCATATGCTCTTCTGTCGTTCTGGTGTATTGACGCAGTGCTGTTTTGTCGAGTGCAATTTTGACGCCGTGCTGCTTTGACTCGCACTGTTTCGACCATGCGGTTTTGTCGTGTGCTTTCTCGGCATGTACTCTTCGGTCGCGCTCCCGTTCTGGCCAAACCACAGAGATACCCCTTTTTCGTTCGAAAAGACACCAAAACAATATTCATATCGAACAAACCGATTACAAGGTGTTACGAGGCGGATGTTTCCAAAGCTACTAAGAAATCTCACAAATCCCAAAATACGCCATTGGTCTTATAAAATTAAACAAATTCGAGAAAGAAAATATGACGTAAAGGCGGTTTAACGTTTTGTCGTAGTGAAGATTTTGCTTGGAATATATATGTTTCACAGGCTTTTGAGACATTCCCCTTCTTTCTTCACGATGTGAAATGAAATCACCCTTCTAGTATTGTCATGCCTCAGCACAGATTCTCGAATTCGTTTTGGAGTAACTCGCCTCCAAAGAAAACCAGCTTATTCATCATATCAAATGACTTCATCAAATATATGATTAATTAAAGCAGATAACAAGGTAGCCCGCCTCTTATCCAAAAAGCTACAAGTAGTCTTTAAACAGTGAATTTATTATCTTTCCTTATGGAATCAAAACATCACGCTGCGACGGAAACCATCAGACGCAAATGGATCATGTCTAAAAGCACTCTAAGGCACATGATACGTTTCTCATACTCGTCTTCGGCGTCAACATCTCTCGGCGTCAGCGCGCCCCAGGCGAGGAAAAACTGGCTAAGCCCATGGGGCTGCGCGCCACCACGTGTCGGTCGGGTGTCGCGCAGTGTCGCCAGATTCACTTGGCCTAAGACATCTGAAACTGGCGAAAACCACCCGGTTATAGTGTACTAATACTGAACACAGACGGTTAGTTAGAAATTATAAAACGTTTTTATTTAACATTAAAAAAATTAAATAAAAAACTTACAGGCTGAACATATTATGATACTTGCTTCATCGGCCACACGCACACTGACTCGAATGTTCCACAAGTCGCTGCCAACTGTACTTCTCTGCCCGGTACTTTTGTGTGTGTCCCCATCGCAAGCCACTTCCGGCACGCACGGAAGCTTGCCAACCTGTGCGAACCAGTCAACTCACCATATTCCCACCTAACAGTAAGCTGTACCAAAAGCATCAGAACAGCTTCGTCGAGTGCGCAGAGCAAGTGGTGTATTCATTTCCCCTTTCGTGCGGGAAAATGTACATAGGGCAAACTGGACGATGCCTTAATGATAGGCTCTGTAAACACAAAAACAATAGCACAAGAGTTAACTCTGGCCATCTGGGCATACACTGCCATGATTGTGGGTGCGAGGCTCACTTGCCATCCTGTACAATTTTTGTTAGGAACAGTAACCAATTAACTAGAGAAATTATTGCAGCCAAAAGCATCGCCAGGAATTATAAAAACTGTATCAGTAGATTATCTTTAAACCTGGCAGAAAAAGAGAAAAAAAATTAGGTGTATAAAAACAAGTTGCCAGTCAGTGCGGTTCGTTTGAATTTTGCTTGCTTTTTCGTGTGCAAGGAGTGAGTGTACGTTTGCAGTAGTGCGCTGTAGTGTGTGTTAATAGGGAGTTTTAGTAGATCGTTCCGATACCTCCGATAGCCCCGATAAAAATACTATGCATGCGCAAGGGAGGCGGTGGCGGAGTATCGGGATATCTTTATCGGAGTCATGGGAACGATCTACTAAAACTCTCTAATATGAGCAACCAACTCGCCCAAGCTGCTATGTTAACACTTCCGGCATTTGCGCTGAGATCTGGCCTGGGCGCTGAGTCGCTGAGTGTATGCACCAACCAACGTTACTAAAATGCATCAGTTGTGAAACCCCCGCAGAGGGGGGAAGGGGGGGGGGGTGTTACCCCCCTCACTCCTTTCAGTTCGCCTCCCGTCGTTTCGAGCGCCATCTAGATTTTTGTTACAAGGCTGAGTGTTCTATAGATTACCGTGAAACGCCATCCAGACACTGTGCTTCGAGACGTACGCATTTCATAGAATGTGCTGTAGCTAACAGAGCAGCCGCCCCCCAAAAAATTATGGAGCGTCGAACGACGGGAGGCGAGCCCTGGGAGGAGAGGGAACATTGCTCGTGCAAGCAGTGTCTTTGGACAATTCCGTGACTGAGCGAATATTGTATCAATTCAACTGTCCTGCGTCATGCCACAGCGCTGGCGCTACCTGCGCACTTGCAGTCTGAGCTGTGGGCGGAACTCACCTTCCGAGCGGTGTATCGCTGTGTTGCTTTGGAACAAACGAGACTAAAACCTGCCTTCTCGTCAAAACGCCGCGGCTGGGGCTGCACCAGAAGTGCAGGGAAATATGTCAAGATCAGTTTCAACATGATTTCTGCCTGCCCCCTTCTTTTGTGAACGTGGATAGATGCCATGAAATGGGAAAAGCAGACGTTGTCGTACTTCGATTGGTTGTGCGAGAAGCACTTCGGGTTGATTTCACGAAGACTTATGGGCGTCAGGTTTATTTTTTTTTTATTCCAAAATGAATTTAAGAAAACCGCCAAGCTGTCCGGACTACCCGCGGACCACGTTCAGTGCGTCTTCACGTTCAAACGGCCGTCTGTTCGTTCAAACTGTCGTCTGCTCTTTCAAACTCGTCTGCTTGTTGAAACTGTCGTCTGCTCGTTCAAGTGTCAATTGCCCGTAGACCTCACGTTGGTGCGGTAATTGCAAAAAGAAGTAAGTGCAGGATTCAAAATATTTTAATATTTTCAGGTTGGGTTGGTTAAGTATGGGCTCGGTGTAAATAGAACATACCAGGGGATGTTGATCATTGTTAGCGGTGGCTAACACCGACGGCGAAAAAAGCGGTCTCGAGAAGTTCAGCGGGAAGCGCAGGTCCTCCGGTGTCGGTTAGACCTGGCAGCCCTAGCGATTCTCTTCATGTTTCCCCGGCATATCATGTTGCGGGGCCGCTTTGTTTGCGGTGTTCGCGACGAGCGTCTGCAGCAACGTATCTTCACGGAGCCGGGACTGGCGTTTCAGAAAGCGTACAACATGGCGGCCCGCACGGAAAGCGCCGCATTCCAGCGGCAGTACCTCAGGATAACAAAGACCGAATTAAACAGATTGTCCAAGGTGCATACAAAGAAGAGCACACCTTAACTGAAAGACAAATTAACAGCTCAGTGTTGCTTCCGTTGCCTCGGGATATACATTCTGCGTCAGGCTGCCGATTAATGAACGTGCTCAGTTGGTTTTGTAACAAACCAGGACATATTGAAAAATCATGTTTGAAGAGAGCGCAGAGTATTAGAGCATGCGCTTGACACACAGTCTGAGACAAGACACACTTGAGTCTGAATCAGAAAACGAACCGACACTGAACACGCAGGAGCCTCAACGTTGTGCCGGCAGTGATGAAGTTGCCCGAATTTCTAGTGAGATAGTGAATTTAGGGCCGTTGTCTTGAATTCGAAGTTGATTTGGGGTGGCGCACAACATCACCAACGCAGCGACATTTCTTTAACTCTTGCCGTCATGCTCACTAAAGCTTATCAAGGAACAGGCCGGTCTTCGCACCAGGTCTGGTGAACGTCTGAGAATCCTGGGCTATCTGCATGTGCTGTAAAGACAAGTCTAAAGACCTCGTTCTGCCGTCAAGGGTTACTGAAGGAAATGGCTGCACCTTGCTGGGAAGCAACTGGTTTTTCAAACTCAAGATTCGAGTCAGTGGAATCCATCAGGTGTATAAAAACACCGAAGTGCAGGAGATCCTTAAACCTCAGGCGAGGCCTTTGACCCAACTATTGTTGGGTATGGCGGCCCACTTTGTAGCTCAAGGTGAACATCGTTAATGTATGCAATCATTTAAGATACTGTGTATGCTTTTTTATGTCATTGTTTTCTTCATCAAAACTATTCCGTTGCCAGTACAGCATTGTCCTGTCATGTTTGTCCTTCGTCGTCCGTATTTTCTGAGCTGTTTTCCCCATCATGTGAACATAGCCCCGAACTTGAACCACGTCCGTCATGTACCGCATGCCCTTCGCTCGGTTGTAGTGGTTGAACTTTTGGACTTTGAGCGGCAAAGCATCCTTGAACTGATGCAGCACTCGGAGCGGGCCACTCCCGTCCTGGTCGTCCCAAAGAAAGATGGTTCTTCAACGCCTCGCGGCCGCTACCGCAGTGCAGTGAACGCGGCAGCAAAACATGGTGCCGCGTTCACAGGAAGGAACCCACTTCCTTCAACAACTAAAGCTTTGTCGAATTTGTGGGGAGGCACTGCGTTTTGGACACTGGACTATGAGCTGGCGTAGCGGCAATTGCGCGTAACTGAGGCTGTGGCAGAGGTATACATTTCATTCATTCATTCATTTTATTCGCTCCTGCATGTTGAAATATAGTCGCTGGAGGCATGGACAAAAAGCCGACAGTTGTCAGCTTGACGAGGTCCACGCCAGCCTACTTCATTCGCAGACGGCAGAAATAAAATGCAAAATGCAGAAACATTCAAGAAAATTACAATAGTTCATTTCAAGATAGAAAGTAAGCTATATATCCTGAAATTTACATGCCAAAAATCTTCACAGAAACATTCATTTTTAAGAATGATAGGTTAAATGTTCGATGATGATGTTATATAGAAATAATTGGCTCAATAAAAAAGGAAGATGGTGTTTCAGCATTTGAGTTTCATATGTATGGTAGTTTCCAAATTTCCTCATGACGAACGTTGTAAAATTTAACGTTTCTAATTAATCTTTATGTGTTACTAATATAAGACAGTTTTTGTTTAATACTTAATATATACAGTGGAAGAAGATTGTAGTCATTTGTCCCTCTTGTTCCCCCTCTCCAGGGATTATTTTCGTCAAGATTGTAGTCGTATAGCTGCTTTAAAGAAATAACTTTTAAAAATTTAAGCAATAATTTTGTGTGGATTGATTGTGGCACATTAGCTCTAGCTTGAAATCGCTTATTTTGAATAATTGTCAAATTTATCAAGTTAGTTACAGTAGATGGGCCCAGAACCAAGTGACAGTAATTCAAATGTGACATAAGTAACAAATTGTAAATAAGTAGCTCAATTTCGATCGATAAACTAGAACGGAAACTGTTAAGAATATCGACACCCGTACAAATCTTGTTTATTATAATTTGAGGTTGTTCGTCCCCTGACATGTGCTCATTAACCATTATACCTATTTTATTACATTTCCTGGGACTTCACTACTAAACACTAATTCTGATTGAAATACTCAAGCGAGTAGGACCCAGATGCTGGATAATAATTACGCGGCAAGGGGAAGTGCGCCGCCACATCAGCCACTTTGGAGATGGAAGTCCGTCGCTGCAAGTTAATCCAGAGGGGATCTCGCCTTCTCCTGTGTGAGACAAGGACGCCCAAGCGGATCCCTGATGATACAAGATGCGGCAGCTGCCCAAACAGAAGAGCCTTTAATCACATAAGATGTGGAGACTGCTTGGAACACGCACCAGTACCCGTCTTCGGAAGCCACCCCAGCGCTACGGGGCCTCTGTCTAGTTGGGGAGAGGTCTCTTGTTCGTCAGAGCGAGAGACCTCTTTTAGAGCGCACGCTTCAGAGCGTGCGCTCTAAAAGCGGCGACTCATGACAATAATGGCTCACGGACACAGACGCGAAAGTGGCCGTTGCGTTAGGGGCGTATGGAAATCTACGAGCGGCATTTGTGTAGTGCGTGGATCACTGACGGCTTTTTTACCTAGACGTCGCGGCTCCCGGGTTTATAGGCGAGTTCGCCGAAAGCCAAACCGTCGAAGGGCAACTTGTCGAAGGGCAACTCGTCGAAGGGCAATTCGACGAATAGGCCAACTCGTAATAGGGCAACTTGTCTAAGGGCAGTTCTTCGAAGAGGCCTTTTCCTCGGCACTTTTCTTAACGTGTTTTCAGTCTGCATATTAAAACGGAACCACATACTAGTGCTCCGCCATTTTTCGCACGAAGTATCGTTGATTTTTTGTTCTGCGTACGTTGCGAATTGCGGAGTGTGCGAGGCCTGCTGTGTCTTCCGATACGTTTCATATTTCTTTCTTTAAAAGCACGATGTTTTATGCGATACATCAGACTTTGCATTAAGTTTCCGAGCGAGAAAATGACGACACTTCTCTGTCGCTTGTTAAACACGACTTTTGTTTGGGCTAGTTGGTTCTTACTAGACATGATTAAAATAGCGCAAACTTGACAAGGACAACAAAGAAGGCACACGTACAACAGGACTGGCGCTTACTTCCAACTAAGATTATTTCATCATCAACCAAGCAATATATACCATCGCCAGCGAACATAAAAAAAAAATAGTTAAACATTAAGATTATATGCATATCACACGCCTTTCTTCAGATAAAACCATCAAGAAAAAATAATTTTTTGTCAATGAGACACACCGACGGCAAGCTGACGCACTTGTCTCCACTTGTCTCCCGCAAAAAACAGCGGGAGACAAGTGCGGGGGGGAGGGGGGGGGGGTGTCTTTAACGTGCATCACGCAGCAGTGATCACACTAACGCACTGTTTTACGATACTCACCCCGTTCGAAACGGTCAGGGGCGGGCATGCGGTTGAGGCTCAGAAAAACCTTGAAGCGATCTGGCAAACTACTTCCCCACCCCCTTGCACGCTGGTAGTAATCCGATTGAACGCCGCCCGAGTGACTGTGGCATATAGTACGTTTCGTTTTTAATTGTTCTGGAGGTTTATTTTCCGGGGCGGAGGAAACGCTGAGCAAATGGCACAGAAGCCGTCACAACTCGAGGTCGAGGAGCGTTCCACCATATCAGTGGCGTCGGAAGAGGAAAAACGAGGGTAAAGGAGGGGAGGAGAGGAGGGCCCCCCACCCCTCTCCTTCCTTTTTTTTTTTTCCCAGATATTTCGGACTGCTAAAGAAAACAATACGGGGAAAGAGGGTGTGGTCCAGCTTATTTTAATCTGAAATTATTTATGCATATGTATAGCTACTGTCGCTCTTCACTGCATAAAAAATCACGTAGATGGTCATTGCCGCAAACTCGTTGTCAGGAGGCACTACTTGTCACATGCTTAGTGGTTCGGAAGTTCAAAGCCATGTCTGTTCGACCTCAATAAAGCTGCCATTGGTAAAAAATAGTAATAAGAAACATAGCAATAAATGAAAGATAAAAAGCTGGAGAAAAGAAAACTATCAAGAACCCACCGAAAGTGCTGTATGCTTGCATATTCAGAGCCTCAGAATTTGGAAAGAAGTTTCTCTTACCAAAATGTGTACAGGCTAATTTGGAAACAAACATGTCCCAAAAACGTAAACCGAAAAAATAATTAAATTTTTTTTTTTTAATGACGTGCTCAACTTTCACAATATTAGAAATCTTCCCCCCATGAGTTAATTTATTTCTCCAACGTGAAAAAAACCAATAAATACATTATTTTGTGTTCTGCATATGGCAAGGCTATGTACCGTCTATGGTGTTAATTTAAATGCGATACCTCAAACAATTTAGACGAAAACAAATTACCAAGTGTAGGGCATAATTGCCCGTTTATACATGATTGCAAATTTCTTCGAAACTCATCTTGAATAACAATAATCATATCTTAAGACAACACTTACCTAGGCTATACATAGATAAGTCTTAAGAAGTTTAACATCTCACCATAAACTTTAGAGGCTTTAGCGCTCAAATATGGCAAAAACGACAATCGTCAAAACAACGTCGTCCTTCCTCGCCCCTTCAAGAATTTATTTCTTTAAAACTAAGCATGCCAGAACATTGAAATGAACGGCATTGTCTATTGCAAGGAACGCGGTACCGCATGTAAAATTCGAAAAAAAAAATTTACGAATGTACTTCACTGCTTGAATTCCAATGAAACCGCCCGCCGGTCTTTCGAAGTTCGACGAACTTCAAACTTTTAGGGTAAAAGTTTGAAAGTCGTCGATCTTTTGAATTTTCAGGATTCGAAAGTTCGAAACGTTTCGATTCTCTTAATAAATAAGTTCGAAAGTTCCAAAATTATTGAATTCCTTACGTAAGAAATTCGAAAGTCCGAAAAACTTCGAAAGTTTTAGTGCAAGAAAGTCGAAAGTTCGAAAATCATCGATTTTTGGTCTATCAAGTTCAAAAGGTCGACAAGCATCGAATGTTGCAGCGTAATAAATTCGAATGTTTGAAAACAATCGAATTTTCTGGCGTAATAAGTTCGAAGGTTCGAAAAACATTGGATTTCTGAACGCGGAAAGTTCGAAATTTCGAAAAGCGTCGAACTTCTTAGTTTAACAAGTTCGACAATTCGACTTCCGTTGATTTTTACGATATAGAAAATTTGCAAATTCGAAATATTCCGATTCTTTCAAACCACTTGATTCGATTATCGAAAATTCGGTTCGAAAAAAGTTCGCGGCATCCCTAATGTGCTTATTGGCATTAACCTCCATAGGGCAGAGAGCTTCAGCTGCTGGATGCCTCCTCGGCCCTTCGTTAATGACTCATAGGTCATTATAGAACGGAATGACTAAATAGAAGACTGGGCGACTTATGTGTAATGTCAAGTTAAAAAGTACATAATATTCACTCGTGATGCCGGAATAGGTGCTTGTACTCGGCCACGCTAGGAGCCTAGCGAGCATCAACTGGTAGGAGGTTCCACAATCAGTGTGCTTAAAGGAACAGAGAGGAGGCGCTAATGGTGCTCGCAAAACGCTAGTCGAGTTTCGAGAGGTAAAACCTGGACTTCCGGATGCAGCCGTCAGAGATTGAAGACATTAACGAGGTACTTGCACCCAAGTACTCTCCTTGAGAAGAGTCGACGCTGGTCGAGTCTAGATCACCAAAGACAGGGGTGTCCAGCCTGAGAGCCAGATCGGGCCTTCGGAGACGTTCCGGCCAGACCGCAGTTGGCCACGGTCTTTCCAGTGACGCCCGGCCAGCAGCCCCTTCTTACAAACGCAAAAAATAAGTGCGCTAAAAAAAAGCATCAAACGGCGCTGCGACGTGCGTTAAAAGCGCAAATGAAGATATCAAAGAATGAGAAAAAACTGAATTAACACGCTGGAGTCCTCACCATATTGTTTAGTGTACATTGTGATCTCCAGCATTTCTCTGTAAGTACGATGAAATTTCTTTGCAGTTGCATTCGCCCTTTTTTGTTTGGCGAAAAAATTAGTGGCGCTATCTATTGTGTAGCGCCGGCACACTTCCGGTTCACGTATATTTCTCAATTTTGTAGACTTCTTTAGTTTATAATAAGAGTGAATTAAGAGAGCCAAAGATACAAGTAGGCATTTTTTAAAGATAACGTGTATATTTGGTTTCTCAAATACTGCAAAACCCGCCGCCTAGTTCAAAACTGGAAGTGGTGGAGGGTTGTGTGCACACTGGTGCCACCACGTTTCAAACCACGCGAGAAAGAGCGAATTTTGTGCGGCATGCCTTGCGGTATGTATCATAACTCTCGCATATTGTCATCATCAAATTCGGATTAACCCTTATCATAAGTCTTCCGACCTCTTTGAATATGCGGAATTTTCTACGCGCTTTTGTTTGCGCCTGGTAAGTTCCCTGGATGAGAATTATTTTGTGATGTCATATTACATTTGAAATAGAGTTATGAATTCATCTAGGCTTACATTTCTTTTTGCATTTCCGCTCTAGATTACAGTTTTTGTATGTATAGTCTTATTTATTTAGTATTTCCTCATCTATATTGTCTTAACTATTTTCCGGTTTTCGAAACCGCGACAAGTATGCAATCCGGTCCCTTACTCAAAACGCTTAGTTCTAAGAGACTGTAAACGTATATCGATGGGTACCTTGCCACCCTGGCCGTCACGCATCCAAAGCGCTGTCGTAGTGGCATTTCTTTGAATCGAATCAAACCTCTTGTGTTGGTCAGCCTGGCGGGGGCTCCACATAGATGAACAGTATTCCAGAACTGGCAGTACAATAGCACTGTAAAGCATGCAGAATGCAAGTTGAGGCATCCCTCTCGATGTCGTTGTTACGAGTCTTTTCAATCTGTTGGCTCTTTTACAGGCCTAATCCACATACAACTGGCCACTCCAAGTAGCTTTGTGGCAATGACCACCTGTATCCGAATCTCATGGACACTGTATGCAAAGTATGCAAAGTCGTCCAGTTTTAATGCGAAAGCATTAACTGAGGGTCTCATGGAGCGAGCCGACGTCATCAGCTTTGAAACCATGCAAAATGACACCTTAATGAAACCGGGCGCATAGCTAGCCAACGGCACCTTTTACACTTCGGTCTCATTGGCTGGCGCGCGTCGACGAGGCTCCCATTGGCCGCTCCGCGTCAATTTGTGTGGTGTCATTCTGACTGTGTTATCACACTATTTGTTATCACTGATCACCGCGTTCGCTTGCCTCTTATCGGTTGTACGGCACGTGGCAATATATACGGCGAATGGAATAAATTAAGGGGTTCCTTCTGCTGGGGAACTACGTTGCTGCCTGTTCATTCCTCGCGCCGCAAGGCACACGACAGTTTGACCGATCGCTCACCCGATGGCGCTGCGTGTTCGCGAGGCAGCGGCTCCACCGTTCCACCGCCGAGGTCAGCGCGTTGTACGCCGCAGATTAAAAAAGGGAGCGAAGAGCGGCGTGCGTGCTTTCGCATTCACAACTCATAAAAAGTGCTTAGATGTACCTGGAGCCTTTTTGATCTCGACTTATTCTGACGAACACAGACTTGCTGGAGGCACTCAGAAATCAGGGGCTCTAATCTACGTGGCGGGACCAAGCGGGACGGGGGGACAGGGACTTCGCCGCCTGCTGTGACTGGCCAGCTCTGCACCGCTGGCCAATCGCACCAGGCGGCGAAATCCCGCTCCCTTGGTCCCGCTTCGTCCCGCTGTGCAGATTAGGGCCCAAGGCAGAGGTCGGACTGCTGGACCTCCCGGTCTTTGGCGGAATGAACGGTTGGTTCTGCATAGTACATGGTCATCAGCATAACTAAGGATGATAGATTCAATGCCGCACGATGGAGCTCAGGGCTCGTCAAGCTTCGTATTGAAGCTTTTCACCTTCGGCTCCACCATATCTTAAAAACTAATATCATATAAATATTATTAATTTTATTATTATTATTATTATTATTTTGATAATAATAATTATTATTGTTACCATTTGTTTTTATCTTCTTTCTGGTTTTATCGATTTCCGGTTTCATTTGACTGTGATATACATGTATTGTGCAATGTTACCTCTTGCGTGCTTCGGAATTTCATAACGAAATTTTTGAGAAGTTTTATATTTTTGATGACTTTTTTGTGAGATTTTTTATCTGACGTATTTTTTTTTCGTTTTGTTGCTTTTGCAGTAAGTTGTTTGTTTCTGCACATATGGATTTGATTCAATGCTCACCGATTACGCAGCAAGAGATGCTGTCTGGCGTTTGTTTCTTTTTCCTCAGGTAAATATATTTAAATGACATGTTTCTTTTTTTATTGTCTTGCGATTTGTTTTTGCACATTCTTTGCGTATGTCTTTTACTTTCCTACGCCTTTGCCGCGCCTAGTCCTACACGCCGCTTTTGGGTTTTGACTTATCCCCATTCTTCTGTAATTATATGAAATATACTCTGCAATAAAATTATTATTATTATTATTATTATTATTATTATTATTATTATTATTACTATTATTATTATTAAAATTTGCTTGCCCTTTCATGTTAAAAAATGCTTGTTCATGCGCTAGCATACAGTGTTCGGATGTACGGGGTGACCGTGTTTGCACATAGTTCGGGGCAGTGGCACTCGAAAGTGGATAGTGTTTTGAAATCGTTTTAGAAAAGTGTTGCTTACTAGTCAGTTTTTGCAGAGAGTACAAATATTTTCCGTGACCTGAAAATGCCCGATTTCTATTCAGTGCTCAAGCAAACTGACACTTCCATATTTTTGGACTGATAACTTTAAGCTTACAAAAAAAGCAATCCCGCGCCCTCAGGAAATCCGAGCGTTCTGAAACGCCACGTTATTTCACTAGGTACAGGAGAAGAACACCAGCTTATTATGTGCCAGATGTTTCCAATAGCCTCCCTGGCTCCGTCTTTTTTTTTTCGCATGATTCCAAGACAGAAGTTAAAAAATTGCTCCGTTCAGTTATGTCGGACTCGGCGTAGTTTTCTTTCTGTGTTCGAGTGTGTTCTATGATAAATTTTTATAAAATATAATTATGAAAATTTTCTAATTTATAGTTTCGAACCTGTGTACGTGTGTGCGTGTGCGTGCGTGTGTGTGCGTGTGTGTGCGTGTGTGTGCGTGTGTGTGTGTGTGTGGGTGGGTGTGTGGGTAGGTTGGTGGGTGAGTGGGTATGAATATGGGAATGTAAGGGGATGTTCCCCGAAGTGTCTAGGTTGTTACTCCGTCCAACGATTTCCCAAGTCCCCGTCCCACAAGCCACTGTAGGCTTTGACGGACCGGTAACACCTGTATTTTGGGTGTTCAACAAAATAATAATATTCTTACTATTATTATCATCATCACCACAGAACCTTGTGGCACTCCCGCTTCCAGTTTGTGCTACAGGTCAAATGCACCATGGTAGCTGACTCGCATCTAATTTAGAGTTTATCCGAGGATACCGAAGCTCGAGAGCTTGTCGGGGATACAAGTCTGATTCATACTGTCGATGACACTCGAAACTTTAATAGAGAGTATATCGGCTCGTTTGGAGCTGTCAAGAGCACTGCTCAGGTCATGGCGCGGAAAAGAAAGCAAAGTTGCACAACTCCGCCCGTTCCTATAACCGTGCTGGGCACTACAGATAAGAATGTTAATTTCAAGGTGCTCGGAGATATTACTACAAAGAAGGGCTTGAAATATTTTTCAGAGAACGCTGGCAAGGCTATTTGGGCGGTAACTTTCAAGAGTGTTCTGTGGTTGCCACGATCGTTTATAGACGTGGGAATCATATGCGCTAGTTTCCAAACATCAGGAATGAGTGCGCTGAAAAAGGAGAAGTTGCACAGGTCTGCCAGTGGGGACGAGAGGGTTGCAGCACTGGCTTTCAGCAGGGATAGAATAACAGCATCAGGACCAGGTGAAGCACTAAGCTTTAGCTTGGAGACGGCAGAAAAAACATCCTCAGCGATTATGGATGGGGGAACAAGCACAGGGCTGGTTTCTACGCAGTTGTGCTGTTCAGCGGCAGGACCGTCAAGTTTCTAAAAATGGGTATCATATCACTCAAGTTCTGACCAAATGAGACCGCGACCACCTGAGCATTATCAATTTACGCACCACCTATCTGGAATTTGGTATCAGACTACTTCGCAACGAACCGTAGAACTGGCAAAAACATCTGGGGCAAGTTCATCCCTTACCTGCCATGTCTAAAATGTATTTCCGATAAGAAATTTCTATATATCTTTTCGTTTGTCTTAGGAGCTTTTTATAATCTGTCCAGTGAGCAGCCTCCTATACCTTCAATGTCATTAAAAAAAAAAAAAACGCCTGGTCTTGCTCAATATTTGCTTAATGGCTGCACATATATGCACGGTTTGTACTTCTTGTTTTCGAGGTGATTTTTGTGTAGGTAGAGTCTCTGCATGCAACCCAATGTAACGACCGACATGTTGGATATTGCGACGCACCGACCGCGAGGTTGCTCGTGCATCACGGAGTGAGGCAGGAGCTACGATGAAAGAGCGGTGCGACACGCGCATGGAACGAATACGACGAGCAGCATCAGCAGCTATGGCTCGGCGCTCCTTGGAGTGGCCCTCATCTTCAGTTCGAAAACGGAGGCGTGTTCGACGCTGATAGATTTGGACCGTGTTTCGGCAGAGAGCAAGGTCTAGAGCATGGCCCAGACCGTTGGCACGCATGTGAGTGGGAAACCGAATGACCTACTTACTGCATCCCGTTGCTGTTGTTACTGCAAGCTCGCTGTTCTACAGGGTTTTCAGAATTGACATGCTATCCTGGTCAAATTTATATTTATCTCAACTTAAAGTCGTGCTCTTACTCAGTGCCAGCCTTTGCAGGTCTCCTACTTCTTACGGACCCAGTCAATGCAGAATTATGTTATTTTATTTCAGCTGTAGTATTGGCCTTCAAAGACAAGCCTGTTTGCTCCTCTCTGACTTTAGAAACTTCATGTTCAATTGCAGTTGCGTATCCAGATATTCTTTTCCGGGTAAAGGGGGGTGCTAAACCTTTTTCGGAGGGGCGGAGGTTTCAACCCTCAAGCCCTCCTTTTGACAGCACCATTGGCCAGCCACTGAATAAGAACGAGATTGACCTTGAATTATGTTGAGTGGAGAAGCCACCCGTTCATCCTTGTTAGCTGAACTCCCGTATCGTCCAAATATCATCCCATACTTTTATGACTCAATGTTGAATGTTTAGCACAAAGTTCAGTATTTTTGATAGGAGGATATGCCCTCACAAACGTTCGCGCACGGTGAAATGGCAACAAACAAATAAACAACATTTGAGGGGAAAAGATCTAAAAAATGACAGCCGTTTACAACTCCGTGTAACGCCGAATTAGAGCGCAGTTTTTGAGGAGGAGGAGGGGAAGGATAGCGAGGGGAGGGTATATCCTTCCTTTCTCTTCCTCACTTCCCCATCCTGTCTGCTACTCCTCCCTCCGAGCGGCGTCGCCACATGACCTCACGGGGGTCACTTGACGTCACCGGGGTCACGTGACCTCACGGGGGGTCACGTGACGATGACGTCATCAGTGACGATGACGATGCGGGTGCCGATGGCGTTATCAGTGACGTCACTGATGACGTCATCAGTGACGTCACGAGTCCCATAATGCACCGCGCGGCGACGGCGACGCCGCTCAAACCGGAAACGGGCGCCTAAGAGCTGCGCTCTAAAAAGAGAACGACAATAATAAATTAAACTCTTTTCCTTAAACTCTCTTATCCCGATTTCTACAAATTACCCTTCGACAGGTTGCCCCATTCGATAAAATACCCTCTACGGAAACTGGCCTATGACGGCTGGGCCTATACGATAGTTTGGTCTTCGACGTATTAACTTTCGACGTGTTGGCCAGATTCCGCGCCTCCCATGGCCAACCACCCTCTCCTGCCAAAATTAGGAGAGCGTGTCGAGTCAGTAACGGCCCGTTTGTGACGTGCTTGAAACACGGCCAATCAGGGACCCGAAATTTCCCCTTTGGGTTCACTCCGTGAGGAAACCCCAATAGCCTCAGGGGCAGTGAACTGGAGAAGCCTCAGCGAGCTGCTTGTCAGCGCGGCTAGTGGTTAAAATGGGCAGCTTTAGAAAGTCCAGACGACTGAACGACCGGGCACGAGCGCTGAGACGAGGAGACGGGTACTTGTCCTTGTCCACTCCTTCGTGTTCATCCTCTGTGTTTGTGCACTCAAGTTTGCTCAGTGTTCGCATATATTGTGTTTATTATAAAATAATATAAATATCAAAAGGGGGTGCAAGACGCCCAGTGCGTCACCCGTGGAGGGCCGTCGTCTTGCAGAGATGGGGGTAAAGAGGGGGGGGGGGTATATAAATTAGGAAAGGATGATGGGGATGTAGCATTATTATATACAGAAGTCCCTTATGCGCTGGAACGATAAGCAGTATCCCCCGTCGATCCAAACCCCGGCACGAGCACGCGTTCCTCGGAAGGGCACTCCCGAACCCTTCCACGGGACCCGAGGGAGAGGAGCTCGGTTCCAATGATTACGGCCGCAGTCCGTTTCAAAGTCGCGCCTGTATAAAATGGCACCATTTGTCCAACTTGATTGCCCGTGTCCCTGAGCGGCCGGTGTAGACCTCGGCGCGGCCCGCGAGACGCGGTCATCTCAAGCGTCCCATGTGGGTGGGTCTCAAACAACAGACGGCCCTCTGAGCGCCCGAAAGTCACACTGAAGTCGAGCCCAAGTCCCCGCGTTTCATATTTATCCTTGTGGACGCAGCTTCTCATTTTCAAAAAATTGGTTCTCTGAATGCCCATAGACTCCGAGCTTCAGCCCTAGTCGCTCTATTCAGTGACAGCTGAAAGAAGGTGTTTGGCTCTGCAGCCAATCAGAATGCTCCATGAGAAGTGAGCACACAATAAGCTGTCGGGGTCTTTTGAGACCTCATTAAAATATTGCGGTTTTCTTCCAAAAATAGATGATAGCTTACTTGCCTCGCGTTTTAAAAGCAACATGAGTTGCCTAAGGTTAACTGCAAACTTGTCAATGCGACTTACCACAGTCAAGTTAGCTCCGATTATGGTGGGCGGGGGAGGAGTGACGATTGCACGCCCAGCGAGAGTTGTCCTCCGATTCCGGTGCGTAAAGTATTCTCGAAAAGCAGATGGCAGCGCCACCACTTCTCGCCGCACTGTGTCCACCTAAAATTTGTCTGTATCCGCAATGGCCAGTTGCTCTCGCGCTTTCACTTTCGACCGCACACTGTGCCTACCCTCGCCGATGCCGCGTTTCAGCCATTGTCAGCGGTGTCCGCTCCTTCGCGAAGCTTTCTCAGCTGACACTGCTGGTGTTTCTTTTTTTTTTTTTTTTTTTTTTTGTAAGTACTACATTCGACGCGCGGGAAACAGAGGACCGCTCTCGCCAAACGTAGTTTGGACGTATGACACACCCTCATGGCTCTGTAGAAGAGCTTCCCGTCTGCGTGCAGCATCTCGAGGTTCTGCTCCTGTTCGTGCCTGGCGCACTGCACATACGTCATCCAGGAGGGCAGCAGCGGCTCGCCTCCGTCCAGGTAGAACTGCACGCGCCCGCCATCGCCAATTGCCTGGGGCAGGAACAACGGTCGCGGTCAGTCACAGTAAAGCCTGGAACACATGTGAGCAAAAACCGCATCCCATCATGCCGTCAGGCAGCGTAACCATAGCAACCGTCGCACGGTTGCTACGGTTACGCGACCGAGGCACGGCATTGGGCCACATCAAAGAGTCGGCGCGACGCGACGCGATTCTTGCTCACAAGTGTTTCACGCTAAACACCTACGATCAGGCAATTCCACAAAACAATTTTTCACTTCCGGTAAGCCACAATCCGCCATGTTGGTCAACATTTCTCCATTAGATTGCTTCCAGAAAGACATTACTTTATTTTGGGTCACATAATGGCCCTAGACGTGCTCCTCTGATAAGTGGACCAGAGCCAGCCGATCGACGCGAGCCGCCGAGGCCAGCCACACCAGCCAGTGTGGAGGAGGGGGTTGGGGTAGTGGGGAGATCGGATGGGCTGAGAGGCAAACAGATAGGAGATGCTCAACGTTCACGTAGGGGCAGGGGCAATTATGGCAGGAGGGTTGATGAATGTGCGAAGCTACTTGGCTCTCAGTATGTGTGTTTGTGAGGTTGTAAGCTGGGGGGTGCGATGTAGGTAGTGTCTGCGTTGAGTGTCGGAGGTGGAGGTAGTGCAGTTTCAAGGTCTTCGTGCAAAAATGTGCGTCATCCGC
Organism: Ixodes scapularis; assembly: GCF_016920785.2. Lineage (NCBI taxonomy): Eukaryota > Metazoa > Arthropoda > Arachnida > Ixodida > Ixodidae > Ixodes > Ixodes scapularis. The sequence goes on along the minus strand of NW_024609868.1, from coordinate 164,548,628 downwards.
CATAGGCGGTAAAGACCATGGGATTACCGGCGCCTGGATAAGAGTCTCGCAGCCAAGTTAATGAGCCCGACTTATTACCGGCAATCCTTGTGTGCCCTGGCACTCACACCACCACGACCGAGGCACCGGAAGGCTGTGAAAGGGCGGAGGAGAAGTCGTCGCGCAAATTCTCAGGAAGGAGGCACGCTCCACTTGCCCGAATCGCTTCCATGGAATGAGTGCAAATGCGGCACTAGGGAGCGGGCGGAAGGAAGGTAAGTTCTTGAGTCGCATGCATTAGGGCGGCACTTTCAGGAGCGAGTGGAGAAGTTGGGTTGGAGTAGGGGCCAGCTGTGGATGTAATGAGAGGGGTGGCGGGACGCGTCACGTTGATACAGGCTCTGGCGCCGAGAGGAGCGGAATGGAAAGCGTCCACTTAGCATACGGTCGTATCACTATCAGGTGAAAAAGGGTCGTGGTGCAATGCCCATGCTTGACGGCGTCCGGCCTGCAGGCCCGGGGTCATGTGGGCAGGGAGCTGGATGCATCGAAGGTTGCCGGGAAGAGGTTTTTAGGGAGGGTGTAAGGGGAAATCAATGGGTTGTATGCCAGCTTGTTGCAGGATCTAGAATCCCTGCGGAGAGCTAGAGAGGCGACCCAGTTGACGGTCCCTGTAAGGTCTGAGGAGAGTAGGAAGAGTAAGAAAGATCCCTGTAGCGTAAAGTGTCTTTGTAGATGCGTGTATAGAGAGGCGTAGACGCGCTTTGTAGAGTGTATTAAGGGCGGACTGTATACGTTTTGTCTGTGTTTAAGTAAGCGTCGAGTAATGGAGAGTGTAGCGCATTTTATTTAGGGCGAAAGCTGCAACTAATTGGCCGGGTCTCAGTTCATTGACCCCACCGTGTCTCCGAACCACTCGGCGGACCAAGTGTGTTAACTGATGGCAGGTATTTGTGGTTTTATGCATCGTCTCAAGTGCATGTACAATCTTGAAGAGGAAGAGCGTAGGGCGGTTGTCTAGATGTAGGGAGATGACCTAGACAACTGACAACAGGTACTGGGAGCGGAGAGGATCAGCAGCTCCAATTTCTCGGGAGCAGCTCGAAGGCTTGAGCGCTAGAGGAACTGCGCGATAAGATCGAAGTCGGCTTTGGAAAGTCGATTCCCCTTTCCCCGACAACCGTGGGGAACACCACAGGGTGATGTCGTCCGCGTTGAAGAGGGAGTGAAGTTGTAGGATAGTGGACATGATTTCCTCGAGTGGATCCTTACCGAGGCCGAGGTTAAAAAGGGCTGGGGAGAGTATGGCTCCTAGAGGTGTGCCGCGGGTGAGGGCGAGGGAAGGGGATAGGTTGTCGCCAAGCCGAAGTTGGGCCCGTCAAGAACCAAGAAATTCAAACTCATGTTTGCACAGCAGGACGCGCCGATGCGGATGTTGGAGGTCGGACTTAGTCGGAGACTGACTCTGATCATTCAAACTCTTTCCATCTTTCGAGCAAGGCCAGGAAGCTCGAGTGCTCCAAGTTCGTACTGTTCAGATGCTTTCACTATTCGGCCTGAGATCCAGGCCGAATAGCGAATACAATGGACGACTACATTTTCTATAATCGCTATATGGCATAGAGTTTCCCGACTTAACATGCCAAACGCACCCCACGCACCATCTTAACGCTTTCAGTTAGCTCAATACTTGGCCGGCTAATATTGCCGCTAACTGTATATTATGAAAACCAAGTGTCTGTCCCGAGCAGCATTTAGCTAAGGCAATAAAAACGTTTCCTAAGCACCTCAAAGGCAGAACGTAACTCGGAACGGGCATTTTTGAGGGTGAGACTCACCTCCCAGACGAGCGAGAGGTCCGTGCAGTGCGGCAGCTGCGCCTTGGCCAGGCCCGGGTAGGGCCCCATGTCGGTGCCCGCGGCGATGGCGTCGACGGTGAACACTCCAACCTGGCAGCCCGGCACCGAGGACACGCCCAGCCGCAGCTGCCGGGGAGTACCGTCCAGCACCGCTGCACACCGGGGGCGAGAGAGGAGCGTCGGAGAGACTATACGGACAGTTCGTTCTGCCCGGCTGAGAATTTCCATGACCGTACAGGACAGAGGGAGTTTCGATTCAAACGCTAACAGAGCCCGGCCTTTTGACATCCGCATAGACTATCGAATTCGGGTGGGACAATCCACTGATCCATCCTCCGAAGTTCTTTGGAACGCCAGCACTTTACCGCTCACTTGCCGATCATTGAAATTCCAAAATGATGATTTCAGAGTCGTAGATAGATACGCCGTCAGCACGCGGTGACGGAGCAAAGCCATGTGGTTTCGCTCTGTCGCAGACGACATTTCTGGGAAAGGAAAAATCATTTCAAGCAATTTCATGTAAGGCTTCAGATAACCGGAAACAATAAGAGGGAGACGTCGTGTTTTATTCTTTTTTGTAAACTTAGTTTTGCCGGTGAAGTTTTTAGATTTGATTTGTCCATACAAGGAAGGCTCTTTGGGCCTTGACCTAATGTGATAACAAAAATTAACATGACCATCCCCCCAACGTGCTGGCATTCTTAATAGAACAAGAGAACAAGTAAACTGCCATTTTCGTTGCTCAATTCACTCAGGCATTAACTAAGCGCAACAAGTCTAAAAGATACAGTTAATTTGACAGTTCTTGCTTTCCTGACGATTTATATTACAACACTCGACAAACCCTTGTCTTTTAATGGGGTCATGAAACGATATCGGGTTCGAATGCGCAAGACTAGGCAGAGGCGTACTGGTCCTAGTCTGTCCCAAGTATACTCGTACAGACCGCCAATGATTCAGAAGCTTCTTTGTCGCTGTGAAATTGAGAGGATAAAAGGGGACTATTTCTTTCAGTCTTACCTTTTCAAAGCTTGATGACTTAATTGTGGGATCGAAACCACTCAGCTGACGACAGCCGAGCGCGACGCATGGATTGGACGCGAGAACTGCGTGAGCACTCGACTTCGGCTCGTAACAGTCAATGCCTTGGCGGACACTATTGGGTAGTTGCTCGTGTCCAACCGCTGCGGTAACGAAAATCGGCGGAACCTAACAAAGCCTGGAGCTCAGCACGCGTTTTCTACATTGCCAACCCCACCGGGTGGCTATGATTAACGTTGGTGGAATAGGATAGGCACAAGACGACGTGGCCGCCTGTTCTGGCTCCGAGTTAAGGGGATGAATGATGCTCACATTTCTCGATTTCTCACTTACTGCCGTTAGCTAGGAAGTATTATTAGGGCAAGTTTAATCAGTTATTAACTTTCGGAAGTGTTTCTAAGCAGTATTAAGCGAAAATTGAAAAATCGTATTACAAATAATTTATTTTTTTTTTGGCGAAAAGTTTTATCTGTAGCTTTGCCTTTGGCAGTTACTCCTGCATAGCGAGAGTTCACGCAGCCGAGATACATCCTTCAACGAATAGCTGGAGCTTGCATTAAAAGTCTTGGGAAGCAAAAAATAAAGCGAAACAAAGGGCAAATGTAAACGGCTATGTTTAAGCTATGAGAATGCGTTAAAAGAGCAGAGCAGGGTGTAAGATAGACAGGTGGGGAAACGGCCCATTGAAACCTACCGCAGCGCCGTGACCGGATTGTGTACTTGTCTGCTTGCGGTTACCCCCGATTTGCGAGAGATGGCGCTGCGGCGAGAAGAAAAAAATTGGAATCGAATTTGCATGGAACTCTATGGGAGAGTGCGCAAAATAAAGCGAGAGCACAACAGTCCTCCATTGAAAATCCACGAGAAACCTTTTCCGTCAGTTTAGCCGGTCGCCACCGTTCGCCCACCTGGAGTGAGAGTTCGCGGTGCTCCACGTAGATGGCGCCACAGAAAAAGAGAAAACCGAGGGGGACACAATCCGATCGCTCATTTAGCTAAATTGGCTCTCGTTTTACCACCTGTCTATCTTACACCCTGGAGCAGAGCTACTTTTCGAGCGAAAATGAATGGACGAGATGAAATCTCTATGGCGCATGCCACGTCGTCCGCTCCAGACATTGACACCGGGTCTCGTAGTCGGTTGCTTGCGGGCCGCGTCCCAGCAAGTCGCGGGCCGAATGCGGCCCGCAGGCCACTTGTTTGAGACCATTGATATAGAAGGTTCGTGCGCGCACCTACCCCAAACGTAAACGATAAGGAGGCCAGAGTAACTCTTGCCTAGTCAGTGTCGCCCTAGCTCTTTCCCGAACATTGTAGGTTGAATATTCGAGATCGATCGCCCAACAAGCGCGCGCCTCCCACTTCCAGCGACATCTGGTCATTGCTGCCCTCTCGCCTACCAGCTGCAACACCCCGCACATCCGCGAGATTATCCGGGACGCTGTCCGGGAGGAACTAAAGAAACTCTTACTTGCTGCCGCAAGCCCAACTTCGCCCTCACTCGCCCGGGGTTGTCAGAAAAGATGTTCAGCAAGTGCTCCAGCCGGAGGTTCTCATTAACGCCGCTCCAGAACCACCGGTCCTGAGCTACGCAGCCATAGCTCGTCACCCGCCTTCAAGGCAGTACTTGGTGGCACCTCGAAGAGAGGCCGCTTTGCCACAATACAATGCCCACCAGGAGCAACGTGGACCTCGAAAGACCGACTTGTGTAGGGCTGCAGACCGCCGTGCTTCCACCGAGGTGAGGCTGGCCATGTCTATCGCCGCTGCTACTACCGCCACCTTGGGCTCCGAGGCTTTCAGCCGAGAGACCCACGCCCAAGGTACGGCGAGCAACCTCGGGACATTGACGAATACCTCCGCCGGTCACCATCCCCGGGACCGTCTCCCCGCCGCGGTTTCCGCTCGCCGTCACCCCACCGCCCAGCATCGCTTCTACGCAGATTCAAGAGAAATTCTTCGCAAACGCGCTTCGGATTTTTTATTTAAACGGAGGTTCGGGCGAGCTGGTTGTTCATGACTGACAAGGAAACAGCGCACCCTCAAAACAAGCACTCTGAAGCTTTTATGCACACAAAAGAAAGTGCCACTTACACAGCGCTGACTGACAACTCTTGGTTATATTTACAATTTTTGTTTTCGTCTTTCCTTGTGGACTAGGGTTTCTATGGCTTTTTTTTTTATTGAGGTAGAAAAAAGGGAGCCAGAAAAATTGGCCTGGAGATACTCTCCTGACTGGCTACTCTGGTGGGGATGGGGTAGGGGTATGACAGATATAGAAGAAAAAAAGAGTAAAAACAATGAAAAAATCACACCTGCAGATTAAGCATACATATAAGATAGACGCAAGATAGAGTTCAGTGCAACATTTTAGAGTACCTTGTCGAGGTCTGTTAATGTAAGGAAGCGTAGTTGTCATGGCACAGGCTTCATTATCCCACGGGCCCAGGAGAAGCTGAATCGTAAGGGCTGTTCCTGGTGGCTGCTTAATGTCCTTTAATAATTTCTGCCGGTGCTCTTCATACTTTGGACATATAATTAGAATGTGTGTAATGTCTTCAATGGTTTCACATTTGGAACAGTTGGGTGTTCCTAGCTTTCCGATAAGATAAAGCTAATAGTTGGTATAAGATACTTTTAGCTGTGTTCGATGGAGTACGGCTTCACGTCGTCTCTTCAGACCTTGGGAGGGGGGGGGGGGGGCGGGAGGGGGGCGGGGGGGCGGGGGGGGGGGCGAGGGGGGGGGGCTCGAAACATCAAGTATGAGTCGATATGTTTTAAAGATGAGCTGTCGTTGATGACCTTCTTTCAAAGGTGCTCTGCTCCAAATTTCCCTAAAATTGATGATCTCGTACGTATACCAAATTTGGAGAATGGAGCCAGCACTTGTTGAGGAGATATGTGAGAATGTGTAGCTATCGAATCACCCATTTCATTGCTTGTTATACCACAGTGACTAGGTACCCATTGAAATGATATGGAATGTCCAAGTGAGACAGTGTCAAAGTGAGGTTTGTGTATTTCTAAAATTAGTGGCCAGTTTGGACTATTTTTGCGTAGACATTGTAGTGACTGGAGGGCTGACTTAGAGTCGCTGACTATAGTCGAAGCACAAGGGGATGTTTCTAAGATGTATCGGAGGGCCTCACGAGTGGCCACCAGTTCGGCAGCAGCAGAGCAGATTTTATGAGAGAGCTTGTAACCGGCCTTCAGACGAAGCGATGGTGTAACCAATCCAATAAATGATCCATTCTGTGTGGTCGATGCATCAGTATATATATGGCAAGAAGAAGAGTGTTGTGTATATAAACGAGATAAGAAAAGTTCCTAAAAACGATTGAAGGTAGCGCAGATTTTTTTTTTTTTTTTTTGTTATACCCTGAATGGTGTTGGAGACTTCAAGGGGGGGGGGGGGGGGGGGGGCAGAGACCAAGGTGGTGTAGTAAGTAACATTGGATTTTGAAATTTCGCTGGAAGGATCTCATTATGCTCGATAATAACCTGAGAAATGCGGCTATAGAAGCGTGTCTCCGGAATGTTGGCGAGATGATGAGAGTGATGTCGTGTTAGATGGCGCATGTGTATCCGTAGAGTTTCTTGGGTGCGAATAGCTTCGATAGGAAGGCAATGAGAATCTGCTATCGTGTCTATGGTTCACGTTGATCGCAGAACCCCAAGACACACTCTAAGAGCCTGGGCCTGTAGTGATTTGAGCATTTTCATGTTTGTTGGACTTAAGCCATGCATCACAGCTGAACTGTAGCGTAGGACTCCAACGAATAGGCTGTTATATAAACGAAGAAGAGCAGATGTAGACGTTCCCCAAGTATTACCGCTTATGAAGCGTCCTGAATCAATAAACGTGGACAATTTATTCTTGAGGTGTTTCATTTGCGAGTTTCAAGTTAATCCTTTGTCAATAGAGACTCCAAGAAAAATGTGATTTGGAGCATATGGGATTTTGTCTCCATTGATGGATAGAGGGAAGCGGTCCATCTTCATCCTTGTAAAAGCAACAGCGGCTGACTTTGCTGGCGCAATCTCAAACCCGTGAATAATAAGGTACTGATTTATTCTGGAAAGTGCGTCTTGTAAGCGCGATTGTATGAGTTTTAGTGAGCTTGCAGACGTCCAGAGGCACACATCGTCTGCATAGAGTGTAAGGCGTACAGCGCTTGGAAGAACGTCTGGCAGGCCTATAAGGGCAATGTTAAAAGGGACTGGACTTAGAACGCCCCCTTGAGGCACACCTCTTATGTCAGTGTGAGAAGAAGTTTCCCCTTCCTTTGTGTTCATTTAAATTGTTCGACTGTGAAGGTAATTAGCAATTCATGCATAAAGCCGACCGGTAACACCGACAGCTTTGAGCTCTTGTAAACCGCTGAATGTTTGATGTTATCAAAAGCTCCTCTAACATCAAAAAAGACCGCTGTTGTAAACTTTCGCAAAACTTCTGGTCGTCAACATTAGTTATAAGGTCCATGACATTGTCGATCGAGCTGCGGCCTTGTCTGAATCCCGTCATGGTTTCTGGATACATTGATTGAGATTATAAGAACCATTGAAGGCGTGAGAGAATTAACCACTCCATCCATTTGCAAACACAACTTGTAAAAGCAATGGGTCGGTAAGATCTTATGTCCAGTAGGGACTTGCCGGGTTTAAGCATGGCTATAACTTAGGCCGTTTTCCAGTCATGAGGAACACAGCCACTTGTCCACGAAGTATTGAATACGTCTAGTAAGAGTTGGTGAGCCCCTGGCCCTAGATGTGCAAGTGTGCCTTAGGTTACCTTATCTGGACCTGGCGATGAAGAATGACAGAGAAGCCAGAACTTGATCTAATTCTGGGGCACTGAATACAGTATCCATAATGGTTGAAAAGGGTATGCAAGTTGAGGTTTCAGTTCTTAAAGGTGGACCACAATCGTGTGTGATGCCCAGAACAAGTGATGCACAAAATTCTTCAGCAATACTTAGTGACGACTGTCTTAAGAAAAGCGATAACCCATGAAAAGGCATTTTTTGTTGTGGTGAAGATCTTAGTCCGCGGGCAATATGCCACATTTTTGTGAGCGGATTACGTGGGTCCAATCAGGCGTACTTTCTTGTATATTTTTTTCTAGCGAGTTTATCTAAGTGACGGCGAATATGTTTTTGAGTTCGCCTGTCTTCACAAATGTCAGCTGGCAAATTGGTTCTCCTGGCTCGACGTTCTGCTCGTCGACGAATAGCTCGAAGTTTTTCGTACTCTGCGTCTACAACAGTTCGTGAGGACGTGAGTCGGACACTCCTAGTAGCATCTGCAGCTGATTTATGTACGACAGAAACCCTTGGTAAGTATTTGCAGTCGGTATGCGCAATACTACATTTTGTCGAAAACATGTCCAGTCGATATACGAGGTCATATCATGTCTTGCGCTGCTGACTTTGAAGCCGCGAACTGCAATGTATGTTGGGAAGTGGTCACTGTCATGGCTTTCTATGTCCACAAACCAGAAGTTCTGAGATACGAGTTCACGTGACATGAATGCAACGTCTAAGCAGCTGCTACAGCAACTGCCCCGAAAGATTGTGGGCGAACCGTCATTCAAAAGACATAGGTCTGATAATCGACCAGTTCGAGTAGTTGTCTTCCGCGGCGTGTAAGTTTTACACTACACCAAACGATATTATGGGCATTGAAGTCGCCAACAACAAGAACTGGTGTTTTGCATTCTCGGGTGATATTATCCAGCCGCGTGGTATCAAAATCGCAAGCAAGTGTTCTATAGGCTGCTATTACAGTGAACGTGAGCAAGCCTTTCTGCACAGTAACACAGACGTACTCAATGTTCGGATGAGGTGACATACTATGCGAAATATAGGTTAAGTCCTTTCGTACTACAAGAAGGACTCGGCTGACGTCAGGATTGCGCCAGCTGATTGGAATACTTCATAACCCGATAATCGAAAACCTGGCGCTACACGCGATTCGCTAATCGCCAAAATCAGAAACTGGTGTTTGAAAGTGAATTGTCGAAAGTTTTAAAGTCTAGTACGAAGGCCTCTCGCGTTCCATTGAAAAACAGTCGCATTTTTAACTCTATCCGCGTATGAAGGGGCATCAGTCATTACCCTAATGTGACCCTCCTGACATCGTTATAACTATAGTTTCAAAATCAAGATCCCCTGCAAAATGTCTTTCAAGGCGCAAGATGGCAGCTGGGCAGTGACACCTGGTATGACAGAGAAAATAAGGCTTACGACGTCACTGATTGTCATCGAGCTAAAAATGGAAGGCCCTGGCTGCCGGTGAGGCGTGGTACCACTGGAGGCGTTGCCGTGCGTGCGCTTGTTACCTACTCCTGGAGTTAAATAGGGATGTCGCGAACCACACTAGGTTCGATTTCGAAAGGTTTCGACATTTCCGAAGCGAACTGAGGTTCGATTTCGAAACATTTCGATATTTTCGTACCGACCGAGGTTCGATTTCGAAAAATTCGCAACTTTTGACCACAGCGGAGTTTCGAATTCGAAAATTTCGAAGCTTTCACGGTTTCTAAAATTTCGAATTCGAATATTTCGAATATTTTTTTACTTCAGGTCGATAAATTCGAAGATTTCGAAATTCTTTGTAAAAAAAATTCGAAAACTTCGAACGCTTCGAATTTTTATAGACATGAAGTTCCAACAATTCGAAGATTTCGAATTTCTTTTTGCATAAAGTTCGAAAAGTTCGAAGGTCTCGATTCTCTTTTAACGCTAAATAAAAAAAAAAAAAAAAAAAAAAAACTTTGAAGATTTTGAATTTCTTTTTAATCCAAGTTTTCAAAGTTCGAAGTCCGATTTTCAAGTTTTTCCACAGTTTCAATTTCAAATAACGTTTTCACGACGCCCTGGTTTTCACAAAATCAAGTTTAGAAAATTTCTTGTATGTTATCTAGATTCTGCGAAGTTGGTCAGGCAATTAAATGAGACGACGAGTGTCCCGGACGTGCTAGAATATTTGCCAGTGCAGAAGGGGGGGGGGGGGGGGGGTTAACCTGCATGACGCAGTAGTGATTGCACGAACACACTGTTTTACGAGACTCATCCAGTTCGAAACGGCCAGGGGCGAGCAGGAGGTTGAGGCTCAGAAAAACCTTGAAGCGACCTGGCAAACTAGCTCGCCACCCCTTGCACGCTGGTAGTAATCCGATCCGGTGAAGTTTATAATTGCCCTGGAGGTTTATTTTCTGGGACGGAGGAATCGCCTCGCAAAAAGCACAAAAGCCGACACAACTCGAGGTCGAGGAGCGTTCTACCATACAAGTGGCGTCGCAAGGGGAAAAACGGGGGGAAAGAGGGTAGCGGGGGAGGGGGGGGGGGGGGGGGGGGGCCTTCAGCCTCCTTCTCCACCTTGCAGGTATTTCGGACTGTTAAAGAAAACAATACGGGGAAAGAGGGCGTGGTCGAGCTTATTTTAATCTGAAATTATTGATGCATATGTATAGCTACTGTCGCTCATCACTGCATAAAAGATCGAGTAGATGGTCATTCTCGAAAACTCGTTGTCAGAAGGCATTGCTCGTCACATGCTTAGTGGTTCGGAAGTTCAAAGCTGTCTTTTCGACCTTAACACCTGTGCCGATAGTAACAAAAAAAAAAAAGAAAAGAATAAATTCGGGAATAAAAAGCAGGAGAAAAAAAACAAAAAAACTATCAAGAATTCGTCGGAAGTGTTCTATTCTTGCATATTCAGAGGTTCAGAACTTCGAAACAAGTTTCTTTTACCAAAAATGTGTACAGGCTAAAAGAAACACGTCCCAGGAACGTGAAGCGAAAAAAAAAAGTTTTCTTTTAATGACGTGCTGAACTTGAACACTATTAGGAATCTTCTCCCATGAGTTAATTTTTTCCTTAACGTGAAAAAAACAATAAATATATTATTTTGTATTCTGCAGATGGCAATGATATGTACTGTCTGTGGTGTTAATTTAAATGCAATACCTCAAACAACTTAGACGAAAATAAATATCAAGTTTAGGTCATAATTGCATGCAGATACATGTTTGGACATTTCTTCGAAACTCACGTTGAATAACAATAATCACATCTTAAGACGGCACTTACCTAGGCTATACATAGATCATTCTTAAAAAAAGTATAACATATCTACCATATATAACTCCGGCTGCAGCGTGCTTCAAATCTGGCTCAAACGATAATCGTCAAAATCCCGTCGTCCTTCCTCGCCCCTTGGGGGTTTATTTCTTTAAACCTAAGCATGCCAGAACATTGAAATAAACGACATTGTCTTTCGTAAGGAACGCAGCACCGCGTGTAAAAGTTCGAGAAAAAAAAATTACGAATGTACCCCGCTACTTGAAATCAAATGAAACCGTCCGCCGGTCTTTCGAAGTTCGACGAACGTCGAACTTTTACCCTAAAAGTTCGAAGTTCGTCGAACTTCTGACTTTTCATAAATCGAAAGTTCGAAACTTTTCGAATTCTCTTCATAAATAAATTCGAAAGTTCGAAATTCATCGCATTTTTTGGTCAGTCAAGTTCGAAAGTTCGACAAGCATCGAACCTTGCAGCGCAATAAGTTCGAAAGTTCGGAAAATATCGAATTTTTTAGCGTAATAAGTTTGACGGTTCGAAAAGCGTCGAACTTCTTAGCTTAAAAAGTTCGAAAATTCGACCTCCGTCGAATTTTACGACATAGACAATTCGAAAAATCGAAATCTTGCGAACCCTTCGAACCGCTTGATTCGATCATCGAAACTTCGATTCGAAAAAAGTTCGCGGCATCCTTAGAGTTAAACCTGACGTGTCGGAACCCGCTGGAGAGGGAATCAGTTTGTAAATGTAATTATAATCGGCTGTCTTTGTACTTGCCGCGGCAGCATATCTCTTCTTTTTTTTTTTTTTTTTTTTGAGGTGCTTCTTGAGTTTTCGGGGCTTAAGATGCCGATTCTTCTTTTTGTTGAAGGTCAGGAATGGTGCTTGTATCAGCAGGTAAAGGGTCTTAATCACTCTTGTTTTCAGTCGGTGGTGGCGTGCGCTTTGGGCCGTGGACAAATCTCTTTGTTTTCGCAAGAGACGTTAGGCGAACTTCGCAATTGACGTAGCTTGCAGGGTGGTTTCCACCGCAGTTTGCGCACTTGGCTGGTGAATCTCCCTGCAGTCTTTGGTGAGATGTGGTTGAGAACATTTCTTGCATTTAGTTTCCCCTTTACAATATTTGGCCACATGGCCAAGTGTTTGACATTTGAAGCATCTGGTCGGTGCTTCAATAAATTCAGTTACTTCAAGTTTGGTAAATCCAAGATTTACTCTTGATGGACGATCAGAATTTAGGCGAAATGTGAGGACAACCCGGTGTGTTGGTTGCGCAGCTTCATCGGGCTTTCCTCGACGTTGGTATAGAGGGCGGGCTGCAATTACTCCGTCTTGATGTAGAAACGATGCCGATTCGGCATCAGTGTGCCACAGGGGCACCCCTTTGACCATTCTGCCATTTTGATGATAGGTCCTGGGTACGGTAGCTTGGATTGGAACCTCACCGAGAAAGCAAAGTTTGAGGAGTCGGTCAACTGTGGCGGCTTCAGCAACTTCTACCAGAAGGCCGCCTTTGTTGGTGAAGCGATGTCGTAAAATGGCCGCTGCTGCTGCCTGATTTACTTCGGTGCTTCGGCTTAGCGCGTTTTGTTTCTGCAACCGTTGTTCCTCATTCACGGGCGCAAGAAGCACAGGAATACCTGTCGTTCTTTGCCGACGGTATTCAACGAGAACGAAGCCTTCCAGGTCGCTTTCTGTAAAATCTTGTTCCATTTCGTCGTTCTGGGGCGCTTGTAGTTTCGCCGGTATCGACGATGTTTCGGGAGAATTGTTGTCCCCGTCGCTGTGTCGATTCTCTAGATTGAGGCGTCCAGGCTGGGTTTCTTGGTTGGCATGATAGAAGTGGTCCTTGTCAGCAGGAGTCTGCTGGGAGCACGAAGGTCCGGTCTCTTGTGCCAGTACGGGTGTACTGGGATGGGAGGTCATGCCGTGTTTTGAGTTACTTGAGGTAACCCATACCGTGATGAGCTGCAGTCGGTTTTTCGTGGTCACCACTGATTGCTCAGATTTGTCTTGCTTACAAATAGAGACTGGGCTGAAGTCAACAAAAAGTCAGGAGCAGAGAAAAGGAACGTCTCACCCTGCTGGCTTTCTCTTTTTCCTCCGTTTCTATGGCAAAATATTGCCCTTGTCTTCTTCCTTCTTTTCCTGCGTTTTGTAATAGAAAACTAAGCCGTAAAATTATGATACGGTTAAGTACTCTAGTTCTTTTTCGGATAACATTAAAGAAGGAGTGCTGACACATCTCTCCTCTTGTCTGGCAATGTTCTCTGCTTCCATGATTTCTCTTGTTAGCTTGTCCCGGTTCCTGCCTAACACTGTGCATTTCTCCTGCTGCGCTGAGCAGCCACAGTCTCGGCAGTGAATTTCTAGGTGTCCGGAGTGTTTGTTGGTGGTAGTGCAGTTGTGCTCACGAAGGCGATCCTTGACGCACCGTCCGGTCTGTCCTATGTATTGTCATCCCCAGGATAGAGGGAAGGAGTAGACCACCTTTTCGGTACACTGTACGAAGTTGGTTTTATGTTTCTTCGTGCGCCTGAGTGTGGTTCTTATGGGTGTATTTACTCTCTTGCACAGGCTATGAAGTTTGTTAGGGGCTGAGATGACCATTTTTAGGTTAACTCTAGTAGCTATTTTCTTTAGACCGTGGGAAAAGTTGTGAATATATGGCATAATGATCGTTTTTTAGGCCCTGTCTTTTTCTTTTTTTTTATGATGTACCCTTGCTTTTGATGTCTTCGATGAGTCTTTCGGTTACTGATGTTAGTAAGGAGGTTGGATATCCTGCGCATTTTAATCGCGAGACTTCCCGTTGAAGCTTGTTTGCATAGAATGGCCGCATGGTTTTTTAATTGCGTTGTTGAGACTTAACCGCGCAATGCTCCGCTTAACAAGTTTCGAGTGTGCCGAAATGAAAGGTAGAAGCGGCTTTTTCTCCCTGGGCTCATAGGACCAGCAGACATGCTAAGGTGAAGTAAAAAGTCGCAGGTCCAGAATCTTAACTAGTGTTCAAGTGGAAGCTCGTGCGTAATGTCTAAAGGGTTCATGCAGCCTTTAAAGCTGTATAGAACTTCGGCAACCATGGTTGTAAAGTCGTGATCATCGGTTTCTAGCACGATTAAATAATCGTCATCATACTGGAAGACTTTGATAACTTTGGAGGTATCCAAGGTGTGCTACAACTGCCTGTCTTCGTGGGCAAGATAGAGGTCGCTAAGGACAGGGGCAATGCACGATCCTATGCACACTCTCCGCTTTTGTAGGTACGTGTGACTATCCCAAGTAACGAACGTGGATTTAAGATAGAGGTTAATCAAGTTCAAAATTTCTCCTTGGGATATGTATTCCAGAATGCATCAGGCATATCCCAAGGAGAATAGCGGAAGCGCACGAACAACGTACAGAAGCGCCTCGTGTTGAAGATACCTTCCGGCACTAGAATCGTCGTTCAACCCAGCACGAGGCGCATCACCTGGCGGTCCTGTGCACCTCACGTCCAGCGTCGAGTTTTGAAGAAGTGGTAAGGAGCAACGTAGAAGCCTTTCCGGCGAACACTACACCGTATCGTCACCCCCAGCGAGCACCTTGGACACGTCTGACCCCAACGGTCCACCTTTCAATACCGGACGTAGGCAAATTCACAGCCTTCGGTTTTGTGAAGCGGTTCCTCACTTCATATTACCTTGAAGAGAACTACAAGAACGCCATCCAGATATACACAGGTGGATCAAGCACTGAGATGAGCTTGTACTCTGCAATCTACGTGCCGGATGCGAGCGTTTCGGAGGGGAACAAACTCTCCAACCGCACATCATCCACGGCATCCGAGCTCCACTGCATCTTGCAATCGTTACACTACAAAGAGGCAACTTCTCCGAAGAGCTATATGGTGTGCACGGAATCAAAATCGGCCTTGGAATCCCTATCAACCACAGCCAAGAAGTGCGCATACCCGTGCCTGCAACAGGCTATACTCGATAAGAACGACACCCTGCACAAAAAGGGGTATGTCATTACATATCAATGGGTCCCAGGACATCTTGGCGTCACTGGCAACGAGATAGCCGATACGACAGCAGCTCAGGCGCACAAAAGCGAAAGAACAGAGGCCATTCCTGTTGCGAAAACTGATTTGAAGAGCGTTCTCTGTGGTGTCGCAAACCAGATAACGATAAACATCTGGGAGCAACCTGGGGGCCATCGTTATCACCTGCACAACCTGAACCCAAGCTTCATAAAAGAATCCCTTGGAGCACACCTTGAAAGACTCTTTCAGTTTATTTCAAACTTCGCCTTGGTGTCGCCCGAACTGGCCGGCAACGCTACAAGTACAAGCAGCAAGATTCCCCAAACTGCGTGACTGGCCATACCGAGGACACAACCGAACATGGACTTGTTAGCTGCAAAATGATACGAGAAAGAGCGTGTGATCCTCACTAAGGAACTAAATCTTCTGGATGCCAACCAATGACCATGCGAAAGGTGCTAGGACTCTGCTCCAACACTCAAAATCAAGCACGGGCGTTCAAACTACTAATGGACAACTTCGAAACAACTGGTTTACTGCAAACACTGTAGACGCAGAATGACGTTCAAACAGGTCGCCACCTATAACAGAAACAAAGTGGCGAGGGGGGAAAATAAGCCCTAGCTAACAGTTCTGACGCTCAATGAACCAAAATAGCAAATAAATATTGCCGACTCATTTACCGATTCTCTTCCGCGATAGCCAGCTGTTACGCCGACGAAGCATCGCTTGCCTCTGTCGCCGCCGCCTACGCTCGCTGCTGCTTTCTCGACGTGTGTTCTTTTTCCTTTCTGGCATAAGTCCCACTCTACTAAATCTTCAGTTTATTCCGTTTTATCCTGCCTAGTCATCCGTCATTCGTTACAATATTAGTTCCTCAGGGGAAAAGAACACACATAATAGCGAGCGGAGCAACAAGATGTAGGTACAGTGACCCAATATTTCAATAATATCAAGCGAGCATCGACTGCCGGGACGTCCAGTGCCGTGCCGCAGAGGAGTGCGGCGAAACGGGAAAGATTAAGCGCGTGCGCACAAAGCCCTTTGTGGTGGGAGCGTCGTCTGCTAGGCTATTCCGTTGGTCGCACACAACCTCTGCTCCTTAGCAAAGGAGGGCAGGGCGCTTGCAATATCGAAGTGCATCGCCGAAACCCCCCCCCCCCCCCCCCACACACACACACACTCTTGGAATGCGTTCACAATCCTATTGAAGGGTAGCCTGTATAACACTGACCAAAGTGTCGAACCGGAACCGAACCGAACCGAAAACCGGAACAGAACCGTTATTTTTAGCCCCGAGCCGGAACTGAACCGAACCCATATCTTCGCCGCCATCTTGGAACTGAACCGAAACTGAGCCGGAAAAAAATATAACGGTAACCGGTTCGAAACGGTGCACGGTAATTTTTTTTTTTATTACAAAGTGAGTGTTTGAGAAGTAAAAATTGGCAACTGGCATTTCTATGTAGTAATAAAATTGTCATATACCGAATTGCAATGTATAAGAAATTGCGGGTTTTCGTGGCGCTTTTGTATTGGCACTACGATTAATCGTGTGCCACGTGGTCACGTGACGTCATGGTTTCAAGGCATGCTCTCAAATAATGTCACACCACGTGGTCCCGTCGCGTGGTCGCATGAATCACAGCGTCAAGTCGACTTAAATTAAGAACGTCAATTTCCCCCTGTCTTCTCCAAAGTATCGTGTACTTTTTCCTCCCCGGCAATCTTTTCCCTCGCCCTACCTTCTTGAGTTGCAAAGAAATCTAGAAGCATTAGCGTTGTTGACACCGTGGCGTCAGATGCCATCACGAATTCTCACTGCGAGTAATGCGACACCGTGACGTACTCGGTTGTCACGAGCCCGAGCCGAGTGCTCGGGTTTTTGGCAATCAGCATCGCCAAACATTCGTGTTGACTCGTGTTCAATCAAAGATGAGAATAGCCGAACTCGAATAATGCCGAAAGCTCAACCCATGCTTTATTCTTTGCCAACCCCAGCGCAGGACTATGATGAACACTGGCGGTATACAATTAGCTTCAGATCACATCGCGGCTTGTTCGAACTGCGAGTTGAGAAAGGGAAAGCTGTTCTTTCCTTTATTTTTTCTGCGTCTGCCATTGAACGGAGAAGGAAACTAATGGGTGTTTCTGCAAGCTATCAACGTCGGGGATTACCTCTTAGCGGCATTTACTGAGAGTGCGAACATTGTTTCATGAATCATTTTACATGCTTACATCATTGAGGCACTCAAACATCTTTTCGCTGTTGGTGAACAGTCTGAAAAAGTTGTCCCCGGGAATAAAAGGATTGAAAGGACTAAATATGACTTATTAATTTGACCATAAATAGAACTACAAGTGTCTACGGCAGAGATACCTGAAAAAAGATATTCTAGTGGCTTTTGAGGCACAGCCGAACGTCGGCAGTCGCTCAAGATCCCAGAGTCTTGTTTAAAGTTCACAGTTTTTGGGTGCAAAATAAAAGAAATGGAGAAGTACTGCAAACAAATGGCAAATAAAATTGTCGAATTGGCACCCCCAAACAAAGGAGGAAGTCTCTGAAAGCTAAACAAGTATTCTGTAGAAAAGCACCGCCAAATGAAAAAAGGAAGGGGGGGGGGGGGGGGGGCGTAATGTGTTGTGAATGTTCCCCTGCTACGCATCTTCGGCGCAGAGCAGACAGCGCGATCCTGCAAAACTATTTCGTTTGCGAAATCACTCCTGCCAGAAAGCGCGTTTTCGGGGTGCCAGACGCTCGCGCCGTCCCTCACTACGCTGCGCCATGCAAGAAAAAATTCTGAATACATGGGTTGAGCTGAGCGGGAATATTTTGAAGCGTGCATTTTGCACCTCTGAATTGGATTGTCTCAGCAAAATGCGAACCATGTTAAACAGTCCGGTTTTCTGTTGATATGTGATGTTCTCAACAGAATACTCCGTTCCACTTTAAGTGTAAGTATAGACCCGTTGCTCTGGGGCAGGGGGCGCGAGCGCGTCCGGAAGACTTACGCAAGACGCGACCATGTTATGCTGGCTGCACCATCCGTGTGGCGCTGTAACGTTTGATTTTGCACGTGCCACGTTCAAATACAAGCATATGTCAGCGTCTGTGGATGTTCAATAACAAAACGGATAAAAAACTAAAAAAAAAATAAGAATTACGCAGCTTGCATCGCATTGAACATTTCTTTCGGCTTTGCTTTCTTTCATAGCTTCCGCGAGCACGCATGTTTCACTTTACATAATAGCGAAGCCGAAGGTACTCGCAAAAGCACGTCCTTCTGAATGACGCTCGCACTACACGAGCGCGCGTGCTTGGCAGGGACGCTGAAAGCTCGCAGCTTGCTCTTGTAGCCTCTGCCACGGCCACTCGATCCCCCCTGTTGGTGCAGCCTGCCGATGTTTTTCCGAAAGCAAAAGAGCGCGCGTGAGATGAGAACTTCTCCCATTTTCCGTGGGGGCGCTGCACATCGGTGAGCGGTAAAGCCCCTCGATATGTTTTCGTTTGTCTTTGCAAGTAGCGCCAAATGCGCGAACGCACGTGGCCCAGGTCTCGAGCGGCCCTTGGAAGCAAATGGCGGCGCAGCACTGAAATGAGCGGCCCTTGGAAGTGAATGGCGGCGGAGCACCCGCTCGTGGCACGTGTCTTGCGCATTTCCACAACAATGGTTGGCGGTACTTGTGAAAACACTTTTATCAAGGGACTTTAGTGAGCGGTCTTGTGACCTGAAAGCTATAAGGAGTATTCACTGGGCGCCATATTTGTGGGTGCTGTCTAGAGCGCATGCTCAGAACGAGCCCCCATTAATAGTCTGATAAGACCGGCCATTTTGACGATGTGGAATGCACGTTGCAAAAGTACCCTGGAAGCTAGCCATCAGCACGCGCTCAGCAGTTGCGCACACAGCTATGGCCGTCAGTGAATACTTCCTATAGGAAGTATTCACTGGCGGCCATAGCTGTGTGCACGACTGCTGAGCGCGTGCTGATGGCGAGCTTCCATAGTTCTTTTGTAACGTGTATTTCGCACCCTCAAGATTGCCGGTCTTAGCAGCTTATTAATCTGGGCTCGTTCAGAGCATGCGCTCTAGACATCACCCACAAATATGGCGCCCAGTGAATACTCCTTATACTCTTGTACCGCAGGAAATGCTGTAAGCGCGAGCTCCTTGCTCTGGGGCAGATCTCGGCGGCACAAGCTCTCGTGCAGTAAGGGCAGCTGTCAACGCTATGAGCTCGCGCTTCCAGCCTTCGCTGCGGTACAACATAAGGTGAAACGGAGTATAGAGAAGGCGCCCAACGTGCTCTTGCTCCGCTACCCAGATAAAATATCTGCCTGTCATTGGCTTCGCCGATACCGAGGCGCTGCCGCGGTTGCAGAACGCAGCAGAACTCGCTTTCCCCCACCTATGCACCGCTGTGCTCGGCGAAACTATCGTAGTGTCACTCTGCGCTCGGTTTGTGTTGGCATTTTGGAAGCTACCGGAAATGTAAATGCGCGTTCTAGTTTTGAGTGCCAGACGGCGATGAAATGTGCCAACTCCACTCGTGAAACACGAAATCCGGCAGTTGATGAAGTACCATGAAGTCTCTTCTGAACTTGAGTTCGCACCGCTGACTTACATGGCTGGCTACTTGGCCTTCGTTTGCGAACAAAAGGTGACCATTTTTATTTGTAGAAATTATCGTAATTTCAAAGTAATTAGCTGAAACATTCAACCTAGCAAAGCAATACAAATATCTCAGTGAAAGCAAGGAAGGCTAATGTGTAGAACCCGCTAAACTTTGCAGGTGACGTGTCCTGAATGCAAGCGCAACTTAAGGGAAATGCATCGCATGGCGGAGCATATCAGTCCATGTTTAGCCTTCACCAAGGAGGACTCAGCTATCCACGACCTGAAGCAGTCTGGCCGTGCAAGCTCGTCTGCACCTTTGTCGAGAGGGCTCTACAGTCGGCAGAGATTCGTGGTTGTGGAAGGATTTGCAAGGTCCTCTCGAGCGCTGTGCTTCCACACCTTATGGACTGCCCGCTGATGTGGTGTGTTAACTGCCGACACCCCTACCACAGCCAAGACCTCTGCGAGCTCCTTCTCAGAAAACTCTTCAGACCTTTTTTTGGCAAACTGGGCTGGTGGCCTAAACAGCCCACTAGAGAATATATTGAGGCTTTTGCGGAAGCCTTTTTCCCGAAGGGTACTCCGCTTGTGAACTATATGAATCCCTTGGTCTGTTTTTTGTGAACAATGAAGTCTATATTGCTGAAGTTATGCACGCGGAATTCGATTTTATATTGTCCTTCACAGATGAATAAATGGCACAGCTCACGCGTGCTCGAGCGTCGGTTAAAACCGGAAATCATACGGCCTAGCTATATCCAACTAAAACTCCTATATTACAGTGGTAATAGAAACGGGGAGACAGTTACGGGAACACGAAAACGACAATTCGCTCATACTGCCAGCAGAATGCAGCCTTAACGCGCAGCCTGCAGCTGAGTGAGCTTTTCGCAGAAAGAATCATGTGCTTTTATTCTACACAGATTTGTCACATGATTCATGCAATCTGGCACACGTTTCAATTAAAACTTGCGGCTTGACGAAAAAAAAAATCTAAATAGCCACACCGGGCCGGGCCGGGCGTACTGCTCCTCTCTCACTATATTTCGTCTTACCTTAGCATGGACTAACCGCGAACGCTGTGCTAGCGCGAGCGGCTAGCCTTCACTGCCTTGACTGGAGCACTCGCTGCACGAGTGCTCATGCAGCCGCCGAGGCTTCCTTCGAAGCAACTCCCCCGAAAGGAACTCTATCTGTCACCGATAACGAGCGCCACAGCTGGCGCTGCGGGGTAAAGTAGAACTATCGCTCCCACCGGCGGAGTGAGGCATACGGCAGGCCGCTCCCAAGGGGAGTCCTAATCGAGTAGCCGTGCCTCTGCTACGCTGGCACTTGAAATGGAACGCGGAGTATAAAAACAATCTGTAGTGGGAAGCGCACTGACGCAAACGCGAGCCAAATATTTTATTTTGCTCGCCTGGAGCGCTGCTCAAAACTTGAGAGCTACAGGCCTATTCCAGAAGCTAAAAAGCGAACTCTGGGCTTTCAGCGTCCAAGCACGCGCGTTCCTGCAGTGCGAGTGCTCGGGACCAAAGGCTCGCGCTTGTGGCATAGGCTGCATCTGTACTTGAAGAAACCACGCAAAACGTTTCTGGACATTTTTTTTTTTTTTTAATTTGCATTGTTTTTACTTGAATTAGTGACTGGGACCCTAGAAACAGATTAAACATAAAATGAACAGTAAATCTAGCGTATTTTGAACACAATAGGTTAAAGAGATTCAGAACTTTGAGGTAATTTTCTTTTGCTGATGACGTCCTTGGTCTGAACCCGTAGAGAACCGAAACGACAAGAGCGTGCAACAACCATACGCGATCTTCCTAAGTGTTGGAAATTAACATCCAGTTATGAGGATGTAAATGCCCCACCAATTTACGGGTGTTTTCAAGCAAATATTTGAGTGAGAGTCACGTGCTTGAAAGGATTAGAAGGGGTCCTTGCGCCTATTCAGCCAGCCCTATCTCTAAAATTATATGTCATCATTATCTGACGTTCTAGACCAGGGGTGGCCAAGCTGCGGCTCGCGAGCCGCATGCGGCTCCTCGCGTGTTAAAGTGCGCTCGCAGTCCCTCCCCTCCCCCCCCCCCCCTTCCCACATTTCCGCCTCCCTCCCGGTCACACGAGCACTTTCCCAAAAAAGAGGAACGGGACGCGTTTTAAATTGAAGGACAGGTTGCGGTTTGCTATTGTTGTGCTACTGATACCTTACGTACAGCTGGACTGCTTTTAAATCGGACAAATTGAAAGTAGCTCAAGTTATGTTTATTGCCCTTCCCTCCCCCCCCCCCCCCCCCCGCCCCCTCCCCGCGGCTCTTGAAAGTTTTGTGATTTTGCTTGCGGCTCTTAGGCGGGGTCAGCCTGGCCACCCCTGTTCTAGACCAATGTCGGCACTGAACGTTCGTGTTTGATACTGATAGGCACGCCGTTCCAAGCAGCATTTGGTTTTCTTCGTTCCTTTGCAGTGCCCCTTTAAGCTGAAACAAAATATAGCAAAAGGGGATGCCCAAATTGTAAAGTTGTGCAGTACACATAGCAGTCTCGCGATGATGTTCTGCAGCCTAATAAAATGTTAGACCGCGCATGACTCATAAAGCACGTAGTTGTAAAATTAGGCCCCAAAACAAGTGCACGACTATTTGCACGTGGAGAGCAAATATGATCCACAATATTCGTAAATGACAATCGCACGTTTGTATTTTAAGCCTGGTGGCTGTATTTTTCGTTATAGACCAACACGCGGCCCTGACGTCACGCAGCTGCGGTGGAGCTGTCGACGGCACTCCGCATGCGCAGACGCCTCAAGCGAATTCGGCTTCTGCGCACGCGCAGTGCCCACACCTGGTGTGGGCAAACGCGAGCTTGTTTGTATACAGCGTGTCGGTCTATAAACGGCCCACTCTGGCAAGCGCTCGGAGAAGGCCCAGCGGAGACCACGTGACATCCAACGCAATCGTGACGTGGGTCGTCTCAAGACGAGCAAAGCTACGCCGAGGGTGACGTCGAGAGGATGGCCTAGTCTTTCCAGCCACCGAAGCGGCTGCTTTTGTACGGATTTTGAGTGACGGGTTAATCTTCTATAATCTTGTAGGGGCACAATAGCGACTTCTGCGACACACAAATGGCATTCTCGGGAAGAGGGGAGTTCCTCCTGCCACTCTTCTCTCGTCGTGGCCGGAGACGAGACAACCTCCGTCACTAGCTATCAAGGTTCCTAGACCGGCATTGCAAGCGAGGCGTTAGCGACATCCACCAGGTGCTTCTTGGTTATCGTTTAATGCGTTTTAAAATTCCTTTTCGTGACTTTTTTAACAAGATATTGGTATGTTCGATGTGATACTGCTCCTTTGAACACATATGGACCAACAAATGAGCGCCGAAATTTCGTTGTTGTATACCTGTAACGGGCAGCGTTCACATCGCCTTGTCATTCGCTTCTCATGCTCTTCCTACCAGTGAGTACGAAGTGAGGCGGACATGGCCTGTATCAGTAGCGCGTCTGGCTCGCAACCGTAGGGTCGTGGGTATGAATCCGGCCAAAGGGACTTCAATTTGGACCAAAAACAAAAACACATATGCAAAGGAAAGTTTTTTAGCAGCTTAAAATGAAAAAGACTGTCATAAAATGAATTTACAACGAAGAAAGGAAACATTTAGAGCAATATCTACAGCGCGAAACGCATTTGTAGTTTGCGCCCACAGGATCCCGCGGAAAAGTGCCCGCTATGGTCAGGTGGTGCTTCCGATCTTTCGGGAGCTTCATATGGGCTCTACAAGTTACTTAATAATTTTCGCTCGAAGTGCAACAAAGAAACGAAGATCAATAAGTACCTTATAGTACCCAGATAAAGCTCCTGAAAGAGCCCAAGCACCACGTGATAGACCTCTGGGTCGGTCAGAAGTTGACGGCGGCGGCGCGCCGGGGTCTTCCCTTCAGGCGACGGCGGCGGCGTGGACAAACGCGTTCAACCGGCGGCGCGCTCAGCGTGCGGCGGGGACGTGCGTCCGCTCATTCACACTGGAGGCGGATCCGCGTTCGCGAAGCGGTTCCGAACGCGGTGGTATAAAGGTTCAGTACAATTGCACTCGCACTTGATGTCATCGAGTGCGCGTGCATTTGCACCGGATCTTTATAGAACCGCGTTCGCAACCGCTTTGCGAACTCGGATCCGCTTCCAGTGTGAATGAGCGGTCCTCCATCTGCTGGCCGCTTCTGCTGGCAGGGTGGGACATCGCTCTCGCCGGCGCCATAACGCGGCTATCTTCCGACTTGGCGGCACTGAACGCTGTGTGTCCGTTGAGCGGTTTTGAGCACAAAATAAGTCTTTCACTTCGAGTGAATCACAGTGATCACACACGGCTGCTGCTGCCGCCGCCGATACGGAGAATAGCCCCAGTATGACGCCGCCGCGGCGCAAGCCTGTTCAAAGGGTGTCAAAGGCCGGCAGAAGGAGGCACCCTAGTGACTTTGCGGCGGCGGCGGCGCAGGGCAGCGACACCAAGCGACCAGTGGCGGCTCCCGCGGGCCCCAACTACAAACATGTTTTTCCGCCGGAAAAATAGTTCTCAGTTTTTTCGCTATAAATTTGTTTTATGATTTTATTTTATCGTCTGAACTGTTAGAAAAAGTTTCTTTTGCTCCAGCAGTTGGAAATCCAAGAATCTTCAGTATCTTTCCGACGGAAGCTCGTGGATGATTTCTAATAGATTCAAGCATTGTTTTAATCTGGAGAGGAGGTCGTCCACCATGATTGGAGAATTGTTTTTATCGGCGGCAAGGAAAACTAAAAAAAAAAAATCGTCTACGTATCGAAAACCTCTCAATAGGTTTGTAGCATCTAACCTGTGGCGTAAAACCCGATCGTGGTGTGCGAGATACCGGTCGCTGAGTACAGGTGCGCAATACACGATCCCATGCACGCTCTTTTATTTATTTTGTATGTTCAACCCCAGCAGCCAAGGCGCATTTTAGAAACATAATGTCCAGAAAGTTACTTTGGGGCATACGCATTCTGAAAGGCGATTGCACCAATGGTTTCGATGCTGTCTTCAACAGATGTCAAGAGTGAAATAGGACGTCATGTAACTGAAAAAACAACGTGGAAGGAAGAAAACAACCTCCATGCTCCAAGGTGCTCTCTAGATCACTGCCTTTTACTCAAGTTCAGCCTGATATAAATATTTCTTGCTTCGCGAATCTTAGATTTCAGTAAAAGAAAAAAAACAAAGGAACATAGAAAGCACCAAATGATAGAAAAAGAGTAAATAAAACCTACTTTCTGGATTATTTTGGGGGAAATTTTGATTATACTCGTCTTAGCCAGAATTAAATCCCGATATGAATCTGGACTTAAATCTTCATTATTTTCATTCTCCACCCTACTGATGTGTGATCTCGCCAGAAGAACTCTCCTCCTTTCTTTTTTACGCCTCTCTCTTTTTTGTGAGCGTAGAGGCTGTAAGAATTACCTACTCTTTTCCCCGCACTTGCTCCGAACGCAGGCCACGCCACATTGGTCGAACTCAATGGCGGGAAAACATTCAACTTTCTTTCTTTCCTTTTCTTTCTTTTTTTTCTTTTTTTCTTCTCTTTCTTCATTGATTTTGCAGGCCATGGCCGGCAGAGTGGAAGAGGAAAAAGGCATTTCTGCCTGATGAGCCCTCTCCGCCCATTACAGCTGTACAGCAATTCTTCGAAAGAGGCAGCAACAAACAGCTGCCAAAGAACACGCAACCCCGAAACCAGGTGCCCGCAACGATTGCAGCACAACCTAGGCACCAATCGCCGACAGTCATAGGCAACAACACAGCACGGATGTCTCCCCTTCAAAACGAGAAATAAGAGGTAAAACTAATAAGAGCAACAAAAGCAATCGCGCGCCGGTATCCTCGGTCCCGCCGAGGATACCGGCGCGGCAGTATCTGTTATGCACATCGACGTATGCAACCAACTACGCAAAGTAAAAACTCCTTTGAGAAACACTTTCCTACGCAGCGCTGGAAGCGAGCTGATTCCAGCCTCCGCCATTTGCACAGCCACCATAGTCATCCAAGACCGCCTCTACGTTGTAGAATTCATAGTTTTGCCAAAATGTGCGTACGACATTATTCTTGGTTGCGACTTTCTTCAATCTGCACATGCGATCATTGATTACAGAACTTTAGAATTATCGACAGACGCAGATACGTACGCTCACGCGGTTCATTCAGAACAAGACAACAAGCTACGCCTCATCGAAGATATAGAACTTCTGCCCCACCAAACGTCGTTGCTTTACTTGAAGACACCCCCTCACTTGACAGGGGATATCCTCCTGGCACCACACCACGAAGTCCTTTTGGGAAAGGGAATAATTGTACCCTATACACTCGCCACTGTTTCTTCGAGGCGTGTTACGCTCGCCGCCACCAACACGACTAATCAACGCGTACTTTTACCAGTCAGCTTTTCTCTTGCAAATGCTGAGTCTACTCAGAATGCAACCATCGCCACGCTCAATGAACAGGAAGCTGCAACGTCGGCTAAAACGCCTTTCTCGCCGTCTACATCAAACCTACTTTGGAACACAATTGATTCATCGCTATCCAGTGCAGAACAACACCAGCTATTTACTGTATTGAACAAATACAGAAGTATATTTGACAACTCATCCCCTTCTCTCGGAAAAACCAATCTCGTAGAACACCGCATTGAAACCGGAGACTCCGCAACTATCCGACACCGACCATACCGCGTTTCTCTCAGCGAGCGTAAAATAATTCAAGAACACGTTGACGAGATGCTTCAAAAAGGTGTTGTACGACATTCGTCAAGTCCATGGTCATCACCTGTAGTTTTAGTCCGAAAAAAAGACGGGTCGGTACGTTTTTGCATTGACTACCGCCGTCTAAACAAAGTTACCCGCCGGGACGTTTATCCGCTTCCACGTATTGATGACGCCCTGGATTCCTTACAAGGTTCCTTATACTTCTCATCACTTGACTTACGATCGGGATATTGGCAAATCCCAATGGCCGAGAAAGACAAAGAGAAAACTGCCTTCACGACGCCAGATGGACTTTACGAATTTAATGTAATGCCTTTCCGACTTTCTAACGCACCCGCCACATTTGAAAGAATGATAGATGCAGTTCTTCGCGGCATGAAATGGAAGACCTGTTTGTGCTATTTAGACGACATTATTGTGTTTTCTGCTACGTTCCACGATCACTTGCTTCGACTATCCCAAGTTTTGTCGTGCCTTACTAATGCGGGTCTTCAGCTCAACACCAAGAAATGTAACTTTGGTGCCAAAAAAGTGAAAGTTCTCGGCCACATCGTCAGCGAGGCAGGTGTTAGCCCAGACCCTGAAAAAATTCGTGCGGTTACCCATTTCCCTTGCCCCACAAACGTGAGGGAACTGAGAAGCTTCCTAGGCCTCGCTTCCTATTTCCGTCGTTTCGTCCGAGCATTTGCAACAATCGCAGCTCCGTTGCATCGGCTGCTTCAAACAGACGTGCCATTTGTATGGACCGAACCTTGCTCAACTGCGTTTACTTCTCTTCAAGCCATACTCACATCACCGCCTGTTTTGTGCTTTTTCGATCCCACGGCCGCTACAGCCCTCCACACAGACGCAAGTGGACACGGATTAGGAGCTGTGCTGGTGCAGCAGCAAAATAACTCATCTCTAGAACAGGTCATTGCATATGCCAGTCGAACCCTAACGAAACCAGAAACCAATTACTCAACTACTGAACGAGAATGTCTTGCCGTAGTGTGGGCAATAAACAAATTTAGACCTTACCTATACGGCCGCCACTTCAAGGTAGTAACCGATCACCACGCTCTCTGCTGGCTTTCGTCCATCAAGAACGTCTCCGGCCGTCTTGGACGCTGGGTACTTCGTCTTCAGGAATATGACTTCGCAGTAATACATAAATCAGGGCGTAAACACAATGATGCCGATGCACTTTCACGCTGCCCTGTTCCACCGAGCACTATGCACGACGCACAAGTGTCGACCACCGTCCTACCTTCGATTCTCGCGACCATTTCATCTCACAACTTTCTCTCCGCCCAACACTCTGACCCCTGGATACGACCAATACTTCAACACCTCAATGGAACCTTCCCCTCTACTAAACAGAGATTTATTAAGAAGACTCAAAACTTCTGTCTAATTGACGGTCATCTCTATCGCCGGAATTACATGCCCGAAGGTCGGCGATGGTTACTGGCTGTTCCATCCGAATTCCGTAGCGAAATCCTTCATCATTTTCATGACGACCTCACTGCAGGACATCTTGGTCTTTTCAAGACCTACGCTCGCATCCGCAACCGTTTCTTCTGGCCCGGTATGTACCGCACCATTTGCAAATATGTCCGTTCCTGCCCACAGTGTCAACGCTACAAGCGTTCATCATCGGCACCCACTGGTCTCCTGCAACCGCTAACTCCACCGCCAAAACCTTTCGACGTACTGGGCGTGGACCTCCTTGGCCCTCTTCCCCAGTCCACCACAGGGAACCGTTGGATCCTCGTAGCCATCGATCACACCACTCGATTCGTGGAAACGGCAGCCCTTCCCGATGCAACTGCCGAGTGCGTTGCACGATTCCTCCTGCACCACATCATCCTACGACATGGCGCCCCCCAGGTCCTAATCACAGACCGGGGACACTCCTTTCTGGCACAAACAGTCGAAGCTCTCCTCCAAGCATGCAAGGTGGACCATCGCACGACATCGCCTTACCATCCACAAACAAACGGCCTCACCGAGCGCTTTAATCACACCCTAACAAAAATGATTTCAATGTATATCAATTCGGACCATTCCAACTGGGACACTATTCTTCCCTTTGTTACGTTCGCCTACAACACGGCAGTTCAGACAACGACTGGATTTTCCCCATTTTATTTGCTTTACGGCCGTGACCCATCCTCAACCCTCGACACAATCCTACCTTATCCTAACGAACATCCCGACAACGACCTCATGACCCAATTCACGTCCAGTTCCGAAGCTTCTCGTCAGCTTGCACGATCTCGCACACTGCAACACCAAGACGCATCAAAACGTCGTTACGACGCCCAACACCGTGACGTACGCTATCTTCCAGGTGACCTCGTTTTAATCTTCTTCCCGTTCCGTCAAACTGGTCGCTGCGAAAAATTTCTCCCAAAGTTCAAGGGCCCATACAAAGTCATTCGTCAGACCTCCCCGGTCAACTACCTAGTTGAGCCTGTCAACCCACCATCTGATCGTCGAACCACCGGTCGACACATCGTACATGTTGGCCGCCTCAAGATGTTTTATCAGCGTCTCCCTCCCTCCTGATCTCTTAAGGCCAGGATGGCCTTTTCTTCGAAGGGGGCATTTGTGGCGTGGGAAGCACAATCGTCAGTGCGCGGGACTGCGCGCCGCTGGGGCTGGGACACGAGACTCGGGTAGCGCGTGCTGATATAGATCTCGACCAGGAAACAACCGGCATTTGTCTTCTTCTTGAAGCGACCAAAAACACCCTCACAATATCAAAAGAAAACAAATAAACTCTACGTAAACACACCAGTCATCATCAAAGGTGATACCGTCATAAAGCAGAACGGACCCGACAAATTAGGCACCTGCAACAACCGCAGCACAATTCAGTCATCAAACACCCACACAGCCACAGGCAACAACGCAGCCGGCATGTTTAAAAAAAAAACAAAAAAAACATAAATAGTAAAGAAGCGGACTCCACTAAAAGCAATATCGTTACACACCAGAAAACGCTTGACATCGGTATTGAATTGTACATAGCTGTTGAGATAATTGCATTCTGCTCCCAAAGTATTACGAAGACCGGTCATCTGGTAGTCGAGTTTCTGTTTTTTCCTTAGTTAGTCCTGATTCGAGGCATCTGCCATTTGGTGTGCCGGAGGGAGTAACCGGAATCGTCCCGAGTTTCATTAAATTCCACTTGAAGTTTATTTTTTGGCAGAAATTGCGCTAGATTAAGATAATAAACCTGGTCTGCTTTTAGCATGCTATGTAAGGTGTAATGTTTCTCGCAGTCGAAGTCCTGCAGGTTTCCAGAGTAATAATTAATTAATCAGAGTAATAACGATCTCTTTACCTTAAGTGAAATTGACGCAGCGCTTGGGTCTTTAAAACCCAACTCGTGCCTTGGTCCGGGTGGCATCAAATATGCCTTTTTAACCGATATGGCTGCCGATGTTAAAAACTGGCTGCTAATCTTGTTTAACGAATCATGGACAGATGGAAAGGTACCTGACTCATGGAGAAGAGCAAGAATTGTTCCTTTGCTAACACCTAAAAGTCGCCACTGCTTCTCTCGTCGTATCGTCCTGTTGCACTTGCAAGTTGCGTAGGGAAACAAATGGAAAAAATGGTCAATAGGCGCTTAGAATGGTATCTTGAGCAAAGAAATACGTATCCGAAAATAATGCATGGTTTTCGTAGAAATCGGAGCTCAATAGACTCTGTTATCGACTTTTTTACTTGCGTAGAAGAAGAAAGAACAAAGAACAAAGTCACAGTTACGACTTTTCTCGAAGTGAAGGGAGGTTCGATCGTGTAACACATGAGGCTGTCCTCCAAGCACTTTTAGATGTTGGTGTAGGGGGGCGTCTCTATGCATGGATAAAGAGTTACCTCACAAGACGCTCAATTTTCATGCAGCGCAAGAGGGTGATACAGCCGATCACTACGTCTACCGAGGGGTTCCTCAAGGAGGCGTTTTGAGCCCTATACTATTTAACCTTACACTCATTTGACTGGATCGAGTGCTGCCATCAAAAGTTAACGCATCATTATATGCAGATGACATCTGTATATGGACCTCTGGTTCTACTCGGGTGCAAGCAAAAGTAAGAATACAGGTTGCACTAAGAAGACTTCAAGATATCTTTACTTTCGTGGCCTTGAAAACTCTGCCGCCAAATCAGCTGCCATCGCTTTTACAACCCGTAACACAGATTCGTATTCCCTACGTACCTATAACCAGACAATTCCATACGTAACTAGACATATGTTCCTTGGAGTGTACATTGACAGGGGATTGACATGGACGACGCATGTTGCTTATTTAAAGAAGAAGCTCACAGGCTTTGTTTATCTCTCTCGTTTTATTAGTGGCACTACGTGGTGCGCGACAGTACCGGCTTTCCTCCGTCTATATGGAGCTCTTTTTGTAGGCTTGCTGCAATTCAGTCTGCCCGCAATACATGGCCTAGGTCAAACAAATGTCAACACAATGAAAAGCATACACGCGCGCGCTCTTCGTGCATGTCTTGAACTTCCGACTTGTACTTCGACCGCTGGCACAATTGCAGCTCACGCTACAGCGGTAGAAGTTTTGCTTATGCTGGAAACAGTAAGAGTCTACTTAAGGCACATTACAAAACACGCTAATCACCCTCTCTCCAATATTGACCTTGAACATCAACACTCAAGCTCTGTTTCAAATGAGAGTTTACTTTCCAGATGATCTTGCGCCGGCAAAGATTTGAATAGTACACCCATGGAGGCGCTTCCCATGCCTGATGTCACAGTGGACATCAAGGGAATCAGGAAGAAAGCAAACAGCCCAATCTCCGTAATTTTGCAACTTCTCTTATCGAATATACTTTGTAATCATGCGTCAACAACTCATGTTTACACTGATGGGTCAATAAGTTTGAATAGCTCAACAGCATGTGTGGTTACCCCAAGTCACCTAACAATGAAGGCATTTAAGCTTAGCCACATGGCGTCATCTACTGCCTCTGAATTTGTGGCGATTACTCAAACTCTTGAAATGATCTTCCTGAAACCGCCCGAACACTGGACAATATTTTCGGACTGTAAACCGGCCCTACAAGTGATATCCACATTTATGAGACATAATCAAAACGATCAAATCCTCATTGACATTCCAGTGAATCTTAAAAGAGGCTTTGACCTGGGACACACTATTAAATTTCAGTGGATCCCAAGTCACTGCCACATACCTGAGGATGAGGCTGGTGCGAAATCAGCCCATTTTAAACCCCAAACGTCATGGTACCGTACTGTCAAAATGACATACGGTCTCTCATTAATCACTACGCCTTCACCGAAACAAGAAGATTGTGGCATACCGCGACCTATCATCACTATGGACCTCTCTACGCTTTGGATCCGGATCTTTTGTTCCACACTCCAAGTGATATGCTTTGGTGGACAGTGGCAGTGATACATAGACTGAGACTCGGTGTAGCATACACACACAAGTTCTTTATCGGATTGGACAGGTCACAACACCTATGTGCCGAAGTTGTGACTCCATTGAAACAATTCATCACATCTTATGTGACTGTCTCATCTACGACGCAGAAAGGACACAACTCAAAAACACACTAGCATGCCTAGACAACCGACCCTTCTCCGTGACTAAGGTGCTTGGTGCTTGGGACAATCCACAGAAAGAAGCCAAAGCCACCAAAGCACAACTTAGATTCCTAAAAACAACACGCCTGGACTTCTGCTTATAGAAGATGACCTTCATTATTAGTGCATAGCGCAGTGTTAGTGTTCAAACCTTGTAGTTCTTACTTTTTTTAATCTTTCTGTTCTTTCTCCTCTCTTTTAATCCTCTCACCCCTCTCCCCCAAAGCAAAGTAGCAAACCGGGACAAAATACCCCAGGTTAACTTCTTTGTCTTCCTTTCTGCCCTTTTTTCCTCCCTTCCTTCCAGAGTAATTAGCATACATACGTAGAACTCTATTTTGAAGTACTGAAAGCTGATTATAGTTTCCAATGGTCGTAGTACCCCATACAAAGATGCCATATCAAAGATAAGAATAGAACAATAAGTGATAAAGGCACTTTTTCAGCCAGAGCGGTATGAAATTTGTTTTTCTGTACATACACCCAAGATACCTTGATAGCTGTCTTGATATGACTAGCATGTGTATTCCTAGTTAGTTCATCGTAAAACCAAACCCGAGGAAATCTTTGTTATGTTACTTGTTCTAAGATTACATTGCTAAATTTAATATTGACGGCGTCGTTATCGCTTTTATTGATATGTCGAAATATTATATATGGTTTTAGACTCGTTCAGTTACAGTTAATTTGATATTAGCCAATGGGAAAAATTCACCAAGTATATGTTTGTTATGTCTTCGAGATGTTGCGTAGTCATTCCGCTAAATAAAATGTTTGTGTCATTTGCATACATGACAATGTTCGGTGAACACGGAATATTGACTAGATCAATAAATTATTCTAAGAATTGTAATGGATCCCTCCGGGACATCGTATTTGATTGACAAATTGTTTGACGAGACATATTTAACTTTAACATATTGGTTTCAATTTTCAAGGTAATTCTTTAGTAACCGTAAAGCAATGCCGCGTATACCATATAGTGCTCGAGCTTTCTTAACAAAATATCGTGCTGTACCGTATCAGACGCTTTTTTTTTTTGTTGTCTAAAATATGCCTAGCTGTATAACCTATTTCCTTTATTGTCTAGTCTTACCTTTTATTTGCAGAAGAGCCTGGTTGGGGGGGGGGGGGGGGTTAAATGTCTCCCTCTGAAAGCTTAAAAAATAAATTTTCAAGTCTGTGCACGATGGCGCGCTCAAATTGTTTCGATATAATTGCCAAGACTGAAATAGGCCTACAGTTTAGAAGGAGAGTATAATCTCCGCCTTCGTGATTTGGAGCCACTCTAGTAACTTTTAGTTGGTGAGGAAATATCCCAGTTATGAACATCTTATTAATTAAATAGGAGACAATTGGACTTAAATTTAATTATACATACTTCATAGGAAGA
Source organism: Ixodes scapularis (assembly GCF_016920785.2). Lineage (NCBI taxonomy): Eukaryota > Metazoa > Arthropoda > Arachnida > Ixodida > Ixodidae > Ixodes > Ixodes scapularis. The sequence continues at coordinate 164,515,234 of NW_024609868.1, read as the reverse complement.
GCTTTTATATCATTAAAGCCAGCAGCAGCGCAATTTTTTAGGTTTGGGATCACTGCATATACCTCGTTCGGTGTCACTAGAAAGAACATGATAGAAGTTAAAGATTTGGTTGTACTATGTGTTAGACTGGCCTGCGTCGTGTTTGGCAATTCGGCACATACACTCACAGTTCTGAAGTACTCACTCATAGTTTCCACAAGCTCTTTCCCAGTGAACCTTATGTCACCCATCTTGATTTCCTGAGCACGGATATCCTTACTAGCTCTTCCAGATAAACTGTTAACCGCTTGCCAGACTCTCCTGTTATCGTTATAAATATTTGAAAACTTTCCTACGTAATATTATTTTGGTCCTTTTTTAAACTTGCATTCAACTTTTTTTTCTTTGCATTCAACTATACTTTGTTTCAGCTTAAGTCCAGACGTCACCGACACTACAAGTTAGTGGGACCAGTCAAGCAGTGTCAAAGCGCAAGTCATTGAACTTTTTCTGTTTATGATTGGTTCAGTGATAATAGAACACATGCAGAGACATGACGAACACCATGAGGGTGCGCTTCTGACGCTGTCTGATTTGTCCCATCAGCTCATAGCATCAGCTGCGTCTGGACTCAAGGTGAAACCAAGTAGAGAACGTCACGATGGCGGTGTTTAATGAAATGTCGATACATTCAATCTTTGTTTTTTGTTTCCTTAAATACAGTAGCATCAATCCATGGTCTTCTTATTTTTTTTGTTTCGGACGCGAGATGTAACCAGACGAAAGGCTGTGTCATAGCCTAGCTCAAGTTTAGAATGAAATATATTATAGGGCCTATTTACATCTTCCTGTTCAAAGACGCCCCGCCAGTTTCTTTGTGTGACCGATTCACGAAAGTTAAAGAGCGAATCAGCGTTTATTTTTCTTAACACGTGTTTCCTTTAATTGTGGCCATTGTAAGCATGTTCTATAGTTGTTAAGCAAAAAATAGGTATATGAGCGCTAACATTGTGGGCTATAACGCTAGGCATTACATCAGCGACACTTATATTCGTAACCCAAATATCAAGTGATGTCGCACTCGTCGCGGTTACTCGAGTCGGCACTGTTATCACTTTCGTGCAGCTGTAAGCAAGCAGCAGATTTTGAAACCGTCTTGCCGCGGATTCATCAGATATTATCTCCCGCTTACGTCGCCCATGATCACGGAAGCCAGAAGCAGAGAACCCAGATAAGCCAATATGTTTTCGGAAAGGCCAAGAAAGGATGGCATGTTTCCGGTAGGTGGTCTCTACACAACATCAGTAATTGTCTTTCCTGTGTTAATCACCATGCATTCAACGTCTGTATTGATTACCGATAATTCATATATAAGATTGATTTAGTTCGTTTTCTTTACGTGAATCGCTATTCCACCGCCCTATTTAGTGTTCCTAACCATGTCCGTCAATTTGCAGCCCAACAACGGCGGTAATTGGTCGTTATTAGTGTTACTTCAAAGCTTAGTTTAAAGGTTCCGGCGGGGTGATAGCGCTATTTTTTGTTCGTGTCGCAACGTTATGCCTTACAATGACATACTTCGCAATGTCATGCTTGAGCGACAGTTATCTAAACTATTTTCCGTCCTCGGCTTCACGGAGTCGACAGGGATAAACGTTTCTGTACATACAGACCACAATTGCCCATTAAGTTTTTAATTGTGTTGTGGGGAACAGACACAGCAATTGAATAGCGTTGCATTATTACTAGCCTTCACAATGCTCAGAAAAGCCACGTCATCCCGTTTTCTTCAGTGTTGAAGCTAAGGATGACACTGGCGCTACTAAATTCGAACCGCCATACACTACCAACATTCTAGCACCCCATCGTGCACGACCCACGGTCTAATACAAGCGCCTCTAGGCGTCTGTAGGTGTGCGTTCAAGAGCGTCCGACAGGGGTAAAGAAAAAATCAACAAAATATATATACAGCTTTTTTTAGCTCTTCTGTTCATGTTCTTTTCTTGCGTGGCGTCCGCATGCAAGGCGCGCTAGCGTCATGACGAACATTTAAAACCCGACCTACTAAAATATCTGCTTCATCAAATCACTGCAGTGCTTAAAATTTGAAAGATAACGGCCTTCCGAAAATGAAATGACAAAATCGCAGTTAAATCGCCAGCCAAATGGCTCGCGAATTCTTACCTGTCAGGTTACCTCCCAGTACTGAAACCATGGCCGCAGTCCCGATGGTTTCACAATTCTCAGAGTAACGGGGCCGCTTCGGGCACCGTTACTCTGATCTTCGGGCTGATTGCATAGTTTAAGCGCTTTTTAAAGTATACTTCCATTACAAATGGTGCTGGACTGAAAGTGTACTCGTCCGTACAAAACTAGTACATGTAGTACAATAGTTGTGCCTGTGGTAAAATGTAGTTCAAAATCAGTATGCAGGAAGTGCACTTTAGTATGCGAAAGGTCTACTTTCAGTGCTTGCACTCGGCGTAATCAAATTATAATAATTATAATTATATTATAAACGACCGGCACTGTCAGAGCATACTCACGACGCAAATGCGACATGAACTATAGCCTCAAAAAAGCACAAATATAAAAATTAGGTACATCGTACGCCAAGGAAAGTAGCGTTATCTAACTTTTCATTAATTATTTTAGCTAGTCATTTCTATTATATTTATCAATTGAAAAGTCTAGTTTTATTGCAAAGATAGCTTTTATTTTCCCTGAATTGTATTTGGTACCTTTATTGAAGAATACAAGTTTACTGTAAAAACTGTTAGCACTATTCGGAAGCTGCACAATCGAGGGCAGTTGCACCAAATGTTTGATGCTGCTGATGCAAAATCATGCACATGTCTTTCTTTTCAAAGTGCACCGCCACTTGCTTGCTGCCTCATGGCTAGTAGACAAATTACGTTTTCAGGATTATCCAGTGTTTTTGTAATGCAGGTCTCAGCGCACTATACGCGGTTTCAGATATCTGCATTCACAGCAATCAAAAGGACAGGAGGCAAAAGAAAACACGGCTAATAATGGGGACATAAGATGCTCCACCTTGCATAGTCACATGCAGCGCAAATCAACTTCCGAACCGCATAAGCGAAGTGGTGTTATTCAATGGAAGCTCGCTCTAAATTAACTGGAGAAATCGGCGCCTTCATGTACAAACCTCAAGCTTTCACCGAAAGTGTTTCATGGTGTAGGTTTATTTTGCAAAACTCTCAAGACATCTCAATTCACGTAAAAAAGCTTACAATTGCCACAACGAACACACCAACACAGTCGATCGAGAGTTCCACACTGTAAAATATCGACGTAAATTTTACGTGTCTTTCCCTCGCCAAAAAAGGCGGGCACGCTCATTGTTCCAAAATGCGAGGTTGCCCTCATTGTTTATTTGCCCCGAGAGCCGAGCCTTGCAGAAAAGCCGAAATCCCAGGTGTGCAAGCACGCGCAGAGGAATCAGAGCAACTTTGGCGACGAAGGAGACGCTGCCTGAGATAGTTTCGGGCTTACCCTGAAAACGGAAACCTAAAGTTTAGATAAGACCTAAGATTGCCTAAATTTTTGTTGATTCTTTTAGAAAATTAATATAGTGACATTATTATTATTAATATATATTGATTTGCTTAGTTTTGTCTTCAAAAAAAGAAAGAAAAACAAGGAACAAAAAAAAAAGAGACTTGAAAACTGCGCAATACCATCGCGATTGCAGTCAGCTTCCGTTCGGTCGCCGCTGGAGCTCCGGAGGCTTCGAGCATCGCTTCCTTTTTACGTTTTAGCCGTTTTAGCGGATATTTTAGATATCTTTCTTGCGAATACCGTGTTCAAAATCAGCAAGTGATTACTGAGAGCTGGGGGACGCTGCGTCTTACCAACGCAAGTAAGTGGCGGACAGTTATGGCCGACTGGTGCAAGCGCCGGTGAGGAAGTTTCTTTTGTTTCTGCGAAGTGCGCCGCTGTTTCAAAGTTTGTCGCGTACCGTGTGCTTGCTAAGCTTATGCTTGATTCTAGAGTTCCTGTATAGGCTCCCTACGTGAGCCAAAGTTGCGCGTTCACCCCCGGAGCGCCGGCTTTCCTGCATGGCATGCGGAGTCTGCTCCTCACGTGATTGAATTTGGCGAATAGCGGGGCCGCCCGTTTAAGGCGCGCGTCGCGCTCGAAAGCGGGGCACGCACCCACTTCCCTGCACGACACTTGATCCGGCGCCTGACGTGATCGGATCTCGGCGAATAGCGGCGCGGCGGCACGTGGAAAACAGACGCGCAACTCTGGCTCCCGTAGGGAGCCTATACAGGAACTCTACTTGATTCTAACTATGCTCTACCCGGTGTTATTTCGTCATTTGAAACGAACGTATCTTCTTCAGAACTTATAGGCTCTCTCCGCAGAGAGAGAAAGATTCGCGTGCGGCGGAACCGAGGGCCAGCCGAGGGCCTGTACTGGGCCACTTCCTACGACGCTCGCCTGACGCCGCTTTTGCGGAGCGTTCAAGTGCAGTCTGACGGCAGGCCAAGCAATCACAGGTCATGCTAGTTCTGACGTGTGTTTCAACAGCCTCTCGCCGACGATTTGTTTCATAAAGCGGGAAAAACGTTACGAGAGCAAGCAGCATGATTTCTCGCCTGTGCTGATTGATGCCTGTGCCGTAGAGACGCGCGGTCTCTTTACGTATGCCGAAGCGGAACGCTTTCCAAGCTTACGACTGTCTGATGTAAATAAAGTGAGTTTGGATATCACGTTTTTTAGTGGCGGCGAAAGCCGCTGCAAGAAGCAGAGCAGTTAGGAAAAGCGAAAGCATGAACAAATGCGAAAAGAACCTGAATATTCGATGGAGTTGTAAGACTACCAACGTACCAACTCGCCCAGTTATTCTTTGGGTTAAATAATAATAATAATATTATTCTTTATTATTTATCAATACTGTCAGCCTTCTCTCGAAGGCTATTACGGGAGAGGGAGAAATAAAAGGGAAGAACATACAATCTTAACGTTTAACAGCAATAAGGACACACAAAATACTATTACAATTTCAAATAACAACAATCAACCACAATTTCTTTTAATTTGAAAACAGCTCTTCCAAGCAAGACTCAAAATGAGACGCGTCTGTTAAATTTATGACACACTCCGGGAGACTATTCCATTCTTAAATTGTTTGCGCGAGAAAAGAGTATTTAAAGACGTCTATTTTACTACAATAAGGTTGGACCGTTTTTGTATGATTTAGTCTTCTTGATCGCTTATGCACTTCTTTCAGATACAATGCTGGGTCAATTTTTAATTGTCCGTTATAGAGGGAAAAAACAACTTGAACCTTGCAATCTTCCGTCTAGTTTCTAGTGGCTGTAAGCCGCACTCATGCAACATTCTAGTTACAGAGTCTGTTCTTTTATACCTAGATAGAATAAAACGCACAGCCAACCTTTGAATCTTTTTTAATTTTTCTTTGTCAACTTTTTTATTGGGACTCCATACCACACTGGCATACTCCAAAATAGGACGTACCATCGTTTTATAGGCAGTCAATTTTGCGTCTCTAGTAGCATCTTTTAATTTCTGTCGTCCAAAACCAAGACTCCGATAGGCCGAAGAGCAAACATTTTCAATATGGGCCCGCCACTGCAGGTCATTTGAGATCGTGACACCAAGGCACTTGAAACTGTCCACATTATTCAAATTCACATCCCCCATATTGTAGGAAAATTTTAAACCGTTTCTCTTGTTCGTTATGTGCATGTATGCCGACTTACGAAAATTTATCTGCATTTTCCAATCATCACACCACTGCCTTAAGATTTCCGAATTCCTGTTTAAGTTCAATTGATCGACGGAATTGTTTACGGGAGCATAAAGTAAGCAGTCATCTGCAAAGAGCTTCAGTTTAGTTGGAGCTTGAATATAAGTAGCGATATCATTTATATAGATCAAAAGCAATTCCAATAGTAATACATTAAATAAATGCTAAATTTTAATTGGTTACACATTTGTAATTGATGCAGTACAGTCCTACCCTGCTCTAGTGCTTTTATCATATCAGGTAATGTATAAATGTATAGGATAGTTCATAGCAACCACTTATGTCCGATTCATTATATTGAATCTTTTCTCTAAAAGCTCGAAGTCAAATAAAAAAAAGTGCTTATTATAAATTAAGCCGCACCACTGAATGTGTAATAGCGTGTGACTTCTATGCATGTTCTCGGCGAAAAAAAAAGGATGCATTAAAAAAGGGCCAATCATTTTGTTTCCTCTTTGTTAGAGCTTCTTTCAGGTACACGCAGAATGTGGGTGTCTACGTCTAAAAGAGTGCAATTGACATTTCCCGCAGGACTGCAGGCCTGACTCAGTTTGGCTAGCAGGTTGCAACCTATGAGAACCTGGAGAACTGCATCACAATAGTAAAAGAGACGTCCGCCACTGATCTCTAGCATGGGTGGCTGGATGGTACATCGAGCAGACAGGTATGAAGTCACCGGAAGTGAGCGGCTTGTTCCGGAAGTGAGCGCTTGACAGGCTTTTCAACTCTGCCGAGTGCTGGTTCGAACAGCGTTCAGGGCGCTGGGTTTTTTCTTGTAAACCCAAAAGAGCCTGATTGTCGCGGAGTAACAGTGCATCCGGACCCGAGAAGTCTCCTAGAAAGTCATTCGATGTGAAATTTTCAGATTCTCGTTTATCGAGTGTGCGTATGTCCCACGTTCAAATGCCTTATTCTTGGGATTTCATCCAGAACTAATCTCTGCAGCGTACTGACACATGCGGAGAAGCGCACTGAACAAAGCAAATCCATCGCAAGGGTGACTTTGCAAGCGCTTTGAAAGTTTGTAATGGCATAAATTACTGTATTCTCGCTAGCTCAATTCTTTCATATATTTTATGAAGTGTTAGTGTTGTGAATACTTTGCAGGTACAAAACTTCGCAATCAGGAGTAATGTTCAATGCATTCGAATCCATGGGGTTACTTTTTTGCATGATCAATTTTAAGCAATTTCGACAAACTCGCAGAAACTAAGCCTTCGCAAAAATTAAGTTGTTTACAGTAGTACAATCTTGAAACCAATAACGAATACCGTATTATACTAAACTTTTCAAATAAAATTTTAATATTAGCACAGCTTTGAAAATGGCCATTCTCGAATGTTTTCGATCTGGCCTTCATCAATCCATATGTGCTTAAAATGTAGCAGCTGCAACCTTGAATTTGGAAAAGGCTATTGTTTGCCACACATTTTTTTTACGGTGCCTAAGGTATTGAGGTAATGAATGTTATGCCCTTCAATGAACACTTTTAACAGTAGCATAGCCCTGGGCATGCAAAGAAGGCACACCACCAATGTCTGACATATCAGGCTTCCAGAAATGTCTGATTTCCCTGACCCTTGTGTCAGGATGAAGTTGTTACTATCTTGCCTTTCTCACATAGTGGTCCTTTGAGCGAGTTATGTGATTTTATATCATAGGGTGGCTGTGATGATGTGGGAGAACCAACGATGAGGAAAACGACGGGCGTGAAAACTGTGAGTTGGACTGAGCAACACTGTGGACTGAGCAAAGGACGATGAAGAAGATGCGGTGAACGTGGGGAAGATGGAAATGGTTAAAAGACAAAGAAGTTCAAGGCAAGAGTTGGATAAACGGAAAAAACGAAGACGACGACGAGAAGGGAAGAGGGGGCACAAGCTCGTGACTCGTAAGAGAAGGGGGGCACGACACTGAACCCGGCTCGACAGCGGTGGTCTCGGCAGCCAAGAAGGAGCCCGGACGGACAAGTCCAGGCCCGTGGGGCTTTCACCCAAGCTCGCTGAGAAGCCTCCGCCTGTGCCTAGCAAGCAGCTGAACATTCCCTGGACAAGATGAACGCCATGCCTACGTCGACGTGCACCACCGGGCCGTAAGCGGATGCGGCGAACTGAACTCTGTATATATAGCCACACCATTGTTTTCTAACTTCATGTTTATACGACTGTAAATAATATCTACCTTCTTATATTCACCGCACTGGAATTCCGAGTCCTTTTAATTATTATTATTTTTCCATCACAATCTGGCGTCCGCGACAGGACTCTCTCTTTTTAACATCTCATTGAGAGCAGAATTCCAGACGGTGCTGCAAGAAGAGCTACAGTATGAATCCCGATAAATTGCTATCGGTCGGGAGAGAGCTGGGGTATGCGGGCATAGAACTCCGCGAATGGGTCGAAAAAGAAATAGCCAGGCAGAAAGAAGAACGGGTCAGAATGAGAGAAGATGCAAGAGAGGCAGCTAAGGAGGCGCAAGAAACGGCTGACAAAGAAGCTCACAGATTCCAACAAGAACAGGCGGTGCTGCAGATGCGTCTTCAGTTGCGTGGAAACAACAGTTCACCTCGAGATGAGGATCCGCAGGATACTGGCAGTGGAGAAAACCCAGGGAGGCAAACATGTTATCGTAGCCCTCATAAATTAATCCCACCGTTTAATGACAAAAGGGATGACCTAGATGCTTACATCCGACGTTTCGAGCGAGTGGCGACCAGTCAGGAATGGCCCCAAGAAAAGTGGGCGATGTCTTTGAGTCTCTACCTCACCGGTGAGGCCTTAACGGTCGTTGGAAGGGTGACACCCGAAGAGTCATTGGACTATTCAAAAGTAAAGCTTAGCCTGCTTCAGCGGTTTCGCTACACCGCAGAAGGCTACCGGGAAAAATTTCGGCAAAGCAAGCCAGAAGAGTCAGAGACTGGGAGACAATTTGCAGCTCGGCTCATTGGTTATTTCGACCGATGGCTAGAGACGGGTGACACCATTAAGACATTTGAAGGGCTCAGAGATCGCATGGTCGCAGAGCAGTTCTTAAAAAGATGTAGCACAAAACTGTTTATATTTTTGAAGGAGAGAGACTGCAAAACCCTCGAGAGTTTGGCAGTAACTGCAGACCACTTTTTGGAAGCGCAGGGCCAAACTAGCTTGTCTAGCTCGAAAGAACAGGACCTAAGCCATAAGAGTGGAGGTCGTAATAAAGAGGGTAGTCGGCTGAAAGTTCCCACCAAGGGAGTGAGCCGATGTTTCCTCTGCAACAAGCCTGGACATAAAGCCGCAGAACGCTGGACCAGTTCCAGAGCTCAACACGGATCTGCGTGCTGGAGGTGCGGCAAGCCAGGACTCAAATCAGATGCGTGTAACTGGAAGCCAGAAGATAAAGGTAGCAAGACTCCTCAGGCATCCTGTATGTTGACAGTCGCTGACCGCGAAAATCCAGAAGAGACATACATCGTACTGAGAAACGGAGAACAGATACCGATAGTAAATGCGACACTCGGAAAGGCGCCACGGTTCCTGGTAGATAATATGCCAGTGGTGAGGGGAACAGTGTGCGGTCGTCCAGTCACCGTACTGAGAGACAGCGGCTGCAACACGGTTGTGGTAAAAAGAGATCTGGTTCCCGATGATAAGTTAACCGGTGTCTCTAGTCCGGTTTTCCTACTTGATAGGACTGTAAAGTACCTGCCAGAGGCAGAGATAGAGGTGAGAACTCCGGTTTTTACGGGCAGTCTAACAGACAAGTGCATGGACAACCCGTTGTACGATTTGGTGTTAGGAAATGTTCATAGGGTGAGAGGAATTGATGATCCTGATGAAGAATGGAATGACGAGGGAAGACTAAGCGGGTCTCAACTGAACGAAGAGAGACAGACATCCAAGGGGACGTCAGGAAAAAGTGAGACTGGCGAAGGACTCGTTCTTGACGAGAGTGGAAAAGAAGGCTGTGACGTCTTGGTGCCGGAGATTAATTCTGCGGGAGCGCTGAAGAGAGTAGCCGGCAAGGAAAAAAATTCCCAACTACCGGTTATGACGCTCGAACCGACGGGAATTGACCACAACAAGTTGAAACTATCTCAACGTAATGACGAATCGTTGAAGAAATGCTTTGCTGCCGTCGGCAAAAAGTATATCTCGGGAAAATCACACGAGTCTGAATTCGTGTTGCGTAATGAAATCCTCTACAGGAGGTACAAGACGCCGGCACACAAGCAATGGGAACAACTGGTTGTTCCGAGATATTTCCGAACCATCGTACTGAAATTGGCGCACGAAGGAATCATGTCCGGACATCAGGGAACTAAGAAGACCACTGATCGCATCCAGGAGGAATTCTACTGGCCTGGAATTGCAATGGACATCAAGCGATTCGTGAAGTCGTGCGACATGTGCCAGAGAACCATTCCTAAGCACATGGTGCCGAGAGCACCCCTTGGAACCATGCCCATCATCGACACTCCCTTCCAAAGACAATGTCAATGCCAAAGAGTCGGCATTGACATTGTCGGACCTATCGCGCCCAGTTCAGAGACGGGCAACAGGTATATACTGACAATGGTTGACTTCGCTACCAGATACCCAGATGCTGTCGCTCTGAAAAGCATCGACACAGTAGAGGTAGCGGAGGGCCTACTGCAAATGTTTTCTCGAGTAGGCCTGTTACGAGAAATCGTCAGTGACCGGAGATCATGCTTCACGTCGGCTCTCATGAAGGAGATCAGTCGCCTATTGTCGCTCAGACTGCTGACGACAAACCCCTACCATCCAATGTGTAATGGGCTGGTTGAACGATTTAATGGGACTCTAAAACAAATGATCAAGAGAATGTGCCAGGAGAAACCGCGATGTTGGGATAGATATCTCACCCCGTTGCTTTTCGCATACAGGGATGTGCCGCAGAGCAGCCTGGGTTTCTCCCCGTTTGACCTTCTTTGTGGAAGGTATGTTCGCGGTCCTATGGCGGTTCTGAAGGAACTCTGGACCAACGAGAACATCGACCCGGAGACCAAGACAACATACGAATATATGGTTGATCTGCGCAAGAGACTTGAAGAGACCTGTAAAGCCGCCCACGAGGAACTCAAGAAGGCCCAACTGACACAAAAAGAACACTACGACAAGAAGAGTCGAGTGCGCCAACTACGCGAAGGGGACAGAGTACTGATCTTGTTACCGACAGACAGAAACAAGTTGATTCTACAATGGAAGGGTCCATTCCGGGTAGTTGAGAAGAGGAACGACGTCGATTACGTCATAGACCTTGGTCAGAAAACGACCGCGTTTCGCATTAATATGTTGAAGAGATACGAGGAGAGAGAAGTCCTTGGAGCTCCCAGGCAAGTCTTGGCTGGTAAGGCTGTGGAAGAGGATCCCGAAGAACAGGAGGTCCCTCATGTCGGTCTGCACAAGCTTCAAGATCACAAAGACGTACAGTTCTCAGAAGAGATGACTGAGTTCCAAACTAACGATGCAAGGAAGCTGCTGGAAGAGTTCCAGGACATATTTTCAGATCTTCCTGGTCAAACTAGGCTTATAAAATGCCAGTTGAAACTGAAGACAGATACGCCAATCCAAGTGCGACAATACCCCATTCCCTTTGCGCTACAGGAAGAGGTAGAAAAGAAAATCGGCGATATGTTACGCCAAGGCATAATCGAGAAGTGCGACTCAGCCTACAACTCGCCCATTGTAGTAGTAAGGAAGAAGGATAAATCAACACGGTTATGCATATTTTCCGCCAATTGAATAAGGTTCTGGAAACCAATTGCGAACCGATTCCTCGAGTCGACATGATGTTCGCCGAACTAAGCACTTAACGATACTTTTCTAAATTTGACTTCGCCAAGGGATATTGGCAAGTACCTATGGACGAAGGATCAGAGGATGCGATCGCTTTTTCAACTATGTCGGGACTGTATCGGTTCAGGTTCATGCCGTTTGGCATAAAAACAGCCCCAGCAGTGTTCACACGATTAATGAGGAAAGTTCTCGAAGGTGTGCCAAACGTACATCATTACTTTGACGACGTCCTAATATCAACCGACACTTGGGAGGAGCATATGAGGACAATGAGCCTATTCTTGACTAAGGTGAGGGAGACTGGACTCACCATCAAGCCAAAGAAAACAGAGATCGGGTATTCAAGAATAACTTTTCTTGGCCACAAAGTCGAGCAGGGGACTTTCGAGCCCCTAACGGAGAGGCTAGATATTCAAGGCGCAACAAGACCAAAGACTAAAACAGAAGTCCGATCCTTCCTGGGGCTGACCGGCTATTACCGGGAATTCATTCCCAATTACGCCAAGACAACGCTCCCTCTGACGGAGCTGACAAGGAAAAGGGCGGCCAACAAGGTTATCTGGGAGGGAAGACAGGAGAGAGCGTTCGAGCTACTGAGGAAACTCCTCTCCGATAAGCCGATTTTGAACTCTCCAGATCTGTCGAAGGAGTTTATTGTAAGAACAGACGCGTCGGAAAGGTGTCTGGGCGCCGTACTAATGCAAGAACATGAAGGGGTCTTGCATCCTGTTGCGTATGCAAGCCGGAAGTTACTGCCACGAGAAGTCGCGTATTCCACCATTGAGCGTGAATGCCTAGCCCTCGTGTGGGCAGTGCGAAAATTCCACATATTCTTTTTCGGCAAACGCTTCACTGTACAGAGCGACCACCAGCCGCTTGAATACATTCACTCTGCTAGGCATCTGAATAGTCGCGTATTGAGATGGAGTTTGTTACTCGCCGAGTACGATTTTAAAGTGACGTACATTAAGGGCTACCAGAATGTTGGAGCTGACTATTTAAGTCGTATGTAATGCGCCCACAGCTGTTACTGGATTTGTTTTGGGGGAAGGCAATAGTTTATCTACGTATGAAACACGCTTCGTCGTTGTCGTGTGGGTTGGTAACAATTGTTTGTTTTGACTACAAGTCTTAATTCTTTTGCTTAAAAGTTTTCGGAAACAATTGTCTTAAAACGGGGGTAATTGTGATGATGTGGGAGAACCAACGATGAGGAAAACGACGTGCGTGAAAACTGTGAGTTGGACTGAGCAACACTGTGGACTGAGCAAAGGACGATGAAGAAGATGCGGTGAACGTGGGGAAGATGGAAATGGTTAAAAGACAAAGAAGTTCAAGGCAAGAGTTGGATAAACGGAAAAAACGAAGACGACGACGAGAAGGGAAGAGGGGGCACAAGCTCGTGACTCGTAAGAGAAGGGGGGCACGACACTGAACCCGGCTCGACAGCGGTGGTCTCGGCAGCCAAGGAGGAGCCCGGACGGACGAGTCCAGGCCCATGGGGCTTTCACCCAAGCTCGCTGAGAAGCCTCCGCCTGTGCCTAGCAAGCAGCTGAACATTCCCTGGACAAGATGAACGCCATGCCTACGTCGACGTGCACCACCGGGCCGTAGGTGAATGCGGCGAACTGAACTCTGTATATATAGCCACACCATTGTTTTCTAACTTCATGTTTATACGACTGTAAATAATATCTACCTTCTTATATTCACCGCACTGGAATTCTGAGTCCTTTTAATTAATATTTTTTTTCCATCACAGAGGCATAAGATACTTTGCTTTTCTCTTTTTTTACGCAGGATGTAATTGCACACCATCATCACAAAGGAGAGTGTGCAGTGAGGCGGGCTTGTAAACTTGGATAAGGTGATAAGTAGGATTTCAGTTTCTGTTTTATCAACTACGTGAAGTACTTTGATCATAATGTTTGTATGCTACATATACATACTTCCAGTATAGAAGTGCAATGCACGTTTATTTATGGCTTTTCTCACAGTTTCAGAAGACGCTGGTACATCATTTTCACGAGGAATGTTTCGGAATAGAGCTGCCAAAGATTTCCCCGTAATTTTCACTTACATAACCGCAAATCAAAATGACGACTCTCCTAGTCAATGTTGCAAAACGGCAGTGCATTATTTTCACGAGTAAGATGTGGAAATGATTCTATTGCAGTGATGTGATTGTTGGGCCAAACTGCGCCAAGTAGCTAACCCTGCTACATCCCGCTACATTTTGCCCAAATAAGGCTAATCTGCGCCAAGCCTGCGCCAAAGAGACAATTTCGGTCACCTTTCGAAACCGAAACTAAACTGAGTACCGTAATTTAGCATGCATGTGTTAATTATGTTGCGCAAGCGGCCGCCCGACACGAAGTACTGTGCATCAATCGTCCATACGGTCTTGCATAAGTTTCCCGTCGTCTCGCGTTTCGCTCTCTCGTCGTCTCGTCGGTCTCGACTCACGTCTTTTTTTGTTTATTATTAGGTAGTTTTAGAATAGCGCACGCTAATGCTTTGCGCACGCAAAAAATAGCGTCGTCGCCATTGCGCATGCTCCGAACGCAATCCAGGTTTTGCTCTTTGCGTGCGCAATTTTAGCGTGCGCTATTTTTCGGAAATAGCGTGCGTACGCAGAGTCTTTGCGCTTCGCCAAGGAGGATTCGTGATGAGAAGTTGGCTAAAGCCAAGACGAGCAGAGTTAAAAAAATGGCGGCTTCCAGGATTATGTCGGCGGCCACTTTCGCGGCGTCGTGAGTGGGACGTCGGCGACAACTTCGCGACTGCGATTTTCAATACGGAACGACATTGTACTCGGTTTGGCAACGATCACCGGCAACTTGATGCTTGCGACGCGCGAACATTTCTCGGCGAACATACGATGTGCGAAGGTCAGTACACGAGACCGCTCTTGCCGAGGCGACGCAAGCGGACACGACCGGTCAACCGCTCGCGTCGCACTCTCATGTTTGAAGAAATTCATGCAAAATGGTACTCTGGACCAAAAAACTTGCTTTTTCTAAAGTCGCTGTATTTCGTGTGTGAAATGAAAATTGTGACTGTATCTTGGTGGCGCCGCAAGTGCGAGATGCTTGGGCTTTTGCGTCGCGACTGAGATACGCTACTCTAAAACTCTCTTGCGTCCCGTACGCTAATTAATACAAGCGCTAAATTTAGCACTAGCGTGCGCTAAAATTGCGTACGTTACTCTAAAACTCTCTAATATTTTGAACGTCTGTCCCGGGTGTTTGCGGACGCTCCGACGCTAGCTTGCCAAGTACCAGCCATGCCGTCATGCTGTAAAACGCAACTACGTGTTTTTGCGCGGCGGGAGTTATATGTTGTGAGCTGATGCACTCGCTCCGGAAAGCAATGGCCGTGGGAAAACTATATTTGGTCCCTGCCTACCGGTCACCGTGATCGCGCGACGTCAGATGTTGCCGTCTCCACGTCTCTGCAGATATGGCACTTCCTAAAATGGTGCTCAGTACCGCCGCATGTTCATCAACACTCCTATTCTAGTGTAAATCATACGTTCCTACAAAAACCCCTCTTTAACTTAAAGACTGCTGTGTCGAAGTATTGATTATTTAGGTTTCTCTTGGTAGGCTTTCTTTTGAGAGGGACCCCAGTACGTGAAAAATCTGCCGCGAAAGAAAGTTGGTAAAGAGGAGCGAACTAAAGCAAAGAAGGCAATGTCTGCGCGCTGAGTCCGCACAGCGCGCTTGTTTGTCTCGAGTTCAGTCGTTGTACAAAGCGCCCCAAGAACGTTTTGACCCTAGCCCGCGATGTCTTGCGTCGATGCTCTCAGGATCTTTTTTTTTTTTTTTGGTGTTGAGCTTGCACACTGTTTGCCGGCCTGGCAAGCGCGCGTCGCTGGACTGTTTTTGTCGTATGCTCGACAGTTAAACTTTGCATATAATTTTGGGGATCAGCCGGCGACGGAGCGGACTGGCATGGGTTCGGTTTCGATCGAAGAGCCGTTGTCTCCGCTCTCGCAAGTTGCCCTCACGTGCCTGCAAACACGATTGCACAACAGAGGCATCAGTCGGGATGCTTCCAATCTAATGTTTTACGTTTGCTTACTTTTGACGAAAATCTGGCACGTCGGGAACGACTAAAATGGTGGCAAGCGGTTTTTCATAATTTCCCAGCAGTAAAAACACAGGCAGCGAGTTCCGTCACAACACGTCACATCAGAAAACTACACAACACAAACTACTTTTTGTTGGTACAGCACTTAAAAGAAATATTTTAGTTTTTCTTGGAGCATCTGCTCCAAAATCCACTTTTGCTGCTCAAAAACACTGTTTTGGTTGCTCCAAAGACCACATTGTCTGCTCCAAAACACTGTTTTGGATGCTCCGAATAGGGCTCCAAAATGGCTTTGGCCAATCACATCACTGCTATTGTCATTTTCACCTCTATGCTCGCAACTTAAAAATGCGGTGCCTCTTTTTTTTACAACTTTTCCCACCTAATTTCATAACATGATTGTACGTTATTTTGACAAGAAATGTTTGGAAATAGAGCTGCCAAGACTTTCCTCGTAAAATTTCCTGACTCATTTTTAAGTGTGCATCTCCCGATGGTGGCGCCTCTGCATTATCATCAGTTAAGTTGTCAACGGCGTTTCTTAACATTTCACAAGAATGGAGTATATGTCATGAAATTTCAAAAGTTGCAATCCAGCCGTTCAAAAAAACACCTTTGAAAAGTCAGCTTTTTAAATGCAGGCGCCGATTGTTCTGGTCAATTTTAGACCGTTCTTTCCATTTAGAAGGCCCAATACACGGCGTCCCAGATAAGTTGCAAAATACTTAAAAAAACACCAGAGCGCTCTGCAGGAGTGAAATCAACTGTCTCTCGTAGCAAGCGTCTTGGGAAAGTGCAAAGATTTTTTTAATGCGCCTGGTTATGTAAATAACTAAGATTAATTAGCTAACCTTTGAAATATTTTTTTAACGGCAGAGACGTCAATTGGAAAGTTGCAGGGCGCATTGAGAAACACCCAATTAAAGAGTTTGCAACATAATACGCTTTCGTGCTTTTTTCAAGCCTTCAAAGAACGCACTATCGCGGCGCGCCCGCGCGCCGTGATTGGGGAAACTAGTTGTCACGTGGTATTTCTTGTATTTCGCGGGCGTTTTTTTGTTTTAAGGCTAGGAACAACGAGCATGCAAAGTTCACCTTGTTGGAAATAGTTTAACTGGGTGTTTCTTAATGTGCTCTCTACAACTTTCCATTTCACACCTCGGCTTTTGAACGAAGATTTGAAAAGTTAGCTGGTTAGTCTTAATTAAATAACTAGGCGCAGTAAAAAAAAATTCCGTGCACTTTTGCAAGAGTCTTGCAAACAGCGTACAGTTGGTTTCACTCCCGAAGAATGCCCCTGCTTTTGGTGTAATCTGAGCTAGTTGGTTACTCTTTATGAAAAAACCAGCTGAACTAAGGAAAAGGTAGAGATAGAAGGAAAGACACCCACCAGCGATCGGGTGTCTTTCCTTCTATCTCTACCTTTTCCTTAGTTCAGCTGGTTTTTTCATAATGAATGCCCCTGCTATTTTTAAAGTTTGGTGCAAGTTATCTGGGACACCGTGTATATATGTACTGGTAGTGAGCATTTAGTACACTAAAAGCATACATGTAGTGTATTAAGTGTTCATTTATTTTATACCAGAAGTACACTCGAAGTGCACTTATCGTAACTACATGTGTACTAATGGTGTAGTAAAATTATACTATTTCGTTTCATGAAAGCGCAAAACTAGTACAATTTTAGCACACACGCGAAGTACACTATTAGTATACCTTCAGATACTGATTTTGAACGACGTTTCACTTAGGGAAGCCCCTCGTAAATTTTGGGGCCGTCTGTTCGAGTACAGGGCACTGTACGTCAAATTGAAGTTTTGGGGTGTATTATATGGGACGAAGAGTGTAAGAATACACCCTCTTTCCTGATAGTGTAAAACGCGCAAACGAACTAATCGAGCCAGATCAAGCAAAATATTTGACGTAGTACGCTAGAGTTACGCAAATCCCGCTACAGAAAAAATAAACTGCACAGAGCTTTTGGAAATTTGTACTTGAGACAGTTCTTTGTTGAACACTACGTCGGTTGATAATATCATCGGCTGAACGCCTTGGTGAACGCGAAACGACTCGCACTCATAGAAACAGGCGAGCCCAACGAGGCACGGGCGCACCGCAAACGCCGGCAGCCAAGTTTGTTACTTTTTATACCAAAGTTTAAGAGCATGATCTTGCGATACTATTGAAAATAATAATGGTTCTAACTATATAAGCTTACTTCTCAAACATAAAAATGACGATTACAAGACTGCCGCGACAGGAAGGAACAATTTTGCGACGAACAATCCGGACGTCAAACAGCGATAGCCGAGAAATGGAGCGTATAGTTATACTCCCTTTCAGCCAATCTTGTATCGCAGCGACGGCCAAAGGCGCGAACTCATAGCGTTGGCAGCTCCCCTTAATGCGCGAGAGCCTGTGTTGCCGAGGTGGCCACTAGAGCAAGGACCTCGCATTTGTAGCCTTTCCTGCCGTACATCATAAGCTGGAATAGAGTATAGAACCGTTTCGGAGTGTGTCTTAGAGCGGGCTACCTGCACCTAAATTGCGTCAACGAACGTAAATATTGCGCGAACGTTTTTTCTGTTCTTTTTTTTCTGTTGAAAAACAAAAAAAGTGTTCCAAATACGCTGTTTTGAATATGTTTTTCCTATGTCACTTTAAAGCAGACTTATGCCTATCTAAAGTACTTTACACAAGATACTGTATTTCAAATACTTTTCTAAGTATCTTGGTATTTTGTAAATACTTTTGATCGAAAGTATTTGAAACTGTATTTTAATTACGTTTTTGGGTATCTTCTGCTCAGTATCTCAAATAAAATTTTTGACATTCCACTATTTTCCGTGTTTTTCGGTATGAAGTGGCGTGTGCGTGGCACGAGGAAAGGTGAACATTATATTGAGCAACCTAATCCTCTGGCTAGCTCCGATAAGCTACGGTGACTTAGATTGAGTTCCTAAAAAAATCGCTTTTATGCCGATTGTGACTCATATTTTACCCCAAGGCTCGTACAATGAAGTTTTTCCCCTCACCTTTGCAAAGGCGGCTTTTGTTTCCTAGTGTTCCCCCCAAAAGCCTCAGACAAAAGGAGTGCTTTTACAGAAGGAAAGAACGCCACACTGAGGCGCAACGCAGTACATGAAACGACCCACGAAAACACTGCATACTTCGGTGCCAAGGAAATAACAAATAGACGAAAATGAGAAGTGGACACAAAAAGAAATATTTGCATGTTGTTTTATATTTGACCCCACTACGACAACGCATCGAGGCTTGTTTCTTCTTTTTTTTTTCGCCAGTACCGCACTCATTGCTCTCGCGAACACTCTCTGTAAGCGAAGATCGATAAGCAGAGAATGCCAACAAGGCGTCCCCCAACGTTGAGTGCCTTTCTGAACGCAACCTACTTGAAGAAGGTGCGACCACCTGCTGTGGCTATTGTCTGGGTTCTCTTTATTATCCACTCAATCATCTCCATATCCATAGTTCGGTTATAGTAAACTCCCCATATAGGGAATATGAGTTGTAAATTAACTATGCGTCTGAGGTGCGCCGCAGGACGTAATATTCAGCGATGTCACAATAGCTGGAGCGACTTTTTTTTCTTGTCTCAGAAATGTTTTCCAACATGCATTAGTGATACCTTGCGGCTTATGCTTGGACTGCATGAAAAAACTCTACACTGTTTCTTTCTTTCTTTTTTGCCATTTTGTTCGCGTTTAACTTATTTTTTATTTTAACCGTTGGCGAATAATTAAGCTTACAAAAAAAAACGCGTTGGGCACCCGCAAGGATTAAGGGCGCAAGACAGGGTCACACTCAGATACCAGATACCAACCAAAAAGCCTCCTCCTTTATTTCTACACACACCTGGGCGCCTGACAATAGGCCGCGATTTTTCTCGAACATCACGTTATTGATTGTTGATCCGATCAGGCCTTGCACTTGACTTTGGCGTATCCGCCCGCCGACTGACACGAAACACGGTGGGACTTGAGGCGGCCGCGTCCGCTCGGTTACACCACGAAAAAAATACTAACATATTATAAAAGCCACCTTCTCGATACTCCATTGGCTGAAAAACACAGGCCTTGCTTTCCCTTCTGCAACACTGATTTACTCAAGCTGTCACACTCGTCATGACGGAAGACGAAGGATCTGTCCTACCGTGGCCGTATCTAAAACCTAATTTTGAATGTGTTTCCGAGAAAGGCAGCAATCTGCAAGTGATATGAAAGCTATGCCTCCACAAGACGTAGATGATCTCTGTTCGCAAAGCTTCGAATTCTAATATCCGGAAGCGCCTGAAGGTACGTCTGAATTTGTATTCTTTCTTTCAGCTCTCTATGTACAATTGTTAAATGTTACTTCAAAGCATTTGCAGTCGACAAAACTCCTCTGTGTCTTTAGTTCGCTCTAACTGCAATGAAAATAAAGAACTAAATGCGTTTAGTATTGCATTTGGCGACTGCACTGCCTTTTATCGGGATAAGCCGAAACTTTGCGGTGATGTCTTCCAGCAGCGCGAACGAAAACGGATTTTCGACGAGAAGTCCAAGAATCAGCTTCTGTTGCGTGCTAAGAAACCATCCTGATAAACCAGATCTGCGCAACTGCTTAATTGTGTTCGTTACTGACGTCGATACAAATTACGCACTGTGGATTCCAAATTAATTGAATTACTTTTTTCTGTATTTGTACTCTACTCAAGATACTTTATAGTCGACGTAACTTGAGTAGTATTTTAAGCACTTTATGAAGCAGGTATTTAGCAACTTAACTTGAATACTTACAATCTAATATTTTGTACAACACTGCTTTAAAGTGACCACATAAATCTGCATCTTAATATATCGCGATACAGTTTACCAGATAAGCGCCTGAAGGTAGTGGAATCAAGCATCGCATCAAAATTTCAAAAAATAAAATAAAATGAGTAAAAGTAGAAAAAAACATATAACTGGTCTTCTCTACCTGTGGCGCCCGTCTGCTAACCTCTGAGTGGCGCAACAACCGACAGATGGCGGCAGCAGCCCCCAGCGGCTCTAACGCTAACACATCGAGGGGCTTCACGGCGGCTTAGGGCAGCTCAGCGGCCGCACGGTTCTGGCAAAAGCGGACAAATTTTTCGAATCATAAACGTCTTCCGCTTTTCGGTGTAATAAATATCCTGCGCATGATATATTTTTCGTTACCGATAAACCAGGTAAAATGAACAAAAAACGAATAAAAGGGAGAATTTGTCGAGTAATTCCCGCTAAATGTCTTCTACTTCTGGCGCGACCGTGCGGTTGCTGAGCTTGCTGTTATTGCGCCGGCCAGAGGGTTACCAGACGGGCGCCGTAGAGAAAACCACCTGTCGGTGTTTAATTTTTCATCCCGTAAGTGCGTTTTTTTTTTTTAAATTTTGATGCGATGCTTCGACTACCTTGAGGCGCCTCTCTGGTAAATCGTAGCACGATGCGTAACCAAGCCGATTTATGCGGTCACGTAAAAGGCTTCACCCGGATTCGAGGGCCCGCTTTATGCCGTGGCAGTTGTTATATTACAGAAATCTCAATTTTGTTTGGAGTTATTTCGAGGCGAATTTAAACTCCGAAGTGACATTCTTTTCTGAAACTCAAAGGTACAAGAGAGACCATTGTTCCGCTACGAAGTGGCGTGTTCAGTTGCTGTCGGAGCAGGTACCGTGGAATTGTGGAATGATACCACAGCTGTGCGCAATGTCCGCGTCACGTTTCTGCAGCAAAGGCGCATTAGGCTCTCACGTCATTGGAAATGCAGAGCTTTCAGGTGGTGATTTTGCTTTTTGTTTACTCATGAGGAGTTCCGTACACCCGCCGAGGTACGTACATGATTACTACCCCAAAAATAATTTTTATATTCCAGCCTGTCTTCTTTTTAAAATAATGTATTTAAGAGCTCAGTTCCGAGTATCGGCAATCATTTCGTATTGATGGGATAATGAGTGAAACTCACCGGTGGACATCTTTTACTAAGACAAAAAATTAAGATAATTTTGACTCCGAGTTACGTTTCTGGAGTGAACTAATTGCATCTATTCTGAACATAAGGCAAGCTCAAGACCCGCCACTCAAACAGCCCGAAATAATTGCCCCAAATCCCGCGTGCTTTTTCATGGTTGGTTAATGTGTATGATTCACACATCTTTTTCGGTGGTCTGCGGAAGTGTTCCTTCCACCAATGGCCATAACAATGGGCACATATTAATCAGTTTCATGATGAGCAGAGGCTGTCCAAGGCCGAAGTAATTTCGGAGTTTCTGATGGCGCCCGACTCGTATTTTCATCTCACACAACTTGCAGTTCTTTTGGGCTCTCTGTAGTGAAGCAGGGGCTAGAGGCGGAGATATTGCGACGATATCTGCTGTCCATCCTCGTGGAGCCGCCTTTGATTTCTAGTGGCAGTAACCAAAAATTATTGTAATCTTCACACTACCTTTTCAAAGCTTCACCCTCGCAGTTTGAATTTGGGTATGACGATCGCTACACTGACACCAAGAAGAAACGTGTTCACGCCCCGTACAGATAGAGTTCTAGTTTTTAATTAGTAGTAACAAAGAAAGGCGCTTTACAACGCCATCGTGGTATGCATCCAAAGCATCTGGAATAAAAAAAAAATATTTGGAATAGGTTTAGCATGCGTACCTAAGAAATATCTAGCTAAAACGTGCCCCATATGTCGAATATTTAAATAGTGCATTAGCAATTTGAAGATACTAATTTGTTTCCCTTACTGTCATGTCGTACACGTGGGCTGACATCTGCCAAGCTGGATGGTAACTGTTCCGGGAATAATATATCTACTCCAGCCGTGTCTTTTTTTCAAAACTCCTTTTTTTTTTTTAATCTACACTTCAGGTATCGGCGTTTATAGCGTTTTTGATGCAATAACTAGTGAGACACGCACGCATGTATGTTACGAAAGCAACAATAAAAAAGCTGATGTTGACTCCACATTACGTGTCTTCCCTCAATAAATTTCTTTTCTTTAACATAAAGTAAGCTTTAGACCCTCCGTTCAAAACGCCAGAACTAATTGCCCCAAATAACCCGTCATCTTTCATAGTTGAGTATGTGCGTGGTTTAAACATCTGTTTCGGTGCTTTGCGAAAATGTTCCCTTTACGAATGGCCATAGAAATTAGCACATATAAATCAGTTTACTGATAGACGGAGGCTCCACAAGGCCGTAGTAATTTCCGCTTGATAGATGACGCACGACTCTTTTTTTTTTTTTTATCTTTCTAAAACTCGGCAGTTTTTTTAGACTCTCTGGAGCGAAGCGGGAGCTAGTGTTGGAAATATCAGATCATTTGCTTTCCCATCCACCTGGAGCCGGCTTCGCCTTCTAGTGGTAAGAACAAATATGATTTGAACCTTTTGATTAACATTTCAAAATTTCACGCTCAAAGATTGAATTTATATATGACGATCGCTACTTTGACATCAGGACGAGACGTGTTCACGTTTCGTCCGTATATAGCTCTAGTTTTTAATAGGTAGTTTTCAAGGTAGTTTACAACGCCATCGTGGCACGTCTCCGAAGGTTCGGGCATAATATACTTTTATTGAAGTATAGCTGATAAGCAAGCTTTAAGACACAGTAATGAAACAAGCGAGCGCGTTTAGGTGACACATTATTTATGACAGTTACAAACGGAATACAAAAAGCAGGCAGAACACACAAGTTTCGATAATATGCATTGACAACATTCATTGCGATGAAGGTAAATGATTCTAAAGCGTCGGTCTAATAGCTTACACGATGAATTCTCTCTAACCCCGAAAATGACGTTACGTCTTGAATGCAGACGGAAGCTTTTTGTGACGCTTAGTCTAGTGAATGCGATACTAGGTTGACACCGAATCGGATACAAGAACTAGAGGCATAGTTACAATTTTGGACCCTGACACTTGCTATGTGAATGTCGCGTGAAACAATCCTGAGTTAAGGTATATATGATGACAAAACCAACCAAAAATGCGAATTTTAGAAGACTTTGTAAGAGGTAACTTGTAGCTCGTTCCTGGATCGATAGCCAGTGTCACTCCGTGGCCATCACTCCACTTATCATAGAACGCTCTAAGCAGTGTACATCAAACCTTCCAGGCTGGCTTCACGCCTACACTTTTTAGGTTTGCATCCGGAAGCGCGTCGTGTGTGGCTCTTGCAGTGTGAAGGTACCAGCGTCGTGTTCATGTCAAGGATTACACGCAACATTATACGTAGCATTACCGAGAAACAAAATAAAACCAAACAACACGTACTATTAAATTAAGGAAGCAATTTCTAGAAAGCATATTGTGGTTATCACAAGTCTAAAAATGAGTGAATTACAAAACGTACCGTAGTTAAGTTATTTACTTATTTATTTATTTGATACTCAAGGCGCAATTTGGCGTTACAGTGGTTGAACTTTTTAAGTCAGCGCAACACCGAATATGCTGCATCCTCTTGAAAGTATTAAGTTTTATATGCGAGGCACTGATATTAGCAGGCAAGTTCTGGAATTCAATTTTATTGTGAGACTTTCAATAAACTTAAACAGTACAAGCGAGATTTGTTTTTGGGATGTACAGGCAATGATGACATCAGAAGATTGAAAAATACCATATTTTAAACCACCGTATTTCTGTAGTACTGGCATCCGTTAAAACTGATACCAAACTATGGTTCCCTGTCTTTGGTCTTTAACAAAGAATCCCAGCAATTAACCCCCGTAATGTTTTATAAAGATCGAATAAAACAAAATAAACAATCCCGGATTGGGAATGTTTTTAAATAAGAGGAGTGCAAGATTCAATGAAAAAAAAATCTTCATCCTCTCTTGATTTCGTTCTCGCCAGGAACACAACCTCCGTTAAAAGTTCCTCAAGGCTGCTCGTTTAGTCGCGATCCGCTCCTATTGTCCCGTTTTCTTCTCTACTTTGTACCGGGACGTTTACCAGCTATCCAAGCCGCGCCCACGTTCCCTCGGCGTTCTTGTTTCTTCAAAATAATCACGGAAAATAGGCTGACTTTTTTCCGAAAACCAAGAACAGACATTGAACAACCACTGAATTTTTCGGCAAAAAACTAATGAAGATTACAGACACCCAGATTTTAAATAAAATAAACCCCCGAAACACGAAATCCTATGCTTAACACATACTCGAAATACAAGAATGGATAAAAGCTGATAATTGTACACGCCACTTCTAATTTCACAAAGGTCGGATTGCGCTTTCAAAATATTCGAATATCTAACCGTAAAACTGATGCTTTCGAACACAAAGATTTGGCAGATGAAGTGTAGGAATAAAGTGTGCTATTCGGTAAAATTGTTTCAATGCGTGGAATGATCTTATTGCTTTAATCTTTCTTAAACGAAAGCTAATAAACATTTATTTTCTGCGTTAAAATTTATTTCTTGATGGTCCACTTAATTAGTGCATGTATGTTGGCGTCCATTTCACAGTTTGTCCCCTTATCAGTTTTCTTCAATGATGCTCTCTGAGCGTTGAGGTTCAAAGAAATTCATTCATTTCATTTGATTTTGTTTTTCTCTCAGGTCCCGAAAGCAATTTTAGAGAGGAGAGAGTTTTAACAAAAAAAAAATAACGTGCACAACAACAAAACGAGGCAAAAATAGGAACAATTTCTAAGGGATATCAAGAAGATTGGTAACCATAATTTTAAAATCAGCGGCATCAGTAATTGAGACTCGGGGCGCGGTAATGCGATCCCAGTCTATTGAGGTTTGGGGGGAAAAAGAGGCATAACATGAGGAGGTGTCACAATGCGGGATGCCTTTAGCTGGTGATTTGTTCGTTAATACAGGTACGAGGATTCTATAAAAAATGCTTCATGACGTGACGAATTAGAGTGATAAATCTTCCAGAAAATACTTTAACGAGATAGATTTCTACATAAAGAGAGGTTAGGTAAAGATAGAGATGCTTTCATATATGTGACGCTGTCCCTACTTCTAAGTCACCACGGGTATCTCATGACCATTATTCAGAGACGTATGTCTGTGCAAGCTTTAAGGAAAAACAGAAATACGTATCTGTTGTTACCTAAAGAGTAACAAGTGTTTTTTTTTTGTTTTTTGTTTTTTTTTTCATGCGAGTTTGTTCTTTTTCTTTTGGCCAAGCGTTAAGCTGCCGGTTAAAACTTTTTTTTTTTTTTTTAGATGGCGGTCTGGCTTTACTATGTTGCTGCGCGTGGCCCATTGTCTGCCGCCTTTGTGCAGACTTAAACAAATTAATGCGCGTCTTTCTTATTGGTCACGGCGTGGGGGACAATAGGTATTTATTTCCTTTGTTTTTCTCTTTCCATACAGTGTTTTTCACCGCCTACGGATTGTTATGTTTACTTTGTCATGATCTAGTAGTTTTCGTCCTGTCGGACATTAATTTTGTCTCAGTATGCTGGATTGTCTAGCCGTGGAAAGGGGGGGGGGGGGGGTGTCGCATTGTTAGGCATGTCGATGCCATTTCGCCATTTGTGGCGGCCCCCCAGACAACTGTATTCCTCGACAGTTGTCTTAATAAACTTTCACTGACTTACTTTGAAGAAATAAAACGAGCGGGAAGATTTTAACTCAAGTCAACAGCGGAGGCAAGGGTGGTAACTGTCAAATAAACGAATAAAAAAACTATTGTGTTCGACATTTTTTTTTTGCGATATTTATGAGCTATGCAACCTGTGAAAAATATTTTTTTTTAAATATTGTACTAACGTTTCCGAGTTGTTACTCTACGGCGTAGTCCTTTGCTTCTGTTGTTTGTTTTTATTGCAGCTACTATTTTATAAGAAAATGCTGCGTTTTTAGGAAGAATATGACTTGATATGGTTAGTTAAATATAGTCCTAATTTAAAATATAACGCTTTTTCCTTTTCAATTCTTCACCTGCTTGTCACATGGTGTACAAAGACTGATTTAAAGGGTACAGAGAGGCATCTACGCTTTCTGCCTTTGCCACCTGCGGAGATGCGCAAACAAATATAAATAAGAAGAATATAGAAGACGCTGACATGATAACGCACAGGGCTCGAATGATGCACATACAGTGTCGCATAATATAACTCAAATAAAATATAACTCAACCCTTTCACAGCAGAACGAGAACCACCGAAATATATATTCTTTAAATATAAAAGCCTCCTAAGCTTCTCTAACTTTTCTTTCCTTTATTTCCTTTGCAGAGTGTTCCTTAAGGTGCATTTTACTATATTATCAAACCGCTGCCTCGCTGACCAAAGAAAGTGTGTAAAGTGTGACAATGGGAGTAATAACCAATGAAGCAGCCACCTCAAGAAGCGAAGATCTGCCTCCACCTCCGGTATAAGCTTTTGTATTAATATAATGATAATCTGCATGTATATAAACCCAGCTTTTTGAATTTTCTTTTATCACAAATGGCCGTTGTATTATTTTAACCATTTACGCATGCAGATGTTTTCACATGAACTGTTTTCGCTTCTATGATTATGCGAGTACGATTAAATGTTTCAATAACTCTTTCAGGAATTAAATGAATTTCAGCCGATAATTGTCATGTCGGACATACGACGATGTAGTAAAAATTATGAAAACAAAATTAAGCAAACTTTCGCATAAAAAAAAAAGTTATAATGACGGGCGTTGATGTCGGCGTAAGAGGATCACCGACTGCTTTAGTGAGCGCGCAGAGCCACCGCCTCCGACATAACCAATCCGTGGTGCTGAATGAGATGACGTCACTAGCGGAGACCAACGCTGGACACAGATTGGAAACGAGTGCTGAGTCAGCGCTCGGCTTCGAGCCAACTTTGAGCCGAACGTTGACGCAATCGTCGTGTCCAATGTATGAGCACCGTCAGCCTTCTCTGATGACACCAAATCATTCAACACTACGCCTTTGTAATCTAGGTGATGTTTGCAAAGCGATATGCGGAACTTTTGATCGGGAAAATTCCAGATTCGAACAAGGAGCGACTTACTTTATAAAACTACATCACTCAAGTAGAACGAACACATAAGTATACTTCAGCGGCAACAAAGTTTTAGCTCGAAAAGGTGTCTGCCACCCAAAAGGTGACAGACACCTTTTGGTGTCTACCACCGGTGCCATATGGCTCGTCCATCTCAATGTTTAAGACAGGTGCATCTGTATGCGGTACACACTATAGGACTTCGCCACAATTATGATGAAAAAAGTAAAACTTGCGAACGCCTGTTCTTGTACCGGGAAGTGGTGTTTGTAATGAGTGTACTAAATTTCGAGCCAAAAAAAAAAAAAAAAAACAATACAACAAATCATGCTGTAAAAAGTAATTTCATGACGCTATTTATTACTATGCTTAGTTTCATGACATGTGCGAGTGCATCCAACTGCTAGATGCAAAAACTAAGAGCGCAAGGTCACGCCGCGAGAAATGTGCCTGATATAGTTAAAGGGAAGCAAAATTTGTGCTTGAGAGAAACGTGTAAGGGGTGCACCTTAACGTATTTTTGTCCTGTGAATTTAAATATCTTGTCATTTATTTATTTTCCTTCGGGGTCAGAGGCGTTAGAGGGAAGTTACACAATTGAAAAAAGACGAAAGAAAAAAACTTACATAGTGCAAGAACTGTATATAGTAGTAAGGGTTCTATACAAAAAAAAAAAGTTAACCATGACAGTTCTGAAAAGAGTACTATTAGGGATTTCGGCGATGGCTCCGTGAAGGTGAGTTTCTCATTCTTGAGGTGCTAGGAAAAAAAGAATCACGAAAATGTTTCCTGCCACAAAATGGAATGCCAACTTTGTGATGATGATTCATGCGTGCTGAAACATAATGAAGTGCTGTTGGTAGCCTTTCATTCAGAATCCAGTTCTTACCATAAATATTATAAAACAAGCATAGACAAAACAAGTTTCTAGGCTGTGAAAGGAGAGGTATTCATAACCTTGATTTTATTGCAGCTGTACTAGATGTGCGATGATAGTTAAGGAGTATAAAACGAAATGCGGGATTTTGAGCAGATTCCGGTTCTGAAATCAGCGATTTACGACTTAGATCCCAGATGAAAGCCATATATTCTAATGGCTTTATAACACGAGAGCGCCACGTCACCAGAGCGCACGACAGGAGAGTTCCGCGACATGAGAGCACCGGTCATTAGCGTGCGTCACGAGAGTGAGTGTGCGCACCTTGGGTATGATCGATATGGGGCCTTCAGGGAGCTGAAAGTGGCACCGAATGGAGTCGCATTTTGAACGCTTGATGTCATGTAATAGACCGATCTCATCAGCCAGTTTGACTACGCCACCGCTGCCGCAATGCATCGAGGGAACTTTAGTCTTTTTGCACGTGCGACAACCTCGCTGGAGCTCTTCGCGTGTAGAAGACGAGAAGGCACGAGCCCTCGCGTGCACGGCCATCTGCCTCCTGTGAAATAAGGTTATGCCGGCTTTACGCGTGCGCCCCGCGCTTAGTGAGATCGGTCTATAATCACTGGGCGCCATGTTTGTGGGTGCTGTTAAGAGCGCATGCTCAGAACGAGCCCACATTAATAGGCTGCTAAGACCGGCAATCATGAGAGTGGAAATGCACGTTACAAAAGAATTGTGTAAGCTCGCCATCAGCACGCGCTCAGCAGTCGCGCACACAGCTATGGCCGCCAGTGAATACATCCTATTGGCTTAGTACGCGTATCAAGATGGGCGAAGGGTTGCAAGCGCGTTGAACGCAGCAGCCTGCAGTCACACCGTTTAAGATCATTTGTTTTGTTCAGGTTATCCGTCTTAATACGATACGCAGTTGTCATCGCCGCCTTTTAGAGAGTGATCCTTTTAAACTATGTCACTACTTTCGCTCTGGAAGCAATTTTATTTGTCATTTTTGTCTTTATCTTTACTGAGAGTAAGGCTGCAGGAGCCTACGGTGCGTGTAGGTGTTACGTCATTATCATGTTTAATTCTCGCAAACGTCGGGAAAACGTCGACTTTGGAACGCGCTATCATTCAATTCGTTCGTTCCTACGAATAAGGACGAAATATAAAGCTGCACTCAGGTATTGAGCAGTGCTGGCTGCCGCGTAATGGATAATCCAATGTATAACAACCCGGTTGCTATAGACGTTTTTCCCAAAAAAGGACTTTTGGCCGGTTTCATTTTCAGCGTTCGTGCTTATGACGTGTGATTTACTCGCTTTCCGAAGCGACGAACATGCGCTTGCTGGGCTAAGAAGAAAGCAATTCCATGCTCGAGCGTTCTGCCCCGGAGAAAAGAACCTTAGTGACCGCAGCTTTAGTTCGCCGCCCTCCTGCCATGCGCCCTCGGGTCGCGCTATACCTATAGGGAGTATTCCCTGGCGGCCATAGCTGTGTGCGCGAATGCTGAGCGCGTGCTGATGGCGAGCTTCCACAGTTCTTTTGCAACGTGCATTCCGCACCATCAAGAGTGCCGGTCTTAGCAGCCTATTAATGTGGGCTTGTTCTGAACATGCGCTATAAACAGCAGCCACAAATATGGCGTCCAGTGAATACTCCCTCTTCAAATCGCATTTGACATTTGACTCGAGCATATCGATAGACTCGAGAAAACTGGGAAAAACCAAGGACTGGGTGTGACGTCATAGCCAGAGGATTCAACTAGTTTCAACTACTTTGCGCCTGTCGCTTGAGATGGAACGCGTGCGGAGTTTTCGACGTCAGCGGTAAGTCTCGTGGAAGGCGCCTTAAAGGGGCATTCACACGAGGGAGAAATCCCGGGGATTTCTCCCCGGGACGCGCATCCAACGGCGAAAACGTCAGGCTTTGCGATGTGGAAAAGCCTCGCGTTTTCATCTCGGGATGCGCGCGTGCCGGGAAGAAGTCCCCGGGATTTCTCCCTCGTGTGAATACTTCTTATATGATGTAATTTTTGCATAATGCCGTCACGAGATCTTCCTTCCACCGAACGCGCCGGGAAGGGTCTATGTTATTTTGAAAGCGCTGTTTTGGCGACAGGGCGTGAATCGGAAATATAATATCAATATTCGTGAACCTGATGGGCATACGAAGAAGATTTAAGTTTCATTTGTTCTTTCTCAAATACAGAACCGCTTCAGTTTCCATTTAAGTGGTGAGATCACTGAACGTCACGCAAACGCCGTGACGTTCAGCTTTTGACACTGCTTGATTGGCCTCATCGAGTTGTAGCATCGGCTGCGGAAGGACCGAAGGTGAAACCAAGTATAATGGCGCCGATGCTTCAAGAATATTCGTACAAGTTATGCAAATTTAGTATACTATAAAAATTTCATCGAAGTGGCGCATTCATTTAGAAATATATTTTTCTATCTTAAGTATCTTAATGGACTATATGTACGGATTGGAGGTCGGTAATATTTAACTATGACGAATGTCACTGCTTATGAAACATCCGCAACAGCTTAAATGTAGAGACATCCGCGCATCCGAAAATATGTTACACAACACAATTTTGACTCGAATCAAGGACGAACACCAATGAGAAGAATGTGTACTTTGTAGTGAATTCGAGCGAGAACTTTATAATAAAGGAAAATGTTATTTAATTTTATTTTATTTTATATTTTTATACACAGAGCGACGACTACATCCAGCTCGTTAGCGATGCGATAGACGAAAAGGCAGATGCACTCAACGAACTGGGCCAATATCTGTGGGACAACCCGGAGCTTGCCTTCAAGGAGAAGAAAGCCCACGACTACATCACCCAATATTTGGAGTCCGAAGGTTTTTCCGTGACGAGGAACTATCTCCTGGACACCGCATTTAAGGCTGAGTACGGAGGTAAGAGCAGCATGTACTTAGAAATCGAACAAAAAAAAAAAAAAAAAAAAAAAAAAAACAAGCTATTTTGAATTTGGGTTCGAGCTGTTTATTACTTCAGAGGAAGGCCGCGACAAGCCCATGCATTCTAACAAGGTTTTCTTCAGAATTCGCCAGGCAAACGGTACCATTTTTATAGCACGCTCGTTGTCTAGAACTACTTTATAGTTTAATTGAATGGATAACTGGGCACCCCTAGTGAATGATCTTGTATAAGAAATGTCTTTGTCCATTAAGCGCATATGATCAAATAAGATTATATAATAATTTATAAGAACTATATTAGAACGTTTCGGAACAATATAAGAGTATATAAGATGTTAAAACGAAACACTTTCTGCCCTTCATCTCTGATGAAGAAAGAAGACCACCGAAGGTGTACTATGGTGGGAATGAAGGAATGGCCGGCCGCAAGTCGGCAAGCCGCGGAGTGCAAAGGCTGGAAAGGTTGCGCCATCTATGAGTGACGGCGGCAACCAGACAACCGGCAAGCCTGTTGTCTGGTTGCCGCCGTCGATCATAGATGGCGGTATCTGTTCAAAGTCATCATTTGTTTGCTGACGGACACGATACTGGGGAAACCAGCCCCTTACAGCTCCGCTGTAAAACGTCTTGCATCGTCTTGTATGATTGTATAAGGTTCTTGTATGTTCTTATACGACCTCATTATCATCATATGCGCTTATTGAACCAAGAGATTTCTTATACAAGAATGATCTTACACTAGGGGAGTTGGTAAGTATTCATATTCATAGAATGGGACTGGACACGGACAAAGATAAAAGCTGCAAAAAAAGAACAATTTATAGTATTATATGTTTAGGATTAGTAAGGCATATATGAAGTTGTTGGCGAGGACAAATATCATTCTTGCTTCGCGTAAACCTTGAGGTTAGGAATTAGAATTTACAATATTCTTCGTATAAAAAGCATGGTCATTTCTATAAGCTGTCACAAGTTCAGACTCGCCGGGCAAGCTCCTCCCACAATGCCCTACATTCTCCGCTTTGGCAGAGTGAATATAAGAGAGGAGGCGAGTGGAGAGGAGAAAATCACCAATCATCGCGAGCAAAATGCTACGTTGGAGGGGTTTGTCCTGCTATTCTTTACATGGAACAGGGTATAGTTGGCAATGTTTCGGATACTCAAACATGTGCAATAATGGTATTTTCTCCCAGACAAATTTTCCCGTTTAATTTTCTCAGATTCAAAGTTACATAAAGCAGTTTTGTGGGCCTGGATGAGCCGCAATGGACACAATCACATTGATTTTTATATACTTTTGGTAATAGGCAGTAATTATGACTTCAATTTACGGCTCTAATTAAGTCTAACAACATGTTGCCCCGAGAATGCTATATATTATGGCAATTGAACAGCATTGCCATATGTGGGGAATCGTAGAGTCGTGAAACTACTTTTTTTGTTAATATTTAAACGCAAGATTGTGTTTTGCTGATAAAATAGAGTCGAATAATTTAATGCTAATATATCTTTCGTTTTTTTAGAAACTCCTGTTTGTGCGAGTAGCAGGCCTACGTCTCCAATATTTTCTGACGCCTACAAAAATGCTGCAGATTCTTTTAGTACTAATAAAATTAAAGAGACACTTATGACACATAATCAATATTACAATCTGAAAGGTATCAAATCCGGTTGTCATCTTAGAAAGATCTAGGAAGGGATGTGGATTTTACTCTATGTTTGAAAGACGAAGTCAGATCATAAAACAGGGGTCGCGGTTGTACCGGAAACCCCTCTAGAGCACATATTCATAATCAAGTTATTCTAAACGCGCTTACCGATGCAACAAATCTTTAATGTTCGCAAATATATCGCTGCCATATGAACCCTCTGACCTGATGTTTGTTCAGGAACGATGACACTGTAGATGCCACAGTCGACACAGTGCAGTTCTTCTGAAGAGCAGGCAAATTATATACGAAGATAGGCCGCAAAAAATGCTAGGGACAGTTTTGTCCGTGTTTACGCTTGCAACCGTTTTGTTCGGGGCAATTTTGTGTTGGGTCATTTAGTCCGGGGCCATTTTGTCCCGATTTTCTGGAAATGGCCTTCAGAAAAAAACAGAAACCTTCATATTCAAGTCTGCACGGTCAAAGCACAAAGGAAGAAACCTGCGAGCAGTTTATAATGTTTGCGTCGTTTATTTAACCAGATGCACCACTTCAAAAGAAGAAAGCTCCTAAACCCTGTAGAAACGTTATAGAAACCTAGAGAAAAAATGAACATAGTGAGAGTTTTAGCGGCAAATTTTGACTTTACTGAAATAGTATGTGTCGCGACCACATATCTGAAAGAACAACAAAACTATTCACAAGAACATTTGACATTCGCATGACATTTTATTGGTCTCGCAATAATTTTGCATAGTACAAAGCGCCTCAATAAGCTCATCATTATATGTTTTTTTATGACTGGACATAACAATCGGATGCGACATTTTCCGTGATCACGTCTCACAGTTAAATGCGTTCGGTTGCTATAAAAACGGAGCTCCCACACTCTTTAATGTCGAAACTGGGCTAGTCGTATACTAGCGAGTCGCAAAATCTTAACAATCAATACGATATATTCCCAGTAGAACGATATTAATAAATCAGCCTAAAAGGACGGGACAAAAGTAGGAGCAGACAGGACAAACGCTTTGTACTCTTTCTATTTTTGTCCTGTCATTTTGCGTTGTTTTTAATATTGTCATTCAGCCACCTACTAACCCAGCAATTTATTATTTTACAGTCTAATCCTAGTAGCTTCGAGATGTCGATTTATTTATCACTTGAGAACATATAAAGATGTCATGACTGTTGTGACTGCACCAAGACATTTCGAATTGTATCTTGATGATGAGCGCTGTGAGTTGTAAAAATGCCCACGCGCCAAACTATCTCATGGGAGTTAGGTATAGTAAAACAAGAGTTGTTGATGGAATAATTCGCTCCAATATTGCGGGGTTTAAATGCTATACGAAGGTGTCAATCGTACAAATGTTAAAGAGACTCTTCTAACATTCCTAACGAGAGGGTTCATTGGACTTCGTGATGAGTGTGTAAGAAGTTTAAATGCACCATAAACAGCTGTCCTTAAAACGGAATTTTCATATCACGTCAAAATTTTATTCTACTGGAAGTCATAAATTAATGAAAATAATTGTGAGCAAAAAAAACACTTTCGTTAAATTTAGGCAGATTTTGTTTAATGTAGGAAATATCCACTGTTGTATTGTTTTAATGAAAACTCTTTTTCTATGAACGAAATGCAATTTATTATGAGGGTGTTTGTTTTTAACGTGGGCATAATTTCTCTGGCCAAGATGTTGCATCGCACTGAAAACAAATATAGACGTCCTATTAGTTTCGGCATATTGCACTTTTGGACAAACTAATATCGTTCGGTATAATTACTTTCTTAATTACTTATTAAATTAAATTTTAAGTTGCAAATTTAATGGTATGGTTTTAATTATAAACTTTGTGAACATCAACGAAAAACCAGAAATAAGTGCACCTCGCAAAGTATAAAGGATGCGGAAAATTTTTCAGCGTTTTCAGAAACCGCCTCATTTGGACTGGTATTGAAGTTTCAGTTTCTCATCACAACTGTTCTCTGGAGAGCAGCACAGCTTCCCCGTTGTCCAAGCTCTCAACTACCAAGCGCCAATTTGGAATAAAAATAGTCACATCTAGGTCAAGTACTTTCTTAGATTTCAATAATTTCTTAAATTTAGAAGAAAAAAGCTTATCCTCATTTTTTTCGCAAAATTATTATAAAAAGCCTGAAAACTGATCGCCCAACTTGCCAACCCGGTAGTTTCAGCCGGGCTTGATGTCACCTTTTGTCGGGGAACGCCACTACAAATTAGAATTGACTCAGCAACAGCCGGTCAAGCGGGGTGTGACGACGAAAATTGAACAGTTGCTGAAACCTTGATACTGTTTTAGCTTTCTTCAGATATATAGCACTGCAGGCCTTCTGAGCAACTCGCTCGCCCGGTTTATTATTTATTATCGTTTGTAACTGTGAAACTAGGTAATAGTAAAAAGCATAATCTTCAAAAGCCAAAACTTATATTGTACCGCCCCATCTCGATAACAGATGGAGAGCCAGTGGTGATTATTATGTGTGAGTACGACGCACTTCCGGAGATCGGGCATGCTTGTGGCCATAACCTCATCGCTGAGTGCGGTGTAGCAACCGGAATCGCCATGAAAAAAGCGCTTGAAAGTGACTCTTCCCTCTCTGGAAAGGTAAGAGATTGGTTTCTTTTTATACCGAAAAAACTATCAGCCTCCGTTGACAATGAATAACTTGTAGCAAATGGGGCTCTCCAGATTAGTGACAACTCGTTCATGTTACAGTATAGCTACGCGGCATCGATATTGTGAATTTCTGGCAAGTTGTTTTCTGATTGCATTTTAGTAATTACAACACTGTTGCGACCGATAAAACACGACTAGCCGGTTGCGGGGAGAAAAGTGCGTCTCTGAGTTTATTGAGCGTTATTTATGCACAAATGCGAGAGAAGCAGTGAATCGCCTTACCACGAGGAACAGATAGCGAAACATTGGTGAGGCGAGGCGTTGCTCAAGGTATGCTACATCCACCTTTGTTTATAATGACAACAACACATAACGCTTAAAAATAACACAAACATCATCACTCTTACAAAAAGAATTAGGAAGCCATAAATTAGGGTCAAAGCATAAAGCAGAACACTCATTGCAGCAAGCAGTTCGAGGCACTTCGACAAAGTTCCGATCATGTGTCCATCGCTGCAGGGGTTTACGCTGCCTCAGCGACGTTCTTGGGGCTGGGGTTGGCGACGCACTTCTTGGGACACGGCTCAACGTTCCCTGTTGATCACGTGGTCCCGGTGTGTCGTTTGAGGCTGAA
Organism: Ixodes scapularis; assembly: GCF_016920785.2. Lineage (NCBI taxonomy): Eukaryota > Metazoa > Arthropoda > Arachnida > Ixodida > Ixodidae > Ixodes > Ixodes scapularis. The sequence continues at coordinate 164,478,823 of NW_024609868.1, read as the reverse complement.
GCTGAAGTTTCACTTTCGTGCGTGTCATCCTTGCTGTAGACAGCAGTGTCAGAGTGAAAAGCTTCTTTGGTCGGCTGCAAGTGTTGTCGATTCCGCCGCACTAGTTTGCCGTCGGATATGATGGCGTCATACGATCTGGGATGCCTGGAAGACTACAGAACCTCCCCCTTTTTGACCCGGTTGGTGTCTCCTGGATTAAGGGGTACCAATGGACCCCTGTTACAGTCTGTTTGAGTATGTTCATTCATTCGTTTATTTGAGCTTAAGGGCTCATTAAGGGCATTACATAAGTTGGTGACCAGGTCCGACGCGATTGTCTCGTAACGCCGTTCGCAGCCTTGTGCCTTGAAGTACCTCGGCAGGTGACGGACTTGATTTGAGTAGAGTGGTCTTCTAAGCAAGAAGGCCCTGCCAGAAGTCTTAGTTCGCTTCAGTGGTCTTTCTTGGGATTCGCTTCACCGCCTGCACCCCCTTTTCCGCCAAACTATTAGATCTCGGGAACCCTGGACTAGAGGTGATGTGCTTGAAATTCTACGTTACGGAGGACGATGCAAAGTCGCGTCTTGAAAACTGCGCACTGTCATCGGAACGTACCTCCACTGGTATGCCATATCTCGCAAAGATGGCCCTTGTTACCTTGACGACACTTTTTCAGGAGGTTTCATTGAGCAGCTCGACCTCAGGAAAATTAGACAGGGCGTCGTACATGGGCAAGTACAACCTTCCGCCATACTTGAAAATGTCTTCCGACCCGGTACCACGTCTGGTTTGGAACCGCGCACATCATCAAAGGATTTTGTGGCTTGCTGTATGCGTGTTTTCTGTACACTGAACACGTTTTGACGAACGCTTTCATATCTGAATTGATTCCGAGCCCAAAGAAGAGGTGTCGCGCCCTCGCTTTGCACTTGTTTACGCCCATGTGTCCTTGATGGATTCTTTCTAACGGTTACCGCTTCATGCTGGCTGGAATTGCTACTTTACAATCATTCAGGAGGACCCCCTTAGCTTGCAAAAGCTGCCCCTCAAACGATATTCGCTGGACTTGGGCAAGGTTTCCGGTTTCCAAGACATGAAGCACACTTTTAAAAATTTGTCCTGGCGTATTTCTTCAGCCAAACGCTTCCATGTGGAGTCGCTGACGAGTGAAGAAACCACACTGACAGAGCGTGTACTTCTACGTTATCGTTCTTTTCGCCGCCACCCGTGTGGCCTCTTACCCTGAACCATGACAGCATGTCGGCCAGGAGGAGCTGCTTTCCTGGAACAAATTTATTTTTATGTCGTAACGCAGCAACCGTAGAACGAAACGTTGCAACCTTGTCGGCACGTCGCCAATCACTTTTTGCAAGATAGCAATCAAAGGGCGATGATCTGTCTCGACGGAAACCTTCCGGCCGTACACAAAGTGGTTAAATCTTCCACAGCAGAACGCGGTGGCCTTTGTCGCATTTTCTATTTGCGAGTATTGCTGCTGTGTTTCCGTGAGTGTTCGAAAAGCGTATTCCACCGGCCTTAACGTGTCGTTGTACTACTGCAGTTGAGCAGCTCCGAGGCCATTTTGTTACGCATCACAGAAAACACTTGTTGCTTTTGCGGGGTCGAATACTGTTTGCTTAGGCTGTCACACAGTCGCTTCCATTCCATCCCGTGACTGACCGTCCATTCAAACGCAGTGTCTTGCTTGATCAAACTTCTCAGGACTGTTGTTCCCTGAGCCAAGGACGGTAAAAACGTAGTGAAATAATGGACGTCACCTAGCAACCTTTGAACCGCTAGCTTGCCGTCCGGCGCTGGCAGTTCCAACACGCATTTGATCAGCGATGGGCATGGCCGGATGCCTTATTTGCCGATTACATGTCAAAGAAAGGCAATCTTCTCGACGCGGATGACGAAATTATCATGGTTAAAGTCCATCCGACGCGTTCGGTCGCACGCAGCACCAAGCTCAGACGTTCGAACACGATGTAATGCCGCGGCGGGAAGATATAGAACCTGAGCTCTCATGAGCAACAATGTTTACGCGCCTTAATGCGAACTCTGGTTTCCATCAAATCCTCCTTCTGACAACACGTATCGGCTGTTTCTTGGAAGAAAGTAGGTCGGCGAGTTTAATGACCGCCATTTGTACACACTTGTTAGAAAGGGAGTGAATCCCCTCAACATGAGGAACCGGTACAAAAAAGTCAGATCCAAGTTGGAGTATGCAAATATCGTTTGGGATCCATTCACTCAGAAAGATATCCGGAAGTTGGAGATGGTGCAACGTCGAGCGGTTCGGTTTATTTACGGAAAGTATAGAAGGCTGGATTCACCATCTCAACTTATGCAGGCTAACGGAATACAGACTCTTCAGGCCAGAAAGAAACTAGCGCGGTTGAAATTCTTGTTTCATCTTCAGCAAGGACAGACTCGCATAGACCCATTGCAATATATTTCCCCTTTAGCGTCAAGAGCTACGCGGCACAGACATCAGTTTTCACTAACACCCATTTTTGCGCGTACTATTATGTTTAAGTTTCGCTTTTTCCCTCGCACTATCAGCGACTGGAACGGTTTACCTCTCGAACCATTTATCGACACCAACTTTGTAGAAGGTCTCGAGCGTCTTGATAACTAACATGTTTTGCTTTGTACATTGCTGCACCTTCATCTTTTTCGCATGGACATTAGGATTGTATAAACCTTCATACTACATCTGGATAGGTCATTTTGTATTAGTGCGTGATGGAATTACATACTGCTTGATGCTTGCTTTCCCCCCCTCCCCTTTTTTTTAAATAATATATCCTGTATATTTGCTAGTTAGTTGTAAACCTTTTAATGTCGTGTTATTTGCTTTCGTTTTATGTGTGAATGTATATGTTGTATCCCACACCTACTTGGGCCTTTGATGGCTTGTAGTATCCTCTAAATAAAAAAAAAATTGCTGGCTCGTGGTGCTGCTCAAAATACAATACAAGCAACAAGGTATATCGTGTTATTTTGTTTCTAGTTGACAACAAGACAGCGTTTATGGGCTCAGTTACCAATGCTCCAATCCGAAGTGACTAAAAAAAAAGCGCGCACAGCGTAGGTTAATTTTATATACTTGGTAAACCAACCAAAGCGTCATCCACTCAACAGCCATTCACATAAAATGGGACAGCCCGCCAGCATTAGCCATTTCTTGCCAATATTTTAACAGTCTAGTAGGTACCGGAAAAAACCTACCGCATATTTAGGTCTTATTCATAAGGTTTTGATTTCCAGCAATTGTCTAATCACGGAAAAAAATATTTGTCTTTTGCAACAATTATCTTTTGCGAATAACTATTTTTTTAGAAAAAAAAAGTGAAAGCCGTTTACAACTTCCTGTAACGCCGAATTGGAGCGCAGCTCTTGAGGAGGAGGAGTGGAGGATATATTCCTCCTCCTCCCTCGTGGTCATGCCTGCTAGTCCTCCTCCCCTCCTGCTCCCCCTCCCTCTCCTTTACCACCTCCTCGTCCTTCAAGCTCCTCCCCTCCCCTCGCCTCCGCCTCCTCGTCTCTCCTCCCCCCCTCCTCCACCTTCGTACTGCTTTCCTCCTTGCCGCTCAAGCCGGACAATGAGGGGAGGAGGAGGAGAAGGAGGGGGAGGAGGAAGAGGGGGGAGGAGGAGGGGAGGAGGAGAAGGGGGAGGAGGAGGAGGGGAGGAGGAGGGGGAGAAGGAGAGGGAGGAGGAGGAGAGGGAGGGGCGCGGTTACGCCGACGCCGACGCCGACGCCGACGGCGACGGCGACGCCGACGGCGACGCCGACGCCAACGGCGACGCCGCTCAGGCTGGAAACGGGCCCCTAAGAGCTGCGCTCTAAAAAAATGAAGCTTAAAATCAAGCACACTAAATCAAAAACCGAGGTTTGCATAAAGGAACTGATTTGTACTATTATGTTTCACACTTGGAAACCCTTTCCAGGTTGTAGTTCTTGGCACTCCGGGAGAAGAAGGAGGTCAAGGAAAGTTTTACCTTCTCCGAGACGGCGCCTTCGAGGGTGCGGACGTCGCGTTAATGGCGCATCCGTTCACCAAAAATATTTCAAATCCTGTGACAAGTGCTCTGGCTAAGGTAAACCTTTAAGAACTGATGCCGTCGGTCGCTAGGCTTGAACAATTCTATTTTCAGTTTATAACTAAAATTCTGTTGTTGTTGTTTTTTTGTTTTGTTTTTTTGCTTTTTTTTCGTTAAATTCGGAGGGTGTCATTCAGAGTTTATTTATTGATGAAAATTGGAAGTTTATGATTTCTTTTATATATCCATTTCTCTCAAATTGAGAGTTTAATCTTAATGTGTTTTCATTTTTTTTAAACTCATGAGCACAATTAATAAAGTCCGGACACAAGCATACCCTAAATTCATCAGAACGCAACTGTATCAAATGATATTTCTTCAGCTGCATTTGGCAATGGCGCCCTGGGTATAGGCAATACTCAGTATCCCACGACAATTATTGCAGAGAAGTGTTACCCTAATAATGGTCGATTATTTAAAATAGCTAAACGATTGGACGTAGTCGCTCGAAAGCACATAAGCCTTAAGCTTTAGCTCTCCTGCCCCAGCATTGAAATCTACGGATTCGTATCTCTCACTGTCATAAAATCACTACTCATCCTTCCTTTAAGAAACACAAATAGTATGGTCACAACTGGAAGCATAAACAACGGCTTTTCCCAAGACCCAGTTGTATCGAAACCCGCCTTTCTGGACGAAACTTGACGAGCTAAAATGGAAACCCCCCTTTGTCATTAGTACGAGATTTCAAAGGCAACTGAGGTGGCCTCTTCTAAAGGACCACTGACCATACTCTCTTATAAATTTAATTTGTGAAACACCGTCAATCTTGAGTTTTTTTGAATAAATTCGAATTGACGAAAATTTTACTGGCGATTTTATTTTTAGATTTTTTGTCTCGTTCTTGAAAACATGCAAAACCATATTTCTAACATATAACGATTTCTTTGCAACCTACCGCCGTCTGCGCTTTGTTCCAGTAAGCGCTATAATTCCTAAGAAAACTATTTATGTTTTGCCATAATTAGAATGACCCAACGAAGACCAAATGATCAGTACGAACTTCGCGTCCGGTGAGGCGAGCTCCATAACAAACTTGTCTAAGCAATCTCTCGTGACATTAGGAGCTTCTGAAATAATGTGCTGAGTTGAGACAGTTGTTATTGAGACGCCAGGCTGAAAAACCGCGCACAAACGAGAGGACAACAGGAGTAAAAAGGGACTCTGTACGATGCATGTGTTATCCTGTCCCTTGTGCGCTGCTTTACATGTGCTTTTCATGTTGGGAAGCCTCTGGAGATTACTCTCTACTACGTATGGCTCTCTTATTTACTCATAATAGCCAGCAGAGAAGTTTTCATGTGCCTACGTTTGTGGATCTATATGAATTATCATAAATAGTGCGCAATTCGGCATTGAATATGGCGTTTGTGGGATCATAGAATGTGCATCGTTAACATGTTGCTTAGTGTTGCTTATAAAAAAGCACCAAGATTTTCTTTGTGTATTCAGTACAATGTATGATTGAAAAACATTACGACGTCTATAGCCTTTCGGCTCAACTATTTCACACATGATTGGTCCTTCAATGGCGTAATTCATTAACAAATATGAATAAAATAAACAGTTTCACACCCATTATGTAATTCTATGTTCCTGAGGCTTACGTAAATATTCAAAAAAGGTCTGTACAAGGTTTTGTCTGGTTTCGCTAGATTAATTACATTCGAATATGTAAACGACTTAATTTTCGCGAAGACCTTATTTTCGCGAATTTCCAGAATCGCCTGCAATTCGCGAAAAATAGGTCTCGTGAAAACTTCTGGTAAAATGGTAAGCACATTGGAATCTATATTGAGATCGCATCGCGTCGCGAAAATGAGAACCCGCGAATTATTCCAAAACTTCAGCTTTTACCTACATCGGGAAATATGGAGCCCGCGAAAAATAACCCGTTTACAGTTCTTTTTTTTTTTTTTTAGTCATCCCGCGCTGTTTTACAAAGAAAGTGCGAATTCTACTTAAACGATTGGTGATGGTGTTTTTGACGTCCCTCTCTACAAAATAATGAAAGTTAATTGAGTGATTTTTCATATCCAGGTTAAATCGGTAGTAGAGGTACAACAGGAATATGGTTGTTATCGCAATGAGCAACAGCAAATTATTCTACCTGCAGCGTAAAAACGTGATGCAATTTAAACTACGCTCTCATCGGGTTTTTTTTTTTTTCTTTTTTTATTGCGTTGAGTAAATGTAGTCGCACAGTGCTGACTCCCCGAGATTTAGTGAGTGCAATCACGATACGAGGAAGTACCAGAGTGACATATTAATAATAAATACAAATCAGAATACCAGGAAATAAATTCAGAAGTCTCTAGATATAGAACAAAGACGCAGTCGTGCTGCTGACGTTGCTAATTTATAATAACTCGGCTGAGTCGAATAACGACACTTCTATATATCCATAGCTAGTACGGATGTAAACATTTCAGTAAAAAGGTCAAGTAGGCACAATTCACAAAAGCAGAATACCTCGCATAATCAGCAGTTATGTTTCTTCGGTGTGTCTTTGCAACTATGTAAAACGTAAATGAATACCAAAACCCAAATCCTAAAGCAAATTTCGGTTCTTTGCCGTGTCTCGCAAATGAACTCTGGACTAACAGCGGAGGTGCTGGCACACACTGCAGCACACAGAGTACACACGTTGTCACGCGCCATTCGAAATTGATCAAAGGTGCAAACACTACAATGGCACCTGACGTCCCGGTGCCCTGGTAAAGATTCCACGATGAATTTCCCGAATACATTTTCTTCTGCGTCAAATTTAGCTTGTCACACCGTACACTGTGCACGCACCGGATCCGCCGCAAAACGTCGCCAATAACGCCGATTCCCGCATAAACGCTTTCGAAAATAACGGACCTTGCGATTTCGTGAAGAAAATAAACGTGAAGGGGCTGCCTCCATTTTAGTTGCGTTTCATAGTAGACATGTAGTTGGGCAAAAGGGCCATGTTCTCTAGGCCGCCAACATAACTGTAGACGTTTGGTGACAGACACCGAATGATTGAACTTGACACATCGTTCACGAATGCTGAAAACTGGTGAGATTACGATGAAGGTTGGACGTGCCAAGGTTTTCCAGGAGTGTCTTTTCTAGAGTGATATGTAAAGATTAAAAGATGCAGCACCCAGTTTCAGATAAAAGAGTGTGCGTATGTTGCTTGTGTAGCATAATTTATAACGGCGAGTTCTATAAAGAAAGATAAAAATCCAGTAACAAAGGTCGCTGCTGAAAAAGAAGCGTATGCTAAATTTATAGAGCGAATTTCTCTCAGGAGAAATCGAAAAAATTCAACTTTTCCCCCAGACTAATGTCGTTGTTGTTGTTTTTTAAACACGGTGCCAATTTGGTCGTGGTAGGCGATTAAAATTGATGGCGTCAAAAATAGCTCAAGAGTGTTTTCTCGTAAAATTCTCAAAGCTCCTGGTGACGTACGACGGCAAACCAGCCCACGCGGGAGGTGCCCCTTGGGATGGAATCAATGCCTTGGACGCCGCCGTGGGAGCCTACGTCAACGTATCCATGTTGAGACAGCAGATGAAGACCGATTATAGGGCCACAGGTAAGACACCCCTTCTGAGCATAGCTACCTGATGAGCATAGCAACAGTTTTGGACAGTCCTAATTTCTCGCTTATCTCCACGTTTTTTTCATTAAAGTATCGGTGGCTTCTTGTTCAGCTTGTACTTGGAGAAAATACGTAAGAAATGTAAAATGACATTAAGTATATTGTCTTCTTAGTAAATATTTATCAGTAGCAGCATTTTAGTTGATAAGCGTAGTACGGGAAACGCATTAACAAAATTTGCAGATATGTTAGAACGTTTCGTGTCCTATATCTAGGCATCTTCATACAGATTTTTATACGAAGGTCGACGAAGGTCGATGCTCATTATAATTCTCACACCTGCCCTTGTTTGTGGAAAGGCGTAAATCTGAAATGTCGTCTAGTTCGCTGCTACGAGAGCGTTCAAATATATGTTCCCTTGCTTGCACAAATAGGACGTTCACTAAATTTTATTATCTTTTGACACGTTGACGTTGGCAATGTCGGCTTTTGTTGAAGGATTATAGATTCAGAGAACTCACCTCTCTAAGCCCAATTTCTAATATGGAAACAATGAAAGTTCGACTAGACTCGCTAAAATAAAGCTCTGTTTAGGGTTTAAAATAATTTAATTTCGTACGACGCTTTTATACATGCATAAACAAAACGTACTTGAGTAAGCTGCATGCTTGGAAAACTCATCATGTAAACCCCGGGATTATGCGAATAAAACAGTAGACAACACGGCGAGAAATCTGTAAAAAGTTCGATTCTGGCCGACTTTCTATTTGCTTTACCGCTGCTTCGTTTCCACACAAAGCCTAAACTAAAAACAAATATCCGGCCATCTGGTCTCCCGCGGAGTAATTGCAGAGTCAATTACACTTGTCTAGGAGGGAGCTCAGCCAATTATGCTTCAGAAAATATATGTTTTCATAAAACAAATGGCTTTGTTTTATGGCACTTCTCTGCCGACTGCTTCGAAATCCGATATCATTACGACGTCTCTTCTATGAAGTCCATGATGATTATAAACAGGCGAACCTCGTTCCCTCATTCAGCCTTGGATCGTAGCTGAGCCCGCCTTGGTTCTCTTTTCCTAGCCCAGAGCTGTTCTCTCATTTCCAGCGTCTGATTGTTCGACGATCTCGCTGAGCCTCGGTGGGCCGCCACTTCTGTTCAGCCGTGTCCTTTTCAGTCGGCTCCTTCTCTTTGGAGATAGGGCAAAAACACAGGCGAGCTGGTCAAGATGTTGTCGCAGATATAAGAACCCATATAGGAGGATCTTGACGTAAATATAAGAACGGTCGATGTTCAAATAAACTAGAAGCTGTGTTTAAAAATGCTGGTTGTTTTGTCCGTTTTTTTATCGTTCCGTGTCTCTGGTTACTATGAAAGGCCTTCTGTTTGAGACGCATCGCTAAGACGACCAAGAGCACTTCCAGCAAGCTCCTGACTTCTATAATAGGTTGGATGAATAGATGAATTATCTTGGCTGTTCCCTTTATATAGAGCGGTAGTTTGCGCAACCTAGCCTAGAAACATTTACACTCTTTCGCTTTAAATTTGCTGTATATTTTGTTTCTCGTTGAACCATCTATACTACCAGTTTTGTGCATTATCAGAATTCTCAAGAGCTCATACGCCAATCTTGGATCCTCCTGTTTGTGATTGTAATTCTTTACTCCTCCGCAATTCCATCCTCGCCAGCACAGCCGAGTGCTCCGAACAAAACCGTTACCATTTTAGGGCAGGACGAAGACGAGTGCACTTCAGAACTACACGTTCAAGCGTACGCTGTTGCTATGGTATGCGCCGCATAGGTGTCTATCTCTCGATATTTCACCCTATATGTTTTAGAGCGCAGCTCTTAGGCGCCCGTTTCCGGCTTGAGCGGCGTCGGCGTCACCGTCGGCGTAACCGCGCGGTGCATTATGGGACGCGTGACCTCACTGATGACGTCATTAGTGACGTCATCGGCATCCGCATTGTCATTTTTATCGTCCCCGTGACGTGACCCTCGTGACACGACGGCTAAGCCGCTCGGAGGGAGGAGTAGCAGACAGGATGAGGAGGTGAGGAGGAAGGATATACCTTCCCCTCAGTACCCTTCCCCTCCTCCTCCTCAAGAGCTGCGCTCTAATCCGGCGTTACAGGGAGTTGTAAACGGCTTTCATTTTTATGCATTTAACACTCCGTTATCGCCTCGAACTTTAAGAAAACGTTTCCCAGAAATTATCAAACACCTGTTCCTTTCCTATGCTATGTTTGTGTTATTTGTACATTCCTGAATCATATTATTCTTGCATTATTTCTTCAGATCTTTTCGCATCTGTTTCTTTATTTTTTTTTTCTTTAGGATATTGCACTCAGTTTCATACCTAGTGTTTAGGTATTTGAATATCAGCTTTCGGATTCGGTTTGTTCGTTTGGCGTATAAAAGATTCAGGCATAATTGCCCGAATAGTTTCCGTGATTACCATGCGTCCCCTATCGCAGCTAAATTTCGTTTAAATTGAAATGTGCTAATTGCCCTTCTTCCAAAGGAGTACCCTCCCTTGTCCCCCTTTACCCCCTCATTTGGCGGGTTAACATACGGTCCGAGAGCCAAAGTGTCCTCGCTTCTTAGTCGAATTTCCGATCAGAATTAAACGTCCCACCTCGTGCACAGTGGCGCATTGCCAAAAGATAGTCCAGGCACTATCACTCCTTTCCACATATCCCCGAACACTTCATTTCTTTTTTTTTTATATATATATATACAATTGTACAGTGCCTCGAGTCTCGTCATAGCTGGATTTATTCTCTCATTACTAGTTTTATTTTATTCGGGTTCCTCTAGATATTTTTTCCACTCATTGAGTAATATACCTCCGCATTTTAGTATTTCTGCCTGGTCTATTACCAACGCCTAGTATGTACAGGGGTTTCCTATTTTCATCGTTAACCACCGTATTACTCCACACCTGTCAGTACTAAAACTCAGGTCCAGGTCGCCCCCTTCCTCTTCGCATATACGAGTCAGTTCCTGCAATGTATTTCGTATGTATGCCACGTGCACTATATACCATAATCCATTTTCAAAGTTTGCCCTTTGTTTGAAGCTGCGTATTATCTGTACAATGGCGGAGACAAAACGCGAGCTTGGTGTGTTCGATTGCGCCTCGGTTTCACGAACCCTTTTACAGCGAGAGCTAAACTCGGAGCTACCCGCTGGTACCACTTGCATGCTCTGCGGTGTTTGTTGGCGAACAAAATGTTAACACATTTATTAACTACCCCTTCACATACCCCCCCCCCCCCCCCTCCTACCCCGCCCTTTTAACGGTATGGTTGGGCGTCGGGCACACAATCCTGAGGTTCTGGGTTTCGATCCTTCAGTAGGGACCTCAGGAAAGTTGTAATGACTTCTCCATCCATCCAGTGACCACCCTGTTGCGCATGCGCATTCGTTTCGTGTAACAGAGCAGATATTTCCCCGGAGTGGCTGCCGGAAGAAATGCAATTGCATTTAAAATGCTTTAGTATTAAAAAAAGTGTTTGTTGAGATACTTAGCAAAACAAGGGTACCCGCTCACATTAGCCTCGCAGACGTTACTAGAAAAGAAAAATATGTTTAATTGCTAGGCAGCTGGGTCGTTTCCAGACACCAGACGACTACGTTCACGGCGCCCTTCATCAGATAGTTTAACGCCTACCACGTGTACACTTACTTAATAGTAGTTCCTAGATGAAGCGATACCTCCGCTACGGTGCCTGGAACGCGTCTCCGACTGGTGTGCTTACCGCGTCCAACAAAGTGGTCCCTCGATTTCCACTTGATGACGTCATAATGTGTCATGCTGCTGCCGGTGGCGGTCCTGGCGGCGTCCCAACACCTGCTGTGTATGTAGCAGACGCCTGTTCGGCTGCAGGTCGCCCTACAGTGCGGCAGTCAACGGAAACTTCGACAGCCAGAAGTTGGGACGCCGTGACGACAGCGACCCTCCCGTTCGATTGTGCTACTCGCAGCTTCTCGTTAGCACCTCTGCGACCAGCCGCCAGTATCGCGATTGGGGATGTCGCGAACCACCCTAGGTTCGAATTCGAAAGGTTTCAATATTTTCGAACAGAAGTGAGCTCCGATTTCGAAAGATTTCGATATTTCCGACTGTAGGGAGGTTCGAAATCGAAAAGTTCGCAACTTTCGCACACCGTGGAGCTTCGAATTAAAAAAGTTCGAAGGTTTCACGGTTTCTAAGAGTTCGGGTTCGATTATTTGGAATATATTTTTACTTGAGGTTCGAGAAATGCGAAGATTTCGACCTTTTCCAACTTGAAATTCGAGAGATTCAAAAATTTTTAATTTCTTGGGATCTGAAGTTTGAAAAATTCCAAGATCTTGAATTTCTTTGAATTTGAAGTTCGAAAAAATCGAAGATTTTGAATTTCTTTATATCTGAAATTTCAAAAATTGAATAATTCGAATTTATTTCTACATAAAGGTCGAAAAGTCTGAAGGTTTCGATTCACTTTTAAGGCTAAATTTGAAAAACTTCGAAAATTTCGAATTTATTTCAAGTCCAAGTGCGCAAAGTTCGAAGTCCGGTTTTTATGTACCTCCACAGTTCCATTACCAAATAATGTTTTCACGCCTCACTGGATTTCACAAAATACGGTGCAACAATTTTAAAATTAAAAGAATTTGCATCTCGTCATTTTTACGTTGTTTATCGTGACCCAGAGGATAGAGAAAACATCTCCTTCATCAAAACGTGTCGTGATTCCGCTGCATATTCGAAAAGCAAAAGTAGAGCTTTTTCCCCCACCTGCAGCCGCGAGTGGCAGCCGAAGCGAACTACGGCGAGAAGCTTACGTACATCGCTAGGCTCTAAGCTGCAGCATAACGCCCGCTAATGTACGCAGAGAGAGGGAGAGGAAGCGCCCCCCGAGAGAGCACACGGGAACCTACACGGCACCCCGAATGACGTCACTAGGAGTGCGACCATGTATGACCCTGAAGACTGGGAGTGAGTTGAGGGGTGCCAGAAATGGCAATATTTATCTTTTTTTTACAGAACAACTAGGGCACGCTGGCGAAATAAGTTCTGTTTTTTACTTCAGAAGTGTCAAAGGGCAACTTCCACAAATATTATACCGAAGTCCGGAAATCTTTGCACCCCCCCCCCCCCCCCTTTCTCTCTTTAAGAAAAGTTAGGGTGTGATATTTAGACTGCGCGAAGTTGGTCAGGCAATTAAATAAGACGACGTGGGTCCCGGATGTGCTGGAATATTTGCCAGTGCAGAGTGACGTGTGACCATACATCAGTAATTGTGACCACCAGCCCGTGGAGTCTTTACGTGCATCGCGCAGTAGTGATCACACGAACGTATTGTTTTACGATACTCATCCAGTCCGAAACGGCCAGGGCTGGCAGGAGGTTGAGGCTCAAAAAAACCTTAAAGCGATCTGGCAAACTGCCCCCCTCCCCCTTGCACGCTGGTGGTAATCCGATCGAACGCCGCCCGAGTGACGCCGGCATGTAGAAAGTTGAGTTTAATTGTTCTGGAGGTCTATTTTCCGGGACGGAGGAAACGCTGAGCAAAAAGCATAAAAGCCGACACAATTCGAGGTCGAGGAGCGTTCTACCATACCAGTGGCGTCGAAAGAGGAAAAACGGGGGGAAGGGGGGAAGGGCTTTATGACGTCACGTAAACAAACAAGATGGCTGCGCTGCTGTTGAGACCGTCGAGACGAAAGGCGTAGCCGGACCGCTGCCCCTTTTCAGTTGAGTAGTGCTCAATCCACAAGGTAAAAACGATTTGATTTTAAAGCCAAGACAGCAATTAGCGTTCCGAAAAAGGTTTGTTCGTGCGTCTTGCCTGAAAACGAATTGATCTATCGAACGAGCGTGCCGATAGCTCGGCGACAGAAAAGTCGTGATGAAAAGACAGTCAGACTGCTGCCCTGCTTAGAATGCTTAGCCCAGCCGCAACGAATAAAGATAGACTGGAAAGCCGAAACACCTGTTAGCGTTGCGGGAAAGGTTTGTTCATGCACACCGCCTAAAAACGAATTGACGTGCTATCGAACGACGCTGTGCCGGTATCGGCGTAGCTTCCGTCTCGTTGCGCGGCGGAGCCGATGGAACCAGGTAATCTCTGACAAATTTGAGGGTTTCCTGCGTCGACGAGCGGGTTCAAGAGTGTTGTCTTTAATTTAAATCGGAACAGCATGCATGGTCAATAAATAGATCGGCCAAGGTAACCTTCCACATACGTGCACCGAATCGAGTCTTCAAACCTGTCAGGAATATTAGAACCTTCGTAAAAACTTCATAACGTCGCCGTCTCTTTTGCTTTAGACTCTGCCGCTCCACACGGGCCTAATTATTCATCCTCGAAATATTTTCGGTTTGTGCCACCCGTATCCACGGTCGGTCGTTTCTGACCGTGTTCCAAAACTTACTCGATCTAACTCTAAGGTAAAGGTGGTTATCGAAAACCTACCCGCGTCCAGCGTTTCTCTATTCTTGTTGTCACGTGACATAATCCGCCAGGGTAACTCGGATCCATTCGAGTCGGTTTGGAACGCAGCCTCGGTGTGGTCGCGCTCCTGTACGCTATGCGCCGTTTAGTTGCTGCGCTCCGAGTATGAAACTCGGAGCGTCGGAGTAGGAGTAAAGGAGCGCCGACTTAACGCGCCCATTCGCGCGGGCGAGACGAGAGCAGCGCGCTGCCGAAGGACAGGGACGCGGGGGAGATGCCGAGGGGAAAGCGGCAGCGACCCGTTGCGGGAACCGGTACTTTTGCAGGGGACGCTCCCCAAGAAGAAGTAAGCAGCACCATTTTTTGGTTTTCACGAGAGTCGGACGTCTTCTCTTTTCGTCGTCAAAGAACACGAACTGCAACCCACACGTGAAAACTAGCGTCGCCCGAACGATTACTGGTCTTCAGTCGACCGTTTGAACAGCCATCTATACAGCGCACAAATTTGGCATGACTACCACTTTGCAGAATCCTTCCCAAGTACCGTGTCCCGAAAATAAACACGACATCTGAAACCAAAACCAGACGTCTCCCGCGTGCTCCGCGCTGTTTTATTTTTTTATTTACTTCGTTCGCCCATAGCTGCTCGTCGCCCGTTTCGCGTCCAGCGTAGCTAAGAGAAAAATAAGTATGCTGCTTTATTTACGGTCCGATTTACACTCTTCATGGTTATTCAAGTGGAATGAGGAACAGTGTTCATAAGAATCGCGAACGGAAACGTGACAGGGGGCACGTCTATCGTTTCGACCAATTGATGACGCGTCTCTTGTGACGACGCGCTTCTAAGAATCGCAGCGCCACCCGAACTCCGCTTCTCCTGGCTTTTCCCGCAACTCCCGGGGCGTCGCCGCAATCGATCCCGGTACGATTATTACGGCGACTGTTTAATTGATTTGTGTGGCACACAAGGGACGGTTTCGACTGATCTTTCGGCCTGGGACGTGCCTGGAGCCCAGTTCAATTGCCAAAAAAATATCCGAAATTGCCTTCATTGTCCCCAACATCTCGGGTTTCGGGAGACGGTTCGAACAGATCCCTCGGGCAACCCGCGCTTGGGGCTGCTTGTGACTTTTAACCGAGTGCGCCTGTATATAGAACGTTTCGTCGCTTAGCGTCAAATTGTCGCTTTTTGCCCGATGTAATAATTTAGCTGTTGGCGCCAGCCAGACTGGGGAAAATGTAGGAAACGATTCTAGAAGGAATTTGGTTTTGGCGGTTAAAGCGCCAGGGTGACAGCTCGCCGACCATTGGGTAACAGTGTATCACGTGGGAGTGGTAGAATTCGAAGGGACTGATCGGTCCCTAAGGACAAAGAAGGCCCCTACGAGCCTACAAAAGGAGTGCCGATTGGATTTTGGGATCTTGAATTGGATTCGATGAAGGGAGTTTGGGGCCGAGACTCCGGACGAGGCAGGATGGTCTCGCAAGTTGGGACTTGTAACTAGTGTAAATAAACGCACATAGTGAGTCGACCCGTCATTCAGCGACGTTCGTGACACACGCTTTAGACCATCGGAGCGCCACCTACCTCCCACACCACCGGGAGGACCAACAACTTAAGTGGCAGCATGGTATCCCAAACACACCGGTCGAAAACGTGCTTCAGGCACCATAGTAAAACGGAGCTTAATGGCTTAAGAAATGCAAGGTGAGAAGAGTCCCAAACGTCCTATGCCTCCGTAGAAAATGCGAGTGCGGTCTTATTTCATACGCGTTCCCTTCAACAAATGACGAAGCGAAACGCGTGATCAAAATAAACCACTCCACGTTGTTCTTAGGTTGTCAGTGTACGTAGCATTTGAAGAATCTCAGAACTTGTCATCGAAGCTAGGGTGCACACAGCGTGATCGGAAAATTAGAGAAAAATAATCATCTACAATTTTTCAATAAAAAAGATAATATGGAAATAGTGTTTCCAGCGTTTTATTACGCCACATTCCGTCTAAATAACGCACTTTTCAGGTTTAGGCAGGAGAGCGAAATAAATACTCATAATACTTGCGCTTGAACATATATTTCTCTATTCTATTTTAAGTTGAAGATTAAAATTCATATTTAAAGCAGCCAGTCGATTTACGAGAAAACATTCTCTAGTTTCATGGGGTAATATAAGATGGGGGGGGGGGGGCACACTTACAGTCTCGCTTCCATGATATTAAAGTGAGCAACTTTAGTTACAAAAGGTTCTTTTTTGTGGCAAACTTGGGTGTGAAGCAATTAGAGGTTCCTAATTTGTCTGCCATGCGACTTTCGGTCACCCGTGCCACGGACCCTCTGAAGTTAAATCCGGACCACACCTTTTAGGATGAAACATTCAGTGATTAGACTGTTGTCGATGTAGTCATTACTGCCTTCTTACGTCTAGAATAACAAGAGACCAAGAGACCATGAATAGTGTTCAGTGCCTGGCTCCTCCCTTGTGTTCTTTATTATGAATGCGTACATAATCAGCCGTAAACGCATGAACCCTCGTTTTTTATTAACAAACAAGCTACCCTAAATTTATAAGCTTCTAGTTCTCTCCATCTGTACTCTGTTAGTGGTTCGCTCATAAAAATTCACTTTTTTATGCTTCAAATTAATTATATTTACGCGTCCATGTTTTTTTTTGTGATATGTATTTTTTCCCCTTTTTTACTGCTAAGTGTAGTGTGGCATCACCAGGTAAAGATTGCTTCACTTTTGTCGCTCCCCCCAACCGTGACTCGAGGAAGCCAAATAAAACGATTATTAATTTAACGGTATTATTATTATTATTATTATTATTATTATTATTATTATTATTATTATTATTATTATTATTATTATTATTATTATTATTCCTGTCTTTCAAATTTCGAAACTTAGCAATTCCCAATCAGCATGGTTTTATGAGCGGCAGATCAACAACTACCAATCTCGTTAGCTTTATGTCTGCTGCATCTCGTGTAATATGTAACAGAGGTCAGTTGGACGTTGTCTACTTTGACTTAAGTAAGGCTTTTGACGTAGTCAATCACATTATTCTTTTATCTAAACTTTCCTCCTATGGAGTATGTGGCTCAGTACATGACTGGTTAAAAAGCTACTTGTCAGAGAGAGAGGCATATGTCCGGGTTAACAACATGAACTCTTCGTTGTACAGGACTCGCTCTGGCGTTCCTCAGGGATCTGTTTTAGGACCCCTTCTGTTCACAATTTTCGTAAATGACGTCTCTTTTGCTGTTTTAAATTCTTCATTCCTGCAATATGCTGACGATATAAAAATTTATCGAGAAATAGTTACTGAACGTGATTGTGCTAAGCTCCAGGAAGATGCATGTTCTTTCTACCGATGGTGCTCTGAAAATGACCTTCTCTTGAACCCGTCCAAAACCAAGGTCATGACGCTCTCTCGGAAAACTCACAATATCTCTTTTGCATATAATATTCGAGGAGAGACTTTGTCTCGAGTAAGTGTAATGAAAGATCTCGGAGTCATGGTTGATTCTGGGTTGCGTTTCTCTGATCACGTTGGTAAACTGGTTAACTCGTCTTTGCGAATGTTGGGTGTTGCCTCTCGCTTAACCAGGGAGTTCAAAAACCCGACGGCTTGTATCACGTTATACTGCTCGCTATCCAGGTCACAGTTAGAATATGCCTCAGTTGTTTGGAATGGAATTTCTAAAAGTCACTCCTTGGAGATCGAGCGTGTGCAAAAAAAGTTTGTTTCTATCTTTAAACATCGCTACATAAAGGAGGATGTTCACTGTTTAACATATGAGTCTGCGTTAGAGCGTGTTGGTTTGCTTAGCTTGCACCGGCGTCGGGAGAACGCGGACTTACTATTTTTGTTTAAAACGCTGCATGGACTCATCAATTCTCCGAGCCTGTTATCTGAACTGTGCCTTAGGGTCCCACGTGTGCCTACTCGTCTTCTGTCATCTTTTTATGTTTCTAGAATGTTTAGTCCGGTAAACCCAATTGTGAGAATGGCTCAGCGTTTGAATCATTACTCTGAAAAACTTGATATTTTCAACCCTTGCTACAGGACGTTTGTCCTTTCTATTAAAAACTTGCCCGTGCAGGATGAGCATTGCTGAATTGCTTTGTTATGTCTGAATGTCGTCATCTCCATGTCGTGTTTTCTGGTGGTGCAGTTGTTGTCCTTCGTTCTTGTGTTCCGTCTCTACTGTTACTGCCTCGTTTTTATTTCTTTGTACTAATTACTCGTGCACTGCCTAGTATTATGCTAAAAATGTATCTTATTTTCTGCGGAGATGTGTATAGTGTGTTTTTTTGTTTTTTGTTTTTTTTATCCACCAGTGTACCAGCACCAAGACCTCAGGGTTGTTCCTGGGCACTGTATAATAAAGATTGATTGATTGATTGATTGATTGATTATTATCTTGAATATTTTCACTTGCTTAGAAATTGAACGCCTTGTCCAGGTTTTTGTCCTGCTCTCTTTGTCTGTGTTGTAGTTTGAACAGCCCTTTGGATCAATTATTATCTTACTGTCAGATATGGGGACTGTGTTCCTGCTTTTCACTGGAGTTATTTTCAAAGCAGAGTATGCGTTTGTAGAATGGATATTACGCGAAAGGTGTCACGCTCAAGTCTGACAAAAAGCGTTACACGCACGCTAAAGCAACATAAGTCACGCAAAGCCCATATCAGGTAAAGCATAAGCACCCAAGCATATCGAGGGTGTCAAATGTAATTCTGAGAGATTTATAAAAAAAGGGGGTTGAGATAGTCGAGTGCCGCGTTGACCATGTATTCGTCAGTGCAATGCGGGCATTAAATGAGGAGACAATCATCATGCTAAGTTGAATAATTAACGAAACGATGAAGTATTGGTTTAGGGGTCATGTAGGAACTACAGTATTGACGGCGATTTCTATTAGACGCCGGACCAGTTTTTAAAAGTTCCGAAAAGGTAATGTTTTTTTAGATATTTATCGTTCGAATTTCGCTTTCTTTCTGACTTGTTTTAAAAAAAGCGCGGATAAAGAGCGCATTATATTCTGCCCGCACTGACGTTGCGAAGAATGACGTACAGGTTTAGGTCAGGTGGTCACTTGTGTCATCGTCGCACCAACCAAGGACACGAAGCAGAGATAGTTACGACATCAATTAAACGACTTCACTCCTCCAAGCGTCGGCGTGAGCAGGGCTTGAGACGCTCATTTTAAGCGCAATTTTTAAATCGGGCGACAAAACTAGAAGATTAGTAGAATATCTCAAGAACCATTACCTTTTAGCCAATTTTCTTTTTAACTCATATGTCTCGTAAGAGTAATTGTCGTCAATAGTGTAACTCCAACAGGAGCCCTAGAACCACTAATTTAAAAGCCAACGAAGAAATGTTGTATAATTCGTCAACTTAGCAAGACGATTATCCCCTCACCTCATGCCTGCCGAGCCTGCTAAATGCGTGTTGAAGACGGCACTCGTCTATCTCTCAACCCCTTGTTTTATATCATCATGTTCGATATGAAATGAAACACCCTGCATACGGCATGCATAGTCTTAATCAATCATGCGTAATCATAACAAGGCACACTTGATCCCAACACGAGAGATTCCCCAAGGGGCCCAGCGGGAATCGAACGGCGGACCTTGCCACGTGTTTCCTCTGCGCTACAAGGAGGAGGCAAAAGAGAGCGCAAGCAGCTGGACTATGTGGAGAGTTTTAGGGAACCGTGTTTGCACATCCCATACGGTGCGATGTGCCCTTCCTTGTGAACTACGCATGTGCGAATCTTCTGAGGCAGGTAGCACATGCGCGGTTCCTACCGGAGTGTATCGGATGTGCAAAAACGGTTCCCTACAACTTTCTAGTCTGACTGGCCACCGACGGTCGCCTGCGCTTAACGCGAAGTTCAGGTCGCGTCTACCGCGTTTACCGCTGAACTGGGTATATTTGTCCGAAGTTTAGCATACTCTGTTCAGCGTATTAGTAGACAGGCGATCATCGGCGGAGTCCTGCATACTTCATCCGCAGGCGATCGTGGACGGCAAGGTATACCTAGTCCTGTATATTTTTGTTCATAGGCGACATTCGGCGGCGAGTCATACCTTGTCCAGCATGCTCACCTCTCAGGGAAAAGTAGGTGAGCGCAGCTTGGTCCCGAATGACGAAGCTCAGCTTCCTACATGGACTCCCGGCATCACCGGGTGGATCATAACGTACCAAAGGATAGCGCATCGGGCGCGTGACTTAGCAACTTCCGACAGCAGTAAAGAGATAGCGTAAAGGGCACCATATACCTCCTCCCCTCGCAATCTAAAAGCACTAAGTATTCAAGTTCCTATCCGCACCCATAAAAGCTGAGCCCACGAAAAACGTCTAATTAATACATAATCCGGACACACTGCACTTTCGAGTAAATTTAAGCATGGCTCGATAATTATGATAAACACCGCGAACACACTGGTGGGTCGAGTGTTCGGCACATTCGAAACCACACAAAGCTTTTTTATGGTCAAGCATAGTTAATCATAATGCACGCATTGTGTGCTTTCCGTGTTCGTTTTTTTTTTTTTTTTTGTTTTTTTTTTTTTTGATAATCGATACATGTTTATTTTTTGTAAATTTTAAATTTTCCAGAACAAAAACCGAGTGGTCGTTTCTTGGCATCGTAATAAACGCTGAGTGATCGATTGATTGTTGAATAATAAATATGCCTCTCAATTGTTTTAGGGATTGTCAAGGAAGGTGGAACAGCCGCCAATGTTATACCCGAACACACGGAGATGGAGTTCACTTTTAGAGCCAAGGATACGAAGAACCTTCTCGTATTGAAGGAAAAGCTGGAGTCGTGTTTCAAAGCTGCTGCGACAGCTACCGGTTGCTCTGTTGAACTCAAAGACGATGGTCCCGTAGTAGAGAACCTGATCAGTAACAAGCCCATGAGCAAGGTCTTCGAAGCATTTGCGAGAGCAGTCGGTAAGTTGATAATTATCTAGTGGATCTTATTTGGATGTTCATCATTATCGTGCTACGGCAAATACATGGACAAGAAGAGAGCAGTGTACAGGACACGCCTTCTCTATGCTATTTGTACATAGATCGAAAGCGACATCTTATGAATACTGTTTATGCAGCACTGTCTCTTTAACAATAAAATTGGTACTAAGTTCAGAAAAAAGCATATTAATTAAGGTTTTGAATATTAAACAAGATAAAAAAAAACTTATAATTAAATATATTAAACCATGTGTTTTTCATCTAAGGATTACTCTTTTGTTAGAAAAACACCGTGGAAGCAACACTAATGCTGTAAATGCAGACATAATATGAGAGTCAATGGTTTTTATAGGTCGGATAAGAAAGTAAACTTTCTTCATTAACTTTTTAATAAATTATACATATGGTTATAATCAGAAACGTGCTGAGTGTCATCGAAAACCACATAATCAGTAAACTTCAGAAAGCCTTCAAGCACGTGGTAAGCGCGGTGGTGCACTCACGCTATCATTCGTGCACAGACACAAGACTGCCTGTACTAAAACGCGTCCGCGAGTCTTCTGTTTCTTTCTGAGCGCAGCTCTTCCGTTTGCAGCTTGAGGGGCGTCGCCGTCGGCGTCGCCGTCGGCGTAACCGTAAGGCGTCGGCGTAACGCTTTTTCGTGACCCGTCGGTGTCGCCGTCAGCGCAACGCTTTTTGGAGACGCGTCAGCGTCACATCGCCGTAACGCGTCGGCGTAACAATTTTTCGTGACGCGTCGGCGTCGCCGAAGGCGTAGCCGTAACGTGTCGGCGTAACACTTTTTCGTGACGCGTCGGCGTAACGCTTTTTCGTGACACGTCGGCGTATAGCCGTAACGCGTCGGCGTAATGCTTTTTCGTGACGCGCCGGTATAGCCGTAACGCGTCAGCCTAACGATTTTTCGTGACGCGGCGGCGTAGCCGTAACGCGTCGGTGTAATGCTTTTTCGTGACTCGTCGGCGTAGCCGTAACGCGTCGGTGTCATGCTTTTTCGTGACGCGTCGGCGTAACACTTTTTCGTGACGCGTCGGCGTCGGCGTAGCCGTAGCGCGTTACGAAAAAGCGTTACGCCGACGAGTTACGGCTACACCGGCGTAACGGGCTGGTGTAACGGGTCGGCGTGACGTGACGCATTATGGGACGATTCCCATAATGCACCGCGCGGGAGGGAGAAGAGGAGGGCAATAGTGGAGGAGGAGCGAGGAAGAGAAAGAGGGAGGAGGAGAGAGGAGGAAGAGAAGAGGGGGAGGAGGCAAGGAGCACGGGAGGAGTAGATGAGGAGGCAGGAGGAGAGGTATACCGTCCCCTTCGTACCCTCCCCTCCTCCTCCTCAAGAGCTGCGCTCTAATTCGGCGTTACAGGGGGTTGTAAGCGGCTTTATTTGTTTTTTTTTTGCCTGATCATTCGCGTTTTTTTTTTGTTTTTTTTTTCATCCAGCTTTGTTTGTGCCTGTTGTAAGAGTTGTAATTTTGGTGCAGTACCGCGCTTACCATGGGCTGAAAATATTTCTCATATTGCCCGATATAGTGGTTTCCGAAGATTCGCAGCAAGATTCTAATGTCTGTTTTTACTAAATAAAAAGATAATTAACACGTTCTAGGTTGTTATTTAGCTTATCCTGACAATCAGCCTCCCATATTATGCCCCCTGGCCTTGTAAAAATAAGAAAACATTTTATATCTGATAATATTTTTTAAAAAAATATTAGTATACTTTGCTTGTGGTGCTAAAGTTCCACCAACCATTTCATACGAACTCTCTCTTCCGAAGTTCCCTCTTAGCCACAAAATTAGTTTGAATTTTCCTACATTTATGTATCTAAATAAAAATAAACGAATACAACGGCTTGCATGTATACACTCATGACATTATCATGTTCACTAGACGCGGCACCGCGGGCCTCCATGGTACGGGCTGCTGCCTTTTCTTGGTGCCGCGGCTCTTCGGAGCCAAATAAATAAAGACAGAGGCGAAAACTCTGCAAGCCGCCTCGGTGTTTCCGATGCAAAGCGCCGCCTACAGATTCCCAGGTGGCGGTTCGAATCCCGGCAGAGGTGCCTGCAATTAGACGGAGGTTGATTTTCGAGAAGGCACAGTTTAACCGAGATTTTGATACCAGATGAAATCTCGTCTGAAATCTCGTCTAATTTGGTCTACAATATTCATCAGTCATCTACGGGGTTGTTATAGATTCCTTTTGTTGGTTTGGCACGTAGAAAACCCGAATTTCACCTTCCTCTAGAAGTCAACGATGATGAATTAAATGAAAATTGGTAGCGACCTTTATCTCCAAACTTTTATATTGCGTTGAAATCACTGTTTAAGGAAAGATTGTTGAAATTTATTGCGAAGACATTAAACACTCGCCTTGGCAGTGAGGAGAACGTATCTTTTCTTTCAATTTTCCCCTCTGAACTTAGCGGAAAAACTGAATTGGTGCATAGGTGTCGCAACATCAGGTCACGTGAGGCGAATGACCGGGCTAAATTTAGCGGGGAAGTGCACAAACTGACGGACAGACAGACGGACGGGCAACTGTTTTGGACAGGAGTATTCCGTTAGACATTGCGTGCTTAAAATATTGTTTTAATTAATTTTGAATTATTATAATATAGTTGACAAATTGCACAAAGTCTCTATCTGTGCAGCCCTATGGAGTGGACAATAAGCAAAATTTATAGCCGAAAACATAATGATTTACATGCCAAAACGCCGTATTTTAGAAGGCTGTGTGCATGTAAAGCATACGTGACCTTCTCCATTTTTTTTCAGGCTTCCCTTCAGAAAGCGGGCTAGACGAGAACACTGGATCAACTGACGCCGGAAATGTGTCGCACGTCATCCCGACGCTCCACCCGATGTTCGAACTAAAATCTACGGGTATAAATCACACCGCGGAGTTTGCCAAAGCTACAAACACACCAGATTCATTCGGCTTAACCTTGAAGACGGCCAAGGCGCTCGCTCTGACGGCTCTGGAAGTGATGCGAGATCCCGAGTTCCTGAAGGAAATCAAAAAGCAATTTGAAAGCGACACAGCCGACGACATGGTCAAGGCAAGGTCTAGGCTGTAAATGTCACTTGCAGACAATAAAGTGCACAGGGCATGACTTTAGCCCCCGAGTTCAATGCGCAGATCTCACTTTGTTAAGGTGAATTTATGCAAATATTCAACTCAATGACCAATTTAAAATCGGTCAATGAGTGCGCTTTGTGTTTAGACAAAGAGTCGAGTGTTTGTTGAATTGAGTGGAGCTGCGATATTTACAATAAAATGAACTATACATCTACATCGCGAGATACTAGGACGTACACACTAGAAAAAAAACTTTTTAAGGCACCGATCATTATCTTTAATAGGAAGCGATGATTTTCATCTCTGAAAGAAAGCTGGACTTTATTAGAAGGTTGTCACTGTTTCAAGCATCTAAAATACCAGGGCATACTGATGCGGCCCAATGAAATCGAGCACATCACTTCTAGGAGGGGCGAACATTTTGCGAGGGAACCAATTTTTGTGGCACGTTTAGGTGACTGCAAGTGATTGAACAACTTTGTTCCAGCGGAAGACCTATAGGTATAATATTTCTATTTATGAATAAGAATGGTCTATTTTCGACCTCCCGGTCCGTCCGTGCTTCCTATCAAAGCTCCTATTGTTTTTGCCAACTCTGGGACTGATAGTAGCGTGAAAATGCTGTTGTTTATCCTCGAGTACGCGGAAATAATCTGGGACCCTTACACTGCAACAGCGGAAGATAAACGGGAGCGTATTCAGCGAAAGGCAGCACGATTTGTGTACAGTTCGTATAGCCTGCTCGGTATCACCAACCGCCCTAATGGCAGTGGCCAATCTTAAAAGCCTCAGTTCGAGACGTCAACGGGAGCGACTTAAATTTCTTTTCCTACTCGTAAATAACCAGCTGAAAGTAAATAAAAGTGACTATATTTCATTTTTCCGACCGCGCGTTACAAGACGCTCTCATTCGCTTTCATTGAAAGAATATTCCAGCCTTGACGACGTCTTCGCGCAATCATTCGTGAGTGGAACTGCCTCGGCCCAGAAGTTGTATGCAGGGATTCTCTGGCGACCTTCCCATCCCAACTTGATAAAGCAGATTAAGAATAAAAGATAAGCATCACATTTATCTCGCCGAGCTGACAATAAAGCAAATAAGGTCTTTGAAGTGTTGTGTGTTGATGACGATCGAATTCTTACTTTCTTTCCTTCCTCTTTTTGGCCATGAAATTGTGTATTTTTCACCTACTGAACGGCGTTTTGAAATGCTTTCTATAAGTGCATCGCAATGACTCGTATGAAACGGCTTGGTGATCGGGACATAGTTTGCAGCGTGTCTTTATACTGTCATGTAATGTTTTGCGAAGATTGGTGTATTTTCTACATTGTCCACCCTGCTAAAACCTCAATGAGGTCGCAGTATCGAATAAATAAATAAAAACAAAGAAATAAATAAATTTAGTCGAAGTCAGTGATAGGATAGCTACCGGCAGATGATGAAGGCCGGTTCACACACTGCCTTTCATTGCTGCGCTTCCTTATACCTGTCTACCACGGGAGAACACACTGGCACACTGGTACCCTATGTTATCTTCTACCCGCGTACACGTAATAATATTTTTTCGCCACATTCTTTTACCGAGGGCTTGCAATATTTTTTTACATCGTTATTATCGGCAATTTGTCCTGCAAAGGGCGGGGATTCAACCTCATATATAAAACAAACCCTTAAATCTAGTTACACAGAGCTCAAGTTCTACCCAGTAGATGGAGCCAGTGTGCCATTGTGTACGCTCACTGTAAGCGCTTACAAGAGAAAGCAGCATTCTCGGACCAACACCTCCTAGAAGACAAGGCCGTAGTGCTCTTCTCGTGACGTCGCAAAGGAAGGCCATCGGGGGCGCGCGTCGAAGCGAAGGCAACCCGCGTAAATCGACCGTCGTAACGCGTTTTTAGTCTCATACGCGTGTCATATTAGCTAAAATGAAAGCTGCAGATAGCAACGGGTCTAGAAAACATTTTATTACACGAGCAAAACATTACACCGCTAAAGTCGGTACGAAATGGCACGAGGTATGCGTACAAGACGTCTATAGAAAAATGTGATTGTTTTAAGTCGAAAACATTGAGTCATGCAATTATTGTTGTAGGAATGCATATTTTATACAGAAATACCTAGACAAAATGGCGAGACACGCAGTGATTTGGAAACAGCAAAACAGAACAGTTAAAAATCAGGTAGACGTGGTCAACGCAGACAAGGCAAGACAAGTGTTTCTCACGATCATGTAAGCGACGTTATTGCGTGCAGTCACTGAATTCTTGCATCATACCCCGGCCATATGACAAAATTAATGCAATTTCGATCAAATGACATTGTGGGGTCGACAAATCCGCTTGCGGCGCTCGTATAACCACTCAAGACCGCGAGCTGATTAAATCCTATATCACTGAATGAAAATATATTAACTTTTCCGTGTGGCAAGGGTACTAAACTTACTACTTAGTCTACTAATTTACTTCTCCCTATGGGGCTCGAGCTGCCTTAGAACAACGCATAACTTATTTTCTATATAATAATACTACTACCTTAATGCAGTTAAGATTCTAGTATAAACGCGGAAAAGGCAATAAAATAACTTTAGTATAAATAAACACAGAACCACGAACAACGCACTTTCAATAATCACACAAACTTGTTTTTCACCTTCTAGTGAAAACAAGATTTGCGCGCATATTTACAAATGTCGACGAAACTGCACGCGAATCATGACAAAGAACAAAATTGCAATCTATCATGCGATTTAAAAAAAAAACGATTGCAGCATCTTACTTGCGTCCTACATGACCAAGAAAGCCCGTAAATAAGTTGTTTCTCACCTGTCGATCGTATCCATACGTCCCACAATATCCGTGACGTACACATTTGAACACGAACTCCAAGAAGCCTCTCTCTGTCGAGAGAGGTCTATCGATTAATCGACCAGTCTTCGTTGGCTAGTTGTTACACATGTCACTCAAACCGAAGCAGGACTTGTTTCACGAATCCACGTATCAAGCGAACACAAAAAAACTACCCGAGACTACGGTGATGACAGAAATACGACGGGAAACAAGTCTCAAAAGTACCACACACGAGAGCAGCGGCGACGAAAGGCTTGACGTTGTCGACCCATCTCTTGCTCGTGTGCAATCCCTGCGACAATGACTGGATTTCTTTTCGGTTTCCTTCCCTTCTGAGATGTCTCAGCGTTCCTTTTCAGACAGTCAGCAGTTCACACACAACGTAAATTTACCAGAATCGGAGCCATGTGGCATCGGCAGCATCGCAGCCGGGCCTTTCGAAAAGTGTGGGGTGCTGCGGAACTGCAGATAGTCCCGCGGTTACGGGGAAACTCATAAATATAAATTTGGTACTCTCAACCTTGGTAACGCGTTGTATATTACGTTTATATTATATATATAATAAATTGTACATGACTGCGCCTTTAAAACGTATATTAATGCCGGATAAACGCGCATGAACACCACCGCGCCGAGGTACATTGTTTTCACGTCGATAGCGTATTCTCACGTAGTTGCGCCATGGACTTCCTTCCTCCGCCATTGTGACGTAACCTCTCAGAGCGCTCTGGCCTTCTTCTCTAGGAGGTGTTGTTTGGACAGTCACAGGCAAATCTGCGAACCAGACATGACTTATTATTGCGGTGTTTGTCACTTCCTGAGCGACGTACGTGTTCATGCCGCTTTATGCAATGGTGTCCTTAGGCTCCAGGAATAATTTTAGATTTAGGAATACCAGGTAGAATCATGATTAAAGTGCACTGCGGGGCACAAAACCTTAACCAGTGAGGGGCAAAATACATAAAACCTTATCAAAATAGAAATACAAAATACTTAAACAAAAAAATGTATTTTACAAGTCCAACGAGAGCTTTTCATCATCTTCACAATCATTTGCACAAACATCTTGTTCCATTCTCACTTCTTCGGCTCAAATTTAAGCCGGAGTAAAGAAAAAAGACCGTGCCCAAATAAAGAGTTCAGTTTTCATATACCAAGAACAGGTGGTCAAAAACGAAAGTTACAAGTCTAAAAATTAATTTTGTTTGTCATAAGGCAGGTAAGTACAACATCAGAGAAAACATTGTATTCAGTTTGAGTTTCATTTTCAAGGCTCTGTTTAAGCAACAAGGGCTTTTTAAACTGCATGCCCTTCATTGAATACCTTTAGCTTTATTAAATGACAACAATAAAGTCAATAATTGTAGCCTCCTTGTTCATAGGTTGTTTCTGTCTTTGATATGTATTGTGCGCAATCTTTGCAACAAGTTTCATTGTCTTTGCATATGACTCAAATCACGAAGTATGACCAAAACCGCATTTTCTTGCGAAGAATAGCGTCCAAAATTGTATTTCGTCGGTTTTTGAAATACAAAATTTTCATTCTTCAAGTACAATTGACAAATACATTTCTTAAAATGTATTTAAATAGCAGACAATTTTTTTATATATATATATATTTTCCGACTCAAAACACAGCGCGAAATTTCGACCACTCTAATATATTGCCACGCACGCGCTCGCCCGGCGACGCGAGATTTATCGGCCTTCCGAGTGCTTTACGACGTTCTCAGGTGTTCGACAAACGACGGTAGCGAAGCACCGCATTGTCACTGAGCGCAACGCCCTCCCTGTTCACCAGTCGCCGCACCGATTCTATTTGAAAGAGAGACAGGTTATTCAACAGGAAGTACAGGAACTGCTCGACGACGACATCGTCCAACCCTAAAAAAGTCCTTAGACCTCTCCAGTTGTGATCGTAAAGAAGAAGGATGGAACTCGAAGGTTCTGCGTGGACCACCGTCGACTGAACGCCGTGACAAAAAAAAATAAAATAAAAGTGAAAGCCGTTTAAAGCTCCCTGTAACGCCGAATTGGAGCGCAGCTCTTGAGGAGGAGGAGGGAAGGGTACTGAGGGGAGGGTAGACCCCTCCTCCTCCTCCTCCCCTCATTCTTTAATATGCTCCGGGGGGTCACCTGACCACGGGGGGGAGGGGGTCACGTGACCTCGGGGGGGGGGGGGGGTCACGTGACCTCGGGGAGGGGGGCCAGGTGACCTGGGGGGCCACGTGATTTCGGGGGGTCACGTGACCTTGGGAGGATCACGTGACCTTGGGGGTCACGAGACCTTGGGGGGTCACGTGATTTTGGGGGGTCACGTGACCCTGGTGTGACCTTGGGGTGGCCTTGAGAGGGGTCACGTGACCTTGGGGGGTCATGTCTCCTGGGGGTCACGTGACCTTGGGGTGACCTTGGTTACGCCGACGGCGACGCCGACGCCGCTCAAGCCGGAAACGGGCCCCTAAGAGCTGCGCTCTAAAAGATACCTGTATTCGCTTCCCTGCATCAACAACACATTGAACCAGCTGCGCCACTACGTCGTCGTATTTTCACGAGATTTGGACAAACACCTGAGACGCCTTCGGGGAGTGGTTCGCGCCATCAAAACCGAGGCACTGACGCTCAAGTCATCAAAGTGCCGTAGAGCCTACGACGAGTTCCTGGGGAATGTTGTGAGCAACAAAGGTGTTCGCCCAAACCTCGAGAAGGCGCGCGCCATGGAAGAATTTTCGCCGCCGTCCGACAAGAAGGTCATGCGAAGATTTATCGGCCTTTGTCAATAATACTATAGGCGTTTTTTTTCCAGGATTTTTCGAAACTGTCCGCGCTGCTGACACACCTCATAAAAGACGCGGTAAGTTTGGTGCGGACAAAAGAGGAGAAACGGTCATTCGACGATCCGAAGCGAAGACTCCAGACCCCGCCCATCCTCGGACATTTCGACCAATTTGCGGATACCGAATTTCACACCGACGGAAGTACTACGCGACTCGGAAAGGTTCTGGTCCATAAGCAAGAGGGCACAGAACGAGTAATCGCCTAAGCCAGTCGGACACCCTTAAAGGCCGAGAACAACTACTCGGCGACTGAGAAGGAATGACTTGCTGTCGTATAGGCGATAACCAAGTTCCTCCAATAGCTGTACGGGATCCGTTCCGAGTGGCGAAAGACCACCATTTGCTCTGTTGACTCGCCAACATTAAAGACCCGTCAGGATGCCTTGCTCACTGGAGTCTCCGATTGCAAGAATTCCACATGGCTGTCGTGTAAGGCCACCAGCATAGTGTCGCCGACTGTCTCTCGAGAGCCCTCGTCGAGTTAACTCCCTCTAGCACTGCCGACGGCGATGACGAGGTTTTCTTCGGTGCCATAAGCATGAGTGACATGGAAGCACTACATCGGGGCAACCCTCAACTCCGTGTGCTGATCGAGCACTTGGAGGGCCGAGGAGGCGCAGTCCCCAATCTCTTCTCCCGTATCCTGTTCACATCTGTGCTGGTACAGGGGGCACTCCACTAAGTGAGCTTCGGCACCAGCAACTCAGCGTGGCTATTGGTGATTCACAGAGGGCTTCGTGAAGACGTTTTCCTAGCCTGCAATGACAATCCTACAGCTGGACACTTTGGATGCAGCAGGACACTCGCCAGGATTCTCGAGAAGTACTACTGGCCCGAGCTCCCGAGACTGTCCATTTCTACGTTCGATCGTGCCACGAGTGCCACCGACGCACGAAACCACCGACCAAGCCGACGAGACTCCTGCAGCAAATTGCGTGTCCGATCACACCGTTCCAGCAGATTAGAATCAATTTGCTGGACCATTCCCTCCGTCGACGTAAGACAATCAGTGGATAATCGCGGCGACCGATTACCTCAAACGATACGCCGTGATGAAATCCCTTCTATCGTGGAAGTCGCCAAGTTTTTCGTTGAGCGCATCGTCCCACGGCACGGCGCCCCGAGGTCCCGATCACTGACCGGGGATCATGGTTCATGGCACAGCTGACCCAAGAAATCCTTCGGCTCAGTCACACCAGCCACTGTCGTACCACTGCGTACCAACCGCCGACCCACGGGCGTACGGAGTTACTTAACAAAACAAACGCCGAAATAATACCCACATACGTCAACGTAGAGCACAAGACGTAGGACGAGGTGTGGCCCTACGTTGCGTTCGCTTACAACATGGCGGTTCAAGAGACCACCAGAGTTACACCTGTCCAGCTGGTATATGGTCGGAAGGTAACGACCATGCTCGACGCGATGCTGCCCTACAATCCAGTTGACGACAGGAGCGATTATGCCCAGTTGGTGGCCCAAAAGGCCAAAGTGCGTCAGTTCGCCTGACTCCGGATTCAAGACTAGCAATGCTTCGACGCTGGCCCAACCTTCGTCACCAGGAAGTTCACTTCAAGCCCGGAGTGAGGGTGTGGGTGTGGATGCCCATCCGTCGCTGCGGCCTCAGAGAGAAACTGTTGAAACGGTACTTTGTACCATATAAGGTATTTCATCGCCTCGGGAAGCTCAACTACTAAGTGGTACCCGACGGAACGCAAGCATCATTACAACGCCGACAGCGACCCGAGGCGTTTCACGTCGTTAAACTCAGGCCATTCTACACTTGATAGGACTGTGACCTTTTACAACGGAGCTGTTAAGGGCTAGGATCCCCAGGATCGTGTCCGGTACCAAACACCCATGTCGACACAAACCTACACAAACCATTGGACAGCTACCGCCATCTATAAGCGACTGCGGCAAGCACACAACCAGTCTGTTTTCCGCGGTGGCTCGCAGGTGGTGGCAATATTTCCACCTATCCAGAGCCGTTTATCGAGAGAGAGTTTGGCCATGCATTGGTTTGAATAGACGAGCATCTCTGGGCCAACCACAGGCCGCGAAACAGCCCCTAGCGGTGGTCGTGAGCTCTAAATTTGTGACACGACTAATTCAAGCCGGTTTAGCGTCGCTAGAGTTAAAAGGTGTAACTCTCAGTGACTGAAAACTTTGTGCGTGCGAGGTTTTCGTCACGCCAATTGGCGACGTGCGCGACCGAAAGCGTCGCTGCGGTTGGCCTTCCACGATTGGCCCAAAAGCTGCCTATGACGTCGGAAAGGGTATACCATCGACGGAAATAAGAGGAATGAAAGAACTTTAATTTCGACGCTGTTGGCAGTGTTGCTTTGAGAGCGCAATGATTTCAGGCTTCCACCATGCTATTTACAAACACCATCGAACTTGTTGTTCGCAAGGTAATGACGTCACAAGAGGGAACCATAGGAGGGCGCCACCAAAATATCTCGCCGCTAATATTTAAGTGTAGAATAAACGAACGTGCGCTCCAAACCAGGGCCAACTTGCTACAAACAGCGTCTCAGCTGAGACGGTGAAAGAAAGCACTGCCAAAGCCAGCGCACGAGCCGAGCGGGACTCCGCGTCTCCAGACGCTCGCGCGCCCCACCCTTTGCACTGTTTTCGTTCCGCCAGTCACAGGACGCTGTTCTAACAAGCCAACATCAGCAGTGCAAAGAAAGGCATCGGCACGAGCGCGTGGCTTTGAAAAGTGGCTCCTATGCACGAGTTCTCGTACAAACAAAAGCGTTTTGCTGAGCTAGGCTCACGCGCCTGTGCCTTTGTCTTCACTGCAGACATTTGTGAGATGGAGAAGAGAGGCCGAGATTGAACGCCTCTATTTCACGCTTTAAAGGGG
Organism: Ixodes scapularis; assembly: GCF_016920785.2. Lineage (NCBI taxonomy): Eukaryota > Metazoa > Arthropoda > Arachnida > Ixodida > Ixodidae > Ixodes > Ixodes scapularis. The sequence continues at coordinate 164,446,068 of NW_024609868.1, read as the reverse complement.
TACTCCGGCGATTTTTGAGCTACCTCAACTGACTATATTTTCTGACTCCCCGGCCTTTACCCTTTCCGGTATGCTATTTTCAAAGACACGTGTCTGAACGCGTGTCTTTGTGCGAGTGTTTCACCGAGAGCTAGGCCGCTTGTGCGAGCGCTGAGGCTTTCAGAGAGATTCCGTCGGCGCCGCAAAGTTTTGCAAACGTAATTGTAATTGTGCCCGAAATTTTGCAATTACTACTAGAAAGTAGTTAAATTACAATTACAATTCCTTTTAGCCGAAATTACTTAATTGCAATTACAAATTACCGAGAAAAGTAATTAAATTACAGTGATTCAATTCCTGTAATTGAATTACTACCCAAGTATGCTCCAAATCCGCCACCAGGTGCACTATGGCTCTGTCATGGAACCGAAAAGCAAGTTTTGTGCATTGTTCATACGCCGAGTGAAGTAGTTCTTACGGGAGTTGCTCGTCGGAGGAAGAAGCGACGCGTTCGGCCTTCGAGACGTCTCGATAAGATAGCATAGATCTAAAATGCCCCTTCCTTACATAAAAGGGGAAATGACTAATGGTCGGAGGTGAGCCCACTCGATTTACCACGGTTATTGAGATGAAATCGAGCCAACGCGTTGTTCCCAACACGAGGTGAGAGAAACTGCGCGACTGCGGAGGATAAACACCCCAAGCTTGGGATGTGCAGATTTCAGAGCCATAAAAATAAGCGTACTGGGAGCATTTCTCCTCTCGCCCGTTTCATCCGAACGCAGTGAGAAACGTTTTGTGAGCCGCTAGATGATTGCCCTCTCAAGGGCAACACGAAATTCGTTCGCACGAGATAGTCGCTCGTTTTACAAAGGGTGCATTGCCACGAGCGTTGCGTGCTTATTCAGAAAAATAATAAGGATGAAAACAAAGCGCGCCGCGACCGACTCGCCAACCCCGAGAATCGGCCCGACACGTGTCCCTGCTCGGGATACACGCTGTCGAGCCGGTCGGGACAACCGCTTTGCGCCCCTCCATCTCGGCTATCGCGCGAATGTGCACCCGCTCGGCCCTCGAAAGAAAGGGGCCCGACCCTTAGCCACCGTTCCGGGGACGGACCTTCGAGAGACCCTCCAAGTTGTACTTTCAACGACCCTCTCCGGGGGACAACGAGGAGCGGTGTTGTAACGCCCGAGGGCCCTCTTCGGGCGTGCGATGGAAACTCCTCCTCGAGAACCCGAGTCGGGGTTATTTCAGCGGATTTTCCCACGCCGAGTGGGCGGACTGGCAACATTGCGAGCACTGTCGGTACGGTGCCTGGAAAACGGCCTCGAGTGCTGCGTGTCCCGAACTTGCCGTAAATCCCCCGGGTTGCAACAAATTGTGTCGCAGGAGCCGGTTGTCGCGATCCTAGCGGTTAGTTGTAGATATGCTGGAGAAAAAGGCGAGCGGACGGGACGGTTGCTGTCGTCGCGGCTTACCAACTCCTATCTCCCTTTTGTTTTCCCTCAACTCTCTGTCTGCAGAGAGATCAACAGCGGAACAACTGCCTGCCGCAGCCATCTCTGCTGCTTTCTCACCGCCAGGGTCACGGCGGGCAACAGCGCCTTTTGACTTCATCAAGCGGAAATCGAGGAGCTACTTTTGACGACGCGGTAAACGCGTTACTCGGACACGGGGTTCAGACACTATACTATGTATTGCCGGTAAGGGAGCAAATGCCCCCTCGGTCTCTCGGTCATTGAGGTGGTAATTCTCCTGCATGTGTTACTGCGATAGCAGTTAGTGGGATACTTCGCGGGATTGGCGCCGTCAACCGCGGTCCATATCGACGCGGGCCATTTTCGGCACTCCGCCCAAAGATTCCACATTGACGTCACGACGCTCGACACGACTTTGACGTCACGCCGTGCAACACGTCACCTAGCTTACCGGTTCTGTTACGTTGTTTGTGAAGTCACGCTATGTCCAGTCCAAACGAAGCAGCCGGGGGGGGGGGGGGGGGGGGGAAGGGGTGTGCAACGCTCGGACTTCTTCCTTATCGATTTCAGCCCCTCTATCTGGTTCGTCTATACTTAGATTTGATAGATTTATGAGTATGAAATGCCGTACTTTGGCGATAATCAGTATCTAGTTGCGCTATCGCAAATGTGCTGAAATTTTCTTGTGCTTGTGCTTGGGTCGTAAAACGTTCAATATTTGTTCACAGTGCTTTTCACATATGCAAAAAAAAAAAATAAAGAATGCGACGGCAGGGCGCAAGTTAGACGCTGTCACAAGTCCATTGCGCCTTAGTTCTGATCATAAACCTCATATCAGTGCGACTGCTTTTATCGAACCATTCTTGAAACTTCACCTGTGCTCTTATGTACATCTCATTAGACATCGTTTACGCGACCAATGCCACTGGCGGAATAGAAAATATCTGAGAATTATGTGGCAAGGTGGTGTGGATACCAAGAAGAACAAGGCTCGCAAAAGGCGGAAGGGGAGAAACCAGTGCACGCGGAACGAGGCGCGGGATTCCACGAGACAGCCAGCGGGACGGAAAACACTGCCTGGGCTTCCATGTCTCACTCTCTGAAGACCAGTAGTCGCCGCAAAGTTCGAGACACGCCAAGACGGCAGGCGGTTAGCCTCGTCGAACCTCCTGGGCATTTCCAAAACTCAGGCCCTGTCACTTCATTACGAATCCCTCTTCTCAGCAGCTGAGCGCAGGAAGATGTCAGCAGAAAGGTTCCTTTTTAAGATTTCATCTACAACGGCATGGCCCTTACGAAAATCGAAGTCTGCAAACAATATAAATAGAAACTTCATGGTTTCCTGTAAACATCTTACAATATATTTTACGTTTTATTATCGCTAATTAACCTTCTTTCTAATACAAATATTCGATATTCAACTAGGTCTCATTTTTGTTTACTTCCCATCACTAATTTCAGATTAGCGACGTGACAGAAACCTTCTAAAGCAGCGCCTATGCTGAATGTCATCAGCCCCCTGTTCAAGCGATACATTCTAATGGCGGCATAGATAATATTTGAGCCCCAAGTGGCAAAGCAAGCGAGGCTACGGAGCAACGCCCCGAGGATTCTTTGGAAAATGGGTCATCCATTCGTAGAACCAAACACCCTGCGGGCAATAGACCTTTCCAAAAAAGAGCCTGTGGCCGGTGCCATTTTGAGTGATCGTGCGTACGGCGCGTGCTTTGCTCGCTTTCTGAAGCGACGAACACGCAGGTGCTGGGCTGTGAAGATCTCACGCTGGACTGTGATTTTGTAAACATTGGAAACGTCTATAGGGCGAAAGGGAACCTTATACTTCGATTCAGCTTCGGTCCGAGCGCGGCCGATGTTATGAGCCGAAGGGCCAATCAAACAGCGAAAGATGCACAACGTCATGGCGTGCTCTCTGCAGTTGATAGGACCAGCCGGTATTCGCCGTCTCTCTGTGCGCGCTCCTCCGCCGGCTAGTCCTATCAAGAGCACAGAGCATGCCATGACGCTGCGCTTTCTGAGCTGTTTGATTGGCCCTTCGGCTCATAACATCGGCCGCGCTCGGACCGAAGTTGAAACGAAGTATAGCACCCCTAAATTCTAAAAAAAGAGAGAAAAAAACAGATGTTCGTCAATTTATGTGCAAAATTGCATCGACTAACTTTTTAAGTTGGTAGATATGTGTGTATAAAAACGGCCGCTGACTCATGGCGCGCGTAAGGTAAGGTCAAAGATGACTCTGAAGGCCACATGGAGTATGAAGGCTAAGATTAGAGAAGCTGCGTTCATGATACACATCGGTTAATTAAACGGAGTTCAATCGCTTCGTTACTCCAATTTCGCACTTCGCCTCTGAGCACATCTGGATTTAAAAACAGAAAAAAAACCTACAAATCGTTCATACTGTTTTTATATACTGTGAACGATATACTATTCGCTGGGTCACTATTTAGACAATTTTGAAAACAGCGGCATCTTGAATATTTAGCGGACAAAATATTTTGCAATTAGAAATGACAAGTATTATTTTGGTCATCATTGAATGATATTGTCACAAATGATGAAGGATGAGGCGGCTAATAACTGGAGAAACTAAACGTTTAATGGGGCGAACTTGTGCCCAAAACAAAATAGAAGATGCGTTGCAGGTGTCGATGTCGGCGGAACAGCAGGATGGAGCGCTGGGGGGAGACTGGCCTCGGACCGCCACGCGAAGAACCTTTTGTACCTGCGTGGGTTTCTGGAACATTCGGGGGAGAACGTTCGGCGCGTAGAACATTCGTACCTCGGTCGTCAGACGAGAATTTTCTAGAACTCACGGGAACTCTAAATTGAAATAATAAACAAAATAAGCTGCCGCTACCACGAATCGAACCTGGGGCCGCCGCGCGAAAGCCAAGCACGGTAACCATTCGGCAACGCACTCGCTCGCTCCGTGGCGCTCGTGGAATTCCTCTTTTAAAAAGCGCATCGCCCGATGCAACAAAACAAGGCGAATCAAAAAGAATGGTAAACTAAAGGTCATCGGGAACACAAAAAAAAAACTTTCAGCCTTTCTACTCTCGTGAAGAAGGAAGACCAGCGAAGCTGTACTATGGTGGAAATGAAGTATTTATAAATGTAAGGATTAAAGTGTGACTGGGTGATTGGTTATGGGTAGCAAGCGTACTAGATGTCCCTAGTTGTGTTTGTTATACCGCGTGAACCGTCGAAGGCTGATGAATAGGAGTCGAGGCCCCCCATTGTCGTTCCTCCACCACGTTCAACCTCGGTAGGTGCTCCGGTACGGGTGGATACTTGTAGTCGTTAAAGTCGCGAACCGGGGCACCGCGTATTTTTGCAGAAAATCTCGGCACGTTCTGCACGCCGGTTCTTTGTAGACGTCCGATACACTGCCGCAACGCGCACGCGCCCGTTTGCCGCCTCTTCTCGTCCGACACGCCGCCGATCGTGATACGTTTCCGGCGAACCAGAGTCGGTCGCACACGGCGCTCGTGGCGCCAAACGGGTTCTCCACGAACCCTCTCCGGAACCTCGCCGTCGAACCCGGGATTTGTTCAGCCGGCGTGGAGTGCTGTCGTCGCCGCATTGTTGTTTTGTTGCTTACACTGCGGGCTGAGAGAATCCTTTTTGGAGCCTACCTCAACAGCGCCGTGTAGCGCCGTCTGAGGTGCAAACAGAAAACCATACCGTAAACACGCCAAACTATATGGAGAAAAAAAAATGACCTTCAGCTTTTAGCCGAGGTTGGGAATTTTAAATGTCTAGGAAATTATTTTTCATTCTTTTATCCCATAGTTTTTTACGTCACTCTTTCAGTACTGTCGTATATTTGTATTTTTGTATTATTTTCGGGTTTATTTCCTGTTGGTTTTACTTCGGATATTATTTCCAAAGGCATTTCGGAGAGTGACCTCGTACCTGTGAATATTGTCACCAATGATTCGGGAGCCCCGATTCGGTTCTTATATATTTCTGACTCATTATAATTTCAACTCATTGTAAATAATTTACAATACCTTGATGTCTGCTTGTGAATGGGGTCGTATTAGCGCGTGTGGATTTTAGTTCTATATTAACACTTGCGAAAATATTCATATATGACTAATTGTCGCATTTTTATTTGCGTGCCTAACAAAAGTGTGTCACCCAATTTTTTCTTCGGCGATTTGGCGTCTTCCAGCATATGAAGTAATTTATTATTTTTATTAAAAATATAAGAACGTAGTACTTCATTGCCCCAAACTGTCAAGTTCTATCGAGAATTTAACAAAATTCATAAAATGAAAGTACTATACGCGGCATTTATGCAGCGATGCTTAAGCCTCCTCAAACAATAGGGCAATGTATGAACAAATACGTTGCATTCTATACAACTCGTTTAAAGTTATATGGCCCAAGTCGGGTCGCTCTCAGAAATAAGTAATTGTAAAGCAATTGCATTACGTTTTGAAAGAAATTTGTAATTGTAATTAATATCTTTTCACGTAGTAGTAGTTGTAATTGAAGTTAAACTAGTTTTGAAGCAAAGTAATTGTGGTTGTAATTAAATTACGTTTTGTGAGCAACTTACCCATGTATGATTTGGAGCGAGGATGTGGTAGTAGCACAGAGCATTTCTCGGGGAGCCTGGTCGTCAGCAAACAGCTTTTGCAGCGCCGGGGACCCCAAGTATGCTTTTCAAATCCGACGAGAAAAGAAGCGCTAGCGCGAGGAACGCGAGGAGCACGAGCGGACATTCCATTTCTCGGGAGAAGTGTGTTTCGACGTCTCGCCGGAGCGGGGCGCCCGTCACGTGGCCCTCTTCTCATCCGTTGTCTGCCGCTCTACGTTTTTACTTTCGGCGGTCGCGTCTTGTGGCGATCTGTCAGGCTTTCTCAGTATAAAGGAGGTTATGTGTGAACGCGAGAATCAAAGCCCGAACGTCGCGACAAGTGGATCGACGCCGTGGTGTCGCCAACAGCGGCACACGTGCACGACTGACGCTGCGCGCCCCGCGTCCACCTTGGCCGTGTTTGCCGTACTGGAATCTACTACCAGTCGCGTAATAGGCCTTCGATCTTCCACGCACTCCCGCCACCGTTCCATGCACTCGCTCTTCGCGGGAGTGAAATGATTTCCTTACGTCATCGACCTCTGTCAGGGCCAATGTCGTCGAGGGCGCGGAGGATATCCCGAGAAGACGCGCTCTTCGTTGGGTGATTTTCGAGCGCTCGACAGAATCCCGCATTAAGAACGCAAAATATAGGAATCCGTTCAATGATACGAGCGTACGATTCTCTTTTACGGGCATTCGTATTTTCTCAGATATTTCTTAATGTTTCTCACATATTGTAGGCATCCGTTTGGTATCTCTTTAAGCGAATTTGGTTTCGAGGACTCCACTCATTCAAGTACACCTTGGTCACCTAGATATAGTTGAAGCAAACTATGCTAAAAAGAAGAGTAGATGGGCATTTTTATAGCGCTTTTCTCGTTTATTCAGGTAGATAACTTATTGAGCACGGCCCCTTCTAGAATAAAAAGACAAAAAAGGGATCTTTCAAGATAGCGGACTCAAATGGACAAATACAAATGTATCATCTCCCCCTCTCTCTTAATAATATATCTTTTACGTACGCTCTACGCGCTGTTGCTCACGCAAGGTCTGCTGTGCTTTCCAGTACTGTGGCTACTCTGTTGATTTTCTGCATCCATCCGACGCTTCTAATGCCATTAAAATATATATATATATATTTGCAGCGAGATAAATGTTACGACTAGCGCAGTTCGACGAGTTTGTCGCGCTGTTCTTTTACTGTTCGAGTAGTATCTGAATCGACCGCCCGCGTCGTTCCACAGCGGGTAGCGAAAAAAACTCGCATCGCCGACCGCACGTCCTGGGCTCCTATTGAACCGATCGAGCAACCAGCGGGAGCCCTCTCGGTGACTCAGACCTCACACTCTCCGCGTCGCCCTAAGTTATGTAACTCCCGCCGGCGCACCTCGCCAGGGGGCGCCACGAGACAGCTGGAGGCTCCACCGACCCACATTGCTCGAATGGCTCCTTTCTCTTTTTTTTTTTGTTATTTCTCTTGGAGCGTAGTAACGGTGCACCGCTATCGTATTGCGACATTGAGCAATGAAGACGCAGCCTTGCCTCTAGTTGTTCGATATCATCTCTGGGCCGCTGAGCAGGCTGTCAGACAGACTCAACTAAGATTCGATCGCCGGACTGGTTCGCATATGTCCGCTCCGTTGCTACGTTGCTCAAACACTGTTTGCAACAAATCTCGCTTTTTTTTTTTTTTTTTTTTTTTTTTAAGTTGTACACGCCAATCCCGTCGACCTTTTTTTTCTCTTAATAATGCATGTCTCTTTGCACCGTTTGAAGACCAGGTAATAAATTAATAGCGAGAAAAGTCCCTCGAGACAAAAATGTTCAGACGCATTCAGATAGCATTCCTGTCTTTAGATTTGTTGCTCGTTTTTGTTGACTTTTATGGTACTTGTAACGCAAGTACAAATACGCAATGCTCAAATATGATGCCCACGACAGTATCTTTGAGCTAGCGCTACATACATACTTTGTTCCTTGCATAAAAAAAAAATGTTGTTGTAATGAGGTTTAATACCCTAAACGAATCGTATTACGGTTAGAATTTGTTCGTATAAAATCGGGCTGCGGCATTAATACAACTGAATTTTTTTTTAAATATATATATATATATATATATGTATATATCTTTTTTTTTTAAAGAGGGGTTGGTGGGGGGGGGGGGGCGGGTTTGAACGTGAATGTTTGCAGATTATATGCACCAATGTCGCGCCCCGAATATATTGGCAACAATACATTCGCTTATCTTTACCGAGTAAAATAACCCCAGGACTCGGGAAAGCCCACAACAGCCAGTCATCAACAAATTACGAAAAATGGACCGAATGTTGGACGACACAAAACCGAAAAATGTGCGCTCGTGTGTCTTTAGTGGCGCCTAACTTCGCTGGCCGGCAAAACAAAATCAGGTTTTCGACGGCGATTTTCCGCATCACGATCATCTGGTGGGCTAGTTGGTTGATCATATTGTTGAATTAACAGCGCAAATACGACAAGGAAGGATAGACAAGGAAGACAGATTACGTTCATGTTGATGAGTACTCAGTACCAAAGGAGTTTGAAAAGCTTGCACTAGCATGTTATCTACATTGCTATGGCAGTCATGGGCGCGAGCTCGTGTCTTTTAAAAGATACTGTTTTTACGGGCGGTCATGCAAACTATACAACAACTAATGTTTGCAAACCAATTCCGCATCCCGAAGGGGCCACTGGGGTGCGGTGTTGGCGTCGGTGAGAATCCCCGTGCTGCTTTTGCGTTACAATTGCCGATTCTTTATCTTTCTAGGAATGTCCAATAGCCTCAGCGAAATGAACAAGAATTGTACCTCGGTATACTTTTATACAAAAGTGTCTATATATAGTCCTCCATAAAGGAGGATTGGTCTTGTAACCTATCTTTCTTCAAAAAGGGAGAAACTTTCGTTCCTGAAAGCAGGGCAGCAAAGATTCTCCGTCGTCTGCATCTTATTAGGCCGGCCTCGAATCGAGCGAATCGAGCTCAATAAGGCTTACCGCTCATTCACACTGGAAGCGGATCCGCGTTCGCAAAGCGGTTGCGAACGCGGTTGTATAAAGATCCAGTGCAATTGCACGCGCACTTGATGTCATCGAGTGCGCGTGCAATTGTACTGGATCTTTTTACAACCGCGTTCGCGGGTCCGCGTTCACTTTGCGAACGCGGATCCGCTTCCAGTGTGAATGAGCGGTTACTCCGCGCACTTTACGTCTCAGCTTTGTTATTCCTCGAGCCACAATGGACCTCTCTAAAAAATTGCGTGCGCCCTCCAGCGGCGCGCGTGAGGGATTTTGGGAACAGTGATTAGAGTCGCTGCTCCGCCGTCTGCTGCTACCAACTGTTATGGCAGGTGGTACACCTGCCGTAAACACGTTGGCTAGGTTCGAGTTGGGTTTCTGTGTACGGCAGACGGCAATCTTTGCAGCGCCCTGTGCTGAACTGCGTTGCCCACATGAAGTTACTAACCGTCAATCAGAACACATCTGTCCACAGCTTTTTTTTTTTTTTAATAGACCATTGTTGTGGATGAGATAGGCCACCGTTCTATTTTTTAATTGGCCATCGCGCGTGTGTCACGCGTCAGAAAAACGGTGTTTCACTCACGCATACAACGTATATTTTTATAGCGTAATTAGTTAAGCAATTAGCGGCGAGATGTTTTGGAGGCGCCCTCCTGTGGTTCCCCCTTGCGACGTCATTACCTTGCAAACAACAAGTTCGATGGTGTTTGTAAATAGCATGGTGGAAGCTTGAAATCATTGCGCTCTCAAAAGAACACTGCCAACACCGTCAAAATTAAAGTTCTTTCATTCCTCTTATTTCCGTCGATGATAAATCCTTTTCTGACGTCATAGTCAGCATTCGGCCAATCGTGGAAGGCCGACCACAGCGACGCTTTCGGTCGCGCACGTCGCCAGTTGGCGACGTGAGCGATCAAAAGCGTCGCTGCAGTCAGCCTGCCACCAGAGCCGTATATTGGGAGAGTTTGGCCAATAGGCGGAGCAAAGTCCGCCGCCAGCGCCGAATATTTCCCCCCGCGGTTAGAGCGTAAACTAAATATGTGAGAACGCGTCGACCAATCAGCAAACCGGGACGTCACAATATTGGAAACGACATTTAAAGCGTGAAAGGGGGGATCGGTGGCCGAGTGGACTGAAGCGCACACCCAGCTCGACGCGCGTGGAGCGAAAGCTCGCGCTGCAGAACCCAGGGATCCTGGGTTCGAGCCCCACCCCTGCCCGTTTCGATCTGGATGAGCATCGTACCGGCGTGCGGTCGTGTATCACTACTGCGTGGTGCACGTTAAAGACCCCAGGCTAGCGGTTGTACTGCACTGGCTAAATTGCTCATCTACAGCGTGTGACTCGTCGCAACTTTAATGGCTGACCAACTACACGCTGTATAAATATCCCCACAACCCAATTAATTATTATTAAAGCGTGAAATAGAAGCGTTCAATATCGGAAGCAGCACGACGACGACGACCGCGACGTTTAGAGGATGCCACACCCGGTCGTCGGTGGTGCCTCCATCTAAGCCCTGCTTCTCGGTACCTCGGAGGCGGCAGCTTTCTGCTTCGACTGGGCTATCCCCTTGGAGCCTCATTCTTCGACCCCATCGAGCGACAGCACCATCATGCTCCTGGCTCCTTTGTGCAATCGTGGAGCGATCGAACAGCAGGCTGCAGATCCCCTTGGCCCGCTGCTGACCCGTCTCAACCAAGTGTGGACATCTTCAAACTAGACCGACATCCTCCGCAATAGCAACAATCCCTCTCGTCGTCATCTTGCATGTATATACTCATCGAATTGTCATGTTCCTTAGACGCGGCACCGCGGGCCTCCATGGTACGGGCCTTTCCGCGGTGCCGCCGCTCTCCAGAGCCAAATAAAGATATTATTATTATTTTTAGTAAAACAGTCCAAAGGGTGGATCGCGCGAGCGTCTTGAGACGCGGTTTGCTCGGCTCGGGAAACGCCTCTTGTACAGGAGGCGTTGGCTCGGGTTGAAGACGGTCCCGCACGGCTCGTGCGCTGGCTTTAGCAGTGCTTTCCTTCCCCCAGTCTCAGCTGAGACCAACGTTACTAGAACACTCAGTTGGGAAACTCGCCGTCGAAACCTGGGCCGCTGGCGTGCACCGAGACCGAGCTAAATACGACAACAGAGCCACTTTTTATCATTTGTCTGTACTGTGGTCACCTTGAGCTTTTAGAAAGCATGTTTTTGCGTAAAAGCAAACGGACAAGAATCCTTTTTTTATGAATTTTTTTGGAGTTTAGTTCAAAATGAAGGGTGCGTGATGTTTTTATAATCTTTAGTTTACAAGGTTTTGCGGAACAATCAATATTGTTTTATCCAACCATGCCTCAGCGGTAATTTCAGGTAGCGTGTCCCGACCTAGGTGCATTTTAACTTCTGTAGTAATTCGCGGCGCGTCCGCTGGGGAGGCGGGGGTGGCACCCCTGTAACCTCTTCCGCTGTATCTGTTTCGGAGCCAAAAGGGCGGATTAAAGCCAAAATAGAAGTAATGTGCAGTTCCTCGAGTGGACGCTGCGGGAGAAATGGCGGCGTTGTGTTCGCCATTAGCTCGGTTCTGGTGGACAGATTGGGGCTACTTTTTTCAGAGGAGTCTCTATGGCAGTTTCCCAACTGAGTGGTTCTAGTAACGTTGGCTGAGACGCTGTTTCTAGCAAGGGGAACTGGTTTGGACCGCACGTTCGTTTATTCTACCGTTGAATATGGACTAGACGAAACCCTAACATGCGCCAAGTTTTCAGTCACCAAGAGTTTTATCTTCTTACTCGAGCGACGCTAAAACAACTTAAATAAGTCGAGACGCATCTTTAGAGCCCATGATCACCGCTAGGGACTGAATCGACGCCTGCGGTTGGCCCCGAGTAAAGCCCCTTCATGTTTAAAAAATTTGGTGGTGTGTATGTTTATACAGCCTAGAACTCGGTCTGCTTCATCGGGCGACGAGTCTCCCACATAGGTAGCATTCTAGAGCCCCTCCATTCACCATCACATCACGAACAAAATGACGTCTCCAAATTAATTCTCATTCACGTCACAAGGTACTCCGACCTCCCAAAGTCATGGCCCTTCACATCACGGCGTTCAACCGCGCCAAGAATTCATCCCCATCACATCACCGCCGCCTCCGAATTCACGGGGTCATTCACTATCACATCACCAATTCACGAAGTCATTCACCATCACCACGAATTCATCGGAATTCACCATCACATCACGAATTCATCCGAAATCACCATCACTTCACGAATTCATCCCAACCCACCATCACTTCACGAAGTCATCCGAATTCACCATCATCACATCATGAATTCAACCGAATTAATTCACCATCGTATCTCGAATTCGTCCGAATTCACCATCACTTCACGAATTCGTCCGAACTCACCATCACTTCACGAAGTTATTCACCATCACGGTCAACAAGAATTCACAGGAATTCACCATCCCATCATGAATTCCGCATAATTCACGAAGTCATTCAGGCTCACTGTGACTAAATTCGACTTCACGGCTGGTAGCTTTTCACGAGTTGGCAGTTCTTGCGGAACAGGACTGTGACGCCTTTTTGTGTCAGCCACTTGAAACCAGGACCTGACTCCGTCGGGGAAGTGGGGTATTTCGAGTGCATGAAACGCGAAGCACATTGATAGAGCGCCAACCCAGCCAATGCCGCGCTGCGATCGTGGCATGTTAATGTTAGTTAGTGTCTTGAAACGAGTGTCGCGTGAACGCGGGTTAATGTCTCGAAAACCGAACATGAAACGGGCCAAACCGCGGTGGGGGTGAGGGCGGGGGGGGGAGGATATCCATCAGTGCTAAACTTTCAAAGGGTAAATACTTCGCTCAAAAATTTATGTTCCGAGAATTTATTTTTGGATATTAAATTTCGTTGAGTACACGGTACACTCCATCATCGTGTATAATTTTGGTGTACAGACAATGCACTCGAGTGTCAGAGACTCAAAGGTACGAAAACATTTTTAAACTGAAAATTTTCATTTTCACTTTAAAATTGCTGGGCAGCGGGCAAGCCAAACGCCGCAGAGATCATTATGTCCATCTGCACCAAGGTGGAAGCACAAGGTCGGAAAGAAGCTCACAGATTAGCGAGGAACCGGGGCAACGGCGATATTCCATGTTCCCTAATAAATCGTCTGTCCAAGCAAAGGCCCCTGCTCCCCTCCTCCTTTGAAACTGCCACCACTACCTACCGCGGCCGCGCTTCTCTCAGATCCAGAACAAAAACGAAAGGGAAAAAAATTAACGAAACAGCAGAAGAGGCTGCAATGGCGCCGGGTAGTCTGGAAACACGAGGAGGGCGATGAGCATACTTCACCAATTCAAGAGCGAAGGCTCGAAAAATCCGAGGCGCACGCGAGCCGATGATTTCGGTGCGGCGCTATCCTTCCCTCCCCCCCCCCCCCCCCCCCCCCCCCCCCCGCGCTTCCCCTTTTGTCGGCGCCGTCAGGTCTGGATGGACGTAGCTCGCGGACAGCGCGGCTGCGCCAAGCACGACTCACGAGCGAAACGGCACAGCGAGAGCCTTCAGGGATTCCGGATCGTATGCCCCGAGACACGGAAGCACAAGGTCGCCAAGGAGCTCAATTGAATCGCGAGGAAAAGCTTAGAACGGCAAAATTAAATGTCAAGTGCCAAAGAAAACAACTAGCCCCCCCCTTCCCCCCCTCTCCTTCCTTCCCTTACTACCACCGCACTTCCCTTATAAACAGCTGTTACTGTGAAAGTGCTCGAGAAATTTGGGCCACCGCGCTGAGGCGCGCACGGCCACGCAGCGACAGAGCCGTTTATTGAGAGAGTTTGGCCATACATTGGTTTGAATAGGCGAGCATCTCGGGGCCAACCACAGGCCGCCAAACAGCCCCTAGCGGTGGTCGTGTGCTCTAAGTTTGTGACACGACTAATTTGAGCCGTTTTAGCGTCGCTAGAGTGAAAAGGTTTAGCTCTCGTTGACTGAAAACTTTGTGCATGTGAGGTTTTAGTCACGCCAATATCCAAGTGTAGAATAAACGAACGTGCGGTCCAAACCGGGGCCGGGGCCGACTGGCTAGAAACAGCGTCTCAGCTGACACGGTGAAAGAAAGCACTGCCAAAGCCAACGCACGAGCCGAGGGGGACTCCGTGTCTCAAGACGCTCGCGCGCCCCACCACTGTTTTTTTTTTTTTTTTTTTCAGCCAGTCTCAGATTAGACGCTGTTCTAGCAAGCCGGCCCAGAGCGAACTGTCACCTATACTCCATCTGCACAAACATCTGCAGACAAAGGCATGGGGACGAGCGCGTGGCTTTGGAAAGTGCCTCCTATGCACGAGTTCTCGTACAAACACAAGCGTTTTGCTGAGCTAGGCTCACGCGCCTGTGCCTTTGTCTTTACTGCAGACATTTGTGAGATGGAGTAGAAAGGCCGAGATTGAACGCTTCTATTTCACGTTTTTAATGTCGTTTGCAATATTGTGACGTCGCGGTCTCCTGATTGGTCGACGCTGTGTCACAAATTTAGTTTATGCTCTAAGCGCGGGGGGAATATTTGGCGCTGACGGCGGCCTTGGCTCCGCCTATTGGCCAAACTCTCCCAATACACGGCTCTGCGCAGCGAGACTGATGCCCAAACCGCTAGAAGTCGAATGGGTCATTGTCGTTTGCAGTGAGGGATGAAAACTAGCAAGCAAGCAAGCACCTGCGTAACATGTTTTCCGCCTGTTCTGAATTCATACCCGTATTCACTATCACGTCGAGGATTGAGTTTACGATATTACTTCCCATCACGTACTTATCAAGTTCACGAGCCGCTCACATCACAAATTCATCGTGTTCACGAGCCATTCACCATCACGCCACGAATTCATTGAGTCACTCACAACACAATGAATTCTATACAATTCACGAAGTCATTCACAATTACAACACATCATGAGTTCATCCAAATTCATGAAGTCATTCACCATCACATCACTTCATTCAACATCACATCACGACTTCATTCACCATCACATCACGGATTCATTCAAATTCACGAAGTCACTTGCCATCACATCACGACTTCACGACTTGATTCACCATCACATCACGAATTCATTCAATGTCACGAATTCATTCACCATCACATCACGAATTCATTCACCATCACATCACAAATTCATTCAAATTCACAAAGTCATTCACCATCACATAATGATTTTTCATTCAGAACCATTCAGATTCACGCCGTGAATGTGAATGAAGGTGAATGAGCGAGTTCATGAATGAATTTGCCGTAGGCAGTGCAGTACACCCGCTAGCCTGGGGTCTTTAACGTGCACCACGCAGTAGTGATACACGACCGCACGCCGGTACGATGCTCATCTAGATCGAAACGGGCAGGGGTGGGGCTCGAACCCAGGATCCTGAGTTCTGCAGAGCGAGCTTTCGCTCTACGCGCGTCGAGATGGGTGTGCCCTTTAGCCCACTCGGCCACCGATCACCCCCTTCATGTTACAAAAGCAGCGCAAGACGCGTCGATGCACGAGGCACGTGCAACGCGCAGCCCTTGGGAAGATCATGGCGGCACAGCGCAGCACTGACCTATATTTCAGACGTCATGAATTGCGCACGGCACGTGCCTCTAGCATTTCTTCAACAATGAATGGCGCCACTTTTCTTAGGATAGACGGGCTTTATCCCCGAGCAGAGCCCCGAGATGCTCGCCTATTCAAACGACTGTATGGCCAAACTCTTCCCCATACACGGCTCTGCCTGCCACGACTGGCCGAATCTGGAATATAATGTCAGCAAAGGATTTCTCATCGTCGGAAATAAGAGTAATGGAGGAACCTCAAACTGGACGGAGTTAGCAGTGTTGCTTGGATAGCGCAATGATTTCAAGCTTCCCCCACGCTAATTACAAACACCCTCAAACTTGTTGTTCACAAGGTAATGACCAGAGCCACTAAATAAGCTACGCTTCCGAGTAACGACATTGGCCATAGTGTGGCTTAAAATCATGGTTGCCAGTTATCTGAAGCTTTATCTGAAATCACGGGAAACGCTTTTCCGTTTTCCACAAATGCTTGAAGAGCTCGAGGCAAAGCAAAGCAATATTACATGAGCTTCCTATCACTTAATCTAATACTGAGGATGTCGCACTTTCGAATAATGACGATCGGCAGTTGCGTCTCCTCTGCACAAGCACCGAAACGGCGGCGCCCACAACAATGTCGGGGAACGGAGTGCCGTTACTCTAAGCGCAGCTCAATTAGTGGCTCTAGCTAGAGCCACGGCTCGTTTACACTGCCACGTCTTCTTACGTAACGTTACGACAAGTCACCGGAAAATATGTGCTTCGTATTTAGCGGGCTACCAATTCAAGGAGATAGCCTGGCACGCGACATTCGAGACACGAATGTTTCGGTGACGACGAGCTAGGACGGTGTGTTGCCATGGCAACCAAGGACACAAGGCTCGTCGTAACGTAACGTTACGACGAGCCTTGTGTCCTTGGTTGCCATGGCAACACACCGTCCTAGCTCGTCGTCACCGAAACATTCGTGTCTCGAATGTCGCGTGCCAGGCTATCTCCTTGAATTGGTAGCCACGTTTAATACGAAGCACAGATTCACCGGCGACTTGTCGTAACGTAACCTAAGAAAACGGGTCTGTGTGAACCAGCCTTGACTAGCTACACTTAGACAGAGCCGTATATGTAGAGAGTTTGGTCAATGGGAGGCGCGGGCAGAGCCAGGGCGTGTGGCAGACTCGGAAAGAGGGCTTGGCATGCTCTCTTGACCAACCAGAAGCCGAAAAGAATCCCCTAGCGGTGGTAGCGAGAAACAGTTCTGAGCCGATCGATCATCGAAGGTCTATGTTCGTATATGGTTTTAATAAGTGCATAAGAGTGAAGTGTAGTAACTCTTTGTGGTTGAAAATAGGGTGCATGTGTTGTTTCATCATGATCATGCAGAAAGATGTAAGAAACGAATGCGCCGCTCAATTCTGTTTTGCGCGGACAGTGTGTGACCGCTCTGACGGCAGATTCCCGGCGCTCGGCGTTTGGCGTAAGGATTATGTCGATTTTTCCGCTAGTCGCACTCTTCCACCATCATTTTAGATGAGTGTGATTGAAACACCACGTGTACCCTGTTTTCAGCCATCAAGAGTTACTCCAATGCAGTTATCAGGTTTGTTTCTCGCGACCACCGCCAGGGTATTATTTCCGGCTTCTGGTTGGTCACATTCGAATTTCTGAAGACGCCCTGGAACACGCCCAGCCCGCTTTCGGCCAATGGCGCCGCTTCATTTGTCTCCTATACTTCCCAACGAATGGCCAAACTCTCTACATATACGGCTCTGCACTTAGAGAATCGGCACTCTGTTCCCGGTATTGTTGTGGGCGCCGCCATATTGGTGCATGTGCAGAGCAGACGCAACTGCCGATCGTCGTTATTCGAAAGCGCTTTATCCTCAGCATTCGATTCGGTGTTAGGAAGCTCATGAAACGTAGCTTTGCTTCGTCGCGAACTTTTAAACATTTGTGGGAGGCAGAAAAACGTTTTCTGTGGTTTCAGATAAAGCTTCAGACAAAAAGCCAACCATGATTTTAAGTACCAAGATGGGTAAGTGTCGTTACTCGGATGCGTAGCTTATTTAGCGGCTCTGGCGCGCACCAGCTCGGAGCACATGGAGCGAAAGCCCGTACTGCAGAGCCCAAGGATCCTGCCCATTTCGATCTGGATGAGCATCGTACCGGCGTGCGGTCGTGTATCACTACTGCGTGGTGCAAGTTAAAGACCCCAGGTTAGCGGTTGTACCACACTGGCTAAACTGCTCATCTACAGACGCCCATTGGAGCTCACTAACTTCCGGCTGTATAAACATTCAACACAGTTACTTAGAGCGATAGCTTCGACAAGTCACAGCGAAATCGTAGGGCCTCGGCGTTGCATTCAGGCACCGTGGGGTACGTGAATAAAAATTAAGGGAAGGTCCATTGGCGGATCCTAGGGGAATCCGTTAGCATGACCTTTGGGAAACGCCACACACATCCCCCTTTGGGAAACGCCAACACTGCCCCTTCCCTGTTCTGCTTTGGTTTTCTTTTTTTGGCTTTTTCTCTCGCTTGCACTATTTTTCGTTGCCTCATTTTCGGCTTCGTTACGGGTTCAGTGTTAGTGTTTCCTAAAGAGGTATGTGTGTGACGTTTGCCGAGGGTAATACTAACGCATTCCCTAGTGACCCATCAATGGATCTTCCTTGAAATTGTTTTCCGCGCCAGCCTCTTGCTCACGCAGACCCACGTCGGCTTGCCGCTTCTTGCACCGCATTTCGGCCAGCCGAACTATTGGCGACGTGACCGACCGAAAGCGTCGCTCTGGTCGGCCTTCCACGATTGGCCGAATGCTGACTATGACGTCAGCAAAGGATTTCTCATCGACGCAAATAAGAGGAGTGGAAGAACTTTAATTTTGACGGTGTTGGCGGCGTTGCTTTGAGAGGGCATTGATTTCAAGCTTCCGCCATGCTCATTACAAACACAATCGAACTGGTTGTTCGCGAGGTAATGACGTCACGACAGGGAACCATAGGAGGGCGCCAACAATACATGTCGCCGCTATAGCGCTGCTTCCGCTCTTTTGTCTCGTTCGCCCGCCTTGCACGCTTAGCAACGGCTTCCGCTGCCTGACGCTGTTTTCGCAGTCCACCGGTTTCCCGCGCGCGCATTGGCTTCCGCCTCGTGACGTCGCCTCCCTCTCGCCTTTCTCCTTCACTAGTTTCCTCCTCTCTACGCGGCGCTTCCATTTCCACTGTTTCGTCGCAGACGGACGCCGCCAGTTTTTCCCTGTCATGTGGGTACTAATTCTAACGGATTAAAAGCGGTCTCAACGAAATAGACATCTCACTTCTAGAGGACGGTAGAAAAACGCAAGCACCCGACGTGAACATTGCATTCCGTTTAGCGCGCGCTGGCCTACGCTCGGAACGCGCTGGGCGGCGTTTGGCACGCGCTCTAAGCTCGCACCTATCGACGCCGCCTCATAGCCCCCCTCCCCACCTAGGGTGCCTCAATGTCCTTCTGTTTAGGGTGATGCCATCGTTTGTAGTACCCGATGCCGACAGCACGCGCACACAGGCAAAATACAAAGAAATCGCAGGAAACAAAATGTCGCCGTAGCACAGTCAGTGCCACGAGCACGTGCAGGGACACGCTCTTTCACGCGCTTCAGAACAAAAAATAAAAAAAAAGCGTTCGAAACAAAATGGCCAGATGTCATCACCCCAAGCAAAGCGCACATGAAGGCACCCTATCCCCACCTCCCTCTAGAATCCACTCGTTTCTGCTCTGTTCCGAACGCGTTTGTTCATTTCTTGTTCCGAAGCGCCTGAAAGCCTGTGTCCAGGCACGAGCTCTTGGCATTGGTGGCGCGTTCACATTATAAGCGGATCCTCAAACGCGAAGCAGATCCGAGCGTCCTCAACCCAAAAGCAGCAGTTGGGACGCGTTTTTACCAACCGCTTCGGGACAGATTTCTCCCAACCGCTTTCAGGAATCGCGAAACGGCAACCAATCACAACGCGACGCTGACGCGGCGTCGGTGGCCTTTGAAGGCGTCGGTGGCTTTGAAACGGCGTTTATTTTGGCGTAATGTCAAAGTAGCAAACTCGATCGACGTGCGCGTGAGGATAGGAGAGTCTGCCACCAACGAAGCCACGACCGGCTAGCACAGAACACATATTGCGCACCGCAGTGCACCAGTGCCGCTCACTACTCCAAAAATATGAAGAGCGAACAACGGGGGGGGGGGGGGGGGGGGGGGGGAAGGAACTGGCCCTCTATCCCGAAAACAAGGTGAGCTCTTCATGCCTGTGAAGCAGACTTGTACGTAGTTCTCTACTGAAGTCTCTGTAGTTTAACTACTTTTCTGAGTAGTTTAGTAACTTTTAATTACAGTTTTATTTCGGTAATTAGTAGTTTACTTTAATTACTTTTTCGAGTAGCTTCTACACAAGTTACAAAGTACTCTTGAATTTTAGTGGTTGTTTTGCCTCTCAGCAGACATTCCTCGCGCCAGCTCCTCTTGGCGGCGCATCTAAGCCAGGCCAATGTGGTGCCAACCGATATCGCGTTGGCGCAGCTCTGATTGGGAGCGTGGCTTCCGAACGGCCGTTAGAAGCTTCTCAGAGGGCTTGGAACGCTCAACGGCTCTCGGCGATATTTCATTCCCAGAAATAAGACGTACGACGTTGGCTTAAGCGGCGGTAAACATTGAGATACGCTTGGTTTTAGGCTTAAGGCAGCCAGGGGCATAGCCCCCACTGTGTACATAAGCGGCCTTATGTAACCTTCTCTTTTTGATTGACACATCCCGTAGAGTCGCCACAACGTACGTCTCTCGTCTTTTATGATTTAAGAGAAAATACGCCATTTCCGAAAATAGCGACCAACTGTGCACACAGCAGCGTTTAGATTTGCCGGGAATGGAGCGAGTTGGCGTAAATGAGGACGGCGTCGGTTCCGGAGTGCATATAGACACGAAAGGCGGCATGGATCAAGTCGGAGGACTTTCGACGGCAGCCACGGCGGTAATCCGTCTTAATCCTTATATATACCCCCCCCCCCCCCCCCCCCCCCCTTTCCTTCGAGTAATCCCCTTCCCGCCCGTGCGAGTACCTCCAACATCCCGGGCAAGCCATCGAGTGATCCATCATTGGCACGGGGACATTTTTTTTCTTTCGAGCAAACAAAAAAAGGAGGGTTGAGCATTTTTGTATCGCTTCAATGTTCATCGTTATTGTTGCGCGAAAGAGTTCCGTTTTCGCTTTTATGTCTGCAAGCGAACTTCCAGCGATTTTGCACCTCAATGTTCTAGTCTGAAAAATCAAAGCGTCTACTCGCATGAAGTACGCGTGCGTCGCCATGCAGTTAGTGTGCGCATCCGAGCAACTCGGTTGGTATCTAGTAAGGTCACGCATCCGTATGTAGAAATAAGAAGCGAATTGCTTCCTAATTCTTCTTCTCAGCCATCTTGTTCCATCGTTTCCAGACTGAGTCTAAGCTTTCTGTCATCCGTACTTTATCTTTTGAAAAAAAAGGGGTTTGATCTTCTCGGTTGGCACCCCGATCCAGCCGAACCTCGTGGCGCCCATAAAGTGAGAAACTACGTTGGGATGAGCTGCGAAACTGTGAATCCGAGTCCGAAGCGCGCTGTGCTTCCAACTGAAGGATTAATAATATTTAGATTAGGGATGCCGCGAACCACCCTAGGTTCGATTTTAAAAGATTTCGATATTTTGAACCGAACTGATTTTCGAATTCGAAAGGTTTCGATATTTTCGACCGCACGAAGATTCGAATTCGAAAAATTCGCAACTTTAAAAAATCGTGGAGTTTTGAATTCGAAAAGTTCGAAGCTTTTACGGTTTCTACAGGTTCGGGTTCGAATATTTTGAATATCTTTTTACTTGAGGTTCGATAAATTCGAAGACTTAGAACTTTCCTAGCTCGAAAATGGAGAGATTCGAATGTTTCGAATTTTTTGGGATCTGAAATTCGAAAAATTCGAACGCGTCGAATTCGTGTAGACATGAAGTTCGATAAATTTGAAGATTTCGCATTTCTTTCTACATAAAGTTCGAAAAGTTCGAAGGTTTCGATTTTCTTTTAGCGCTAAATTTGAAAAAAGAATCTTAGGTTTCGAATTTCTTTAAAGTCCAAGTGCGCAAAGTTCCAAGTCCTATTTTCATGTTCCGCCACAGTTTCAGTTTAAAATAACGTCCTCACGCCTCACTGGTTTTCACGAAATCAGGTTAAGAAGTGTTCGGGTGTGATATCAGATTGCGCGAAGTCGGTCAAGCAATTAAATGAGACGACGAGTGTCCCGGATGTGCTGGATTATTTTCCAGTGCAGAGTGATGTGTGCAGATCAGTAATTGTGGCCGCCAGCCCGGGGGGGGGGGGGGGGGGGGGGGGGGGCCTTTAACGTGCATCACGCAGTAGTGATCACACGAACGCACTGTTTAACGATACTCATTCGGTTCGAAACGGCCAGGGGCAGGCAGGTAATTGAGGGTCACTGAGGCTCAGAAAAACCTTGAAGCGATCTGGCAAACTGCCTCCCCACCCCCTTGCACCCTGGTAGGAATCCGCTCAAACGCCGCCCGAGTGAAGCTGGCATATAGTAAGTTTAGTTTGTACATGATGCAAAATCCTGAGACTGGGAATGAAATTTGAAAGAAAAACTGTAAGAAGACAGAAAAAAGGGGACAGGACAACGTCTCCAACGCAGCTCAGGACAACGTCTCAATCTCAACTCGGCTGAAAACTCAGCTCAGGAATAACGTCTCAAACTCAACTCAACTGAGTTTGAGACTTCGTACTGTCCCCCTTTTCTTTCTTCTTACGCTATTTGTTTCGAATTTCATTCCCAGTCTCGGGATTTCGCATCGTGATCAACAGACACCAGCTCGCCTGCACCTTGACAATTTTTTAGTTCGTAATTGTTTTGGAGGTTTATTTTCGGAGATGGAAGAAACGCCGAGCAAAAAGCACAGAAGCCGACACAACTTGAGGTCGAGGAGCGTTCTACTATACCAGCAGCGTCGGAATAGGAAAAACGGGGGGGTAGGGTGGGGGGGGGGGGGCTCCAGTCTCTATTCCCCCCCCCCCCCCCCCCCCCCCCCCCAGATATTTCGGACTGTTAAACAAAATAATACGGGGAAAGAGGGCATGGTCGAACTTATTTTAATCTGAAATTATTTATGTATATGTAAAGCTACTGTCGCTCTTCACTGCATAAAAGATCGCGTAGATGGTCATTGTTAGCACCACTCGTCAGATGCTTAGTGGTTCGGAAGGTCAAAGCTATGTCTTTTCGACCTAAATAACTGTGCCATTGGTAAGAAATAATAAATAAATAAACTTAGCAATACATGCAAAAAATGAAAAGCTGTAGAAAAAAAAAATTATCAAGAATCCGCCGGAAGTGTTGTATCCTTGCATATTCAGAGGCCCAGAACTACGAAACGAATTTCTCCTATTAAAATGTGTACAGGCTAAAAGAAACACGTCCCAAAAAGTGAAATAAAAAAAATAATAAATGATTATTTTTTTATGACGTGCTGAATTTGAACAATATTAGAAATCTTTTTCTCCGAGTTAATTTATTCCTCGACGTGAAAATAACAATATATACATTAATTTGTTTTCTGCAGATATTAATTATATGTACTGCCCTGTGGTGTTAATTTAAATGCGATACCTTAAACAATTTCGACGAAAAAAATTACCAAGTTTAGGGCATAATTGCCCGTAGATACATATTAGGATATTTTTTTCGAAACTAGTCTTGAACAAAAATAATCATATCTTAAGACGACACTTACCTAGGTTATACATTGATCATTTTTAAAAAAAGTTTAATATCTCTATCATAAATATCTTCGGCTATAGCGCGCTTCAAATATGGCACAAACGACAATTGTCAAAAACCCGTGGCCCTTCCTCGCTCCTTCGGGAATCTATTTCTTTAAAACCAAGCATGCCAGATGATTGAAATAAACGGCATTGTCTTTCGCAAAAAATGCGGCACCACATGTAAAACTGCGAGAAAAAAAATTACGAATGTACCTCACTGCTTAAATTCAAATGAAACCGCCCGCCCGTCTTTCGAAGTTCGACGAACTTCGACCTTTTACTTTTAAAATTCGAAGTTCGTCGAACTTTTGATTTTTCAGGAATCGGAAGTGCGACAATTTTTTAATTATTTAGATTAATAAGTTCGAAAGTTCGAAAATTATCGAATTTCTTAGCGTAGGAAGGTCGAAAGTTGGAAAAGCTTCGAACTTTTTAACGCAAGAAATTCAAAAATCATCGAATTTTTTAGTCTATCAGGTTCGAAAGTTCGACAAGGATCGAATTTTGTAGCGTAATAAGTTCGCAATTTCGAAAAGCGTAGAACTTCTTAGTTTAACAAGTTCAAAAATTCGACTTCTGTCGAACTTCTCGGTATGGAGAGTTCGAAAATTCGAAACCTTTCAAACCTTTCGACACGCTTGATTCGATCATCAAAACTTCGATTCGAAAAAAGTTCGCGGCATCCCTAATTTAGATTGGTCTGTTTGAATATACTTCATTTACGCGACACTCCACCAAGCACGATTCTTATAAATCTAAAAATTATTGTCTCTTTGACGTCCTGAAGTTCGTTCGCAACCAGTCAAAAATAGTACGAAACTTGTGCGCAGAGGACAGAAGTCGCAGCAGCTTGTATCAATCACAGTCAATTGTAAATGTCCCTTTAGCTGGTAGCCAACTGTGGACGAATATTTTCGTCCTCTCAAGAACATTTAATGAAATAAGTGTTGTGGGCTTTACCGCAAAAAACGTAACGAAATACGTTACTAGTTACTCGCAAAATAAAAAAAGCGTTACCTAAATATAGACGGAACGCGTTACCTTTACCTTTAAAGATAAAAATGAAGGCACGTTACTTTGCGTTACTTTTTATTTATAAACTGACGGAAACAGCGTGTTTTGGGCGACAGCGTTTTTCGACACAGGGTGAAAGGGCGTAGGAGTTGGGGTTTTTCTTAGGTGATGATTTCGCTAGGGGAGGAGAGCTTTGAAGGTATGTGAAATGAGTACTAGAATTAATGAATTGGCGCCTATACTTCGTTTCAGCTGAAGTCCAGACCCAGTCGACGCTACAACCTACTGGGAACAATCATATGCCGCGTCAAAATCGCTAGACACGGGTTTCTCGTAGCGTCGGCTGCGTCGGGATTTAAGCTGAAACAAAGGATATAGAGAAACACAAACAAAATGCAACTTTTTTTCGGAGATGTAACGTAACTATGCTACCCGTTACTTGAAATAAGTGACGTAAGTACGTTACCCGTTACGAGCTTTCGCTCCACGCACACCAGCCCGGAGCACGTGGAGCGAACTATCGCCCTGCAGAACCCACGAATCCTGGGTTCAATTCCAACCATTGCCCGTTTCGATCTGGATGAGCATCGTACCGGCGTGCGGTCGTCTATCACCACTGCGTGGTGCACGTTAAAGACCCCAGGCTAGTGGTTGTACTACACTGGCTAAATTGCTCATCTACAGCTGGGAGACTCGTCGCCCGTTTAGGTAGACACGAAATGTTAATTGGAGGTGGGCGTTGATAGAAAAAAAAACGACTGATCGCCACCCTCTAATAAACAAATCAATTGATAACTCTCTTAGTTGATTTTTCACAGTCATATTATATCAAAGGCGTTAGAACTACACTTTTTTTGTACTATGTCATAGATGGCACATTGCAGTCCCGGCCATTTCAAACTTCCCATTATGGCCCCACCTATATGAACTCGGGAAGCCTTTTAAAATGAACTCATTTTTAAGGTATTGTTTAAACAGGACAATCAGCCTCGATGATGACCACAAGCGTGCTGAAGTGATTTACCGCTCAAGCCTGCGTTGTAAGAGAAACAGAGACGTCAAAAATATTAAAGAGGGCTTTTTTTTTTTTTTTTTTACTTTTTTTTCTGAATTTTTTTTAGCCCAAACCCCGATTAAACGGAAACAAACTCACAATTAAAACGTTAGTCGAATAATCGAAAAGTTAATCGATGAACTCCCCAGACCAGATATGTGTTAGGTTAGGGTGGATGGTTATCGGAAAACCTCGAAGAGTAGCACGTCCTCATCAGTGAAAGAGTGTCGCTGTGGCCGATGCTTTCTGTGTCGTGGTGCAGATCGTTTATTGGAGCTGCAAATTCGACTACGTTTGAAGAGGAGATGATTTTGCCAGAAATTCATAATATTAGTCTCCCTACATGCGCTGCCCTCCCCGAGAAAATTGTAGCGGGTGAACCCACACTACCGAGATGAGCTTCTGATATGCTATTTATATTTATATTTATATTGTGTAATGTTTTGGGCCACAGTATCCCTGGTGTTCAATTGTAGTCTTCTTATTATTTGCATTTTTGTGCGTCTCATACCACGGCCCTTTGGGCCAGGCATTATTGATAAATAAATAAATAATTAAATCATAAGAGGCACGCTGCTGCGTTGCTCGGTTACTCGTTTATTCCACTCGCGACATAGAACCGTTTGTTTTACTCGTCTCAGTTGTCCTGCCCACGAACATTTTGCGGATCGTAACTAGAAGAGGCACTCTCTCCTCATCGCAAGATAGTAGAATTGTTCCCACTCCGAAACACTTACCCCCACCATGGCACAGTAAATGGAAACACTGGCTGCAGCAGAACTTTCTTACTCATAGAAGCTAGCAAAAGTGCGGTAATTTCCAATAAATCACTAAATTCCCTCAGGTCGAAATATTTATATTGTAACAAAAGCTAAAAGTTATGTGAAGAAAAAGCATGAATACATAAAATTGAAAGAATAAAACGCAGAGGACAGCACAGGACAATCACTTCCTCTGTGTTTTATTCTTTCAATTTTATGTACTCATGTTCAACCCGCTCGCCTTCACCAGACAAAAGCATAGAATTCCCGATTTTATGACCCGCAGTACCGGTATTATGTAAGTTGGGCCAGTCTCTCTTTCGCCACGTGATCCCACTCTCGCCCATACCCACGCGCAAAGAGCCGTGGCAGGTGACGAAAGGGAGGCGGCTGATGAGTCTGGCGGGCAGGCACAACTCCCCCCGCAATCTAAGCTTAGGGCTGAATGGAGCATAGCGATGGACAACGGGGATGGGAAAACTGAAAAGTCGCTCTCAGTCTCTTCTCGCGCTTTATGCGTGCGGATCCCGCTGGATTTGTCCCAAAAGGGGCACTACCGCCACTGCTGCATATAAACGCTGCAATGGTACGTGGCTGCGCCGGACCTGCACTGGTACGTGTGAGACGGATGTGGATGAGCAAGGCGCAGTCGGATACTCGGGGCGGGGCAATTTGTCGCCTGCTCAAACTGGCTCCTGATTGGACCTGTCGACTCGTCGAAGCTTGGCTCTTGTATGCTTCCTTGTAGTCAGAGACGAATATTCGGAACTCGGATTGAGTCAGCGCACCCCGGCGGCCGCGAAGGAGATAGGCGGAGGACCCGCGCTAATTCAAATGCGCACCGAAAATGTGGCCCGGGCTCGCGAATGGAGTTCGAAACCGTGGAGTGGGGTTGGAGTTACGAAGGCTTCTCCAAACGGCTCACCCATCCTCTTGTGTTGGTATAAACACAACGGTCGGCTTCCGTCAGGGCAGAGGAACGCACTCTCGTGCTGGAAGCGCCGCGGGAATATTAGGAACGCAACCACTTAGGGGACGCGACACAGCGTCGTAAAGGCTCCCGTGTTTCGAAGTCACTTTCAAGGTCGCTTTCAGTCTGAGTACCACATCTTTCACGCCAAGTAATAAACAACGATCAATTATATACCGGACACCCCTACACTGTTAGCGAAAATAACACGCCCAGACGTGTAAGCCGTTGTCCCATAGCGGACACGTCGAAACGTGTTCGTTTTACACGCAGCCATGTGAGTTATTCGCCTGCACACAAGGTGCCGTGTAAACTTAACACGCTACACCGTGTCTGCCTTCCGCGAAACGCGGTTGAGCGTGATCCTTATGAGACATGGCGGCCAGCAGCCGAGAACAGGCGAGAGACGAGCCCAGCGAGCCGCGCGCCTTTCAGCCTAACTGAAAGCATACAGGACGTGTTTGTTCTCGTTCGATGTCTTTTATACAGAGTAAACAGTCTCCAAGCGGCGGACGTAGCTACGTGCAAAGGTACAGTCGAGGACAAAAGTCCGCAGGACGCGCGAGCTGCGACTGAAACGCATCGCTCTGCCATCTGCCGGCGGGTCGCCTGGTTTCGAGATCACACAAAAGCGCATGCGCGTCCTACTGTGCCTGCAAACTTGTGTGTTTTCCCGCTTTTCTGCGTCGCGGCGCCTAACTCGGAATCGGGCGCGTGGTACCGCCTCGGAGATAGCGCTTACTGACATGGCACCTATAAAGCAAGGAGTCACGGCTGCCCAACTGAGCGATAAGCTCAGCTGGTTATAAAGCAAGATGCGCTGACACGGCGAAATGCGGCGCAATGCCGCAGGCGGTATCTCCAGTTTCGGAATGTGTAGCAGACGCTCGTCAGCCGCAAGCGCTATCTCCGAGGCCGTACCACGCGCAAGATTCCGAGTTAGGGGGTGTCCAAAACAGGAAACTACAAAACGCATGACTCCGACAAATCGTGAAAATTGAAGCGGACGCGACCGCTTCGATTTTCACGATTTGTCGGAGTCGTGCGTTTTGTAGTGTCCTGTATGGAGACCCCTTTAGGCGCCGCGCCTCAGAAAAGCCGCAAAACTCACATGCTTGCAGGCACAGTAGGACGCGGATGCGCTTTTGTGTGATCTCGAAACCAGGCGACCCGCCGGCAGATGGCAGAGCAATGCGTTCCAGTCGCAGCTCGCGCGTCCTGGGGACTTTTGTCCCCGACTGTACGTGCGTGCGGCGTCGGCGGTCGGTGGCGTCGGCAGCTACGACGGAACCGCTGGATAGAAAAACGAATACCAAACTTACATGAATAAATAACTCGACCAAACTATTTTAAATCGGGCGGTAACTTGCGCCACCTAGTAAGGTTTCTAGCAGCCAGTGAAAAAGAAAACAGGATTATCTTAATACGCTGACAACGATCACGAGTAAACAGCAAGCCTACATACATCGCAGACAACACGAGTACCACATTTTACACAGCACCGACACATACACAAACACAACAACGACGCTGCGCCCGACCCTTCCTACTAAGAACCTCTTCTCCCCGCGGCGCATATAAGCCTGACATGTGTGGGTGAGCTCTTCGGTCGCTGACCGTTACAGATTTATAGGAAGACACACAAAACACGGCGCAATGGGCAGCCGTATGTAAGAACTGTTTGCATTTAAAAAGTATGGAGGCAAAATATGTAATGTTAGTCCGTTGCGAAAAACAACTATGTATTAACAATAAATCTTAAACCGGCCATGAAAAAGTTCAAATTTTTGTTATTTTCATGCTCGACCAGTGTTATGAGCAGTCCGACTAGCTTGAATCAGATAGAAAAACCGACTATTGGGATTTTATCATGTATTCAATATTCAATGGAAATGATCCTTGCGTAAAGCATTTTTGATATATTCTAGTGAAGGACATCCGCCCAACACTTCACTTCCGCTAGTTGCAGTACGGGAGCAGACGCCTTCACGTTTGGGGCGTTTAGTTTGTTGTCGTATGTCGTGTCGGTATCGAGCGGAACGGTGGGGCTTGGGAGTTCGTGACCGGTGTTATTCGTGATTACTAATGTGGCGCTCATGTGTTTTTCTTTTATATCCTTTCTTTTTATACCGCCATTACCCCCAACATTAAAAATTCACGGGCCCGTGGCACTGCATTATGATGAATCCCGAGATCCATCTCTGTCGACGTCGTTTTCCTGCATGGTACCACTCGTTAATACTGCAAGCGTTAAAACAGTGTGCACCGACTAGCCTACATCCCCGATGACGTACTCGACCTGCTGAAGCTTATTGCTTCCGTCATTTTGGAGTACGCAAGGCAGTTATCTCGCTGCTCTGGTTTCGGTTATAAAAGCAGGGCAAAACGCTCGTAGTTCCCGCCCTCAGTACACGTTGGACATCTTCCACACTTTGACACCGGATAATTGAATGAACGAGGATTTACATTCACTTCCGAGGTTACTCTCGCCGCTTCCTCACCGTTGAGCAGCAGGATGAGCTGGCGACAAGCCGCGGATGAAAGGCTTGAGCATCAACAGCACAAGTGCACTCGGTGCCGACGCGGGCAATGCGGGTTTCTGTCAACCGGGAGGCCAGCACAAACCGTGACCTTTCCAGCTCTTCGTCATGACACGGTGTTGCAGAGAGCAGGGTATAATACAACTACACAGAAAACCGAAGCAAACGCACTGTTATCGTTAATCTTGGCTTGTGATTGTGCCTTTGTAGGTCATCTTATTCGTTTTGCTGAAGACACAAACGACGGGCATAACAAAATCGTTTGCATATTCTGCATACCTCGCAAAGCATTTACCCAGCTCACCTCACGAAAAGCGCAAAACACGGAGTCCGCAGCGTCCTGACTTCCCCTGTCTTTTACCTGCTTTAGAGCAGTTTGTACCTGCTAGTAGGTATGCCTCCTAAAACTGAATCTTGAAACTAGGGGCAGTGCCAGCGAGAAAAAAGACAAAGTTGGGAAAGCCTGCTCGCTCTCACCAATATCTCAACTCTCAAGTGATTGTATACCATAATAAATGCACCAACGCCTCTTCCCAAAACAAAAAAAGCATGCACTATGTTCACTACGTAAAAAATGGTCTCACTTCATGCATCTGTGGGCAGGTAGGAAATCTTGCCCTAATTTATTCACACCGCATGATGAGCGCAACAAATTCATACGAGATTTACAGGAGAATATCGGTGGTGACTTAAGTTTCCCTGGAATTCTGTATAACCGGTCGTTTGCAGGACCGATTCATCTACTCGAGCGGTGTGCGTCGCTGTGCAAACACGTCGCTGTGCAAACGCAGTCCAAGAACACGAAGTACAAAAAAGGCAGATTTAGGACAACAATGCGAAGTCTATTGTTCACTTAAAAGGACGTAATTTTGTTGAAAACGCCCGCAGCTATTTTACTCACGGTATGCGTCGGGAATCTTCCACATTTTGAAACGGAACGAGGGAAGATTTACTTTTAAAAACGCTCGCTGCGTCCTCCCGGACCAGCTGGACCGGATCAGCTGACGCCGACGGGACTGAACCCGTTGAACCTCAACCCCACAGCAACCAATTTGAGCTTCGTGTTAGTGTGGGTTTCTAGGTCCAAGCACCGCAACGCAGACCACGATCGTTTCGGCTCTTTGTCGCATCGCCGTGTTGCCCCGAACAGAACGAGATCACCGAAATCAACGCAGCGCTGTCGTGAACCTTGGCTTGTGGTTGCCCACTCGTGGACCCTGTGACTACCTTCGCTTTCCAAGCAAACACGACGACTACGAATGATACTTTCCGTCTTCTGGGAACATCACAGGGGCGCTTCTCCGGTCACGTCTTCGCTATCTGCTCGCAAACTGCGAAGCACCTCGCGTCCACATACTCTATGACGCCCCCTTGAACCAAAACAATAGCGGCGCCATGCGTTGTTGCCAGATTTTTTCCGGTCAACCAAAAACAACGAAAGCAAACCGGCTCTAGCCTCCAGCGTACATTGGCGTTGCGTCGTGGCCAGATTTTCTCTGTCACCTCTAACTTAAAGATGACACAGAAATGCAGCAACATTGCGGCCAGCACGGAGCGCCATAAATTCTGAGGAAGGTGCATGGGGAGCGGCGGCACGTCCCCCACCCTCCTAGTGTTACACGGCCGTTTCGCTTGCAGTTGAAGGTTGAAGGCAAAACGAAACCAACTGCAATGTCACGTGTTCAGATCAAGGACACGCTTTTTATAACCGTTTTAACTTTTTAGAACGAGTAATTAGACCTATTACTTCATTTGTGGTGTATAAGAAACTAAATTCAAGACCCCTAAAATAAATACAAACATGGGCGACATCAGGGAAGCCGCATTGCCATTGACCAGAAAATGGCAGCGAGCACGGTAAGCGCTGGCACTGATCTCAGTGAGCGCGGGCTTCGCCCTGTCCCGCGACATGGCGTAATTGCTCCTGGTGCGTATCTGTCTCCGAGACATGTTTCTTTCCGCGGCACTTGTCTCGACGGTCCTTTCTAGGTGTGTCCCCAAGCATTCCGGTGCTTCGGTAGCCGGCAATGCTGCGGTCGTCGCCGGGGGTGATGCGTGTTTTCGAGGTCGGCTACACGGTAATGCGTGTGTGACCGAACCAAAACACGTTTGTTACAACGTCGCATGATTTTTGAACGAATTATTCGTTACTCAACGTGTAAATTTATGATAATTTGTGTAAATAGCGTGTTTTTCACCCCAAATATTCACCAAATAGATGGGACTTGCTAACAGTGCAGTTGTGTATAGTTGTAGCGACCGAGACGCCTACTAGGGATCCTCTTTGTATTAAAAGCTCGATTAATACGCACAACGCATGCCGGTAAAATGACATCTTCAGGCTTCTTCCGAGGACCAGACATAAAACGTCCGAGGCTTATCTGGGATAGACAGAAATCTGTTGGATAGATCGTCGGGCGACTGGAATTAGACGCAGGATCCTTGAGCGTGTGAAGGTTGATAGGTTAACGGTTCTTTGACTGGCTGGTAAATGAAAAACAAAAGACTAGCTCGACCGCTTGGCCTAGCCGACTATACTACCAGTGTAACGGGCTACACAATATAATGAATGCCATAAAGAACAACCGATAGTAACGGGCAAAATCAAAAGGAAAACTGGCTTCGGGTCGCACCAATCATCACGCCAGAGATTTTCCAAGTCCGGACGCACGATCCGCGCGTAATTGAGGCATCGAGACCAGAGACGTGTCCCTCGTCGCTCCCACGGCGCTTTGCGACCGCCGCGCCCCCTGGAACGCTCCTCGCAGCCCGGTGCCCCCTAATCCGCTCATGCCCCAACTCGCTCCCGGACTTCAGAGGTCGGGCCCGTGGAAAGAGGGCGCTTCGGACCCCCGCCGCGACCATCCCCGCACTGCCGGGGCCTGGCTCTCGGGCGGCCAAAGAGCCGCAACACGACCCGCAATCCGATTAAGGCGACACGGGTTCCTGCATCCGCCGAGGGCAGCACGCGCGTGGTTTAAAACGTCACCGGCCCCGCCTGTTTTTCTCGCCGCGGCCCCCCTGTCGGGAGTCGAACTCGATCGCTCGTTCCAGCGGCGCTTAGCGCGTGGAGTATTCGGCGCTCACGCTCGTCTCGCGTGCTCGGCTAAGCTCCTAGTCAAGCTGACCCTGCGTTAGGCGCGCTCGCAACCAATGAACCGCTTCCATTTCGTCGCCTGACCTTCCCTCTGCACGTGAGTAGTGGTGGGACCGGAGCGAACGACGACTGGTTCGCCGAATGCGCCCTGCCAGCTTAGGCGCGTGGTCGGAACGTGACAGTGGCCGCTGCAGGAACGCAGGCGCAGACAAAGTCAAGAGGAGACCCATGGTTTCCGTCACTGGAGCGAACACAAATCTCATTTATAAATCTTCATGTCCTCGTTTAAGTTGGTATTTTTTATGTTTTTGTTTGGTCGTTTGTTTGTCGTTGCACATTTCATGACGTGATCGCCTAGCAGAGTATCGGTGTGGACCTGGTCACGGTAACAGTCTATCCTGGTCCTAAGTTTCAGTTAGAATCGGGGCTCACTGCGGGCGTACAATCAACCAAAGTGCTCTAAGCGCACCTCTCCCGGTCGGGACCCACGCTCGAGATGTCTTAAGAAAAATGTCGGGAGCGTGATCGAGAAGAGCGCGCGCGCCATCTCGAGCCAGTTGAGAGGACCTAAGCGACCGCCTGAAGTCCCCATGCACCATTCATCGGTGTGTCCGTACTTCGTCTGCGGAATGGAGCAAAACCAGTGTACGCCGCCTTTCGGCACAGAACCCGTCTCCTCTTTGCCTGCTCCTTATTTCTGGCGCCTCAATTTCCCCCCACCGCCACACTTATGCCGCAGAGTAAGCGTATACGATTTCTCACGTGCGCGCTTCAGATGCAGCGGTTCTGCGGCCAAAATCGCTGACGCTAGCGGCGCCGCGGCACAAATCCCGAGGTTTCACTTCGCAGGCGTCGTTCGCGAGCGTTTTGAGCCACTGCGATGCGTAACGTCTCTTGAAGCGAGCGGACGCGCACAATGAATTTTAGCGGCCTCCACAAGCAATTCGAGTGCCTTAGATTTCAGTTTCTTTTTTTTTTTTGTTTACGTTATTAAAAGAAAATAACCATTTCAAACGAAAAACATATTGTCTGTTTTTTTACTTTTGTTCTCGCGGAGGGTGAAACCTCGGTTGGAAAGACTCCAACAAATATTGCCGACTACTAAATGGAGATATGCGCAGAGATATGTTTTCATGAGGACGTGACGCACGACGACGCAAGAAACTCTACAACACTAAACACGAAAGTCTCAAGAATGCCAATGTGAACAGGTTCCGACACAAAAGGGAAGAGCAAGGGATAACTTGGGGACCTTGCAAGCGCAGTTCCATGGCCAGCGGTGTCGGAAAACTTTGGACATTCCACGCCGAATACATGGAAGAATCAGAGAACAATCCCCCTCCCCAATCTCCCGAACAGTTCCGACGCGACTGCTGAAGCAGAACAAATTTGAACGCACAAATGGAAGGGAAATGGAAACCGCAAGCCAATCGCTCGCGTATTTTCTCTTCGTCTGGTCTGCTCGGAAAACGTTACAACGCCGTCCTACGCGCGATCTTTCCCGTCATGCATCTTCTCCTGTCACGTGTTTCTCCGGTGCGCTGTGAACGGCCATCGCGAGTGCTGCCGCTCTGCCGCTGCTGCTGGCCGGAGCGGCGCGGCGGTGGGAATCGCGCCGGAGCAAAACCGTTGCACGCGAAGCAGGGGACCAGACATGTACGTAACGCCTTACTAGGAACGAGTTGCTTCTACCCACTTACTTTTACGCTAACGAATAACGTATTCAGTTCTATTTTTTTTTATTTTTAGAAAATAAAGGAGTAACATAGATACTTTAAGGCCAAATAACGAGTCACGATGTTTCGTTACATTTCAGGTGTCACCTGTACAATACAGCCTCATTTTAATTCCAACCTGAGTCTGTGTCTATTGCGACGAGGTAAGATGGGCAACCCAAAAAAAATAACTAAACGGTATGACAGCATAGCAACGTTTATCTCTGAACACGTCAGTCGAACTCTTAGCTGGGAATGTCCCTTTCCAAGAGAGCGCAATAAGGTTCGTCGGTTCAACTTTCTAGGATTGTGTACTGACCGAATATAAACCCGGAGGTTGCCAACACGGGAAGTCACAAAACCCAGTGCCCACTTCGAACTTTAGAAGTAGAGAGAGCAAATGAGAGGTGGCAATGCCAAATTCACTAGCACTTCCCGAAGCTCATCACTTTCGAGCGCGTCACTACTCTACAGCGCTGCCAAAGATGTGTTCTCGAGGAAGCGGGGAAAGATAAATGATGAAAACAACATCAAGAGGTAACTACCGCTTAAGTTCAACGACTACTAAGAATAAAACGATAAACCACGAAATAAAAGCAGTTAATCCCCAAAGTAACGAGAAAAATAACTCGTCATTTTTTAGGTAAAATGACGCGTTGTTTTATAGAATCGGTAACGAGTAACGTATTTAGTGGCTCTTTGAGCGAGTAACGAGTAAGAATATTTAATTACCTTTTTATTTTTTTTTTTTTTTTTTTTGGGGGGGGGGGGGGAGTATTGTGTGTCTGTAGACACACGCGAGCGATGAAAACGGGCGCAGCGCGGCAGTCTCATAGCAACAGGTGTTGGTGTCCCTACGTCACTTCTGTGAGCCGCCGCGTCGCTCGGATCTGGTCGGTACAGATAAGAGACAGTTTTAGTGGACCATACGCATTGCGTAAGCACAGGAATTGCGGGTCACGAGTCCGCAGAAGGGCTAGCGTATTGCGTACGCACGTACCGCTGGGGATTTTGCGTTGCGGGCTAGCGGGCTTTGCGGGTAGCCCTCGAGAGATCTCGGCCCCAGCGAAAGCATCAGTTTCAAGATGGCGGTTACCATCGACCGGCGCATCGAGGGCGGCGTGGTGTCCGCGAAGTTGAGTGTTACGTGAAGTAGCGTGGCGTTCAGCTCGGCAATTCTTTCCGGGACCTACTGCGGTGGAATCAGATCGCCGTGCAGCTCAAGGAGTGCAAAGTGAAAATGTTCACCGCTCGTAATGTGCGTGAAAGCTGCGATCTGCTCAGTGCTAAGCCTCTTCGCGCAACTCATCACTGACGGACGAACGACTCTTCAAGAAATCGCCGAAGTTGTCGCAATGCAGTGGGCACCAGTACGTCCTGGATTTCTTCCCGCAATAGCATTCTTAAAAGGTGCCGTTTCCACGGGACGATTGTCGGAGGCTCCTTGATCAGACTTGGCTACGAACTCGTACTCGTAGCCTTCGTAACCCACAGAAAAGCGCGCTCGACCGAGCAGCCGCGGCTCGGTTTAATTTGAGACAAAATTATTGGAAACGTACCTATCTTCAATGTTTCTTTTGGGGAGCATGATGACCCTATAACCACGCGGGATCCTACGGCTTTGGCAACTTGAATAAAAAAGATCTTGCGAGATGTTCACTCGGCAACGTAACGCTCAATTAAAATCGGTCCAAGCAGGTCGTTTTTGGCGTACGCTATACTATCGCGTATTGCGTAAGTAAGAGCTAGCAACGCTATACTATAAAACTGATTAATGCCGCGCGAAGCGCCTGTGGTGCACCTAGCGGCGAGCGGGGAGTGCCGCGCGGTGCCCAGTTTCAGCGCTCGTGTGTTCCACGCTTGAAGCTCGCACTACTCTACCATGGCGCTGCTTGCAGCGATCCTGGCAGTGGCGCGGCAGCGGCCAATGCTCAAACGAGCGTGAGAAACGAGCCCTCGACGGGAACCGCGTCCTCGGTCGCGGGCGAGTGCCCTCAAGTCGGCGCGATTATTCAGGCGCTCCGGGAGGATCGAGGGACTTCGTGGCCCGAGTTCCACCGAGAGGCGGCACGCGGCAGTCAGTCGTCAGAGCGGCGTGAACAAACCGAAATAGGTATACCGTGGGGGCGCACATCCTTCCCCGCTCCTCCCAACTTTTTTTTTTTTTTCTTTTTTGCGCGCGTGAGTTGCAGGGTCGCTTGATTCTAGTTCCCGTTCGGAAGGGCTCTTCTTGCGGGGCTCTCCGAGTGCCTGGTGGCGCTGACCAGCCGACTGCTGGCGAACCAGCGAGAGCGGCGCGAGGCTGGAGCAAGCATCGCTCCTGTCCGCTGAGTCGCGCCTTCATCTCAGCAAACTCAGCAGGATCACAGTTGGAGTAGAGCGTTTCTGGCTCTTGCGTACGCAATGCGCTAGGGTGTAGACGAAGAACTGCCCGCTTATATCGATTCTGGCTGTGCGTCCCGTAAAAATTACTGTGTGGATATCTCGCGTGCTTTCTCAATTTAATTTCGTCCGAGTCATATAATTCCGCGTGCTTCCAGCGCTACTATCCTCATCGAAAGAAATATTGAAAATGAAAAAAAGCTTCCAATATATTTATTCTAAATTGAACATGGTCGTAGCTGCCTGCTCAACTTTTCTGCGGGGTAAGGAGGCTACGGGTACGAGCGCGTACATAGCCAAATTCGATCACGGTGCCTCCGTCAATCGTCCCGTGGAAAAGGCACCTTTTACCGATGCTGTTCTAGAAATAAATTCCTGACCTACTGATGTCCAGTGAACGGAGACAACTTCGGCGATCTTTTTAAGGGGCGGTAGGGGAGGAGAACTGCGCGCAGAGAAATACTTCTCGGTGAGCGCATCGAAGCGTTCAGGCACATTGCCAACCGGGAACATTTTCACTAGGCACTCCTTCAGCTGCACGGCGATCTGGCACGACTCCGGTAGCTCCAGGAAAGAATGGCTGAGCTGAACACCATGCCCCTTTACGTAACACTGAAGTTCACGAACACGAAGTCACCCATGCTGCGCCAGTTCAGGTAACCGCGCCACCTTGAAACTGGTGCTCTCGCTGGGGTTCTCTCGAGAGCTTCCGGCAAGTCGGTAACACAAATTCCCCAGCGTTGCGTGCGTACGCAATACGCTAGATCTTTTTTCACGTTACGCGCGTGCGCACTGCACAGCGACCCACAATTTTTTTGCGTACGCAAAGCTTTTGCTTGCGGTCCACTAAAAATCACTACTGATTCTGTCCCGGTGAAGCGGTAGGCAGTACCGAAACGGCGGTGGTCAAGTGGCTGTGGAGCATTAAGTAAATAAAAGCGCCGAAAGAGACAAGGACGAAGAAGTGGAACGACACAAGGCGCACTCGTAACTGCGCTTTTAGTTATTTAGAGAGCCATGAACCAGCTGGCTCAACTTTCCACTTTGCTGCTGTGGAGCACGTCGAGTGTACGGCTTCTTACTTATGCCCGCTTGCTCGAAACAGGCATTCTCTGGACGAAGTGCTCGAAGATGTCGTTGGAGGCGTTTTGGGAAAGGCATTTGTTTACAGGAGCAGATTATCACGCGGGTGTTAAAGGCTTTAAATGGGCTATACTTCGACTCAGCCTAAAGTAGTTATAATGAAAAAACTTCGAACACAAGTGTTTTGCTTTGAAATCTGCTGGACTGCCTCTGAATGCGTGATTTATAGCCCTGTTAGGCGGGCACGTTAAATGTCTTCAGAACAAATTTTTTTAAAGGGACACTGACGACCCCCCCCCCCCCCCCCCCAATTATTTTTTTCACCTTTTTGTTAGGTTTTTTTTTTTTTTATGGTGACAGGAGACTACCGGGTCAATACTTTGCTATAGCGTCACGTATATTTTAATAAAGTAAAAAAAACGCAACTACTCGAAACCAAGACTAGAACTGGACTGGGAGGAAGAAGAAATACAAAGGAGGAGAGTGTTGCCAAAAATGACGTGGCTGTGCAACTTTTTTTTTTTCAGTCAGCGTATTTGCAGCTTTTTAGAAGGCACAAAAAAGCGTATCATATTATGTTTCTATTTTTTTTAATTGACTGTGTGCCTTCGATAACCCACGGCTTTGATTATCTTTGTTGGTTGTCCAGACTCCAAACCTAAACCATAGAAAACGGCCCGTGACCACGAAGAAGAGAATGAGCGTGACTCAAACCGGCGACTTCTCGATCGGCGGTTTTCGGGCGGAAAGAAAACGAATTTCGAGCCGCCAATTGTGTTCTGGGTAGTTGGGCTCTCATATGTCATGTACAAATAAAAACCTTAAGTGGCGAGCATAAATACCCTGCCAGTGTCCCTTTAAAGGGTCGGGGAACCAGCGGAGGCCGAAAAGCGCGAGATCGTGAGGTGATTCGCCGAATCGTTAAAGAGGTTCGTCCGAAGGCATTTTACGTGTCCGTCTAATACGGGTTCTAATTATACAAAAGTCTTTCAATAAACTACTGGCCACTGGCAGGTCAATATCTTTTTTCTTTTTTATTCGAAACGATTGAAAACGATGCACATTATTACCCTCAAAATTCGAAACGTGGGAACTCAGTGTTTGTGAAGTACAAAAACAATTCCCCAAAGCCGAAATTTAAGTTGGTTGGTTGGTTGGTTGGGGTTTTATGGAGCAAAATCATCTGAGGCTATGATGCGCCAGGTACACACACTATTGCAGATAGGGTTTCGAAGAGGATAGAACTTTAGTAGATGATGATAGATTAAAACTATGTGCATGACTTGTAAGTAGTTATGGGCATGAAGTTGGGGTGTAAAATCATAGTCGGCGTAAAAGGCCGATAGCTTTCAAGAAGCTAAAAACGTAGTGATGTGGAACTAATGGTTCGTTGCCAAGCAAAATAGAGAAGTTTAAAGACGTATGCTCTTTATATAGCTGAGCAAAAATGTTTCCGTTGGTCTGGGTCATAAGCAGGGCATTCTAGTAGTATGTGTCCGAGAGTTAAAGGATTATTGCAGTGCTCACACTCTGGGGCTTCCTCCCTGCGCAGGAGGTGGCCATGGGTGAGGTGCGTATGCCCTATCCTTAGCCGACGCAGGACAACCTCGTAAAAGCGCTCGCGGTGTCGTGCACTCTCCAACTCACTAAGCAGAGGCTTTACAGTATGCCCAGCTTGTTACATACTTCTTCATCCCATTCTTGCTGCCACTTCTCTCTTATACAATGCCTTATATGTCTGTGACAGTCTTTATATGGAATTTCATGCAGTTCGACTTCTTTGTCACCAACAGAACTGGCTGCAAGGACTGCTTCCTCATCACCCGGTATACCAATAGGGCCAGGGACTCAGCAAAGCACTACTTTTATGTTCCTTTTGGAAGCATCGATGATTTCATTCTGCTACTCTGTGATTATTGTGTGTTTAGTGATGAGAGCGCTCTCAGTGAACTAAGTGAATCA
The DNA here is from genome assembly GCF_016920785.2 of Ixodes scapularis. Lineage (NCBI taxonomy): Eukaryota > Metazoa > Arthropoda > Arachnida > Ixodida > Ixodidae > Ixodes > Ixodes scapularis. The sequence continues at coordinate 164,405,967 of NW_024609868.1, read as the reverse complement.
GTGTACAGAACTGACTTCATTGTCTTCGTTTCTATAATCTGATTAACCGCCAGGCGGATACCACATAGTTCAGCCGTTAAAATATTCACTCTATAGGTGATTCGTTGAGCATAGCGAACAGAGGGGCCGACCGCGGCACATCCAACGAATGTTTCTGTCTTGGTGCCATCTGTGTAATGCGAGCTGTGTCCGGAGTATCTACCTTGGATTTCATAAAATTCCTGTCTAATGCATTCTGGTGGGGTGTCTTTCTTTTTGTACTTAGTAAAAAGTCACACAAAATGAGCCTATATTCCCACGGAGCTAATGCTTGAGGTACGGGGGTCACGGGCATTGTACTGCTCAGTCTAACCGAATCTGCTGCGGATGCATTTCTTGTGCTAAAAGGCGGGATTACAGAGGGCTTGTTGTCAAAGGTGCGCTTATATCTTGTTTCTTCTACAGGCTTGCGTGCAGGATGCAGGGTGAATGAACGTAGTCTAAGGGAATACATACACCCCAAAGCAAACCTTCGCTTCTCCTGAGACCATTCATTTGTCTCTGCATAAAGGCTAAGGATAGGCGACGTGCGAAATGCACCTGTAGACAGTCGCAATCCCTGGTGATGAATAGGGTCAAGCATTCGAAGAACTGAGGGCCTTGCCGATTCATATACACAACTACCGTAGTCGAGGCGTGAGCGACTACCGAACCGCGAATTCGGAGAAGGCAGAGACGATCAGAGCCTCATAAGGTATGAGAATGTACTTTAAGAATATTTAGTGCTTTCTGGGATTTTACCTTAAGATACCTTATATGAAAAAGAAAGGACAGTTTACGATAAAAAAATAAGCCCTAGGAACCTCTGTTCCCGTTTTGTTAGAATTGGAGTGGAGTGCATGGTCACCGATAAGTCTACTGTAGCTCCCCGTAAGCGAGAAAAACAAACAAACTGTTTTTCTGGTGAAAACCTAAAGCCGTTTTGATCAGCCCACTTGAGCAGATTGTTTACTGCTAATTGGATCCTACGTTCACAGACAGCAATGTTACAGGATGAGACGGATATCTGAAGATCGTCAACATAAAGTGAATACTGTACAGATGATGGGATGGCCCGGGCTATCGAGTTTAGTTTTATTATAAAAAAAGTGACACTCAATACGCCTCCCTGTGGAACACCATTTACCTGGCAGAACTCTCGAGAGTAGGTAGTAACTAATTTGGCACGAAATGTACGTATTGCCAAATAGCTCTTTACGAATGCTAGCATCTTGCTTCCAATGCCAGAGCTATACATATCTTGTAGGATTTTATGCCGCCAGGCAGTGTCGTAAGCCTTATCTAAATCGAAAAAGACAGAAAGGCAGTACCGTTTATTTACGAAGGTCTCACGGATGGTAGACTCCAAGCGGACAAGATGATCCAATCTAGATCGTGACGAACGAAAGCCACACTGATATTTATCAAGAATATTTTCTTTTTCTAAAAAGTACATAAGTCGCTTGTTAAGTACTCTCCAGACTTTTGCTAAGACAGCTTGTTAGCGCTATTGGGCGGCAACTGGATGCACACCATTCATCCAGTTGCCTTTAGAAGAGGAATATCGGTTGCCAGTCTCCAAGACGATGGAAATGTACTCTCCTGACAAATGCGATTAAACAAATACAAAATGATGTCGAGTGTGGAAGGGTGAAGGTGATAAAGCATATGGTAGTGAATTCTATTTGGTCCAGCAGACGTAGGTCTAGTTTCATGAAGTACCCATTCCAGTTCATTCAGCGTGAGAGGTAAGTTGTAGGCTTCTCAAGCTCCACCGGATGTCCGCTTGTTTCTTGTGTTTCAGAAAAGCAGATGAAGAATTCTGAGAGCTAGAAACACGTTCAAAGTGTTTCCCAATGAGATCTGCTTGTTGCTCTAGGCTCTCAGGGCACACTCCGTTTTCGGAAAGAAGCGGTACTGAGTAAGCCCGGTAATGCCTATTGATTGTATGTACTCTATCCCATACTTCCTTGGTGGTGGCGGTGCTGTTAATAGAAAAAGCATAACTTTGGAAACTTTCACGCTTTGAGACGCGATGATCCTCCGAGTTGGGCCCTACCAAAAAAAAAATATATATACATAAAATTCTTGCGAAGCTACGTTCGAGTACTAAGCTTCATGTATGAACGTACGAAATCTGAATTTTGAAAGTCGTGCCAAATGCGTTAGTCCGGGGCGAATCTATCTCGCATGAGCCTTCATCCGCTTGAAACTGATGAGATTAGTCACTGTTGGGTAACGTCTAAATATGCCCCATGCTCTGTTCTGCTTTCTTCTTGATTTTTCAAAGTCGGCATTCTACCATAATTTAGGACGGCCGGGTAAGCGAGATGAAGTCATAGGGATAGCTAAAATTGCAGCATTAAGGATGTGGGCGCTAAGCGAATTGGTGACTTCATCGATGGACAGTTTGTTAGGCGATGTACAAGCGAGCTGGGTTGCCTGGCTGAAGATAGACCAGTTTGCTTCCTCAAACTTCCAACGGGGAGTTCGTGTAGGCACTGTAACAGGTGGATTTGGTCGGTTCAGAATGATAGGAAAGTGATCGCTCCCATAGAGGTTAGGATCGACAGCCCAGAAAAACAAAGGAAATAATGTTGGATCGCAAAGAGACAGATCAATAGATGTAAAAGAACGAGTTGGGGCACTGAAATACGTAGACTCTGCTTTGTTCAGCAAGCATGTAGCTGTCGAGGAAAGAAAACGCTCTATCATCGAGCCACGTGTATCTCGTCTTCTACTACCTGAAAAAGTATTATCGGCGTTGAAGTCACCACGAATTAGGGCAGGTTGGGGTAATTGGTCGTGGAGTGATTCCCACGGGATGCAGGATAGCTTGGCGGAATGTAAAGCGAACAAACGGTTATTAAACAGTCGGACAGAACACGAACTGCCATGGCTTCTACAGTGGTATTCAGAGGGACCTCAACACATGGAGTAGACGGCTGGACAACTATAGCTTCTCCACCAGAACTGTGAGGTAGAAGAGGTCTGTCCCTGCGAAAAACCTGAAAGCGCCTTAGGATTTTAGAGTGACTATTGTTTAAGCGCGTTTCCTGGGGACAAAATGCTATAGGGTGATGCTGGTCTAACAGAGAGTACACGCCGTCGTATAGGTGCAGGAATGTCGTAGTTTAAAGGAGCGATGCAACAATTTTTGTGCTGTTCACAAATACCGCTTAAAACGGATCCGTAACGTTAATGACCTATGAAACACGCGTTCGTCTTTCACCCCACGCAATAGAAGTCCCAGAAAAAAATTTAAGAAAAACGAGCAGCGCTCACCCCCTCAACTCGCAGCCAGAACAAGCGGCCACGTGATCTGGAGCCGATTATATGCCGCCAGTGTTTACCATAGCCGCGCGCTGGGGTTGGCAAAGCGCAGGACACGCGCTGAGTTCCAGACATTGTTATGGCTCGGCTGTTGTCGTCGCTGCAGCCATTGGACACGGGTCACAACCCGAATACTTCTCAAGCTAGCAATTGTCACGAGCCCAAGTCGAGTGCCCACGCAATGCTCGGGTCCAATCTATGAACCGCATTCAAATATCGTCACTTGGGTGTACTGCGATCCCCAAGTTACGTCATCAAATTTTGCGAAGGAGAGATTGAATGAAAATGATCGCTTTTGTCCTTGAAATTACACCGCAACAAAGGAGTTTCTTGGCCAGTGGCGTTGCGTGTGAGTATCCTTGAGTCCCAGGTGTGCCAGTAAGCTCGTGTAGAGAGAAAAACATTCCAATTGAATATCGTTGCACAGCTCCTTTAATAATTGTATAAAATCCTACGTCTCAGCTAGAGCTTGCGGTTGCTACGATCAAGACTGGTGGCAAGTGTCAACATGCATTTGATATGGCTCTTGCTTTACTCAGTAAGTCCCGGGATAAAATCCCGGACGATTTTTTTCAATGGCCACCAGTCGTCTAGAGGACGCGAGTTGGACTCCCTTTCAGGTGGAAGTTCATTTCTTTTTAGTCTTCTCCTCCTGAGGTACCTCCCCAATAATCACTATATCTATAGTCGGTGACAGGTTCTGCGTTCAGCTTCTCCCATCTTTTCTCAGTGTAGCAGAGGGAACCAAACTGATCTGCTGGAGGAGTTTTTTATACGTAAGATACACCGAAGCGCCAAATGTCAGTTGTGAGCTCGGCGCTTGTCCTGTCTACGCCCTTAGAGCTGTCCAAACAGGGGGCTTCAAAAAACGCGTGAAGTCACACAACTGTGCCATATGACGTGCGGCGATCCGCTTCCGTCCGTTGGTTTTGTTTGTTTGTTTGTTTACAAGGCGAAGGTTTTCCTCGTCCAACGTCCCAAAAACGGGAAAGAAAAGGATACGAGTGCGAGGCGCGACGGAGCGGATGGACAAGCAAAAGGTAAACCATTGACAGGCGGCGTGTGACGTCAATTCTGATGAGCACTGACGTCACAGAAAAGCAGAGGAGGCGAGGAGGAAAGACGTGATGTTTGCCTGGTGTATCTCCAAACAAAAGACGTACTGCCAGACTTCAACTGTCACCTCATATGACGGTGAAGTGTCGCTTCATGAGTTCTGAAGTATCCGGTATGGACGCCCCTCTTAACTTTGTTAGCAGAGGGAACATAACAATGAACAAGGAGGAGGCCGCTTCCTCTCAAGCGTTCTTTCTGCTAAAGTGGAAAGAGATGGTAGGAGCTTTCCCGGAACTCCTACTAACCTGTCAGCGGCCATAATGCGTGAAAGGCGCTTCCGCGCTGGCCCTCGTGCGTAAAGTCGGGGTCCTGCGGCCTCTTGTTGCGCCGCCCCTGTCCGCTTTTACTTAGGTGAGCATAGTGTACCGGTGTGCGACGATGTATCACTACAACGCGATGCACGTGAAAGATAGCTGGCCAGCGGTCGTATACTGAGCAGGCTGTTTCTCATCCCCCACGTGCACCAGTGTCACACTAGCTCAAACCCAGACCGACCTGACGCAGACCTCATCATCCGCTTACCTGGCGGCACGGTGGACAGGATGGTAGACTCGACGGCGGGGGGTGGCCTCTTGCCGCCCCAGGAGATCCACCTGCCGTACAGGATGTCCTTGAGGAGCTCCGCCTTGACTGGCACCGGCGATGCAATGCTGAAAGCAACGGCAAGGCTGTGAGTGACCGAGTGCGGCGACGCAGAAGACGACCACACAGTCCTCGACTACATTCCGCATTCCTCGTATTCTCCCGTCTCGTGGTCTCTTGCCACATTTGTGGATGTGTATAAACCTCCACATATGTGAAACGAGAACACGGGACGGGAGGAGGATGCGGAATCGAGTCGAGGACTTTATCCGTCCTTTCCAAAGGGAGACCCAAGCAACCAGCACTTCTGCACTAAGCTTACGTTCTCCAGTTCCCGTGAACAGGAATATTCGTCGGGGCGGTCAGAGGACGTAAGATGACACGAGACTGGCGCACAAGGCCTTCATGTGTCTTCGGCATTTCAGTCGGCTAGAAGTGTAGACGGAAACTAGAAGCTCCAGTCCCAATCTCGGGTTAAAAACATCATTGAAGCTCGTCTTAATCCAACGGCACAGCGATGTTTAATAATTAGTCTTTTGTTGGATTGGTGCTCCCGGGAGGCACGGGGTTGCTGCGTTCCATGCGCTTGAGGGTCTAAAATCCTGTGCAAAAACGCAGTGAAAACGGCTGCATTCATTAGTATTGGAGGATGGAAAAAAGTATCGATTTCCCATTGAAAAATCTCGGTTACGAAATTACGAATTCGTAACGCTTAATAATAATAATAATAATAATAATAATAATGAACTTTTATTCATAGGAATAGACAAATACATATACAGGTCTGCCTAAGCCAAGGCAGGCATGTGTGGCATGACCTGGCAGTACAGCCCAATCCTTGCAGAAACAGCAGGTCACGACATAACTCACTAAATGTCAACTGTAGATGTATCATTTGGTGGTGTCACGAAATAACTTTTTCATATTTTATTTTTGAGCCCACGGTTAGAATTAGTTAAGAATAAGTTGTCTGGTAGTTAAAAAAACCTTGGCTACGTAAAATGACCTAATGCCTTCCCCATAATGAGTATAGCTACGAGAAATTACATAGCGAGTAGTGTTCCCAAATGTAGGTGGGGTCACCCTCTCAGTTTTAAATTCACTGCACCAAAAGTGACGAAAAACGACCGTCTGAAGAAACAACGAGTAGAAACAAGGCAGTTTGAGAAAGCTCAATACGTTATCATTTGAGGAAAGTGTTGAACCATAAGCAACGCTTTTTAACATCCTCCTCAGAATGCTGTCAATTCTGGCATGCAATTGTCGAGAGCAGCTAAAAAATAGATTAACACCGTACCTAAGGATACTATACGCCAAAGAGTGCATGAGCATTTTTTCTACTTGAAAGCAAAAGAAACACTTTTAGGTTATAGAGCTGACAAGATACACTTCTTAATCGTTTCGACACAAAAGAGAGGTGCGTAGTCGAAGACAGGTCGGAATCAAAGTATATTCCTAGGTACTTGACAGGAGAAGCATATTGAACAGGGTTGCAGCAACATGATACGCCATCGTAGTTGCGCCAAAACAAAGGCGGAAACAATTTGACTTTTTTCCACGGGCTGCGGAAACATACCAGCATTGTTTTAGAGGCGTTTACACTTATTCTGTTATATCTAAACCAATTCCTGACAGTAATGGCATTTTTTTGCAGGTCTAGGATAGCATGTTCGATATCAGTATGACAAGAAAAAAGCAGAGTGTCATCTGCACATTGCAATGCGGTACACGTAACCACTTGAGAAAGGTCGTTAAGATATACATTGAATAAAAAAGGGGATAACACGGAACCATGTGTTATGTGACCTTTGTACTATGAACTTCTCCAACAGACACGAGTTGAAAACGTGCGCACAAAGAATTTCTAAGCAAACGAGCAAAAAAAACCCTGAACCCAAGGTGAAACAGCTTATCGAATAAAATGTCATGGTTCACTGGATCAAACGCTTTTTCAAAATCAAGAAAAAGCGCACCGACAGAAAAGTGGTTGTCAAACGACGAATGCAAAGAATCTGAAAACACGTCCAGCAGGGATGACGTGCCTCGATTAGAAACAAACCCGTACTGTGAGGGTGATATGATATTGTGCTTATCTAGAAAACTTGTCATTCAAAACAGGAGATGTTTTTCGAGGATTTTAGAAATACACAGCAGAACCGAAATGAATCGATACGAGGAAAACCGATTGCGCGGGCCGCCTTTATAGATTGGTACAATCCCGATACTATGATTTCGTTTATAAGAGATAAAAGCACGTTCTTGAGTGACTCGATATTATCGCAGAGATCCCTCACAGATATGCCGTCAAGCTAGCCCAGCGGACGTATTTCGTTTAAGGCCAGATGAAATGGATCATAGGCTACGTTTACATGGATGCGACAGGAGCGCATCGGATCCAGTTAGCGAATCGGATCCACTTCAACCACTGCGTTTACATGGGTTCAGATCCAGCAGTAGAGGCACCTTGTGTCGAAGGATCACAGCGCAAACCTCGTGACCTTTCGATTGTGTCCGAGGTTTTCGGTTTGCCGAGCGGCATGCAACGCAACGCTCCCGTGATCCCTCGCTCGAGCACCCGATTCAATCCGCTCGCGTATACATGGCGAGTCTCGATTCGGATTGACCATCTCAAACTACCCCGTCCTAGCGGATGCGATCGGATCAGACCCGATCCGATCCGAGCCATTTACATGGACCGATTCGACTTGTTATCTGCGATATCGTAAGAAGAAATGCAGAAGTCGCAGTTACATTTCCGTCGTTGGCGTACATTGCACCATCACAGTCGCTTTCATAGATAGGAGTTGCGAAATATTTATTAGATGAGTCCACTGTTGCAGCGAGGATATGGACCAAAACTTTTTTGCATCAATTCTAGAACGCTTTTTCGCGAGCTACCAGGCAACTCGTTAATTATGGACCAAGTTTCCTTAGAGTTGAAACGAGATTTGAATATTTTCTCTGAAAAGTAGTTTCGTTTCGCAGATCTTATCAGAGCATTTACCCTATTACGCAAGGCCTTAAATTCCAATCTCAACCGTTCGTTGCTAGGCGCCCGTCGACAGCGTTTCCATAGACGCTTTTTAGTTTTGATAGCGTCAAGTATATCATCATTCAGCCATACTACCTCTGATCTTCTATTTAACTTTAACAGTTACAATGCTAAGTTTCTTAAAAGAATGCATAATTGCTACAAGTTTCATATATACTTCGGATAGCTCAACCTCCCGCAGAAATGATACCCAATCGTAGAACGAAACAAGGTTGTTAAAAGTGGTACGATTAGTGATACCAATGCTTCTAGACTCTGGCTTAATAATTAGCCCTTGTGTAAGTGACGAGAACGGGGTGCAAATAAAGTATTGATCAGCTGACTTACGCCAAATTACAAACGACTTCACCGATAGAATCAGTTACTCTCACATTAATGTGGTCAATGCACGTCGTGACTACTTTATCCCCAAGAAATTCTACTCTTGTGCGAGCAAGTATTCTGTTTTCAACTCCAGAGCTTGTATAGACGCGTTAAGGATCATGGAACGAGAGATGGATTCGTGGTGTATTGGTATGGCGTCGCGAAGGATTCGTGATGGCGTCGTGCTTGAGCCGTGATGGAGTCATGTTGAATTCGGGACGGCGTCATGACGGACATATCGTCATATAGAACAGTGGAGAACAGCGAATTTTCATATAGCCAGTGATTCCAAACAGACGTGATGTGAGAACACTGATATCTTTTCCGAGGTACTAGTGAGCAACAATAGCGAAGCGAATATGCGATCACTTAGATCTTCTAGAAGGTATTTATTTCTAGAAAAATATACACGCATCAATGCCTGGCTGTACTCAAAAGACAATAATTTGAAATTCTTAACTGAACAAAAGTGCCCCTTGAGCTCTCAGAAGAAACTGAAACTCTTCCTGGTTAAAAGCTCGAGGCTTGTGGGTGGAGAGCTAGCAGAACTCTGATGTATGCCGCGAGCACGCCTGCAACATAAAAATGAAATATGCGGTCAAACTTAATGCTTCAAATGCAGTAAAGGGGAATAGCAACCAAGCCAAAAAACTGATAATCTCGTTTCATGATGATTCTTGTTTCGGCTAGATGGTTCAGACTTTATATAAATTAAAACAGTATTCATTAAAATGACTGGGCAAAAGCGTTCTCTATCCGTGAAGAAATATGCTGTTACGTCTACTGACTATGCAGTGGAGGTTGCTAGCAAAATTTGTTTTAACTGTGACCAGACCTTTCTTGGACATACTGGTCGCTGTCTCAATAGCAGAGCTCGTGAACACAGTTTATCAGAACGAAGCATTTACTATGGTCATCTCGCTGAACACTGAGTGTTGTGGGTGTGAATCGCATTTGGAAAAGCAGTTGAGGTATACACTTAGGGGTTGGCATCTTAAAGGGGCCTTGAGGAGGTTTCGGAGATCGCCTCAATATGATGATTGCTCACTTTGCGTGCTCTGAGCATTCTAGAAATTTCTTAATTACGATCATGCGCAGCCCATTTTCCAATTGAAAGAGCAATCCTAGGTAGCAACACAACGAAGCCATCTCAGGCGATATGAGGAGCTTTCCTCCGGCAGCCAGGACGACATGTGACCAACGAAAACGCGATATTTTGTGGAGATTGACAACGCTGTTATTACAAAATGTGTATGCTTTTGTAGCTGATAAGAACAATTAAGGGTATGAGACTTTTATGCGGAGAGGGAACGTAATACTGGAATGATCGTTTCAAAAATATTGCACTATGTTCTTGTTTGTTTGTTTATTTCGTTTTTTTTTTGTTTTTTTTTGAAGGAGTGATGTGCTTGGTCGTTTGCTGGTCTGCTCTCGAGCGCGCGCTCGTTGGGCTCAATAATCGGCGTCAAGTTAGCGAGAGCCATAACGCGATGCAGGTGCGATAATGCACTGTTCACTTTGCCTGCTACGACCGTCGTCGAAGTCATCGAAGTATGGCTGTCTGGGCTGTCCGGGAGACGAGCCGCGCGCATTTGAGCTATTACTCCGCAGGTCCACCGGTCAGAAACCCGAAGATCCTTCACTCGCTATTGGCTGACAGCGGTCCTTGGTTTGAGATCATATTCCTCCCATCGCCTGAGATGACCTCGATATGTTTCAATCTATGACAGTTTTTTTTATGCTGGAGAAATTGGTCGCGTATCGTCATGATTTAAAGATTCCTAGGATGCTTAGAGCCACTAGAGTGAGTTATCGCCATAATTAGGCGATCTCAGAAACCTCCTCAGGCCCTTTTAAACGAGTAGGAACCTTTCATTTTTTTGTTTTTTTACCTGAAAGGAGTGTACACGAGGAGAAAGGCGGAGTCTTAATTTGGGGTCATACACCAGATACGGGATTATTACGAAGTATATAAAACAAGTTAGTCATTTGACTTGAAAGTTCCAAAAAACAAACCATTGTTGGTTCGCAGGTCTTAGGTCTTATATTTGTCTCAGAGTGGGCAACGAGCAACACGCAATAAGGAAGTGTGATAATATGTTGTCGTTTTTAAATTACCTTTTTGTGTTTTCGAGCATCCTTGTATATTCTTTGTCTCAAATAGGGAGACTAAGAGGCATGTATTAGTCATGTTGTTTAAGACGCTAAGTTAGCATTCTCTCGACTGTCAGTTTATAGAGATAGAACTGTGTGGGAACAAATTGGTCTCCGAAATTTCCAGCTATATAGCGAGCCGCTGATATTAACGGGCCTCAATCGGAGAAGTGGCTGCAGTTACCTTCGGTGACAGGCAGAACCAAAAAACTACCTTCTTTATCTGACATGCAGATACTTAAGATTTTTGCTTCGTAGCTCTTGCACAGTTGAACCGAAAATCATCCTTCGTGTAACAGAGCTCGTTGGCTTGCGAGGCAGTCAATACCATCGCTGATTATCTGCAAAGTCCTCATGCTTAACGTTTAGGTCAGCTTTTTTGTATCTCTGCACAGGTCTCCAAGTGATCATCTTGGAAGTTCACGTCTTTATCTTTAGATTTTGAATACATTAGAATATTGACAAGTGGCTAACTGTTAACTTTTCGTTGCTTTGGGCACTGTATAAAGAATGTTACATTTTAGCGACGTTGTTTGAGTAGGTAATTCAAGATTTAATTGTTGCCACGCAGTGGCGCTAAGAATAGAAAGCAATTGCACCGCATAACCCCCCCCCCCCCCCCGCCATTTCAGATATTACTCACAAAAGATCCTTCTGTGGAAGATGTGTGATAATTTTTACTTTAAACAGCCTTTAACTTCCCTCGAATCTAGCATGTGATGTGTGAGGACTATCATATTTTCTCTGCAATACTAACATATAAAAATAATAGCTTATTAAAGCCGCGTATAAAAGTGTGGTTTTCGGCCTCTTGCAAAAATTAAATATCAAGCTCCAGCCTTGCAAGGTGGCCTCGGACTTTTATGAATGTTCCAACTTCAGTGCACAAGAGTTCTTTTTTTTTTTCGCTGTAAACATTTTTTGGAGACGTTAAACTTTCAGAGACACTACGCATTGATGTCAGACTTTGAAATCCATTAATGATGCATACAAATAGGTCAAAGTCGAATGGACAATGGTCAACGCTTACAAGTATTTGCAGTTTGTCATTTCAGAGAACCAGAATGTTTATATTTTATGCAGATAATATCTTAGTTGTATAACCAGCTTTATTCTAATAATATTAAATAAACTTCTCTACACTTCTCAGCAACTGTATCTTCTCTGCTGATTTCACCTATGGTCATTGACAAGTTGGGAGATTTTAGTGTACCTTTTGGTTTCCTTACATATATCGCCTATACCTCTACATACACATAATCATGACATAAGCAGTAATTATAAATGTGCTCCTGAAGCACCATCGAGGCCAGCAGTTTTTCGCAGTAGAGGTAGAGCGCCATAAGAGGAGCCATATTGTTCCAAACCTATTTTTGGCCGTTATCGAGACATTAAAAAAAATTAAGGTTTTTATTGGCTTTTTGAAGCGTCAAATCATGAAGGAAAGCCATCATGAACGGCACATTCTGGAATAGTTTTTTTTAAGTTATTTTTTTAGAAGCGAACCTTTATGAGCCACATTTGCAGATTTAAAACAAGAAACAACCTTGAAAAGGGGTCACCCACAACACGCCTCTAATTTAGACGTGCTGTCTACCGTTGTCTCCTGTTTCAAATATCTTCAAGGGTGCCTCACAAAGAACTGACTTATTGTAAAAAGAGCTTAAAAGAACTCCTCAAAGGTTCTTTATTAAGAGTAGTTCTTTTTTTTTTTCTAAATATATGTTGAAAGAATTCAAAATAGTTCTTTATGGTGAACAGATATAACAAAAAAACGAACTGATAAGAACTTTTCTGAGGTTCTTGATGATGAACATTTTCATTAAAAAGTGCTTAAAATAACTTCAGAAAGAACTGCTTTATCAAGAAGAGCTGAAGAGAACTTTTTAAGGGATTTTTTTTTTACAAACCACGTTCGCATTAAAAAGGAACGCAAAATAACCTTTTATAGGTTTTTCACTAAGATATATCAGAGGATGCTAAAAGAAATTTATATGGTGCAAAATATAAACAAGCCCAAGAGCCCCTAAGAGGTATTTTACGATCAGACTTTTTTTTTTTTTAGCGTACTCAAGAGAAAACATGCAACGCAAACCACAGAACCCAAGACGCCCCATGGGGAAAAGGGGCTGTAGATCATATTTCCTTATCCTGCAGAAAATGCTATATTGGCCATGCGGGCCGGTGCATTAATGACAGAACACCAGAACATGCAGCATATGTGAAAAAAATAGCAGCAGGGCATTTATCAGCTCATTGCCGTGCGTGCAAATGCAACCCAGCGCTCAACAACATATCAATGCTAGCACGAAACGGGAATCCGCATGCACTCAAGACGCTCGATGAACTGGCGATAGAAGAAAAAGCAAGAGAGCGTTAGCGACACCTAGATTGCATTCCAAGACATTAAGAAACATGCCTGTACCAATTGCATGCCGATTGTGGGCACCGCCATCTTGGTGCTCAGTACAAAACTGACGCAACTGCCGATCATCGTAATTGAAAAGCGGGACTCTCTCAGCATTAGATTCGGTGTAGGTAGCTCATGCAATAGAGCTTTGCTCTGTAGCGAACTGTTTAAACAGACATGGAGGACAAAAAAGGGTTTCCTGTGATTTCAAATAAAGCTTGAGATAACTGGCAACCATTATTTCAAGCCACAAGTGGGGAAGTGTCTTCACTCTTAGGCGTAGCTTATTTAGGGGCACTAATTCGGCCCGTGGTAGAAGAACTCTCCAACAGTGGAAGAACACTCCAAAAGTCGAAACCTGAGAAAATTGTTTCCAGCAAATATCACGTGTATATTGCGCACAAACCACAAATATGGTCTCGATAAAATGCTTACGGGTGATCTCAGTACCGCAATTACCCTTGTGTGTGTATATATAGTATATATACAGGGTGTCTTTCTCTTTTTATTCTTACAGGTTTGTTTAAAAAAACATGACAGCTATGTTAAGAAAAAAAAGCCACTTATGTGGCTTTTTTTTTTAGGCTCCTTCCCATCCTTGCACGGTTAAAGCTGCGGCGCCGATTGGCCTCTAAACTGTTGAAATATATAAGCCGTGCACGGCCAGTAAGTTTTTTTTTCTGCCTCATTGCTGTGTTTATGTGGTTATTCTAATATCCAGTAAAGCTTGTGTTTATTGCGTTTGCCAATGAACACTAAGTTTCTGAGTACGTAACTCTCCGTCGCCGGCAAGAAGAAGGGCGTCTCCCTGCAACCCGTCCAGCAAGCGGCACCGGCCTCCGCGATGCCCCTCTCTTCGACGGCAGTCCAATATGGCATTTATCCAGGTCCGGGGAAAACAACACACCAGTCTACACTTGACACAAAGGATTCATGCGGTATCACTTGTGTTTAACTTGAGAGTTATCGATAAATGTTATCTTTAATGCTCCCTCAAAAAATTGTATTTTAACCTAAACAAAGACCAAACTAAGAGGGCACACGCCTCTTTTATTATAGTAGTTGACAGCTCAGGGATTTGGATGTTGTCGGGATTACCAAATCAAATTTATTTGGCATCTATATGTCGAGCCGATTTATGACCTTTGTTTGCGTAGCCACATTTTCACCGGAAGAGAGAAACTGATTTTCGCCAAAACGTTCAATGGTAAAGTGTCGTGGTTGAATAATCATCAGCATTTGCGATCCCAATGACGGTGAAATTGAAAGCCGGTTTAGTATTAGCAGTACCTGGTTATATGTATTCGTCAGGAAATTTACTTTTCGGTATACAACGCCCGTGGCTTGGACGATAAATGATTACGGGCTTCCAAACTTCGTTCAGTATTTAAACGGCCGTTTATCATTTATCCACAGTAAGTAGGAGTATTCCAAGAAGTCCAATAGGTGTCCATCGTTACCTCCCTCGTTTTTTTTTTTTTTTTTGTTTTTTTTTTGTTTTGCAAAGTTTAACGTTCCATTTGTGAGGTGACTGAAAATGCCCTTCCTTTCCCCACCCAAGCACTCGTTTGTCGTTACCAACTCGATCACGTAAAAATAAATATAACAGGTAATCAAAAAACGAAGACATCAAAACAAAATAGGTGACATCGCTAGAAAATCCGTCGTATTATTTACTAATATTACCACTGACCCTTCCGATCACAAGCTCGCATGTACAATGTTAATTAAACGCGCTGCAGAAAGGTAAATAATTGCACATTTGCCGAAGTAACCTGCATTGTAAGAGTTCCAAGCGATTCGTTCGGCGGAATTAGATATTTACCGGTGCTAAACCACCGACTTCGTTTCATAAATGAGTTCAAAATTTAGCAAATTTTAGCATGGCACAGCATGACCTTCGAAAAAGGTAGCGTTAAATATTTGCGTCAATTGTCAAGTGTCGAAAGTAACCAACTTACGGTTTGCCGACAGGTTGCATGGCCCCAGGGTATGTTCTCCAGCCACGTTAGACCTAATTTGCATCGGCGCTAGCTTTCGCCAGATCAGCCCGACAGGCGCGACGGGGCCACTGTGTGGCACCGGAACAATTTGACCGTACGGTTCACGCCACCATGCCGTTCTGAAAGCCGATCCCCGCGGGCGTCCGCAAGCCCCGTGGGCCCCCCTACCCTCCTCCTTCCTCCACCCGCCCGCCCCACAATCGGGGACAAACAAGGATCCAAACGACACAAGCGCTCCCCAAACTTTCCGAAGGGGGGCCACTCCCCCTCCTCCCATACTCCCGTTCTCTGCCTTCGAGAGCACTTCTATTGGGGCTTCACCTAACACGAGGGAGGAGTCGGCGAATGATACGAAAATTCGAAACGAAAGCATCAAATAAAAAGAGATGAAAATAGTGCCGGAACTTGCGCATGCAGACAAGTTCATTTTGAGACAGGAAACATCCTCGCAGCTCGGTTTCCCGCGGATTTCCCTCGACTATTCACAAATCTTTTTGTCTTTCGCAGCTAGACTGAACCCTCGTTAGACGATTCCCGTAGTTCTAACTTAATTTTGTTCGAGGGGAAGTTGCCGCTGAGAAGAGAGAAAACGAAAGGAAAAACCCGAGTTGTGACGTACGCCGCTCGGCACTCGCCGGACCCATGAACCGGCAAGTGTTCATCAGTTGACCTGATTTTTGCGCTCAGGTGTGGTCGGGGAGTGTGATCACGTGGCCAAAGGTAGGCGCGCGACTGGTCTAACGAGCACCTAGGTTCCGGCGCGCTGTCTCGAACGGAGTCCACCGCGAGCGCCGATTTGATTGCGCAGTCCGGCGGGCGCTCGCTCGTCACGTAAGCGGTGTGTTGCGAGTCCTCCGACGCTCGCGGTAATTGACGCTAATCGCGCGACGGGGATCTTGATTCAATTACGTCCACATTTCAAACTTTGCCTTCGGATTTGGACGCACTTCACACCCAAACAATGCGTGTTGCAGGTTCCCGTTAAAAGACAACGATTGCGTTGATTAGGACTGACTTTCCCCGTGTTAATGTCACAAAAAAGGAAGAAAGAAAAAGGTTCGCTCATAACTATGTAATTAGTTGTTGTCGTTGTTTTTTCTTGTCTCAAATGTCGTTTTTAAGGGGGGGAGGGGACATTCTTTTCACTCTCTCAATATCTAAGCACCACTGGGGAAGTGTGACCGCCGACAGATTATATTGAAAGTAGTGAAAGCGCACAATAAAGACGAATACGAAGACGGATAGGCAAACGGGACGAGCGCTGACCTCTCCGTCTTCGTATTCGTCTTTATTGTGCGCTTTCACTACTTTCAACATGCATAACCAACTCGCCTGCATCGCCACATTAGGACAGATTATAGCTTTATTTAATTCCACCGGATTCGTAAACTGATTCCTTGGCGACATCTGGAAAATCGACTGCACCTAGCGGCTATACTTCGTTCAGCCCTAAGCTGAGACTGCGGTGGAAGCTACGTCCTCGTTGGACCAGCCATACGCCTCACTTTTGCCACGTGCTCCGGCTCCCGCCCATGCCCGCTCGCAGAGAGCCGGGTCAGGTGAAGAGAGGAAGGCGGCTGATTGGTCCTGTGGGCACGTAGCTCCCACTGCAGTCTGAGCTTAGGCGGCGCCACCTCGCGGGCACCCTCCTTTGACGGAGCGGGTAGGATGCTAGCAGACCACGCCTATGTAATACTACGGAGAGGCACCGTTAGTTCGCACCTATGCCGGTTAAAAACGGTTTACTTATTAAAAAGACGTGTTAGACGCTTTTGTGAGTGATCTCTCTAATGAATAACAGCGCCTCAAGGTGTTTTTTACACACACACAAAAAAATGTAAATGTTCAAAAACAACCTTGCAGCTTCACATTACAGTTTGCGCGGCGTGCATCCCCTCACAAAAATGAACAATGAGTTTCAATTGAGCTTCTAATCTGTTTTTATAGAGTCAAATGAAACTCATAAGAAACTCATCATTAAATGAGTTTTATCATTATACCCACTCCATATCTATTCTTTTGAATTTACTCATTACAAATTCAAGTGAGGTTTATCGTTACCCAATCAATAGCAATTCTTTTGAGTTTACTCATTACACATTGAAATGAGTGTTATAAAAAAAAAATCAATAAATCTACTCCCTACTGCATTGCACCCGAAACAAATAGCGCGTCGCTGCTAGTTCTGATATACAGATTTATTTCCTGTGCTTAAAATAATAACTGTATTCACTCTCTTTTACTCCTAAAGGCTTATTCACACGATGTATCTCTTCAACGCGCCACAGTTTAGCGAAACCAAGATTTCGCGAAATCGGCCTGTTCACACGTGGAGTTTGACGCGCGAAACCTGTGACGTATTGACTCACGAGAATTCCGCCAAACCTTGTCATCTGCACCGGGAATATACCAAGCATTCCGCATCAAAATGATATGAAGTACGCACAGTGTGAAGGGACAGCCTGTTTTATTAATGCCACTCAATGAATTTCGTCAGATTCGGCTCACTGGGTTTACTAGTCCTGCCAAACCCGGGAAAAACCGCGAGATGATCTCGAAGCATTTTAGACATTTTTACACCGCTAATAAAAAACGTTATCCCCAGTCATCATGTTTATATACGGTGCTTGCACCCTCCGCGACTGTTGACGAATCTGCACCGCGCCCCCAATCCGTACTGTAGGCGCCGTTCACACACCAGCAACCGAGTAGGACCAAGACTCGTCGCCCGTACGCACCGCTTCTTCGCTTGTCGCATAGGGGGGCTTGTCGCTCGCCATGTTTGTGTGTTTTCTTTCGGCAAAGCTCGGGTACGGGATCGGCCAAAAATCAGACTCCTCCAAAAGCTCGCTCCTCCTCGAAAATCAGACGTCATAGCGAAGTCGAGCGGCCATTGGCAGCGTCCGCGTTTCTCCTTCGGGTGATTGACGGGTGTCGGTGAGGTTTCAGCGAAAAATTGCTGCAGAAGTGAGAAACACGCGCCACTTTTTTCGGAGGCGCGTCACTTTTTCGGTCGAGTTCAGACGGGGAATCTGTTTCCCGAAACCTAGTTTTGCGTCACAAGATTCGCCAACACGATGCATCATGTGAACAGACCTATTTACACCGCCCCTCTACCGCAGGAAGAAGAGAAAGTCACATAGCGGATGTGTATTCCATTCGCTCCTATTTTCTCTGCTTACTGCTACTACGTTGCCCATCGCCAGTGAGTATTTTCTTTTTTCTCTCACTTCATCATAAGCAGTTCTTGCTGGCTTGCAAGGTTCTGGCTTGCCCGTTGCGCGGCACTCCAGCCGGCAAGGCATGGAAATTTCAACGTCCTTAGTCGCCGCCATGGCGGAACCGCTCCCGCCTGACGACGAAGAACTTGCCAGCGTTTCGGGCTCAATTGCCGACGACAATCAAGGTGCGTTCCAGGATGTCGTCCGCGGAACAAAGAGACGCTGCCCAAGTCAAGGCTCTGGTTCTAGCGAGCAGACCATCATCACCCAAACCGAGCCCACTGTCGGTCTCGTAGTTCTTTTCACTCCTGTGGACAAAGATGTAAGAATTGACACCATCACTTCGGTTCGCCTCACGTCCACTCTGGAGACGCTCGTGCCTTCGTGTGTTATTGAGGTGCGCTTTAACAGGCGGAAGAATCTCCTAGCGATTGACACGCGGAATGGACAGACGACACGTACTCTCCTTGGCCAGACCACGCTTTGCGGTATGAAAGTGCGTGCTTTCGAGCCTCGTGGAAAGGCCTCCAGCGTTGGAATTGTCCGCGACATTGACAGCACCCTTTCTGACTCCGCAATACTCGGAGTTTTGCGCTCAACAGTAGGCATCCGCAACGTCCGTCGCATCGGCAAGTCCACTACTATTCGAGTTGAGTTTGCTTCTCCTACACTTCCTGAGCACGTCTACGTCGGCCTGGTTCGACATAGCGTCGACTTGTATGTCAACAACCCCATCCAATGCTACCGATGCGGTTTGTTTGGCCATGTTGCGGCTGTGTGTAAGCGGTCGCTAACTTGCCTCCGATTCGCAGAGCCTCACGCAACTACGGAATGCAAAGGCTCGAGCACTCTTTGCGTCAACTGCAAGAAACCACATGAAACAACATCTCAACAGTGCCCATTCTGGCAAGCTGAGCGCTCCGTGTGTCGCTATCGCTGCGAGAACAATGTTTCCTTCGCAGAAGCACGAGCCCAAGTGGACAAACGTACGGCCGAGCGGGCGGCTCCACGAGCCGAAGCTGCAACAGAGATGGTTGTTCTAACTGAAAAACTTCAACGGAGGCGACGTCATTCTCGACGACGCCAGGCGGAACAACATATTGCAGACAAACAAGACCCGCCATCATCGCTTGTCGCCGAAGCCCCGAAGCCAATGGACACAGAGCCTGCGCCTAAGGAAGCACCTGTCCTTGTCTCCTCCGGCGAGAACAACGTGCGACAAAGCTACAAAGCAGCGCTGCAAAACGAGCCCCCACCGTCGTCACCACCAGTTCAGGCCGGACCTGTACTCCCGACCACTCAAGCTCCTCCAAGTGTTGGACAGGAGGCGATACCGTCCCTCCCAAAACCAAGCACCCTCACTTCCTCGTTAGGTAGCTTCGTACGCCAAATGCTCGTCACAGCGCGACAGTTTCTCCCGCTTCTACAGTATCCATGGGCAAACCAGCTCCTGAATTTTATCACACTTATAGAGCCCTTGGTCAAAAGTTTCCTGCAACGAAAGTTTTTACTCTGCTCATTTTTATTTTTATGGCTTCCTGCCCATCTATCTTACAATGGAACGCCCGCAGCATCACTTCTAAATTAGCAGAGTTGCAGTATTACCTTTCATCTCAGCCGGTACCCATACTTGCAATTTCGGAATGCCGCCTCAGACATGGCTCTCGAATTCAGCCCTATGTCCATTACCCAAGCGCGGCGGCCACGCCTAACAGCTCATCACGGGCATCACTCTTTGTTCACTCAAGTGTGCAGCAAGCTGCAGAAGATGTGTCCCATCTGTGTACAGAAACTGCTGAATTTGCAGCATGCACGGTCATATTTCGCTCCTTTAAGATGACCATTGTGTCCGTATATATATGTCCTACTGGTCGCTTTGATGCGAACTGCATTAGTAGCCTACGTCTTCAATTTCCTGGTCGTCTCCTTATATGCGGAGATTTTAACGCACACCATCCTCTCTGGGGTAGTAAACGCACGACGCCTCGGGGTACGGCTCTCGCAGATGAGATTGAATCATCAGATTTGATTATTCTTAATGACGGCTCTACTACATTTTTTGGTCATCGCGGAGAACCTAGCGTGCTGGACCCTACTCTCGCTTCCCCCAATCTAGACGTGTACTGGTCGTTGTACGCGGACACACGTGGAAGCGATCATCTTCCAATTTTGATGAATATACCCGAAGTGACCCGCCCCCCCCACGTCGTCAATACAGTGTAACCAACTGGGACGTATTTCGCGCAAATGTTCGCTTTCTTGAGCCGTCAGAGGATATATTAAAAGCTATTCCTGCATGTCTCGTTCAATCAACATATAAAATATATTTAAGGGTATCTCAGCCGTCCCCGGATTTGAAGTTCGTACGCTTACGTGCTGTTCGCCGCCGCACTCAGCGTCGTGCGCGCCGATCTGGCAAGGTCTCCCATTGGATAGACTGTCGTCGTGTTACGTCAGCTTTACTCCGTCACACTCGCGTACTTCGCCGTCGACAATTTCGTCAATTTGCTTCGTCATTAACTCCATGTACACCTAAGCCAAAGATTTACAAAGTACTGAGAGGTATGGGCTGCTCTCCAACACCTCGAGATTTGTTCATCGCCCTCAGTCTTAAAACTGGCCTTGAATTATCACGACTTGCAGATGATTTTGCGGTGCGCTTCATTGTACCCCAACGCCCTTCTGGATCTTCATATCCTCGATCACTGACTGGTCCTGCACGGAATCCGGAGAGTATGGATCATCCTTTCACTATGTCGGAACTAGATGCGGCTCTTAGGAAATGCAAACGCCACAGTGCTCCTGGGTCTGATGGCATCACCTACCAAGCATTGCGTAACCTGAGTGACAAGTCACGCGTCGTCTTGCTCGAGCGCTTAAATTTGGCGTGGACTACTGGTATTCTTCCGCAAGAATGGAAGCATGCTGTAGTAACCCCCATTTTAAAACGAGGAAAGCCTTCGTCGGAATTGGCATCGTACCGCCCAATATCTTTGACCTCGTGTGCTGGGAAACTTCTAGAACGCTTTGTGCTTACACGTCTCCAATGGTACCTTGACGACATTGAAGCACTGCCACCTGAAATAGCGGGATTCAGAAGTGGACGCTGCACTGCTGACTGTATTGCGAGCCTTACATCAGCGTTGGAAGACGCTCGTTCACGAGGAGACACTGCTTTGGCAGTGTTTCTTGATGTTGAACGAGCTTTTGACTCGGTTCCACATGATGTAGTTCTTGCTTGCTTGAATCACCTTGGCATAACAGGAGGAATGCTAAAATATTTTCAAGAGTTTCTGAGCAACAGGACAATTAGTGTTTGCTTGGGCAAGACTCGGGAGCCGTGCATCCACTGTTGCGTGGGTTACCTCAAGGTAGTTGCCTTAGTCCAGTGCTATTCAACATCGTGATGACGACAATACCCTTATGCATGCATAAATCACCACACCCTAGTGGTATGATCATCTATGCAGATGATATCTGTTTGTGGGCTTCCCATTCTGATCGACGCATTCTACGTCCCTTTATGCAAATATCCCTCGCGCGTGTTGCAAACATGCTAGAAGACCTCGGACTTTCCGTCTCAGCGCAAAAAACAGCTGTGCTCGCTTGTTCCCGCCGCCCCTTTCGTCATGGATTTCCGCGGCTTACTTTATGTGGGACTCGAGTACCGCGCGGGCGTAGCTATCGATACTTGGGGGTCGATCTTGATTCCCGATTATGTTGGCGTCGGCACGTAACGAATCTTGTACGTCAGACGGCGATGACGACATCTCTCATTCGTCGACTTCGTGGACTTGAGTGGGGATCGTCCCCTAAAGCCCTACTATGCGTGCACCGGGCGCTTAACCTTTCCCGCATTCTTTATGCAGCGTCATATTTGCCGCCTACGCGATCTCTATGGGATCAGCTAGAACGATGCCACCGAGCCGGAATAAGAATGGCTCTTGGTTTTCCCTCGTACTCCCGAATCGATGCAACGTGGATTGAGGGCCGAGAGATGCCGGTAGCTTTACACGCTGTGAACCGTGCTCTTAAACATCTCGTTCGGCTTGCTGAGTCGACCAGTGGTGTCTCGCTGTTTACTGACATGCAACAGCGTCACCTTTCACAATATGGCGGTCACTGCACCTCTCTAGTTGAGGCTCTCGGCTTCATACCCTCCGTCCATTCTCCTCCAGTTGACTCCCCGTGGAGCAAGCACCCGTTCACCATCTACGAGGACATCCCGGGTTTCCACGGAAAATCACGACACCCCTGTGTGGTTAGTCGAGCCCTGACAGAGGAGGTGATGACGTCTCGGCATTCCTCGTTTACGGCCATTTATACTGATGGCTCTGTCGACTTCATTCATAATGTCGCGTCTGCAGCTTACCACATCCCATCGGAACCCTGCTCATGGTCAGGACGGTTCGACCATGCCGTGTCGTCGACTACAGCTGAGCTGAGTGGAATCCACGCAGCTCTTCTTCACATCACGACGAAACCACCTAATAACTGGCTTCTGGCAACAGACTCTCGGTGTGCGGTGCATAATATCCTCAGCAGCAAAGGCGCCAATCCTGATTTGGTTTGTGAAATAATTAGGCTGGGTCATCTACTTGTCTCCCATGGTTCTAACCTGCGAGTACAGTGGATAACTTCGCACATTGGCTTACCCGGAAATGAGATGGCTGACCATTTGGCCTCAACCGCTCTAAAACTGCCCACTGCGACGTTGAATCTCCCCAGCCACTCTGACCCAAGATTGGCTATTAAGACTTGGATACAACACAAGCATCCCGTTTCCAGTGTGGCGTCTGATGAACCTCCTCCTCCAGCTTGTACGCGTGGCCTAACACGGAAGTTCGCTTCTCTTCTCCACCGCTTAAGAGCAGACTGCGCGTACACGCAAGTGAACCTGCACGGCATCAAAAAAACAACCAGCCCCTTCTGCGAGCACTGCGATCAACCAGAAACGCTGACGCATATATTTTTTGAATGTGGACACTACAATACAGAAAGGACCGTCCTTCTAGCTTCACTGAAGAGCTTCGGTGTTTCACCCACCCTCGTGGATATGCTATTCCCCAAGGGTCCATCATCCACGTGCATACGTCTCCGAAAGACTGTGTTCAGCTTCTTGGATGCCTGTGGGCTTCTGGCAAGGCTGTGATGAGTGAGAAAATACGACCGCCGACTTCTCTTTTCGTGCTTGTGTGCCAGTGATAGTTTTTCTCGTGAAGTTTTCTGCGGGAATTTTGTGAACATTCTGTGATGATCGCGTTCTAGATGTGCCCATTTTCTCACTTTTGACTGATTTTTTGCCGACTTTTTATTTTACTTTAATTTGTTAACTTGTGTTTCATCATCATATATTTCTCATCACCACCTGTTCCCCCTCCTTTCCCCTGCATTCATTCTCATCAATACTGCAATAACCCAAGCCCGTGAAACTTTTCCACAGCCAGCGAGAAAAACCTCACGTCAGGCAAACACCACCACCACCACCACCACCACCGCCCCTCTACCGCGATTTGGTCAGTTTCGGTTTCAGTATTGTAACTTTTAGTGGTTTCGGTTTCATATTTTAAGGATCGCGTCTTCGACGCCCCATCGGTAGCGACACCAGTTCTTTGTTTTTTTTCTTTTTCCGCCATGGTTTCGTTGGTTTCGCCAGTTTTGCGACCGTTGACGAGCGTTTCGCCGCAGTAAGGTTGCAACGCCTATTGGCTGAGAGAAAAAAGCAAAAACAAGCAAAACAACACAAACCGGAAGTGACGAAAATTTTTGTTTTGTTTATTTTTGCTTCTTCCAATTTTACTTTTTGTTTTTACTTTTTGTTCCTCCAAGTGTTTGTTGGGCGCTTTTCGGAGCGGTCGCGTCGGTTCCAGCGGTCTCTCTTGTTTCTGTGCCGCGGTATTGCTGAGTGGAGTTGGTCGTGATATTCAATGCTTGGGAACGAGCGTCGGCAGTGAAGTCCACAGCGCATTCAGCGCATTCATGCAAGCTAGCAACAGGCCCCGTCTCGCCACATGGAGGCCCGTAGGACGCTTGTTCGGAACGTAAAAGGTGAGTGGAATTTACCTACTGGTGGCGTTCGATCGTCGATTCGACACCGCTGTGGTGGAATGTGATAGCGCTTGGCTACCTCACGTAGCGTCGGGGACAAAGAAGAAGATAATAGAGATAATCAACGGGAGCGGCATGTGGCTCCCGGGTGCCGCCTGCGCCGCATTTGCATTCAGTAATCGCACTTAAAGAAGGACCAAGCGCGTTGGGAATGTCAGCTTTTGACGAGCTCGTGCAGTCACAAAAGCGTTCTGTCGAAAGACGGGATTTACAAACAGATCAGGCTTCGCGAATGACCCTCCGGGCGCGTTGAATTTGTGGCGGGTAATAATGTTGCTGTTCGTCCTGGTAGGCCTGCGATGGTGTTTTCTGCACAAATACTGTATTCTGCCTCGTGGTACATTCACACCTGCAGCAAAACTGCTAAGCTATTCTGCTACAGGTTAATCGCGAAGAGTTGTGCTCTTCCATAATGTGCATGTTAAAGTGACAACAAATAAGTGCCTCTTTGTTTTACTTCTCCTTTGGTATTCAACTGGTTTTATTTTCTACATTTTGTTCAGAAAGCCACTGCGAGACAGGCATTATTGATGTATACTATCCAAAATAATGCTTGAGCATGAGACGAGGTAACAGAAATACTTCTATATGTGCCTGCTTTTTTTGTTTTTGCAAGACAAGGTAACAGAAATACTTCTTTATGTGCCTGCGTTTTATGTTTTTGCAATTCACCGGCTGGACCACTCTTCTCATGGTTATTGTTTTGTTGGGTGTAAAAATTTCCACCCCAGGTGTCCGATGCTTGCGGCTGATGGCTTCAACCTACGTGCATCAAACAGCGGGCCTGCACCTTCGCCTAGACAGCAGTAAAACAGTTCTGGGTAACTGCAGCGACTGGGTAACCGATGCCGTTCCACTTCCTGCACTGCACTCCGCGTGGGTCAAAGGGCCAGCGCATGCCTTTTATGGGTTATCGCCAGCCATAGTGAGTGTGGCTTGGAGTCACGTCATGCGAGTGAAATGCTTGTCACCTGAGTGACGTCAGTGGGGGGGAGCGCCGCCGCCGGGGCTATGACCAGTGGTCTGCGATCACAGACCACCAAGCACCATTACACTGTTCCTGGATGAACTATACTCTGTTTCATACTTACCGTGCAACGCTATCGGAGCTACTGGCGCGAGCGCGTGGCTTCATCTATGGTTTTGTTTGCGCGAGAACACGTGCAAATGATGAACGAGATCAAGCCCCATGCTCGCGCCAGTAGCTATGACAATGTTGCACACCAAGTATGAAACAGTATAGCCGCTCTTGAGGAAGAACAGGGTGCTTTGGGAAGAGCTATGGTGTCCGCTTTTTCACTAGCTCCAGCTGTCGCCACAGACATTTTGTCGAAAGGAGCAACATCTATGAATGAGTAGACGACACTGAATGGCCGCAAGGGGCCTCGCTTCTGACCAAGGGGGTCAATATAGTCCCGTTTCAACAGAGGTACCTCTTGGGGTATTGTACAACACAGGAAATAAAGGGCCCGAAAGTTTTCTACCTTTGACGAGGTGTGGGTTATGGCAGGACCAATTTTCTCAAAGGTGCGAGTAGACACAAATGCGGCTTTGTTACGTGGACACCTTCATGTGTGGTGACACGAGGCAGTCATTGCTTAACCTTGCTTAAAGATCAACGACTGGACTGGTCATGGGGCGTGCCTGAGAGCGGGAACAGTAGACGGCTGTTATACACCAACTTTAGATTTCATTCACCCCTTAACTGACAGGGCACTGGAGGTTACATGCTTGGTGAACCAGCCGATTGTCAGTCTTGCATCACTTATCATGCCCCTTTCTCATACAGATGTGCGGATCGGACATGAGGCAATAAAAGCTTGGCCCACCAACCACATGGCTCCTACCGCCCTGTCAACGTAGGGGTGAACGGAGCGTAGGGGCGGCAGAGTTGTTAGGGTCTGCTGAGTGCTTCTGGCGTCGCAGCTCGGCAGTGGTGAGTTACTAGAGCACAAAATGCAATACCGCACTTTACTCTGAATGCTGCGAGCCATCGGAGCCAATCCAGTGCCGAAGGTGTGTCACGTGGCCTGTCCGTTGGGCGCCATGGGACGTTGAGCACAGTGTCATCTGGCAGCGACAAAGTGTCACAGAGCTTTCTGGACAAGCGGCGATAATCAAGAATGAAACGTGCCCTACAGCTAGCTAGCTTCGAGTGTGTTGCACATCGCAGTGTCAAACGAAACGGCAATATCAGTCAACAAGACCGAGTACCGCTTTACGACAAGAGTGAGCCCGCCTCACACCCATTCAAAACAGCATGAAACTGGCAAACAATATTCTAACCCTAAAATTAACTTGGGCTGTTCGTACAGAAGGAGCACGCTTCAGAGAAAGAGTCGTGTGGGCATCCTTTTGTTCCGCAAGGCGTGCCTAGCCTTCAAATTTCTTGCGTTTGCTCTGATCAAGCTTTTGCACACAGTTTTTTCCAGTGTATCATTCAACAAAAAGTTACAGCTGTTTTGTACTGAGCTGGTTACAGGAACTAATGCCACCTGTAAATATCTCTTACAGCCGTGCTGTTTGAAGTCATCACAGATATAAACTACACATTGCAGCAACTCACAATCGCATTCCTGCCCGTCATTTCGAACAGTGGAGCGCTAATTTCAGTTTGAGGTCTGCAATCTTACTAAAATGCAGATGGTGACAGCATCAGGCTGCACTCGGTAAGCTAGTTTGAGACCGGTTCTTTGTGCGGCACTCCGCGAGTGCGGTGCACTCTGGGAGATGACTCGCATAATGCCAGTGCGTTTGAAACGAGGTTGCTATGAAGCCCGCTACTCATGGGATAAGTTACTCATATAGTTTTTGGGCAGCTGATGAGTTACTCCCCTCTCCACTGCGACACCCATTGCTGGTTTTGGGTACGACTTAAAACCGACGAGCAGCTCCGACAACTCTAAAGTGTTTGAAGCGGCAGGAGCAGTTCAGGAACACAATATTTCCACGTGACCTCCCTTGCAGTAGTGGTGATGGTGCGTTCAGTAGCGGCTCCCTCAGCTACGAACGGAGTAACTTGACATGGAGTTCTCGGTGCATTTTAGAACACCTTAAAAAAATCCCAAAGAAAGCTGCTTTTATTTTTTATTTTTTTTGTGG
Source organism: Ixodes scapularis (assembly GCF_016920785.2). Lineage (NCBI taxonomy): Eukaryota > Metazoa > Arthropoda > Arachnida > Ixodida > Ixodidae > Ixodes > Ixodes scapularis. The sequence goes on along the minus strand of NW_024609868.1, from coordinate 164,378,505 downwards.
ATGTCATGTCTGTTGGATTTTTCACTAGTCACTGTTGTTAAACTTCCAGAACTCTATGTGCCAAGAAATTGAAAGAGAGAAGTTGGATGGAGAGTGCAGGGATGTCAAAACGCAGAGCTCCGATTGGAACGATTAGTGGGTAGACCTAAAGCTAACTGCCTTTGTCTGTACTGCACATGCAGAACATCGGTGTCCAGCATTTCGCATTTGAATTCGAATGCGTTTGACGAGTGCATAGGAAATAAAGGCAGCCTTTGTTTCTGCTGCACTCGTTGAACACGTTCGACTGCAGAACGTCGGCGTCCAGTGTTTGGCTCTCGCATTGAAACGTCCTCGACAAGTGCTGTGGAGACAAAGGCACCTAGCTTTAGGTGTAACCACCAATCCTTCTAACCAGAGCTCGGGTGTCCTGACGTCCCCGCGTGCTCTCTTCCACTCTTCTCCCTCATTTTCTTAGCACATTCATCATGGGCAGATTTTAAGGATGGGGGGGGACTAGGGCCCCCAAGGTTAACTTTTTTCAGTGAAAGATCTACATATGCCAGCTTTTGTTAGGAAGAAATGATTGGTGGCTTTCGTACATACTCGAGAACCGAGCTAAACACAATAGACTACACCCATAAATTCCTGCATGCAACACGGCGCACGTTGCACTCTGGGAACTAGTTAGCCAGGGAGGAGAGTGGCATGGTTTCGGTTTCGATCGACACGTCGACAAGAGATACACAGAGCGTGGACCATAAACGGCCGTTATCTCATATTTTCTGGTATCGAGAGCATCATTTGTGGTCTCTAAACCAACCTAAATGGCCAGACCTCGAATCTTTAGCGCAAGCCCGAGACGTAGCTTGTCTTAACGCATGCTTGTTGTATTTTTGTACTTGAGCCTTTTTGTTAGCGTTTCGAGGTATGTGGATGAGCCAGTGCTGGGAGTCTCGACGCTGCGAAGCTCGGGGATCTTGCTTGTGTACGAATCAACAAGCTGTAGCAACCAAAGAGTATGCATACATCGAGCTCGCGCCTTTACATTAGTGTTGTTGATCAGGAAGTGTTTTTTTTCGTGTGTCCATAGACGAAATATAACTTTGCAATTACGGTTTTTCTTAATACGCCTGAGTATGCAAAGTAAAACTCTGACGCGCCATTGAGAAGCTCCATTCGAACACACTTCTCATCTCTTATCTGTACTGCCCCGCAGCACTGCACGAAGTGAAGTCCCCACCCGCTTGCCTTCCACTAATATTCAACATCACGTATGCGCATAAAGTTATCCTGCAATAATATAGGTACATTCGCACATACAAAAAAAAAAGCAGAAGTCGAGCACTTGTGTGAACAATGTCGCACCGTTCGCTGGAAGTGCACTGGACGGGCATGAATTCTGCGGTGCGTGGAACGAACGAAATTATTCAAAGCGCATTTGACGGTTGCTAATGGCCATGATATTTGTTATGTGTTTGCTTTCTTCCTGACTGAGTATGCCGAGATAATTTGAGACACACCGTTCAGGCACATATCTTGGGCGTCAGTAAAAGCTCATTCAAGAAGGCTGAGTGAGGAGTTGGGGACGCTTGTTAGGGCCTCCGTCGTAGCTAGCAGATCTTAGCGTTTGCGAAAACTTAATCTTCTATCAGCATAAAATTTGAGTGTGAGATATGTGATGACATGAGGAAGACATCACTGTAACTTTTGTGCAGTAGTGAGGTTGAATTTATTGTGTTTCCTTAAAAGTTAATGCACCAATGCTGGGCTTAACTTTGATACTCCTGTGAGGATGTGGCTTGCTTTCGCCCAATGAAGTAACAAGAAGCATACGTTTGGCAAACAAAATACGTGTAGGGCTCAAGGTGACCAAATTTCAGTTGTAGTTCAGTGATACTGGACGGGATTACTGAGACTGAGCTCAAAGATGCACTCGTGGGGTGAGGTGACTAAGCCACGTCTTACTACGTTAGTATACGCACGCATAATATCCGGTATTTCTGGAACCAAGAAATGTGCCCCGGTCTTCGTTTTGTATCGCTCAAGAATGAGTATTGTACATTCGTAAAAAAAAAAGTTAGATAATCGAAAAGACGAGCAGCGTATTCGGTCGCAGCGTGATAGCATGAGTAGAAGCTGCTCAGTAGAAACCGAAACTAAGTGGCCAACTAGTTCCCAGAGGGCACTGCGTGGTATTTTGCCACGATGGGGCTCATCGGTTTTGGAAGAAGTCTTGCAACGCTGCCATTTCTCCCACAGCAGCCACTAAGGAAACTACACGGCTACACTTAGTGGTTCCGTCGAATCGCAGAAGAGTCAGTGGCACTAAAGTTCCTGTATAGGCTCCCTACGGGAGCCAGAGTTGCGTGTTCATCCCCGTAGCGCCGTCCTTCCTACACGGCATAAGGAGCCGGCGAATGGCAGCACGGTGCGCTTAAAAGCAGGGGAACGTATGCCAGGGTGTGTGCAATGTGTACTTTCGTGCACAGCATTTGAGTCTGCTCCTCACATGATAGCATCTCAGTGAGTAGCGGTGCGGCGGTACGTGGAAAACAGTCATGCAACTATGGCTCCTGTAAAGAGCCGATACAGGAACTCTACGTGGCGCCATCTCGCAGGGCCATTTTGCAGTAGCTAAATAGAACAACTTGCATTTTGTAATTCGTTGCAAAAGGGTGGCGCTGTTATCGTGTTTAGTTTGGTCTCGGTGGACGCCAGCGGTCCAGGTTCCAAGACCGAGTTTTCCAACTGAGCGTTTTAGCAATGTTGGTGTTTAGTGACATAACAGATATTAGGTTAACAAAACAGATCTGGGCAAACATTTTGCCCATGATATCATCTCCCTTCCCCCCCAGGCTAACCCATAAATTTGCCCCTACTCTGCATTGCCCTGCATGTTCGGGTGAGATGTTGGTTCCTGTTGACCTGTGGACTCCTTTGTTCTCTGCATTCATCATAGGTTACCGTCCTGAATCATGAACCAAGACTGCACTTAAAGGCCCACTCCTTTTCGGTGGATCGGGTCTTGCCACCTTCCCCTTTCGTGGCTTCCTGTCGTAATTAAATAAATTGTTATATTTTTTCTGATGGTGGTGCATAACTTTTGCCACACTTGACAAAAATAGTGTGGTGAATCCATGCCATGGATTACTGTGAAACATGCGAGAAAGTAATTATTGAGAAGATTAAGCTCCGAAAAGTTTGATGGAAAGACGATAGATATACCCCGCTTAATATTAAGGTTCTGCTAAGGTGAATGTGTGTTCCTTACATCAATTTAAAACGAAAAAAAAAAAAAACATTACGTTTGTCTTTGTAGTTTTTGCAGAAGACCCATCGCTATCACCATCACTATCTTAATTTTTCCAAGATGGCCGTTTTGCTTCGTGAACGTTCCGCGACTTCGGCGATTTACGCGACTTACGAACAGCACTGCCTAATTGGTACGTTAATTTTGGTGGCTATTTATCGTGTAATATCGTGGGTATCTTGTGTTTGTACAGAAAGTAGTATTTCAGGTTCAGATTGTTCTTTGTACAGAGTTAGTTTGGTGGGTCGTCTCCTCTGAACTGCTTGCCTTTTTCCTCGTTTCTTTCCCTCCCAAACCCATCACACTTTCTGGTTAATTTTCCTGTTTTCAATACCTGCTATTTTGCTAGCAAATACCATGCAGCTCTACCTGCACTGTTCTTTTTATGTGGCGCAATTGCAAGAACCGCTTTTGTTTTGAAATTAATTATTTAACTTGCGGCGTTCTGTAATATTGTTAGGCAGCCCAGTTATGTTCGCAAAGAACACGTGGCTAAGCGGTGGCGGATAGCACTTGTGTTGATTAAATGTTTTGCTTCCGCATATCCGGAAAGCATCGGGCAGCTGTCAACTATCTAGTGAAGAGCCGAAGCAAGACAGTAATGTTGGTGGTACGAAACTGAATAGTACCCTTTGTTAAATATTTATTTATTTGCTTGTCTGCTCGGCAGTGCGGCCTGTACCTGGACAATACCTTGGAAGATAATGCAAATACGGAGACAAAGCTGTACAGTGGTTATACTCTGCATCTGCACTCTGTATAATGTGATGTCTCGGTAACCACGCACGCTAGGCATCACCGAGGTGCTTTAGCTGTGTGCCTTTATTTTAAGCTAATAGAATATACTGCACCTACAACAAGCAGTTGTAGAAAAGTGCCGTTTATTGATTCCATTCGATTGTCGTCTGAAAGATGCTAAAGGCTACCTACCGCACGATGCCGTTTAGTGATTCCATTCGATTGTCGTCTGAAAGATGCTAAAGGCTACCTACCGCACGATTCAGTGAGGCTTGTTGACCTATGCTTTGAGCACCCGCTCTTCTTTATTAGGCCGTAAACCAGGCAGAACGTAAAATTATTATTGTAAAAACAGCAAGGTTGTGACATGCACGAAAACTTGTCTATAATACTCTGAACATGCTGGCCGCCCAAGCGACCGACTTGCTGACTGACCGGCTCGGCTTTGTCATTGGCAAAAGCGGAACAAGCAAATGCTAGAGCATGCAGCCAAGTTCGGTGAATTGCGTATTTCTAAAAACAAATTTGCTAAAAGGTTGTTTGTCACCATTTTCTCTTAAAGGGACCCTGCAATGACTTTTTTACTAATTTTTATTTTGCACCGAACCTGAGTGCACTGAACGTAGCAACTTAGTGAAACTTTTCTCGAAATTCCCTTTATTTTTAAAGGTATAGGCAAGTTAAAATTACAAAAACAAGCAAAAAATAACCTCCCTCATGACGTCCTTGGTTGCTTGAGAGTTGAGAGTGGCCGTGAACTAGAGGAGGGATAGTGAGCTTATCGAGCGCTCACGGCTGCCGCACTCCGTGTCGACGGCGCAAGAGGGCGCCATCAACTCGTGTTCTGGATAGGCTGTATGCAGCTGGCAGCCAGAGCGGCTGTCATTGCATTTACTCCGCGATTAAATACTAATTCGGCATGACACTTCATTGGCCAGAAACGACAGCAAACACCGGGTAAAGATCAGTTCAGAATGGAAGCTACTTTGCGCTGCCATACCACGAAACGGCCAAACCGCAAGACACAGCTCCTCGCCGAAGGCCTTTAGAACGCTCGGAGCCGGTCGGATCCTCCTGCCCATGCGACCGCAGCGCCGCCGCGTACATCCGGGACCTTTCTGTGTCGGCGCCTTATCCCACTATTCCTTTCCAGTATGCGCCGCCTTTTATACCGCTTGGTGGCGGGTATGTCGAAGGGTCATTTCTTGTTTCCGTACTTTATTAACTGCATTCGTTTCTTTTTTGATCTAAAATACTGAACAAAAACTAATTTTATAAATAATTGAAACGGTTCGCGCTGCTTATATTTTGTATTTCGACTAAAAAGAAGCTTTTAGTCGCTCTGACCAGTAGTAAGCCGAGGACCAAAGACACCACATTTTGCGAGCTTTCGGTAACGCGGGTCGCCCTCGTAGGTGGAGGAGGTTTCCACGTCGTCCGGCTAAATATGACGCACTGATATTTAGTTACTCTCTCCGTGCCCGCTGGCTTGCCCGAACCCCGAGAGACTTGGAAACCGCAAAAAAGGTAGACGCTTAAATATGATTGCAGGGCCCCTTTAAAGGGCAACTCCGGCCAAAACTCAAAATGAAATAAATTACTGGTATCGCTGTAGTGACACAAAATACAACCTCAGCCAAAATATTACGTCCGTGGGACGCCGCATTCTCAGCTAATGTCGATAATAAAAATGCGACGAGCCGCTGCTCCTTAGCGGGCGGCCAGCGGGTTGCCGATCGCTAAAGCGACATTGGGCTGTGACGTCAGTATCATTCTCTTTTTTTTTTTCTCCGGTCCAGGCGTTGCGTGGAGTGCGCTTCTCTGAGCCGCTACCACCGCTACTCCGGCTTGTGATTGGCGTGTTTAGCCGTTGCTTTTATCTGTAGCCCATGTAGCTTCGGTATAGCCTTTTGTTTATTTGCTTGCGAGGACTCCAAGACTCGTTTTAGCAAGCATCGGTGCGCCCAAGACTGCCCAGCTGTTCCTCGAAAGATGCCGAGTGCAACTTGTAGCGCTGTGGGATGCTCAAACAACCCGCTGCGCAGCACGGAGGTGCTTTTTCACAAGTTTCCAACGGACCGGAAATTGGAGAAGTTGTGGGTAAACGCTGTTCGGCAAGAGGACTTTGAACCTCGGCTTTTACGTGCCCGAGGAAAAAAAAAAGAACGAAAAAAACGGACGCGTACAGCCCAGCACATGTGTGTTTGGGCACCGCGGCCCACGCCGAAGAGCCTCAAAGCTTAGTGTCTCGGACTGACCCGCCGCGTGAAAGCGAGCCTCGAGCGGCTAGTTTCGGTTTTGTTGGCTGCGCCCCAAACAAAACTTTGGGGCGTCGATATCTTTTAACCTACACACGATAACGAGAAAAAAATTACGCCTTGCAATTTAGGAACGCTGACTGCACTAAAAACAGTCATAATCCCAAACTCGAAAGTATGGACCGGAGTTGCCCTTTAACCGAGTGTCTTGAAAGGATTCAAGAAAAGGAGGGTTTCAAAACCGGTGCTTGGGAAAACAGATGCCTCCGTTCAGGCGGCACACGCCGATGTTCTCAGATCTATCGGTTGACAAGCTCCAGAGAAGAGCAGCGTTAAAAAAGATGAGACGTTTAAAATTCTCTGTAATGCGAAAGTAGAACGCAGCACTTGACGAGGAGGGGAGGGTTTACCTCTCCTTTCCCTCCAATTTAGCAGACAATGTTTGCTAAATTTCCTGCCCCATTTAGCGGGTTAAGTTTCCCCGCTAAATTTGGCGGGGAAATTGACGTCAGGTGACCCAACACATTTAGCGGGGGAAAATGACGTCAGATGACTAACACCCATGAACAAATTCAGTTTCTCCGCTAGACTTGGCGGGAAAATTGACGTCACGTGACCTCAACAGCAATTCAATTTCTTGCTAAATTTAGCAAGGTAGTTACATAGACGGCGACACCGCTAAATGCGGAAACAGGTGCCCAAGAGCTATAAGAACCACAATAAAATCACTTTCCACTGCTGGTAATGTGCATCGAACATTCCACCGAATCTGTCCATAGGGCGGGCTGATAGTGTGGCAGGCGCCACTGAGCGGACGCACCGCAAAAGGGAGTCTGGCGTTTTCAGAAGCTTGTCAACTGACGTAGATATGAGAATGTTTGTACATGTATTGCTACCATTGCCCAGCGGGACCGGATATTGTTGGAGATCTGTGCTTACTGAAAAATGTTTTTACAATGTTCACACTTTGGTCAATGCAAGCACATCTTTTTTTTCACTAATATTGACTTACAGCATCGTAGCAATCAATCCAGTTGACACCGAAATGTTATAAGCAATAAAGAAATTAAAACCAGGCTCTTCTGTGAGTGCATATTTTTTATCTTGTCTTATTGTTAAAGGCGGCACAGATTTGTTTGTTCCTTTATTCAAGCATGTATTTCTTCTCCGAGAAATCATGATCTTCCATTGTGCCGGAAGAGGTCTCGTAGTACAAGTATAGGACGCTGGTGACATAGGGTATACAGTCATTGCCTCGTTTCCTTACTGTATGCTCGTTTGAAGGTGTCTAAATAGTTATACATAGACATGGGTCTTTTTATTCCAGTTAAAAAGCGGCACTATTCAATGCAATTTTTTTTCGAAGGTTGCTCAGGAAAAACTGCTTTATGTAAATTTGAATACACAGCACCGTTTGTTTTTGACGGAAGCAAGTTCATATAATTTATTTTGATTTACAACATGCTTTTGATAAGATCAACCACAAATTGGTTTCGTAAAAACCTTTATTGCATGGTGTAGCATTGCCACTTTTAAAAGTCGCTCACGAGGTGAGGACGCTGGGAAAAACCTCAGCTCCCTGCCTCCAGCATGAGCTTCCTACCTTCGGCAATGCATAGAGGCCGGACATTTGTAAGACATTCCCAGCCATTCGCATTCCGTTAACGACGATATCTAACATATCGCCCGAATCGTGTCTGTGTGTTCAGTAGACCATCACATGTTTTTGTACCAACTTGGAGTGTGCCTCAAGGACTAAATGTAAGACGAGAATGGCAGGGAAGAGCTTCCTACATTTGGCAATGCTTTGGCATCTTGCAAGCCTCAACAATCCACGCCGAGCGAAAGCATGAGAAAAGGCGACAAGTGCTCGCTGGAGGTTGGGCATTAAGAGATGCCCCGCATTTCTCATATTGTCAGCGACTATTACCACCGAGATGTTCTGGTGATATCCTTTTTCGTTTGCGACATCACGGGCAGTTTGATACTTCAGCCCCATGTTCCAGGTGAGAAAAAGAAAAGCCTTTCATGCAAGGCTTGTCAAAATATTAGGTGCCTGAAAATATCTGCCATCTACTTTCAGTCTTTATTAAGAATCCTATGTTCTGCGGCTGCATTGAAAAGCACTGCAAAAGAGCCCACATACTCGCCGGATCTCACCACACCAGTCTCCCCCTGCACAATAAGTTCTGTCTGCTATGGTCACCTGATGTCAATAGATGCACATTCCAATGCAGCAACTGAAGCTAGCTACAGCCACACTGTCTTCCAAATGCTGTCTGTTACTAATGCAACAGTAGCTTGGGCTACAAGCTAGGCTTCCAAACAGGCTGCAGGTCACCCCTCGCTTTGGCGAGGGGGTGACCATGTGGTCAGCTGCTGCAGTTACCCAAAAGTTTTCATACCTACAGTAAATCAAGCAATAATCAAAAGTTAAAAAATATCTGCTATAAGACAGTGGCATATAACGAAGCCTTAGCAAATAGTTGGAGCATTGAGGAAATACATTTTTCAGCACATTGGTGGTGCAAATTCTCTATTTTGATGAAGTAGAGTGCAGCACAATAGGGCAAGCACTTTGGTACAGTGATTGCATCAGGGTGATGGTGAACCCGTCGCATCCGAGCTAGCAGAGCAGACCCCTGCCAATGCATGTTTCATACCATCCTTTTTATTTAGTTCTGAAATTCTAGATCTTTTCACCCTCCGTTGCATAGGCGCTGCCATCTTGTAATCACATGACACAGCCGCCATAAAGTGGCTTGCAATTGTCGCTCCTCTCTCCTCTCCGCTCCTAGGCAAAGGCATATTGTTTTTTTTTGCTGCATTTTATTGCAATTTTTTGTTCTGCTTTGTGAAGTGTCTCACACTTATTTTTACTACCTAACTGCATGCCATCATTATGTGCACAACTTACGCACCTTATTTTATAACAGGTTACGACTATTTGCTCTATCGGCATACCAGTGATCCGAAGAGAGAGCGAGGAAAAAAAGCAGACGATACGCTATGTTTTTTCTCTTTTTGCTTTGCAGCAATGCGATAGAGTTGTTCAAAGGCTTGCCGACTTTAGGCATACTTTAATTCAATGCCAGCTGGTGTTGTCTGCACAAAAAGAAAGCTTAAAAGAAGAAAAGAATTATATGGCAAGTTATAAAGTTTACTACTATGTATTTTTGAAAGGACAATATATAATTCTCATTTTGATCGAACCAGTGTCATGTAGCTCTAAGTGGTGGATACATACTCTACGATCGCATCAGGCAGCAAACTATACTGTGCCTCAGTCAAACTTGGCAAAAGGCGAAAACTTTTTCTCAGTTAAGTACTGCCAAGCAAAGTACCGGCATCCAGCTATGGTCACCACACCACCACCAGCTGGTAGGGCACACTAGTTTCTAGCTCCACACTGTGATAAAGGAGAGTGAAATTAGATGTGTTCTATCTAAAGCACTGCGCAGGCCTACAGTAAACCTTGGTCAAGGTTGAGCTGCTCGATGTGCTATCTGTTCTACTTTCACACATTCTGGCAGACAGATTGGACAAATGTGATTCAATGTGCCTCCCAGCCTTATAATTGAGTGCAGCCTACGTAAGCAACTCATTTTCAAGAAATGCTGCCACACCATGGCAGTCGAGCAGCCCGCTAAAGCTGCAATCTTGTTCAAACAAGTGTAACAGTGGTCTTTGTATGCTGACTAAGCGCACTTTGTTGTCAGGACGAACAGAACGGGTTGCCAGGAGGCCTGGGACTGGCCTTGAAAAGTAAACCCACAGTGCTCTAATGTGCACCCCCATGGGACCAAACACAAGCGAGGCTCGGCAGCTCTGCTGGCATTCAGTCTGTGGCAATGGACTAACACTTGTCCAGGGCCGGTGCTCAGTCTGTACAGTACATATCCAGAAAGAGGAGATCGTAATTGAACTTGGCAGCTTACAGAATAGGTTTGTTTCTATTCCTTTATTTTACCGTCGGAGCCGGGGCATTACACAGTGCAATTGTAAATGCAACCATAGGAAACAAACATGTTAAACAATGGTGTGAACAAGTTATACAATAGTGGTTAAAATGCAAGACCAAAATATATGAAACTTAAAGGGGCGATGCAACGATTTTTGTACTTTGCGCAAATACCGCTTAGAAGGAATCTCTGACATTAATGACCTATGAAACACGCGTTCGTTTTTCACCCCACGCAAAAGAAGTCCCCGAAAAAAAATAAAGAAAAACGAGCAGCTTTCACCCTCTCAACTCGCTGCCAGAACAAGCGGCCACATGACCTGGAGCCGATTATATGCCGCCAATGTTGATCATAGCCACGCGCTGGGGTTGGCAAAGCACAGGACACGCGCTGAGTTCCAGACATTGTTATGGCTCGGCTATTGTCGTCGCTGCAGCGATTGGACCCGAATGCTTCTCGAGCTAGCAATTGTCACGAGCCCAAGTCGAGTGCCCACGCGATGCTCGGGTCCAATCTATGAACCGCATTCAAATATCGTCACTTGGGTGTTCTGCGATCCCCACGTTACGTCATCAAATTTTGCAAAGGAGAGATTGAATGAAAATGATCGCTCTTGTCCTTGAAATTACACCGCAACAAAGGGGTTTCTTGGCCAGTGGCGTTGCGTGTGAGTATCCTTAAGTCCCACTAGAGCCAGTAGGCTCGTGTAAAGTGAAAAACATTCCAACTGAATATCGTTGCACAGCTCCTTTAAAGGACACATCGTAAAAAATCGCATACTGCCGCCGATACGCCAGATCCCATGTGGTCCGTCAAACAACCAGAGTGCAGCCGGGTTCTTTCACGGGAGCGGGAATTCCGCTCCCTTTTATTTGTTCCTAAAACACAACGCTCAAAAACACTCGCTCTAAACTGCAAAGAACTGCGACATTACACCGATATTCGCACATAAAGGCAAAGCTAAACACAAAGAGGGCCCCCAGGACTCGTCTCCCACGATTACCCGAGATCCGGTCGCACACACTTGCCTGTTCTCGGCAATGCCCAGTCCCCAGATGCCCCTCCCCCCGGTCCCCCGTCAATATATAGATGGGCGAGGAGGTTTCTCCTCGCCCGCCCTGGGGCACCGGTGATGCGCCCTAAAGGCACTCTAAAAATCAAACTTTTATCTGTTTACTCTGCCCACCTTCCGTGATACGACACGCCATCACATTCTACTCCGTTTCACCTTGTGTTGTACCGCAGCTGACGATACGAGCCACCGCAGCCAATCCAACTCTTTGTCGCTGCCAGATGACACCGTGCTCCACGTGCCGTTGCACCCAACGGACAGGCCACGTGACACACCTTCGGCACTGGATTGGCTCCGATGGCTCGCAGCATTCAGAGTAAAGTGCGGTATTGCATTTTGTGCTCAAATAACTCACCACTGCCGAGCTGCTACGCCAGAAGCACTCGGCAGACCCCAGCAATTCTGCCGCCCTTACGCTCCGTTCACCCCTACGTTGACAGGGCGGTAGGAGCCATGTGGTTGGAGGGCCAAGCTTTTATTGCCTCATGTCCGACCTGCACATCTGTATGAGAAAGGGGCATGATAAGTGATGCAAGACTGACAATCGGCTGGTTCACCGAGCATGTAGCCTCCAGTGCCCTGTCAGTTAAAGGAGCTGTGCAACGATATTTAATTGGAATGTTTTTCTCTCTAAACGAGCTTACTGGCACACCTGGGACTCAAGGATACTCACACGCAACGCCATTGGCCAAGAAACTTCTTTGTTGCGGTGTAATTTCAGGGACAAAAGCGATCATTTTCAGTCAATCTCTCCTTTGCCAAATTTGATGACGTAACTCGGGGATCGCAGTACACCCAAGTGACGATATTTGAATGCCGTTCATAGATTGGACCCGAGCATTGCGTGGGCACTCGACTTGGGCTCGTGACAATTGCTAGCTCGAGAAGCATTCGGGTTGTGACCCGTGTCCAATCGCTGCAACCACGACAACAGCCGAGCCATAACAATGTGTGGAACTCAGCGCGTGTCCTGCGCTTTGCCAACCCCAGCGCGTGGCTACGATCAACACTGGCGGCATATAATCGGCTCCAGATCACGTGGCCGCTTGTTCTGGCTGCGAGTTGAGGGGGTGAACGCTGCTCGTTTTTCTTTAATTTTTTTCTGGGACTTCTATTGCGTTGGGTGAAAAACGAACGCGTGTTTCATAGGTCATTAACATTAGGGATCCGTTTTAAGCGATATTTGTGCACAGTACAAAAATTGTTGCATCGCTCCTTTAAGGGGTGAATGAAGTCTAAAGTTGGTATATAACAGCCGTCTACTGTCCCACTCTCAGGCAAGCCACCCTTGACAACTCCAGTCGTTGATCTTTAAGCAAGGTTAAGCAATGACTGCCTCGTGCCATCACACATGAAGGTGTCTACGGAAACAAAGCCGCATTTGTGTCTACTTGCACCTTTGAGAAAATTGGTCCTGCCATAACCCACACCTCGTCGGGGTAGAAAACTTTCGGCCCCTTTATTTCCTGTGTTGTACAATACCCCAAGAGGTACCTCTGTTAAAACGGGACTATCTTGACACCCTCGGTCAGAAGCGAGGCCCCTTGCGGCCATTCAGCGCCGTCTACTCATTCATAGATGTTGCTCCTTTCGACAAAATGTCTGTGGTGACAGCTGGAGGTAAAGAAAAAGCGGACATCATGGCTCTTCCCAAAGCACCCTGTTCTTCCTCAAGAGCGGCTAGTTCATCCAGGAATAGTGCAATGGTGCTTGGTGGTCTGTGATCGCAGACCACCGGTCATAGCCCCGGCGGCGGCGCCCCCCCCCCCCCCTGACGTCACTCGGGTGACAAGCATTTCACTCGCATGACGTGACTCCAAGCCACACTCACTATGGCTGGCGACAACCCATAAAAGGCATGCGCTGGCCCTTTGACCCACGTGGAGTGCAGTGCAGGAAGTGGAACGGCATCGGTGACCCACTCGCTGCAGTTACCCAGAACTGTTTTACTGCTGTCTCGGCGAAGGTGCAGGCCCGCTGTTTGATGCACGTAGGTAGAAGCCATCAGCCGCAAGCATCGGACACCTGGGGTGGAAATTTTTGCACCCAACAAAACAATAACCATGAGAAGAGTGGTCTAGCCGGTGAATTGCAAAAACATAAAACGCAGGCACATAAAGAAGTATTTCTGTTACCTTGTCTTGCAAAAACAAAAAAAGCAGGCACATATAGAAGTATTTCTGTTACCTCGTCTCATGCTCAAGCATTATTTTGGATAGTATACATCAATAATGCCTGTCTCGCAGTGGCTTTCTGAACAAAATGTAGAAAATAAAACCAGTTGAATACGAAAGGAGAAGTAAAACAAAGAGGCACTTATTTGTTGTCACTTTAACATGCACATTATGGAAGAGCACAACTCTTCGCGATTAACCTGTAGCAGAATAGCTTAGCAGTTCTGCTGCAGGTGTGAATGTACCACGAGGCAGAATACAGTATTTGTGCAGAAAACACCATCGCAGGCCTACGAGGACGAACAGCAACATTATTACCCGCCACAAATTCAACGCGCCCGGAGGGTCATTCGCGAAGCCTGATCTGTTTGTAAATCCCGTCTTTCGACAGAACGCTTTTGTGACTGCACGAGCTCGTCAAAAGCTGACATTCCCAACGCGCTTGGTCCTTCTTTAAGTGCGATTACTGAATGCAAATGCGGCGCAGGCGGCACCCGGGAGCCACATGCCGCTCCCGTTGATTATCTCTATTATCTTCTTCTTTGTCCCCGACGCTACGTGAGGTAGCCAAGCGCTATCAAATTCCACCACAGCGGTGTCGAATCGACGATCGAACGCCACCAGTAGGTAAATTCAACTCACCTTTTACGTTCCGAACAAGCGTCCTACGGGCCTCCATGTGGCGAGACGGGGCCTGTTGCTAGCTTGCATGAATGCGCTGAATGCGCTGTGGACTTCACTGCCGACGCTCGTTCCCAAGCATTGAATATCATGACCAACTCCACTCGGCAATACTGGCAATACCGCGGCACAGAACCGCTGGAACCGACGCGACCGCTCCGAAAAGCGCCCGACACACACTTGGAGGAACAAAAAGTAAAATTAAAACAAGCAAAAATAAACAAAACAAAAATTTTCGTCACTTCCGGTTTGTGTTGTTTTGCTTGTTTTTGCTTTCTTCTCTCAGCCAATAGGCGTTGCAACCTTACTGCGGCGAAACGCTCGTGACCGTTGGGTGTGTCGCGGGATGGAAATGGCCTTTAGACATGGAAATGTGCTAATTTAATCAAGTTTATCTATCTGTGAAGTTTCTCTTGTGATGATTATGTTCAAGAAGAGCGCGGAAGACCGACGACGCGACAGAATGAGCAACTCAACGCAGTTGGTAAGCATACTTCTTTGTTTGCATTGTACGCGTTGAACGAGAAGTGAACATTATGGAGTTTTAGAGTAGTCTCGTGGTTGCTGTGCATGTGGAGACCCAAAACAAGCTTCGGACTCGAGCTTTGGGGCCCGTTATTTCTCGATAATGGCGTGGGTACCGCAAAAGGCGGCGCCCACGACATCTCCGTTGATCGCGTCTTCGACGCCGTCGCCCGCTCGGGAACTGCGTGAGTCGCACTCGGCGCCCGCGGTCGGTATGGTCGAAGCGTTTTCAAAACGCCACGGATCGCTGGATTCACAGCTCAGAGCTATCGAGGCGCAAAGCTCGAGGCGCAAAGCTATCGAGGCGCGTGTACTTACGATCGTGACAGACATCTAAGCATGCCTGGGTAGTGGATCGTCTGGGCTTCGTAAGTACAACCAGAGTCCTTCAATGCTCTGGTACAACAGAGCAGCTTGGCAGTGACAAAAACAAAACATGCGGCATTGAGTATAAAACAACTATAAAAATGTTACTCTGGACAAAAAGCTTGTTTAATTTTCAAGATTAAACGTTCCAAATTCCAAATAAATGCTGTCGCGACATCTTGGTGGCGTTTTAAGCGCGAGATGCTTGCGTTTTGGGGGGTCCCCGGCAGAGAAACGCTATTCTAAAACTCTTCGCCGCAATCCTCGCTATTTTACCGTCCGTAACGCGCGGTAAAGTAGCGCCCGATATTCTAAAAGAGCAATGCTATATGCACTACGTAGTGCACTTCGGACGGAAATGGCTATACGCACTACGCGGAGAGCTCATGCCGCTCGGGCGACCCTTTTCGAACTGCGCGTGTATCACTGGGGAGCTCGTTAACACAGCCCCCCGCCTGCGTTCGCGGCGACTGTATGTGAATGCTAATTACAAAACTTGGGTTGCCGGCTGTCCCCGATCGCACCTCCGGAAAGGGAGTCCCATCCCATTTAGTTCTGCGAAGTTTCGTTGACAACATTCGTTCATTGCAAAAAAAAGAAATGTCGTAAATATCACCAATTGCCTCAACAAAACAAAATGTTCGAGATCAAAAGAAAAAAAAAGTATGCCCACCGCGCATCAAACCCGCGTCCACTTGTGTATGAAGCGGACACCTTAACCCCTATGCTATGCCACCGCTTAGAAAACTCGTTGCGACCATTCGTTTTATACGAGATTAGCGGAGTGCGTATAGCAATTCCGTCCGAAGTGCACTACATAGTGCGTATAGCATTACTCATTCTAAAACTCCCTATTTCTCGGCACACGTTTTCTCGTTAGGCTAGAATTTTTTTTTATTTTTTTAACTAGTTGGGTTTGCTTTATTTGTCCTAATGTTTGGTGCTATGTGTAGCGTAATGAAAAGTTGCCACTCATTCTGTGTATGGTCCAAGAAATTGTAGCTTATGTCAACAGAGCATGTATTGAATTCCTAATGCTACTATCACTCCGTTGCTTTAGAAAATGTCTTATTGGTTTAGCAGTGTACTGATGTCATTCAACTATAAATTGATTACATTGATAATACTTCATTACATTTCAGAAGTTAGACTTCCTTGGAATTCGCTTCATGCAGAGCCAATATTCCTTTTCAGTCAAAATGGTTGAAGAGGATATCCATCTTTTGTCTTGAAGTTATGGAAGTGGAC
The DNA here is from genome assembly GCF_016920785.2 of Ixodes scapularis. Lineage (NCBI taxonomy): Eukaryota > Metazoa > Arthropoda > Arachnida > Ixodida > Ixodidae > Ixodes > Ixodes scapularis. Next base: position 164,362,189 of record NW_024609868.1, on the reverse strand, counting down.
TGAATTGTACTGTTAGGACAAACTTCGGTCCCCTGGCTTTCTAGAATTGAACTGGGTTTACATTTGTCGGTTAGATTGATAAAGCAGTTGTTCCCTTTGCCTTTTTTTTTTTCTCTTTCATTTTGCAATTGTGATGTGATAAAGCCAAGGGCCGCAATTATTCCCAAATGAAGCAGCAGCAGTGTGTTCCCAGCTTGCGTCACTTCGATTCATTTCAAGGCATGCCACGAAATGGATGCCTTTATTCATGCACCGTTGGAACTGGGACTGACTTCAAAATGCAGTTTGACACAGTGTTTAAGTGGCATGGGACGTGTGTTGAATGACCTATGCGGTTGTCACAGGTTCGTGGTTGGTCAACCTGAAACGCTCCAAGTCCCACTTCCTTCTTTTTGTCTTCCTCTTCCCATTGGTCTGAAGTTCGGCCGGCATTATACTCTGTTTCATACTTAGCGTGCAACGCTGTCAAAGCTACTGGCGCAGGTGCGTGGCTTTATCTACGGTTTTGCTTGCGCGAGAAGGCGTGCAAATGATCAACGAGATCAAGCCCCACGCTCGCGCCAGTAGCTTTGACAGCGTTGCACCCTAAGTATGAAAGGGAGTATAGTCTCATCCGAGCTCATGCCTTTGGCGCTCAGGTAAACATGTGCGAGAATTGCAATTGACCCTCCCCCAAACCACCCTTAAACAGAATAAAATGACAAAAAAGACAAAATTTGTGACAGCGGTGTTCAAGAGAAACTGCAGACGTTTATTACCCTGCCTGAAACTTTGCAAACATTTCAGTGTGGTTGCAGCTGTGAGGGTGAGGTGGATCCAATATGAAAACTGGACCCTGAAGCGACGCCTTCAGGATGCCGAAAATAATTATGGTAAGTTAGAAATTATCCCACTAGTATACTTTCTAAATATTTGGGCCGAGTGTCGATTAAAAAATTTTAACCCAGTTAATTTGTCACAAATTTTCAGGCATAATATCTTGAAAAGAATGAAACTGCAGATGTTCCAAACTAGCTCAGGTAAAGCAGCCTTGCAGTGCACCGAGGTTTACACTGAACATACTTTTGTGTATTGTCCACGAGGTGTAGCTCGTGCATTGAAGTTTTATGAGTTAGTTTCTTCAATGTTTGAACTTTCAGCGTGCCAGCTGGGTAGTGTGTAATTTTTTTTTGTTTTTTTTATAGCGCAAGTAATATCTTAATCCTGGCGGCAGGAAGATTCGGCTAGCAGTTGACATGATTAGACAACGGTGTGCATGCTTGCTTTCTCGGAAGCGGCCAATGAAGCGAAATAACAGCATATGCGGATTGTCCATGCATTTAATTTTTTGTTTGTTGCTTGTTTCAGACTACATGTGCTCCCAGTACAAGGGGGTGGCCCTCCAGGCTCTGACTACCAGCATGTCGTCTCTGCTCTGCTGTCGAGGGAAATTTAAAGGGTAAATATTGCAGCTGCAGTTTTTTCTATTCTTTCCCTGCTACACTTCCTGCAAATTTCTGTGCATACTTGGTCTTTTTGTTTTCATGGTACTGTAAACTTTTGTTATAGTCCGTTGCAACTATAGAATAGCACAAGCCCCTCCCACAATTCCCTTTGCTCGCCATGATTGGCGGTGTCCTCTTGGCTTTCCTCCTCTCTAGTGTGTGCTTATTAAAAAGAGTGAAGGGCTTTGTGGGAGGGGCTTTGCTATTCTAGAGTGGCAACAGAGTATAGCATGACCTCAGTTGATTTAATCATTTCGAAGAGTCCTAGCGGGCACCCATGCATTTTTATGGGAAGGACTCTGTGTCATATTTTGAACCGAGAAAATGACCCCACAAATGGGAAAGCACGGGCCTTCTGCTACAAAATTAACCGAACCAAACTTTGTTTTCAAGATCAGACCGGTAAAAGTCGACTCCTGTCTTAAACGGCGAGTAACAGAAATCCTGTGCTAGTCTCGCCACGTTGGGAAGCTAATGCTATGACCCCCATCTTGATTTCTTTAATGCCTGTTATGGCTGTTTTCACATCTGGTATTTTCACTGTTCTTTGGCCAAAAGTGAGTGGCAGGTCACCATAGGTTTCCAGAAGAAAGCGGTCGCATATGCAGAAATTTCTAGCAAATTCGTAGCGCAGTGGCGCTTGGGCGCAACCGAGGAAAAACTATGGTATTGTTGGTGCAAAACATTAAGCCTCACGACTAGCGGCAACCTAATCGTGGATATACTGCACCGTACGGCGTTTATTTGAGCTCTACTCCACACAAAATATTAGAGGGGCACTTAGGTATCCCTTTGTGAATTGAAAGCGAAAGCATTGCCATTACTAACGACAGTTTCCTTTATTATTATTCCTTTGTTCCTTTATTATTCCTTTGTTATTCTTTTTTTAAATACACAATCGTTGCTTGGACCCATAGCCGTGGAGGCTAGTCGCGGGTCCAACATTAGAAATAACCTTTACAATGCGGCAGGCAAACAAAACAAATGTACGCACACATCAAAGTATTCACAAAACAACATACATACTAATTGAAAAAGATATATAGGGCATGATATTGAACTTATTCATTGGCTCGCAATTTAATTAAATACTTCTTTAAGGATGGCAATATATTGGGTTTACATTTGATGTCGGTGGGGATATCATTCCATACCAGGGCACCGTTGAATTCAATAAGCCTTTCTCCATAAACATTTCGACAAGATGGCAAATTAAACAGATTATTTGTTGCAGCTCTCGTATTCCGTAATGGTAATTTAAATATCTGTAATGGGAGTGGGTCGTTAGTTTTTATTATTTTAAAGACTGTTTCAGCTATTTTTAAGTTGTATAGGAGGTCTAGTGGCAGCACACCAACTGATCGAAATAGAGGACCACTTGGTTCGGTATATCTAGAATAAGTAATGAGTCTCATAGCCCTTTTCTGCAATCGACTGAGTGGCTCTAAATACGTGGTGTATGTTCCGCCCCAAGACTCTATACAGTAATTCAAGTGACTATGTACAAATGCAAAGTATAGAATGCGCAGTATAGACGAATTAAAAAACTCCCGAGCCTTTAGTAGTGTGTAGCATCCGCGTGCAAGTTTTGTGCTTATGTCTTTAATTTGATTCTTCCAATGCATATCGGTTTCAAACAAGACACCCAAATATTTGTAGCAGGAAACATGCAGCAACTGCACGTTATCTAAGTATATAGCTAGTTCTTCAGAATTTGTTTGCCTTCTCCTAGAGTGAAACACAGTGTACTTAGTTTTTTTTTTTTTATGTTAAGTGTGAGTTGGTTACTAGTGAACCACGTTAAGACCCTTGTTAATTCTTCATTTATTTTACCTTGTAGTTCACTTATTGTGTCCCTGACAAAAACTAATGCCGTATCGTCTGCATACATGAGTGCTTCAGACTGACATAAAACAGAAGGAAAATCATTGACATAGAGAGAAAAAAGAATGGGCCCCAAAACAGGGCCTTGTGGTACCCCTGTAAGCACTGTTTGTGGTGTAGAGATAAAATTATTAATCGTTACACATTGTGTTCGTTTAGAAAGATAACTTTGAAATAACTCTAATATCTTTCCCCTAAAACCGTACTCATGAAGCTTATTCAATAGTATTCCTTCTTTTTCCTTCCTTCCTTCTTTTTCCTCTCTATTTTTAGGAATGACAATGCTTTCGCATTCAATCCACGTAGGGATACCTAAGTGCCCCTCTAATATTTGTTTTACATTACATCATGCGGCGTCACACATCATGGTACGTCATGTCGTCACGTGGAGTGTGATGTCATCGAACCGAGGACATATTTTTATGACCATCTTTCGGGCACATCAACGCCGATGCCGTCAAACATGATGAAAAAACAGCCTCGGAAATAACAGGGACGAAGAGCGGGTAAAGACATGCCGTCTTTTGCTGTAATGGGACAAGCTTCTTTTTGAGGGGAGAGTAATGTCGCATTCCGAAGCGGCTGAGATAGCAGAGCAGCTGGCATGCCCGGCTCTCACACAGCAGCACTGGGTTCAAATCTCAGCCGTGGAAGCACATTTTATTCTTTCTTTTATTCCTCTGTTAACGTTTGGTATAACTCGGATTTTTCGCTCCGTGGACATATAATGCTTTCGCATTAAAAAGGCACATCCAGTCAGGAATGTGCCTTTTAGTGTGGTAGAGTCGCACAGCTGCTCACCACTTTGAAAATCACTACTGAAGTATGAGAGGGCGCTAGTGATCACCAAATCAGGTTCACGTCATTCATAGGTGAAGGATCCTTTTAGGTGCACTGAAGATTTGTGTGGCATTTTCTTTGTTGATTCATTGGCGCATCTCGCCGTTGATCGCAGTCCTGCACCTCGTTAGCTCTAACGGGCAGGATGGACAGCTCGGCAGACTCGTCGGCTGAATCCTCCGTCTGTAGTTTAGCTTTGTCCTTAGGCTGCTTCAAGTAGGGATGCATGTGAACAGTGCGCAAAACACATGCCTCTTGCCCACGCTTCTATATTCATTGCTGGTCGCGGCGAAATAGCCAAGTGATGTGCGGCCATGTTTGCCCTAAAAAGTTTGAGACACTTTGGATAATGTCGTAATATTTCGTTGTAAGTCACACAAAAGTTGCGACAATCTTGTTTTGTTAATAAGGATTTCTTCTCGGGTTTTGCCATGCGCAAGTTTTTATCGTAAGTTTGCTTTTTGGATTCGGCCTCTGATGTCTCGATCCTTTCAATAATTCAAACTTAGTGTGGCAGATCCAGACCTCCGTTTTGGTGTGGGCGGAGAATTTTTAAGGATACTATTCTCCCATTCTTTCTTGTGCAAGGGGGGTCCACTCATATCAAATTGCCCTCCGAGAAGGGGGGAGCGAGGGGGGTCAACTTTGTATGGGGGGGGGGGGGGGGGGAGGGGGCCCCTTTGGATCCGCCACTGTTGTGAAAGCTGCAGTTGACACTCACCCATTCGGAGCATGGCTTTATGATCCGCATAGAACCCTATTACCCTTTCCTTCGTGTCCGTTGTGATTAAAAATACTTCTTCAAGATAGTAAACAAACACAAAAAAGTAAAGAAAAATACACAAGGACAACAATTGTGGGCATAAAACACTGGCGCCAGTGTTTACCACCACTTATTGTCCATGTGTTTTTTGCGGCGCTTGTCTACGATCATGGATCAATTGGCTCGAATTGCCATATTAATTCTGCTAGATGCTTATAAGTCTTAGCTTCTCTATGTTCGAATTTGGTAAACTTCATAAGCGGCAACATCTGCTGGCTTATCTTTGGTAGACCTTTTCAAAAGCCAAAATAAAAAAGAGTGCAATGCGGCGGCAAAACAGTGAGCGATTGATTCTCGCAGACTCGGGGGCAAAATATACTTTTGCATTATGGTGCCCCTGACAGTGTTATTAGTGCCACTCATTAAACTATCAAGATAGTGTGTAAATTAAGTGCCTGGGTGAGCAAAAATGTAGGAATTTTGAATGTGACTTTCTGCATTTAAGGCTGGTTCACACATACAGTGCAGCGCTAACTCAGTCCTGTTAAGGCAACGAGTCACTGCTACTTCCATGGCCTGTATCGTGTGTTCTGAGGGTCCTCCTTTCATAAAGGACTGATGTCCCGGTTTGTAATACTGATTCAGCGCTGTGGTAGTGCTGCGCTGTGATCAGGATACCTTGCGCGGACATTGAAGTTTAGATAAGCAGATCAACGTGTAACTGTGCATCTTTTTTCTTTATAGGTTACCAGTACAAGGTCTCCCATGGACATGAAGGCAGTACAAGGTCTCCCATGGACACGAAGGCAGTACAAAGTCTCCCATGGACACGAAGGCAGTACAAGGTCTCCCATGGACACGAAGGCAGTACAAGGTCCCCGATGAACACGAAGGCAGTGTACTGTATACTCGAATTTTTGCATTTTTAATAAACCAGTTATTACTCCTTCCCACGGTTTTATGCAGGCATTTTCCGAACCTTGCATGCGTATATAGGCATACATATAAGTAAACCACTTGCACTCACATTCCCCTTCCCTCAAAACAACGGTTAGATCCGGACCACATGTTATGCAACCTATTGCCGTCTTCCCCCTTAGAGCCGTCTATCTAGAAACCCATGCTAGGAGTATAATTTCTAATACATTTTATTTGAAAGTCTAGATACACTACTTTGAGTCTCTGTTGAAAATCAAATGTTATTTTCTACAGCGTTGCAATTCAGGTTTTGATGGGCCATCTCATTTGGTATATTCCGACTCGTCGGAATATACCTAATGAGATGGCACGTCAAAACCTCAAGTACAACGTGGTAGAAAAAAACATTTGATTTTCAACAGAGACTCAAAGCAGTGTATCTAGACTTTCAAATGAGATCTATTAGAAATTCTTATGAGGTGGCACGGCAAAACCGTAATTGAAACGTGGTGGCCAATAGTTTTCGTAAACTCCTTAGGGACTCGTTACAAAAAATCAATCGTTTTTCAACACAGACTCGAAACGGTGTCAATAGACTTTCAAATTATATTCATATGAAATACATTGGAAACTTTATGTGGTAGCTTTGTCGAAACATCAATTGGAACGCGGTGGCCAATAGTTTTCGTAAACTCCTTACGGACTCGTTACAAAACTCGTTTGCATTTCTATTGAGACTCGAAAAGATGTAATGAGTAGACTCCATAAACTGTCAAATGAAATTCATTAAAATTTTTTGTAAGGGTCAGGGCTATTCACGGACTCTCTGATTCTTGTTTTTTGTGGATCTGTGGAAGCTCCTGTAAAAAAAAATGATTTTGCACTCACCGGAGTAGATGGCGTGCTGTCATCTTAGCTGTGCACGCGCGCACAGTTATGTTGCAAAGCGCAGCACAGTTGTTTTAGCTACATTGAGCCTGCCGATAGTTGCTGAGGCGCAAAAGCCTCTTCACCAACTGACGCTTAGCTGCTCCCGCATTGAATAAGTGGCAAAGAAGTTTGTCACATCGCGACTTCTGCTCGAAAGAAAAGCAGAAATGTTCTTAACTTCTGAAATTGCCGGACATGGTCCGGAAAATTCAGGTGATCGATTAATCTTTTCAATACGATTTTTATTAACAATTAGGGATGCCGCGAACCGCCCCAGGTTCGATTTCGAAAGGTTTCGATATTTGCGAAGCGAACTGAAGTTCGATTTTGAAAAATTTCGATATTTTCGTATTGACCGAGGTTCGAATTCGAAAAATTCGCAACTTTCGATCACTGTGAAGTTTCGAATTCGAAAAGTTCGAAACTTTCACGGTTTCTAAAATTTCGGATTCGAATATTTCGAATATTTTTTTACTTCAGGTTTGATAAATTCGAAGATTTCAAAATACTTTGGAAATAAAATTCGAAAACTTCGAACGCTTCGAACTTTTATAGACATGAAGTTCGAACAATTCGAAGATTTCGAATTTCTTTCTGCATAAAGGTCGAAAAGTTCGAAGGTTTCGATTTTCTTTTAACGCTAAATTTGAAAAAAAACAAAAAAACTTCGAAGATTTTGAATTCTTTTTTAGTCCAAGTTTTCAAAGTTCGAAGTCCGGTTTTCAAATTCCTCCACAGTTTGTTTCAAATAACGTTTTCACGACTCACTGGTTTCCACAAAATCAAGTTTAGAAAAGTTAGGGTGTGATATCTAGATTCTGCGAAGTTGGTCAGGCAATTAAATGAGACGACGAGTGTCCCGGATGTGCTGGAATATTTGCCAGTGCAGAGTGACGTGTGACCATAGATCAGTAATTGGGACCGCCAGCCCGGGGGGGGTCTTTAACCTGCATCACGCAGTAGTGATCACACGAACACACTGTTTTACGAGACTCATCCAGTTCGAAACGGCCAGGGGACAGCAGGAGGTTGAGGCTCAGAAAAACCTTGAAGCGACCTGGCAAACCACCTCGCCACCCCACCTCGCCACGCTGCTAATAATTCGATCGAACGCCGCCCGAGTGACGCTGGCATATAGTAAGTTAAGTTTGTAATTGTCCTGGGGGTTTATTTTCTGGGACGGAGGAATCGCCTCGCAAAAGCCGACACAACTCGAGGTTGAGGAGCGTCCTACCATACAAGTGGCGTCGGAAGAGGAAAAACGGGGGGAAAGAGGGTAGCGGGGGGGAGGGGGGGGGGGGGGGGGGGGGCTTCAGTTTTCTTCCCCCCCCTTCGTACGTCACGTTCGCCTACAATACGGCGGTTCAAGAGACCACTGGATTCACCCCTTTCCAGCTGGTACATGGTCGGAAGGTAACGACCATGCTGGACGCCATGCTGCCCCATGAGCCATCTGACAACGAGAGCGACGACGCCCAGGCGGTTGCTCAACGCGCCGAAGAAGTTCGCCAGCTCGCCCGACTCCTGATTCAAGACCAGCAACGCGTCGACGCCGGCCGCTACAACCTTCGTCGCAGGGACGTCCACTTCCAGCCCGGAGATAGGGTGTGGGTATGGACGCCCATCCGTCGCCGCGGCCTCAGTGAGAAATTGCTGAAGCGCTACTTTGGGCCCTACAAGATCATCCGACGCCTCGGCGATCTGAACTACGAAGTTCTACCCGACGGAACGCGCCCATCTGCAAGACGTCAGCCGCGACCCGAGGTGGTGCATGTCGTCCGGCTGAAGCCGTATTACGAACGATAGGACTCTCCACTCTCGTCGACGAGTGAACTGTGGACTGTGAACTCCGGCTAGCAATTCTGCTGTCCTTTTGTTTTTTTGTTTTCCGTTTTTTGTGCTGCATCGGGACGATGCACTTTTAAAGGGGGGGATAATGCCGCGCGCAGGGCTGAGAAAGCAACGCTCGGTCACGGACCCCCAGAAAGTTCTCGTCTATTCATGTACCGCACGTAACTTCTATCATTTATTCCTGCTTTTGTTTTCTAGAAAGTGCGTGTTCATTCTCGCCCCGATCACGCGACGCTCGAGCCGCTTTCGCCGAATCTTCGAGATAGTGACACACTCTAGATAAGAGGCCGCCCGCTACCTTGTCGAGTCAGTCTCGCCCCAGCGCTCGATTCTGCTGACACGCCGACTTCGACGCCCGCGACGCTCTGCTTTCTTCTGTTGCCTTCTTTATTTTTGGCACAAGTTCGCCACATTAAACGTTTATTTCTTCCTGTTTATTTGTTATTTTTGGTCACCACCCGTGACAATATTTTGGACTGTTAAAGGAAACAATACGGGAAAGAGGGCGTGGTCGAGCTTATTTTAATCTGAAATTATTTATGCATATATATCGCTACTGTCGCTCTTCACTGCATAAAAGATTGCGTAGATGGTCATTGTTAGAAACTCGTTGTCAGAAGGCACTACTCGTCACATGCTTAGTGGTTCGGAAGTTCAAAGCTATGTCTTTTCGACCTAAATACTTGTGCCAATAGTAAAAAAAAAAATAAAAAAAAAATAAATGCAAGGATAAAAAGCTGGAAAAAAAAACTATCAAGAATTTGCCGGAAGTGTTGTATTCTTGTATATTCAGAGGTTCAGAACTTCGAAACAAGTTTCTTTTACCAAAATGTGTGTACAGGCTAAAAGAAACACGTCCCAGGAACGTGGAGCGAAAAAAAAAAAAAAAAAAGTTTTCTTTTAATGACGTGCTGAACTTGAACACTATTAGAAATCTTCTCAAATAAGTTAATTTATTTCTTAAGGTGAAAAAACAATAAATACATTATTTTGTATTCTGCAGATGGCAATGATATGTACTGTATGGGGTGTTAATTTAAATGCGATACCTCAAACAACTTAGACAAAAATAGATATCAAGTTTAGGGCATAATTGCATGTAGATACATGTTTGGACATTTCTTCGAAACTCACGTTGAATAACAATAATCACATCTTAAGACGGCACTTACCTAGGCTATACATAGATCATTCTTAAAAAAAGTATAACATCTCTACCATAAATAGCTTCGGCTACTGCGCGCTTCAAATCTGGCACAAACGATAATCGTCAAAAACCCGTCGTCCTTCCTCGCTTCTTCGGGAATTTATTTCTTTAAAACTAAGCATGCCAGAACATTGAAACAAACGGCATTGTCTTTCGTAAGGAATGCAGCACCGCGTGTAAAAGTTAGAGAAAAAAATATTACGAATGTACCTCACTACTTGAATTCAAATGAAGCCGTCCGCCGGTCATTCGAAGTTCGACGAACGTCGAACTTTTACTTTAAAAGGTCGAAGTTCGTCGAACTTCTGACTTTTCAGGATTCGAAAGATCGAAGCTTTCCTAATTCTCTTGATAAATAAGTTCGAAAGTTCGAAATTCATCGATTTTTTGGTCAGTCAAGTTCGGAAGCTCGACAAGCATCGAACTTTGAGGCGCAATTAGTTCGAGAGTTCGTAAAATATCGAATTTTTTAGCGTAATAAGTTCGACGGTTCGAAAAACGTCGAACTTCTTAGCTTAACAAGTTCGAAAATTCGACTTCTGTCGAATTTTACGATGTAAACAATTCGAAAAATCGAAATCTTTCGAACCTTTCGACCTGCTTGATTCGATCATCGAAACTTCGATTCGAAAAAAGTTCGCGGCATCCCTATTAAGAATTGTTTACAAATCCATAATCGCTCGCTGAGAAGGCCATCACGCAATATACGCAATTCATGGGTCCGAAGACTTGCATACATATGCTAGTAATTCATGGCAGTTGTACACCTTATTTTTTTGGACGCAGAAGTGCCATCGGCTTACCAGCTATTGAGCCCAAACGAATCCGAAAGCTAGCTACCGCGTCTTTCTGCCAGTTATTTTGGGGAAATGTCTGTTTACTTGTTTACAAAATGCAAAACAAAAAAGAATAAACTTGGCATTAATAGGAGACCAGCACTCACGAAACGCATTAGAACCAACAGGAAACACCAACTCGCTTTTACTGAAGTGTTTATTACACACGCGATAGGTTCTCGAATTTCGCTTTCAAATACTCAAATTTACGAGACATTCTTTTCTCAGATTAATTTTTTCCGAATCACAATAAAAAAAATGCACCCTCTTCCCCGTGGTAGTTGCTGTAGTGGGGTAAAGGGCTGGCTATTCTATTGTCATAATCCAACTTTTTGTACAGGGGTAGAGAACAGGACTCAACCATCCCAGCATAACGACGCCTCAGTGCCAAAAGTGTTTTCAAGCCTGGGTAATATGTCCTACTACAAATATTGTAACAAACGAGAGATGATGAGGCGACAAATGAACAGAAACTAAAAGTTTAATTTCGCAAAGTTGTGCCGAAAAACAAAATACAAAGAGGTGGCGCCGCAGACGTCGAAGGTCGGCGAAGAAGTGCGATCGAGCGCAAGGGCGAGACTGACTTGTACGGCGTGGCGCAGCTTCTTTTGAGCCTTTCCTGCGAGCCTGGAATATTCTGCCTCGATCCTTCTCGAGCTATGCGTTCTGAGCACGAATAGGCTATACTTCTACGTTGGGATCTACGTGCCCGCCGCACCAATCAGCCGCCTTCCTCTCATCACCTGACCCGGCTCTCTGCACGTGGGTATAGGCGGGAACGTGATGACGCGGCGATCGAGAGGAATATATGACTAGTCTAACGAGGACGTAGCTTCCACCGCAGTTTCAGCTTAGGGGTGAGCGGAGTATAGACGGCTCTCCAACCTTCTCGAATCTTCTACTTCCATAAAGAAAGATAAAACGACACGCAATTGGCAACGTGCGCCACCGAAAGCGTCGCTGTGGTCGGCCTTCCACGATTGGCCCAAAAGCTGACTATGACGTCGGAAAGGAAGAACTTTAATTTCGACGGTGTTGGCAGTGTTGCTTTGAGAGCGAATGATTTCAGGCTTCCACCATGCTATTTACAAACACCATCGAACTTGTTGTTCGCAAGGTAATGACGTCACAAGGGAGAACCATAGGAGGGCGCCACCAAAACATCTCGCCGCTAATACCGGGAATCGAACCCGAGCAACCTGCGTGTGTCAGACGCGCTGCCGACTAGGATACGTAGGTGCGCGGCATTACTCCCCCCCCCCCCCCCCCCTTTAAACAACGCGTCGCCCCGATGCAACGCGAAACAAAACAAGGCGAATAAAAAAAAACTTTAAACTAAAGGTTATCTGGAACTCAAAAAGTCTGAGGTCCTATCCAATGTAGAATGGCTTCAGTCGAACTACGTGAACAATTTTAGATCGCGGTCGGCTTCGTTATGATGCTAGCGTTCCGTAGTTCAGCTCCCACAGGCGACGAAGAACCTTGTATGCTCAAAAGTACCGTTTCAACAGTTTCTCGCTGAGGCCGAGGCGACGGATGGGTGTCCGCACTCCCACTCTGTCTCCGGGATCGAAGTCGACGTCCCGGCGACGAAGGTTGCAGCGGCCAGCATCCGCGCGTTGCTGGTCCTGAATCCAGAGTCGGGCGAGCTGGAGGACTTCTTCGACCAGTTGAGCAACCGCCTGGGCGTCGTCGCCCACATCGCCAGCTAGCTCGTCGGTCAGCATCGCGTCGAGCATGGTCGTTACCTTCCGACCATGTACCAGCTGAAAAGGTGTAACTCCAGTGGTCTCTTGAACCGCCATGCTGTAAGCTAATGCGACGTATAGTAACACCTCGCACACCGTTTTGCGTTCCACGTCGACGTATATAGAGATCATGTCAGCGACCCTCTTGTTGAGTGGCTCCATCAGCACGTTGGTCTGGCGGTGATACGCAGTGGTACGACGGTGGCTGGTGTGACTGAGCCGAATGATTTTTTGTATCAACTGTGACATGAACGATGATTTCCGGTAAGTGATCAGGACCATAGGGCACCGTGCCGAAGGACGATGCACTCGACGAAGAATTTGGCCACCTCCACGGCAGTTCCCGCCGGAAGGGCTTTCATCTCGGTTATCGTGTGAGGTAATCGGTTGCCACGATTATCCGCAGGTTGCCTTGCGTCGACGGAGGGAATGGTCCAAGTATATTCATTCCGATCTGCTGGAACGCTTTGGTCGGAAGCGCGATTTGCTCCAGGAATCTCGTCGGTTTGGTCGGCGGTTTCTTGCGCCGTTGGCACTCGTGACACGATCGAACGTAGAAATGGACAGTCTTCAGGAGCTCGGGCTTGTAGTACTTCTCGTGAATCCTGGCGAGTGTCCTGCTGTATCCAAGGCGTCCAGCTGTAGCATCGTGACGGCAGGCTAGGAAAACGTCTTCACGAAGGCCACTGGGAATCACCAATAGCCGCGCAGAGTTCATGGTGCCTAAGTTCTCTTTGTCGAATACATGCCCTGTACAGGTGCAAAGGTTGGCAGGATTCTGGAGAAGATACTGTGGCTGTGCCTCCTCGGCCCTCCAAGTGCTTGATCAACCCGCCATGTTGAGGGTCGCCCCGCTCGAGTGCTGCCATGTCGCTTATTATAACGGCAGCGATGAAAACCTCGTCGTCGTCGTCGGCAGTGCTAGAGGGAGTTGACTCGGCGGGGGTTGGCGAGAGAAAGTGGGCGTCACTGTACTTGCGGCCGGATTTATACGCGACAGTCATGTCGAATTCTTGAGGTCGAAAACTTCAGTGAGCGAGTCGTCTGACCGGTCTTTAATGTTGGCGAGCCAACAGTGCGAATGGTGGTCTGTGACCACTCGGAACGTGCTCCTGTACAGGTACGGGCGGAACTTGGTTATCGCCTAGACGACGGGAAGGCATTCCTTCTTGGTCGCCGAGTAATTGTTCTCGGCCTTTGAACGTGTCCGACTGGCGATTACTCGTTCTGTGCCCTCCTGCCGTTGGACCAGCACCGCTCCATGTCCCGTAAAACTTACGTCCGTGTGAATTTTGGTCGGCGCAAATTGGTCAAAACGTCTGAGGTTGTGAGGCGTCTGGCGTCTTTGCTTCACCTCGTCGAAGGACCGTTGCTCCTCTTTTCTTCACTCGAACTTTACGGCGTCTTTGGTGCGATGTGTCAGCGGCCCGGACAGCTTTTGCAAAATCTGGCACAAACCATGTATGCCCAAAGCTTGAGAAATCTTCGCACGACCTTCTTTTCGGGCGGTGGCGAAAATTCTGCCACGGCGCACGTCCTCTCGGGGTCAGAGCGAACACCTTCGTTGCTCATAACGTGACCCAGGAACTTGAATCCACCGTAGGCCAAATACACTTTGATGGCTTGAGCGTCAGACCCGCGGTTGTGATGGCGTGAAGCACGGCCCAAAAGGCGTCTAAGGTGTTCGTCGAAACCCCGTGAAAATACGACGACGTCATCAAGGTAGACGAGGCAGCTCTGCAATTTCAGACCTGCTAGCACGGTGTCCATGAGGGGCTGGAAGGTGGCGGGTGCTGTACAAAGCCTGAAAGGCATCACATTGAACTCGTGCAATCCGTCAGGCGCGACGAAGGCAGTTTTCTCATGGTCGCGTTCGTCGGCTTCAATCTGCCAGTAGCCACTCTTCAGGTCCATCGACGAAAAATATCGGGAATGGCGCAGTCGGTTCCATGTGTCGTCGATGCGGGAAAGTAGATGCAAGTCTTTCTTTTTTTTGTCGCGGCGTTCAGTTGGCGGTAGTCCACGCAGAACCTTAAAGTTCCCTCCCTCTTCTTTAGAAGCACAACTTGAGAGGACCAAGGACTGCTTAAGACTTGGATAATGTCGTCGTCAAGCACTTCTCGAACTTGCTGTTGAATAACCTGTACCTATTTCAAAGAGACTCGGTACCGTGACTGGTGAACATTGAGGGCGTCGAAGTAGGTGACAACGCGGTGCTTCGCTACCGTCGTTTATCAAACACCTGAGGACGTGGCGAAACGCTCGCTGAATTTCCCGAGAAGCTCAAGCAGCTGTTGGCGTTCGGTAGCAGGAAGCTTATAGGGTCAATGTCAACTTGCAAGGGCGGCGTTCTTTGGTGCTGGGATGAAGACAAGTCTTTCGGGAGTGCATGCAGTTAGCGCTGCTGTGTCCTGGAGTTCCACGATGTGACGTGCGGCGGTCCTTGCGTAAGGCGTTGCGGCTCTTGTGGAACGTTTGTAACGAGGACCGTTGCACGCCCATCATGAAGCTTCGTTACACCTCTTGCGACGTCGATTCCTCTTCTGTAGAGGAACTGGACGCTGCCCTCAAGGAGAACTTCGACTCAGGAAGCTTCATATCGGTCCCGACGGGTGCAAAAACAGACAATCGTGGCGGCAGGTTCACATGGTCGTCGAGAACTTAGACTGCAGGTGACTTCGCTCTGGGTTCCGCGGCGGTAGGGTAGGTTTTTGTAGCGCCAACCTGTTCGCTCCCACGTCGATTACGGCTCCGTAATCGCACAAGAAGTCCATTCCGAAAATAACGTCCCTCGCACAGTCCTGAAGAACGACGAATTTCACCGGGCAGGTTTCACTGTGGATTTCGACTCGAGCAATAGACCTCCCGACAGGTGTTATGCGGTACCCTCCGGCTGTTCGAATTTGTGGCCCACCTCACGAAGCCGTCACTTTCCGAAGACGTCGAGATAGCCCCCCACTCAAGTCAGAGCAGTTCGTCCCCGCATCCACGAGCGCCGACGCGTCATGGCCGTCAATGAGTACATTTAGGTTGTTGGTCACTTTTCCTTGAGCGTCGCTGCGATGCGTTTCGTCGCTAGAGGGGGAGTTGTCCGGCGTTCCTGGAGGATCTTGTCTTCGTCCGCGAGCGGCTCAGCAACTCCACCTCCCGGAGTTGCTGAGCTTAGTTTTTCCGGCGAGGCACGGGGGACAAACTCTGAAGGCGGGAATGAGAAAGAGTTGACCCCGGGTGTTGTGGGAACGAGCAATGGGATCTTTGGGGTCCAGACGGCAGCGGAGACGACGATCGACGCAGGTATTCTTCAATCTCCCTTGGCCACCCTCCAAGCCATGGTCGAGGGTCATTATGTGCGAACCCCCGCAGACCCATCTGGCAATAGGGGCACGGTCGGTAAATGTGGTCGGCTTCCTCACAGAGGTAGCAAACACGGCGTTTGCCAACTTAGCGCAGCAACACATTGGTCTTCGACGGCCCGGGCTGCTGCGGGCGGATGTACTGGGCCCGTTCTTCGTTGCGTTGGCGATGCCGGGGTCCTGGAACTTTTCGTCAAAGTGACGCGTGGTAACGGTGGGCAGCTGGCGGCGGTCGTCGGTCCATGGCGGCGTAACTGAGTGTTGGCTCTTCCATTTCTGCCACCGCGATGGGAGCTTCTGGCTGGGAGGCGCGCTGAACCTCTTCTCGGACGACTTCGGCGATAGAAACTAAGGCGGTTCAATCATCAGCGGATAGAATTTTGCGGAGCTCGTCCCTGACGACGTCGCCGACAATTTCTCAAAAATTGTCAGCGTCGATGCCGCACTGGTCGAATCAAAAAGATGCCAGAGTCGAAGCAACACGGGTGCAGGCGAGTCGGTTGTAATGGCTGGCTCGGACCGACAGCGCACGCTCGATATTCGCTTCTTTGGCAACAAATTCGACGCTAGTTGCTGGTGGGTTGCGAAAAGGCCGCCAAAGATGTCGCTCTTCTCGCCTCTTTTCGGGACGTGCAGCTTCTTCACTGTGGACTGAGGGTCGGCGAATCTACTCAAGCGGAGGACGTCTTCAACGATGCTGATGACCGGTTTGCTGGGACCTTGAGCCCCTATTTGCAGGAGGTTTTCTGTTCGCTGTCGTGGTTGCTGGTTCGTCAAAGCCCTCTTCGGTTCGGCCTTGCAGTTATCCCATCACGCAAGGGAAGCCTCATGGTTCTCAAACCCATACCTCGTAGTTCCCTCTAAGTAAAAGTAGAGGTTTTGCAGGCACTGTTCAGCTGTCCATCTGCTGTGGCGTGTCATGTGTTCGTAGTGCTGAAGCCAATCTTCCACGTCCTCGTGGACTTCGCCGTTGTAGGGTATCGGCGTACTACGCGGAGCGAAAGGCAGGAAAACGACGGAAGGGGCCACCGGCGTTTGCAAGGACTGGATGTTCATGGTCGACTGGGCTTCCTTCAATGTTTCTGGTAGTTCACCAAACTCCGGGGGCAGTACCTGCACGCGACGGCTTTCTCAGTTCTCTGGTTCAATAAAGAGGTCTTCTGGCCGGGCTTGGGATGGGACTTGACTGACTAGTCCTCGGAGGGATGATGAACATGGGTAATCCTCACCCCGCATGTCCAACAAAATGTCCCGAATGACAGATGATTAGGCGACGAATGAACAGAAACTAAATGTTTAATTTGGCGAACTTGTGCCGAAAACAAAAATATAAAGAGGTAGCTTCGCAGGCGTCAAAGGTCGGCGGAGTAGCACGATCGACCGCAAAAGCGAGACTTACTTGTACGGCGCGGTGCAGCTTGAGCCGTAAACCCTGCCTTCCCTGGGAGCCTAGCATATTTTGCCTCGATTCTTTCCGATATTCTTAACATGAATAGGCTAGACGATTCTCTAACCTTCTTAAATCTTCTAATTTCATAAAGAAAGATAAAACGACACGCTGTGCCGGGAACCGAACCCGAGAAAAGTGCGCGTGGGCGAAACGTGCTGCCGACTCGGCTACGAAAACGTTTTTTTCTTTTTATTTCGTACGTAAAAGCAGACTACCCAGGTCCTTCGGCAGCCGTGGGTTAAAAATATTCCATCTTTGACAGTTCGTTTAACGCAGAAACCCACTCGGGCACATCATTCCCACTCATATCGTACACACTTTTCACTTGGGTCACGAGTTCAGTGAAACACACCCCATATAAAGCTATAATAGGGCCAGGTGAACTTAGGAAACTTTTCCTAAGTTCAGCTGGCCCTATTATAGTATTATGCACCTACAAGGTCACCTACAGCCCGTCACCCACATAAAGACCGCATCCTAACAATCAATAAACACATGTTCAATTGTTTCTGGTTGATTGCATAGCAAGCAGTAATCTACCATGACACACTCTAAAAAAAGTCACTTGTCACATGTACGACACCCCAAAACTTCAGTTCGACGTACAGCCCGCTGACGTCCAACTGAGTGCACCAACTTTGGCGAGAGGGTTGATGACGGTGCGATATGACATATTAAACAGCTAAAGTACGTATCAAAGTCCACAGGAAAAAAACACACAGGTTTTGCAGTTGAGCCCAGAAAACCCCGATAACTTTTTTGCAGTCAGTCACACTTACATTAACCACTTTAATGAGTTGTACAACTCTGCTATCGAACCGCGCGTGAAATTTGGTATCGTCGGTACAACGTCAGTGCGCTGTACATCCAACTGAGGTTTTGGGGTGTCGTATATGTGACAAGGGGTGTAAGGTCTACACCCCATTTTTTTAGAGTGCACCATTTTACCCCTCTCTCCCATCCACACTTTAAACGGTAATGTGGCGCTATGCAGACGAAAAAAAAAAACGATTTAGCAGCAGGGCGTTTGACCACCACCTTCACGCGAGCTAGAACACCCAGGCCTTTTCCATCTGAATGCAGGGTCCGGCATAGTGGTGAGGGAAAAAGACTTTCATTGAGATCCCATGACAGTTTTTCCCGAGTTACTGCGCACAAGTACCCAAGCGAGTAACACGCCGTGAAAATGCAAAAGCACTCACAATTAACAAAGCCGGACGTTTTTGCCAAGGGACCAACGCGTGAAGAGAAGATGAAAGATGGCAAACGCGCCGCCAGTCTCGTCTAAAACATGACCTGAAGAAATAGACCTTTCTAGTGCCTCATATAAAGAAATCGTGAGACAATCTGACAGTCTGACATGTGACAGCCCTAGTCCACCATGAGAGACTCGTCTAAATAGATTATCTGGGCGCATTGGTTCCGGCACACGTTTTGAGATAAACAATGCAAAAAGCTTGTGCATTTTCGTATGCTGGTTCTAGCGCAGTGCCCTACTTGAAGCGCATACCACAGCTTAGCAACCTAAAAGACATTACACTCTTGTAAATATTGACATGTCGCGATTGCACCATTTTTCTGCGCATCTTCTCAGATCGCTCGTCACCTGCGTCCAATGGTCATTCTTATTTTTCATGTGCTGGAGCCGTGCACCAAGGTGTTTACTAGGCACGCAGCTCCATTGTATATGCCTTCAAAATATGACGGTCTTGTGGCCCATTCACCATGCCATACCCCGCACTTTTGTTTCTCTTTCGAGCAGCGCCCGTTCAGTCGCAAAACATGTTAAGCAATACTAAGGCGTTTGCGACACTTTCTTTTGGAATACCAAAAAAACGGCGATGTCATCCGCATAACCAAGAACTTTTGTTTCGATGTCACCCTTATAGACACCCCGTAGACGTTCAGACCGAATAATGTTAAAACAAAATGGCTCTAAATAAAGTACGAACAAGAGAGTGGAAAGTGGGCATCCTTGCTGCACTGAAGGACGAACGCTTATTTTACGAGTCAACGAGTCGTTTATCACTAACGCGTTGTACAACCGTTTTAAGCTATTCTATCTCTTTTCAGGGAAGCTTGGAAACATTAGCTCAGATCAGGCTCTCCAAAAGAACTTTTTGGCATACTCGGTCAATTGCTTTTTCTAAAATAGAAAAAGAGGAAAAACAAGAAGCAGTCCTCGCGTGAATTTTTCGGTATGTCTTCTGAATAGATAGCTTATAGTCAGCGTCTCGTCCTGTGTGGTCTCTCCTCCTTGTCCGTGTGTCATTCGCGCTGTTTTTCAATATGGCTTTTTCCAAACCAATCTGAATCATCCCGACCGGAGTCGCCTTATCTGACGAACAATCTAAAATATCAATTAAAAGGTTAAAAGGCGCGAACAAACAGGACGAAAAAAGACACTCGTACGACCACGGACAGGCGCCAACTTCCAACTGATTTATCGAAACACGAATCATCGTCAAATTCGATCTCAATCGCCTAAACACATGCAACTGATAAAAACTATTATCGCTCATTGCACACATCCTTCAAGAAACACAATTTCTTTGGTTAACAGATAAAGAGATGGCATGCTGACGCATCTGTCAGCCGCTTTGTGTATGCAAAAAGCTTAGATTAGTTCTCTTTCTATTTTTTCATTCCCTTTCTTGATAAACCTTCAGCGCTCAAACAAAGGCTCGCACCCACACCGCTTGCAGTGCTCCGCAAGATGCCCACCCGAATTATTGCGTACGGCAAGCTTGTGTTCACGCTCTCTTTCATTAAAGCATCGGCCGGTCTGACCGATGTAAACTTGGCCGCAAATAAAAGGAATCTCATAAACCACCTTAGTCACACATTCGGTGTATCTTACTGCATGTTTTTTTAGCACACTACAAACTTTCGTTTTGTCATCGTGGAGCATATATTTGAAAGTTTGCACGGGGCTGAGAAGACCACGTTAACCCTGTGTCTAACAGACATCTTTTTTTTTAATTGTGAGACACTTTATGCAAATATGGTATCATCTGCACTGGCATCTTGTCTGTCTTTTCGCGACTTTTGTAAACACCCTCTCGTTTATTTTCTGTAAGAGCCTTTCACACACACAAATGGTTCTTTGGGGGTCTTCTTTAGCGGCAAGACTCATAAGCCTAGCTGTTCCTTACGAGTCATTGTCTCGGAAAAGAGTGCCTGGCAGGTCCAGGTCAGCAGGTACTTAGAGCGTCATCTAAATGCTTTAGTCATTCACGATCCCTTTCTGGTTCGAAGCTCCGGGGAACTAGTTCAAGATTTGAAAACAGGAATGCAGAATGGGGCCACAGCCTTTTCCGTGGATGTAGAAGAGTTGTTTTACTCGGTTCCCCATGATGGACTTTACATCGCTGTTCGGGGGAGCATAACGCAGTCAGGTAAAGTGGGGTTCCAGAATTCTTCTAACTGCGACCATTTTATAGCGCTGTTAGAATTTTACTCTCAGTCTACGGCCGTTGTTTCTAATAAACAGCTCTACGTACAAAAGAGTGGCATTTGCATTGGTTCTTCAGTGGCACCTGTTTTGTGTGACATTTATCTTTCTGCCATGGACAAGCGCATATCGAGGAATTTTGACGGGATGAATGTGATCCAGATCTTCCGCTATGTGGATATTTTTTTGGTCATTTTGGGGAATGTACAGCGAATTGTATGGAAAATGACGTGGCAGAAATTGTTAATCTGTTTAAGTCACTGTCCGGCGGACTGAACTTTAATTGGGAAATGCCTAATGAAGGCAGTATTCAGTTTCTAGATTTACAGCTCTTTTTTAATAAAAATCATTTGTGCTGGAGTTATAATTCACGAACTAAGAAAGGCCTCCTTTCTTTTAGCAGTGCCCACTCAAAGCTCGTAAAACGGGGGATTGCATCCACCTGCCGTCACGCAGCCATTACAAAAAGCTGCCATCATAGACAGCCGGTCGGCTTTGATCAGCAGGTTGCACGCTTGACGAGGGCCGGTTACCCGAAGAGCTTAGTGACAAGTGTTTGTTAAAGGCTCTTACAGAAAATTAAACGAGAGGGTGTTCACAAAAGTCGTGAAAAGACAGACAAGATGCCAGTGCAGGTGATACCATATTTGCACAAAGTGTCCCACAATTTAAAAAAGATGGCTGTTAGACACAGGGTTAACGTAGTCTTCTCAACCCGTGAAAACATTCAAAGATATGCTCCGCGATGACAAAATTAAAGTTTGTAGTGGGCTAAAAAAAAAAAACATGTAACAGGATACACCGAATGCGTGACTAAGGTGGTTTATGTGATTCCTTTTAGTTGCGGCCAAGTTTACATCGGTCAGACCGGCCGATGCTTTAATGAAAGAGCGCGTGAACACAAGCTTGCCGTACGCAATAATTCGGGTAGGCACCTTGCGGAGCACTGCAAATGTTGTGGGTGCGAATCTTTGTTTGAGCGCACAAGGTTTATCAAGAAAGGGAATAAAAAAATAGAAAGAGAACTAATCGAAGCTTTCTGTATACACAAAGCTGCTGACAGATGCGTCAGCATGCCATCTCTTTATCTGTTAACCAAAGAAATTGTGTTTCTTGAAGGATGTGTGTAATGAGCGATAAGAATTTTTATCGGTTGCATGTGTTAAGGCGATTGGGATTGAGTTTGACGATGATTCGTGTTTCAATAAATCAGTTGGAAGTTGGCGCCTGTCCGTGTCGTCCGTGTCGTCCGTGTCGTACATGTGCCTTTTTTCGTCCTGTTTGTTCGCGCCTTTTAACCATTTAATCGATATAAGCCAACTAGCCCCAACCAAAGTTTTATAGAATCTAAAAGAGCCCACACCACGGCCAAAATGTATATCCAGGGGGGAGGGATCGGGAGGGTGGGAGGAAGCTCCGTAGGAATAGAAAAAAGAAACAGCTTAACATAGGGTTCATAAACATGCAGGGGGGCAATAACAAAATAAAGTGGGAGGAGATCGAGGAGCAGTTAGAAAGGGAAAACTTTGCAATGCATGGATTAGCAGAAACACATATGAGGGACACTGGAAAACCACCACACATACCGGAATGTCATTGGATGGGAAGCAACCGGGCCAAAGGGGAACGGAAGGGAGGGGGATTAGGGGTGTTAGTGAAGGGTCAGGAATGGGAAAGGGAACAAGAGGGCTGCAGGGAACACATGTGGATCAAAGGCAATGTTGGGGGTTTGGACACAATCCTGGGTTTTGTGTACCTAAAAGCAAGGAGGGATGTTGGGGAGGAAAACACAGAATACTTAAAGGGACACTGACAGGGTATTTATGCTCGCCAAGGTTTTTAGTTGTACATGACATATCAGAGCCTAACTACCCAGAACACAATTTGCGGCTCGAAATTCGATTTCTTTCCGCCCGAAAATCGCCGATCAAGAACTGGCCGGTTCGAGTCTCGCTCATTCTCTTTTCCGTGGTCACGGGACGTTTTCTAAGGTTTCGACGCGACCACCAAATTTAATCAAAGTCGTTGGTCACTGAAGGCACACACTCAATATTAAAAATATTAAAAAAATATGAAAACAATTTTTTGCGGCTTCTAAAAAGCTGCAAATACGTTGATTGAAAGAAAAAAAGTTGCACAGAGAACCGCAAGCATTCTGTGCGTGCGTCGTTTCGCATATCGTGGGACTCGCGGGGACGGCGATGGCAGCGGACGACGCGCGCTCCACTTCAGAACTGTCGTTCGCGGTGCCGGCGAATTCTGTCTGCCTTTAAAAGAGAAATTTGGGACTGATCAAAAGAATTGGTATTCATCCCGTACGACACGCCCGAGCACCAAGGCGATTTGCACGAAGACGTCGTCGAGCCGTCGCTCCCTTCTCGTGGCTGAAAACATCGCTCGCGCAAACGTCAAGCCCCGCAGAAAGCATGTACGTCGAATTGAATGTGTACGCGTGCGATTTCTTTACTAGGTGGGAATGTCGCCAATCCGTGGTGCTTCGACTTTGACCCGGGAGTGCTTTTGCTGGAGGAAAATCGGCAGCAAACTTTCCAACTTACTGTTTACCGGCTGTATTATTACTGTGGAGGGAGTTCCCCCAGTAGCTCAGTGGAAAGACGTCAGCTTCACATGCGGCAGGACCGGCTCCGATCCCCAGTGAAACCGAACTTTTTTTTTTATTTTTCAGACAAAAGAAACAAACAAAAAAATAACAAACAAATGTTTTGGACGGAAGGTCGCTGAACTAAATGGTGTGAGATTTCCTTTTTGACAGCTGCGAACTCAATGTAATCACTTTTCACAAAATGTAAGGAGCATATAAATCAGGTAGCGTCCGCTTTCCGAGGTTCCCGTAAATGTTCTACAGGAATTGCAGCCCAGCCATTGGTCCCGATCTCGTTCATCTTTCGGAAACTCTGTCGCACAATGCCACTTTTTTTCGGACGTAGGACATGTCAGCCAGCTCTTCACGTAACATCTTGGGTGTACTCGTTTCGGAGCCGATCCCGGAAATTCACCACGGGCACTGCCCATCTCCAACTCCTCAATGTACAAAACAACTCATCTTGAAGTAGAGAACAGCGAGCGGAACAAACATAACTGCAAAAGAATCTCACGGCAGACAGTTCCCGCCACGCCGCCACGCATGTCGTCTGCTACGCAGAGGGGAAAAATTAAAGCGCACGGTTGGGTGTAGCAACGTGACTTCCGCCACTCACTCTCTCCTCTCCACTTCTCCGACCTCCGTGCGCGGGTTTAGGTTTCGGTTTCGAGCAGTTGCGTCTTCTGGCTTTATTAAAAATATACGCTACTCTGTTGCATAATATTATTTGGTTAATCCTCCGACACCATAATAAAGCGCCCGGCAAAACCAAAATGAAAAAAAAATGTTTGGGGGGTGTCAGTTTCCCTTTAACGTGTATATCAGGAGACGTTAGGAAAGCTGTCACTAACAGGGAAACAATTATCTTGGGGGGACATGAATGCGCATTCAAAAGGCTTTGATGGACACACGGATACAACAGGGAAAATGTTAGAAGGTTCGTGCGAAGCTCATGATCTGGTTTTGGTTAACAGACAGCTAAAATGTGATGGAAAAATAACGTGGGCAAGAAATAACTCGCAACTTAGGAGGTATGGAAATAGATGAGGAAGGCACATAAAGTCTGGGGAGCGACCATAAGAGAATCAAGACCAGATTTGGCACAGTAAAACCAGAAATGCAAAATCAAAAACGAGAGGGTAGAAATAACTTAAATGATAAACAATTACAGGAGGTATCTAAACGAATCGAGAACACAGTATTCAAGCAGCCGGAAAGAAAATGGACGTATGAAGACTGAGTGTTTTCAAAAGAGAAAGAAATATTGAATCAAACAAGGAGGAAGAAAACTAAAACCCAAGCCCAAAAGCTGGTGGGATAAAGAGGTTAAGGCAGCAATATTGAGACGCCAAGCGGCATCTAAAGAACACAGATGGGCAAAGGAAAAGGGGGGGCCACACACCCGAAGTAGCATCAAAATGGGAGAACTTTCAGGAAAAACAGCGGGAAGCATCACCATTGATACAGGCAAATAGTGGGAAACCAGGGGTCCAGTGGATGATAGAGATAAACCAGAAGGATAGGAATGCGGCAAAAAGGTTCTGAGAACACATCAGTGCACAGGGAAAAAAGACCGAAGGGTACCGGCAGACAGTAACCACACAGGAAGGTAGAAAGGTAGAGAGGGAAGAGGCAAGATAAAAGATTAGACATGCAATCGAAACAGCATTTTCGGAGTTAGAACCAGATCAGGCCGTGGGGAATGGTAGCTTCTGCACAACACAAGTGGAGGACCATAGTGAAGAAGAGGAAATGACCACAGGGGAATGGGAAAAAAGCAGAAGGAAGGGTTCCGGCTGGTACTGCGACAGGTCCACGCGGCATACCAATGAGACTGATGAAAGTCCTAGCCCAAACAAGCAAATTGAAACGAAGGCAGGTGATTGACCAGATAATTATGGGAGGACTGGAGCCAGTGACTGGAAATTGAGCAGGATGAGATTATTATATAAGGGCAAGGGCGACAAAGACAATATCAAGTCATACCGAACAATCACAGTAACTCCAGTAATATGCAGACTAGCTATGCAAATTATATAAAAAAAGAATAGAAGAATGGGCAGAGAGAAAGCAGATTCTGGGGTGTAGCAGCGTGGCGCTGCAAGTCACGGCGCACCACGGCGCATCGGCTGTGCGCACCCCGGTCACGGATGTCACGTGACAAGCGCCTATAAGTATAGCACGGTCAATAAAGAAGCCCTCTTTGCCCGTTGGAATGTCGTCTGCTCAAGTTATCACATTGGCGACGAGGATGACAACGCACCCGCGCTGCCCAGCGGAAGCGTCGCAGACGGCAGCAGACGAGCACCATACGAGCGGGGCCAACTGAAGGGACAGCGACAGCCAAAGCAGCGCAGTCATCGCATCTCAAGCGGGCGACGGACGGAGCGGACACGACGGACGGAAGCCAGCAACCGATAAGTACACCGTCGGTTTGCCGAAATATGGCACCTCTTGGAAAGCTTGACGAATACGACGAAAAACAACAGAATTTTGACTCGTATTTAGAGCGTTTCGAGCACTTCGTTAGCGCAAACGACATCAAACCAGAAAAGAAGCTAGCGGTGTTCTTGACCGTTATAGGACCTCGAGCTTACGAAGTTCTGAAAAGCTTGGTCGTACCGGCAGTACCGGGAGATAAGTCGTTCGAAGAAGTGAAAGTTTTGCTGAAAAACCACTATAGCCCGAAGAGCTCGGTCATAGCGGAAAGGTGCAAATTCAACAGACGTGTACAAGAGGAACAGGAGAGCGTTGGAGATTTCATTGTAGCGCTAAAGCATTTGGCAAGGAAGTGTGACTTTGGCCAGTTTCTGCAAGATGCTCTGAGGGACAGGCTTGTGGCGGGAATACGGCGCGAAGAAACGCAACGTGCGCTATTCGCCGAAGAAAGCTTATCCTTCGAAAGGGCATGCAAGATCGCATTGGATCAAGAGCAGGCGGCACGACAGACAGCGTTACTACACGCCGGAAGCAAAGACGCGTCGTTGAACGAGATAAGAGCGAACCAGAAAGATAACGTCAATAAGCGTGACGTTCGAAAACACAAGCAAAGCAAGAAGTCTTGCGAAAGATGTGGAAGGGCGCATGCGGCAAGCAAATGTTGGTACAAGAATGCTACGTGTCACAAGTGTGGCAAGTTAGGCCATTTGCAAAAAGTGTGCTCGAACGAGAAAAAGGGACCCAAGAACGCGAATGCAGTGGACTGCTCGGAGGACGATTCAGAACTGGACGTCTATCACTGCCTTAACACGGTGCGTTCGGGTTATGAAGTGAAAGTCAATGTTGAAGGGGCGGACGTTTTCATGCAAATTGATACAGGAGCGGCTGTAACAATTGTTCCTGAAAGTGTTGCGAAAACCGTGTTCCCTCATGTCAAGTGTGAGCCATCTCGGGTAAACCTAAAAACGTACACGGGTGAACGAATCCCGGTAAAAGGGCAATGTGACGTGTCCGTCACATACGAAAACCAGACTTTGAAACTGCCCGTTATCGTCGTCGATAACCAAGGCAAGAAATTGCCGTTGCTCATGGGGCGGAACTGGCTTGAGAGGCTCAGACTTGATTGGAAAAGCGTCATGTCACTGGAGCATGTAACACCAGAAGGGGAAGAGCGCCCAGTGGCGTTCGCGTCGCGAACGCTCACGTCAGCGGAAAAGAACTATGCGCAGTGCGAGCGAGAAGCGCTAGCTCTGATGTTTGGTCTGAAAAAGTTCCATCGCTACCTGTATGGTAGGGAGTTCACTCTCTATACAGACCATCAGCCACTGCTTGGAATACTGGGGCACGATAAGCCTGTACCTACGCTAGCGGCAGCTCGAATGCAAAGATGGGCAATGATTCTTGCAGCCTATAGGTACAAACTCAAGTACCGTAAAGGAAAAGATGTCGAGGTGGCTGATGCTCTGTCTAGACTCCCACGACCGATGACAACAGCTGACGACCCTGCTGAGTGTCTTTTGTTGTTTGACAGTACTCCCTTGACCGCGGAAGATGTAGCTAGAGCTACAAAACGTGACTTGACCTTGTCTCGCGTAGCTAACTACGTTCTGAATGGATGGCCTGCCCAAAGTAGCGAAGAGCTAAAACCGTACCATGTACGACGTGACGAGTTGTCATTTGAGCAAGGCTGCGTCACCTGGGGCTCAAGGGTGATTGTACCTGAAAAGCTGCAGTCACAGGTTTTGGCACTGTTGCATGAGGACCATCCAGGTGCTAGCCGCATGAAAATGCTTGCCAGAAGTTTTGTATGGTGGCCAGGGCTAGACCTAGAAATCGAGAGCTACGTACGACAGTGTCGCGTATGTCAGTCTGTTCAGAACGCTGCTCCACCTGTACCGTTACAGCCATGGAGCTATCCAACTAAGCCGTGGCAACGAGTACACGTGGATTTTGCTGCTAAAGAAGGCCATGTCTTCCTAGTACTGGTGGATGCTTTCTCGAAATGGATCGAAGTGTGGTCCATGTCTTCCACCACTACTGGTAAAACACTCGACAAATTCCGAAGTGTATTTGCGGCTTATGGGCTACCAGAGGTACTGGTGAGTGATAACGGACCTCAGTTTGTTTCAGATGAGTTCTCTGAGTTTATGAGGGTGAATGGCATCAAGCACGTTAAGACGCCACCCTATCATGCTGCCTCCAACGGCGCAGCAGAGCGTCTCGTGCAGACCACAAAAAAAACTCTGCTGAAGCAATTGTTAGACGAGAAACAGAGTGGCAAGAAACACTCTTTGCTCGAGCGTTTGGATAGCTTTTTACTGAGCTATCGAAACACCCCAAACAGTACCACTGGTCGCACTCCAGCCGAGCTGTTTTTGAAGCGACAGCCACGAGTGAAACTTTCTTTGCTTAAACCCGATTTTGTAAAAGCCATGCAAAACAAACAGCAGCACCTGAAGGAACAGAGTGATGCGTCGCGAGGTGCTAACCGGTCTTTTGTTGTGGGTGATACTGTGTTGGTCAAAACGGTGCGAGGCGAGCTAGTGTCATGGGAAGAAGGTGTGGTGACTCAAGTCGTCAGTCCTGTGACATATTTAGTGAAGTGGCGCAGGTTGTGCGGTTCACACACGCCGACCACATCCGAGACCGCCTTGCAAGCCCGACGTCCCTTGCTGCACCGCCTACGCCGGAGGAGCCTACGCTCCCAGATGTTCCGGTGCCTCGAGAAACCCAGCCGATGGTGCCACAAGTTGCTTCTGCTGCTATGCCAGCGGACTCTCAAGCCGGCAGTCAACAAGCTACACGGACGCGTCAGCAGCCGCTTCCACCACCGAGTTCCACAAGTGCGCCAGTGACGACACCGGAGCCTTGTACTGAGGCACCGACTTCCAGAAGTACGCGAGTGCGGCGTCCACCGGACAGGTACAAACCGGAGGACTTCCGAAGCTGATGTGAGGGGGAAGGAATGTAGCAGCGTGGCGCTGCAAGTCACGGCGCACCACGGCGCATCGGCTGTGCGCACCCCGGTCACGGATGTCACGTGACAAGCGCCTATAAGTATAGCACGGTCAATAAAGAAGCCCTCTTTGCCCGTTGGAATGTCGTCTGCTCAAGTTATCACAGCTTCAAAACGGTTTCAGGAGGTAGAGACGACTAGATACTAACTTATTCGTAATCACTCAGTTCCGATAGCAATGACAAGTCAAAGGCCACTATGGGTAACATTTTTGGACATCAAAGGGGCATATGAGAATGTGAATCAGAAAAAACTCTGGGTCCGACTGAAGGGATATGGGCTAGGGGGAACCATGGTTAAGTTACTAGAACGGGCATATAGGGAGAATAAGGGTTGTTACAACATGGGAAGCCGAAACTACAAGACCAGCAGCAATAAAAAGAGGACTTAGACATGGTTGCCAATTGTCTCCCCTGCTTTTTATAATATACCTCAGGGAGATGGAAAAAAAGATTAGAGTAGTGCAATCTAGGTGTTTGACCTAACGTACATGAAAGAAGGACATAAAGTAAATCAAGTATTGCCAGGGTTAATGTATGCAGACGACATTGTACTCGTATCAGAGAGTCGTGAGACAATACAGAAGCTAATTAGGATTTGCAGCAGGGAAGGGGACAATTTGGGCCTAAACTTCAGTTAGGACAAGTCGGGTATAATAGTTTTCAACGACGAGAAGGGGAACCCTTGGAGCTACGGGACACAGTGGTAGACCGCGTAGAAAAGTACAAATATCTGGGAGTATTATTTATTTATTTATTTATTTATTGATACTGCAACCCCTGAAAGGGATTTTAGCAGGTGGGTAAACATTTGATTGACAAGACATGCAGGCATACAAAATAGCAAACAAGTCGCAGAAACAAACGAACAAATATTTTTCAGAGGGACAAAACTAATTTAGAAGGGATTCAAATAAAGATATTGATGGCTGCATAACGACACTTTCAGAAAGGCTATTCCAATCAGTTACCGTTCGCGGAAAAAAAGAGTACTTGAAGCAATTATTGTACGATTGAAAAGGAGTTATTGTTAGCGCATGCCTCTGACGAGCAGCGTAGCCTGATAAGAAGTTTATTAAGTGAGACAGATCTATCCTATAATGTCCATTTATTAATTGATACAAAAATTTTAGGCGAGAATGCTGATTTCTGAGAGATAATGACTTTAAGTTAACTCTGGCTAAAAGTTCGGTTATAGAGGTTCGTCCAAAGCTATTGTAAATGTAGCGAACTGCCTTTTTCTGCACACGATCCAGCTTGTTAATGTTTAGTTTGGTGAAGGGATCCCAAATGATAGCTGCGTAATCTAATGTTAACAATACTATGGCTTTATATGTTAAAAGACGCAAGGAAGGGGTAGAAAGTCTTAGAGTCCTTCTAAGAAAGAATAACTTTCGAAGAGCATTTGAAGTTACGTAGTCAAGCTGTTTTGTCCAAGTAAGATTATGAGTGATCCATGATCCAAGGTATTTATATTGTGTTACTTCTGATAGAAGAATATTATTAGTATTGTAAACAAATTTTAAAGGATTTCTTTTATGTGCAATTCTCATAAAAACAGTTTTTTCAAAGTTAACAGTCATTTGCCACTGCGTACACCATTCCGTGATTTTTTGAAAAGCTCTATTCAACAAAAGCTGATCGGAAGTACTAGCTATTTCTGAGTAAATTATACAATCATCAGCGCATAACCTGATTTTTACTGGAACATCTTCTACTATATCATTAATAAACAACAAGAAAAGGAGAGGTCCGAGCACAGAGCCCTGGGGAACGCCAGAGTCAACCGAAAGTTGTTCAGAGCAATATTCACCATAAACTACAAATTGTCGACGATTTGAAAGGTATGCTGAAATCCATCTAACTAACTGTGTGGTCTTACATATTTTTTTTCCAATTTGTATAGTAACTTTTTGTGCGAGACCTTATCGAATGCCTTCGAAAAATCCATAAAAATAACATCAATTTGTTTTCTATTGTTTATTGCCCACGAGAAATCGTGAACAGTTTCAATTAATTGAGTACATGTTGAAAAACCTTTTCGAAATCTATGCTGATTTTTAGTCAAGATGTTGTGTTCGTCTAGGAATTTTGATAAATGATCATATATTATATGTTCAAGAAGTTTACAAGTAGTTGAAGTCAATGAAATTGGACTGTAATTTTGAATGCAGTGCTTGTTTCCGTTCTTATGAAGTGGTTTGACTCTGGCAGTTCTCCAGTCGTCTGGAACCTGACCTTCGGACAGCGATCGTGAAAACAAAACAAACAAATATTTTGAGACCCATTCAGCATACCTGGATAAAAATGCATTGGGGATACCATCAGGCCCAGGGGATTTTTTTACATCCAATTTCAAAAGCATATTCAATATACCACATTCACTAATTACAATATCAGGCATAGGCGGATAGTCAGCGTCAAAATTTGGTAACACATCATCGTCTTGAGTAAGCACCGATTTCAGATGTTTATTAAATGCGTTTGAAATTATTCTTTCGTCATGGGTTAAGCTACCACCAATTTCGAAAACATCACAATCTCTAGAATGTGGAGATATTAATCGGCAAAATTTTTCCGGTGAAGTAGATATGAAGTTTGGCAAAGTTTCGCCGAAATACTGACTTTTATTAACTGTAACTTGGGTTTTAAGTTCCAAAGAAAGATCAAGAAATTTTTCAGACAGTTCACACGAGTCGGTGGCGCTGTTTTTCATTTTCTTTTTCAATCGTTTCAATTGTCTTTTTAACTGTAAGGCCTTTCTAGAAATCCAGGGGTTCTTTTTGTTCTGCTTCTTTACAGTTACTGGCACAAAACGGTCAATACATTCACTTACAATAACTTTAAACAAATTCCAAACATCATTTACATCACCAGTACTGTTTACAAAATCGTCTAAATTAAATGAAAGCATGTCTATAATAGAGACATCATCTGCACGAGAAAAATTTGGATAACACTTCGACTTGGTTTTTCTATTTACAGAAACATCTAAGGTTAACAATACTGCTTTGTGATCAGAAATACCAGGGATTACTTCACATCTAGATTTAGACGAAATTGTACCGCTTACAAAAACAAGGTCATGTATAGATGTAGAGTTTCCTTGGATTCTCGTGAAATCCTCAACGACCTGCAGTAAGTCATATTTATAGGCCATGTCTAACATTGCTTCGCCTAAGTTATCATTTTGATGTTTCAGTGAAAAATTTGACCAGTCAACGTTTGGCAAATTAAAATCTCCTACCCAAATAACTCGATCACCAGGCTTCACATGTGTATCGAGATACATTTCTAAATTATCAAGAACAGCCGTAGGAGATGCAGGGGGTCTATAAAATGCCCCAATAATGTATTTGCATTTACAATCGTACGCTTTGCAAAAAATACACTCGGTATCAGGTATTTCAGGCATGCTCACTATATTTAGGAAGTTCTTAAAAAGAATACACACACCACCACCCTTACTACCACGGTCTTTCCTGAGTGCACTGTAGCCAGCAGGGACAAATACACTGTCATATACCGTAGCATTTAACCAAGTCTCAGTCAGAACGGCGATATCAGGATCATGACAGAGCAAAATTCCTTCCAACTCTGTGGCCTTGTTAAGGACGCTTCTACAATTGACATTCAACAAGCGCAATGACCGAGAAGCACTTCTACACCGTCATTTATCTGTTTTGCTTATCTTGAAGCGCGAACCCTTCCCTTCATCCCATCCAAACAGCACACCGTCCACATTCAGCTTATCATAAACTAGTTTAACTTTTGCCCCGTTTTCTTTCTCGTTAGCCGCACTTTTCCATAAATGCTTTCGAATTTCGCGAACTCTGATTGAGAAATCCTCAGATATTGATACCTTAGGGCCTTTTAATTTATAAGATGACCTTAATATTGCTAATTTTTCGCGGTAATCGATGAACTTGAGGATAGTTGGAAGGGGCTTGTTTTCAACTTTTCGGCCAAGCCTATGGCATCTCTCAATTCCGGTGATTGTTATTCCTAGTTTTTGTAGAAAAACCTCATTTTTTACTATCTCTGCAAGCTCTTCAACTGTCTCAGTATTAGACTCGTCTATACCATAAATTATCAAATTATTCCTGCGGCTTCTGTTTTCTAAATCATCTACTTTAGCATGGAGTGAAGATAATTGTGCGTCAAATCCTGATACTGCTGCTTCTATGTCTTTTATTTGCTTGGTCACCGCGTTTAAACCGGTATGGTTAAATGAGGGAAGAAAATATCTAAAATAACATGAAGATATTGTAATAAAGAAGTGGAAACGAGATTCAGCTCTTATGAAACGCAGGGCACTCTGGAACTATAATATATATGAAGTCGTTCGGGGTGTATAGAAGGGAGTCATAGTGCCAGGACTGTCATTTGGGAATGTGGTATTGTGTGTGAGGTCAGAAATCCAGGCAGGTCTAGAAATACAGCAAAGGAGTGTGGGTAGGTTGGAATCGGGGGCACATGGGAGTACACCAAACGAGGGAGTAAAGGAGGATATGGGTTGGGCACCTTTCGAGAGTAGAGAAACGATCAGTAAAGTAAGCTTTGAACGAAGACTAGATGAAATTGAGGATACGCGATGGGCGGGAAAAGTGTACAAGTATCTATATATGAAAAGTCTAAACACTAAGTGAACAAACCGAACCCGCAAGCTGAGATTTAAATACATTCAACGAGATGGAGCCGATAAGAGCATATCAGTAGAAAAGTGAGTAAAGGAAACTGAGAGGAAATTGTCGGAAGAGAGAATACAGGGGAAATCAGCTTTAACAATATACAGGGCACAAAAACAAGAAATAAAGAAGGAACAGCTGTATGATAATTCAATGGGGAGCTCATAGCAGTTTGAAGATAGAGCAGGGGTGCTAAGAACGAAAACATATAGGGATAAATTTCAAGAAATAGACATTCTGTGCGACGTATGCTACCGCGAAAGGAAAACTATAGAACGTGTAATTTTAAGGTGCACGGGGCTTCGTCCCACCCCCTTGGGGGGGAAAGGGGGATGACTACGGATTTGGAGGGGGTACTGGGGTTTTTCGGACATGGATCGACGAACGGATAGGGAAAGAATTGCGGTAACTAAAAGGATATTGGAAGATTGGTAGAAAAGAACTAGGGAGGGCTGAAAATAAAGATAAAATTAAGCAAGGTAATACTTTAAAAGGGGGATTGTGTTAAAACAAAGTTTAAAGAAATTTAAAAGAAAAAAAGATAATGAAATGTCAGGCTAGGTGGCGCAAGCTGCCGCCCGCTACAAAGGGTATAGCCATTACCATCCATCCCTCCATCCATCCAACGTTGGACCGGGGGGGGGGGGGGGAGACAAAAGATTCAAAAGAGAAGAGACCTCGTGCTCTATGCTTTTTAATAAACTCACAGCTTTGCCAGTGGCATTTTTAGATTCTGTTTGTTTATATGACTGCCTCGGGCCCTGACCTCATGTGATAACAATAATTCATGTAACACCGCCCCGTCAACGTGCTCGCATTTTTAGTAGAACAAGAGAGCAAGTACACTGTCATTCCCGTTGCTCAATTCACTCTGGAATTAGCGAAGCTCAACATATCTCTAAAAGAAAATCATTCAGTTATTTGAGAGTTCTTGGTTTCCTGATGATTTCTATTACAACACCCATACGTGTCTCTTGTCTTTTAATGGTGATTTTTTTTTTTTCGTGAATCCCGAGCTTGTAGATTTATCTTCGGGCAGTTGTTCCTGTTGATCGAGTGTTCGTGCAGCCGAGATGCAACCTTGAACAAAGAGCTCGCGCTTGCGGCCCATTAGCGGAATTGTTGAACATTACAAAAAGCTGAGGAGCGAAACATCGAACGAAACACAGGGAAAATGAACAACGATAAGTAAATATTATGAGAATACGTTAACGGACCCTTTTCGAATGAAAATAAATCGGCGATATGAGGTCACGATGGCGCCTGCCATTTCTAGGGCTCGAGACATGGGACCCGCGACTCGTAGCCGGCTGCCTGCGGGCCACATTGCCCAGCAAGTCGGGGGAGGCATGCGGCCCGCGGGCCTAGTGTTTGAGACTCATGATATACATCCTAATTCAATGCACCCCCGAATTATCTAAAAGATTCTCTGCAAATCTTTTCCGAATTTTTTTATCCTCGATAGGCACGAGTAGAGTTGGTTTGGGACAGCCTTATGGCTGGACTCGATGGAGCGAAAAAAACGACGAATTTCGCCCGGCCGCGTTCTACACGTGTCAAAAAAGTGTACAGGGTCTACACTGCAGGGTCTACACATGTCAAAAAAGTGACTGTTGCGCCGCGCGCAAAGCGAAAGCGCCGTCGGGGGAAGTTCGTCGGTCCCTCGCAGCGTACATACCTTTTGTTAAGTTGCCCAGTCGACAAGAAGAAAAGTTCTGGGAACGTATGTAATCGCGCTCCACTTACTGGCTTCTGTAGCGGTAACAGTTCTAGAGCAAAAGCCTAAAACAAATGCCATCTTGCACGCGCGTTCGTCAACGCTTTGTTTTGGTTATTTCCTTCGAATCCTTTATACGGGGATTCGATACGTGTACCTACATTCCCAGCATTCTCCTTGATGGTTGGGTAATTTAGCAATAGATGTATTGCCAACATGGCGCCCGACTCGTGCCCCATGCATGGAAGCACGTGCACCTCACGCAGGAACATCGCTTTGGCAAGCTAGCACTTTCGCGGGATTGTCCGCGGACAGTCGCCTTGCTTGTATTCTTTTCTTCGAGTCATTCCAGAAAGTTAAATAAAATCCTAGAGAACTTTGGAAATACATAAAGAGCAATAAAAAAAGATAACGTATATATTCCTGCTCTCGTGAAATGTGACGACATGGTCACTGATGCTGGTGACAAAGCTGATCGTTTTGACACTTACTTTAGTTCTGTGTTTTCCCTACTTGTTATAAATAACAACACTGTAGACGGCCTCGCTCCGTCGGATGTATCGCCCATGGAAGATATATTTCTTTGATGCTCACGGGATAGACGTTTTATTGGAGGGCTTAAGTGCTTCAAAGGCTGCTGGCCCTGACTATATACCGACTGCTTTACTGAAATCCTGCGCACGATCAATGTCCCCATATTTAAAATTACTTTTTACGAAGTCACTGAATTATTGCTCGCTCCCTGGTGATTGGAAGACAGAGTCTGTAGTCCCAGTCTACAAGTCGGGGCTTCGCAACAGTGTCTCAAACTACCGTCCCATTCCATTAACTTCCGTTTACTGAAAAATTATTGAACACATCCTGTACACGTCTATTCCCAAACACATGCATATTCATTCTTTGTTTAATCAGAAACAGCTTGGTTTTCGAAAGGAGTTTTCCTGCGTCACGCAATTAACGGAATTAACGGAATTGAATTAAAAAAAAAAAAAAAAAGCTTTTGATGAGGTACCTCACGCGTTATTAGTTGAAAAATTGTTGCAATATAAAATCAACCCTCGTGTTATCTTCTGGGTTTCCGAATACCTATGCTCAAGATGTCAGTACGCGTGGTAGTAGATAGCACGAAATCCAGTATTTCTGATGTAACATCCGGTGTTCCGCAAGGGTCGGCTTTTGGGCCTTTCCTCTTCTTACTTTATATCAATGATATCTCGGAGTCCGTTACATCATGCAGGTGAATGTTTGCAGACGATTACGTATTATATAGAAAAGCTAATTGTAAATTTGATAGTCTTATCCTTCAAAAAGACTTAAATGCAATACAAGCTTGGTGTGAAAAATGGCGGATGGATCTTAATTTGAATAAAACCTTGCGCATAACATTTTCCAAAAGAAAAACAGTGAGCGCATTTTGTTATGAAATGAACAATATTAATGTAAAAGTGGTTTCTAAGTTTAAGTATTTAGGCGTCTTCTTTACGTCTTTATTACATTGGAGTCGACATGACGATTGTACTGTGCAAAGGTGCAGAAATACGCATAACCTTCCTCAAGTCACCCGGGAGCTGTTGTATAAAACAAATGTGTTGTCTATTTTAGAATGTGCCTGCACTGTGTGGGAGCCGCCGACTATCACTGATAGAGATAAACTAGAAAGGGTGACAAACTTTGTGGGCCGCTATAGATAGATAGATAGATAGAGGGGGTTTATTTGCGTGCCTGCAAACAGCCAAGTGGCCTGAGCAGCAGTGCACTGTCCTGTACATAGATAGATAAAAGTGTGGGAAAAAAACACAACCAGGCGAAAATGTCTGTTTCAACAAAAAAAGGCATCGTGAGTCTGTTGCAGACGTGTCATTGGGCAAGTGGCCGGCACATCAGGATAAAACGTATCTCTGCATTTTGATGTCCTCCCCGACGGTACCCGGAACCTCAGCGCCATCAGCAGCTACGCACAATCAAGAGAACCATGCACAATAGACCGATCTCACTAAGCGTTGGGCGCATGCGTTAAGCCGCCATAACTTTAGTTCACTGGAGGCAGACGGCCGTGCACGCGAGCGCTCGTGCCTTCTCGTGCTCTACACGCGAAGAGCTCCAGCGAGGTTGTCGCATGTGCAAAAAGACTAAAGTTCCCTCGATGCATTGCAGCAGCGGTGGCGTAGTCAAACTGGCTGGTGAGATCGGTCTATTTTTCGCAGGAAATGCATGTCTCTTGCAATTCATCTGTCGTGCAGAGGCACTACACCGAGGTCAGTGAGCAGTAAATGGTAATTGTAGAAACGGCGGCGGCCAATATATTGATCGTATAAAATTTGTTTAAACTTACGCTGAACGTTTCCAATAAGATTACTATATGTAACATCGTTACAAAGTTCCAAACCACATACGCGAACTTGAGGCGTGATCTAAACAATGCACAATACAGACATACACGACACTCAGAGCGACGAAATTTTATTGTCAGCCGCGAAATTACTCTCAGTTGGCGAAGTCCTTGACCAACAATGCGAGAGACGTGTAGGCGAAAATCCAATCTCGGGTCCACAAAAACACCAAGATCCCGTACATAGACAACCCGCAGCACTTGCCCTTCAAATATTTTGTAGTCGAAGACTATGCTCCCCTTCTTCCTGGTAAGGAACATTACTACAGTTTTTTTTTTTTTTTTCAGTTGAAGCCTATTTTTTAAACACCAATGTTCAACGGAGCGGATGGCATTTTGTATTTGAATACATTCATTCACACTGTCAACCACACGGAAAAGTTTAATGTCATCGGCGAACATTAACACTTTCGAGTTTCTGATGGAAGATGGTAGATTTTCAACAAACATCAAAAGCAGGAGTGGTCCAAGGTTAAAACCTTGTGGTACGCCAAATAAAGATGCAAATGTGTCCGACACATAATCAAAAAATCTAAAATAATTTTGGAATTTGAAAGGTAACTTTTAAACCATGCGCAAGAGAAGGTGCATAGACCGTATTATTTTAATTTCAACAAGAGTATCTGGTGGTCAACCTTATCGAAAGCTTTGCTCATGTCAAAGTAGACTGTGTCCACCTGACCACGGTTGCATACTGCAAGACCACTATGACCGAGGAAAGTAGCTAAGTTTGTCGTCGCTGATCTGCCCCTGAGGAATCCGTGTTGCAAATGTCAATTTTTTTGTTTAAAATATGAGTACAAGCATTCATACACCACCAACTCAAAAACCTTTGAGAAGCCACAAAGAAGAGACACAGGGCGGAAATTATTGACATTACAAGGATTTCTTGACTTGAAGACTGGCATTACGGCTGAAACTTTCTACCGAGAAGGATAAGCCCCATACTCTAAAGACAGATTAAATATATGTGTCCGGATAGGTATAAATATTTCGGCACATCCTTTGATAATAAAATTTGAAATGTCATCACAGCCAGTTGAAAGCTTTAGTGTGAGCTTCCGTATCGATCACATCACCTCATCCTCGGTTACATTGTGGTATGCTAAGGAGTAAGCAAAACCCTCCAATTCGAAATCATTAGGCCTACTATCACGCTCCGAAAAGCAAGAGCTAAAGTCATTATCGAATGCTTGACTCACTTCTTGTGGCTCGCATAAAATCTTTTCGTCAATTATTAACACAGAAGCGCTGACACTATCCTTACTTTGGGCCCGAGCATAATTCCAAAAGCAACAATTGGTTCTTTTTAAAACTTTTCCAAAACAGCTGTGATAACGAGCTTATTATCGAGAGTAAAGCTTCTTAACTATTGCTCTGCAGACTGAAAGCCTTTGATACCAATATTCATAATTTGTCTTTTTATAGAGTTTGTGGTAATGCTGCTTTTTACACATATATTATTTCAGGACAGATGAAAACCACTTAGGAAATTTTGATTTCCTTGGACACTGTTTAAGTATGAATTCTTCTATAGCCCGCTGGAAACTTGATGTTACCAATTCGACACAAGAATTAGCGTCCGTAAGGTGAAAGAGGCAAGACCAATCATAGCCACGAAGACGATTGTATAGGTCGAGATAATCGCCATGTGTATAGATAAACTTGGGTAGTAACTGCTCACGTAGTATTTTAAATGATAAAAAGAAACAGTGTAAACGGAGGGTGAAAATAATCGACTGGGAGAAGCATCTCACGTGTCTCTTTCACGTCGAAGACGGGTACATTCGATATGATCAAATATAAAACATTTCCAGCACAGTTTCTTATCGTATTGTGCTAATGCTACTCGTTAAAATAGATAAAATTTATCAGGCACTGTACTTTATCGTGTACTACAGCGTAGTCACTCTGGTCAAAGTCGGTTAACCACTCGACTTTTGGAAGGTTAAAATCGCCGTAAGCGTGTACTTTGTACTTTTAAAAATCAATTCGGTTCTCTATGTATTCAAAATGGTCTACGCAAACACAAACGTCCTAATTCGGCGGAAAATAATAACAGACAACAAGGTAGTTTAAGCCATCCGATGCCGGTATTTCCACCCAGACACATTCCCTATACGTATCAAGGTCTGTACGCCTAATGGGATAAAAAGCAGACTTGCACGCTATTAGAGCACCACCACCGTATTTAAAAAGTACGGTGTAGTTGCTGTCTCTTCTAAATAATGAGAACTGACTTGGAAAATAAGAGCTGCTAGTGCAAGACTCATTCTGCCACGTTTCCGTCAGACAAATGAAGTCATGGTCACAGAAAAGTGCATTACCAAAAAATTCCTCACTTCTGATTCGGAGACCTCCCGTATTTTTGATAGTACAAGTTAGTTTTCCGCGCCATCATTGGGGGTAGCTTGGACAATATTAGAATCTTCAAAGTGCGATGAAGGCGACAACTTGCCATAAAAGGGACGGAAGACGTAACCAACGGACTACACCTCAGGCTTGTTCAAGGGTTCATACAAGTCCTTGTCCAAAGAGACATAGAAAAAGCTGTACGTCAGATACCTGGTTTTCAGTTTGGTGCACACGACAGTCTTGTCCCCAACAAGCCCTGCCAGAAGTGCTTGCACGACCGATGCTTCGGTGCTCGCAGCCATACGGGAGACAGAGAGACCTGTCGCTGCCGATGGTCTCGGGGCGGTCTCCAGCACGGGCTGCTTAGCTGTGCCAACTGTGGTTGGAGGCCTCTGCGTCTGCTTCTCCGGGTCGGATGAGCGGTGCACGACCGTACGTCGATGAGGACCAGGATACTTTTGTCAAGCATGGAACTTCGGTAGCGGTACGCCAGCACGCGATGCATATGGGTCTGTGATAACAGCTGATGCGAAGCTACCCGTGGATGGAGCTGGGCAGTCGCTGTCATTGGGCAGTGCTGGGAATTCTACACTCTCAACGACAAAATCCCGCAAGTGACGCACCGCGTCACGAAGCGAAATGTTTTCCACTCGAAGCTTCCGCACTTCGCTTGTAAGCTCTTCCAGTCGACTCGCCATTGACTGAATCAACTGGATAATACTTGCAGAAGAATTACCGTTGACAGCGTCTGCAGAATCCAAAAGAGCCGCAGAATCCTCGGGGGGCGTGATAGCGATGCCGGCCTCGATGATAAGCTCCGCTGTCGAAGGATCCCGTCGCTTTATACAGTGATTGCATTTGTACTTGCTTTTCCCGGATTCCATGAAGAAATTGTATTCATCGGCTTGAACGTTTTTTGCACTTGCAACGAAAGCGCATTTTGCAAGACGCACAAGGCAAATCTTGCGAACCGCCGCGAATCGGCTGGGAGTAGCGCGCACATGCATGCGCCTCGGCAGCCATCACACTATGTACTGGGAAGGTCAGTAAAAAATAGAGATTTTAGTGTGTCACGGTGCAAAACAGACTCTACAATGGGATACACTCGAATACCGTAGAGCAAAGCTTCGCTTGAAGTTTTTTCAGAGCATATATCATTCCCAAACCGGAATCCCACGTGACACCTATCTTTTTTCACCACATTATCAATTATCAATCATAAGGTTCGTGAGTTCAGATGTAGGACTGCAGTTTTTAGTAGTGCATTCTTTCCGAAAACAATTTGCCAATGGAACCGGTTACCTTCTGCCGTGGTATCAGTTTTGTCAAACGATGCCTTTTATTCTGCCCTGGAATCAGTCAAGTTGCTAAAATGAAAGTTATGCAAAGTGTGTCGCGGATTCGAGATCTGCTTCGATGAACGTAAACTATCCTGCCGTTATTTATTGATATAGATTGATGCTGCGTGTTTCGGAAGTAAAGCCTACGTAACTCCCTCCCCCCTCCCCCCCCCCCCCCCCCCCCCCGCTGTAATGCCGAAAGGCACTGCGGGTATTGGATAAATAAATATATAAATAAATAAATATACACGCAGCGGATTTCAACTGTTGAGCTTTTTTTTTAAGTTGATTTAAATAACTGTGTTCCTGACGGATATATAACTTCTCAAACATACAGAAGTCTGTTATTACCTCTTCTATGCAATGAACAGTAATTTTATGTGTTGGTGTGCTGGACAAAAAAAAACACGCAGGGACGCTTGGCGCAACAACGACCAATACGCGAGCAAACCGTCAAAAACTGAGAGAAAAAATAATAAGTAGCTGCCATGTCAAGTAGATAATCAAATAAAAATTACAGACTAAATCACGATGAACAGCGCAAACAACAACGATTCTAACCCCTCACCCTTTCTGAAGAAGAATGAAGTTGAATTTGTCAAATCAGAGATGGCTTTGTCGACCTGACTTTGCATTTCGTCTTCTCGTATCTTTCCTTCTTTATTTCTTAGTTACTTTTCCTTTCCTTGATTCTGCCGCATTGAATCGGTTACTTTCTTCTGGAATTCCTGTATGTCTGTTGCTAGCTGAATGATGCCGCTGTGTCGTATTCGTCTTACATGTTTATTCTTTCTTCAATATTGATCAAATACTACTCCGCCCTATTAAACAAAATAAATATTCAATTAGCGAGGGTGATGCGTCTTTACAATATGAATTGACCTGCATCTTGTTAAGAAGAAACCTCAAGAGCCAGGCTATGCCAGGTTTTCTTGAAAGGACCCCCTTCGAAAGTCACGTGCCGATAATTACAAGATCGGGACAACTGCACAATGGCGGAATAACTGACATCTTGAAAAGTACAAGTAATTTCATAAGATAGCGAACGTTGTAGCAACACCATGGCGAGGGGCCGACGATCCAATAAACAGCGTCGAAAGTGCAACGTCACTGCACTCAACATTATGTTCTGTGGCTGGGTGTTTGCCTTCTAATCCAACTAAAACTAAAGGCATAAGGTGCGCCACAACGTTGCTTCCACCATTGCGCAGGAATTCCACAGGTTCCAACAGAAGGCAGTCTTTCCAAAAGGGTCCATAAGAAAATGTTCGCTTGAACACGCGCTATTTTAGGGTAGATTCGATCTAAGTAAGAACGTGCGAATAGATTGGAGTGAACAA
This sequence comes from Ixodes scapularis, assembly GCF_016920785.2. NCBI lineage: Eukaryota > Metazoa > Arthropoda > Arachnida > Ixodida > Ixodidae > Ixodes > Ixodes scapularis. The sequence continues at coordinate 164,319,586 of NW_024609868.1, read as the reverse complement.
TTTCACTGCGCCACAGTGCTGAGTGTAAACAATGTTGGTTAGGAAAGCAAACGTTGTGATTGCTGCTCAGTGTTTCTGTGAAACGTAGACACAAAGGGCTTGTCCTAAAACTTTCGTGACATTTGGAAAACATCATTGGTTTGAGCTGAGTTTTAAACTATATATCACGATATACATGTAGCGAAGAGGTGCCCATTCTATGACAAATAAATGTTAAATCCTATAAAGACGGCGTTGGTATGTTAATGTACATTTTCTTTTACAGTTTCTGCGAAATTAAATAACGGTATTTTTAATTCTTTGTACATAAAAATAAAATTTGATTGTACGAACGATAAAAGCTACATTGTCCACTGGTTGCTCGTTTCATGGCGGAAATAGTGCTTATTGACAAAACAACGCGGAAAATATTTTTTCACTTTAGCGGTTCGAATTGGTTCGAACCGGTTTGTACCGGTTATTTTTGCCCTCCGGAACTGAACCGGAACTGAACCGGAACTGAACCAAAAGCCGTGAAAAAAGTACACAATCAGGAATAAACAAACACAAATAGCCACGTACCAAAAACATGAAAGATGTTGTAAACATGTTATGAAAATACAGAACAAAGCAAACAGAGATTATAATATTAACACTAGTAAGAAGTCACCGCATTAAAAGAAAAAGAATATGTTCAATAAATGAGCAAGAAGGTGGTTTTACTCGGAGGATGTTCAGGAGATGAATGAGTTGTAACACGCTAGAGTAATGCAGTGAGGAATTCCGACTTTAAATTGATGATCTACGCGCGGTGAAATTAAAATTGGATTTAACGTAAGTTTGTCTTGCACTGAAGTAGTCGAATGATACATTTTATACAAAATACACAGACGAGATATTTTTCGCCGTATCTCGAAATCATCTTTGTTAATAGTGCGCGGCGATTGACGGGCCTGTGCTCTAATCATCGATTCGACATGCAGATTAGCTCGTCTTCAAGCACGCTGGGTTTAGCTGGGCTGTCCCTCTCCAAAGTTTCCTCGCGCTTTTGATACCAAAGGCACATAGTGAATGACAACGCGTATCTGCTATCAGTCTGGGAACGACGTCACCGCTACTGAAGGGAGGGGAAGCCGCTAAACGTGCCTCGCCGGCAGTCTGTCTTCGGGTGTGCTTTCGGATAAAGGTGGTTTCTGGTGTATGCGAACTGCATCAGACGCGAAGGTGAGCATTTCTTTGCGGTTTCCTTGTTTCGTTTTTCAGCTCTCGGCTGGATTGTTGGCCGAGTGGGCTAGCGCACAACAGCCCGGAGCACGTGGAGCAAGAGCTTGCGCTGCAGAACCTAAGGATCTTGGGTTCGATCCCCACCCCTGCCCGTTTCGATCTGGATGAGCATCGTACCGACGTGCGGTCATGTATCACTACTGCGTGGTGCACGTTAAAGACCCCAGGCTAGCGGTTGTACTGCACTGGCTAAATTTCTCATCTATAGCTAAGACACCAGGGGGGCTATGTTCGACAAATGTTTCATTTCTCCTAAAAAGAAACGAAAGTGACGGGAAAAGGCGATATCGCGTCTGATAGGTTAGAGCCTCAAATGACGAAAGTCCCCTCTTTCGTCATTTGAGCCTCTAACCCATCAGACGCGATATCGTCCCTTGCGTCACTTCCGTTTCTTTTTAGGAGAAACGAAACATTTGTCGAACATAGCCCCCCTGATGCCCATTAATGCTGACTAACTTCCGGCTGTTTAAATTCTAGGGTACTTTGTTTTCGGGCGAAAATCGATAGTTACACCCGGACATGTCTTGAACAACGGGTTAAACCCGATTTTTCCCCGACCTCGGAGATTGAATTTCGTCATTGTCCACATTACTCTGCTCCGAAAATAATTTCTAGGGAAGAAAGAGTTGGTACGGACAGATATGCGCTGGCTCCGGAAACAGCCCTATATTCTTTTGGATTCACTAAACTGCACTGGCATAGATTGAGCTTCAAATGCTGGCTTGATGTCCATTGTGAAGTATCCTTTACCCTTCCCCTTTTTCTGTTTTAACCAGCAAAAAAAGAAAGAAAAACAGCAGATAGACAAATGACTTATTTTAAATGTAAAGTCATGCTGATACTAAATAGCTCCACGCGAGCGGGCGTTTTCTTTCTGATGAGCGCTTAACTGCACTCTAAGAAAAAACGGGGGAAAAAAGTAGAACTGCGCGTATCCCCCCCTGTTACTAACGCGCCCCTAAGCGAACACGAGAAGGGAAGACCGAGGTTTTCTCCTAGCCCAGGCAGACGAGAGAAAAGTTCTGCCCTCCCGCCTCATCTTCCTTCGGTTTCGTTTTTCTAGCACGCCGCGTGCGTGGTTTCATTAATGTTGTTGACTTGATTGAGATTCAGCGGCAGTGAAGGCCGCCTGTAATTCCGCCTCCCAGTCCAAACATGCACAACATCTCGGTTGCGTTGACATTTGTAACGCTAATTTTTTTCAAGCCAGCAAACGAAGCCGCTAGAAAGAGCGAACTCCCGGAGCAACGGCAGCAGCGCTACGTACACTGAGCTAAGATGACAGTCTCCGGATTGCGGAACAATGCGTAAAGACGTATGACGTTGACGACGTCATGCAAATCGTGGAAACTGCGTCTAAGACAGGCAGGCTTGCAGCCGGGTACTTGCGTATCTTGTGCTGCATTCGCTTCTGTTTCTTGATGCCGAGTGCCAACCGACCATCAACCTAGTTTTATATTTCCACGTGTCAGCGACATAGCAGCAACATCGTGATGGCAGTTTTTTGCGTTATGAACGAAGACTGGAATTGTCGCCTATGAGATCGTGTGTTCGCGTATCAGTGGTGTAACAGCAAGGTGAGATGACTTAAACTGTCGGGTATTGATGCCGCTGGTCGGGCCGTGATCAGAGGGGGCGTGGTGTTGCAGGTTTAGATTATGCTTTACATCAAAGAGTTTAAGACTGCTCGATAGATTACGATGCAATCGATCGACGTGCCGATATTCATGTTGTAACGCTGGTCTGAACCGTAGCTCCTATCGTCCAGTGGCCAATGTGACTGTCGCTTGCGATGTCCTGTTGTCCCTTCTCCGAAGCGATTGCGCTTTAGGGGAAGAACTGAATAGTCTTGAAATGGGGGGTGACGGAAAGTAGGTATGTTTACAGTATGGAATTTCGCATTAAGGTAAAATCGACAAAAAGATACCCTTTATTTTACTGTTTAAATATACTACGGCTCTTGGAAAAACTGCACCCGGAGTGGCGCGCTTGGATGACCGCTGACTGCATTTATGATGGTCGAGAAACTCTTCCTTTGTCTGTGAAACATCCGTTCCAGCTGAGTGAATAGCCCCTCTACGGAGATCAATTCAAGACGACAATTTCAGCCGCACGGGAACGGCACAAATAGAAAAAGGCTCGAGGTACAGTCGGGAGCGAAAGTTTGCGGGGCACAGGAGCGCGTGCCGAAATGCATCGCCGCGCCGTGCAGCGGCGCGCCACCGCATTAAAGAGCCGCGCTTTGCGCATGTGCGCCCTTCGTGCTGGCAGTCATGTCTCCTTCGCTCGTTTCTGTCCGACTCAATCCTGATAACCGCAGTCGGCGCCAGGGGCGCAAGTTGCGGTTTCGCTGCTTGTCATGCCCCGCGTCCTTTTCAGCTGCCTCAGGAGGCGCGCTGGGTGATATAATGATGGCATCAATACGGCGACAAAAAGAAGAAGAAAATCGGACGACTAACGGAGAGAAGAGGAAGAAATTGAAGTGGAGAAGGACGAGGAGATTCAGGGCGAAGAGCGGAGGGATCCGGAAAAGCTTGGCTCCGGAATAGACCGGCGAAGCTGTCATTCACAGGAGTCTGCCGACCTGTCCTCACCGTCGACTTTGAACGGCAAGCCAGGCTGAAGAGCGAACCGGCGAAGCCATCCTAACAACCGGTTGACCGGTCACCATCGGTACGCTGGCAGTTGGAGCCAAACGAGACCAGCTTCTACCACCAGCGTAAACCAGTGCCAACCTCGGCGCGTCGAACTTTGGACGTACGCCCTTTTCTTTTATTTATTTGCTAATAAGTTTCACTTTTTTACGTGGATTCGGAAAGTAGAACGACTGGGTGCAAATATATTTTTTTTATATAAAAAATCAGACGGACCTTTCAGTTTCCTTTCTTTTTACGATAAAGAACCTGACAATAACTGGCGTCCGCGACAGGACACTGATGATCACCCGTCTGGCTACCCCCCCCCCCCACACACACACATACACACACACACACACACACACACATACGCACCCGCGAGCTCCGTGACAAAGCGCGATGGCTGAGATGGCTGAAGCAGACGCGCAGTAGCGAAGCGCTAACTCACGCCCCTAGCGCTGACTCCTGATATCAGGAGCGCGTCGAAAAGAAACGAGCGAAAGAGACATGATTGCGAGCACGAAGGGCGCGCATGCGCAAACCGTGTCTCCTTAATGCGGCGGCGCGCCGTCAGACGGCGCGGCGATGCATTTCGGCACGCGCTCCCGTGCCCCGCAAACTTTTGCTCCCGACTGTACACTTAAGCACTTCTTGCGAATTGTGAATGCGGAAGCATTGTCACAGAATTCGACTATTTTTTTTTTTTATCTTTTTTCAAAGTTTTTGCGAGGGAACGCATCCCGTCGTGGGACGCTCCCTTGCCCCACGCGTTGAGCGGCAGGGTTCGGGCACCGTCCGTTTTCTGTTTTATGGCCCCCTGGCCCCCTCGCCCCGAGGACGTTTCTCGCGAGGTTTTTTTAGTTAGTAGCGGTGGGCCCCCTCTCTTCCCGGAATGTTGGGAAGGGTTTCCAGATGTCCGAGTGGGGTCGCTGAACACATACACACGGCGTCGGTTCTTGGTCGGTATCCAAGCGTGCGAAGGCACAGAGACACGGCACTTCGGCGTGCCAAGGTAGCTTTGAACACGCCGCCAGCCCTTCCTTTCGACGCGTTGTGCCTTTTTCCTGCGACACTGCACTTTCGTAAAATTTTCCACGTGTTCACAACAGCAAGTCTCAACAATACACAGAGTCTTCAAAAAACTTCTTCGGCGAATGACGACGAACGAGTAGAAAACGTGTCATCAGCACGCTGGAAAACCGCAGCAAAGGCTAGCAAAAACGGCAGATCGTATCCCAAGCGAGTGAAGCCCGGTGGCTTCACTTGCGCTGCAGCGAACAAGCGGGGAAGCGCGATCCAGCAATTGTCATAGAGATCAGTGGTTTATTCCCTCTGGGCCGAGATTCTAGTCTATGACGGACTTGCTGCAGACCAGGAAAGCGCCATCATTGTCACTTGAATGGCCCGAGGAAGTTGCATCAGCATTTCCCGCCGTGAAGGAAGCCTTGGCCAATGCAACCCTGCCTGTCCATCCACGCCCTGGGGCTGCTACCCGTCTCATGACCGACGCCTCCAGTGCAGCTGTAGGTGCTGTACTACAGCAGCTTCTCGGCGGCAAGTGGTGGGGGCGTCTACAGACGGTAAACGCTTTCGGAACCTCCTCGCAGCGGACTTGGTGCATTAAAATGTTTTTTTTTTTTCTCGTATTACACACGCAGACGAGAAACCACGTGACACCGAACGAGCAGTTGGACACTATCTGTTGTAGAGAATTTTAATTTTCAGTCTCCCGGCGAATGGGACGGCCTGGGTATAGTGAACTAAAATGTAGGGGTAGTGGAAAAAGCGTCGGCGGCGCCCCATTGACCATGGGAAGCCAAAAGTGTTGCCGGCCACGAGTGGCACTTCTGTCAATATCTGGAGGGCATGACATTTAGTTATTGATATTGATTGATATTTATTTAATTCAGAAGAGCGTACTTTCTCGGATGGTTGCTGTGTTTTCTATGGTCGTTTTAGGGATTTGTTTTTGTGATCGTGAAGTGCTTGGCATTGTGATGATTCGTAGGTTTGAGGTTTATCGCTATGAAATAGAGACAGAAGAAGACGGATGCGCAATGCTACGTGCCAGGATGCAAGAATGGGTTAGTGCAGATCCACCTGTTAGTGGTTAGTGGTTAGATTGGACATTAACTGGATTTAACTGGCTTTAACTGGCCTTCGTCAACTGAATGGGCGCGTATTGTCGCTTTTCCGCCTGTCGAAAGACGATGCTCCGCGGAAGCAGTTGGAAAGAAATCTGCACCGTAAGGACAAGCCCCTATCAGAATCATCAGCGGTGAGAGAGCTGGAACAGGTGCCCCGGAATGAACCGCCAGCGCCACCTGGTAGGTTCTACAAGAAGTGACTCAGGCGGTAGCCACCGCTTTTTCCACTACCCCTACTTTAGTTCACTGCAGCCTGGGGGAAGCCCTGCGCGCTAAAAATCTCGTGTCCTCATCATGGCCTCCGAGATTTTTTCTCACGCTGGCTGCGTTCGAAAACTCCTACCGAAATAGGTAGGAGTCCAGACCCACTGACAAGAGAAATAACGGAAGCGCAAAGAATAGAGCGTCTGAAGGGCAAGTGTGTAAGTAGTCCTTCTATAGCACTGTCGACCAAGGAGCTCCAATTTCTATTTAAATAATAGCGGTGAGCGAGAGGGATGACTTGTAAGGTTGAGTAATGCGGAATCTTGAGCGAGTTGGTACTGAAGCTTTGAGATCATAATAGCGCTTCACGACAGGGACGAGAGTAGGAACGAGACAAGCGCATTGTGTTATCTCGTTCCTACTCTCGTCCCTGTCGTGAAGCACTATTATGGTCTCAGACTTGTAAGAGTTGCCTTTTTACGTTATTTTTGTTTTCTTTTTTCGTTTCTTTTTTTTTTTTTCATTCGTCTTTTTCTTTTCTTCCGTCTTGTCTTTCGCCTTTTTTTTCCTTGTATTTTGTGCTATTTCTTCTGCTTAAAACGTTCTGAAAAGTCCATTCAGACGTTGAAGAGAAGAACGAACTAGTCGACTACACAAGGGTTGTAAGCTCAGCACGTGTGCTTGTCTTTCTGTGTATCAGTGTGTGTGTGTGTGTGTGTTCTTGTTTCTCCGCGCTCTCAACGTAAAATATGGCTGCGCTCCTCGGGCCATTGCATTCGCCGGTAGAGGCTATTACTATGGGGCGCTTGGTGGCGCTTGTAACCAAACCTAACTAAAGCCCCTTGATAAAGTCGTTTTTTACAAGTACCGCAAACCATTGTTGTGGAAACGCACGAGACACGTGCCACGAGCGGGCGCTCCGCCGCCATTCGCTTCCAAGGGCCGCTCATTTCAGTGCTGGGCCGCCATTTGCTTCCAAGGGCCGCTCGAGACACGGGCCACGTGCGCTCGCGCATTTGACGCTACTTGCAAGACAAACGGAAACATATCGAGGGGCTTTAAACCTAACCAGAGCCGTTTATACTGAACCTAACTATAGTCGGTTGCAAGCTAAGAAAAAACCGGAAATGCCTCTCAGAGGAAGATGTAATCCTACACCGAGAAACGCCAGCCAATCGTTTTCATGACGTCACGATTCCGTGGACCAATCGCGATCCTTTTGAAAAAAAAAAAAAAGCTCAACATGGCTGCTGGCCTTAGCAACGCGACGCTAGTTTCTCGTGACAATTATTCTGCTTTTTTGCACCGTGTTTTACGTGCCTGAGGTTACGCCACGAAATCTTAATGGTATCGGCTTCCTTTGCAGCAGTTTTTGCGCGACAACGTGAGAATCCAGCGACGCTATCGCCAACAAAAATTTCGAAGCGGGCGCAAGGCTTAGCACTGCTGAGAGCTGGAAGACGGTATGTTAGACAGTATCTTGGACAGAAAAGGAATTGGGAAGACGGTACATTGCACATGACTTTCTTTCTTTACTAAACAGCTATTTCGTTGACAAAAACGTATTCTAACTTATTTAAATGTCCTGAATGAATTAAATAAATATTGTAGTAGTTTAAGACACGTTTCCTGGAGAAAGAAAAAGCAACGTTGCTAGCGAGCTACTTTCTCGACGGTGGAGGCACTTCAGACGGGCGCAATGCGCTTGTGGGTGGAGCTAAAAGATTGTTCTTAGCTTGCAACCGACTATAGGGTTCGTGTATAGGCTCCCTACGGGAGCCAGAGTTGCGCGTTCATTCCCGTAGCGCCGTCCTTCCTGCACGGCATGCTGATCCTGCTCCTCACGTGTCTGAATTCGACGAATAGCGGCGCCGCGCGTTCGAGGCGCGCGGCGCGCTCACAAGCTGGGAAACGTACGGCGGGGCGCGTGCAACGTCTACTTTCCTGCAAGGCACTTCATCAGGCTCCTCACGTGATCGGATCTCGGCGAATAGCAGCGCGACCGCACATAGAAAACAGACGTGCATCTCAGGCTCCTTAGGGAGCCTATACAGGAACTCTAAACCAAACCAAACCAAACTAAACCCAACTATGCTATGTTTCACACTTAGCGTGTAACGCTGTCAAAGCTGCTGGCGCGAGCATGAGGCTTGATCTCGTTGGTCGTTTGCACGGGTTCTCGCGCAAATGAAATTACAGATGAAGCCACGCGCTCGCGCCAGTAGCTTTGACAGCGATGCAGGCTAAGTGTGAAACAGAGTATAGAGTTCCTGTATAGGGAGTATTCACCGGACGCCATATTTGTCGGTGCTGTTTAGAGCGCATGCTCAGAACGAACTCACATCAATAGGCTGCTAAGACCGGCACTCCTGATGGTGCGGAATGCACGTTGCAAAAGAACTGTGGAAGCTCGCAGTCAGCACGCGCTCAGCATTCGCGCACACAGCTATGGCTGCCAGTGAATACTCCTTATAGGCTCCCTACGGGAGACAGAGTTACGCGTTCATCGATGTTGATTCATCCCCGTAGCGCTGGCTTTCCTGCACGGCATTCGGTGTCTGCTTCTAACGGAGCGCTCAAAAGCAGGGGAACGTACCTCAAAGCGCGCGCAACGTCTACTTTCCTGCACGACATTGGAGTCGGCTCCTCACGTGATCGGATCTCGGCGAATGGCGGCGCGGCGGCATGTGGAAAACACACGCGCAACTCTGGCCCCTGTAGGGAGCCTATAGGGAGTATTCACTGGATGCCATATTTGTGGGTGCTGTTTGAAGCGCATGCTCAGAACGAGATCACAGCAATAGGCTGCTAAGACCGGCACTCTCGATGGTGCGGAATGCACGTTGCAAAAGAACTGTAGAAGCTCGCCATCCGCACGCGCTCAGCATTCGCGCACACAGCTATGGCCGCCAGTGAATACTCCCTATATACAGGAACTCTAAACCAAACAATACAAAAAGAGCCGCGAATTATCATCATCACCATCACCATTACACGAGGGAGAAATCAACGCAGGGATATGTGTGAGCTCGACTATAGTCGGATGCAACCTGAGAACAATCTTTTAGCTCCACCCACAAGCGCATTGCGCCCATCTGAAGTGCCTCCGCCGTCGAGAAAGTAGTTCGCTAGCAACGTTGCTTTTTCTTCCTCCAGGAAACGTGTCTTAAACTACTACAATATTTATTTAATTCATTCAGGACATTTAAATAAGTTAGAATACGTTTTTGTCAACGAAATAGCTGTTTAGTAAAGAAAGAAAGTCATGTCCAATGTACCGTCTTCCCAATTCATTTTCTGTCCAAGATACTGTCTAACATACCGTCTAACATACCTCTCAGCAGTGCTAAGCCTCGCGCCCGCTTCGAAATTTTCGTTGGCGATAGCGTCGCTGGATTCTCACGTTGTCGCGCAAAAACTGCTGCAAACGCAAGCCGATACCATTAAGATTTCGTGGTGTAACCTCGCTCACGTAAAACACGGTGCAAAAAAGCAAATAATAGTCACGAGAAACAAGCGTCGCGTTGCTAAGGCCAGCAGCCATGTTGAGCTTTTTTTTTTTTTTTTTTTCAAAAGGATCGCGATCGGTCCACGGAATCGTGATGTCATGAAAACGATTGGCTGGCGTTTCTCGGCGTAGGATTACATTTTCCTCTGAGAGGCATTTCCGGTTTTTTCTTAGCTTGCAACCGACTATAGTTTCACTGAATACTCTGTCAGAGCATTCCCATTTTCTTAATGGTTTGGCGACAACAGTCCCTCTCTAGCCGTTTATATTTTGATTTCTTGCGGCATCACTAGTCAGTAGCAGTCACGTGTGCCGTCACTATCATTGTCGTTTTTTCGTTTTTTTTTTCTAATCGCCGCCATGAGCCACCATATTTGGTCAAGCCAGCTTGTGCTCCAACGCTCCGGGTCGCTTCTCAGCCACAAAGCGTTGATGCGCACGTATTTTCATGGAACCACATCTTAAAGTTCCGTATTTTGCGACTCCCATCTGCCTCCCTGGTGTGCCTTCATGTGCCGAAACAGGTCAGAGAACGGCAAAAGACTCTTCCGCTTGCCGTCAGACAAAAACGCTAGTGTGAAGTGGAGGAGTGTTTGGCTTTCCATTATAAAACGTAAGAATTCGAAGCCCACCGTAGGAAGCAAGCTTTGTGATGTCAGTGCATTTCACTGGGAGGCTATGTTGCACGTTTTAGACTCCCAGGAGACTAGGGGGAAGGAAGTGACGTCAACAACCCTCTTTGGATGTTGATTGGTGGGGAAATTATTGCTGAACATTGTTGCAAGCTTCATCTGACCAGCAAAGCAATTGTCAAGCTATCACAAGGGCTTGATACTATGTTTCGATCACGATGGAAGAAATACATTTAGGTGATGACTCTCTGTCTCGCGCGGCGACCACATTATGTTCGGCGCACCAAGCGCGCTTCGCACGCACGGGGATAGATGGCGCGCAAGTATAGAGGGGCTCAGAGCCGTTTATACTGAGAGAGTTTGGCCTTCTTAAGGAGATTTTGACAGTCTGACAACCACAGCAGCGTAGTCTGGCAACCGGGGGATGACTACTTCCGTCCGCCATATTGTGGATCTGACTCATAGGAACTCTACGCGATTTCTCAGGAATGAACAAGACAAAGAAGTAACGCCATATTGTGTTATCGCGAAATCCGCTTGTTCTAGCGGCCAACAAGCTCCGCCCATCGGCCAAACTCTCTCAGTATAAACGGCTCTGGAGGGGCTTGTGAAAGCTTGTATGCGCCTCGCAAGTAGGCTCATTTTCGTATTGTGTGCATGAAAAAGGAAGTAGCGGTGACGTCAAAACGCCGAGCCCTGATTGGCTGCTCCTTTGCAACGTCGTCTGCGTCTGTCTTACCTTTCCTTTAACTTTCGGAAGTCGAGCGAGCTCGACTTCGCCATTCAGAGGGGGCAGACGAAATAACTCGAGCGGTTCTTTGTTTTTGTCGAACAACTAGCCGACGCGCATCAAGGAGGGAAGTCAAAGGACTCACTGGCGAGGTATCCCGAGGCGCCGAGGTTTGTTTGCTAAGAACCGAGAGGTGAGGGTGGTTAGTGTCCGCAAGTTCCCTCCCAAATAGTTTTTCCCTCCTTTCGTGTGCGGCGAGACTTCTCACTCTTTAACGGCGTCGGCGGGTTGGCGCAGTTAACGTCGTCTGCTTTCCGTCTGCTAGTCAAAGCGATGGCTGCTTACCTTTCCTGCGTCTGTCGGAGATTCACCGCTTTTTACCGGCGAGAGTCACCGTTGCCTCGGAAAACAAGGAGATGACAAGAGGAAGAGATTGACCTCTTAATCTGAAATTGAGGTCAGCGATCAAAGTGTAATACGGGAAGGGTTCACAAGGGTCGCGCGTGCATATTCCATTAAGCACGCCAGCCGGTCGTGGGCAGACGGTCGCCGAGTCGGAGTGCCTTGGCCTATCTGCCGTGCTCGCTTGGTCATTGTCGGTGGAACCGTGGCCATTGGAGTTTTTCCCGGGTGTTTGTGGATCCAGCGTTCTTGTTCCTCGTGGTCTGTTTCAAGTACTTTTTACTCTTTTCTTGCTGCTTGAAGTCGGGACGCGTGAGAAGCGCACGTAGAAAAATAAACGTCCGTTGGTCGTCGCGACCGCGACGCTGTCGGCCATGCTGATTTGATTAAGACAGCTTCATAGCTGTCGTATAATTTCGTTGTAACCTGCGCAAAACGTACGAAAATTTTGTTTCGTGAATACGAATTCGAATTTCGTTCTCAAGTTTTGTCTTACGCATATTTTTGGCGCAAGATCGTTTTGTGAACCTGGCCTCTGCACTTTCGAAAGTCGCAGGAAAGGTAAGACAGACGCAGACGACGTTGCGAGTAGACTACGTTGCAAAGGAGCAGACGACGCTCAGATAGGGGGTCGCGATGGGCCAATCAGGGCTCGGCGTTCTGACGTCACCGCTACCCCCTGCGCAAGAAGCAGACGAACTTGCCCTCCGCGTAGAGGGGCTTGTGAAGGAAATTATGGATTCTTTACTCGGTCCCTGTCTACTGTGTAGTGAAATGATGGATTTATGTTGGCGCACTGGCAGTGATTGCCTTTTCCCCCGTGCGGTTCCTGTTTTTTTTTTGTTTTTTTTTTTTCAAACGAGAACATTTCGATGACGACTCAAAGTGACAAAAATACTCGTATAAATATAAAACTTCCCGGCATAATCTACTGGGCCTTTAATAATTTAGAGTAAACACCTGGGTCATGCTTGAATGTTTTGTCAAACAACATGTTTGGTAACAGTTCCATAAATTGTTTACACACGTTGCGTGGCTCTCTATGAGGTCGGGTGATTTTTTTGCACCCTGCTCGTGCCTTATTGAAAAAAATTCTAATAGCGTTACATAGTGGGGCCTAAATAAATCTTTACATGCGCATAAAGGTTTTAGCATTACAAATGGTTTATAGATACAATGTCAACTTGTACTGTGGAACATACAAACCTTGTGAGCAGAAAAAATTCCTATTTATGATGACATAGTGACTGAAACGATGACACAGGATGATGACATACTGACTGACATGATGACACAGTGACTGAAAGTCAAACAATAGTAATGGTTATAAGACAAATCACTTTTCATCTATACTTGCACAATATGGTGTCACCCCGTCTTACAGGTAAAAAAATACCTGAGAAATATTTTGGCTTTAAAATGTACATAAAATCTGAATTCACTGCATACTACTAAAGAACGCCACCTCCCACATCCTGTGTTTCTCGCCCATGCCCTTAAACTAAGACGAGCGCTGCTTTGCTGATTTCTTTATCTCTTGAGCTTGTTGTTTCCTACTCATCGTAATATGCTTACAGTGTTGTCGCATTCGCATGCTGAAGTAGTAGTGGAGCAACTGGGCAATTGTTTCTTCTTTGTGTTCAGCGCATGGAAATGTTATTGCGCATGTGTCAAGAACACTGTAGATTGTGTCCCAGTAGACAGTCTTGTGGCTTTTATTTTGCACGAAGAACTGTTCCGCTTTCTTCAGTAGCTGGAAAAGGTTCTTGTTGGGGTGTGTAAGGCCTCCTCTGTTCTTCACGTTTGTCAGTGCTGTTTCAGTAGACATGTCCTTGTCGATGCTGAAAGCGGATCGGCATGCAGGGCAGCGTGTAGCTTTTTTTTTTTATTTTCACGCTAAAAAACCCGGTTATATAATATAGCATGCAGTCCACAGCCTTGGTTTCATGAGCCTTTTCTGTCCAGACATCTTCGCATTCCCAGACTTCGACAGAAATTAGACTGTCAAGCTCGGTCTTCACTCGGTCAACGAGATGAGGAGACTAGGTAGTAACTTGCGATCGGTCCTCGGGATTGCACGACGCCACTGCTCCAGGCGAGCGTCATTCGATGGAGCTTTAAACAAGGACGCTCGCTTTGCGCAGTTCCGGTACCCCGAATCGCTGTTGGGAACGAAGCACGTCTTCCCATCCTTATAGCATAGCTTCTTCTTCCGGTTAATGCTCATCTTCGTGCACGATGGTGGCACCGGTGATTGACACAGCACCAAAGCAAAACATGGGGCCAGCCACTGACCGCACAGCACCATCACACCGCGAAAAAGGCGAGCAAGCTACGCCCCTGACTTTGTGGCCGCCGATGAGAGACCTCATACCCACGGTCCTCAAACCTCAGCGCCCTCCGCGGCGGCACGGAACAACTTCACTTCGTTTCACCCTAGGTTGTACCGCAGCGAAGGCTAGAAGCGCGAGCTCATAGCGTTGACAGCTGCTCTTAAGTCACGAGAGCTTGTGCCGCCGGGATGTGCCCCAGAGCAAGGAGCTCGCGCTTGTAGCCTTTCTTGCGGTACATCATAAGGTGAAACAGAGTACGCTCCTTGTTCGAGGCTAGTTCCGAACACAATCTGGTCGCTCGCTCCCCACGAGAAGAGCGGCCAGAGTCACCACCTAAATGTATTTCTTCCACCGTGGTTTCAATCTATCCTGTTCCTGTCCATTCCTGAAGACCTTGTATGCAGTTGTAAATGAATCGATGAAATGCTTCCGGATTTATACGACAACCTTTTGAACGCTCAAAAAGCGTAAACAACAAATGCCAGCGGCTAAATATGATGACAAAAGTACGCGGCTAAGCTCTAAGCAATGAACTTTTCCAGTGCAACGGGAACACGACACAAACCACCCTCGTCGAGTGAATTTACTGCATTTTAAGATATTTACACGGTGATCGGTGCTCACCTCAAAATGAGATATTTTACCGCTGAGGTATGAATGACTACTTATCTTGACGTTTTTAACGTGAACCATGAGTACACGAGTCCAGCTAGACTGCAATGTAAATGATGTCGCAAATGATTTAAAGGGACACTCAAGCGGTTTTTGGAGAAGCTACTTTTTGGTGCGATGGTGTTAAGGAAGTGTCAGTGAATGAGTATCTTCAGTCTTAGAAGGCAGAAACGCCTATTAATCACGCAGGAATAAAATACGTGCGGACTCTTTTCTGTACTTGCGAGGACCAATGAAATTATCATATGTTTGAACATTTTGGTGGTCTTTTTAAAGTTTCACTAAGAAAACAATTTTCAGTTCATTTAAATATGTTGTGCATGATAATTTCACAAGACGTAAAATATTTCTAGTTTAGAAGACGCGATAGCGCAATTATCGTTTCACAAACAATGGACTACGTTTTCTATTTGCCTTCCTCCGCGGGTGGTGAATTTCCCGTTCCCCAGGGATGCGCGGAAGCGCACGAAACTCCGCGCGTTGCAGGCCGGTCGTGCCGGTCGCGGGCCGGCCGGCTCCTTCTATCCGCAAACGTGGCGTCGGTGGTGATCGTCGGAATGGACGGCTTGGTGAAAGCTCATCGTTCCGCGTAAAAGCGCTATCCTTGACTGTGAATTTTCGTCGTGTTTCGCTATGATAACCCAGCACGTACTAGAAGGGAACATCCACCTACTCGTGCAGCGATGTCGTGGCGGCACTCTCAAGATAGCAGAAACGCCCGTGCCGTCGTGTTTGTTTACTTCGACTACAGTGGTGCTTTCTAAGCATTTGTGTCCTCGAACATCGCCCGGATTTCTGATTTGGCGCATTTCATGCGTGTGCTCAAGTTCAAGGTATTACTTGCGCGTACCGTATAAAGGATACGAATTTTCAAGCGTTTTCATCAACGGAGAAAACTGAGTAGTGTTAGCAATCCTGAACGCTCGCAACGTCTATCTGATCACGAAATCATTATTCTACGTTGCTATATCGCTGCTAAGATTACATTGTCTTTTATAATAGTAGAAAAGGCGTGTGGTGATATTTGTACTATTGCAATGTCGTGTATTAGAGTCGTGATCGTCCAAGACGGCGCTGCATCTTTTTATTTTATTTTTTTCATTCGCTGTACCCTGCAAGCCTATCAAGAAAAAATAATAAAGCTTTAGACTAGAAAACTGTCTGTCTATATTCTGTTACGGCATTGAGTAGCAGTGCGTCCCCTTTTTTAGAGGGGCCGCTGACACAGCTGACGGCGGCGTACAGAAGCGGTCGCCGTGCTGACGACACGCTGCGCTTGTTGTAGTGGTTACAGGTGTGTGTACGCGAGGCGCAGTGCGGTCGTTCCGGTCGCAACGGACGCAGTCGTAGGTACGCGCTCGTTGCACATGTCTGAACCCGCCTTCCCCCCGTTCTCCCGAGGCGAAAGTCAACGTGGCGACATCGTTTGACATCACGTACCAGAGGTAACGCTGCGATGTCAAACGTTGGTTTGGTTACGACTTGCCCCAACCGCAAATCGAAGAACGCCCGAAAAGGTGTGCGTTTCGTCGTCCTCGGAACCCGAACACGACTCCGAAGCGCTGCTATCGTCCACATCGCACGTCGGAGTGGCGTCATATGAAATCATCCCCAGGTCGGCTGTCCGCCGAAGAACTTCAACCTCTAACGGCGTCAGGTCCTCGAGCGTAGAGAACTCCGCCATGATCGAAGCTCGAATGACAAAGAGGTTCGGCCGATGCGGTTACCTCGGGATCACTGCGCGACGGAACGTCGTCCAACGCCATTGGCCCGAGATCCTTTTGATAAGCGTGCGACGACCAATGAGAGCGGGTGGGACGAGCTACAGGCTCCGCTCATGCTTTCAGTTGCTACCTCAAAATGTGGAAAGCGATCAGGTGGACCCAAGCCACTTCGATCGCAGCGCCACTTTCGTAGAGTGTACTAGAAAGGACTGAGTGAGACTACCGAAGCGTTTTTTCGGCGCCGCCGCTTGTGAAACGATCTTGGCGTTGGAACGCAACGCGTTTTTCATAAAAACCGGCTAATCCGAACCGCTTCTCTCGTAGTGCCCGAGAGGGCGCTACGAGCGAAGTGGCTTGGATTACCCGGTTTTTCCCACATGCGGAGGTACCTAAAGAGAACTCCGGTCGCCCCACTCGGTCCTTCTAGTACACTTTATCTCTACTCCATCTCGCAAATGTCTGCAGTAAAGACAAAGGCACAGGCCAGAGCCGTGTATACAGAGAGTTTGGTCAATGGGAGGCGCGGGCAGAGCCAGGGCGTGCACCAGACGCAGAAAGTGAGCTAGACATGCCCCTTTGGCCAACCGGAAGCCGAAAAGAATCCCCTAGCGGTGATAGCGAGAAACAGTTCTTATCAAAGGTATATGTTGATATATGGTTTTAATAAGCCCGTAAGAGTGAAGTATAGTAACCTTTCATGGTTGAAAACAGGGTACACGTGATGTTTCGATCATGATCATCCAGAAAGAAGTAAGAAACGAATGCGCCGCTCAACTATGTTTCGTTCGGACCAGTGTTGCGGAATGGGCACCCCCATTCCATTCCAATTCCATTCCGGGGAATTAGAGTTTTCGATAATTTCATTTTTTTTCAACTCAATGGGGGACACTGGGCTTATTCCCACTCCTAGTTTGGCTGAATCTTTCCACTCCATTCCTGTAATTCATAAACGTTAAAAGTGTCACTTGACAGCTGCATTACATTGCAGGGTTGGGCAGAAATATTCAAAAATGTATTTGGAAATACAAATACTGGGATAGATGAAAATAGTTGCTAAGATACTGATACTCAAGTCTCAAATATATCTGTAAAAATGTATCGCGATACGTATCGGAAATACATTTTAAAAAGAGGCAAAAAGTCTTTGGAAATACAAATACAAGAATACATTTTATGGAGGGCAGAATTATAAATACTGATAATGCAATACATTTTTCAAATTTCTTTGAGACGCCAACTGAGATGGGGCTTTAAGTTTGCAGTGGAGGTTTTTTGTTTGCTTTTTTTTTTTTTTTTGAGGGGGGGGGGGGGGTTCCGAAATTACTTTCCCGCAGTTGGCACTTCGCCTTAAAGTTAGGGGTTCCGGACGAAGAGTCCTCAATGGGTTTAAAAAACGTTCCATCAAGGATTGACCGCGGTCCCTTCCCTGGCATCCCGTCTGGCTGACCATTGATGCGAAAAGACTTCGACCTCAAATAAACAAAATAAATAACATCAAAACATCACCACTTCCCTGTCCAATAAGGGCGCCCCTGTCAGCACTGATCACATAACGTCACGGTGGGATGAACTGGTATTCTTGAATCCGTAGGTGTTGCCTTGAACGTGAAACTTTACCCACCCTGCTGTATGAAAGGACAATACGTACTTTTGTTGCAGGTGACCTCGTTGAACACCATGCAGGTAGTTCCATTTGGAATTTTCGAAAAAAGTGGACCACCTGAAGCATCCTGAAGCACATGTCTTATCTTCTGTTACGGTTGAAAAATCGATATGGTGGCATCCCTGTTGGGACGGTCCTTACTGCCGACTCTCCGGCTCCAACGCATGAATGGCAGTCTTCAAGTTTCGCCTAGCATCATTCAAACAGAGAGCTCACGGATTGCGACTTGAGGTGGCCGGCACAGGTGCGAGCTGTCCGAGAAACAGCGCGCTCGAGACGAGTCGCAGGTGTACAAAGTCTGGGTCCACACAGCGAGGCCACGTCTGGCCTCCTTCCTGGGTATCGGATCACCAGAGCAGCGGGTCACGTTCACGTCGGTTGATGGCGTACCCTAGAGCCGTGCAATATTACAGGCGCAGACGCATTCAGATATGTGTTGCACTTCACTGGTGAAAGGCGCCACCGCCGCTCCCCCCCCCCCCCCCCCCCCTCTCCCCTCTGTTCTTTGCTTTGAGGCTTGTTTTTTGTATTGCATTTCTTTTTTTCTTTTTTTTGCGTACAAGTCTGTTAGGGCCTCGCGCGGGTTCGCAGTTTCCCGCTCATTTTATTTCTGAACAACCGACTCCCTGACTGGCTCAGTAGAGCCAGTCATTTTCAGAAAGACTTTAAGCACTTTAAGCGCTTGAGAAGAGTAATAGCGCACTAAAATTGCCACTCGTGGAGCAGGTACAAGGCTGGGGCTAGATAAGAGGCGAAAAAATCGCGCGGGCGCCTTACCTCAACCGCTAGCCTTGTACCTGCTCCACGAGCGGTAACTTTAGTGCGCTACTACTCGTCTCACGCGCTCAAAGTCTTTCTGAAAATGACTGATATATTGGTTTTCGATAACGCTCAGCAACTTTCTAATTGAAACCATATGTCTATTTCCCCTAAATAAAAAGTTAATTGACAAGTTTTAATTAATTGTCTGGCTAATTAGTAGGTTTTTGGCAATTCCTGACGTCCGCCGTGGCTGGTAGTTTGTTCCCGAAAAGAGTTTCTTCTTTTTTCAATCGCCCTAATTTTTAGGATTTTTGAAAGTCTTCGCAAAAGCACCCGGCATATATATATATATATATATATATATATATATATATTGTAACGATAATTCTCCTCAGTCACTCAGTCGAGTCGTCCGTTCTCAGTTCCCGTCGTCTTCCTCTTCTTTTCCTTTCTTATCGTAGCACTCTCCCCCCTCCCACTGAAAAAAAAACAACAAAAGTGGTAATATCTTCTAACACTACAGTTACTATGATCTTGATTGTAGTCCGTCTGCAAAAGATGTCCACAGTTTTTACGGAACTTGGACTTGGCGCGCTCGTGGAATGTATAGCTTGAGATGCGATACGTGCTCAGGAAAGCAGCGGTGTGTACTGGGAGGCCGTCCATCAGTGAGGTCTTCGAGGTAGTAGGTGACAGGCCCTCTCCGTTCCAAGATTCGATAAGGCCCTCGGTATCGGGGAAGAAACTTAGCAGCTCTCCCAAAAAACCGCAAGGTCCGTCTCGCCAGAACTTTATCTCCAATTTGAAACTCGTGCACATTATGGATACCGGCCTCTGACACATTGCCAGTCTCTTCCTGACTTCGCCGAATGGCGTCCCGTGCCTGTCTACAAATTTCATCAAGAGAAGCACGTTGAGTGTCCCTGCAACGCTGTGTCCCGTTCACCCCAAGTCTTGACTTAATAGGCAGCGTCACGTCATGACCGTATAAGAGTCTGAACGGTACTTCTTTTGTGGTTTCTTGCTGTGATGTGTTCAGTGCGAACATGGCGTGTGGGACAAAGTTATCCCAATTAGTATGCTTGAAGTTTACATAGGCAGACAAGATATCTGTAAGTGTACGGTTGTTCCTCTCAACTAGACCGTTCGTTTGAGGATGATACACGGATGTCGGAGAATGTCGTATGCCATGTCTCGCCAGACAGTTTCTAAAATGGTGAGACATGAACGGTGTACCACGGTCTGAAATTATTGCACGTGGCGGGCCATGTCTCAAAACAATGTTGACATCAATAAACTCGTCTAGGAAATCTGCGGTAGCATCTGGCACCGCTAGGGCCTCTACCCATTTGGTTAGGTAGTCAACTGCGACTATGACATGACGATTTCCGCTCCGGGATTTCGGAAAAGGTCCGAGAAAGTCAATTCATATTAGCTCAAACGGATGTTCTGGAGGTGTGACTGGGCAACGGGGTACGTCCCACTTAGTAGTAGATGTCTTCCGGAACTGGCAGTGTTCCAATGTCTGAACGTGCCGAACGACGTCTTGACGTAGGCCGCGCCACCAAAAACGTGCGGCGACCTTAGTGTAGGTTCTTTCTAGCCCAAGGTGGCCTGTACTTGGAGCGTCATGGCATGCTTGAAGTATTGCCACCCGCAAGCTCACAGGTACAACTGGGAGCCAGACGGTGCCTGCTGATTGCCGTTTCTTTACGTGGCATAGGTTATTATCGACAATCCTGTCGATAATATGCTCGCAACAGGCCCGGTAATCGTCGTCGTGTGTCATTCAGTCTCTCGGTAGAACTTTGTTGGAGGATCGAGCGTATATTAGCTAGCTCAGCATCGTTTACCTGTGCTGTGTACAAGTCTTGAATAGCGGAAATTCCCACAGGGTGGCGCGAAAGAAAGTCCGTATCTTGGTGAGATAGTCCACTGCGATGACGAATTGAGAAGTTGTATCCCTGCAGCTGGAGTGCCCACCTTGCAAGCTTTGGCGTCAGGTCCTGCTTGGATTGCAACCATTGCAATGCGGCATTGTCCGTTACTACCGTAAAATGGCGACCATAGAGATATGGACGAAACTTTCTGACGGCCCAGACCACGGCGAGACATTCCAGTTCAGAGGAATGGCGCCTACTCTCACAATCATCTTAAAAGGGAGTTTTAGTAGATCGTTTTCAAAAGCCCGCTACCGCTACGAGCGCGCGCTTTAGAGCACGCATCGAAGTGGCAGCGCGAGCTCCCGCTACGATTATTGGGGCCTGAAAACACGATCTACAAAAACTCTCTAATGTCGACTAGCGAAAGCCAACACTCTTTCGATGCCGGATGAATCCTTTTGGAGCAGTACTGCCCCCAGACCATCACCGCTGGCATCGGTGTGCAGGATTCTCTCATGAGTCTCGCTGAAGTGTGCTAGAACGGGAGGGTTTAGCAAGGCATGCTTGATGTCTGCAAATGCCTTAATTTGAGCCTTCCCCCAGGTCCAGGTGGTTGTTTTCCGTAGAAGGATGGTTAGGGGTCGTGTGAGTCTCGCGAAATCTTTTCGGCGTGAATCGCGAAATCGCGATTCACGCCGAAAATAGGACGTGAATCCTATAAAGCTCTTTGATCGTTGTCGGAGCTTGATATTCTGCAATGGATCGCACTTTCTCAGGATCGGGGAGGATGCCTTCCGAAGTGATCGAGTGTCCCAAATATGTGACTTGTCCAAAGCCGAAAAAACACTTCTTAGCCTTCAGTTTAAGTCCAGCATCAGATAGAGCCTGCAGTACAAGACGAAGTCGACGCTGATGCTCATCGAATGTAGGGACATAAATGATGATATCGTCGAGGTAGACCAGGGCCATTGTCCATTTGAGAGGACCGAGCACTTTATCCATTAGCCGTTAGAATGTGACTGGAGCATTGGTGAGTTCGAATGGTAACCGATTGAATTGAAACAGGCCGTCAGGTGTTACAAAAGCGGTTTTCTCTGCATCGTCGGGTTTTATGGGGATATGCCAGTACCCGGAAATCAAATCAAGGGTGGTAAAAAAATTTTGCGTTCGCGAGACGATCTAAGGCGTCATCTAACCGGAGTAGTGGTTAGACATCTTGTTTAGTGACTCTGTTGAGTTTCCTGTAGTGGACACAAAACCGAATAGATCCGTCTTTTTTGGGAACTAGAACTACCGGTGATGACCACGGGCTATCAGATGGTGCTATGACGTCTTGCTCGAGCATTTTGTGCACTTGTTCGTTGATGATCTGTCGTTCTGACGGGGCAACTCGACGAGGATGCTGATGAATGGGGAGAGACATTCCTGTATCAATTGAACGCTCAAGCAAAGAAGTGCAACCCAAGTCATTGGAGGAGGTTGCAATGACGCGTCGAAAGTCTTGAAGCAACGTTCGGAGGGATCGAGCTTGTTCCTCCGTCAGGTGAGGACCGAAATTCAAGGCGTTCCATGCTGTTTCGTTAGATGGACTGGAAGAGCCCATGTTGTCGACTGGGATAACAGTCGAAACAGTCTGGGAATGGGTTTGACGAGTTACTGTTCCCAACTTCTCTCCGCGACTAATGCTTGTGTTGGTGGATCCGAAGTTGATGAGGAGGATTTTGGTGTGACCATCTATACAGAGAAGAATGCTTCTCGGAGCTGCCATTTCTTGACCGGGCAAGCACTTGAGATAAGGATCGAAGATTACATCTCCACAAAATCGTTCCGACACAACGGCGTTTACCCCTACTCCAGAGTTTGCCGGGACAATTGTTCGTCTGGAGACGACTGCAGTAAGTTTAGTGCCTTTTCGGTTACACCTATGTTCATCGATGACGCGCGTTTTCATTGCTTGCCAACAATATTGCCCGAAGGTAAGGGAAAACGTGATGAACCACGTGATGAACTGAGCGAAGTGGGTCAGCAGGCCATTTTGATATCTGGTAGGTTCATCTTGCGAGACTAACGTCTTTGACTTCGGGTTACTTGGGAGAACCATCGTTGTCGTCTCAATGAGGGGTGTGTCTGATTTGAAACTGATAGTCAGCATGGCCTTTTCGCACCATTCACACCCAAGATTGACCGGATCTACCACATTTGTGACGACAACAAAATCATGTAGCAGTTGTTTTTCCTCTCCAACCATTGTCAAGGACATTACGCCTACTGATTTTAACTTGGAACCATTGGCAGAAAGGAGCTGGATGGTAGTTGCTGCCTTGAGATTGATTAGCAAGCCTGCTACAACTCGACTATCAATAATGCTCACTGCGGACCCAGTGTCCACCAGAGCACTAAACTGCTGGTTGAGTTCCAGAATATGTATAGACACACATGGGGGTGGGTAAGGTTTAGGCATCTTTACTGATGTTTATGTTTCTGCCGTTATGCCTAAGGTAACGTTGGGGACTGGATGAACTACCAGCGAGCCCTGCCCCGATGGCTCGCGGAAGCGTTTCCCGGACGTGAAGTTTCATGGGGTTCATTCGGGCACTGTCAAGCAAAATGTCCGATGCCACCACAGCGGAAGCAATGTTGCGGCTGCGACGACTCGTGGTGTTCCACCATGGAGAAGGTGCTGATAGCTGCAGTGCGTGCTGCCCTTTTCGTAGAACGAAACACGGCTTCCGTTTCAACTGCTTGGACGAAAGCTGCTCGCAGGGTCGTTGGGCGTCCAAGGCGTACAATTTGTTGAATCTGGAGATCACCAATGGCGTCCAGAAATGAAGCGGTAGCCAAGGTACTAATGGTGTCGGGGGAAGAGCTTGGAAAGAATTTTCCTGCAAGACGTTCGATGCTGGCTGCCAGGTCTGGGAAAGTCTCGCCAGAACGTTGACGGCGAGAGCGCAGTTCCGCATAGTGAAGTTGTTAAGGCGAGAGTCGCCGAACCGAGCGTCCAGGGCAGCGATTAAGGTAGGGTAGTCGTGAAGGAGGTCTGCTTGAATAGTCTCTCAGTTTTCAACGGCCTTCCCCCGGAGGTAAGACACCAGGGCTCTTGCTTTGTCTGAGACGTTCCAGCCGTTGGCTTCTGCGATCGTTTCAAACTGCATGTGATATGCTTTCCAGGAAACTATTCCGTCAAATGGTTGCGGTTTCGATAGCAACGCGCCGTGTGCCGCACTTGAGGAGCCGTACTGCCTCGGAGAAGTTGGAGTGCGCGCCCGGCTTGTTGTAGTTGATTTCCGAGGGCCTGGACTTCCAACTGTAACTGCCGCACCTGGACTTCCATGGGATCCTGGTTTGCAGCGCCCAAAGCAGATTGATCTTCCAGGTCTCGAACGTCATCATCGTTGCGGTCTCCGGCGTGGGAGTGAGAGCGGGTGAGAGCACTGAGAGGCATACCGCACCGCTGCCACAAAAACTGTAACGACAATTCTCCTCAGTCACTCAGTCGAGCCGTCCTGTTCTCAGTTCCCGTCGTCTTCCTCTTCTTTTCCTTTCTTATCGTAGCAATATATAAAGAACCTGGCCCATTCGATTCCCATTCCATTCCGGACAAAAGACATCTAATTTCATTCCCATTCCATTCCCCTGAACATTGCCGCCATTCCATTTCCATTCCATTCCGGGGTCGCGAAAATGCGGAATGATTCCGGAATCATTCCAACTCCGGAGTGGCAACTCCGCAACACTGGTTCAGACAGAGTGTGACCGGTCGGACGGCAGATTTCCGGCCCTCGGCGCTTGGAGTACACTCTCAAGAAAAAAGGGTGTAAAAGGGTGTATCGTTATACCCTTTTGTCCCATAAGATACACCACCAAACTTCATTTCGACGTACAGTTTACTATTAGCGGCGAGATGTTTGGGTGGCGCCCTCCTATGGTTATTTCTCGTGACGTCATTACCCTGTGAACAACAAGTTCGACGGTGTTTGTATTTAGCATAATGGAAGCTGGAAATCCTTGCGCTTTTAAACCAACACTGCAGACACCGTCAAAATCAAAGTTCTTACATTACTCTTATTTCCGTCGATGAGACATCCTTTGCTGACGTCGAAGTCAGCATTCGGCCAATCGTGGAAGGCCGACCACTGCGACGCTTTCGATCGGTCACGGCGCCAATAGTCAAACAGACGGCCCCAAATCTTACAAGGAGCTTGATAACGGTGCGACATAACTTTTTAAATAGCTAGAGTACGTATCAAAGACCGGATAGAGAAAACACCGAGTTTTTACAGTAGGGCCAAGAAAACCCCGATTATTTATTTTGTAGTCAGGAACACGTACATTAGCTATTTTAATAAGTAGCACCACACGGCTATAGAGCCCGTCGTACAATTTCTGGCCGTCTGTTCGACTGTACGGCGCTGTACGTAGAATTGAAGTTTGGGGGTTATTATATGGGAAAAAGGGTGTAACGATACACCTTTTTACACCCTTTTTTCGTGAGGGTGTACCGATTATGTCGATCGTTCTGCTAGTTGCACTCGTCCACCATGATTTTGAATGAGCGTGATTGAAACATCACGTGTGCCATATTTTCAGTCACCTAGAGTTACTCCGATGCAGTTATCAGGTTTGTTTCTCGCGACCACCACCAGGCTGTTATTTCCGGCTTCTGGTTGGTCACATTCGAATTTCTGAAGACGCCTTGGAACACGCCCAGCCCACTTGCGGCCAATGGCGCCTCCTCATTTGTCTCCTATACTTCCCAACGAATGGCCAAACTCTCTACATATACTGCTCTGGCATAGGCGAGTGAGTCTAGCTCAGCGAAATGTTTGTACGAGAACTCGTGAATAGGAGGCACTTTCCAAAGCCACGCGCTCGTGCCCATGCCTTTGTCTGCACCGCTGACGTTTGTGCAGATGGAGTGTCGGTGACAGTTTGCTCTGGGCCGGCTTGCTAGAACAGCGTCTCAGCGCTGAACCTGACTGAAAGAAAAGGGTGCAAAGGGTGGGGCACGCGAGCGTCTTGAGACGCAGAGTCCTGCTCGGCTCGTGCGCTGGCTTTGGCAGTGCTTTCTTTCCCTGTCTCAGCTGAGACGCTGTTTCTATACTCCGCGACAACTTTTCTTGGCAAGGCAGTGGAAGGTACAGGCCCGCGTCCCCTCTCCCATTTTGAGTGTACGCAGGCTCTCCTCCTCCCCCAATTCCGGGGAGAGGAGGAGAGCCCGCGCACACTCAAGATGGGAGAGGGGACGCGGGCCTGTACCTTCCACTGCATTGCCAAGAAAAGTTGTCGCGGAGTATAGCAAGTCGGCCCTGGGTTGGAGCACACGTTCATTTATTCTACACTTGAATATTGGCGTGACGAAAACCTGACATGCGTAAAGTTTTCAGTCACCGAGAGCTAAACCTCTTCACTCTAGCGACGCTAAAACGGCTTAAATTAGTCGTGTCGCATATTTAGAGCACATAACCGCCGCTAGGCGCTGTTTCGCGCCCTGTGGTTGGCCCCGAGATGCTCGCCTATTCAAACCAATGAATGGCCAAACTCTCTCAGTAAACGGCTCTGGACCGAGTGAGACTGGAACGACGTGCGACATTTTCCGAATTGCTACGGCAACCGGGTCTTAAGCCGCTTTCAATACGGTTTAAAACCCTGTTTTCGTTGTAGTCGCACTCGGTCGGACTCAGACAATGTAAAGAATAAAGAATTACGCCAACCAAAAAGTCGAAAAATTGTCCCAACGTTTCGAAACAGTTCGTTTCTTCCTCAGGGGCGACTAAACGGGATAATAGCTTCTTTGTCTTTCTTTGAACTGGCTATCTCTTCTTCTTCATTGTCGATTGCTGGTTGTCTTCGTTTCGCCTGCGCCTTCTTGATTGTATCTCGTAACCCATGAACATATAAACTGGGTAAGGTGCTTAGAGACCTATTGATATTATTTGCGGTGTTTTGAATATGCCAGGATTCTATCAGCTGTCTTCTGCGTAGGTTCGTCTCAGTACCCAGAATGCTTGCATCTTCAAATCCGATACGGTGGTCATTAACTTCACAGTGCTCCGCCAGAGCACTGCGTTCGCGGTCGAAGTTGCGTACGTCATTTTTGTGTTGACGGAGCCGTTCTTGGAAGTTTTTAGTTTCTCCAATGTAGGAGGCGGGGCACTGGGTGCAGGATATTTGGTAAATTTACACCCTGGGCCCTTTCCTTGGGTGGACGACTTTTTGGCCGAGGTAGAAAACGCCCGAGTGTGGTCACAGGTTTATGGGCCACGGTGATGTGTTCTTTTGCAAAAATCCTGGATAGTGTTTCACTTATCCCTTTTGTGTAGGGTATGCTGATGCGTGCAATCGGTTTTAGACGTGCAGTCCCAGTAGGTTGCCCGTCTCGGCGACTGCGGTTTCTCACACTCGGGCGTTTTCTACCTCGGCCAAAAAGTCGTCCACCCAAGGAAAGGGCCCAGGGTGTAATTTACCAAATATCCTGCACCCAGTGCCCCGCCTCCTACATTGGAGAAACTAAAAACTTCCAAGAACGGCTCCGTCAACACAAAAATGACGTACGCAACTTCGACCGCGAACGCAGTGCTCTGGCGGAGCACTGTGAAGTTAATGACCACCGTATCGGATTTGAAGATGCAAGCATTCTGGGTACTGAGACGAACCTACGCAGAAGACAGCTGATAGAATCCTGGCATATTCAAAACACCGCAAATAATATCAATAGGTCTCTAGGCACCTTACCCAGTTTATATGTTCATGGGTTACGAGATACAATCAAGAAGGCGCAGGCGAAACGAAGACAACCAGCAATCGACAATGAAGAAGAAGAGATAGCCAGTTCAAAGAAAGACAAAGAAGCTATTATCCCGTTTAGTCGCCCCTCAGGAAGAAACGAACTGTTTCGAAACGTTGGGACAATTTTTCGACTTTTTGGTTGGCGTAATTCTTTATTCTTTACATTTAAATTCACCCAACCAGGCAGATATCTGCCGAACATGTTTACCTTCAAGGACTCAGACAAGTGTGTGAACCGCCCTTGACATCACCGCAGACGAATGGAGCGAGATCTACATTTGACAGCAAACAGTTCAGCGACAGAGTATAGATGTTTTCCGCTTCCTCTCGCCCACGACCGCCAAGTAGGCGTATACGGTATGGGCGACGAAAAAAATATTGAAACGTTTCAACCTACAAATAGTGAAAAAACAGAGGGGAGAGAAAACGAGAATGGGTGACGTTTACGCTTTTCTCCTAAATGCATTCTATTGGCGTGGCGACGGCAAAACAATAGGTCTGTTCGATTCGGCCAGAAAGTTCTGAACTAGTTCTGTCCGAGTTCAGACAAGTGCAGGAGTCGTGCAGCGGCGGCGCAGAACCAGTGCAGCCGCCGCGCTAGGATTGGCGCTGTGATCGGCTTTTCGAGCGGAAGCGCAGGGTGTCGTCTGCATCTGTTGGCTCTTGTTTCTCCACGCCACGTTGTATGCTACATATAACTAGTCGCGGTTTGAGGAGACCATTCGCGTTTCCTTAGTTTTAAAGTATAATAACGAAATGTTTTCTGTGATTATATTGTATCCAAGTGTTCTAAAAACGTTTTCTGCACGAAATGTTTCTGTCTGAATTTTTAACGGCCGTTCGGTTCCTGTCGTTTCCATAAGCGTTCGTGTCCTTCACATTAATTTAGCAATAGTAGATTTATTCCAGGTCTCTCGAGTTTCGCATTTCGACGATAGGTTCGCGGCATCAGGATGATTTTGCGTCGGGAGTCACCGGCGGCAGCGCGCGGTTGGTAGTGATCACCTCGAAGACGAAGGCCTGACGATAGCGTTTTGGCCAAGACAGTTATCGACCGCAATTTTGGCGTCAAGCTGAAGCGTTTATTCTGATTCTCAAGACCTGCGTGGAACTACCAAGCCAATGCCGATTCTCGGCGTTTTTCGCATGCCCTTTAGTGGGCGTCCACAGATAAAAGCGGACAAAGCATGCAGTATTATGCTCAGCTAGGGGGCATGCGAGGGCCAATGTACTAAATCCCAGATCTCTGCAATGTATCGGAGTCGTCAGTATGCATCCAAGAGCAACTGAAGGCGGGGACTATCAAGAGTGCAATACATTTCCCGTGTCTGTAAGGAAGAATATCAACACAATCCCCACATAGCATCAAAATGAAAGAATTTACGTGAGCCAATGATTCAACACTTACCACAGGGAGCCACACCTACGCGAGCAGGTGCCTAAAACGCTTTCAACATATAATAATAAAGCAAATTTCTACCCTCGGTTATGATCTCAATTTTGCGTCCACCGCGGGTACGTTAGTATCATAAACGAGAGGAAATACAACCTCAGTATCGGCGTTGTTGTTAAACATCGCAGACATTTGAGCAAGAGCTGCAAAAAATGGCACCGCGAGCAGAGACAGAAGAGGAGTGTCGTCTGCTATCGCCGTCTGCTCTTGTCTGCTTCTGCACGGACGCTGAACTGACTCCGGAGCCGGTGCACGATTTTAAGGAACTAGGTCTGAACTCGTTTAGAACTGGGATGAATCGAACGCGCCAGTGCAGCGGCCGTGCAACTTCCGGTTTAATCGAATGCACCAGTTCCTGCACTGCTGAACTGGTTCAGCCAGTTCAGGCGAATCGAACAGACCTCAGGATTGTTTGTGCAGCACCGGACATCCTTCCCTCCCTCCATCGCGGAGCTGACGTCACAGCGCCGCATCGCTAAAGCCGGACGTTTTCGTCGCGAGATGTGTGCGCCGGGGAGAATTCCCCGGGATTTCTCCGTCCTGTGAATAGCCAGGAGGGAGAGAGAGAGAAGTGTTGAAAAGGAGGGAAGCCTGGAACTACGCAGGTGCATACCGAGATGAATACCTAGGTGCATACCAGGTGAATACCCAGGTGCAGAGCGAAGATGTTCCGTGCCTCTCGCCGCTAAAGTCCCTCTATCCTGGAAAAACTGGCTCCATTTAGAGCCACTAAATGAGCTGCGCTTAGAGTATCGGCACTCCGTTCCTCAGCATTGTTGTGGGCGCCGCCATTTTGGCTCGTATGCCGAGCAGACGCAACTGCCGATCGTCATTATTCAAAAGATCGACTTCCTCAGGGTTAGATTCGCTGTTAGGAAGGTCAGGCAATATTGCTTTGCTCTGTCACGAACTGTTTAAACGGCTGTGGAGGGCGCAAAAGCCTTGCCTGTGATTTCAGATAAAGGTTCAGATAACTGACAACCATGATTTTAAGACACAATATGGCTGAGTGTCGTTACTCTGTAGCGTAGCTTATTTAGTGGCACTAGCTCCATTCATTGTTGTGGAAATGTTCGAGACACGTGCCGCGCGCCTATTCTGGGAAGAACATGGCGTCGGAAATCTAGCTCAGTTAGAGTGTACTAAAAGGACCGAGTGGGGCGACTTGCTTCACTCACCGCAACACGCAGACGTTTGGCGAGAAAGAAGTTAATCGAAATTTGAAGGTTCATATTTTCGAAGCTCGAAACGTGTCAAACAAATACCCACGATGTTGTTTTCAAACAAACTGCGCGTCTAATCTTTTCAGTATAAAACAGGAAGGCAAGATAATCAAAAGCAGGTAGGCTCGTCCAAATACAGATTCGCACTGAATCTTGCATTCTCATCCAGCGAAACAGAGCAAAAACCGGACCAGTGAATAAAATTTACGAAGCAACAAAGATCGACCTAGCTTTCTCTATTCTGACGATGGGGGCAATGAAGACACCAGCTTTGTGCCGCGGGCTTACACTTGACAGCGCGCTTTGAGGCGATTCCGTTTCCGTTCGTTTCTAAGCGCTGCATCCGGAGATCGTGAGAACTAGCTCGGCTCGCTTGTTTTACTGGGCAGCCGAGTGTTTGACAGGCCGGAGCAGAGCGAGCGAGAAATCTCGGGGACCATCGGTGTAGTTCTCAATTTAGTCACTAAGGCGCGACGGTTCTTCTCAATAGGTGGAAGAAGATCTGCGAGAAGAAAAAGACAGAGCAGCTCCCCGATGGGCCTTCTCTCAAAAGGAACACCTTTTTCCTGGGAGGACACCAAGTCGCGATGCGAAAGCGTTCGTCAGTACGGCATCGCGCAGTTTATCAATCTTTACCATCATGCCCGCCATCGTCGAAACGACTGCCTTCTCTGGGGCGATGAGATTGAGTACATGCTCGTTCGTTTCAACCACAGCCAGCGCAAGGTGCAGCTACTGCTCCGGGCCGCCGAGCTCATTGGCATTCTCAACAAAAAGGAACGAGAAAACCCGGAGAGCTGCCGCTGCTCTTGGCACCCAGAGTTCGCCGCCTACGCAATGGAGGCCATTCCGATAGAGCCGTACGGGGGGCATTTCGCTCACTATAACGCGGTAGAACACAACATGCGACTCAGGCGTGCCGAAGTGAGGACCCTGTTGAACAAGAATGAAGAGATCATGTGCATCACCACTTTTCCCATGATGGGTTGCGAGGACTTTACCTATCCGGAGTACAAACCGTCACTCGCCTCGACAAATATGCCGTCCTTGTTCGTCCCCGAAGAGATGATCTATCCAGCGCACTCTAGGTTCACCACAATGGCACGCAATATCAGGCAACGCCGCGGGAAGCGCGTCGTCATCAACGCTCCCATATACAAGGACATCAACACTCCCAGTCCCTTCGTCGAAGATTTTCGGAAGCTCGACGATGATGGCGAAGCGGCGAGTGGTGCGATTTCTGATTGCATATACATGGACGCCATGGGCTTTGGAATGGGCAACTGCTGTCTCCAGGTGACCTTTCAAGCCAGCGACATCTCGGAAGCGATGACCCTTTACGACCAGCTGGCGAATCTGTGTCCTCTTATGCTCGCCGTGGGCGCCAGCAGCCCCGCATTCAGAGGACACTTGGCGAACGTGGACTGTCGCTTCAACGTCATTAGCATGTCCGTGGATGAAAGGACGGAAGAAGAAATGGGTAAGACGACTCTGCGAGGGAAGAAGACTATCAACAGGCTGCGTTACTCCAGCATTCCCTGCTTTCTTTCGGTCAAAAATCAATCGCTTAATGACGTCTTGTTGGAATTCAACGAGGACATTTACGCAGTGCTTCGAGAAGCAAACGTTGAAGAGTCGCTGGCAAAGCACCTTTCTCATGTGTTCATGAAGGACAGTATTGTACTTTACGAGGAAATGATGTCGCAAAACAACGAAGCCGACTTTGATCATTTCGAGAATCTCCAGTCAAGCAACTGGCATACGTTAAGGTTCAAGCCACCGCCGCCCAACAGCGATATTGGATGGCGGATCGAGTTCCGACCCATGGAACTGCAGATGACAGAGTTTGAAAACGCTGCGTACATTGTCTTCGTGGTTCTGGTGACAAGAATCATTCTTACTTTTGACCTAGACCTGACCGTGCCCATCTCCAAGGTGGACGAAAACATGCAAACGGCGCAGAAGGTGGACGCTGTCCTGAATGAGAAGTTCTGGTTTCGCAAGGACATTTTCACTCACGGTTGCGCTGACAAGAGCGCAAACTCTACTGACGTCGTCAAGATGACCGTGGCCGAGATTTTCAATGGCAAGAAGGGGTCGTTTCCAGGATTCATTCCGCTCATTCGGGCCTTCCTGAATAGTGTCGAAGAGGTGGATGTCGCGACCCACTGCACCTTGCATCAATATCTGACGTTGATCGAAAAGAGGGCATCAGGCGACCTCATGACTACAGCTCACTGGATGCGTAAGTTCATTACGTCCCACCCGGAGTACAAGAGTGACTCTGTCATCACCGAGAGCATCAACTATGACCTAATCATGCAAATGTTCAAGCATCAACATAACTTCTGGTCCATTCCCGAACTCTTGGGGACGCCAACATCGAGGCCAAGTTCAGAATACACTTGAATGCCCGCGTGCTGGCAACGATCAGAGGATGGTCAACCGCGCCACTTTCTATTCGTGTATAAATAACAAGTATTGACTTCCCCTGGTCGTTATATTTGCCCGAAAATAATTTCTCTCTTTCTCTCTCTCTCTCCATCTCTACTTTTTGAAGCAAGGCTTGCCATACAAATGAAAGTTATTAGGCACACAGTTGCTGCTCATGAGAAATCCCATCCTTGGTAGTAATTTCAGCAGTAGGCTGGACCTACTGCGGACGCAGTAGGTTCAGCCTGTTGCGTCCGCAGGGGACCGTCGGCGGCGAGTCATGCTTAGTCCACGGGGAACTGTTGGCGTTCAGCATACTTAGTCCGCAAAAGAAAGACGGCAGCGAGGAAAGAATTCTACTTGGATTGCAGCCGACGCCAGGATCCGATGGAGCCAATCAAGCAGTGAGTGCTTCGTCACGGCGCTTGTTGTCTTTCTGCTATCGGCGGCTAAAACAATCCCGAAAGGCCACACTGCGTTCATTGTGCAGTCCGGAATAGCAAATACTAATAGGCGCCATGTCGATGCACTTTCTGCACTGCTTCATCGTAGCGTCGGCTGCGGTGTGTGTGTGTGTGTGTGTGGGCGTTGTAAATGAAGATGAGGGTGGAAAATGAGTTTACCATACCGACAACAGACCATGAACCGATAACATATCGGCAGTTTTACACGAAGCCATCTAAATAGCACAATTTTTTTTTCTAGCAGAAAAACAGACTCCATGCTCACACGCTTTTGACCCGTTTCTGATAAAAGCAAGCTTTAATAATTTCTCTCTCCCTCTTTTCATTCGCTTTTTTAACAAACTTCGTCGAATCTAAAATTGCTTCGAAATCGCAACTCTCATAATGCTCCGCGAGATGCCTTCCCCCCTCTTCCCCGAAATTGTTACGTACAGCGAACTTGTGCTAACTCGCCCTATCATTAAAACAACGCCCCGTCTGTCCGATATAAACACAACCACAACTAAAGGAATTTCGTTAACCACCTTTGTAACAGGTACAGTGTACTTCGTAACATGTTTCTTGGAACACTGGACATGCTTTTTAATCAACAAGGCCCCGCAGATCTTGGAAAGCTTTCAAGGGGCTGAAAACAGAATATTAACTTTGTGCCTGGCAGCAAACTTTTTTTTTTTTTTTTAAATTGCGCTATATCTTAAAGGGGCACTCAAGTGCTTTTTGGAGAAGCTTGTTTTTGGAAGCATATTGTTTGTTGGGCTTCAGTCAATAAAAAAGTGAAAACTGCTTACAACTCCCTGTAACGCCGAATTAGAGCGCAGCTCTTGAGGAGGAGGAGGGAAGGGCACCGGGGGGGGGGTTAAACTAACCAGGGAGGGGGTCACGTGACCTTAGGGGTCACGTGACCCCCAATGCCGATGATGTCATCACTGACGTCACTGATGACGTCATCAGTGACGATGACGATGCGGGTACCGATGACGTCATTAGTGACGTCACTGATGACTTCACCAGTGATGATGACGATGACGATGCGAATGTCGGTGACGTCATCAGTGACGTCACTGATGACGTCATCAGTGATGATGACGATGACGATGCGGATGTCGGTAACGTCATCAGTGATGATGACGATGCGGATGCCGGTGACGTCATCAGTGATGATGACGATGCGGATGCCGGTGACGTCATCAGTGACGATGACGATGTGGATGCCGTTGACGACATCAGTGACGTCACTGATGACGTCATCAGTGATGATGACGATGCGGTTGTCGGTAACGTCATCAGTGATGATGACGATGCGGATGCCGGTGACGTCATCAGTGACGATGATGATGACGATGCGGATGCCGGTGACGTCATCAGTGATGATGACGATGACGATGTGGATGCCGGTGACGTCATCAGTGATGATGACGATGACGATGTGGATGCCGGTGACGTCCTCAGTGACGATGACGTCATTGGGGGGTCACGCGACATCGGCGGGGGTCACGTGACCTCAGGGGAGTCACGTGACCTCGGGGGGGGGTCACGTGCCCCCCACGAGGTCACGTGACACCGGTGGGGGGCTCGCGCGGTGCATTATGGGACATTTCCCATGATGCACCGGGGTCACGTGACCTCGGGGGGGTCACGTGCCCCCCACGAGGTCACGTGACCCCGGTGGGGGCTCGCGCGGTGCATTATGGGACATTTCCCATGATGCACCGCGCGGTTACGCCGACGCCGACGGCGACGGCGACGCCGACGGCGACGCCGCTCAAGCCGGAAGCGGGCCCCTAAGAGCTGCGCTCTAAAATGACCAGTTCTAAATGGCAAGGCGCCCTAGTAAACTCACAGCAATAGAAATACACAGGCACTATATCCTCTTGCGGGGTCCATCCCGTGTCTCCACCACCTCCATAGAATTCGACCAATAGAAATAGCGAACTGCGAAAAGATTGCTAAAGTTATTATTATTGCTCTTTTTAGGCACATGCACATTAAATTTTGACAACAACGTCAAATCTTTGGCTGTAGGTGACGTAATACAGCTATTATTGTTTGAAAAAGAGCGAACTACGTTTTCTCCTCGCCTTGTTACGCGGGAGTGATGTGCCCACGCACATCACCCCCGGGTGTGCTACAGGCCAGCTGTAGCACACCCGGATCGAGGCACAGCCCCTCGAAATCCGGGTGGCTTGTCACACAGCTCTGCCGGCCCTGCTGCTTGCGAACGGCGGCCGGGTAGTCACGGCAGCAGACACACTCTGCGACGGTTTCCATCGGCACGCAGCAACTGCAATGGCACCTTAAAACAGAAAACCAGCATCAGCTATACATATGAGAGGTATAATAAACAGCTCATCACCTACCAGTTGGTGTTCCCAAGCCGCTGGGTTGCGTCGTCGGTTTCGTCGTCTTCCTCCGGTGTCGACATTGAGCATCGCGAACTGTCGTCCGAGTCCGTCGCGTTCGGGGCATCGGCGTCGCGCGTAGGAGTGGCGTCGTAGGAGATTGAGCTGATATCTGCCGTCCGCCGAAGAATTTCCACCTCCAACGGTGTTAGATTTGGCAGGTCCATCTCCGCACGACGCAAGACCCGAAGCTCTGTGTAGGCATGTGGACGCAATTCCTCCTTTGACTAATTTCAAGTGGGAACCACTTAAGGCCACGGTCCCACTGAATGTGGCAGTTTAGGTACTTTTTGGCAGGTCATTAATCATCTCCTTTTAAATACTGTTTTGCGGGATTGATGTCACTTGAAAGGCAATGCAATCCTCTTTCATTTGATATTATGTATGTGTTGGTTTTTACTGTTCATGCGCATTTGTAGGGTTGCGAATATGATGGCGCGGACCCTCACTTGCTCCGCTAGTTCATCTTCTATGAACGATCCATTAAAGATAGCACGGTTCCAATATAGCAGTTTTGTTAAGATGATGTCGGAGCAGAATGTAACGATACACTTTTTTGGTATTTGCACTACTTTGTTTTAGAGCGCAGCTCTTAGGGGCCCGTTTCCGGCTTGAGCGGCGTCGCCGTCGCCGTCGCCGTCGCCGTCGGCGTAACCGCGCGGTGCATCATGGGAAATGTCCCATAATGCACCGCGCGAGCCCCCCACCGGGGTCACGTGACCTCGTGGGGGGTCACGTGACCCCCCCGAGGTCACGCGACTCCCCTGAGGTCACGTGACCCACTCCTCAAGGTCACGTGACCCCCTCCTCGAGGTCACGTGACCCCCCGAGGTCACGTGACCCCCGCCGATGTCGCGTGACCCCCGATGACGTCATCGTCACTGATGACGTCACCGGCATCCACATCGTCATCGTCATCATCACTTATGACGTCACCAGCATCCACATCGTCATCGTCATCATCACTGATGACGTCACCGGCATCCACATCGTCATCGTCATCATCACTGATGACGTCACCGGCATCCGCATCGTCATCGTCATCATTACTGATGACGTCACCGGCATCCATATCGTCATCGTTATCATCACTGATGACGTCACCGGCATCCCCATCGTCATCGTCATCATCACTGATGACGTCACCGGCATCCACATCGTCATCGTCATCATCACTGATGACGTCACCGGCATCCACATCGTCATCGTCATCATCACTGATGACGTCACCGGCATCCGCATCGTCATCGTCATCATCACTGATGACGTCACCGGCATCCCCATCGTCATCGTCATCATCACTGATGTCACCAGCATCCACATCGTCATCGTCATCATCACTGATGACGTCACCGCATCCACATTGTCATCGTCATCATCACTGATGACGTCACCGGCATCCACATCGTCATCGTCATCATCACTGACAACGTCACCGGCATCCGCATCGTCATCGTCATCACTGATGACGTCATCAGTGACGTCACTGATGTCGTCACCGGCATCCGCATCGTCATCATCACTGATGACGTCATCAGCGACGTCACTGATGACGTCACCGACATTCGCATCGTCATCGTCATCATCACTGGTGAAGCCATCAGTGACGTCACTAATGACGTCATCGGTACCCGCATCGTCATCGTCACGGATGACGTCATCAGTGACGTCAGTGATGACATCATCGGCATTGGGGGTCACGTGACCCCCAAGGTCACGTGACCCCCCCCTGGTTAGTTTACCCCCCCCGTGCCCTTCCCTCCTCCTCCTCAAGAGCTGCGCTCTAATTCGGCGTTACAGGGAGTTGTAAGCGGCTTTCATTTTTTTTCATCCCTCCAAATATTGCCCTAAAATTGACATTTTTCAGCACAAATATAGTTTTAATGACAAGCGCTAGGGCAATGAAATTAGCTACAGATGTAGTGCTTATAATTGGTAATATGCAAAAAAAATTAATGTTGTGTAAAATTTTTTTGTTTAGATATTTTATATCAAACGTAGCACGTTTTAGTGCTTCGAGTCATGGTACTTCAAATGCCGCTGAGGAAATAATTAAGCTATGACAAAATCTTTTATAACATTTAGAGCTACAATGGTTGCCCAAGAGGTGGACGATGGCTTTTTTTCATTTTCAAAGTCATAACGCTCCGGGAGCCCTTCAAACTTACCTGTTTTTGATGCATATCTTTTTTGAACATAAACAGATTTATTGGCATCTAATAACATTTATTGCTTGGAATAGATATACATTGCGATGTATTCAATTTTCACAATAATCTTGCTTTGGTTTCTTAATAGGTGTAAAGCATAGCTAATTTTAAAAACAATTAAAAACTGTTTAGGTGTTTTGTTGCGCTACCTGGCGGATGGCAGACAAACTGCTGATTTCTAATGTTCAAAAAATTTCCGAGGGCGGCGTTGGCGTCTGTATCATCATCAATCTCCGTGTCTTTTTACCTTCACATTTAAAAAATATATTGGAAGATTTACTATCGATAAATGAACGGTTTAAGTACTGGGTCCGATTAATAAATCTAAGACAAATAATTACACACGTGTAGCGTGATATAATGTGTTCATTATTCGCTATGATTGAAATCAATAAACAATAAAGACGAAGAGGAAAATAATACACCCGACTTTACTTCATGCCTAGAGTCACTTAATGAGTTTTAAAGTATCGGCACTCCGTTCCCCAAAATTGTTTTGGGCGCCGCCATTTTGGGTCTTGTTCAGAGCAAACGCAACTGCCGATCGTCATGATCCAAAAGTGCGACTTCCTCAACATTAGATACGGTGCTAGGAAGCTGATGCGATATTGCAATGCTCTGTCGCGGGTTGTTTAAACATTTGTGGGGGACGGAAAAGCGTTTCCTGTGATTTTAGATAAAGCTTCAGCTACCTAGCAACCATGATTTTAAGCCACAATATGGCCAAGTGTCGTTACTCTGAACCGTGGCTAATTTATACCCGTTACACGAGCATCCTTAACCGTGGTTAACTCAGCTTTAACTGCTGTTACGTGGCACCACAGTTACCGCACTATACTGTCGGACAGTTATTTCAGAAGAAGTGAAGAGCGCTCGTGCACTGCTTCGATGTGTGCTCAAGATGCTCAAGCGCACGTTCGCCCATAGCTTTGACTGCATAGCCAAAGAATGTTGTCGGCCAGTATTGTGCGCTAACTGTGGCTTAGCGTAACTGCAGTCAACTGCGCCCGTATAACAAGGGTATTACTGGCACAAGTGGGAACAATGAGGAAGAGGCAGATGTCAAAAGGTAGTGGCTTGTGGAATCCACGGGGCTTACGTGATGGCCCCTCCAGGTATTACAAGCCTCTTGAACAAGAGCATGAATAGTGTCATTAAATAAGCTATGCGTCAGAGTAGCGACACTTGGCCATATTGAGGCTTAAAATCATGTTTGCCTGTTATTTGAAGCTTTATCTGAAATCACAAGAAGCGCTTTTTTGTCCTCAACTTTAAACAGTGTGCGACAAAGCAATGCAACATTACGTGAGCTTGCTAACACAAAATCTAATCCTGAGGATTCCGCACTTTTAAATCTTGACGATCGGCAGTTACGCCTGCACTGCACAAGCACCAGAATGGCGGCGTTCACAACACTGACGGGGAAGAGAGTGCCGATACTCCAAGCGCAGCTCATTTATTTGCGCTAGTTCCCGCAAAACTCCTTCTCCCTGACTGAAACTGAAAGTAAATATGAATAATACACTATTATTATAGCTTATTTAGTTATAACCAACTACACATAATGAGAGGAGGAAGCGGCCGGGTAGGTGAAACGTGGGTTTTATTTGCGACCGTACTAACCGTCTCAAAAGAAAGAACGCGCGAGCTTGCGCTGGTTTAAAAAGAGGAATCCAAAGAAAGAGGCGGCACGCTATGCTTTTTTTTTATTATGCGTCTAACTGGAAATTGTTGTGTGTATGTTTATACAGCCGGAAGTTAGTCCGCCTTAGTGGGCGTCTGACTCTCAACTGTAGATGAGCAGTTTAGCCAGTGCGGTACAACCGCAAACCTGGCGTCTTTAACGTGCACACCACGCAGTACTGATACACACGACCGGACGCCGGTACGCTGCTCTTCCAGATCGAAACAGGTAGGGGCGGGGTGGCTTCTGCAGCGCGAGCTTTCACTCCCAAGTGCTCCAAGCTGGTGTGCGCTAGACCATGCACTCGGCCACCGACCCCCCCCCCCCCCCCCCCCCCCCTTTGTGGATCTAATTTATATACATGTATAAGCATTTGAAGATCGACGATGGACGTCGATCGTCTCGAGGTAATGTAACGTAATAACATTATATAAATTATAAACTTGTTGTAGGACTGAACAACTCATCTTTTCAATTCTTGGATTGTAATATGGCGATAGCCTATTGTACTTACTGTTGATGAAGAGCAATATGAGGCGATGAGGTAATGATTAAATGATGAGGCTCTATGGGGACGACGACATTAGTGGGTGTCGAACCACAACGTACAGTGCCAGACTTGTTTCAAGTATCGTGTACCCAAAGACTTTCTTCACCCGCAACAGAATATGGTATAATCAATGAGGATGCTGCTTTACAACTGCACTGTCCAGAAGTGCGGCTTATTCGTTAAAAGGAGGGACGAATTTCTAGAAGAATTCCCTGATTGACTACTTGGAACAAATGGCCTCGCTGGCGTAAAGTGTCCCCGTTCCAAAAGATTCTTGAAGCATACTTGAACCGCAAAAGAGTATGAGGCGAAAAATAAGAAAATGGAGCCTGGTGCGAAAGGTACAAATCACCACCACAGCTTCTACTATGAAATACAAGGGCAGTTACACAATACACAAAGAAAGTTTTGTGATTTAGTTATATTTACACTCAAGGGCATTGATATCCAACGTATTCAGAGAGATGACACCTTCTGGTCAACCAACATGGAGCCTTTTCTACTCAAGTTTTACATGGAAGGCCCGACTTCCGATGAAATTCCTTACGTAGACGAGTTGTCCGACCGAATAAACTGCAATTACTCCCGATCTGGGTATCTCTCGATATTCGTTCGTATGCCATCGTATCATGAGATCAAGGGGTGTGGCTCTTCGTCCGCTGAATATTGCTTCGGCGGGTGTTTTTACCGTGTAAGATGAGACCGTCGCTTGCTGCTTGAACAACAACCTGGCGATTCTTCACTGAAGTGCTTCTTCCGTAAGCTTCAAAAGGGCTTTTTTTTATCTCGCACACTATCTGTTCTGCATGAACGTTAGTTGCAGGATGGTATGGTGCACTAATGTAATGCCTGATGCCGTTTTTTTTTTTTTTTTTTTTTTTTAATTTGTTTATTTTGTTTGAAGCAAGATTTGGCGCGTTATCGGAGAAAAGTATTTTCGGTAGGGCAAAAGTAGGTAAAAGAGACCGTAGAACGTCAATGACGTGTTTGGACGTCGTGGCAGGCATCGTGTAAACTTCCAACCACATAGAGTACGCATTGTCCATGACTCCGCAGATCTGGATACGTTTCACCGCCCACCGACTGAATAGAGGATCGTTTTCAGTTACTGTTCATGATGGCGTGGGACTCAAGGGAGACTTCGAGTCTTTCCAGAAAGTTAGCCCAGGTGCCAGGACTTTTGTCGAAAGCGGTAAGTGTTTGAAACGTCGACAACGTCGGTAGCCACGTGTTGTGCTTGACACTGGACACTTACCATTCGCTGAGAAGAAACTTGCATGTTCGTCTGCCACGAGTCGTCCGATATCAGGTCATCACCGCAACACCATCTCCCGACAAAAACGCATGTCCATAGTTAGCAATCACGTGAACTTATAAATTCCCGAACGCTCATAACTTGCCGTCGCTAAACGCCGTTCATTCATAGCGTCATCATTGCAAATAAACGTCTTCCTATTTCTTCTGATGGTTTTCATCATATTCCTCCTAAGCTGTACTTACAACATTATGTGTGTCGCTACTTCCGAAAATATTGCAACGGTGTTTGTTTTATGGGAACCTATGATGTAAAAACCTTTACAACATCTGCCGGACCCCGTGAAACACAATATTTCGTGACGTTATTTTAGTCGTCATTAAAATGCTGAGGTAAGCACCGTAAATCGCGACTTGACGTCCGCTTCCACTGGTGTCTTGGAAGATTGGGTCTACTGAGCGTGCATTCCTGCAGAAGAAATTTTCATTGATACAATATTAACACGTCAATCAACATTTGATTACTGCTTGCTAAGATTTGTTGCGAAAGCCCGTTACAACCGCCGAACCGCATCTCCGCATACATCCGTTTGCTGGGCCACGCTACTTGAGCTAGCTGAGCACACCTGGCAGCGGCGCGAGCAAGGCCACGAGGGGAACGTGATGGTGCTCGAGACATCCCACTGTGAACCAATCTTTCGGCCACCCCACTACACCCCACGGGTGCGTGTCGCCATCTATTGGTTGAACTAAAGCCTTGTTCAAGATGGCTGCCGTGGGATCGCAGCCTTAAAGGATGGAGGCCTTTTCTTGAACGTAGATTGTAGCTCAAGTACAAATGATCATTTTTGAAAAAGAGCTGCAGATCGAGGAACTGTATATAATTAGCCCCCGGCAATCCCCGGGCTTGAAGGGTGCGACCACAGTTTTCTCTCTTGACGTAGAAGAACTGGATTACTCAGTTTCTCACGGTGGTATTTCCAGTGCTGTCCGCCAAAAAATAGGAGTCAGGAGAGATTCGGTTTCAGGATTCCACGGGATTCCAAGCGTTGCGGTTGCGAACCGATTTTAGATTCGACGAAGTTTGTTAAAAAAGCGAGTGATAAGAGGGAGAGAGAAATCGTTAAAGCTTTCTTTATCAAAAACGCGGGTGAAAGTGTGTGAGTATGCCGTCAGTCTTCTGCTGGATAAGAAAATGTGTCATTTAGATGGCTGCACATAAGACTGCAGATCTATTATCAGCTCATGGTCTGTTATCGGTATGGTAAACGACAGTCTGGCTGACTGAATGTTATTTCAATATATTCAGTTGTAATTGGCGCCTGCCCTTGTCACACGTTTTCCTTGTTTCGTCTGTGTTTTAGTTCGCACTTGTAACCTTTTAAAAGATATTTCGGCTCGGATTCACGGCTTTCGTTTAAGTTCCGGGGAGCAAAAAAAAAAAACGGTTCGAACCGGTTCGCATCGATTTGAAGCTCAAAAGTGGCAATATATTTCCCGCGTTGTTTTGACAATAGGCATTATCTTCACCGTGGAACAAAAACTGGACTGTATAGTTTTTTTTTTATTCGTATAATCTATTTTTATTTTCAGGTACCAAAATTAGAAACAGCCTTATTGAATTTCGAGGAAACTGTAAAAGAAAATATAGATTAACATACCGAATGCCGTGTTTATACGACTCAACAATGTTTTCTTCAGTCACATATATTTTACTTGAATTGAAAGGTTGTCATAAAGATTGGTAGATCGCCTAAAATACCCGTGATTGGTATCACTTTGCCCCGCAGTATCAAAGGGATACTTGAACGAAATGTCGGCGCTTATTTCTTGGTCAATACGTGTTCAAGAGAGCAGTATCACATCGGACGCACCAATCTCTTGTTGACAAAGTACGAAAAGGAATAAAAAAAAAAATTAAACCATTAGCAAATCGCCCCTGGTGTATGTCGCTAAAGCCTCTCTTGTAATGTCCGTCTAGGCGCATTGACAGGTAGTGATGATGCCTGTTTCGCCTAGAACTATACATGCCTTGCACCTGGCGCCATCCCGTCAGCTCTCCGGCAACCACCAGAGAAGAGGGGAAGGAGAGAGAAATCGTAAAGCTCCCCTCTAACCGGGACTCTCTTCTGTGTGTAACAGACTTCCCCAAACGTCACTGTTATTCCTCTAAAAGAATATAGAAGATTAACCCGCTACTCAAACTTCGTATAAAAACAGCTTTGCGGTGAGTTGCGGTGGCCCGATCGCTGGCCTGCTTCAGTCGCTTTTGTCCCCGCGGGGGGCACCTGTGAAAGCAGATGTTTGGAGAGTGGCGTCTCCACGGACCCCGAGCCCCGCAGGGGGCGCCTGCACCTTAAGTGCTAGGTGCTTGGTGAGTAGCGTCACCACGGACCCCAGCCACGTGGGCCACCATACCCGCACGCAGGGGGCACCTACTTTGGTACGTGCTTGGTGAGTGGCGTCACCACGAACCTCGAGCCATGTGGGTTCGCCCACCCACGTCTGGCTGTGCGTGGCGTACCCGTGTCCGGGGAGAAGGGGACCCTGGTGGTTGAGCTGAGCCCGGGGCATGTTTGGACCCTTCGGGGCCCCCCGGGCAAGGCAATACACCGCTTCGACCCCTGCTTCTCGTAGACGGGTGTCCTGGCTTGGCCCGACCAGGATGATTCAGTCAGTCGCCTCTTCTACCCTCTCCTTCCTTCTTTTACTTTTCCTTCCACCTCTTTCTCTTTTCTTCTACACTCTCTTCCTTTCTTTTTCACCTTCTTAGGCGGCAAGGGCTAATCTTGAGTGGAAACAGGTCCTGTCCCTGCATCCACACTCGGTTATAGTGCCCGGGCAGCACTGGTAGAGTAATTGTGTCGGCCAAGCCTCTCTTGCTATGGCACATTACCTACCCCCTTGTTGGGCTCCGTGGTGGGCGGTGCACCCGGGCACTGAATCTCCTCCCATCTCTCATGGGTTCCAAAGCAAAACCTCCCTCTGATCGGGCCCTGAAAAGGGTACGCACCGAAGTCCCTCTGAAAGACACGACCTCATCTCCCCCTACATGCCCC
Organism: Ixodes scapularis; assembly: GCF_016920785.2. Classification (NCBI taxonomy): domain Eukaryota; kingdom Metazoa; phylum Arthropoda; class Arachnida; order Ixodida; family Ixodidae; genus Ixodes; species Ixodes scapularis. Next base: position 164,275,512 of record NW_024609868.1, on the reverse strand, counting down.
AAATTTTTGGTTATTCACTCTGAAGACGATACACCACTTTCCAAGATGTCCCCCTTTCTTGTTGCGAAAGTGCTAGAAAGTGTGGTCGGAAAGAACTTCAAAGCCAAAAAGATGCCCTCAGGTGACCTTCTCGTAGAAATTGAATCCAGACAGCAGAGTACTGCACTCCTTGCTTTGAATTCTGTGTCTGATCATAAAGTGACTGTTTCACCCCATCGTACACTCAATACTATTCAGGGTGTTATCTCCGAAGATGACCTGATTGAGGCCTCTGACACTGAGATACTTGAAGGGCTCTCTGACCAAGGAGTTGTAGCTGCGAGGCGCATCTCCATGCGTCGGGACGGTCAAGAGCGGAAAACTAAACACATAGTGTTAACCTTTGAATCTACCACACTTCCCGAGGCTGTTATGGCTGGCTATCTCCACTGCAGGGTTAGGCCCTATGTGCCTAATCCTCGAAGATGTTTTAAATGCCAGAGGTTTGGCCACGGCTCTCAGAGCTGCCGTGGTAAGGCCACTTGTGCCAAGTGTGGGAAAAATGACCATTCTGCTGACTCTTGCTCCAACGAAGCCCATTGTGTCAACTGTAGTGATCCACACCCAGCGTATTCTCGCTCGTGCAAGACATGGAAAGAAGAGAAAGAAGTGCTTAACTTGAAGGTCAAAGAAAACCTCTCTTATCCGGAAGCGCGCCGTCGCTTTGCGTTCTTGCGCAAGGTTGGCTATGCGCAGGTGGTGCAGCGGGGACCTGCGCCACTGAAGGTTGCAGTGGCAACCCAGACGTCCTTTCTGGACTATGGGAAGCCACGGCAGTCCCCCACGCCCCAGCTGAAGATTCAGCTTCCGGGGCATGCAATCTCGGCTGGACGGTCTACGGACCCTCCCAGCCAGAGTGCGAACCCTCGCACTCCAACAGGGCAACAGCCTGTATCTTCTCAGGCTGTTTCCCGAACCCAGGATGGGTCGGTGGCTGCCGCAACCGTCCCTCCTCTGCGATCTCCTTCCAGGGAGAAGGGTCGACACTCTCGCCCACACTCCCTGGAGAGAGCATCATCGAGGGAGCGGCATGGCTCTCGTGCCGCACCTGCAGCGCCTAAAGGCGCATTCACACTGAGCAAAAAACGCGCGTTGCGGTCGACGTCGACGCCGGCGTCGTAAAATACGAAGCAGTCACACAGGACCACTTCACGGCGGCGACGTCTCGGGGAATCTCACGTTTGTCGAGAGAACACGAAATTTTTTTATTCGTCTACTTCGCACGATTGTTGTTGCCTTGCCTTCGCGATTGCATATGCGGGGGGAGACAACCGTCTTCACTGAATGGACAACGGTGATGATTATATATACGTTTACACTCCAGTTATATGCAGCATTGGCGAAAGGCACGCACTCGAACGGGCAGCTTCAGGTGCTGTTTTGCCGCGTTTTTGTGCAAGCAAAGCACGGTGCTACGCCGGCGCGTCCCAGAGCCTTCGCGTCCGTACCTTTAACACTGCACGCAGCCTGTGCGAGAGTGTTTTCGATGGAGGACTGTTGTATTCCGTAGTGATGGGTGTACACAACACATTGGGAGTGATCGCTCCCGCACAGTCGGAGGTCGGAACGCACCGCGAACTTCGGTGGCAGCTTTCGCGGCAGCTTCGCGCAAACCGATGAAGAGTTGCTTCACGGCGTCCTACACGCACATAAAACACTGCTCACAGTCAGATGTTCCAATCGGCTTGCTTCTTTCCACGCTGAAATGCTTCCGGCCACGTTTGGCGGCGAGTGCACGAATTCCCCGAGCTCTCTGCCTTTTCGCCTTCATTGTGAGTCGAAAAAAACAAAAAAAAAACAGCAAAAACATGTTCTAACCGGAAAAGGGCGTACGTCACGTCCGGACGCTCGCTGATTGGCTCAAGCGCGCGCGTCGAGGGAGAAATTGGGTTCCGAAGCGTCGTCTCCCTGCGTCGTCCTCCTCGGCGCGCGACTTTTTTCAATACAAAAATAAGCAAAAAATTCCCCCCACGACGCGCGTCTTTCCGCTGTGTGAATGCGCCTTAAGGGACAGGAACGGGTGGACTTGGGCGACGCTTTGCCCAGCACCTCCTCTGCCCCTTTGGCTGGGTCTGGTCGCGGGCGACGCATGGCGCCCCGTTCCCCGAACCCGAAGAAACCTGCAGAAAAAGCCTTGCCTCAGGAAACTGAGGCCATGGATGAGTGTGAAGTCTCCACTCCTGCGTCTGACCAAGACGACATGGAGTGGCAGACTACTAAGAGTAAGCACAAGAGCAAAAAACCGGTGATCCCACCAACGTGATGTTGTACATTCTTTATTGCCCTGCGCTGCAGAGTTGACGTTTTTACTTTTACTTGTACCTTACTACTTTTACTGATTTACTCATTTTTAACTTAGTTTTAGAATAATGGCTAAATTTACTTTTATGCAGTGGAATTGCCGCGGCCTTTTAAGGAATATTGACGATGTTAACTTTTTTATTGGCAACCTCCGTCCTATAGCTCTCTCTTTACAAGAGACGCACCTTAATGATCATCATGTTTTTTTTTTTTTGCGTCGTCACCAAGTTTTTAGAAAAGATCGTTCCACATCAAACTCATCTGGTGGAGTAGCAGTAATCGTCCAAAGTGGAGTGGCTTGTTCTCAGATTCCTCTTTCTATACCCCTAGAGGCTGTAGCTGTGCGTCTCCTCTTGGACCGCTTCATCACCATTGTTTCCATCTATATTCCACCAAATGTCCCACTGCATATTCATGATCTTCATGATTTAATTACTCAGCTCCCTCACCCCTTTTTACTTTTAGGAAACTTTAATGCCCACCATCCCTTGTGGGGTGGCACACACCAGGACTCGCGTGGTGGGGTCATTGAACGGTTTTTACTGTCATCTAGTCTCTGTCTTTTAAACAGCAGAGAGCCTACCTCTTTTAGCGCAGCTCACAACTCATTTACATCCATTGATCTTTCCATTTCATCTCCATCCTTGGTGTCTTGTTTCACATGGAGCGTTTTAAATAATCCTTTTGGAAGCGACCACTTTCCGGTTGCTCTGGAGAGCTTGAAATCTATTCCCAGTCTTATGAAACGGACTCCACGTTGGAAGCTAGAAAAAGCAGACTGGGCTCTTTTCAGCCAAAAATCCAAGCTTGTTCCCTCAATGTTCTCTTCATTAACTCATGACGATGCCACAGCCTACATCACAGAGCATATAATTGGTGCTGTTCTTTGCTCCATCCCTCAAACTTCTTCGAACATCCCCAAGAAATGTAAGCCATGGTGGAATGAGGAATGTTCCACCACAAAGAATAACCAAGATAAGGCTTGGGGTGTCTTTCGCAGATACCCGACATCTGTGAACTTAATGGAATTCAAGAGACGCAGAGCTTGTGCCCGCTGGACTCGGAAGCAGGCTAAAGGAAAATCTTGGCGAGGTTACTTGTCCTCCATCAGCAGCTATGTTCCAGCAAAGGAAGTGTGGGACCGACTTCACAAGGTCGAGGGGAAATACCGCTGTTTTACAATCCCCCTTTTTCCGTCTTCTGGAGCCTCATTGCTAGACCAGGCTAACGTGTTGGGCACTCACTTCGCTGCTGTTTCAAGCTCCGCACATTACTCTCCAGCATTCCTGAAGCGTAAGGCAAACATGGAAAAGACGAGGCTCTGCTTCACAGGGGGAGCGTCTGCACCTTACAATCAGCCATTTACAATGGTTGAGCTCGAAGTGGCTCTCAACTCCCGCAAGAATTCTGCCCCTGGTCCCGGTAGAATTCACTACGACATGATCCGACACTTATCTAGACAGTCACTTAGTGCTCTTCTCACATACTTCAATGGCCTGTGGTGGGATGCCCACTTCCCTGTTGAATGGAAGCGGGCTGAAGTTATACCGCTGTTGAAACCTGGCAAGGACCCCTCCCTTCCTGCAAGTTACAGACCAATAGCATTGTCAAGTTGTCTGGGGAAAACCTATGAAAGATTAATTAACAGACATCTTATTTATTTTCTTGAGCAACATAATATCTTGGATATTAATCAGTGTGGCTGTCGTCCTGAGCGCTCTACAACAGACCACTTGGTGCGGCTGGAGACCTTTGTGCGCGAGGCATTCGTCAACAGGCAGCATTGTGTATCTGTTTTCTTTGATTTAGACAAGGCCTATAACACCACTTGGAAGTATGGCATCTTGCACGACCTTTTTATGTACGGAATACGCGGTAGAATGCTTCAGTGTATAAAGAGCTTTTTGTGTAAACGCACTTTTCGAGTTCGGTTGGGAACAACTTTATCAGACTGGTTTGTTCAAGAGAATGGTGTTACTCAGGGTGGAGTCCTTAGTGACACACTCTTTGCAATAAAAATTAACTCTCTTATCAAAGTTATTCCTCCTTCAGTATCTTACTCGCTATATGTCGATGACATTCAGATATCTGTAGCGTCATGTAATATGTCTAGCTGTGAGCGGCAGCTACAACTGGCCATAAATAAAATGACTACATGGGCTGATGAGAATGGTTTTAGGTTCTCTCCGGATAAAACTGTTTGTGTTCCTTTTTCTTTAAGGCGTGGCCTCTGTTTAGATACTACACTTCTGTTAAATAGAAACAACATTGCTGTCAAAACGGAGCACAAGTGTCTAGGAGTTACTTTCGACCGTAAACTTACCTTTGTTTCGCACCTCAAACAACTCAAGCAAAAAACTCTGCAGGCATCGAACATACTCAAAGTTCTTTCGCACAAGTCGTGGGGCTCGGATAGGAAATGTCTCCTTCGTCTATATTCTTCGCTCATTCGATCCCGCCTTGACTATGGCTCAATTGTCTATGCCTCTGCGAGACCGTCTGCTTTAAAAATGCTCGATCCAGTACATCACCTTGGGCTGCGTTTGGCATCTGGTGCTTTTCGCAACTCCCCTGTGCTTAGCTCGTATGTTGACTGTCATGAAATGTCGCTTGAAAAAAGGCGACAGCTACTTAGCCTCAACTATGTTTACAAAATTTTGTCGGACCCCAGCTCCCCCACTTATAGTTGTATTCAAAACTCTAGGTTTTCTCGCCTCTTTAACCATAAGCCAACTGTTGTGCGGCCCTTGAGCTTTCGTGTCGAGAGTCTTCGCTCCTCCCTCAATCTGACTCTTGATTTTAACCTCTTGAATAGTTCATACCGTACTGCCCCATGGAATGTCAAACCCATTTTTTGTGACTGGTGCTTCACAAAATTCAGGAAGCAAAGAGTCTCACCTTTAATTTTACAACAGGAATTCTTTGCATTGGACGAAAAATACAAAGATTATAATCATTATTACACTGATGGTGCAAAGTCGTTAATGTATGTTGGTGCGGCTGTATACTCTTCTCGTTTTTCCAAAGTCGCTCGTCTAAATACTCTTGCCAGTATTTTTACTGCCGAGCTGTATGGGGTCATGATGGCGCTTGACCGTATAGTTCAGAGCAAAATAAAGAAAGCCATCATCTTTGTAGATTCTCAGAGTGTTGTTCGAGCTGTATGTTCTGTTTTATCAACAAAGAATCGGCTGACCCGGACTGTGCGTGTTAAGGTACAGCAGGGCCTACAGGATGGTCACGACATTAGGTTTTGCTGGATTCCTAGCCATGTGGGCATTGCAGGCAACGAGGCTGCAGATAAACTGGCCGTCTCTTCGCAAAATCTTCCCGTGTCACATGTCCGCATCCCCCACCAAGACTTAAAAATGCGTATAAAACTTGCAGTCTTGCAATCGTGGCAGTCTGAGTGGGATATAGAGGATAACAATAAGCTTCACACCATCAAGTCAGACCTTGGTACCTGGGAAACATCTTACAATAAAAATAGATTCCACGAGGTCCTCATATGCCGCCTGAGAATCGGCCACACCTACCTTAGCCATAGCTACCTGCTTACAAGTGAAGAACCTCCAGCCTGTGAGCGCTGCGGTGAACCTCTGACTGTTCTTCATATTTTATTTCTTTGTCCTGGTCTTCGGCAGCAGCACAAATTTTTTTTTTCCTGATCTTTTCAAGTATCGCATTCCCTTCCACCCTGCCTTGCTGCTTGGTGAGCGGCCACTAATCTCATTCAAACGTCTTTTCAATTTCCTTGAAAATACCGGATTTTTTTAACAAACTTTAGAACTATTCTGCTCCCCGTAGTTTAATTCTACTCACACTTTTTTACTGACTCACCTTGTTTGGCGCAGTATGGCCATTGATGCTCTTGCGCCATTAAAACCGTAAACAACAACAACAACAGTAGCTTTTGTGGTTGGAACAGCTATGGAATTATGTCGACGTCAGCCGCGCCGCAGCTTTGCTCATACCGAGACAGGTTACGTCACGATTGCGCCGGATGTCACGTGCTCTCCGCTGGCTGCTCTCCGAGCGCTTGCCAGAGTAGGGGCCATTTATAACGAAAACTAAAGTCATCAGGCTCAAAATTTAAACGCGCGATTGCTACTTACAGATACTGTGGATCCTATCCAGCCTATTTCTAAACACGACGAGTATATCTTAAATTTCGTTGAAGTATCCCTTAAAAAGTTAAATCGTAGTTGTGTTCTTGAAATAAAAAAAATAATTCCAGTGCGTACATTCGTGGAATGGGCCCCTCATCGGCATATGTAATGTGAAATATAGTTTACGAAATAAGTTTCACAATATACAGCTTTTGTTTTTGTTTTTAACTTAACAGATTTGTTTTAAAAAAGTCATGAAATTTACACTTATGCCGCTGGTGGAGTTGAGTTATACGGCCAGGGAGACATAGTATAGAGGGCCAATGGTTACGATCAGTTGGCTAGTTAATTAAATTTGTTAAAAATATTTTAAATAATAAAAATTGACATATGGTTCCAATTAGAAACTTGCTGAACCTCATCAAAAACCACTAAATCAACTCTTTCTAGAAAAGCATAAAGGAAAAAGTTAACTCCGCTCGCTTCCGGCCAGAAGGTTGTTTTAAAAAACGCAGGGAAAAGTGTATTGCATGTGTTTCAGGTATAGTCTACAAGATCCCTTTTGATTGTGATTTGCGCTATATAGGTCAAACGAAGCGCTGTCTTAATGGTAGACTAAGCCACCATAAACGATGTGTCAAGAATAAGGATCCATATTCCGAGGTGTTCAGGCATATTCAGGAATGTAGGAATATCGTGCCATTATGGAACTCGACAAGCGCAATTGTAACAGAAAGAAACAACCACAAGCGCCTGCCGAAGGAGTCAATGGCGATAACGAAGCACGGGAATGCAGTGCCTTTGTCTTTAGATGTGGAATCGAAGCGATTTCTAAATATCTAATGGTATTGTTAACATTACTTCCTTTTTTTATTTGTTTTCTTTGTGTAGTCTTATAGCTCACTTCCTCAGTGAAAGGTCCAGTGCAATCTGTAATTTCCTTGCGTTCTTTCTTTTTTTGTGTGTGTGAATGATGTAGAGGTTCGCTGCTCTTCATTCATCACCAGAGTGGGAAGGAAGGCTGAATATTTTTTTACGCTGCTCTTTTGGGGGTATTGGTTGCATGAGGCCTAAAAAGCACTGAAAACCAATGGAACGGCACGATGTCAATGTTGTTGTTGTTGTTGTTGTTAGGACGTTCTTTATTGGCCTGTTCTATATGTTTATACAGGGTGTTTTTTCTTTTTCTTTTTTTTTATTCTTACAGATTTGATTTTAAAAGGGCCATGAAAGCTACACTTATGGGGTTTGTGCGAGTGAGTTACACGCCCAAAGGGACATTATTTGGCTGGCTAATCTTTGTGATAAGCCAGCTAATTAACTAAAATTTGTTAATTAACTTTTTAATTAATGAAAATAGGTATATGGTTCCAATTAGAAACTTCCTGAAAGTTATCGAAAACCCCTCAGTCAGTAATTTTTAGAAAGATTTTGAGCACGTGGGAGCGCAGTAGTGCGCTGAAGTTACCACTCGTGGAGGAGGTACAAGGCTGGGGCTAGATAAGAGATGGGAAAATTGCGCGGGCGCCTTACCAAAACCGCTAGCCTTGTACCTGCTCCACGAATGGTAACTTCAGCGCACTACTGCGCTTCTCACGCGCTGAAAGTCTTTCTGAAAATGACAGATTCAGTGGTTTTCAATAACGCTCAGCAAGGTTCTAATTGGAACCATTCGTCTATTTTAACTAATAAGAAGTTAATTAGTGAATTTTAATTAATTAGCCGACTTATCGCAAAGATTAGCCATCCACATAATGTACCCCTGGGCGTATAACTCACTCGCACAAACCGCGTAAATGTAGCTTTCATGGGTTTTTTTTTTCTTTTAAATCTGCTAAATAAAAAAAAACACCCGGTATATACGATGCTGCGTTTTGACGAGCAGAGTTTTGTTGGGCTGCCCTTCATATGTAATCAGCGGACAACCCACCACACGGTATTCTGGACCGGAAAGGTCCATTAGAACAAGCGGTCACGTGATCTGACGCTAGTTCTATACCGTCAGTGTTCATAGTCATGCGCTGGGGTTGTCAAAGCATAGAGCATGGGGCTGAGCTTCATTATTAGAGTTCGGCAATTCTCATCGTCGATTGAACACGAGCCATTATCCGAAAGTTCGGCGATGCTGCTTCTCACGAACCCGAGCACTGGACTCGGGCTCATGATAACTGAGAACGTGATGGTGTCATGTGACTTCACGGTGTCAACGACGCTAATGAACCTAGTGATGTTCTCAATTTATATCAACTTGACGCAGTGAGTCACGTGACTTTGTCTCGTGACGCCACGAGGCCACATGAAGTGGCATTATTTGACGGCATTTTTGACGCCATTACGTCACGTGACCATGTGAGAGATAAATCATAATTATTCGCACTGCCGATACAAAAGCGCTACAAAAACCAACAATTTTAGATACACTGCAGTTCTGTATATGACGATTTCATTAACAATAGGGTTGCCGATTTTTTTGCTCAAATACACATTTTGTGATACTAACAAAAAAAGGTAAAAATATAACGTGAACCGTCTTGAGTCGGTTACCTTTTTATTGTTTTTCGGTTCAGTTCCCAGATGGCCGCGAAGATTTCGGTTCGGTTCCGGTTTTTGGTTTGGTTCGGTTCTGGTTCGCCGCTCTAGATTTAAGAAATGGTTTCCTCCTTTCTGGTGAATCATATAACCTACCAAGAGATAGCGTGGCGGCGTGTGACGTCAAAACGTCCGACAAGAGTCAATTGACAAAGGGGGCGACAAACCTCCTGGCCTCGTGATTACTTCAGTTATAACAAGAAACTGCTCGCAGACCTAAGAGCACTAAGAATTCAAGGTTTTACACGCTCCCACCAAAGAAGAAAAACCCTTCGAAAACTTCTCATTAATACAAGATCGTGATACATTCTTCTCCCGAAGAAATGTATACTCGTAGTGATCATGCCGACCAACCGGGAGATCACAACAACGTGTCGTGTGTGCGGAGAATCCGAAACTAGCCAAAGCTCCCCGCAAAGCGAGCAAAGCCAACCAAAACGCAGCCATAATACACACACGGCACATTTTGTGCTCCCAGGGTTTATCACAATGATCGAGGCAAGTTAATATTGTTGTCATGATCGGAAAGGTCGGTTATGCCATCGTGAAACTCGAGTTTGACTTAAAAAACACTTTACATTCACGCGTGCCTGACCGAGAAAGAACGCTTCTCTGTACATCGATAAGATTCGTGTTTATTTTTTCGTCTACGGCAACCCTTCCTTAAAGAGACATTCCGCTTCATTTTTGATTTTTAGAAAAGTATGTATTATTTTTTTTTTATTAAAGTGATGAGTGAAAGGCAGAGAGGTAAGCCTGGACTTCTGTCCTAGCTGGCTACTCTGCACAGGGGAAAGGATTACGGGATGAAAAGGTGGGATGAGGTGCTTAATGAATATGAGAAGAGAGAGCTGAAAGGATGATGGGTTGAATAGTTAAAAATGTCAGTCTCTGCCTACAGGGATTGCATCAACCGGGTGTCCTCGAGAAATCGTACCAGGGCTTTTGTGGCTTTCATTGAATGTTCCGTGGACTGCCACGAGCCCAGCACTTTGTCACAGGAGAAAGGCCGGTCGTCTAGCCTCTGAATTGTTCTGTGAAGGCCTTCTCTTTCCACGGCGTAGATGGCACATTCACAGATAAGGTGATTTGCAGTTTCCAGGACATCGCAGACTGGGCAGTTAGGGCTGTCTCTTCTTTTTATTCGATGTAGAAAGTGTCGGGTAAACGCCACCCCCAGTCGGAGTCTGTGTAGTACTGCCTGGGACCTGCGTGGAAGTCCAGACGGATATCTAAATGTCATATGTGGATCGAGGGCGTATAATCGGGAGTGATGGTACTCGGGATCAGCCCATAGATGTGATGTCAGGAGTTTGGCTACGTTACGCACAGTTGAGTTAGCTTCTGACTTGAAGTAAGGAATTTTCAGGGTGCGCACATTTTTATGGGCAGATTTAGCCGCTGCATCTGCTGCCTCGTTGCCAGAAATCCCACTATGGCTTGGAATCCATTGGAGGCGCAGATCATGTCCTTTAACTCGGCAGCGGTTTAAAAGTAGCATGATGTTCAAACCAAGTTCTTGATATCCGCTAGGTACCATAGCCGATTGTAGAATTTTCAAGGACACTTTGGAGTATGTGAAGATTGTCCATGTTTGAGGTTGTTGTTTCTCGATATACTTCACCGCTTCTTGAATGGCAATCAGTTCGGTTGTTGTTAAAGATGTTTTGTGACTCAGTTTGTGCTTAATAGTTATATCTCTAGTAGGAAACACAGCAGCAGCTGTTGAGCTCATTATACTTGTAGAACCATCGGTGAAAACGTGTATACGAGATATATGAGATCCATAGAGTTCGGTCATTGTATGTTGGTACAGCACCGCCTGAGGAGTGTTGCGTTTTGTATGTTTCCCAGGAATGTCGAGGGATATTAGCGGCGTAGGTATGGTCCAAGGTGGAGTAGCTGCAATTTCTGGTGTTAGAAACCTTGATGGAAATTCTTGTTGGTACAGTGCTAAAACACGAGCATAGTTGGACGATGGTCTAGACGACATAATGTCGGCTAGATAATGTCTTTTATGTCTGGTTAGATGCCGTAAATGTATTCTTAAGGTTTCTTGAATTTGAAGAACACATGCTGGGAAGTGTCGGGATTCGGCTATAGTGCCTGGCGTGGAGGCTGACCGAGGGAGACCAAGACAGCAGCGCAGAGCTCGAGCCTGTAGGCTCTGTAGCGTCTTCATATTTGTTTTGCACGTGCCGTTGAAAGCGGGGAGGCTGTAGCGCAAGATGCCCACAAAAATAGCTTGGTAAAGACGCAGCAGAGCAGGAACTGTCGCTCCCCATGTTGTGCCACTGATGAACCAGGCTGGTAGGACAAACGCTGAGAGCTTCTTCTTAAGATGTTGAATATGGGGCGTCCATGTCAGACCGCGATCAACGACGACGCCCAAGAAGAGATGCTTCTTTACGAAAGGTATTTTTTCTTTGCAGATAGTTAGAGGATATTTGTCCATGCTTCGGCGTGTGAACGCGATTGCAGCAGACTTTGATGTTGATATATGTAGTCCCCGGTATGTTAAGTAATGATGCAGGATATCCAATGTTCTCTGAAGTCTTGCTTTTATATGCAATCGCGTAATTCCGGACGCCCATATACAAATATCATCCGCGTAAATCGAAGCATGAACTGTGTTAGGAAGTGTCTTAACAAGGCTTATGAGCGGTAGTTGGAAAAGTGTTGGGCTCAGCACTCCTCCTTGTGGTACTCCCTTGGTTACGCGGAAGAGTCGTGTATTTCCTGATTCTGTGGAGATGTAAATAAATCTGTTGTCGAGATAGCTGGATATCCAGCGGTATATATGACCACCCAGTCCAAGTTCTTCTAAGGATTCTAGAATGGCCCTATGGGTGATAGAATCGAATGCGCTCTTGATATCTAAGAATACAGCGGCACACATGCGCCCCTCCGACTTAGATTGTTCCACTGAAGTCACGAGATCAATTACGCTGTCAATAGAGTTTCGGCCTCTCCGAAATCCGGACATTATATTTGGGTAATACCCGTTTTGCTCTAGATACCATTCGATGCGAAAGAGGATCATTTTTTCCATCAGTTTACCAATACAACTCGCAAGAGCTATAGGGCGGTAAGACGATATATCAAGCATTGACTTGCCTGGTTTAAGTAGAGGAACTATCCTACTTTTTTTCCACGTCAGAGGTACAACACCGGTTTCCCATGAGATGTTGAAAAACGCTAGAAGCCGCGCCTTCGCCTCTGATCCCAGGTGGATTAGGTCTGAGTACCTCACACCGTCAGGGCCGGGTGACGATTTCGCATTTGTAGAACCAAGTGCAGCTTCCATTTCTTGCATACTAAATGGGTCATTCATTTTCCCGTTCGTTGTGGAAGGAATGACAACATTATCCTTGGATCCCAGCTGTTGGCTATTTGATGAGCTGGTGAGCATAGTGCAGTATTCTTCGGCGATCCGTTTCTCAGAGCATTGCTTATGCAAAGCTAATGCCTTAAATGGACGCAGTCGATGGGGGGGTGTTTTTAGTCCACGTGCAATTTTCCATACGTTTGTGTATGGCTTTTTGGGGTCCATTGAAGCGCATATAGATTTCCAGCGTCGCCAACCAAGTTTCTGTAGGTGCCGCCTCGTGTGCCTTTGGGCCTTCCGGGCATCTCGCAAATCATTCGGGTCTTTTGTTCGTCTTACTTTGCGCTCTGCTCGACGGCGAATTGCGCGCAAGCGTTCATATTCTGAATCAATGGTGGATTGGTTACTTGAAAGGTTGTAAGTTTTGGTAGCAGCTTTCCTCGATTTCAGAATGTCGCTCTCGAACGTAGACAAGCTTGCAGTGTTCTTGCAAGCCTGCTCCATTGAGGTTTTATAAGTATCCCAGTGTGTTTGTTGAACTGTATTTCTATTTGGTGTGCCTTGAAACGACTTGATTATTATGTAGGTAGGAATATGGTCGCTTCCGCGCGTCTCGATATCAGTGAACCAGTCCGCAGAAGAGAGAATGGTGTTTGTCATAAATGTCACGTCCAGACAGCTGCTGCAGGTTGTACCGCGTAGATAAGTTGGGCTCCCGTCGTTTAATACTGATAGGTGGTGTGCAGCAGCGAGGTCAGCCAGGCGTCTTCCTCGTGTATTCATGTACAGACTTCCCCATAATGGATGATGTGCGTTAAAATCGCCAGTTAATACATGCGGAGGGGGACAGTTGTTCAGAATGTCTTCGAGTCTTTTTTCTTCAAATCTGACCCCGGGTGGAATGTATGCTGCTATTACAGAAACCTTACACTTTCTATGTTGGATGGTTACACATACATATTCATTATCCGGATGGTCTTGAACGTCGTAAGAAACGTATGTGAGTTCTTTGCGCACAGCAATCATCACTCTTGCTGGTCCTGATGTCCGTGCGGAGTGAAATACTTCATACCCCTAAAGGCGGAAATCACTACACAGTTTAGATTCACATATGGCTATTATAGGAAAACGGTATTTCTGAATAAATTAACGAAAGTCCGAAAGACGTGTTTTCAATCCCCTGGCATTCCATTGGAAAATGGTAGCTCGTTGAATTTGATCCTCAATGAGAGAACCATCCTTGGATAAATGGGATGGCTGTGTCGATAATTTTAGTTAGAGTGCTGGCAAATGGTGATAAGAGTTGTTGAAAGAAGACTCGGAGAGCATTGATTGCAGCCAGTAAAAGGTCACCGATATTCAGCGATGAAGAAGGTCTTGATGAGGTTTCCGGCAACGCTTGCCTATTTGGCTCGGGAGATCTCTCCACGTTCGACGTGTCCATCGCTTGTTCCTTGTCGGCATCTACTTGATGGAGGTCAAGTCCAGTATTTCCTTTTCTGACGGACTCAGTCAAATGATGTTTTTGCCAATTATGCTGCGATTCCTCGACAGTGGGAGCTGGTGCCGTGGGATTAGTTGGTGTTTCTGCGACCTTGTCTGTATTGGCAGCCCTGTTAGGGAGGGGAGGAAACATTGCCGTGTCGTTAAGTGGAACTTCATTGTCCGTGGCTGGTTGTTTGGGGTTTAACTTGCGCTGGGCAACAACCAATTGTCTATTGCTGCCTTCTTTGGATGTTGACTGTGGCATCACGTTTTGTAGTTTTCTAGATATTATTTCCCGAGGTGCTTCAGGAGCTGTAGACGATGACACTTTTTTGACAGCGGCCTTCGCCGTGCGGTAGTCTGCATGATTGGAGCGACGATATTCAGCAACGGCCTTTTCTTCGTGCCATTTAGGACATTGGCGTGAGGTAGAGGGATGTTCAAGTCCACAATTGACGCAATGTGGTGTCTCGTCACAATCGGTACCCTCGTGCTTGGTGCCGCATCGTATGCATAAAGGTGATATGCACGCTGCTGCGACGTGCCCTAGTCGTCCACATAGCTTGCATTGTGTTGGCTTCTCTAAGTACTGGTTTACCTTGTGGCGTACAAAGCCAATGTGAATAGCATCTGGGGCACGTGAAGCTGAAAATGTAAGTGCTACAGACTCTGATATTCCCAGCCTGCGTACCCTTATGACGGGGGTTCTGATTTGGCGCATTCGAGAATTTCCTTCTCGGTGATATCAACCGATACACCATGAATCACACCAACTGCCATACTGCTCGTGCGTGGTTCATATGATCTTACTTGAATGCCACACAATGTGGTGATGCGCAGAAGTGTAGTGGTTGTGTCAAAGTTACGTGTGTCCACGGCGAGGATATTTAGTCTTGCGTTAGGACGAATGCTTATGATTCCTTCTGGGCAATTGGCTTTTAGAGCACTGGTTAGCTTGACAGGATTAAGGGTTTTTATTTTGATCTGTGGATCTTGCGGTGTAAATATGACGACGTTTCCTAGTGCTGTGCCGTTAGGAATGGTCGTGTTCGCACTAGATCCAGAGCTTTTCCGGACTCGTTTCTTTCTTTTAGGGAGCAGAAATTCGCCTTCATCATCAGTTGAAGCTTCGCAACTTGATATTTCAGTTTCTGTCTCATAAGTTGTATTTTTCTCGATAGCTTGTTGAGGGTCATCTTGCCTTTGGGATGTAGTAGCCGGTGGAAGTGGTGAGGTCATTATCAGTCCTTGCGTCTCGTTAGAAAGGTGCTCACTCATGGATGTTGAGGGCGGTAGGTCAGGCTTTGAGCCTGGGCTGTGTAGTTTACACGAATAAACCGTTTATTTACAGACGTTACTAGAAATAAGGTGAGGTAGCATAAGCCCGTCCGCCATGCTGTCCAAGGCCCGTGTTCTTCGGTTCGACATTTTTGAATCACTTGATCCAGCGTTGGGTCTTCGTTAATCATGCGCTGTTGTAGTCGCTTTTTGGTCATTCCGAGAATGATCCTACTCCGTAACATGCGGTCGTGCATTTCGCCAAACTCGCATTGGGTTGCGAGTGTACGTAGGTCGGTAAGCCAGTCGTCGAACCGTTCACCGTCTCGCTGGTTCCGTGTTCCAAACACGAAATCCCTGTAGCTGACGTTTGTTGCTGTCTTGCAATGCCTCTCGGACAGCTCCACTAGCTTTTCTACGCGCATTTCGTCCCCTGGGTTTTCAAACCTGAAGGTTTTGTAGACCCGTCTTGCGTCTTCCCCGATGGTCACGAGGAATGTTGCAGCTTGCACCTCGGCGTCTTGTGACTTGAGTCCAGTGGCGGTTGAAAACAACTTGAACTCATCCCACCAGTTTTTCCAGGACTCTTCCAAGTCGCCGAACATATCAAGTGGCCTAGGGGGTGGCAGCAGACTGGCGAGGACTCCTCCCGACGTGGGAAGCGCCACGGTTGGATTCCCGTTCGATGACTGCGTGTGATCTACCGGGTCTGGCATCGTTCGTGACTTGTCTCTCGCTTTCACTGCAGCTTGGAGCTACTCACACTTGGAGCTGGCTGGTCTTGGGTTTCTTCGCTTCTGACACCATGTAGTTTACACGAATAAACCGTTTATTTACAGACGTTACTAGAAATAAGGTGAGGTAGCATAAGCCCGTCCGCCATGCTGTCCAAGGCCCGTGTTCTGTGTTCCATCCTGTGGTCCCGTGCACCTTCGTCGTCTTTTACCCCGCCTACTGGCTCTCTTTCTCGTGCTGTAGTTCGTACCAGCCTACAGGCTGCTCTTGAAATGCGAAATTCGGTGTTGTGGCAATCTAGACGTTGCAGATGATCGGGTCCATGGGGCCGATGATGTTTCGAAGCCAAATGTTTAGAACTGGGATCTTCTGACAGCTCCGTGGTTTGTAGAGGAGGCTTCTACGATGTCCTTTTCGTTGGTAAATGTTTTCAGAAACCCAAAAACGCAGAATTATTTGCAAAATTGCCGAGCACTAACAAAAAAGCGTTCGTAGAGCACGGCAGCTTCTTCTTCTTTCCCCGAAAAGTATGTAGCCCTCTTCGGTATCATATAGGAAGACCCCATGTCAAATATTACGATCTAATTCCGCTTATATATTTAATAAACTGGCCAGCAAACCTTCAAGTGAGCCAAGTCGCCGAAATCTGCCAACTCTAGCATGCGACGTGACGCGGAATCGTCAGAGCAGTCAATGTGACGGAGTTGGAGCAGCCAACGTTGAGCCACTGCGTCAGAGGCATGACTACGTCATTCTCACGTTTTGTTTGTTTTTACTTCTCCGCGAAATTGAACGATGACGTCATGAATTTCTCTTCCCGGTGTTGGCTGAACGGCGTCCACGTGATCACCGTAACGCGGATGCGCTACTTTGCGCTGCCCTGCGCGCTTATCGGTCCGTTTCTCCGCTCCCCCTCTGCTCTTTCGTCTTCTCCCCCTCTCCCCCAGGCCATCACCGTCCACGGTCCACGCCATGCGAAGCGACCTGCCCACGTCGCGTGTCCTGTCCCTCGCCCCCACGAACGTCACGAGACCATATGGTTCGACGTGACGTGGCCATGACTCTGACTACACGAGACCAATGTTGCCTGACGGAACCGAAGTTTCGGTTTCGGTATCAGCTGATGTTTAAATTAAGACTACACAAATAATATTCCACATTTCGCGAATCCGAGGACGCAGAGCTGTCTAGTAGTGCTTTGTGAAATGGAATCACATGTAGGGAGAGGCGACGGGCGGGCCCGGCAGTACCTACGGAGATGCGATGCAGGGCGTCGCTGTGGAGGCGAGCGAGCTCCACGGGGCGAAGCGTGGGCAGGAGACGGTGGATGGCGAAGATGCTCGTCAATTTCTCGTAGGCGCTCACCGTACCGTGGGCGCGGGTCGTTCGGGTGGAACCCGCGCAGCGCAAGTTGCCGGTAGGGGTATGGACGATAAATGTGGTCGGCTTCCCCGCAACGGAAGTATTAGCCCCGAGAAGTTCGCCTGGCGCCCCCTTACGGCGAACCGGGGTGACGTCACGGCGAGGAGAGAATTTTTCCCCGACTCGCCCCGCTCGCCCTGTGGACGCTGTGACGACGCTAGCTGTCGGCGCGCTCGTTTCTATTTAATTTTTTTTCCGTGTTTTTCGTAGGAAGTGTAAATTTTTATATACGCCTTTATTGAGGTATGGCCTGTGGCTACAGGCGAAACTTCAACAAACATTTTAAGCATGGCTGACAGGCCAGGCAACGCATGAACCACAGCTGGTATGTGAAAATAAAGAAATATGGCCACAATTGCAGGGGCATCACTACAGATTTACATCTCGCACAATAAACGCTGCTGATGGTCCGAATGAATTGGCAGGTTATTATACTATTTTTTTTTTTTTATCTCTGTCTTTAAACAAGATCGCCGAAGCAGAAAAGCTGCATGCTGCTCGAGCAACGTGCTAAATACAGTCTCGGCCATGGGGAGAGAATCACAAGTAAGACAGCCCAAGTGCACGGGCAAAGTAAAAAAAAAAAAACAAGGAACATTTATTATATTCATTGCTCGCACTTGACCTTTGCTGGATTCGGATAGTATTTCAATGGACTACACGGGTGGTATCTGTGGACTTGTTTATATCAATCCTCAAGTAATATATAACAAACGTAAGTTAAGGTGTCTAGCTCGTTATTAGTCCATTAAGCCCTAAAATTTAGATTTTACTTAAATCGAATTGTCCTGAAGCTAAAGTACCAGAAGCTTTTCTCACGCAGACTGTCGCCCTTCACAGGTTCCAAATTTTCTGCTACCAGTGCTGCATCTACCACTGGACAGACGTTCGAATGCTTGCTTTTACTCCTGTTTCCCTCTGTTGTCAGAGAGTCCAGTTGCAGGGAGTTTGGAGGCTGAGGAAGCTTTTGGGGACCTGCGGCAGTGACTGTTAAATGGAAATGACAATTCAGACTTAACGGTGTATTTTCCGAATACCAAAGGCTGGAATAAAGAATGTCAGGAAAAAGTATAAACATTCCAAATTACGGCACTATTGCTGTGCATATTTTGGGCAGTTTACTGCATATCATAGAGGCAACTGGGGAAATTCGGCCGTTTTTGCTGCTACCATACATAACTAATTTCCAGTAATCGTGGATCCTCTAAGAAATATGCCTGCATACGCGTATAAACTATATAATTAATTCAGGAAGAAGCTACATTTATGTAAAACAACCCTGTTTCATGAGCACTTCAAAGATCATCAGACGCAGGGCCTTTAAAACATCTGCAAACCAGCGCATGCAGAGTGGGAGCGCAGAGTCGGGGTCGCGAGCTAATTTGCCGACCACCGAAAGGCCCATGATATAAAGGCCGCTTCAGATGCCTTGAAAGCGGGATGTAATATCGTCCTAAATCATGAACATGCAAGGAACAGAATTCCAGCGTCTGAAACACTTGCGTCACCGCTTCACCGACCCCTCTCAAGATTGCCTTGCGTCGTGTGGACGGACGGGGAGGTTCATCGGCGTAATTGCCTCCGCCGATAGTTTTCGGGATTTGTAACCCAATTTTAAAGGTAAAAGAGACAAGCAGGCTTATAAAATGTACGGAAGCACGTTAATATCGGCCTATCTCAACGTCTTGTACACCGGGTAAACGAAGTCCGGCTCCTCGAAGAGCTTGCGGCACACAACGCCAAACCAGGAAACTGGTGCTGGGAAGCGACCCGATGCGAGATCGCGGAGCGGGGTACTCGGCCTGACGTCACGGTACACCTCACCCAATCAGGGCGCGGCGACCGCAGCGACGCTTGTGTTCGCTCTCGGGGTCGGTCAGCCGTTCTCCAGACGTCCGTCCTCCTTGACGCCGACTACTCTTGGCGGACGTACTCGGGTCGTTCCTCCTGGCGTCGATCATACTGGGGACCGCACAACGTACTCCGTCGCCTCGGAGACCTGAACTACGAGGGGCTTCCAGACGGAACACGATCGTCGGGACGCCGCCCGCCGCGACCTGAGGCGGTGCACGTCGTGCGTCTCGAGCCCTACTGTGGTCGATAGGACTGAGGACTATTTAGGCCCGCTTCAGACGGGGCAATTTTGCCCAGCAACTTGACGTCGCAACACCACCAACCTGCGTTCACAAGCAGTAACCAAATTGCTATGACTTGCCATTATCATCATTCGATTTGAATTTTATTGCACTATTCAGACGCACAGCTACGCGCTAAAAACGTGTTTTTATGTCTGTAAATGGCGTTGAGAATACTAACTCCTCTTTTTGAAAAGGTTTATTTCCAAAAACGATTGATTTCAAACCAGAACCAAGTCTTTAGCTGTCATCATTACCACTATGGGGGTGTCACGTGAACATATCGCGTCCCTGATTGGCTGCTGCCGCTTCAAACGGCTCCGAGTTGTTCGAGTTGCTCGTCCGTTTCGAGGGCCGGACCCTATCTCACCAATTCGTGTCGATCTAGGAAAAGCTAGGGAACAACCCACGAGCAACCTCAAAACTACTGGGAAACTTGCCCCATCTGAAGCGGGCCTTATGGTTCAGACGAACCCGCAGTTTACTGATAGCTCTTATTTGATTTAGCTTTGCGTTAATTTATTTAAGATTGCACCGGGGCGATGTACTTTTAAAGGGGCAGTAATTCCGCGTGAACGACCGAGAACGAACGCTTCTCCGTATATCTAGAAGACTCGTGCTTATCCTTACCCCGAGTGTAAAAGGTAAACAGGCCAAAATGGGCCTTGCCATATATACTCTGTTCACCAATAAGCTAAGACTGCGGTGGGAACTACGTGCCCGCCCGACCACTCAGCCGCCTTCCTCTTATCACCTGAGCCGGCTCTCTGCTCGTGGGTATGAGCGGGACCATGATGACCTGGCGAAAGGGAGGCATATGACTAGTCCAACGAGGACGTAGCTTCCATCGCAGTCACAGCTTAGGGATGTGCGGGGTACAGACTATGGTCAGTCTCGCCCTGGCTCAGTCCCGAACTTTCTAGGTCAACTATTCTAGAGACCGAGCGTAGTAGATAAGGAGCCGAGTGCGGTCTTGCCGTCTCACCCACTCTCGCTCTAGCCAGCTCTCACGCCGACGCGCCGACGCTCGCTGCTGCTTTCTCGACGTCGTTTTTTGTTTTTTTTTCGTGGCACAAGTTTATTGATTAATCCTTTATTTTTAGTTACTTATTCATCGTCTCTTCCCTTTCATTCCTGGCAATATAAATAAGTGCAGGGTGCGACGTTAAACCTAGAGAATTAAAAGTGTCGAAGCTTTGCGTTTAAAATAAACTGCTTGACATATGCTACGTTAAGTGTCGAGTTCATACTTCTAAATTTGTAATGCGAACAGGAGTGCAGCTGACAGGATGTTTCACGAAACACTAACCATATCACTCCTGCGCACAAAAACAAAACCCAAAAAACTTTTGATGTATTGAAAACAAAACCCAAAAAACTTTTGATGTATCTTGGAAAATTGATAACGTTCGGTATAATTAGTAGTATAATTATTCTTATATAATACGTTTCTAATTACTAAATTTGAAGGCATGGTTTGAATTAGATGCTTTTGAGGATTTCTAGAGCGTTTCCAATTGAAATAATTCTATTAAATTTACTTATTAAAAAGCTAATTACAGAAAAGTATGTAAGAACCGAATTGTACTAAACTTTACTAATTTTCCTAAATAGGTCCTCTGCCACCAACCAATAGGATATCAGCGGTTGTTTCTTTTCCTGAGCGATTAATTTATTATGCATGAACGATTTGGCCAATGTTTTGTAAAACACCCTGTATAAATATTATATTAGTCACGCCTCTCGATCATTACAAGCGGTCACACACACACACACACACACATACACACAGAAAATGTCTGAGAAAAATAGTAAAGGCCGTACTTTGTCAGAATGCTCCCTTTGCGGTAATCTAGTCAATGCGCTTTAATGCTTAGCTCGTTGATAATTGTTAAAAGTTTTCCTGCTCTATTTTTCTAGGTGATCTTGGGCCTGACAAGACTGTTTCGTGACCAAGACGAAGTGGCAGATGAGAGCACTGGAAATGCTACGGACAACCATTGTGCTCGGTGGGCTTCTTGCGTGCCATGCATTGACTTATCAACCGCGCCGGATCCCTGAGAAATCAACAACACCCTCAGAACTTCATGTCATGGACGCCAAATCAATTCAGTTATCGCTGCGGGAGACCTACGGACAGCTCGCATGCAACGATCAGCAAGCTTGTCCTACAGACACACTTTTCGAAAGATTCGATAACGTGACACGTTCAGCCTTTCCGCGTTGTGACTGTAGAAAGTCATGCGTAGACTACGGGTCGTGTTGCCTGAAACATGATTTTGGATACACGTATCAGGAACCCGTCATGTCCTGCAGCAGAGTGCGACTGTCTAACGGCGTGGCTTCCAGCATCTACATGAAAACGAGCTGCGCCCGTGACTGGCACGACCGCCAGGTGCGTGCTGAGTGCGAGGAGACGGCCGCCGAAGGAGACCCATTTCTGGACATCCCGGTGACGAGCCGGAACACCAACATCACGTACAGAAACGTTCGTTGCGCCGTCTGTAACCGCGACTTCAACGTCAAGATGTGGAAGGCTTTCCTCCGGTCCATAAGCAGCGAGCGCCCCGGGTCCTGTTCGCCCAGAAGCAACCCGTCCGAATGCCCCCTCTTCCTCAGCTGCCCGGACTTTATGCACAAACACAAGCCGCAGCAGTACTTCCGCGTCTGCAAGTCCGACGTTATCGCAGACTGTCCCGCCGACTTCCACAGCCGCAACGAAAAGCTGAAAGAAGGATGCCGCGCTTATTTCGCTCCTGTGACCGACCAGCTGACCAGGTTGACGTACAAAAATCCATTCTGTGCATCTTGCTACGGTGTCCAGCGTGAAGACATGAGGTGCCCGGAGGACAGGTTAGTTGACTATCCTTCTACGGAATGGGACGAAGAGTCTATCCCCGAAGAAGAATTCTTGCCGTCCTACGCCCTCCTCATTGACGTCGACTTCGCCAGAGGGGGCGTCAAGGTGGGCCTGGAGGACCGCTGTGCTCCAAACCAGGCGTACGACCCCTGGAAAGAGCGCTGCAGAAACTTGGTTTGTGGCCAGCTCTACGAGAAACAAGAAGGCCGCTGCGTGGCGGGAGCATTGATGAAGGCGTACAATAGCGCCGTTCATCACACGCTGCTCGCGTCCAACTGCAGTAAGGTGGCACTGGACAAAGACGAGTTCACACTCTGGAACAATTACACGACCACCCTACGGAACGGCGAGCTTCTGGTGCCTGGCGAATACGAGTTGCTCCACAACACCATTCTCATTTGCGCTTTTTCGCCGAGGATGTCCATGTACAAGTTTAAGGACATTGGGGGCTACTTTACGCTCGCCGGCAGCGTCGTATCCTTGAGCTGTCTTCTCATAAAGATGTGCCTGTACTTCTTCACTTCGCGCGTCAAAAAGCTCCCGGACCACTTAATCTTGATGCTCTCCGTTTCTATTTTTGCGGCACAGCTTCTCTTCCTGTTTATCCTGATCGTTGAAAACTACCAAACACTGTGCGTCGCGGTTGGACTTCTGGTGCACTATTTTTTTCTCGCCAGCTTTTTCTGGACCAATGCTCTGGCGTTCGACCTCTGGCGGTCTTTTGTTAGCGTCGTACGGACCAGGAAAACCAATCGCGGCAAAACATTGTGCGCCTTCAACGCCTACTGCTGGACCATGCCTTTTCTGGTGGTGTGCGCGGCCGGAGGGGCCGACTTCCTCCTGCCTCGGCACTCGTTCTCGCCTCGCTACGGACAAGGGATCTGCTGGATTTCCAACCGGATGGCGCTGCTGGTCTTCTTCGCCGCTCCCATCGCCTCCATCATCTTCAGCAACATGGCGCTGTTCGCGATGTCCGTTGTCCGCATCTCCGGCACCATGTCCAGGACGGACCAAGCCCGGCATAGGGCGAGCAAGGGAAGACTTCTCATCTACTTCAAGCTCGCCCTTGTCATGGGGATGACCTGGACGTTTGGGTTCGTGGCTCCGTTCGCCAACATTCAGGCGCTCTGGTACGTTTTTGTCATTCTGAACAGTTTGCAGGGCGCATTCGTGCTCTTCGCTTTCACCAAACTGGAGGTGAGGGCCAACCTGGAGGCCTTCGCCACTTGGCTGCGTCGAAGCAGTGACCAGAAGAGGAGCTCATTGTCCAAAACCATTGTGTCCGGTCTCTGAGAGTCTTTCTTTTCCGAAACGTTTTAGACAGAGCGCGTATCTCACCACTGTTTTTAATCTTTATATATTTGTGCGTGCAGTTTTTTATATATATTTGTGTGTTTTAACGAGTTTCATAATCCTTTAGATAAAGTTCTTTAATTGAAAAATAAGCTGTTTGATTTTTAATGAGCCTCTTTCGAAAGCCCCCTGATAAAACTCACGTTTCGAGTTTCTTCCAAACACCGACAACCATTTTAAAAATATGACGTCGCGAAAACGTTAACGCCACGGACGGGTCCAACGTAACAGGCGAAGGTAATTGCCATATCACCAAGGACAAAGCACTTTTTTTTTTTCCAAAACAAAATATGCCCTTTCTTCCACAAAAAAATGCTCGCTCTTGAAAGCAGAAGGAAAGGAAGGCGTCGATCTCTTCTCCCGCTGAGTTCGCCGCCAGGTCGGCCGGCTGCCTAACAGCTGCGCCGCGCAGAGCTCGCAAAGATAGTAAATTAAAAAGGTAACAATAAGGTAACAAGGGACTGATGCAAAGAAAACTGCGCGTGAGGGAAGAATTCGAGGACTGGATGCACAGAACGGATTTCCCCTGTTGTAAGGTGGTGCATTAAACAGGGTTAAATATGGTTGGACACAAAAAGACAGAGAAAAAAGAAGAGAAAGAGAAGAAGAGAAGAGTTGGTGGGTTTGCGTTTCTCTGTTGTTTATATGTTTCTTCGTTCTGTCCCTGTTTGTTGTTTTGGTTGATTTCTGTGCCCTTCTTTAAAGAAGTACTCCGGCGATTATTTAGCTACCCCAACAAACTATATGTTCGCAATCACCGGCGTTTACACTGTCCGGTATGCTTTTTAGGATCACGAAATTCAAAATGGGTATTGTGAAATCGGCAAGTGAAAATGACGCTAGAACCAACATTCAAATATACACGCGCTTTTCAGTGCCGCGACGAGAGTGGACGGCAAGCTTGCAGGTCAAGCGGGCAATCTAGAAATGGACTACGCCGAGCATTTCTTTCGTGCTGCTGCGCGGGTGCTGAACCGAGCTTCCAAAGCATTCATTGGACACCATGAAAGTGTTTGCTATTAGTTGCAAAAAGCAAATTGTTGTGTGTATGTTTATATAGCCGGAAGTTAGTCTGCCTCTGTGGGAGTCTGGTGTCGCAGCTGTAGATGAGCAATTTAGCCAGTGCAGTACAACCGCTAACCTGGGTTTTTTAACGTGCACCACGCAGTGGTGATACACGACCGCACGCCGGTACGATGCTCATCCAGATCGAAACGGGCAGGGGCGGGGATTGAACTCAGGATCCTGGGTTCTGCAGCGCGAGCTTTCGCTCCACGTGCTCCGAGCTGAGCTATCAGTTGGGAACAAAGTCTACAGTCCAAACATTTAACACGTACCTTCTGCTGACGTCACTTTTTCATTGTTGCCAGTAGAAGCTTCCACTTTGAAAAACACGGTGAGGACCAAAGTTGTATATTCAATTACTCCGCCAAAAAAAAATTATTTCGCCCCAATATTTCGGTTACTATTTCAGCGAGCTTTGTTGTTTTGCCTAAAAACCTTTCAGGCAAATC
This sequence comes from Ixodes scapularis, assembly GCF_016920785.2. NCBI lineage: Eukaryota > Metazoa > Arthropoda > Arachnida > Ixodida > Ixodidae > Ixodes > Ixodes scapularis. The sequence continues at coordinate 164,250,364 of NW_024609868.1, read as the reverse complement.
GGGGACAATAAACAAACCGAGTGCCGTCTTAATCATGTTGAATAGTATTTCCTCACTCCAGTAGAATGCCTACATTCCTATCTGTCTCAGGCTGAAGACGTCCTTTGTTGCGCTGAGTGGGCAAGCGCGCTGACTTGCAGGCGCGCTCAGTGCGTGACTTGTGCGGTAAAATAGCGTCTAAGCATTAGCCGAGGCTCCGCACTCAAGCTAAATCACACCGGATACGTGCACTTAAAAGAAATGTACGAAGAAAAAACTGGGCGGAAAATATGTTGAGATGTCACCCCTCAGGCAATAGTGCGTGTGTGTATGAAGGCACTAAACGCTGAGAGGGTGTCTAGCTTCACTGTGGTGCGCGGCTCTCGTTACCGGGAAATTAGCCTAGCAGGCTTGATAAGTGGATATCACTGTTAAAGCTTATCTCCAATTCAAGATATTTACGAATTTAGTCGGCGCCACCTCTCTGGCTTAGCAAAAGACACTTCGAAAGCCAGGCCAATTTCACATCCCAATTCAACTTCCGCTTAGGGTTATTTTTTGATGGTGTGTCTGCAGCGCACGAAACTTGGAGACAACTCTGAGGTGGAATTCAGAAGTGAAGACGGTGAGTGCTGGCATTGTTCGGCGCTCAAGGTGGACGTGCGCTTGGCACCACTAGCTCGCTTCACTGCTCCAGAGATCTGTCTTGGAGCATTTCCCCGTTCATGAAAAGCTTCACGTTGGTGCCCTTTTCGGCGTTCGCGCATATGGCGCGTCTTACTTGCTTTCCAAAGCGATGAACGCAAGCGTTCTGGGCTCTGGAGGTGGCATGCTGGACTAAGCGCATATTCGCTCTTTGTCGCGTGGTCGTGCCAGTGTCCAAATAGCCCTCAAACACTTCCGGTTCTGAACTCTGCGGCAGGTTTCACAGTATTTGCAAGATCCATTCCATTCAGGGCTCTCTGGGCGGCACCATTTTGTTCGACAGCAGCGCCTTCTCCATACATCCGGGAAATTCAGCGGGCTCGGCGGGGTAAAACGAGAGAGAGCTAGGGCACGCGTCCGACTCCGCTAGCAGACGACAAAACGGGAGGTTGCCATTCTCCATCTTTGGGCTGTATCGGCTGGCGAACATCGAACTCTCGCTCGTGGCTGCCGTTGTGAAGTGGTTCGCGTTCTTAGAATAGTTACGGCTACTCCAAAATCAGCCTAGAGCTCTCTGTTGTTCTACATCGGTAAATGATCAACTGCCATATCTTTTTTCCGTTACTTAAACAGCAGTTCAGTCAGCCGGCAGTACTACCCTCAACTACTGCGTGTATTGCGGCAGGAGAGCACGTTTTTACTTATTATTTCAGACATCCATTCATGGTCGCTAAAGGCCTACACCAGTACGAACTTTGTATAGTAAAAAAGGTACAGCCACAGGATTCATTTTTCGCCGGAGAGACCGGCCAGTCTGACACATTTTTTCCTATTTTCTTTTATTTGCACGCAGATAACAGCGCAATTGGAATCTGATAGTCTTTTTTATCTAGCACAGTAATACACGATAACTGGCATACCAAAATCTGCGCATCTGCGCTTGAAATTCCCAAAATGACGCGATTTTAAACAGAGTTTGTACGCCAGCCGGATGCTAGGTACTGCCCACTTGACATCCGGGTGAGAGGGGGAGGGCAATTCTTTCTGTTTTTACCCTCTCTGCTATAACCCTAATGAAAAGGTCTATACTGCCACGCGCCGTACAATTGATAAGAAGCGAGCGAACGCGGTGATCGCTGATAACGAACAGTGTGATCACATAGTCAGGATGACACCACACAAATTGACGCGCAGCGGTCAATGGGAGCCTCGTCGACGCGCGCCAGCCAATCAGACCGAAGTGTAAAAGGTGCCGTTGGCTAGCTTTGCGCGTGGTTTCATTAAGGTGCCGTTCTGCATGGTTTCAAAGCTGATGACGTCGGCTCTCTGCGTGAGACATTTAATGCTTTCGCATTAAAACTCGTTGTCAGCACACGACCCTTGGTATGCAGTGAATACTCATAATCGGCGCCGAGATGATTGGTAGCTTTCAGCAAGTGGATTTTTTCCTTCAACTCAAGAGTTGTAATATTTTCTTCTTTCTGTTTTAAGAAATAAGTACCAAATCTAAAGGTAGTGAAGTACTATGAACATTCAAACATCACGGCCTGAGCAGCATATGTGTACAGACTTTAGTTTTCGATGCACACTTAGCGTTCTATGCGATCAAAGGTAGTGTTAAATGTAGCGCTGTTTCAATCTTAATCAGCGTGCGATGTGCGCACTTACACCATATTTTATACAACCACACACTCCACCCTTTGCATATTTTTAGCTTTTCGAAATCACTGCTTTCGCGAAAAAAAACACCAAATTAAGACTGCTACATTATTTAAATTCTGTGCAAAAGCTATCCACACACGCAGAATCTTGGCTTGGCCAGTCACTGAATTTATAACTGTACTCGTATTAAAATAATTCTCATTTAATGTTGTGAGTGAATTTTTAACCTTGGCATTACTTTATTCAGCGTAAAACTCTCGCACTTGTCTTATTTTGGGTTTACCAAACTCAATATTTACACCTGAGTGTCATTTCTTTTCTAATCTCATATCGTTTTGCTCAAAAATAAACATCAAGTAACCTAAATGAGACACCTGACCAAAATAGATAGTTTATTTGTTTTCATTTTGTGGTATTTAATTACTCAAGCAAATATTTTCGAAACCCGCGTCTCTCACGTCACCAGGTTTTTCTGGAAATTCATAAAGAGCCAAACGCATGCACGACAAAAGGTCATATAAACTTTATCGCATCGAAATATGTAAAATTGGCCACCGAAATCCCCTGTATACTAATTACGCACAAGCGATCTTGTATTTTTACACGCGTCGGTTGTTTTGACGCGTATGTGTCTCGCCATTAGCTCAGAACGATTTGCTCGTTTTGTTCTGCCCACATTTGCTGGAGACGTGAGCTCGGGGGGTAGGCAACTGGCCCCCTTGCACAGAAACTGGCGAAGCCGTGCGCGTTCTACAGAAAGCTCGCGCAGAAAAAACCAAGCAAACGACCAGAGGGTGTCAATTTCAGGATATAGAAAAATACCACACTATCAAAGGCGCCACCACACAAGATTTCTTGCATTCATGTATACAGGTCTGAAAGGCGATCCCATCGCCATCTGTTGGTTCGGAATCACACTAACCAAGAGTGGGGTTGCACCTAAAGAGGCCCTGCAATCCAATTTAAGTGTCTTCCTTTTTTTGCAGTTTCCACATCTCTTGGGGTTCGGGCAAGCCAGCGGGCACGGAGACAGAAACTAAATATCACTGCGTCATATTTTAACCGGACGACGCGGAAACCTCCACATACGGGGGCGACCCGTGGTAACAAAAGCGGGCGATATGTGAAGTCTCTGGTCCTGGGCTTACTATTCGGAGCGTCAGTGCCGCTAAAAGCCTTTTTTTAGACGAAATACAAAATACAAGTGGCGCGAACCGTTTCAATTAATTATGAAAGTAGTTTCTGTTCAGTACTTTAGGTCAGCAAAGAAACAAATGCAGTTTCTAAAGTATGGAAACAAGAAATGACCCATCGACATACCCGCCGCCAGGCGGTGGAAAAGGCGGTGCATACTAGAAAGGGGTAGTGGGATCAGGCACCGACGTGCGGCGAGCGTAGAAAGGTCCCGGATGTACGCGGTGGCGCTGCGGTCGTATACGGGCTCGAGGATCCGACCGGTTCCGAGCGTTCCGAAATCCTTCGGCGAGCGGGTTTGACTTGCGGTTTGGCCATCTGGCGGTATGGCAGCGGGAAGTGGCTCCCGTTCTGATCTTTACGCCGTGTTTGTTGTCGTTTGTGGCCAATGAAGCGTCATGTCGAATTAGTGTTTAATCGCGCAGCAAAGCAATGCGAGCCGCCCTGGCCGCCCGCTTCATCCAGCCTATCTAGCCCATGCTTTATTGGCACCATCTCGAGCCGTCGGCACGGAGTGCGGCAGCCGTGAGCGCTCGCTGAGCTCACTATCCCTCCTCTAGTTCACGGCCACTCAAGCGACCAAGGACCAAGGATGAAGGTTATTTTTTGCTTGTTTTTGTAACTTTAGTCTGCCTATAACTTATGGTTGGTTTGCCTTGCTGCATACCCGACCCGGAGGAATAACACGGAGCCAACGGTTTTAACGAGAAACTACATTTAATTGGACATGGACGAGACGATGAAGAACAATAACAGAGAACCAGGGAGGACCGGCAGCGCCTGAATCCAGCCAGCGACTGCCCCCCGTGCGCCGCCTCTCCTCCGCCTTACCTAGGCGGCGCGTACCAGCGTGACGTCGCTGCCAAGCGCGAAATGTTCGCCACCTGTGCCCCGCAGTCAGGCAACTGGGCTGGGGAGCCGCCAGGGTGCCCAGAAACTCTTAAAATAAAGCGAAATTATAGAAAAGAAAAGTTCCATCAAGTTACTACGTTCAGTGCGCACAGGTTTGGTGCAAATTAAAAACAAAAAAGAGGCCGCATCTCCACGTGGTGAATGATGTTGATTGGGGCAAAGCTCTGGTGGTGCTGATGATACTGATTTTATTGTTCATAGGGAGTGCTGATGGTGCTGATCTTTCTTTTTATTGCTCATAGGTAGTGCTGAGTTGCGGGTTGCGTTTCGACTTCATTATTACTGCTTTATGGTCGGCGAAATGCAGAGCCTGTGGTTCTTCTAGCGGATCAGCTTGGATCCACTAGAAGCCGCGGGAACACGGTCCATGTCAGAAAGAGAATCTGTGGTATGGATCGTGGTTATATACGCAGTTGAGCATTTGACCGCAGCGCCCTCTCATCTATAAACGTTGAGCCGATGCATGCAAAGTTTAACGCCATTATATACGCATTTGACTGCAGCGCCCTCTCCTGTATAGACGTTGAGCGGCTACATGCAACGTTAAAAAATCAGGTAATAAAGAAACAAAAAAACAAAAAAAGTGCAGCGTAGTAGTTAAGACGCCTGCCTCGTAAGCAAGTGGTCCTGAGTTCAAACCCCCTGCGGGCGTACATTTTTTTTTTTTTTTTTTTTTATGTGGGCCGATTTTGGAGGCAAGTGCAATCGATGTGAGCACGGACGCCGGACGAATGGACAAGGCTAGACCCTAAGGAGCTTCGCCCCTAAAACCAGTCATAAAGCAGTTTCCGGGCCCCTTTAAGGTAAAATTGGGTATATTTGACTAATACTATATGTTTGATATTATTTATCTTATGACTTTACAGCACTCTGCGGTGGTTAAAAAATCACACGTTTTCGAGTATCCATAATTGGAACTGACCAAACTTGTTAGTTCCAGACAACTCTCCTAGTGAGAAATCTCGGCTTTATATGGTAAAACGCAGACGCCAATAACTCTGTTTAGTCGTATACTCACGGAGGGAGCTCCCGCTACGGTTTGCGTGAATTTTTGTTAGGTGACAGACTGCTTCTTATAGAAAGAACCAGACTGCGGTCTCTTCGGTTCCGCCTACTCACCGACACATGAGTGTATAAGGATTGTACAATATGGACATGTATCTAATTAAAACTTACGCTTTGGCTACAGACCGAACAAAATGACGCCGGACAAAATGGTCCCGGTCAAGATGGCCCCACGACCTAATGGTTTTAAGCCCAAACCCAGATAAGATGGTCCCAGGTAATATTTGTGGCATAGTTTGCTTGCTCTTCGGAGGTTAGTGAAGAGTTAGCATTTGATGCACATTGAAAATAGAGGAAATTTTCTACGGAATCCATTAGTTATGAAAGGTTAACCATTTTAAATATATTTAATTTAAAACACACTGCTTGCCAGTAGCTTAGCCAAGGACAACGTTACTAGAACACTCATTTGGGAAACTCCAAGCCCGTGAAACTTTTCCACAGCCAGTGAGAAAAACCTCTCGTTAGGCAAACACCACCACCACCCTTGAAACCTGGGCCACTGGCGTTCACCAAGACTGAGCTAAATACGATGACAGCGCCACACTTTAGGGACGAGTTGAAACATTAAATTTACTTTATATGGCTACTGCTAGAGCCACTGCATGTTCCCATAGTACTGAAGCTCCCAGGCTCAAGGTGCCAAGATGGCAGCTCAATCTTTTTTCTTTACTGTGGTCACCATGAGCTATCAGAAAGCATAATTTTTGCTTATAAAAGAACAAAAAAGCTTTTTTGTAACATCTTTGATTGGACATAAGTACGAAACGACAAGAGCATGATGTTTGCGTTCACTTTTAGGTTACAGGGTTTTGCGGCGCATTTAATATTGCTTTTGTACAGTCATGTCTCACCGGTGACTTCAGGCAGCGCGTCCCGACCTGGGTGCGTCCTAACTTCGCCAAATAATCGGGGAGCGTCCGCGTGAAAGGAGACGGGGGCTGGCAGCACTCCCTTCCACCGTATACACCAACTCATGTTTACAAACAAACCGGAGCGCCCCTAGCGGACGCCACCGGCGCCGCGCATGCGCGGTGGATGGTGGGCAAGAAGTCCGCCGTCGCCCATAAACAAACAATTGAATTGCGTTGTTGTAGGCGTCGGTGAGAGTCCCCGTGCTCTTTTTCGCGTTGGAATTGTTGATTCTACGTCCTCCTAACGATGTCTGACTACTTGAGCGGCTTCAGCAAAACTATCGAGGCAAAACTTTGCGTGAATAATGCGACGTGCGGCGATTCATTTCACGTGGACGCCGCAGAATGGGCGCTAAAGCCTGACTCCCACGATGAGATTCTGCTCGCTATTTACAGTCGCAACGTCGCTCGGACTGCAAAAGCGTGGACCGTAGCTGAGATGGTGGACATCGGTACTGAAAACCGCAAGTAGAATCGGGCATTACAAGTCGGTGATGGCCACTGGTAACAATGATCAACAACTTCTTGTATCTGTTTACACTCAGCCGACTTACCCCAACCAACCTTCAAAAGTGTTTTGAGGCCTGCACTTAGCTCTTATCGCAAGTACCGGGCCCACGTTTGGTTTACGGGCCGCTGTTGTTTGAACGAACTGACGACAAAAAGCAGCCAAGTTTGAAAGAGCAGACGACAGTTCGAACGCACGCGCAATGGAGTACGGGCAAGAAGCACCGCGTCCCGCGTCAACAAACCATTCGAATGTCACGTTGTCGGCGTCTGTCTGAGTCTGCATACCCTTTTTCGCGTTGGAGTTGTCGATTCAACGTCCTCATCGCAATGTCTTACCACTTCAATCGCCTGAGCGAAATTATCAAGGCTCGTTACGCCGCTAAACTTTCCGTAAATAATTTGACGTGCGGCGATTCATTCGCATGAACGCTGCAGAATGGACGCCAAAACCATGATGAGATTCTTGTAGCTATTTTCGGTCGCGACGTCGCTCGTGCCGCAAAATTGTAAAAGGTAGCGGCGATGATCGACGTCGATACTGAAAATCGGAAGCGGGAACAAACCAAGCGTAACAAGTAGGTGATGGCCACCGGTACCAATAATTAACATCTTGTATCTACTGTTTGCACCGAGCCTACTTAAGTATTTTGAGGCCTGCAATTACTTCTTATTGCAATCACCGGGTCAAAGTTTGGTCTACGGGCCGCTTTTGTTAGAACGAGCAGACGACAAAAAGCAGACAATTTTGAAAGAGCAGACGAAAGTTCGAACGATCAGGCGGCCGTGTGAATTTGAAGACGCACTGAATCCGTCGGTGGTCCGGACAACTTGGGGTTTTTCCCTCGTTCATGTTGGAACAAAGCAAATACATCTGGTGACCACAAATTGTGGCCCGCACACGCAATCGTAGTTCGACAGCGTCTGGTTTGCCCTTTTCACGGCTGCTATCCACGTTCTCGGACGATCGGAGGGGGCAGAAACACATGAAAACTGTTCTTCAAATCTTTCCAGACTCTCTTGGTAAAGCCCCCATCACAGCATTTTGACGAGAAGGCACGTCTTTTGTCCCGTTTCTTCCAAAGGAACACAATAATGCATGTCTGGCGCGGCGACTTCTGCCCACCGCCCCAGACCGGAAGTGCGTCCGGCGCGCCACCACCGCGGCGTGACGTAGGAGAGTTGAGTTGGTGTATACGTTTCGGCAGCCGTGCAGTTCTCTAAGTGGCCGCTGCGGGAGAAATGGCTGCGTCGCGATCGCCATTAGCTCGGTTCTCGAGTACGGATCGCTGCCATTTTTTCACAGCAGGCTCTATGGCAGTTTCCCAACTGTGTTGTTTTAATAATATTGGCCAAGAAGAAGAGTATACACCAACTCATCTATGTTACGTGACGCCGCGGGGGTGGCGCGTCGGGCGCACTGTGTTATGCGGGATGGCCATTCCCGTGTTGTTTTATAAGAAACCAGATTAAAACCTACCTTCTCTTCAAAAATCCGCTACTGGGGCTGTACCAGAAGAGATAGGAAATGTTTGAAGATCCGTTTCCATCCGTTTTCTGCCTGCTCGGTTCGTCTGAGAGCGTGGATAGGTGCCGCTGAAAGAGAAACCAAACACCGTCAGACAACAATTGCTTGCGGGGGAAGCATTCCGGGTTGAGGTCACCAATAATAGTGGTCGTCAGATATACTTGGTCTGTTCCAACATAAACGCGTGAAAATCGTCAAGTTGTCCGGGCAACCCGCTGTCCATGTTCACAGCGTCTTCACGTTCAAACGGCCGTCTGATCGTTCAGACGGTCGTCCGCTCTTTCAAACTCGTTCAAACTGTCGTCTGCTCGTTGAAACGACAGCGGCCACTAGACCAAACGATGATGATAAGAAGAAAAGGACAGGCCTTAAAGACTTTTAAGTTTGAAGGTTGTTTGGGGTAAGAAGGCTCGGTGTAAACAGTAACTACGAGGAGATGTTGATCATTGTTACCAGTGCCATCACCGACTTGTTATCCCTGATTCATACTGTCCGATTCTGCTTGCGATTTTTAGTATCGACATTGAGAATCGCAGCTACCGTCCACGCTTTTGCAGCCCGAGCGGCGCCGCGACTCAAAGTAGAGAGAACAATATCATCGTGGTTTTGGCGTTCATTCTGCGGCAATCACGCGGAATCGATTGCCGCAAGTCACATTATTTACACGACGTTACGCGGTATAACGAGCCTCGTTAATTTCGCTATGGTGCCTGGAGCGCGTCTCCAACTGCTGTGTTTAGCGTCCCACCCCGCCCATACATCAAAAGGGGTCCCCAAGTGGCAACCAATGACGTCACAGATTCCGGAGTGTCATGCTGTTGGAGGTCGCGATCCTGGCGGTTGGTCGTACAAATGCGGGCGAAAGGCACGAGCGAATGCGAGTGTCGTTGTCGTCGCGGCGTCCCAGCTTCTGGCTGCGGACACTTCCGTGGACTGCCCCACCAGAGAGCGACCTGCAGCAGAACAGGCGTCTGCCACACGAACCATCGCCAGGATCGCGACGGCGACAGCATGACACCTCTGTGACGTCATTAGGCGGAAATCAAAGAACCACTTTTTAGATTTGGTAAACAGACCAGTCGGAGTCGCGTTCCAAGCACCATAATTTCGCTAAGGCCACAAAAATAGTAAGGCATTGCTAGAAAGACGTAGAATCAACAATTCCAACGCGAAAAAGAGCATGGGGACTCACCTTGACGCCTACAACATAGCATTCCAATGGTTTGCTGATGCGGGAGCGGCGCTTGTTGCCCACACTTCATCGCGCATCCGCGGCGCCAGTGGCGTGCCGCTAGGGGCGCCTAGCGGCACGTCACCGGTGACTTTCACACCTAAAGTACGTAACAAGGATGGCTAGTCGAATACTGGCTTTCCTACGGAAAAACATCTCGTGCGCTCCACAATTTTTAAAACACACTTTCGTTTCTTCTTGTGTGAAGACCATTCTCGAGTATGATTGCGTTGTTGGGACCCGTCCCAAGAGTATCTCATTGATAAAATTGAAGGAATACAAAAACGCGTCGCTAGATTAATAAGAAATAACTACAACTTTCATAGTAGTGTCTTTGCAATAAAACACAATCTGCAGTAGAAATTCCTCGCTGATAGACGTAAATATTTTCGTCGAAATTTTTTTTCACGGTATTGTCTCTGGTGTGTCCAAAATAGAAAAATCAGATTACCTCTCTGAGCTATTTTATGCGGCGCAGGGTAGATCATGACAAGAAAGTTCGGGAATAAACCTCAAAGTCTGACTTGTTTCGCTATTCACTTTTTCCGCGAAAAATAAAAGACTATACTCGGCGACAACTTTTATCGGCAATGCAGTGGAAGGTACGTCCCGCGTCCCCTCTCCTATTTTGAGTGTACGCAGGCTCTCCTCCACTCCCCGGAAATGGGGGAGGAGGAGAGCCTGCGTACACTCAAAATGGGAGAGGGAACGAGTTCCTGTACCTTCCACTACATTGCCAAGAAAAGTTGTCGCCGAGTATAGACGAGCTTGCCGAGTGAGACTGCGACCTTGGAAAATCTAGATTAGTTTCTTTTATAACTCCAGCATTGTGTCTTAATAGTTTATAGACATAATGCTAAATTACCCAAGCATCCAGGAGAATGCAGGGATTGGTGTTCCACGTGCCGCACGCGCACGCCTTTCCCGTATTAAAGACTCAAAGTAAATACCCCCCCCCCCCCCCCAAAAAAAAAAAATCGTTCATGAACGCGCCTGCAAGATGCCATTCGTTTTAGAAAGGTTACTACTGCTGAGGCCAGCACGTGCGGCGCGTGGAACACCGCCAACCCCTACATTCTCCTTGATGCTTTGGTAATCTAGCAATACGTCTATTACAAATATTGTATCAACGCATTTGTATTGTTTTTCATGCGAACCAAGTTTGTTCCTTATATATATATATATATATATATATATATAATGTTATATGCGCCCGTGAGTTTGTATATATCACTTTCTGTACCTCATGTATCTTAATGACGTATGATGCGTTCAAATATATATTTACTTATTTTCTGACCCCCCCCCCCCCCCCCCCCCCCCCGGATTCATCGCAAGTGTGTGATTTTTTCACTATTCTGCCGAAAATAAACTGTATAACTTTTCGCTCGACAAACTGGATTTCACGTTTCCAGCAAAAAACCCAGTTAGATTTCCTGTTCCATAATCCAGTTTCCGAAAATCTACACTGATTTTTCTTTTTTTTTTGGTACCGTTTTGTTATGTACGAGGTGTTGCTTTAACGCGCCCAGCCACTGGTGGCAGCTGATAAAACCTGTTTGCTCTACTGACATCTAACAACACCTGGTTAGTTCAGTTGGTAGAGCGCTCCACTGCACATGGAGAGGTCCCGGGTTCGATACCCGGACCAGGCGGATTTTTTCGGTCGCGCACCAGTCACCTATATCTGTGATTTGAGATTTGTGTTTGTCCTTTGTCCCCCTTGTCCCCCTGGTCCAGGGACTATTTTGGTTAGCCCAGCCTGGCGCGCCGGAGCGCTCCTCCTTGCCCCTTTTCTCTCGCGCCTGATTTCGCTACGCAGAGGAGAGGTAAGGAGATGTGAACGCTGCTTCTGGCGTCTGCATCTGGTCACGTGCTGGGGACCCTGTGTAGCTATTTATGTAGCGCACGCTCAAAGTCGTAAACTAAAGCAAGTCTAGCACTGTAAATAATATTACAAATATTGAGCAGTGTGCTTTGATGGGCTACAAATATTATATGTATATCTCTTTAAAAAAAAAAAAAAAAAAACATTTCGTGATGGTTTCCATCTGTTTTTTCTGTTTTTTTTTTTCTTTGTTTTTCTTTTTTAGTGTATTTTTAAACAGCACGCAGTACGCAGGCCAGGAAAGATCATTGAAAGAAAACCTGAGACTAAGCCGTGTCGTGCTGTCCTTTTCTGTGTGTGTGTGGTTTAGGGGTCTCTTTAATCATCTTTTTAAACGTTTGCTTAGCGATCCTTCGATTAGGTGGTGCGAGGTGACACCGCGGATTTTGCGGGCGCTTCCTTTGGTTATTGGAAGAGGCTAATTCAACGATCATTTGCGCTCCGCGTCAACCTCCCAGTCGAGTCTCTTTCAGACGGAGGTAACCTGCCGTCGACTTGGATCTCCTCCAGGGTACCGGAGGTTTCTTCTTTCTCTTCGGGCCCTCTTCTTCCTCACTTCCCCCTCCCGGTTGCACCTCGGTCACCTGGAAGTCGGCCCCTGGCAACTGGGTCTTTCAATCTTTTTCCCTCTTTTTTTGCTCATTCCACGCATTGTTTTTTTTTTTTTTTTTTGTGGAAAAAGGTTGAGGGGAAATTCAGGGCGCCGAACCGAAAGTCGGCCGGTCCCTGCGTCAGCACCTCTGGCACTTGGTTCGGAGGAACCACGGACGACGATTCCAATCGGAGAGGAAGGAAAAAGAGCCTTCGGGCGGTTTTTGGCAGGCGGCCTTATGAGGCATCGACACGAGCATACCCCAGGACCGCAGTTGGCTCACGAAGCTTAATCAGGCGTGCTTTCCCGAAAATGCATTTTTTTCTCACTTCTAAACAAAATATGCAAGGAATACTTTTCGAGCAAGGGGGGAGGGTCCGCCCCCTTTTCTTTAGGATCCGCCCCTGCGTCGGCTACAATTTTATCATTGAAAATTTTAAAAAATCACATAACGTTTCCATTAGAAAACGGTTAGTTCTGATTCTTTCACATCTGGTTCTACATTTAGGCGGATAGGGAGCGTTCAGCGGTGAGTATCTCCTTTTGCGGTCGAAGAGAAGAAAAAAAAGCCTGAGTGTCTTCTCTTTTTTCTTTTTTTTGGAAGGGGGGCCGGGGGGGGGGGGGGGGGAGCGGTGGGCATTTTATATATCAAATAGGACTGGGCGATGGATCGATGAACCTACCGATCAATCGATTCATGCTTTAACCGAGACTATTCTTTTCAACTGGGTAATCGGTTAAGCTTGACACCGGTTAGAAAAAAAGGAAGAAGACGTGTTCGAAATAGGAAGCCCGATTTGCTCGCTCCGCGTAAGCAAACCCTTTTCCTGCTTTCCCTGTTATTCCTGCGTTCTTTCACATTTTCAATTTTATATTAAAACGTCCCCCTGGCCGAGAATGCGGCACCGCACCAAGCTGTGACCCACAAACAACGGCCACCGGCTACATGGTCCCGATCACCACCCTCGCAGCCATCAGTACCCTGCGATCAAATGAATCCTTCGAATCAAAAAACCTCAACCATTGAGATGGCCACTCAGATTCCACCACCCAAGAGAGTGCGTACAGAAGAGATATCCAATGCAGATGAGGACAAATTATCCGTTAACAACATAGACGACGAAGACGACTCTACACCGTTCATCAAAGTGTCGTATCATAAGAACAGGCCATCTCGAATTCCGGTCATCTTCAAGCCGACATCACCTGAATCGTCATTTTGGAAGGTGAACCCAAATTCAATTGCAAAAGACATCGTTGCAGTAACGCAAGAAAAGGTATTGTCACACAAGATCAACAAGGATGGAAGCCTCTCTGTGAACATGGCATCACTTGGATCCGCAAACAAACTACTGACGCTGCAATCCCTAAGAAACATCAAGGTCTTTGCAACCGTGCCACAGACATACTCAAGAAATTTAGGAAAAATTAAGAATGTGCCTCTTGAGTATCCAGACATTGCACTCCTCGAGTATTTTCTTGACGCCGGGGTAACGTCCGTGCAACGACAAGTTGCATACCTTCGCAAGGAGGATGGGACTGTCGAACCACGACCCTCTGGAAGCGTTATCCTTGTGTTTCGTCCCGACCGCCCGATGCCCCAGCGCGTGTTCCTTGGCTTCACTAGTCACCCCGTCGAAGTGTACTTTGGACCACCGGTTCAGTGCTTCAAACGCCAAAGATACGGCCATGTTGCCAAATATTGCCGAGGCCCACAACGTTGCAAAATCTGCGCTGGACCGCATCACTACAAGAACTGCACTTCTAAACAAGAACCAAAGTGTGCCAATTGCGACGGCAAGCACTCAGCATCCTTCTCCGGCTGCCCACGGAAGCATGCAGCAACCGCAGCAGCTCGCACAAGCATAATGAACGGCCGAGCTCTCAGGCGCCGTGCGCCTTCACCTAACCCTGAGGTCGTACGACTCCCGACGTTGTCTCCGACTCAACAAGAAAAACCAGAGAAACCTACATACGCCGGTGCAGTAAATCGTCGTCCCAAAGCACGTGTGGCACATATGACTACAGAGACACGTAGCAACAGTGTCGCACAACAAAAGAAGAATGCCGCCGAGACATCGACTATGGATGCGCCACGTGCAACACCGAACGTTCGATCCTCAGCGAACCATGGTCCATCGGCTTCTTCGGAATCTGTGCCTACGCCACGATTTACGTCCCGTCAGCAAGGTGACATAAGTCAAGTATTGCTACCAATGTTCTTCGCAGCACTAAAGGCCATTCTGAAAACATCACCAGACGCTAACGATCTGCCAGAAGTAAGGGCGTTTCTCGCAATGGAACACCTGCTAAAGGCTTCAAATGATTCTTAAAAAATTGAAAATAACATCGGGTGCAATTGAAGATAATTATAAAAAGGCCACTATTTTCCAATGGAACGCTAGAGGATTAAGGTCCCGATTGTCCGATTTTAGACAGCTGGCTTTCAAGTACAAGTACCCTATTATTGTTATCTGTGAGTCCAGGTTGCCTTGCAACATGCGTTTATCAGGATACGAAAAGTTTGACTCCTTACGTACTAATAGGGAAAGTCGCGTGACTCTCTTCATTCGCAGAGAACTTACGTACGTGGCACATATTATTCCATCCCACCCGGACAATGAGTATGTTTGTGCTACAATTTCTGACGAAAAATGTACGTGCTCATTCACCATTATAGGAGCATATATACCTCCAAAGTCTAAGTTCGACAGAGCATGCTTAGAGAACATTCTGAACACAGTCCCATCGCCACATATAATTACAGGCGATTTTAACGCACACCCCTATATATGGGGCAGCCATCGCACAAATCCTCGGGGTAGGTGCCTTGCTGGCATAGCACATACACATCATTTATCCCTATTAAATGATGGAAGTCCCACATACCTCCGGGGTGCAGAGAGTAGCAGTTGCCTGGATTTGACATTTGTCTCATTTGCTCTGGCGTCTCAAGCTATTTGGTTCACAGATATTGAAACTCGGGGCAGTGACCATATACCCACATTCACAATTATACAAGGATTCATCACAGGCAAAAAGAGTCATGTTGTCAAACGAGTTGATTGGTGGGAGTTTGAGCAGTCAATGAGAGGTAAATGCAATACGCTGACTGACTGTTCTGAGTTCGAAAAAGCTGTCATTGACTCTGCAAACTCATCAACCCATAGCCATAGCCTTCCACTTAAGCGAACAACTATTGACGCAGAGTACGAACGTCTTCGGGCCATCCGGCGACAGGCGGAGAGGCGTGCTTGACGAACTGAAGAAAAAGACGATATTCGCGCGGCAAGAAATCTGCAGAAAAAAATAAGCCGCCATTTTGACAAGCTCTGTCAACGTAAATACAGGGGATTTTGTGAAAATATTGATCCCCGCAAGCCACTCTCCGCGATTTGGAAAATAGCTCGAGGCCTTAAGTCTCCTCCTCAACAATATCACCCATTCCGAGCACTTGCGTTGTCGGCGGCATGTTCACAAAAGGATCTTGCAAACGAGTTTTGTGCATCTCTCACGTCGAGTGTTTCCATGCCGAAAAGTCGTCCTGTCCCTACCGCTGCAGCACCATCAGATGTTGATGGCTGCATGGACGATGTCTTCACTCGTGGCGAACTAGATGCCGCTCTTGTATTTATAAAACCAAACTCATGTCTCGGTCCAGATGGGATAAAATATGCTTTCTTAACACATATGGGGACTGATGCTCGCAATTGGCTGCTGGAATATTTTAACAAATTATGGACAAATGGAGAAGTACCTAACACATGGAAACGGGCAAGAATTGTTCCATTACTGAAGCCTGGCAAGTCGCCCTTACTTGTATCATCATACCGTCCTGTTGCGCTGGCAAGTTGTGTTGGCAAGTTGATGGAGAAAATGATTAATCGTCGTTTAGAATGGTATCTGGAAAAACGAAGAGCTTATCCAAAAAATATGCATGGTTTTCGTCGAGGAAGAAGCTCCGTGGATCCTGTCTTTGATCTCGTCACCTACGTCGAAGAGGAAAGATCTCAAGGGAGGATCACAATAGCGGCATTTCTCGACATCAAAGGAGCGTTTGACCGTGTCACTCATAATGCCATCTTTCAAGCGCTACAGGAGGTTGGCATCGGAGGCCGTCTCTACAATTGGATCGAAAGTTATCTCTCAGATCGCACCATTTATATGACCACGCAAGATGGAGACACGTCAAACCATTTCATCTCTCATGGTGTACCCCAGGGAGGCGTGTTAAGTCCAACCCTATTTAATATCACGCTTATCAGGCTCGTGCAGTCGTTGCCACCAAATGTAAATGTATCCTTATACGCACACGATATCTGTATGTGGGCTTCTGGCTCCACTCGCGTACAAGCTAAAGCCAGAGTACAATTAGCTTTAAGGCTGCGGTCCCACGGCAGCCATCTTGAACAAGGCGTTAGTTCAACCAATAGATGGCGACACCCACCCGTGGGGTGGCCGAAACATTGGTTCCCAGTGGGATGGCTCGAGCACCATCACGTTCCCCTCGTGGCCTTGCTCGCGCCGCTGCCAGCGGTGCTCAGCTAGCTCAAGTAGCCTGGCCCAGCAAACGGATGTATGCGAGAATGTCAGGCTGTGTATAAATTGTTGTATGATATAGGGAGATGCGGTCGGCGGTTGTAACGTGCTTTCGCAATAAATCTTACCAAGAAGGAATCAAATGTTGATTGACGTGTCAATATTCTATCAATGAAAATTTCCTCTGCAGGAATGCACGCTCAGTAGACTCAACCAGTGGAAGCGGACGTCGAGTAAACTGCTTCGCGATTTACGGTACTTACCTCACCATTTTAATGACGACTAAAATAACGTCACGAAATATTGTGTTTCACGGGGTCCGGAAGATGTTGTAAAGGTTGTTACATAGTTCCCGGAAAACAAACGCCGTTGCAATATTTTCGGAAGTACCGACACACATTATGTTGTAAGTACAGCTTAGGGAAACCATCAGAAGAAATACACGCTTTCAGACAGCTGTGCATGGGCGCCGCCATAACCGACCTTCAGTTTGTGTTCCCTCTTATTCCGTTCGCTCCACTTCATCATTACCACAGCAGGACAGGTCATTGTCATTTTAAGTATTACTGTGTCCTTCTCCCCAGCAGAGGCCCTTGTGGAGGCTCGTCAACGCCCGCTTCAGTGGCTCGGCATTTCGGTAAGACAAGAGAAAGGCGGCTATGGCGGCTCAATTTGGCGCGCGCTGAAAGCGTCTATAGGAAGACGTTTATTTGATATGAAGACGCTATGAATGAACGGCGTTTAGCGACGGCAAGTTATGAGCGTTCGGGAATTTATAAGTTGACGTGATTGCTAACCATGGACATGCGGACAATGAAGACCAGTTTTGTCGGAAGATGGTGTTGTGGTGATGACCGGATATCGGACGACTCATGGCAGACGAACAAGCAAGTTTCTTCTCAGCGATTGGTAAGTGTCCAGTTTCAAGCACAACACGTGGCTACCGACGTTGTCGACGTTTCGAACACTTACCGCTTTCGACAAAAGTCCTGGCACCTGGGCTAACTTTGTGGAAAGACTCGAACAGTAACTGAAAACGATCCACTGTTCAGTCGGTGGGTGGCGAAACGTATCCACATCTGCGGAGTCATGTACGATGCGTACTCTAAGTGGCTGGAAGTTTACACGATGTCTGCCACGACGTCCAAACACGTCATTGACGTTCTACGGTCTCTTTTACCTACTTTTGCCCTACCGAAAATACTTTTCTCTGATAACGCGCCAAATCTTGCCTCAAATAAAATAAACAAGTTTTTGAAGAAAAAAAAAACGGCATCAGGCATCACATTAGTGCACCATACCATCCTGCAACTAACGGGCAAGCAGAACAGATGGTGTGCGAAACGAAAAAAAAAAATCCCTTTTGAAGCTTACGGAAGAAGCAGTTCAGTGAGGAATCGCCAGGTTCTTGTTCCGGCAGCACGCGTCGGTCTCATCTTACACGAAAAAAAACCCGCCGAAGCAATATTCGGCGGAAGAATAGCCACAGCCCTCGATCTCATGATACTATCGCTTACGAACAAAGATCGAGAGATACCCACATCGGGAGTAATGGCAGTTTATTCGGTCGGACAACTCGTCTACGTGAGGAATTTCAGCGGAAGTCTGGCCTTCCATGTAAAACTTGAGTAGAAAAGGCTCTATATTGGTTGACCAGGAGGTGTCATCTCTCTGAATAGGTTGGATATCAATGCCCTTAAGTGTAAATATAACTAAATCACAAACCTTTCTTTGTGTATTGTGTAACTGCCCTTGTATTTGATAGTAGAAGCTACGGTGGTGATCTGGACCTTTCACACCAGACTCCTTTTTCTTATTTTTCGCCTCATACTCCTTTGCGGTTTAAGTATGCTTCAAGAATCTTTTGGAACGGGGACACTTTACGTCAACGAGGCCATTTGTTCCAAGTAGTCAATCAGGGAATGCTGCTAGAAATCCGTCCCTCATATTAACGAATAAGCCGCGCTTCTGCACAGTGCAGTTTTCCTGTTCCACGTACAGTTGTAAAGCAACATCCTCATTGATTCTACCATATACTGTTGCGGGTGAAGAAAGTCTTTGGGTACACGATACTTGAAACAAGTCTGGCACTGTACGTTGTGGTTCAACACCCATTAATGTCGTCGTCCTTATAGAGCCTCATCATTTAATCATTACCTCGTCACCTCATATTGCTCTTCATCAACAGTAAGTACAATAGGCTACCGCCACATTACAATCCAAGAATTGAAAAATTAAGTCGTTCAGTCCTTCAACCAGTTTATAATTTATATAATGTTATTACGTTACATTACCTCGAGACGATCGACGTCCATTGTCGATCTTCAAATACTTATACCTGTATATAAATTAGACGCACAAGGGGGGGTTGGTTGCCGAGTGCATGGTCTAGCGCAGACCAGCTCGGAGCACTGGGAGCGAAAGCTCGCGCTGCAGAACCCACCCCGCCCCTGCCGTTTCGATCTGGAAGAGCATCGTACCGGCGTGCGGTCGTGCATCACTACTGCGTGGCGCACGTTGAAGACCCCAGGTTTTCGGTTGTACCGCACTGGCTAAATTGCTCATCTACAGCTGAGACACCAGACGCCCACTAAGGCAGACTAACTTCCGGCTGAATAAACATACACACAACAATTTGCAATTAGACGCATAATAACAAAGAACACAGTGTGCCGCCTCTTTTCTTTGGATGCCTTTTTTTCTAAACCAGCGCAAGCTCGTGCGTTCTCTCTTTTGAGACGGTTAGAACGGTCGCGTATAAAACCCGCGTTTCTCCTACCCGCCCGCTTCCTCCTCTCATTTTGTGTATTTGGTTATAACTAAATAAGCTATAATAATGGTGTATTATTCATATTTAATTTCAGTTTCAGTCAGGGAAAAGGAGTTTCGCGGCAACTAGAGCCAATAAATGAGCTGCGCTTAGAGTATCGGCACTCTCTTCCCCGACAGTCTTGTGAACGCCGCCATTTTGGTGCTTGTGCAGAGCAGGCGCAACTGCCGATCGTCATGATTCAAAAGTGCGACATCGTCAGCATTAGATTCGGTGTTATGAAGCTCATGTAATGTTGCTTTGCTTTGTCGCAAACTGTTTAAAGTGGGGGACGGAAAAGCGTTTCTTGTGATTTCAGATAAAACTTCAAATAACTGGCAACCATAATTTTAAGCCATACTAAGGCCAAGCGTGGCTACTCTGAAGCGTAGCTTATTTAATAACACTATTCATGCTCTTGTTCAAGAGGCTTGTAATACCTAGGGTGCCTCAATGTCCTTCTGTTTAGGGTGATGCCACCCTCTGTAGTACCCGATGCCGACAGCACGCGCTCACGGGGAAAATACAAAGAAATCGACGAAAACAAAATGTCGCCATAGCACAATCAGCGCCACGAGCGCGTGCAGGGACACGCTCTTTCACGCGCTTCTGAACAAAAAATAAAAATAAAAGAGGGGGACAAAATGGCCAGATGTCGTGGTCCACCCTAAGCAAAGGGCACATGAAGTGCTCCACCCAGTAATACCTGGAGGGGCCATATCGTAAGCCCCGTGGATTCCACAAGCCACTACCTTTTGACACCTGCCTCTTTTTCATTGTTCCCGCTTGTGCCAGTAAATTAGCTACGGTTCAGAGTAACGACACTTGGCCATATTGTGGCTTAAAATGATGGTTGCCAGTTATATGAAGCTTTATCTAAAATCACAGGAAACGCTTTTCCCTCCCTCACAAATGTTTAAACAACCCGCGACAGAGCATTGCAATATTGCATCAGCTTCCTAGCACCGCATCTAA
Source organism: Ixodes scapularis (assembly GCF_016920785.2). Classification (NCBI taxonomy): domain Eukaryota; kingdom Metazoa; phylum Arthropoda; class Arachnida; order Ixodida; family Ixodidae; genus Ixodes; species Ixodes scapularis. The sequence goes on along the minus strand of NW_024609868.1, from coordinate 164,229,924 downwards.
TGCTGAGGAAGTCGTACTTTTAGATCACGATGATCGGCAGTTGCGTTTGCTCTGAGCAAGACCCAAAATGGCGGCGCCCAAAACAATTTTGGGGAACGAAGTGCCGATACTTTAAAGCTCATTTAGTGAGTCTAGGCATAAAGTGAACACGGGTGTATTCTTTTCCTCTTCGTCTTCGTTGTTTATTGATTTCAATCATATCGAATAATGAACACATTATATCACGCTACGCTTGTGTAAATATTGGTCTTAGATTTATTAGCCTGACCCAGTACTTAAACCATTCAGTTATCGATAGTAAATCTTCCAATATATTTTTTAAATGTGAGGGTAAAAAGACACGGAGATTGATGATGATACAGACGCCAACGCCGCCCTCGGAAATGTTTTGAACATTAGAAATCAGCAGTTTGTCTGCCATCCGCCAGGTAGCGCAACAAAACACCCAAACAGTTTTTAATTGTTTTTAAAATTAGCTAAGCTCTACACCTATTTAAAAACCAAAGCAATATCATTGTGAAAATTTAATACATCGCAATGTATATCTATTCCAAACTATAAATGTTATTAAATGCCAATAAATCTGTTTGATGTCCAAAACAGATATGCGTCAAAAACAGGTAAGTTTGAAGGGCTCCTGGAGCGTTATGACTTTGAAAATGAAAAAAAGCCATCGTCCACCTCTTGGGCAACCATTGTAGCTCTAAATGATATAAAAGATTTTATCATAGTTTAATTATTTCTTCAGCGGCATTTGAACTACCATGACACGAAGCACAAAAAAGTGCTACGTTTGATATAAAATATCTAAACAAAAAAAATTTACACAACATTAAACTTTTTTCTGCATATTACCAATTATAAGCACTACATCTGTAGCTAATTTAATTGCCCTAGCTCTTGTAATTAAAAACATATTTGTGCGGGAAAATGTCAATTTTAGGGCAATATTTGGAGGGATGAAAAAAACAAAGTAGTGCAAATATCAAAAAAGTGGATCGTTAGATTCTGCTCCGACATCATCTTAACAAAACTGCTATATTGGAACCGTGCTATCTTTAATGGATCGTTCATAAAACATGAACTAGCGGAGCAAGTGAGGGTCCGCGCCATCATATTCGCAACGCTACAAATGCGCATGAACAGTAAAAACCAACACATACATAATATCAAATGAAAGAGGATTGCATTGCCTTTCAAATGACATCAATCCCACAAAACAGTATTTAAAAGGAGATGAGTAATGGCCTGCCGAAAAGTACCTAAACTGCCACATTCAGTGGGACCGTGGCCTTAAAGAAAGTTCACAGATACCTTTGCGTCCGTGGCCTTGAAATCTCCGCTGCCAAATCTGCTGCCATTGCATTCACTCGAAGGAACATGGACCGTTATCTGCTTCGCATTTTTAAGCACACAATTTCATACGTCAAAAGTCACATATTTCTTGGCGTATATATTGATAAAGGACTAACTTGGACCCCGCATATTAATTACCTAAAACGGAAGCTGGTGAGTTTCATTGACCTGTCCCGCTTCATTAGTGGCACAACGTGGGGAGCGTCAGTGCGGGCGTTGCTACGTCTCTATCAGGCTTTATTTACTGGTTTGCTTAGGTACAGTCTTCCAGTTATCAACGGCATGTGCCGTACAAACTTAGGCACACTTCGAAGCCTTCAGGCACGCGCTCTTCGAGCCTGCCTTGGGCTTCCAGCATGTGCGTCAACAATTGGAACTATAGCAGAAGCACGCGTCATTCCTATTGGCGACGTGAGCGATCAAAAGTGTCGCTGTGGTCGGCCCACCACAATTGGCCGAATGCTGCCTATGACGTCAGCAAAGGATGTCTCATCGAGGGAAATAAGAGGAATGTAAGAACTTCAATTTTGACGGTGTTGGTAGTGTTGCTTTGAGAGCGCTATGATTTCAGGCTTCCAGAATGCTCATAACGAACACCATCGAGCCTGTTGTTCACAAGGTAATGACGTCACGAAAGGTAACCGAACGAGGGCGCCACCGAAACATCTCGCCGCTAATAAGCATCCTGCTCATGCAGGAAACTCTAAGGCTTCATTTAAGACACTTAAAGGGATACTGAACCAAGGGATTTGGTGTCCATAATAAGTGGCGCACGTTCTTTCCACGAGCCAGCAGCCGCCGGTGTGCGCGAGCACAGGCAACAAAAATGACGTCACAGACCTCCATTCGTGGTTGAGATGACAGTGAAATGTATGGGCTTCTGACCAAAGGAGAATAAAGACAAGTTTTTATATCTACACAGTGGTGCCTGGTGTAAAAAGTAAGCGATGAATTGGTCTAACAAGCACGTAGCTTTCACTTGTAGAGATGAAAAGCCTGTCTTTATTCTCCTTTAGTCCGAAGCCCATGCATTTCATTGTCCTCCCAACCGCGAATGGAGGTCTGTGACATCATTTTTGTTGCGTGTGCTCGCGCACACCGGCGGCTGCTGGCTGGTGGAAAGAACGTGCGCCACTTATTACGGGCACTAAATTCTTTGGTTCAGTATCCCTTTAACTCAGCGTGAAGATCACTCTCTCGCCACCATAGAATCTGCACGTCCAAACTCGAGCTACTCCAAGGCGCTGTCCCAGGTACGGCGATACTTGCCGGGAGATCTTACACAAGCCACAGTTTGCACGACACCTCCGTGGAGATTTCCGGAACCAGATGTCAAACTTGATATTCCTGGTATAAAGAAAAAATCAAATATGCCAATGGTCGTGATTTTACAGGTTACTATGTCCCACATTTACGGTAACCATCTCTCAAGAACACATGTCTACACCGACGGCTCATGTACCTCTGATAGTTCTACTTGCTGTGTAGTCATTCCAAGTCACTGTAGAACCGTGAGATTCAAGCTAAGCCACGTAACTTCATCTACGATGTCAGAGCTAGTGGCAATTCAAAAAGCACTTCAAATCATCTTGACACAATTGTCCCACTCGTGGACAATATTTTCTGACTCCAAGCCGGCCCTCCAAGCAATATCAGCATTTTTGCGACGCGGTGAAAATGACCAAGTGGTTTTCGAAATAATGACCCTTCTTATGCAGTGTTTGGATCTAGGACACAGTGTACAGTTTCAATGGATATCAGGTCATTGTCGTTTACCTGGAAACGAGGCTGCAGACGCAGGTGCGAAGTCAGCCCATTCTCTTGATGCAACTATTACGATTCCGTATTGTCGGAATGACATTAAATGCCTTATCAATCGTCACGCCGCCAGCGCAAGGAGAAATCTATGGCACGACGTCTCCTACCACTATGCTCCCCTCTACGCGTTGGACCCAAATCTTACCCTTCAACTTCCACGTGATCTTCCCCGGAGGACAGAGGCACCGAGCCGGAGTCATACATCGCCTCCGGCTCGGTGTCGCTTATACACAGTCCTTCCTTCACCGCATCGGGCAAGCCAGAACATCGGACTGTCCAACGTGTGAATGTGATGAAACCATTGCTCACCTATTGTGCGACTGCAAAATCTACGACGCGGAAAGAGAACACCTCAAGAGTACGTTGGTGCAACTAGACAGCCGACCGTTTTCTGCCATGAAAGTGCTCGGAACCTGGGACAGCCCTCAGAATGCAGCGAGGGCCACAAAAGCTTTTCTGCGTTTCCTAAAGGAAACGCGGCTGAGCTTCTGCCTCTGAAGGACACACGTACTTTATTTGTAATGTGATCTATAGTTAGTGCTCTCGTGTCACTATTTCTTTTTTTTTGACATGTTTATTGTTCTATGTCCTCCTATCCTTTCCTTCCTCTTTTAACTCCCCACTACCCCCTCCCTAAAACAGAGTAGCCAACCAGGACTCCAACCTAGGTTAACCTCTCTGTTCTTCTTTTTCCGGCTCTCTCTCTCTCTTGACACCGGTTAAGCCAAAACAAAACTAAAATAAACAAAGTTCATTTTACTTTTTTCGCCACCCTGTGTTTTAATTTTTAAACTGATAACGTTTTCTTTTCGTTAGCAGAAAAGTCATAAGTAACGACACGATCAATCCTGGTTAAGGCTGCGGTGCCACGGCGACAATGAAAGATGGCGCCTTTCTTACAAGTTTGAAACGCGATTGTGGCGCGTCCGAAGTCCCTAAAAATAAGCGGTATATGTCATCTTCTTCTCTTCTTTCTGATGTAATATACTTTACTGTAACCTTTGATGCTAACTTAGTGAGCACCTGTGAATATGGCCGTTTTTTTTTTGCGAAACATGGTTTCGTAGTACATTAGGGCAGGGTCTACTATTGAGCAATATGTGAGAAATTTTACATTATTATTGAAGAAGAACATGTTTTGAAACTGACGCGGCCTTTTTTCGATTTTATTTTTATTTTGTCAGATATTTGTCTCGCAAGAACTCGACTTCGCGGAAGGACATTCACTCAATTTCCTAGACATCTATTACCCAATTTTATTTCAAACTTCTCACAGCTCTTTGCACTTAGTGTCTAAAGATCACGCTAAATTTTATCGAAGTCTCTACTTTTTTTTTGCACGCTAACGCGAAAACGTCCAAAAACAGTAAGTTTCGGATAACATCCTTTCGTAGTACATATTGAATAGCTTTAAGGCACATTCACAAAGGGGCGCTTGCTTACGTTTTCTTACGTTGCGCTATGAAACACCGAGACACCCGTGCCTCGTATGCCGCGTGCAAATCGACTTCATCAGTTGGTTACCGCGCTTCGTGCGAAGCACGGAATACTCTCCACGTAACCAGATGTACGCTGTCGTAACATAACATAACGTGCGTAAACGGGGCTACGTGAACGCCATGTGAACCTACCTTTCGATCGAATTATTGCTGCCCGAGAGTCTCGATTTCATATATTTTATTGGAGTTTACTCATGGACGGTTCTCTATTCAACCTTAACTCCGACTGGCAATACACAATGGCTGGTATCACTGACATTCCTGTTTGGTACACTTTTGTTTGTTTTCTCTCGGAAGCTCCGAGATCCGTTTGTACGTCCTCATAAAATAGCTCTTTGATATGAGCCGCTTCTGTAATCGGGAAGCCGCGAGGCGTAGGCAGCCCGTCCGTGTCGGTGAGCTCTTCAGCAGCGCCTCCGAGTGCAGGGAGCACAATGTAGGGCCGGGCGCGCCTGAGCGACCCCGCTCAAAGCCCGCACATTGTCGCGGGGTCCCGAAGCCCCGCCACCGATGGTGTGCGGTCTCCGCGATCTCTGTTCAACAGCTTCGCGGTGCACACCCTTCTTTCGAAGCCAACACCGAGGGCGAAAAAAACGAGGAAAACAAAAAAACTGCCACAGAAAAGGGCGTAGGAACTTCAGTTGGAGTGGTTTCCAATGGAGTTTCTTTCTTTCGTGCCGCAATGACTATCGTTCCATCCGTGGTGGAGGGTTTTCTCAGGCGTCACGCCGCGGCGGCGGCACTGCAGTCGGCCCGGCGCATGCGTAGATGCGAGCCCACATCTGGTGGGCAAGCGGTGACTCCTTTGGAAGCAGCGTGCAAAGCGAGCGCACTTCAAAATCGCAGAGATTTAGATCGCTCTGAAATGCGCATGGTCATTCGGCTGTTCGAAATCGGGCACTCTGAGTAGGGTATGGCGATTCGAAATTAGGCAGAAATTTGCAAATGGAGGCTGCTTTTATTATAGCGGAGCGCTTAAGGGCTAGGTTCCCCAGGATCGTGTCCGTGTATGTCGACACAAACGTACCCGGACAGCTACCGCCATCTATAAGCGACGGCAGCAAGCACACAACCAGTATGGTTTCCGCCATCGCTCGTAGATGGCGGCAACCTTTCCAGCTATACCAGAAGAATGGATAGTTGGGCGCGTTGGTGGGAATTCATCGTAGGAAACAGAGCGAAAAACAGACGACGACGAAGCAGAAGCACACAGTGTATCGAGTACAATTCCGCTGGTCTTCCTTCACGAAAACGAAAAGGCTGAACTTTTTTTTTATTGCGAGTCAATAAAAGACAAAAACCTTCTTCGGCGTCTTAGCGTGTCGGCCAGTAAAAATGTCTAGAGTTAGTGGAACTAAGAAATACTAATCGATAATGAAAAGTCACAAATGTCCTTGTTTCCTACGACCCACGGGGCAAAACGAAACACCTTGTGAGGGAAAATTAGACACCGTATTAAAAATAATGACAGCTCAATCCTTGCTCTCGAAACGTTTGAGTCTTGACCTATCCAAGATCCAAGAAACACTCAACCCCAGGGACAACAAATCGTTACCAAGCCCAGTCACTGGGTTTGAGGCTAGACTCTCACCGGCGTCCCTCCTAACCCTAACCGAGTGGACTGTGATTCCGATAGGCGCAGCCTACGTAGGCGTAATTTCAAACACTGCTGGCGGCGAAATTATCGTCTTTTCCCGCTGTATTTTGTGTTTCATGGTGTATGTATTTTCCCGATGACATTGAGAATGCATTGTGCCATATTTTAAAAAAAATATCCAAAAAAAAACGTAAACTAATTTTGTTAGGCATGCGCGGGACAGGACGAATGCGACTGGAATGTTAGTTGTCGTTGTTGTTGTTTTTACAATAAGTTTTGACGGCGCCGCTTGATTAGCTGCGTGTCAAACGACAAAGCGCTTAGCTGGTGAAAATAATTTACAATAGAAGATAGCCGAAAGACATGCATTTTTCACGCTCACAAATAACGTGTTAACCGATGGACAGGACACGGACATCGGACATACAATTTAGCGAGTGTTAACATTCGAACAATATATTGTACGTACCACACGATGCAGCGTTATCTGAAAACGATTTATTTGAGAAAGATCTCAAATAACACTGTAATAAGGTTGAGAGCTGGGCTAGTTGGTAGTTGTTAAACATAATGATATAAAGCAGCGCAAAAAGATACACAAGGAAGCGACAAACGGGACAGGACAGAGCGCCGACTCGCAACCAGGGATGGACAGTATTTCAAATACAAGTATTTGAAATACGTATCTCAAATACTTTAAGTATTTTGCATTTGTATTTAATTACAAATTGGGTAATGTATTTGACGTGTGTATTTAAATACTAAAATGTGGGTATTTCAAATACAATTGTAATTAAATACAATTTTGTGGGCGAAAATACATCCCTCAAATTTATTGTCACTGTCCAGAGCAGGAAGAAAACTACGTTATGCACCGAATGCAGTGTCTCTCAATCAAGCACAAGCGTTTAGTGACTTTGTGGTTACGGTGCCAGTCCAGGGCAAGAATAGTGACGAAATCCACGTTCACAGGCAGACTGGCTAAATAAGTGCCTGTGACAGCTTGTGATGCTTTCCAGCCTGATTTCCATCCATATCTTTTTGGAACATTCTAAATGCGCGGGTCGTCCAAATTTTCGTAACTGGTGCGAGTTGCAACAATAAAAAATTCTCCAGCTAGTGCTGCGCGTCTTGGCCGTCTCGGTTCTTTGTCTGTCTATACCAAAATGTAATCGACAAAAAACGCTGCTTGAAGCTCTGTACTTTTTTCACCTATTACGTCCAAGCTGATTACATTTTTTTGTGATTATATTTCTATTACGTTACTAGAGCCTCGCACACTAACTCCCGAGTGTGCGATGCAAAATTAAAATGAGATACCCAGAAACCCGTTGCAGGTGCCCTGAAGTCGCTGACGCCAATTTTGAGGAATGTATTTGGAAAAGTATTTGGAGGAGGCCAAATACATTTGGTTGTATTTGTATCTTGTAATTAAATGCTTTTCTGGAAATGTAATTAGATTTGTAATTAAATACATTTTTCATGAAGTATTTTGTATTTGTATTTTGATACATATTTGCATGTATTTTGCCCATCCCTGCTCGCAGCTATGTATTTTGACTGATAGACAAGGAGAGAGACAGCGCACATTGGTTGACACGTTCACACGCACGTCTACCGATGATATCTACGCATTACTGCACGCGCTGGCCCTATATTGTCAGTTTCAGAAATTCTAGCTTCTTCCTAGACAAAGCCGCTGAAGCTGAGCTAATGCAGTTTTTTCCGCCACTGTGAATGTAGAATGCGTGAAGCACCTCACGTGTCCCTTTTTCTTTGTGCTTTCTCAAAATAGTGGTGCTATTGAAAGACGGTTCGCACAGGCGCTCTTTGCAATGCACCGAAAGGTGCCCTCCCACTCTGGCTCCGAGAGAGTAGTACCTGTGCTCACGGAGCCTATCGTTCAAACAGCGTCCGGTTTGTCCAACGTAGGTGCGGCCACACCAGAGGGGAAGGCTGTACACAACGGCCATTGTCCATGGCGTTGTGTACAGGGGAGCGAGCGGGCGCCCCCGGGGGGCCCGCTCGCTCCCCTGCTCACACAGTCGGTCTTGCACGAGGCACGGATCGACGGGGAAGCGCGGACTCTCCAACTTATCTGCTTTCGGGAAAAAAAATTTGGCAGGGTGTAAAGTGCTCAAATTAATCAAATATGCAATATTGCTTCATCCATGTTTATTCGATGGGATGCGGAACTTGATCGCAGTATATACACCAACTCATGTTTACAAACAAACCGGAGCGCCCCTAGAGGATGCCACCGGCGCCGCGCATGCGCGGTGGATGGTGGGCAAGAAGCCCGCCTCGCCCATAAACAAACCATTGAATTGCGTTGTTGTCGGCGTCGGTGGGAGTCTCCGTGCTCTTTTTCGCGTTGGAATTGTTGATTCTACGTCCTCCTAACAATGTCTGACTACTTGAGCGGCTTCAGCAAAACTAACGATGTAAAACTTTGCGTGAATAATGTGACGTGCGGCGATTCATTTCACGTGGACGCCGCAGAATGGGTGCTAAAGCATGACTCCCACGATGAGATTCTGCTCGCTATTTTCAGTCGCGACGTCACTCGGACTGCAAAAGCGTGGGCCGTAGCTGAGATGGTGGACGTCGATACTGAAAACCGCAAGTAGAATCGGGCATTACAAGTAGGTGATGGCCACTGGTAACAATGATAAACATCTTCTTGTATCTGTTTACACTTAGCCTACTTACCCCAACCAACCTTCAAAAGTGTTTTGAGGCCTGCACTTACTTCTTATCGCAATTACCGGGTCAACGTTTGGTTTACGGGCCACTGTCGTTTGAACGAGCTGGCGACAAAAAGCAGACAAGTTTGAAAGAGCAGACGATAGTTCGAACGCATGAGCAATAGAGTACGGGCAAGAAGCTCCGCGTCCCGCGTCAACAAACCAATCGAATGTCACGTTGTCGGCGTCTGTGTGAGTCTGCATACTCTTTTTCGCGTTGGAATTGTCAATTCTATGTTCTCATCGCAATGTCTTACCACTTTAATCGCCTGAGCGAAATTATCAAGGCTCGTTACGCCGCTAAACTTTCCGTAAATAAATTGACGTGCGGCGATTGATTCGCATGAACGCGCAGAATCGACGCCAAAATCATGATGAGATTCTTCTAGCTATTTTCGGTCACGACGTCACTCGTGCTGCAGAAGTGTGGAAGCTAGCGGCGATGATCGACGTCGATACTGAAAATCGGAAGCGGGAACAGACCAAGTCGGTGATAGCCACCGGTACCAATGATCAACATCTTGTATCTACTGCTTACACCGAGCCTACTTAAGTCCTTTGAGGCCTGCAATTACTTCTTATTGCAATCACTGGGTCAAAGTTTGGTCTACGGGCCGCTTCTGTTTGAACGGGCAGACGATAAAAAGCAGACAAGTTTGAAAGAGCAGACGAAAGTTCGAACGATCAGGCGGCCGTGTGAATTTGAAGATGCACTGAACCCGTGGGTGGTCCGGACAACTTGGCGGTTTTCTCTCGTTCATGTTGGAACAAAGCAAATACATCTGGCGACCACAAAGTGTTGTCCGCACACGCAATCGTAGTTCGACAGTGTCTGGTTTGCCCTTTTCACGGCTACTATTCACGTTTTCGAACGAACGGAGGGGGCAAAAACACATGAAAACTGATCTTCAAACCTTTCCAGACTCTCTTGGTACAGCCCCCGTCGCAGCATTTTGTTGAGAAGGCAGGTTTTTTTGTCTCGTTTCTTCCGAAAAAACACAGGAATGCATGTCTGGCACGGCGACTTCTGCCCACCGCCCCAGACCGGAAGTGCGCCCGGCGCGCCACCACCGCGGCGTGACGTAGGAGAGTTGCACAGGACGTCATTTCCGTTGCCCTCTAGAGAAGAGGGAAAGAAGGAGCTCCCCTCTTATCAGGATCCTCCTTTGTGCCTCCCGGATTTGCACAGGCGTCGCCATTCTCCTCCCAGAAGATTATAGAAGATTAACCTGTCACTCAAAATTCTTACAAAAGCAGCATCCCTCTCCTCCTCTTTTAAGCGCGATCCAAACCAACGCTTCTTTTTGCGCCTGTAGGTCGTGCGGCTGCGGATGTGACGCATTTCGTGAAGTTTTTGCTGTTTCCGGGCGCGCTTTCTGAGTCAGAACCGTGCGCTTTGGTTTGGACGGGCGAAACTTCGGGCGAACGCGCACGCGCGCACGCAGGCACGAGCGCACAAGCAAAGTGCAACTGCGCTAGACGGCGAGAGAAAGAGAGAGAGAGAGATCGCGTTGTCATGTTGGAAGTGAATAAAAGGGGGGGAGGAGAGGGCAGCCAGACGGCGAGAACCGCGGAGCCGGAACTAGCTTGCCCTCCACCGATTGGCCGGGACACAGGAGCGTCCTATACGTCACCGCGCGTTTTTGTGCGCGTTGAGAAAGAAGTTGAAATCAACCAACTTTCTTGTGCGCGCCCGGAAGGAGCGAAGAAGCGGCGCGACGTCACGAAAATACGTCACATCCGCAGCCACATGACCTACAGGCGCAAAAAGAAGCGTTGGTTTGGATCGCGCTTTATGGTGTTCAAAAGTATGCGATGTGACGTCAGTTCGAAACATTTGTGGGGTGAAGGATGGCCATTTCAAGGCCAAGTATAACAAACTTTTTACTGAGTTACACAGTTCTATCATACCAAAGTGAACATAATAAACCAAACACATGTTGATAATATAAAATAGTGTCGGGGATGTAATCAGTATTAAATGAATTGTAAAAACAATTGCACTGTGAGCAACGGGTGCAGATCAGAATTACGTGCTTTCGACTAGAAATTACCGCGAATAAAAAGATAACTGTGACTAGTTATTTCAGGAAGCAATTTACAGGCTCTCTTTATCATCTCATTTATAAGCGCCTACACATTAAGATGCAGCCGCCTGCGTTCACGGCAAAAAATATCCAGGACGTTCTCCGCTTGAACTTTAATGTCGCGGTGAACACTCAAAAGCGCAAGACCGAGCAGTCGCTCATTCGAAGTTGACGCTCTCAGGCATGCTTTCAACCGTCGTAGTAAAGAGAATGAGCGCTCAGCTTCCGTTGTTGTTTCGGGCAGAATCGCTAGGATCTTGAGGAGACGATGGACGTTCTAAAATTGGGCCTCCGGACAGAGGGCGACCGCCTCTAGCGCAGGCCAGGCGGGCATTGGACGCCTAAAATTTCCCTGTTTTTGGCCAAGTCTTCCTCACTTTGTGAAATTTTCCTCCATCGAGTCGCTCACGGATGCGATGACGGTCCGTCTTGCTTTCTGCTTTGCATGTCGAGGTCGCATCCGATGCAATTTCTTATTAGATTATTCTCTTCGTTGCACGGAACATCGGAAACTCCGAAAAGACAAGCCTTCTACGCATAGGCGCATGGGTAGTCAAATTCATTTCCACGTTCGGCGTGTGGTTTGCGTGTTTGTGTATGGGTGTGTCATGTCATTTCTCCGAACGACGGAATGACGAGTTCGGACTGATGACTTCTCATGACCCCGAGGATAGGCGCTATTGCTGCCTTAGGACTACGCTGCAAGATAAATTGGCCTAGCAAAGATAATAGTTTCTTTCCTTCGGCATCTGGTTCTGTAGCACGAATTTGTTAAACCTTTAATATATAATAGATTTCGATTTTTGCTATAATTTTACAGCGTCGAGATTTCTTTTTTTTTTTTGCTTTATTTCTTGTGACAGTATGCTATCTTTGTGTTTTGTCTGGCCTTCACGCGTTGGTAATGCAGTGGTGCCTCAAAAAGCGGGGGGAGTTGTGTGGTGTAAGGAAGCTTTTAAAGTTGATGGTCCGCAACTGCGACGACAGGAGAACAGTGAGCCACCACGCGCGAGTTCCTGTAAATAAAGCCTGCTCAGTTCTGAAAAATGACCAAAAAAAATGTGTTTTTTCATAAAGCAGTTTAGTAGGGATACGCGTGTCAAAAAGAATTGTTATTTATTTTTCTTTTTTCAGAGCAATATTGACGGCGCGAGACGCGATTTAGTCGGTAGTCACCTCCTTTGTTTTCTCTCTGGGCATTTCGGGAGCGCGAAGGACAGCTGAATCGGCTTCACTTTCACCTTGAGGTGGAAAAAGCGAAAGACCATCTCGTTGAGGTCGAAAGAGCGAATGACCATTCCGTGACGTCATGGACTTTGCGCGCAGAATTACAAATAAATCTCTCGCCGTCAATATAGCTCCTAAAATTACTTTTCTTTTAGATTTCATTTTTGACACGCGTGTCCCAACGGGTGTATCTCAAAACGTCCCATTCGCATTTCGACCTTGCACATTTCGTCCCATTCTCATTTGGTCCTTCTCGTTTGAACCTTTTCATAAGATCCGAGTCGGGTTTTTCGCAACTGGGCCCATTCTCATTTTGCCCGCTATCTCAGAACGTCCCATTCGCATTTTGACCGTGCGCATTTCGTCCCATTCTCATTTGGTCCGCCTTGTTTGAAAATTCTCATAAGATCCAAATTGTATTTTTCGCAACTGGACCCATTCTCATTTCGCCCGTTCGCGCTACGACCGAATGGCACTAGTTCGGCATGCTCCTAACTTTATTATGCCTTCGCGGCTTTGTTGATGTGCCTTACCTTGCTTGGGCCCCCAACATACCATCAGAGATATGCTATGTGTGGAGGTACGCACTGAGAATCGTACAATGACGCCTGCTTCCCTTCCTCTAAGCAAACGAAAAAAAAAAAAAAAAGCAATGAGCATTTAGTTTGGAAACTTCGTTTGAACAGAAATAGCATACATAATGGCAGTGTTTCTCAACCTTTGATGTTTCGCTAACCCCTTGTAGAAAAGCGGAGATGATGGAGGACCCCGTTCGGGATGAGGGGAATAGAAAGGTAGAGACTATCGTGATAATGATTTAATTAATGAATATAACTAATTGCTAGTGTGAGGTATACTTATCTCATTTACATACACACGAGAGTACTGACCCGAAAATTGGAACGTTTCTTCTCAACGTGAAGAAAGACAACTAATATTGCCGTGCTTGACTGATGAGACAGGGCTTCGCGGACCCCTAGGATGCCTTCGCAGACCCCCTTTTTGAGAACCACTGCATTATAGAGGTGGTGGCATTGTCCCAAGTCGAGAGACCCCGAAAAACGTGACATTTCGAAATATGATCTGGCTGCGATAAATAGTTGGTCTGTTTTATTGTCCGCTAGTAGCTTTTCACGCCGACCTCGACGCACTGCTAAAATCCTTAGCAGAGAGAGTGTGCCTGTAGCGTGGCACACACACATGCACCCACAAAATATATTAATGTATTTAGTAATATTATCCCCACAAAAAAGATTTTGACACGGAAAAAGTCAAGTGCGACGAGTCAAAGCGAGATATTTTTGAGAATGGCTGTTTTGAAAAGGGCCAGGTGAGAAGGGCGAAACGAGAACCGGCCCAAATGAGGAGGGTTGGAATGCGAAAGACGAAACGGGAAAAGGCCAAATGCGACGGGTCAAAGCGAGAAGATCTTTTTGAGAATGGTTGTTTTGAGAAGGGCCAAGTGGAGAAGGGCGAAACGAGAACGGACTCAAATGATAACCACTCGTCCCAACCAATCTGTTTAAAAAAACATTTTTTTTTTTTTTTTTAGGGGCCCTTTAACAGCGCCTCCCTAGTCGTCCGTACCACCGAGCCAACACCAACTGAAAAGGGAGAAAGCCTCGGTTCTGCCCCCTTTCCACTTTTACTACGCTTGCTAATGGGGCCATAGAGTTATTATAATGTACGCCAGAGGTTCAACTGGCGCTATTGTCTATGCGACTCCCGGGAGGCAAATTGAAGCAGACAGCAACCAGACTACTTTTGCAGTGCTCCCGTGCATTCCTATGGGGAAACACGCGCACATTTTGTCTTTTCGACGGAAAATAACATAAATAACTTGTGTTATTTCGGTTGTACCGTATAGTGTGTACCTTTTTTAACCTTATGAAAGTGTAATAGACCGATCTCACGAGTAGTTGCGCGACGCCACCGCTGCCGCGGTGCATTCTGGTACCTGTAGTTCTCCCCAGTTTTCCGGCCGCGTCGGCGCGCATTGTACGCCCGGCGTTTGGAAAATTTCGGGTTAGCACGAGACTTTTAGCCAGGTGTTGGCTCGTGGTTTTCAATCGGTGGCTTCACATGGGTTGTATGCCACGGAGCTATAATAACAGCACCAGGCAAAAAGGCCTCGGATATTAGAGAGTTTTAGTAGACCGTTTTCGGTTTCCCGCTCCGCTCTATGGAAAGCGGAGTCGCCATCGCGCATGCGCGACCCGCTCTGGGATTTGAGCGTGGAGCGTCAGCTCCGCTATCGTCGCCATTTTAAGAAGTACGTTCCACTCTCAGTAAAGGTTCACTAGATGGTGCTTTTCTGGAAAGGTGGGTGCTCGCTATTTGAAATCATGCTTGGGAGCGCGCTTGACCCTTATGAACCTCGCTGCACTAAGAAGCTGCGCAGACTTTGTTTGAAAAGGCGTCCCCCAGAAAACGTTTCACGGTGGTCAAGAACCTCTGGCTGCTTCGAGAAATCGCTGGCCGCAACCCTTTCACGGCCCCTGAACGGTGGGAACAGGTGCTGCCTTGTCTAAGCCAGCCGGCTCGATTTTTCTGTGCGAGATGACGACGACGACGTTGAGAGGATGACACACCGGGCGACGGCGGTGTCTCAATCTGAGCCCTGGGCCTCGGTTCCTCGGAGGCGGCAGCTTCTACTTCGGCTGGACTACCTCCTTGGAGCATGATTCTTTGACCCCAGTGGACCCCAGTGAGCAATAGCGCCATTATGTTCCTGGTGCTCCTTCATGCACTGATCGAACGGCGTGCAAGATCCTCATAGCTCGCTGCTCACCCGCCTAACCCGCCTCCACGAAGTCTGGACGTCTGCGAATCGGACTGCCACCCTCCCCAATACCAACAACCGATGTCGTCGTCATCTTGCACGTATATACTCATCACATTAACATGTTCCCTAGACGCGGCACCGCGGGCCTCGGTGGTACGGGCTGCTGCTTTCCGCGGTGCCTTGGCTCTCCAGAGCCAAAAATTAAAGGTTAAAGACCAAAGACTAAAGCAGTCGGCAAACGGACAGATATTTTGTTTGGTTACTTTAGGCAGCAAGACAGTGAAAAATAGCTTAAGCGAGTGCTCCATTTATATCTCTACTTTTTTTTCCCAATGAAATGAGTCTTTTCTTCTTCGTATGCTTCGGTTTGTGATATGGTGCCTTGGTGTTTATGTACACTGCGCGTCACTGTCAGCGGGAGCAATCAATATCCTGTTTTCATTTTTCACCTTAAATTCGAGGGGCTGACATTTGCCTATTGGTGTGGAATAAAGCGCTCGTTTGGGGCACTAATCTGAGCGACAAATTTTCAGCTTTTTCAATAGCTGTCAAAGAAATAAACTGCAAATAAAAGCGATTTTTTTTCGTGTTCGTATGAACAGTGGAGCGCAGTGTATGTATCTGCCATGGGTGGTGACATGAAACCATTTTGCTTGACTATACACTTCTTTTTATTCCTTTTGTGTGTTTATGAAAGTGCGTTTTTCAGCTTAAGCTCCTGCCCAGTTTCTGCCTCACTTGTGCTACGGTCTTTTCTTGCAATAGAAGGCCACGCAACATAGTCTACTCTTACAATGCTGAATTCAACAGTAACGCTGTAATTTGGTTAGATGCAATATTCACACGCACATCTGAGAAGTAAAATTGGAGTCGTTAGTAAACGTTTTTTATTAAAATATTTCTAGATGCCTTTCAGCCCAGTTGGACAGGTATTTCGCTCAGTACAAAAGCATGAACATGATTTACTGTGATAATTTTATGCATTCTAATATTAAACAAGCAAAAAAAAATGCCCATGGTCTTTGTAGGTTTCGTCCAGCCGTCAAATTATGCCGTCTGCGCACATCACTGCCTGGTGCTTCACGACGAGCACCCTCTTGTGGTCCTCTTCTAATTTTTTTGATGGACGGCATATGGGGGCATGCTGTGCGGTCAACAAAACCCCGACAGTTCTTCAGGGGTGTTCCCTTGTCCTTGACGGCCTAATAAAAAAGACAAAGAAAAACACTCTTACAACACGGCAGTATTTAAACACTACCAAAACATGTGATATGGGACTTGTTACTCCTCTAAGATAAAGCGTATTTCCATTGTGGGGTAGTAAAAAACTGGGTATCGTAAATTAATATATATATATATACAGTTCCTTAATTCTGCTAAGGTTTGAGACCGTCAAACTGTGCATGCGAGGCCCGCTACGCCGGAATTCAAAACGAAACTTCTGAAAACTGTTCTAATATACCACTATTGCTTAGAAGTCCAGGGTTGTGTTTGCTAAATTTTGCATTGTTTATGCCTGTGTGGTCTTCACCAGACAAAAAATTGACGTGGAATATTCTTTCGACCGTTATTGGTAACTCTTTTCAGAACACCACCGGGTAACATATTCGGCCGCCATATTTTGGGCATCGCATTTAGTGCGAGACTTGTGACTAGAACCCATTTCATATTCAGTATTGACGTAGCATTCGTGTCTAATACACTTAGACTCGCATCCGCAACAAACAATGACGTAGCTCTCTTTCTCTCTAGACACTTGGCCAAAATAAGGCGGCCTCGAAGACTAGCGGCACCATGGGTTGCACTTTTAAATAGGCTGCATTCAAGTTTCTATTATTTTCTAAATCTACCAAGGAAATCCAATGCAAACATTTCTTGAGGAAAGTTAAACAGTTAAAAAGTTGCGAGCGAGTGTGAATAAATAAAGCTGAGAGGGAATGGTTTCTTTGGGTGCAGCTTGCGAGCGCTATGCTCGTGGTCAGCTTTCAGTGGCATTTTCGACAGGAGGGCGCGTGCACAGGTATAATAGGCGTTCAAGCACGCACACCCGTACATCTGACTGCATAGCCATAGGACGTCCACAAAAACGCAATGACTTTACCGACACCGTGCTGGTTGCAAAGTGATACTCGTTCACTTCGTTTGATTATGCTCTTTTGTGTTACATAGAACTCAAATCGAATGGTTTATTTTTCACGCGCGGGGCGTACGCTTTACTTCTTGATTCAACCTCTTTCAAGCTGAGTCACGGTGAAAAACATCGACGCGTATTGAGTAAGTGCAGCCATCTTGAAATCTAAGCGATCACGCTAAGGACGCTGAGGGCAGTCCGCTCTACAACTTGTGAAGCGGAGCGCACGCTCACTCCGCTAACTATACGCTCCAAATCAGAGCGGGCCACGCATGCGCGGTGGGGACGATGCTTCTCGCAGAGCGTAAAGTAGAGCAAAGAGGGCTCATAAAAGTGGCCTACTAATACTCACAGATTACGAACGCGCTCGTCGTGACTTGTCCTGACACTGCCCATGTACACCTTTGGCGTATAGAAAAAAGTAACTTTTCACCAGACAGAGCAGCTGTGCTAGAAACAGTGGAAACGCGAAATCTACACAAACCATACAGGGTCTCACCTGTGAGCGCAGCTCCAGTTTCGCCAGGGCCAACCACCTATGTTTGTCCATGTCAGCGAGCAGGTGGCCGAACATCTCGTTCATGTGACCTACGATGAGCTTCACAGAACTGAAGAACACCGACAAGTTCCGTCCAAACGCTCATCCAAGTACGAACAGACGGTTGGGATAGGCCTGTCGAGGAAGAACCATGCAAAGCGTCTCGCCAGATTGGCAACACCCTGCGCCGATCTGTCGGGTGCTGGTATTTGGAGGCCCGCATGCAGAACAGCCAGGTCCTTCTTTAAGCAGGATAGCTTCCTAAAGGGTTTCTTTTCTACGTTGGAAATATCCAGCAAACCGCGTTCGGAAAGGAAGCTTCGGCGCTTGATGGCACGAGGGATACGAATCATAGATTCGATGTCTCGCCAGCTTAATCTCGTTAGTAGAAGTCTCCTTCCTTGAGAACAGCGGGGATTCATCGTGCAGATGCCTTGCTAGCCTTGAGCAACTCTGTACTCGTACTACGCAAAAGGATGTACTCGCAATGCGCAAACTTCGTCCTTTTCTCTTATTTTTCTACTTCGAATAAGTAAATCTGTTTCAGTTTTAATTCGAGTGGAGCAGAAGCTACAAGAGCGAGTGCCGGCCTTTCAGCGTCCTTGATAAGCACGCGCGCTCGTGCAGTGCAAGTACCGTTTAGAGCAACATGCTCATGCTTATACCTTCGGCTTCACTCGCACACAAGGTGGAACGATTATATTTATATTTTAAGCTTAATATTTCTTCAGGTGTGTGCCTACTCTTTTGTGTTCATTATTGTCGCCTTCGTTTTTACTACCTCTACAATCACGCTCCCTTTTACTCTCTTGGTGTTAACGCTTAGGTTTTTTTGTCTTACTAGTACTATAAACGTCCACTTGTGGGGCTACGCAAGCAAATTTTTCGAACCCGCTCAAAACGCTCTTATACGCTGAAGAAAAACGCTCTACTAAAACGCGTTTTTGGACCTCCGCTTTCCATTCCGGCGTAGCGGGCCGCGCATGCGCAGTTTGGCACCCTCAGAGCGGAGCGGAAGATGAAAACGGTCTACTAAAACTCTCTATTATGTCTTCCCGCAAGAAAGAAGCATGGCAAAGAAAGGTCGACAGAGCCGGACAGAGCGGCCGGAAAAATAGTGTTTTACGATTTGTTTCGCGATTTGCTTCATAATTTATATCCAATTATTGCACCCCAGCTAAAATATGTAAGATTACAAGGCATGAGACATAGAGCGTGCCGAAGTGTTCCGTAAGCTGGAATCTCTCTGACCATTTGCTCCGTAGCGGCCTGTTCGTTGGTCTATCTCAAATAGGACCTCCGCACTGCTTGGCGGAGGCCGTTTTTAATACACTTCTTACTCGGTATATTTTGGTGGTTATAACTGTTATTGCGACGTCATGTTTCAAGCACAACTGTGCTTCAAAAGA
Source organism: Ixodes scapularis (assembly GCF_016920785.2). Classification (NCBI taxonomy): domain Eukaryota; kingdom Metazoa; phylum Arthropoda; class Arachnida; order Ixodida; family Ixodidae; genus Ixodes; species Ixodes scapularis. Next base: position 164,210,730 of record NW_024609868.1, on the reverse strand, counting down.
TCACGACAATCACTAAAAAAGAGCAGCGATTCTCAAAACGCACCACTTGATATAAAACAACTTTTTTTCGGAAGCAGCCTTCATTTTTTTTCCATACCAACGCGAAAAGATTACATAATGCAATTTAGAAGTGAAAAACGTACATATCGTAAAAAATGTAATAAACGAACCTCATACATTTTGTAGTGGTCTATTAGGCTGGTGTTACTGATCCATTCTGCACTAGCACCAGTCGAGACCGCAGAAAAAAAGATTCTCCCGTCGGGCGACTGTTAGCGTTCGGATCTTGCGCAAACAAAATAAAACTGAATAGAAACTGTGCACGAAAAATCATCTCCACCCCAAGCTTTCACGTATCTGGCATGGTTGCTTCTTTTGTATAGATGCCAATTATTACGGCGCGTCAGGCATGGCCTTTCTGTAGATCAGTTCTTTGTGTGCAGGCTTCTCCCGCTGTTCATCTGTACTCTGCCGCACAGGCTGTCAACCAGAATGAAACAACTTTTAGAAAACTATCGCTGACCGAGAAAGTCTATTTAGCTCCTCTTACTTGATGGCTGATTAAACGTTATGCACAAGACTGAGCACCACCAAGCTCAGTTTTTCATCACATTTGATGCTGTTCCGTGGTGCTACACCGAGCCGATGGTCCCTCGAATTTTCTTGTTCTTTGCTACCGCACTAGATGTTCACTTGTCTGCAAGGTAATTGAGACGTCCGAGGAGTCGGAGTGCTCGAGTAGTGGCGCCGTTGTTTCTTTGTTTTCTTTTTTCCGCGGCCGCTGTGGGATTACCCCGTGAACGGCAGTGGGCTCACGCGTTCACGAAGGCGAAGAAGCAGAGGACGACGAAGCAGACGACAAGGCGATTCTAAAGCGATAAGACGACCGAAACTGTTTTTCTGCACTTCCTGAGGAAAGTAAGGCACCACAAACAACACAATCTTATGAAGTAAAAACATGCAAGAGAATCAAGGTGATACCGGGGCGTGCCAAATGATAATCTATGATGATGTACGTACGCGCAGCCCTATGCAGCCGGGAAGCTGGGAAGGGATGACTATAAGTAGCACGGCGGCGGCACCACTTCCGGAATGCGCGCGCCTGCGCAGTTCGCTTGGTGACATCGGTCTATTGCTTTAGTTACAGCATTTTTCTTGACCACTGAATGATGTCAAAAATCGGTGTATTTCAGGCCCAAACCTCTGTACCATGGCAGGTATGCAAAAACGAGCGACGATTCTTACCAAAATAATGATCGAAAGGAATGTAGAATGTGTTCAAGGTTAGCTAGCATTCCGGTGGCGCTCATATATTGCTAATACGCCCGTCCTATCATTATATGAAAAGACTCCGTCGTGAGCATCTTTACGATCGGTTAAAAAACATTCGAAGGTAAAAAATAAAGTACGTGGCTACAAAAGGTGTGTATTTTTGTTATTTTCTATGTCGGGCAGTTTTTATCGGGCACCTGTTTTCTGGCTTCTCCCTTCTTCTGCAAAGATTTGGAGCGTGCGGGTGATGATTTGAACCCAGAACAAGCATCTTCGTACATATTCATGAGCGGAAAGAATAAAGCTAGCAGTACTTATTTAAATTTATTTCGATCGTCTGCATGCACAAAGAGTCACTTATCCAGTGTTACTGCGTGGTTCTTACCGTCTCTCATATTTTTTCAGATGTCGTTCGTTCGTTTGGCACGTAAATCTTCCATGCTAGAAATCGCCGACGCCGTGTTCGCGCTAGCAGTGTCCGACAGTGCACATGAATACACGCACGAAGCGGTTTTAGCACCGTTTTTCATGCCACGAATTTAAAATAAAAACGCCGTAACTGACCAATTATTCCGTCTGCGTGACTGACAAATGTTCCAAGCTACCTAGCACGTACGAATTATTCGTGATATTTGCTCTTATAATCGAGCGCAGAGAAAGTGCACTCACTTTTTCCTATAGAAATGCATTAACGGAAGTCAATTTCGGGCTGGTTGCTGTCTGCTTCAATTTGCAGCAGCACACTAGCGCCAGTTGAACCTCTAGCGTACATTATAATAACTCTATGAATGGGGCGGCTGCGAGAGGCGGCTCGACGGGTGCGGACCTGTCCAGCCATGTCGCCCCATTGCAGGTGCGGCTGAACAGTGAGCTCTTCCAGTCCCCCGCAGAATCGGCCTGCTTCCGAGTGTCTTTTTCGACGTGCATATCTGTTTTGTCGAATTTCTCGTGTTTTGCGCGTCGCTGTGACTTTTTTCGTGTCTCCGCAAGCTTGAGAAATGTGGAAAGAGCGACGGTGAGATGCCGTGCAAGTGCTGTGTGCCGCGATGCTGCGGAAACTACACCGTGGACAACAAAGTGCACGTGTTCAAGTTCCCAAAGGATCAAACACTGAGGGGCGCATGGATACGCGCTGTGCCGCGGGAAGACCTCTCCGTCACCGAGAATTCAAGGGTAAGCTTTCTTTTTGGTAGAGAATTAATTGTTTCATTGCAAATGGAAATTCAATATATGTATACATTCGTATAAATGTGGCTCGCAATCCGCACTTTACGTCAAATACCCATTGGTTTGTTCATTGGACGCAAAATTCCTTTCTAGGTATGCGAACTTCACTTCGGACATGAGAACATCATCCGAGAAGCATCGCATACCGATGAAAGTACTGGCCGCACCATCACAGTGCCCTTATCCCATGTCCGTCTTCGCCCTGACGCTGTACCGTCGAAGTTCCCTAGCTGCCCGACCTACCTGTCTAGGGAAGCCACAAGAAGAGAAGATCCCGACTCCAAGCGGGGGCGCATGGAGCATGCTCCTATGCAAAAAGCTATCGCGGAGTCCGAAGAGATGTTTAACAGGGCACATAAAGAGGACAAAGTCCATTCTTTAGGAGAACTAATCGGACACTTGCGGAGCAAGGAGATGAAGTTTTGGAACATAATAGAAAAGAACGAAAGGCTTGTTATTATCCACATCGTCGACGATGAGGCTCCGTGGCTGAAGTACTCTGTCTGCGTAAAAGGAGACATGAGCGCGTGGCGCTACATGTCATGAAAACGGCGGTCAAAAAGTTAGGTGCAAATCTGGACATTCCAGAAATTGCTGACAGTAAGAAGGGTATAGTAGAACTCCTCGAAGGCATCGAGAAGTAGGACGGGGACCTGATTTCCAACTCAGTCGAGGACATTTGCGCGGCTATTTGCCTACTGCTGGATCAGTTGTCCACGTCCCACGCAGAAGACGACGCCGACTCCATTAGATTTCTGCGAGAGCAAGTAAGCTTGTTCCAAGCGAAAAAAACAGCGCAGACGCTACTCTGCAGATTTCATGGTGTTCTGTTGCATTCTTTTCACCATATCGCCCCATGCGTACGCTTAAATACGCAGCCATGGAAGCTTTGCCGCATCCCATGTCGATCAGATCGGTATGCTCCTCTTATGGCATGAGCCCTCAACAAGAGCATCAGAGCGAAGCATTCCTCAGTTACATGGCGAGAAGAATTTCTGACCTCAAAGATGACCAGCGCTTCGTCACCGTAATGGTAGACGAAATACACATCAAACCTTACTTTGAATACAAAGGGGGCAATATTTTCATGTTTTCATGGTGCGCAGCCTGAAGTGCGAATTCAAAGAAGTTGCGCACATCGTGCCAGTGCACAGACTAGACGCGGAGTTCCTGCACAAGATGCTGAAAGATGTGATTTGCGGGCTGGAAAAGATTGGGTACCGCGTTGTGTGAGTCGTGAGCGACAACAACTCTGTGAACAGAAAAGCAATGTACCACTTCGAATCGCCCGCTTCTAACAGGATTGTGTATCAACACCCATCAGACCCTGCAAGGCCGCTGTTTTTTGTTATAGACCCGGTACACATACTAAAATGCATACGAAACAACTGGACCAACCAGAAGAATGACCAAGTTTGCTTCTACTTCCCTGAGATGCAAACAAATGCGGCAGTCAGAGCGTATGCAAACAGCGTCATTTTCGACAATCAGGGACCTTCACAGCAAAGAATGAGACCAGCTGTTGAAATATGGCTATGGGCTATCGAGAAAAGCCCTTTACCCGTCGAATATTGAAGGGCAGAACGTAAAGCTTGCTTGCAAATCTTCAATGATTCCTTGCCTGTGGTGTTACGTGCTCTTGGAGCGAAGCACAACCTGTTCTCATTTGAGGCCACTGCTACTTTCATCGACATCATACTCAAGTGGTGGAAAATTGTGAATCTGAAAACTCCGTGGAAGGGAAAGAGGCTGAGAGACCAGCAGTGTTCTCCGTGGACAACGATCCAAAATTGACTTCTTGCACTTCTTGCTTTTGAAATGGCTGGATGAGTGGGAAAACAAAGACCTTAACAAAGGTACTCTGACAAAGGAGACTCACGCTGCGCTTGAGCATGCGCTTGTGGAGCTCGCTATTTACAGCTTCGAAGAGCTTAATTAAAATGACCTGTGTTCTTTTTGGTAAGATACAAAAAGACTGCCCAGAGGACCGGTTTGGAAAGTATAGACAACTGGCAGGTGCGCAGTATCATGTTTCTATCAGGCAGATTGACGAAGTCGAAAACAAGCTGAGCCTGCAGAGCACCTTGCCGACTATTTCCACTGACCAGCATTGGGAATGTGTACGGAAGCAGGTACAGGCCTTGCATCCCAGCTGTAACGTAGTTGTAAGCAGCGAGACGCTTTCGAAGATACAGGACATCCTTCCGATCCTGGTCTACGTTGCAGAATATGCCGTGTACGTGACCCTCAAAAAGTTGAATTGCGCGAAATGCAAGGACGCGTTGACTGTGGATAAGACAATCACAGTGTCTGCCGCCCATGAACACTATGATCTCGTGAAGCAGTTAGGGCTCATTCACACTGGAAGCGGATCCGCGTTCGCAAAGCGGTTGCGAATGCGGTTGTATAAAGATTCAGTACAATTGCACGCGCATTTGATGACATCAAATGCGCGTGCAATTGCACTGGATCTTCATACAACCGCGTTCGCAACCGCTTCGCGAACGCGGATCCGCTTCCAGTGTGAATGGGGGGTTAGACCGAGGAGGTCTAGTGTACCCATCGATGTTTGCGCTTAATGCTGTTGCTCACAACTACGTTGTCGTAGAGCAGCTCGCTACGCAACCAGAACTGCTACTAATGCCCGAACAGCGCCAGGTCATCACGAAGCTGACGCTGCATTTGCTGGCCAACGAAGAGCCATCTGACTTCGACGCCTGCGAGAACGGCCACACGAGTGAATCTGCTGAAAGACATCCTTCGGTGCAGCACGAACGTTTTACTGAAGAACTTCTGTGGAAATCTAAACGACAAGGTTCTCGACGCTGCTGACAAGTCAAAAAAACGGAAAGCTGCAACTCTCCAGAAGAAATAGGTGTATTGCTCCTGATGAAGCGCAAACACAAACAAAACTGGACTGTGTAAATAAATGTTTCGCTCCTATAATTTTCGTCCAGTGAAATTTCTTTTACAGCACATGCATGCTCGTTCCTGCAAGAAAAAAAAGTGCCCGCGCGGTAAATCGGTGCGACAACCTCTCTTGAACAGCGCTACGCACTTTCACCAATCCGCCCTATCGTGTGACGTCACGGGAAGAAAGCTAAGGCCTTATACGTTTCTAGAGGGTGTTGGCCGAGCTCCCCCTGCGTCATTTTGGGGGGGGGGGGGGGGGGGGGGGGAGGGGAGGGGGGAGGGGGAGGAGAGGGGAGAGAATTCCGTTGAACCCCTCCCGAAAAAAAATCCTGGCTACGCTACTGGCTGTGTCTCAATCGACACGTCGCCGTTACACGCAGGCCCGAGTGTCGAAGGTGCCCTCTTGGGGAAAGGAGGGAGGAGGGGGGGGGGAGGGCGCAGACAAGAGGAGGAGGAGTAGATGCACCGGCGTGGCTTTCTTGGGGAAGGAAGGGGGGGATGCGCGGGGAAGAAAACGAGCAGAAGATACGGGAATTTTGACTTTTTTATGTCTTCGGAGGAACCCTCTCGGCCCCGCAGGAAGCGAATCTCTCGATCGGAAAGAGAAAGGGATCGGTTGGACAGGTTTGAGACAGAAGATTTGATATGTAGAGATTCAAGGATTTCCCTGCCGAATCGAGGTTTGTGCCCGCCAAGAATTTCGGTTTTCGAGAACTCGGGGGTGCACGAGGGGCAGTCTTTGGCGTGAGCCACGACTGGATGAAAGGAGTCGGGAGAAGGAGACGAGATCTCCATGGCGTGCTCCCGGAGACGATCGTTCACGCAGCGCCCCGTCTGACCGATGTACTCGGCTCCGCACAGAAGAGGGATACTATACACCTTCTCCCTTGTGCATGGCAGGAAGCACTGCGCGTGTCTTTTTGTGCATGTGGGTGGGGGTTCTGGGTTGGTGACTCGCCTTGCACATGCCTCCCAATTTAAATCTACATGTGAAAACAACCCTGGTACCAAATCGATGTGCAAGTGCGCGGAGTCGGTGTGCCGTGTTGTTGGAGTAAGGAATGCACGCAGGGCGGGCAGACGAAACGTAAACTATGATGCAGTGATTATGTTTATCTCCGAATTTTACCAGACACGAATGCAGAATTTTTTTGTGCCTTTCGAAAGTACAAATAAAATTTAAATGGGCTTATAATAACCCATATCATTATCCCCCTTGTCCACCTTTTTGTACAAAACGCTGACCCTTTCAGCGTTTTGTACAATATATCCCTTATCCCCCTTTTTGTACAAAACGCTGACCCTTTCAGCGTTTTGTACAGTATATATCCCTTATCCCCCTTTTTGTACAAAACGCTGACCCTTTTAGACTGCATCCCTTAGGAAATATCCCTCCCTCGGTGCACAGATTAAAAATATACGAAAAGCAGGGAGATATGAGATCGATTAATATTTTATCGGACCTGCTTGGACGCCATCAGGGTCACAGCTTGAACTTTTTTTTTTTCTTTTTTTTGCGATGAAGATGTTTTCGTCATTGAAGAAAAATCGAGCTTGCGTTTTCACCAGGCATATTTACTTATCTATCGACATAATACCTGCAGCGCCTTGTGGGCATTTTTGTAAGGTGGGGGGCGGGGGGGGGGGGGGGGGGGGGGGGGTGTTAAACCCAGGACACTTGAACTCACAAAGTTCCCCAAACAGGAAACAAACAAAAAACTATTGCTCCTCTGGTAGCATGTTCGAATCTCTTGCTGCCTTCAGAAAAATGGAATTACCAGAACTGTTTGCTTTGTAAGAATACTCAGAGATTTTCATAGAATGATCACATCGTGCTGAAATGTAAGTTGGTCCAAAAAGGTTCTTGTTGTTATGTATACCCATCTTAATATAATAAATTCAATTAAAGAATTTTAATCTTAAATTTTTCGTCGAGTGGTCAGGGCATTTCAACCCAACATGACTCTTAACTTAGAAATGCTACCGTAAGGGTCGTAGTCGTTTCTAACAAATGGCGCAGCTTGATTCTGAACCTTTTCTAGTCTCTCAATTAGATAATCCTGGCAAGGATCCCATACTACACACGCATACCGACGTATCGACCTAACATGAAAAAATAAAGTATATTTTACATCTCTTGGCGCGTCTTTAGAATTACTACAAATAAAATGTAACATTTTGCCCGCCTTGCTTATCGTCTACTCAATATGCGTATTCTATGTAAGTGACTGCAAAATAAACGCCTAGATGTTTTTACTCAGAGACACTGCTGACCGTAGTAGTATTTAAAGTATACCTTGCCGGAGATTTGAATGCACCCTTTAGAAATGTAAAATGATTACACTTCCCAATATTAAACCCCACTGGTCACACAAATATACTATTTTACCTAGATCGCTTTGCAATGCCTCATAATCTCGCAATGATTTTTTTCTATAAATAACGCAGTTGTCGGCAAATAGCTAGCTTCATAGGAGACTGAACACATGTTACAATGTCATTTATACAAATAAAAAATACCAATGGTCCCCAAACACTCCCCTGTGGCACACTAGAGCTTACATCTATGGGTGAGGGCTTGCTACCATTTAAAACAACACATTGCTCACGCCCGTTCAGGTAACTTTTTATCCAATTTTGAACCTTATTAGTTGTGTTTAAGAAGGCTAGTGTGATCTCTAGAAGTGTCTGTGGTACAGTATTGAAGGCTTTTCGAATATCGAGGAAGATTGCGTCTACCTCTTCTTTGATGTCAAGAGCGCAGTATACGTAGTGTTGAAATTCCACCAAATGTGTTTGACACGAGTGCCTACTTCGAAAGCCACGCTGGGAAGTTGTGAAAAAATGATATGATTCGAGGTAGGTGAACATCCTACTATTCAACATTAATTCATTCATTCATTTATTCATTCATTCGAGTATATTTTGTGTTCACGAACGGTGGGTTGCCTGAATAATGATGCACAACCAATAACAAAAGTGCTATTACCGAAAAAATAACAACAAAACGATACCCCCCCCCCCCCTCAAAAAAAAAAAGAATAAAAATAATTTATATATGTTCTTGTTTTATTTTTATTTATTAATACAGCCAGCCCATTGGGGTCAAAGTAGAAGTGAATAATAAAGTACAATGTACATTTTTCAATCAAAGAATATAACAACTTCTGTACACGTCCTATTTTTACACATCATACTCAGCTGCACACACCCAGACTTTTTTTTTTCGAAATTTGATGAAGCATGGTTGGTTTATAATATTATACATATTTATAGGTTGGTACCTATACAATACACTAAACAGCACAATGACTATAGAGTGTCAAAACAACTTAGCACTGAAAAAGAACATCTAGAAAATTTGCAAAAGCTGCAAATGCATCCATGTTAGTCTTATCATCAATGTCACTGCCATCTTTCCATTGTCGTGGAGCACTAACTTTTATAAAATCATCATTACTAATATTTGCAAGTTTTATGCCTGTCATTATTTTCCCGTTCACTGTTCGTGCCATCGCCTTTGTTTGTCAAGTGATTTACCATATCCCCCAGTTTCTTCGGTTTATTAAAGTTGTCTTCAAATTTACGTAGAAAGTATTCGAACTTTGCCTTTCTAATGTCAGAGTTTAACTTATTTCTCATTTGTTTAATATGAGATAATAAAGTTTTGTCACGGGACTGGACAAGACTGTGGTACATATTATTTTTTTCTCTCTATTCTCTCGTAAACATCGTCATTCAGTCATGGCTTTCTCAATTTTCGTTTCGCCTTGCTTGTTTATACGGCGGGGAACGCAAAATCATACAAGCTCTTACAAAAGAAATGTAAGGGCGCAAACGGAGCTGGTGTACAGTGCGCCGCAATATGAAAGACCCACTGGAAGCGCATGGCCGAGGTGGTGGCTGGCGGGGGTGACGCGAGCGCTCCGGGCAATACCATTCTGCTTCGAGGGGAGGACGCTCACTCGGGGCTCAGCACAGACACCGTGGCACAGACTGATAAGCGCGTTGCGCTTTCGCTGAGCCTCGAGTGAGCATCCTCCCTTCGAAGCAGAATGGAACTGCCCGGAGCGCTCGCAGCGCCCCCGCCAGCCACCGCCTCGGCCACGCGCCTGCGCTCCCAGTGGGTCTTTCATATTGCGGCGCACTGTACATTAAACATGATTCAAAAACCCCGAGACTGCAGGAAATAGTCCTAAAATTTTGCTATGCGCTGCATCTGCACACTAGCTCTGCCAGATAAACGATAGACCAGTCAGAACTTTCAACAAGTTGCTCAAAGCTATCAAGTGTTTCCGCATTTATTTTCTAAAGCTCTAACTTTCGGAGTTGTTTGTGGTGTTCGAAACCGGGACACGACTCAAGAAAACAGGGGTAGGTGTCGCTCAGTTTGGTCTATATTTGTCACACATACATCTATGGATGTGCAGCTCCCACTTGTTACTCTAGTTGGGAGCTTTACTACATTTGAGCTCGCGTAGGACAAGACTATTTCATTGAAATCTATTGCGTATGTATCATTTCCTATTCTGTCAATGTTTATGTCCTCCATAATTAAAACGGTAGTCTCGTTAAGGAAATAAAAAGTAGACAGTCAAAGAAGTCGAGAAAACCAGGCTTGTTTAATACTAGTGGCCTATATACCCCTACAAAAGTCTTTTTTTTTTTTTTTTCGTACAAGCAACCAAGCACTCGACATCTGCATTAACTACGGACTGTTCCACCACAACAGTAAATGGAATGGAAGCTTGCAAATAAACCAAAATTCGGCCACCTCGCTTTTGCTTGCGATTTATGCCCGCACAGCTGTGTTATGAATATTTGGTGGTGTCTCGTTCTCACGAAACTATGTTTTGGTGAACAATAGTGTATCAAAGTGCAAAAAAAGTGAATAAAAAACACATCAAGGGTGTCCTGCTTTCTATCTATACTTCTGGTGTTTAAATTAATTGCAGAAAAATATGGGTTGTAATTTCTGAATCTTTCATTAAGCTGCTCGCTCGCATAATATTCACATTGCTGAGCTAGCATAAACGAACGGAAGAGTACCGCCGACTGGATTAGTAAGAGTTTAGCTACGTCATTTGTTACCAAATCTGCCATGCACAAAGCTTTCAGGACATTTTATTTGTCCTCCTTTCGAGCAAACACTTTCCCGCCCGCAGTCCAGACGTGTTTCCACCTGACCTCTCTTTCTTTTTTTCTTCTTTTTTCAATAGCTGTTATTGTTTTTTACCCGGAAGGGGCTCATTGGGAAACACAAGCGTTGCCATCGCGAAACTAAGTACATCAGCAGTAAAGCTCTTCCCTCTTGCTTTCCCAAGTACTGCGTCTCTTTTGGTGCGTTGCACGAAACGCACGACGATGCTTTTTCTCGCTTCGTCTGTTGGTTGACACTCTGAGGCAGACATCGATAGCAGAGACTGTGATAGGCTCATCCAGTGAGTCACCGTTCTTTATTACAAAGTCACAGGGATAGCCTTCGAGAGGCACTCCTTTTATCTCAAGGTTGTTTGAGCGTTGGTATTTCTCCAGCTCTTACAGGCGCTGACTTAGTCTTTGATTTTCGTTTTCTAACTCAGTGTTTTGTTTCGTTAACTCCTTAATTTATTTTCTTATTCGCTTTCTATCATTCCCGATCGCATTCACTTTATTGCAAGGGTCGCTGCAGTGCTTTGTGCTGTCTTTTAAGCTCCGTAAACCCGCTCCTGGTTCCCGGCAGAGATCATAAAGAGCTTTCGCAAATTCATTGGATTCCTTTCCATCTTTGGTAATGGTGACGAGGGTGGAGAGTTGGGCGAGTTGGTCATTCATATTGGTTAAAAAGCGCAACGGGGCAACGGACAGAAAGAAAGACACACGATGATGCCACGTCTGTTCAGAGCGACAGCGCAAATACAGGCTGTAAAAAAGTTAAGAACGTCTAAGTGCAACACCCCCAGACGTTCTTGGAGTTGAACAATTTGATAATCATTTGAAGACATGTTTAGAGAATCAGCCTTCTGCCCCCCCCCCCCCCCCCCCCCAACCTGCATCGAAGGCTCCTAGGATATTGGTTCAGGCTAAGCCTTTTGTCTTTCTATCAATAAACACTCAGGCCGTTCCACCTGACCCCATTTCATAATTGTTGTGTTAGAAAATGGAAGGTGCATTTTCTTACATGGCCAGCACATTGAAAGTGTTTTCACGTAGTACCTGCCGATTCATATTCTATGTTTACAGACCAGTGTCGCCCTGTCTGTGGAGGGTGAAGATGCGAGCAGCATCGAAGCCCACCAACAGTGGCTGTGTGCTGAGCGACGAAAGCTGGCTCCTGATGACGGCCAGATTGACCTTCGAGTGGATACGACTGCCTGCAAAAGGCTACATGCGCTGGCATTGATGGGCATATATAGACTGCACAGAATGCTTATCCCGACCTGATGGATGGAAGGGGGGTATGCATTCCGTATTGCTCACTGACCTCTATGACAATTGCTGGATCACGATTCCTCGCTCCGCGATTGCGGCCACCAGACGGCCATCTTATTCTTGGGACACGGAAAATCAACATTTTGGAGCACTGCAGAGGCTGGGCGGCAGCGTGCTGAAGACACGCCGCTCGTTCATCGTCATTCGCCGAAGACGTTTTTTAAAACCTTGTGTAAACGGCGAATATTGCCTTTGAGAGCGTGTGAACATTTTTACGAAAGCGCAGCACCGCAGGAAAAAGGCGCAACTCGCCGAACGCAGGTCTCGTCGGTCTCGCGGCGTGATCCAAGCTTCCTTGGTACGCCGAAGTGCTGCGTCTCTGTGCCTTCACACGCTTGGATACCTATCAAAAATCAACGCCGTATGGATGTTTCGTGAGCGCAACGTGCGTGAACACGTATGTGCCTTTGGAGCAGCGTTTTACTTTACTCTGACGACTGCATTTGCAAATTGCGGCATTCGCGGTCTAGAAACGAGTTTGATGCAGTGGCGACGGAAGAGGGGGGCGGCGGTGATATGGCGACGGCGGCGCGCGTTTTGTTTACTAGACCCTTCTAGCAATCAATTCAGTAGTAGGGAATTGATAAGAGTTGAAAGGAGGATTTCTGTGGGATATACTCCAGAGGCGCGAATAAGCACCGAGCGAGGTGGTGGAACTCTATTATTTTAATAAACAAAACAGAGTGTGCTAATAGAGGCATTCAGCAGCTCCAATAAACACGACACTTCACGCCTGTTATAGAATGAAGCACATAATTAAAAAATTATTCTGAGTCAGACTCTTCACTGACCCATAAAAATTATAGTGGGAGTGTTACTGGACCTTATGCTTAAGCCCCCACTGTGTTCTGTAAACCATCTTGTCTGGTGATGCAACGTCAACTTTGAGTGGCACGAAGCTGTTAGCAACTCGCCGGAACAGCTGGACGATCCAGAACTCCATGGCCTTCAAGACCTTCTCATGGCGTCAATTCTTGATCAGTATCCCAGCGTGCGAAGGTACAGAGACGCCGCACTTCGGCTTGTCAAAAAAAAAAACTTTGATCAAGTATTTGCTTTGAGCACGCCGCGCGACCGGCAAGACTTGCCTTTGAGGACTTCTGCCTTTTTCCTGTGGTGCTGCTCTTTCGAAAAAAATTCCACGCGTTCTCAAGGACAATTATCACACGGTTTTCAAAAAGCTCATTCGGAGAATGACGGAAAATGAGCAGAAAACGTGTCTTCCAGCACGCTGCCGCCCAACCTCTGCAGCGCTGCAAAACGTTGACCGTTTGTGTAGCAAGATGGCCGTCCGATGGCCGCATTCCGCTCGCAGATTTGTAGTGCTCCAAAAGCGCCCTATTTTGGAGCGCGCGTATTCAACTCGCAGATCTGGCTCAAGTTCGACATCTTCCGCTCGCAGATTTGTGGCGACGCAAGCTCCGTGGAGCGCTTGTGACCGCACCGCCACCGCTCTGTCAACTTCGGGAGATCTCCGCGGAAGTCGACAGCAGCGCGTCACTGCGCATGCGCGTCGCGGGCCGAGCGTGTCCGGTCTGGTCCGGTCGGTCGGTTGTTTACGCGGGTGGTGACGGGCAGTGCGTGCGGTGTGAGCACAGTGTTGCCAGATTGGGCTATATATAGCGAAATCGGGCTACTTTTTTGTTGTTGTTTTACGACTTTGCGAAATACTAGTAAACAACGCAAGGTTACAGTCATAATCTAAACCCTGAGCCGAGAATAAACCAAATCACGGACAAGACAACTGTCATTGTCTCCGGGTTTATATCATGATGTTTCCTTACCGGCTTGCCTGCATACTTTTGTTCCTTTCAAAGGGTACCGTCTCCCGGACGGCACAAACCGATGACCCGGCAGCGGCGTCTCGGGGAGCTTGCACGCGGGGGCCGCCGCCGACCGATCTGTCTGGCCGGGCTCGCGGCGCGACACTGGCCCGGACTCGGCCGGGAGCCCCGAAGGTGCGCTCGAAGCTTGGAAACGGCGTTATGCAAAGAAGGCCAAAGGTCATATACACATACACACCACGAACGATCAAAAGCCCATGCAAATTCGTGAGCGAACGTAAACAACGGTAGAAAAGTGCCGTCTCTCGCCGCTATGAAATGCGTCCCGCAAACTCGATAATCCGCGGCCGCATCCCTTTTCTGCCGCTCGTACTTTCTCTAACTTGACGGCTACTCTGTCTCGAGGGGCATGCTGACGAAACGATCGGACGATCGTCGGGATACGGGGTAAATTGCTACAGCCGAGCGCGGCGCAGTTTACCATTGCTCTCGCTGCGAAGAACCGTCGAGTCGACCACCAGCATGGTGGATACCGGTATTCGACGTCATGATGTGACGTAGGTGCAAGGCATGTATAGGCCGCTCTCCGCACGTGTCTATTCTAAACGCCGCTATCCATCCCGCCAATCATTCAAACAAAGCCACGTGGCCCGTCATGTAGCCTACAAAACAAAAACTGAAAAACATTTTATCCCTTGTCTCTACTGCTACCAAAAACTACCATCCCTATTCCATGCATAGCTAAATAGGAGAAGAAAACATAAAAAGTACTTTAGCTTCGGGAGCTATCGAAAACGCGTCCGTTGCCGATGCTGCCGGTGCCGGTCGTCACACTTACTTCGGTGTTGCCAGTAAGGACTCTCGGGAATTGTTCTGTCTTTTATGCGTAACTCTTTCGCAAAAAGTTAGATGAAAACGACATTGGAAATTTCGATAACTTGGCGAAATGTTTTTCTTTTCACACTGCATTTGCCGATCATGAGGCTATTTTATCGGGCACTGTCATTTTCCCATGTGAGTGGCAGACGAGAGCTGTTCTTCGGTTATTCTTTCTTGATTTGTTTCAGTTTTGATGGCGTGAACATAATGTAAGTACAAAGTGGCGACCCATAAGCCCCTGGATTGAATTTCAGCCTTTAAAAGGCTTTAGAGCCAAACCTGTGCTAAGTGGAACATAGTCCAAAATAAACTCTTACACAGCCGTTGTATCTGCGCGCTAGTGCGTCGTGTTCTATTGACGTCTTGAACTTTCAGGCATCGTATATATAATTAGTGTACAAGAATACGATGTAGTGTTTGGACCGGCGCAACTAGACAATGGGAACTTATGTGTGGACAACAATCGCGGCGCTGCAGTCGAAAGGGCAGCACAAAGTCATGCAGTCCGCGCGTGCCGTCGCACGCGCGCGTGCACCCAGCACCACCATCATATATCTGACCATAGCCTCCTCTATACTCACAAAGCCTGGCAGATCGCCACGAGGCGCGACCGCCGAAGGTGAAAAGGTAGAGCGGGAGACAAAAGGCTAGAGTGCCTTCATACACACGCGCGCTTTTGCTTGAGTGGTGACATCTCAGCCATTTTTCCGCCCAATCGTTTTTGTATGCATTTTGAAGTGCGCGCAATCCGGTGTCACTCAGCTCGAGCGCATAGCTTTGGATAATGCATAGCCGCCATTTTACCGCCCAAGTCACGCACCGAGTGCGCGAGAGCGTCACGCGCTGGCACATTCAGGGAAACAATGGATGTCTTCACCCTGAGACAGACAGACATGCAGGCACCCTACAAAAGGCATGTAACGGGCGCCCCGCTGCGGCGAGACGCCGAAGCACAATTGTCCGGAGAGATGGAATGCCCGTCGTGCTCCTCGCGCTCCTCGGGCGACCGCTCCTTTTCTCGTGGGGTTTGAAAACCATGTTTCAGGTCCTCGCCGCTGCGAAAGCTGTGCGCTGACTACAGGCTCCCCGACAAATGCTGTGCTACGAGATCCTGGCGCTCCAAATCTGCGACCGGGCGCTCTATGGCTCCGTCATCGAACTGCTAAGCTCTGTGAGTATCGAGGAGGCTATGTACTGACCTAACTGCCGATGCGTCGGTGTCGACACCTATCGCGATCTACACCACACGCTTCATGCGAGCAGCTCCGGTCCCAACACTACCCCGTAATTTATAGTACGCAAAAAGGCCGCCATCAGCTTGGCACAGGTCAACGTTACTAAAACACTCAGTTGGGAAACTCGCCGTCGAAACCTGGGCCGCTGGCGTCCACCGAGACCGAGCTAAATGCGACAACAGCGCCACTCTTTATCGTTTGTCTGTACTGTGGTCACCTTGAGCTTTTTGAAAGCCTGTTTTTGCGTAAAAACAAACGAAAAAGACTCTTTTTGTATGAAATTTATTGGAGTTTAGTATCAAAAGAGGGGCGCGTTATGTTTTTAAAATCTTTAGTTTGCAGGGTTTTGCGGCACAATTAATATTGTTTTTATACAACCATGCCTCAGCGGGCCTTTCAGGTAGCACGTCCCGCCCTAGGTGCATTTTAACTTCGATAGCTCAACGCGGCGCGTCCGCCGGGGAGACGGGGGTGGCACCCCTGTAACCTCTACCGCTGTATCTGTTCTTAAAGCCAAAATAGAAGTCACGTGCAGTTCCTCGAGTGGCCGCTGCGGAAGAAATGGTGGCATTGTGTTCGTCATTAGCTCGGTGCTCGGAGACAGTTTGGGGCCACTTTTTGAAAGCTGTCTCTATGGGAGTTTCCCAACTGAGTGTTTTAGTAACGTTGGCACAGGTGCTATCCACCGAGATAATCATAGATATCAACGTTGCTGACTGAATTTCGAAAAGGTTCTATCAAGTTCGATCATCGCACAGGGTCAATGGTCCTGGGAAAATGCCACCCCAGTTATCTTTCAATTTTTGGATCATTGTTAAAAGGGGTCTTACCGCTTATCTCGTCAAGGTTCATTCAGGACAACATTGTACTTACGGGTCACGACAAAAGTCGCCGTTTTGGTTTCCAGTTTGGGCCATACTATTTGTGGGTATTGATGCGCCTCGTCGGGCACTATTTGTGCTTTAGAAGAAGCAGAGGTTGTGTTTCTGCAACAGCTATCGACCGTAAAGATTGCATAAAATGGGGAAGAGGGGCAGTTGAAACTTCTCTATGACAACTACTCCACCTAGCGCGGCCGCGGGGTCAACGTGGAGACATCGTTCCCCGTGGTACCACGTGGGAACAGTGAACTAGAATATAGGAGTAGTGGAAAAAGTGCCGGCGGCGCCCCATCAGCCGTATGAAGCCAGAGGTGCAGACGGTCGAGAGTGGCGCTGTTGTCGAAACCCGGAGGACATGGCTACTGTAGCATGGGATATTGCGTCGCGTACCTTCTCGGGTGGTTCTTGTGGTGCCTATGGCCGTGCTCGCGATTTCTTTTCGTGAAAGTTAACATTCTTATTATTCATAGGTTCGAGGCTTGTCGCTAAGCAATCAAAACGAAGAGAAAGAAGACGGATGCGCACCGCGCCAGGATGCAAGACTAGGGACCCCGGTTTTTACTTCATAAAGTTCAAAGGAGTTTATTGGCTTTACTTCAATACAGCCGAGAGCCTGAGGTAGCCAAAAGGACCTTGCATCCAAGTGCTGGCTGCCTCCTCAGCTGCATGTTAATTAACAACTAGAGAATACATGTGAATAAAACTTATATGTACAGGTGTATGTTAACAAGTACAGAATGCATGAGAATGAAACTTATATGTACAGGTGTTGAGGTCGGTTGTCTACGGAGTGCAGCTGGTCACAGGATTTACACACCCCTGTACCGCACCAAGTCATTAAACGCGACGACACTTTGGGAGCAATTGGCATTGCCCAAGTAAGCTTTAAACGGTAATTCGTGGACGTTGCAACACCCATAAAGCATACATAGACCACACTGATGAACCACTAATATCGAAAACAGCCACGTTTGGTGCGAAATTCACTGTCAGAAGTGCTCCGGAATCGAACACCAGCGATACCTGGTAGGTTCTACACGAAGCGCCTTGCCCGGAGGCCGGCAGTTTTTTCACTACTCCTTCTAGTTCACTACTGTGGCGTTTTCCGCAATCCGGAAACGGCCATCCCAGTGTACGTAGCGCTGATCAGGTCGAGTCGGGCAAGGGTCGGTGGCGCCATCTCGCAGGGTCATCTCGCAATAGCTATGTAGACACTTTCATGTTTCAACTCGTCGCTAAAAGGTAGCGCTGTTATCGTATTTAGCTTGGAGTTCCTGTATATAGCTACCTACGGTAGCAGAGTTGCGCATTCAGCCTCGGCGGGTGGCCGTAGCGCCGGCTTTCCTGCAAGCCTTGGATGCTTTGCTCGTCATGTGACTAAATTTGGCGAATAGCGGCGCTGCGAGCGCTGCCGCGCATGGAAAACGGAAAATGAGGAACATACGCCGGAACGCGTATTCAACGTCGGCGGAGTGACCGTAAAGGTGGCTTTCTTGCACGACGCCGGATGCTTTGCTCCTCACGTGATGGATCTCGGCGAACAGCGGCGTGGCGGCGCGGGGAAAACAAATGCGCAACTCTGCTCCCCTTTCGGGGGAGCATATCTTTGGAAAAGTGGCGTCATTCATTGTTGTAAAAATGCTCGAGGCACGTGCCGCGCGCCACTTCTGGGAAATTCATGGCGTCTGAAATATAGCTCAGCGCTAGAGTGTACTAGAAGTTACGAGTGTGACGAACTATAGGCTCCGCTCATGCTTTCACTTGCACCTCAAAATGTAAAAAAACGATCAGGTGGAACCAAGCCACTTAAAGCCCCTCGATATGTTTGCGTTTGTCGTGCAAGTAGCGCCAAATGCGCGAGTGCACGAGACCCACGTCTCGAGCGGCCCTGGGAAGCGAATGGCGGCGCAGCACTGAAATGAGCGGCCCTAGGAAGCGAACGGCGGCGGAGCACCCGCTCGTGGCACGTGTCTCGCGCGGTTCCACAACAATGGTTGCCGGTACTTGTAAAAAGCGCCTTCATCAAGGGGCTTTAAAGCCACTTTGTTCGCAGCGCCACCTTCGCTGCGATCAAGCCACGACACAGGTCAAGGTCATATGGGCAATATAGCCCGGGCTAAAATGTATTTTTTATGATTTTGACGTCAGAGGTAACGTCAAAGCACCACGACACGACGACGTCATCGTCAACGACGTTACGTGACGCCGAGATGCTGTCGTAGAATCGTCGTGACGTCGTGTCGCAACAGACAACGCCGTTTGGCGACATCAAGTCGCCGTTGTAACGCGGTCGTGACGTCGCGTTGAGGACGACACCGTAACGCGACATCAAGTCGCCGTTGTGACGCGGTCGTGACATCGCGTCGTGTTAAAAAGGGGCACTGACACCCCAAAGGTCGTATTTATTTTTATTGTCTAAAACGATGCAAGTTGCAGTCATAGACACGCAAAAAAAACCGCATCGCGAAAAAAAATTTTCCCGCGCGCCCGCGCGCCTTTTTATTTTTGGCGTTTGATTTTCCCGCCTCTCGCCTCCTCGCTTCTTTTGAACGGTGACGTCAAAAATCAGGAAATTTAGAAGCTTTGTAGGCGACATCTCTATAACATTTAATTACGGCAATCGTAAAACATGTTTTTTAACGCAATTGCGAACGCACTACGAACCTTCTTTTTGAACTACCAAAAATCGGGAGTTCGTTGTGGTGCCGTCTCCTGGATTTGTATCCTCCAACGGAAAACAGGCGACAGCGCTCAAAACCGGTCCGCCGCAACGCCGGCGCTAGCCGGCGTTCGCTCCTATCCTCCTCGCTTTGGGTCGCCATGGCAACAGCAGGGAGTGGTGACAGGAAAGTGGACTCTCAGGTCTCCTCAATTTTTGACGTCAAGGCACCGGCGCCGATCGCGCGGGAACTTCGAATTCGGCATTTGGAAATTGTTTTTTTACTTCACGAATACTGAATTCCCAAATCTCAAATTTTGAGGGTAATGTCCCGGCATCGTTTTCAATCGTTTCGGATAATAAAAAAAAATATGATTTTGACGTGTCAGTGCCCCTTTAAAGGCGGGCGCTCAAAAGTTTCTTCAGCGTGGCAGAAATTCCCCCTCTTTTCTTTTTTTTCCTCCTCTCCTTTCCTCCTCCATTTTCCTCCTCGCTTTTTTACGGCCTTCTCGCACGAGTGCTAATGGGCTTACCGGCCCCCCGACAAAATCTCTGTAGCCCTTCAAGGTTCTCTGCTTCAATCCCAAACATCAGGGATTAGTTAGGCAGCCTGGACATGAGCTCGGAAGGGTTCAGGCTGGCTCGCTTTTCTTCTTTTTTTTTAAATTTTTTTATGCAGCTACACTCAGATAGTCAACACCAACTAGCCCAACAACAATTTTTTTTTTACATTCAGATACTTCCGCGTGCGGCCACATACGCTACAACACCGTATACGGTATGGTATATTTATCTTGAGTGAACGGAACTTGAATATCACAGCAGAAGGAAAAAAAGATGGGTATTTTTATCTGAACTATGAGCTCTACCCAGAGAGTTGAAATTTGTCGTTCTAACAACGGCACACTGAAGAGTGATTGTATCACTATTGTGTTTTTTTGTTTTTCTGTTTTTTGTACCAAGTAATAATCATGAGTAATTACAAGTCAAAGATATTGCAGTCAGAGGGACATAGTCTGACCATTTCTGGGGCATAATATATAGGTTCGCACTACAGGTGTTTTCTACAGTGACGGCCGCCTCGTTGAAGCTACCAAGAAGAGTAAAAACAAACTTCCATAAAAAGTGAAACATATTTCATCTATCTTCAGCCTTTGAAAAAAATTTCTTGGTGGCCAAACGTGCATTTAGTTTCTGTCAACAAATGTAACTGAAAACTTGACAGCCGACAAATATCTTGCGTATCAGCAAAGAGAACGGGAAACACGGAGATTGAACCGAAATATCAGAATTTTCTCCGCGTAAAATAGTGCAACTAGCAATAGTAGCATATTATGCCATTTATTAAAAGACAGGAGGTATTACGAAGTTTTCATTCTCTTCTGTTCCCATTTGTTCGCTGATTATGAAATGGAATGCCCAGATAGCCTCTGCAGCCCTCGCATCATAATTGTTCGGGGCTCTGTCAGGGTGGGCGAAGGCCAACGACCATCTCCAAAAAAAAAAAAAAAAACCCAGGAGTTCGGAAGGTGTACTACCACAAGTTTTGGGGCTGCTTGTTTAATTTAGGCGTCTGGCGTTGCCCGGCCTAGTTAGAAAAGAAGCGGAACAGCGGCCAGCTCACCGTCGTCACCAAGCGGGAAATCATGCCGAAATGTGTCCTTGAACACGTGCGAGATCTTTACCCGAACCCAGCCGGGATTCGCCACAATTCATCTATGAAAAAAAAAAAAAACTATGAAAAGGGGTAGGCTTAAACATTTTGCAATTTTTTAAGATAGTCATGCGGACTAACTGTCCACATGTACAGATATAAATGCAGTAGAAATGCAGAGCTCTATTGTGGTCCTTATGTTCATACTTGCATTTGCGTTGTACGCGAATTAAAATAAATTCTGCAATATCTGTAGATTATGCCCGGTTATGTTGTCTCTAAAAGAAAAGTAATCAAGCAAGTTCGGTTTTGTGCCACAATTTGTGCAAATACAATTTTATCTGGATTTCAACGTCAAAACAGTACTTCCGCGGGAAATAATGCATCCGTCGTTCTTCGTCTCCCTGAAGCTACGAACTACCGATCTCGGCTACAGGACTTCTGGGTCCACAAAATATCACGCTCAGTAGGAAATTCGCCTTTTCTACCAAAAGTACTGGAAATTATTTATTTTTAAAACAGGTCGGGTGGTGATGCGTGTTTGAGTGTAGGACCGTTGACTGGGCACTGGTTTGCGCCAAGAGTGCAGTGCTTCCTTTCATGCTGCCTGCGACGAGTGATGAAATTTGAATATAGTAGAAATAAAATCAACTGACACTCTTAGAATTATTTTAAACTTGCGCTTTCTTCAGGAATTAAGATTTTGATCGTCCTTTTTATTCATTGTCGTCTTCGATGAGGGAACAACTTTCCGAGGAGGCCGCGCTGTCCGCGTACGCGGCTTGACAGATAAGGTCGCGAATGCTTTTCACGAATCTTTAAAGACCAAGCATGAAAATGAAAGACGCTTACAAATCTCTGTAACGTGAAATTAGAGCGCAGCAACTTTACGCCAATGAAACCAACTTTATGTTTTGGGCAGACGTCTTGCGAGAGTTGCAGTATTTTAATTATGCCTCATAAATTAAATATTTAGGAGTAAGTACCAAACTTTTTTAAATGTATTAAGAACCGAAATGTCAATTGGAAAGTTCCAGAGCTCCTTGAGAAACACCCGAATTAGCTGTTTGCAACGTGATACGGCTCGCGTGACTTCCTTCTGACCTGTAACAAAGCTTATGAAACATGACAAAATACCCCGTGATAAAGCGCCCGCGCCATCATAAACTCAATTTCGAATGTCCCGGGATTTGCTTTTATAGGCCGGAAAAAAAAAAAGAGATGCATGCAAGACACGCGGTGCCTCACGCTTTATTTATATCAGAAAAGAACTGCCCTCTGTTTTATATACAGCGTTGTTTGTTTGTTTTTTGTTTTTTTTTGTTTTTTTCACCTACTAGATATTAGAAAAAACGTGCAAATTAACGTTTTGTGGGTGTGAGATATACGGCCAGGTGAAGATTGGGTTCAAGAAAGAACGCAACAAAACCCGACTGATTACCGAACATTTGTTAATGAACTTTTTGATTATAAAAGAAAACGGGATAGTTGATTCATAAAGTTGTTGGGCATAATCGAAAGCCACCAAATTGTCCAGTGAAAATTAGCGCCATTGCGGTTTGTGTAGGTGAGCTATACGGCCAGGCGAGGATTAGGTTCAAGAAAGAACGCAACTAAAACCGACCGATTGCCTAAAATTCGCTAATTAACCTTTTAGTTAGATAAGAAAAACGACATCGTGTATTTAGAAAGTTGTTGGCCATAATCGAAAGCTACCAAACCGTCCATTCTTAAAAAGATGTAACGCGCGAACACTATTATACGGCGTCCTCCTAATTTGGGCGCGAAAATATAGTTCTGATTTTATGTGGGCTCCGTCTCCACGTGGCGACAAATCATGCGCATCGCTTTGACAACGCCACTGTAGAAGGGGCGAGGAGTGCGGCGGCCGAAAAGATTGCGGTAACACGATTCGCGTCCAAATTAGGCTTTTTAGAACGCCGTGAACCACTTCATGAGCACTACATCTCTTTAAAAATGAATGGTTTGGTGTTTTTGATGACTACAGATAAGGCACAAACCGAAATTGCGCAACTCGGACGTCTTTTTTAGAAAAATGTCTAGTCGGTAGAAAAAATCGCCCTTTATAAGCGCGATTGTAAGGCAGTTCTTTACGTCCGGCGACATCATTACGGCATGGAAGGAGACGTTGACCACAGATCATACGCTGTGTATGATCTGTGGTCACTGTTTTTTTTCTTCGTACGAGAATGAGCAAACATTTGATACCAAATAGAATAGATTTAGCATTCATCAAATTCGGCTTGTTTTACTTGATTTAAATCGATATTTGATTTTATTACACTTATTTTGTACCCGCACACGCCTCCTTTATTCCCTAATAAGTTACAAGTGATAATTACATTGTTTTTTTTTGTTGTGCGAGGTCATCACAATTTATTATTAACAATCGGAGCTGTGCGATTACGCGGAGGAGGCGCATTTGAAGATATTCGAAATTGTTCGGAATACACAAACAACCTCAAGCGTCTTGCTGTTTGGGTGCTTTCCTACACGTAGGACCAATAATAAAGCCAAAACCTTATAGAGGAGACTATCTCTATCAACTCAACGCGCAAACACGATGTGAAGCGTGTCTGCGTACGTTGAAAAAGAGATACCGGCGGGCAAACCATAGCGTCGAATGTCCATGCATCAAAATGTCCGTGCACCGAAATATCCGCGCACCGAAAAGTCCCACACCAAAAAGTCTTTGCAGCAAAAAGTCCGTACACTGAAATGTCTGTGCACTAAAAAGTCCGCACCGAAATGCCCTACAGCAAAACGCTCTACGCCGAAAAGTGCTAGACCCTCTACGAATGGGATCCTCCGTTACCTCTGCCGGTTTACGAATCATAATGATTCAGAACCACTGGTCTATGGAGCGCCATCCCTTATATACGGAAAACGCCGCTCGTACTTCCCGTTGTCGCCATGAATCCGACAACGAAAGATGCCAAATTAGATATTTATATTAAAATCGATACTTCAATGACTACTTCTTTGAGCAGAAAAAGGTATTTGTGCTCTCACAACCAGGAAGAATCATCCTCCAAACCAATGCTAAAAAAAGTCAATGCAACTCGTTGGGAAGAGCAAGTGCCAAGCTCGCTCAAGACAGCTACTCGGTTCGTTCAGCTCCTTGTCGCAGGTGTGCCGGCTGGCTTCTGGATAATCTTTTCAAATCCTCGAAGCTTTCATTTCCTCCACCCCAAACTTGTCAAAAAAAAAAAAAAAAAATCGGAAACTGGCGAGGTGAAAGCGACAGGTGATTTCCTCCTTTCACAGTGGCGAGAAGGAAAGTGAGGGTCGGGTTCCTTCTCTCTGCTTGCGGGCCGGCCTTTAAGGACGACGCCGTTACACGACATCAAGTCGCCGTTGCAACGCTGTCATGACGTCGCGCACATCGAGCACGACGTGGACGTGGTTGTAGATGCCGACGTTGGCGTCGACGCCCCACGCAACGCCAAACACCGCTATGACGTCACGTTAAGGTCGTCCTGACGTCATCGTGAACGTCAACGTCACGACGAAGCCTTGATGGCGTGTAACGTCGTCGCCTTCGCCAGCAACAACGTCGACGCGTAGTCACGACGAAGTCTTGACGTCGTTTAACGTCGTCGACGATGACGCCGACGTCGTGAAGCTGTCGGGACGTCTTCGTGACGTCGAGTTACGTCATGTCGGCAGCGACGTCAACAAACTGACACCAAGCGTCTTTTGACGTAGCATTAACAAGGACGCCGTCATCTTGACGTCCCGTGACGTTATCGTCGTCGTCATCAACATCAACGTTGACATCGCCGTCGTTGTCAACGCAATATGACGTCAGAACGCAGTATTGATGTCGCGTAACGCACGTAATTGTCAACGTCGATGTCGACGTCAAGGCGTCGTCCTGATGTCGCATGGCGTTGTGACGGCATGTCAGGTCGCGGGGACTTCATGTACGTGACGCCTGACGTCTAGATTGTCTAAAAAATATAGTCCGGCGTTCTATCGTTTCTATGACCTTGATCAGTGTGCCGGTCGAGCTTGGCGTTGGAACGAAACACGTTTTTCTTAAAAAAGCGGCTAATCCAAACCACTTCGCTCGTAGCGCCCGAGAGGGCGCTACGAGCGAAAAATTTCCTCGCTTATTTAGCGGAAAAATTTCCTCGCTAAATTTAGCGAAACAATTCACGGTAAATTTAGCGGATTTTCCCAGCTAAATTTAGCGGGAGAAATTCTCCGCTAAATTTAGCGCAAAACAATTCTCCGCTTAATTTAGTGGAAAAATTTCCCCGCTAAATTTAGCGGAAAAAATTCCCCGCTAAGTTTACCGGAAAATTTTTCCTTAAAGGGGCCCTGCAACAACTTTTTTACTGGTTTTTAATTTGCACCGAACCTGAGCGCACTGAACGTAGCAACTTAAAGAAACTTTTCTCAAATTTCGCTTTATTTTAAAAGTTATAGGCAAATTAGAATAAAAACAAGCAAAAAATAACCTCCTTCATGACGTCGTAGGTCCTGGCTTGAGTGGCCGTGAACTAAAGTAGTAGTAGCGAGCTCATCGAGCGCTCACGGCTGCTGCACTCCGTGTGGACGGCTCGAGAGGGCGCCACTAAAGCACATGTTGTATAGGCTGTATGAAGCGGGCGGCCAGGGCGGCTCGCAATGCATTTGCTGCGCGATTAAAGACTAATTCGGCATAACACTTCATTGGCCACAAACGACAGCAAACACCAGTTCAAAACGGGAGCCACTTCGCGCTGCCGTACCGCGGAATGGCCAAATCGCCAGCCAAGCCTGCGCCGAAAGCCTTCGGAACGCTCGGAACCGGTCGGATCCTCGACCGGCGCCGCCGTGTACATCCGGGACCTTTCTACGCTCGCCGCTCGTTGGTGCTTCATCCCACTAGCCTTTTTTAGTATGCGCCGTTTTTTCCGCCGCTTGGTGGCGACTTTGTCGACGGGTCTTTTCTTGTTTCCGTACTTTATAAACTGCGTTTTTTTCTTTTCTGATGTAAAATACTGAAGAAATACTACTTTCATACATAATTGAAACGGTTCGCGACACATATATTTTGTATGTCGACTAAAAAAAAGCTTTTAGTGGCTCTGACCAGTAGTAAGGCCAGGACCAAAGACGTCACATTTTGCGCGCTTTCGGTACCGCGGGTCGCCCTCGTCGGTGGAGGAGGTTTCCGCGTCATCCGGTTAAAATATGACGCACTGATATTTAGTTACTCTCTCCGTGCCCGCTGGCGTGCCCGAACCCCAAGAGACGTGGAAACCGGAAAAAAGGTAGACGCTTAAATGAGTGCAGGGCCCCTTTAATGGGAGGCGAGCAGGGGAGGAGGTGCATATCCTCTTTTCCGTACCTCCTCCTCAAGAGCTGCGCTCTAATTCGGCGTTACAGGGAATTGCAAGTCTTTTTTTTTTTTTTCAAGTCGATTTAAAAAAAGAAAAAAGAACAAACACCGAGCTATTGTTCATTTCAACAAATACCCCAACGCAGACTCCGTGACCATTCATCCTACCCACGGTGTAATCCTACCCGAATGACGCGGCCGCGGACCTTAGTGTGAGGAGGTCTGTGACAAAGTAAAACGAAGTAGGGAAAGACACCTCTCTTCGTTTACGCATTTCCTCTCCGATTTCCGCGACCCCGAAGTCAAGTACATGCGTGCAAAAGGAAAACGATGGAGATAACAGAACAGTGGCGTAGGCAGGGCGTGGTTTGGAGGGCCGAAACCCGCCCCGAAGTGTCAATGCTACCCCTACCCCCTCCCTCCTTCCCCCCCCCCCCCCCCCCCCCTTCCCCCTTCCCCCGCGGGGGGCCCGCTCGCTCCCCTACTCACGCGGTCGGTTCTGCACGAGGCACGGAACTAAGGGGGAGCGCGGAACACGATTTGTTCTGTTGGGCTTTTTGAAAGAATCCCGCTTTGCGTAAAAGACGGTCTGTGCTGTCCCTCTCGTTGTTTGGTTATTTCAGCAAAATACACAGCAGGCTTGTATTTTTTTTGTAGTCAAATGTCTACTGCGACGCCACTTACATTGGTGAAACGGGTACACAAATAAGCACTCTTCTCAAGGAACACAAGACATGACGAAAATAATCCCTGGAGAAGGGGAAGAAAGGATGAACACTCATCTGCAAACACAGCTAGGTGACTGGTGCGCGACCGAAAAAAACCCACCTGATCCTGGTATCGAACCAGGGACCTCTCCGTTTTCAGTGGAGAGCTCTACCCACTCAGCTAGCCTGGGGCCCTAATGCCGGCGCCAAGGTGAATTGCGGCGTTGGCCAATCACGGCCGCAACTTTCTCGCCAAGTGTCAAGATTAGGGCCCCCAGAGTTAGAAGTCAGTAGAGCAAACGGGTTTTATCAGCTGCCACCAGTCAACACCATCAAGGGTGAACGGCCTGCATTGTGAGCGTCCGTACCACCGAGCTCATCCTGCTTCGTCATGGTATTAACGCCGCTGAACACCCCCCCCCCCCCCCCCCCCCCCTGAAATAAAATCCTGTCTAGGACACTAACAGAATGAAACTTTGTTTTGCTTACAGAAAGGTTCGTTCGGACAAAAAGCAAAGTCGGAAACAAGCTGTAACCTATTCGGGGATCGTGAGGTCAGCGAACAACCCATATTCTAAACGTAAACATTTTTTGACAGAGGTCTGTCTGGTTAGGAAGAAATTGACAGAGTTTTTGCGGACTCTAACCAAAGTTTTATTTAAAAACACATAAACCCGACGTTTCGGGACCCGCTCGGTCCCTTGGTCACGGGCAGTGTTGGCGGTAACGCGTTACAAGTAACGGCGTTACCGGTAACGCGTTACTTTTTTTGGTAACGTAGTAACGTACTCGTTACTTTTTGAAAGAAGTAACGGGTAACGTACTTACGTTACTTATTTTGAGTAACGTGCAACGAAATTACGTTACGTTACTTTACGTCCTAAAACTTGAAAAAAAAATTAATATTTTTTTTTGTGTTTTTAAGTGCCCAGTCACAAATTCCTTAGTCAAAAAATGCCACTGTCCTCCACATTTCTTTGACGTCGGTGCTCGTCAGATTTGACGTCACAGGCCATCTGCCACTGGTTTTCTCCGGCGGCTCGTTGACCTCGCGACCGCCGTCGCCTCGGCTGGAAGGCCAAGGAAGTCCGGCTTCGGGTGGATTTGGGAGATTCCTGCGTCGAAGCCTGCGTTTCGCTTCCCGCTGGGAAAGAGAATGACACCTTCGTGTCATTCTCTTTCCAGTTTTCGGGACTTGAAAAAAGGAGGAGGCCTTGAGCGATTGACCGACAGCCAACAGAACGTGTGAGTGGCTCCCCGGACCCACGTGATGAGCAGATCAAGGCCGCCGTGGAGGGCCCGGGCGAGATTTAACAGAAATAACTTTCCCCCGGCAGAAAAAAAAAAAAAAAGAAAATAACAATACGTCCGGAAGCAGCGCACTGAACGATTCGCTGACGTCGTGTCGCCTGACGATTCTTGTAGTGTCCTGTTTGGACAGGCAAACATTCCTGCTTTACGGAAACCCCAACGCCACGCCCATCGACCCGCTTCGACGAACGCTGTCGCGGGCAGTGGCAGGCACAATGATAGAAGTCCTCCGAGGTCAACTTCTAATCCTCCGAGGAGAGAGGGTTCAGTTTTTTCTACTATCCTAATTTAACCCTTCGTGGAACCCCAGTGGCTATTCTTTGTGCGAGAGTGAACCCGCAATCCTACTGCGCCAGAGAGACGCTTCCCGGCGATTTCTCCTGAACCGTGCTGGAAGCGGATCTTCAAGGTAGCGCACCAGTTGTCAGAACTGAAGACGATGAAAACCCCCACGAAAGCCATTCGCAAGCAGTTGTCGTCACCTGTAGGATGGCTACGGCAAGCGCAGCTTCATCGCCTTGGCCAGGACTCAATGAATATTTCGAACTGACAGAAGCTAAAGATTACAATTTAATATTTAAGTGCCTTCTGTGTCAGCCACAGCTGAAACTCTTAAGTTGTGCCAAGTCCTCAAGCTCCAACCTGAAGAAGCATGTAAAGAGAGGGTAATTAAGTTTCCGTATGGACATATTTTAGCTATGGCGCTTACGCACTTATCAGACGTCGAAAAAGCAAATGTTTTAGTTCGTGAATACTAAGTAACGCAACAGTAACGTGCGTTACTTTTTATCAGTAACGGTAACGGTAACGCGTTCCTTTTATTTTGAGGTAACGTAGGTCGGTAACGCGTTACTTTTATTTGCAAGTAACGAGTAACGTATTTAGTTACTTTTTTTCGGTAACGCATACAACACTGGTCACGGGTGACTGTAGGTGGGGGCGCGGTGGGGAAGGTTGCCCAGGTGGTTGGCCTTGCTGAGGCTTAACCCAGAGGGCGCGGGGGAGGGGGCGCGGTGTGAAAGGTTGCCCGGGCGTTTGACCTTGCTAAGGCTTCGCGCCCTCTGGGGTAAGCCTTAGCAAGGTCAAACGCCCGGGCAACCTTTCACACCGCGCCCCCTCCCCCGCGCCCTCTGGGTTAAGCCTCAGCAAGGCCAACCACCTGGGCAACCTTCCCCACCGCGCCCCCACCTACAGTCACCCGTGACCAAGGGACCGAGCGGGTCCCGAAACGTCGGGTTTATGTGTTTTTTAATAAAACTTTGGTTAGAGTCCGCAAAAACTCCGTCAACCCATATTCTGGAACTGTATAACTGCAAAGTGTAAGGTCACCGCGAACCCGCACACAGACTGTAGAGTCCTATTTCGAGCTCCATGGTCGTGGTGCCGGCCGTCCATTTGACGCCGCCTCAACCCGTGGACGCACGCATGTATGCACCAAACAAGAAAGTTGCGCAAATGCCTCCTTGCGATTGACGAGGCGTCCGACTTGGCCCGACGATGGAACACAGCGGTGTCAAAAACCTGCTTTCACGGAACAAACACTCGCGCTGTATGCGAATCGGCGGTGTTCATCGCGCGTATGCAAGCAATGGATTTTTTGATAGTGAAACCTTCCATGAACATTTCTTCCATAAAACAACTCTTGCGCAGCCGCGCTAGATACGCACAGAAAAATGGGCACTTTAGCTTTGCCTAAACGTTTTGTGCTTACTCACCGAGACATGGCCCACCCCCTTTTTTTTTATGGAAGTTTAGGTGGCGATGGAGGGCGATGCCTCGAAATATTAGTTTATCTTTTTTTTTTTATATATAATTTGGGGAGCTTTAAGCACCGCTCGGTCAACATCTGAACCGAATATTTGGCCAAAGCTGACTACAAGCGTCAGATGTGCCGAGCTGGGACGCCGCTGCAGGCGACGTAGCGAGAGAACGGGTTGACACGCGACGGGGCCTCGACAAACTTTGCGGCAGCTTTTGGGAATGCCTGTTTGACGCCGGAGGCTGCGGGAGGCACTTCATGCCTCAATACGTGATGTAAAAGACCAGAGACGCTTAATTAAAACACGTTGTTGGCAGCCTCTACACGAAAGTACAGCACCCAGTTGGCCGAGGAGGGAAGTAATCTTCAAAATCCTGCAACACAAAGGGAACTGCTCGCTCAGTAGCCCGGGTATATCTCAAAATGGCCCATTTGCATTACGTCTTTTCTCACTAGGCCTCATTCTCATTTGAACCTTCTCTAAACATCCAAACCGTTTTTTTTGCATTTGGGCCTAATTGCATTTGATCCCGTTAGAACTAGGACCGAATGGCGCGATGTACGTTTTCAGGCCTGGATTGGCTCCAACGGCTTGTGGCGTATGCTCCAGTCCATGCTAAAAAAAATGAGTGCACCCTCCCGCGACTTAGGAAAAGAGACATATGAAGCCGTGCTTAGACACAAAAGCAGTTGGATGCTTAATTGCCCAGAACCTGCTAGTACCACTTCCAGAAAACCCAACGAGTTGGTCCTGACTTTCACTGCACGCTTCAAGAGCAGGAGAGACGTATTTCAGGAACTCTAAAGCCAAACCACTGGACTAAAGTATATGCGCGTGTGTATGCGACTATGCGATCGCTTGCATATAAACAAGCTGAGAAGGGGGAAGGTTAGACTTCAAGCTTTTTGGGGGTATGTGGTGACCCAGTCGTGACACCGACACCTCAAAATGCCACCATTCTTTTTTTTTTCTTGGAAGAGTAACAGCGAAGGTTGTAACAAGAACGGATCAAATGTGGCGGGCCCGACCAAAAAGGACGTTTTGAGAATGGTCCTTTTGAGCAAGTCCAAACCAGAAGGTCGAAACGAGAATGGGCCCAAATGGGAATCACCCCAGTAGCCGCGACCCAAGGCACTTGCGATATCGTCTCGGGATCCTGTGCAGGTCATGATGAAATGCAGAAGCAGGGTACACAAGATTCCGTATACGGCAGTATACGCAGAGACAGGAGCCCTAAACACTGGGGACAATACACACAGCTGCTTGAAATCCATCGTGTTTAATCCGACATGACTGACTGCACTTCTTGCCGAGAAGAGCCGCTACACAGTGCAGGCACAAGATGGGGCGTTGGCTTAAATCTTGGAAGAAATGCCTACTGCTCCCGCAAGATTACATAAACTGCCGACCTACAGCTAGGAGAATGGTCACCTGCCACTGTACCAAAAGCAGCAACATTAAAAAAAAAAGCATAAATGTATTACTTTATTTTTTGAAGGTGCACTAGATAGTATGCTCCATATTATTGAGAAACAGTTTTCCAAAGTACTTAGTCTTTGCTGAACATTTCACACCAGTAACTTTAGTAATATATCAAAAACCAAGC
The DNA here is from genome assembly GCF_016920785.2 of Ixodes scapularis. Classification (NCBI taxonomy): domain Eukaryota; kingdom Metazoa; phylum Arthropoda; class Arachnida; order Ixodida; family Ixodidae; genus Ixodes; species Ixodes scapularis. The sequence goes on along the minus strand of NW_024609868.1, from coordinate 164,179,018 downwards.
CTTCACAACTTTATCAAAAGTTATGGAAAACAATGTCATTCAAAGAGAAATTCTCAACAAATACAATGAACTAAGCACTGTCATAACATATATAATACCATAAATATTTAGCCGCTCAAGATTAAAAACCACTCGAGAAAACAAGGGACATAGGCAAGGCCACGTGGCTTTCTCGCGATAACTATAGTTATGAACATGAGAAACCTAGCGAAGTACAAAACTTCCCGTAGACGAGAGCATAAAGCACCATTATCCCCAGCCTCCACGGGTATTTTTATACTTTATTCGACACAACTGGAGGCTACTAACGGGAGCTTGTCCCTTCATGTGGCAGAACTGCAGTTGACCCTCAACTCTCCCAGATCCAGAATGGATTTTGAAGACTCGCAGAGGTCCAGACTAGTAATTCCTTCGTAAACAAAACATAGCTGTGCCACTGCCTAATTCAAACTTGGAAAGAGTTCCACAGACATCCTACCCATGCTTCTGTACACATCCATTCCTCCAAAATAGGCATTTTTATACACCGACGCTGGAGCGTGCGAGAGGCTCCAGGGCGAGAAGGCGTGCTCCTCAGTGCCATCTCGGACAGTCCGGACCAGGGTCCGCACAGTGAGGGGAGCCTGGAGGCAGCTAGGAGCTGCCAACGCTGCAGGCCGGCGTGGCAGCCACCGTGTTCTCCGGCTGAGACTCCCGGGAGCAGCTCGCCGCAGCCTCGAGCATACTTACTGTGGCGCTCGGATGAACCAGGAACACATTCTCGTTCTCCCGAGAGTTCCCAATCAACACATCCAACCTTGAAGAGAGGGCAGAGAAGGGGCACAAAGTGCCGTTAGAGAAGTCCAGCTAGGGCTTCCAATTTGCGCTACTGATTTTGTGTTCCTTCGGGGATGACTAAAATGGCCGTGCACACCACTAGAAACAGGTCCCAGCCAAAAAGGGATGCTTCCGCCGAGCTGAGACTTCTAGCCTGTGTGAAACTTCGGCCGAATTGAACCATATAGAGAAAATTGGAAATTATAGCAATATCGGTAAGACATAATAGACCCTTTTCAAAAGTTAACTGAGCAACATTGGCTGTCGCCATTGCTCGATCACCTTCTCCGAGCATGTATTGGACACGAGGCCTGCGTCAGCGTGAACTCGACTCGTATTAAAAACGACCGCTGCATCAGCGTTCGCCGAGGATTCTGATCCAATCATGCCCTTGGTGTTCAAGCAAAGGTGGCAGCCAATGTTGCCCGATAAACTTTTGGAAAGCTCTGTCTCTCTAAACCAATTACATAGGTTATAATGCGTTTAACACTCTGCTCGTGACTAGTCTTTTAAATATGCCTACTCCCTCACATAATGCCCACTAGGAGCCTCGAAAAAAAAAATGATATTGATTAAACGAGAGCCAAATAAAAAATTCTAGCCTAACTGAACACTCCGTGGACTTGGAATGTCCAGCCAACTTGAAAATTCGAGCCAAATTGAGGCTTCAGCAGGATCCAGACTTCAGCCTAATCGAGGTAACATAGGTTACCAAATAAGAGCATGTTTGTGTTCCCCATCCTTGCTGAGTGGCACGTATTCACTTTAAAAGGTGTAGCTGCATTTCTCTATAATCGTGTCTCTATATAGACGATTGCAAGCTGGGCGACTGGCCGCCGCCATGTCTCTGCTCGACCAGGCACGCCCGTGCGATTACGAGCTTGCGAAAGCTACGTTCACCCGCGCGTTGCACGCGCTTGCATGCATGGGGCACCACTTGTGGCGCCATGCTTGCGATTGTCTATACCTTCGTTTTGCAATCTCCAAAGGTATGCCCACCTCGCTCAAGTAATGCTTATCACAAAGCAAACTGGTGTCTGGTCAGCTTGAGAGAACCTGAGACTAACCGCCGAATTCAGAAACCTCACTCAAACTACACTCAAACTGAAGGGCCCCTCCACTTCCTCAAGGAAGGCGCGAGGGCCGGCACTGGGGCCAATCACGACGGCGGATCCGTCCTCGCGATTGGCCAGCGCCAACCCTCGCGCCTTCCTCGAGGAAGTGGAGGGGCCCTTCAGTTTGAGTGTAGTTTGAGTGAGGTTTCTGAATTCAGCGGTAAGCAAACAGCACACGCAAGGGGAGACCTAACGAAACTGACACCACTGTGCGCATCTGCCCCTTTTGGCCCCTTTTCCAGTAGCAGGTGTTCTTTAAGGGGAATCAAGATACTCTTAGAAGTTTGGGCGATGCCTGAACCTACGCTTGGGAATCCCTCAGGAATGTGGAAGATCATTTAACACCAATAATTACGGCAGTAGTGAGCCTTCAATGTCACGACCACTTGCGGGCAAAGGTGAAGTTTGGCTCGGAGCACCTATCATTATGATGCTTCACTGATGGGGAGCTCTCGAGGCATGTCTAGAAAGCAGATTGGCTGCCCATAGGTACATCATGTGGCGCATCAAGCTCCGCATTCGTTTTTCAGTAGTTACCCAACTTTCCGAAGCTGACCAGAAAACCCCCGACAATTCTTTGTTTTATGTGTTTTCCGTCTTAAGGTGGGGAATAAATATGAACTTTCTTATTTCTAGAGATGTCTGAACGAAATTTACAGGGTGCGTTTATAGCACAGACATAAGAGTAACTGCAAAGTTTCATGGAGCTGTGCATATTATTTCTCAAGTTACAAATATTTATCAGAATCGTCCATATGCATTCTTTATCCCAGGTCTGGAGAATTTGAAAAAGGTAGTAGCGGCGTAAAATCTGTTATGATGACTCCAGGATAGGTTCCCCAGGGCATAACAGAGCCCTTTTTTTTAATTTATTTGTTGAAAAATTTTAATGCAACTTTGAATTTTGTGTAGTCAGTGAAACCCACACTCATCAAATTTAATTTTTTTATTATACATTTTTAGCACAGTTTTCTAAAAAAAGGGCTCTATTATGCCCTTTTTCCTGTTGTGTGTGAATGTACTATAATGGTATCACATAATCCTGATGTACAAAAGGTGAAGTTCCATGTTTATTGGGCATAGGCTTCATATCTGACTTGTTTGTACTTGTACTTTTTTTTTCTTGTTTCTTTTACAGCTGCACACATTTGCCAAATGAAGTGTTCATTTCTTTTTCAATGTATGTGTGCAGTTATTCTTTGAGTGATCACAAATATCAGAGCTACGTACAAGGATGATCTGATCCGGTGTCCGTTGGTGTTTATTTTATATTCACCGAAAAAAGTCTATAGACGCTTTCAGGGAGTCAGTTACTCGAGCTGCCACCAGTCGGCGCTCCCTCCACGCGCTTTCCGGGCCGCCATGACCGACCTTCAGTTTCTCGCCGTTGTTCCGCGTTATGTGCTGCTGCTGCACCGGCAACCACCGGAGCTTTGTTTTCGTGTTCTTTTACAATCCGCGTTGAAATCTTTTTTTTTTAAGTCTTTTCGATATTTCGGCCTTTCATTTAATCATTTGATATCTATATTTCAACATAGCTCTTGTATTTTCTTATTTATGGGATGGAATCGGACAGTGAATAGATCGAAGATACAAGATCATGGCCTAGGCTTCAGAAACCATGCAAGTTCATCGCATTCTTTCCCTTTTATCGCTAATAAAGGGCAGTCAGCACCATTGCAACATATGAAAATTTCAACTGACGCAATAAGGCTATCGCAGTCGTGTTTCTCGCTGCATGTGCGCGCATTAGACATTGTTTCCCTAAGTAAAAGCCGAACCGTACGTAAGCGCTTTAGCGAGCGACAAGACGAGCGACGGCGATAGCGACGAGTCAGCGACGAAGATTTCTCCCTTTTGCCCGGCGCGTCGCTTGGTTTTTGGATTTCTAGAAAACGTCGCTCACCGTCTTGGTCGTTTGCTCCCGTTGCTTCCATGTGGTTTGCCTCGTCGCGCGACTGACTGGGCGACAGCGAAGCGGGTCGCCGTTGCTTGTCTCGTTGCTCACCAAATCGCTTGCATGCGGTTTATACTTAATATCGAGGTGCCAATGGTTCAGTGCTGTGTGCATCGAAATTAATTAAGTATAAACCGCATGAAAGCGATTTGGCGAGCGACGAGACACGCGACGGCGACTCGCTTTGCTGTCGCTTGGTCAGTCGCGCGACGAGGCAAACCGCATGGAAGCGACAGGAGCAAGCAACCAAGACGATGTGCGACGTTTTGTAGAAATCCAACAACCAAGCGACGCGACGGGCGACAGTTAGAAATCTTCGTCGCTGACTCTCGTCGTTGTCGCCGTCACTCGTCTCGTCGCTCGCTAAAGCGCTTAGACGCGATTCGGCTTTTACTTACGGAAACGATGTCTCAAGCGCGCATATGCAGCTGGAAGCACGACTGCGACAGCCTTACTACGTCAGTTGAAATTTTTGTATGTTGCAATGGTGTTGACTGCCCTTTATTAGCAATAAAAACAAAAGAATGTGATGAACTTGCATGATTTCTGAAGCCTAGGCCATGATCTTGTATCGTCGATTGATTCGCTGTCCGATTCCATTCCATAAATACGAAAATACAAGAGCTATGTTGAAATATAGATATCAAATGATTAAATGAAAGCCCGAAATATTGAAAAGACCTAAGAAAACGCACGATTTCAACGCGGAACGTAAAAGGACTCGAAATCAAAGCTCCGGTAGTGTCCAATGCAGCACACTACGCGGAGCAACGGCGAGAAACTGAAGGTCGGCTATGGCGGCAAGGTCACGTGACATCAAGATGGCGGCGCCCATGAAATGTTGCCTGAAAGGGTCTATAAACTTTTGTGGGCATAAATATATGCCGAAAAAAACCGAAAATTGTATTTTAAAATAAACACCGAAAAAAGTATGCCGAATTAAAAAAATATAGAAACCGAAAACGCGGAACCCTAGGTATAACACCCCTGTCACCTGAGTGAGAAAAGAAATTACAAAAATTATAGCATTTGTAATAGAAAATAAAAATGTGAAAAGATTTATTTTCTTGCGTGCAATAGGCTCAATATACTCCAGCTTTTCATAACAAAAAGCCATAAAAATGCAGATCCCAGTTGTGTTCCTTACAAAGTTTCAATATAGAAGCTTGAAATATTAGCTAAAGACATCAATTCATTATCAAATGATAATTTTTCTAAACTAAGATTTGGTGCCAAAAAATGAGACAGAGATAAACATATTCGAAATTTCACTAAGCTGCAGTTTAAATGGTGCCGGCTTGTCGGAAATAGTTTATTCGGGAAAAAATTTTTTTAAGTTACAGGAGTGAAACTTACTGACAGCATCTATCAGGATATTTGAAAGCCGATAAAACTACTCGTCAAAAATGTGATGTTTAGAAGGAAATTGCAATTTCAAGGCAGAGTCCCCCCTCAACTACGCTACATTAAAACCGGCTCGTCTAACACTTGCCCAGGAGGCAGGAACGCCCAACAGCTTGATAACAAATGAGGTGAGACTCCTAGGGGCACTAATCTGGACACTTGGCGAGAAAGACAGTGAGAAATTTGGCGGCTCTGATTGGCCGGCGCCAAGGTCAAGTGCGGCGTCGGCCAATCGCAGCCGCTAGATTTCTCGCCGACTTTTTCGCCAAGTGTCCAGATTAGGGCCCCTGATTAGATGTGGTGCATGTCAACCAATTAACCCAAAACTTGGTTAGTTTACGCCACAAATCAACTAAGACCGTGACAAGCGTGCGGGTAAAGAACAGAAATATATCTGGACGTCTAGACATCTTTGATCGGCAATCGCAAACTTTGTCGCACAGCACTCGTTGTGTAATCGGCATTCTTTTGTCCAGAATCTTAAGCTACCAGCTCCGCAACGATGCTGGATACAAACTCTCGCACCCGAGCAGCTCAACTAGCTGCGCTGCTTTGTGTCAACAGCTGAGTGCCAGTCGCACCGAGCCCGGCGTGCACACCAGGAATGCCCTCTGACCCAGAACTGCCCAAGCAGCGGGCGTCCCTTGGGCCCAAAATTAAGCCCTCCTTTCATCTAAAAGAGGCTAGCCGACTGAATCCGACCTTGTAGACCAGGGGTTCTCAAACGTTTTGGTCTCGCGCAGGGCCGTAACCAGGGGGGGGGTTAGGGGGTTCTGACCCCCCCCCCCCCCCCCCCGAAATTTTTTTCTGGGTACGGCCCTGGTCGGTGCACTGGCAGTTAGCCGATTTTAATCTCCACCTCTGCGCACGCCCAGTGGCGCCGGTCGGCTACCGGGTACCAAACCGGGACCAGTTCTCCGGTTTGCTCTAACTCTCCATTATATGCCACCGATGCGCATGATTCATAGGCGAAAATAAGACAATAGACACTTTCAAAATGGCCGCCGTTGTCCCTGAAACCCCCCCCCCGAAATTTTTTTCTGGGTACGGCCCTGGTCTCACGGAACCCCAGCAAGCCTCAAAAACTGCCGTGGAACCCCCCCCCCCTCTATATGTGCCGACCGAGAAGCAACAGATGCACAATTGTAGGCAATTTTGCTTGCGTTGTTTCCCATATATTCCTACCATATCAGTCGCAATGTCAGTACAAAGTGAGATGAAGGCGCTTTGCATGGTCCTGCCGCGCAGCCTGCGGCATGGGGGGAGGAGGGGGGGTGTTGCAATTTGGGTGTTCGCGGAACCCATGAGACCAGCTCGTGGAACCCCTGTGTTACCCGGAACCCAGTTTGAGAACCCCTGTGTAGACAACAACACTAACCACCACAAGGCCATTGAAGCAAAAAAGAGAGCAGGAAAATTGTCCAATACCACGTTGACAAAAAATCTTGAGGTTCAGCATTTAGGCGGGTCAGATGGGACTGCGCTGCCGTTACTGTTTGCTCTAAGTGCGAGTGAAGCAGAAGTTGCGAGGAGGAGGTACATGTTCTCGGCATCTCTTTTGACTATGTGGATTCGTGCACGCAAGCGTTGCTTACGGCAACATGCCTATAAGAATACGAGCTGATGGCCTAGTTCGTTAAACATCAGAAAAACAGTGCGAAAGACAAAGGACAAGTAGAAGACTGGACAGAACAAGCGCTAGTGTCAACTGACGTTTTAATTACGAAGAAACGAAAGTTATAAAGCTCAGGTTTTTGCCACCAAAGGTGATGCCTCCATCGGTGACGATGCCATGCAGGGAACTACGGTACCTGCAATATTTTTCCTAAACTTTTTTTTCGTTTCATCACTTTTTGTTTGTTGTTTTTAATTTCTGCAAGTTTAATTTTATTTACCTCCAAATTTTTAAAATTTATTAGTTCGAACAACCTTTTGATAAAAACTCCAGCTACATTTACATTATTTTTTCGTTCAAACTTTTCCTTGTTTCTTTCCTTTCAGTTTTAGTTTTTAGCCTCCTCCTTTTATCTTTCCAATAAAACGTCAGTTGAAAGTAGCACTTGTCCTGTCCAGTCTTTTGCTTGTCCTTTGCCCTTGTGCTGTTTTTGCAACATGCCCATGTTTGTAACTTCAAATTCACTCAAAGTAAAACAAGCTATGGGAGTGGACACAAGTAATTTTGTCACAGAAGTTTCCGTGACAAACCGTCAATAATTATACATTTCAGGCTACGTCAGCTTCAAATTCATACATTGAATGTGCAGGAAACGAGCCAAAATGTCTCGATCCACATTCCAAACAACATTTTCCCCTCTGGGTTAGAGCGAGGCCACCGAACCTGCTCGATTGTGTTATCAGTCTAGCCGATGAGAGTAGGTGCAATGCTACCCCTTCAGGAAATGAACCTGTTTCGAGTAAGGAGCGCAGTCGGGGGGGCTGTCTGCAAACTACAAATGAAGGGAAGCCCAACGTGCCTTGCCTGTCAAGACACATTGGCATTGTTCCATTGTATGAGTTTTTTTATGCCCTGTACAACCGATGCTAAAATAAAATGGTTCAAGCTCGATTGTGCTGACAAAGACCGATAAGTGCAGAATGTGCGATATAGGCCTTCCGGGGAAGAAGAGAAGAACGTTCGAACCGCACCGCTTACCAAAGATTCCCTCTCATTTCTGACACATGCTGCGAGATGGACGGGCACTAAAGGAAAGACCGCGAAACGTGCGAGGCGCCTTCGGGTGCTACGTCCTTGCACGCTGCATCTTTGTGCGCCACGCCCGCGAGTTCACTTCTGCGGGCTAACAGCCAGAGACCCTAGATAGCTCACTGGGCAAAGCACATGGCTCGCAATCTCAAGGTGGCGACTTCAAATCCTGTCAGAAACCGAAGTCATTAGAGAATTTCCGACGCGCACAACGCCTTTTGGTGTCGGTTTTTCGCTACAGCCAAACGTTACGGAACTCTATGAAAATCTCCCAATAAAACACATTCTGTAATATGAATTCTAAGATAGGTGCCAAGATAAGATAGGTGCCGACAATGCTGATTGTGCGGGAGAGTGCCCTCCAAAAACGGCGACGGTGAAAAGCAAGGGCCAGGGGAGAGGCCTCCGCATGTGCGGAGGCTCCCTGAAAAAAGGTCTATTGCCCGCTCGAGTGTGGCGATACGTTAAAAGTATGTGCACAATGTTCACTCTGACATTTACGGCACACGCACACAGGCACTACATTTTTTCGAAATCATCAAAACTATTACAGGGGTGGAACTCATGAAATGTAGTTGGGAGCAGCCACAAGAGCAGCTGAAACAGCTCTTTTGGAGCAGGCTGGGAGCAGCTCAGATCAGTTTTCATTGCACTTTGGCTAGCGTCTTAGACAAGCACAGGAGAAATTTCAATTGTACTTAGCAGCACAGATGAACATGAGCGGTTAGGGACCTGGGTAGATATGGGATAACAGTGTAACAAATGCGAAAACTTGAAACGTTGTAAGCCTTAATGAGATCCAAAAAGCAAGTACCATATGTTTCTGAAGATAGTGTCCTTGGTATTTTCTGAATCGCTTTCAGCTGCTCAAAGTGCAAACCAGCACTGCTTATCGCACAACCCACACATGCTCAACATAGTAATTATATGTGCGAACCACGTGACGTGCGTAAGCAACAAACGTGCAGTTGCGCGAAGGAACAGGGCAACAAATTTTGAGTTGATTCTATTGTGCAACTCAATATCGAAGCAGCAGACTACGATTAACGGAGTTATCGTATTTGAAGCGATAAGCAGGAGCAAGGTTAACGTACACCGAGCAGATTTACCGCTTGCGTGAGAGCTGTTTGGCCGGCAAGGTTTAGGATTGGACCACGTTTCAGTTCTATCAAATCACGATTTATCTTGCAGGAATGCCGTTCTAACTTCTAACGATGAAGCACTAAAAGGAATCTTTCGCTAATGTGTTTTCAACTGGTTGACGTCTGGAACCCAGGCTGCAGAGCCTCAGGCAATCTGACGCTTAGCTACTCGACCTCACCTCGAGCGACTTGCTTAACCGCTTAGGGTTGAAGAATAACAATCCAGTCGCAGGTGGTGTAGCGCTTGGAATCCGACCCCCAAATTTTTTCGCGTGCTTCCGACTCAGGATACACAGGGAGAATAAACGGAACAAAGGATTGTGAGGCCGACCAACCTAAATGCGCTCATTGTTGCCAATCGAGTAGAGAAAAACAAAAAGCAAGACAAAATACAATTTTTTTGGCGCACGTCTTGCGATTTGGTGCATAATGGCGCGAGGTACCGACTGTGGCGCAGTTTACGCATGGCGCAGGATGGCGCAGACAAATGCGTCTGGTGCAAAATGTCGCAAAAGGCGCAGCCGTTCCACCCCTGTATTAGTGCAAACTATAGTTCAATCAATCATAGTTTAACCTAAACTAGTCAACACTCATTTAACTGCGCTCTCGGTTTGGCACAAAAAAGTGTGCGTATCTTTCCTCCCGTCCAGAGAAAGCTTACCACTGTGCCAGCATCGACCTTGCAGAAGAGGGTTCCAAAAGAGGGGTGCTTACTTGTCGTAGATGACGCCGTCGACGCCCTTGCGCTTGAGGCAGGTGATGGTGCCGCTGTGGTTGTTGTCCTCGCCCCAGCAGAAGAGGATGAGCTTGTGCTGCTTCACAAAGGGGATTAGCGTTGGCTGCTTGAGCAGCTCCTCCGTGTGCACGTTGATGCCCTGCGGGGAAGGAGGGGCCCTGCCGTCATGCACGGGCACCCATTGGCAGCCCCTGCCCCGAGCAGAAGACGTAGGGCGTTCTGAGTGAATACAACCCCCGAGCAATTACAGCCGCCCAAAGCTTAACCTTTTAACCACCAAGTTAGTTTCGAAAAAAATGTACAAACTTTTTAAAAAATTTTTTATTTCCACATATTTTTTCTTATGTTGTTCTGATTTTGCAAATACATTACTTGACTGGTTTCCAATTGGTATTTAACACAAAACTTTTAAAAGAAAAAGTTGATTTTTATGGAAGCTTTCCCTCAGTGCATGTTAGAGTAATAAAATAACACGTGCTGAAATGTGCAGTATTTATTTGAACATACGCACCGTAACAAAAGATCAAGTGCCTAGACGTTTCTCCGTACTAGCGCTAATAAATACATCTCGACCTGCGGTTTGCCAACAATTCCTCGCAAAATTATTAGCGCAAGGAACACCATCATCTCCTCGCGGTCCACCGGCTTCCATGAAGAACCCCGCGCTTCGAAATGCGGGACCGCGTAGCAGTTTGTCTCTGTCACAATGAGGTCGACAAGGTCCCAATCAAAAAAAACCTCGAACCAGCTGAGAATGTCTTTTTCGTCAGTGGGCTGCCACAGAATCCCAGGCACTGCACAAAACGGAAACGTCGGAGGCGCGGGTGGCGGGTTTTCAGTGTTTATGCATTGCCACACTCGAACACTACCCAGCGCGTCATCGTCTTCGTCACTGTGGTCGTCGTCTAGGTCCGTTTTGTATTCAAAATCTTTGTCCGACTCACTTTCAGAGACAAATTCAATGTTTTCATCGTCGCTACTGTTCGAACTGCCGCGAGAGAGAGCCCGTTTCCGAGGGCCGTCACCAGCATCACTCGAGCGTGCTGCCATTTGTGATCACTGTTGCAAGGCTAGATACGCGCCAAAGACCAAAACACGCTATATTTGCGCAACCTCTCCTGCCCTCTAGCGTTGAAAATTGAAACTAAAGCCGATGGACGAACCTTTCTCGTCCTTGGCAGTGAAAGCAAACCATCATTCTGGCTGGACGAGTAACTCGTCATCGGCAATATTGGTACAACCTTCCATGACGAGTACAGCTTGGGCCGGGTGGTTGAAGGGTTAAGAAATGCAGGGCATCTCCTTCTTGCTCCACAGCCGATGAGACCGCAGCACTGACTCGTGCGACAACAAATACTGATGCGTCAACTGCTTTGCCTACACTACCGGGAGTGCAACCATCCATAAACATTCCCTAGTTGCGTACACCCTGAAAAAGACCACCATCCAAAAAAACTGAAGCAAAAAGCTTTTTGTTTCAGCCACGGACGAGCGTGGCGTAAGCGGTCGTGCAAAGCCTCACCAGGATGTGGGTGCACATGGCGAAGTAGGTGGCCATCTGGACGGAAGAGGTGCGCGTGTCCAGGTAGGCCGGGTACTTCTCCGTCTGGCCCTGGGTCAGGAACAGCAGCGGGTACTTGTTCTGCTTCAGCCGGATCCTGCAAACCGAGGACCTCGCCTTGCAATGGGCCCGAGCCTCAAGAGCGGCCGTGTCCCAATCTAGCTTTCCCGATGTTCGGAATACTTCATTTGTATTCCAAATGCTGATTGTTGGGCAAGTTGGTATTGTACATGAGAAAACATAATTGCACTTTAAGACAAGGACAGAGGAAGAGCAAACACCACAGAGCGCTAACCTTCGACCGATTTATTCCAAGAGCCTCAACGTAGATACGCACTGCATCACCGCACCACATCTCAATCAATCCGTGGCCCGGCCACGAACCGCCACAGTCCTGATATGCATTAGGTGAGGGTGGAGGGGGATCGGAAAATTGGAAAGGCCGATGCCGTGTGTCTTGTGGTGCGGGTCGTTTGTTGGAGTTGCAGAGTCTACTATGTTTGAATAGAATATTATTTAGCCATAAATTTATAATATTAGCCTCTTGACATCCGCGGCCCTCACAGAGGAAAGTGAAGCGGGTAAACCCACACTACCGAGAAAAGCATCTAACAAAACGCACGCTACTGCGTTGCTCGGTTACGCCAGTTTCTTATGCTCGCGGCTGATATATTAGAACAGTTTGTTTCACTTGTTTCAGTTGTCCTGCCAACGAACAGCATCCGTATCGTAAATAGAAGAGGCACTCTTTCCTCACCGCAATGTAGTAGAATTGCTCCGACTCCGAAAAACTTACCCACACCATGGCACAGTAAAGGAAAGAATTGGCTGCATTGCAGTGGAACCGAATAGAACGGTAATTTCCAATATAGCACTAACTCCTCTTCATAATAAATATTTATATTACTGCCCAAGCTAAAAGTTACAAAAACAAAAATGCATAGAACCTGCGATTTCACAGCCTACAGTACCCATATTATGTTATCCAGGTTGGAATTAATTGTTTCGATGAATTTCCATGCTGGTGAACCGACACATCCATTTCAAAATAAACAAACATTTAACATAACTAGTGCAGTTCACACAGAGGCAAGCATTTGTCGTGGTGATCCATGCTTCCCAACGTCTGCCTAGAGCAAACGACGCATTCACATGTGCGATTATTTGAATTTAGGCCGTACGCTGGCAACACAATTCAATCTTCACTGAAGCATCGAACGGTACCGCACCATTTTCTGCTAAAATTGGCTTCCCACCGATACTGCGCGACAAAGTAAACGCAAGAATCTACACCGTCTCGCGCGCGAACATGGGGAGCCCATGGGGAGGCCGTGTTTCTGTCCCCGCTTTGATGATGATGATAGCACGACGGTAGTGCCACCTCTAGGTTGATCTCGAGACAATAGGCCCATAGAGGCCTACAGTAGAACGAATATCAGAATACCCCCATCGGGATCAAACTTGGGACTGCGTGATTCCCAGCCCTACCACGCCAACTGAGCCAAGCAGAGCAGGCGCATGCGGACAGCTTTGCTCACTGACACTAGATCGGGGACACAGAATCTTGCCTCACTCTAGCCACACACAGATCAGACCCCCATCGCACACAGACAGCAGACGCAGCCCACACACTTCATGCGCGTACTAGCCAGGGGCTCAGATCAAAATTCCGTGGCAGTTCTATTTAGGAAACCGGTATCTTTGGCTTTTCTGCGGTTACAGGTTTTATTTTCCGGTTACCAGTTAAGCGATTCTCAAAAGCAGTCTCTTTTATTACCCAGAATGATCTTACTTTTCCTATCTTAACTTTTCTCCAGGATTAACTTTACTTTCTCCTCGAGGACTTGTTTTATTTGAGGCTATATGTTTCTCTCCGAATTAATTGCATCAAGTAGCCCCGATATTGGACAATGATTTGATGAGGAGAAATAAGTCGTGGCAACTCCCAGTTCCAACAATTCTAATGTGCGTTCACCTTCCCCGACTGCTCAGGGCATTCTTATATTTTGCCTCCGAGGCTCTCGTATTTCATATTATTCGCGACTGCTTTTAACGGAAAAACAGGTTACATATTATATACCAGGGTGTCGAACCGGAACCGAACCGAACCGAAAACCGGAACCGAACCGGTATTTTTTCCGGAACTGAACCCGAACCCGAACTGTTATATTGTTATCGCGATGAACCCGAACCGGAACTGAACTGGAAAAAAAATAACGGTTACCGGCTCATGTCAAAACGGTTCGGCCATGCGCTGTTGACAATGAATGTGCTATCAATGCCATTTGTTTTTTACGTGCCGTCAACTGACACACACCTCGCTACATATTTTTCTTCTCCACTCAGTCTTAGGAATATAAACGCTGCATCCATGAATCTTGACAAACGCTGCATCCATGAATCTTGACATAGGAACCAGTATTGCGCTGGTCGCGGCTTGCACGGAAGAAAAAAAATTAAAAGGCTGTGCAGAAAAAAAAAAAAAAAAAAAATCGCATCACGAGATTTTCTTTATCTACAGTCTCGTAAATCCTAAATGCTGCTGTGTGCTCATTTCATAACACGTTTCTAGAACGTGCGAGTTCTTGAAGCTTGCTTCCATCGGAATGAGAAAAGAAAAGGCTGTGGAGTTTGATAATAATGCATGCGGTTTCATATAGGCACTTAGAAGCTAACATATTTGTGAGACAGCGAACTCTTCTATCTTAATATTTATCCTATTACGTCCTTCTGGCGTTGCGTTTGGTGAAGTGTTTTTCATATTCCGTATCTTGTTTAATGAAAACTTCTTTAAGGGTCTAATTTGAGTTACCGAAGGCTAGTTCAAATAAAGAAAGCTGTATTTTCTCCCCACTGTTCCTTCAATTGCTTACACGCCGAGGTGGCGGGATAGTTAGCGAGTTCTACTTGTAAATGGGTTTGTAAGGAGGTCGCGGATTTTACAGCTACTGGGTCGGACCCAATTAGATGAAGTCCGAATGCGTAAACGTCGGTGAGGTAACCTTTGAGTGCACATAAAGAAATCATTCCTGGTAGAAATCCCTGAGCCTTACACTACGATGTATCCCGTTTCGTATGTGCTGATTTCAGATGTTTTATTTGTAATTTATTTTGATGTTGCAATTTGTCATTTATAATTTCCGAACCGGTTCGCGGACCGAATTAATCGAACTGGAACTGAACCGGAACAAAATAAATTTACCTGAACCTGAACCGTAACCGAACCCGTATTTTTTTCGATTCGACACACTGTTATATACAACTCTAAAAACACCGTTTTCTATGAAAACAATATCTCTGCCTCTTGGTCTTACAGGTGCTCTTGCAAACAATGCTAGGAAATTCCTATTGGGAATTTCCTCCCATTAGCAAGTTGATAATTTTTCCTATTAGGAATGTCTTTCTCTACATCATTAGCAGTGGTGGAACTGACAAGAGGTGAATTGGAGCATAGAAAAACGAGTTTTGGAGCAGATATTTCCACTTTTAGAGCAGACAGTTTTGTGCTTTCATGTCAGAAGATTTTATACAATCTCTGAAAGTTAGCCTGTGGGAAAAACTGCAGTTGTTGGAGTGTTGGGAGGCTATTAAAAGTGTCACACCTACAGAGGACCTGGTCGCTACAGAATATTATTGATTTGAACAATCATATGGTGGTATTTTGCAGATGTCTGTGTTAGACAGAAAAAGATGTTTTTGGATACTTTGTATCACGCTGCTCTTGCTTGTATTCCACCTGCTACTGTTCATAGAGCAGCTAAGCTCCGCTTAGCTGCTTTATGAATTTTAACAGATCACAATGCTTCGCTGCTCTATGAACTCTAACAGATCACAATGAATAGCACTAACTATTAGTTACAATCGATGTAAGCACCATTCACACAAAAACCGATAACGCTTCATTAGGCCTGTGCAAATAATGGATATCGGATTTGAAGCAAATTTAAAGTGAATACAGTTGAACCTCAATTTAGCGAAGTCACCAGGACCCCCTAATTATTTCGTTAAATCGGGAACTTCGTAAAGTCGAGAAAGACATTCTTCGGGATAGGCTGCGCGGGGAATCCGAATTTGTTCGTTAAATTGGGAAACTCGTAAAATCGGGTTTCATTAAATTGAGGTTCAACTGTAGTGGTTTTGGCAAAATACCTTTGAATTTCATATTGAATAGTTGCTGCATCTTTCACTACTGTTACAACATGTTGAAACAAAAATTCAACTGAACTTGCAAAGGTCGTTCCCAAGCTTCTAATTGCCCACTTATGAGCTCTGCTAAATTTAATCTAGCTATATTTATAGACTGGCCTCAGACAGTTCAATACCTACACTGGGATGGAGAGTAACCGGGATATTGCATAAAATTAAACCTATAAAGAAGCCCCACCATACTTAATTAAGGGGACTTATAAATCTTCTTGTTGTATGTAAATGTTATGTTCTATTCTGAATTAAAACAAAAAAAAGAAACAAGCACACATAATGAGCACAGGTTGTTAGAACATCGCTGCCTAACATTACTCTTGCACAATAGCCACAGTTAAATTTCGAAGATTTTACTGCAATGTAAATAACAACTGCAACGTCTCCTGTTTTTTTTTTTATTTTTTCTTTCTTTTTCTAGTGCACTAGACACTTGCGTGCACCAGACCACTTTGAAGGAGTGTTTGTTGCATGAGCGTGCGGCTCCGCTGCGAGGAAGCGAGTCACAAGATCGCAATGTCAGCTGCGCGGGTATTGCTTCTGCGCAGTGCACCGTTTTTTGAGGAGAAGCGCACTCAAGGCGGCTAACCCGCCGCAATCCACACATCGAAAAGTAGGAATACTGCAGTTCATTTTGAAGAGAATATAAATAGCGTATTATTTGAAACCTCTATCCGAAAATTTGAATATTCGCGTGACCCTCCTCTTCACATGTAATACTTAGGCACCCGAGAAAAAAAAAATTTTGCTTCCTTAGTTTCTAATGGCATCGCCAACAATGCTACGTGCCAGACAGTTCCTTTGTCGAGAACAAGCACAGATAATGGCACAGATCATGGCACAAATAGTGCACAAACACAGCCTTTGGAGCAGCATGTAGCAGGCTCTGGCGCAGTTTGGCCCAAATGGCGCAGCAGTTCCACCATTGCGTTAGAGTAGAAGTAGAAACATTTAAACATTGTAGTGTATAATGTATCACATTCCGCGAAAAATGTGAGAAACAAACAATAATGAGCAACTTTCATCGTCATACTCGGTCGGCACCCACAATTTGGCGATGACGTCCCTCACCTCCAAAATCACTCATTGCACTAGAGGATACCTAGCCGGCCACTCTGGCTAGATATCCTCTAGTTTTGTTGGCTCTCCGTCGGTCCAAAAGGTGTCGTCTTTTTGAGCGTAAAGTCAAAAGCGAGGCTGCAATTTCAGTCGTTTACGATCGAAGTTGTCCGAGTCCAGCTAGCTGCGAACTTGGGGCACACACAGAGGCCGCATTAACTCGTCAAATACACAAGGTCTCCAGTAAGCCGATGGAAGAGATGCTTCCTCTTAGAGCACAGGGAGCGTTTGCAATTTGATGATGGACGCCTCCTACGGAGATTGGTTACCAGTGTGCCAGCTTTTTCCTCCGCAACCCGCTATTAGAACAAGAACGCTAATTATATACGTCAAGTGTTCATCCAGTCATGCACTGGGGTTGGCAAAGAGTAATGCCTGGGTTGAGCTCGAGACATTGTTAGAGTTCGGCCATTCTTATCTTCGATTAAGCACGAGCCATTACCCGAATGTTTGGCGATGCTGATTGTCATAAACCTGAGCACTCGGCCACTTGATTCTGGCTAACAACAATCGACTATGTCACAGTGTCACGTGACTCGGTGTGAGAAATTGCGATGCCATGTCATGTCACGGTGTCAACAACGCAAATAAATCTAGTAACATTCTCAATTTAAGTAGGGTAGACGCAGTCAGACACGTGACTATGTCACGGGGCCACATGACGTGACATTACTTGATAGCATGTCTTGACACCACGAGTCACGTGACGATGTAACACGACTAGTCGTAGTGCGAAAACAGAAGCACCAGGAAGATCCGCAATCTCTCATAAATTGGAATTCGGCGTACGACAATTTGATCAGTACATAGAAATACAGTTGCCAATTTTTCTTTCTCAAACACTCATCCTGGAATACTTAAAAAAAAATTGCCGTCAAATGGCTCGAACCGGTTACCGCTATATTTTTTTCCGGTTCAGTTCCAAGATGGCGGCAAAGATTTAGATTCGGTTCAGTTCCAGTTCGGCTAAAATAACGGTTTGGTTCCGGTTTTTGGTTCAGTTTGATTCCGGTTCGACACTCTGGTCAACACCACCGAGCCAGTGTAAACTTTTTAAAATGTTTGGATCACGACAAAATGAAGTTTCCACAAAACACAAGCACCCATTTCACAAAATTAACTTTCTCCTCAAAATTTTTTTTTTCTGGCGCAATATTTATGTGGCAATAATTATTTTGGGTTTGGGAACACGCTTTTATTTCATGCTCGTATTTTGAGTCAATGTACCGATAAAGAAGCCTGTTCGGGAATTACTACATAACTATTTTTTAAAAAAAAATGTTTTTTTTTGGGGGGGGAGTTTATTTAATGTTGTACGTGAGCAAGCCAGGAATTAAAAAAAGTGGTTTTGGGAGTGTCCCTAGGAGCGACTTTAAGACACGCTTCTCTCTCGGCTCGACACGAGAAATAAAAGCACCTTTCGGAATCAGTTCAAGTCAAAACATGTCTCGTAAAATGAAGATTGTGCTAAATATTTGCTCTTCTTTCTTTGATAAAATTTTATTTTGTGACATGGTGAGGCAGGACGAGAGAGCTCACATGGTGCAGATGTCCGGGTGGAAGCAGGACAGGATGATGTAGCGCTTGCCACTGAAGTCCAGCAGCGTTTTGAGCACAATGTCCAGGTACTGGTTCATGTCGAAGTTCAGGTCCATCTCCCAGGTCCCGTCCTGCACGGGTCACCCACATTCAGCACACCCCGCCCAAGCGTCTGTCCGCCTGGAAGCCTCGCGACCCCAGAGTTGGAAAAACCTGACCCCAACTTGGAAACCCTAATCGGAGAAAGTCTAAGATGTACCCTAAAAACCCGCATATAATATGAGGATTTTTTTCCCAAAATGTTTTCCAGTAAAATTACTGCAAGTATTATATGTGGATACAAATGATTCGAAGCTCTAGCTCTTGCGGGGTTTGTAAAGAGTTCAAGCAGTTTCGGTTTTCGGACACCGTCCTTGGTGGCAAGCTGTGCCACCAACCGATGCCGACAGTACACAGTCGCCGAAATGTTTTCAACAGATTGTGTGCCGACGTTGGCGACGTGTCCAGTTCTCTTCACGCATTCCACCAAGCTGCGTGACGGCATTGCCACAGAAGTGGTGCTCGCCCGGATTTAAGGGGAGATGCGGGTTAAACACTTGCAATATTCTGCAAAAACAAGGTGATTTAGAGTTTTAAGGGATTTTTTTTTTTTCTTTATTTCTGATGTATTAAAATATTTAGTGCCGGTTATGATCGCGTGGCTCTTCAAGCTGTGACGTCGCCCGCCGTCACATTTTACGTTGACAAGTAGGCCTAGCTGTCTCCTCTCCATTGCAGTCTTCTGTGGCTTCAAGTTCTCACGAAAATTTCTTAACAAAATATTTTCTGCACCACGAAAAAGTACTGCCACACATCTATGGTAACATTCCAAACCCTTTTCCTTTAAGTATTTTAAGACATTGTCACAGATGTGTGCAAGAATTTTTGTTCTTAATGTTGTCCTATCACAACCAAATGTAGTATGCACATTCATGGTATTTCAAGGTAAACATAAACAATTAATGGCGCAACTCCCTGCGGCCGAGATGGCTTCCGATTGACCAGCTCCTCGCTCTCTCTCCTCTTCTACATTTCTTCTTTGTCCCCAGTCCAATTTTGGTTTCAAACATTTGCGTTTTCTTACTTTACAAAAAGTATATGAGACGCTGTGGCGAAATAATGATTGGCTAGTCTTCTGACACCATAATAAATTGCCTGGCAAAAAATAAAAAAAAAAATTTTGGGGGTGTCATTGTTTCTTTAACTCCAATTATTGAGTCAAATAGCGCATTTAGAAATCCATCTCAAGTTGAGCAATGGGAATGGAACGCTTATTTTACGCGTCTTACGGCATTTATTTCTCTCCGACAGCATCATATTTTCCGCGGCCTCGACGGACACCCACGGAGCTTCCCGTCTGCTAAGCTTCCGGGGTTGCGACAGTCCGGTACGCACCAGTGCCTACAGCTTCGGCGTTTGCTCTTCCGCAACTTCCTATAGCAATGTTAAGAATAAAAGACCAAAAACGCACGAATCAACACCTTCCGATTGATGCGCGAAGAGCCCCCCAGCGAGCAGGCTGGTGAAAGGGCCTTCCCAGCATCGCATATATTTTGAGCTAGACGGTGCAACCCGTCACTTGAAACTTGATTGCCTAAGAATATGCTCAGTTTCCCTTTGAGTCGGAGTGGACGACACGAGCCGACTCGACTAATCGCAGCGAAGAGGAAAGCGGGTGAAAAGGCAGAGACATCTGCGGACAATGGACGCTCATGTCACAGATGCTGCCCATAAACCGCCCCCGATCGAGCGGTACGCAATTCCTCCAGGAGGCTCACCCTAAACTGCATGGGGCACTTGATCTCCACGTTGAAGCCCACCGAGGGGTCGACGGCCTCCAGCACGTGCTGCAGGGTCGGGAAGGGCTGGTTGTCCTCCAGGTCGTCCTCCCGGAAGTCATAGCCGTGGGCGGAGGAGCCCTGCTGGGCACCCTCGCAGGCGGGGGACAGCTTCAGCCGCTGCAGCTGGCATGCCGTCAGGTCCTTCACCGCCAGCTTCAGCTTCTCCTCCTCCTGGACAGGCGACTTGCGCTGCGAGAGAGGGTCCCGCTCCGTGGGCCGTTTGCCGGCGTGGAGCACCTCGCAACTAGGCCGCACGTTTTACACTTTGTTTCAAAGGAAAATTTGCAACCGTTTGTTGGCATTTATTTTTTTTCAAAAATCGGGTCCATTTCGGAGATTTGTGATCTTCCACGGACGGTAACGATGGCCATTATTGGTGCAAAGAAACAACTTGCCGCGACCGCAATATGCGGTGTTGCTGCTGTTATTGCCGAGCCACGTAAGACAAAAGTGCCAACATACCATACAACGCGTCGGAACGGAATTGTGCGAAGTCGTGACCCAACTAGAACTTTCCAAAGCGTCGTACAACCCGTCCGAAGTTCGTTGCATGCGCGTATCGCCCTCAACACCCATCCTTGTTTTTTGTCACTCGCTAAATGTCGGTACCTTCCAAAACACGCTGCCGCCAGATGCGCATTTTAAGTGCAGAGACCATCAAACGATCGCCTACCGCTCTGGGCAATGGCAGCAAACTTAATTTTGACCTCTCGTTTGCCTTTCTGCCCTTCACTTCACTCGACCATCCAACTAGAGTGAGCGAAACAAGTTTGCAAACTTACTAAAACGAGAGCAGTTTTTCGACGAATGTTGTTAGACGCTGCGCAACTCTATACATACGACACTGAGGAGGCCACGTGCCTTCACCGAAAACGGCCTCAAACTTCCCGACGCGACGGCAACATCAGGCAGAGTCGTGCAGGATAAGCCCACAAAACTGGCTTCGAGTGTAGAATTCCTCCCTCCCTCCCCTCCCCCTCCCCCATCTCCTCCCCCTCCCCCTCCCTTCCCCCCCCCCCCCCCCTCCTAAAAAGAAACCAACCGAGGCAGGAGGCTCACCTTCTTCATACAGATGCAGATGTAGTAGTCGTGATAGATGACGGGCACCTTGTCCTTGGAGAGCTGCACGTCCAACTCCACCATGTCTGCCCCCTGTGGAAGCCAAACAACTCGGGCTCACATCACGCTACGGACAGACCACAACAAAGCAAGCGGTAATCCAGCGATGGAGAATGCGAGCTGGCGCAGGTTTACTGTTTTGTTAAAACAGCCGAGAATGGCCAAAGGTATGTAAAGGAATCATCATCATCATTTATTTGCCTCGAGGGCCCGTGGGGCATTATACAAGAGGGTGGCAATAGAACAAAAAAAAGAACAGTAAACACTATAATAACACTGTAATCTAGCTAGGTAGGTTAGATAGAGAGGGTAATGGCTTCAACAAATTTAGGAGTACCATTAAAGGGATACTTCAACGAAATTTGAAATATTCCCGTCGTGTTCAAAAGTAGGTTGCATATGATCCACAATATCCGTAAATGACAATCGCACCTCTGTATTTTGAGCCTGGTGGCTGTATTTTTCGTTATAAACGGCCCACTCTGGCAAGCGCTCGGAGAAGGCCCAGCGGAGACCACGTGACATCCAACGCAATCGTGACGTAGGTCGTCTCAGGACGAGCAAAGCTATGGCGAGGCTGACGTCGAGCAGATGGCCTAGTCGTTCCAGCCACCGAAGCGGCTGCTTTTGTACGAATTTTGAGTGACGGGTTAATCTTTTATAATCTTGCAGAGGGACAATAGCGACTTCTGCGACACACAAAAGGCATTCTCGGGAAGACGGGAGTTCCTCCTTCCCCTCTTCTCTCGTCGTGGCCGGAGGCGAGACAATCTCCGTCACTAGCTGTCAAGGTTCCTAGACGGGCATTATAAGCGAGGCGTTAGCGACATCCACCAGGTGCTCATTGCTAATCGTTTAATTCGTTTTAAAATTCCTTTTCGTGACTTTTTTAACAAGATATTGGTACGTTCAATGTGATGTTGCTTTTTTGAACACATATAGGCGAAAAAATGAGCGCCGAAATTTCGTTGTAGTATCCCTTTAATAGATACAATGTTGTGAGGTAGTGAATTCCAATCCTCGATGACCAATGGTAGTGTGGAAGTCTGGTGAGAAACAGTTGATGATCGAATTGGACGTAGTTTACATAGGTGATCTAGACGCGAGAAAATACAATGGGGAGGTGATAGCAGTGATTCTTTGAGGTGGCTGTTGTGATAAAAATATTCTGTGGAGGAGAAATAGCCGTGATACTCGGCAACGAAGGGAAAGTGAATGAAGGTTAAGGCCCAATCACACTCTTGCGACCTCTTTGAACTGGGTGCCTTGAAACCTCTTACGAGGACACACTAGCGCCATCGATTGGGTAGCAGCGTAATCTTGGCTATGCGGCATACTTTCTATTTCTCTCGCACATTATCCTTTCTTCCTCGGCTCGAAAAACTTTTGTCAACGTTATAAACGAGCCTTTCTTATAGGTATTACGCACATTTGACCTTGGAAATTCCGCAAAACCTTCACTGCTGTGAAATGCAGTTCCAGGCTCACCGCATAGATGGCGCCAGAACGCCTATGTATTCTCTCATCCCAAGATATTTTAAAAGGTTTCAACAGGTCTCATCTCTCTCTCTCGGTCGTACCCGGTTTCAAGCGTGTGAACGGGCTTTAGGTGATTGGCGCAATCCTAATACGTATGCCAATATATGGTGAGTAGTTGTTATAAATGAAATGAAGGGCTCTGTTTTGGACGAATTCTAGATTATTTGCGAGGTAGGACTGCCATGGGGACCATATAGATGAGGCGTATACTAACTTCGACCTGATAACAGTACTATACGCTAGTAGTTTTACGGAGGATGTAGCAAGTTTGAGGTTACGGCACAAATATCCGAGAGAATGGTTAGTATCAGAAACAACAGAAGTTATGCGCATAGTCCATGATAGGTCAGAGGTGAGATGAACACCCCGGTATTGATAAGATGAGCATGCTATTACCTGAGTGTTAGAGAGGTGATACGAAAATGGTGTGGCACGCGAACCGCGGGAAATGATGGTGATCTACATTTATTAAAGTTTAACGTCAGCTGCCAATTTTTACAGCAATGAATTACAGAATCAAGGTCTTCCTGAGGAGCATGATGTTCATGGTGTGAAAGAATGGGTCGGTAAATGACACAATTGTCGACGAACAGGCACACAGAAAAAGCTGTATTAAGTTGGAGATCATTAATATAGATTAGGAACAGAAGGAGGCCAAGTACGGTTCCCGGGGGGAAAGGTGACGTTACGGAAGAGGTGGGAGATTTTAGGTTGTTAACGGAGGAATATTGTTTACGGTTAATTAGGAATTCAAAAATCCACTTAACAACAGAGGGGGCGAATATTAATATTGGTAAGCTTTGTTAAAAGACGTTGGTGGGGAACTTTGTCGAATGCTTTGGAAAAGTCAATAAAAATTGCGCCGGTCTGAATATTCTAATCGAAGCTTGAATAAATATCAGTAAGGAAGTTGGTTTGCCGAGTTCCACATGCGTAAGATTTACGAAATTCGTGCTGATGTTCAAAAAGAATGTTGCGAGAGTCAAGAAAGTTTATTATATTTGAGTAAAGTATATGATGCTCCATGAGCTTAGTTGGAACACTGGTGAGAGAGATGGGACGGTAATTACTTATCAGTTGGCTATCACCAGTTTTGGAAAGAGGTTAGCTATTTTCCAGTCACAGCTATGGAAAGCATGAGCGACTGAGATAATGTCACAGGGGAAAACAGAGGAAATGTGTTTAGTGTTTATTAATACGTTCGAATTAATTTGGTCGTCTGCAGAGCTGGAGAAGACCTTTAGGTTGTTTATTGCTTTCAATACGCCTGCGTGGTAAATTATGATAGGATTCACCTGAGGGTGAGATAATGGGCATGAGTCAGGGACGTTTTGCAAGTCTTTTTTAGTAAAGATAGAAAGCAAAATGAAATGGGAAAAGAATGACCGAAGAAAACGCCTGAATTTCGATAAATCTTCAGTCGTTCAATCCCTGGTTCTTTTGAGTTTTGATGGCCTTGTGCCTCCCCAGCCCGTCTGAGCCCTTTAGGGAAATGAGGAACAAGGAATGCATCCTGGGACTCACGTGCTTGGCGGCATAGTTGAAGGACGCCACCGTGTTCTCAAGGACGTTTTCCACCCTGAAAAGAGTCAGTTGGCTCCAGTGGTGCCAGAATGTCTTGGCAACAAGGTTAGTTACAAAAGCAAAAGGGCTTGGTGGCTAGCCAGCTAGCTACGTTGGATGCAGTTCAATACTTGTGGAGTCAAAAATTAAAAGTGCATTCATTATGTGAACGCACAATTATGTCCAAATATTGATGGCCGTTGTGGGGGGTGCGTTCATTATGTGACTAAATACGGAAAAAAACCGACGTTATTAGCTGACCCATAGAGATTATGTGTTCATGTAACCTCTAGAGTGGTAGTTCTCAAAAGGGGGTATGGGGGCTTTCAGGGCCCCTAAAGGTCTTGGGAGTCCCCCAAGCCCTCGACTGCCTGTAGAGCGGAGCAATAAACCTTTTCTTTTTTTTGCTGATGCTGGCTGTTTCGAAAAGTTAAACAGACCAGACCGTGTGCACCAAGTGAGTAGGGTTCATTCTTCATTTTAGAGCTTTTAGGTGACAGGTCAAGAGGGGAAGCTCCTCTTTGGCAGAGTGGACGCCGGAGAGGAGGTCGCCTCCTCTCCGGCGTTCGCTCTGCACATGTGGAAAGGGGAGCTGTCAACTTGTCACCGATTGCGGCAATTACTGATCTTGGCGCACGGGTTCCCGAGTGGCGAGGTGCAAGAGTGCCATACTTGTCCGTCCGCCTGGCATGTCCGGCGCCCCGGTGTCCGACGTCCAGGCTCCGGTTGGTCTTCTTCCAGAGCTTGGAGAATGTCTGGCGGCAGTTGCAGGAGTAGCCCACCAGGGGGCGGACAATCAGGTATGACACTGCGGGTGGGAGAGGGCGCCTTCCAGACACCGCGGCAGTTGCGACAGTCCCACGCATCTTTCGGCCAACGACTGCGCCATGTGTCTAGACGGCGAGACGTTAGTAGGCCCTAGTGGCCGTTCGCTGTACACAAGAAACTTTGCCAGCGTGGTACCACTGCCGGCCCATAGTTTTAACACTCAAGAGCCCCGGACAAGCCCAGCTAGTCTGCGGCTCTCTGGTTAAAAATGCCACAAACAAGCTCTGCTCGTCCAGTGGTTCTTGCGGTAGCCCTCAATTCCACGGATTCGACCGCATGGTTTGCGGCACTTATCATAGAGGGCAACACTCGTTTTAGTTGGAGTCTTTTTTTTTTTTTTTTTGCCCCCGTCAGTACGATAAATAAAAAGGTACTAATGGCGTCACTAGCCAATGCAGCATGTGGAACTTGATCGCAAAAGAGAAAAGCGATCGCTGAAGAAAGCTTGAGTGACTTGGAAGAAGTTGAGTTTTGTTTGTCGAGTGAACATGATGGTGACTTTGTTGCTGAACTCAGCCCTTCGAGTGAATCCAATGACGATGACGATAGAAACTGTGGCAACGGTTCCACACAATCCTCAACCTCTAATGAGGTGGCTGCACCATACCTGAGGTTTCAGCCCAAAAACATCGAGACTGCCCTAATTTACTGTTTTTCTTTAAACTCAACTCCAGAGGATGTAAGATGCTTAACGCACATGCAAAAATGCGAGATGCTTTCCGCATCCACACAACTGTAACAAGGTCACGCAGAAATATACAGATTTTTGCGTAATAAACTTCTGAAATTCTACCTGTGATACAAGAGGAATACAACTCCTCAATAAAAAAGTTTGCCATTTTTAGGTCAGATTAAAAAAAAAAAAATAGTGGTACTTAAGGGGCTAATGTGCATCACGATGTGGTGACACACAATCGCACACCGGTACGACGCTTGTCGTGATCAAGACGGGGACGGGATGGGGACTGAACCAAGCACCCCCAGGTTCTGCAGCACAAGCTTTCACTCCTCGTGCTGCGGTGTAGAAAGGCCTACTCCAGCAACTTCTTGAGCTGCTCCAACGTGTAACTACATTTTCTGAACCCCCACCTTCACCCTTCCCTTTACCCTATCGACCAATCGGGATTTTCCCATCCCACCGACGCCGGCTTTGTTGCGACACGAGGTCCTAAACGCTATCGTGTTAAAACATTCAAAAGACGTCAGCTACGTCAGAAAAAGCGCGTTGAGCCTTGCGTGCACTATCAAGGACGGTGATATTATATCCTAATACCGAAAGTGCGCCTTCTCACGGCCGTCGCACGAGACGACCCCTCTCCGGAGTTCCCCAACCGGGTCCGTCCACAAACGTCGGCTCTGACGGCACGACTATGCTGCCTGCAATGCGTCTCCAACAGTCGATTGCGCCCAAAAAAGAGCTTCCTCCATTTTTACCCGACGATGTCCTACAAGCCTTGCACCATCGCTGGCTACAACCTTGACGCCATCGCGGCTATGGTAACGCAAGCGGCGGATGCATGTTCCACCGCGGGTCGCACTCCGGCTCAACGGTTCGTGGGAGCTTCGGCGGCCGGAGGTTGGAATGACGGCGACGCTCGCGTTTGCTTGCCCCTTTTGCCGGACCTTCTACGACCGACCGCAGGATTGCGGCGACCGAGAATGCGACGCTCGGGCTTCTGCGACTCCATTTGTTAGCACTTCGAGACCGCTTTCGAGGCACAAGCGGAATGGCAGCCACGCACGCCGGTCCGAGACGCATCGGGGACGGCGGGTCCGAGCAACTCACCGACGAGCTGGCCGACCGGCTGGTGGCGGTTCCCGGTGATGGGCACCGTGCAGCTCCCCGAGGCCTCCCTCAGGTTGCCGGGCAGGACGTAGCTGAAGCCGATGTGCTCTGGCAGCGAGCCCTCCGGCCGCGGGTGCACGTAGAAGTCCACCATGTAGGCCTAGGCGCAAGACCGGGCAGACGGTCAGAGACGCTTCGCGCTTGGCCGGAACCTACCCCTCGCTTTCAAAGCAGTCCGAGCAGTTCCGCCTACGGAGAAGTAGTTTAAAAGCACAGCCGTCCGACGACACAATGAAGACAGAGACATGCATATTGAAGCTTATGACCTCCAAATCCCAGAGCGAGGTCGTTCCTCATCCGATTCGAGCTTTTGGCCAGACGCTACTAAAACGAAACGGTCGGAGGTAGGGTTTTGCGTATTCAGTAAATAACAAAAAACCCATAAGTTAACTTCCCAGCCGGTTTTATCAAACTCAAAAAAAAAAACCAAAAAAATCCAAAATGTCCTCCTCACAAAAAAAAAAAAAAAAGCCAGGCTTGGTGGCGAGGAAATTTTTCTCTACGGCTTTAATTTGCGAACCCAAAAGCAGCTCCCAGTGAATCGATGCAGCTCCTTTCTCGGGAACATGGTGCCTTATCTCGTACGCGGACGTTGGAATCCCGAAGTCCTTCCTCGGAGGTAGGGGAGCTCCCTACTCGTGTCCCTTATTTTTTATTTTTTTCACCTAACAAACCGAAATTTTTTGTTCTACACCAAAAATAGTATTTAGAAAAGAAGGACGCCGAATCTGCTGGAAAAAGAAATGATCCCCAATAAATGCCTGGGATTCGGAAAAGAATACACCCCAAAAAAAATGGAACCCTAGCTATTAAGGAAAAAAGCGGAGATTCTGACAAAATACAATGGAACCCGGATATATTGAACTCAAGGAGGATCGTAAAATAGTTCGATATATCGATAATTCGATATACAAAAATATGTTAACTTAAGCTCCAGTGGAAACTTCCGCGCCTCTCTGCTAATACGGAAGGCCCTGACAAACGGGACCTTACCAAATAGAGTTTCCAAAAGCCGCTAAATACATAGAGCTTAGTTGGTGAAGATCACAAACACCACCGGGTTTAAGCGACCGTGTTTACGATTGTTTCCGCCAGGCCACGACCTTCACACAGCGTCATCTTTTTTTTTTTTCATTTAAAAAAAAAAGAGAGAGCCGTAGAAGGGTGTGTACTTGGGCTAGTTGGTTATTCATGAATAGGAGGTAAAAGCGCTAAAAAACGACGGACAAGTTGAAGAATGACGAACACCACAGAGCGCTCTGTGGTGTTCGTCATTCTTCAACTTGTCCGTCGTTTTTTAGCGCTTTTACCTCCTATTCAGAGAGAGCCGCGTTAAAAAGAAATTTGATCCATAGAATAAAGTTAAACAAGCAACAAAAAAAGAAACTTCACTAAACTCCGGCAGCAAAAAAAAAAAAAGGCAAAAAAAAAAACGCGCCAAGCAAAACTGGTAAAAGAAAAAGGTAAACAAAGATAGGGCGTTCAAAGCGCGATTGCTCAACCGTTGTGGACACACTCCACTTGACAAAGACTTTCTTTCTTTCTTTTTTTTTTTTTTTTTTTTTTCTTATTTTATTTTGGGGCTAAGGAGTCGCGCGGCGACAGCGTACAGCGGTGTTCGGGGAAAGGGCGCACGCTCCCGTTCCAACAGCGGGCACGCCCTGCCCTCCCTACGCGCACCTGCCCTTCCCCTTGCTTTTGCCATCCTCCACATATTTTTTAACGTTTTTTTCTTTAACAACTGTTTTTGTTGTTGCGCATCTTGGCACGCGTACGCTGGCTTCGCGGTCTGCCAGCCCCGCAACGCGAGCTATGTGCTCACCGCCTGCGTAATTCGACCTCGGGAGAAGCGAGCGGCCGCCGTGCTTCATTTGTGCTTCGATCTCGAGTGTCCCCGCCATGGGAGTTCGATACAGAAAAACAACACTTCTATACAATTCCGTGTTCAAGGGGATGTTTGGACTGTTCGATATAAACAATAATTCGGAATATCCGGGTGTCATAACTGGGCTCGACTGTAGCGCATTTTTATTTTCGAGAACTCGAGTTGTTCGACAGATCCGTAGCTTTAGGCGATCCTGCTAGTTATAATTAGGATGTGCCACTTCAAGTTTACCAATGCCCAAGTGTGATTAGTTAAATAATACTAAGACGATCGCGATTGCCTTCATTATAATACTGCCAGCCACTGCGGGGCAGTTTTACAGAACACCTTTTTTCCTTCCACTAAACCACATTCTGCCACTTTCGCCGTTTGTTTACACGCAGTCACTTACGTATTTCGGCCGCACAAACCCGAATTTATTCCAACTCATTTCGGATTTGCCCCGGTGGCATCTGCAGGCGCCATTTTTCTTCGCCAACAAGTAAACTTCCCAGTCACTGACTCGTCTTTTGTTCAAATAAAGGTGGGTATGTATGAACATTGGGTACCGGCCGATGTTGCTTTGCGTTGCCGAATACTACGGCAGACGCGGCCGTTCACAACGCAAAGACTCCACTGAGCGGAAAACACTGCCTTCGCTTGTAGAAAAACCTGCGGCAAACCTCACCACCCTGGCGCTTGGCAATATTTCAAGCTGGAAGCCCTTCGTGCGAAGCCGCCCCCTTCCACTGCCAATGTTTGTCCAATCCGAATACCTCGCTAACGATAGACGAAGTCAAAAGAAAAGCGCAGTGGCCAGGTGCGTCAGGTGTCCTCCACGAGCAATCACCCACAACCATTCGTCCGAGCGTAAGGTGACTCGACGCCCGTTGCACCAGTTCACACCTGTTACCAAAGAGGGGTGAAAAACTGATTTATGCTTGCAACCCTACCACAAACACAAAGTGATGGCTGCATTATTCGCCGGCCCTCAAGTGGAACATCGATTGTACGTCCCAATGCTCCAGTAATTTCCATCGTGAGATGAGAACTTTCAGGCAAAAACGGTGGGAACCGAAACGCGGCTCGCCTTTGAGATTCCACCCCAAGGACTCGCTTAGGTGCCATTGGGGCACTTCGATCGTAGGCGTAATCGACCGACACGTGCGGAAACATTAAACGCGTATTCACACTGTCCCATCTGTAGTCTGTTGCAGATTAAGAGAAGCGGGACTGGTCTCTCCGACGACGCTCTTCGTTCAACGTGGCTGTCAGTTTCTTTCTTTCCGGCGTTCACTCTGCCGAAATGGAGAGACTGAAGGGCTTTGAAGGAGGAGCTTCACCCGCTTTTCTTAACTTGCAATATAATAGGGCACAAACGTTCTGTCGACAATCAACACCCGGCAGGGTATAAAGTACCGAAACCAATCCAAAGCCCTCGCGCTGTTCAGCCCGACGGACCTTTTGCAAACCGTTCCGCGCCTACCAGCCACACGGCCGCCACGCACAGACCACGTCGTCCCTCGATGCCCAACCAAAAACCAACCAAAACCGAAAGGAAAACACTGACGAGTCGCATCTCGTCGCCGAGTCCGAGGAAACCGAAGTGCCCGAAGGAGCGTCGGCGCCGGAAAGAAGGGAGACGGGAAGGGAGACGAAAGCAACAGGGACGGAGGAAGGGGCGGGAGAAAAGAGAAGGCCCGAGCGAGAGAGAACCGCTTAGGGGGAAACGTACAGCCAAGCCGACCGACGAGACGACAACTCCTCCTTTGTCCGGGAATCCCTGGAACTGGCTCTTGGGGGTTAAACTCACGAGCGCCGATCCCTCTTGATCCGTCGGGAGGGTCTTTTTAAGCGCGGGAAGGGAAGGGCACACCGCGCTGCTAGCCTCCTCCCCTCCCACAAATGAAGAATCGTGCCACAGAGTCGCCGCCGTCGTCTCTCGAAGCAACGACCAACTGCAGCTCTCGTGGCGCAGACGACGATGACGCGCCGAACGTCGCAGTGACGCTCGCCCATGGTGGGGTGGGCGCGAACTTACCGTCGGACACCCCTAAACACAGCCTGAAACAACAAAAGTGGAAGGGCTGTGCGTTAATGCCGGGGTTGCGGCCGAAGGAGCCACGGTCAAGCGGGAGTGGTGCCGCAAGAGACAGAAAGGACCAAAGAAGTGTGCTCTCTCGCTCCCTCCCGAGGCCCCTGCGCGTCTCCGCCGCTGGAACAAAGTCTCCCTCGAGCCGGCTTCCCCGAGGAAACCACTAATGGTCGCCCACTCCGCTTCCGGTCTGAAGTCTACGGACCAAAGGCGACTTTGTTCGACGCACGCGCGACCGCGTCGCTGCAACGCCGGAGAACAGATTGTTTCCAAACGTTGAGCGGGACTTTCTTGCGGCGCAACAAAACCGTGACGGGTCGAAGACGAGTCGGGAAAATGGTGTTTAATGGGGCCACGTAGTTCCTACCCGCTAAATTGAAGGAGGCCTCCTAAATTACGGGTACCATACTTTCGGTTTAAGTCGGTAGCTACAGGCGCCGCAAGCGACTACCAATTGTTCCTATTAATATTCAAGACATGTGTCCAGGTAAAGAGAACAAGAGAGCTAGCAGCCTTATAGAGCGACATGCTGTTTACAAACAAGCCCGCGTTTGCCCACACCAGGTGTGGGCACTGCGCGAGCGCAGAAACCGAATTCGCGTGAAGTGAAACGCCTGCTCATGCACAGTGCCGTAGACAGCGCCACCACAACTGCGTGACGTCAGAGCCGCGTGTTGGTTTATATGTCCCTGCATATTTTCGGCAGTGGGACAAAAGGGGAAAGCCTACACCCAGAAAATGCAAATAAAAGCGGCTGGGTCAAGTGCTCCGATGCGACAACGTAGCCTGAGGACAACATGTTCGGACGTTTCTCTGGTGAGGCACATCAAACCCGTTCACCGAATGGAAACAAGAGTGTCCCTAACACTGACCCTGAAAAACATGCAGTGGAAAGGGCCCCGACTCGTAGCCAAAGCCACCGGCTCTCCTGAATTTTCCGTATCATTCGGACCTGCGCAATCTAACCTTTACGGGGATGGTTCAGCCAGTTTGGAGTTTGGAGCAAATTTTGGAGCAGGAAAAGTCTCGTCTTAAAACACCTTCGTATCAGAAAAGAAAGAAAAAAAATGTGGGGGCAGCTTTTGAGCAGCCCATACACAAATTGAGCAAATTGGTGCAGTTTCCCATCGGTGATGCCGGCATGCATTTGTGTAGCCAGTTGCGTGATGCCCATTCAAAACCCAAAGTTAGCAGTTAAACTGCACTAGCCAAATTGCCCTTCAGCTGCTGTGAAACTGTGCCATAAACTTGGTCAAATTCATGTTTTGTTTTCGTTACTGCTAGTGGATAGAGGCTAGCCGGACTGATGTGAACATGCTATCACCAGTGAGAATTCAACATAGAGTACCAACTTAACCCCCCGGAGTCTACAGTAGACTCTCATTACTTCAAACTCCAGAAAGCCACATATTCTGTTTCAGCTATCAGAATTTTGAATTATCAGAAATTCATCTACATATGATGCAAGATAAAATTATGATTCGCCATATCAAAGGCTAGACATACAAAGCAGATATTTGATGATTTCTCCTACATAGGCCTACTGATCATAAGCAGGTATGCCACACATGAAACATTTGTGAAATGTATGACATCAGTTTATTTATCCCCACAAATGTTTTTTATCATGAACAGCTTGACAGCACATGAAAACTCAAAACAAAATTAAAGCAACGGCACCGAGAGGCAGTTTTCATTGGAACTCACGTGGACACTGCAACGGGTTCCTATGCCATGCGTCACAGCGTCCCCGCAAGTTGCTATAGAAATTTCTGCGTGGTGCCCGTTTTCATAGCTCATGTTTGCCATGCTTGAGCCCTGTTGAGTGCGCTCCACAGGCACGTAGCCAGGGGGGAGGCCCATGGGGCCCGGGCCCCCCCCCCCCACGAAATCTTCCATTTTGCATGGGTCCTTATCTCCCCCTCATACAGCATTTTGTCATGAGTGGGCATCATCATCGATGCACGCAAATTGGTTTCTCCTTTTATTATCTACGTACCAACCGCAAATTATTCCTTTTCAAACTAAAAGGTACGCCCCTCACGCAAGTTGTTACGGTAAGCACGGCGAAATCGAGAAGTCACAATTTCGTCATTGTCCGCCAAATCCTTTTGTAGATTCGGTAAAAGAATATTCAAATAAAACGACTACCGTCCCAAGTTTCCCGTTATAAATTTGTCAGGGTGCCAAATCTTGTAAAAAGATTGCCCGCCTCCCACGAGATTCGATCCAGGGTTCGCCACGTGCGAGGCGGGCGCATTGCCACCAGGCTACGCCGCAGCTTCGTCTAGGCTGCCTAATGTCCCTCCACTTGGGGTAGAGCATTCTTCGTAGTACCCAATGTCCACCGCACGCCCTCTCCGGAAAGCTACGAAGAAATAGCGGATAACAAAATGCCGCCCTTGCACCGTCAATGCCAAGAGCTCGTGCCGGGAGACGCAATTTCATGCACTCCAGATCAATAAAGAAGTGTTTGGAACAAAATAGTCAGATGTCCATTTTGTTCCCAACGCTTTTGTGCATGCGGTGCGCAAACGCGTTGCGGCTGTTGCTCTGGCTGTAATGTGGAATATTTTCTTCGAGTCGGCAGCGAGCGAGTACGGCAACGTCGAGGGAACCGGGAGAGACACCCGATTCTCACATCTGGCTCTTCGTTCGCTCGAGCTTACATGGCCGAGTCACGCCAGCATCCACTTTTGTCTGCGTGACAAGTTGAAAACCCGATAGTCACATTGTACTGTTCGGCATTTCCTCGAGTGGGCTGGCAACTGTCCAGACTGCGGTCGACATGCCTCACTGGCGCTAACGGCTTCCTTTTGTGGGTTCGATGCTCGCCCCCGACGAGCTTTGTTGCCAAATCGTAACGGTACAAAAGTATCTTCCCTCTCGTTTCTGACAGTTAGCATCAACATGCCGAGGTCAACACTTTTGGCGCAAGATGCTCGAGCGACACCGAGCAGATGGTGCCTCACTAGACGTCAATTGCTTTTCTGCCGACATTAATAAATAAAAGATGCATACTAAAACGATACGTTTGAAGCGGTACTTATTCGTCGGCGAAATGCGGTGCCCTTGCCAAGTGTCGTGGTTGCAATCGGCCGAACGGTATATCGTGCGAGCGGCGGTTGCTCCATCCTACCGTTCTCATGCATGAACGCATCGTGGGACGAAGTTACGATCTTCTGCCGTCACCCGCAACGACGCGAGGTACGATGTCTTCTGGCGCAAGCTGCGAGCCTCGCCCCCTCGGCTCGCGCCCGAAGCCTACCTCATCGACGTCGGCCGTGCCGCGGAACGGACGACGTGCCCTTTTCTCGACGACAAAGCCGCTCGAAGTGTTACACCTGCCGGTAAAACCTCTGCCTGGTTCATGACACGTCGTCTCCAGTAACTGCCTGACGCCCGAGATCCCCGGCTGCTAGGCTCCCATTAAAAAAAATACCCAGTTTAATGTTTTTGTATTGCAACTCTTCACCTCAATCTCGAAATCGACCGTTCGTGCATGTCGACAAGATGCCGACCTTCCTTCCAAGACAAAAAACCGAGCGAGTACCGAGGCCCCTATTTTCAACGTTAAGAGTCTGCGCGCCTCAGAAAAGAGTGACGGAGGTAGTCGCAAAGAGAGCTTTCTCGCACCTACCCCGCGTCGCTTCGACGCGTAGAAGGGAGGTTCGAGAGCAGAGGAGAGAGCACAAGTCATCGCCACAGAGGCTCAACCGTGCGGATGTCCAGAAACGGCAGCCACTCGCGAGTGGCAATCAATCTCGGTTGCAAGAGGAGGACAGAGAAAGAGCCAGATTCCTTACGATTGAAGTGGGGTCCAGCACTTGCGCCTGGAAGACCACGAAGTCTTCGGGGGCGTACAGGTTGCCAAACTGGTTCTGGTGCTTGAACTCGCACTCCCCCTCCTTCATGACCTGGATGCGCAGGAGAAAAAAAACTCAAATTTCAAGACCTTTCGTATTCGCCGTCAGACTCCCGCATAGATATCACGCAACCGCAGAAAGCGCGCGGTGTGCACAGGTGTGCACACGCTTCCCTCTTTCACCGCCCACTTCCCGGGAGGAACCAACTGTGCCGACGTATGGCCTCGCGAGAACCTCGAGGTCGTACGCGAGCTTCCGAAATAAACCGGAGGCCTATGCGGGCCTTCTGCATGCGGGGCCGTCTCCGGCTTCACACCGACGTGACCTTTCTTAAGACGGAGACCACGCAGCACCGCGCCGTTTCCCCAAACACTGGCGAATTGAGGGAGACTAGCGGCCGAACACAAATGAGACGTTGCCTCATACCTCTGTTTCGGCTATGCTTGCTGCAAAAACCACGGCGTTGCTCTCTCTGACTCTCATTGAGACTTACTCTAGTAGAGGAGCGTAAGTGTTCGAAATTTAGAATATTTAGCAAATAGTGCTTGCGGCACATTTTGACTGCGCAAAACATTCGAGATGTTCGAATATTAGAAAATGATGAAAAAATCGTAAGCCTTTCAATTCTGTGACGCTGGATGACCAGCGAAGATGTTTAGCACACGACACAGACGTGACACAGAATTTTGAACAAAGGTACGAACACATTTATTGTACCGATCGGTGGTCATCGGGACGAAAGGTACGCACACATATGTCGAGGACTATCGCTGTCCACAGGAGCCGGAGGAAACTAGACACGGGCGACGGGACCGCCACCCGGCGGAAGGTAAGGAAACTATGCACGCAAGCGCTTGGAACGACGACAAAGAGAGGGCGGTGCGAGCCCCCTCTCAGTTTTCGTTGACTCCCACGAAAAATCCACGGAACCCTAGCCATAAACAGCTTTGCCATAAAATGTCTTCAGGATACTGCTTTATCTCGCATCATGCTTCCCTGCTACGTGCCGGTCTGCTATTGGCGACTCCGGCAAAATCGACCGCACCTAGCGGATTGAACGCAAAGCTGTGGCGGCAGGATTGCTCGCAAGCCTTCTTGTGCTAATCAAATATTCCCACCACCCAATGGTCTAAAGACAAAGCTGCAAAAGTAGGTTAGAAAACACGGATGATAAAGAGGAACGGTTTCTCTTTGAGACGCCGCACCACTATCTGCTAGAAGCTACCGGTGGACTTCGAGGACAAGCTTGTCAACTTCCAACGTTATGTGATGAAGCTGCGTCGCGAATCTCGCTACGGACTCGGGCAGATCGGCAATGCCGATCAGACCCCCGTGTTACATCGACATGCCAAGGACGTGCACCGTGATTGAAGTAGGCGCCCGAGAACTAAAAGTGCGTACAACTGGCTATGAGAAGCAAAGGGTGACCATAATGCTGTGCATCACAACCGACGGTCGGAAACTGATGGCAAGCAAGCTACTGTCCAGTCTTTACTTTATTTATTTCCTTTAGAACATTTCTTCTTTCATTTTGATTATAATAAATTCATATTTCTTGTGCGAATTTCGTATTTCGGGGCATGTTCCGAATCTAAGCACCCCCCTCTCGTTGCACATTGCGGGTGTGAAAAAAAGGGGGTGCTTAGAATCGAGTAAATACGGTCTGCTTCATTTCGGCTTATGTCCAGACACAGCCGGTGCTACAAGCGCCAGCATATGGCCTTGAACAGTGCTTGCATTGCACGAGCGCGGGGGGATCGGTGGCCGAGTGGGCTAGCGCACACTAGCTCGGAGCACGTGGAGCGAAAGCTCGCGCTGCAGAACCCAAGGATCCTGGGTTCGAGCCCCACCTCTGCCCGTTTCGATCTGGATGAGCATCGTACAGATGTGCGGTCGTGTATCACTACTGCGTGATGCACGTTAGAGACCCCAGGCTAGCGGTTGTACTGCACTGACTAAATTGCTCATCTACAGCGTGTGACTCATCGCAAATTT
Source organism: Ixodes scapularis (assembly GCF_016920785.2). NCBI lineage: Eukaryota > Metazoa > Arthropoda > Arachnida > Ixodida > Ixodidae > Ixodes > Ixodes scapularis. Next base: position 164,142,130 of record NW_024609868.1, on the reverse strand, counting down.
AAATGGCTGACCAACTACACGCTGTATAAATATCCCCATAACCCAATTTTTTGCACAAGCGCGCATTCTTGGCAGGGACGCTGAAAGTCCGGAGCTCGCGCTTTTAGCATCATTTGATTGTAGACTTAACGAAGCAAAGCAACAGCGAATGGCTTCAAAGAGGTCTGGTAGCAGAAACGTCGCAATAGGGAATGCTGCAACGACTGTTTTAAGCTGAAACGAAGTATAACCAGAGCAGCAACCTTTGAATACAGAGCTTCGAATTCGAATCCACCGGCGTTCCCTTTGGGTTGGGAGTTCTGATGTCAATGTTGCCAACAAAAACTGTGAGATGGCTCATTTTGACTGAGGCTCATTGACTCGTTCTTACTTCACTTCACGATTACCACAGCAGGCCAGGTCATTGCCATATTAGATTCTACTCTTTCCTCCTCCCTACTGTCGGCTTTTGAGGAGGCTCATGTGGCTCGACATCTCGGTAAGACAGAAGATCAGCAATGGATGGCTGTAATTTGGTGCATGTGTAAAGCATCTTTAGTTGTTGCTTTGATTGCCATGTTACATTATGTTTAATCCTATCTTCTTACCAGTGCCTTTTTTCTTAATGCGAAATATTTCTCAGGAAATAAAACTGTTCCCTTTTCATAGGTGTGCTGTTTTCAAGAAAGTATTTCCAGTCATGATTTCTTGAAGTATCCCCACTCAATTAAAATTAAATGTAAAATATTTGTATTTTAAAAAATTTCAATTTGCGGTAAAATCTTAATATTATTTATATTTGATTCCTAATAAAAAAAAGTCATGTTTGCAAACTTAAGCAAAATTTCCGAAGAAAGTACCAGGAAAATGTGAGACGTACGTCCAAACAATGCAACTATCACTCAATAGTAAGGGTGCGCAAATGCTTCAGTCCCAAATCGAATAATGAGTGAAAGAATAATTCGGTTCGACTATCGAATCCTTAGTATTTGAATTTTCCTGTCGTAATTTGATAAATCAAATATCAGTATGACAGGCAAGGCGTTTATCGGGAAACGCATTTCATATGGCGAAATAGCCCTCGAGGGCATCTGCTAGGTCTCAATCGAGCTTGCATTCAAAAACCTCAACCGACTAACCACTTTGAGAGGAGGTAGTTAGTCTCTCATATCTCTCGAGCAAAGCAGTCGTGCTCCCAGCTCCTCGAATGCTCTCTATGAACGCCCGTAAACCCCGTGCCTCGCCATTTTGAATTCGAGGTGCTCGCACCACCTCGAGCCAGCTCTGCACATTACAAAACCTATCCTCGATGGTTATGTTCGTCGTATGACAATCAAAATATTGTCGCGGATGAAAAAGGCTTGACCAAAAAATGAACAGAAGGGTTTTATCGGTGAACTTGAGCCAGAAACAAAAGAACAAAATGAGCCATGCGCGCCGCAAGATAAAAAATGGCGATAATTTGAAGGCCTCAATCGCCAACCCGTCGTTCCTCGTGGCGTCGAGCGAAATGCCGGGGCTAAGCGGTGCTGGATGTTGCCTGATTCTGTTGTTTCGGCCGTGTCCGCTCATTTGTCCAACACGCCAAGTATCCACGCGTGGATGGGTAGACACGTCCGTCAGCTCAGCATCGAGCGTGTTGTTTCAACGTGGTCATTAAAGGGACAATGAAGACGATTTTATTTCATTTTTTTAAATGGTGTTTTAATGCTTCTTGGGTACATAGCATGCCGCCCAACTTTTTGTAGACATTTATGACGCGTATTTATGTGCCTACGGAAGAAGTAAAGAAACCGAAACTGAACCATCTCCAGTCTCGTTTCTGGGCCTCCGAAAACGGAGGTGACGTAGGGAGTGACGTCAAGTGTGAATAGTCGGTATCGGTAGTATTTAGGAGATCAAGACTCTGGTTACCGCGGTGGGTTATAGCAGCGCGGTGGCGCGGTCGTTGCGCCGACTCTGTCAACATGGACGAATGCTGCTCTCGCGAGTGAGTTCGAGCTTCCGTTCAGTGACCGAACACCAACGGAACGAGAGTACGTGTGCGGCGGCCTTTGCCATCACCCGACGGAGACCGCCCAGCCGGCAACGAGCGGCCCGCATGCCGAAGGACGGACGCGGGGGAGATGCCGAGGGGAAAGCGGCAGCGATCCCGCTGTTCCGGGATCCGGTTCCTCCGCGGACTTTCTCTTTTTGTCGTCAAAGAACACGAACAGCAACCCACACGTGAAAACTACCGTCGCCCGAACGGATACTGGTCTTCAGTTGACCGTTAGAACAGCCATCTACCGCTACCATTTTGCAAAATCTTTCGAGTACCGTGTTCTTTTTTAATTTTATTTGTTGGCCCATAGTTGCTCGTTGCCGGTTTCGTGTCCAGCGTAGCAAAGAAAAAAACAATGATGCTGCTTTATTTACGGGTTAGTAATCATTTCCCATCCCATTTATACTTTTGATGGTTATTCAAGCGGAAAGTAGAACAGTATTTCTAAAAATCGCAAACCAAAACGTGACCGAGGGCACGTTTCCCGTTTCGACCAATCGCTGACGCGTCTCTTGCGACGTCGCGCTCCTTGGCCCCGCATCGGTCACGTGAGCTCCACTTCTCCTGGCTTCTCCCGCAACAACTCTTGGGGCGTCGCCCCAGTCGATCCCGGTACGATTGTTACCGCGACTGTTTAATTGATTTGCGCGGCACACAAGCGCCGGTTTCGGCTGAAATTTGGGCAACGTGGCCCGAGACGCGCCTGGAACCCAGTTCAATCGCCAAAAAGATCTCCGAAATTGCCTTCATTGTCCCTTTAACGTAGGTTTTTGTTTACGCGAGCCTCTCTGTTCCGCGTGCTATGGGGGAGAATTCAGATGTACAGCTGTTTTTCTTATCTCCGCTGTTTTGCTTAGCCTCGTGAGCGTTGCGACTAACATTTCAATATTTGACCAGTATTCAGCACTATTCAATTCGAATTCGATTCAAGCAAAACTTTTCCTATTCACTCATCTCTACTCAATAGTCTGTGGAACACTTTCTAGTAACTCCTTTCGAAACCGTTGAGAGTGCCACAAAATCTGGACATAGCCCAGCGTGTGCGCAAAGCAGCTAAGTGCAAAGCCCAGATGGAAGGGACTCACGGCTATTTCAATGACGGGCCACTTGACGCACTCAAAGTCCGACACATTGCTGTGCTGCTCATTCTCCTCGACCACGGCCGGCGCCTGCAACCAAAAATTAAAGCCCAATTAATTCCACCCACGAGTGATATTCATCTTGAGTGGGATTAAACGATTCTTTCAACATGACCAACAAGAGCCCAACTACCCACAGCACAATCTGCGGCTCGAAACTGTTTTGTTTTGGCCGACAGTTTCGCTGCTGCAAAAACTGCCAACCAAAACTTTGTGAAGACCGAAATGCTGACATGGAAGGAACGGCTTATCTGGCTTATGTCTGACGGCACATCGTTCAAGAGGGGCCAGAAAAGCACACAGTGGGAGAGGGGTTTATCGACCCCGAATGTTTCCTGAACACATTACCTATGGTCTGGCCATGTCTAGTGTAATCGCGGAAAATATTTGTAGAGTATACACCTCTTGAACTTTGAAATGCATTTTTCTCACTTGGCACCTTTCAGCTGTCTTCGGTTTGAGCAAAAAAAAGTCATTGGGACAACAAAAAAACTTTCAGCCTTTCCACTCTGGAGGGAATGAAGTAATGGCCGGCCGCAAGTCAGCAAGCCTGAGTGGAAAGGCCTGGAGAGGTTGCCGCCATCTATGAGCGACGGCAGTAGCTGTCCAGAGTTTAGTGTCATCATGTGTTTGCCAACAGACACGATACTGGGGAAACTAGCCCCTATACTTCGTTTCAGCTTCCGTCCGAGCGCAGCCAAAGCTACGTGTGGCCGGAGCCAATCACACGCCGGCAATAGGTCACGTGATCTCGCCCGCACTTTCGTATCACTCCGCTGCGCCGCCCGCGTTCGCCGAGCATTTCGTCTGCTTCGGGTGTGTCAACGATATCCTCTGCTACAGGTTGAAAAAGTGCCCTTTCACGTTCTGAAACTTAGTCACAGGGGATGTCAGTATGTAGGCTGGCCGCTGGCATCTGTGTCCGAGCTTTCCACCTGTTCGGCATAGTTTCGAGTTGTAAGTACACGTTGCAAGGTCCCCGATGACCCGGTTGTTGATGTTTCCTTGTATTGTTTGGATATACCAGGACTCAAGGCACAGTCCTTTCCACCAGCTTCTCGGCGTCCAATGTTATCGGCAGGTGAAGGGGTGCCCTGATTTCGCCGTGTATCTGAATTGCTGTGGCCCGTACGCTTTGCTTGTTTACAACGCATTTGCGGTACGACGCGGCCGGAGTCTCCTGCCGAATTTAAAAGTAGACGTTCATCACGACTTCTCGCGCCTGACGCCCAAACGTGCCTTTGCGAAAGGACGTTTTGAAGCGACTCTGTGAGGAAGGCATCGAAGCACATGATTCGGCGATTACGGGAACGAAATCACGCAGAAAAACCGGGCTCTGCAGCCGTGTTGCCAGCAGATATACATGTTTTCACCAAACCAAATGCATTTACATATATTAATAGAAACATAAACTTCAGAGATTTGATTCCTTTAGTTGCAAATCATTCTCAGCAGTACATATCTGGAACATTGTGCAGTTTTTACGCACAAAACAGTTATTTTAAAAGAAATTACTTTTGTGAACTACTTTGTGGTGCGTAGGAATGCTCTTCTCGAAGTTGCGAACCGTCCCTCAGCCTTTGGCTGCGCTCGGACGGAAGCTGAAACGAAGTATAACAGCTCCGCTCTAAAAACATATTACCCTAGTCCCACATATTTAAGAAATTAGTGTTTCTTGAACATCTGGGCACCAGTTGTGCAGTGCTGGCTATTCCATAACAGCTATAAAATAGACATATAAAGAAAACTACGCAAGTTGTTCAATAGCAAGTGGTGCTTGGCCTAAGTTCCTTTGTCGAGTCTTTCTCCTAAGCAGGTGCTTGTCCTCCTCTACCTTGCTTTCTGCCCACCCTCGAACTATACGTGCAAGCATGCTCGCTCCACACCTCCTGAACGACGAGGCCAGGTGGCGTCGTCTTGCATTGTACACCGACCACGCCATAGACTCGCTCCACCGCACGAGTCGGACCCCAGGGGGACACTTATGGGCCAGGCTACTAGTGGGCGGTGGGCTGGGAGAAAGGCTCGGCACAGACTCGACGCCGCGGCCAAAGCATTGCCGCATCTCTGGTGTTTACCCAATATTTGCCATCTCAACAAAAACTAAACATTTTTTCCAAAAAATAAAGATTGGCGCATGCGTTTTTTTTTTTTTTTTAAATAAAAATGTAGCTTTTGGGGTCTTTGGGAGTCTGCGGTCGCCGTCACCTCCCCCCTGCTAAAGCCTCGTAGAGTTTTGGTTGCGTAGTCTTCCGAGCGGTGGTCCTCTCAGAAAAGAGGGTTTGGCGCGGTACTCACGTCGGCGGTGCTTGCGGCGAGGTCGATGGGGGTGACCTTGTAGGACAACAGCAGGGACTGGTACTTGCGCTTCCACAGCACTACGGGGCTGTTGAACATCTTCAGCTGCACCACGGACTCTGACGTCAGCCAGCCGGGCTCCATGCGCTCCTCCCCGTCTGGGCAAAGACAGGCATGTCCGGGCTCCAACTAGAGCCAGACACAAACGCGTCGCGAGCACGACTCTCAACGACTCGAGAAACTGAGGGAGGTGGCGAGTCCCGGGCATCTCGTCTCCTCAGTCGACCGGCATTGAAACGCCCGAGAAGCGACGGACATTGGTAACCACGCGTTTTCCAGACAGTCGGCGACTAGGGCACCCAGGAAATCCACCTTTGAACACTCACGATGGTCATCGAAGAGAGCGCTCCTACACAAACGGAACCTCGGCCATAAATTTGGCGAGAACAGAAAAAACAGCGATCTAAAAAAAAGGAACCACTCGACCGAAGTTTAATGGGCGAACTTACGCCTTCAAGCAATAACACTGGTCAACCGATGTCGGCAGTGGCGACGTAGGCGTGGCCGACGGTATCGAGCGCTAATTCGAGATTGACTATGTGCGGTGGCAGGCGGCTCCTTTGATGCACACCCTACTTTCGCGAATGCGTTCAACCAAAATAATTAACAACTTGGGGAACCAAACTGGAGCATTTCAGTAAAGCTGGCAAAGAATAAAAAAATAAAATGTAGAGCCCTTCCACTTCACGTGAAGATGGAGGACCAGCGAAGCTGTTACCTTTACAACATCTAGGACGACCTCAAGGACGACTTCTTGGACGACCTCAAGGACGACACCTAGAGGACTATGTCCAGGACGACCTCAAGGACGACCTTGAGGACAACGCCTAAGACGACCTCAGGGACGACGCCTAGGATGACCTCAAGGACGACATCTATGACGACCTCAAGTACGACGTCAAGAACGACCTCAAGGACGACTTGTAGGACAAACTTAAGGATGACTTCTCGGACGACCGCGAGGAAAACCTCTCAGATGACCTCAAGGACGACTAAAGGATGACTTCACAACGACCTCAAGGACAACGCCTAAAGAAATTCAGCCTTTCCACTCAGGTGAAAACCAGAGTGAAAAAGCTGGAAAGGTTGCCGCCAGCTATGAGCGACGACGGCAACCCAGTTGTGTGCTTGCCGTCATCACTCACAGATGGCGGTAGCTGTCTGGAGTTTTGTGTCGACATTTGTTTGTCCACGGACACGATACTGGAGAAGCTAGCCCTTATCAGCTCCGCTGTAAAAAGAGTTATACCAGCCTGAACACGTCCCACACAAACCACACACTGTGTGGTTTCTGCTAGTTTTTTTTTTTTTTTATTCTTTGTATAAATCTTCTTTTTATTTTATTTTTAACTATTTTTATGGTGCGATTTTTTTTTTCTTTTAGTTATTTATGAGTTTTTTTTTTTTTTTTAGCATGTTTTCCCGCGAGTGCAGTGCTTTGAGGAGTAGCTGTGCAACACAACTCAGTGGCTACCGAGCCTTTCTTTGTTTGCCAAGAGAAGCCGGCTACCCGAGAGACTTGCGGTCGTAGTGTTGGCAGGCCTTCTGAGCTCGCTCACGCCAGATTTCCTGGGACAATGTAGTTCAGCAGAAATCATCAAGCTGGGGGCTTAGGGACATACTTTAGCCATGCTGTTTGACGTATAAATGGGGCAGGTCATCTTACGGGAGTAGTGAGAGATCTCCAACAAGGATCTCGCTAACCAGTCCTTTAGCCAACCACCCAAAGGACTGGTCTATGTCGTAAAAAGCGGTGCCACTGCAGAGATTGTTTGTCCTCCCATTTGACCGGAAGTTTGCGGGGACGTAAATTGCCGACAATGCCTACTTCTGCCGCTTTTAAAAAAGGCTTTACAGCATACGACTGCCTTTGAATCGTCCCATTTTTTTTTTTCATATAGCTTTTACATGGGCCTTTTGTACACTAGATAGAGGGTGTCTCTTTTAAGTCCTTACAGATGCGTCTTAAGAAAGCCAGGAAAGCTATACTAATGCAGTCGAGTTATACGGCTAAGGCGACATCATATAGAAGGCCGATTGTCACGATAAGTCGGCCAGTTAACCAATACCCCTCTCAGACGGCGTTCTAAAGATCCTTTTCACTAAGCTCCTTTATAAAATCGGCGAGCCACCACATGCCATAGGGCACGTGAGCACGCTGTACAGCATGTATGCACTCCACATCGCGAGCTGATTGGCCGATTTCATAAAGGAGCTTAGTGAAAAGGATCTTTAGAACGCCGTCCGACAGGGGTATTAGACATCTTAATGAAATTTTTAACTAGTGAAAATAAACGTACGGTTCTGTTTCGAAACTTGCCAAGCGCAATTGAAAGCCACTAAATAATTTAGAAAGCCTCGGAGCATGTGGGAAGCACTGTCTAAAGTTGCCACACGTGCAGGACGTGCGAGGCTACCCGTGCTACCCGTGAGATAACAGACCCCGACTGGTTTCTTCACTCTCTTAGTAATTTCTCACCGCCAGCCTTCCGCCTGTTACAGCAGCAGTAACTTTAGAGCACTACTGCGCTTCCCACATGCTCGGTCTTCCTGAAAATGACTCATTTAGTCGTTTTTGATAGCTCTCAGCGAGTCTCTAATAGGAACCATACCTTTATTTTTACTAATAAAAAAAAGTTAATGAACAAATTTTAGTTAATGATTCAAATTATTGTATTGATTAGCTTCCTAAATTATGTCCCCCTGGCCGTACGACTCACCCGCACAGACCGTGTTAGTGTAGCTTTTACCACTTTTTAAAAATGAAAACACCTAAGAAAAAATAGACCCCTTGTATAACGTTAACGTTGCGTAACACTCCCAGCATGTCACTCGTTTACAACTCTTGTTCACAACCATTTTCTTGTAGGAAACGACCTATAAAACACATTCGGCGTTAAAAAAGCATCACCGGCAGAAATAAAATTCTGCCGGCAGTAGCCACGTGCACTGCCAACTCGGCTACGCGTGCCGTCATGTGACGAACCCGTATTTAGTCGCGACGCCACTCTGTTATGACAAAGTTCAACTATGGGAGAGGAGGAGAGCGCTCTCGTATAAAATTACCCTTTCCCAGCTGAATCAAGGAGGATAAATGTGTTTCTCAAGCCCTCTGCAAACCTTCACACCGAGGTTAGCCAGAAAAGTTTAAGATCGGACTGTCTGAGCACCTTTCGTCTACACTCTAGGACAACTTCCCGCGACAACAGCGTCAAAGTTCCAGGCACTCCTGCACTCGCATGCCTCAAGTGCCGACCGAGTGCGCTCTTCTCTTCCACCAGAGGAGAGGCGCCTACCGTAGCTGCCGAAGATGTCGATGGCGGCGTTGCGGTCCACCGTGAGCTCGTTGGCACCGATGCTCCTGGGGTGCACCACCGTCTCCCAGCGGCGCACAATGATCTCTCCGGAGTCCAGCAGGATGCCCACCAAGTAGCGGAACTCCACCGTCCGCTGCAGGGGCACCTGCACTCGCACCGCCCACACTTTCCTGCAAGGCAGACAAACCCCATTGCCGTCAATTCCCATTTGTCACCATATTTTTTTTCCTCAAGGGCCCAGGCGAGCACTTTAAAACAGTTGTATCGTGAATGCGACGTGAAACGTGCCATAATCTAGTTGATAGGGTTGGTGGGAAAGAGGGCAGTGGCTGCGGCAAATTTATTAGGGTCAGTTATAGAAACGATGAAAACCATGGACAGGACAACAGATGTTGTCCTGTTCCCCACTCACCAGGATTGAGAAATGGCACTTCTTAGGCAGCTCACTTGCATTCTTGCATTAACATCAATTGCCATCTTTTACAGGAGTGGTTCTCAAATAAAGGTCCGCGGACCCTTTGGGATTTAAGAATGCACTCTAGGGGTCCGCAAAGCCCTGCCTCATTAGTCAAGCTCGGCAATAAAAGTTGGCTTTTTCAAATTGAGAAGAAACGTTCCAATTTTTTGGCGAGTTTTCTCACGTGTATGTCAATGAGAGGAGTCCACTTCACGCAGCCCTTAGTTATATCCATTTACTACATCATCCTCCTAATTAACCTATACCTCCCCTTCCCCTCACCACAAACGAGGTCCTTTATCATCTCCGCCGACCCACAAGGGGTCTGCGTAACATCAATGGTTAAGAACCACTGTTTTACAGTAAATGCAGCGATGCTACTGCGAAACTGTGATTTAAAGCAATTTTTTAAACACCTGAAAATGAAATTGAGAGCACTAAGGAGCACAAAAGCAAGAAATGTGCAGCTCTTTTGAGCACGTAAAGAACACTTTCCAAAATACTTCCGAGCATGCAGCTATGAAATCTTACAATAACCTAGATTTAGTTTAAAACATTTTTAAATTTGCCAATCCCCTACCAAGTTTTTTTTTTTTTTTTTTGTGCACATTATAGGGCATTTTGTAATATTGGTCTCCACAGACTTAATTATGAAAAATTTATCTTTCATTGAAATCCAATGTGATGGATTACTAAATAGATCTTTCTCATAAAAAAAGGTGACACAACTATCGATCTTACTGTGCGCTGTTTTTTTTTTAAACAAAAAACCTATCAAAAGCCGATCCCTTAAAACTTTTGCAGCTTTCCGTTTATGCCTGCCAGCTTAGTCGTGTCCTCGGAAAGGCTCGCAAAAAAGAGAAGCACCCACCCGGGTTGACAGGAGAGCCGCTAGGTGTCCTTCGCTTTGCCACAACTCGTGTTACATGCGGCTAGGGTAGGTGGCGCAGCTGCCTATTCAGCCAGCCACACATTTGATGGGATTTGGTGGTTCTTGATTAGGATGTTAGAGGAAATCACCTCTGGCACAAAGTGGAGCATTTGGTAATGGTAATGTAGACAATTGATGAGGGACAGTGCACTATAAAATTACACATAATATACCAGCAAGCCCGCATACTCGCTCCGGTTCGGATATCCTGCTGCCTTCCCCAACTGTTTTACGCAGCTACGAGAGATGGCAGCGCAACAAGCCACCCCAACTGCTTCCCACCCCGACTAGAGCCACTGAATGGCTTAGCGCATCCACTCTGTGCCCCAACTGTTTCATTGGCCACTTTCTCGTCAAGTGCAGAGCAGGCAAAACTCGCAACAGTTACGATTTAAAGATGCCACTTCGAGGTTTAAGAGCAACGTCGGGAAGTTCGGGCGATGTCGTTTCGCTCCGTCGCAGAACATTTCGGCATTCCTGGAGAACGAAATGCGTTTCCCGCTATTCCGGACAAAGCTCTGAAGCGCAGCTGGCCACGCAGGAGGCAAAAAGGGGAGTCTCACGTGGCGGGGTCCTCGGGGTGCATGGCCAGGGCGCCGGCCACCTGCCACTCGCCCATCTCGGGGCTGCTGCCGCACACAAACACCGTCTCCCCGTGCAGGGTGTCCACCTGCACCCTCAGGCACAGCTCCCGTTGGGGCGTCGCCTGCACGCCCCCCGGGGAGTGGGCCGCCGAAGTGGCCCCCCCCGCCTGCCCGGGCAGCATCTTAGACCCTGCAACCATTCGCAACATTTCCTGTAATCTGGAAATCTTTCTTCTCTTTTCTAAATGACTGAGCCACACCCAATTTCTCAGTGCAATAAATGACTCTGAATTAAACAAAAAAAACAAGTGCAAGGTTTTCTATATTCTTTAGTTAAGCAATATGCAGTTTGCTGCAATATACTGATACTCCAATATTAGACACATAACATTCATACGCAGTTAATCGTGCACCTCTATTTGTGTGTCTAAAATAACTCCTGAGGGATGCCAGCCTCTGATATGCCTTTGCACATTCCTCATGACAATTCTAATGCAACACATTACTAAAATGAACTTCCAAACACTTAAATTCATTTTAGTTATTATTAAATGGCACCCACAGTGTAGCAAATGTTTGGAACTTTTCTTATTTGTATAATACTGCGGAACACATCAAAATGAATAACCGTATCCTATTCACCACACCATGAGCAGATTTGCCATAGAGAGGCGTTGAGAAATTCCTGACTTTACTGCAACCCCTCTAGAAAAAAACACATATGCGAAAAGTTTAAGTTGGACAGAAAAAGGCAAATATGTATCATTACTAAAAACAACAGTGGCCCTAACATTAATCCTTGTGCTACTCCTGAGTGAATGGGGCGGAGCAAACATTACATTATATCCATGATCGGAAGCTCTATTCAATCTCAGCTGACCTACCTTTTTAAGCAATTTATCTCAGCGCGCATGTTTTTGAAAATCCACGAATATTACGTCAACCTGACTACATTCGTTTATAACCAAGGTTCCGCATTTTCAGTGTTCCTTTTTTTTTTTTTTTTCTCTCAAAATCAAGGTTTCCTTTTTTCTGGATTTAATTTTCTCCTACAGATGCAGTGTTTTCATGTAAATTGGTTAAGACATAATCAATTTACACAGAAAAACACCGAATCTGCAAGTAAAAAGTAAACCCCGAAAAAAAAAAATACCGCCAATTTCGAGAAAAAAAAAAATAAACACCGAAAACATGAAAGTTTATTTATAACTGATGCAAACTCGTGCGAGCACTCAAGTAGATGAGCGACAGTTTGGAGACCGTGCCCGAGTTCAAGGTGATGCTCATACAGTTTTTGCATATCATGCTTGCATTCAGTTCTTGCATATGTACAATAATGCCCCTGGGCAATGTAGGTACCGTAGAAACAAATAAAGAGTTTGCTTTGAGCCCGACAACTTTAGGCTCTCTTGCCAATAGACTGCGGAGCACATTGTTTTCCGCTGCAAGCCAGGATGAAGGTAGCATTGACCGATGGGTAGCAACCGGTGACACCTACTGGAGCAAGGATGAAATCCAATGAGGGGTTTCACGTTTTCTCGGGTCGACAACAGTGAATGTGGATCAGCATGAAGCTCCTTTTATCGATGCATAGCTTAACCACGATAAAAATGTGCCCAAGCTGAATGAATGCAGCTCGATACCAGCACAGTGCGAGCTATGTTTTAGGAGTGATTAACCGATACGCTAAGAATGAAGACAAAAAAAAAACGAAAGACGCTTACAATTCTTTGTAATGCTGAATTAGACCACAGCTCTTGGGGAGGAGGGTATGGAGGGGAGGGTATGCCCCTCCTCCTCCTCCCCTCCGCTGCTTCCCTCCCATTTAGCGGGATATTTTCGCTAAATTTAGCGGGGAAATTTTTCTGCCAAATTTAGCACAAAATTTTTTCAGCTAAGTTTTTTTTTTTTTTTTTTTGCTAAATTTAGTGGAGGAATTTTTTCGCTAATCTTATTGGGGAAATATTTTCGCTAAATTTAGTGCGGCTCCAGCAATTTCCAGAATATTTTCCGCGAAATTGCTGGAGCCGGCACCGACCATGTCACTGTCGCTCACGCAATTTCTGCTACTCACGCAGGTTTTGTGCGGTGCTGCATCACGGAAGCTGCTTATCAAAGACGACGGCACTCAATTCTTACAAGTCTTGTGTAGTGCTGCATCACGGCAGCTACTTATCGAAGACGACAGCACTGAATCCCAAGTATGTCCACCAGGTGACAGGGCACCCAAGTGCGACCTCGACCATCGGTTTCCGACGTGCGCCGCCGCTGATTTTGGCCATGTCCGTTACCGGCCTACGAACACTGGCACAGCACCGACGACCTCGAGGTGAACTACGGGCTACTAAAGGCGGCAACTTCCAGTGTCCAACTGGGGCGTGGAGCCAGCACGACCATGTCACTGTCGCTCACGCATTTTCTGCTACTCATGCAGGTTAGTGGATGGTTTGCTTGTAAAAGGTTTATTGTCTTTATCTTGCCGGTTCCACCCCAAGTGCTGTATAACTGTGTAAAGTCTCACTCGCTTGTGAAGTACCATACACGTCATCGCTTTTTCTTGTTTCGGCGGCTTGCGTTTCATTTAATATTGCTTCTACTGTGTGGCGACATTGAATTAGACCCAGGTCCTGTTAATGAGCCGACTCTGCAGATGAATTTGGATGAGCAACTGGAGATTAAGTCCTAATTAAATAACATAGTAACAAAACAAGTAGCGCAAGGGGCCACCATTGAAGATTTAAAAAGACGTATTTTATCCTTGAAAACTCGGGTTGCAACGCTTAAGTTAGAGGCGGCCGTGACAGAGTGTAGGAATAGCTGCGACAGCCAACAGCGTGCAATGTAGTCCCTTGTGTCAAAGGTTGATAATCTTGAAAATTGTAGCAGAAGATGTAATCTTGTGTTTTATGGTATTAAAGATGAGAAAGGAAATGAATCATGGGCGGTGTCGGAACGACTAGTTAAAGGACTATGTGAAACAAAGCTCGATATTACGCCTACAACCATTGAAAGAGCTCATAGGATTGGGAAATTTACTCCAGAGAAAACCCAACCTTTGATTGCGAATTTTTTGTCGTTTAAAGAAAGACAGTCAATCCTGGGAAACGCAAAGAAGTTGAAAGGTTCTGGCATCAGTGTATCAGAAGATTTCTCTGAAGAGATACATAGAAAAAGACGTTATCTATGGGAGTTTGCCAAGAGTCGCAAAGATGACGATACGCGGGTTAACCTCAGGCACAATGTTCTTTATCTGAATGATACCAAATAGGTACATTTATGATGATACGATCAGTCAGGTGGTGCGGTATAAGTGACTGTATGCTGACTCGCCCACTACAATCTCATTCCTTGTTATTAACTGTCGTGGCATCAAAATTAAAGTTGATGATTTTTCTTCTCTCGTGGATACAGTTCAACAGTCAATTGTTATAGGCACAGAATCTTGGCTAACTGACGACGTAATAGACCGTGGGGTATTTCCTGATAATTTTACATGCTACAGAAAAGACAGAAATAGTTATGGTGGCGGTGTGTTTATTTTAGTGAACCAGAGGATTTCTTCGAGTAAGATTGAGGTCGAACTAGGATCGTGCAAAGCTGTATGGTGTCAGTTAAGACTTCGAAATGGTAAAACTTTGGCAGTTCGTTCTTTTTATCGGCCGCCAGCAAGTTCAGTCGATGTACTAGCAGAATTCACAGCTGCGGTTGAAACTATTAAATCCGATAGCACTGCTATAGGTGGCGATTTTAATTTGCCCGATCATAACTGGCACCAACCAAGCACACACTCTGGAGTAACTCGTGGGCTCACTGCAGTAATGTACAATTTTATCAACCTGTTTTCGGTGACTCAAACAGTACTAGAGACCACTCGAGGGCACCACATATTAGACCTTTTCCTTACAAACAAACCGGCTTTGGTGCAAACTATTTCAGTGATTCCGGGAATCAGCAATCACAACGCTGTCGTTTGTGTAATGAAATTGAATCACGTAAAAATCAATAATGACAGCAGTCGACGCATATTTAATTACAGTCAAGTTAATATTACCACGATAAATGCTGAGCTAGACGCTTATTTCGTTCTTTTTGAAACGCTTGCTGAATCATGTTTGGTACCTGAATTATGGACACTGAGACAAAAGCTTTGGAATTGCAAGACCACTTTGTTCCCTCTTGGATTTTAACTAAGAGGTGTAATAATAGCAAACCTTGGTTTACAAAAGAACTACGAAACTTGACCAATAGAAAACAAAGAATTTATCGGGCCTATAAGAACAATCCGTCGCTTGAAGATATCATCAAACTAAAAACGATAACGAGTAATCGAAAAACGAAAATAGACCAACCAAAATCATTTTTCTTCGAGTCATTTCAAACTAAAGTTAAAGAAAATCCTAAAGAACTTTGGAAATACATAAAGAGGAATAAAAAAAGATAATGTATCTATTCCTGCTCTCGTGAAATGTGACAATATGGTCACCGGTGCTGGTGACAAAGCTGTATGTTTTAACACTTACTTTAGTTCTGTTTTCCCTACCTGTTATAAATAACAACACTGCAGAAGGCCTCGCTCCGTCGGATGTATCGCCCATGGAAGATATGTTCTTTGATGCTCACGGGATAGAAGTTTTATCGGAGGGCTTAAGTGCTTCAAAGGCTGCTGGCCCTGACTATATACCGACTGCTTTACTGAAATCCTGCGCACGATCCATGTCCCCATATTTAAAATTACTTTTTACGAAGTCACTGATTTATTGCTCACTCCCTGACAATCGGAAGATAGCGTCAGTAGTCCCAGTCTATAAATCGGGGCTTTGCAACAGTGCCTCTAACTACCGTCCCATTCCATTGACTTCCGTTTGCTGTAAAATTCTTGAACACATCCTGTACACGTCTATTTCCAAACACATGCATATTCATTATTTGTTTAATCAGAAACAGCGTGGCTTTCGAAAAGATTTGATAGGATGGAAGCTTAGGCGAGTTGGTGAACCATACTTGACGGCGACAGCGCAGGAAAAATCAATCTCACACTAGACACTCGGTAATAAGTGATAAGTAGAAGACTACTTCTTCTACTTATCACGTTCTGAAAAGGCAACCCAGACGTTGAAGAGAAAAATGAAGCAGTCGAATACACAAGAGTTGTAAGTTCAGCGCGTGTGCTTGTCTTCCTGAGTGTCTGGTGTGAGATTGATTTTTCCTGCGCTGTCACCGTCAAGTTTCGAAAAGAGTTATCCTGCGTCACGCAATTAAGGGAATTTTCTCAGCATATCGCTGAAGCGCTGGATAGCCGTTCAGCAGTCGACTGTGTTTGCTTGGATTTCAAAAAAGCTTTTGATGGGGTACCTCACGCGTTATTAGTTGAAAAATTGTGGCGTTATAAAATCAACCCTCGCGTTATCTCCTGGGTTTCCGAATACCTATGCGCAACATGTCAGTACGTGGTAGTAGGGCCGGTTTTGGGGCCTTTACTCTTCTTACTTTATATCAATGACATCTCAGCGTCCGTTACGTCATGTAGGCGAATGTTTGCAGACGATTGCGTATTGTATAGAAAAGTTAATTGTAAATTTGATAGTCTTATCCTTCAAAAAGACTTAAATGCAATACAAACTTGGTGTGAAAAATGGCGGATGAATCTTAATTTGGATAAAACCGTGTGCATGACATTTTCCAGAAGAAAAACATTGAGCGAATTCCGTTATGAAATATACAATATTGATCTAAAAATAGTTTCAGAGTTTAAGTATTTAGGAGTTTTATTTACATCTTCATTACGTTGGAATCAACATGTCGATTATACTGTGGCAAAGGCTTCAAAATCTTTGGGTTTTCTTTGCAGAAATACGCAAAATTTTCCTCAAGTCACCCGGGAGTTGTTGTATAAAACAAATGTGTTATCTATTTTAGAATATGCCTGCACTGTGTGGGACCCGCCGACTATCACTGATAGAGATAAACTAGAAGGGGTGCAAAACTTTGCGGCTCGCTATGTATTGGGAAGGTCAGTAAAAGATAGAGATTTTAGTGTGTCACGGTACTAAACAGACGCTACAGTGGGACACGCTCGAACACCGTAGAGCAAAGCTTCGCTTGAAGTTTTTTCGCAACATACACCATTCCCAAACCGGAATACCACGTGACACCCATCTTTTGTCAGCACATTATCAATTCGCCCGAGTGGATCACGTTCATAAGGTTCGCGAGTACAGATGTAGGACTGCAGTTTTTAGTAGTGCTTTCTTCCCAAAAACAATTTGCCAATGGAACCGGTTACTTTCTGCCGTAGTATCAATCACGTCAAACGATGGCTTTTAGTCTGCTTTGGAATCAGTCAAGTTGCTAAAATAAAAGTTATGCAACGTGTGTCGCGGATTTGAGATCTGCTTTGATGTACGTAAGCTATCCTGCCGTTATTTGTTGATATTAAGTGATGCTGTCTGTTGCGAAGTTGTGATGTGCTTCCTTGTATACAAGTACTCTTGCCATCACTTAACCCAACTGTACTTCACAAGGAGCCTGCTTGTGTGTATTTAAGTAATGTTTGGCATATGTAAACCCCCCCCGCTGTAATGCCGAAAGGAAATAAATAAATAAATAAATAAGAATGCGCTAAAAATAGTATTCATCGAGGAACCCTGAGCACTACTCTGCGACATGGTGCCATTCACCAAAAGGCACCGACAGTCCGCAGGTTTTTTATTTCTCCTTCGGAAAGCTTGTTGACACTGCATCTTTTGCCAGAGCAGCTTTCAGTAGGGCACTTACAAGGATGTGGCCCTAGTTGGCGA
The DNA here is from genome assembly GCF_016920785.2 of Ixodes scapularis. Taxonomy (NCBI): domain Eukaryota; kingdom Metazoa; phylum Arthropoda; class Arachnida; order Ixodida; family Ixodidae; genus Ixodes; species Ixodes scapularis. Next base: position 164,124,524 of record NW_024609868.1, on the reverse strand, counting down.
TTTTCCACGATTTACTCTTAAACCTCGACTCAAAATGCCTCTCGTAGACAAAGTCTGTTGGCTGCAACAGGCTTTGCAACGGGATCACATCCCGCCCTACTTTCAAGCGGTCCATTTTGGGAGTAGCATAAAGTTCAGCTTCTTCATTCACGTTTTGTATCTCGCGTTGCACCGTGGCATGAAGCATTTCTTCCCTGTTGCCGGCAGCTTCTGGAAGCCGAAACCGGCCAGAAAATAAAGATAACCGCAGGAAGCTGCGCAGCGCTGAAGCTAGGTGCCGTGCTACCTCCTGCTAGCACTCGGGAAAGGACGGCCTCGGCGCGCTGTTGCCACGGATGGCAGAAAAATCACTTTAGATTACGGCGTCAAAAATCTGCTAAAAATGAGATCTCTCGAAATCGACGACTACCATTTATTTAACATAAATAATTTATGGAGGCTTTTTGACAAATGTTCTCGTGTCAGGGTCGCACTAAAAGTGTCAAAGCGGATAAAATTATCAATATATTCTAGGAATATCCTAAAAAGGCAATATTCAACATGATTACCGTATTTTCCAATGTATAGTCTGCGGGCTGTAGACATTTAAAAGTTAAATTTTGTACTGTGCGGACCATGTGCGGTTCGTTTCTTTCTAAAGGTTGACATTTGACGCCGTACAGATTATACACAACCTGTTTTTCCTAAATGCCGATATTTTATGCCGGGTGGACTATGCACAAGGTCATTGGTTCCGGGCTTCCGTTTTCTGTTTCCACGGAACAATGAAACAAGCTCATCTGGCATCGTGTTTACCTCGCCCTCCATGCCCTCAAGGGCAACCGGTGACGCACACATTGCCCCCAAGGTATTGGCACAAGGTCTCGAACAAATGCTTTGTGACTGGGCAAAAAAGAGACACAAACATCCTTTGGTTTCAAAAAAAGACTCTACAGAAAGATAGGTGTTGCTGCAGTCTACCTGAAGCCACCGTAGTAATGCCTCCTAAGCGAAGAAATTCCGTCGCATTCTTCAAACTTAGCGTCTTTGAGCACGCTAATGAGCTGAAATCAAACTGGGCAGCTGCAAAAGAATTTGACAACGAGGAAAGCGCAAGGATGTGGGCCGCTTCGCAAGAACTTCAGAAAGAAATGCCTGATTGCAAGCAGGGACGGGCAGTATTTCAGATACAAGTATTTGAAATATGTATTTCAAATACTTTGTGTATTTTGCATTTGTATTTAATTACAAATTGGGTAATGTATTTGACGTGTGTATTTAAATACTAAAACGTGGGTATTTCAAATACAATTGTAATTAAATACAATTTTTTGGGCTAAAATACATCCCTCAAATTTATTGTCACTGTCCAGAGCAGGAAGACAACTACGTTCTGCACCGAATGCAGTGTCTCTCAATCAAGCACAAGCGTTTAGTGACTTTGTGATTACGACCGTGCTAGTCCAGGGCAAGAATAGTGACGAAATCGACGTTCACAGGCAGACTGGCTAAATAAGTGCCTGTGACAACTTGTGATGCTTTCCAGCCTGATTTCCATCCATATTTTTGCCTGGAACATTCTAAATGCGCGGGTCGTCCAGATTTCTGTAACAGGTGCGAGTTGCAACAATAAAAAATTCTCTAGCTAGTGCTGCGCGTCTTGGTCGTCTCGGTTCTTTGTTGGCCTATACCAAAATGTAATCGACAAAAAAAGGTGCTTAAAGCTCTCTACTTTTTTCACCTATTACGTCCAAGCTGATCACATTTTTTTGTGATTATATTTCTATTACGTTACTAGAGCCTCGCACACTAACTCCCGAGTGTGTAATACAAAATTAAAATGAGATACCCAGAAACTCGTTGCAGGTGCCCTGAAGTCGCTGACGCATATTTTGAGGAATGTATTTGGAAAAGTATTTGCAGGAGACCAAATACATTTGGTTGTATTTGTATCTTGTATTTAAATGCTTTTTTGGAAATGTAATTAGATTTGTAATTAAATACATTTTTGACGAAGTATTTTGTATTTGTATTTCAATACATATTTGCATGTATTTTGCCCATCCCTGATTGCAAGGAAGCAAGACGACACCAGGCAACAGCTTGGCGAAACCTCAGGAAAAACTTGCAGCGTGGCTGCGACAACTGCGTGAAGCAGGATTCCCAGTGTCGACAGTGAGAATCAGACTGGTTGCTCGTACCACGGCCGCAGATGAAGGTCTCCAGGACTCCCGAAGTAGTGTCTCCTGGTAGGCCAGGTTTATGAAGAGAAATCGTCCGAGTCTTCGGCAGCGCATAACGGTCGGTCAAAGGAAGCCGGAAAATTGGAGAGAGATGAAGACTTTTCGAGAGCATGTACATGGTCCATGGAGGAAAATGAGATTCCAGAAGGCCAGGCAAAATATTCTTATAAAGTAGAAGCATATGCATTTATGATATTTCAAAAGCCTGTATGGAGTGAGTTATCTTCAAATTGATGCGCTTACCGTAACTTTTTCTAACAAGTGTACAACATGGATGACAACGTGGGAACCAAAACAATCAGCATCAAGACAACTGGCAACGAACGAACGTGCTTTAGTGTTGTTCTTGCATGCAGCATGACAGGTGATAAGCTGCGTCATCTTCAAGCGCAAAACCATTCCTAAAAAGGATTCTCTTAGGGGTTGTCACTTATTGTGCAATGAAAAAGGGTGGATCGAGACGAGATGCGATGCACAAGTGGATTCATGAGGTGCTGCGGTAGCGGAAGGGGTCAGTTTTCAATTCAGGGTGCCTTTTGATCATGGTCTCAATGCGGGTGCACCTCTTGGACACTGTAAAGGAGCGGCTCAAAAATAAGGTGATCGCACTTGCCATAATTCCAGATGGAATGACCGAGTACCTCAGGCCCTCTAGACACTTCCCTGAATCGCACATTTAAGAGCAAATGTCAGGAAGCATTGGGAAGCGTGGATGCAAGAAGGAGCTCACACATTCACTAAAACTGGAAGGATGCGCAGGGCAACTTATGCGGAAGTGTGCAGGTGGGGGGTAGAGTCGTGGAACGCCATCCCATGTCAAGTTTCTTTTGAAGGCTTAACTAAAGATTTAATAGATCTGCTCCAGAACTGTCCGACAGTAACAGCGAAAAAGGCAATGAGGAACCCTTTGTTGAATCCGAAATGATTTACCTTTTTTGCTCAGACAGTGACGACAGTGATTATGACAGACTTTGTGAATGACAAGTCCGGAGGAATTTTGTAAATGAGAAATCATGAGGGTCATAATTTTTTTTTTTTATCGTGCAGGCCTTTTTCTTTATGTGAATGAAGTACATAATATATTTTCAAGCTTTGTTGTGTAGCATATATTCTTTAGCATACAAGACTAAATGCAGAGTACCTAAAAAACAAAAAATTCAGCAAAATTGGCGCCTGCAGACTATACACCAAGAGCGGTAGTTATGTGGCAAGCAGCTGGTTTCTGCCAAATCGGCATTCTCTGTTTCCAAAACAAACACTGAAGGTGCTCTTAAGATACTGTCAATGTGTTCAACCAAAGGCGTTTTAAGTTCTGCACAAAAAAAAATGCACTACAGAGTATTGGTATATGGCAGCCGATAGCATATGTTGTTCTAGAAGTGCACGTTTCGTGTACAATTATATGGAAACTAATTTGAGCACACAGGAAACCTTAGAATTTGTTTTCCCAGTATATGCTAACTTCTACTGCTGTCCAGTGTTTTTGCTTATTTTAATTTCAAAACTACCTACTCTTTCTTTGGCAATTGTAACTTTCATTGGCACTTGTTATCGGGTTCTGCTGGTAAACTTTGCAGGACAATGTAAGAAATACATCTGATGGAGATAGGGCAGTTTAATCCGCTAAGCATTATGTATCTGGACACAGCAGAACATGTTTTCAAAACCTGGGAATAAAAAAGAATGACAAAACGAAACAGATGTGGTTGAAATAAAAGTTTTACATTTTCATTTCGACTCTGTTTAACATCTCAGTTTGTTAGTGATTCCACAAAAGCTCCTTGCATGAGGCGCAAACTCAAGCTTCGTTCAAAGGCAATGCGTGCGTGCATACGCAAGCCGTACTGCTCAAGTCTGACCATATGTTATATAAAGTTAGCAAAGTTGTCAAACTATAGACAGAGTAACGAGATAAGAATATTTCATTTCAAAAATGTCATGGAACAGTGGCATTGGGGAAACCGCTGGACAAGTGCAGACCCGGATTCGGCAGATTTAGAAGGAGGGGGGAGGAAGAAAGGTGCACTTGGCTGGGTTCGGATGGGCAAAGGTGCCTTTGCGACTTCCACGAACAAGAGGGAGGACAGCAAGAGGAGAGGAGTGAGTTCAGCCATCTGGAGGCAATTGGATGCCAGGAATGTGGAGAGAGAGAGAGAGAGAGAGGCAAGGTATACAACAGAGGGCTTGAGGGGGGGAAGCAAGCACAAGACTGGACGGGGGTAACCACGAGAAATTTTGGGGAGCTTGAAGGACGGAGATTTAGGCAGAGAGCTGCGAGGTCGAGGAGAACTGAGATTAGCGAAGTGAATGCAGAGAGTTGCGAGGAGAGTGTATATATCACCGTATAATTATTGTTTTTCTGTCTCGTTTGTCCCGTGTTGTCATCTATAAAGCCCGTCTTCTGCTACATAAACTGGATTTAAATAGCTTTACTGGGAGTTGTCTGTGAATTCGTTTCCAAGACAATCACTCGTCGGCGACGTCAACTTTTAACTCTGCTGAACACATGGAAGGAAAACAAACGGAAAATCGAAAAGGAATTGGAACACAAAATAAAAATGTTTCAACAAACTACCATATATATGTGGGTATTCTTGTACTCTCGCAATTTTCAAAAAGCTTAAAACAATTTTCAAATATGCCGATTGGGAGGCGAGCTCCTTGCAAGCAGCGGACACCGGTACTTTGTTCTCGCCACCCTCATAGATATTGATGAAGTGGCTGACTGATATCAGTCTTATTATTGGTCGGTTAAAGCCTAAATTCAGCCTGAAGTCAATTTCAGTGGAGCAATAGTAGTTGTTTCTCTCAATATTTAGCTCTGAACAGCCAAAGATCATTGAATTTTAAGTGTAATCATTGTATCGGTCGACTTTTTAGAAAATCAGAAGATTTGCCGATAAATTAGTAGCAACACTGCCTCAGCGTTGGCGGCAGGAGAGAGAAACACGTGCCGATCCCCAGCACGACGGCAGCAGAGGCACAGAGTTTCGCCACCTGAAGTCCTCCTATCACCGTGGTAAGCGTCATACATTCGGCAGCAGAAGTTTGCGGGGCACGGGAGCGCCAGCCGAAATGACGGACTGCGTCATCTTATGGCGCACAGCCACTCTCCTGACTCGCGCTTCGAAAATAGCTTCAAAGCACGTGTCGGGCGATAGTCAGCGCCTCCACGATGTCTTTTGGCAACTTTTAGCTCCTGACATCGCCAACATCATCCGAAAATTTAGACGGTGTCGGGGATCAATCTGCCAGCACATCAACGAACCAACGTAGTGACGATCAATCTCAATACTTGGTTTCATCTTTATTTGGAGCGCAGCCGCTGCTACGAGCCAAGGGGACCAACCAGCATCAAAGTGCAACACCGTGGAATTCGCCCATCTTTCTGTGCGTGGCCTTTCATCGACTAAACGAACCAAGAACAGAGAATGTCACATGACTGGCACTTTTAGTCTGCGTTTGTATGTGTTTGAGCCATCGAATGTACTCTGACCTAAGATAAAACAAGCTATACGGTGACTAGAGAGACGCTCTGAAATACATATTTGTACAATTTTCCTTTCCTCCTTCTCTAAATATCAGAATCCACCAAATATATATATTTTTTCCTCATTTTTGCACACATGTGGCACAATTTCTAGCTGAAATGGCACTTCAGCACAAGATGTAGCAGACGTTAGGTCTCGGCACAATTTGGCGTAAATGGCACGGCACTTCCATCCTAGACAGTACTATAATCGCATGGTTTTACAAAGCGAGCAATGTTTTAAAACAAGTTTCCAAAGTCTGGGAAGCAGACGACGCGGAAGACAATTGCATTGCTCGTGTCCGCGGCGCTTGGGGGGGTCATACGCGACCGGCTCATTCAGCCACCTCAGACCAGACAACAACGCAAAGCTACAGCTCGTAAATGCTTGCGAAGGGATGACGTTTTTGTCTGCCACTACGTTCTACTGGAGGCATAGAGAGAAACAGGAGACAAATGACGGGATGACAACGCACACCACCCACACTTCAGGGTCTCCTGCAGAAGCGATGGTCACGTCCTGCAGTGCAGCCTTGATCCAACATGGTTGCCCAGAAGCACCTTTGCGACACCATGGTACAGAAGGGAGCGAAAAAAAGCATGTCCGCGAACACGAGGCGCAAAGTGCGAGTCTCGAGAGCGGCAAGGTGCCACCAGAAGGCGCAGCCTGCAGTGAAATCGTATCCAGTGGTCCCACTCAAGCCCACTTCCGGTAATCACGCATACATAGCGCCCCTAGAGCCGGATGGCAACAACTGAAGGTGTAAAAGCAAGAAAAAACAAAAACAAGGTAAAAAGTGTTGCAATAAAATAAACTGAGTATGCTACGTTATTTTTAGAAAAAAATCAGCCCGGTTATAATAAACTAATAGGGAAAGGAAAAATTGGGCAGTGATTGTTAGCTGTGCAAGTTCATTGCCCCTAACCAAAGCCAAGCTCTTAAACTTAGGTGGTCATGTTGTCGGTGTTGTTCTGCGAATCTCTCTCTCCAAGTACATTTCCCTTTCAGTTGGATCCTCGCATGGCATTTTAATGTCACTCGAGTTATTGGATCAAGCTATGAATGCGTTCTAAATGGGCCTCCTCAGGCAAGAAGCCAAAAAGCCGGGGACTCACTTTGCCGTTTGGGATTCTACTTCAAGTTTGTAAACGGCGGGTGCAAACATTTGACGAAGCATTCGTGCTCTCCTCCGTGTCAGGCAGGACACAATCATCTTTTCTCTAACGCAGTGTATGTTACCTGGTTAATTTCTTAAACTTATATCATCGGGCATGACTTGTAAAACGGTTGAAAGTAATGAATTGCTTGTTCATGCATCGGAGGTTTCACGCCATTTTACTGGGAAAATCGAAAATATTGCGGCAAATGACGCTAGTCAGGAACGAACCTGGGGTTCGCCAGTCTGTAAAATCATAAAAGGAAAGTTGGTATCGATCATATTTTGAGGAAAAAAGAAATTTAAAAAATCTACACCTCTATAAAAAAATTTATTTTAAACAGACTAAGCACGTTGACTGGGTACATTGAATGTGCCCTTGAATTGACGAGTCAGACGGATGTAACTCGAATGGAATTAACGGGAAGGTACCTCTAAAAACAGCATTGCTCGAACATGCCAGTTTCTGGGACTCACGCCTGCCTTCTCTCTCTCATCAAGATACCTTGCAGGTATGGAAGCGTCTCGCACCCGTCGTTTAACATGCGTCGAGCCCCTCCGTCGTTGAGTTCCAGACGTCATTTATCAACGCTGGGCACGTCAAGCAAGAAGATCCATATTATTTTTCTAATTTCAAACTAAAAGTCTGTCTCACTTCGTCCATTCACTGCATGCTTGCTCTTAATTTTTGTTCCAGTACAATGGTTCCTCCAACAATTAAAGACAATATTGATGTGTGGAGGCAAGCTGCAAAGGCCGGACACCCGAGAGAAGGACCATCAGTAACCAGGGGAATGAAGCGAGAAAACTCAAGAGGCAACGCATCCTCTGGGCCACAAGAATATCGGAGACCGTATGCTGGAAAATTTGTCGATGTACAGCTTCATCCTTGGGTGAAGATTTTCTGGTCACATTCATACATGAGGTGAACTGATACTACAAATGGGTCGAGGCATCACCCTCCTTACAGGGCGTTACAGGGCGTTACAAAAGTACTATATACTTTTGTAGTACTATATACAAAAGTACTTACAAAGTACTATATACTATATAGTAGTATATAGTACTTACAAAGTACTATATAGTACTTACAAAAGTACTATATACTACTATATGTAGCCAGGGGGTGGGGGGAAGGGGGGGGGGGGGGTACAAAAGTACCCCCTTCCCCCCCCCCCCCCCCCCCCCCCCCACCCCCTGGCTACATGCCTGCTCGAAGCCCGCTGACATGCGAAGATGGTAAAGAGTAGAGAGCTATTTATGATTTCTGGTTTAGTTTGTATGTGCTTTGATTCCACAAAAAGTAGCTGTCTGTGGTTGGTTTCAACGTCGAGAATGTGGTGGTCTTAAAATCCCGCTTCTTTTTCTATTATCGCAGCTTGGCACTCCTGAATTTGAGCTTTAACCAAATGGAGTTCTGCTTGTTCGAGAATCTTGTGCCACTCTGGTGTATAAACGAGACGTTTTAGACAAAGGCTTTGGGGAATCACGTGCGAGTCCTGGCAGGCCTTTGTAACATTTAGACGATTCTTAAACGTAGAGACGCCGCAAACGACGTTCATATACCATTTTGAAAGTTTTTCTGTCTCCTCTTTGAAGTCAAGGTGTAAAAATTTGAACGTGAACATTCGACTCAGGTAAGTTATGTCGGGCGGAATAATCAAAAATAGGGGACGTCTAACAGAGCACTAATTGGGAACCCTACGTTTCGAGGCCTACTCAGCTCTTCTGGGGCCTCCACCCATTAGATGCCGATACGTCACTTCCATGAAATTTTTAAACATGCATGTAAATGTCCAACCTAGGCACCTAGGGGTGACTGTGGCAATGAGCATTGAGGTGCATTGTTTTCCTTTTCGTCTTCTAGAAAAATAAACAGGTATTCTGAACGTTCATGTCATGGAAAATGACAGGTAGACCAACGAGGTTGTTACCTTTACGACGTCTAGAACGATGCCTAAAGGACGACCTCAAGGATGACTTCTTGGACGACCTCAAGGACGACGCCTAGAGGACGACGTCTAGGAATACTTCGAGGACGACACCTAGAGGACAACGCCTAGGACGACCTCAAGGACAACTTCTTGGACGACCTGAAGGACGACGCCTAGAGGACGACCTCAAGAACGACTTCAAGGACGACTTCGAGGACGACCTCTAGAACGACTTTCAGGACGACCTCGAGGATGACTTTTAGGACACCTAGAGAAATTCAGCCTTTCTACTTTGGTGAAAACCAGAGTGGAAAGGCTGGAAAGGTTGCCGCCATCTATAAGCGACAGCGGCAAACAGACGACCGCCTTGCCGGTGGTCTGGTTGCCGCCGTTGCTCGTAGATGGCAGTAGCTATCTGAAGTTTTGTGTCGACATGCCGCTTGTCCGCGGACACGATACTGGCAATAATAACCCTTAACAACACCACTGTAAAAGAAAAAAGAAGAAAATGGAGAGTTGGGCTAGTTGGGGTGCTAATTCATCGTAGGAAACAGCACGAAAAACAGACGAGGACAAAGAAGAAACACACGGGACGAGCGCTGTCCGGTGTGTTTCTTCATCCTCGTCCGTTTTTCACGCTGTTTCCTACTATAAAAAAGAAAGGTTGTATAAATGTTTTGAAGTGTGGTTACTTTGACTCTACCTTTACCGCGACTTTACATTTACCTGCTTAGGCTATGTTGATTGATGGTCGGTTTATCTTTTTATATGCACATGGTTTGAAGGCCAACATCCAAACTGTTTGTACCACCTTCTGCTGCTGATACCCCCCAACAACTGCATAATCGCAAGTGCTGTTTGTGACTTTTTCGTATAAATTAATAATAATAATAATCTTTATTTGCAGGGGAAGTGTTGCCCCAGGTGGTTTGCAAGGCTAGAAACGAAAGGAGGGAGCCTGCGCGCTGCTGCGCCTGCCACCGGGGCGGGATATAACAACATAACAAATGACTATACATGTAGAGCGAAAATAAACAGCTGCAGGCTTGAAATGTCTCGTTTGAATAAATCATCTGCGATTGCCGTCCAGTGGAGTGCACTTCATAATAAAGCGAAGGCAGAATACAAGTGGACGCGAGAAGCCAATAAAGAAAATACCATGGGGGCCGCCATCTTTAAAAACAAAACCAAAAAGGAAGTGACTACGGTGACGGAGCCCCTCACTTTAAAAACCGCACTACGGTGACGGGACAACAGCAACCGATACGGATGTCCAATGGATACCCCATTTCGGAAGCGCTTTGTGGCACTGAGGTACAGCGTCGGCTTCACGAGCTGGGGATCTACGGTTCGAATCGCGTTCTGGACAATACTTTTTTTTTTTCACTTTTTTTCTTTTTTTATTTAGATTACAGATGCTATATTCACGTGTAGGGACTGGGACAGGACAGCGAAGCGTGAGTTAATGTGCTTGTAAATTACAAGTTATTAATTCTCACTGTTCCCACCACATACAAAACAGGACGGGTCCCCTTACTCTTGCCGGCCGCACTGTGGTAAATAGTGAATAGCCAGACGCCGCCAAGCGGCGTTTTCGGGTGGGCCAAGCGGGTTCCAATTTTTGTAATGAGCCGCCGCAGACTGTCGCTGTGAAGCAGCGTAAGCGCAGTGCGGCAGATGGGTTAACGCGCGCCCCCGCTATTCGCTAAAACGGGGACCCCTCACTTTTGCCGGCTGCACTACAGTGACGGGCCCCCCTCACCATAGTGAGTGCCAACACAAAAAGCGGTTAGTTACTCCATCCGTAGTGAGAGGGTGCTTTTCAAGTTTGAATAATTATTCGAGAAACTTTTTCTCTTTTTAAATTGTTTGGTAGTCAATATAATCTACATTGTGCTAATAATATATTATGAGTAGAGTGCTGCAATTAATTTTATTGGAAGAAGGCACTCGATCACGTGGTTTGCCATTACCACAGATTTATTCTGCAGACCGTGCATGATAAACTGTGGCTAAAGTGGCTTAAAGGGGGTAGTGTAACGAACAATACCGGAGAAGCGGCACAGCGTTGGAAGACGGCCGCGGGTGGCACTGGCACTTGCGGCACCATCGTTCTGGCTATGGCTCCGGCTTGGCCGCTTGGTCAGCTTGGCTGCGGCCAGCTCCGGCCGATTCGCAGCTGTCAACTACACTGTCTGCTAGTTTCACATTTTTATTCACCTTCAAACACAAACCATGTCGTTGGAAGTTCAGTGGAAACAAATAATTGTTTTTGAGGTATTTATATTAGTTATGAAGCGTGTTAGGGTGCCTCTATCTGCCGGCCGATGGAGGCCAGAGTACATTATAATAACTCTATGATGGAGGCACCCTAACGGAGCTGCAGATCGAACCGCCACCTACACCGTCTTCCAAGGAGCGGCCGTTTTCGATGCATGGTGGAGGCTACGCGGTAACTACACTACCTCCTTTAAGCCACTGTACTGTGGCGCAGCCAGTCACTTGAGCTAGTGCTCCCGTGCCTCGCTAACTTTTGCTGGCGACTGTACATCTTATAAGTAAATGATGTGTTCAGTCCTCCACAAAAGAGCAGCGGAGAAAACCTTCACCGTCAAAATAAATTGTATGTGTGCCATACATGGGTAAATTACTTCGAAAATGTAATTTAGTTACAATTACAATGACTTTGCTTCAAAAGTAGTTTAACTACAATTACCACTACATGAAAAGTAATCAATTACAATTACAAATTACTTTTAAAAAGTAATGCAATTACTTTACAATTGCTTATTTCTGAGAGCGACCCTATTTGGGCCATATTACTTTAAACGATTTGTATAGAATGCAGCGTATTTATTTGTTCATTCCTTGCCCCAATGTTAGAGGAGGCTTAAACACCCCTGCATAAATGCCATATATTGTACTTTCCTTTTATGAATTTTGTTAAATTCATGATAGAACTTGACAGTGTGGGGCAATGAGGTACTATATTCTTATATCTTTAATAATTATAATTAGTTCATATGCTGGAAGACGCCAGATCGCTGAAAAAAAAATTGGGCTGACAAGCGTTTGTTAGCCACGCAAATAAAAATGCAACAATTAGTGATATATGAATATTTTACAAGTGTTAATATAAGACCAAAAACTACACGTGCTAATACGACCACATTCACATACAAACATCATGGCATTGTAAATTATTTACATTGAGAAATATATAAGAACCGAATCGGGGCTCCCGAATCATTGGTGACAACATTCACAGGCGCGAGGTCAGTCCCCAAGATGCTTATGCAAAGAATATCCAAACCTAGGGTGCCTCAATGTCCTTCTGTTAAGGGTGATGCCACCCTTTGTAGTACCCGATGCCGACAGCACGCGCTCACGGCTAAAATACAAAGATATTGACGAAAACAAAATGTCGCCATAGCACAGTCAGCGCCACAAACGCGTGCAGGGACACGCTCTTTCACGCGCTTTTGAACAAAAAAGAAAAATAAATGTGTGAGACAAAATGGCGAGATGTCTCCACCCTAAGCAAAGCGCACATGAAGGCACCCTATCGAAACCAACAGGAAATAAACTTGAAAATAATAAAAAAAGATACAAATATGTGACAGTACTGGAAGAGGGACGTAAAAAACTGTCAAAAAAGAAAGAAAAATAGCTTCATAGACAATTAAAATTCCCAACCTCAGCTGAAAGTCAATTTTTTTTTTTTTCCTTTCAATATTTTGGCATGTTTACGCTATGGTTTCCTGCTCGCACCGTAGACGGCGCCGTTGAGGTAGACTCCAAAGAGGATTGTCTCTCAGTCCGCAGCGTAAGTGGCGTAAGCAAGAGAGCAACAAACAATGCGACACTATTCATGTTGTGCGTGTCTGTGTGCGAGTGTTTCACTGAAAGCAGTCCGGTTGTGCGGGCGTGGAGGCTTTCAGAAGGGGTCCGACGGCGCCACGAAGTTTTGCAAAAGTAATTGTAGTTTTGCGTGCAATTTTGCAATTCCTGACGTTAGAAAGTAATTAAATTACTATTCCTTTTAGCTGAAAGTAATTAAATTACAATTACTATTTCTTTTAGCTGAAAGTAATTAATTACAATTACTATTCCTTTTAGCTGAAAGTAATTACAATTACTATTCCTTTTAGCTGAAAGTAATTAATTACAATTACAAATTACCAAGAAGTAACTGTAATCGAATTACTATTCAAGTATGACGTGTGCACATGCGCAAATTAAATACTGTAAACGACTTCATTTTCGCGAGCAAGGTTTTGCAGGCACGAATCTTGGTAGTACGATATATGCCTTTATTACCATGGGGTGTCCCGATCGAGAGATGAATTTTTTCGCGAAACTTATCCAGCAGACGGTCCCCAGAGGCGGCGGCCGTTAACCCGAGCGTGCGACGACTGGCGAACATCTCGGTTGGGACATGTTGGAAAGCTTGCCAATCCCAGGGATTGCGCCACGGACTTGCTCCACGAGCTTTTCGAACAGTGCCAACGATGAAAGGCCAGTCGACCTCTCCCGCAAGATTGGGGCAGGATCACTCTGAACTTGGAACGGGGGGAAAAGCCAGGCGATTCTGCGTCCCCAGGAAAACTCGCGACGCTTTCCGGCCGAGCTCCGCTCGAAAAGTCGCTGGGCGCCCACGCCGAGCCCGCGATTTTTGCTTCTCTTTTGCTTTGCTTTTTGCTTTGCTTTGGCTTCTCTTTTGCTTTGCTGCTCCTCACTACGCAGCACGGTTGGCTCCTCTGGGCTCAATGAACGTCTTTTGTGACGTGAGGGGCACCGACCGGACGCGTCGAGAAAGGCGCTTGGTGCGACGAGCCACCGAGACGAGGCCGCAGCGCCCCACTCACCGGAATCAGGCCGACGACAACTCAGGGCACCGAGCAAGACCCGCCAACAAGCGCAGCAGAGCAGGTTCACGGCGACGACACGCAGAACGGCGCCCAAGGCTGGCGCAGCACTCGGCAGGCGGTCAACTTCACGTCAGAGCAACATCGGCGAGGCCACGTGGCGGGCCGTGACGTGGGGCCGCCTCGTTCGGTCATAGGGCGGCGCGCGCACACCCCCTCGCTCGATTGGCCGGCACGCGCACACCCGCCCGTCCAAAGCGGTCAAATGCCATCGCATCATTAGTGCCATTAGGCTACGGCGGCACCCCGTGCGGCCCCGTAATCGTCCTCGGAGGGAATTGACTACCCACATAGCGAGAGGGGAACGGACGAAGCACGCGCAAGGACAGCCACGTATTGCGAGAATAGAGGACAAAGCACAAACACTCGATCCATTTCGTCCCCTCTCAACATGGACTGACCGCAAAAGGCACAGGCAAGCCCGGCCTTCCACCATCGAGCGCCCTGGGCAAACTCTGGTTAAAAAAATATATATATATTTATATATATATATATATATATATATATTTTATTTTTTACTAAAATCGGAATTGTGATTTTAAGATATTTAATCACCCCCCCCCCCCCCTTTTTTTTTGTAGGCGTGATTTGATGGTGACAACAGAAGGAGGATTTGTTTTATCTTTTCGGTCGGATCAGGTTGTTGCGAAAATGGAGAGTGGGTGCGGTAGAAAGTATTTGCTGCCCGTGCTCTGTCTTTCGCGTCCTTTCCTGTCTGTGTTTTCAGGTAAATTAACCGCGTTTGAGACTGTTTTTAGCCCAGCTTCGGGGCATTCTTTCTGCATTCGTATTTACGTCGAAGAATCGTCGAGCGAAAAACATTAAGCTTTTCCACTTGGCCGGTTACGTAACGGCTTATTAGAGGCAAATCCGAAGGTGACAAGAAACGAGAACTGTTCAAGTCAGAAACTAAGATAGAGCTGTTCTGCGGGGTAGGGGTTTGCATAAAAAGTAAGTCCCGAAATATTATTGGTGACCGGATAGATTGATCAATCAATCTGCCAAGTTTCGCACCTAGTGAAGAATCACTTTTTTTTCTAGCTGCAGTAATAAGTACGTATTATTGTTTAAAGGGGCCCTCCAACAGTATTTGAGCGTCGACTTTTTTTGCGGTTTCTACACGCTAGTGGTCCCGGAAACCCAGTGGACAACGAAAGAGTTTGAAAATATTAGCGCATCATATTTTAATTTGACAACTCGGAAACACCTCCTCCGACGGTGGCGCCGTGAGGTGCCGAATGCGCGCGCATAACGGCGCTCCCTTTCACTATACGTCACATTCTCTGGGTTTCGTGATTGGCGAGAGCCGTCCCAGGAATTTTGAAGCGAAATAAAGTATATCACCCGTTAACCGTCATTATTTCTCTAACAAGTCATTTTTATAGAGCTAATAAAGTTGCAAAGTAAAGTTCAAAAAGGGCGAAAACAACGCCTTGTCGCTCATGCGCGCCTCCCAGCGGCGTCCGCGACGTACCATCGCGAGCAGACGACAAGTGATCCGTGCACACAACGCGCATCGTATTTTCACTTGTGCGCCCCCGGTCCCGGTCAACTAAAAGCAGTAAGAGGAGCCAGAAGAATCCTTATTTTCTTTTAGTGCTGTGACAGACTTTTCACTGTTCGAGTGAAGTGCGGCGACGGGACCGGTGCCCAACGGGACCGCTACCAGTTTCTCCCTCCTACTCGCCGAGGTGGCTCCGGTGGCGGAGTTGCGGGAGACGAGTCTTCCGCGGCTGTCGAAGCGGACTGAGGCAGAGACGCGGCGCTTGCGTGGAGTGTCCTCGTACGGCGCGACGCCCAGATCCGCACTAAAAATCCGATAAGCCCGGTAAATTCATCGATGATGGCAACCCGATCCCAAAGCTACGATGGTTTCAGCTAGGCCTAATGGCCGACGAGCCGACCGGGCCGACGGGCTATCAACCAAACTCGCGTCCAATTGGCCAACCGCTTTGCTCCAATCGCTAAACGGTTTCATTTTACGTCATGAAGCGCTATGTTTTGCTTATTTAAAGTTGTTTTCTGCAATATTTAGTTTGCTAATAACTCACAAAATATTGCGAATTTGTGTAATATTTTTTTTTCTCGGTGTTCCTGCTTTCATGGAGCTCCGTTTCAGCGCGAACTTCAAACCGGTCAAAAAATTGTTGGTGGGCCCCTTTAAAGGCGAGTTTTCTTTTTTCTTCTGGTACTTGGAACTTGGCTTATATACGCTTTCCTGCGCATTTCACGCGTGTCCGGTACATAGGCCCATTGAAGCCCGGGTACGTCGGGGCGAAGCACTGGGACTCCAAGCAGGGCCTCGGAAGATGGAAGTGATGTCCCCTCCCTACTACACACACCTCTCTCGTTTTTTTGAAGGCACCCCCTTAATTCGCAACGACTCCTATTCTCCATGACGCCCCCCTTATTTCGATTCCAGCAGTGCCCGAGAGTTGGAGCGAGCGAGCGGGCTTATCCGCTTATCGCGCTGCCACGTGCGTCATCCAAAAGGAGGCTCGTCTTCCGATGGCTGACTCTCGCCAGACAGGCCAGCTGGATAAGCGGGCCGACCGACACTCTCCAAAAGGAGAGGAAAAAACCGCGCGCCCAAGGAAAGCAGACCGAGGCAGACGCACAACTGTCCGCATCTACAACAAAGGGGAAAATACTTATTTATTGGCTCGCAGCCGACGCTACGATCTAATTAGACCAATCGCCAAAAGCGCAAGTGTCTCTGCCTTCCCAGGATTGGTTTAGGGATTCTAGAACAGGTACGGTTACAGTGACATCGCTGTCTGCTTGGTGTCCTCGTAGCGTCGGCTGCACCCATACGCAAAGCTGCAGGTCGCCCAAAGCCAGGCTTGTGCAACGGAACCAAAGTTGCAGCGTTGCTCACGGCATTTAAAGGGACGATGCAACGATTTTTGTATTTTGCGCAAATACCACTTAGAACGGATTCCTGACGTTAATGACCTGTGAAATACCCGTTGGTTTTTCACCACACGCAATCGAAGTCGCAGAAAAAAATAAAGAAAAACGAGCAGAGTTCATCCCCTCAACTCGCAGCCAGAACAAGCGGCCACGTGATCTGGAGCCGATTATATGTCGCCAATCTTGATCATAGCCATGCGCTGGGGTTGGCCAGAGGTTGGCAAGGCACAGGACACGCGCTGAGTTCCAGACATTGTTACTGTTCGTCTGTTGTCGTCATTGCAGTGATTGGACACAGGACACTACCCGAATGCTTCTCGAGCTATCGATCATCACGAGCCCAAATCGAGTGCCCACGCCATGCTCGGGTCCAATCTATGAGCCGCATTCA
This sequence comes from Ixodes scapularis, assembly GCF_016920785.2. Lineage (NCBI taxonomy): Eukaryota > Metazoa > Arthropoda > Arachnida > Ixodida > Ixodidae > Ixodes > Ixodes scapularis. The sequence goes on along the minus strand of NW_024609868.1, from coordinate 164,107,450 downwards.
AATATCGTCACTGGGCGGTACTGCTACCGCCCAGATACGTCATCAGGTTTCGCGAAGGAGAGAATGAATGAAAACACTCGGTTTTGTCCTCAAGATTACAGCACAACAAAGGAGTTGCTTGGTCAGTGGCGTTGCGTGGGCGTTGCGTGCGAGTATCCTTGAGTCCCACTAGTGCCAGAAAGCTCGTGTAAAGTGGAAAAACATTCCAATTGAATATCGCTGCACCGCCCCTTTAAAAATCATAATTTTTTTCTTTTTTATTAATGGCGCATTATTAGTTTGCGTGCGCGTTAATTTTTACGTCAGAAATACCGACGATAAAAAATTACGGGGATTGCCCACAAATTCCGGGAGAGAAGGAGAAAAACGCCGCAATCCCCCATAAAAACTAACTTACGTCAAAATATATTTTTACGAAGAAAAATTAACGCGTTTGATCTCCGAATTTCGGGGCAACGAACCCACGACGACTGAGATGGCGGTGCTTGTCGCCTAGAGTCCCACACCTACCCTGCTGTTGTTTCAATGCCTTTGCTCCGTGGGTGGATGGAGAAAACTCGCGCACGGCCAACTCGCGACTGAAACACTTTCGGTAAAGGGCTACGTAAATAAATATATATATGACTTCAAAAGTTGAGCGCTAAGTGGAAAAGAAAAACAGCAGACCTGTCAAACTGCTCCATATTTCCACAGCACAAATCAAGATATATGCTTTGGGTGTTAATCCGATATTTTCCTCGCATCTACCTTTTTCAAAATAAGAGCTGCCGCACGCGACTGGGTTGTTCGAAACCCAAAACGTTAGCTACATCCATGACCGGCTTTGCTACATCCCGTTCGCCCATTGATCCGCTGTGACCAAGACTCCCCCGAAGTTGACACGAGGAGAACATCGACCTTCTCTGTTCGGTCAGGACAAAGAGAGAGCGGCTGCCAGATCCATTTACCTTCAAACCGATATTTCTCGATCCAATGGACTTTTTCTCATGGAGGCAAAACATTTCGGAATAACAAGGACAAGCGCAGTGTGACGAGCAAGATCCCTTCGACAGGCAACAGGACATATGAGCCTTGCGTCGGCTACCCTTTTGGGCAGGCACTCACTCGATCGAATGGCGTTTTAGCGAACGCCCACGTTCCACCGAACGACACTTTAGCGAATAGTCGGCAGCCGCGAAGCGCCGTTTACGGGGGGGGGGGGGGCTAAGTGGGTTTCCATTTTTGCAATCAGCCGCCGCAGACTGTCGCCCTGAAGCGGCGTAAGCGCAGTGCGGGGGGGGGGGGGGGGGGGGGGGGGGGGGGTTAACACGCGCCCTGATTATTCGCTAAATCGTCGATTCGCTCAAATGTCGGTGTTCGCTAAAACGCCATTCGCTCATGTAATATGAACTCATCTTTTTGAGGGGCTGAGGTGCAAAACGCCGTCCAGAAGGACACAGGACACGCTCGCGAACAGCCGAAGTGAGGTCGCCTCACCTCTCAACAGACCGCACAGCCAGCAGCGCTGTTCCTGTGCCCGCCGCTCGTCCCGGGGAGAGTGACGCACTTATGACGTCGCGTCACGTGACGGAGAGGCCCAAAGCGGCGCGCTCAGCTTGGCATCAGCTGATGCCGGCGGCCGGACGGAACCGGTTCCAACCGCTAGCCGCGTGTAAGGTGTCCTCGCTGACTCTGCAGGGGGCGTTGCCCACAGCTGGAATTCCGTCCACCGCGGGCGTCGGATCGCTTCGCCGCTCTTCCACACCGAGCAAAAAACGCGCGTTGCGGTCCTCGTCGACGCCGCCGTCGAACAAGACGAAGCAGTCACGCAGGGCCACTCGACGTCTTCTGGGGAAACCTCGCGTTTGTTGAGAGAACATGGAATTATTTTTTTCTTCGTCCCCTTCGCACGATTGTTGTTCCCTTGTCTTCGCGATATAGCATATGCGCTCGGAGATCTTCACTGAATGGACAACGGCGATGATTATATATACGTTTGCACTCCCGTTGTATGCAGCATATGCGAGAGGCACGGACTCGAGCGCGTAGCTTCGGAAGCGGCTCTTTTGGCGCGTTTTTGTCCAAAGCTTAGCACGGTCCTACGCCCGAACACTGCACGCAGCTTGTGCGAGAGTGTTTTCGAAGGGGAACTGTTGTATTCCGTAGTGGCGGTGTGCGCACAAAGCGTCTACACAATGCAAGAGGAGGATCATACTGAAGAAGAGGAAATGACCACAGGGGAATGGGGAAAAAGCAGAAGGAAAGGTTCCTGCTGGAACTGCGACAGGTCCACACGGCATACCAACGAGACTGATAAAGACGTAGGCCAAACAAGCAAATTGAAACCAAGGCAGGTGATTGACCAGATAATTATGGGAGGGGAGGCACCCAGTGACTGGAAATTGAGCAGGATGAAATTATTATACAAGGGTGAGGGAGAAAAAGACAGTATCAAATTCTACCGACCGATCACAGTAACTTAAGTAATATATAGACTAGTTATGCAAATTGTAAAAAGAATGGAAGAATGGGCAGAGAGAAAGCAGATTCTGGGGGAGCTTCAAAACGGTTTCAGGAGGCACAGACGACTAGATAATAACTTATTCGTAATCACTCAGTGCAGATAGCAATGACACGTCAAAGGTCACTATGGGTTACATCTTTGGCCATCAAAGGGGCATATGACAATGCGAATCGGAAAAAAAGGTCGGGGACCAACTGAAGGGATATAGGCTAGGGGGAACCATGGTTAAGTTTCCAGAACAGGTTTATACGGGGAATAATGTGGTTATATAACATGGGAAGCCTAAACTACAAGACCAGCCGCAATGAAAAGAAGACTTGGACAGGGATACCCATTGTCTCCCCTGCTCTTTATGAGATACCTAAGTGAGATGGAAAAAATATTGGAGCAGTGCAACCTAGGTTTTAACCTGACTTACATGGATGGAGATAGGACTTAAAGTAAATCTAATATTGTCAGGGTTAATGTACCCAGACGACATTGTACTCGTGTCAGCAAGTCGTGAGACAATGCAGTAACTGATTAGGGTAGCAGGGGAGGGGACAATTTAGGTCTAAAATTCAGTAGGGACAAGTCGGGCATGATAGTTTCAACGACGAGAAGGGGGAACCCCTGGAGAGCAAAGCGCCTAAAACTCTAGGATTTCTTAAACGTTCATTGTTCCAGGCTAATAAAGCAACTAAACTTATTGCGTATACCTCTCTCGTAAGATCGCAGTTGGAGTACACGTCCATTATTTGGCACCCTTGTCAGATGTATCTAACCAATAATATTGAGGCACTTCAGAATAAAGCCGCCAGGTTCATAGCTAAAGATTCCTCCCGATATTCAAGTGTGACTAACATAAAACATTCCCTCAACCTTTCGCCACTTCATTGTCGTGGATATAATTCCCGCATGTCGTTCTTCCATCTGCTTTCAGAGATTCCTACATCCAGCCTCCTCATCATGTCTCATCCCGCGTAGATCACCCCTTCAAAAAATGCCCCATTTTTGCTCGCACTATTCAAAAACTTCCCTCTACTCCTCGCTGTCTCCGATTGGAACAGCCTACCCAGCGATATTGTGTCGGTCACTCCGCCCAGATGTTTACAAACTAATGTATAAACATGTATGTAGTTTTTGCTTACCTAGTTTTCTGTAAGCATTTTTTTTCTTCTGTTATATGTTGCGCCAACGTCATCTTTTTGTCACTAAGTGCACTACCTTTGTCTATGATCGCCCCCCCCCCCCTATCTAAGGGGGGGGGGGGGGGGCGATCTCGAGGCAAATACTGGGAACCTTAATAAAAGCTGAGGTGGTCACCGGCCAAATGAGTCGAGGGGAGTGTGATTAGAAGGGCTGCTATTGCTTTACGATGTTTGTGTTAGTTTCCTTCATGTATTTCGTTTCCTCAATGTTCCAGGCGTTAAAGGGGTACGGAAACGAAATTCCAGCGCTCATTTTTTAGCTTTAATGGGTTGCATGTTGCAGCATAATCTAAACAATACCAGTCTTTCGTTGAAAGGCACAAGAAAACTAAATTTAAGGCTAATTAAACGGTCTTTCAATGTGCACCTGGTGGATGCATGTGCAGCCTATTTGGGAGGTAATCTAGCAACGTTGGTGAACTTGCTACGTAGTCATGACGTAACAAGTTCCATCGTAGCAGCGCCGCTCTTTGGCATTACACATTATCCTTCGTAGCCTTCCTCAACTCACAAACCGCGCATTGTGCCAAACAGTTCAAAAAAGAAAGGAAGGACTCCGCTTTTGCTCGGACCCTCATTTGTGTACCCGGACACAGCCATTCTCCCTTTAGAAGATCAGCCCGTCGCTCAAAATTTGGACAAAAGTTGCTTTTCCCACCCCGTTCACCAGTAAGCTGACAGTGCTGTGCTACGAGCTCCTTAGGCCAGCCCCACGCTCGTCACCCCACGGGTACTTCGAATGGCTCGGTTGTAACGCGTTGACGCTATTGATACCACCACAACGCTGACAACGCCACCAACGGCAAAGCTTATATATAACCACGCCAGCCTTGCTACGTCACGAATGCGGGGATCCTTTTTTTCCTGTTTTTGTTTGCGCCGGATATCCCATGACGCATCGCGCTCTCTGTTCGCTTCTCTTCGAGCGCTTGCTCGAGAGTCGTTCAAAATACAAACGTGCGATTATCATTTACGGTTATTATCCGTCATGCTTGACTCATTTCTGAACGAAATTTGAACAATTCAATTTTCGTTTCCGTACTCTTTTAAAGGAATTATGACACGTCAAAAATAAAATATGAGATAACAATACTGTTAAAACCCATTGTATGTTCCTATAATCCTGCTAGATTTGTATTGAAAATGGCGCGATAGTTTCGTGGATAAATCGATTCATGTACGGATCCCTCGGACGGGCAGATCCGGGCGGAGCTGAAGGCTGGCTACGCAGCCAGCCTCCCGCGCGGCGTCCCCTTGCACGCACTCACAGACTTGGCTCTCTTAGCGTCTCGAGCTTCAGCTTCCTCGTTTACCTTCCGCTTAACGAGCATGCGGTCCGTGGCGATTACGTCTACGGCATCGCTCGCCTTATCAAAGTGTTCGACATTGATTGCAGCAGCGATGAGAGTGATTGCTATCAAGAGATGTTGGAAGATGTTCATTTTGACTGCGACCCGCTGGCGACCAGCTCCAGCGACGGCGAGTCACGGACGAACTCGCCGTGGTCACCGTCGTCCGGGAATATCTCGCAGGTGCGTGCAGGGTGCAACGTCAACGGGCCGGGGGCGAAAGCGAGGATAGCGTTCGGGTAACCGAGTTGCGTGAGCGGTTCTGATCGTGCCGCGGCGAGGAGAGCTGGGGCGATCATGGGGGCGCCTAGAATGAAAGAGCGTTCATGGTCACGTGGTTTATGGACACCATGGCGTGACTAGCTCGGGCAGTGTTGCCTGGTAGCCAGATGAAAATGATAAAAATTCGTAAATTGATTATTGCAATTACTATAGCTGTAAAAATTGAGTAACTTGGTCTATACACTAAGTAGCCTATGTGCATTGCATTTCAAGAATAATCTATCCGTTTAATTTTCGTGTCGTAACTCCTTTAAAGGGGCCCTGCAAGGACTTTTTTGTTGGTTTTTAATTTGCACCGAACCTGAGCGTATTGAACGTAGTAACTTAGTGAAACTTTTCTTTTCTCGAAATTCGCTTTATTTTAAAAGTTATAGGCAAATTAAAATTACAAAAACAAGCAAAAAATAACCTCCCTCATGACGTCCTTGGTTGCTTGAGTGGCCGTGAACTAGAGGAGGGGTAGTGGACTCATCGCGAGCGCTCACGGCTGCCGCACTCCGTGTCGACGGCGCGAGAGGGCGCCACTAAAGCATGTTCTGGATAGGTTGTATGCAGCGGGCTGCCAGAGCGGCTCTCATCGCATTTGCTGCGCGATTAAATACTAATTCAGCATGACACTTCATTGGCCACAAACGACAGCAAACACGAGGTAAAGATCAGTTCAGAATAGGAGCCACTTTGCGCTGCCATACCGCGAAACGGCCAAACAGCCAGACAAAGCTGCTCGCCGAAGGCCTTCGGAACTCTCGGAGCCGGTCGGATCCTCCTGTCCATACGACCGCAGCGCCGCCGTGTACATCCGGGACCTTTCTGTGTCGGCGCCTGATCCCACTACTCCTTTCTTGTATGCGTCGCCTTTTCCATCGCTTGGTGGCGGGTATGTCGACAGGTCATTTCTTGTTTCCATACTTTATATTCGTTTCTTTTCTGATCTAAAATACTGAACAAAAACTATTTTTTTAAATAATTGAAACGGTTCGTGCCACTTATATTTTGTATTTCGACTAAAACGAAGTTTTTAGCGGCTCTGACCAGTAGTAAGCCGAGGACCAAAGACGTCATATTTTGCGCGCTTTCGGTACCGCGGGTCGCCCTCGTCGGTGAAGGAGGTTTCCGCGTCGTCCGGTTAAAATATGACGCACTGATATTTAGTTACTCTCTCCGTGCCCGCTGGCTTGCCCGATTTTCAAGAGACGTGGAAACCGCAAAAAAGGTAGACGCTTAAATACGATTGCAGGGCCCCTTTAGGGAATTATAAGATAAAAATTATCATAAAGTCGCAGGATTTTTTTTTTTCACGCAGTTGCAAAAGTTTAATTAGGACAGTCGCTAAAATTCTACCAAAACTCCATTGAAACACGGCCACCAAAATTCAAATGATGCAAATTCAATTGGAGCGTGGTGACCAATATTCTGTGAAGATTCAATAGGAACACGTAAGAAGAAAAAAAGTCAACCGAGTTTCAATTGAGACTGAATGCGGTGTATTGAGGGATTCCATTTTTTCTTTCTGCAGGAGCGAAAAGAGTGCGAGTAGAGGGCCCTCGCGAACAGGGGCATCCTTTTGGCGACCTCGCGTGCAATCGCGTCGTCCTCGGATATGCCGAGGTGCTCCAGTTCGACCAGGGTCACGAGGTCGTCCCGCCAGCGACACGCGGCGCAACATCCTTGCGCCATCTAAAATATAAAACACAGAAAACAAGCATCGGAACGAAGACCAAGTAAAAAAAAACTTAACGTAAAAAAAAAAAAAAAAAAAAAGTCAAGACAAGGAGGACGTTGAGGAGCCATGCTTGGCGGTTTCTTTCTTTGATGCCGCACCCTTCGTTTCTTTTGCTTGGCGCTTGGTTTCTTGTTTCGCTCTCGTGTAACACCAGTGAAGCCCGTCGACAGCGCGTCCGTGAGGCCCGCTTCAGACGGAGCAATTTCACCTAGCAACTTGACGTCGCAGCACCAGCAACACGGGCCGCCCGCGTTCGCACGCAGCAACCAAGTTGCTTCGACTTGTCATCATCATCATAAAATTTGATTTTTCTTGCACTATTTAGACGCACAGCTACGCGCTAAAAACGTGTTTTTATATCTTTGAAAGGCGTGAGAATAAATACTACCTCATCTTTCTGAAAAGGTCTATATCCAAAAACGATCGATTTCAAACCAGAACCAAGTCTTTAGATGTCATCATCACCAGCATAAGGGTGTCACTTGATAATATCGCGTCCCTGATTGGCTGCTGCCGCTTCAAACGTCTCCGAGTTGTTCGAATTGCTCGTCCGTTTCTAGCCGGACCCGATCTCGGCAATTCGTGTCGATCTAGGGAACGCTAGGGAACAACCTCCCGAAATTGCTGGAAAAGTTGCCCTGTCTGAAGCGGGCCTGAAAGGCGCCACCACCACCCCCCCCTCCCTCCCCCCCCCCCTCCTTTCCCCCTATGCTGTTTGCTTTGGCGCTTCTTTTTGTATTCATTTTATTTCTGAACAACTGACTAACGTAACCCCCTCCCCCCCCCCCCCCCCCCCCAAAAAAAAAAAAAAATAACAATAAAAAAAAAAAGATTAAAAAATGTAAAGAACCGGGCCCCATTCCATTCCCATTCCATTCCGGGCAAAAGGCATCTAATTTCGTTGCCATTCCCCTCAACGTTCCCGCCAATCCATTCCGGAGTCGCGAAAATGCGGATCCGGAATCATTCCAACTCCGGAGTGGCAACTCGCAACACTGCTGGGGAGCAGTGATCGGGTTAGTGTGCTATTGCATGGACGTTTGTATGGGCGACGCATGTGTATGCGCTCAACGTATGTTCAGCTGATGCTTGTAGTATGCGTAACGTGTTTACATGTCTGTATAATAGAGGTTCCCGAAGCGCAATGGTGGCGTGAGAAAATAAAAATATCTTTTGTAGAACATGAATTGGGCGGTACCTAGCGCCACCTAGCCTAGCTACTTGCGATTACTCTGCTTGACCCTGTCATCTGATGGCAAGCGATTTAACCTCCTTTTACGCTCCGCGGCTTTGCCATAATTTCGTGTTATCGTGCTGAAATGAGCCAACAGGCTGCTTCGGATTTGCTTTTTTTTTTTGTTTTTTGAGAGTGGCTTTTGGTTTTGCGGGCGAATGGTTTACCACTCCTCGGTGTTGTGCTGTGGACGCAACGGTTGGCGAAGGAATTGTGGCTCGAGGAATAGCAAAGGTAAGACAAAGTGCGCGAACCGGGTGCCGGTTGTTTAACATCGCACTGTTGACGATGAGAAGACTGAGTGACTGCATGCTTTCGAAACGTAAGTTTCTTGACCTGCAGGGGGGAAGCCGGCTGTGGAAATAAATACAGTTCGCGGAAAGCTCGTGTTACGTTTTTATTTGCTGCTTCTCTCGCTCCGTACTTAGTGTTCTCGTTAAGCCTCATCGAGCTCGATTTGCTCGATTCGTGGCCGCCATAATGAGATGCAGGCGACGGAGGAACTTTTGCTCCCCTGCTTTAGGGACGAAAGTTTCTCCCTTTCTGAAGGAACATATGTGTCAAGAGCGTTCCTTCCTTTAGGGAGGACTATACAGACCCTTTTTTCTAAGCGTGAGTGTTGCAGACCAAGCGCTCTGAAAAGGCACATTCCCAAAAAGAAAATTTAGTTTTTTTTCCGCCCAACTATCGCATGAGCTTATGTAAAAGAAGGGCCGTAGATGAAATAAGAATAGTGCCATGAGGCAATTCGTTCCATTGTTGAATAGTATTGGGGAAAAATTAGAATTTGAATACATTGGTTCTTGCTGTAAACTCTGATATTCTTAAAAAGATCCAGTTTGCGTAATACAAAAGTGCGGTGGTTCCATGAATTTAGATTTATCCAGTCAGTTTGATCGTGGCATATCATATGTAAACATTTTGGGCGCGGACGGCGTTTTCTAGAGTTTAATGGTTGCCAGTCAAATTGACGTTTAAGAGCCCTAACGCTTTGCTTGTAATTGCATTTTTTTTTTTTTTTTTTTGTAACGAGCCTAGCTGCTTTGTTTTGCAAAGGTCGTATTTGTCTTTGCTGTCAAAAACGATGCAAGTTGTAGACAAACACGCAAAAAAATACCACAACGCGAAAGAAAAAAAAAAAAGTACCACGCGCGTCGCTTTTTGCTTTTTACCTTCCCCCCTGTGTGTGTGTGTGTGTGTGTGTGTGTGTGTGTGTGTGTGTGTGTGTGTGTGTGTGAGTGTGTGAGTGTGTGTGTGAGTGTGAGTGTGAGTGTGTGTGTGAGTGTGTGTGTGAGTGTGTGTGTGTGTGTGTGTGTGTGAGTGTGAGTGTGTGTGTGTGTGTGTGTGTGTGTGTGTGTGTGTGTGTGTGTGTGTGTGTGTGTGACGTAGTCGATTATGAAATTTAAAGCTTTGCAAGCGACATCTCTATAATATTTATTAACGGTATTCGTAAAACATGTTTTTTAGCGCAATAGACCGATCTCACAAAGCGTTCGGTGCATGCGTAACGACTTTAGTTCACAGCAGGCTGCTGTGCACGAGACGGCTCGTGCTCTGTACGGGCAGAGCTCCAGTGAGGTCGTCGCGAGTGCAGGGAGACGAAACTTCCCTCACTGCATCGCGGCAGCGGTGGCGTACTCAAACCGGCTGGTGAGATCATAGAGTTCTTATAATGTACGCTAGAGGTTCAACTGGCGCTAGTGTCTATGCGACTTCCGTGACGCAAATGGAAGCAGACAGCAACCAGTCTACTTTTGCGGTGCTCCTGTGCATTCCTATGGGAAAACGCACGTGCATTTTGTCTCTTCGCCGGAAAATAACACGGAACACTTTGGTTATTTGGGTCGCACCGAATAGTATGTGTCTTAATTAACATTGTAAAAGTGTAATTGCTTTTGTTAGCGCATTTTTCTTCATCAGTCAACGATGTTTCACTTTGCTACATTTCCATCCCAAACATGTGTTCCGCATCAGGTGCGTAAAAACAAGCGACGATTCAAAGCAAACTAACAATCGAAATGAATATAGAGTGAGTTCAAGGCTCGCCATCATTCCGGTGACGCTTGTATATTGATAATATGCCAGTCCTGTCACTATATGCAAATGACCGCGTCGTGCATGAGCGGATAAAAACATTCAAACCGTAGAGAATAAAGTCCGCGGGCTATGAAAGGTGTCTCTTCGCACTGTTTTCTCTGCCAGGCAGCTTTTATCGCGCACTTGTTCTCAAAGACATCGAGCGCGCGGGTGATATTTTGAACGTAGAACAAGCAGCTTCGGTCAGGACAGAAATAATAAAGCGGTACTTACTTATTTAAAATCGAAATAGATTACGTGACCCTCTATTTATTTTGATCGTACATGCACTGCGAGTTACTGATCCAGTGTTACTGCGTAGTTCTTGCCGTCTCCCTTAATTTCCAGATGTTCTTCGTTTGGCATGTATATCCCTCATGCTGAAAATCGCCTACGCCGCGTTCCCGCTAACAGTGTCCGACAGTGCACATAAATACACGTACGAAGCCGTTTTAGCACCGTTTTTAATGCGATAAATTCGAAAGAAAAACGCCTTAACTGACCAATTCTTTCGTCGGCCTGACTGAGAAATGTTCTAAGGTGCGAAGTATTAGGCATATTTGCTCTTATGATCGAGCGCAGGGAGAAAATGCACTCACTTTTTCCCATAGAAATGCATTACCGGAAGTCAATTTTCGACTGGTAGCTGTCTGCTTCAATTTGCGTCAGCACACTAGCGGCACTTGAACCTCTACACTCTAAAAAAAAAGCGTGCCAACTAGCACCTTTTAGGGTTCTTTCGCTTGTCCAATGGGCGGCACCCTTAAAGGTGCAGAAAAGAACCCACAAAAAGGGTTCTTTCTAATGAACCCTATTTCGGGGTTCTTTTCGGATCGTTTATTGGTTCTTCTTAATGAACCCTATTTTTGGTTCTTTTCAGAACGCTTCTGGGTTCTATTTAACGAACCCTATTTAGGGGTTCTTCTAGGATCCTTTTTTGGTTCTTCCTAATCAACCCTATTTCGGGTTCTTTCCCGAACCCTTTTTGGTGCTCTTGATGAACTCCATTTCGGGTTCTTTCAAGAACCCTTTCTGGTGCTCTTAATGAACCCTATTTCAGGTTCTTTCTAGAACCGTTTCTGGTGCTCTTAATAAACCCTATTTCAGGGTTCTTTTCGTATCCTTTATTGGTTCTTCTTAATGAACCCCATTCGGGTTCTTTCCAGAACCCTTCTTCGTGCTCTTAATGAACCTTATTTCGAGGTTCTTTACGGATCCTTTTTTGGTTTTTCTTTGTGAACCCTATTTCATGTTTTATTCGGAACCCTCCTTGGTTCTTTCAATAAATCCCGAGTTCTTTAGATTATGTTGGCGTTATTTTAGTAAACCATATTTTGTACTTCTAACCCTCTTTTATGACAAATGAGTTTTTTTTACATTCCTAGTTAGTTTTTAGTAAATCGTATTTTGTATATCTTGCTCCACAAGGTGCATTTTTTTTCTACCAACCAAAGTGTCTTTAGATTGTTCATTAATCGCTAGCACTGGGCCTTTTCGACAGGTTGACAAACATCAGTCTGGCCAGAGTCAACACACTTCATTCCTGTACGTAATTAACTAGGTCACAGGCAGAACAGTAAACATCATGTCCAATCATATACTTTATTGGAGTAGCAAAAATTGATTCTTCTGTTCGCAGTAAAAAAGCTAACAAAATTCGAAACAGTTTCAAGACGAGACGGGTATCACTGCCAGCAATGTGCACACAGCTTCTACTGTCGTTCTGATGTCGCTCACTGTCAGGACACCGTCCAAAAAGATGTCAAATTCATTTTCCTGGAGATGGATGAGTGGCATCAGTGTCCGGACTTCCTACAACAAGAAAGCAAGAATATGAACACATGTATTTTCCTCTGTATTATTATGCTGCGAGTTGCTCATTCGCCGCGCTTTCAGATCAATTATAATTGTATAGGTTTCACTAAGCATTTTATTTCTCGTTTAGCCTTACGCTCTAAAACATACCCGCAGATATGATTTCCTTCAAAACATTTAGTGGGTCAATCAGTGCGATCTAGAGAGCGCGACCAGCGGATGACGAAGCGTCCCCTTCGAAGCCCCCTTCGCTACAACAATGTGTAAAAGCGAAAAATGGTACGCAGCATCAAGCGTTCCCTTTCCATCCAAGAAGTAGTAAAGGAAGAAAATCGGAAGTCAATGAATTACAATATATGTGCAGTACACACGTAAAACAATGCCCAACGTGCCACCGCATTTTCTCTGCTTTTAAAAATGCCCGTGCGTCCACTTCCCTTGAGAATACTCGAGGGGCCGATCAATGCAATCTACGAAGAAAACTCGGCCAATGGAGAAGCTGAAAATATGTTTGACTTAAAAATGAAGTCTGTAACGTGACACTGAGCATGAAGTCAGTACGTGAACCGCCATGCTCAGTGACATCTCTCGCTTCATTCATATGTCTAAACATGCTTTGGCCTTTTTATTCGCCGAGCTCTCTTCGCGGATTGGTGTGATTGGCTTCTCGAGTGTTCTGCGGGAAGTAGATGCACAGGAATTTTAAGCATGTTTCAAGAAACGTTGGTTCTACCCATATTTAATCCTTCTTGCCCTACAGTCAGTAACAGGTTAAGAAAAAATCTACGAGCTGGAGAGGAGGAAGCGGACAGAAGCTTGTAGGGGAGAGGAGAAACCTTCTCTCCATTTCAAGCGTCCATCGGCTTTCTTCTTTTAGATTTTTCTTAACCTGTCATTGACTTTAGTCGCTTATATTTCCTCTATATTATTTTTAGAAAATAAAGCAAGGATATGTTTTATATTACTAGCTCGTATATTGAAGATATAACCCTGACAAGTTTGCATTACCATCTGTGACAATGCACTATACTCGGGGGTGACTTGGGCAACTTTTTTGGCATGTAGCCGAAGTTAAAAACGCCCGCGCATCTTAAGCGCCAATCAAGGCTATGCACACGCACTCTTCACTTCAGAAAGTTGTTTCTGAGTATAAGTTAACCCTGTTTTAAACGAATGGCCCCGATAAGCGGTCATCAGTTCGTAATGAGGTAGTAAGTTAACCCAGCATATTTATGGTGGATGAAGGTAAACCTCTGCGTCGTCGCAGTCTGAAACTTGTGATAGATTACAAAAACACCAACTAAAGTATACCTCCAAGCAGCTCTTCGAGGTTCAGAGTGACGTTCTTTTCCTTTGAGGAACACCTGTGTAGAAGCTGTAAATGCCTCAATCTTGGATCCCATGTCCTCCGGATGTCTTTGCCGAACGGCAGTTTAACGTCTTGTAGTAACTGAAAAATAAACAACGAATGGACAGTGTTGCTGGTTTACAAAAGTACATTTATGCGCTATGAATTTGTACACACGGATTGTTTACACACACACACACACACGCACACATATATATATATATATATATTAACTAAATGACCACTTACTGTCACTATAGTGGAGTAGGGCTTGGCGTCAATTAAAATAATTTTGATTTACGTTTTCTTTTATATTGACTAGTTAATCAATTTATAGGTCGCGCTGATCTCGAGGCAAGATATTGTGTCCAGAAAAGGCCTAGAACAACCGACTTTTTCTTTGACAAGTTTTTACTACGTCTTATAAGGCTTAGTACATAACAACTTGTCATTGTGCCTCATACAGAAGTAAGGCATGGCTAACATTTAAAATAAAATATATGTACATATTTGTGCAATAACAAGTTCAAATATCAACTTGCCGTTGTGCTCATACACAAGAAAAGCATGGAAAACATTTAAAATAAAATATTTGTACGTTATTATTTAAACTTCAAAACCACTCTAGATAATAATCATATAAAACACTTAAGTAGCCATGAGAGACAATTGTGTTATAAACACACAAGAAGAATTAAATGAATATTCTTTTTACTTTTTTGTTTATAAGACTTTTCGTAACTCTAAATCCAACCAATATGCCAGTTAAACTCACTTGATTCAGAGTAAAACAATAGTTAATTAATCGGAATGTTAACTAATTGATTGCCTAGCCTTATTAAGAGGTAAAATTATTTAATTTAGCACGTATCAAAAGCCCCTATCTTATTCACAGGCGATAAAACGGGTAGTAAGAAACTTTTGAAGTCCTGATGACCTGTAAAAATCTCGAAACTTTAAGACTAAATATAAAGAAGATAATATTGAGTTACCATTCCGGGAATCGTCATCGCCGGAAATTCCTCAAGGACTGTGAGGGCTCCAGCATCGCTGAGGATCCATTCTTGGCAAGACTGAAACGTCCGCATCATGCGGTCTTGTATCAAGTCGACGTTCAGGGGCGCTTTAGTTATCTCTTCGTTCATGAGCAAAACATGACGGCGAGCACTCACGGCGTCTTCACATTTGTGAGTATCAACGAATCCCTAAAACAAAAACAATTTGTTACGTTGATGCGCCGTTTACGCATGTAAGCTATTTACATAATAGTTACAGCACTGAATATAGGACCAAGTATAACAGTTATTTTTATCAAACATACATCCACATTTGTGCAAACACAAAATGCACAAAAAGTTCGCGCCTGTCGATTTCCGCACAACACTCCGAGAGCCAATCGTTGCAACCTGCGAAGTCCTCTCAGCGAATGACGACGCGGAACATACGTTTAGACCAAGAAATGCAATCTGCGCTGTTACATTAAGCAAAGCAAGCGGGACGTTTTGCATTCCCTGATGTCGCAGACAGCATCTTTGGGTCTAACCAAATGTTCGGCATCCTCATTAGTTGAGCGGTGCCGTAAATTGCAGTGATTGGCTCTCGGAGTGCCATGTCCCTGGCCGGTCAAAAAACAAAAACGTTTACAGCATCTATTCGCTCACGTTTATTGGGGCCATAAATACGGATACATTAGCTAATTAAAGCCCGGTAACATACGTTTTTACATTTACGAAGAGATATTATTGCTCATTTCATTCGAGCTGTAAATTCGAAGTTCTGTTCTTGAGATCTTTCTGGCGGAAAGCTTGAACTCAGTATTTTGTCATATTATATATAGTCAGTATTGTAGTAATGAAATCAGTGTTCGCTTCAAAAACGTTTTTTTCTTGTGCAGTTCAACATACAAGACCGTAAAATAATGTTTTTGATTTTTTTTTTGCAACGTGCTTGTTTGGACAACTCCAAGCTAAATTAGCATAAAAACAAATTTCAAACGACAAGTAGCTTAATTAATAAGAAGCCGCCCCCTGTCCTACTTATTCTGCCTATGCATCAAACAATTTCCGGCCATATTGAGCACTACTGTACTTATAGCAATTTTCAAGATAAATTATAAATATTGCCTGATTAGAAGAAGTTTTACCTTGAAATGATGAACAGGCCGATTGCAGTTCGTTTTCAAAAAGCCACCAGCAGACGTCTCCAATCGTCCATGTGCTCACGTCCGCTGACATGTTGCAAGTGATGGCTAAGAGGAAAGGGAGGGAGGTATTTCCTTCTAGAGCTTCAAACCCAAAGGGAGAGGAGGTCAAACATTGTTCCGATCCGCCACTCGTACGAGCGGGTGTGGCACTCCCTCGAGCAACGAAACTAGATCCTGTTGGCTCTAGTGACCTTCAGCGACCCATTCCTGTTCACCGCTAAGCTGACAGCGCGGTGGAAGCTACGTGCTTGCCGGACCAATTAGTCGCCTGGTTTTTATCACCTGACACCTTTCTCTGCGGTTGTGATCACATGGTGCAAGGCAGAAGGTTCACTGGTCCCAACGAACTGTCAGCCTAGTGGTGAGCAGATTAGCCCCCGAAACGTCGCTTTTGAACACATTACGGCTTATCTTCTGGGGTGCCGTTGAGCTGCCTGAACCATGGTTCGCTGGCGAAGATAATATGCAGATGTCATCGCTTTTTCGTCCTTGTCTGCCAGGAAACACGGCGATCACGTCACTAAGCATGTCCGTCAGCCGCCGGTAAAATTGTTGGCAGTTCACTCTCTTGCCAAAAATAAACACAAAATAAACAAGAGCGAAATTCTCGATTCGGCGTGACACCTTCCGGCAACAGAAACAATCAACACACTGTGTTGAGCAACGCGTGTTGGCCTATTTGGTGGCTGAGCGACTTTTGTGCCGGCAGTACGACAACGCACCTAGATTCGATGATTCAGTGTCCGGTCAGTGACGTGTTTTTTATAGGAATTTATCAAAATAGAGGGCCTGGAAACAAGATTGAATGATAATCGAGCCTATTTTGGAACTCGAAGGAGAAGTGATAATAAATCAATCAGAGAGAGCGAATTGATGTCGCTGACAAAGAATTTTTCTTCCAATTGGAGCCACCTCCGAACCGTCGATTGCCATTTCTGAACAAATATTAGCTCAGTTAAGCGCCACGTCACGCAAATGCTGGGCGTGCAGGCGGCGCTTATCCCTTTTACACTAGAAATGGGAATCGAAAACATAGAACCAGCCCAAAAACCGGAAAAATGGCCCCGGACAAAATTGTTCGAATAGTAAACTCGGACAAAATGGTTCAAATAAATTTTTTTCGTATTTTTTCTTGCTCCTTATTTTTATTAGCTTTAATTGGTACAATCCCAACATATAAAAAGATAAATATTCGTATAATGCAATACATTTTTTTGTGAAATAAACATTTCATTACACAAAGAAACTAGTTGTAAATGTGTGCTACGTTTGGCTTCACTCAAAACGTCTTCTTGTAGCTCCGTTCAACAGAGCTACAAGAGGGAACTCCTTTAAATTAAAACATTAAGTTCACAAAATGTAGCTGTACTGCATCAATTTAAAGCTTCGAGCGGGAGATCGGAAAGAGTTGTATCAAGCAGTAAAATAGATTGTTGGGCTAGTTGGTTGATCGGCATAATGAAAAAGAGTGCAAAATAAACGGTACAAAGTCGAAAAAAAACACACGAGACAGGTGCCTGCCCTGTGTGTGTGTTTCTCCAACATTGTCGCGTCTATATTGAGCTTCTTTTTTTTTTTTTATAGTCTCTACAAAAGTTGCATTATAAGAGCATTGAATGTACTTAACAGAACTTCAGAGTAGCACCTTATTAAAAGATGAGTGTCTAAAAATCACTTGGGACCATTCTCTCCGGGATTGCACTTGGGACCATTTTGTCCGGGGCCGTTTCGTCCAGGGCCATTTCGTCCGAGGCCATTTGTTCTGCATCCTATCATGCCATATTGCTCGCGAAAACTACGAGAACAGCAACGACCACGTTTCTGTGTTGTTTTTTTTTTCCTCAGGCCATCCCATTCTCCTAACTCTTGGTGGGCGACCTCAAAGTAGCGAGCGGGCTTCAACGGCGGACGGAGCACTCATTTCTTACACTGCACATAAATTTTAACGCACAACATATCGAAGTTTAGTTTTGCTTCACTCAAAACGCACTTATAGATTATGCCTATGGGATTATTTCGGGGTATCCTTCTAGACATAACTGCTCCTTGAAATCGAAAAACCAGCATTTACAGACTGATTTATTTTTGAAGATAAAGATGACTGCAACACATCACTTGAACCTTCCGCGCAGCAGGATTTATTTATTTATTTATTTATTTATTTATTTATACATACTGCAGCCCCACTGGGGCTATGGCAGGAGTGGGAGGTAAACACAGACGGTCCGGACATCACTGTGGACCACTGTCAACGGCACACAGAAATTCATCTGGTTGTAGTGATCGGATGTTTCCTGGTAATAAATTCCAGCGTTCAATGGTGTGAGGAAAAAAACTGTATTTAAACATATCAGTACGAGGATGAAAAGGTAAAATGTTTAATTCATGGTGGCTCCTAGTTGCAGTTGGCTCGAGAAACTTTATGTAGTTATGTAACGAGTCAAAACGTGATGAGTTAACCATGAAATACAGAGACTTTAGGCGCTCGATACCACGACGCTCAGAAAGAAGTCTTAGACCTAACACGGAAAGATTAGAAGAAGGAGAAAAGTTTCTGTCATACCGACGACAAATAAAACGTACCGATTTCTTTTGTACTGATTCGACCTTTTTTATATCGGACTCTTTGTAGGGAAACCAAATAATAGAACCATATTCGAGGATTGGGCGAATCAAAGTTTTATAAGTTAAAAGCTTAGTATCTTGTGGTGCCACACGTAAGGTACGCCGCAGGTATCCAAGTCTTTTAAGAGATTTGTTACATGTCGTATCAATGTGCTTAGACCAAGATAAATCAGGCGTAAAAAGGAGGCCAAGATATTTATATTCAAAAACTCTTTCTAGGCATAACCCGTCAAATGAATAATTAAACACAGAAGGTGATGAACGCCTAGAAAAGGTCATAAAAACCGTTTTACTAAAATTCAGGTTCATTTGCCAGGTTTTACACCACGTACAAAAATTCACGAAAGAATTGTTAAGAGTTATATGGTCATCTGAGGAGTTTATCACATGATATAGTACGCAGTCGTCAGCGTAAAGTCGGACCTTAGTGGAAATACAGCGTGGCAAATCATTGATATATAACAGGATTTGTGATGCCCCTCGCGGTTGGGTCCCAACTCTATTTTTGCGGCTCGACGCGTGCCGCGAAACAATCAGAGGCGCCGTATTGGGAGACGGGTGGTGTCATGACTCATGACCACAAGCTAGGACAACTGCATTCTATACTAAAACAAAACAAAAAAAACAAAAAAACGTTCCTCTGTTCTATTGTTTTTTTTTTCATTCATACGCGCAGTTATACGTATATCGTTTAAACACGAAAGCAAGTTAAAAAATAGCTTTTGTTACTAAAAAAAAACACGACGCCGCTTAATCACCGTATCACTCATTCATCGCAACATGCACTTTTTTATGTGTGTTGCTCATTCATCGAAATTTTGCACCGTTGAAAATTTGTATGCATTTTTTGGGGGTTGGGGGGAAATAAACTACACAATCGATTTCCGGAGGTACAGATTTCTTCAAATAAACTTTAATTCAATGACCCGTTTGGTTTATACAAATGAGTACCTAAGAGTAGCTTTATACTAACATTTCTTACTAAATAAAACACGGCGAGCAGTTACGCTTGCAAACGAACGCCAGTGTTCAAACCGCTGAAGCAGGTGGCCCGGGAGTCAAAGGCATCAAAGCCTGTTTTATCTGTGGTCCGAGGCGAAGATTATCTCGGTTTGGTAAATAACACAACGCGACTTGGTAAATAACTACGACATTCCACCTCTCTAAGCTTTCAAGGACTTGACAGCTCGCATGGGCAGCTTTGTTTCCACAGAATGGCGCACCCAATTTCTCGCGTGCAAAGCCTTTCGAGCCTGGTCATTGTGTCCCTCTATCCGGTAGAAGACTTAAGTGACCTCCTTTTTCCAAAGATCGCTTTATCTCTTTCCTGGCTGCAACAAGAACCCTTTTCGCTCTCTCCAGGCCGGAAACTAGCTCTGCATTTCTTTTTTTACTTTGCGAGGGGTGCTTTTGGTTGAGAAAGCACGATTCTAAAGGATCTTCCCCGAAATCGGTTCTTGTTTAGCGAAAAGAACCCTTTTTTGCTCATTTGGCTCCTTTTTTTCTGAGAGTGTAGCGTACATTATAATAGCTCTATGGGTGAGATCGGTCCACTGCGAACGTACTACGACCCTTCTTTTTCGAAATACCAAAAATCGGGGTCCAGACTGATGTCGCCACCTGCCTTTTTATCCTCGCTCGGAAAACGGGCGGCGGAGAAAAGCTCACCGGAGAAAAGCTCACCGGAGAAAAGCTCACCGGAGATAAGCTCACCGGAGAAAAGCTCACCGCAAAACCGGCAGATGCGGAGAAAAGCTCACCGATTTTTTAAACTTAACTTAACGGATTCGGCGTCAAACGTGGCAATTTAGCACAATTCGCATTCGTCACTTCATTAAAAATATCTTCTCTTTTTTGTAATATTCTTGAAGTTTATTGGGCATATTTACTAGTAAACGTGGATGTCCGTGGAAGAAAGAAGCCTCTATATCCTACTGTCTTATTATACTGCAATTAAATGCAAAGGTGCAAGCCAGCTGAACTGGTGAGCGACCGAAAAAATCCGCCTGGTCCCGGGTTCGATACCCGGACCAGGCGGATTTTTTCGGTCGCTCACCAGTCACCTAGCTGTTGTTCGGAGATTTATGTTTGTCCTTTGTCCCCCTTGTTCCCCTTCTCCAGGGATTAATTTCGTCATCGTACTGTCTGTTTTATCCTTTTTTCAAAGGTTAACAAAAGCTTCAAAGAGAATTTAAGGCACCGCATTGTTGGGCATGCACTTTCGGATTTCCGGCATTCACAGTTTTTATGTTTAGGTTTTAGGCAGACATTATTAAATTTTGGAACTTTTTCCTCTTCGTCAAGTTCATAAAGTTTTCAGTTAGGCTTTCGTTGCCCTAGAGAATAAGCCGCAGAAAACGTTCGCCCGCAATTATTAATTTGGGAGCAATATACCCAATAAGCTTACCAATACTACAAAAATTGACTGTTTCGTTATTACAAAGCTGAGAAATTTTAATGAAAATAAATGTATATATGTAACGTATTATCCAACAGCCTCCGTATAAAAACTAAAAAGAAGAAAAAATCGGTGAGCTTTTCTCCGCATCCGCCGGTTTCGCGGTGAGCTTTTCTCCGGTGAGCTTATCTCCGGTGAGCTTTTCTCCGGTGAGCTTTTCTCCGGTGAGCTTTTCTCCGGGATTCCGGAAAACATGGCGGCGCCCGACGAGTCCCGATTGCCCCGGGTGTAGAATCCCCATTACAAAAGCCTCGTGCCATTTGCCCCGCGTTTCAAAAACCCGGCACTCAATGACCCCGTTCTGCCCCCGTGGTGGCGTGGTTATTGCATACGCTTCCAATAATTCTGTGGTGGTTTTATCTGTGCCCCCCGTGCCCCGCCCGTCCCGCCATGCCCCCGATGATGGCGGATAGAAAAAACCAACGGTATACAAGATCCCGTTAGGTTGCGGAAAAGTGTACATCGCCAAACTGGCCCATGTATCAAGGAGCGAGCCCGTGAGCATGACTGGTCACTCCGGTCGACCGCTGGGAGTCACTTGCGTCTGCAGTGTGCTGCCTGTAAATGTCAGCCCAAATTCAACAACATCACCGTCATCGGGAGGGGCACAGAGAAGACCACCAGAGAACTATTGGAAGCGTATGCAATAACAAAAGAGGAGCAAGATGCATGCGTCTGCCAAAACATCGGTTTTTCTAGGCAAAAAAAGAAATTGTTTATCTTGGCACGTGCTGAAGTGATAGTGCGGTTTACACTTCGTTGGTGCTTCTTCAATAAATGTTTCCTCGTGAGTCCAGTGCTTTTGTCCTTCGCATCTTCCCTTTGTCCTTGTCTGTATTTTCGCGCGCTGGTTATTTCCGATTCCCTATTTAAGGGCACGTTTCGTTAGCAAGCGTCTCAAACCGTCGGCCACCATGGAGGTACTTCGGACGCAGAAGGGCAAGGATGCGCTTTATCTAGACGGATACAAGTATGTTTGACACCGCAATAACAAGAACGGAACCACTGTTTGGCGCTGTCAAAAGTATCGTGCCATCAACCAGTAACAGTCCTGACACAGGGAGAACGTGTCCTTCGGAATACAGCTATGTTTCAGTTCATTTAAATCTTTGCGTGGCGATCATATCTGGAATTTCTAAGCTTCTTACCACCGCGCATTGTGCTATGTTTTTATTGATTTCAATTTTTAGGGAAACCACTCGCATGCGCGTGGGGACCGGCTGCGCAGCAATGCAGCGAGTGGTAAGCCGTCACTAAAGGCTCAAAAAGCAGTCTTGCCTCAGCTGGTCGGAGTCAAACGCAAGTACGTGAACGGGCCTTAAAGTGGGGTACAAGAATTTCCATCATCATCATCGTAAACTTCATTAATCGATAAAGTGAAAGGACCCTGCGGTCTCTGGTTGGTGCCCTTAATCCAGGGCTCCGATGGCCGCCCAGATTCGGCGGGCTCGCTCAACCAGTCGCTGCTGGTCATCGAGCTCTGTGCCGGAAAGGGCCGCCTCCCAGGAGGAAAAGGTGGGGGAAGGAATGGGGGTGGATACCCTCGCCAAGGGGGTGGGGGCATTCCCAGGTGGAGTGGTACAGGTTAGGGTGATCACTGCCACATCCCGGACAGGTGCCTGGGTACCGGTTGGGGAACCAGCGATGTCGCTGGTGGAGGTTAGGGAACGTGAACGTTTGAAGTTGTGACTTCGGTCAAAATTTGTGGAGATTGCCCAATGACACTTCTGAAGTAAAGAAAAAAAAAACCATTTCGCCTGCGTGCCCTAGTTGTGTAAAATATATATATATATATATATATTCTTATTTCTGCTATTCCTCAACTCACTCCCAGTCATCAGGGCCACACCTGGTGACGTAATTCGGGGTGTCGTGTAGCTTCCCGTGTGCTCTCTCGGGGAACGCTTCCTCTTTCTCTCTTTGCTGACATTAGCGGGCGTTATGCTGCAGCTTAGAGCCGAGCGAGGTCACGTAATATTTTCGCCGTAGTTCCCTCGGTTGCCACTCGCGGCTGCAGGTGGGGGAAAAAGCTAGACTTTTGCTTTTCGAATATGCAGCGGAATCGCGACATTTCTAATCAAGGAGATGTTTTCTCTATCCTGCAGGACACGATAAACAACGCAAAAATCACGAGATGCGAATTCTTTTCATCTTATAGTCGTTGCACCCCCCCCCCCCCCCCCCCCCCCTTTTAAGTCCACATCCCCTTGCTCCGCACAATGCGAAAAATGGATCCGCGACCTCCGCACCCTTGGCAACGACGATGTAACGTTGCGACCCAGACAAGCGACGGTTTTGCTGTCGTGTGCTTCCCCGTCTTCTGAGCTACTACATTCGGTTCTGTTTCCTGTTACCGAGTGCCAGCGACGATCGACGTGGTTGTGTATTTACGCGTGTTTCCAACGTCGCCACGGCTGAGTATTGTGCGTTGCGAACGAAGGCCGTCGACTCGCCGCTGTCACCATGTATTTCGCGTACCAGTGGTCTAACAACAAGATGAGATGACCGGTACCTTATCAGGCTGACATTCTGCTTTACAGTAAAGAGTTTAAGAAGATCACTTGAGCGACTACGGGCAATGGATCGACCTGCGGATCACGTTGGAACGCTGGTGTGAATCGTAACTCCTATCGCACGAGCCAATGTGAATGTCGTGAGCAATGTCCCGCAGTCCCCTCCTCGAAAGCGATTGCGCTCTCGGGGAAGGGCGGAACAGGCTCGAGATGGGACGGAAAGTACGTCCATGCACAGTTTAGTATATTAATTACGTGAAATGAAATCGAACAGAAAGTCCGATGAGCTGCTAGCGAAATTGACAGCCGGCTCGTGGCCGAGAAGCTCGTTTTCGGACTCTTAGGAAGGCTCGTTTTGGGGCACGAGACGCTCGGTGAAACTGCCTCTCTTCAGACAGGACTCGGGAGCACGAAACGCTCTCATGGAGGACGTCGCAGCCCTGCCGAGATAGGAAGACTTCCCGGTGCTGCGGGCAACCCAACAGCCGCGAGTCGTGTTCACCTAAGTGTGGCCCCGTCATCCAGCTGGATCACGACTATGGCAGCTGCCGTTTTCGAAGCGTTTTTTTCCGACGCTTTTATGACCGGCTTCTAGACACCGGAGGCGGAAGAAAGAGAGCCCTGGGTGAGCGAGTGAGCCCGAGAGCACCCTAAAATAAAGGGCGTCGTCTCACAGCCTTTTGTCCCATAGAATGCGCCACCAGAGCTTTGGTTCCAGGTACAGCGCACTGACGTCGCACAGAAAGCCCCTACTTTTACGAGGCGCTCGATCACGTTGAGATATACCTCTCATTAAACAGCTAAAGTACGTATCAAAAACTGCGAGAAAAAAAAAACAGTAATGTTCATCAGTAGGGCAAAAAAAAAAAAACGATTACATTTTTTTGTAGTCAGTAACACGTCCGTAAGCTATTTTAATAAGTTGTACCACTCGGCTGTCAAGCCGCTCGTAAAACATCGGTACCGCCGGTTCGATGTCAGAGCACTACCGAACTGAAGTTTTGGGGTATCGTAGATGGGACAAGGGGGCGTAAGAGTACACTCTTTCTGAGAGTGAGGGCGGTGAGTGCAGCGACGATCACGCACCGTGTCTCCCTGCAGGGGGGCTCGGCACTCCGAAGCAGCTCGGTCGGGACACAGTCCGACGCGACAGAGCGCGCCACTCGACGCCGCACAGAAGCCGCACGCACCGGGCCCGTCTCATGGCGGCAGCGAGGGTCGCATCCACCATCCAAAGCTCCGCGATCACCCGATCCAGAACGAATCCGTTCAACCCGGGCTCGGAATACGGCCGAGTAGCGAGCAGCAAAAGCATACAGGACCGTGCCCAGACAAGCCGAGGAGCGATGTCAACCGATGCGGTCCTCTCATGTATACACACCGCACTGCGACCTGTCGACGGGAACCCCGGCGGCGACCACCGGTCCCAATTGCGCTGCATCGGAAAGCACCGCGCGCCCTTCGATGCAACGCCCGGAACCACTTCCTCCACAGCGGGATTCCCAGGCGCATAAATCGCATGAGTATCTAAAAATAAGCGCGATATGTTCTCTCGTTCGCTTTTATCGGGATTCGTCACCAAAACAGGACATCTCCGAAGCGCAGCATTTTTCACCTCGAGCTTCGGCAGACTGTCTCCGAACTTTTGGCCCTCGACCAAGTTCTTAATACTGTTAGGCCAGACAGAGCAAGTCGTCCGCTTCTTACGCAAGGGTTGCAGTGACGCCAGATACGACGTCGAGTTCTGACTGGCTTTGATTGGAAAAGTAGACCTCAATGCTATATGCCTCGAGCTCCACTATTTTATTCAATCAGCCAATAGGAGCTCGGCGCTCTCACATCATCGCAACTCCTGTGCAAGGAGCAGACGAACTTCTGCTCAGCATATAGCGCCATAGGAAAGGGCCGGGCAAATAGGGTTGGCAATTTTCGTGTGGTGGAATTCGTGATGCAGCGATGCTAAAGCCCCTCAAAGTGTTTGCATTTGTCTTTCAAGTAGCGTGAAATGCGCCAGTGCATAAGGCCCGTATATCGACCGGCCTTTGGAAGCCAATGGCGGCGGAGAACTCGCTCGTAGCACGTGTCTCGCGCGTTTCCACAACAATTATTGGTTGGCGGTACTTCTAAAAAAACGCCTTTATCCGAGGGCTTTAAGCTATGCGGTGAAAACCATGCTCCGCTTCGCAGGAAGCAGAGTGGCACCAGCAAAAAAAGTAAAGTTCGCCCCACTCCGGTGTATGCTCAAAATTCATTCGGTACTTGCATTTGCCGTAATAAGAACGGGACCGAGAAGCTCATACCGGAGAAAGTACTAAATCCGCAGGCTTCGTTTATTACGTCTATCGAAAATTGTGGGACGAGTCGGAAGTTTTTGTACATACTTCATTGTACACTACGTTTGTTCTTAAAATAGCTTTGTTTCGATAAATTTTACGTATATATTCTATAGTTATGCTTTATGGACCCTTTATAAATTCCACCCCCTGCTAAAATGCTTCGCAGCGATGCGGGGTTTTTTGTAATACGATTTAGAGAAATGCCGACAAGAATCTGTGCCTGCAATGACAAGTAGGAAAACATAAGGTTGCTCGCTTTTCGCCCTAAAGCCAGCTGTTTATTAAAACGTTTCCGAGGCCACCTAAGCACTTGTTACGAGCTGTGAATACGAAAGCACGGATGGTCGTTCTCCCGCTCCCTTAGTTCGTCTGCGGTGGCCTCGACGGCCACGTTTCGCTACTGCCGAGGTTGCGGACGGCGGCCGAGCGCTCTCGCGAAGTGGCCGCGCCGCGCTGAGCTCGGCCGCGCAGCCTCTCCGGAGTTTGCCCGGGCGGGCTCTGCTGCAGTGTTGCCAGACGGAGAAAAAAAAAGTCAGCAGATTGATCTCCAAAAAGTCTGTAGATTTGCACAAAAATCAGTAGATTCTATGAAATTTATTTTGCCATCTTTTGCCATTTCCATTAAACCATTTTTCGAAGAAATACTGTAGAGCAAAAAATAACATGGTAATAAACACAAATAAAATATGAAAAAAAAAATAAGAACAGTTCTCGAGTAATTCTTTACGAAAAACAAAGTAAAATGGCACCGTGAATATATAATATATATATATATATATATATATATATATATATATATATATATATATATATATATATATATTTATTTATTTATTTATTATCAACATTGATTAGTGTTGCGATTTCGAGGATTATTTGCTGAAATCGAGAATCGAGACTGAGCCACTTTGGGGATCAACAGATGAGGGCGATAGTGGGACATCCACCTGTGGGTATTACTGAGACGAAACCAAAACAAGACGTTCCCGCAAGTGCGCGCGTGCATGTACATTTTATGTCCTCTGCAAGCTGCCATTTTTCCTTACTGGGCTGTGGAAGGTTTTTGACGCAACGCTGTGGGCGCGGAGCACTGTCGAGGCTACGCGTCGTCTGCTGCGGGCTTTTATCTTTTTCGCCTGACTCAAAGCTTATAGCCGCCTCGGTGGCTCCGAGGCGAGAGCGCCGTCCTACGGATCCCCAGGTGGCGGGTTCGAATCTCGACCGAGGTTCCCGCAATATGACGGAGGCTTAATGCGGAGAAGGCGCCGTGTAACCGAGCTGTCGGTTGCACGTCAAAAGATCCCCAGGTGGTCCAAGTTAATCCTCAGTCCTCTGCTGGGGCGTGCCAGATGCCCGTCGTAGGTTTGGCACGTAAAACCCCCAAATTTGACTTTTTTTCTTTTTTTTTTGACTCAAGGCTTGCATTCGCACGTGGAGAAACTTAATTCGTTAGCTTTATAAGCCACCGAGGAATAACATTATATTATTTTCTTGCCACAGCCTGGCAAATAAAAGTTAACAACCGAAATTTGGGTGTCGATCCCATGCATTCTGCCGGGCCTCCCCGCTCAGCTGGGAGCAGCTGAGAGTTCACGCGCATGCGCTCACGCCTCTCGCTCTGCGCCGCAGGCTGATTGGCTCACTCGGAAGGGAGCCGTTACGGCGGCGATATCATAGACTGGCCAAACTCTCCCCATATATGGCTCTGGCCCGGATGTCACCGTCAAACCCAACGTTGGTCGAACCTGCTCTGAGTGAATAGATATGAATATACGGTTAAATCGCTCGAACAGGTTGGGTTTCTGGGCCGTCTAGCTAGTGCTTCGTTTTTAATTCTGGGAAAATATGAGTTTCCTTTGATGGGCGACCCTGGGAACTGAGGGGGCCTAATAATAAATTTTTAATATTTTTACTAAAAAAAAGTCAGTAGATTTTCTTCTTTTTCAGTGAATCAGTAGACCCGGAACGAAATCAGCAGATCTACTGATAAATCAGTAGACCTGGCAACACTGCTCTGCTGGTTCTGCCAGTTCTGCGGCCAGCCGCCGCGCCGCCATGGAGAGGGCTTCTCTGGTGGCGTTCCTTGGAACTAGGCCGCGCGGCAGCCGATGGGAGCCTCGTTCCTTGATGACGCGCGCCAGCCAATGGGAGCATATCCATCAACTACAGATGACAGGCTTCGCTCCATCGGAACAGGGAACTTTAGGTGCCGTTTGGAGCGGCTTCAAAGGCTGCCGGTTCGCTCCATGGGACAGTTATTGCTCTCGCAAGGCTCCCTACGTACGCGTACCGCGGCATACCACCCTGCTGCAAATGGCGTCGTCGAGCGTCTTCACCCACGACTCAAGTCCGCACTCCGAGCACAAACTTTTCCAGGCGGATCGGTTGAAAACCTTCCTGTCGTCCTACTGGGTTTGCACGCAACTCTCAGTGCCGACCTGGGCTGTTTCGTGGCAGAACTTGCGTACGGCTCCCCGCTTCGTCTCCCCGCAGACATGGGGGAGCAGCTAACGACGCAAACAACCATGGAACCAACCTCCAACGACTTCACGAGAAGCCATGTCGTCCTTGCGCCCGGTGCAAACACGTCAACCACGGCAAGTTTACGTACATCCTGTCCTTGCCCTCTCAACAAACGTTTTCATCCTCGGGCCTCCCTGCGACGGCCCCTATCTCAGATTAGGCAGTATCAGAAAAACTGAGTAATCATTCACCACTGGAGTTGCGAGAGAGATAATTGTGACATATATACGACATCGTCTCGAAATAAATCAGAAAATGCAGGCATCTACTCGTGATGCTACAATACTGCGAAACAGAAACCTCAGGCTAGGATGCGGCTTTGGCAAATAACTCTTGTCGCATGAGCGCTCAAGCGACGAGAGTTTTTCAAGTTGCTCTAATAAAGTTTAAAGCTAAGCTAGTTGGCAGTCGTTATACCCATGGTGAACAAAAAGAGTGCAAAAGTCAAGGACAAAAGAAGGAACATACAGGACAGGCGCTGACTCGCAACTGCTCGTTTTATAGTTATAGTAAAGGAAGAAAACAAGCAACGCACATTCATAGAAAAAAAGGACAGGCGCATCTTTCACCCGTGCTAACTATGGCATGCACTGGCCCTTCATTGTCATTGTTAGGAACTCCAGCAGCCGCGCAAGCGACAACATGCCACTCCTGTCTTTCATTCAGGATAGTGACCGAAACTATGCTAAATGCTATAAAAGCGATAATAGGCGCTTATTCACGCTGCAGTGCCCGGAAGAGTACTGTTCTTCTATATGTCATTTTGCCCCGAAGTGCTGAGTTTTTGTCTGTCATTTTGTTACGAAAAGATACTGCTAATGCTCCGCGGAGGTGTAGAATTAAACCCCGGCACCCTCAAAATTTAGAATAATGGTTAAACAAACTCTCGAGGACCAAAAATGAGTAAACAACGATGTAAAACAGATCAAAGATAAGTGATCAGTTCCAAAATTCCGTAGATGAAATAAGCGGAAGGATCGCTCGTTTAGAAAATTCGCTATAGAAAATAACAACGAAGAACCTATCACGGAACTCCATAGCGCAGTAAACGAACTACGAAGAACGGCTAAACATCAACAAGCTGCGTTAACCAACCTCGAGGACAGGAGCCGTAAAACAACACGATCCTATTTGGTGTTCCAGAGCCTGATAATGAAACAAATGACGACGCTCGATTAAAAGTACTTACTTGATGAACTCTTTCGTGAGCGTCTCGGTGGAACTGTATACAGGCCGCCAAACGGATACATCGACACTTGGAAATGAGCGCCAGCAACGTTCACGTCCGATTATAATGAACTTCCGGGATTATAACGAAAACATTGAGGTTTCTAAGAACTGCAATAAATGAAAAGGTTCTCGCATCTCCCTTCAAAACGACCTCTGCCCGGGAATATTACTTAAACGAAAAGAGCTTTGGGAAAGTGCGGAGGCGGAGAGAGCTCCTGGGCTTCGGGTTAAGTTTTCTGAAGATAAGCGATTGCCAATGATTTGTATTTCTGGGATAACGAAGCCTGCTGCAGAACTAAAATAACCACAGATAGGCCCGCGCCGGTTGTAAACAAGTTACGTAAGGGTACAAGAGCGTCAAAGCAGATAAGAATATTAAACCTGAAAGCCAGCAGGCTGGTTAACAAGGGTCAAAGCATTAGAGCGTTGGAGCTGTGATGAAAGCAAGTAGCTCGGACAGCGTTTTGATTCCAACTTGTCATCGTCTGTATGGCCTGAGCAGGCCGTGAGCGTCGCTAAAAGAGTATATTCTGACGGAACAAGGTTGAGCTCAAACAAAGGGTGATGAAATAGTTCTCCCTGCGAACAAAATTATACGCAAAGACAGACCAGCGCGAGGGGGAGGTGTTGCGATCATTGTGAAAATGTCAATTACTTGTCATATTATGGATGATCTACCACTCAAAGATGTGGTGCAAAGTTAACTGAATTGTGGCACAAAATACGCAGCTGGAGCAGTTTATAGGCCCACTGATTCCCCGTTGTCAATTATTGAGTCAGTTTATGACTACATTGCTACTAACGTCTCTAATAAATCAGATTTTATTGTTTCTGATGGTTTAACCTCCGTTATATTCACTGCGATACTCTCGAAGCTGGTGCCACTGATGTTAAACATGACCAATTACTGCTTGCCATGATGTTTAATTTCAATTTGGCGCAAGTTGTAAAAGACTACACAAGAAGGGGAGTTCGGTGTTAGACCAAATTTCTGTAAGCAACAAGCTACCTGATTTTACTGTAGGTGTTCACGATGGAATTTCAGACCACAATATTGTTGTCATGAATTGTAATATCGCTTCGCCATTGGATGCCACCATGTAAACATCAGGTTGCACGCGTGTATGATTTTTATAGTGCAGATGATGTAAGCATACTGGGTTATTTGGAAATGTCTCTGCCTGGTCTCGATGGTACGGGTAATGCAAACACTATGAGGAATTACTTTAAAGATACTGCCAACTGCAGATGTATGTCCCCAAGAAAATAAAGCGCACAGACAAAATCCACGAATAGCACGTGACATTGTTCATTTGAAACGCAAAATAAAGCGGTGACGCAAGACAGAACCTGCCAGCAAAGGTGACGTTGCCAGTCTCTCAAATAAATCAAAAGAAAAAAAAATGAATCGCGGGGAAACTATTTCGCGTGACCTTGCCAAAATGTGTAAAAACAGCGCCACAAAAAAAAAAAAAAAGAAATTGGAAATATCTCGCGTTATCGATACAGAACATAGATTGCATTGTAGAGAAATGCGTCGTGATCTCGGATCGTATCGCAATGGCCCATAGGTGCATGGATATTTCCGTATTGTGTTTAACGATTCCTGCAATTGTACTGTGGATCGGGAGGACAGTGAAGGCGTACTTGCGTCTATACCAGAAATAGACATTTCAGAGGCCGGTGTCCTTTCAACCAATGTTAACACACAAAAAACCGCCGGACCAGACAAGAATCGTAATGAATTTCTTAAATAATACGCGGAACGTCATTCGGTCAACAGAGCGTCCCTAGGGTTGGCTTTGTGTCAAGGTGATTCCAGTCCACACACTCGAAGAAAAAAAAGGGGTGTAGTCGGGTGCATCAGGCGCACATGCGCCCTTTTCCTGAAACATGCACCCTCCGTTACCCAGCCAGTGTACTTGTACACCTACCATGAGCAACCCCTCCTAGAAGGCCGTAGCGCTCCGAGTGGGCACGTCACAATGGCGGAGAAAGGAAGGCCATGGCGCAACTACGTGAGAAAATGCCGCGGTCGACGCGTATCCGCGCATTAATGTTCGTGCGCCGACATCCGACATTAATACACGTTTTAAAAGCACAGTCTTGTACAATATATTATATATATAATATAAACGTAATATACAACGCGTTACCAAGGTTGGAAGTACCAAATTTATATTTTTGATTATCCCCGTAACCGCGGGACTAAGCGCAGTCCCGCAGCTCCCCACACTTTTCGAATGAACCGGCTCCGAATTTCCGATGCGACATCTTCCCTCGTACGGGCTCTGATTCTGGTAAATTTACGTTGCGGGTGAGCTGCTGACTGCATGCAAAGATACGCTGAAACATTTCAGAAGGGAAAGGAACCGAAAAAAAAATCCAGTCGTCGCCGCTGGGAGGGAGCGCACACGAGGAAGAGTTGGGTCGGCAATGTTAAGCCTCTCGTCCCACACTGCTGGTGCTGCTCTCGCGCGTGTGTGTGTGTGTAATTTTGTCCTACCCATCGTTTTTTTTTTGTTTTTTTTTTTTTTTTCTATCGTCATTGCAGTTTCGGGATAGATTTTTTTTTGTTTTTTTTTTGTGTGTGTTTGCTTGATACTACGGCATTTACGTGAATTCGCGAAACAAGTCCTGCTACGGTTTGACTGACGTGTGTGGCAACTAGTCAACGATGAAACTGGCCGATGACCTCTCTCGACAGAGAGACTTCTTGAAGTTTGTGTTAAAATTGTTTCGTGATGGATCGTGTGGGACATATGGATACGATCGTAAGGAGAGGAACAACTTATTTACGGGCTTTCTTGGTCATGTAAGACGCAAGTAAAGTGCTGCAATCGATTTTTTTTAAATATCTTGATAGAATGGAGTTTTGTTCTTCGCCATTATCCGTTTGCTATTGCGTCGACATTTATAATTATGCGTGGTATTATTCTAGTTTTTACTGAAGGTAAATAACAAGTTTGTGGGATTATTGAAAGTGCGTTGTTTGTGCTTTTGTTTTTATTTATACTAATGTTATTTTGTTGCCTTTACCGCGTTTATAACTCTTAACTGTATTAAAGGCCGACTTACGAAACCATTTTCCGCAGGGTAGGAAAGTGCTCCCCAACGACGTTCGCTCCCTCCCCTCTCGCACTCCTTCCTCCTCCTCGCCTGAAAAGGGCGGGTCCGGAAGCTAGTCTCCGTGGAAAGGAGAAGGGGTTTCCTCCTTTCTGGGTGGAAAGGAGGAAACCTCTTCTCCCGCGGAAAATGGTTTTGTAGGTCGGCCTTTAAGGTAATAGTACTATTGTATACAGAATAGGTTATATTTTGTTCTTAGGCACCTCGAGCCCATAGGGAGAAGTAAATTAGTTGACTGTAAATAGTAAGTTTAGTACCCCTGCCAGACGGAAAACTTAATATATTTTGATTAAATAACGCGGGATTTAATCAGCCCGCTGTTTTGAGTGATTATATGAGCGTCGCAAGCTGATTTGTCGGCCCCATATTTTCATTCGATCGAAATTAGATTACTTTTGCCATGTGGCCGGGGTATGATGCAAGAATTCAGTGACTGCACGCGATAACATCGCTCACATGATCGTAAGTGACATTCCTCTTGCCGTGTCCGCGTTGACTACGTCTACCTGATTTTTCAATGTGACCTGTTTTGCTGCGTCCAATCACAGCGTGTCTTGCCATTTTGTCGAAGTATTTCTGCGTAAAATATGCATTCCCGCAGCAATAATTGCGTGAATCAATGTTTTCTCTTATACGCCTTCCTCGTACCATTTCATACCGATCACTTAGCGGTGTAATATTTTGCCCGTGTAATGAAATGTTTTCGAGACTCTTTGCTATGTACAGCTCTCAATTTAGCTAATAAGGCACGCTTATGTGACTAAAAGCACGTTACGACGATCGATCCACGCGCGTTGCCTTCGCTTCGCCGCGCGCCCCCAATGGCCTTCCCTCGCGACGTCACGAGTAGAGCGCTACGGCCTTGTCTTCTAGGAGGTGTTGCCATGAACATCCTCCTCTCCCTTTTAAACCTCTAGGTGTATCAGTGCACCCCCAGCCACGCGCCTCGATCAGCTTGGGCTTGGATTCCCCCTTGGGGGTCACTTTTGAGGTTGGGCAGTTTCTTAGGATGTATGAAGCTATCCTGTTCAGTCGGTCTTGACAGTAGAGTGGACGCTATGCTTCTTTTAGGCCAATCGAATCTCCGGGTAGGATCACGCTGCTACAGTCTCCAAGCTAGAGATAAGGTAAACCACGGCACCTACCTGAAGGCCAAGGCCACGGATAGCCTCCACTGCACTATTAACTTTGGGTCGAACTTTCAAGAGGATAGAAGTGACAAATCCTCTCGTTGTGTTCATTGTTGGGTTGCCCCTGAAGGTAAGCCTTTGGGAGGGTGCCCCCCTTTGGTCTTGAAGGAGCTGCAATTTTCCTTCTCCACTCTTTTTTTTTTCTTTCCCTAAGCTGAAAGCGTGGAAGAAGGTGCGCAGTCGCCGGACCAATGAACCGGAGGCTTTTTTATCCCTCGACTCCGCTGTCTGGGCGCGGGTAACGGCAGGAGCGTGATCATGTGGCAAAGGTTTCACGGATGACGTAGTAGCTTTTTTCCGATCCCGGAATGTCTGCTTCCCGGCCTAGTTTCTTGTGACTTTCTTATTCTTCCTGCGTTCCGTGAAAACAAGTTTTCGTTGATACACGTTTTCGTTGATGCACGTTTCGGAGGCACGTTTCATCGACACCAACGTTTCATCGTCACTCGTTACGCGAAATGCACGGTGTAGAGACATTTTGTCCCGCGTGTATCTCTGAGGCGCGTGCTCACCGACCCAGCCCACCCGTTCACGCCGCTTCGTGGCGACAGTCTGCGGCGGCTCATTACGAACACGTTAACCCACCTTTCCCACCCGTACACGTCACTCCGCAGATACATTCTGGGGCGGCTCATTACAAAAAAAAAAAAAAAGAGAAGCTAATATACGAAAGCTTATCTGAGCTGTCGATGAAACGTCGTTCGATGAATGAATGGCGACTGCCGGTGGAATTTCGTGGAAATAATTCTGCCGGCTGCTGGGAGAATAGACACTACTTAAGACCAGACAAGTACAAGTTACTCAAAAAAAGTATGGACGTCAAAAGTCATTCGAGTAGAGTAGAAATTACTCAAATAGAAAGTAACTGAGAAAATTACTAATTACCGTAAAAAAGTGGCGAATTACTTTTGAAGTTACTTTTTAATGCTTTTTTTTTTTTTTTTTGCCATCACAATCAATATGATTGCGAACACCGCTCCGCGTGGCCCGCGGTACTATCAGTGCCCCCTGGCGGTTGCTCTTTGAAGCATCTGTGCACCTTGCGGTCGAAACATATCTTCTCTAGCGACCGCTGCACCACCCTGCACTTCCGGGTCGTCTGCTAGCAAAAAAAAAAAAAAAAAAAAAAAAAGCAGCGCGGAAAAAACGACGTGGACGTCCAATGTGTGTCTTCGTCCTCGTCGTTTTTATCGCGCTGTTTTCTATGATGAAGGGTATCACCCACGCTCGCACCGCGCTAACTTCTTGCCTAAGCGCATTGGTGGTCCTTTGGGAAGTAAATAATAGGCAGTCTTAGTTGATTGTTTTGATACCTCCGATAACAATATGAAGCATGCTTAAAGGCGTCGGCGAAGTATCGGGCATTGCAATCGAAGTCATGAGAATAATCTATACTAAAACTTCATAATAAAAAAAAAATGACGCTAAATATACAAGTAATTTCTCCTGGCGCACATTGCTAACGAAAATTGCGCTTTGTCATTGGTGAACAGTTTCGCAGTTTCGCCGACCGTTTTTCGCTAGTAGACGACCCGGAAGTGCAGAGTGGTTCGGCGATCGCTAGAAACGATATGTCTTGACCACAAAGTGCACTGATGCTTCATAGAGCAATCGCCAGGGGGCACTGATAGTACCGTGGGCCACGCGGAGTGGTGTTCGCACTCATATTGATCGTCATAGTACATGTCCAGAGAATTTACTTCAAGTAAAGTACAATCTTTCTAAACAGTAGTACTTTAAGTACCATGTACATAGAGCACTTCCGAACACTGCTTGTTTATCATTTTTTTAAATGAACACGTTGGGGGAATTACTCAGGTTTCTCAAAGAATCTTCAAATCTTTGAAGATCTGCACATTTAATGTTTGGGTAACAAAGGCAATGAAAAAAGGTCCCCTTTGCGTTGCCCCGCGTGATTCTTCGAGTACAGGACAAACTACGGGAGCACCAGATGAGCTTCAGAACAGGTGCTGCATTTTGTTGCTTCCTTTGAGTGAGGATACAGTGTGTGCACTTCCTGTAGTGGGCGAGAGTTTCTACGTTGGGGAGAAGGGGGGAGCGGCCCTTTCTTCAAATGACACAGAGAAACGCCAGTCTTTGGTGCTAATACCGCAGTTAAGGCTAGCCCACATGGCGCGTTTTCTCCGCGTCTGCGTCGCGTCTGCGCCTGCGCTTTGACGTCACTTCCGGCGCCGGGACGAAACGCAGCGTTTTTAGGCGCATTCCGGCGTATCTGGAGGAGCCAGATATTTTGCGTCCAGGCGTCGCGTCTCGCGCTGCGTCCAGAAGGCAACAACCAATGAACGGCCGTGTCCACTAGTTGCAAGGAGCGTTTGAATTGTCTCCACCGTTTTCGCCACTGTACGACTGTAGTTTTCGCCACGGACCTCGCGACAAAGGCGATAATAATAATAATAATAAATAATAATAATAATACTTTTTATTTGCACATATTGCGATACCCACTCGGCAGCGTGCGAAGCTAGGCAGAAAGGTTGAGACCCTTACGAGGGTGGGCCTACTAGCACGCCGCCAAGTAGGGAAAGGGATACGGGAGAGGAAAATAAATAAAAACACTCAAAACAGGAAGATACACATACAAAAACGGGTAACAGCCCTGTGCCATTCCAAGGCAGAGCGCACACGCGCACGCACACACGCACACCCGCGCGCGCGGAGTTAACGAAATTTTTACGCTCACGGCCTTAAATAAAAACGGCTTGTAAGCCCCGCCAACGCTAGCAGCAGGGCGAACATGGGTAGTTACGTGCTTCCGCCCGCGGATATCAGTTTACCATACCTTACACAAGTCCAGGGAATCCTCCCTGCTCCGCGGGAGAGGTTGACGCTGCTTCAGCGGAACAGAGAGGACCTACGAAGTACGAAAGCGTCCTGCGCTCTGGCAGGCCAAATGTAAAGAATACAAGGACACCGAGAGACAAAGGTACAAAATTAATAGGGAGTGTTCGTAGACCGCGTTTCCCCCTCCGCTAAGCCCTCCGCAACGAAAAAGCCGCTACTGCGCCCGCACGCCCATGGCCTTGACTGTAGAGCTCCGGCTATCGTAGCGGGTTGCGGAGGGCTTAGCGGAGGGGGAAACGCGGTCTACGAAAACTGCCCACTACTACCGGGAACAACCGCAACAACGTAACCTCTGTAGCGGTCAGCGGCCAGCTGTGAATGTTTTGGCGCGGGCGATGGTGATGCCAACGGCGTATCGAAACGTAAATGAAGCGTACGCACTAAAAAGGATGAAAACTAGTTAAATTGAGCTTCATTGCGATTGCTGTAATAAAAATGAGTGCTTACTATTACTAAAACTAAATATTACGGCATGCAGCAATCACTTACCGCGCGATTTCTATTTAAAATTTGATTTTGTTGCTTAAGCGCGTCTGGCTACGTTGGGCAGACGCTTCGGAAACGCAGACGCGAAGCGCTGCCCTGTAGCGCTGCGTGTGGTTTGACTGGGCGCACGCGTCCTGCTTAGCGCGCGCGCCAAGCCGAGACGCGCGTCTAGACGCACTGAAAAACGCGCCATGTGGGCTAGGCTTTACTCGGCCTCTCTTGCGTCCTGTCTGTTCGCTCCCCGCGCCTCGTAGCAGTGTTGCAGTGTGTGTGTGTGTGTGAGGGGGAAGGGGGGCGGCCTGTGAATTTTTTTTTTGGGGGGGAGGGGGTTTGCAATTTCTAAACCATTTTCTCACCCCCCCTTCCCCCCCCCCCCTCCCCCGCCCTTTCACATGCCACATGCGTACGCCTCTGCCAATATCAGCTGGTCTTCCAACATCTTATCTCTTTTGTGCAGGAAGTTTGTTATAGGCAAAACAACCTCTAAAATTCAAAAGTAATTTGTAACTTGAGTAAAGTGACTCAAAAAAGTAATGAAAGAAAACTGCTAATTACCGAAATAAAAAAAGTAATTGAAAGTTAATAAACTGCTCAGAAAAGTAGTTAAACTACAGTAACTTGAGTAGAGTAGTTGAACTACGTACAAGTCTGCCTGAGACTCACCCTCGGTTCTTGTTTGCTTAGTAATCTTCTCAGTTGTGTAACAGCTTCTTCGTACCTCTTCACATATCACGGATTGCTTGGAAGTTTGCCCTTGTTTACGGAATAGGCTGTCGAATAAACTTCTATGAGATTTGAAAACAGTCCCGTCTGTCCGTTTACCTGCCTTTTAAAAATCACCGGGGCGCATACATTTTCTAAGGGTTTCCTTGATGTCTTAAATAGGTTTATGAAGGTAGTTATGAAGCGGGTGCATAAAGTCGTGTGACCATGCACCTTTGAATCCGGTGCACCTGTGTTCTCTTCGAATGCAGTGGGTGTAAAAAGAGGTTTAACAGTACCCTACTGAACGGGGTGCTCCTGTGTTCCCTTTGAGAGCAGTAGGTGTAGAAAGGAAAGTAATGGTACACTATTGAGCGGGGTGCATCTGTGTTCCCTTTGAGTGAGGCGGGTTTACGAAGCGGTGCAATGGTACACCTTCGAATGGGGTACATCTGTGTTCCCTTTCATTCCATTGGGTGTAGAAAGAGGTGTAGCCGTAACCATTGAATGGCGCACCTGTGTTCCCTTCGAGTGAGATTTGTGTAGAAAAAGGTGTACATGTGCAGCACAGTGTACACATACTCCCATATTTGGGGTGTACAAGTATTCCCCCAAAGGGTGTGTGTCAAGCACTTACACCCCCTATGGGTGTACCCCATGACACCCTTTTGTTAGAGTGCAAGTCCGGTGACAAACAAAATGTAGCCAATTACCGTCCCATTTCATTGACATGCAGGTGGTGCGAAGTTTTTGAACACACAATTTCTAAAAGCCTCGGCGATTTTTTCGAAACAAATATTTTTTCACAAAAAGCAGCATGGATTCCGGCGCAATCTGCCAAGGGCAACACAATTACTAGGCGCATTTGGTGACTTCTCCTGCTCTTCGAACGAGAGAGGTCATAGTGATGCGCTTTGTTTAGATCTGTCGAAAGCTTTCGATCGAGCTTTCTAACAGAACACAGCTTGCGGCTATCAGCGGACCAGTGTCGACCGCTTGCGGGGTTCCATCGGGAGTCCCGCAGGGATCAGTACCGGGCCCAGTCTCGCTTGTGGTACACCAACGATATCGTGAATGAACTCAGCCCTAACGTTGCAGCAACAATAGGGAGTTTTCGTAGATCGTTTTCGCCGTCCCGCAACGGCTCTCCGCAACCCGCCACGACACCCGGAGCTCTCCAGTCCAGGCCATGGGCGCGCAGGCCCAGTAGCGGCTTCTTCGTTGCGGAGGGCTCAGCGGAGGGCGAAACGCGGTCTACGAAAACTCCCTAATATTTGCCGACTACCTCTCGCTCTACACTAAATTACGCAACTTCATGGACCAAAAAAAAAAAAAAAAAACAGG
Source organism: Ixodes scapularis (assembly GCF_016920785.2). NCBI lineage: Eukaryota > Metazoa > Arthropoda > Arachnida > Ixodida > Ixodidae > Ixodes > Ixodes scapularis. Next base: position 164,068,332 of record NW_024609868.1, on the reverse strand, counting down.
AAAAAAACATAAACTCGTCTGTTATGACGAAAATAATCCCTGGAGAAGCGGAACAAGAGGGACAAAGGACAAACACAAATCTGTCCCCTTCCCCAGGGATTAGTCTCTTCATTCTTGTCCAGCTCGCTTGCACCTTTGCATTTAATTGCATTATAATCGTCCGTCAATTCTGTCAAGAAATGGTACGAAAATAGGGTATAAAACTAAATCAGAAAAAACTGTATCCGCCATACAAATATAGAGTTGGACACGATCTCATCCTATAGTTGATCACTCTTAAGTATTTAGGAGTTACGATATCAGCAGATCTCACACGGAATCGCCACTTCGATAATATGTGCAGTACGGCTCGAAAAAGTTTGGATTTCGAAAGCGAAACCTAGGCCGTACCACAAGTCAGGTGAAATTAAGTGCCTGCACAACACACATACGGCCCACCCTGGAATATGCCTGCGCGGTGTGGGATCCGTGTACCGTACTGAATTGGTGTCGAGGTCACGTGACCCCTCTATTGACTTTAATTGAAGACATAACTAAAGAAACAAGTGGACAAGCAACCAGTAAAAGAAGTGCAGCCCAAAATAAAAATATATACATTTTTTAATGTTTTAACGTATTTTAGCAGAGTGGTCTGTTCGGTCCCCAAGATAACTATGCGTACCAGTAACGGCTCTGACGGACTCGCGAAATGTTACTGGTTACCTCGCGCTAGTTCGTACCCCTACACATCGAATGAATTCCAGCACTGCATTTTCTGCCAGCTATGTACGAACTTTCTTGGTTCAATCGCACAAAAGATTATGGTACAACAGCCTCGAAGTGCCGTGCGTTGAGGTTTCGTCAGTCCCAAAATCTCAACGTAGTCTTACCAAATCCGAGCGTTCTAATCGTATTTCGAAGTCGCGAGTCTCCTTTTGTTTCTAGAACCCTGGTAAGGCAGTCCTTTTGCGTAAAGGAAAGTTGACCCTGCTCCTTCGAAAACACAGACGACTTTGCGACCAGTGTACCGGGGACGAACGATGTCCCTAACGACGAGGCGGCCCAGAAGGCCGGTGTGACACCAGTTGTCCCGCGACAAGTTTTTCGGTGACGAGCGGGTCGGTTCCCGTTTTGGCCAACCTCGCGATTCCAGCGGCGTGCGTTCCTTCCCTCGTTCCGCATCTTCGAAGCCGCGCAAGTTTTCGGTGCACATTTGGGGCCCTAAACTCATAAAACACAAAGTTGGAGCCGTGTGGTCGAAGAGCGCGCCGAGTGGACGCCGTCGACAAAAGTCGTCGAGATAGTCCAATCAGCGCGCTCCGTGAACTTGGGCCCCAACTTGGTGTTTGACGAGCGCCTAGACAGGGATTTCTTTGCCGCTGGATATCAGCGCGGTGCACGGACTCACGTCCAACATGACGCAATGAGCGCGGTGTTGCGCTCACCGCTTTTTGCTCAGTGTTAGTAGACCGTTCCCGTAGCCCGCTAAGCACCCGCTTAGCGGTCCGTAATGCGCCACAAGACCTTCAACTATGCAGACAAGGCTGGCGGCGCGCATGCGCAGCTGCGGCGCTTTCTGTACGGATACTGCCATCTGAGCAGTGGCGGAAAACGCCGCGCGTGCATGCGCAGCATTTTCGGGGCGGGTGCTGAGATACCGCACCCCCGTCCAGGTAATGACACTCGGATGGCGCCGACTCGGAGATTGGGCGCGAGGCCCAACTCTGGCGCCCACTGTGACGACATCCCAATGCTACGAATCTTGCCCGTTGGCAAATCTCAGCCGGTCCAAGAGGTCGGGCGTCAGCGCTGAACAAAGCCGCTCGAGCCAACCGGGGCATGCGTTGCTCCACCCGGGATATTCTCGTCCGCTGCAGCGTCCCTGCACAATATCGGCTCGGGGGCCCTTCTTCCGCTGGCGCAATGCCGGAGCCCTGCCCAACTACCTGCGGTCCCCGCGGCCCCACGCTCTTACCACCTCACCTTCTCCTTTCACGAAGACCGCCGAAAAGGAGAGATCAAGGGATACTGAAAATGCAGGGCTGGGCAACTGACCGATACCGGCCAATCAATGAATGATTTCATCGCCATTATCTTTTCCATCGGGAAAATTTTGACGAACCATAAAAATACAACGTTTTCACCACGCAGCCGTGGGCGGGTAAACCTGTACGAAGAGGAAACTTCTTAGCCTAAATGAAACTGTAAGGGCGAAATCTAGCTCCAGACAAGGGCCGAACGTTACACGCGTCCCAGCCACTTCCACGCCTTTCGAGTGTCCGTTCCAAGGAGGTCGCTCTTGTCGCACAATATCAACGAACCTCCCTGCCTCGGGCAGCTGAAGTGACAAACTGAGTGTCTTGGAACTGCTCTCAACTACACATCGAGGTGAATTCGAAATCAAAATCGTATATTGCACCGTTTGTCACATATTCAGCAAAGGCACACTTTTCTTCTTTTTTATATAGTATGCTTGGAAATTAACGAGACCGATTGATCGATTAAAGGGGGCGATTAACGGGTTAAAGGCCGACGAACAGACTCCAGATTCTGCAAGGCAGAAGACCCTCCTCACCATAGTGAAGGAGGATATAGGCAACGGTGGACAGGGTAAAAGGGGGGAGAGGAGAAAGCGAGGGAAAACTGGAAAGCGCGAACTGGTTGTCCGTCTTTAAAGGGATACTGAACCAAGGAATTTAGTGCCCATAATAAGTGGCGCACGTTCTTTCCACCAGCCAGCAGCCGCCGGTGTGCGCGAGCACACGCAACAAAAATGACGTCACAGACCTCTATTCGCGGTTGAGATGACAGTGAAATGCATGGGCTTCGGACTAAAGGAGAATAAAGACAGGCTTTTCATCTCTACAAGTGAAAGCTACGTGCTTGTTAGACCAATTCATCGCTTACTTTTTACACCAGGCACCACTGTGTAGATGAAAAACTTGTCTTTATTCTCCTTTGGTCCGAGGCCCATACATTTCACTGTCATCTCAACCACGAATGGAGGTCTGTGACGTCATTTTTGTTGCGTGTGCTCGCGCACACCGGCGGCTGCTGGCTCGTGGAAAGAACGTGCGCCACTTATTATGGACACCAAATTCCTTGGTTCGGTATCCCTTTAAGAGTTCGAATCGACACCCAGCCCTATGAAAGACAGTGTGTGTGCGTGTGTGTGTGCGTGTGTGCGTGTGTGTGCGTGTGCGTGTGCGTGTGCGTGTGCGTGTGCGTGTGCGTGTGCGTGTGTGTGTGTGTGTGTGTGTGTTTGAGTATGAAAGGGTGCAGTAGTTTACGAACGTCCTCCACCGAGGCTCAGATCTCGTGGTGACTCGCGTTCCAATCTGTTCGTAGGCTGTCTTTTGTATGATGTATAAGCAATGCGACCCCGGCTTGAGGGAAGAAATTATGGCGGTGAAATACGACCACCTCCCAATGATTTCGCCATTTTTTTTTCTCATAAATTTCGTCACCATTAGAAGTACTGATTCAACAGGTATAGGCGTTATCTTGTAAACGTGTATAGTTTTTGGCACATGTAGCACAAACCACCGCATCCCGTTATGCACCTTGTGATCTAGCTTAATTGATGCGCAAACAGGCAAAGAGATCTCGAGAAAAATAACTCTGCCTTATTTATAAATTCCAACCTCGTTTAATCTGGTTTATTCGGTATTCCAACTTCCAACGCGGTTTGTTGGAATGTTTAGATTAGGCGCGAAGTACCTTTCGATGCAGTGGCTTCAAGCAGTTTCTTTCGCTACCCTGTCTGTCATAGTCATGCCTATGTTGACCCAGGAATGGCCGTACAAACTTCTCTGTTGCAGTCCTAGAAGTTTTTGTCTCATGGTCATCTCTTGCTGGGCACTCTACAAGGGGACTCTTCTCTGAATACGGCAAAATCAGTGCCGTTAAGTTGTTGAGCACTGTTCTTTCTAATGGGTGTAGGACCGTTCGTCGAATGGCAATTCGTCGCACGACAGCTGGTAGCAGGGCTATTCGTCACATAGGGCAATTCGTCATAGGGCGGTTCGTGACAATTCGCGAAACATTTCTTTTTGATAATTTTGTTATGGGTTTTGTTACTTATTGGGCATTTTTTAGGCGAGCGCAATTACTAGTGACCCTTTTCCTTTATTTACTTATTTTTTCCCGCACCCACGAAATTAGTCTTTGTGCTTCCAAGGTTAACTAAGATGTTTACCAACTTAGAACCAAACAGGAGACTAATCTTTCTAAACAGTATACTACACACCAGCTGAATAACAAAGATACCGGACACTTAAAAATACGGCAATGCCAAGAATAGCGTTGGGTTATAATAGCTTCGGCGACGCTTTTAAAGCGCGATTTCAGAACGAATTGCCCCGTGCGACGAACGGCCCTGCTACGAGTTGTCCTAATTACGAATAGTCTTTCGACGAACGGCCCCGTACCCCGTTTCTAACATGTGAAACATCAGTGTCAAGAGCTTTCTCGAACAGTACCAGCACTGCCAGGGGTGACGAGCGCGTGGGCCAATCTTGTCGTTGGTCGTCAGCAAGCGACCTTTCCTCCTCGCCATTCGAAAACGCTGGGCACGCGCATTGGCGACCAATCGGCGCGGAAGGTGCCCTTCAATTGCAAACGCTCCCCACGGTTTGAGATGGACGTCCCTCGCTGCTATCTAGGCTCACATTGCAATTACAGCGAGAGCTACCTTATCGAACCCTGAAGTATTCTTTCTTGCATCTTAGGTGGAGGAACCACCACCAATGTGTGCTCGGAGACACTCCATCCATAAAACTATCCAGAGAGATGATGTCACGCGAGTACTCGCCTACATATGACGTCATATCACACTGTCACCCGATAGCGTGGCGCCACGTGACATTCTGACGTCACAAGACATCATGGAGTTACGTAACAACGCAGACGCATCATTTTGAACGGGGGAAGAGCCCGTAACAGCTATTGGGAAAACGCAGAACGCGTGTGAAATGAGCTTTGGAAAGAACTGTTTCGGCAGATCAAGGAAAATCAGTTGGACAGTCTCAGCAGAGAAACCTTTTCTGCCCAGCAGACCAGGAAGTTGGCAAAAACATAACAGACGGCGGAGCCCGGGTCAACGCAAGATGCAAGCCCCACGATGCGACTGACTCTGCAGCCACCCCGCAATGCCTGCGACGCTGACGTCGCTCTTTCATGGACGTCGACACCTCGCGGCCAGCGACGGAGTTAGCGCAATTACGCTCGTACTGCTGGAGAGCGAGTAGAAGTTGGGCAAGTCGGTTATCACCTTCAAAAATGGAAACGGCGCAAAAAAAAAAAAAAAAAATGTATTAACGAAGGACGACTAAAAGAAGTACACGGACACAGCGTTGCGTCCGTGCGCTTTCTTTACTCGTCCTTTGTTAATTTCTTTTCTTTTTTTTTTGTGCGGTGTTTCTATTTTTGAAGGAGTCGAATGAAATATCGATTTTGACGTTTGGTCTTCCTAAGTGATAATAAATGAAAAAGCATTGTTAAAAAAAAATGTTGCGGAGTTCCCCTTTAACTGTGTCGATTCACTGGCGTGTGTGCTTTTGTTTATTCGCTTCTAAGTTCAAATGTAAAATCTCCATTCTCAGTCGCGCCTGAATAGGTTGCCGAGAAACTATGCCCGTTCCTATATCAGTGGTATTTTACGCTTGAGACAGTACATCTGATCTTCGCATCACGCGTGCCAAGCTATTTCTCTAACTGCCTGTAACGCTTCGTACGAAACGCGGATGTACCGGTGACTTGCGGCTGTCTCTCGACTCCTTGACATGGTGCGGCACATGAAGCACGACTGTTCCGGTTGTTGTAACGTAGGGCGATACAGATATCAAAAGTACGGCGGGATATGCGTATAGACGCTTTACACACGCGCCAGATTGCGCCGCCATAGCCGCCCTTCTCTTGTCTTACCGAGATGCCGAGCCACTGAAGCGGGCGTTGACGGGTCTTCACAAGGGCCTATGCTGGGCACAAGAACACAGTAGCATCTAAAATGGCAATAACCTGTCCTGCTCTGGTAATGATGAAGTGAAGCGAACGAAATAAGAGGGAACAAAAACTGAAGGTCAGTTATGGCGGCGCCCATGCACAGCTGCTGTAAAGCGTCTCCACTCGATCCCCCCTGTTGGTGCGGCCTGCCGATGTTTTTCCGAAAACAAAAGAGCGCGCGTGAGAGGAGAACTTCTCCCATTTTCCGTGGGGGCGCTGCACATCGGTGAGCGGTCTTGTGAGCTGAAAGCTATACTCTCTTTCACCTTATGTTGTACCGCGAGAAAGGCTGTAAGCGCGAGCTCCTTGCTCTGGGGCACATCTCGGCGGCACAAGCTCTCGTGCAGTAAGGACAGCTGTCAACGCTATGAGCTCGCGCTTCCAGCCTTCGCTGCGGTACTACATAAGGTGAAACGGAGTATAGAGAAGGCGCCCAACGTGCTCTTGCTCCGCTACCCAGATAAAATATCTGCCTGTCATTGGCTTCGCCGATACCGAGGAGCTGTCGCGGTTGCAGAAGGCAGCAAAACTCGCTTTCCCCCCACATATATATGCACCGCTATGCTCGGCGAAAATATCGTAGTGACACTGCGCTCGCGTGTGTGGTTTGTGGTGGCATTTTGGAAGCTGCCGGAAATGTTAATGCGCGTTCTAGTTCTGAGTGCCAGACGGCGATGAAATGTGCCAACTCCACTCGTGAAACAGGAAATCCTGCAGTCGATAAAGTACAATGAAGTCTATTCCGAACTTGGGTTCGCACCGCTGACTTACATGGCTGGCTACTTGGCCTTCGTTTGCGAACAAAAGGTGACCATTTTTATTTGTAGAAATTGTCGTAATTTTAAAGTAATTAGCTGAAACATTCAACCTAGCAAAGCAATAAGAATTTCTCAGTGAAAGCAAGGAAGGCTAATGTGTAGAACCCGCTAAACTTTGCAGGTGACGTGTCCTGAATGCAAGCGCAACTTAAGGGAAATGCATCGCATGACGGAGCATATCAGTCCATGTTTAGCCTTGACCAAGGAGGACTCAGCTATCCACGACCTGCAGCTGTCTGCCTGTGCAAGCTCGTCTGCACCTTTGTCGAGAGGGCTCTACAGTCGGCAAAGATTCGTGGTTGAGGAAGGATTTGCAAGGTCCTCTCGAGCGCTCTGCTTCCACACCTTATGGACTGCCCGCTGATGTGGTGTGATAACTGCCGAGACCCCTGCCACAGCGAAGAGCTCTGCGAGCTCTTTTTCAGAAAACTCCTCAGACCTGTTTTGGCAAACTGGGCTGGTGACCTAAACAGCGCACTAGAGAATATATTAAGGCTTTCGCGGAAGCCTCTTTCCCGAAAGGTACTCCGCTTGTGAACTATATGACTCCCTTGGTCTGTTTTTTTTTGTGAACAATGAAGTTTATATTGCTGAAGTTATGCACGCGGAATCTGATTTTATATTGTCCTTCGCAGATGTTTAAATGGCACAGCTCGCGCGTGCTCGAGCGTCGGTTAAAACTGGAAATCATACGGCCTAGCTATATCCAAGTATAACTCCTATATTACAGTGGTAATAAAAACGGGGCAACAGTTACGGGAACAAGAAAACGACAATTCGCTCATACTGCCAGCAGAATGCAGCTTTAACGCGCAGCCTGCAGCTGAGTGAGCTTTTCGCAGAAAGAATCATGTGCTTTTGTTCTACACAGATTTGTCACATCATTCATGCAATCTGGCACTCGTTTCAACTGAGACTTGCGGCTTCACGAAAAAAAAAAAAAAAATCTAAATAGCCACACCGGGCCGGGCCGGGCGTACTGCTCCTCTCTCACTATATTTCGTCTTACCTTAGCATGGACTAACCGCGAACGCTGTGCTAGCGCGAGCGGCTAGCCTTTACTGCCTTGACTGGAGCACTCGCTGCACGAGCGCTCATGCAGCCGCCGAGGCTTCCTTCGAAGCAACTATCTGGCGCTTTTAGCACGCGCGACTAACAAGTACATACTAACGTGAAACGAAGTATAGAGTTCCTCGATGTGCTCCCCCGAAAGGAACTCTATCTTTCACCGATAACGAGCGCCACGGCTGGCGCTGCGGGGTAAAGTAGAACTATCGCTCTCACCGGCGGAGTGAGGCATACGGCAGGCCGCTCCCAAGGGGAGTCCTAATCAGGCGGCCGTGGTATAAGCATCACGATGTTCATGCGCACTTTGAGTGGTGGGACACAGCTACAGTGTACTAGTTCGGACCGGAGCGGCTCGCGTGGGCGTGTAAATCGCGATAGGTGTCGACACCGGCGCATCGGCAGTAGGGTCAGTCTGGTGGCGGATGTGCGCGTGCACCGGGTGCACGTGCGGACGCAGCCCCTTTCTGCTGCCCTGTCGACTGCAGCGGCGCGATTGTTGTCTACAGCGCAGCCTCACAGGTTCCCATCGTAGAGTCGCGCCGGTCCAAACACTATACCCCGTATTCTAGTACAGTGTAACACAACACTGTCCTTGGGAAGCGCACTGTTCTGTTATGCTGCGTCGGCTCCAATAAAACCGGTGTTAATGCGAAAGCATTAACTATCCCATTGGGCGGAGGCGTCTGTAACCGCAAAAGAAGCGCGAAAGAAATGCCCATTCTCTCATTGGCTGAGCAAAACGTCTCCTGGATAGCCATTGGGCGCGTTCAGTAGCGGCCCCGGAGTCAAGGAGTCGCTGACTCCTTCCACTGGACGGCCAAAAGTCACTTCCGGTGCACGTAACTCCGGGGCTTCGGAGTCAAGCTCCGAAGCACCGAGTCCGGAGACGGTGCACGTAGAGGCAAAGGAGCTAAAATGACGTCATTTCCTGACTGGTGACGATTTCCGGCGCTAAAAGAGGAAAAAACAAACAATATGGCGGGATAAGCTGCTTCGGTTCAATCGCGGGTGCGCGGTTTGCTCGCTTTTGTTAATGAAAAGTGCTCAAGGTAAGACGAATAATGCGTTCGAATGTCTTTTTCAGGTAAGGCTCTTTCGGAAAATGCATCGGACCGTATTTTGTTTGGTTTGAATATGCTAATAAATAACGCAAAACGTTCATTTGACGCCGTGTCTTGATCACCGTTGCACGGGAACTCGGTGAATATCGACGACAGTCCTGTCCGCGCTGAACAGAGCAAGGCAGGGTATGAACGCGACTTTGGAAGCCGGTTGGACACTCACGCAGAGCATGATACCGATTAATGTTTTGTTTGCGTAGCTAAATCGGGGTGCACGTTGGCTGAGGCTCGCTTCGGCCGACAAAACCTTGATCGCCGAGCGCGGCCGAACTTCCCGTGTGTATACGAATACATTTTATAGGAAGTTCGTTACGAAGGGCAGAACAAACTTATGGCCGTATAAAAGTATCGCAACCGGCGGGGTAGATTCGCTGAGCTCTGTATTTTCCGTGTGCTGACGACGTTTTTTGTCGGCTTTTATAACAGCAGCTGCCTTTGCACCGCCAAGCGAAGGACTCGATCGCGTTGCATCGCTTCGAACAGCAGCGCTGATGTGTACAATCACCCGCTTCTTCTTCAACGACCTTGTAAAGACTTCTTCAATACCGGCGTCCAATAAAAGCGATCGTGCTCGCCATGGTCTGCTTCCAGTTTATTCGGAGACTGTCTGGCACAGCGGAGGAAGCGGAAGTTGCGTAGAAGCAGGTTTGGAGCCGCGGGTTTTTTTTGCCGTTCAGTAGGCGCTCCGATGACTCCAACTCGAGGCACTCCGTTCGGAGGCGAGGGAGGCGCTACTCAACGCGCCCATTGGCGGCCGCTTCACGAGAACGCGCGCTTGACCGCCGCTCTCCCCGCTCTCGTATCAGGCGTTGCCGGAGAAAGAGGGGAGCTGGGTGAAGCAAAGCACTGCAAAGGCTGGGGCGCGCGACACGCGGCTTGAGTCCCGCTCTTCTCGTGCGCTGGCTTCGACACTGCTTTCTTTGCCCCAGTCTCAGCTGAGACGCGGAAACAAGGGGTTCGAAAACGTTTCGAAATGCCGACCTTATTACATTAAAAATGGGACGATTTTCGAACTTCCGGATTCTGCCGCTTAAAAATTCCGATTGTTTTCGAACTTTCGATTTTGAAAACTTGGGTTGGGGCAAGAGCGTACATATCGATTAAAAGGTTGAAAGGCGCTTCCTGAAACAGGACGAAAAAAGACATACGGACAAGCGCCAAATTCCACCCGATTTCATGTAAACACCAAACATCGTGAAATTGTCGATCAGCATCACCTCTAGACACGCCCAAGCAACAAGATAAAGGTTCCTATCACTCATCAGACGCAGTTATCAAGAAACCAACTTCTTTGTTCAGCAGATAAAGGGAAGGCATGCTTACGCATTTGCCAGCCATTGTTTTAATACAGAAAACTGATTATTTCCCATCTCCTCATTCCCTCTCTTAGAGAGCCCTTGAAAAGACAACCATTTTTTTTAACAGTTTGGTTAGGACACGCGTGTCAAAAAAAAAAAAAAAAAATACGAACAAGAAAAAGTCTTCAGAGCAAAACTGACGAGGCGAGACGCGATTTCGTTGGTAGTCCCCTCCATTACACAACTGCCTCTCGGCATTTGGGGCGCGTGGGGGAGACGTGGATCGGCTTCGCTTTCGCGCTAAGGTGGAAAGAGCGAATGACCGAATGACCATTCCGTGAGGCCATGGACTTTGCGCGCACCATTTCAGATAAATCCCTCGCCGTCAATACTGCTCTAAACATTATTTTTTCGCGTAAATTTTCTTACACCAAACAATTAAAAAAAAATAACTTTTTTATTTTTTTCATTTTAAGAAACCGAGTTGTAGCATTGGTTCACAGCCACGCCGTTTGCAGTGCTCCGCAAGACGGCCACCCGAATTACAACGGCCGGCCTCACCGACGTAAAGTTGGACACAACTAAAAGGAGTCTCAATAGGGAGTTTTCGTAGATCGTTTTCGCCGCCCCGCAAGGCCCTCCGCAACCCGCTACGATAGCGGGAACTCCACAGTCAAGGCTATCGGCGCGCAGGCGCATTAGCAACTTCTTCGTTGCGGAATGCTTAGCGGAGGAGGCAGCGCGGTCTACGAAAACTCCCTATTATGGCGCGTTCACACTGGAAGCGGATCCGCGTTCGCGAAGCGGATCCGCGCGTTCTCAACCGCAAAGCGGCTAGGATCGAGCGGTTGGAGCGCGTTTTTGCCAACCGCTTCGGGACCGATTTCTCCCAACCGCTTTCACGAACCGCAAAGCGGCAACCAATCACAACGCGACGCTGACGTGACGTCAGTGACTTTCGAAACAAGATGGCACCTGTCGCTGGTGAGGCGTCCAAGGCGATGTAGTCCTAGCGCTGTAGTCTTAGCTTTCGACAACTCTACGGAGAAACTTGATGTTCACATCCGTCACTTGAATCCGCCGCGAAAAGAATTGACTCGTAATTTTAACGGGCTTTGCACCGGTGATTTGGTTCGGGTAAGAGTTTGTTTATTATTCCGGGTGCCGCAGCCCAAGCTCGCTACCTTGTTGATCTCTGCCTGTAGAACGTCGGAACCCGCCCCTGATCGACCGAAACGTCAGCCTTTCTACCCATTAAGATAGTCGCGTGAACTATTGAAAGCTTTCGACACCGTGCATGACCACCACGAAGTCCGATAGAGACGTCGTGAGCTTGATTGCGTAGCCAACGCACTACCGCGGAGGGGGCAGGGTACCTGCGCCAGCTCGACCTGTAACGTTTACTACTAATAAAATAAATAAAGGGAACCTACTCAAGGAATAAAGTGTACGTACCAGGCAATGCAGAGGTAATCCATACGGCGTTTATTTGAGCTTAATGTCAAACAAACAGTAGACTCGATCGACGAGAGAGTGACGAGAGGAGAGTCCAACGAAGCCACGACCGGCTAGCACCGAACACATTCCTCCGCACCACGGTCCACCGCACCGCTCACAACTTCGAAAATAATAAGAGCGAACAACGAGGGGGGAAAAACTGGCCCTCTATCCCGAAAACAAGGTCAGCTATTCATGCGGGAAGGGCCCATTTCGAAGAAAAGGTCGGGGGCATCCTGTTCTGAGTCAGCAAGGCGCGCCTAGCTGGGCTTTGCTTGTGGGCGAAGTCGAGGGAATCACAGGCGAGTCTGGCAGGACCATGCTTCTTTTTCCTGAACTCCTGAGTCGTGATGCGTGGGAACATCCCTGAGGAAAATCTTCACAGAGTGGCAAAACAGCAAATGTTCGGCTTTGGATCGTGGAATTAAAGTGGATTTTGGATTGTAAAACAGGGTTGCCAAACGCAAGTCTGAAAAAATCACGTGTGATCGCCGAGAAACCGCGAACCGCCTCTCGGTGTGTCTGAACGGGGTCGCTCGCGAACCGCATCCGCGACCGCTTCGCGAACGCGGATCCGCTTCCAGTGTGAATGCGCCATTAGGGAGTTTTCGTAGACCGCGTTTCCCCCTCCGCTAAGCCCTCCGCAACGAAGAAGCCGCCACTGCGCCGGCGCGCCGATGGCCTTGACTGTGGAGTTCCGGCTAGCGTAAAGGCCCATACGCACATTTGCGTTTGAGCGCGTTTGAGTGCGTTGCGGAGTCCTTGCGGAGTCCTTGCGGCCAGGCGCGGTCGCTTGCGGAGCGACGCGCGCGTTCCCGCAACGCTCGGTAGCGCGACGCAAGCGAGTAGAGACTCGCTCAACTTTCCGAAGCGTTGCGGTGCGTTCGGGTGCGTTCGACCAATCAGAAGCCGAAAGAGGAGAGGTGGTGACGTGTTCGCTCGCCCCACCCGGCCGACTCGGCGAGACGTATCCGGTTCGCCGGTCGCAGTGCTTGCTTTTTCGTTTTGGGGAGCGGTGGGGACTGTATTTTCCAAGGCTGCGATGCTTCAAGCTTGACAAAACGTCGAGGAAGCCGGCGAGATTGTCCGAAGATCGAACACTTCGACGCTGTCGCTGCGCCCCCATGTTGCCTTGGATTTCGCTTAGTATTGGTGAGCCACTAGCGACGATAGCGCGTTCTTATTGGCTCTTGACTGCGGTTGACTGCGTGTCGACGCAACTGTGCGTACAAGTTTGGCGCAAGCGGTCTTCGCAACGCAACGCGTCCGCTTGCTGCTACGGAACGCACCGCGCTCACACGCGAATGTGCGTATGGGCCTTAACTGGTTGCGGAGAGCCGTTGCGGGACAGTGGAAACGATGTACGAAAACTCCCTATTACCACATTAGTTACGCATGCGGCAGGCACGTAGCCAGGGGGGCGGCCCATGGGGCCCGGCCCCCCCCCCCCCCCCCCCCCCGAAATCTTTGATCTTGCTGGGACCTCCCCTCCCCCTCCCCCCCCCTCCCCCTCCCCCCCCCCCCCCCCCCGAAACAAAATCCTGGCTACGTGCCTGGCATGCGGTGTATCTTGTTACGTTTCTTTTTCTTTCTTTTTTTTTTTTCTTTTTTCTAGCACGAAACTGCAGCGCGTCCATCACAGTGCTGCCCCCTCTTTTCACGTCACAAAACCAGCATCGGAACTTTATCATCACACCTCTTATTCCCTGTTTCAAACTTCTTCTGCAGTATTTAAACTAACTGTAAATTACTGGTATCATTGAAAAGTCAGAATACTTTTGTCCACTTCATATTCAGGAATATCACAGTAGCATAGTATGCATTCGAGACCTTTCTACAAAAAAACAGCCTTTCCAGCTCAATCTCTTCTCTGTCAAAATGTTACCGAATCGCTTGAAATTTTACACGGCAATACCCAAGAAACCGACCACGTCGTTCTTACTAGAACTGCCTTTTTGGTCTATGGTCCGAATTTTACATGCATGTTGTAACTCAAAAACGCAATAAGAACCAACGTTTACTCAGGCTTGAATGCAAGCAGCTGTAGACAAAAGCGATCAGATTAAACAAGGGCAACCGAGTTCTTTGTCGCAAAAAATATCTTTCGAGGTACTCACAATGATGCTGGGCAAATTCCTGAGATGTGTGGAACTAATAAAACCGAGCAGGTGCACCACACGGACACATACACACTGTCAGCAGCACGTTTAGCGAAAACCACGAACGTGCCACCAACATCCGCCACCATTAAGAAATCCGGAGCACAGTCACGGTGTCGTCTTTGGCGTCTCTTTCGCTCGCTGGATGCTTCGGAAGCCGGACGGACGAAGAGGCACAAGAAACCCAGCTGCTCTACGAGGGAGGTCCCACGCACGGGACAGGAAGCCGACACGGAGCGTCCAATGGTTGTAGCGCATTTAGTTTGCGCTCGCTGATGGTGAAAAACAGGGCGACCAGCTTCTGACGAAGACAGTATTTCGACAGACTAAAAACAGGTAATCTACAAACAAACAGCAAAACATACGGCTCCCATTTTCCCCACGCACCCTCTCTTTCTCGTGAGCGAGGACTGGGTGTCCTTGGGCATTGGGAAAACACCATCTCTCTCTCCAGCCCAGCCCGTGAAAAATTTACAAAGAACACACGGACGCAGCAATGAGGGACGGGAGATTAATTTCTAATGCTCCTTTCGGCCGCCCGATGCAAAATGGCCAAGCGGCTTCCCCGACGCAAATATCTTGAAGGGTCCATGCGATCTCTCCCACAGACACATTAAAAACGATTCTGATGTGTTCTGTGGTTTCACGGAAAAGATTGAGACAGACCCCACAGGCTTCTCAAAACATTATGGGAGGACGCTTAAGTGGAACACGATAGCTAAATATAAATCCCCGCTCGTTCCCAAGCTGTGCAAGCGTGTTTATGTGGCCTAGTCGGTAGCATGCCTGGCTCGTAACCGAAAAGTCGTGAGTTAGAATCCCGCAATTGCCTAAATTTCTTCATTTTCTTTTTTTTTTTTCTTCTTTAAGGCAAATGAATACCTGGTGAATCAATCAGGATTTTCCCATCCCACCAACGCCGACTTCTCTGCAACACAAGCTCCTTAAATCTATCGCTTTAAAAACGATGACGGGTTTCATCATTTAGGATATTTTAAATGGTTTGTCAGGCCCCTTAGAAAACTTTGACGAAAATCTCAGACGTGTCAAACATTTTTAAAGGGCGCGTTAAGCCTTTTTAAAGGGTATGTGAAAACATTCAAGAAAGCCTGGTGGGGCCCGTAGACCAATTTTAAATATGATGAGCTTGCTTTCGCCTCAAGAAGCGCAGTAAAAACGTCCGGCTCTTTGCGGAGCATTATTATTTTGCTCCTTTGAATAGACAATTAAGATCATTTAGAAACATGCTATATTATCGAGACATTTCAAACACAGAAGCATGGCTTCCTCCACCGATAACCAAATATTATAAGACGTATAAACATGCACAAAACTCCCCCCCCCCCCCTTTTATTTTTAGGTGAAAACGAGCATATGTGCAGTTGCATGCTAACGCTGGGGTTGTGTGTTTGTACCGCCTGGCATCCCCAGGACTATCTCAGACAAAAGTATGATTCTGCAACATCCTGCATGTCATGAGGAGTTCCGCAGTCAGGTGGCTCGGACCAGCAAAAGGAGTGAGCCATCAAAACAGCGAGCAAATATGCAGCAGTCACCAGAGTGGGCTCCAAAGCATGCAGAGATGGGAGAAGATGAAAATCACCTACCTTTGCTGTGTGCCAGGATGTCATGTAGCACAGCCTCCTCCTGTGGAAGAAACGAGCTCGGTAAGAGGCCAGGACTAGCTAGCGAAATCATCAATTAAGAGTCAGTTCGATCGCTATGTTCCGTTTTATCGGAAATGCACATATGTGGTGTCTCTACGACTTAGGCTGTTGGGAAAAGGTGCCATAAATATTGGGCCACTATTGCAGCACATGTTGTGACTCCGGCACTATCTAACTATTTCGAGTGATACCATGTGTGCTACTGGGCATAGCAAAAGGAGTACAAAAAACATAGAGGTACAAGAACAAACAATTAAAAAAGTCGGGACACGCGAAAAAAAAAAAGAAAGTGAAGCAAACTTTGTCGTGGTGGCACGGAGGCACATGGCATACATGATAATCAAGTGATCCCATCAGGACTACGAGACCCTGGTCCAGTCGTATCGCAGTAGTCGCCATCTATGAAAGGTTTTCTTGCGACTTATAGCTCCTGACATTGTCTGGTAATTTATATGACGTCGGCGATCAACATATCAGAACATTTGACGAGCAATTTCTATGCTTCATTTCATCATAATCATAGCGCAGCCGACGCTACGAGCCAATGGGGCCAACTAAACAGCGACAAAGTGCAACATCATGGCATTCATCCATCTTCCTCTATGTTTTCCGGTGAGTAGAGATGTTTTGAAATAGATATTTGTACCGTTCTCCTTTCTGCTTATTTCTTTTAATATCACAGTCAACCAATAGTGGCTTTGCTAAGGTCGATTCGCTCAGAAGAGCACTGCTTTCTGCTCAGCCCTATATCAGGCTGAGCAGAGAGCAGTGCTATTCTGAGCACTGTTTTTTTTTTTTTTTTTTTTTTTTTTTTTTTGCTATTTGGCTTGATTTTTTTTACTTAAGTACAGAAATGCACATAGAAAGCATCAAATGATAAACAAACGGTAAATAAAAACTATTTTCGAAATTTGTTCTGCGGGAAAGGTTTGATTAAAATTGTCATAGTAAAACTGGCGTGATTTAAATCTTTTTGACTTTTATTTTCCAGTCCGATTTTAAATAAATTTGTCTACAAGGTGGTGTTGCAAATTAATAAAACTGACTACAGGACAGAGTGGCAAACTGTTATTTTTGGCCGAACCGGAACTGAACCGAAATCTTCGCCACCATCTTGGAACTGAACCAGAAAAATATAATGGTAACCGGTCCAAAACAATGCATTGTCATTTTCTTTTTTTGCATCACAAAAGGAATATTGGAGACTAAAAAAAATTGGCAGCGGTATTTCTTTGTGTTGATCAAATCGTCTATATACAGAATTGCAATGCATGAGTAATTGTGGGTTTTTGTGGCACTTTTGCATTCGCACTGATTAATCATGTGTCAATGCAAAAGTAGGATTCTGCAACATTGTGCATGTCGTGAAGAGTTCCACAGTCAGGTGACTTGGAGCAGCAAAAGGAGTGAGGCCCAGGGGTCATAGGCCGGCGCTTATCTTGATGAATGATGGTTTCTTTTTTCAGCGATTTTGCATGCTTTTGTTCTCGGAGTCCACTTGTTCGAAGCACGCCCCATTCTGATACCCCTTCCCCATGAGCAGATTTCCGAAGGCCATGTCGGAAACTGAGGAGCGGAACTCCGTCCGGGTTTTGTTTACAGTGCTGAACACTCTTTCACATTCAGCGTTGCTGCATGTGAATGCTATAACGATTACACGTGCAACTAACACGGACGCCGGACTGCTCGCCACAAAACTGGCTGAAACAGCGAGGCCGAACCACGACTGAACGCGCCGAACCACCAACAAAGGTTTTGGGCTTTGGATCCGTGGCCATCGAATAGTAGAAACCATGACGCTGCCGTGGACGGTATTTATCGCCGTCTTGTGGCGGTGCGAGGTACCGCCAGCAGCGATGTTTTTCTTTAGCATTTTTTCGTAAAAAACTAAGCAAGATTCGTAAACTCGTAAAATTAGTCCCAAGTCATACATTTTACGGAAGATTTGGCAGGTATGGTGTGGCTTTCACTGACCGTGAACCTTCTGCCGAATGCATTTTGCACCATCAAATTTGATTTTCTCAGCAAGAACAAATCGCAATGACCAGCCATGTTAAACATGTCAGTTTTGTGGTGAAATGCATTGTTCGCAACACTGGCAAAGTAGATGCCCAAATTGTAAAGTTGTGCACTATACATTTTGTTGTGTATTCAGGTTCTCGCGCCCCGGTCCTCACCGAGGAGTCGCGTATATTGAGGTTCCCCCACGTTGCACCAGATGGAACCGCGCGTCCGGAGAGCACCGAACCGGGCGCGTGTCAGGTTTCGTTTTCGCGTGCGTCGCGCGCCTGCGGACTCTGCGCCCCGCGAGACCGCGCGCGTCCCCGCCGAGCGTTGGAGCGACCCTCCACAATGTAATCCCGACCAGCCACACGGGCTGGATATTTACTCTAATAAAGTTGCGTTCTTACGTATCAAGGACCCAACACATTTAGCAGTCTCGCGAGAATATACGGCAGCTTAATGAAATGTTAGAGCGCATGACTAATAAAGCACAGGGTTCTAAAGTGAGGGCCCAAAACAAGTCCACCTAAAACGGAGAACATTAGCCTCCCGAGGTAGTATTTCGCAAAGTTTCGGGTTCATGCAAGCCGATGCCCAAATGTGATTAATGTTATGATTATAAGAATCTTTGTCTGTCCTTCATGCTATTGATGCGTAATTAGGAATATCATTACATTTCCCTATTTCTTTTTGCAGTAAGGCATTGTGTATCAGATTTACTTGAAGAATAATCATGTGAGCACAAAGTCCTTTTTGCAAGGAGGTTATGAGCACTAGGAGGGGGCACGTTGCAATATTGGTGAAGCCTAGTCATAAAAACTTTAAACGATATTGTGGCCAACGTGACCGCAGATCTCTCTGGCAATTGGTGCGCGTGATATGTCACCTGCGAGATGGATGGTTGATTGTAGAACGATTCCTTGCAGGTTTGCGTGCGCTCCGTCCGGTAGGTTCTTGTCAGATCAAAGGCTAGACGAAGGCTAGCTACGGTCACGTGATGTGGTCATGTTGGGCTGATAAGTGAGGACAGTAAGGAGGAAAATGTGAGAGGCGAGATGTCAAGGGAGCATGGCTTGGGGAGGCTACGCGGCTGACGTCATGCCCTCCCTTCTATCCTCCTTGCCTTTTTGCTTTTTGGCATACCCCGCAACTTAGTGTTTCATACTGCCAAACAGCGAACCAAAAAAAATGCACTTCCGCAGATCGGCTTAAAGGCCGACGTATTTTCAAGTATCGTCGTTGCCGTGTTAGTCTCAAGCAGGTATGGGAACTTCATACAGTCAAATGTATTGATGATAATAAAAATATACATTTAATTACTGACAAGATTTGGCAACATAAATAAAGGGCCGATCGCCTTAAAGATAAACATAAGTAAACGCACCCCCACGTGTATAAATAAAACTTTAATTTTGAAGCTGATTTAATTAACAGTTCCTGATGCATATATAGGTTCTAAACCATATAAGAGTATGTTACTGCCTCTTTTACATGAAGAACAGCAATTTTACGTGTCTGTGGGCTGGATGTGTGGTGGAACTATGATGATTATGCATGTAGGCCATTGGAAAGTGACATCTTTTGTAGCTGCCATGTCGAGTAGAGCACGAAATACTTTGTTCTATTTAACGAAAAATTATCAATTAGCAAGGGTGATGCTTATTTGCGAATTGAATTGACCGGCACCTTGACAAGAACAAACCTCAATAGTCAGGCTATCCCAGTTCATCCTGTATAAGAAAATGTTCACTTGGGTATGCACAACTTTAGGCCAGATTCAATCTGAGTATGAAAGTGCGTATAAATACAAAATAAACAATTTCGATCACTTCTTACTGAATGCTTCTTTGCCTGCATCATGGTGCTGAGTGTAAGCAATGTTGGTTAAGAAAACAAGCGTACTGATTGCAGCTCAGTGTTTCTATAAAAGGTAGATTGAAGGGCTCGTACTAAAAGTTTCGCGACATTTTGAAAACACTATTGCTTTTCGCTGAGTTGCGTCGTTATCATATATATATTGTGAAACACTATTCGAAAACAATATTTCACTACCTATATGGCTACGGGGCGCCCATTCCATGATTTAATGCACTAATTAATTCCTTAATTCAAGAGCACAACTATGATTCAACTTTTAGTATTGCGACGCGAAGTTGTACCAATCAGGGGTATTTTAAGCGACCTACCACACTTCGTAACAACCTTTTGATTCAGGTAAAATATACGTGACTATAGTAAACAAACGGATGCTGAGTCGTATAAAACAATGTTTTGCAAGTTAATCTAGTTTTTGTTTTACTGTTCCGTCGAAATTAAGTTCCCGTTCCAGGCGCCTGAAAATAAAAGTAAACATATGAACAATAATAATAAAAAAAAAAAAAACTATAGAGTATAGTTACTTGTTTCAGGGCGCAAATAGTGCCTGTTGCTAAAACAATGCGGAAAATATTGTAAATTCAGCAGTTCAAACCATTATTTTTCCTCCCCGGAACTGAAGCGAACGCTGTCAATCCGAACTAAACCGATAAAAATCTCAGTTTGACACTCTGCTACAGGAGGCTTTGAACTGACCCATATCATACTGAGCTCCTATATCATTACACTAATAAAGTGCAGTGATACAATTGAAAAAAAACAAAAAAAACAGGGTGTCGAACCGCAACCGAAAACCGGAACCGAACCGGTATTTTTTCCGGACCTGAACCCGAACCGTTATATTGTTATCGCGATGAACCCGAACCGGAACTGAACCGGAAAAAAAATAACGGTTACCGGCTCATGTCAAAACGGTTCGGCCACGCGCTGTTGACAATGAATGTGCTATCAATGCCATTTGTTTTTAAGGCCACGGTCCCACTGAATGTGGCAGTTTAGGTACTTTTTGGCAGGTCATTACTCAACCCCTTTTAAATACTGTTATGAGGGATTAATGTCATTCGAAAGGCAATGCAATCCTCTTTCATTTGATATTATGCATGTGTTGGTTTTTACTGTTCATGCGCGTTTGTAGCGTTGCGAATATGACGGCGCGGACCCTCACTTGCTCCGCTAGTTCATGTTTTATGAACGATCTATTAAAGATAGCACGCTTCCAATATAGCAGTTTTGTTAAGATGATGTCGGAGCAGAATGTAACGATACACTTTTTTGGTATTTGCACTACTTTGTTTTTTTCATCCCCCCAAATATTGCCCTAAAATTGACATTTTTCAGCACAAATATGTTTTTAACGACAAGCGCTAGGGCAATGAAATTAGCTACAGATATAGTGCTTATAATTGGTAATATGCAGAAAAAAATTTAATGTTGTGTAAAATTTTTTTGTTTAGATATTTTATATCAAACGTAGCACTTTTTTGTGCTTCGAGTCATGGTACTTCAAATGCCGCTGAGGAAATAATTAAGCTATGATAAAATCTTTTATAACATTTAGAGCTACAATGGTTGCCCAAGAGGTGGACGATGGCTTTTTTTCATTTTGAAAGTCATAACGCTCCAGGAGCCCTTCAAACTTACCTGTTTTTGATGCATATCTTTTTTGGACATCAAACAAATTTATTGGCATCCAATAGCAGTATTGTTAGGAATAGATATACATTGCGATGTATTAAATTTTCACAATGATCTTGCGTTGGTTTCTTAATAGGTGTAGAGCTTAGATAATTTTAAAAACAATTAAAAACTGCTTGGGTGTTTTGTTGCGCTACCTGGCGGATGGCAGACAAACTGCTGATATCTAGTGTTCAAAAAATTTCCGAGGGCGGCGTTGGCGTCTGTATCATCATCAATCTCCGTGTCTTTTTACCTTCACATTTAAAAAATATATTGGAAGATTTACTATCGATAAATGAATGGTTTAAGTACTGGGTCCGATTAATAAATCTAAGACAAATAATTACACACGTGTAGCGTGATATAATGTGTTCATTATTCGATATGATTGAAATCAATAAACAATAAAGACGAAGAGGAAAATAATACTTTCGAGTTCACTTCATGTCTAGAGTCACTAAATGAGCTTTAAAGTATCGGCATTCCGTTCCCCAAAATTGTTTTGGGCACCGCCATTTTGGGTCTTGTTCAGAGCAAACGCAACTGCCGATCGTCATGATCCAAAAGTACGACTTCCTCAGCCCTAGATGCGGTGCTAGGAAGCTTATGCAATATTACAATGCTCTGTCGCGGATTGTTTAAACATTTGTGGGGTACGGAAAAGCGTTTCCTGTGATTTTAGATAAAGCTTCAGGTAACTGGCAACCATGATTTTAAGCCACAATATGGCCAAGTGTCATTACTCTGAACCGTAGCTAATTTATACCCCTGTTATACGAGCACCCTTAACCGTGGTTAACTCAGCTTTAACTGCTGTTACGTGGCACCACAGTTACCGCACTATAGTCTCGGACAGCTGTTTCAGAAGAAGTGGAGAGCGCTCGTGCACTGCTTCGATGTGTGCTCAAGATGCTCTAGCGCACGTTCGCCCATAGCTTTGACTGCATAGTCGGAGAATGTTGTCGGCCAGTATTGTGCGCTAACTGTGGCTTAGCGTAACTGCAGTTAAATGCACCCGTGTAACAAGGGTATTACTGGCACAAGTGGGAACAATGAGGAAGAGGCCGGTGTCAAAAGGTAGTGGCTTGTGGAATCCACGGGGCTTACGTCATGGCCCCTCCAGGTATTACAAGACTCTTGAACAAGAGCATGAATAGTGTCATTAAATAAGCTACGCGTAAGAGTAGCGACACTTCGCCATATTGTGGCTTAAAATCATGTTTGCCAGTTATTTGAAGCTTTATCTGAAATCACAAGAAACGCTTTTCCGTCCTCAAATTTAAACAGTGTGCGACAAAGCAAAGCAACATTACATGAGCTTCCTAATGCTGAGGATGTCTCACTTTTAAATCATGACGATCGGCAGTTGCGCCTGCTCTGCACAATCACCAGAATGGCGGCGTTCACAACACTGAGGGGGAAGAGAGTGCCGATACTCCAAGCGCAGCTCATTTATTTGCTCTAGTTCCCGCAAAACTCCTTCTCCCTGACTGAAACTGAAAGTAAATATGAATAATACACTATTATTATAGCTTATTTAGTTATAACCAACTACACATAATGAGAGGAGGAAGCGGCCGGGTAGGAGAAACGCGGGTTTTATGTGCGACCGTTCTAACCGTCTCAAAAGAGAGAACGCGCGAGCTTGCGCTGGTTTAAAAAGAGGCATCCAAAAAAAAAAAGAGGCGGCACGCTGTGCTCTTTGTTATTATGCGTCTAATTGCAAATTGTTGTGTGTATGTTTATACAGCCGCAAGTTAGTCTGCCTTAGTGGGCGTCTGACTCTCAGCTGTAGATGAGCAATTTAGCCAGTGCGGTACAACCGTAAACCTGGGGTGCACCACGCAGTAGTGATACACACGACCGCACGCCGGTACGCTGCTCTTCCAGATCGAAACGGGCAGGGGCGGGGTGGATTCTGCAGCGCGAGCTTTCGCTCCAAGTGCTCGGAACTGGTGTGCGCTAGACCATGCACCATGCAGTTATATTTACACTCAAGGGCATTTGATATCCAACGTATTCAGAGAGATGACACCTTCTGGTCAACCAACATAGAGCCTTTTCTACTCAAGTTTTACATGGAAGGCCCGGCTTCCGCTGAAATTCCTTACGTAGACGAGTTGTCCGACCGAATAAACTGCAATTACTCCAGATCTGGGAATCTCTCGATCTTCGATCGTAAGCCATGGTATCATGAGATCGAGGGGTGTGGCTCTTCGTCCGCTGAATATTGCTTCGGCGGGTGTTTTTACCGTGTAAGATGAGACCGTCGCGTGCTGCTGGAACAACAACCTGGCGATTCTTCACTGAACTGCTTCTTTCGTAAGCTTCAAAGGGACTTTTTGTTTTGTTTCGCACACCATCTGTTCTGCATGTCCGTTAGTTGCAGGATGGTATGGTGCACTAATGTGATGCCTGATGCCGGTTTTTTTTCTTCAGAAACTTGTTTATTTTGTTTGAAGCAAAATTTGGCGTGTTATCAGAGAAAAGTATTTTCGGTAGTGCAAAAGTAGGTACAAGAGACCGTAGAACGTCAATGACGTGTTTGGACGTCGTGGCAGGCATCGTGTAAACTTCCAGCCACTTAGAGTACGCATCGTCCATGACTCCGCAGATGCGGATACGTTTCGCCGCCCACCGATTGAATAGTGGATCGTTTTCAGTTACTGTTCATGATGGCGTTGGACTCAAGGAAGACTTCGAGTCTTTCCAGAAAGTTAGCCCAGGTGCCAGGACTTTTGTCGAAAGCGGTAAGTGTTCGAAACGTCGACAACGTCGGTAGCCACGTGTTGTGCTTGACACTGGACACTTACCATTCGCTGAGAAAAGACTTGCAAGTTCGTCTGCCACGAGTCGTGCGATATCAGGTCATCACCGCGACACCATCTCCCGACAAAAACGCATGTCCATAGTTAGCAATCACGTGAACTTATAAATTCCCGAATGCTCATAGCTTGCCGTCGCTAAACGCCGTTCATTCATAGCGTCTTCATTGCAAATAAACGTCTTCCTATTTCTTCTGATGGTTTTCATCATATTCCTCCTAAGCTGTACTTAC
The DNA here is from genome assembly GCF_016920785.2 of Ixodes scapularis. Classification (NCBI taxonomy): domain Eukaryota; kingdom Metazoa; phylum Arthropoda; class Arachnida; order Ixodida; family Ixodidae; genus Ixodes; species Ixodes scapularis. The sequence continues at coordinate 164,044,108 of NW_024609868.1, read as the reverse complement.
AACATTATGTGTGTCGGTACTTCCGAAAATATTGAAACGGCGTTTGTTTTCTGGGAACTATAATGTAACAACCTTTACGACATCTGCCGGACCCCGTGAAACACAATATTTCGTGACGTTATTTTAGTCGTCGTTAAAATGCTCAGGTAAGCACCGTAAATCGCGACTTGACGTCCGCTTCCACTGGTGTCTTGGAAGATTGAGTCTACTGAGCTTGCATTCCTGCAGAGGAAATTTTCATTGATACAATATTAACACGTCAATCAACATTTGATTCCTTCTTGGTAAGATTTGTTGCGCAAGCCCGTTACAACCGCCGAACCGCATCTCCGCATACATCCGTTTGCTGGGCCACGCTACTTGAGCTAGCGGAGCACAGCTGGCAGCGGCGCGAGCAAGGCCACGAGGGGAACGTGATGGTGCTCGAGCCATCCCACTGTGAACCAATGTTTCGGCCACCCCACGGGTGCGTGTCGCCATCTATTGTTTGAACTAACGCCTTGTTCAAGATGGCTGCCGTGGGACCGCAGCCTTAAGTGCCGTCAACTGACACACACCCTCGCTTACATATTTTTCTTCTCCACTCAGTCTTAGGAATATAAACGCTGCATCCATGAATCTTGACAAACGCTGCATCCATGAATCTTGACATGGGAACCAGTATTGCGCTGGTCGCGGCTTGCACGGAAGAAAAAAAATTAAAAGGCTGTGCAAAAAAAAAAAATAAAATCGCGTCACGGGATTTTTTTTTTTTACAATCTCGTAAATCCTAAATGCTGCTGTGTGCTCATTTCATAACACGTTTCTAGAACGCGCGAGTTCTTGAAGCTTGCTTTCATCGGAATGAGAAAAGAAAAGGCTGTGGAGTTTGATAATAATGCATCCGGTTTCGTATAGGCACTTAGAAGCTAACATATTTGTGAGACAGCGAACTCTTCTATTTTAATATTTATCCTATTACGTCCTTCTGGCGTTGCGTTCGGTGAAGTGTTTTTCATATTCCGTATCTTGTTTAATAAAAACTTCTTTAAGGGTCTAATTTGAGTTACCGAAGGCTAGTTCAAATAAAGAAAGCTGTATTTTCTCCCCACTGTTCCTTCAATTGCTTACACGCCGAGGTGGCGGGACAGTTAGCGAGTTCTACTTGTAAGTGGGTTTGTAAGGAGGTCGCGGATTTTTCAGCTACTGCGTCGGACCCAATTAGATGAAGTCCGAATGCGTAAACGTCGGTGAGGTAACCTTTGAGTGCACATAAAGAAACCATTCCTGGTAGAAATCCCTGAGTCTTACACTACGATGTATCCCGTTTCGTATGTGCTGATTTCAGATGTTTTATTTGTAATTTATTTTGATGTTGCAACTTGTCATTTATAATTTCCGAACCGGTTCGCGAACCGGTTCAGCGCCCCGAACCGGTTCGCGAACCGGTTCCCGGATCGAATTAATCGAACCGGAACTGAACCGGAACAAAATAAATTGACCTGAACCTGAACCGTAACCGAACCCGTATTTTTTTTTCGGTTCGACACACCGCAAAAAAACAAAGTGGTGAATGCAAACTGTTATATTATACCTTATTCTGAACGTTAGATGATCAGAGAGAATATGGTAAGGGCGCAGGCAAGCTGGTGAATATTAACCACGTTGGATTAACCTGAGACTGGGCTAGAGAAAAAACATCAAGACATAGAACGGACAGAAAACAGACAGGACGAAGTTGAGACGTCGTCCTGTGTATTTTTTTTAATGTTTTTATGTTTCTTTTCTAGCCCAGTCTCAGGTTAATTCAACGTGGTAGGTAGCTTTCAAAGTAAATTAATTGTATAGCACTGAAAATAATGCATAATATTATTTTCTGTGCTAGTAATTCTAACTGCAGATTAACTACCTTTGGAGGGAGGTAGCCGGATTAGTAATCAACTTACATTTTACAAATGTGACTAAATTATCAAACAAATATTAATTTCTGGTTCTAAAAGGAAATCATGTGGTGGGTGCTTTTGCCGGTAGAGCTGTTCACAGCAAACAAAAAAAGAGGAGAGACGTGGAAGACATTAATCGAAACATTCCAACAACGTTTCGCATTTGTCCGAATCCAGCCCAATCCGCACCCCGAGTGCGTGAGTGCGGATCGCGTGCGGAGGCGCGGACGCTGTACCGGGGCACGGGGTACTGGGCCGACTGGTGTACACAGACGTTGGCACGATTGAGTGCGTTGGATTTTATTTCCCCGCACTCCGCGTGTGGCACGATTTTGTCTCGGGAAGCTATGAACACAGTGGTTTAGAAGTTCTCAACTTTGCGTTGGGAATGACACTGGCTTGTATGCAGCCTCGACGAGTCTATGGAAATATTGGTGTTGCTTGTTTCAAAACTAGAATGATTTCAAGCAAACGTTCTCGCTTTTATTGAAAGAAAAATAATTAGCCTTCGGTGGTGCACTTACGATTAAACGGTACTCACGCCTCGGGGATCGGACGCAGACGATCAATGCGTGTATGTGTTTGTGGCGGGGGGGAGGGAGGGAGGGGGGGGGGGGGGGGGGGGGGGGACCCTTTTATTAATATTTTACCCACTCCAAAACTCGGGGACATCCCAAACACATCACCCCCCTCCCCCCCCCCCCCCCCTCCTTACGAAAAAAAAGAAAAAAGTTCTGCCGAGAATTTTTTTGTAGGGTTAAATATTTTTATTGACAAAAGAAAAAAACGAAACTAGAGCAGTGCACAATTTTTTCCCTACTGTCTTGTGCTTAGATGATGGGGGCAGTGGCATAGGAAAAGGGGGGGGGGGGGGGGGTTCCAGTAAACAATATTATTAAAAAAAGAGCCCCCCCCCCCCCCCTTTCCTATGCCACTGCCCCCATCACCTCAGCACAAGACAATAGACATCTTCTGAACACTTTCAAAACTACTAGACGGGGGAATGCCTGAAAAGTCCCCGGCCATTTGTTACTGTAGCTTTTTTTTTTTTTTTTAACAGTATGATTTGCGTGTTTGTAACTAGACAACGATAGATGTGACGGATGTTAAACGTTGCGGGTTTTGGGCGCGGGGGAAGTTTAGAACATCTGTGTGTGTGTGTGTGTGGGGGGGGGGGGGGGGGCAATTATTTGCTCGCCGTCCACCGTTCCCACATTACTGCCCCCACCAGCTAAGCACCACACAATGTTAATGTGCTGACTGTGGCAAAGCTTCCGTTTTTTTGGCAAATAATATAATTTGTTTAACAAACAAAAAAAACAAAAAAACTGAAAGAAAAATAGGATTGCTTATTACCTGCTTTCATGCCTTTTTTCAAGTCCTCGAGGCGCGAGTACAGTTCAATCTCTACCCAAATGCGCAACTTAGCGCTAATCAATTTCGAAAAAAAAAAAAGAAAGATGCGATTATGCATTTGCAGTAATGTTTGGAGGTGAGCTAGTCGGTGGTGCATAAAAAAGCATATAATTTAAACAGCGCAAACGAACACAAGGACAAGTAGAAGGGACACAGACACAGCGCTGACTCACGGCTTCTTATGTTGATGTCTTTTAAAAATACGAAAAAGATAGTAAGTCGTGAGTCAGCGCTGTGTCTGTGTACCTTCTTCTACTTGTCTTTGTGCTCGTTTGCGCTGCTTTAATATTTGCTTACGATTATGCATTTGTTTCAAATTGAATTAATTCCGAAACATAGGTCTTCCCCCCATTAAACACCGCACAACTACTAATATTTCTATGGAATCGGCGCTGCCAACATGCCAATGTCACAGCACAACATCGGAAGTCACTGTATTTAAAGTTTCCCGCGTCCAAGTCGCGCCACGCCACACGCAAAGTTCTCCGCCGCACGCACTTGGAGTGAATCCGCACTCAGAGTGCGGATTAGAATCACCACTATCCGCATTCGGAGTGCGAATAGGGACAGCCAAAATTTCATAAATTGTCTCCATCTTTCTTCAGCTTTCCTTTCGCACTGTCCCAGACTTTGATAAAACGAGAGCGCTTCCGATGGGCCCAGAAGCTACTCCGAGAAAAAGGAGCTACGCAGCGAAAATGACCCGAAGAAAACTGGGCATTACGTCAGGGCCGACACGATGGGCACAGTCGGGTAGTGGCTCGGACCGCTGCCCGCGATGAAACGTCCGCGGACGCAGACCCCGTTCGTCCGACGAATCGCTTCGCCATCGAGAGAGAATCCAAGATGCTGAAATGTCATCGACCGTGATGAATGAACGGCTAGAATCGAGTCGGGAATTACTCAGCAAATAACGATTGGCAGGTTACACTTTATCGCCCCCGCCGAGCTCTTGTTTACAAGCCAGACTGCGGGAGATTTTTCTCTTTCCACGAATTCGGGAAATTGAATGGCAGGGGACCGTCAGCTGCTGAGGAGCCGAGCAGCTGCCACTACGAGGTCGTCGCAGGCGCGACTTACCGCGTACAGACAGTCCATCGCACTCCTCCGGGCTCCTGATGGGGATTTTTGACGTATTCGACACAGACACAGGTCACACACCTCGTTTACAGCGCTACTTCGCCTGACGACAGCCTCCCTCACAGGCTGATACCCTTCCGATTACTACAAAAAAACAAATAAATAGAAGAAGCGAAAAAACGACAAAAATAAAAACGAGTACCTTTGCACTCGCCTCCTCTAGGTGCAAAAGAGAACTTACTTTATCATTTTATTAAGTTTAACACGTTTCCTTCAAACGTTCTGATTTGTTTTCCCTGTGAACCAAAACAAACTACACAGTAGCTAATAATTGTAAAAATATTTTCAATTAAATTTATGTTTTTTTTTTATTTTGTTTTGTTGATTTGACGCGGATGGCTTTTTTGTTTAACTTCTCTCAACTCTCCCGAGTCAAGTAAATAAAAGGAAATAAACACATTGTGTTTTCTACAATAACATTTTTTTTCCCTTGTTGTTTATAAAGAAACCCGCCGCCCATTAGGGGAGATTTGGCGCTGCAGTCTCCGCGCCAATATACGGCTGCCGCGCCATTCATCGAGTTTCGAGTGATGGCAGCTTCCATCGAAATGAAGACGAGAACGCTGGAGGCCGAGAAACTAAAAAAATACGACAGACAGCTCAGGTGAGCGTGAGCGCGCTTCGCGGACTTATCACAAATTCCTCTAGCTCCCAAATGAGCGAATTGGGCGATGTAGTAGTTGCCGAACAAGGTGCCTTGCAGCTCCTACTTAATACTAAAAAGAGTGCTGGCCCTGACAATATACCCAACGAATTTGTAAAAAGGTGCGCGGAATGGATAGCAAAGTTTCTCGTACTTCGTCGAGAACAATAATATAACAACCCCATTCCAGCACGGCTTCAGGCGTTAGTTATCGACTGTTACTCAGCTGACCGAAAGCACTCTTGACTTTTCTCGTAATATACCGATCTCACCAGCCAATTTGACTACGCCACCCAAGGACGTTTAAACCATAGAGTTATTATAGTGTACGCTAGAGGTCCAACTGGCGCTAGTGTCTATACGACTTCCGTGACGCAAATTGAAGCAGACATCAACCAGTCTACTTTTCCAGCCTTCCTGTGTATTCCTATGTGAAAGCGCGCGTGCATTTTAACTGTTCTCCGGAAAATAACACGGAACACTTTGGTTATTTGGGTCGTACCGAATTGTATGTGCCTTGATTTACACTGTAAAAGTGTAATTGCTTTAGTTAGCGCATTTTTCTTCATCAGTGACCGATGTTTAACTTCGCTACATTTCAGTCCCAAACGGGTGTTCCGCAGCAGGTGTGTAAAAACAAGCGACGATTCGAAGCAAAGTTACAATAGAAAGGAATGTAGAGTGTTCAAGGCTCGCCAGCAATCCGGTGACGCTTATATATTGATAATATGCCAGTCCTGTCACTATATAAAATGACCCCGTCGTGCATGAGCGGATAAAACATTCAAAACGTAGAGAATAAAGTCCGTGGGCTATAAAAGTTGTCTCTTCGTATTGTTTTCTCTGCCGGGCAGCTTTTATCGGGCACTTGTTCTCAAAGATTTCGAGCGTGCGAGTGATATTTTGAATGTAGAACAAGCAGCTTCGCTCAGAGCAGAAAGAATAAAACGGTACTTACTTATTTAAAATAGGAATAGATTATGTGGCCTTCGATTAATTTTGATCGTATATGCACATGTAGTTACTGATCCGGTGTTACTGCGTAGTTCTTGCCGTCTTTCTTAATTTCCAGATGTTCTTCGTTCGTTTGGCACGTATATCCCCCAAGCTGAAAAGCGCCGACGCCGTGTTCGCGCTAACAGTGTCCAACAGTGCACATAAATACACGTACGAAGCTGTTTTGGCACTGTTTTTAATGCGATGGATTTGAAAGAAAAACACCGTAACTGACCAATTACTTCGTCGGCCTGACTGAGAAATGTTCCAAGCTACCTAGTACGTACGAATTATTCGGGATATTTGCTCTTATGATCGAGCGCAGAGAGAAAATGCACTCACTTTTTCCCATAGAAATGCATTACCGGAAGTCAATTTTCGACTGGTTGCTGTCTGCTTCAATTTGCGTCAGCACACTAGCGCCACTTGAACCTCTAGCGTACATTATAATAACTCTCTGGTTTAAACAGACAGGACCCGGCATGACGTCAGCCTGAGTGAAGCCGGAAGAGGCGTTTAATCCCAGACTGCCTTGCGCACCCGTTCCGAGGCCGTGGGGTTGCGCACCGGCGGTTCGTCTTCTTTCTAATCTGCTCCGGCGTGTGCTTCACGAGGCTAGCTTTCGATGCGGTCGGCGTCCGCCGTGGGCGTCCACGATGCAAATGCTTTGCAGCGTGAGTGTTTATACTTAGTTCCACATTATGTGCGAGCGAAGTCAGAACTTGAAGCGCGAGCCCCACTGTTCTGTGCACTCCTGGCTTGCATGCGCGCTCGTGCGATCTGCTGCTGCTGTTTATTAAAAAATGTGTAGCGCACCGCCTTCACGGTGCGTCGTCTAGAGCGTCTCAATTCTAGTCACTTACTTTCTGCAGGGCAACCAGGCATTCGTTTATAATAATCTCATCCAATTCCGACCATACCGGTTTAAAAGTCTCCCGTTAAGCGCTGTTTCAAATAACGGTGGGTGCCGCCATCACTTTCGGTGCACACAGTCGTGTTGCCACGGAAATGTCATGGCAACGCGGTTGTTTGCACCGAAATTAGTGGCGGCGCCCACTCACTAGGCTTCCCATTAGTCAAAAAATGTTCGTTGCAGCTCGTGGCCACGCCTATTTCCGTTACACTTCGCTCCATGCATTGGGGATAGAAACGCCACCTCCTGCCCATTATAACCTCCTTGACGCCACCGCTGCCGCAATGCATCTAGGGAACTTTAGTCTTTCTGCACGTGCGACAACCTCGCTGGAACTCTGCGCGTGCAGGGCACGAACAGTCTTGTGCGCTGTCTGAACTAAATTTGTGGCGGCGTCACGCATGCGCCGAACGCATAGTGAGATCGGTCTATTGACGACAGGGGTCAGGTTGACGTTATAGCCAGCCGGCAATGCCCAGGCGGCGCCATGAGAGAGCATTCAGCGCCACAAGCGGAGGCGTGTGTGTTAATGGGGCGGCCAGTCTGTCCGCCGAGCCATGGCGAGCGGCGGCGACCCCGATTTTGGCAGTTCCCGTGTGCATGTGCGCGCCGTGTCCCATGGTTCTTTTATGCGGTTTTTTTAAGACCATCCTTGATAGGTCCAAGTGTTTCGAGCATATTCCAGAGTTGTCATTTGGACAGCAGTTTGAGTTGTCTTCACCACTTGTGGGGTCGCTCTATAATAATTGCCGTCCGATCGGTCTGTGCTTCGCTCGTCTCCCAGGAAGTGACACAACACAACACGACAAGACAGCGAATGGGTTTACTGTACTGCCCGGTTGCCCGTCTTCGAGAGCCGGCAGTCCAGACCCGCCGACCCTAGTTGTTGCCCGTCGTTCTCAGCTTGCAGTCGGAGTCCGTGTCCAGACCAGCGGATCGTCCTCCCTACGCCAGCGCTGTGTAGGCTAGCTGTTCTGGGCTATCACAGCCAGGGCTCGCCGTTTCCTTCGGTCCTGATCCGAACCTCGCTGGTGAAATGCTCCCGGGGATTGCCATAGGCCAGACCAGCCAGAACGGCTCTATCGTTCCTGCCCGGCCCCAGCCTCGTGCACCACGCTCTCTTCCTCTTTTATCGCCGGCTGGCCCCCGCTTGCGCCTCGCTCGGCCGTCCTCTTCTTCTACCGACGCCCCCCCACACTAGAATAAAATGGGGGTAATTAGAACCAAACTCTGCATGCTAGAAAACCGTAAGCACATTGCAAAGCCTGGTTAAAAGGCGACAGGCAACAATGTGTACGTGTAAGAAGGGCATTTACGCTTCACACAAGCATTTTCTAAAGAAGAACTTTAGCATCCTGTTTTCTGCACGCTGTCAGGTTTGTTACCAGACTCGGCATTAAATTTAGTTCCCGATACAAACAAAACTTTTTACTGCGAAAATTCACTATTTGAAAACTCGCAGGTTTGGAAGGTTTTGGTTGCGACCGTGCGTGCCGAGCAACGGCATTACAAGTGCCAGAACGGGCCGACGGGCCTCTTGCTTGAAGACCTGATCGCCCGACTCTCGACGTCACAGCGAAGCAACAATTGGCCCGATTGTTCCTACGGTATTTCTCTATGTGGCTGTCTAAGCGACTTGTAATACAACTTGTATAAATGAGTTATTTTGCCGAGTATTCCGCAAAACAAGTTCGTCCGACCACTTTCCAAGCCTACACATATATTTTCGTTCACTTCTAACAGTTTCGGTGAAATTCACTTACCCCCCCGGCCATGATCCTTACCGAGACGCTGTTTACGTGCCATGTAACGAGCTTCTAGTAGTGGCATGCAAGCAAAGTAACGCACACAGCGACGGAGACATGGCTATATACATTTGCTGTAAAATGTACCCCCTAAAATAAAGTACAGTGGACTCCCATTAAACAAAACTCGGTTAAACGAAAAATATGCATAAACGAAACTATGTAGGCACTTCTGGTTGGTCTCTTATGTATTTAATGATAAAAATGTTTGGCTAATCGGAACACTTTTATTTTCTTACTTCGGTTAAATGAAACTAAACTGAACGAAAACTATAAACGTCGCAAATAGAGCCACTCAGTGAGCTGCGCTTAGAGTATCGACACTCCGTTACCCGACATTGTTGTGGGCGACGCCATTTTGGGGCTTGTGCAGAGCAGATGCAACTGCCGATTGTCATGATTCAAAAGTGCAACTTCCTCAGCATTAGATTCAGTGTTAGGAAGGCCATGTAATATTGTTTTCCTTTGTCACGAGCTGTTTAAACATTTGTGGAGGACGGTAAAGCGTTTCCTGTGATTTCAGATAAAGTTTCAGATAACTGGCAACCATGATTCTAAGCCACAATATGGCCAAGTGTCGTTACTCTGAAGCGTAACTTATATAGTGACACTAGTCGGAAATAGCCGTGGCAGTCTGACAACTATGAAAACGAACAATGACCAAGCCACTATAGCTTAGCCAAGACAATCCAACAATAGCACATGTTCCCGCATAAACGACATTGTCATATCCAGGCTTGTACAAGATACTCACTAAAAGTATTTAAGTTAAGTTACGGAGTAACACGAAAAATAATAACCGAGTAGAGTACTAAATACTCAAATTTGTAAAGTAATTGAGTAAAGTACAAAATACTCCACAAAAGTAACTCGTTACTTTCAAGATATTCTCAAGTTACAATTTTCTCTGCAATTCATCGTCAGGCACAACCAAAGTCAGAAAGAATTCACATTTTGTTTTACGCTGTAGGAATGTAGGGACGAATTTTGACTTTTGAGGAGTTTGTAGGCACTTTCAGAATGGAAAACTCCAAAACTCGAAAGGCCGCTACGCTCGCAACATTCGCGCTAACGTCGCTTATTGCTGGTTTTTTTTTATTTCTTTTTTTTTGGGGGGGGGGGGGGGGGGGGGGGGGGGGAGGGGGGGGGGAGGGGGGGGGGGGAGGGGGGGGGAGTGCAGGTGCACTTGAGCCCGAGAGGGGGCCCTGGCCCCGGAGCATCGAGTTGCGCTTGCTACGGTCGGTCGAGTTACGGTAATCCAAATGTTTGCCTCAGTAGAAGCTTTCATTGGAGGCGCAGCGCCCGGCTTACGAGGTCACCTATCGTCTTGATTATTGTCTTTATTCGAGCCTATCGTCTCGATTATATCTGCCTCATGTGATGTGCTATTGAGCTCGGCTTGGGGAATACCTGTGCCGTCGGATTGCGCCAACCAACCAGTTGTGGAGCGGATTGTCTGAAAAAAGTGGGTCTATAGACCTTTCCATCGCTTATCACCAGGGTGAAAAATGCAGAATCACTGAGCTGTGTACTGAGCGGAGTTACTGAGCTGCGTACGCGTATTATATATACCACACAGCAGAGCAATAGCACATGCTCAGAAAGCGCTGCACAGCACAGCAAACAAAGATGTCAGCATGCAGGCAATTGTTGCAAATGTTTGTTAACGTAAGGTCCTAATAACCAGGGTGTTCTTAAAAATGCTGTTCAAGTTTTAGGGACTTATGCAATAAACACAAAAATTCTTAATTTGTTAAACTGAATACCTGGATTACCTTGTATTTTTCCTTTTACATATTCAATCTCGTGTTTCTTAAGCAAGCTAATTAATCAATTGTAACGTGCTCACAAAGAGGTACAGAAGGCAGGCTCACTCAAATAAGCAAAATAAATAAAATAAAACAATTTTTTTCCTGTGGCGACAACCGCAGGGAAATTTGCACACCCGGGTAGGGTCAAACAGGGATTTTTTGGCGCGGACGTGGGGACTTTCGGGTTCGGCCATCTGACAACACTGCCGTGGTGGACGCCAGCGGTCATTTGTGCTACCGAAGACAACGCTGCGTACGCCGCGAGCGATGGGCTGCCGATTTGGAGACGTGTAGTCGCGTCTTACGAGTCTTCTGTGCGAAGAATGCCTAGTGAAATGAGCGAGCGGTGTATGCGACTGCGTGCAGATGCGAAGGCATTTCTAAAGCTGGAAGGCTTTCTTTTATATGCTTTCACTCCGTACAGTGGCATACCAACTTGTCTTGAGTAAGGGGGCAAACCAAACCCCCCCCCTAGCCGGGGGATAGGGCAATTGGAATCCTTAGGGCGCCGCCGGCCAGTGTTTGCCCTTCCCAATGGCAGCTGTTTCAGGGGGGATAAAACCAATGCCTAGCCCCCCCTTCCCCCAGCTCTAATAACTACTGGGGGGGGGGGGGGGGGGGGAGGGGGCAAGCGCCCCTCTTGGCCCCCTGATTGGTACACCCATGACTCCATAACATAGAAAAATAAACTCCAGTTTACTGTCAACTCTTACCAGAGTTGTAGAACCCACCCTCTCTCTGACACAAGCGCCCTCCCTCTGGCATGTAGCCTTGTACACATCTTATGCTTTCACCCGCATGCCCTTCTGCTTCGGAATTTCTGTTGCTCTTGGGCTTGGGCACAAACCAATTGTAAGAAAATGTGCTTTGACGTTTTGCCCAGTTAGAAGACACGACACGCGTCCGCTTGGCTTGAGGCTGCGACACCTGCTTCTCGGTGTCACCTCTTTCAGCAGAAGCACGGAAGTGCACTGTATTACCTGGCACAAAATGTATCTGCAATGGCAGGGCGCCTAACCAAAATAACTGGAGTTCAATACTTTCCAAGCTTCCCACCTCTAAAGAAAATAAAAAATAGAAAGTAACTTAGAAGTGACTTTAAAATGATTACAAGTTACTTGAAAAGAGTATTTAAGTTAGAGTACGAAATACTGACGTTCGAAAGTATTTGCAAGATACTAAGTTACTCACAAAAGTATTTAAGATACAGTAACTTGAGTAGAGTATTTAAGTTACGTACAAGTCTGGCCATATCTAATCATGCTAATCGTAGATCCGCAATGGAAACCACCAAGAAACGACAGCACAATGCACTTTCGCTCGCAATGGAAGTCAAGATAATTCAAGAACTTGATTGCAACCAACTTACAAAGACAGAAATCGCCAAGAAATGTGGGATCCCCAAGTTTACACTGTCAAGGATATTGAAGAACAAAGGAAAGATCGAAGACGCCGTCGAGCTTGGGACCTTCGCAATGGACCGTATGTGGATGCGGACGACGGCGTGCAGGGAAATTGAGGATGTGCTTCTACTCTGGTTTAAGCGTGCACGCAGTGCCAATTTGCCGATCAACGGACCCTTCTTAAAGGAGAAGGCCCGAGAGATTTTCTCCCAAATGGGGATCGAGAACTTCAGGACCCAAACGGGGAAGCACTCAGTTGATCGAATGATGTTTTAGCGAACGCCCACGTTTTACCGAATGACACTTTAGCGAATAGTCGGACGCCGCGAAGCGGTGTTTCTGGGGGGCCAAGTGGGTTCACAATTTTGTAATGAGCTGCCGCAGACTGTTGCCCCGAAGCGGCGTAAGCGCAGCGCGGGGGGGTGGGTTAACGCGCCCCCGTTATTCGCTAAAACGTTGACTCGCTCAATTGTCGTTTTCGCTAAAACGTCATTCGCTCATGTGGTGGACCCGAGTTTGTGAAAAAAGTGCTTAAACAATGCCATACAAACTCATTTATGTTTTTTTGTTTTGTTTTGTTTTGTTTTTATCAACATTAGCTGTATTTGATGCTTTAGGAGATGTGCACAGAGTTTTTCTCCAGCCTCCCAATGTCAACATTATATACTTTAAAACTTAACAAGAGGCCAATAATCTTGTTTTGTTTAGTCAGCCTGTTATCTATACTTAAAGCTTTTGAAATAAAGTAATAATTCACAAATTTTGTGTACTTTGCTTAAATGAAACTTCTGATAAATGGAATAAATTTTCTTCTCCCTTCAAGTTCCTTTTGAGAGGAGTCCACTGCTGATAATTGCCAATGTAAAAAAAAATTGTGCAACCCCCCCGCCCCCGCCTTTGGAGAACTCCTCAGCCCCCCCCCCCCCCCCCCCGCCCCCCCCAGGAAAATGGAAAATCTACATCGCTGAACAAGATATAACCATAACCATTTTCTCATTAACTTGGAAGCGCACCTGCCGACTTAGGCTTGCATGCCACTGTCTTTAAATGTGTATTAAAAAAAAAAATCTTTCTGTATGATGTACCAACCTACAAAAATCACGAATGGGATTAGTAGTATTAGAAATAAATAAATAAACGCTGATGCTTCACGGGCCCATAGCTTCAGCCCGAAGGGGTTGTGCTTTTACACGGGTACTCAAATCCTTTTACGGACAGGACTATGCGTGACCTGGAAATACTCTTTACGCCGAGTGAATCTTCACGAATCTTTGGATTAATCTGGGCACAGCTGTTTGACAACGACATGTATGGACGATGGACGGATTTGCGCAGGCTCTGGGGTGACCACGGACAGGCCGCTCTCGAAGCTGGCCACGTTTGCCTCATCAATGCCACGGCCACAGGGACAGAAGTTCTGAAGAGTGTCGCGCTTGCTGGTGAGGCCCTGCCAGCTTGGTGTCCACAGGCAAATCGGCCCTCCCTGCTAAATGCCCGCAACACGCCTGGCATTTGAAAGTGCCGAAGGCCTTTTGCTTGAATGTCATTTTACGTGCCCGTCTGACAGGTATCACACATGGGCAGTGAGCTTTAATGTGCAGCATGGCACCAATGGGCGCAGCTTTGTGTTTGCTTATTAGGAACATCACAGAGAAGCTGCGGCAATCTGGGGTAAGAGCTAAATTTATATCTGAAGTGAAGCCGACTTTAGAAATTTAACCTTGTGAGAACCAATGGGCATAACACCACCTACGTACACAATTCAACTTTTGCTCATTGGTGCCACTGCAGTGAAGCTGAAACTTCAAGGAATGGGTAGTCTTATGCAGGTGATGCCAACTTTATGCTAGGTCTTAAGCAACCTCAGTTTTTGAAAAACTGTCCCAATTTTGGCACTTTGTACTAATAGCATGAAGATTCAGTTGACTTTCTGGAGTCTTTGCTTAGACGATCAGTGTAATCGTATACAAAATTACTGAGGAGTGTGATTTAGATCATTGGAGAGACGCACAGGTTTGCGAAACTTGGTAATGAACTTGGTGCTCAATTCAATGGGGAGAAATTGTTCTACCAATCCACAATTAGTTTGGCATTTTAATACACCCTATTTTGTCTCAGCTTCTACGTTCAAACTGTGAATATCTGATGAAATTTCACATTGAAGTTTTAGTGAATATCCATTATATGCATGTTAGTTTATGGGTCAAAATTAACATTAATGCCGCCATGCTTTTTCCAGCCAGCGAAATTTGAAGCAACCCGCACTTGCGCCGCTCACGAGCACTTCTGCCCTCTATGGACAAAAACAACTATAAAAAGAAACATGCTGAGAGATGGCGCCACCAATCCAGCCAAAAATAACATAGGAGTAAGGTTTAAACGAGAGCGGGAGTCGTGGTGTCAGGCAACGTCCGACAACATACTGGGAATGGGTTTCTTCAATCGGGCGACGCATGACCTCAAAGGGTTAGTTTTGAATGGCAATCGCTCGGTGGACCATGCTCGGAGCATCTTTTCAATTAAAAATTATGATGGTGCGTGACTTTTCTTGCTGTTGAAATTGCGACCAAACAGTCGTGACGTCCTTCTTTTCTCAGATCTCAGAAAATGGGGTGTGGTGAACCGTTGCATTTTTAGGAGGGTAAAAAGTCCATGTACCATTGTAACTTCTTGTAGGATGCTTAGGGTTGCGCCATTAGAAGACAGTCTCAAAAACCAATTTAGTACTTCTTTAAAGATAAACTGGTGCTTAAGGTGTTGCGAGTAAACTCGAGTAACGTCAAACTGGGCTATTGCAGCTGAGCATATGGACGACTGGCACACCCGTGGGTGTTTTGTTTTGCTGCAGCGGGGCCACATACTCCCAGTTGCTCAGTTCTTCTTTCTCATTTGCCTGTCAGGTATTGGTGCATTTACCATCGTCGACGGCAACCAAGTCACTGCCGAAGACGTTGGAAACAAGTAAGATGCATTTGGTCGGTCGTCTTCCACCCTTAGAATGGAAGTTGCATCGGTACGATGGTACCCTCTCGATGACCGCATTTTAAAGGGATTGTCCGCATTGCAGCTTCTTTCTTGACAAGGATAGCATCGGCAAGGTAAGATCTGCCCGGCTCACCTTGCTCTCAATCTTGCATTCAAATGCAAACGAAATTTTAGCACCTATTTTATTGTCTCAATGTCAGCCACGTTCTGGCAACAATGCACACACCAATTTTTTGCTCGTAAAGACGCCAATACAATATTTAAAGTGGATAATCCGGATGCCATTACGTCAAACTACCCATTAAAGGGGCCCTGCAAGGACTTTTTTACTGGTTTTTAATTTGCACCGAACCTGAGCACACTGAACATAGTAACTTAGTGGAACTTTTCTTTTCTTGAAATTCCCTTTATTTTAAAAGTTATAGGCAAATCAAAATTACAAGAGCAAGCAAAAAATAACCTCCTTCATGACGTCCTTGGTTGCTTGAGT
Source organism: Ixodes scapularis (assembly GCF_016920785.2). NCBI lineage: Eukaryota > Metazoa > Arthropoda > Arachnida > Ixodida > Ixodidae > Ixodes > Ixodes scapularis. The sequence goes on along the minus strand of NW_024609868.1, from coordinate 164,028,584 downwards.
GGCCGTGAACTAGAGGAGGGCTAGTGAGCTCAGCGAGCGCTCACGGCTGCCGCACTCCGTGTCGACGGCTCGAGAGGGCGCCACTAGAGCATGTTCCGGCTAGGCTGTATAAAGCGGGCAGCCAGGGCGGCTCGCATTGCATTTGCTGCACAATTAAACACTAATTCGGCATGACACTTCATTGACCACAAATGACAGCAAACACGGGGTAAAGATCAGTTCAGAATGGGAGCCACTTTGTGTTGTCATACCGCAAAGCGGCCAAACCGCAAGACAAAGCTTCTTGCTGAAGGCCTTCGGAACGCTCGGAGCCGGTCGGATCCACCTGTCTATACGACCGCAGCGCCGCCGCGTACATCCGGGACATTTCCGTGTCGGCGCCTCATCCCACCACTACTTCCTAGTATGCGCTGCCTTTTCCACCGCTTGGTGGCAGGTATGTCGACGGGTCATTTCTTGTTTCCGTACTTTATGAACTGCATTCATTTCTTTTCTGATCTAAAATATTGAACAAAAACTACTTCAATAAATAATTGAAACGGTTTGCGCCACTTATATTTTGTATTTCGACTAAAAAGAAGCTTTTAGCGGCTCTGACCAGTAGTAAGCCCAGGACCAAAGACGTCACATTTTGCGCGCTTTCAGTACTGCGGGTCGCCCTTGTCAGTGGAGGAGGTTTCCGCGTCGTCCGGTTAAAATATGACGCACTGAAAGTTAGCTACTCTCTCCGTGCCCGCTGGCTTGTTTGAACCCCAAGAGACGTGGAAACCGCGAAAAAGATAGACGCTTAAATATGATTGCAGGGCCCCTTTAAGGCAGCGCACGGGAGTACAGAGGCAAGCCGCGTGCGCTTGAGCCCCGCCCAAGTTGGCCAACCCGGATCTCCCTTCTCTCCCGCGCCTAATCAACTCCCGCGAGGAGATCTTGAATGGCCAGGTTGTAATGCGTTCATGCCACCAAATGGTGAGGTCCACACCGGCCTCCCCTTAGCATTGCAAGTGAAGGAAAACACGTCGTCACCAACGCGCCCTGAGCACTCCCGAGACGCATCGTGTTTGGAACGAAAAATATAGCCACTCCTTCAAAATGCAAACGTACGATTGCCAGTAGCAGATTTCGTTGATCATAATTAACTTATTTCTTAAGGTGAGAGCTATATTTTAATTTCATTATCACATGAAGTTTAATTTTTTGTCAACACTTTCCAGCCAAGAGCTCAGACTGCTACCAAATTGCTTCTGGAGCTCAACCCTGATGTTCAGGGAGACTTTGTGGATGAGGTCAGTCCACAACTGCGCTCTCAAACTTATCAGTTGCATGCCAGTCTTTTTTATATTGTTCATTTTAAGCGCAAAAGTTTCCTTATTGCGTACCATATTTCTTGGACTATAGGGTGTAAAATCCGTAGAAGCACATTTCAACTGAAAAGTTTTTGCCTAGGTTGTCAGCACCGAATATTTAGTCGGCACGTATAAACTTATACACTGCAAACCTTGACATACTGTGAACGACTTATTTTGAAAGCGGGCTCAATATTTCGCGATTTAGGTCAAAGCTGAAGTTTTGGAATAATTTGCGGGTTCTAATTTTCGCGATGTGGTGGGATCTCAGTATAGATTCCAATGAGTTTACATTTTACCAGAATTGTTTGGAGGACCTATTTTTTGCGAATGGTAGGCGATTCGCGAAATTCGCGAAAATGAAGTCATTTACAGTACCCCTGCTTTATTCGCAGAAGGACACTTGTATCAGACATAAATGATCATTAACATACTCTGTCATTCATGAACTTTCTCAAGTCTTTCATAACGAACAATCTAGAAAGCGAATCCTTGGATAATCCACGTCTGTAGATAGTTGGCACCATGTAAACTTTCAACGTAGATAGTTCACATACTATTGTCCAGAAAACACCGTAGTAATTTAGAGTACATTTTCGGATCTACCTTAAAATCCTAAGCAAGCACGTGCTCCACATTTCGAGTTGATCGTGTAAAACTGGGGGATGGATGCTCTTTAAGTCAACAATATTTAAAAAAATATCCTTTGCATATTTTCTGTGCATTATAAAATCGAGGGGCTTATTGTGAAACAGGCGGATGCTCGGTATTTTACGGTAATCAATAATTACGGGTTTACCAGCTTAGAAGGTGACTGCCACCATTATTTTTGTAGATAAAACGGAACTCCGTTGCCAATTTCAGCTTTATAGATTAGCAAGCTATAAAGTGGTTAAAACGATTCAAATACAACACAATCAGCGCTGCCTAGCATACCGAGTTCAAAGTAATGCTGAACAACGTCGCCCCGTCACTGCAGGTCACTATTACCGAGGCAGTTTTGTTGCCGTTCGTGGCTCTGCACGCTATAAATTCAGTTTATAGGAAAAAACAGTGGACACTGACGGGCTTTAAACGACTTCCAGACTCCCGAGCACCTCCTGGAACACAATCCACGCTTCTTCTCCAAGTTCTCAGTCGTGGTTGCCACCGGGCTCAAGGAAAAGTGAGTTTCAAACGAAAGTTGACGCGCTAAATATTGGAAGGCCGTCGTATTCTTATTTATTGCACCAATGATGCCTCATGGGGTCACCACTAAGAAAATTGTAGCGACATTCCAACCTGAACATATTTAGATCTAAGGTAGCAAATGTTGTTCGACCCTTCGGGGTAGTTACTGGCAGATTAGTGAAACTATTGTCTAATCTGGGATGAATTCAACGTACGGAAATATATTTTGCACATCCGTATCTGGTAGCAGCTACACAATTATGGCTCAGTCAGTTGCTGGGCTCTTGGAGAAACCCGCGTGGAGGTTGAGGCTGTCACTTGCCAGCAGCGTCTGGGTTCACGGTCCTGGCATTAGTGTGACCGTGTGAAAACTTCTAGGGTCTGTCTCATTTGTGCGGAAGATTGCCATCGTTGCGTCCAACCGAGCATTTTTGAAGTCCCAAAGCCTTTGCAAATCAGAAAGTTAGACGTTTTTGTATCTCATCATTTCCATAGACTCAAAACTCGAGCAACCTGAAATGATCGAGCAACCTGAAATCTAATGCCAACCGTGTACCAGTGTTGCCGTCCTTTCAAGCAGGCAGTTTCAGTTTTGAGGTAGGCTCCCAAAGCTAAACTTCAAAATCAAATAACTACAGAACTACAGTCAAACTCAAATATATCGAATTCAAATGAAGTCGTAAAATAGTTCGATTTATCAATAATTTGATAGACAAAAATATGTTAAATTAAGCTCAAGTTGAAATTTCTTGGCATCTCTGCTAACAGCCAAGGTTGCGACAAACGGGAGCTTACCAAATAGGGCATTCGAGAGTCGCTAAATTCATAAGAGCATAGTTGGCAGAGACCACGAACACCGCCGCGCTTACACGCGTACCTGGCCGGGACCTCCACACAGCATAAATGACTAAACACGCAAATAATTTAAAAAAAATGAAAGAAAAATGTAAAAGCGAGACACATAAAAAATACTTGATCCATAGAAAAAAGTTAAGCAAGCAACAAAAAAAGAAAGCTGACATAATTCGATCAGCAAAAAAAAAAAAAGAAAAACAAAAATAAAAAAGGGCAAAGCAACAACGGCAAAAGAAAAAGGTAAACAAAGATAAGGTATTCGGAGTGCAGTTGAACAACCATTGTTTTTAACTCACTCAACTCGCCAAAGACTTTTTTTTTGCTTATTTTATTTTGGGGTTAGGGAGTCGAGCAGCATCAGCAGTGTTTGATGAAAGGGCGCAGGCTACCGCTCCAACAGTGGTCACTCCCTGCTCTCCCTACGTGCCTGCGCGTGCCCTTCCCCTTGCTTTCGCAGTCCTCCACTTTTCTCTTACGGTTCATTGTTTCTCCCTTCTCACAACTGCTCTTTCACTGTGTATCTTTCTTCCCGCGTGTATGCAGGCTTGGCGATCTGCCAGCCACTCCACACAAGCAATGTGCTAGCCACCTGCGCAATTGGATTGTAGGAAAAGCAACGGGCTTTGTTCGCTATATCAAGTGTACTCCCCATGGGAGTTCGACACGAAAAGACAACGCTCCTATAATATTACATGTGATTTTCAAGGGGATGTTTGGACTGTTTGATATAAACAATAATTCAAAATACGTGAGTTCGATATAAACGGGCTCAACTCTATATGCAATGCCAAAATAAAACTATACCTTGGAAGTCGGGGATGTTGGCTCATTTAAAACTGCCATAACCTCAAATTCTAAGATATGGAGTGCAGTTACCCATAAGAGAAGTTATGAGGGCTGAGAGATTTTTTGTCAGAGAGCCTTTTGATGGCTCTGTGACTTTCGCAACAACTATAGCGACTTTCTACGTAGTGTTAATCTGAGTTCGGTGAAGGTGATACTTCCACCAACAAAGCCAGCAACGCTCGCAAAGGATGTCGTGAAGGAGATGACATTGACGAGATGCGAGGCCTTGGGAAGGTTTTGTTTGTGCAAGCAGACGTCCCTCGAAGGTACCGTTTGGGCATAAAGTCTGAAAAATAAAGTTGCAAATTGCAGTTTGGATCCGATTGGATCCACCGGCGGCTGCGGATATAGTATGCGGCAACCTGTTGTACGCGAATTCAGTCTTTAGGGTTCTTCCTATATGTGTGCGCAACGCCCGTGCTGTCAATTCTGCAGCGTGTTTGAGTTGCACAACTTGGCGTTGTGCTGATGACACTCCGCATTTTCCGGTACTGCCGTAGGACCCTGCTGGACTTAGCCGCGAAGCTGTGGGATGCTGGAGTGCCGTTGCTGGTGTGCCGCTCGTACGGGATGATTGGCTACATGAGGCTCCAGGTCAAGGAACACCCAGGTGAAGACCCGCTTTTCTTTCGTCTGGCCAAATGGCTCCAGTCGTTATAAAGAGTCAGTGCCTGCACCGAAGGCCTACACGTTGCGAAGGCACCTCCGCCTCTGATCCCCGTTTGGGATCTATGCTTATTCTGAACATCAGTTGACCAAGGTGAAGGTATTTTTTTATGTCTTTATTTAATGGAATCGGATTTGCACGTGTCTCTGTTCTATAATACTTCTTGTACAAAGGGACACGCGAAAAATGTTAATGATAATCGTGATAGTGCTTTTTCTTTTTATAAGTCTCGCACGTATGAAGAAACCGAAAGCTGCTGTTGTTGCAGCTTGACTGAGTCCCCGACATTCTTTGTCGGGAAGACTGCTGCAGGAACAAAAGAACACTCAAATAAAAATACAGCCATTCACATTCTGGAAAGTCGAGATGCACTGTACACGCATACGGTTTGTAAAATATCTTCATAATGAACAAGTGTCCCCGAGAGAGGCACATCGTGAAAATCAGACTTTCTGTCGTAAATGTCTGATTTGTTGTCCTAGTGTAGTTTCTATTTATTTTTTTTTAGTTCATAAAGTCGCAGTGCTAAAGAACATTAAGGCATGAAGTGCTTTTTAACGGAAGCCCTAGTCCCAGAAGTCTATCCATTCGTGCATTTCCTGCTATCAAGAAATTCGTGTCACACGACCTATACCTCAATTTAGTTTCCCCGCTAAATTTAGCGGGGAATTTGGCGTCACGAGATCTAAACATTGTTCTAATAGCAAGTTTGTTTCGCTGCTCTCGTTGCTGCGTAGAGAGACTTCATTTCGACCGGCACTCCACACATGCATGCACTTGCTGCATTGGGAGAATCAAGCGTGCATCAGAATGCAATCCCGCCGCGGGTCGCTCGGGTAAGAGCAGACAACGGGGGTTCGTCTGCTCGTTATTCGCACTGAGCGGAACCAAGAATAAAGTAGATTTGAGGCTAGAAATTGCGTCCCATGGGCGATGGGATCGAATGTGTGGTTGAATTGCGAGTCTGCTATTTTGTACGGAAACCAGTTGTTAAGTCATACTTTTGCAAGCTCCAGTATGTTTTGTCTCCGTACAGTCGCCGACATCTACCGGCGAGTAAAGAAAGGCTCGGGACAAACGCGTTGGCTGCCACGAGATCTCTCTCATCATCCATATACGGGTGAAAAGTTTTGGTCAAAATACTGCCCATTCTGGACTCGCGAGTGGGCATTTCTCGGTAAGGCTCGCAACAGAACCTGGGACGCATTCAGTTAGCAGCAGAGAAAACTAAACATAGAGATTTTAATTGAGGCTCGGGTAAAATCGCTGTGTTTAGCATTTACCTACAGCAGTTATTTTGCACCCTCGTTGTTTGTTCAAGGAAGCTCAATCTCTACTCTCTTGATCGGGAATGAAAGCGGACCCAGCCGTCTGCATGCGAGGATCGAAATTGAAGGTGCCACGAAACGCATTGCCGGAGATTCCAATGGACTAGTTCGAAGCACTTCCGTGGTTCACACTTAAAACTGATGAAGCTTCTGCTCAAGTAGTGTCAATGATTTTTTCTCCGGTGTAAACAGCTATAAGAATTGAAAGTCTGTTGTCTTTTGTTGCTTTTTACGGCTGTTTCGTTGTCAGCTTGCAGCATAAACATATGTCGTTCGTAAATATCTCCGGGACAGTCTAGTTGTTTAAGTCGTCGCAAATGTAAACGTTGCAGCGACCGCACTGTCTCGCGTTCCCGCCTGTCGCGTTGCGCACCGGGGTGCTAGTTTTGGTTTGAGGTCTGTGCTCTTACAACGATAGATGGCTACGGCGTCGGGCTCCACTCGCTGCACCGTTTGTGAGGCACTCCGCGAGTGCGGTGCATTCTGGGAGGGAACTCGCACTGTGCCAGTGCGTCTGAAACAAACTCTCTATATAAACTGCTCCTAGATTGCCGTTGCGTTGCTGGTGGTGTAACTGGCATGGCTGTTGCAACCCCTAGTTGGTAAAAACATTGTCATTTTCCTGGGCTCTTGAAACCTACTCGGTGCAGCCTGCGATGTGCATTCCCAGTTTCCCAACCTTTCTTGGAAGTCGCCACTTTACTTTATTCATGCAACGTGCTCCTTTTGTGTAACTTTTCACCCTGAGAACCAGTGCTCTTAGCCTGAGTGCTTCCTGCTCGGGCGTTTCGGGTCGGCATTCCATGAAACCCATCGAAGGGAACACCGTCGAACCCCACGATGTGCGACCTTGAGAACAATGAAAACTGCCTTCCATCGAAATAATCCCCGAAAAGTCTTTGGCCTTTGCCAAAAATAGTTGATCGGGTTCATTCCTTCACTTTAGAACTGCGCAGAAAGCAAGGTCTACTCGTTCGTGCCCCGAAGCGAGTTTCTCTTGGATTCCGTGCAATCTTGATGGCTGGCGTCGACGCAGTTGACTGGATGTGCTGCGTCATTTAAAATGTTTCTCAAATAAAAGCTGTTAAAGCGCTAAACATGCTGGCATCGTGAAGATGCGAGCAATTTTGCTAGATAGATAATTTTTTTTCTTTTGCTTAGTTCAATAAAAAGTATACCTGCAATCGTTTAACGACGGTGTTTCATGAAAAACTGCTACATGCAGCATTGAGTAAGGTCCTCGAAAATACTCCGACAGGGCATGAAATTCCTCGGATAATTTCTTTCTTTGTAATCTGTACGAATTCTGCTTTCTGTCGGGCACATACTCAACAAAAGTAGCTTGCAGTTTGTTTCTACTCTCAAAGATGGTGCTTCCTCAATGGCTTCGGGAAGGTATGTGTGCGATGAAACGCAAAAATCGAAAGGAAAGCAGTTGTTTTTCTGCCGGAAGTGTCCGTAATTGCACCTACGTAGGCTGCCGCTGACGAAACCACGGCCCACTCGGCTAGGGTTAGCAGGGACGCCGTGGAGAGCCTCAGACCCAGTGAGTGTGTTGGGAAAACTTTCTCTCGTCCCTGGGCTCGGGTCTTCCTTTAGAAGTCACTGCCAATTTGATTTTAGTGACGTAGAAGCGTAGCGAGTAGAAATGTTCCGTCACACCATGGTGGATGCTTCCGATTTTATTTCGTCGACAATATTGCATACAGTGAGTTCCATATGAATGCTAGAGTTTATATTACCAATAGAAACTTGGACCTTAGAAGGATGCGCGAAAGAAACATTGAACGCTATTCGAAGATTCTTTTTTCGGGATAATGGCAGTTTTGTCGTTCGGCCCCAAAATGAGTTACGTGTAGTGAGTACAAAAATAATTGTAACGAAGCAAGCTTGGAAATTATCCTTGGCCTTCTCACCGTAATTGCGTAGCCGCGCGCATCCCTCTCTGCCTCGAACAGCTGTCTGAAAGTTGCTTTAACTTGGATTTGAAACATCTTCTTAAAGTTGCAAACACTTTTCTGAAGTATTAGTGCGGGACTGCAGCTTTCGTTGGAGGGGCTTCGGTTTTCTGCGGCGTTACCAAAGAAGGATTAAAAACAACCGCATCTCCACGTGGTGAATGATGTTGATTGGGGCGAAGCTGTGATGGTGCTTGTCTGCGTAGACGCTGAGCCGCAGCATGCCGAGCCTTTCGTTCGTTTTCATCCATGTCATGCTGCGATCAAATGCTCAAATGCGTATGTAACCACGTTCCATACCACACATTCTCTTTCTGACATGAATGAAAACGAACGAAAGGCTCGGCATGCTGCGGCTCAGCATCTACGCAGACAAGCACCACCAGAGCTTCGCCCCAATCAACATCATTCACCACGTGAAGATGTGTTTTTTTTTTCCCTACACGAGGACGGGAGCACGTGCTCATGTGCTCGTGAGCACGTGAGCACGTGAGCTCACGAGCATGAGCATATGCACTCGACGGCGGACGGACATACGGACATGGCTAGCCCCTAAGGAGCTTCGCCCCTAATATGCAAGCGCCCGGTGGTGTTGGAGCGGATGCCTGATGGGGGGGGGGGGGCGGCCGTGCAGTGGTGGAGACGCACCCGGACAATGCCCTGGACGACCTGCGGCTGGACCGGCCCTTCCCTGCGCTCCGGGCGTTGGTGGATGCCACGCGAATGGAGACACTGGGCGACAGGGACCACAGCCACACCCCCTACGTCGTGCTGCTCCTCAAGGCGCTGGACCAGTGGCAGGCCCTGGTACGCAGCCTCTAAGGAATCGAGCGGCTCATTGCACCCGTCTCATGTCCTCGACATGTCCTTCCTCCCGACGGCGACGTTGCCCGCGGACGTCTGCTCTGCCTTGGCTCGCTCGTGGCTCTATGTTTCACGGAAGCGTGCGTGAGCAACAAGTCGCGAACCGGTGCCTCTGGCGACTTGATTGCCGACTTCGTCTAAATTACAGCGAAGCTGTTTATGGCTAGGGTTCTGTAGATTTTTCGTGTGCAGTGACTAATAACTCAACGCTTCTACCACCGCACGTGCATGCTTTTCCGATATAAAAAATTTGAAGTAAATAACCAAATTTAAGTGTTGACAAATACGCATACAAGATGCCATTTGTTTTAGGCTTTTGCTTCAGAACAGTTGCTGCTGCAGACGCCAGTGCATGGGTGCATGGAACCATACAGTTATTATAATGTACGCTAGAGGTTCAAGTGGCGCTAGTGTGCTCACGCAAATTGAAGCAGACAGCAACCAGTCGAAAATTGACTTCCGGTGATGCATTTCTATGGGAAAAAGCGAGTGCATTTTCTCTCTGCGCTCAATTATAAGAGCAAATATCACAAATAATTTGTACGTACTAGGCACGTTGGAACATTTCTCAGTCAAGCCGATGAAATATTTGGTCAGTTACGGCATTTGTCTTTCAAATTCATCACATTAAAAACACAGCTCCGTACGTGTATTTATGTGCACTGTCGGACACTGTTAGCGCGAACGCGGCGTCGGCGTCTTTCAGCATGAGGGATATACGTGCCAAACCAACGAAGGACATCTGGAGATTAAGGGAGACGGCAAGAACTATGCAGTAACGCTGGATCAGTAACGTGCATGCACAATCAAAATTAATTGAAAACCACGTAATAAATTCCGATTTTAAATAAGTAAGTACAGCTTTGTTCTTTCTGCTCGTGACGATGTGCAAAGATGTTTGTTCCGCGTTGAAAACATCACTCGCACGTTCGAAATCTTTGAGAACAAGTGCCTGATAAAAGCTGCCCGGCAGAGAAAACAGTGCGAAGAGACACCTTTCATAGCCCACGGACTTTATTCTCTACGGTTTGAATGTTTTTATCCGCTCATCCACGACGCGGTCATTTGCATATAGTGACAGGACTGGCATATTATCAATATACAAGCGTCACCGGAGTGGTGGCAAGCCTTGAACTCGCTCTATATTCGTTTCGATTGTTAGTTTGCTTTGAATCGTCGCTTGTTTTTACGCACCTGCTGCGGAACACATGTTTGGGATTGAAATGTAGCAAAGTTAAACATCGTTTACTGATGAAGAAAAATGCGCTAACTAAAGCAGTTGCACTTTTACAGGTTTAATCAAGGTACATCCTATTCCAAATAACCAAAGCGTTCTGTGTTATTACCCGGCAAAGAGACAAAATGCATGCGCATTTTCCCATAGGAATGTGCAGGAGCACCGCAAAAGTAGACTGGTTGCTGTCTGCTTCAATTTGCGTCACGGAAGTCGCATAGACACTAGCACCAGTTGAACCTCTGGCGTACATTATAATAACTCTATGCATGGAACACCATTCCCTGCATTCTCCTTGATGCTTGAGTAATTTACCAATAGGTCTATTCAGTAGCACCATTTTCAAGATTAGTAGACTCTCAGGTAGATAATGAAAATTTCTCGAAAGTTTGCCGCTGTGGAACCTGCATCGGCCATGTTTACACTTGCACCCCCCTCTCTTTGTCGTCGTTCCAAGCGCTTGCATGTCTAGTTTGCTTTCCTTCCACTTTCTCAAGGTGGTGGTCCCGTCGCGTGTGTCTTTTTTTCTGCTGGGTGGTGGTCCTGTTGCGCGTGTCTAGTTTTCCCCAGCTCCTTGGGCGGGTCTGTGTCGTGTGTTAAACAGCTTCGCTGATCATCCACCTTCAAAAGAGTGAAATGGCTCACAATTTTTTTTCTAAATCAAGTCAGCGATGTTGGGAGCTAAAGGTTGCAAGAAAACATTGCAAAGTAGTGGGATGGCAACTACTGTTATCAGACAGAACCAGGGTCTTGTACTCCGAATGAGATCGCTCAATTATTGTGTCTGCTGCATGCGTACCTTCGTGCCGCCTCTCACCGGCGCACGCACGTCAAGCTTCACCGCTTTGCAGCAACGTGCTGTCACGGGTGAGCTCGGAGCCGTATATAGAGAGAGTTTGGCCATTCATTGGGAACCGTAAAAGGCAAATGAGGAGGCACCATCGTCCGAAAGCGGGCTGGGCGTGTTCCAGGGTACGTTCACAAATTGAAAATGAGGCCAACCGGAAGCTCGCGACCCTGCCGGCGGCTGCGAGACGCAAAATTGATAAGTGCTTCGGAGTAAGGCTCGCTGACTAAAAATATGGTGCACGTAATGTTTCGATCGCTGCGCGTAATCTGTACGCCAAGGGCCAGGCATCTGCCGTCCGAGCAAAACAGAGTTCGAGAGTAGCACATTTGTTTCTTTCACCTTTTTGCTCGATCATAATTGAAATGTCACTTGCACCATATTTTCAACCATAAAGAATTACTGCGTTGAACTCTTCCGCTCTTATTAAAAGTGTTTCTCGCTACCACCGCTAGGGGATTGTTTTTGGCTTCTGGTGGGCCAGGAGAGCATGTTTGCACCCCTCTTTATCTGTGTCTGGTGCATGCCCTTGCTCTGTCTGCTCCTCCCATTGACCAAACCCTCTCTATATACGGCTCTGGGTGAGCTCCTGGGCCAGTGCAATAGGCTCGGAAATTATGCTCAGTATTATTGCAGGTCTACCTTTGGTCTTGATTGTAGGTCGATCTCTAATCTTAAAAATCTGCGTTGAGAAAGGTTAAAACAAAATAAATGTAGGTCTATATTTTAATGAATTCGGTAGTCAAGGTAGTTCCCATGCAGCTGTCAATCGAAAAAGCAGCGAACTTTGACTTCACTATGATTTTAATGGCATTAAAGGGCAACTCCACTTCATTTGTCGTTTTTAAAAAAACCATGCAGTCCTTTTCAGTGTCACCTAGGAAGCCCACACGTCAAATATTACGACCTAGTTCTGTCTAAATGTTCCTTACACGGTCCGACAAACTTTCGAATGCGCAGAATTGCCGAACTCGGCTGACTTTAGCGGGAAAATTGAGGCGCAATCAACGGTGCTGTCAAGGCTACGGTGTTGGCGAGTGTTGGCGCTTCAACATTGAGTTAAATGTCATCACCATTGCTCCTTTTTGTTCGTTTTTGCTTCTCCTGGCAAGCGTTACGGGTTTCATCAGCAACGTTTCGTCTCGGTGCTCAGCAGTGTCCACGTGATTGGCGCAATGCGCCTGCGAAGCGCGCTTCTTGGGAGCTGCCTGGCCATCCTGCCATCACCTCCATCTCCTGCGTCACAACCACCGTCGTCTCAGAATTTTGTTCACACTGTGTGCTCACACTGATGCTGCAGTTGTGCAGATGACGTCAAATGTCGTAGACACAAAAACGTGATGAAGATTACAGTGCAGACAACACTTGCACTGGGCACACGCCCACATCATTCCCGCCCGTCGTTGCATGGAGGACCACGTGACCCCTCGTCCCAAGTGATAGCCATGTTTTTGGCAGCCTGAGGTCAATGTTGCCGGACAGAGCTTAAGTTTCGGTTTTAATTTCTGCACATTTAAAGTAAGATTTAAAGGACACATGCGAAGGAAAAAAACATTTTTTTAGACAGCTTAAATGGAAAAAGGATGTCATAAAACGATTTTACAACAAAGAAAAAAATGTTTAGATCTATATTTACGGCGCTATACAAATTCACCGCCGTGAGATGAACTATCTCGTGAAAGCACTGGGAAAACTTCACACGTCGACTTTTCCTGTTACGGTCGCAAACGAATGTCGTCCCGTTTGTTGTAATCCTCGCACCGTCAAATGCACAAGCACTTTGTAGAACCACATATCAATCGTCGTCATGCCATACCCCGCACACCACCACCAAAGCTTTGCCACCCCAGACCACTGCCAGCCATCGTCAACAAAACCACGTGATCCCCATCCAAGTACCACGTGATGCCTGCGCCGCTCCGCACTCCGACGGCTACAAACGGAGCGCCGGCGAGCGCTCTGAGAAGGAGAGGTGCCCTCGGAATGAACCAGCCGATTTGGCCACGGCACTCTCTTTCAACCAGAGCGCTCTGGAAAGAGCGCTCGAGAGCGTGCAGAAAGAACCACGCAAATTCACCATTAGGAAAGCAGGCTATTCATCACCCTATTGGCTGGTGTGGCAAATGCTTTGGTGAAGAAGGCAAAAGGCTTCCAGTCCAACAAGACCAGTGTCGAGAGAACAAGGCCAGTAGTAATACCGTACCTGCACAGGATGCCCCATAATTTAAAAAACGTCGCAAGCCGCTATGGGGTCAGAGTGGTTTTTCAGCACCACAAAAAATGAGCCAAATTTGCCCTAGAGGGAACGCACATGCTGAGTGTACCACAAAACACAGGTGCACCAAGAAGCATGCAAACAAATCCCTTCCGTGCACTTGGGGCGTCATAAAACCTCTTTCGTGTGGCAAGAGCTACATAGGCCAAACGGGCAGATGCCTCAATGACAGACTCCGGGAGCATGATTGCTCTTTGAAGGCTACAGTGGGTGGAAATCTTCCACTCCATTGCAGGGAGTGCACGTGCAGACCATTATTCGGCCAGACCAACATCTTGGGGAGGACAGATAAACCCGCGAGGTATTGGAGGCCTTCTAAATCCTCCGTGAGAACAGGAACTGTATTAGCGTTGAATCCGTAACACTGTCAAACAAGGAAAGGGAATTCCTTGAACAAACAATGAAGAGCCCACACGGGCCTGGATGAACGAGCCACTATCATTCACGGAGCTGGTGATAGATGCACGAGTCTGCGGCAGATTATTTTTTCTTTCTCTACCTTTTTTGTCAGTAAACATAGTTGTGAGCCATGCTCTTTTTTGCCCTGTCCTTCTTCCCTCTACCTTGTGCACTAAATACCTTAATATGAAAAGCAAGATGCATAGAAAAAATCTTTTGATCCATAGAAAAATGCTAAGCAAGCAACAGAAAAGAAAGCTCACTAAAACAAAAAAAGAACAAAAGGCAAAAAAAAGAAGGAAAAGGGCATAACAATAATGGCAAAAGAAAAAGGTAAGCAAAGATAAGGTGTTCCAAGTGCGCAACAATGCGGAGGGGAGGGGGCATCTTGCCAACCACCGTAAGCAATGTGGCCGCAGACCTAACGTGAAATCGACAGTATTTAAAAAAAAAAAGGATAAAACCGAGATATTATTGAGATGTTTTATATCAAAAACACTGATGATGATTGGATTTGTGCACCATCTATTTATTTACTTCAGAAAGAAGCAATGTTTCTGTATGGCTGTTTGTAGGAGTGTTGATTGCTTGTGAAGTTTGTGTATATATGTGATGACGACTTCCAATGAAATTCAGCTGAGAGTTAGCGCCTGTCCCATTGTCTTCTTTAGCTTGGTTCGATTTACCCGCACTTCCTGCACCGGTGCAGAAAAGCGCAGGGTGGTGTACTTCAGGTCGTATATCTCGATGCACATAGTGAAAGTACACTGTCCTACCCTTTTCTGCACCGGTGCAGGAGGTGCAAATAAATCGAATGAAGCTTCTGTCCTCGTTTTGTTTGTGTTTTTTAAACTTCTCAATTAGGATGGACCAACCAGCCCAAAAACAAGTTTGAATTGAGGTGACTGGTTTTTTTCTCTTCCAGAATGGAGACAGGCTGCCTACCACCTCTGCTGAGAAGGAGGAGTTGAGGACGCTGATCAAGAGAGGTTTGTGACTTTGTTACTTGAAAAGCCCAGGGATGGAAAATTGCTATACGAGGGAGTCATTCTGCTCTACCAACCACCATGGAAAGAACACCTGTGAGAACCATCTGATGCTAAGGTCCTTTCGCTTTTGGTCGCCGATTTCAAAAAGGAACAACCTTTAGCTATCTCTTAGTTGTGTTTTGGTGTAGCACGCTCATTTGCACTAATTTTGGTTTGCTACTGAACTTGGCGAGTGTGGTGGATGTAATCTGACTGGCACATGGTTTTGTCTGGTGCGATTTCCAGGTGTAAGGGTGGCAGAGAACGGGGCTGTTGACGGAGAAGAAAACTTTGAAGAAGCAGTCAGGGCCGTGAATAAATCCCTCTGCCCTACACGGGTAGGTGTCAAAGGCCGACAGTTGATTTTGATTGATCTTTGATTGCTTTCCTAGAAGCCTGGCTCTGACAGTGTGCTATCTTGGAACCGAGGTTTGGCTAGAAAGCTTTGTTTTTCACTGGGAACACTTAGAGACCTGGATCTGTACGAAAACACCAGCATACAGTGAAATCTCGTTGATACATTCCCGGCTTTTATGTTCAAAGGCGCTGGTCCCGCCGGGCTCCCATAAGAACGCACATATTAATTTCCCGCTTATACTTCGTTTCAGCTTCGGTCCAGACGCGGCCAAAGCTACAAGCGCGAGCTCCGGGCTTTCAGCATCCCTGCCAAGCACGCGCGCTCGTGCAGTGCAACCGCTGTTCTGGACAACATGCTCGCGCTTGTAGCATCGGCTGCGTCTGGACCGAAGCTGAAACGAAGTATAGTACGTTTGCTTTCCCGGTTCTTACGTCCAAAAAGCCGCCGACATAGCGCTCACGGCCAATTACATGACAGACCGATTCGTGGATGGATTGATCGTGCACATCCGCGGATCGTCCGCCTCCCAATCGCATTCACACGGAGGGGGAGACGAGGGACAGCGAGGATAGACAAAAAGGGACCATGAAACGATTTAAGGCAGAAATTTACTGACTGCACATTGTTTATGGGATCAAAAGAAAACTAGCATGTGAGATTAGGAATTCTAAATTCTTATTTCTGGCAAATAAAAGCAGACATTTTACATTCTCTCTTTCGAATGCTAACAACAAAGCTGACTATGAATGGGTGGATTAATCAATGAGATGCGGAGGAAATTTCTGTAATGGGCGGTAGCTTGCACCACCTAGCAAAGTAACCGCAACATCCGTAGTGTCTGAGTCTTTTCTTTCCTTTTTTTCGAGCATGTCGACTGAATTTAGCTTCCGTATTAGATACAAGTACAGTGAAACCCGCTTAGAACGAACCCCCATACAGCGAATTATTGTAGATAACGAACTCACGGAAAATTTAAATAAAAATGGATGTAAAAAGTACTTTTTATAACGAACAACAAATTGGCTATATCGAACTTTTTCCCTCCAGGAAGGCTTCCAAAGACGCACAAACAATCCTCTTCTAGCCTGTCTCTTCCCCAAAGGAAGAAGTAGGTAAGAAAGAAAATTCCAAAAGTTCAAGTTGCGAACAAAATTGAACGAAGAGAAGCGATTCAGAAGGGGAGAAAGCTAAAAAATACACTCTGCACACACGCACAGAAAAAGACACTTTTAATCCCAAAGCGTCTGCTCACGAAGAGAAGCGACTCAAACGGGAAGACAAGCTCAACAAAAAAACTCGGCACGCATGCAAAAAAAACAAAAAACTTTACAGCGCGGTACGTGTTAAAAGGCGGAGGTGAAGAGATGAAAAAGAGAAGCTCTTACCTTAAAACGAACGAATTGTGGAAGTTCGTTGTAAATGGTTTTTGCTATATCGAACTACTTGCTATATCAAACTGATCGTAGCATTTCCTGCTGTTCGTTATAAACGGGTTTGACTATACTGTGCCACTCAAACTGTACTCGCAAACAATGAAATTGTCTTTGGATACCTTCGGCGGAAATGACAGAGTTCAATATCCGGTTGCACAAGTCAAAGTGTCAACGAGAGCACGAGAGGTTTTTCCACGAAGAACTTCATTAAGGCTTTATATTACTTTGTTCCTAGCTTTTTGTGTTCGCAGCCGAAGTGTGAACCTACCATTCTGTACCGAGTAATTGCCACTCCTCCGCAGCCACCGCCGAACTGCTACAGCCTTCGTTGGGCGAGTTCTCATTTTGTCGCATTCCGGCGTACTGAACAAGGCCCATACTTTCCCTATACCAAAACATTTTAAGCTTGCTCAGTTGCGACCTATCTATAGCAATGGCATTGGTGGCACAAGCATCGCGGACCAAGTCCTACGAAGCAAACCGGCGTTCGTGGAAACCCCGGTAGGTGACGTCCTTGCGTCGAAACGTCGACGCAAAAATGTTTTGACGCAACCGCTTGACGGATGCGGCTTCCTCGCTGGGGGAACTTCCGTTTCCGGTAGAAAGGCATGCTTTACGTTGTGAAGTTCCAACGTCTATGAAACACATTATTTATGGCAGCCGTAAGTCATGCCCGCTCATTCCAACCGCCGGAGCCAACAACAATCTCGCGCTGCTTCTCCCTCTTTCTCCACTCGGCGGCTGTGCATGGCAACGCTTGCCGCGTCTCGTCGGACAAACCCTTACCTTACAATCGTTCCCCCACAGATTAAATGTTCAGCTGCTCTTCATAAAACTTCAGCAGCTGGTCAGTATGTGCCAGTCCAGCTGGTCTTCCAGTGTTGCGGTCCTTCAAGCGATAGTCGTTCAACCCCACTTTCTTCATCACCTCGAATGGCCCAAAGTGTCTCGATGCCAATTTTTCCGCCGCACCCCCGTTCAGAGTTTGCTGGTCACGGAGCATAAGGTCACCAATCCTAAACTTGCACTGTTGTTGATTTCTGTTGTAGTAGCGGCGCTGCTGCTCTTGGGCTGTTCTCTGGTTCTCTAGCGCAAGCGCGTGCGCGTCTTGCAGCCTAGATGTCGCCTCTGCCACGAAGCCTGGAGCTCGGCTGTCTGGTGTAGGAAGTTGACCGGGGTTTTGCTGCCGTGGCTTGCGGAGTTGACACCCATAGCAAAGAAAAACTGGCTTGTACCCTGTGGTCATGCTTTCGCATTGCAAATGAAACTTCAGGGATACATTGGTCCCAGTCACGATGGTCATTACAGTATGCCTTGGGCACTGCTTTACTGTTGCACTGTGCCACTCTACAATCTGCCCTGCAGGGCGGTACAGTTCCGTGTGGGCGGTCTTTGATGACAAGGCGCTTCATGACGTCCCTCCACAGGCGGAAAACGAAGACACTTCCATTGTCACTGGATATGCTTTTTGGAAAGTCACGCCGACAAAACAGCTTAAATTTTTTTTCCAGAATGCCCTTGCTGGTCGGGGCTCAAAGTGAAAATAGTTCAAACTTTGTCAACTTGTCAATGACCATTGGGAGATGTCTGTGATGATGTTTTTATCTAGGCAGTGGCCCAATGATGTCTGCGCTCAGCTCTGCCATAGGTTCCTCCGCCCAGGTACTGTCCATTAGTCCTTCTGGCTTTTGACGGTGAGGCTTCAGAGTCTGACAGGATGGGCAGGATCGCACGTAACGTGAAACGTCGGACCTCATACCCATCCAAAAATACCTCTCGGCAACCCGCTTCAGAGTCTTGAAGTACCCTAAGTGTCCACTTCAAGTGTTATAGTGTGACAACTGCAGCACTATCTGGCATATCTGTTTTGGAACCCATATCAGGTTTCTTTCCCCTGAAACTTTAAGTAACTGTCCGTCATGGTCGATTTCACTGCCCTCAGAAACATGTTGTATTCGACGTGCCTCTGTTTCGTCAATCGGTGGCGTTCAGCCTTGGAGGTAGCAATTCACCTCGGAGATTTCAGGATCTTTTTGCTGTTCACTGGCTAGCTGGGGTGAAATGTTTGTCTCCTCCACTATGGCATTTTCCTCGAATCGTAGTCGGTGCTCTTGCTCCACAGTCTCTATGGAGAACTGTCGGTCGGTTTCGGTGTCCAGTGCTTCTGACTGCACTGGACACCGGGACTGGAGCGGGGAACCTGCTCAAAGCATTAGCTAGGATGTTTGCTGCTCCTTGACGGTGTCTGATGAGGCAATCGAAACCCTGCAAGTGTAGTGTCCATCGACATACCCTGCTTGAAGTCAGTTCTGTGGTGATCATCCGCTGGAGAGAAGCACTGTCGGTGTGTGCCTCAAACTTGGTATGTTCAAAATATGGCCTGAACTTGTCAATGGCCCAGACTACAGCCAAACACTCCCATTTTTGCACGGTGTAGTTCCTTCCAGCTCTGTTCAGGGATCAACTAATAAATGACACTGGTCACATTTGTTGCTTTGGTTTCTGCCAGAGGGCTGCTGCGATGCCACCTGCGTCGGTCTCCATCATGGGCCGTCGGGGGAGATCAGGGAGTGCAGCCACCACCTCGTCTGCCAGCATGGTTTTGAGCTGCTGAAATGCCATTTCTTGCTGGTTGCTCCAACGCCAGGATACACTCTTCTGTAGAAGAATGGTCAAAGGTCGGGCCACTTCAGAGAACTTTGGCAGGAAAAACCGGTAGTACCCAGCCAATCCAACAAAGGCTCGAATGTCCTTGACACTTTGTAGGGTTGGGAAGGCGCTTACAGCTGCAACTTTATCCGAATCAGGCCTGTACTCTCCTGGTGAAATTATGTGCCCTAGAAACTTGAGCAACTGCCTGCAGGCATGCGTCTTTGTCTGATTGATGGTAAGTTCAGCATGGGCGATCCTAGGCAAGACCACTTTAATGTGCCGCAAATGATCTTCAAATGAACTGGAGTATATTAAGACATCATCAAAGAAGGCCATACAAAATTGGTGCTTGATTCCCACAAGTACCTTGTCCATGAGAGTTTGGAATGTGGCTGGGCCACCAGCCACACCGAAGGGCGTCCTTTTGAATTAAAATGTACCCTGGTGGTATATAAATGCAGTCTTGGGGATATCCTCATGGTGGACAGGAATCTGGAGGAAGCATCAGGACAGGTCAAAGCTTGTGAACCACTGAGCTCTGCCCAACTCTGCTAGTACCCTGGTACTGTGGGTGCATCTGTCAGGGTACCCTCTCCACCTTCTTCGCATCTGTCATTGGCTCGCCAATCCTGTCGTAGTAACTGCTCATGACTTATATGAGCTGCTTCAGGGTTTCCTCGGGGTGTTGAGTTCGTTTCCGCACCTCTTCTTTCATTCGCTTCTTCTTGTGCACTGGCACAAATTGACTCTGGAACGCGGTGACGAAGCTGCCCGGCTTGTGAACTTCTGCGAAGCAAAGCCACAGCTTAGCACTTCTGTCGAGGACTGCGGGAACGACACGGCTGATGCGATCCTCTGGCTTGACACCGTGAATTAGGCAGTAACTCTCGAGCTTCTCTATGAACCCTTCTGGTGACTGTAGATCTCCAACGCCAGAGAACCTGGGAGTTTGGGCGGAGATCCACAGGGCATGCATGGGATCTTGATCGGGTGCACCGTTGGTTGCAGTGACGGCTGGCGTTGCCGGCGGAGAG
Source organism: Ixodes scapularis (assembly GCF_016920785.2). NCBI lineage: Eukaryota > Metazoa > Arthropoda > Arachnida > Ixodida > Ixodidae > Ixodes > Ixodes scapularis. The sequence continues at coordinate 164,008,296 of NW_024609868.1, read as the reverse complement.
GTAATAAGGGCTGCAAGAGCTAAGGCAGCTCAGGGTCGAGCTAACTTTCTGTAGGCTTGATGGGCAGTGCAATCAAGAGCTCATGAAGGGGGGCAGCGGTCTGTTCCCAATGGAGCGCTAAACCATTTGTTTCTGCATCATCGTACGGAGAAAGTCCGATAGCACGAAAAGGGGTCGATGAGATGTCTTTTATCCCGGACGAGCCCCCAATTGTCAGGTTCTGACGTCTTTGAAACACTTTATTCTATGACACCCGTAAATCATGCTTACTCATTCCTACCGCCGGTACCAGCAGCAACCCCGCACTGCTTCTTTCTCCTCCTCCACTCAGTGGCTGTGTGTGGTAACGCTCACCGAGTCTTGTCGGACAAACCCATACCTTACAATGTTACTGCCACGTGATTTCACATGTTGCTGGCTGAATCCAGTCGAGTCGAGGAGGAAAGCAGACGTGAGTTTTCTTCTTTTTTTTGTGAAAAACTGGAGGCAATGAAACGAAAACGGATTTCTGCTCTGGGCTTCATGAACACTCAACATTAATTGGGGTCTTCATTTGGGGAAAGCTGGAAAATCATTTTATGGTCCCTTTAATGACTGCACAGTGGCACCATCATCCAAGGGCTAATGCGACGTTTGTCGCTATGGTCATGGTGCTATCGCATTAATACAAAAAAGAATTGTGCGTTGCTGTTAAGTGTTGCACGAGACAGAGCACTGCAAGAGGCTTGGTGCAAAGGGCCAATAGCTTTACTAATCCCAGGCCACGAGTGTGGTCTTGCTCGAGAACGGTCGGAGTAGAAGCGACAACGGTCCCTGGCTCACGAAGGTGCATTTGCCCGTGTCCTTGTTCCTGGGCATTCGCGCAACGCTTTCATACACCGCAGGTGCAAAAAATGTCTCGCCCAACTTCGTTGGGTCCTTGCCGGATGACAAGCTGGATGGATGTCTGGGACAGAGCACGGTGTGCTAGACGAGTTTTGACGGAAGCTTCTCGACAGAGTGTTGGCCAGGAAAAGTTTTCGTAGCTTTCTTTACGCATGAGGCTACAGTGGCCTAAAAGAGGGCAGCGGACTCACCACGCCTGCTTGCTGAGGCGGTTCGTACTTAAATTGAGGGTTGACACTCCGGTCAACTCCTCTTGAAGCTTTCCCGTGCACCTCTGCGATTGCGTGCGTATCAGCGCATGTGTGCGTTGGTGTTTTCTTCGTCAGATAACTGGGAAGATTCGGAAGAACCATACACTCTGTTTTCCCTTAAGCTGTTTTGTTTCAACGATCCCCGATTTTTATTAAAAGCGGCTGGGGGGTTTATTTTCGGGGCTCGTCAGTAGCTACCGAAAGTATGCCATCTTCCGCGCTTCTCCGACCGGTGCATTTCCCCTCGTCCAAGAAGCCGGTCCCTCGGTGACTGCCCGACGACATCGTAAAGGTGTTGCGCCATTGCCGGCCGTGGTCCTGCCGGCGTCGCAGCAGCAACGGTTGACGTGGCGGATGCCCCTTCCGCCGCGGATTGCTCTCCAGCTCCAGGGTCCACTGAAGCTTCGGCAGCGGGAAGTTGGGACCACCGTAAACATGGCAACACGCGAGTTTGCTCTCGCTTTTACGGTGATGGCCATTTCTGGCTCTTTGCACCAAAGGAAATGACGTCCGTCGTCGACGTTATAGCGTAGTAGTTGTCGTCGTCGTGGTCGTCAGTGTTTTAGTTGGCATAGCGTGGCGTCCGTCATTGACGTTGCCAAATCCTCGAAAAAGATTGCTTAGCGCCTGCAGGAAAGGAACACGGGTAAGCTGCGTGCAAATCGGGGGCGTTGCCACGAAGCTACGCTGCGGCATGGATGACCCTACCATGCTCGCGGGTTTTTGTAGTACCCGACGTGCACCGCGTGAGCTCTCCAGAAATAAAAATGGCCGATAAGAAAGTGCGGTCGTAGCACCGTCAATGCCGTGAGCTTGTGCCAAGAGACGTGCCTTGGTGCGTTCCGGAACAAAAAAGAAACGAAAGCGTTGGGAGCAAAATGGTTGGACGTATTTTGTTTTGAACGCTTTCATGCATCCCGAGGCGCAGAGACGCGATGCCGACGCACAACAACTTCACCGCAACCGTACCGTGGATTGACGCGGGACCACTAAATTTTTACCGGTCCTTCTAGCAATAACCGCCGAGACGCCGTTATCGGACAGCGCAACACTCTGGCTTTTCCGACGTCAATCGTCGCCTCTTCGAGACCACTTCATACGTGAGGGCAGGACGAGACGCCAAAGGCACCGGTCGAAGACGGTTTTGAGGCACTCTAGGAGGATTTGCGAGGGCAAGCATTTTGTTGAGGGCTAGCATTTTTTCCAAGAGGAATGCATGTCGGAACGAGCGCGACCCTTTCTCCAGGTGCCGCCGCACGTGACTAGACTGTTCCAAGACACCGCCTGCCTCGACCTGGGCTCTGAGGCAAGTGGGAAAATGAGGCGTTTCGTCTCGCGGTGGTTTTGCGCAAATTTTTAATGCATACAATTTTCTCTCTTTCACGTTTCTAGAGCGGGCCGTTTTGGATACTGTTGCGGGCCCTGAAAGATTTCGTCGACAACGAAGGAGGAGGTAATGCCTTCCCATTTCTCGATAAGGCCGGTCTGCACGCTCGCCTCGGGTCGCAGCCGAGTGCACGGTGCGGCCTTACGATGAGAAGACGTACCGGTGCCATTTGTGAGGTACCTCGGAACTGCACTTAACCAGAGCGAAGTTTTCGCGCCATTTGCGAGATCAAACATATCTACGAGAAACGGTCATTTATAACGTGGCAAGATTTTCAAGCTCGCGTCGAAAGAATGGTGCAGAAAAATGGTGAGACGTGTAGGCAAATGGTAGTTGGCCATCCGACGGGCGGTGCATGCTCTCTTGTAAGCGAGGGCTGCGCGAAGCCCTCCGTTTTGACTGGACGCGAGCGTGCGAGCCGGCCTTTGGATTAGGAAGTCGCGTTGTCTGCCGGCACGTGCGACAACGTCCGTCTCTCCCCGCGCGCTTAGGGCTGCTGCCGGTCAGGGGGACCCTCCCGGACATGACGGCGGACACGGCAAGATACGTCCAGCTCCTTGGCGTGTGAGTGCTCTCGCCGACTTCTCCGCGGCCGTCGGCGGCAAACTTTGAAGCGCTCGGAGTCGCTCGAGGTTCTCAGAGTCTGGAGGTTTCGCGAATCTGAAAAGATTTGGAATTCCTGCACTATACCGTAAACGACTGTTTTCGTGGGCTCCATGTTTCGTAAATTCGGTGAAGCGCGACATTTAGGAATATTTTGGGGGCACAAATGTTTTGCAAACCAGGGTGGTATGCTATGTATTTGCTGCCATAGGGAAATTTGCGAAAATCGGATCCTCCCGAGAATTAAGTCCTTTACTGTATACGGGGGACGGTGTTCTAAGACATTACGAGGCTGCCTCCAAAATCAGCCTTCAAAATCGACGCTCGCGCAGGGTGACTTGTAGTTTCCCTAAAGGTGTATCTCAATGGTGCATTTTACCTCAAGAAATTTTGAGTTTTTTGGTCTAATTTTTTGCATGCAGGAAGCAGCTTTCTGCCTGAGAAAATGGGACCAGAAAACTTGCGAAGTAGTCTGGTCCCTCCGCCCATTTTCCAACGGGCGTAGGGACCAAATATCCGCAAGAAAAGGAAAGCCGGAGGTGAAGAAATAATTGCGTCGGAAGTATGTCGTCGACTGTGGTAGACATTGGATTACGAGCATAAAGTGACAATTAGCAAATTTATTCCCTAAAATCTGCTAATTAACTCGAAATAATAATTGTAGTTGGCACGTTCCAATTAGAGATGCATTGACCGTCGTCAAGATATGCGGAAGCAGTTGTTGGAATTAAAACCACTAAATCCTGCTTCAGATTAATTTTTGTCGAATGTAAGCCGCAAGTGTTGAGATACTGAAATTAGACGCCAATTGAATGGCAGAAGTCCTACCTGGAAGCGACGTCAGTCTTCACAGTAGTCGCGGGTAGCGAGTCAGCGCGAGCAGATGAGGAGGTCTTAGGTGCATCCTAAGCTGCTGCCTCCTCAAGCACTTTTTCCACTCTTTCTTTGTCAGTTTTGGTATGGCTGAGAGGACACAGCCCACCAAAGAATAGCGCAGGGCAGAGTCTACTTGCCTGAACAACTGCCGCAGCATTATTTTGACGACTGGCAACAAAGTTATGATTGAAGTGTGCCAGCCGAAGCAAATATTTTAAAAGGTCATTTGTGGATGTTAAATAATTAATTTGCTAATTATCGCTTTACACTTTCTATCTGGCATCTGCCACCGTGGATAATGTTATCGCGAAGGAATTGTTTCTTTATTTACAGCATTCTTCTATTCAAAATGTTTTCCGGTTTAAAAATAACACGCCCTGTATGTACTTCCGCGGTCAAAAAAGATGCCGTGGCACCGGCGTCTCGCTCACTGAAATCTAGAATTGCAGTAGACTGAATAGCAGATCGGGAGCTTGTCAGTTGCACCACCGGCGGCCATTGCTCGACGCCGGGCAACACACGCGAGTCTATAGGAGAAACGCATGAAAGTAGAAATACTGAAGCTTGTACGCAGTGCTCGAAGGTGAGTATTTTATTATCCGCCGCGATCATTATATCGGGTGTTTGGGGGTCAAGTCGTTATTCGTCGAGCGTTCGAACGCAGATTTAAAAAATCAAATGTGCCGGAGCACGGCCGACTAGGGTGGCATCGCTTGCTTTAGTCTCTCAATAAATAACACATTCAACAAATGAATGACACACTCCAATATTTGTTCATCCCAGAAGCCCTCACTGCAGTTCAAAGCAAAAGCTTGCACCAGAAGTACTCTGTAGAAGCGCTTGAAACGACGCGAATGTCCCCAGTAAAGGCCTTCTAACTTATCGTCTGCTAAGCTCTCATGACTTTCAGATCATGAACAACTCCAGATTGACTCTCGGCCACCCTCGTCACACTGAACCGTATCCCAGTTCACGCCCAACAAAGTCGCAACCCTCATCCGCAAAACATTGATTTAGTAAAGATTAATATTCTAGCTCTTTTGATATTTTCTCCCAGGATATTCGGAAAAGATATTCGGATTTCCGGAAAACCCGATAAAACTTTCATCGTTCAAAATAAGGTAAGAAATAGCAGTTTCTCCGTCTGTCAGAGTCCCACACATTAGCTGGTTTTGACTGTCGAGCGATGACTGCCGGTGGTGCTGCTCTGTCCCGGTAAGACTAGCCTCGATCTGCGATCCAGCCGCCTCCAGTGGAGGTCGGGAGAGGCCTCGTGCCCAGAGGTGAAGTCGGCATTTTGCCGTCCTAAGCAGCCTCCGAAGGTGCCCCTCCGGCATCCGCTAATTTGCACGTATTTCTGCAACCCTGTTTCGGGCAAATTTCGGGTGGGTTACCAGACTTTGGTAACACCTTGTACTAGCTCCATGTTACAACCATCTACGATGGCATCAAACGACGACGAGTGCGGAAGTTGAGACTCCACAACGAGTGGGTAATTTTTTTAAGAGTTTCAAGCGTGACGTTCCACGCTGGAATTTCCTACGGACATGCGGAGGGACGCACCTGCAACAAATATGTCGGGACGTCTTCGACGATTTTCTGTTTTTTATGTCTTGTCCTATCTACCGTAATATCTCGAGTCACCACCCGCCCCCTGCCACCTGAAATTCATAAAAAAAATGGGGTGGGCCGTGTCTCGGTGGGTCGGCACAAAAAGATTTTAAAAAAAGCGGAAAAAAAAGTGGCTATTTTTTTTTGTGCGTATCTAGTGCGGCTACACATGAGATACATTAAAATCAAAACTCGAATTAGTGTTATTGTTTTTTTTTTTACAAAAGATGCTCATGAAAGAATGTTTTACTCTCACAAAGTCCGTTGCTTGCATACGTGCAATGAACAACGCCGATTGGCATACTCCTTCGTTTTACTTTGCCACGGACGTCCTCCAACTGTAAGGCCCGCGGCCCCGTCATTCGGGTAGGATGAATGTTCGTGGATGGATCGCACGGTCCGCCTTGGGGTATTTGAAGGGGTGGGCGAGGACTCTTGTGTTTTTTTTGGAAATCGATATTGGCCCAAAAGGTGAGGTGGGCGCTGACTCAGGATATTGCGGTATACGTTCTAGTCATCGTTGGTCCGCGTCTCCTTCGTCCTTCTTTCTGAGGTCTCCATTCGTTTTATTGCAAGTTTGATATACCGCAAACTCGCTTAGAGTCGCCCTTTTTAATTTGTCTGCCACCCGCCACCTACTTTGCCAACCAATACGTCCGCCCCCGCACGTGTCACGTGTCATGGAGGTCGATCAGCTGCAGCGGCTTGTCACCGCTCCATAATGCCTTGGAACGAGACCGCTTACGAACGTTTCAAGCTCGTGGCAATTTACGAGCTTGCCACGAGTGTCGCAAGGAGAAAAAGTGGATACGAAGAGGAAGACGGGGAGAACTTTAAGCGGAAGACAATGGCAATGTGCCGAGAAAGTGAGGGAGACGAGAGGGGACGTCAGAATACCGAGCTCTGATTTAAATGATTATTGGGCAGAACTAAAGCCTTTGTCCACGCTGCACTTGTCGAACGCGTTTGAGTGCAAAAGTCAAATGCCGGATGCCAGCATCCCACGTTCAAACGCGTTTCGTGAATACAGAGGATACAGGAACTGCTAGCTTTTGCTTTGCCCGCTAATCGTTCCAGCCAGACCTCGGCATTCTGATGGCCCCGCGCACCCTATTCTCCCCTTCCCCACCTTCTTGCTGCATAAAAAGACAAAAGAAGGAATTATAACTGACCTTGATACTGAGCATAAAGCCAACTAATGCAGAGCATGTTGTCTGTTCTTCCCTCATTTCCTGAAGGCTCGTTCATGCAGCATTCTTTCTGACATTGTCTTATGTTACGTATAAGTCACCAAAAGATTTGTGTCTCTAATGTCAGGTGCCAGGCTGTCTCTTTGAACCGATAGCCATGCTTCGTATGAAGCACAGATGTTCCGGTGACTTGTGCCATAAGCTTTCGTAACGCAACTTTCAACTGTTTTGACACTCACATCTAGCTGTTGTTGGAAAATGCCATCAGTTACCTTAGTTTTCAAGTCTTTATCTGTTTCAGTTTGCGTTTCAGATTATTTTGTCTACTACTGTCTTTTAGATCCACTATCTTTTCCCGTTGGAGGTAAACCAATTCTTCAAACCTTTGAACTCTTCCCCGTCGATGTATTATATTTTGGTTGCTTTTGTGGAGGGCGTCTAGGGCTGTTCTAAGGCGGGTGATCTTATCAGTCAATTCGCCCTGTCTCTGTTTGGATGGAATCTGCTTTTCTCTCCTTTAATTTCAGTGCTCATTTGTTGCTGGTTTTCGAGAATGTGATTTATCATTTCTTTGAGTTCTATCGCAGGATCTGGGTTTAGCTCGATATCACCAGATAGTAGCGGGAGTAAATTATCTCGACGCTCCAAGGCACAGGAAAGAAACACTCATGGGCACGGCAGCACAAATTTCACATCAGTTTGGTTTTAAAACAAATGCAATTGTCTTCATTAACCTGTTGAATTACAAGCAGAAGTGGCATGCGAGATGTCTTGTCACTCAAACGATTGCAGTATGTTTCGTCATACGCAAATATTTTTCGACACTTCGTTTACTCGGTTTGCATTACCTTCTAAATTTTGGTATTCAACTTGTCAGAATTACAATACCTCCCTATGGATGGGGAGGCTGGACGAGCTAACACTGGGAATAGCCTTGCCCACAGCGACCTGCTGTACAGTTTGCGACACAAAGGTCAAAACCAACGAAGCGACGATTTTGTCGATTTGACGCGTGCATCTGCTTCTTCAATTTTTCGGATCCGACGTCGGGTCTGGACCAGCTGCTGTTTGGAACGCAGTTGCCACGAACGCCGTCCTTATTCTTGTCTTTGTGCTACCGGGCGTGATAATTGCGTGAAAAGAATCCTCCATAAAGTGGCTCCTTCGCAAAATTTTAGCTGCCGCTTCGAGACCCGAAAGCTCCCAGCGAAGTCGCTGGAACGAGGCTCCTGTACAATGGCGGCTATGGCCTTCTGCTTCCTTCTCCAGGTACCACGAGGAATCCGAAAAGGACGTCCTGGCGGTGTACACGAGGGTTCAGCAACTCCTCACGAACCTGGGGAAGGTGAGGCCAAGTTCTGGTGCCATTGTTGCCAGCGACGTCGGCTCTGATTCAGTTTTACCGTAATGCTCGGCTTTTCTACATTTCGACGCAGCCTCAAGATTTTGTCACCGAGGCAGACGTCAGACTGCTCTGTGAGTGTTTCATTCGCATTATATTTCAAAGTGACGTCGTAGTCGAGTTAAAATCCTTCGACGGTCGTCGCCGTACGTGTACGGCAACGATTATGCGTTCGAAAATTTTTGCCAAAACACGAGACCGCACAATCTGCGGCAGGTGATGATATTTGTTACATCTTTGGCAAACTATAAACCATGTATTCGTGCGGTGTTTCACTTTGATGGGCTAGTTATAGTTTTCAAATCGGACACTCCGTGGATGTGATGCTCACTTCACGTACCAGCCGCTCTGGCCAAAGTGCCATTGGGAGAACCATTCAGAGTTCCGACGCCTTTCGGAATTAGATTTGGAGGACGAGAGATCATCGCCCGACAAAAAAGCCTTACGGAGCTCCTCCGCAAGGCACCTAGTTAGGAATATGAAGCCGCCAGAATGTCGTGGAAGCGGACGTGCCGAAACGAGACCGAATGGAAGTAAGGTGACAACTTTTCTTCGTTATGTTCGTTCAATGCTTCTAAATTCAAACGGCTTTTAGCTTGCTACACTGTGATGATTATAACATTTCTAGTGTTCAAATGTAAAAAAAAAAAAATAATAAAATGCACGAACATTAGCACATTTTGCAATTTTTTGTTTCATTATCACTTTGCACATGCAGTGATGGAAGTGCTGCGCCAAATTGCGCCAAGGACGCAATCCTGCTGCATGTAGCGCCAAATTGTCATTTTACCGAAGAATTGCACCATGCCTGCGCCGAGATGAGATGTAGCAATAAAAAATAAAAATTAAAGTCTTATCCGAGCGCGTGGCGGTACCGCGGTATTTTCCGCGCCGGAACTGTTACGCAAACCGAAACTGCGAGGGCTCATTATCATCATCATCATTGGAAGGAACAATGTTAGCAACATCTGAGACCAAAGCCACAGAGGCTAAGCAAAAAACCATCCCACTGAGCAGCCTATTTTTTTTTGTTTTTTCAAAAAAAGGTTGAGCTTGTGGATGTTTTCAATGTTGGCCCACCCTGTCCCCATGCGCCAGTTACCAGCGAAGTCAAAGCTAGCGCGAGCCCAATGCTCTATGGATTCCTGACTCGCGCGTGGACTCGTGCAGTGTGGGCACCGTTAAGGGCTCCATGCGCGCGCTTGTAGCTTCGGCTGCGCTCGCACCGAAGCTGAAACGAAGTATAGTTGAGTTGCACCAAACTCTGGATGTAGTGCTGGTAAAGCTCCACTGTCCTTTTCGGAGCACAAAGCATTGCGCGACTCGCGCGACTGCGGTGTCTGCTCCGCGGGTGTCGCTTCTCTGCAGCGCGTCGGTGCATGCTAAGGAGCGCACTCAACGGGTTAACTCGCAGTGATCCGATCGTGACTTCGCCAGCACATCGAAAATGAATCGGAATTTTTGAAACGAATATCAGATACCACAGTATTTCAAGCTGCTGCCCAAAAGACAACGCTAATCTGAACTAAAACATTCCACAACAGTGAGGGTCGTTAAATGCTGCTGCAGATACCTTAAAAAAAGCGCAGGCTGATAAAACTAAATATCCTGTACCATCAGGACTCAGTGTGACATATTGAATTGTATTTTTTTATCTGACAAGCAAATAAACTTTATTTAAAAAAAAAAAAAATATATTGTGTTTACTTTGAATTTTATATATCCTGTCTTAAAAAGGCGAAAGGCGCTGTGTTCCAATAATAGAGATATTTCATTTTCAAGTAATATGCCAACATATGCCGGACCCTGCTCCAAAAGGGCCACTACCTGCTCCAAAATAACATTTTGCCTGCTACAAGGCCTGCTCCAAAAGGTAAAATGGCACTTCCATCACTGCACCTGGCAAATAAAACTTTTTGTTGGACACCCTGTAGATGCACTACTAATTAAAAATGTTTGAAGCTGTACAACAAAATCTTTACAAGGGCAAAAAATTCTAAAGTTGTAAAAAGGTCTGTTTTGCTGCATAAAACATAAATTCTACCCTGAGGTGGTCCAAATAAAAATAGGAAACATAACGGCTTTATAAGAAGAGTTTATTGTCTTTCATTTCTGGAAGTTTAATCAAAATGATTTTTGTCTAAATCGAGACAAAAAATATTTAAATTGAGCTCCCGCATTGCAATTTGTCACCACCGCATGTTCATAAACATTCCTGTTCTTGTTTAAATCATACGCTACTACAAGAGTCCCTCTTTAACTCAAAGACTGCTGTGCTGAAGTATCAATTGCCTAGGTTTCTCTCTGTGGGCATTCTTTCAAGAGGGACCCCGGTACGTGAAAAATCTGCCGCGAAAGAAAGTGGGTGAAGAGAGGTGAGCTAAAGAAAAGAAGGCATTGTCTGCACGCTGATTTCACACAGCGCGCTTGTTTGTCTCAAGTTCACTCGTTGCACAAAGCACTCTAAGAACTTTTTGACCCTGGCTAGCAATGTCTTGCATCGATAGCTCAGGTACTCTTTTTTAATTTTTTTGTATGTTTAGCTTGTACCTTGTTTGCCGGCCTGGCAAGCACACGCCGCTGGACTGTTTTTTGTCGTATGCTCGACAGTTACATTTTGCATTTAATTTTGGAAATCAGTTGGCGGCGGAGCGGAGTGGCATGGTTTAGGTTTCGATTGAACAGCCGTTGTTTCAGCTCGTGCAACGAAGCACGCGCATCTGCAAGCCTGCCGAAGTTGCCCTCACGTGCATGCGAACATGACGGCACGACAGAGCCACCAGCCGGGACGTTTGCAATACATTGTTTTACGTTCGCTTACTTTTGACGAAAGTTCACGCCGGGAACCCTTAAAACAGTGGCAAGCGGTTTTTCAGAATTGCTTGACAACGCCTACAGCACTGTACACTTGTAAGATGTCTCGGCAGTAAAAACGCAAGCAGCAAGTTCTGTCGCAACACGGTACATCAGAACACAACGCAACACGAAGTGCCCTTCGTTTGTCCAGCACTTAAAACTAATATTTTTATTTTTCTAAGAATATCTGCTCCAAAAGCCACTTTTGCTTCTCCGAAACACTGCCTTGGGTGCTCCGAAAGCCACTTTTGGTGCTTTGAAACACAGTTTTGGTTGCTCCAAAGGCCACTTTTGTTGCTCCAAAACACTGTTTTGGCTGCTCCGAAAGGTGCTCCAAAATGTCTTAGGCCAATCGCATCACTGGGAGAGCCACAGAAGCAGAAGCAAGCCTTTTCCCATGAATAACTCTATGACAACACAACTTTTTTGCATCTACCTGAAATAGACACTCTGGTCAAGACAAACAATTATGCATTTATTCCGGCTACAATGTCGACAGTGGTGTGCTGTGTGGTGAAGAGGAGCTAAGAAACCAGCCCGGGTTGCGACGTGAGAGCTCAACTTAAATATTTTTTTCTCAAGTTAGCCAAAAATTGTTTTATAAAACTTTCAGAAATGGAAGACAAACTCTTCTTATAAAGCCGTTATGTTTCGTATTTTTACTTGTACCACCTCAGGGTAGAATAGACGGCTGTTTAGGCACCAAAACTGACTTTTTTACAACTTTAGAATTGTTTTTGTCTGTGGAGTGTTGTTGTACAGCTTCAGACATTTTTTCATCTGTAATGCGTCTGCAGGGCTTCTAACAAAAAGTTGTAATCACTGGGCACAAAGCTATAATCAAATTTTAAAAAATTGAGAAATGTAGTAATTTTCGTGTACTTTGAATTTTTTTAAACTATTTTAACAATGAAAATTGCTTAAATCACAAGAACATTGCAAGCTAAAAGCCATTTGAATTTCATAACACAAATTGTGAAGCATTTGAAGAAAATATCATTTTTACTGAATTATTGTTGAAGCCTAGTTTTATGCCCATTTTAAAAACTTGAACCACGCTTGCGGGATAACTTAAGAAAATTCTCGGCGAAAATATTTTAGGGAAAGGTCAAGGGCCTTGCAGTAAAAAGCTACGCATTTTCTTTTAAAAATCACAAATGGTGGAGTGTAATGTCTTGGTCGTTCGAGATGGAATGACCCTTATTTGTAAGTTCTCTGGTTCAAGGTCAATAAAGAATGGCCGGTGCTTGCATACAGTTATCAAATATGGGCATAACAAAATTTAATTGTAGGAGAAATTGTTTTGAAAACTTGTTGTAATTGAAAATTTGGGGTGGCTCACTGGAGAGTGGGGAGGCCAAATGAAAGTACCTCCTCTGGGACGCCCCTAGTGGCAGCCATCGACCCTCTACCCAGCTTTCGCTGAGGTTTCGTAACCATATTAAAGGACTGTGGTGGTGCTTAGTTGCTTTGGCTGCAACTTTGCTCTGATCGTAGGTCGGCCTTTTCTTGCATTACCTACAGTTACACCCCATTATTTAAAGGGCTGGTAAAGAAAACCTCGAGCTATATTCAAATAAATGAGGTTGTCATTGCTTTGCTTTCCAAGTTACGTTTACCCAACTCATCGGGGACTTTGTTTTCTTAAGACAAATCTGTTAAATGTTTGTCGCGTAGCAGCACTCACTTTTCTTAGGAATCCTTTCTAGATGTCCATCGCGACTTCTTAAAGTAATGCAGTCAGTTCGCATTAAATGTAAAACGTTTGCTTTAGGAAATATTTGACTGGAATTCTCGGTCAAATTCTAATATGCGTATTCGATTCGCAATCGGATATTCTTACGTTCCCACGCCTCTAACGTGCATAGGGACATAGTACTTGCGAGGAAGGACGACCCTTCTTTGGCAAAGCGAGCGAGGCTGGACGTGTTCCTTGGGCCGTGACGCCCGCCATTCCCTTCCCAGGCAAGAATGCCCACAGCCTGCACCTCCTCCGAGGGAGGTCCATCAAGCAGGAGCACAGCCCCGAGGAAGCGAAGGTCCACGACATCCGTGAGTGGGCTGCCGGACTACGGCGTATTGCGCCTACGTTTCATAGCGTGTCCAACTGCTTCGTCGCGTCGTTTACCGTTTACAAGGTGCTAGGAGGATGCAAAAGCATCAGCGAGCACCTCCGCCTCGCTCCCGTCTCTCCACCCCCCCGTCATCCTCGCTGCGCAACGACGGGCATGTGCACTGGGCCTACGCAGGAGGCATTCGCCATCAAATTCTACGCTCTCTATCGCTGGGCTACGATGCTGCCGGCGTGTGGTCTGGATGGCAGTGGTGCGACAGTTCCGTTCTCGACTATGAGTGGGGCTCCGCACTTTCTGTATGTATTGACAAACCCCACGGGGTAATCCCCGGAGCAGTTTTATCGACGTCGGGGAAAACTAAAAAGCCCCAATTTAAAACTGCGCTCAAACAAAAAAAAAAAAAAAAAAAAAAAAAAAGCTACGCGGGATTTTTGTCGACAGTTTGATTTGTTGCTGTAAACACGGCCCGCACTGAACCGTTTCGAGGCTGCTTCTTCCTAAGGCCCCTCGTCTTGTTTCCCTCTCTTTCGGTACCGGGACATTTTCCAAACGTTCAGGTGACATTCTTTGGCTGTTGGGGAATCTCTCTTCCACATAAGCCCCACAGCCGTCCTTGTGCAGGGCTCAAAATAAACACCAAAAGATGCTCAGTGTGTGGGACAGAGAAGCCTCGAAAAAAGACCCCCCCAATTCGAAGAAAAGTGAACCCAAAAAAAAAACAACGACGGTGCAAAGTGTGCCGCGATTGACGGTGGAAGATGCTGCATCGTGGAAAGGCATGTTGAAGAAAATTCGCCTTTGGGCAGCGTGCTCCACAATGCTCGCAATGGGATCTGAGGATGGAAGCTGGGCGGCAGCAGTGAGGAGGTGAGGGAGCGTGTCGTCATGGAGATGGGATGTAGGAGGAACAACGGGGATGCGGAAAGCGCTCTCTCAATGACGCGGGTTTTTTGGAACGGCGGCAACCTACAGAAGGGAAAGGGGAGACGGACAGCAACAGCCTCGCCGCGGTTGGCGCATACGTGCAAGGAACGATGGGGAGAGAAACCTCTGGCATAGAGTGGGGTTTTGCATTTGTACGCCAGCATTTTTTGCCAGGAAGGGGCACTAACAGCTACTGCCGTGAAACATGGAACCCCAGTTGTAGGGCTGGCTCCCGGTGGCAGCCTTGGGTAAGTTACTTTTAAAAAGTAATTCGTTACAGTTAGAGTTACTTTCAGAAAAAGTAGCGAAGTTATTGTTACAGTTACCGCAACAAAAGAGTAACTCGTTACAGTTACTTTCAAAAAGTAACGACGTTACTTTTCAGTTACTTTTCTATAACACAAAAAAATGAGAAAAAACTAGAAAACGCCCCTCACAACGTTTTATTGCATAAAATTAAAGAAGTACGCTTTTTACTTCATATTGTAATTTAGCAGCAGTTTCTTCTCGAAGTTAGTGTTTAAAAGTTTCCACGCCAGAGTAGAGGCGCAAATCAAAATATGAAACATGCACAGTGCGGAGTGGTGGCGCTAATCAGAATGCGCGACACGTGCAGTGCCCTCCACATGTGTTGTTGTTTCACGGTTGACTCGCCCGATTAAAAAGCGTTTGCACAGAAATAAGAAAAACCACAACATAGATATTGCCTCAAGACACTAAGATGTAAGTGTTCAGTCACAAAGTACAAGCGCATGCTTAAAGATAACTAGATATTTTTTTCATAAAATCTACACGTGGCTATATTCGGGTCGTGACTCGCGAGAAAGAACGTATTCACAAGTTTGTGCAAGGCCAAATTAACACTGGAAATGTCGGACTGGACGACTTGGGAAGTGCAAGGAATGGCTGAATTGCACTCGTTCAGTGATATATTATTCATAAAACACTGGAAAGTAACGACAAAAGTAACGTCGTTACTTTCATCGTTCTATTGTACAGTTACAATAGAACTACAGTTACAAGTTATATTTTTAGAAAGTAGCTCGTTACAGCTACAAGTTACCAAAAAAGTAACAAAGTTACAGTAACGCGTTACTACCCAAGAGTGCCCGGTGGTCCCTGTCGTGTCGTGCAGATTCCTCTAATGCAGGAGCACCACACAAAAGTACATCATTATAAACAGGCACTGGAGGAAACGCGGAAGAGCTCAGTTTTGAACTGGGGACTCTCGGGTCGTCGATCCGCCGCCGAAACAATCGTGCCCTCGGTGCGTGCGGGAAAACCAATTGTGAAATGCTTTCGCGAGGCAGTGCAATCGCACGTGGTGGGAGAGCATGCGGAAGACGAGGGAACAAGAAACAAGCGTGTGCTTTGGAGGATACGGGAAGTCGTAAAATTGCGGGGTCAAAGAAGCTAAGCAGGACGACGTTTGCGCCGGCGAAGCTCGAGACGCGCGCCGAGTCCATTTGTGCAACGTCGCGGTCAAGTGACGTGCCTTTGCCAGAACGGTGCGGGTAAGGTAGAATATTCCGCTCTAAGGAATTGGAAGCGGAGCAGATGTTTCTGCCGTGGAAAGGCGGAATGGCCCGGTGGTTTGCCCCCGTTGCAGTGACCAACCTGGATTCTCCGGACAGCGAGATGGTCTACTACGTGATGCTGCGGGCAGTGGACCGGTTCTACAACGAATACAACCGCTACCCTGGCTTCTTTGAGGACCAGCTAGAGACAGACATCAGCAAGCTCAAGGTGAGAGTGGCACGCTGCTGGCTGTGCTCCTTCTGGCAGGGAAGGCCATGCAGTCTTCTCCCAGGCACCAGTAATCTTCGCAGCACCCCGGGGCAGCGTGCTCGGACCACTACTTTTTGTGACATATATAATGACCTCCCATCAAACCATTAGACTCTTTCTATGATTGTGCGCTTTACCGGAATATTTTATCTCCAGCAGAGTTGCGTCATCTTTCAAAATGATCTTAATAAAATCGGCGAATGGTGTGTTGCGTGGCAAATGAAAATCAACTCGAGTAAATGCCTCGTATTAACAGGTACAAATAAGCGAAAAACATTACTTTTCCAGTACTCCCTTTTAAACCAAGTAATATAATGTGTAACGTCCTATAGTACTCCGGAGTTAATTTCACCAACACTTTGTCCTGGAATGCACATATAGATAGTATAGCGAATAATGCATCCTGCGAACTAAGTTTTTTTAAACGGAACATTCATTCCGCTACCCAGGAAAGTAAACTTTGTGCTTATAAGTCAATTATCCTTTCGAAAATCGCATATGCCAGCATGATATGGAATCCTCACCAGAATGATTTGACCCTAAAATTGGAAGCTTTACAAAGCAAGGCCATGCGTTTCATCTGCCACGAGTATGATCCCCTAACAAGTGTCTCAGCTGAAGAGGAACGTCGAACTAACCTCTTTAGAAACTCTATGCAACATTTCTCGTTCACGCTTTTTTCCATCAAGTTACTACGCCGAATCACTTTTCCGGACATCTTTCTGTATACCTGCATGGTTCATATCTCCCATGCTTGATCACACATGCAAAGTTTGTACTAACTTGTTAATGTTCTCTCCACTATCATTATGTGTTAATGTTCTCTCCACTATCATTATGCGTTAATGTTCTCTCCACTATCATTATGTGTTAATGTTCTCTCCACTATCATTATGTATAAAAGATTGGAGTAGTCTCCCCGCACACGTAGTTACTTAACTTGGTCCTACGTTATTTAAGCATAGCTGCCTAGATGTGTTTAGCTAATTTCTTTTTACCTAACATCAATCAAATCTTGGCCATTCACTTTCTACTTCAGCGCTGTGGTCCTTGTTGTATTGCTTAATCTATTAAATTTCAGTATATTCATTTTAAAGTTTGATTTTGAGTACTCTGTCGTTGGTGAATTTTTAGATGAACTGTTTGTTTTTTGTTGGTTTTCTTGCTTTTGCATATGTTACCATCATGACTATTCTTTTTTGCTGTCTTTCCCCCATCCCTTATGTGATGCATCATCAGATTTCTTTAAGGTAAATAAATGAAATTAAATTAAATTTAATACGTCGCATAAAAAATTCCACACACCGTAAAACAGCCTTCTCCACATACATGAACTTTTGTGAACCTAAAATTTCTCTCTCATGCTTTACATTGCAATCCTCTGTGATTTGGTGTGAAATTAAGCACATCTTCCTGGTTCCCTTGAATGTTCACTTTCAAATCTTCCTTGTTGAATTTCCAGAAAGTGCAGTAAGTATTTTCAAGTTCAGCGGAAAGTGCCGTTTTGGGAATCCCAGGCAGGCCAAGCTGGGCATGCCCACACTTTGCCCTCTTGGGGCCCCCATCTATGCTGACCTTGCCCCCGTATAGGCAAGGTTGGGACCCTTGGGGTATTGAATGGGCAGCCTAAGTTTGGCATGCACCTGTGGAGTGCAAAAGGGCATGGGGAATTGTGATCGCTTCGCTGTAGCCGCTATTTCGTTATAACCGGTCTTGACAGTAGTGCCTTTTATTACTACTTTTTATTGTCAAATCACTCATTATCCCAAAATTTTCAGAATTGAGCGGAGTTGCCCTGAATGTTATAAGACAAATGTTTTATACGTCACTGTGCAACGGTCATGCCCATTAAAAAAGTAGCTTGTGCCATGATTTTGCTTTTTTTTTCTAGCATTAATTCCCGTAACGAAAACTGCATTTGGAATTGACACAAAAAAAAAAAGGAAGGTATCAAAACATTAGAGGCAACTCATATTGGTTTCTACAAAATTACTGGACATACCCTATGTCTTAATGTAGAGGTTTAAGTGAGTTTACCTTTTGAGGTGAGAACCTCAATATAGTGTAAAAGCTTAACTCTGTTCTATCCTATGTTTAACTCTTACTTTTTTAAGGAATGTGGAGTAATTTATGGTCAGTGCAGAAAGTGTCATTACCGTAGAATACTGCACATCCGCCCATTGCACACTAAGCGCCCATTCCCAGATTTGTAAGATCTGAGAAAATATGTGCAGTGCATTGATATGTAAAATTGATGACCAGACAAGTGCTCATCCCCCATTTTTCCCCGATTATCTCTAAATCTTGAATGGGCGCTTGCGCGGTATTTTACGGTAGTGATAAAAGAGTGAGATGCGGATATGTGGCCTCTCCTCTCCCGCAGTCCCAAAGGGTCCTTGCGTCTTCTCTGAACTCCTTTCTCCCGGTGCAGACTTCCCTGTGCCACCTGCTTCAGGACTGGGCATCTGGTCCCGTTGCAAAGGACGACTATGTGCACGAAATGTGAGTTTGTCGCGCAGCCTTTTCTTTAAAGGCCTGGGCTTTGAAAGGTGGACGGGTAGGATCGGTGTAGCATTGTCACGACTAGCTTGAAGGGGCACTCTAGCGATATTTGAGCTTCTGGGCTTTTTACGTTACCTCGTCAGTGAGTCGGGCTACTCGGGGAACAAGTAGTGGCCACAAGATAATAGCGTTTTATATGTTACTTTGATGGGACAAAAACAGCGCGACGACTGGTGGCAGCCCAGCGTGTTCAAAACGTGCAGCTGGTGGTGCAGTGGGGACGTTTTATGGTTCAACTCTCTGATTTGCAGTGTTGGCAAGAGCCGTTGGAATTTATTTTATGCGGGCTAAATGAAGTGTATTGCTCCGCGAAGTATCGTTATTTTTCTGAATAGTTGTTTTTACGTAGCGGGAAAGGTAAAAACATGAGAAAGACATATGATTCAAATGTGCAGAAATAACGAAACAAAACAACACTTATCGAGACGCCTGCCTCCCAGCGGACTGGTGAGACCAGCGAACTGACTTCGCTCGGATGCCCATCCACACTGTATAAAAAACAGTGGCCCCATCAGCCCTATTCCGGAATCGCCGTTCAAGACCTTGGAATGGGACCAGTGGGACGCTTATTCCTACAATTTGAATCTGCCGCTCTTGCCGTGCGTCATGTGCTAGCTGTTCTCATCGGTCAGTCTGGTGTCCTCGTGTTTAAGGGGCGAAGCTCCTTAGGGTCTAGCCTTGTCCGTGCTCACATAAAAAGAAAAAAATGTGCACGGTCGACAGGATTCAAACCTGTGCAGGGAGACCCCCAATGGATTTCTAGTCCATTCCCTTAAACACCCGGCCACGACTGTGGGACGAGTAGGGAGCTCTGAGATGTGGTAGTAACTCAAGAGCTGGGGATGTCGTGGATGAAACGTTGCATGTAGCCGCTCAACGTCTATACAGGAGAAAGTGCTGTGGTGAAATGCGTGTATAATCGCGTTAAAATTTGCATGCATTGGCCCAACGTTTATAGACGAGAGGGCGCTGCGGTCAAATGCTCAAATGCGTATATAACCACGTTCCATACCACACATTCTCTTTCTGACATGGACCGTAGACTTAAGCGGTGGAGATGCGTTCCCACGGCTTCTAGTGGATCCAAGCTGATCCGCTAGAAGAACCACTGGCTCTGCATTTCACCGACCATAAAGCAGTAATAATGAAGTCGAAACGCCACCTGGAACTCAGCACTACGTAGCAGCAATAAAAAAAAATCAGCACCATCAGCACTACCTATGAACAATAAAATCACTATCATCAGCACCACCAGAGCTTCGCCCCAATCAACATCATTCACCACATGGAGATGCGGTCATTTAGCGGCGCGCTAAATTGGACGAGCCCATGCATACTACTGCCATTGCCTGAGAAGCTTCGTAGGCCTAAGGAGCCGGATGCACTTGCCCAGGAATGCCCGCAAAAGCTTGAAGGCGTGCCAAAGGTAGAGTTAATTAGAATTTGGGACAACTTCACGTATACATGGTGTATCATATGTGATACACTCCTGTAAAAAGCGCCTTCCAAGAAACTGGAGCAGAAAGGCAACACGAATCCAATATGTACATGTTTTATGTGGCTTGTTGACATATGTCAATAATTTCGGGGAGAGCGCAACTCCCAGGCAGCTCTTCTAACCATTCCAACTTTCAAGCTGTGCGCTCGTCATGTTTGAAAACTGCGAAAAATTTGCACTTGCACTGTGCTCGAACAATTGCAAAGACTGCTTTCGCCTCATCCACACCTATGAGGCACCAATGCATTGCGTGTCAGATACGATACCCGAAGAATTTCTTCATGTATCATATTGTATCATGTATCATTGAACGAAGAAATACTTTGAGTATTTCTTTGGTTTTGAGTTGAAAAATTGAAGAAACTTTTTTTAATCATTTTTAGAATAATGTTTTATAGTAGAAAGCACTCTGCGGTGTCTTGGCATCGGTTGAGGCGTCGTGATGCATGAACGCAAAGCCAGATTGCAACCGATTAACAAAACTTTTATTCAGCAACGTGATCATCGTCCCATGCCCTGGCTTCATTTTTTTTCCTTTCCCCTCCCCCGTCCTAGGCCTGGCCTTACAGGTCAGGCCTAGGACGGGAGAAGAGGACAGCGCTCGTCCTGTCCTCTTCTCTTCTATCATCCTGTCATCTTTGCGCTGTTCAAACACGAAGTATGAACCAACTAGCCCACCGCAGTACCTTGTTACAGGTCCATTTTCTTGAGGCTAGGTGGAGCTAGCTGTGGGCCAGCAAATGATCCGACGACACTACGTACTCCTAAATAATTTTACGTAAAAATAAAAAGTAGCACATTGTAGGGATAAGCTGGAGCCACTAAATAAGCTGTGCTTAGAGTATCGGCACTCCGTTCCTCGACATTGTTATGGGCGCCGCCATTTTGGGGCTTGTGCAGAGCAGACGCAACTGCAGATCGTCATGATTCTAAAGTGTGACTTTTCCAGCATTATATTCGGTGTTAGGAAGGCCATGTAATATTGCTTTGCTCTGTCGCGAAGTGTTTAAACATTTGTGGAGGATGGAAAGGAGTCTCCTGTGACTTCAGATAAAGCTTCAGATAACTATAAACCATGATTTTAATTAAGGTAACAATTTGGGCCAGTTGGTTCATGATCACCTAAAGAAGTGCAAAAAAGACAAGGACGAGGAAGTAGACAGACAAGAGCGCACTCGCAACTTGTTTTTATTTGTGAAAACAATCATGTATACAGCTTCAAACTAACACATTCCCCCTCTTAAGATCTGTTTAACCCCCGTAACAAGAAGGTACACTCCCTCCCCAATAAGGAAAGGGACGTGTCACATGCATTTTTTGCCCTTTGCCTGGATTTTGAAGGCCTCATGCAGTTCTCTAGAAACTCTATCCGGGTATCTAGCCAGAAACCTGGTGTCGCCAAATGACGGGGCACATGGGCAACGACTGCAGTAAGTGGCAAGATGTCCTGATGGAGTGGCTTCCGTCGCCAGGCTCTCCGCCACATCAATCAGAGTGCCCTGAGGGAAACCCGCTCTCCTAAGCCTTGCAACCTGTTTATCAAAACTTTCTTGTGCACTATGCCTGCAGGATTTTTTAAGGGCCGCCTCTAGACATGTAGAGGCAGTACTTCTTTTCACGACTTTCGAATCGGCAGAGCTATACGATAGAATGGCCTTTTTTACCTTGGCTGGTACGTCCAGCCAGTGCCTCCTATATAAGTTACACTATGCCTGTCAGCTCTGAGCACTGGCAAGCAGAAGGGAGAGGGCAAATAGTATGTGTCGTTGCCGTGCGGTGGAGCCACCTGGGCGTACAAACCTTCCGTGTAATGAAGCCAACCATCCCTTCCATAGGAGGTTCAACGATGTCGCCCCAGCAGCACCGACAGCAAGAAATCTAAGTGTTTTTGACTGAGAGCTCGGGACCAGCTCGGTGTTTTCAACGGAATATTACTTATTTTCCTACCTTTGCACCGGCACACGACCCGGCGCCAACTATTTCTGTGCGCGCGATTCAAGGTGGACCGCCAAAGCAGACAGCCAAGCGGCCAAGCGTTCTCTGCGTTCGCGTTGAGAAAGCTAAGCCTGGCCGTGCTTGTTTCGTAGTTTCGTATTTCGTCTCAGCAGAACTCGTTTGAATCAGGGCAATCACATCCAGAACAGTGTTCCACATGTTGTTAAAAAAACATATATGATATGTCTTCAATAATAATGTAAATACAACATGCTAGAAAAAAATAGAAAAAAACAAATGTCCAGCAGGCGGCGCTACCTAGCCGTACGTGCGTGTTGTGAGGTGAAGCATCGGGCCTGGACACCTCTTGGAGAGAAGCTGACAGGCATAGTGTAACTTATATTGGAGGCACTGGTCCAGCCAATGTGGTCCTTCTGGAGACTTAACCGA
The DNA here is from genome assembly GCF_016920785.2 of Ixodes scapularis. Taxonomy (NCBI): domain Eukaryota; kingdom Metazoa; phylum Arthropoda; class Arachnida; order Ixodida; family Ixodidae; genus Ixodes; species Ixodes scapularis. Next base: position 163,986,003 of record NW_024609868.1, on the reverse strand, counting down.
AGATCCAGGAACTGCAACCGTCCCTCTTTTGGCTCCTCATGCGTAAAGTTTAAGCCACTGCCACAAGTCCTAAGCACCTCCTCCTGCACTTCCTTCACATCACACCCTAGTGCGTCCGCCTGATTACTCAGAATGAGGGAGTCATCCACAAATCTAAATCTAAATATTTTGAACCTGCTAGAGACCCGTAGCTTCTCTAAGATGGCTCTTCCGCACTTACTGAGAAAAAATGTTGGACAACACCCCGTCATTTGGTGACACCAGATTTCTGGCTAGATACCCGGATAGGGTTTCTAGAGAACTGCATGAGGCCTTTGAAATCCAGGCAAAGGGCAAAAAATGCTTAAGTGACACGTCCCTTTCCTTATCGGGGAGTGAGTATGCCTTCTTGTTAGGGGGGTTAAACAGATCTTAGGAGAGGGTATGTGTTAGATTGAAGCTATATATATGATTGTTTTCACAAATAAAAACCAGAGGAATTAAAGTGAATTAAGAGGAATTAAAGTGAAGTAAGAGAGCCAATAGGAATTGTGCGCATGAAGTCTGGAAAGCGCATGAAGTCTGGAAATAACATGAAACATAAAGAGAATAAGAAAAAAGAGAATGTGAAACAAAGTAAATCATGTGCCTGTTTTTAATGCATCAGCGCTTGGGCTTTCGCTTTCAAGTCGTCTTAGGGATATCGTAAGAGACCCTGTGAATTTTCTGGGATGATGCCAGGCATGCGAGCATGGTTAAAGATATGCACAAAAAGACAACAGAGAAGCGCACACTCGCATATATTGGAAGGGAGCAAAACCCACGCAGGAAAAATTTAGCCATGCGAGAAGGATTGTAGAAGAGACATTTCTTTTTCTCTTAAAGACAGAGGGCTGTCTGACGCATCGCTCGCCCATGCTACGGATGTTAAATGCTTCCAAGATTTCCTGGTGTGTTTGTCACAATATTTGCCTATTATCTCGGTTTTTTTCTAAGGGCACGACCAGGCTTGACAATGCAGAGGTAGGTGACTGTGGATTTGAGAGAAAGATTGTGTTCTCATAGCCGGTTGTTAACACACCGTCTGTGTTACATAGCATCTACCACGTGAAATCGGGATACTATAAATGACATTTTTTCATTCGCCTTTACTTTTTTTTATTAAAGTTCCCACCACCTCAGTCAACACTTGAGTTGGAAAGCCCGAGGATGTCGGCCTCTCCATTTGAGCGTTGAAAATGCATTTGATGGTATGAAAACATGACTTTGTTAAGGCAGATGTAGAGCAGGAGAGACTTCTCTTTACGACTGTAGAGTGTGTGGACGTGTGGTTTAGAATGCCTTTTTTGAACAAGGTGAGAAAGACTAGCACAGGTGACTGGGTTGCAAGGAAAGCGAGAGGTCCAGAATTTGCAAAACTCCTTCCTTAGGCATTTCAAAGGTAAAAAGAAGTCCTAAACTGCATTTGTGGAAAATGTTCATTGTCTTGTTGACAACTTCCCTGTCCACCATTTTTTTTTTTTGTACGCTAGCAGGAAGTCGTCAACATACCTAAACACACTAGTGACTGTCGTAGATTCAATGGAGGATTCTATAGCACTGTCAACACCAGCCGGTGCTACAGCGGATCCTATGCACACTCCCGACTTTGCAAAAAAAATACCCCTTTTTGCCACCCTATGAATGTGGAATTAGAATTGAAATGCAGAAGCTCAAGGAAACTTTCTAAGATTACTCCACCTGAGTTCCAAAACGAAAGTTCATCGTGTTACTAAATGCAGGAATTGACAGGGACAAGTAAAGAATTATGGGGAAGCGAGTAAAAAAGGTCCTGAACAGCCACGGTGAAAACCCTGTGATTTGTAAAGTCATGCGGAACTTATCTCTGAACGTGAGAGGTACTATATTTCAATGTTCATATTAGTATCCCTTTAGGTAACAAGGCGGGTGACAAAAGAGTGGTGTGATTATGACTCTTACAATTCCACTGTGATCCCCTTCAACATACACCCTTCCCCTATTTATACACCATTGTAAACAAATTTTCCATTCATGGAAACAGTGCTGCACTCATAGTGTGTCAACCCCTTCAGTGCTGGCATTTCCTCGTCCCCGGTCTGAAAATAGGTTCCCTGCTATGCACATTTTTAGTTATGGAAACTTTAGGAAAGGTTAACGAGTGATACCGGAATGCACTGAGCTCCAACTGGAGGCTAGACGAGCTCTGGTCATGAAGTAACGAGGATGGCCGCCCTTTCGCGCTCTCCTCCTGCTCGTGACTGACAGCGCCTGCTGGGCAGCCAGCCTCGCTACTTCATGGCCACCGTGCCAAGGACGCTCCGGCAGACTGCGCTACCTTCGTACGACATATGCGAAGCAGTGGTCTTTGTAGCTTACTTTAAGATAACCCGTTGCTGTGTGCTTTCTTTTCTTTTCGTAGGTGTCGCTATGGAGCCGCTGAAATTCACACCGTGGCCGCGTTCATCGGGGGCTGTGGAGCGCAGGAAGTGATCAAGTTGGTCACGGGACAGTATGTCCCCCTCGACAACACCTTCATCTTTAACGCTATGGCCTCCACTTCGGAAACATTTACCTTGTAACAAAGCGACTGCTCATTTCCTTTTTCTGTCTACATGTTTCCGGACAGAAGAGGAAGTAAAGCATTTGGTTCACTTTTCGTACCAGTGGCATCGAAATAAATGTGGCTTTTTTTGCGGTATTGCGCTTTCATTAAGCCGCTCCCTGGGGTTGCTTCAATTTCTTTAGCCCCTTGTCTGCTCACTTTTTACTTCCCAGAACCAAAATTTTATTTTGAACGTTGCACCAAACAATGACAAACACATTTCCTCCACTTTCTAATATGGTATCTTGCTCTAAATCAGTCTTCTGGTCCTTTTCTGTTCATCCCAGTGTGATAGTGACGCTCAGGAAGGTGGATTTTGCTCAACATTACCATGTTGTTTCATTGTGTTTCTTCTTGGCTGGGCATGCTTGGCATGCATACGTTGGGTCCTCTTCAGTGGGTGCGATGTTAGACATTCCTAGGGTGACCACTTTCCTGCTAGCGAAATGCAGGACACGCGCGGCAGTGGAAGCGGGAAAGGGGGGGGGGGGGGGGGGGGGGGGGTAGAGGTCATTTGTTAACACGCGCACAACGAACCGGGGCTCTGTTAACAGATTTAATATTCTGTGCTGTTTATACACCTGCTAATTGTATTGCCGCAATTCAGCTCAAATAATTTGCACTCCCAGTGATATACTTTTTTATGCCAAATGTGTTATTACATTTGTTGAAATTGAAAACATAAAAATACTCTGAAGCAGAACTCAATGCATCAGATAGGAATTAGAAACTGTACATCTTTTTCTGTTTATTGTTTCATGTCAACGCTTACTTTTATCAATGTGGTCCTGCAGTCTAAAAAGAAAGCCCATGCGTCTGCCTTCCCGCACAAGACTCAGAGTAACAATCACCGCGAGTTACGGAGGCAGCTCAGCGAATGACAATGCCGAAACATGTTTAGACCGAAAAACGCAGTACGAGTTGTGACATTGAGCAATGCAAAACGTCACGGTTGCATTGCTTAATATCACAACTCAGACTGCGTTTTTTGGTCTAAACATATCTTTCGGCACCGTCATTCGCTGAGCTGCCTCCGTAAGTTGCGGTAATTGGCCCTCCGAGGTGTTATGCGTGAAAGTAGACGCAAGTTAATTTTTTTTGTGACACAAATTTTTAACATTATGTTCTTTTTCCACCCACGGCAACTCTTTTGCATTGACACAGCGATATGAAAATAATTACAGTATCTTATATTTAAAATTTTGGTGAGAATTTTTCTTACACTATTTTGCCAGCAAGGGGAGAGGCACAACAGAGCATGCTTGTCGATTCTACTGCAAAAACGACGGTCGCTTCCCGCAATGCATGGATAGAAAATGGGGTACCCATGTGATTCACACGATTATTCGCAACTTCCGCGCTTCCACGTGCCCTGTTGTTCAGCAGCACCATGAGTTGCAGATTGAATTTATGACAGTATCAAATGCGGGACATTTTGAAGATTTGGAAATTTCTTGCGGGACGCGGGACACGAGCCCTCAATGCGGGACAGTCCCGCGAGTTGTGGGACGGGTGGTCACCCTAGACATTCCTGAGCATTCATCACTTTCAAAAATATGTTTTTCTATCTCTTTGTCAGCGAACCTCTGCACCAAAGCCTCGTTGTTTTGGCACAAACGCTTATTGTATCTACTCGCATAATGAACACTCTTTCTAGCGGGGCAACATTTTTTGCATTTACACACTTAGTACAAATGTCACATTAGGTGCCAAAAATGACACGGCAAGGTACTGTGCCACGTCTCCATTGATGGAGGCGCACCCACGGCTGGTCGAGGGCGCGCCGCAGTAACCATGCTTTATAAATTGCGAACCTTTTTAGGGAACTTTCGGCGAGCCTTTGGCCGAAGGAAAAGCGCCCTATGAAGCTCACTCAGCACGGAAAGCGACACGACCGTTCTTAGGCCTGACCACTTTCAAGATTTCACGGTCCGAAAACGGACCACAGACGACGGCATGTTTGAGGACATCAGTGCATCTGATAGATGAAGAATGTCTGGGGCTGGGGCAATTCCTCGACCCAAGTTTTGTCAAGTGTGCACCTCGCTCGGTTTCACGGTTCATCACTTCCACAACTACGCACTTGCAGTCATCACGAGTGCAGCTTGGCTTGGCTCGACTTGGCCTGACTGCTTGGCAGGCAAAGGAAAACGGGCTTGGTGACTAGCTACCTAAGTTGGACGCAATTCGAGACTCGCGGAGCCGAAAATTGGAGTTGCGTTCATTACGCGAGGGGAAAAGAAAAAGTCAATATTCCCATTGTGGGGAGTGCGTTCATTATTCATTTATTCATTCATTTATTATTCCTTGATAAAAATGCAAGTAAATACAGTATACGGGCACACTTGTTTTTCTTTGGCTGTATGGAGTGTTTTTTTGTTTTTTTTTTTTGTCAAACACCAAAACAAGCGAGCAAACAATCCAAGGTAAGTGAAGCAACATAAAGCACCAACAGAGATGCTTCCGTCATCCGGCGGAGGGCGCGCTAAACACGCGCTGAAACCAAAACACGAATCACTCGTGGCTGGGCCTTGTGGTCCATAAAAGGTGGCACAAGCGACACTCATTAACCCCCACTCAAACGCACGCAGATAGAGAAAAAAAGATGTGGTCGTAAAAAAAAACTTTCGAAAAATAAAAAAATAAATATGGGAAAAAAGTGTTCTAGTAGTTAGCTTACTTAACAACTATAAACATTTGGAAGGCATATAGAAGTAAATTTTATAACTTGCTTAAAGATTGTTCTTTCAGTAGAGTCACCTTTGCTAATTCAGCAAGTTGGGAGACTAGGTAGACACAAGTGAGCGTATTGTAACCAGGGTGTCGAACCCGAACCGAACCGAAAACCGGAACTGAACCGAACCGAAATCTTCGCCGCCATCTTGGAACTGAACCGGAACCGAACCGAAAAAAAATATAACGGTAACCGGTTCAAAATGGTTCAAGGTAATATTTTTTTCTTTTTTGTTAGTATCACGAAATGAACACGGGAATAAACAATTGGCGGCTCTATTTCTATCTATTGATCGAATCGTCATATACATAATTTCAATGTATGATAAATTGTGGATTTTCATGGCACCTTAGTTGGCACTATGATTAACCATGTGTCACGTTGTCACATGACGTCATAGTGTCAATCAGGGTTGGGCAGTATCGCGATACAAATGTATCGCGATAGTATTTCAGAAATACATTTCGTATCTGTATTTCTGTATCGCGATACATTTTTTTCACCAGTATTTGTATTTCTGTATCGAAATACATTTAAAACGTTTCTTTGTATCGCGATACAATCAGAATGAAATGTATTTCGTTACATTTCTTGAGCAATACTCCCCCCCCCCCCCCCCCCCCCCCCCCTAACAACAACAACAAAAAAGTCCGAACGCATTTTTTTTTTACTTCTGGGGGCACCAGGAGTTCAAGACATACTAGAATGCGTCTGCGGCTGCGCCCGTAATATTGCACAGCTCACGGGAACGTCATCAGCCGACGTGAACGTGACCCGGTGGTCTCGTGATCTGAGACCCAGGAAGGAGGCCAGACGTGGCCTCGGGGTGCCGACCCAGACTTCGTACACCTGCGACTAGTCTCGAGCTCGCTGTTTCTCGGAGAGCTCACTCCTGTGCCGGCAATATCAGGTCGCAGCCTACGAGGTCTCTGTTTGGATAATGCTAGGCGAGACTTGGAGGACTGCAATTCATGTGTCGGTGGCGGAGGGTCGGCAGAAAGGACCTTCACAACAGGGATGCCACCATACTGTTTTTTCAACCGTAACATACGATAAGGCACGTGTTTCAGAGTGCTTCAGGTGGTCCACTATTCTCGAAAATTCTAAATGGCACTGCCTGCTCGGTCTTCAACGAGGTAACCTACAACGAAAGTACGCATTGTCCTTCCATAAAGCAGCGTGCTAAAGTTTCACGTTCAAGGCCACACCTACAGATAAAGAATACCAGTTCATTCCACCGTGACGTCATGTGATAAATGTTGACAGGGGCGTCCCTATTGGACAAGGGCGTGGTGATTTAGGATGACATAGAATTTATTTAGAGGTCGAAGTATTTTCGCATCACTCGTTAGACATGTCAGGGAAGCGACCACGGTCAATCCTTGATAGATCATTTGTTTTTTTGCCCATTGAAGACTCTTGAGACGTCGTCGTGTTGCTTCCACCCAGTATCAGGTGGTCTAAAAAAGGGCGACTCCTCGTCGTCCGAAACCACTACCTTCAATGCAAAGTGCCAAGCCTACGGGAAAGTAATTTCTGGATCAAAACCTTCCTCTTCAAGCCTCATCTCAGTTGGCGTCTCAAACAAATTTCAAAAATGTATCGCAATATCTGTATTTCTGTATTTGTATTTCTGCGCTTCCTAAAATGTATTCCTGTATTTGTATTTCCAAATACTTTTTGCCTCTATTTAAAATGTATTTCCGATACGTATCGCGATACATTTTTACACATATATTTCAGTATCAGTATTTTAGGTACTATTTTAACGTATCCCAGTATTTGTATTTCCAAATACATTTTTGAGTATTTCTGCCCAACCCCGGTGTCAATACATGTTGTCAAGTAAAGTCACGTGGCCTTGTGACGTCACGTGACTCACTGCGACAAATCGATTTATTTTGAAGAAGTCACTAGATGTATTAAAGGGCAAGTCCGCTCAATTCCGAAGATTTCGGGATAATGAGTGATTTCGAATTAAAAAGCCCTAGTAAAAGACACTACGTCGTTTGCTTCGCGAAAAATGGGATATATATTTTTAAATCTAATTTTAAACACGAGTGGAAATCAAAACCGAAACTTCGGCTCCGTCCGGCAACATTGGCCTCGGGCCGCTAAGTACATGGCCATCACGTGGTACGAGATGTCACGTGATCCTCGGCCCAACGACGGGCGGGATGGGGGCGGGCGTGCCGTGTGTGGCAGGCGCGAGTGTCGTCTGCACCGCACTCTTCGCCACGTTTTGGTGTCTACGGCATTCGACGATGTCTGCACGACTGCGGCATAAGTCTGCGACTCTGCGCACGTGGTGTCTATAGTGTGAACGAAACTCCGAGAGGCAATAATCACAAACGGTGAGACGACGACGGTGGTTGTGACGCGGAAGACGGCGGGACCACGGCGGGCGGTTGGTCTGCTCCCAAGAAGCGCGCTGCGCAGGCGCGTACGCCAATCACGTGGACACCGCTGAGCGCCGAGAGGCAACGTTGCTGACGTCATGCGCTACGCTCGATCGGAGAAGTAAAAACAAGCAAAAGGAAGCCATGATGATGACGTTTAGCTCAATGTTGGCTCCGCCCATGCCGTAGCCTTGACTGCGCTGTTGGTTGTGCCCGAATTTGCCCGTTCGAGTCGGCCGATTTCGGCAACTTGGCGAGTTGCAAAGTTTGCCGGACCGTTTAAGAAACATTTAGACAGAACTGCGTCGTAATATTTGACGTGTGGTCTTCCTAGGCGATACTGAAGAGGACTGCATTGTTTTTTCAAAACCAAAAATGAGGCGGAGTTGCCCTTTAACCTTGTTGACAGCATGACATAACATGACATCACGATTTCGCTCCGAGAGTCACGTGACACCGTGACGTAAGTGATTTTCATAACCCCTAGTCGAGTGCTCGGGTTCATGACAATCAGCATCGCCAAACATTCGGGTAACGGCTCATGTCAATTAGATACGATAATCAATAGCCCACCACTAACAATATCTGAAGCTCAGCCCAAGCTTTTGCTTTGCAAACCCTTGCAGTTTAGGGCATGGCTGTGAACACTGGCGGTGTCGGATCACCTGGCCGCTTGTTTAAATTGCGAGTTGAGGAGATATCGACAGCTGTCTCTGTCCTTTATTTTTTCTGCATCTGTTATTAGGGGAAAACTAATGGATGTTTCCGCAACCTATAACGTCATGGGTTATTTCTTAACACTATTTATTGAAAGTACAAAAAAATATTGCAAGACCAATTTTACATTATTGAGGTACCGAAACATTTTTTCGTTGTTGCTGAACTGCATCGGAAAGATGTCCCTGAGAATAGAAGTTTTGAAATGACTAAATGCGACCTATTAGTATGAAGTTGCATAAAACTACACGTGTGTACGGAAGGAATACCTAAAAAAAGATATTTTAGTGACGTCAGAGGAACAGCCGAACGTTGGCAGTCGCTGTAAGTCTCACACGAGCGTCGTTCTCAAGTTATTGCCCAACTTTCGACCCCTCTGTATTTTGTTTAAATGAGCTATAACATATTTCTATACATTACTAGATACTACTCAGGATCAGTCCTAACGTTAATAACTGATTGAACTTGGCTTTGCTCTTTTTTCTAGGCAATGGTAGTCGCAGGAAAAATTTGAGAAATATGAGCATCGTTCATCCCCTCAACTCGGAGCCAGAAGCGGATACGTGGCCTGGTGCCTATCTTATGCCGCCCACGTTAATCATACCCCCGCGCTGGGGTTTTAAAAAAAGAAAACGCGTGCTGGAGCTCCAGGCATTGTTAGAGTTTGACTATTCTCATCACCAGACTGGTTGGACACGAGCCACTACCCAAGTGTCCGCCGAGGCATTAATTGTTATGAGCCGATGTACGGTGCTCACACAGTTCTCCAGCCCAATCCATGAGCCGCGGTCGACAGACGGGTGGTTTTGATCCCACAATTACGACATCAATCTTTGAGAAGGCAAGACTAAAAGAAATACCTAGTCTCGTTCAATCCTCGCAATTTGACCGCGACAAAGAAGCTTCTGAATCGGTGGCGGCCTGTACGAGTACACTTGGACCAGGGGACCAGTATGCCTCGGAAAAGTCATGCACATTCCAACCCGATATCGTTTCATGACCCTTTTAAACTTCGCGGGGTGCAAAATAAAAGCAATGAAAGGTTGCGGGTAACAAGTGTCAAATAATATTGTCGAATTAACAGACACAAACGAAGGAGGTAATTCCTCAGGAATACTTTCAGCCTTTCCACTCTGGTGAAGAAGGAAGGCCAGAAATGCTGTACTATGGTGGGAATGAAGTAATGGCCGGCCGCAAGTCGGCAAGCCAGACTGGAAAGGCTGGAGGGGTTGCCGCCATTTATGAGCGACGGCAGCAACCAGACAACTGGCAAGCCGGTTGTCTGGTTGCCGTCGTCATTTGTTGATGGCGGTAGCTCTCCAGAGTTTAGTGTCATCATTTGTTTGCTGACGGACACGGCACTGGGGAAACTAGCTCTTAACAGCACCGCTCTATAAAGAAGTGCGTCTGTGTGTGGGGCCGGGGTGGGGGGGGGGGGGGGTAGTTTTAAAAACATACTGTGTTCTAAAGGTTCCTCTTCCCTGCATCTTTGGCGCAGACCAAAAAGCGTAACCCCGGAAACTACTTTGATTGGAAAAACGCTCTTGCCAAAAAGCACGTTTTTGTCGTGCCAGACGCTGGCGCCGTTCCTCACGACGATGCACTAAGAATAATAATACGTGCCTTTCAAATACTTGGCTTTCACTGAGCTTGTGCCTCCTGCAGCGTGCCTTTTGCACCGTCGAATTCGACTTTCTCGGCAAGAAAAAATCAGAATGACCACCAGCCTATAGTGTGATGACGTCACGTGCATACCATGCTAAATAGTTCAGCTTTCTGGTGAAATGTGATGTTCGCAACCCTAGCCATAGATGCCCTAATTGTAAATTTGTGCAGTATTTATAGCAGTCTTGCGATGAGATATGGCAGCCTAAAGAAATGTTAGAACGCATGACTATTCTAGCATAGTGTTGCAAAGTGAGGGCCCAAGACAAGTGCAGGTAAAACCGAATATAACATTAGCCTCCCGAGGCAGTATTTCGGAAGTTTCAAGCTCATGCAAGCTGATGAAATGTAATTTATACTAAGATTTCAAGAATCTTTGTCTGTCCTTCGCGCTATTTATGTAAAATCATGATTATTATTGCGTGCATCTTTACGCATCTTTTTGCAGTAAGGGATTATTTGGAAAAAATAACAATAATTATCTCTTTCTTTTTGAACATTTCGTGTATTTGACTTCCAATCCATCATGTGAGCACAGAGTCCTTTTTAGCGTACCCTGCAACCCGATGTTTCACACTGCCAATCAGCAAACAGAAAAACTCTTTTACGTAGACTCCACAGCTCGCGTAGTTTCGAGTATCGTCCTTCTGCGTCGGTCTCAAGCGGTTATGTGAACTTTATAAAGAAAACTTTTTTTATCAATATAAAATATATTTCATTACTAACTGAATATTTGACAACATAAATAGAGGGCCGACCACTCTAAAGCAATGCCCCTTAAATTATTTGAAAGCTGTTCTGCCAATCTTTTCCGGCGTTTTTATCCTCGACAGGCACGTTGTAAGTGATATGGGACGGCCTTACATACATTTCTGATTTTGAAGCTAATTTAAATAACTATGTGTTCCTCACACATATAACTTCTCAAACATATAGAAGTCTGTTATTGCCTTCTTTATCTGGTGAACATTAGTTTTATGTGTCTGTGGGCTGGACGAAAACAAAGTAAACAGGGGCGCGCGGTGGAACTATGACGATTATGCATGCAAACCGTCAGAAAGTGTCCAATTAAGTAGCTGCCATGTCGAGTAGAACGTGAAATACTACTTCGTTTTACTTAACAAAAAATAATTTTGAAGTACGCAAGCTTCGCCTTTAAAAGTGGAACCCGGTAGCGTCAACGGGCCTCGTTTGCATCGCATTCTCATTTGCCGCACAAGCGTGCCTCGCGTGGCATAGTGAAAAGCTTCTGACTCGCAACTAAAGAGTTGTGAACTCGAATCCTGCCTAATTTGTTTATTTTTTTTTAAGGCAAAGGAATTACTTTCAAAAGTGAAATCATTTGAAACATACGGTGACCTTTACTTCGCAATACGCATTTTTTGCTTCAACCTCTAAAGCGGCCTTAGAATCTATGACAAATAATTATCTAGACAATCATCAGTGTGGCTTCAAAATATTAAATTACAAATAAACGTAAAAAAAAAAAAATATATATAATTTTCACTCCTGTTAGTAGGTGCGACAACACTAAGGTGACGATATATTTCGAAAATGAAATTATAGAGGAGGTTACAGAACAAAAATTTCTTGGGGTGTGGTTCAATCGGGATTCAAGTTGGAACACGTACATAAATAAGCTGAGCTCTGAGCTATCCCGAGCCATCGGATGTATTGATAAAATAAGAAATCTCATACATTTGTGGCTAAAAAGATATATATATATACTACGCTTTATTTTACTCCAAACTGTGTTATTGCATTTTAGTCTGGGGCACGACATCGGCAACCAATTATAATAGGTTGATCATCTTACAAAAAATAATTCTACGAATATTTGAAAATTATAAAGTTAAACCTCAAGATCTCCCAACTGAACCGCTATTCAACATATATGGCCTACTTAAAGTGAATAAAATTTATTATTTTAAAATGTTACAGATAATACACACAAAAAACCTATTCGCAATTCCGCCAGAAAACACAACGTATCACACACTTAGACAGAATCAGACGATCTCCAAAAATACATACGAAATACGGAAAACAAATGACATGCTTCCAAGTCGCCAAAATCTTGAATAATACGGAAGATTTAATAAATTTTAACTGCAATATACTCCAATTAAAAAAAACACTAAAGACACTTCTGGTGGGTAGTGACATTGTGTTCTTATATGTGTGTACAGTGTACTTATTAAATCATGTCCATATTTCACTTTTCAATTGTTAAAACATGTTTCTGACCAATTTGTTTTTATCCTTCTTTGCTGAACAAAACTATTGTGGGATTGATCGATCCTGTTTTTTATTGTTTCTGAGTTGTATAGAATTTTATAGGTTCTTTTCTCTAATTTTCGTGTTCAAAAATCTATGTACCCCGCACTGCTGTGTTAGAACTGTAAAGGGGACAGAGACCTCGTCAGGCATCACGCCTTTAGTTTCTGCCCACCTCCTGGTCAATCCGGAAAGAAAGAATAATAAAGAAAGAAAGAATATCATGTTTTAATCACCCTCATTCCACGCGTGATGTCACGTTTCACGTAAGCATTGTGGGTTGTTTGAAATTCTTGCGCTAGGGTATGTAGCTCTGACGTCATGAACCTATCGACCCATCAGGATTTTCCAATCACGCCATCGACATCGGTTTTTCTGCGACATGAGCTATTTAACGCTATCGTGTTAAAATCACCAATTAGCAAGGGTGATGCTCATTTGCAAATTAAATTGTCCAGCATCTTGTCAACAACAAACCTCAACAGCCAGGCTATGCCAGCTTATTCTGTATAAGAAAATGTTCACTTGGGCAAGCGCTATTTTGGGCCAGATTTGATCTGAGTGCGAAGGTGCGTATATATTAGAGTGAACAATTGCGATTACTTCTTGCTGCATGATTAGTCGCATGCCTGCGGTGTTGAGTGTAAACAATGTTTGGTTAGAACAACAGGCATTTGGATTGCTGCTCGCTGTTTCTATAAAAGATAGACTGAAAGGAATTATCCTAAAACTTTGTTACATTTAGAAAATTTCGTTGCTTTTAGCTCAGTTGGGTCGTCATCATATATATATATATATATATATGTTGTGAAGTGTATCTCGTAAACCATATTTCATGATATATGGCCACGAGGTGCATGCTCATTTTATATTTTTATGTGATTTAATTAATTTCTTAGTTCAATGATGCGATTTCACTTTTAATACTGCGACAGAAAGTTGTACCAATCACGGGTATTTTAACAACCTACCACACTTCGCGACAACATTTTATACCGTGTAAATCGATCAGCTTGAACTTTAGAATTTTACTTTAACACGAAGAAGGGACAAGAAAATACAGTACAGTTCTAAATTAGAAGCTGATCTATTTACAGGTATGTACCAAGAAGCTCAACTCTTTACTCTTGTACGTAAACATTTTGATTCAGGCAAAACATATTTCACTCGTAAACAAATGGATATTGAATCGTATGAACATGACGTTATGTATGTTAATGTAGATTTTCTTCTACTCTTGCGTCAAAATTAAATAACTGAATTTAATATTTTTGGTACCTAAGAACAAAAGTAAATTGCACGGACGATCGAAGAAACTATATAGTTAATCGTTTCACAGCGGAAATAGTGTATATTGCCAGAAGAACGCGGAAAATATATTCTCAATTTAGCGGTTCAAACCGGTTCGAACCGGTTTGAACCATTATTTTTTGCTCCCCGGAACTGAACCGGAACCGAACCGAAAGCCGTGAAACCGAACCGGAACCGAACCGATAAAAATTTCGGTTCGACACCCTGATTGTAACTGCTGTCATGTTGCCCTTAACTCTTTGGTGTCCAGGTATTTTTTAGCATTTTCCTGGATCTCATAGTTGCTGTAGTAACATTGTGTGATGTTTAAACTTAGGAGGCTAACTACAAACGAGCACTTCCACTTGGAAGATGGAGGTGCTGTACGGGTTTGAGAAGATGAAACATGGTTAACGAAAGTACGACCAGATCATACAAACTGCAAACGGATTTCGTACGGCTCTGCAGACAAAGATCCAGCAAGCCCCGTGGCATGAGTGTCGAAGCCCTCCGGCTCTAGGTGGGGCGCATCAAGAGCTGGTGCAAGCCAGATTGACGGAAACCAAGCAACAGCAGAGTCTGACTTTAATCGCGCCTTGTCGGTCTGCACATCAAGTTTGTTTACGACGGCGGTTAACGTGCGATAAACATTTTTATAGAGCGATTTGAAATCTACAAAGTCAGTTCTGCATTTTTATTTGGAATAATATTGTGCGAGTCAACTTTTAAAGAAGAGAGGCTGTATCAATCGTAAAGCTATTCGATTGGATGCACCGGCCGTATGAAATGGGCAATGAAATAAAAGTGACGGCAAGACAGCTGTCAGCTTTTGGGCATGTGTGTCCTCTTCCCTGGTACCTAGCTGGTGCCATTCAGATGAAGGGGAATGTGATAAGCAGTTAGCTTTGCTGTTTTCTATAGACTTCAGATTGGGCGAGTTGGTTGTTCATGTTGGTCGCTCAAGCTTTTGCACACATGGAACAAAACTCTCGCATGGCACTCTTTTCTTTATGTGTGCGAAAGCTTGAGTGACAGTCTTTTTTAGTGCGCTGCAATGTCGACCAACATGTTTTTTATGACTTGGAAAAGTCGTAAAATTTTGCTCACTTTGGAGCATTCCTAAAGGTGGTAGGAAATTTACTGTGACTGGAGGTCAGCACAGAGATTCAGCACAAGTGCTGTGTAGCTGGAATTGTTTCAGTTGGCACAAGTCCCAGCCAAATGCAAACTCGGTACTCTGGTCAAGTCTTGGCCGGCCTCTGGTGGCCAGTGCAGAAAATTCAGTGCTGCGGGCTTCCCGTGGCTCTTGCATCTTTGTCATTCCTGACATCGCCAAGAAAGCACGATTCTCTTCGATGCGGGTCCCAGATACAGGGTACTATATAAAAGAAAATCTATTTACTTATTCAAATACATGGTCTGTAAAAGTAAACACAAAAATTGTAAGGTATATGCCAAAAAAGTTTCAATTAAGAAAAGAATCTATAACAACACACTTCATTAGCTATAATTGTAATATTCTCAAAATTTCCTACATAAACCCGAAAACAAAAGAAATAAATGCATGTTAGTACAGTACACTTGAGCAATGTTACTAAAACACTCGGGAAACTTGCCCTTGAAATTTGGGCTGCTGGCGTCCACCGAAACTGAGCTAAAGGGATACTTTAGCGAATGGTGAAATATACCCGTCGTGTTCAGAACTAGGTTCAATATGATCCACAATATCCGTAAATTACAATCGCTCGTTTGTATTTTGAGCCTGATTGCTGTATTTTTCATTATAAACAGCCCACTCTGGCAAACGCTCGGAGAACAGCCAGCGGAGAGCACGTCGCATCCGCAGCAATCGTGACATAGTTTGTCTCGGGACCTTATGTCCAGACAGCCAGCAAGCTATCCCAGCCGATCCCGTTCTGTGGACGTTACCCGTGATACGCTTTCTGCGCGTCGCTGTGCCACCTCTCCAAGGTCACGTGACATTCACACTGCCTTAGATAGGCCCCAATGTCTCGTAGCATCCGCTGAAAGCAGCCGAACTACACCAGCAATCGGGCCACCGCAAGTAACCCCAAACCTGGCTTTGTATGAATTTTGAGTGACGGGTTAATCTTCTATAATCTTGTCGAGGGACAATAGCGACTTCTGGGACACACAAAAGAGAGTATCGGGGAGGGGAGAGTTCCCCCTCTCATCGTGGCCGGAGGCAAGACAATTTCCGTCACTACCTGTCAAGGTTCCTAGACGGGCATTACAAACGAGGCATGAGCGACATCCACCAGGTGCTCTCGCTAATCGTTTGATTCGTTTTAAAATTCCTTTTCGTGACTTTTTTAACGAGATATTGGTGTGTCTGATGGGATAATGCTCCCTTGAACACGAATAGACAAAGAAATAAGCGTCAAAATTTCGTTGTAGAATCCCTTTAAGGCCCATATATGTCTGCCGAATTCAATATGATAGCAGCGTCACTTTTTAGCGAGAAGTTGAAACATGAAATTTGCTTTTTATGGCTACTGCTAGAGTCATTGAATGTTCCCAGAGTATCAAAACTCCCAGGCTTGAGGCACCAAGATGGCGGATCATTCTTTTTTCTTTACTCTGGTCATCATGAGCTTTTAGAAAACATGTTTTTGCACAATAGCAAACGAAAAAAGCTCTTTTTGTAGGAACTTCTATTTTAGATTACGGTAGTACAAAATGACAGGAGTGTATATGTGTTGGTGCCAATTAAAATGGCTGATTAAAGCCAAAATATAACAGTCACAGCGGACACGATCAAATGTGATACTTCCGAAACAATACAAGCAGCCGAGCAGTTCCCCGAGTGACCACGGCAAGAGAAATGGCGGTGTTGCAATCGCCATTAGTTTGGTTCTCGAGTATGGATCGGTGCCACCTTTCAAAGCAGGTTCTATGGCAGTTTTCCAACCGAGTTGTTCTACACTCGGCGACAACTTTTCTCGGCAATGCAATGAAGAGGAAGAGAGCCCACGCACAGCTTTATTCAGCGCTCAAAATGGGAGAGGGAATGCGTGCCTGTACCTTCCACTGCATTGCGAAGAAAAGGTGTCGCTGAGTGTAGTAACATTGACTCGGGTCAGGGTGCAGACCCGCCTCCCTCACATCATGCTTCTGCAGGATATGGAGTGCATGGTACTTTCAAGGCTAGAATGGCTACTCGAGTCCAATAGAGCTTTTCTCCCAGCCCACACGGGGTTTGAACCCGACTTTGCACCCAAGAAAGCCTAGCACTCATATCAACGGATATAATTTGTAACATCAACCCTAACCGCTGTCGTCACAGTCGACATCAAGAAGGCGTTTGACTCTGTCCCACACCTGACAGTCGTACAGGAATCTCGGGCATTACTGGGAGATCCCCAAACGTAGGTCTTTCTTCGAAGGCTGCAACTTTTCAGTGCAGGGCCCATTGCTCAAGGCGAACCTCGTTGGTGTCCCACAAAGCTTTATCCTTCCGCCAATATTTTTCAGTATCGCAATGGCGGACTTCCTGACAAACTCTGGAAAATTCTCATGCTTCACAATATATGCCCACGACGTATATCAATCTGGACCAAAAGCACATTGTGAGGCAACAAGTCACACTCCAAGCTGCCCTTGACACGATCGAAGCCCATCCCCATAAGGTCAACCTCCAAGCCTCCCGGAAAAGACAAACGCTCGTGATTTTTCTTTCAGTCTTGTAACCCAACAAGGGCGCTGTCCCTAGTCCAGACACAAATAAATACTTAGGTCAAAAGATAACAAGAAACCACACATTTTTTACCTTGGACCGTCATTCAATCTATTCGTCGAATCACTTTTCGACAAATTGCAGACCTTTCTTTCCTCTTTACCATAATGACCGTAGCCTTCTTAGCATAAGGGGAGGCTTCACCTCACCCCGTCTGGAGCTCCCCATGTGCTGCAATCAATGTAAGACTCCCTCCCTTTTGCCCTTTTTAGGGTGGGTTCTCCTTTGGAGAGCGTTTTGCAGGCCAGAAATTGAAGTTTACCCGAAAAAAAACCTGTTCTGTCTTTCACCCAAAAGAGTCGTTTGTCTACAATCTCGCTCATCACTCAGGGAGCCTGTCATCTTATTTTATGGGGCAGCCCAGCGAATGGCGAGGCCAAGCACCAGTTGTTGACGCAAAACGGTGTCTTCGCTGCGACTTTAAGCAATGCAAGCGTAAAGTTTTGCATTGCTTAATATCACAGCGCTGACCTCATTTATGGTTATAAACATGTGCTCGACCTCATAATTTGCTGTGATGCCCTGTAAATTGCGATGATAGGCTCTCCAAGACCCTCGCGACGAAGTAGACAGACGGGCTTTTTTTATAGTATTGCATAAAACGGGATGTTGGCGATCAAGAATGAGACTGAATGTGCTCCATTTGGCCATAAAACGCAACTTGTACTGTTTTCAGGCAGATCAGAATATGTGGTGTTCAATGTAGAAACGGAACATGTTCCGCCATTGTTTGCCAGAGAATGTGTGTCCGCTCTTGTTGTGATGGTACAGTTCCCGTAGCTGTAGTAGGTAGCACTTGCACCATCCTGATGGTATAGGGATCGCAAACTCACGGTGTCAACCCTTGAAGCAACAAGATTTCCCATATCTATATATTATATAGTAGAGCATACAGAACATATGTGACGCTCTCTGTTGTGATGGTACAGTTCCACGTAGCTGTAGAGGTAGCACTTGCACCATCTTGATGGTATAGGGATCGCAAACTCACGGTGTCAACCCTTGAAGCAACAAGATTTCCCCTATCTATATATTATATAGTAGAGCCTACAGAACATATGTGACGCTCTCTGTTGTGATGGTACAGTTCCCATAGCTGTAGTAGGTAGCACTTGCACCATCCTGATGGTATAGGGATCGCAAACTCACGGTGTCAACCCTTGAAGCAACAAGATTTCCCATATCTATATATTATATAGTAGAGCCTACAGAACATATGTGACGCTCTCTGTTGTGATGGTACAGTTCCCATAGCTGTAGTAGGTAGCACTTGCACCATCCTGATGGTATATAGGGATCGCAAACTCACGGTGTCAACCCTTGAAGCAACAAGATTTCCCATATCTATATATTATATAGTAGAGCATACAGAACATATGTGACGCTCTCTGTTGTGATGGTACAGTTCTCGTAGCTGTAGTAGGTAGCACTTGCACCATCTTGATGGTATAGGGATCGCAAACTCACGGTATCAACCCTTGAAGCAACAAGATTTCCCCTCTCTATATATTATATAGTAGAGCCTACAGAACATATGTGACGCTCTCTGTTGTGATGGTACAGTTCCCATAGCTGTAGTAGGTAGCACTTGCACCATCCTGATGGTATAGGGATCGCAAACTCACGGTGTCAACCCTTGAAGCAACAAGATTTCCCATATCGATATATTATATAGTAGAGCATACAGAACACATGTGACGCTCTCTGTTGTGATGGTACAGTTCCCGTAGCTGTAGTAGGTAGCACTTGCACCATCTTGATGGTATAGGGATCGCAAACTCACGGTGTCAACCCTTGAAGCAACAAGATTTCCCCTCTCTATATATTATATAGTAGAGCCTACAGAACATATGTGACGCTCTCTGTTGTGATGGTACAGTTCCCATAGCTGTAGTAGGTAGCACTTGCACCATCCTGATGGTATAGGGATCGCAAACTCACGGTGTCAACCCTTGAAGCAACAAGATTTCCCATATCTATATATTATATAGTAGAGCATACAGAACATATGTGACGCTCTCTGTTGTGATGGTACAGTTCCCGTAGCTGTAGTAGGTAGCACTTGCACCATCTTGATGGTATAGGGATCGCAAACTCACGGTGTCAACCCTTGAAGCAACAAGATTTCCCCTCTCTATATATTATATAGTAGAGCCTACAGAACATATGTGACGCTCTCTGTTGTGATGGTACAGTTCCCATAGCTGTAGTAGGTAGCACTTGCACCATCCTGATGGTATAGGGATCGCAAACTCACGGTGTCAACCCTTGAAGCAACAAGATTTCCCATATCTATATATTATATAGTAGAGCATACAGAACATATGTGACGCTCTCTGTTGTGATGGTACAGTTCCCGTAGCTGTAGTAGGTAGCACTTGCACCATCTTGATGGTATAGGGATCGCAAACTCACGGTGTCAACCCTTGAAGCAACAAGATTTCCCCTCTCTATATATTATATAGTAGAGCCTACAGAACATATGTGACGCTCTCTGTTGTGATGGTACAGTTCCCATAGCTGTAGTAGGTAGCACTTGCACCATCCTGATGGTATAGGGATCGCAAACTCACGGTGTCAACCCTTGAAGCAACAAGATTTCCCATATCTATATATTATATAGTAGAGCATACAGAACATATGTGACGCTCTCTGTTGTGATGGTACAGTTCCCGTAGTAGGTAGCACTTGCACCATCCTGATGGTATAGGGATCGCAAACTCACGGTGTCAACCCTTGAAGCAACAAGATTTCCCCTCTCTATATATTATATAGTAGAGCCTACAGAACATATGTGACGCTCTCTGTTGTGATGGTACAGTTCCCATAGCTGTAGTAGGTAGCACTTGCACCATCCTGATGGTATAGGGATCGCAAACTCACGGTGTCAACCCTTGAAGCAACAAGATTTCCCATATCTATATATTATATAGTAGAGCATACAGAACATATGTGACGCTCTCTGTTGTGATGGTACAGTTCCCGTAGCTGTAGTAGGTAGCACTTGCACCATCTTGATGGTATAGGGATCGCAAACTCACGGTGTCAACCCTTGAAGCAACAAGATTTCCCCTCTCTATATATTATATAGTAGAGCCTACAGAACATATGTGGCGCTCTCTGTTGTGATGGTACAGTTCCCATAGCTGTAGTAGGTAGCACTTGCACCATCCTGATGGTATAGGGATCGCAAACTCACGGTGTCAACCCTTGAAGCAACAAGATTTCCCATATCTATATATTATATAGTAGAGCATACAGAACATATGTGACGCTCTCTGTTGTGATGGTACAGTTCCCGTAGCTGTAGTAGGTAGCACTTAATTGCACCATCTTGATGGTATAGGGATCGCAAACTCACGGTGTCAACCCTTGAAGCAACAAGATTTCCCCTCTCTATATATTATATAGTAGAGCCTACAGAACATATGTGACGCTCTCTGTTGTGATGGTACAGTTCCCGTAGCTGTAGTAGGTAGCACTTGCACCATCCTGATGGTATAGGGATCACAAACTCACGGTGTCAACCCTTGAAGCAACAAGATTTCCCATACCTATATATATATAGTAGAGCATACACAACATATGTGACACTCTCTGTATTGATGGTACAGTTCCCATAGCTGTAGTAGGTAGCACTTGCACCATCATGATGGTATACGGAACTCACGGTATCAACCCTTGAGGCAGCAACATATATGGTCCATATCAAGTAGCTACGAAACCTGCTTTCTGTAGCTAGAGCAACAGAACATGTGGCAAAAAGGAATTAGTGTCCCATTCTTTGAGAGAATATTTTCTAACCGTGCACTGCACCCATCCCCTAGTTGATGAACCACGATTGCATATATTTAGGTTTCTCACTGATATCGGCCTTATACTGTGATTTTATTTTCCAGCCAGAACTTATGACCTTATATCTTTTACACATATCTATGCACGCATCTTCATAGTTTTATCACAGCTACAGCTTTTTCCTCTCTTTAAAGGGATACTACAACGAAATTTCGGCGCTTATATTATGGTCTACAGTGCAACCCACTTATAACGATAATGAGAAAACCCAAAATTTCAATCGTTATAACCGATTATCGTTGTATCTGAACTAGAAACTGATAATTTCCCGTCTAGAAACTCTAGGAACTGATCGTTATAAGCGGTACATCGTTAGATGTGGTATCGTTGTAAGTGGGTTAATTGCACTGTATATGTGTTCAAAGGAGCAGTATCACATCGAACACACTAATATGTTGTTAAAAAAGTCACGAAAAGGAATTTCAAAACAAATTAAATGATTAGCAAAGAGCACCTGGTGGATGTCGCTAACGCCTCGTTTGTAATGCCCGTCTAGGAACCTTGACAGCTAGTGACGGTGAGTGTCTCGCCTCCGGCCACGGCGAGAGAAGAGGAGAAGGAGGAACTCTCGTCTTCCCGAGAATACCTTTTGTGTGTTCCAGAAGTAGCTATTGTCCCCCTACAAGATTATAAAAGATTAACCCGTCACTCAAAATTCGTACAAAAGCAGCCGCTTCGGTGGCTGGAACGACTAGGCCATCTGCTCGACATCAGCCTCGCCATAGCTTTGCTCGTCCTGAGACGACCTACGTCACGATTGCGTCGAATGTCACGTGTTCTAAGCTGGACCTTCTCCGAGCGCTTGCTAGAGTGGGCCGTTTATAACAAAAAATGCAGCCACCAAACTCAAAATACAAACGTGCGATTGTCATTTACGGATATTGTGGATCATATTCAACCTATTTTTGAACATGATGGATATATTTCAAATTTCGTTGAAGTATCCCTTTAACACTGCAATAGTTTAAGCTCTCGGCGGATTATAGCTTAGAAATCAATATCAATCATAAACATATTTTGTTTCATTTTAAGTTTTACCCGCCTTATTTTTTTAAAGTTCCTCATATCAAATGCAAAACCCATCAACCAATCTTGGCAAAATCGTAACTGCCTGAGCCTGAAATATATACATTTTTCGTTCTGATCCACAATTTTGCCGCAAATTGTCAGTACCGAAGACGCGAGATGCAGCATAGAGGCTTGATATTTGTGCACTTGGGCACACTGACAAGCACATCCTCGAGATCATCGGAGGAAATTGTTAGTCAGTAGTAAAGTAGTGATTTGAGCTAGTTGGTACTTCGACATGATAAAACAGTGCACAGAACACTGAGGAAGAGAAAATAACAGGTAGAACGAAATAGCACTAGCTGTCCTTTTCTTTTCCTCTGTGTTCTGTGCGCTGTTTTATCATATGGTCAGGTTTACAACTCCACATTCATCTCGCTGAAAGAAGTTCTTGTTGTGCTTGATTTTGTACAGATTTTCTTGACATCAGCCATCTACTTTGCACAGCATGCCTTTGTGCTGCCCATATATTTTTAAAGTGTTGAGATTTTAACCCCAACCAAACGCCTTTTCTTCAAAGGACATTTTGAACTCATTGCCTCTAAAGATCGTCCAAAACATGTCGCACACCTGTTGTACGTCCTAAGAGAATGCGGCCGCACAGCATTTCAAAGACGTACAACAGGTGCTTACGACGACGTAAGCTATAGTGTATCTATAGTGTATCCAGGACAGGGACTCTATAGGCTCCTTGCACATGACGTCATTTCCGATACCCTCCAGAGAAGAGGGGGAGAAGGAGCTCCCCTCTTATCAGGACCCTCCCAAACCCTCCTTTGTGCCTTCCGGATTTGCACAGGCGTCGCTATTCTCCTCCCAGAAGATTATAGAAGATTAACCCGTCACTCAAAATTCTTACAAAAGCAGCTTCCCTCTCCTCCTTTTACTTGGTGTGCAAATGTGTGCGATGTGACGTCAATGCAAGGAGCCTATAAAGGAACTTTGTCAATTGATATCCCGGCAAGATGGCTGGCACCTGTGACCTGTCTCCCGTTGGCTGGGAGCGCCTTAGTGCTGATAGCTTCTTTTTTTTTTTTTTTTTCTTGTTTTTGGGTGTTGGTTGGCGTGGGCTGCTGATCGGATGTGGGTGTTGTGTCGGTGTTAGGCTGGGACTCGTGTCCACCCGGCGTGATGATGCGGCACTCGTGTCCGGTCTGCGCTTGTGCTGGCCGATATTCGTTGGCGGGGAGCTGTCGGTGCTGGGCGTTCTTGTCTGGCGGATTTTACCCTCGAAATCTGTGCAACCCTCCCTTCCCCTTTTTGATATATATACATGTATATCTGTGTGTATGTATGTGTATATATGTGTATGTACATCTGTATCTACCATTCGCCTCCAGGTGGGTGGCAAGGGCACACACTGTGCATGGGCTCCCTGCCTTTCCTTGTCGCCTGCACGCCTGGTGTGAACTTCCTCGAGTGCAATAAAGAACTATTGAACTATTGAACTATTGATTTTCTTTTCTTTTTTTTTCTTGGGGGGGGGGGGGGGGGGTGTGGAGGGGGGAAGGGCCGGGGTCAAAATGCATATACATTTCATCGTTTCGGTTGGATTGGTTGGTTGGATTTCGCTGAAGCCTCATAAGTCTCCCCCTGACTAAGCTAGGGGTGACCACCCGTCCTGCGACTCGCGGGACTGTCCCGCAATGAGCGCTCGTGTCCCGCGTCCCGCGAAATGTCCCGCATTTTAAATTGTCGTAACATCCGGTACGCAAATTATGGCGCTTCCGTACAACGGGCCACGGGGACGCGCGGAGGTCGCTGATAAACGTGTGGATCTCGATGGTATGCCATTTTATATCCAGGCACTGCGGGAAGTGATGTCATTTTTGCAGGAGACTGACACGCATACGCCGCGTTGTGCCTCTCCCGTTGATGGCCAAATATTGCAAGCGAAAGTTGCTCGCCAAAAGTGGGAAAATAAACTATTGTAATTAGTTGCAAATCATACTGTGTCGTGCGAAAGAGTTGCTGTGGAATGCTTTTTTTTTTTTGTCAAGACGGCCACACAAGGCAAAAAAAACCTGCAACTCACAAATCTTGTGCAGGAGCATGCTAGTATAAGGGTAAGTATCGACAGGAAATAGTAGGCCGAAGAAGACTTACTGTTTCTTACTTCGGAGGTTTTCATTCATTGGGGCTGTTGCAGTCGATATTTATGTTTTCAACTTAGACACCTTTAATAAAATATTTAAAAATGCAATTAAACAAGGAATATATCATTCTGAGTGAAAATTATTTTACCTTAATTGTCGCAACACAATTTGCAGGTGTATAATATGCTTTCGGACAGCACAATTAGATTTCGGGCTGTGCGTGTTGGTGAATTACCTTTAATAATTTTTTCTTGAGGCGTGAAAATACCGTCCTCCTTTTACACTCCACTCCCCCCCCCCCCCCCCCACCCCCGGTCAGGGTGTCCCGCATGTCGCCGGCAGGAAGGTGGTGAACAACGGCGGTGCGGAGACGAGAGCAGACACCTGGCGAAACCAAAACCGAAACTACCCGAAAGTGTCCTGCTCCCAGAGTGCACCTGAACCGCTAGTGGCGCTTGCACAGGCTGTGTTCACCCAAATGGATCCGAGTCACTCCGGCGGATCGTATCACGTGACAGCACAGATTGAAAAACGCTGGACGCGGGTAGGTTTTAGAACGCCAAGGGTGCAAAACCCTTACCCTGGAGTAAGATCGAGTAAATTTTGGAACACGGCCACAGAGACGTGATCACTGGACGTGATTCACTGCTCTGACGTGTTGCCCATTGGTGCATCTATCACATCAGCATCTGTCTTTATCTGCTTTATCTGTCTAGCACAACTCGCAAGCGAAAACCACGAGGTGCGCCGTATGTAAGTTCTCTCTACATTTTGCTTACATTTGCCTTACTTTTCCGCAAAGTCAGGCTGTGCAGCTTCGTTTTTCATCAAAATTTGGCGTTAAAACCGTCGAAGTCGTCCGTCGGCATGGAAGCCGACGTCGTCCAGGGCCAATTCGACGACGCCGACAGCGCGGACGAAGCCGCCGAGCGCCTCAGATCCCTCACTTGCCAAGCTCGCCTCGGCGGAGCCGAGCAGAAGACGAGCAAGAGCAGCGACGACTTGGACGAAGAAGGCACCAACGACGACGATGACGACGACATGTTCGACGATTGGGACGACGACGAGTGCCGGTCGCTGCAGCACCCGGGCGGCAGTCACCCAAACGCCCAGGGCTCGAGCCTGTCCAAGTACCAGAACCAGTCGAAGCTGCTCTCCGGCAGGTACGGCAGCAAGATTAACCTGGAGCCGTACGGCGGGCCCCGCGTGCCGAGTGGCGCTGCCAACGTGCTGCACGAGGCGAACCGCAGGCAAGACTCGGACCGGGTCCGGCTGCGGGACAAGGGCGAGCGCGCCACGGCCGAACAGGTGATCACACTGCATCTATTCACCCGGTAGTGCCGCCCAGAAGTGTACGGGGTTTCGCCCGTGCGTCCGTACCTTTGACATCATACGCTAAAACAGCTAGGACGAAAACGAAGGGAGAACTGGACAGGACGCGGCCTAACTTTCAACTGAATGGTTTATTTCGATGACACAATTTTAAAAGCAGGCACACTTGGCAAAACACAAAGATATGGTCTTTGTTTTCTGTCAAGTGCCATGTCTTTGTGTCCTGCCAATTGTGCCTGCTTTTATATTTTTAAAATTGTGTCAGAAATAAACCATTCACTGGAAAGTTACGCTGCGTCCTGTCCAGTTCTCCCTTTGTTTTCGTCCTTGTTGTTTTGGTGTATTACACTACGATGCAAAACCAACTAGCCATCCTTAACTCTTGATAGCACTGCACGCAGCTTGTGCGATAGTGTTTTCGAAGAACTGTTGTATTCCGCCGTGGTAGCGTGTGCACAAAGGACACACAAAAATCGCATTGGGAGTGATCACTGCCGCACATTCGAAGGTCGGAATACAGTGCGAAGTTCGGTGACGGCTTTCGCGCAAACGAGAAAGAGTAGTTTCACGGCGTCATACACAAATATAAAACACCGCTCACAGTCAGTTGTTACAATTGGCTTGCTTTTCTCCATGCTGAAATGCTTCCAACCACATTTGGTGACTGCATGGATCTCTCGACCCCTCTGCCTTTTTGCCTTTATTGTGGATGGAAAATAGAAGCAGCAAAAACATGTCCTGACCGTAAAAAGGCAAGACGTCGCATCCGGTCGCTTTCTGATTGACTCAAGCGCGCACGTCGAGGGAAATAATTGGGTCCAGAGACATCGTCGTCCTCAGCGTGCAACTTTTTTCTGTACAAAAATAAGCAAAAACGCTCGTCCGACAACACTTTTTTTTCCAGTGTGAATGTACACTTAAAAGGGTGGGAGGAATCATGTTTGTCTTTTCACCCTTAGGCTAGGTGGCGCAAACTACCGCCCATTACAAAGGGTGAAGGCAATTCCGTCCGTCCGTCCAGTGTCGCACAATGAATCGCTCCCGAACGCACTTGCTGAGTGCCAATGGATGCCGCCGCTACATATGTTGTATCTAGTAAGAGTACCGACCTCAATCCGAAACTAGCACCTCATGTTTGACATAACAGGTGTGCGGTCGCTGCAACATTTATATTTGCGATGACGAAACCACTTGATTGGTTTAATTGATATTTACGAACGACACATGATTCAGCCGTAAGCTTGCAACTGAACAATTGCACAAAGTAACGAAAGGCGAGCAATCTTTCAGTTCCCATAACTGTTTACAGTGGAGAAAACAGCGTTGATCTAATCAAACAGCAGCTTGCTCAGTTTTAAAGGGGCCCTGCAATGACTTTTTTACTACTTTTTAATTTGCACCGAACCTGAGCGCACTGAAAGTAGTAACTTAATGAAACTTTTCTTTTCTCGAATTTCGCTTTATTTTAAAAGTTGTATGCAAATCAAAATTACAAAAACAAGCAAAAAATAACCTCCTTCATGACGTCCTTGGTTGCTGGAGTGGCCGTGAACTAGAGGAGGGCTAGTGAGCTCAGTGAGCGCTCACGGCTGCCGCACTCCGTGTCAACGGCTCGAGAGGGCGCCACTAGAGCATGTTCTGGCTAGGCTGTATGAAGCGGGCAGCCAGGGCGGCTCGCATTGCATTTGCTGCGCGATCAAACACTAATTTGCATGACTCTTCATTGGCCACAAATGACAGGAAACACGGGGTAAAGATCAGTTTAGAATGGGAGCCACTTCGCGCCGCCATACCGCGAAACGGCCAAACAGCCAGACAAAGCTGCTCGCCGAAGGCCTTCGGAATGCTCGTAGCCGGTCGGATCCTCCAGTCCCTACGACCGCAGCGCGGCCGCGTACATCCGGGACCTTTCTGTGTCAGCGCCTGATCCCACTACTCCTTTCTAGTATGCGCCGCCTTTTACACTGCTTGGTGGCGGGTATGTTGACGGGTCACTTCTTTTTTCCGTGCTTTATAAACTGCATTCGTTTCTCCTCTGATCTAAAACACTGAACAAAATCTACTTATATAAATAATTGAAACGGTTCGCGCCACTCATCTTTTGTATTTCGACCCAAAAGAAGCTTTTAGCGGCTCTGACCAGTAGTAAGCCCAGGACCAAAAGACGTCACATATCGCATGCTTTCGGTACCGCGGGTCACCCCCGTCGGTGGAGGAGGTTTCCGCGTCGTCCGGTTAAAATACGACGCACTGATATTTAGTTACTCTCTCCGTGCCCGCTGGCTTGCCCAAACCCCAAGAGACGTGGAAACCGCAAAAAAGGTAGACGCTTAAATATGATTGCAGGGCCCCTTGAAGTGTGCACCACTGAATGGATAGAGTTTCAGACTGGTCCATTGGAATCTCCAGCACGTTTCGTGGCACCTTTGATTTTGATCTTTTGCCGAATACATCCGGGTCAGCCTTTGTTCCTAAGGAGCAGAGAGATTAAGAGCTTTTTCAAAGAAAGAACTAGGGTGGGGTGTAAAATAACTGGTGTAGGTAAATGTTAAATGTGGTGATTTTATCCAGACACGGTTAAAATTGCCATGTTTAGCTTTCTTGGCTGCTAATAAGACTCTTCACAGGGTCTGCTGGGCGAGCTTTATCGACAAAGGTCCTCTCGTGAGCCCACAATTGGCCGCGTTTTGGCAACGACCTTGTCCGGAACCTTTCTTTACTCGTTTGTAGATTTTGGCGACTGTTACGGCAACAAAACTATCAAAATTATGGGTTGTCGATTGCTTCCTTCATGAAATAACACTCAATTCAAGCTCGTGCTCAATCCTGTCTCTCGCGAAATGCAATTTCTAGCAAGAAATCCACTTTTGTTTTTTTGGTTCCTCTTTGCGCGAACGGCAGCTCGTAGCAGACAAAGCCCGGTCGTCTGCTGTTCCACCTCGCCTTGGTGACGCATGAGGGCACTGCATTTTTGCGCAAGCTCGATTTTCTCAGTACAGCGAGTGCAGGCATGCGTGGAGTACTGGAACAAACTCGGAGTGCATCTACTCGCGGAGTGCCGGCCGAAACAAACCCTCTCCACGCCGCGAGTGGGCATGCGTGGACTGTTTTGTGCATTATGCCGCGTAGTCTCTCTTCCCCCATTTTTAGAGGATGTTACAGAGTGGTTATACCGTAATCATGTTTGGTTTCATACCGCAATCATCTTTAGATGTTTTTTTATTTTCTTTTCCAATTTTTTTGTCTTTTATATACAAGGGTGCCAACTTGATTGCTGACTAACCCTTTATTACCGAGGGTTTCAACAGTTTTCTTTGAAAAATTTGGGACCCCCGTCCAAATAAGTGTAATTAACTGACATCTTGTTTACAAATAAAAACACATTTTGACTTGAATTCCGTGGCCCCTTGTAAAGGTCAATTTTGACAACTGTGTCGAGATACCCAAGCCTGACAGAGTATCGCAATATTTTCGGTACATTGGAAAAATATTTCTCTGCTGAAATACTAATAGCTGTCTCTAATGTGTCTCGATACGCAGATACTTGAAAGTATCTCCGAAAGACTAGAGTGATTTAGTAGATGGTTCCAATGACCCTGTTAACGATGCTTGACACTTCGCCTTTGTGCCTGCGTACTGGGGGGGGTATCGGAGCGATCTGCCAAAGCCCTTTACTATCGCGATACTGCCCAGCCCCGCTTGAAAGCCATGTAGAGCGCCAGTTCGGTCGAGCTTGCATGCTCTCTTGACTTTTCAGCTTGTGACGCCATCGAATCAAAGTGCTCAGTGTAGAATGACTAGATTAACGGTTGTCACAGGATCATTATCAAAGCTTGTTCCTTGTTTTGCAAAGAGACAAACATGCACCTGCTGAACTGTTCATTTGCAAACCTTTAAATTGTGTTTAGACCGAGCTCTCACGCTGCCGAGATATGCCACAGCTCATGCTTTTTGCAAACGTGAGGTGGTCCAGAAAATGACTGATGTCAAGCGGATGATACAAGCTAGCGAAGTCAAATCAGCACTGAGAGCTAAAGTCCCTGGTTAAAATTCATGCTCTACGTTTCTTACAAGTACCGATAAGCACTGTAGTGCAAACGTTCTGGACTTGCGATGAATGAGTGCTGCATCGCCAATAGACGACTTGCATAAACCCCTGCATGCAACACTGCGCGCATTGCACTCTGTGATCTAGTTGGCCAGGGAGGAGACTGGTATGGTTTCGGTTTCGATCGGTATGTCGACAAGAGATCATACACAGCGTATCTCATGTTTTCTGGTCCTGAAAGCGTCATTTTTGGTCTCTACACTAACCTAAATGGCCAGACCTCGAAGCTTTAGCACAAGCCAGTGACGTATAACTTGTCTTAACA
Source organism: Ixodes scapularis (assembly GCF_016920785.2). Lineage (NCBI taxonomy): Eukaryota > Metazoa > Arthropoda > Arachnida > Ixodida > Ixodidae > Ixodes > Ixodes scapularis. The sequence continues at coordinate 163,955,838 of NW_024609868.1, read as the reverse complement.
GATGCTTGTTGTACTTTTGTACCCGAGCCTTTCTGTTAGCGTTTCGAGTTATGTGAATGAGCTGGGAATCTCGACGCTGCGAAGCTCGGGGATCTTGCTTGTGTGCGAGTCAACAAGCTGTAACAATTAATAAGTATGCACACATCGAGCTCGCACCTTTACGTTAGTGTTGCTGCTCAGGAAGTTTGTTTGTTTTGTGCGTCCCTAGACAAAATATAACTTTTCAAATACTGTTTTCCTTAATACGACTGAGTATGCGAGGTAAAACTCGGAGGCGCCATTGAAAAGCTCGAATCGAATACACTTCTTATTTCCTATCTGTACTGACCCGCAGCACTGCATGAAGCGAAGTCCTTACCCGCTTGCATACCACTAATATTCAACATTGCATGTGCGCATAAAGTTATCCTGCAATCCTATAGGCACATTTAACCATTCAAACCATTTTAAGAAAGCAAAAGTCGAGCACCTGTGTGAAGAGTGTCGCACTGTTCGCCGGATGGGCGTAATTGAGCCCCTATGCGGTGCGCCCAACCAACGAAATTATTCAAAGCGCATTTGATGGTTGCTAATGGCCATAATATTTGTTATGTGTTTGCTTTCTTCCTGACTGAGTATGCCGAGATAATTTCAGACACACCGTTCAGACACAGATCTTCGGCATCAGTAAGAGCTCGTCCAAAAAGGCTTAGCAAGGAAGGAGTAGGGGACGCTTGTTAGGGCCTCCGTCGTAGCTAGCCAATCTCAGCGTTTGCGAAAACTTAATCTCCTTTCAGCATAAAATTTGAGTGGGATATATATGATGACAGGAGGAAGACATCATATAGTAACTTTTGTGCAGTGGTGAGGTCGAATTTATTGCGTTTCCTTAAAAGTTCATGCGTCAATGCTGGGCTCAACTTTGATACTCCTGTGAGGATGCGGCTTGCTTTTCGCCCAATGAAGTAACAAGAAGCGAATGTTTGGCAAACAAAATACATATAAGGCTCAAGGTGACCGAATTTCAGTTGTAGTTCACTGGTACTAGTCGGGATTATTTAAATTGAGCTGAAAGATGCACTCGTCAAGTGAGGTGACTAAGCCACGTCTTACTACGTTTGCATGCACACGCACAATATCCGCGGGTTTGGGAACCAATGATAGCGCCTCGGTCTTTGTTTTTTATCGCTCGAGATGAGTGTCTTGTGCATTCGTAAAAGGTCAGATAATCGAAAACATAAGCAGCGCATTCGGTCACGGCGTGATGGCATGAAATGAAGCTGCTCAATCGAAACTGAAACTGAGTGGCCAACTAGTTCCCAGAGTGCACTGCGTGGTATTTCGCTGCGATGGGGCGCTTTGATTTTGCAAGAAGTCTATTGCTTTCAAGGACCTCTCGTGGAATGGACAGTTTGCATTGGCTCATTTGATGCTGCTTGCAAAACAAACACAATCTCATTAAGGGTCTTTACTGAGAGCGTGACTATTCGGTTTCGGCTCTGGGGGCTCGCGGAGCGCTATGTCACTTGGCACATCCTTATCGTTGGATTGACTGGCATAGCTTACAGCATTGGCCGCGATCTATTTAAAAGTGAAAGCACGGCGCGCGGCGGTGAAACATTGCACGCTGCCATGGCATCACTACGTACGTCGTGCATCTGTTGCCTCTCATAGGTTCCATTCTTCGTGCAGCATGTCCGACAGAAATCACACACACCATTGTCTGGGTGACGGGGAAATCTCACTGTTGGGCCAGAGCGATCTCGGCGACAAATGCTTGCCGCCGTCCGTGCGAGCTCGAGAAAAAACAAGAAATGCTCCGGCTTGAAAGGGTATTCCGGCAATTCTTTGAGCTAACGCAACTTTGTTTTCAGAATCGCTATTCATTACTCTTTCTGGTATGCTATTTAGTATAGCAAAATTCAGAATAGTTATTGTGAAATCAGCAATTCAAAATGATGCCGAAACCAACATTCAGATATGCCCGCGCTTTTCAGTGCCTCGACATCGGAGGAAGGCAGGCTTGCAGGTTGGGCAGGCAGTTTAGAAATTAATTATGCCGAGCATTTGTTTTGTCTTGCTGCGCGGGTGCTGGAGCCAGCTTCCAAAGCATTCATTTGACAGAATGAAACTGCCTACCCTTGACGTCACTTTTTCATTGTGCCAGTAGAGACTTTAACTTCAAAAGACACGGTGAGGAACAAAATTGTAAATTCAATAACTTTGGCAAGATTCAAAATTTCAGGTAAATCGGGGACTATGAAGAAAATGTTGGAGTACCCCTTTAAGATGGTGATTCTGGTGTCGCCATTTTGTTCAGCTGATTGAAAATAAATCTAGCGAAGCTGTTCTGTCGAATTTATTTACACAAATGTGCAAATACTTCGATATTTAGGCTTCTCGTCGTGGTCTTAAAATTGAGATTGGAGAAACCCATAGTATGTCCAACCATACATTTTGTCACTTCTTTCTTCTAAATATTGTTAATCCTAAATTGCCTAAAACTGCACTCCAAGCAGTCAAAGCATTCATAATTCTCTATTTTATTAAAATCTCCAGTGCACTCGGGGAAAAATCTAAAGGCCATTTGTCTTTTGTTCTGCATCAACTTTTTGACCGGTTTTTAATTTGCACCGAATCTGAGTGCACTGAATTTAGTAACGTAGTGAAAGTTTTCTCAAAATTCGCTTTATCTTACACAAGTTATAGGCAAATTAAATTTGCATAAAGAAGCAACAAATAACCTTCTCCATGACGTCCCTGGTCCTGGCTTATTATGTGGCCAATGGTTGAAGCGAAGCGACTGGCCAATCGGCTGCGGCTTATGTTGATGGTCTCTTCCCCCACAGCCACATGCTAAGCCATGGCTCGTTGCTTGCTTCAGCCGTCCACCTAGCTTGCCGGCACGAATTTTCCCGGTCTGTCGAAGTTGGAGCTCCGAATCCTCGATAGAAGTGTGGAGCTGGGAGTAGTATCGTACGACGACACTCCTCGTAACTGTCCGGAGCACGCTAGTGAAGCCTCTCGGCAGCAACTCGACGACGCTTAAGTTCCGGGCAAGTTCTGGGTGGTCTCCTGTGGTGCGAGACCACAGGAGACAAATTCATACTTTCGCTTCTTGCAAAAATTTGTCGCCGGCATCATGCGTCGTCTGCTAGGATCCAGGGGGGTGCCTGCACCTGCCTGTGCCGCCTATTTCACTGCTTGGTGGCGGGTATGTCGGCGGGTCGTCGCGCATTTCCATTACGGTTTCCACCACATATACTTTGTATTTCCACAAAAAAAAAAGAAGAAGCTTTTAGCGGCTCTGGCCAGTCACAAGGCAGGAGCTGACCGGGACCAACGTCGCCACAAATTCGTCATAAGCCACTCGCGTTCAGCACCACAAGGAGTCCCCATTGGAGGAGGAGGTTTCTGCGTCGTCCGGTTAAAATATAACGCACTGATATTTAGTGACTCCCCGTGCCAGCTGGGTTGCCCGAACCATAAGAGATGTAGAAACAGCAAAAAAGGTAGACGCTCAAATAGGATTGCAGGGCCAGGGTGTCTACCAACCGGGAATTCTCAGGGGTTTTGAGTAGTCTGGGAAAACTCAGAAAATTTGTGCTTCTATCAAAGAAAATTAGCCCCGGGCCGACGCCGTCGCTGATGGTGCCGTCTGAAGCGCTTCGTACGGCTTGCAAGTGACCTCTTCGACCGGTTCAATGGCCGCCGCTGCGCCCCCCCTTCCCCCCTGTACCCTCCCCTTGTGTTCTCGCGTGTTTCCCAGATTGTAGCCTCGTCAAAGGTGGCAGAAAACATTGCACGCCGAAAGAGCCGATGCATTGAGGAATCAACAGAAAATGTGCCGCCGACGCTTTGAAGCAGCTTGAGCTAAAAAAAACACAACAAAGTCTTGGCTGATGCCGAGATGGAGGTGTTCCTCTTTCAAACTGAAATAAACTCTAGAGCAGTGAAATACTGGGGAATTGTGCGTGAGCTGAGAACATGGCAGTACATTTTTACCTTTTTTTTTAAATATTTTATTTGCTGTGAATTTTACTAACCACTCCGTTCTGTTTTCTTTTTGAATCCTATAAAAGTTACTCGTTACCATTCAGACTGTATTATGTTTTTTTTTTACTTTATAACATGCCGTTTAGAGAGTGACAGCATCTGGCAACATGGTGTCAGCCCATCTTGACCTTGTTCTGTGTTACTCGGGGAATTTTGCAAAAGGACTCGGGGGAATTCGAAAATGCCAACTTGGTAGACACCCTAAGGGCCCTTTTACATTGTACCATAAGGTAGGGTCATAGCCTTCATGGCTGGACAATTGGGAAGAGAGTGTGAGATCACGCACTGCCACGATTGGCCAGCGCCACGCGGTACTGGTGACAATTGCGGCGATCAGCTATTTGGCCGACTTTCTCACCGAGTGTCCAACCTATACCCTATTTACACGGACACACTTAACTGCAGTTGCGTGTAACCACAGTTACCACGCTATACATACCCACACAACTTTCTGTGGCCGTGCGGTCGAGGCTGCACACGCCCCGGGTAGAAATGGAGGGAGGGATTGTACACCCAGTTTCCGGATCTTTGGCCCCACGCACCGCTCACACACGGGGCCGGGTGCAGGTGCTGGACCGCAACACCCGCATCATCCTGTTCAAGCTGCTCAACAAGGGCGTGGTGGGGCAGATCAACGGCTGCGTGAGCACGGGCAAGGAGGCCAACGTGTACCACGCGACGGCGGCTGATGGCACGGACCGGGCCATCAAGGTCTACAAGACCTCCATCCTCGTCTTCAAGGACAGAGATCGCTACGTCACGGGTGAGGCACACCTTGTGGCTTCCTTGACACCTCCTGTACTCGTGCCTTCTGTGGCAATCAAAGCCACGGGATTGAGTGTTGATCAAACTCTTCACTTCCGAAATGCTGCAGAAAGTTGAGTGTAGGCAACAAGGGGTATATGCGGGCAGGCGGCGAAGTGGTAGCTGCTGCTGCTTGCAGAGTACTGGTGGTTGCAGCGGGTGGTGACGTACACTCCCGGAAAGTGTTAGCTGTTGCAACGGACGTTGATAGTTGCTCCCAGAAGGTGCCTTGTGCACTGCAGTCTCGGTTGACACCGATGGCACTGCTGTGTATCTGTTGATCTTGGTGCCGATGCCAGACCGCAAGACCGCATACTGTCTGCACTCGTATGGTGTAGGAGGTTTTGCCTCATCGGGGTTCCCCGGACCCATCTTGGCACTTCCTTAATTGTGAACCCAAACAGTCATTTTTTGTGAAGGTGCGTAAAGTGGAGATGTGCTGACAGCTCTGAATGCATTGCTCGTGTTGCACCTGTTTTTTCACTGTTGTCTAACTTTGAACGAAGGCGTCCACCAAACATCAAATTGGCAGGAGTCTCTTTCGTCCTAGCATGAGGTGTGTTCCCGGAGGAGGAGTGTTGAAGCGTTACCTGTATGTTTTCCCAGTTTGCCCCCTTCTTTAGTGCTTTCTTAAGGGAGTGCACCAAACATTCTGCCAGCCCAGCTCCCGGACGAAGGCTTTGAATTTGGCAGATGTCAGCTGAGGTCCGTTGTCGGAGACAATGGTATTAGGATAACCAAACCTAGAAACAAGCAATGGTGTCGGCACTAGTTGTGTGTTTCATGATGGATACTTCTGGCCATTTAGAATGAGCATCAACAACGACAAGAAACATGCGTTGTCGAAAAAGTCCAGTAAAATCAATGTGCACACAATTCCAAGGTGCTGTAAAGAAGGAGTTGCTCGGGTCATTTTGTTGTTCCTGACATGACTTGCACCTCTTTATTTATTTTTATTTACAATATACTATGGGCCATTTGCAGGCCCAAGCGGGGTGGGACAGTATAGAGTGAACTGTGGACGATTTACAACCATTAACGTTCATATCGCGAGGCAATAAACCCCAATGTAAACTAGCACAGTGACAGAAGCGATCAACAAATAGCCGGCGCCATAACCACTGTGGAACCAGAATAATGATAAAATAGGGCACCATGGGATGACTCGTGACAATTTTTAAAGCACTAACAAAAACCAAAGAAGTATATGCTATAAACAATGGCTTGTAAGGATTTGTGCGAGCGCAACACATTTATAAGTGTAAAGGACAGGCGTCGGCGAATTGTACAACTGTGGCGCATTGAACGTCCCCACTGTAATGTTGGAGGTGTAGAAAAGGGGAAGGATTCCCTTAGATTGGAACAACTACGTACTGGCGTTTATTCGTTAGTTGGTAGCCATCTTGGAGAGTGTTACATTTGCCAGACCAAGCCAGATTTATGGCTAGATTCCACTACAGTAGACACTACATTTATCCCCCTGAGAAAATATTTTCGACAAGACTGCAACACTAAAAGTATGCTGAAAATGTCCGACTGGTAGAAGAGTTCTCTTTAACACCATTTATCCCCTGAGAAAATAAGACTCAAAGTTCTAGTTCGCTCTGATACATTCCGTTAACTTGCAATGTTTCTTTGAAAAAAAAATTCCTTATCAACATTTTGTTAGAAAAGTTTTCTACACTGCAAAGTCCAAAAGATGACGAGGAGCACGACAAACTCTTGTCGGATAACGGCGCCCAGCACTGTTTGGTTGGGTCACTGGCGGTGCAGATGGGGCCAGAGATGAGCGATGGTCTAAAGAGATGCGATTGCCGGGGTTGGATGAAGGGGGCCCTGGGTCTTTGATGTCCAGTTCTTCTCGTCGACGCAAGATCTATGAACCTCAATGACTGTGTAGGGCTTGGGGTCGCAGAACGGAGTGAACTTGTTACGCTGCTCCTGTCTGCAGATTACAAGTTTACCGGGAACAAACTTGTGATGCTGAGTGTGTCGCCATGCATCAGCAAATTTTTTGTTGTGTCTTTTCCTGGATTCGTCGTTTTTTTGTGCCTTGATGTGAGTAGGGCTACTGTTGTCTGGGTCGGGGATTACCGGAAGTAGGTTGCACACTGTGCGCTTGAAGAGGAGCTCAAACGGTGAAGTTCCTGTAGAGCCATGTGGGGTGGAGCGGTAGGCTAGCAAGAAGGATTGTAGCTCGTCCGTCCAGTCCTTGCCTCCAATTCTGCTTGTCAAGACTAGCTTGTTGAGCGTTTTCATAAATCTCTCTACTTCACCGTTTGCCTCGGGCCAAAGTGGCGTGACACTGTAGTGTTTGAATCCGAATTCTTCAGCGAATCTTGAGAAGTCTTCGCTGTGAAATGGAGGACCATTGTCAGTCTTTTGCACTGTTGGAATGCTGAACTGGGGAAAAATGACACATAGTTTGCTGATGACATCTGGTGCGGCAAGTGTTTGCAGAATGTTTACTACTGGGTATTTTGAGTGGTCGTCGATGAGGACCATTGCATACTTGCCATCAGAAAATGGTCCAGCGAAGTCTAGAGACAAACCAAGTCCAAGGACACTCCGGTAGTTTGGACGCAGGCAGTGGATCGCGGTGGTGTTCAGGTGTTGCCGCCTGGCAGGCAATGCAGCTCTTCACAATACTGTCCACGAGCTTGTCTACCCCAGGGAACCAGACTTTGCTTTGCAGCAGTTGTTTTATTGACAATTCCTTGGTGCCCCTTGCGTGCAAGGTGGACTGCCTTATGCTGTAGGTTGGTAGGTATCACAATCCACGTCCCTTGCAGGATCAGTCCTTCTCTGGACACGCTGAGTTCTCTCATTACTCGGGAGGATGGACGGAGGAGTTTATCCTTCCAGTCATTTTTGTCGAGTTGCGACAGTTGCAAGTCTTTGGTCACCTTGGTCAGCGGGGGGTCTGCCTTGGTTTCCTTTAAGACATTTTCCAAGGTCGTGGCACATGGTAAGCTGTGCTGTATCATGCAGGCCACATAGTCTTCTGACATCTTTACAAGGGTGCGAAGCCTGCCTTTCTTTTCAGGTGGGGTCTGTGGTGGATGTCGAGACAAGTAATCGCTGGGATTAGTTGACCCCTTGGTGTGCCCGATGTCGAAGCTGTATGGCTGAAGTTGAAGTGCCAGACGTTCGATCCTCGCTGACGGAGAAGAACGTGGGTTTGACAGGATGTTGACGAGCGGTTTGTGGTCAGTGAGCACTCGATAGTTGGTGCCGAACAAGTAGATCTGGAAGTGCTCGATGCCCCAGACCACAGCCAACGTCTCTCGTTCTATCTGAGAGTACTGCGTTTCCACAGCCGTCAAGGCTCGGCTTTCGTAGGCAACTACCCTAGTTCCAGCTGCAGAGGACTGGGCGAGAATTGCACCAAGACCATGTGGTGCAGCATCAACGATTAGATCTGTGCTCTTCTAGGGGTCGAAATAGGCTAGAGTAGTAGAGTTCGAGAGCATGCCTTTGAGCTCGTCGAATGCTCTTTGTTCAACGCTGGTCCAAGTCCATAAAGTTCCTTTGATGGTTAGCTGGTGCAACGGTTGAGTCAGGTTTGCGAGGTTGGGTAGGAAGCGTCCGCAGTACTTAAACATCCCTAGGAGACTCCGGACTTCATTGGAGTTCTGGAGAGCTGTCACCTTCATCAGATCTGGTTGTACTCCAGCACTCAAGAAGACGTGTCCAAAAAAAGTGAGCCGCTCTTGAAAGAAGCTACACTTCTTGGAAGCTACACCCTTGCTCAGACGCTTTAACGTTGCCTCAAGGGCTTTGTCGTGGTCTTCCTTGGTCGTGCCGTAAACCAGGATATCATCACCAACGTTAAGCACGTTGGGAATGCTGCCGAGGACTTGTCGTATGGTGTCTTAAAATACTTCTGCTGCTGAGTTGATACCAAAATTCAGACGTTTGTACCTGAAGAGTCCGGCGTGTGTCGAGAAAGTTTTTATTGGCCGGGAGTCTTCGTGCAACTCAGGCTGGTGGTACCCTTCCTTGAGGTCGAGTTTGGAGAACACCGTTGCTTCGTTGAGTGCTGAGAGGATGTCGTCAACTGTTGGCGTGACGTGCCGCTCGCGGCAGATCGCCTTGTTGGCGCATCGCATGTCTACGCACATCTGCAAAGCTTCCTGGTCGTGTGGCTTGGGCACTAGAACAACTGGAGACACCCACGGTGTTGGCCCTTCGGTTTTCTCAATGATGTAGAGTGCTAGCAGTCTAGTCAGTTCTGCCTCTAGTGGTTTCCCCATAACAAAAGGGATGCAACGGTGTGGTTGTGCGACTGGTGGCACACTGTCATTCACATGCAGGCGCACCTGTTGGTCTCGAAGGCATCCAACTCCCTTGAAAAGCGGGGGGTACTGTTGCTGAATATTGTTTGCCGTCAAGATGTCTTCGACATTGTAGGTGATGTGGAGTAAACCCAGACGTGAGGCTGCAGAAAAACTCAGAAGGGGTGGATGGTCACCGTTGATAACGAAGATTTCGTCTGTGCCTTCCTGAGCTTTGTATTTCATGGTCACAGACAGTTTGCCAAGCACTAGCAGTGGGGACGTTGCACTGTATGCCAAAAGTTTTGCACCTGTTTGCTCCAAGCTGTGGCGGAACCCGAGTTTCGTCAGGTCGCTTGATCCCACGGTTGACGCAGTAGCTCCTGTATCAAGGGTGAATTCTACTGGCGTGCCGTTGACCTCCACGATCACTCGCAGTGACCTCGAGATGTCACGTCAAGTGTCAGTTGCGAATGTGTACTCGTCGCTGTCCGAGCCAGGATTCTTGCGTATAGCACGGACGGCGACTGGAGCCGACCGACATACTTTGGAGAAGTGGCCAACCTTCTGGCATGACCTGCAGGACTTGCCTCTGGCTGGGCAGCTGGATCGACCACCGTCGTGCGGCCACGATCCTCCACAGTTGTAGCATGTAGCATCCGGGTGCTGACGAGGTGAATTATCACGAGGCTGTGATGGGGTTTTCTGGTAGCGCTTGGATGGGTGGTGGTGCAAAGACCGCTTGACGTTCGCTGCTATCGCTGCCACTGTGTTCTCGCTTGGCTGCTGTTCCTGGCTTCCTTGTTCCATCAAGGTGACGTTGTGCTCCACTTCCTCAAATAACCTGCCCTGTTTGAGGATTCCCTCCAAGTCGAGGTCATGCTGCATGGCATAGCGGCGAAGGCGTGAAGATGTCGTAGACAGCAGGATCCGATTTTTTATTTCCGTGTCTGAATTGGCGAAGGCGCAGTGTCGCGCTAGCTGTCGTAGTTTGGCATAAAATGAGTCAAGGGACTCTCCTTCTACTTGCCTGGCTTGCCGGAAACAGTAGGCCTCGAAGGTTGTGCTGACCCTTGGAGCAAAGTAGGCGTCCAGCTTCTTGCGTGCTGCGGTGTAGAGCGGGCTTTCGCCAGGGGTGCTTGAGACAGATGACGCTGTTGCCGCAGGTGCGATCGCAGGAGGTTCAAGAAGCGCGCAGTAGATGTCATGGACTTCCTCCCCGATGTAGTGCAACAGCAAAACGGTCTTACAGGCGTCGCTTGTGGTGCTGCAGGCCACCACAAAGTTCTCGAAGCGTCTCACCCACTTCAACCACTCGGTGCCGACGTTATTGGCGTCAGTGGCACGCGCGTTGAAGAAGGAAAACAGTGGGGAGCTTGCTGTGCTCCATCCTGTCAAACAAGATGTCCATTGTTGGGTGTGGAGGGGTCCGTGCGGTTCAAAATCACTGTTGGGCGATTCTTGCGTTGTTCTAACGCATCTTCGTCGCCATTGTAATGTTGGAGGTGTAGAAAAAGGGAAGGATTCCCTTGGATTGGAACATTTACATACTGACGTTCATTCCTTAGTTGGTAGCCATCTTGTAAAGTGTTAGAGTTGCCAGACCAAGCCAGATTTATGGCTAGATTCCACTACAGTAGACACTACATCCACTTGGTAAAATGTTTTAGTCATCTGCTGTTCTAGGAAAAAAATAATATTTAAACACATTGGACAATGATTGAAAGATGACACAAATTGTTTATTCTTGTGGAGTGGTTGAACGGAGGGAGCAAGTATGTGGAAGGGTCGATACCAGTCTGCCTGATCACAATACAAAAGCAAAAGCTTTAATCTAGATAGTTTACATTGGGACTGAATATTAGGCAATGACAACATTTGAGAAATAGAATTGGTCCTTTTGTATATGCCATATATGAAACGTAAACTCTGGTTTTGAATATGTTCAGTTTTAGATGGGTTGATCCCATACCGGATTGGCTTATTCTAACACTGGTCTAATCAGAGTTATGTATGCAGTCAACCTTGTTGATGCTTGTGCCAGTTAAAGTTTCCTCGTTATAAAACAAAGTTTTATAACGAGCTAAAGCTACGTGTGAGCATTACACCCAAGTACTTTATGTGGTTGCCCCTGGAAACTATAGAGCTATTAAAAAGATGGTCATAAATTAGGTGGCTTCTCTTCTTAGTGAAGGTAATACAGGCAGTTTTTTGAAGATCAAGTTTCATTGGGCACTTCTCATCCCAACCAGAGACTACAGGAAGCGTTATTGAGCATAGCTTGATCCTCAAATCTTTCAACTTTACAGTAGAAAAAGTAAGCATGGGCAAACAGCCTGATTTTAATCCTTCGATCAATGTCCTTAACAGTATATAAACAAGAAATAATAACGAGCCTAAACTGGTTCCTGGGGGACTCGAGAAAAAAACATCCAAATGGTGAGAATGAGTACTGTCAATTTCCACATATTACTTTCTGTTGCTTAAGTGTAAGCAGTGTATTGAACTCCGGCTGCTCTTAACTTGACAAGTTCATGCCGGGGAGGTATGCAGAGGCAGTAGAGACAAGAAGGCCAGTAAAGGATGAGAAAAAAGGAAGATACATTTACAACACAAGAAGAACGGAAAGGAAAAAAAATAATTAGAAGTAGTGTCAGGCAAACATTATGAACATCTACGTCTTAGATATAAAAAATAACCTATACCGTCAATAGGTCCCAGTTTGAGTGGTAAGTCCTTGGTCGAGTCACTCAGGAACACTTCCTGGGCCGGTTTTCTCGAAGCGATGGTAAACCCATTTTGGTAAACCACGGTGCCTAGGAAGGAAAAAGTACCTAGACACTGTAATACACGGCTGGATATAGAATGACAAAAATTATTTTTGATTGGGCACTAAGATGCGCCATCTATCAGTGAAACAAGCCAGTCACTTTGTTTATTCTCTTTTTCCGCTGGTTCTTATCGATCTAGTATGGTATTTTAAGTCAAAATATAGTAATGTTGTACTTGAAGACCAATTTATTTGCTTCCGATGGTACGAAGAAATTTTAGCTACTATGCTAGAGTTTGCCAACGGATATCCGAAAATGTAAGAAACATTTCCTTCACTATGTTTCGCCATAAACAACGCATAACCTTCCCGTGTGCCTTCCAGTCTGGCATCGCCAGTGCTGTAGTCTCGTTTTGTTTCCTTGCGACGCACGTTTCTGCGATTAATTTAATTGGGTTGTGGGAATATTTATACGGCGTGTAGTTGGTCAGCCATTTTAAAGTTGCGACGAGTCACACGCTGTAGATGAGCAATTTAGCCAGTGCAGTACAACCGCTAGCCTGGGGTCTTTAACGTGCACCACGCAGTAGTGATGCACGACCGCACGCCGGTACGATGCTCATCCAGATCGAAACGGGCAGGGGTGGGGCTCGAACCCAGGATCCCTGGGTTCTGCAGCGGTTTCTGCGATTCCTGCTGATCTCAAGTGTTTGCCCTCTTTTCCATTTGCCCAACCGATCCACCGGTGACAAGGAGCTGAGCTTCTTGTCACCGCTGAATTGCTGGCCACCGGGGATATGTAGAAACCTCGATGCTGTCGGCATACTGTTGGCGCACTGCGAACAAAAAAACAGTACAATGTCCCAGCTGTTCACCCGGAACGAAGACTTTATCGAGGATAACCCCCTTCGCAAAGTAATCGCTGCTCACGAGTTGGCGTGCATAGTGTAACAAATTAAACGTGTTAATATAAATATATACCAACACTCGTTCGCAAAACATTTTTTTACTCACCAGAAAAACACTTGCAAGGCTTATGTACCGTCATATGTCTTGGATCCCGGACTGCTGAAGAGTGATGCGTTCGCGGAATGCTGCCGTCGGTTAATTTAGTAGTCCTTCTAAATTACCGCTTTGCCCGACGTGCTAATAGGTTGATGGTGCTTCATTAATATAACAAAAGGAATCGAAATGAATGTTCAGAAGAACCAAGAACTACTAGCCCCCATTTAAGCGACATCGCGGCCATTTTGCTTGTAGGTACTGCTCCTCCCTGGGCGCCCCTGCTCTTCCAGTCATGTGACCTAGAATTCCCTCTTCTAGGGACAATAGTTAACTTTAACCCACAGTTCGCGTTCGAGAAAACGGGCCCTGGTGGTTGGTGGCTGAGTGCTCAGTGTTTGGATGTCGGACTTGCGAAGCGATGTACCAGGCCGAGTCCCGTTCCTCGGGGCGTAGCCGAGGCTTGCTCGGTGCGTCGCCGAGACCGGATGCTCCAGCCAGTTCGAAAAATGCCCACCGCTTCCGCTCTTTGAGCCCACCGTTTCACTTCTTCTTTTTCCACCTAGTGGCACACCCGTGAAAACGAGGAATGCGTCATAGGGCATCAAAGGCCGTCGAAAAATTGATGAGACCGCATCGGCTTGCCCTTTATCGTTAATAACGCCGGGCAGATCATGCGCAGTTCTAATAAGCTGAAGGATTGTAGAGCGACTGCATCGGAAACCATGCTGGGAGTCGCTGAAAAGTGTATGGTTTTCGGGGTAATCGGTAATGTGCTTGTTCACTGTGTGCTCGAGGAGCTTGAAAGGAATGCATGCTAGAGGTGTGGTGCAACGATTTTTGGACTTTATTAATTGCGGAAATTAATCTGCGTCACCTATGGAACGAAGAAGTGAAAGATATATTTTTTTTGAATGCTAGTTTTTATTTAAAAAAATTAGACAAATATAATGTCAAAGTGCCTCTCAACTCTCCACGTTGCCTTTCGAGTGACATACTGTGGGGGATCACATGGTTTCCCCGTGGGTTCTCTCTTTGGAGACCCCAGCCACTTCCTCCGCGATTATCGACTTTTAATGAATTAGCACCGTCGAAAGTCATGGTAAGCGATCGACACAAAAGTCTGTTCGCCACGGCGTTGACGTCGAATGTAGCAGCGGAGGGGGACAGGCTTTGCTCACTTCCGCGTATCCTTCAGAGACGCTGTCACCATAGTTTTCGTAACCGCCACATGCAACTGCAGATCGGCAAAAAATTTGTTTCTTTCTTTGTGATTACACAGCTGAACAGCAGTTTTTCGGGGCAAGGCGACACGTTTCTGGGTCGCTTGTGCTTGGATAAACAATATGAAAAATGCAAACTGCCAATTCCTTCAACATTAAAATCGTTGCACTACCCCTTTTACAGGGGTGGTTCAGCTGTGCCAGTTGTGCCATTTTGATAAATACCCCTTTGCCTGCACGTTCCTGCTCCTAAAGACGCAAATTGCGCCAAACTGCGCTGGTCAATCCGTAAATGAATCCTTTTTTTTTTTTTTTTTGTATGAATGACGTTTTTGGTTGGCAGCTTGGTGGGAGTGGCGTTTTTGACTCGGAATGTTCTATCATAAATAAGATGGGTGTCTTACGCTGAGTTCTTTTCTTTATAAATTACTGTATGAAATGCAGATTTTTGTGACGCACGCACGCACGCGGTTTTATTTGGTTTCAGGCAACGAGGTGCTGTCATATTTTGTATTTTGCTTCAGATTTTTATATTTTGTGGCGCATGTTCCAAGAAGAACAATCCTTTTTATTTTAATGTCCTGACATGTTTAGTTTCTGACAAAAAAAATCTCAAAGCAGCGCGAAAGAATGCCAAGGTTCTGATGATTGTCGTGTGTGGCGTTTTATTAGAGCGCAGCTCTTAAGGCCCGTTCACACTCTTGCGACCGAGTAGACCGAGAGAGACCAGACCAGTTTTTAAGCCTCTTGCAATGTCTTAGGACCAGCACTGCTGCAGCTCATCCGGTCTTAAGAAGTCGCAAAAGGCTTAAAAACCGGTCTGGTCTCTCTCGGTCGTACTCGGTTGCAAGGGTGTGAACGGCGCATTAGGCGCCCATTTCCGGCTTGAGCGGCGTCGCCGTCGGCGTAACCGCGCGGTGCATTATGGGTAAACTTTCCCTCTAAATTTAGCGGAAAACTTTACTTGCTAAATCTACCAGAAAATTTTCCCCGCTAAATCTAGCGGAAAAAATTTCCCCGCTAAATGTAGCGGAAAAATTTCCCCGCTAACTTTAGTGGAAAATTTCTCCCTAAATTGGAGGCGAGCTGGAGAGGAGGAGGGGCATAGCCTCCTCTCCGTACCTTCCCCTCCTCCTCCTCAAGAGCTGCGTTCTAATCCGGTGTTATATGGGATTGTAAACGGCTTTCATTTTTTTTTTATCACTCTCAATCTCAAAGTATTCAAAATAATTTTTTAGTGTGATATATGTGCAAGTGCGTAAAACGACAGTATATCTACTATTTATTATTCGACGCCTCCAATCTTTTTAAAAATCCCCAAACATGCCTCCGTGAACAACTTTGTCCTAAATTGTGGATGTTTTTTATTGAGTCTGCTATGTTCAGCGTTGCTTTTAAAATAATACCATGTGTAGAACCTTTCATTGCCTTCCAAATTAAAGAATGACCTACAAAACCGTTTTCCGCGGCAGAAGAGGTATCCTCCTTGCCACCCAGAAAGGAGGAAACCCCTTCTCCTTTCCACGGAGACTAGCTTCCGGACCCGCCCTTTTCAGGAGAGGAGGAGGAAGGAGTGCGAGAGGGGAGGGAGCGAAGGTCGTTGGGGAGCACTTTCCTACCCTGCGGAAAATGGTTTCGTAAGTCGGCCTTTAAGCAAAGTTTGTGCCTTTATCATGTATGAGTACTGAGAAATAAATTATGAAACGAAGAATGTTTCCACTTTTCGTTCAATTTCAGCGCGCTGTACAAAAAGAACATTTTATTTTTTTGTTAATTTGTTTTGCGTTGCGTTTTTTTTACACTCTCGTCTTACCCAGAATACATTCCGTTAGAGGTAGAGGCACTGGTTTTCAGTTTTAAGCCTCTAAATATGCTAAAAAATTGTTTGATTCTGTTATCAACATGAATTTCGCATTAAAAATATAAAAAATTGCATTTAAAAATATAAGTTTCCAGTAGGAAGTGCATGTTACTCCAATGTCTTACAATATTATATTTTGATATTTCTAATGTAGTATAGATTATGTAGCGCATAGGTCGTCTTGACTATCGGCTACAAAATGTACGGAGCATGGAGAAGTGGGAGCAGAGCATGCTCGTCTTTCATCAGAATTGCGCCAGTGACGCGGTAGTTGAGGTGTTCGATATCGGTTGTCATGGCGAAAACAAATACACGACATGTAGCAGGCGGCAATGTCCCGGTCCCCTGGTTCCACCGTGTAGATAAGGGCCCCTGCTGGCATTGAAGACCGCTACAAAGACTGCCTCAATCGCGTGATTGAACTGCTTTTGCTGCTTGTGTTTTCATTGACAGCAGCAGAGAGGACAGTGGATGATGTTAGACCATTTGATTTGAGCTCCTGCAGCTACGTTTCGTCTCAGAGTTCCGGAATATCGACGGTGGCTCGTCGGAGAGCATAGTTTAGCTTTCTAGGCTGTCCTTAACCCGCTGCACACATTTTATGTCTGCATCGAGCTGTGAAAGCCGCGGCAGGGGAGAAGTTAGATCAGTGCTATGACAAACCAAGGTCTTCTATGGAGCAGCTTCTCTGATTAATTTGACGTCACAGAAGCGTACTTGCCAACAAACCGAAAGAAGCAAGTGTCAGCTAGAGAGTTACAGAACTGATAGTGGTGAATATGTGGCACACTTTGAATATTTAGGATTTTTCGAAATCATTGTATGATTTGATATAGCCCCTTTCATTCTCATAGTCACACAAATTCCAAGTTGAGCATTTAAATTTATGCACTTTAGACATTTGTGAAAAAACCTTTCTTTTGTACTTCTGAAGAGCATCTTAGTGGCTACATTTAAATTTATCATAATTAGCCACATGCTGAGTAGTTCTTAAAGGAAATATTTTGATCATTTTTTAGACATTTTTACCATGGTAAGGATGGAACGCTTGTCCCAGTGCCTTTGTCATTGCTCTCGTGTCGGTCGCTCCAAACGCAACTAGTGCAACTTTCTGAACCAGGCTTCAAGCTGTCGGTGGCGATAGGAGGTGTTGGTACCCCCTGCCCTGGAAGCTAGGATGCCTCTCTGACACTTGCGCTATGGTTTGCCATCGTACCAGCTTCTAGAAATAACTGGTAGTATATAAATGGTTTTGGGTTTGCAGGACCTCTTTTGTTTCATGGGCTAAGTACACCTGCTCCTTCAGACGAAGATGTTTGAGCTCAAGGATGCATAGAGAATGAAATGATGGAAAGGACCTGGTGGAGTCAGATTTGGCACTTAAGGCTTGGTTGAGTTGAGCAAAGTCCCAAAATATATGCTTTCTTGTGCCAAGTTTTGGTATAGTATTTTATCATAATAATTTATATTTTTCCTAAATAATAAAGACACGATTGTCACGCTTAAGCGCTTTTGAGATGCACTTTAGACTAAAACACTGCTGAGCGATTGAATGCTTCCGACTGCAATCAACAGGCATATAACTGTCAAGACCTGGTACAATTATAGGAGTGTACGCTATTGGGTACAGTTTGGTTTCTAAAACTCTTTAGCACCCTGTTGCAGTTGCCTAGAATGGTTTTATTAAAGGTGGCTCTCAAACTGACGAAAACAGAGAGAAAATACCTGATTGCGGACTTCCTCAGCATTGTCATAGAGTTCTCCCGACTTTTCTAAATGTTTGGTTTCATGGACACATGCCAGGACGATACTGGCCGTATGAAATCATAGAGATGGCTTTGGTCGAAGATTCTAACCTCAGGGTGTCCCCACTTCTCGCAGGAGAGTTCCGGTTCCGCAATGGCTATTGTAGCAGCAACCCCCGCAAGATGGTGCGTACCTGGGCCGAGAAGGAGATGCGCAACCTGTCGCGCATCTACGCTGCGGGACTTCCCTGCCCGAAGCCCGTGGTCCTTCGGAGCCACGTCCTGGTGATGAACTTTGTGGGCAAAGACGGCTGGCCCGCACCGAAGCTCAAGGACGTCCCGATGAGCGCCTCCAAGAGCCGGGAGCTTTACCTGGACTGCGTGGTGATGATGCGCAGGCTGTTCCACGATTGCCGCCTCGTCCACGCCGACCTGAGCGAGTACAACCTGCTCTACCATGAGGGCAAGGTTGTCCTCATTGATGTGTCCCAATCCGTGGAGCACGACCACCCCAACGCGCTGGAGTTCCTCCGCAAGGACTGCACCAACATCACGGACTTCTTCGGCAGGAAGGATGTGCGAACCATGAGCGTGCGGCAGCTCTTCGACTTTGTTACGGATCCGACCGTCAACGAGGGCAATATGGACGCGTATTTGGAGCGAGCCAGCGAGGAGGCGGGGCTTCGGGAATCTGGAGGGATGGACGTGGTGGAGGAGGAGGTCTTTAAGAGGGCCTTCATCCCACAGAGGTTGGACCAGGTGGTTGACTTTGAGAAGGACGTGGCCAGGGTGCAGGGGCATAAGGAGGAAGTGCTGTACCACACAGTCACGGGCATGAAGTCGGATCTGTCTGGTCCGGCCGAGAAGCCGTCGCTCCTGGAGGGTTCTGAAAGTTCCGAAGGTTCCCAAGATGAAGGGAGCAGTTGCGAGGAGGCAGACGACGATGAAACGGACGAGAAGACGTCCAAGTTTGCAAATGCTGCGAGGCCCAAAGGCGAGACGGCCGACGAGAGGAAGGAAAGGAAGAAGGCCGTGAAAGATGCCAAGAAGGAGAAGAGGCAAACGAAGTTGCCGAAGCACGTCAAAAAGCGGAAAGAGAAGCAGGGAAAGGCACGCAAGAAATAAGTTCCCGGCTCTCTCCGTGAGTGTCATGACACTGTGACTGGGATTGCAACCAGCAGGTTTTAGAGTTTGTGCTGGGCAACTGTCTTGGATGCCTAACAGCAAGTGCAGTGCTTTAGGAGCACTGTTTACCTGCTGCTACAGTTTTCGCATTATTTTTATCTTTGTTTGCGCATATATATATGTGTGGCCGGTGAACATCTTGTAACTGTCACTCGCTACTTCAGCACCATCGTCTTTTCCGAAATCTCGCATAGTTCTAAAAACCTGTCCTCATCCTATGTTTTGTAGGTCTAGCGGAGATGTTAGGCCTGACCACTCTGTTTAGAGTAATCCCAGAGTTTGTGCCCGAGTTCCCCGAGATTGGTTTCTTTTAGAGCGCAACTCTTGGGCGCCTGTCAGCGTAATCGCCCCGCTTAATTTAGCGGGAAATTCAGTCGGTGTTAAGGTCACGTTACGTCGATTTTCCTGCTAAATCTAGCGGAAAAGGTTCATGGGTGACATGACATGAAGTCATGTGACGTCATATCCCCCAAATGTTTAGCAGGGAAACTGAATTGGTGTCGAGGGTATGTGACGTCATTTCCCACGCTAAATTTAGCAGGGAAACTGAATTGTTGTTGAGGTGATGTGACTTCTATTTTCCCGCGAAATCTAGCGGAGAAATTGATTTTGTTCGTGGGTGACGTGACGCAATGTCATATGACGTCATTTTCCCTGCTAAATTTAGTGGGGAAACTGAATTGGTGATGAGGTCATGTGACATTATTTTCCCCACTAAATTTAGTGGGGAAACTGAATTGGTGTTGATGTCGGGAGGGGAGGAGAGGAGGGTACAGAAGAAAAGGAAGGGCATACCCTCACCTCTGTATCCTCCCCTCCTCCTCAAGAGCTGAGCTCTAATTTCGCATTACAGAGATTTGTAAAAAATTTTTTTTCTGCCACTTAGTTTTGGGGTGTAAATCAAAGTTCGGAATGTTTCTGACAAGATTCAATCCATTTGGGACAATCCTCGTGCTTTGAAAGATGTTCCCTCGGTATATATCTTAAAGGGCCCTTGAAAAGAAAAAAACAAAAATTTCTTAAACAATTTGTTTTTTTTTTGTTTAATTATTTTTTTCTTGACAGTTTTAAGAAAATTTATTTCTTGACACGTGTGTCAAAAAATAAATTTTACGCAAAAACCAAAATTAATCTTGAGAGCAATATTGACGGCGATAGATTTATTTGAAATTCTGCGCGCAACGTCCATGACATCAGGGAATGGTCATTCGCTCCTTCCACTTCAAAAGGAAGGCGAAGCCAATCCACCTCTCCCCCACGCGCCCGAAAGGCTGAGAGAGAAAACATGTTGAAAGGAGGTGACTACCGACTAAATCGCGTATCACACCATTAATATTGTTCTAAAAGTTTTTATTTTATGTGATAAAAATAATAAATAATAAAAATTATTTTAATTTTTATTATTTATTAAAAATTTGTTTAATAAAATATTATTTATTTATTAAAATTAGTTTAATAAAACATTTTTTGTTTGCTTTCAGGGGCCCTTTAAGTGATTTTAAACGATTTGCTTATAGCATGTGTTGGAGTTAGGAATAAGCCATCCCGTGGGAGGGACGAGACAGGTTTTATTATCCTGCTGTGGCAGGTTTTGGTTACAACTATGGTGCCTGGAACACGTGTCCCACCGGTGTCTTTGCCGTTTCCTAAAGAGTGCTCCCTCCGCCCCGTGACATGTCCCTCCTGTCGGTGTCTGAGCGGTTCTGGTGTACCTAGCAGTATGTCGCTCTTCAGCTTGACACAGAAGCAGCCAGGAATCTGCAACGACGGCAACACTCCCTCATACTTTTTGCCGGGACTTCCAGCACAAAATGTCCTGCATCATGGCAGCTTCCATGTGTTACTTCGGGATCGCTTTTGACGGGCGGGAGGGGACGCTAAGCTCATCGTTCAAAGACGCGGCATTATAGTTACAATTGGGCCGCAGATTTTCTTAAGTTTATTCCCGAGAAAAATCTACGGATGTATTTCTACGTTTATTTCCGAAACAGCGGTGTATTTTGGCGAGGTGTCGGACGCGGATGCCAAAGGTAATTACCATTGAAAACGGAATGCCAATAAATGCGCAAGACTCAAAACGAGGAGTTACAGAATTTGTTGAGCCCTCGTACTCGCTGTCGGCGGGCATCTCGCGGAGGCATATTTTCCCTCGGTTATAATAACGCCTTCACGTTCTTCCCGTTTTCAATGTGCAATTTGGAGAATGCCCGGTCAAAATGTGAAGGGGTACTCTTCAAAATTAAGATAAGGCATGGGACATGCTGGGACAAAACCAATTCCACAAGTTGAGGCGAGGCACCTCGAGTTCGATGTGACGCTCGAGCGTTGTGTGTCTGGTTGTGCAAGATTCAACTGATACTGACTGCTGTCATTTTCTTCATCTCGCAACTTGTCCAGTGTTGCCAAAAGTACAGGTGCTAGTATGATGCAAGTGATTGGACAAGGGGGAAAGGAGGAATTTCCCAGACATTCTTTTGCGCCTCCCAGGCGTCCCTTTGTGGCATCGCGATTAGCTTGCCACTCAAAATTCATACAAATGGGAATTTTTTTTCCCCTCTTCCTGCCTTTCACAGTGCTGCGCAGAAATTTCGATGTAGAGTTTCAGACATTGTCCTTTAACTCTAACCAGAATAGACCCTGTGGTGACTGTTTCTCGGGCCACTCTCCTCCAAGTCACCGATTCCACTGATTGTGGACTGCAGGGTGCTTGGGTCTAAGCAACAAACTTCCAGGGAGGAGGGGTTTGAACATAGTAGTAGTCGTCGCTCAGGGCACAGACGCCCACAGACTTTAATTTTTTAGAGCGCAGCTCTTAGGGGCCCGTTCCCGGCTTGAGCGGCGTCGCCGTCGCCGTCGGCGTAACCGCGCGGTGCATCATGGAAAATGTCCCATAATGCACCGCGCGAGTCCCCCACCGGGGTCACGTGACCCCCCCCCCCCCCCGAGGTCACGTGACCCCCTCCTCGAGGTCACGTGACCCCCCGAGACCCCCGCCGATGTCGCGTGACCCCCCGATGACGTCATCGTCACTGATGACGTCACCGGCATCCACATCGTCATCGGCATCATCACTGATGACGTCACCGGCATCGACATCGTCATCGTCACTGATGACGTCACCGGCATCTGCATCGTCATCGTCATCACTGATGACGTCACCAGCATCCACATCGTCATCATCACTGATGACGTCACCGGCATCCACATCGTCATCGTCATCATCACTGATGACGTCACCGGCATCCACATCGTCATCATCACTGATGACGTCACCGGCATCCGCATCGTCATCGTCATCATCACTGATGACGTCACCGGCATCCGCATCGTCATCGTCATCATCACTGATGACGTCACCGGCATCCACATCGTCATCGTCATCATCACTGATGACGTCACCGGCATCCACATCGTCATCGTCATCATCACTGATGACGTCACCGGCATCCACATCGTCATCGTCATCATCACTGATGACGTCACCGTCATCGTCATCATCACTGATGATGTTACCGACATCCGCATCGTCATCATCACTGATGACGTCATCAGTGACGTCACTGATGTCGTGACCGGCATCCGCATCGTCATCGTCATCATCACTGATGACGTCATCAGCGACGTCACTGATGACGTCACCGACATTCGCATCGTCATCGTCATCATCACTGGTGAAGTCATCAGTGACGTCACTAATGACGTCATCGGTACCCGCATCGCCAGCGTCACTGATGACGTCATCAGTGACGTCAGTGATGACATCATCGGCATTGGGGGTCACGTGACCCCCAATGCCGATGATGAAAGTCTTGCTCAAAGAAAGGCTTGATTGAACCAGAGGACAGTGAGCATGGGCCCATGCCCACTTTAGTGCTAAGGTTTGTTTTCTTAGAATTTGAATATTCGTATGGATATGAATACATTTATCAAATGCCGATCTTTGTATTTGAGGTTGACTCTTTTAATGCTTTCTCATATAGATTGTATTCACTGGCGGTCGTAGCTGAGCTCGCTGCTGCTTTCATACCACCGGGGAAAAGAGGGGAAAGTTGCCTTAGTACGAATTTTGAGTGAAAGTTAATCTATAATCTTCTGGAGGGAGAATAGCGATGTCTGGGGGAAGCCTGGGGCATACAAAGGAGAGTCCGGGTGAGAAGAGAGTTTCTCATACCCCTGTGATTGCCCGAGAGTTGACGGGAAACTTTTCCCGAGCATGCGCTGTGAGCAGTTTCCTCAAATATGGCGTCCAGTGAATACCACGCATAGAAAGCAAATCCAATCTGCTCCCTTTGTTACAGGGACTATGTTTCACCTTGGCGTTGTAGTAGAACATACTTGGTTGTCTGGATCATGAGATAGTGTGCCTGCCAAAGCCCGTGTGGTTTCTTCCAAAACTACAAAATGAAACAATATACCACAATTTCTGAAATATTGTCACTTGTCATTTAGGAAACTATAAATAATTTGGAATTGCCTCAAAGGCAAGATTTCGATAGTTGCTGATTCGAATCAAATTGATTCCCCACATCAATAGGCACATCTCAGTCACATAAATGATGGGCTAATATAATTTTTTTTTCCGTGGAGTTATTGAATTTTTAAATGTAATCCTCACCATTGCTTCTTTTCTTTCTAATTGAGAGGCTCCGCTGGAAACACACGACGACAGGTGCAGGAGTCTTGGAGGCAATGGAGGTAGGAAGCTTCTGGAGGCGACAGGACGCCACCAGAGGCGAAGCCACAAGTGGCGAAGGACACGCACCCAACCGGAGACGCTATCCGTTGGAAAGAGCTGACGGCGCCAACAGCTGTTTTGGTCACTCTCAGGGGCGTTGGCTTCGTTCAACGTTACTAGAACACTCAGTTGGGAAACTCGCCTTTGAAACGCTGCTTCCTCACGGAGTGAAACCTTGGGGGAAATCCGCGATGCCTGATTGACCTATTGTGACGCACGCCTCAAATGCGCACGCCGCCGGCAGGTCACGACGTACACTTCGCGCTTTCCACTTTTGCCCACCTCCCTTTCGATGTCCTCTCCACTTTGCAGCTTGCTCCAACTTGACCCTCCCCGCAGCTTAGCAGAGGGGGAGTGATAAGAGGATTATCTTCCTTGCAGAAAACCGATGTAATCGTTTTTAGTGCAACAGGTTTATTCAGGTAATAAGTTTATCATGCTCTACTTTGGCCTAGGAATGAAGCAAACGCGCACGGAACAAGTTTGCGCTAAAACACCTTTGGTAGTCGTTTGTCCTCCGCTGTCTTTTCTTTCTTCGTGTTCAACTATTCGAAAGTTCAAGCTATATATTTACAAGTATGTACAAATACGCTCAACTCTTAACCGTTAATGTTGTACGTCGGCCTTTAAACGCGCGCCAGTGTTCCGCGCGTACACGGTACCACGCGGTGTTGGGGGTTTGTATTCGCCGGCAAAACTCGCCACCCTTTTGTTTCCCGCCAAACATTTATCGTTGGCAGCGCCCATTGTGTCGCCTTGTAATGTGCCGCCGCACACTGTCGCCGCGTGAACTAGGGTAACACTAGCCCCTGTAATACAACACCCCGCCGTCCGCCACTGAACCTCCAATGAGGGCAAACCTGCCGCCGCCCTCGGTGACAGCTGCCTGTCTTATCAAACAACAAGCACGAAAGGGTCATTGTCGCCTCCTGCTTGCGAAAGAGTGGGACGTTCAAGTAAGCCAATCGGGGGAGTTGCGCCCCTTGCTCGTCGTCTGCTACCTCCTGCTCTAAAAGGCCTCGGCACGCAGCCAACCAAGCCGCCGTAGGACTTGTAAAGCAAATAAGTACCGTTGAACGAAGTCCATTTAAAAAGAATGTGCGCACCGAAGAAAAGTAAAATGCTATTATATATAGGGTGACCAGACGTCCCGTTTTGGCCGGGACAGTCCCGTTTTTGGGGTCCGCTTCTGCCGTCCCGTCTTTTTGTCCCAATAAAGAATCGTGTCCCGCTTTCGCAGGAGTGCATATTTTCGAAATTGGCACCAAGAGATTTTACAAAAATAACCGTAGGTACTTTAAAATATTAAGCACGGGCACGTGCACCTCGACCAGGAAGCAAAACTTACGTAAAAAAAAAACTTCAATTCGCAAAAAAAAAAAAAAAAAAAAGTAGCGTAGTTGAGTGGAAAAGTGCCTGCTTCACACTCAGCGGACCCAGGTTCCATTCACAGTGTGCTTACTTCTTTTTTTTTTTTTCTCAAACATTTCTTTTGTCTCAAAAAAAAAAAAAAAAATCTCGACGAAACTTTGCTGAATTAAATAGTATGGGACTCCCTTACCGTCGACTTGGATTAGCTTGGGTTGCTGGTGTACGGTGGGGCCAAGTGGGTTAATAGTTTCGCAATGAGCAGCTGCATACTGTCCCCGAAAAGCGGCGTGAACGCAGTCGGGGGATATTTACCCAGAGTGTAAAATTTAGCGCGTGACGTTTTAAAATGACAACCATTATTTCATTAATTTTTATCCCAATCTCAATCTGTAATGCAATCCCCCCCCCCCCCCCCCCCCCCCCCCCCCCCCCCCCAGGACAGTTTTTAGCCCTGCTACAGTCCCGCTGCTGTTTCGTGGCTTGGGCTACGTCCACGCTGGTTTTCTTTTGTCTCCCGGGTGCTCCTCGTTCGGCCGCGGATGGCCCCCTGTCGACCGCGCACGTCGTCTCCTTGCTTCCTCCACCCAGCAGCTGCCTTTAAAGGGATGGTGAGCCGACATTTGGATTTCAGAAAACAATGCAGAAGCTGTAGGCGGGACGCTACAATCCCTACAACACGACTCGTAAGGCGATATCTCGAATGGACGGCCGTATTTTTGGAAAAGAGGTGTAGATTGAACGAGCCCGACTAGGCGCGCGTGACGTCAAGATATCTCGTTTCCTCCTCTCTTCGCTTCGCCCCATGCCTTTAACTTCCCTTTCCGAAAATTTCCTCGGTGCTCCAAGGCCAGCCAGCCGACCTTAAAGTCCGGCAGGCCCGCTCTCTCTCTATTTCGCCTTCAAACCAGTTCGCCGCGCCGATCTTAGCCGATTCACAAGATGGACCAAATCTTTTTGTCCGCGGACCGTGTACCACGTGACCGTCACGGCACCGATTCCTGCGATCTACGCCTCGTCCGCGGACGCGCGGACTGATACATGGCTAGCACTGACGTCGCATCGCATACTTTTGACCATCATGTAAGAGGAGGAGAGGGAAGCTGCTTTTTTAAGAATTTTGAGTGACGCGGGTTAATCTTCTATCTCCTGGAAGAGAATAGCGACGTCTGTGCAAATCAGGGAGGCACAAATAGGATCTTGGTAAGAAGGCTCCGGGTAAGAGGGGAGGCCTTCTCCTCTTCTCTGGTGGTCATCGGCGCGCTCTTTGAAGGACGTCACGTGCAAGACATGTGTACAGTCGAGCGCATTTTCAGTTGCGGATTTTTGGCGGGAGATTGACTTGAAAAGCGTTTAGTCTGGCAGAAATACAATGCTTTTCTTTTCTTTTTCGGACGATTCAGACAAACATGGCGCATCGTTGTTTCGTGTGCGTTCAGTGGTTCATTTTCTTGCTCGATTCTTGGTTCCACGCGTGAAGGAAACTGCAGAAACTTGGTCCGGCTGAAGGGGTGTCCAAACAGGACACTACAAAACGCACGACTCCGACAAATCGTGAAAATGGAAACGGACGCGCCCGCTTCGCGCCCGCTTCAATTTTCACGATTTGTCGGAGTCGTGCGTTTTGTAGTGTCCTGTTTGGACACCCCTTAACGCGACGCAGGTTCCGCCACTCCTCCGGGTCCGTGTCAAGAAGCTTCTGTCAAAACGCGTCCAGGACGCCGCGATAATTCTCGCACGTCCATTCAGCCTTCCATCGAGCAAGATCTTTTTTTGTGGCTGCGGTGTACTTGTGCCACTAAATAAGCTACGCTTCAGAGTAACAACACTTGGCCATATTGTGGCTTAAATTCATGGTTGCCAGTTATCTGAAGCTTTATCTGAAATCACTGGAAACACATTTCCATCCTCCACAAATGTTTAAACAGTTTGCGACAAAGCAAAGCAATATTACATGAGTTACCTACACTGTTAGCAAGTCCCGTGTATTTGGCGAATATTTGGGGTGAAAAACACGCTATTTACACAAATTACCATAAATTTACACGATGAGTAACGGATAATTCGTTCAGAAATCATGCGAGGTTGTAAAAAACGTGTCTTGGTTCGGTCATACACGCATAACCGTGTAGCCGACCTCGATTACACGCATCGCCCCCGGCGACGACCGCGGCATTGCCGGCTATCGAAGCACCGGAATGCTTGGGGACACACTTAGAAAGGACCGTCGAGACAAATGCCGCGGAAAGAAACATGTCTCGGAGACAGATATGTCGCAGGACGTTGGCGAAACCCGCCGCTTACCAAGGAGGTTAGAAGTACTAGGAGGGGGCACGTTGCAATGTTGGTGAAGCCTAGTCATAAAAAGTTTAAACGATTTTGTGCCCAGCGTGACCGCAGATCTCTCTGGCGATTGGTACGCGTGACATGTCACGTGTGAGATGGATGGTTGATTGTAGAAAGACTCCTTGCAGGCTTGCGCGCGCTCCGTCCGGTAGGTTTTATCAGGTCGAAGTCTAGACTGTGGTGTATTCTAGTACCCCATAGCAAGACGAAGGCTAGCTACGGTCACGTGATGGGGTCACGTTGGCATGGTAAGTGAGGAGAGTAAGGAGGGAAATGAGAAAGAGGCGAGGCGTCAAGGGAGCATGGCTTGTGGAGGCTACGCGGCCGACGTCATGCCCTCTCCTACCCTTCTATTCTCCATGCCGCTTACCGTGCTCGCCGCCATCTTCTGGTCGATGGCAATGCGGCTTCCCTCATGTCGCCCATGTTTGTATTTAGTTTAGGGGTCCTGATAACAGTTTCTTAGACACCACAAATAAAGTCATGGGTCTAATTATTCGTTCCAAACAGTTAAAATGGATATAAAAAGCGTCTCCTCGATGTGAACACGTGATATTGCAGTTGGTTTCGTTTTTGCTTCAACCTTCAACTGCAAGCGATCTGGCCACGGCGCAAGCGCAACGCCGATGTACGCTGGAAGCAAGCGCCGGTTGGCTTTCGTTGTTTTTGTTTGATCGGAGAAAATCTGGCAAGTACTCATTGCGCCGCTACTGTTTTGGTTTGACGGGACGCGAGAAGCTTCGCATAGAGCTTCGGAGTTTGCGAGCACATAGTGAAGACGTGACCGGAGAAGTGCCCCTGTGATGTTCCTGGAAGACGGAAAGTAGCATTCGTAATCGTCGTGTGTGCTTTGAAAGCGAAGGGAGTCACAGGGTCCACGAGTTCGCAACCACAAGCCAAGGTTCACGACAGCGCGGCGTTGACTTCGGCGATCTCATTCTGTTTGGTGCAACCCGGCGATGCGAAAAAGAGCTGAAACATTCGTCGTGTGTGGTGCGGTGCTTTGTATTCCGGGTCTGTTTGAACCACGCTTTTAACACGGAGCGCAAATTGTTTGTTGCGTGGTGGAGGTTCAACGGGTACAGTCCCGTCGTCGTCAGCTGATCCGGTCCAGCTGGTCCGGGAGGACGCAGCGAGCGTTTTTAAAAGTAAATCTTCCTTCGTTCCGTTTCAAACTGTGTAAGTATCCCGACACATACCGTGAGTAAGAAGCAGCGGGCGTTTTCAACAAAATTACGTTTTAATTGAATAATGGACTCCGGATTGTTGTCTTAAATCTGCCGTTTTTTATGCTTCGTGTTGGACTGCGTTTGCATAGCGACGCACACCGCTCGAGTAGATGATTCGGTCCTGCAACGAGTTTGTTGCACGAATCATGCGGCGTGAATAAATTAGGGCAAGTTTTCCTACCTGCCCCAGATGCATGTACTGAGACCATTTTTTATGTTGTGAACGTAGTGCTCTTTCTTTATTTTGGAAGACGCGTTGGTGCATTTATTATGGTACAATCACTTGAGACTTGAGAAATTGGAGAGCGAGCAAGCTTTCCCAACTTTGTCTCTTTCTCTCTGGCACTGCCCTGTTTCAGTTTCAGTAGGCATATCTACTAGCAGGTACAAACTGCTCTAAAGCAGGTAAAAAACGTTAAGCTTAGGACGGTGCGGACTCCGTGTTTCGCACTTTTCGCAAGGTGACAGGGTAAATGCTTTTGTGAGATATGCGCAATATGCAAGCGATTTTGTTATGCCCGTCGTTTGCGTCTCTCCAGCAAAACGAATAAGATGATCTACTACAAAGGCGCAATCACAAGCCAATATTTAAGATAGCAGTCGTTTGCTTCGGTGATCCGTGTAGCTGTATTTTACCCTGCTCTCTGCAACACCGTGTCATGACGAACAGCTGGAACGGTCACGGATTGTGCTGGCCTCCCGGTTGACAGAAACCCGCGTCGCCCGCATCGGCACCGAGTGCGCTTGGGCTGTTGATGCTCAAGCCTTTTATCCGCGGCTTGTCGCCAGCTCATCCTGCTGCTCAACGGTGAGGAAGCGGCGAGAGTAACCTCGGAAGTGAATGTAAATCCTCGTTCATTCAGTTATCCGGTGTCAAAGTGTGGAAGATGTCCAACGTGTACTGAGGGCGGGAACTACGAGCGTTTTGCCTTGCTTTTATAACCGAAACCAGACCAACGAGATAACTGCCTTGCGTACTCTAAAATGACGGAAGCAATAAGTTTCAACAGGTCGAGTACGTCACCGGGGATGTAGGCGAGACGGTGCGCACTGTTTAAACGCTTGCAGTATCCACGAGTGGTACCAGGAAAGCGACGTCAACAGAGAAGGAGCTCGCGATTCAGCATAATGCACTGCTACGGGCCCGTGTATCTTCAAAGTTCGGGGTGGTGGTAGTATATAAAAAAAGACGCATCAGCGCCCCACACCAGTGTTCACGAATAACACCGGTCACAAACTCCCAAGCCCTACCGCTCTTCTGGACACCGACACGACATACGACAACAAACTGCATCAAAACGCCCCAAAAGTGAAGGCGTCTGCTCCCGTACTGCAACTGCTGCAACTAGCGGAAGTGAAGTGTTCGGCGGATGTCCGGATGTCCTTCACAAAAATATATAAAAAATGCTTTGCGCAAGGATCATTTTCATTTATTATTGTATACGTAATGACAAAATCCCAATAATTTGTTTTCCTATCTGATTCAAGCTAGTCGGACTGCTCATAACACTGGTCAAGCAAGAAAATAACAAAAATTCGAACTTTTTCATGACCGGTTTAAGAATTATTGTTAACATATCGTTATTTATTGCAACGGATTAACATTATAGATTTTGCCTCCATACTTTTTAAATGCAAACAGTTCTAACACACGGCTGTCCATTGCGCCGTGTTTTGTGTATTCTTCTATAAATCTGTAATGGTCAGCGACCAAAGAGCTCACCCGCACATGTCAAGCTTATATGCGCCGCGGGAATGGACATCGAGTAGGAAGTTCTTTCTCCGGCGCTCGTCGAGTACGGACGTAGGAATGGCTGGCTCCCACGGAGCTGCGACAACGGCCCCCTCGGGCCGCGGTGACTCGGTTATCGGCAATATGGCTGCCAGTTCGGACTATCGTATTGTTTTGCCTTCGCTGCCTTCCGGAGAGGCGATGAAGCGTGCAGTGATTCTGCACTGCGACATCGCCGGTCGACCCTACAAGATCGAGGACTTTCGGCAGCCGCTGAACAACGCCGGAGTCATCCAGGACGTGGGAACTATAGGTGCGTACCAAATGTCGCACGTGTGGCTCCTCAACATGCGGTCGGACGAGGCGAAAAAGAAGCTTCTCGAAGCCGGGCAGCTCATCATTAAGGAGAAGACGTGCCTTGTCATCGACCCCGTAAGGCACGAGCTTCGCGTGAAACTGCACTGGGTGTCTTTCGACGTTACCAGTGACGCCATACGCCGAGCTTTTGCGGAGTTTGGCGTCGTGAAGGAGGTGACCAGCGAAAAGTGGAGGGTCCCGGGCTTCGAGCACGCCGAGTCGACGACCCGTCTCGTCCGCTTGGTGCTGCGCGATGGTGTCACGATAGACCGCATCCCGCACCAGCTACGCCTCGGCGGCGGCAATGTTCTCGTGGTAGTCCCCGGCCGCCCGCCGATCTGTCTCAGATGCTACACCACGGGGCATATCCGGAAGGACTGCCGAGTCCCCAGGTGCAGCGAATGCCGTGCCTTCGGGCACGTGCAGGCCGATTGCACCCGGTCGTACGCTCGGGCAGTTGGAAAAGGCACCGACGGAGGAGACAACAACGAGCTCCTCATGGACGAGGAAGAAGCGGAACGTGCCGCGGCCTCGGAGGCCACAGAGGTCAAGGCCGAAGTTCCGAGAAAAGCCGTTGCTGTTGCTGTGGAAAGTCGCGAGCCCGAGGAGCTCCCGAAACGGGCGTCCTCCGTTTCGGCTGCCCAACAGGAGCCGGTGACCAAGGCCATCGTCAAGGTCGGGGACCCCGTTCCCGCACGAGGAGAGGACGGCCCTCCCTCGGAGAAGGACCAGATGGACTTTGACGTGGCGGCGGCAAAGCGTCGACATGACGAGGTCAGCGGCGCATCGCAGGAGCAGCAGCTCAGCCAGCTGGACAAGCAGTGGAAGACCGTCGGTGGGAGGGGGAAACGTGTCGCTAGCAAAGCCCGTTCGTCGTCGCTTACACGCGGTGACGGGCAGGCTACGTAACCGACAGCTGAATTGGAACGCTCGGCACGACGCTGGCTGATATGGGTAAGCGTCGTATGTCCACCCTCTACTAGTCGATGGTGACGTTAGAAAGGCCATTGCGATTTGCGACCTTAAACGTACGTGGGCTCTCAGCGAGGCGGAGACAGAACCAACTTTACCGCCTCGTGATGGAGCATGACCTGGACATTGTCGCCGTGCAGGAGACTAAAATAGAGAGCGTGGAGCAGACTGACATTATGGTAAGGCTCTTTACGGCGCGATACGACGTCTGTGTCAGCCATGCGGTGGGTACGTCGGCAGGGTGTTTTTTGCTTATACGTCATTGCTTAGGAGCTACAGTTCAGTCCGTGACTTCGTGCGCGTCGGGCCGTTTTGTAGTGTGTGATTTAAGTTTTTCTTCCTTCGAATGGCGTGTTATCTGTGTGTATGCCCCAACTAGAGTTGAAGAAAGGCGCATCTTTTTTGACGGCATTCGCCATTACTGCAACTGCGATCGGCTTCTTATTTTTCTGGGGGATTTTAATTGTGTTTGTTCTTCGGGCGACAAGACCAGTTCCACTGCCTATAGTGATTCGAGCACCGCGAGTCTGAGTGCCACAGTTAATGAGTGTGGCCTCGACGACGTCGGTGAATGCCTCAGAAGCGGGCGGGAGGTGAAGTTTACCCATTTTCAAGGGTCGAGTCATGCCCGCTTGGATAGACTGTATGTTTCGTTGGAGCTGCTTCCTTTGTGTTGCGAGTACAGTGTGCGCGCGGTGTCTTTCAGCGATCATTGTCTGGTTTCTGCTTGCATTAATGGTCACAAGGAAAAGAAAAATTCGTTTAGCTGGGAGTTATGGAAATTCAACTCCAAGCTCTTGGAGGACGAAGTTTTTAGAGCCCAAGTTCAGGCTTCTTTGGATAAAGTAGAGAATGGGCAAAAATCGGAATATGGGACGAAATGGGAACTTTTTAAGCAGGAAATAAAGATAAAAGCACTAGAAAGAGCGAGCGCAATTCAAAATGAAGAGAAAAGAAACGAAACGTTGCTGCGATGCAGCTTGCAAACGCTGATTAGGGAAGATGGCAAAATGCCGGGTACATTCAGAGATGACATCTGTACTTTGAAGGCAAAGCTTGAACTTATAGACAGAGAGCGTTATCGCGGAGCTTTGGTTCGAGCGCGGGCTGGTAGGCTGATGGCTGGGGAGACGCCCACTAAGCGTGCCCTAGGCCTTGAAAAAAGGAACGCGCGCCGAAACGAGATAGTTGAAATAGAATATGGTGGGGTAGTTAGCAGGGAAGGGTCAGAGATAGAGCGTGCCTTTTATGACTATTACAGTACGCTGTTTGCTCATACCTCTGTTCAGACAGAGTGTTTTAAAAATGAATTTTTGTCATGTATGCCCCGTCTTGACGACGGAACAAGGGAAGTATTGGAGGAACCCTTCACAGACGAGGAGGTTAAAATAGCAATCGAGGCACTGAACCCGGGAAAGTCCCCGGGTCCTGACGGGCTAAGCGCCGCATTTTATAAGGCGTTTAAACATGAGATTTCGCCTATCTTAACTAACGTTTTCAACGAATCATTTGAACTAAATGTCCTACCACCTACGTTTTTGTCGTCGCACACTGTGTTGATTCCCAAAACAGAAGACGAAATCAAACTAAGACAGGTCACAGCTTATCGCCCCATAAGTTTAACTAATATCGACTATAAAGTACTAATGAAAATTCTGGCCAGACGACTGCAATCGGTAATAACAGAACTAGTTGGTCCCCACCAAACGTGCGGGATAAAGGGAAGAACTATTTTTACAAATATTCAAAAGGCTCGGAACGTGCTGGAGTGTAGTGATGTCATGAATAGGGGTGTAGCCATGCTACAAATTGACCTCGAAAAAGCTT
The DNA here is from genome assembly GCF_016920785.2 of Ixodes scapularis. Taxonomy (NCBI): domain Eukaryota; kingdom Metazoa; phylum Arthropoda; class Arachnida; order Ixodida; family Ixodidae; genus Ixodes; species Ixodes scapularis. The sequence goes on along the minus strand of NW_024609868.1, from coordinate 163,922,370 downwards.
TCGATCGGGTACCGCATGATCTTATGTTAACTGTTTTAGACCATGTAAATGTCGGTTCAGTTTTACGAGAAGGTGTGCGAATGGCGTACAGCGGTTGTACCACCAGTCTTATAGTAAATCGGTCGGTTGGAAAGCGCATCAAAGTAGAGCGTTCCGTACGCCAAGGATGTCCTCTTTCACCTCTCCTTTTTTGCATTTACATAGAATCGTTTTGCTTGAGCATCATTAGAAGCAACAGTATCCGCGGGTTTAATCTTTTTGCATCTGAAGTACGTATTTTAGCTTACGCTGACGATATCGCTGTGTTTTGCACGAATCAAGAAAGCATAGTTGAAGTTGTGAACATAGTTAAACGTTTTTGTGCTGTTGGTGGAAGTGCGGTGAACTGGGATAAGTGTTTGGGTTTTTGGCATGGTCGCTGGTTTTCCACTCCCAGTGTGTTTCAAAATATAAGGTGGTCAACAACTCCTGTGAACTATTTGGGCGTACCTCTGGAGAATTACAGCGACAGTGAGCCTTATTGGCGCAGGCGGGCGCTAGAACTGCGCGAGAGAGTGGAGGGCTGGAGAGGTTGGGAATTGTCTATTTTTGCCCATGCCACAGTGTGCAATTTGTTTCTTGTTAGCAAACTGTGGTACGTGCTACAGGTATTGCATTGCTCCCGAGTTAATGTTCAAAAAATTCACCGCGTCTTTGCTGTTTTTATTTGGGGCTCGTCATTTGAACGGACGAGTCGTATGAACCTCTTTCGGCGCGTCCGCGATGGTGGACTAGGATTGTCACATTTATTTTTGCGCCAAGTTGTGAATCGTTTTATTTACTTTCGGGATGTCAGTGACCCGTTTCTACGAACAGTCTACCAGGTGAGACTGTGCAGACATATGCCTGAGTTTATCGTTTCCTCGGCATGGGTGCCAGGCGGCATCCACGGATATCTCAAGGAAGTTGTCTTTTCAAGTAAATTTTTGGCAGCCAGGTTTTCTTTTGAGTATTTGAGCCAAGTATCCAGAAAAAAGTTGTATAGAGATCTATGTGGCGTTTTCTTTCCCGTACCTTTGTATAGAAGCTTGTATTGTGCGGGCCCGGGACAGGATGTCTTAAAGCGCGTTAAGAGAATGCTCGTCCCGCCTGGTGTTAAGTCATTCTTTTTCAAATTACACACCGGCACCTTAACTGTAAAGACATGGATGAAAGAAAAGGGACTATTCGTCCCGTGGGGCGACCACTGTTTTTTGTGTAAAAAGCCCGAGACAATCGAGCATGTATTCCTGGAGTGCTGGGATGGCGTCTTCTTCTGGGATGTCCTCCAACGCACCCTGAAGAAGGATTTTCCGTTAGACATGCAGGGAATTAGATACCTTCCAGTTGAAAACGAGGACGGCGTGCCCTTTGATATGATTATGTTACTGGGCCTGCATAGTATTTGGCGGTCTCGGATGGCTACGCGCCATGCCGATATCGACGCGCGTGAGGCTCGGGAATATTTCGGCGAGAGTCTTGCCTTGATTGTAGAAGTACACAAGGCACAGAGCTGCGTGCCAGATTGGATTCAATGTGCGGAGACCGTTAGGCATTTGAAATCATTTTAATTTATTCTACTAGCCCAAAGGTCGGCTGGTAGAAAGTAACACGGTCATTTCTGCTGTTTTACTACCTCAGACATGTACGCAGTGAGTGACTTATAAAAACGGCAATAAAGAAAAAAAAAAAAAAAAAAAAGTGTCGGGCGTAGTGTCGGTTGTTGTGTTTGTGTACATGTCGGTGCTGTGTAGCTGTGTGCTGTGTTGCCTGCGTTGTATGTAGGGTTGCTGTGTAGTCGTTCGCAGTGTTAATAGACTCGTCCTTTTTTTAAAAACAGGCTGCTAGAAATCTCGATAGGTGGCGCAAGTTACCGCCCGATTCTAAACATTTTGCTCAAGTTATTTATCCATGCAAGTTCAGCAATCGTTTTTTTTTTTGTTTTTTTTTTTTTGTCTAGCGGCTTGTTGAAGCTACCGACGCCGCCGACCGCCGACAACGCACGTACGTACCTTTGCAAGTAGCTACGTCCGCCGCTTGGAGACTTTACTGTGTATAAAAGACATCGAACGAGAACTAACGCGCCCTGTGTGCTTTCAATTCGGCTGAAAGGCGCGCGGCTCGCTGGGATCGTCTCTCGCCTGTTCTCGGCCGCTGACCGCCATGTTTCATTAGGAACACGCTCGAAACGGTTTTGCGGAAGGCAGACACGGTGTAGCGTGTTAAGTTTACACAGCACCTCATGTGTAGACGAAAAACACAGATGGCCTCGTGTAAAACGAACACGTTTCGACGTGTCCGCTATGGGACAACGGTTTACACGTCTGGGCGTGTTATTTTTGCTAACAGTGTAGCACTGAAAATGAATCAGTCTGGTACTTGGGCCACAAGTTGTGCTAGCAGGCCTGCAGCACCAGCTAAAGGAATTAAAGGCCCATTTCTAAAAATATAAGGCATAAAAGAAACCATCACTTGACACAATAGCTAATAAAGAGTAAAATCATACACATAATTAGAGCACAGCTTTGAATATTCATCTCGATCGCAGTAAACCTTATTCCAAATTGGTTAGATTTCTCTCGCCGCGCTGATCGTTTGAGATGCTGGCGGATTTGTCGCTGACATCGTCTAAATTTTCAGGCGATGTCGGCGATGTGAGGAGCTAAAAGTTGTTAGAACGGAGGTTCGGGCGAGTTGGTTGTTCATGACTGACAAAGAAACAGCGCACCCTCAAAACAAGCACTCTAAGCTTTCATGCACACAAAAGAAAGAGCCACTTACTCAGCGCTGACTGACAACTCTACGTTATATTTACAATTTTCGTTTTCGTCTTTCATTGGGACTCGGGTTTCTATGGCAAAAAATTGCCCTTTTCTTCTTCCTTCTTTTTCCTGTGTTTTTGTAATAGGAAGCTAAACCATAAAATTATTGTATGGCTAAGTACTCCAGTTCCTTGTTGTATAACATTATGGAAGGAGTGCTGACACATCTCTCCTTTTGCCTGGCAATGTTCTCTGCTTCCATGATTTCTCTTGTCAGCTTGTCGTAGTTCCTGCCTAACACTGTTCATTTCTCCAGCTGCGCTGTGCAGCCACAGTCTCGGCAGTGAATTCCCAAGTGTCCGGAGTTTTTGTTGGTGATAGTGCAGTTCTGCTCACGACGGCGATCATTGACGCACCATCCGGTCTGTCCTATGTATTGTCGTCCACAGGATACAGGGAAGGAGTAGACCACCTTTTCGGTACACTGTACGAAGTTGTTTTTATGTTTCTTCGTGCACTTGACTGTGGTTCTTGTGGGTGTATTTACTCTCTTGCACATGTTATAAAGTTTGTTAGGGGCTGAGAAGACGACGTCCAGGTTAACTCTATTAGCTATTTTCTTTAGACCGTGGGAAAAGTTATAAATATATGGCACATCGATAGGTTTTTTGGCCCTGTCTTTTTCTTTTTGTTTAATATGGTCCCCTCGCTTGATGTCTTTGATGAGTCTTTCGGCCACTGATGTTAGTAAGGAGGTTGGATATCCTGCGCATTTTAATCGAGAGACTTGCCCGTTGAAGCTTGTTTGCATGGAATGGCAGCATGATTTTGTAAGTGCGTTGTTGAGACTTAACCGCACAATGCTCTGCTTAACAAGTTTCGAGTGCGCCGAGTTGAAAGGTAGAAGCGGCTTTTTCACCCTGGGCTTATGGCACCAGCATACATGATAAGGTAAAATAAAAAGTCGCATATTCAGGAATCTTAACGAGTGGTCAACAGGACGTTCGTGCGTAATGTTCAAAGGGTTCATGCAGCCTTTAAAGCTGTCTAGAACTTCGGCAACCATGGTTGTAAAGTTGTGATCATAGGCTTCTAGTACGATTAAATAATCGTCAACATACCGGAAGACTTTTATAACTTTGGAAGTATCCAAGGTGTGCTCTAACTGCCTGTCTTGGTGGGCAAGATAGAGGTCGCTAAGGACAGGGGCAATGCATGATCCTATATTGATCGCAGTAAAAAGTTGAGCCTAGAATTATTCTTCAGCGCAAAAAAACTAAAAAAACAGACTGCCCCCTTAGAGTTACCATTTCTGAAAGGGGAACGTGGCAAAAGTCTGTGGCCTTAGAGTTAGAGTTAACCTGGACATCGTCTTCTCAGCACCTAACAAACTTCATAGCCTGTGCAAGAGAGTAAATACACCCACAAGAACCACAGTCAAGTGCACGAACAAACATAAAAACAACTTCGTACAGTGTACCGAAAAGGTGGTCTACTCCTTCCCTCTATCCTGTGGACGACATTACATAGGACAGATCGGGCGGTGCGTCAACGATCGCCTTCGTGAGCACAACTGCACTATCACCAACAAAAACTCCGGACACCTGGGAATTCACTGCCGAGACTGTGGCTGCACAGCACAGCTGGAGAAATGCACAGTTAGGCAGAAACTACGACAAGCTGACAAGAGAAATCATGGAAGCAGAGAACATTGCCAGGCAAAAGGAGAGATGTGTCAGCACTCCTTCCATAATGTTATACAACAAAGAACTAGAGTACTTAGCCATACAATAATTTTATGGTTTAGCTTCCTATTACAAAAACACAGGAAAAAGAAGGAAGAAGAAAAGGGCAATTTTTTTTTTTGCCATAGAAATGCGAGTCCCAATGAAAGACGAAAACGAAAATTGTAAATATAACGTAGGGTTGTCAGTCAGCGCTGTGTTAGTGGCTCTTTCTTTTGTGTGCATGAAAGCTTAGAGAGCTTGTTTTGAGGGTGCGCTGTTTCCTTGTCAGCTAAAAGTTGCGAGAAAACATTGGCGAATTGTAGGATGACGGCTACTGTGATAAGACAGAACTAGGGTCTTGTTCTGCTGATGAGATCACTTAATTATCGCGTCTGTCGCATGCCTCCGTGCCGGCTCTCAAGAGCCCGCGCGTGTAGAGCTTCACCGCTTTGATTTGCGGAATTGCCATAAATAATTACTGCGAAAGCAGTAATTATTTATTGGAAATCGGACTATATTACGTGGCTTTCAATTAACTTTCATCGCCTGCATAGTTACTTATCCAGTATTACTGCGTAGTTTTTGCCGTCTCTCTTGGTTTTCCACATGTCCTTCGTTCGTTTGACACGTATATCCCCCATGGCGGAAAGCGCCGACGCCGTGTTCGCGCTAACAGTCTCCGACAGTGCACACAAATACATGTACGAAACGGTTTTAGCACCGTTTTTTTATGCCACGAATTTCAAATAAAAACGCCGTAACTGACCAATTATTTCGTCTGCGTGACTGAGGAATGTTCCAATGTGCCTAGTAGGTACGAAATATTCGTGATATTTGCTCGTGTAATCGAGCGCAGCGAGAAAATGCACTCGCTTTTTCTATAGAAAAGCATTACCGGAAGTCAATTTCCGACTGGTCGCTGTCTGCTTCAATTTGCAGCAGCACACTAGCGCCAGTTTAACCTCTAGCGTTAACTCTATGCCAGGGGTGGCCAAACCGCGGCTTGGGAGCCACATGCGGCTCTTTGGTGGTCCAAGTGCGGCTCGCGAATCCCTCGTAAGGGAACCCCCCCCCCCCTCCCCCCTCCCCCGCTCCCCCCCCTTCGCCCCTTTCCGCGTTTTCCCAGGAAAAAACAAAGAAAGGATTTCAGAATAAAGCACACTGCAGCTTACAGTTTGGCAGCCTTGTACTCCCATACGTACAGCCGTACAGCCTTGTGCCCCCATACGTACAGTCAGATTCTGAACAAAAGTTAAACTTGCCCCCCCCCCCCCCCCCCCCCCCCCCCCCCCCCGCGGCTCTTAGAAGTTCCGTGGTTTTGTTTGCGGCTCTTAGGACAGGCCAGCCTGGCCGCCCCTGCTCTATGCCAACGACGCGTCGGCCCGTTTGCGCAGGCGCAGTAGGATCTTTTTCTTGCTTCGTTTACCACACGATAGATGGCGCTTGGCTCTCAGCATTATTATACAGGGGCCTTTAGCATTATCAAATTTGGCAATTTTCGTCACATCTCTAATTGTGCTACAAAATGTGGATCTGAATATTGTTTAACAAAGCTTTTAGGAAACATTCGCCGGCTATTTATTGTTTATGATCGCGGTGCTGGTGAGGTAGGCTCTTACCCAATAGGCGACGTGGATTCGGCTGACGTGCTGCGATTCCGCGGATGCATCGCAGTGAACAGGCAGAGAGCTTTCGAAGGAAAGAAGGCGCAAAAGAGTCCAGTTTTCTTTTAAAAGTTCTATAGCGAAGAACTTTTTCTTGCCCCCTATTTTTCTGTTTTTGTGTTTCTTTTCACACCTTTTACGACGTGCGGTGGATGAAATTCGGTTTCAGAATCGTTTCATGGTCCCTTTAAAGGGACACTTCAACAAAATTTGAAATATTCCCGTCGTGTTCAAGAATAGGTTGAATATGATCCACAATATCCGTAAATGACAATCGCACGTTTGTATTTTGAGCCTGGTGGCTGTATTTTTCGTTATAAACGGCCCACTCTGGCAAGCGCTCGGAGAAGGCCCAGCGGAGACCACGTGACATCTAACGCAATCGTGACGTAGGTCGTCTCAGGACGAGCAAAGCTACGGCGAGGCTGACGTCGAGAGGATGGCCTAGTCGTTCCAGCCACCGAAGCGTCTGCTTTTGTACGAATTTTGAGTACAAAATCTTCTGTAATCTTGTAGGGGGACAATAGCGACTTCCGCGACACACTAAAGGCATTCTCGGGAAGAGGGGAGTTCCTCCTGCGCCTTTTCTCTCGTCGTGGCCGGAGGCGAGACAACCTCCGTCACTAGCTGTCAAGGTTCCTAGACGGGCATTACAAGCGAGGCGGTAGCGACATCCACCAGGTGCTCTTTGCTAATCGTTTAATTCGTTTTAAAATTCCTTTTCGAGACTTTTTAAACAAGCTATTGGAATGTTCGATGTGATGCTGCTCCTTTGAACACAATAGACCAAAAAATGAGCGCCGAAATTTAGTTGAAAGAATTCGCATTTTCTGCTTTTGATATTGTTCACCTTGTCACAAATGGCAGAAAACACACCTCCGTTCATCGAAATGTTGCGATTCCGCCGCGTAATAGCGAGGCAAAACTTAGAGTATTCCCCGACCTGCAGCCACGAGCGGCGGCCACGAGAAACAAGCGGCGTGACGTCACTTGGGTAGTTTTAAAAAAAGATAGCAAGTTGTGCGAATACCTGCTCGATAAAAGGTAACTTTTCTAGAAATCTTGTCGTTCCAACATATATATAAATGCGTCAAAACCCTGGTATCATCGACAAAACTTTTATTGTACGAAGTTTAGTGGCGCCATCTATCCTAGGTCCTCAAAACCGTCAGCTCTCTCTGCTACCGCGAACAGCCGCCAGAAGCCAAAGGGGGAGGGGGACAGGGCCGGACGGGTATGGTCGGACCCGGATTAGACTTTCCCCCTTTCACCATATTGATCGCGCGGTGCCCGCCAGCACGTGGTCACGACCGGATGTGTTCTCGCTGCTCACTGATGGCTCTAAAGAGAGAACTTTTCCGGAACCCCGCGCCTACCCCATCAACGTCACTGCGCACGTGACCCGGAAGACGACGTACAAATTGAGAGGCAAAAAAAACCTGGATCTTTTTTAATTTTTTTAAAAATAAAAATTAGGGTATCCAGGCAAAATCTGTTTTCTGTAGTTCACATCAGAAGTGTCAGGCATCAACTTCCACAATCATTTAAGCAAACCCCTGAAATTGTTGCACAGCTCCTTTAACTATCCCATTGAGCGGAGGCTCCATGGGATAGTAGCTCCTTTAAATAATGCGGAATGCAAAAAAAAAAAAATCTTCTTAAAGGGCATTAACTATTAGGCCGCACGTAACGTTTGCTTGGCTGTGTCCAACATTACATAATGCGGCACCGTTGCTTTTCGTGATTTATTTCACGTGTTTTATATAGACAAACAAACTGGGGTGTGTGTATGTTTATACAGCCCAGAACTGGAAACAGCGCCTGTTTCCCGTCATTTCAAGTCAACCGCATCGTCACGAACATCGGGTGGCGCTCGGATTACAAATAGCCTGCCAACGCATCGTATCGTCAGTAGGCATGGAAGAGCAGCAATGATGCAGGCGCTGCTAAAGCCTTTCTGCTTTCTCGTACAGGTTCATTCTAAACGCACTAGTAATCGGTGCTTGCTGCTCGTTCCATGCCCACATGTTCTGATTTATTTATTTATAGATAGTTGAGCGAAGTTTTAAAACTCAGGTCTCGAGACTACAGGATGCTGGGTACCCAAAACCGCTCCTGGTAGCGATTTGCGAACAGGTGTGCAGGACCATCAAGCGCGGATTAGGGTGCACGGATAAAAGCACAAAGGAAAAGAAAAAGACTCGACATGCCGTGGTGGTAGCACCCTATGTTCACGGGATGACCCACAAGTTGAAGAAGGTAGCTGGACGGCAAGGCGTTCAGGTGGTGTGTTCGGCCCCAAACAAAGCATATTCCATGTGTCGCCGGGTTAACCAGGAGCGAAATACCAACGAGAAGAGGTGTGGCACAGTTCACAAGTCTCCATACGCCCTGTGTGAAAAGGAGGTGGTATTAGCCCCGAGAGCGAGCACAAGCGTCGCTGCGGTCGCCGCGCCCGGATTGGTAAGGTGTACTGTGACGTCAGGGGGAGTACTCCGCTCCGCGATCTCGCATCGGCTCGCCTCCCAGCACCGGTTTTCTGGTTTGGCGTTGTGTGCCGCAAGCTCTTCGAGGAGCTGGACTTCGTTTACCTGGTGTGCAAGACGTTGAGTTAGGCCGGTATTGACGTGCTTCCGTACATTTTATAAGCCTGCTTGTCCCTTTTACCTTTAAAATTGGGTTACAAATCCCGAAAGATTTTTCGGCGGAGGCTATTCCGCCGATGAACCTCCCCGTCCGTCCACACGACACAAGGCAATCTTGCGAGGGATCGGTGAAGCGATGGCGCAAGCGTTTCAGACACTGGAATTCTGTTCCTGGCACGTTCATGATTTAAGACGATATTAGATCCCGCTTTCAAGGCATTTGAAGTGGCATTTATATCATGGGCCTTTGGGTGGTCGGCAAATTAGCTCGCGACCCTGACTCTGCGCTGCCACTCTACATGCGCTGGTTCGCAGATGTTTTAAAGGCCGTGCGTCTGATGATCCTTGAAGTGCTCATGGAACAGGGTTGTTTTACATAAATGTAGCTTCTTCGCGAATTAATTATATAGTTTATACACGTATGCAGGCATATTTCTTAGAAGCTGCGCACTTACTGGAAATTAGTTTGTATGGTAGCAGCAAAAACGGCCGAATTTCCCCCAGTTGTCTGTAGGATATGTATTGAACTGCCAAACTATGCACGGCAATAGTGCCGTAATATGGAATGTTTATACTTTTTCCTGACATTCTTTATTCCAGCCTATTCCGAAAATACACCGTTTAGTCTGAATTGTCATTTCCTATTAAAAGAGACACTGCTGCAGGTCCCCAAAAGCTTCTTCAGCCTCCAAACTCCCTATAGCTGGACTCTTTTACATCAGAGGAAAACAGGAGTAAAAGCAAGCATTCGAACGTCTGTCCAGTGGTAGATGCAGCACTAGCAGCAGAAAATGTGGAACCTGTGAAGGGCGACAGACTGTGTGAGAAAAGCGTCTGGTATTTCAGCTTCAGGACAATTCGATTTAAGTAAAATCTCAATTTTAGGGCTTAAGGGGCTAATAACAAGCTAGACACCTTCGCTTACGTTTGTTATACATTACTTGAGGGTTTATATAAGCAAGCCCACAAATACCACCCGTGTAGTCCATTGAGATACTATCCGAATCCAGCAAAGGTCAAATGCAAGCAATGTATATAATAAATGTTCCTTGTTTTTGTTTTGTTTTTACTTTTCCCCTGCACTTGGGCTGTCTTGTGATTCTTTCTTGATGGCCCAGACTGTATTTAACATGTTGCTCGAGCAGCATGCAGCTTTTCTGCTTCGGCAATCTTGTTTAAAAACAGAGATACAAAAAACAAATAATATACATAACCTGCCAATTCACTCAGACCATCAGCAGCATTTATTGTGCGAGATGTAAATCTATAGTGATGCTCCTGCAATTGTGGCCATATTTCTTTATTTTCATATACCAGCTGTGATTCATGCGTTGCCTGCCCTGTGAACCATGCTTAAAATGTTGGTTGAAGTTTCGCCTGCAGCTACAGGCCATACCTCAATAAAGGTTCATATAAAAATTTACACTTCCTACGAAAAACACGCCAAAAAACATTAAATAGAAACGAGTGCGCCGTCAGCTAGCGTCGTCACAGCCTCCACAGGGCGAGCGGGCCGAGTCGGGGAAAAATTCTCTCCTCGCCGTGACGTCACCCCGGTTCGCCGTAAGGGGGCGCCACACGAACTTCTCGGGGCTAATACCACATTCCGCTGACATGCGGCCGAGGTTACATCGGACAAACCGGGCGATGCATTAACGATCGGACGAGGGAGCACCCTGCATCAGTGAAAACCCTGTCAGCAGGAGGACACTTGCCAACCCATTGTCGTGCGTGTCAATGTTCGGCACTGTTCTACGACGTAAACATCATGGCAAGGAACAAAACAAAACTGGGACGTGAAATCCTAGAGGCACTTGCCATTGAGGGAAAAGGGGATGACTGCGTTAGTGCACCTTCTCTCGTGCTTCACGAGAAAGAAAAAAGATTTCTTCGGGGTTAATATTTTAAGGGGAATTAGGAAAAAAAAATTTAAGGTGGGTTAGAAAGCAAAAAAGAGGAAAAGAGAATTGTTCCCTCAAGTGTGGCTTGTAGTAGAAGAGGAGGAAAAAGAAAATCAGTTGTTAGTCCAGCGGTGTGAATGGTCTTTTCTTTATGTGTATGTTTTTTCTAGTTCAGCTGGCCTTAAGTGAACTATGAACCAACTAGCTCAGCTCAAGCCTGTTACATGTCTTGAAGTTGCTTCAAGACTGAACCCTGGCCCTAAAGAGGATCAGAACAAGAGTATAGGTGAAATATTGGCTGCCATTAAATCTCTTTCTAGTACAATGGAAACACGTCACGCCGAAGTTATGTCCTCCCTCAATGAAGTCAAAGCCAGCCAAAAATTACTTGAAGACCGTGTGTCCGATATGAACGTAAGATTGACTGCCGTGGAATCGATGGTTGACGCACTTGGGGGTCTTCATGATGCTCTCGACGTTCCCCGTCTTGTTGCTGAAGCTGTTAGAGACGAACATTTCGCACTTCAATGTCGTCTTTATGATTATGAGGACCGGTCTCGCCGGGATAACTTAATTTTATATGGCATCCCCGATAGCCCGACTGAAACGTGGACCCAGTCCGAACAGAAAGTGCGCTCGCTTCTGGTTGAATCGTTCTCCCTTCGGCTCCCCGAGGAAGCTATTTCAAGAGCACATCGGTTAGGTACCTTTGTTGTCAACAAGTTTCGCCCGATAGTTGTTAAACTTATTTCACTTAAAATTAAAGATACCATTCTATCACAAAGATCTAAACTGAAAGGCACGAGGATTTCGTTGCAAGAAGATCTTTGTAAAGCTACCCGGCTTTCGCGTAAGAAGTTTCTGTTTCTACCCCAGTCTCGGGTTAAGTTCCAACATGGTAAGAAGCTGTCAGATTTCAGCAAGGCAAGTGGAAAGAAATACAGCTTGCGTTACAACAAGTTATTTATCGACAATAAGTGTTATGTATACTACGCTCAAACGGACAGTGTGCGCGAGGTTGAACTACCAAATGCACGCTCTGGTACTGACGCAGAAAATGTGGGTCAGGTTAACGATAGTGGCGCTGAACACTCACCTCCTTTGATCCCGTTCCCTCCTTCGTCCTAGCTATCAGCAGCCGTTCAGGCGTGACCTATTCGTGACTACTCTTTTCTTTTTTCCAAGGTCAGAAGCATTTTAAACAAACGGGATGCTTTATCGTCCCTGGCTGACACATGCCTTGCCGATGTGATTGTCTTGCCGGAGACCTGGTTATCTAGTAAAGTTGACCCTCCAGAGAAGAGGGGGAGAAGGAGCTCCCCTCTTATCAGGACCCTCCTTTGTGCCTTCCGGATTTGCACAGGCGTCGCTATTCTCCTCCCAGAAGATTATAGAAGATTAACCCGTCACTCAAAATTCTTACAAAAGCAGCTTCCCTCTCCTCCTTTTACTTGGCGTGCAAATCTGTGCGATGTGACGTCAATGCAAGGAGCCTACAAGATCGTTGCGGGCGCCTGGGTGGGGGGAACTTTGATTGCTGTTGCTGATAATATAGTTTCTTTTGTTGTTCCCGTGCCTTCGCCTCTCGAATTTCTTTGTACGTGCATTCGTTTAAATCACATAGACACGGTATTTTGTGTTTGCTACCGGCCGCCTCAGGCTACGCCGACATTTTGTGATGGTTTGTTTGATTGCCTCAATAATGTGGTTATTAGATTCCCTAAGGCCCCCTTATTCCTGCTAGGTGATTCTAATATCCCTGGCATATCGTGGAAATATTGTTGCCCTATTGTAACTTCTGGTTCGTCGGAGTGTTCAGCTTTCATTAGTACTTGTTCTATGTTTAACCTCTCCTAACTTGTAAATGTGCCTACTCGCGTTACTAGCTCATCAGCTAATTTTCTTGACCTCGTGGTGACCACTACACCTGAATCTGTCTCATCTCTCTTTCTTCTGCCTGGTTTAAGGAACCACTCTGCTATTCACTTCACTTTACAATCCAGTTCCCCCCACCTTCCTAGGCAGTATAAAGTAATTCGGGACTATGGCAAAGCGGATTTTCGGGCAATCAACGCCGAGTTGGCAATTTTTGCTGATGCTTTCTTTCCGCAGTTCTGGGAACGATCGATTTATGAAAATTGGGATCTATTTAAAACCAAGGTCACTACTCTCGTTGATAAATATATTCCTCTTCGTCGAATATCCTGTTCCCGAAAATCCCCGTGGTTCAACCTATCGTTAAAACGTCTTCAGAACTAAAAAAAAAAAAGCGTCTTTTTCGTCGCTGTAAGGAATCCAAGATATGCGAACGTTGGTCAGCTTACCTGTCCGTGGCGTCGGAATATAAACAAGCTATTGTCAACGCCCAAGCACGTTTTTTTTAATAACACGCTTCCATCTTTGTTATCCACTGACCCACGCAAGTTCTGGAATGTCGTCAGTATGCGTGAACGTAAAGACGTCCGTCTAAAATCCGAAAGTGGCCTGTTGATACCACGTCACCAGAACTGTGTTCTTTTGAATAATACCTTCATATTGTTCTTCACGAATTGTGCACCTACTGCATTACCTGTTATTCGAAATTCAGATTTTACACGCATGGAGCCTATTTTCATCGACTCTGTTGGTATTTCTAAGCTGATTGGAAACGCGAAAGTTTCATCTTCAGTAGGTATTGATGGCATCAGTTACAAGTTTTTGAAGAGTACTGTGACTTATTTATCTCTCATCGTGTCTCAGATTTTTACGCAGTCTTTGCAGTGTACCACCCTACCCGGCGACTGGAAGGTTGGCAAGGTGGTTCCGGTGCACAACTCTGGTGATCGTTTTAACCCTAGTAATTTCATACCAATTTTCTTGACATCCATACCATGCAAGATACTTGAACATGTGATATACCCCAATTTTGTTCCTTTCCTTGAATCAAATTCCTTCTTTACATCATGCCAGCATGATTTTCGTAAACATTACTCCAGTGAAACCCAACTACTCGTTTTTACTAATGACTTGTTTTCTGTGTTAGACCGTTTATCTACCGTTGATTGTGTTTTTCTTGACTCCGCTAAAGCCTTTGATACAGTTCCGCATCGTCTACTACTTTACAAACTTAGCAAACTTAACCTCGATAGCAATATTTTAGAACGAATTGAGTGTTTTTTGCATGATCGCACCCAGTACGTATCAACTAACGATCATGATTCTCAACTTTCTTCTGTGTCATCAGGCGTCCCTCAAGGGTCTGTCCTAGGACCCGTTCTTTTCCTCATCTACATTAATGACCTTCCTGACTCTATTGTCTCATCTATTAAACTTTTTGCTGATGATTGTGTTTTATATAGAAAAATCTCTAACTCCTCTGATGAATCTATCCTTCAAACCGATCTTAACAGCATTTCCGTGTGGTGCGACACTTGGCTAATGAAACTCAATGTTAACAAATGCAAGGTAATGAGAGTCACAAGATCAACTAATCAATCCAATCCGCCTTCTTATCTTCTTAATTGTTCCCCCTTGTCTTCCGTTTCTACCTATAAATATCTGGGTGTTCACATTACCTCTAATCTTTCCTGGCAAACTCATATTGAATACATTGCTAATAATGCTAACCGCATGCTCGGTTTCCTTCGTCGTAATTTCTCTCTCGCTCCGATTTCTTTGAAACTGTTATTAAATAATACACTTGTGCGCTCCAAAACTTGAGTATGCTTCGCGTGTATGGGATCCACATATCAACTCGCTTGTTCTCATCCTTGAATCTATACAGAATCGCTCTGCTCGTTTTATTTTGTCCAGCTATTCCCGTTTAGCTAGCGTCTCTCAAATGAAACAAACATTAAATCTCCCCCATCTCTCTATCCGACGTCGCATCTCCAGACTATGCCTCTTTCATAAAATCTATTTCACCAATGACAGCCTTTGTCAGTCACTTTTTACAGCCCCCTTTTACGTGTCATCCCGTTCCGATCATTGATCTAAAGTTGGCGTACCCAGTTGTAGGACTAACCTGTACTTCGACTTCCTTGTCCCCAAGACCAGCGTGGACTGGAACCACCTTCCTGCCTCCGTCGTCTCCATCAGCGACCACATTACCTTCAAGTATACCGTGTTTCATCACTTGACATCATAACTATTCTTTGCTCTACATGTTTTTGTTTTCTCCCACTCCTTTCTGGTAACGCCTAACGGCCCTGTGAGTAAATAAATAAATAAATAAATAAATAAAACTTGGGGGACGCATTCTCGTTCATTGACGAGGTGGTTTTTGCATACATTTTACAGAATTTATATCAACAGGCTAAATAAACTACCGGCGCTAAAAGTGCCATGGGAAAGGAGCTTCATCCCAACTGAAGTGTTACGCTATGATTCATTTGTCATCAATTTTTAGTACCTATTGTAATTGGAACCTTCTATGAATAGAGCCTTATTTCTAAAAAAGAAAGCTCTGTGTTCGTTTTGCGTCCTATATATTTTTATTATAAAAGGTAATAAGCAATATGCTCCAGTATCAAAAATGAACCCTTAGTCGTCATCAAAGATAACTGATTTAGTGATGCAATTACTTTTCACTTTCAAGTGATGTGCCAACAGATCTGCCATCTGCACCAAAAGGATCAGTAACTGCTCCAAATCAATGCTTTGCCTGCTACAGAACCTGCTACAAAAGGTCAAATGCTGCTTCCATCACTGATGTCGCTGAAGGCTTTCCTAAAACTGGTCGGGTGAGAAATTAATGTGTTAGACTTAGTCATCTGTTTTATTTCATGACTACAAGATGGACAGACAGTCGAGCATTACAGCTAAAGTCTTGCTACCTTATGGCTTTCAATTTATCGTAGAATTTTATTCCATTCACATTTTATTGCAGCCATGTGACAGTATTGAAGCTAGTTTTTGTGGAAAACTGAGGCAATTTACGCTATTAAAAATCTTGGAGATACTTGTTGTCAAGTTATGGCCTCACTCTCTTGCGATGCCGAAAATTAAGGCGAAAATGGCGCTTTTTTTGCTATTCCCGTTAGTTTTCCCGGCTTGGCGGCCAGTGGGAACAAGCTTGCTCGTGCAATTAGGCGGCTAATATCATTTGATATTTTATTAACCTTTTAATTAATAAAAATACACACAGTTCAAATTGAAAACTTGCTGGGCATCGTCAAAAACCACTAAATCAGTCAACTTAAACAAATTAGGAGCAAGCGCATCGTTTTCTTTTTTTGGTTGGGGGGGGGGGGGGGGGAGGGGGGGGGGGAGGGGGAGGTCCCGAAAATGCGCCCGCCCCAATTTATCCCAAGCGGTAACTCTCGCACTTTTTACAGATGCTCCAAATAGTTTTGAAATCGACTGATTTAGTGGGTTCCGATCATTCCCAGATTAATTGTAATAATTAAAAGTTAATTAAGATAGTTTTCCTAATTAGCCGCCTACTGCCCCTTCCTAGTGTCCTCCAAGTCAAGTAAACCATTTGTAAAGTTAAATGTCCTAACGCAAGTTCCATGTTGCTGAAACGTATTAACCGCCTAAAAGAACTCGTTTTCGAGGCGTCACTAGACCGAGAGATGAAGGTGAAACATACTTGATATGTCAGTTGTCTCGTCTGCCAGCATTATGAAGCACTTGGCATTGTTCACTTGGTTCACAATTAAGTCCCGAATGATCCTCCCACGTGCGGCGATGATCTCATTCTGAATTTGAGGGCTGAGGTAAGTCGCATTCCCAGGTCCAGATTCGATGTGCTCCCTTCGCTCCCCGTCACCGCCTCGCACTTTCATGCGTAGGAGTGCACAAAAGTTCCCATCGTTTTCAACTGGTTGGTCCAGTTCGAGGCGGCCCGCGTCGCGGTGTACTCTCAAAGGAATCCTTCCGCAGACAAGCACAACGTCGATTATCGATAGAACCTTCTTGCGGTTTTTGTCTCGCTCATGGCGATTCGCCGATTACTGCTGTTCATGACCCGATTCTCCTTCGACTGCCTGCAGGAAGTTTCTTGCAAACAGAACGGCAACTTTGTGGTGCTCCGCTTCGCTGTGGACATGAAGGTCTCCAGCGCGCATTGCCATCGTGTGAACGGCGTACGCACCAGAGCCCGGAGCCTTTAATAACAACCCTTTTCTGCGTTCTTTTGTCCTTTTTTCAATTTTCAAAAAATGATATTACGCGCAAAAATAAAGAGTCCTTTTATATATCTAAATTTAAAACACTAACCCCGCTTGGTATGAACATTTCAAAAGGAAACTTATATAGGCTGTTGTAGGTTTTTAGTTTTTAGTATGCTACAGGCTAACCACCTCCCTTATCCCGGAGGAGAGCGGGGGAGAGCTAAAGCTCTTTGACGGGAGAGCTAGAAACATTGGGATGTGGGGACGTCGCCCGCTAACTTCCCTCCTCTTTCCGTTTTTTTTTTTTTGCGGGGAGGTGGGAGATCGAGTTGGGAGGCGTGTTAAGGAGTATTTCTCGGTATTCTGTTGAGCGGTGCCACCCGCGTGTGACATTTCTGGTGTCCGTTTACACACACTTCGGGCTTATTTATGACCTTCGTTTGCTTCGGCGTTATACTGGCTTGGGCTCACTCGACTTGACCCCTGTATGTTGTTATTTTTCTGGATCTGGAGCTCTAACTCTAACGTGACGGAAGCCGTTGCCTGTGATGTATTTTCTTGGTTTCGCTAACGAGTGCCGCGACCATGTTACCCTTAAAACTACCACTTCTCTCTTTTTTCTTTTTTATATGTGTTTTGTTAGAATGTAGTTTTTTCATGCTCAAGTGTTTTTACTTGTACTATTATACATGACTTTTTTCTTTCGCTTTTTCCAATGCTCCTCCTCTCCTTTGGTCTCTCTAAAAGCGCTTTGCAACTGTATTTTCTGCACACTTGAAGAAGGGAAGTCTCTTCCCGAAACGTCGTGTATTAAAGCCTCTACTGCTGTTCAAACATTTTTCTACGTTTACGACTTTCTTGCTGAAGACTTGTTCATTAATACAGTTAATAATTTTTATCTTCATCAAGCATGAACAGCAGTGGGGGCTTACCTACGGTTGCAGTCATTGGAGACTCCTTCACGAGGCATCTTCCGAACTCTCTCCCAGAAGAATTTATCTTCCATCGGTCTACACCCGAATGTAAGTTTGAAAACTACCTCCAAAATCTGGACAATGTGCCACCATCCGTAAAAATCTTCATCTTCGTCATCGGAACGCAAAGTGTTGCGGGAGTCGGCATTCATGCATGCATCGAGCAAGTACATTTGCTTCTTGGCCATCTGCGTTTGTCGAGACCTGGTGCCGTGGCTGTCTTCTTGAGCATTCCCCCAAGACTTCCAGACCTTTACCAACGATACTTCGATCCTCAAGCACTGGGCGAAATTAACGTACGTGTCCGCGCGCTGAACCACCATTTGTGGTATTTTTCTATTATCAACAAAGATGTGGGATTTGTCGCCCACCGTGAGATGGAGTGGTGGCCCGAGGAGTTGCTGGCGAGTGACGGGCTGCACCCCAGCCGATTTGGACTCAGGCGGATGGCAGACACCCTGAGGCATGTTATCTACTTCCGCCTCGGGGTTCTGGCGACCGGAGAGTTACCCCAGCTA
Source organism: Ixodes scapularis (assembly GCF_016920785.2). Lineage (NCBI taxonomy): Eukaryota > Metazoa > Arthropoda > Arachnida > Ixodida > Ixodidae > Ixodes > Ixodes scapularis. Next base: position 163,904,066 of record NW_024609868.1, on the reverse strand, counting down.
CTTGGGGCTACCCCACAGGAACGCCATGTTATCGCTCAGACGCGCGTGAAGACGTTCGCCTCGGTCGCGGCCTCCTTGCCAGCTTTGGCTGGGACCCTGGCCCCTGGGCCGACGACGGGGGCGGGTCAAGTGCCTCCTTCTCTGGTCGTGCCGGCTCGCCATCATGGAGGGTCTGATTCGGACACCATCGCGCGGTATTCGACGACAACGGAAAACCTGACGCGTTACCGGATGACCGCGATGAACGCTTCGTCGCCATCTCTCCTCGGGGCATACACCGTCCAGCCCGTTGTGGGCGATCGGGCACGGCTGGGGCTGACTCGTCCTGGATCCACTGACCGGCCTCCTGTGCCTCCCAAGCCATGCGTATCAGCAGGACTACCACCCCAGCGCAAGGCAGCGCCCACCGACCGCCCACCTGTACCGCCGAAGCCAACCGCCTCACCTAATTCTCCGCATCAACTTGCCACGGTTTCTTCGGACCACCCACCTGTGCCTCCGAAGCCAGACGTCGCACCGGATACACTACTTCAATCCAACACAACGCCCACTGACCTTCCCCCTGTGCCTCCGAAGCCGAGTACCTCACGGGACCCACCACCTCGACACAACAGCCCCCGCCGATCTCGCCGAATTCGGCAGAACAAGTCGCACAAGTTCGCACGATGACAATATGGTGGCCAGACTTTTACCCCTTTGTTTCTACGTGTGCGGAAACTTATAGACAAGAAATTAAGGTATGTTTCGCATTATTCTTTCTACAGGGACTGCATTGATCAGAATGTGATACCAAAGGGACTAGCCCTCTCTATACAACCGTCGTTCAATTTTAGAAATTCAGATAATACCAAGAACTGGGACACCACTCTCGAGGCCACTTCCATGCAACTTTTAAAGATTCTAATTAAGGAGAGCCTAACTGTGATCAAACATCTTGATCTTAAACTAAAAACTGTCGTTGCCGAACTAACCGAGGAGGAGATTAGTGACCTTAACGTATTTGCAGAGAAAAAGCTTGATGAGTTGAAAATTGATAAGGCAAAAAAAGCGCACCGTGATGGCCTCTCCCTGTCAAAGGTTAACAATGATAATATATTGCCTTCCCTAAACAGTGTTTCAGATGTGGCTAGTAGTTCTAATGAAACAAGCGATTGTGCAGTAATTAACCTATCTGACACTCCCCTGACCTCTACGGAGTGTTCAGTTTTATCTAGAGGCTTAAGTTTCGTACCCACCCCACAGGCAGCAAAAGAATTTGAACTTTTAGATGATCTACAGCAGTTCTCCCGGCGTTTACACCTTCAAACGTATTTTAATGGAAAAGAGGGATGCAATGAAACTAGGGGTCTTGATAGCACAACACCAAATTTCAAGTTGAAGTCACACTGGACCCCGTACTCAAGCAAGACCAGTGTGTACATAGATAATTATGTACAAGCTATACGGAATGATATTTTTGATTCGCTTGCTAAAACAACCCCACGGAGGGGTAATTTGTCTAGACGGGAGCAACAGGTCCTTAATAATTTGAAGTCTAGGGAGGACGTCATTATTCGTCCTGCGGATAAGGGTGGCGGTGTTGTAATTATGAACAGGGCCGACTACATGCGGGAGGCATTGACCCAGCTTGAAAACCCAAATTTTTATCTACGTCTACCTGACGATCCTACCCAGCGGTTTAGTATTATAATTAACAAAACACTTGAAGATCTGCGTAATTCCAATAAAATTAACGGCGATCAATATAATTACCTTCAGTCAAAAAACGCTCATCCAGGTGTCTTCTATATGCTCATCAAGGTTCACAAGCCCAACAATCCAGGGAGGCCCATTATATCAGGCATAGACACACCGACCGAACGAATTTCAGAATTTGTAGACCACGCTATTAAACATATACCCCCCCCCCCCTCCTACAGTCCTACGTAAAGGACACCACGCACTTTCTTAGTCATATCGACCATATGAACGGATCCGGCTTAATATCACAGGAGAGCATTCTGGTCACTATCGATGTGAGCTCTTTGTACACTAACATCCCACATAATGAGGGACTGGCAGCCGTGGAAGAATTCCTTTTTCTTCACCCTTCGTCTCTCGCAGACAGTAGCTATTATTGGAATTAATTTTAGACTGCAATAACTTTATGTTTGATGATGATCATTATTTGCAAATTCAAGGCGCGGCCATGGGATCGAGAATGTCCCCAAATTACGCTAATATTTTTATGGGCAAGTTTGAGGAGACCTTTGTGTGGACTTACGCCAAGATTCCCGCCATATATCTTCGGTATATTGACGATATATTTATCATTTGGAACTACACTGAAGATGCACTCCTCTCTTTTCTAAGTTACCTCAACGGTTGCCACCGTACAATTAAATTTACCTGTACTTACTCATCAGACTCTATGAACTTTCTCGACGTTAACGTTAAAAAGATGGGAAGCCATTTGATAACGGAGTTGTACAGAAAGCCCACAGACAAACGTCAGGTTCTACGCTATGATAGCTACCACCCGAAATGTCAAAAAAATAATATACCTTACAGCCAATTCCTCCGGTTGCGTAGAATCTGTTCTGAAGAATCGAACTTTAAGGAAAACGTAACGTCCTTGAAGAATACACTATTCAAAAGAAAATATCCTGCTTCTATTCTCGACGACGCCACAAGAAAGGCATCCGCTCTGGAACGTAGCACACTCCTTGAATCCACACGACAGCTTCACTCCAACGAAACAAGGGTTCCGTTGGTTATAAACTACTATTCGAACCTATCAAGCCTGAATTCCATATTGAAACGCCATTTAAACATCCTACATGCCGAGGATAAACTTAAAAAAATATTTCCCGAATCACCATTTGTCACATTTCGTAAGCATCGGAATCTTGGGAGGATGTTATGTCCCTCGTATATAAAAAAACCCAATTCATGCGGTGGTTGTGGTCCTTGCCTCAACACTCCTTGCCAACTTTGCCCGTTCGTTTCGACCGCTGATAAAATTTCGAGCTACGCATCAGATTTCTACGTAAATATTAAACAGCATATCGACTGCAAAACCCCTGACGTGATATATATTATTAACTGCACGCTGTGTAAGAAGCAATACGTGGGAGAAACTAAAAATTCTATGAAAGAGCGATTTTATGGACGTAAGTCTGATATTGTAAATAAAGGACAAACACCAGTAGCTAAACACTTTAACTCCGACGACCACGACATTCATACGCACCTAAAAATTATCATCGTGGAAAGCAGTTTCAAAAATGATATTACGCGCAAAAATAAAGAGTCCTTTTATATATCTAAATTTAAAACACTAACCCCGCTTGGTATGAACATTTCAAAAGGAAACTTATATAGGCTGTTGTAGGTTTTTAGTATGCTACAGGCTAACCACCTCCCTTATCCCGGAGGAGAGCGGGGGAGAGCTAAAGCTCTTTGACGGGAGAGCTAGAAACATTGGGATGTGGGGACGTCGCCCGCTAACTTCCCTCCTCTTTCCGTTTTTTTTTTGCGGGGAGGTGGGAGATCGAGTTGGGAGGCGTGTTAAGGAGTATTTCTCGGTATTCTGTTGAGCGGTGCCACCCGCGTGTGACATTTCTGGTGTCCGTTTACACACACTTCGGGCTTATTTATGACCTTCGTTTGCTTCGGCGTTATACTGGCTTGGGCTCACTCGACTTGACCCCTGTATGTTGTTATTTTTCTGGATCTGGAGCTCTAACTCTAACGTGACGGAAGCCGTTGCCTGTGATGTATTTTCTTGGTTTCGCTAACGAGTGCCGCGACCATGTTACCCTTAAAACTACCACTTCTCTCTTTTTTCTTTTTTATATGTGTTTTGTTAGAATGTAGTTTTTTCATGCTCAAGTGTTTTTACTTGTACTATTATACATGACTTTTTTCTTTCGCTTTTTCCAATGCTCCTCCTCTCCTTTGGTCTCTCTAAAAGCGCTTTGCAACTGTATTTTCTGCACACTTGAAGAAGGGAAGTCTCTTCCCGAAACGTCGTGTATTAAAGCCTTTACTGCTGTTCAAACATTTTTCTACGTCCGCAGAGCACGCAGAGTATTGCAGAGAACTGCTCGATGGGAGTCACGTGGTTTAGAGACCGCGTTTGATATGCGAGCTGCAGGTGACGAACGCGTTGGTCGTCCGCGAGCCTCTCCGCCAGTTTTGCGGAATGGAATTGGAATTCCATTCCAATTCTATTCCGGGAATTAGAGTTTTTGAGAATTCAATTCCTTTCAACTCCTAGAAATGGGGACACTGGGCCGATTTCCACTCCTGGAATGGCTGAATCGTTCCATTCCATTCCTCTAATTCCTAAACGTAAAAAAAAAAAGGCATTTGACAGCTACATTTTGTTTAGTATGTTGCCGGCATAAGCAGCATAAAGCTGACATTAGGAAACGCATAGACAATTGCGAAAAAATGCTAAATGCCTAGAAAAGAGCGCTGACCTTACTAAGCTCACGGTGCTGGATTGCCTGGGGTGACTCGAAGCGTCTGCAGCGGTCTATCGCAAGGTGAAACAAGGTATGCAGAGACTAAAGTCAAAGTAAATGGGCGGGCATCCGCTAGCTTGCTTGTAACCCTAACACACTTGAATTCAAAACACACAACACAGAAAACAAGCATCGGAACAAAGACCAAGTAAAAAACGGACTTACACGTAAAAATGCAGCATAAAAAAACAAGCGTCAGAGCAAAGCGCAAGAGAAGAAGAGAGAAGTGAATCTCGCTATGTTTTAATGGCGAAGCAAACCCAGATTTCGCACTTCAAAGGAGTGCGTGCGAATGAACGTGGAAGGCAGCAGGGTTGGCCACCTTCTAAACAACGCTCCTCGAACTAGAAGAAAACGAAAACTGATCATCTTTCGGCGGCGTGCGAGTCAACGAGTTATCGGAGCTCTTCGAGTCATAAGTCGCCCCCGCTCCCTCCGCTCCCAAATTACAGAGTTCTACCCAAATCTCAGCCTGTGCGCGCGCGCACATTCTCCATGCCGTCGCAGAAAAAAAAAAAGAAAAAAAAAAGCAAGACAAGAAGGACGATGAGGAGCCGTGCATGGCGGTTTCTTTCTTTGCCGCTCCCTTGGTTTCTTTTGCTTGGTGCTTGGTTTCTTGTTTCGCTCTCGTGTAACGCCAGTGAAGCCCGTCGCCTGCGCGTCCGAGAAAGGCGCCACTGCCACCCCCCCCCCCCCCCCCCCTCCCCCCTCTGCTCTTTGGTCTGACTCTTGTTTTTTGTATTGCATTTTTTTTTAGTATAAGTCTGTTATGGCTCCACGCGGGTTAGTAGCTTCCCGCTCATTTTATTCCTGAGCAACTGACTCGCTGACTGGCTCGGTTTAACTGAACGTAACCCCCCCCCCCCCCCCCCTTTCAAAAAAAAAAAAAAAAAAAGAGGGTACTTGGCTTACTTTATTTCCATTCCATTCCGGGCAAAAGGCATCTAATTCCATTCCCCTTCCATTCCTCTCAACGTTGCCGCCATTCCATTACCATTCCATTCCGGGGTCGCGAAAATCCGGAATGATTCCGGAATCATTCACGCTCCGGAGTGGCAACCCCGCAACACTGGTCTCCACCTTTCCTCCTGTTTTCTTCCCAGCCAGGCGATAATGCACAGGGGGGATCGGTGGCCGACAATAAAGAAGAAAAAAAAAATCGGTGGCCGAGTGGGCTGAAGTGCACACCCAGCTCGACGCGCGTGGAGCGAAAGCTCGCGCTGCAGAACCCAGGGATCCTCGGTTCGAGCCCCACCCCTGCCCGTTTCGATCTGGATGAGCATCGTACCGGTGTGCGGTCGTGTATCACTACTGCGTGAGCACGTTAAAGACCCCAGGTTAGCAGTTGTACTGCACTGGCTAAATTGCTCATCTACAGTGTAAACCAGTGTCGCCCCTACTGGCAGACCAACCTTACGCTGTATAAATCACTAAAACGTCAAAAAAAAAAAATGCACAGCATGCGCACTTGCAACCAATCTCCGATGGAGGCGTCCGCCATTAAACCGCAAGCGCTCCGCATAGTTTGAGTTGAACCATCTCTACAATCTATGCTCTCTACAAACAATAGGCGCGAAAGGCGACGCCGCCAGCGCTCCTTTCTCTTTGGATGAGCCTTATGAGTTCATTGAAAGTTACCGTGGGGGTATCCAGCTTTTTTTTTTTTATGTTCGTTTCTTCTTTGTGGCTGCTTTTCCTTCGAATGTTCGTTGCCGTGAAGGTGTTGCTGTTCCATAAGTGCTTGGTCCTCTTGGCCCAGCTGAGTGAGTTTCTTTCTGGTTCGTTATTTTCTTGTTGAGCCCTCCCTGGCGTGGGCCCAGGTAGGTGAAATTCGCTCTCTTGGCTTCTCTAGTTGAGCTATGCCGAGGTGGCCCTTACAAAAATGATCAATGAGTTTCAATTGACTTTCTATTGTGTTCCTATAGAGTCAATTGAAACTCAATATAAACTCAAAGTCTAATGAGTTTGATCATTAGAAACTCAGTTTTGATTCTATTGAATTTACTTATTAGGAATGCAATTGAGACTGATCATAAGAAACTCAATATCGATTCTATTGACTTTACCCACTAGGAATGCAATTGCGTTTGATCATTATAAACTCAATATCAATTCTAATAAATTTACTCATTAGGGATGCAATAGAGTTTTATCATAAGAGAGTCAATATCGATTCTATTGAACTTACTCATTAGAAATGCAATCGAGTGTGGTCATTAAGAACTCAATATCGATTCAATTCAATTTACTCATTAGGAAGGCAATTGAGTTTGGTCATAAGAAACTCAATATCAATTTTATAAAATTTGCTCATTAGGAATGCAATTGACTTTGGTCATTAGAAACTGAATATCTATCCTATTGAATTTACTCATAAGGAATGCAATTGAGTTTGGTAATAAGAAAGTCAATATCGATTCTATTGAATTTACTCATTAGGAATGCAATTGCGTTTCGCCATTAAGATCTCAATATATATTCTTTTGAAATTGCTCCTGAGAATGAAACTGGGCTTGGTCATAAGAAACTCAATATTGATCCTATTGAATTTACTCATTAGGAATGCAATTGAGTTTGGTCATAAGAAACTCAATATCGATTCTATTGAGTTCACTAATTAGGAATGCAATTGAGTTTGGTCATAAGAAACTCAATATCGATTCTATTGAATTTACTGATTAGGAATGCAATAGAGTTTGGTCGTTTGTGGATTACTGCACCGAACGATTGTTGCTTGTACGAATGTTTTTTTTCTATTACTCTAATAAGGAATAGAGTCCAATGACGTCGACACACTGTTTATCATTTATGATACTTCCAAGGAGGAAATAGCAAACTGGGAACCTTAATAAATGCTGAGGTGGTCACCGGCCAAATGAATACCTTTCTTTTGTAGGGTATATAAGGCGGTGGGGGGTAGTCAAGGGGAGTAGGATTAGTGGGTTATGAGTGCTTAGTTATGATGTTTGTGTTCGTTTCCTCCATGTGCTTTGTTTCCTTCATGTTGCATGCTTCAAGGAATTATGCTAAAAAAATCTCAACCAGTAGCAAAATTTTTTTAAACGCAGTTATGATATATTCTATTGAAACACGTTGCAAAAATTCAATTGAAACTCAATTGCAATATTTTTATTGAAACTCAGTAGCACAAATTCTATTGAAACACTATTGCCGAAATTCAATTGAAATGCAATTGCTAAGAATTTCATTAAGTCTCAGTGGCCAATACTCTGGTACGGTTCAATAGGAACTCATTAGAAAAAGTCAATTGAGTTTCAATTGAGACTGATTGCGGTTTATCGAGTGAGTCCTTTACACTTTCAATTGAAACTCAATTCATTTTTTTGTAGGGGGTACAGCTCTCTTAGGGCATTCGTTGCTTGCGGCCAGATGTGACCCCCGCAGTTTGCGCATTGTGGTTCTAACTCGCAGTTGTCCATGCTGTCGTGTTCGTGGCCGCATGTGCCACATCTAGTGATCTTTTTGGGGCACCGGTCCATCTGTGACTTAACCCGCGGCATGCGAAGCATAGCATTAATCTTGGGCGGTATTCGCAGGCTTGTAGGATTTCGCATAGGTAGTTTACTTTTTTTGGCAACTTCTGGCCCTGGTAGGTGACGGGAATTGTGTTGCCTTTTTTTGCCCAGTACCCTGGCTGAACAATCTCCTGCGTGTTGCAGTTCAAATTGTTCTTGAGTGATTTCGGTGCGTATTTGTTTCCTGCCCTTTTGAGGTATATGATAGGGAGTATTCTTTGGTCGCCATTGCTGCGTGCGCGACTGCTGAGCGCGTGCTGACGGCGAGCTTCCACAGTTCTTCTGCAACGTGCCGTTTGCACCATCACATTTGCTTGTCTTAGCAGCTTATTAATGTGAGCTCGTTTTGAGCATGCGCTCTAAACATCGCCTTCCAATATGGCGTCCAGTGAAAACCCCCCATATGCTCTGGAGCACATCTTTACTCTGCTTACCTTTAAGCTGAGACTGCAGCCAAAGCTACAAGCGCGAGCTAGCCTGCGCTCCTGGCTTTGAGACGTGCATTTCTAGCGCGAGTGCACGTTCTGCGGAAGAAGGTTTTTTAAGCAGCGACCTCGAGCTCTCGTGGCTGTGGTATTGCCTGCAGTGTCAGCTGAAGGGTGAACAGATTATGCCATCTGCAATGGTATCGCGTGAATGTTACCTCGAGCGCGCGCAATGAGCACGACAGCATTCATCACATGACAGTGGTCGAAGCCAATTTCTCGATACTTCAGTGGGCGTCCTGCAGCCGGTGAGCTTGTGGTCATTGCCGGGGCATTTCTTCTCTGTTTCGCCTGAAAATAATTATCGGTTGCACTCTGCCAACATAACCCTTTACAGGACTCTTTTTTCTTTATCTCATTTCGAAGATGGCGATTTTTATTAGAGTCACCTAAGGAACGATTGCGTTTCAGAAATACTTGTTATCCACGCTGTTCGCATTTTTAATCAGACAAGACGCGTGTGTTGAATGACTGTCATATCCTGGCGTTTCTTAAAAGGAAACCCCACCCAAAAAGTCGACCCTATCGAAATGACTGATATCACTTTAGGGGGTCAAAAGACGGTCATGCCCAAAATAGTACGTCAAACCGATACCGCATTACCGATTAAAACCAAAAAAGAGGCCGCATCTCCATGTGGTGAATGAAGTTGATTGGGGCGAAGCTCAGTGGTGCTGATGATAGTTATTTTATTGTTCATAGGTAGTGCTTATGGTGCTGATATTTTTTTTATTGCTCATAGGTAGTGCTAAGTTCCGGGTTGCGTTTCGACTTCATTATTACTGCTTTATGGTCGGTGAAATGCAGAACCAGTGGTTCTTCTAGCGGATCAGCTTGGATCCGCTAGAAGCCGTGGGAACGCATCTCCACCGCTTAAGTCAACGGTCCATGTTAGAAAGGGAATGTGTGGTATGCGTCGTGGTTATATACGCAGTTGAGACCGCAGCGCCCTTTCGTCTATAAACTTGAGCCAATGCATGCAAAGTTTAACGCGATTATATACGCATTTGACAGCAGCGCCCTCTCCTGTCTAGGCGTTGAGCGGCTACATGCAACGGTAAAAAATCAGGTAATAAAGAAAAGAAAAAGAAGTGTATCGTAGTGGTTAAGACGTCTGCCTCGTAAGCAAGCGGTCCTGAGTCCGAACCCCCGTGCGGGCGGGCGATTTTTTTTTTTTTTTTTTAATGTGGGCCGATCTTGGGAGGCAGTGCAATCGATGTGAGCACGGACGCCGGACGGATGGACAATGCTAGACCCTAAGGAGCTTCGCCTCTAATATTAAAAATCGTTTCCCGGCTCGGTTAGCGGCCCGAAAGCGGGTGAGCAAAGCTGGCACCGGGTGAGCTTGTGAAGCAACACTGGGCAATGACGTCGGTTTAGTCCTACGCGCTCGTACGAACGCCGCGGACGCTTTGTTTCCCGTGGCACTCTGCGATTCTGCTGACGGCAAGAGGTGCTTACCCCGTTATCCTGTGTTCTCCTATCTTTATTAGCCTCCAGGCAGTTCATTTAACTCCAGCATTGCTTCCGCGACAGCGCGGAAAAGAGCGAAGTGGTGCTGCTCGCTCACGCGCGTGTCGTGGAGCCGGAGAGGCTCGCCGGACTCGCGTTGGGCAATGACGAGCACGAATTGTAGTGCGAATAATGGTTCCAATTGCACACCCATACCAGTATATGTGCGAATAGTGGTTCCAATTGAATAGCGCAGTGTCATCCCTGGCATCAACAGCGCAAAGAGAGCCGGTTGTATCGGCTTTCTTTTGCATCGCGAAGGCTATGAATGACGTTGTGCTATTAGATTCGAACCACTATTCGCGCACCCCTAGATACATGCATGCGCCCCGTCTTCATTACGTGTTGTTTTAAATTGCGTGTATCTTAAGTCGTCGTGCGCCAAAGTGTGTAGCAATGCGCTATTGCTGCGTGCCGCTGTGCACGTCGAGCTAACGGAAAAAAGGAGCCCGGGGTATCTTTCCATGAGATACCCACTGACACCACTGCACGGCAGCAATGGCTCAAGGCAATCTCACGTAAGGACTGGGTTCCCAACAACACCTCCAATTATTCGGTTGTCTGTAGCTTGCACTTCCAAGCGCCGGACTTCACAGACAACTCTAAGAAGCGCAAGCTGAAACCAGGTGCTGTGCCCAGCGTGTTTAGCGGCTACCCGTCCTATATGAAGAAAGCTCGCCTGACGACCACGAGAAGGGATGCTAGAATCCGGAAACGTAAGCGGGAGTCCTTATTCATTATGCCTTCGTCAAGTTGTGCCACAGTCGTCTGTGAAAGAGAAACGGTTGCCACACCTAATTGCGAAGTGGACGCACCAGTCACCAACAAAGTCAGCAGGAATAGAGAATAGGCAACGTAGCCGCAAACCGCGTCGCAAGTCCAGCTGACCTCGTCGCAACTTCGGCTGAAATCGACGCAACTTCGGCTGACCTCGTCGCAACTTCGGCTGACCTCGTCGCAACTTCGGTTGACCTCGTCACAACTTCGGTTGACCTCGTCGCAACTTCGACTGACCTTATCGCAACTTCGACTAAAATCGTTGCAACTTCGACTGAGATCGTCACCACCTCGTCGAGCGACAAGGAAGTTTGTGTAACTAGACCGTATGCAAAGCGCTCGTATGGAACCCCGAAGAAAATGGTATGTTCATCTAGTATTTTCGTCGAGAGAAAACGATGCCGAGAGAAGCAACAGGCACTGAAAGCCAAAAATAAGAAGCTGATCCGAATCGTTGACACCTATCAGATAGAGCTTCAAAAGCTTATGGAGCAGTGCCATGCGAGCACATTTTTAGAAGTTGTGGCTGATGCAGAAGAGGGAAACACCAAAGCATTGTTGCTCTTGATGAGATCAAAAACTACAAGAAAATGAAGCCGCACTGAAAAGACAGTCAGATACAGTATCATTCTTTGAAACCTGTCAACAAAAGCGTATGAATACCTAAGGTCTGAAGAACTACTCAAGTTATCCTGCAGAAACACTCTCCAAAAATACACTGGCACTGCTTCTGGCGAAGTAGGGTTCAGAGACTTAGTTTTCCGCCGGGTGGAGACAGAACTGCAGGTGACACCCTGCATGCCAAATTGTGCTTGCTTGTTGTTGACGAGATGAGGATTCGGCAAAAGCTGGAGTACCACCAGCAAAGGGACGCTTTTATGGCTGATGCAGATATGGGCGCGAACCTGCAACATCTTGTGCCAACCTAGAAAAATGACGCTCTCGCAAGCTCACTTTTGTGCTTTCCGCTCTCTGTGGCTTGCATGAAAGGTTCAAAATACCCGTAGGGTATTTTTTTATGAAGGGGTGCACAGGAGAACAGCCTGCTGTAACCATTCGGCACGTGGTAAAAAAGACTGAAGAAGTGGGATTAGATGTTGTCCGCGTACCAATAACCATAAAATCAATGTCGCCGCAATGGATATCTTCTGTGAAGGTGATGCCAAGATACAGGCCCCCCACCGTGCAGATCCATCGAAGACGAGTATCCTTGCCTTTGACCAGAGTCGTATTATAAAGAACATACGCTCTGAGTTCCTGGTCAAAGACATCGGTGGTAAGCAAGAAGTATCGTCAAAAACCTTGAAGATGTACAGAATGCAGCAGCGCTCAACATTAACACCAATTAGATTCCTGACGCAAAAGCACCTGTATCCTTCGAACATCTAGAAAATGAAAGTGAGGTCAGCTGCTCAGGTATTCTCAAATCCAGTAACTGCAGCGCTGAGCTACCTGAAGGATCAAGCAGGCCAAACTTGCGACGCAGAATTTGCTTCGGTAAGGCCTACGGTCGCATTCATGAAATGCGTGCACAAATGGTTTATCTTCATGTATGTAAGCAACTGCCAGCAGCATATCCACCTTAGCAATGAAGATGCTCGCCAGTTCACAGACGTCGATGATGCAAGACTTGACTGGATGGAAACCGTCTTCCTCGAGTACATCGAAGACCTGAAGAATGAGAGCCGACCTGCAAACTTCCTAAGTAAGGAAAACTATGCTCTTGTCTTCACAACGAAGTCGAACGTCGAGTGTATTCGTTATCTGTTAACTGCAAAGCAGTTCAAGTTTGTTCTCATGCGAAAACTGTCCAGTGACCCAATTGAGTTAATGTCTGGGTTTCTACTCCGAAGCGCAGGGTGCAACGATGCACGAGATGTCAAGAGATGATAAAGACCGGAATCATCGCTGCTTCTAGGGAAAGCAATGGTCAGACTTCGACGTCGTTCTTCTCAAACCGACTTGTCTCGGCTCAGGAGAAGTGCCCTGCGGACATGTGCACCGCTGACAAGCGCATGCCGATTGCAGAGGAGAAGCTCACAGAACAGTGCCTTTCACCGAGACCTTAAAACAGCAATCCAGACTAACCGAGCGTGGCAGTGCTTGGAGGCTACATTGTTCGCGCTGCGAACGGGCACATTCCTTGTGGGGACTGTACTGCACTTCTGCAGGGGTCAAAAGCGTACACACCCCTTCAGGGATTTATTGCTTACCAAGACCGAGGTGGCCTCTGCTATCCCAGCTAAGAGCTTGTCAAGCTCTTGATGAGACTCTGAAGGTTCTCAGACACTGCACTCTTCTACAGGAAGACTATACCAAAGCCCCTGGAAGTCTGCGTGCAAAGAAGTGTCTTCATCTACATGGATCTTCCGATTCTCACCTGCGAGAACAGAGACAGGGGTCACTGACAGCAACTTCTGGAGCGAATCACCAGGAAATTCCTGAAGCCTCTTTTCAGTAATTACGCCCCGGGACTGACGGACAGGAACGCTGCTGTGAAGCTGAGCCAACAAAAATTCCTGCTTCGCAAAGTGTTAAAGTTATAGACACATCACAGGTAGCGCTTGCGCCTAGCTTAGGGTTAAGTCAAAATGTGTTTCATTTCTGAATAACTGTTGACGTTAGAAACACATCATCTACCGCATAAGCACCTAATCAAAAGTCCGGTCAAACAGGTTTTATTTTATGCTAGCTCTATTTTATTGACAAATGGGTCCCAAAAATTTTTAAAGATCAGAAAAGGGACAGGTGAAATGCTTAAATAAATCAGTAACATACATATGAAATTTGTTTGACATTTATTATTAATTTGAAACGCAAATTTTATCTGACGTCAGTTTCTAAAAATACGGTTTGTAAACTGTATTTTGTTTCACTTAAAGGGCGCCTCTGACACGCCAAAAAAAAATTTTTTTTTCATGCTAGGCGTTGAAATGGCATATCAGGACATTACAAAAAAATTGTTTCACTATTAGCGGCGAGATGTTTGGTGGCGCCCTCCTATGGTTCCCCCTTGTGACGTCATTACCTTGCAAACAACAAGTTCGATGGTGTTTGTAAATAGCATGGTGGAAGCTTGAAATCATTGCACTCTCAAAGGAACACTGCCAACACCGTCAAAATTAAAGTTCTTTCATTCCTCTTATTTCGTCAATGATAAATCCCCTTTCCGACGTCATAGTAAGCGTTCGGCCAATCGTGGAAGGCCGACCACAGCGACGCTTTCGGTCGCGCACGTCGCCAATAGAGTTGCGTAGTTTTTTTTAATGAAAAATAGAAATACGAGGCCCAATTTAAAGTTCCCGCCAGTGCACTGTGACGTAACAGTGTACCGCAAGGTGTCGGGGCGGTCAGAAGGGAGGCATCGAACTACGTCACTAAAAGTGGGTTTGCAGGAAGTCACGTGAGTTTCACCCCTCGTGCTCTCCGCGACCTTGCCTAAGACTTTTTTTTCTGCTCTTTGTACGAGCGATTGTAGAAAACGAAGTTTCAGTTCCACTAGCTCTTTATCGCTGCACCGTTGGTTAGTTTGCGTGCTGTAAAAGTTGAGGACGAAGAGTCAGTGGATCGACGTGATGGAGGTCAATGATGAAAGCGTTGCGAGTACAAACCAGTGTACGAGTGCACGCCGTCAGTCCGATGATACAGAGCTATACTGGGCACAAAAGAAGCTATCAAGTTTTGAAAAAAAATATTTAGAACGCTCGCAGAAATTAGGATTGCTAGCGCACAACACGCCCAATTGCATTGCTGAAGGTTCGGACACCGAGGTCGTCGAATCATCGTATACTCTCCAGGCTGAAGATGCCTGCCGTCTCTCAGAAATGCATGCAGTGTGATCTCTTCTAAGTTGCTGAAATACCGGGACAGTCCTTCACACAGCACCTTCTAGGCAATGTAGTTGATCACGTCAATTCACTGACTCCTCTTCTTCTACCTTTACAGCAACATTAAGCGATGAAAAGCAAATAAAGGAAACCTTGTCTGCTTGGATCGCTCATGGAGGCGCGGAGAATAACAAAAATAAAAAAAAAATATATATTACACGAGCTCGCGGTAAGCACGAGGAGGGATACAACTCACGTGACCTCCGGCGATGCCTCCCTTTAGAGTGCCTTCATACACACGCGCGCAGTGGTGACATCTCAGCCATTTTCCCGCCCAATCGTTGTTTTATACATTTCGAAGTGCGCGCAATCTGGTGTCACTCAGCTCGAGCGCGTAGCTTTGGCTAATGCATAGACGCCGTTTTACCACCCAAGTCACGCACCGAGTGCGCGAGAGGGTCACGCGCTGGCACATTCAGGGCAACAATGGATGTCTTCACCCTCAGACAGACAGACATGTAGGCACCCTACCTCCCTTCAGAGCCTCCCTTCTGACCGCCCCGACACCTTGCGTTACACTGTTACGTCACAGTGCACTGGCGGGAACTTTGAATTGAGCCTCGTATTTCTATTTTTTATAAAAAAACTACGCAGCTCTATAGTGAGGCAATATTTTTGTAATGTCCTGACATGCCATTTCAACGCCTAGCATGAAAATAAAATTTTTTTTTGGCGTGTCAGAGGCCCTTTAATATGCACGGTGCAAGGGCTACAAGCAGCTCTGTCAGATGCTCCTGCTGTGGGAGACTTTGCGCAGCCGATGTAATTTTTTGAGAAACCAGCTCCCTAGTTTTTTTTTAAAGGTAAATTCCGACAAACCCCGAAACGTAGCCGCCAAGCCACTTTTTTCAGAACAGAGGAAAACCTAATTACCCCGATTAGGAGCTGCGCCTGAATAAGAAAAACCCCAAGCATCACGGAAAGAAAATTCAATATCTACAGCTCTCTTTATTTTGCCCGGAACATATGGTCCGCCAAAAGCGCAGCGCGCTCAGTTGCGAGGGGCCGGCCGCTTGGCTGCAACGCGATAGCAGACCGGTCGCAATGGGAGAGCGAGGAACCTGACAGGCCTCTCAGTACAGGCGGCATTGTTCTAACTGAAGTCACTTGCCCTTACCGAATACCACATTTGAGAGCTTCGCTCGCACCGCGTGCTCAGACGAGGTGCCCTTTTCGTAGTCAAGAACTGCGATAATAACGGTTCGTAAGGTACGTAGATGACCTCCAGTGAGTACCAACTGCCGCACAGAACACACACTAAGTTTTCTTATCTTGTCCACGTAATGTTAGTGGTGAGATATTTCTGTGGAGCCTTCTCGCAGTTCCTACCGTGAGGTAAAAGGAGACATTTTGCGAAATTGCCCAGCACCAAGAAAAATTCCAGGAACATAGGTGCATGCATTGCGCCCACTCACGTTATCTGCGTGAAAGTTTCGAGGCAAAGGACAAAAAAAAAAAAAAAAGACTTGGACGAATGCACACGCAAAGCTCGATTTGTCTTATAAAAGCTACTGCTTCAGGCGCTTGAAGGTGCAGCGTGTGTAACTATACCCTTAGCATGCTCCTTGGTAATTGGGTAATTTTGCGAAAAGACGGTGTCTAATGTTTGGTTCCTATTTATTTATCAGTCATATAGGTCAAGTTAGAAGGTATGAGTAAGGAGCATGGCTGAAGCTTGTAGTCATCGTGAGTTTGAAACAGTGTTGTACACGTTCCTCAAAAAAAAGGAACGAAAGCTCGTTCCTCGTTCCTTCTGATTTTTGGAATGCGTTCCCGTTACAAGTTCCATATGTGAAAAAGGAACTCGTTCCCGTTACAAGTTCCATATGTGAAAAAAGGAACTCGTTCCCGTTACAGTTTTAAAAATGGAACGTATTGTTGCATATACGATACATTTGTATTTTGATTATTACCATATTCGATTGTATCAAACAGAGTTGTTGTTTTTTAATCTATCCCATTCAATGGCAACATACGAATTTGAATGCCGGGATGGAAGGACAGGAGAAGACAAACGGAAGCAAGATTTCATTTGCTGATATATTCACGTTTAACAATGTCAGCATCGAGCCCTATTCATCTTTGTGGTGGGCAATTCGGACGAGCGAAATGTACTGTTGCACGCGTGTTTTACAACAATCTCAGACGTTTCAATCTAACAAAGTTCCTTGATCGAACTTAACAACACTTGCTTCTCGATGTTTCTGTCCGC
This sequence comes from Ixodes scapularis, assembly GCF_016920785.2. Lineage (NCBI taxonomy): Eukaryota > Metazoa > Arthropoda > Arachnida > Ixodida > Ixodidae > Ixodes > Ixodes scapularis. Next base: position 163,887,146 of record NW_024609868.1, on the reverse strand, counting down.
AAGACGAGCGAGTGGAGAAGAGGGTAGGGTTTTTGCAAGGCCAGTCTTGAAAACTGGCAGTCCTTCGTGAAGGTTAGATTCGTTGTTCTGTTTTAAGGTGGGGGACAACGGGAGAATGAATAAAGGTTAATTTTTGTGTATGCTCTAAGTGACCAATGTTCGGGATACAAGGCTGCGTTTGATGTCTGGTCACCTGCTGTTCTGTTGTCGCTCTAGGTCTCTTTCTGGAAGTTCAGTAATGGCTGTAGTCGGCGTTAGATTTCTGGTGTATGAGGATTCGTGGAATCAAAGAAAGTAACTGAGTTTGAGACGTCCCTCTTTCTGTGTCTGTTCTTTCGACTAAAAGTTTTTTTTGTGCTGCAGTCTCGGCCACTGAAAAAAAATGTATCGATGTCCATTAGCTTTCCTGCACCCAACTCTTACCAAGAGAAAACCTCACAAAATAAACCCTAAAGCGCCATTCACACACTTGCAACCAAGTACGACCGAGAGAGACATGACCGCTTTTAAGCTTCTTGCGACGTCTTAGGACCAGCTCCACAGCAGCGCATCCGGTCCTAAGTCGTCGCAACAAGCTTAAAGGGACAATGAAGGCAATTTCGGATATTTTTTTGGCGATTGAACTGGGTTCCCGGCACGTCTCAAGCCACGTTGCCCAAATTTCAGCCGAAACCGGCGCTTGTGTTCCGCGCGAATCAATGAAACAGTCGCGGAAATAATCGTACCGGGATCGATCGAGGCGACGCCCCGAGCGTTGCGGGAGAAACCAGCAGAAGCGGAGGTCACGTGACCCTGCGGGGCCTGGAAGCGTGACGTCACAAGAGACGCGTCAGCGATTGGTCGAAACGAGAAACGTGCTCTCGGTCACGCTTTGGTTCGTGGTTTTTATGAACACTGTTCTAATTACACTTGAATAACCACGAAAACTATAAATCGAACCAAAAATGATAACTAAACCGTAAATAAAACACCATAATTATTTTTCTCTTTGCTACACTGCACGCGAAACGGGCAACGAGCAACTATGGGCAAACAAAATATATAAAATAAAGAACACCGCGCGGAACACCGCGCTGCTATGACCCACCCCGGTAACCATTGTCTCGACGTCCTAAATGCTACCGGTACCGACAATTCACATGTGACGTCACTCCCTACGTCACCTCCGTTTTCGGAGGCCCAAAATTGAGAAACACAGATAGTTCAGTTTCGGTTTCTTCAGTTCTTTCGTAGGTACAGAAATACGCGTCAAAAATGTCTATAAAAAATTGGACAGTATGCCAGGTTCCTAAGAAGCCTAAAAACACCATTTAAAAAATTTAAATAAAATCGTCTTCAATGTCCCTTTAAAGGGGTCCTCCGGAGCTTTCTGAGATGGTCTGTTTATGCTGTTATATTGCGTAGTAGGTGCAAGTTAATATGTATACAAAGTTTTAGATTACAAAACCGTTTATTAAGCAGATGGCAGTAGAAATATATCGGGACTATTTTCTCTTGGAAGGAAATCCCCCATTCCCTGCCCATCGCTAAAACTTGAACAATGGAAATGCTGCATCTCGCGGTGAATGCGAACGTTATTATTGCAACACTTTTTAAGCTTTCTGTAAATTAGAGTTTGAGAAAAACGTAAACTGATTGTAGTGCGGGAAACATAGTTCGCAATTATCGTTCCAAAACCAGCGAACTATGTTTTCTCCTCGCAAGCTTTTTGCTAGGGGGTGATGCGTCGGCGCGACGCCTCGTCTGCTTCCCGGGCATGTGCAGGTGTGCGTTTGCGGGACACGCGCATCGGTGTCGAATCATACGAAATGGCTCCCATGTCCGCTGCCCGTTTCAGGATTTCAAGCTCCAGTGACGTCAGGTCCCAAAGGTCGCGACGGTGCAGTGCGACGAACGACGACTGCCGAGCACAAAGTCCGGGCTCCTTGACGGCGGTCCGCGCGTGTTCGAGAGATTCCTCCGCGGGTCGGCGGTCGGCGGCGTTGGTGACGCGCAGTGACGCCGGAATACTTCGCTTGCTATTGGCTGACGCGTAAAGAGATGCCCCTCCCGTTTTCCGGGGTCATCTCAGAAAGGGGGGCGTGCCGGGGACTTTGATAGCAATTTTAATAGGGAAATCCGCCGCGCATGACCGTAATTTTATGATTTTTAGGATCCTTAGGGCCCGTAGCTTGAGTTACGGCCATAAATAGACCATCGCAGAACGCTCCGGAGGGCCCCTTTAAAAACCGGTCTTGTCTCGGTCGGTCCGACTCGGTTGCAAGTGTGTGCACGGGCCTTAAAGTGCCATTCACATGCTTGCAACCAAGTACGACTCAGCGAGACAATACCGGTTTTTAAGCCTCTTACGACGGCGTAGGACCAGACGCGCTGCTGCGGAGCAGGTCCTTCGCAGTCATAATTTGCTTAAAATCAGGTCTTGTCTTTCACGGTTGTACCCGGTTGCACAAGTGTGCCTTAAGATAAGTAACAAAAAAGTTAACGAGGCCCTGCTCTTCGTAATGATATTGTTTTTATACATTTTAGAATTTCCCTTTTAGGAATAAATTAAAAATTACCCCACTGGACGAAAAAAAAAGGAACGCCGTTCCTTCTTCCGTTTCAGTAAAAAAGTAACGCGTTCGCGTTCAAGTTCCACTGATGCAAAATGGAACGGCGGCGTTCCTTCGTTCCTCCGAATAGGAACGCGTTCCAGGAGCGCCGTTCCGTACAACACTGGTCTGAAAGAAACCCCGTTATTTTCAGCAATTGAAAGCAATAAATCTTACCATACTTGGTTTCCCATTAAGTCCAGACGTAGTCGAGGCTATCAGCTGATGGGGCTAATCAGACAGCGTAAAAAGGGCACCATCATGGTGCTCCTTATGTTCCTGTACGTGCTCTATAATCGCTGAATCAATCATAAACAGGAAAGGTCCAGTGATTCGCGCTTTTGACGCTGCTTGATTGGTATCATTAGCTCGTAGCGTCGACTACGTCTGGACTTAAAGGGGCACTGACACATCAGAATAATATATTTTTTTATTATCCGAAACGATTGAAAACGATGCCGGGACATTACCCTCAAAATCTGAAATTTGGGAATTCAGTATTTGTGAAGTAAAAAAACAATTTCCAAATGCCGAATTCGAAGTTCCCGCGCGATCCGCGCCGGTGCGTTGACGTCAAACATTCCGGACTCCTGAGAGTCCACTTTTTTTTCACGACTCCCTGCTGTTGCCTTAGCGACCCAAAGCAAGGAGGAAAGGAGCGAGCGCCGACGTTGCGGCGGACCGGTTTTGAGCGGTGTCGCCTGTTTTCCATGGGGGGATACAAATCCAGGAGACGGCACCACAACGAACTCCCGATTTTTGGTATTTCAAAAAGAAGGGCCGTAGTGCGTTCACAATTGCGTTAAAAAACATGTTTTAGGATTGTAAGCAGTGAGAGAGTGCAGGCGAGCTGGTAATCAATCGACATCTTGTAAACCCTAAGATGGGGAACGATAAAAAAACGGACGAACACAACAAAATCTTTGCCGTTATTAAATGTTATAGAGATGTCGCCTATAAAGCTTCTAAATTTCCTGATTTTTGACGTCACCGATCAAAAGAAGCGAGGAGGCGAGAGGCGGGAAAATCAAACGCCAAAAATAAAAAGGCGCGCGCGCGCGCGTAAAAATGTTTTTTCGCGATGCGTTTTTTTTGCGTGTCTATGACTGCAACTTGCATCGTTTTAGACAATAAAAAAAAAACGACCTTTGGGGTGTCAGTGCCCCTTTAAGGCTTGTTCACACTGCCCTGTTTTCTTGTGTTACGTTACAAATGCTTACGTCTACTTACAACAAGAGTCACCGAGGCATCTGCACTTGGTATGAAGCATGGCAACTAGCCGAAGGAGTAACTTTGCAAGCGACATTCGAAGGACGGATGTTCCGGTGATTCATAACGCAACGTAAGAAAACGCAGGCCAGCGTGCCTGTGTGAACCAACCTTTAAGCTGAAACGAACTGTAAAACTAATCGCTGTGGAAAAATAAAACGGAACAACATTTCTAACGTCTGCTCGTTTCCAAAATAGTCTGTTTCACTGTGAAGCCCTAGCGCAGACGAAGATCTGATGGAGCCGATCAAGACGTGCCAAAGATTGCATCGTCACGGCGTTCATCGTCTTTGTGCGTTTTCTATAATCGGTAGGTCCAATCAGGTGCATTGAATGTTCCATGCTCCTGCACCTAGTGCGATATTGGTTGAGCAGGTGATGGCAGACACAAAAAAGACGACGAGACGATGCAATCTTTGATTGTAGCCTCGACTGTTTTTGGACCGAATGTTAAACAGAGTATGGAACCCCGCCGCCTATATGATGATTTTGGGGGTTTAATGGCTCAAGAGCTACGAGGCCTTCTGCGCCAAACGATAGTAACAATCAGCATGCTTTGATGAGGGTTTTACCAAAGTGCAACCTAGGATTTGGTAAAGCTATATTTGGTATAAAATGCCAATGCTAGTAAGAAAGTCTATTACCCTGCTAAAAGGGACTATGGGATACTTCCCAAGCAGGAGGGTCGGATGAAACGGGATCTGTTGTTGAAACAACGTGGGAAAATAAACACGATGCTTGGGCTCCAGAGCGGGACAGGACCACAAGATATGTAAGATTGTAAGAGTATCACCACATTGATCACAAATAGGAGGATCTTCCCCCCAAAGTAGGTACTTATGAGTGATAAAATAATGCCCAATTCTCAGACGGCACAGCAAGGTTTCATAAAGACGACTCTTGCAAGAAGAGCTTTCCGAGGCTCCAAGGACAGGCTTTGTAACGTGGAGCTTGTTTTCGCACTCCCTGTCCCATTCCAACTGCCAACAACGAAAAAGTGATGACTTTACTAAAGGCTTTATATCCTGATATGGTAAACAGAAAGACGATTGGACAAGGTTTCCCACAGACCCTGCAAGCCTGTAGGCCTTCTCGTTGCCCTCTATGCCAACGTGACTAGGTGCCCAACAAAATGTTGTTATGCTTTGACCGTCATGTAGAGCAGCGTTGAGTTTACTCTGAATTTGTTGTACAAGCATGTTTTTAGTGTCTTTAACAGAGCAAACTGCAACAATCACACTTTTAGAATCAACAAAATGAACAGCCCTAGTTATTTTCTTATGTAGAATGTAGTCTATTGCCATTGATACTGCATAGAGTTCTGCAGTAAAAATGCTGGCAAACGAATTAAGTCGATTAACTTTAAAGAAGCGTTCTGAGTACACAGCGCAACCAACGAAATATGAAGTCTTGGCGCCATCTGTGTAAACCTGGAGATAACCATCATACTTGATTTGTACTTCACAAAACTCTTGCAGTATTACAGCATGGGAAATACCATGTTTGTTAAATTTTGTGAGTGACCAGTCACAGGCAACTGGCAGTGTCTTCCAGGGTGGAATACGGTCGTCGACATTTCGAATGAGGCCGACCTGGTCCAATGAAAGATGCAGTGAAGTGCAAAGTTCTTCATTGCGGTAGCTTAATGGTGTCACAATGCTTGGCTTGTTGTTAAAGAGACGGGAAAACCTCGACCTTGTAAGGGAAAAATAAGTAGGGTGTTGAGGGTCAGCCAGAATCTTAAAAGCATACGTTAGGCTCAGATAGGTACGTCGTTTGTTCAGTGATAGCTCATTAGCTTCTGCATATAAACTAGAGACAGGGGATGTTCGGAAACACCAACCCCAGGTGGTGAACTGGGTCCAACATCCTGAGGGCAGATGGCCGGGCGGATCCATACACTACCGCACCATAGTCAAGACGAGATCTTACAAGGGCATTGTACAACCGTACAATACAATTTCTGTCAGAACCCCATGACTTGTGAGATAGAACTTTCAAAAGATTCATAGACTGAAGACATTTAGTTTTTAAAGCTTAGAGGTGTGAAATAAAACTAAGCTTTTTATCAAATATCACACCAAGAAATCTGTGCTTTTTCCTGACAGGTACAGGGTTTCCCTTTAGTTCCATTGATGGGTCCAATAACAGCCCACGACGCAAAGAAAAGGGCACACAGACTGTTTTGGATGCAGAGAACCGAAACCCGTTCTCGTCAGCCCACTTGGAAAGTTTGTTTATGGCTATCTGCAATTGGCGCTCACAGCTGGAAAGGTTACAAGAGCAAGACGAGATCTGTATATCATCGGCGTAAAGGGAATATGAAACAGAAGGAGGTAGCAGTCGCGCAATCGAATTCATTTTTAGCACATATAAAGTCACGCTCAAGACTCCTCCTTGAGGGACTCCATTTTCTTGCACGTAGGAATCGGATAGATTGGAGCCAAGACGAACTTGAAAAGTCCTGTTTGTTAGATATTCCCTTATGCATTGCAGCATACGGCCACGGATATTACATGCATACAGATCTTGAAGAATCCCATGTCTCCACGCTGTATCATATGCCTTCTCCAAATAAAAAAAAAACTGCGACACAGTACTGCCGGTTTGCAAATGCCTCACGTATCACAGTTTCCAAGCGTACCAAGTGATCGAGAGTAGAACGACCTCGGCGGAATCTACACTGGTTGTTATCAAAGGCCCTCTGTTGTTCCAATACATAAAACAATCGCCTGTTTATCAGCCTTTCAAACGTTTTTCCGAGGCAGCTCGTCAGTGCTGCCTCGGTTGGGCGGTAACTTGATGGCTGTGAAGGATTTTTATTAGGTTTTAGAAGGGAAATAATATGTGCATGCCTCCTAGTCTGAGGAAAACAAGCCTTTTCCCGTAAGGAATTAAAAAAAAAAAAGGTTTTCAAGGGATTCCGTGGACAGCTTACGAAGCATTTCATAGTGAAGCTCATCGGGCCCAGGAGCAGATAGCTTTTTTACATTAAGGGCCATCTCAAGTTCATATCGCGTAAATGGCCGATTATAAGAGGCTGCCTTTCCTCCAGTTACGACTAGCTTTTGTTGCTCCGCACGGGCTTTAAACTGTGCGAAGTTAGCACTGTAGTTGGCTGAGCTGCATGAATTATAAAAATGTTCTCCGAGGATGTTAGCTATGTCTCTTAAGGACGAACAAGGAGCATTAAACGTTGGGATGGCAAAGCACCTATAATCCCCAATTACTTTCCTATATCTGTCCCAGGCCTCTTTGGCAGGGACAGAACTAGTTAGAGAAGACAGGTACTTCATCCAAGACTTCCGTTTTGCCCGCTTCCTAGTCCAACGAGCCCTGGCTTTTCGGCGATTGAACTCCACAAGGTTGTGCGAAGCGCGATATCTGCGAAATCTTTCCCAGGCCCTGTCTTGATCTGCCAGGGTTGTGGCACACTCCTTGTTCCACCAAGGTTTACATTTTTTTGGCATATTACCAGAAGTTTGTGGAATAGAGCGCTGAGCAGCCCTTAGTATCTGCTCAGTAACATGAAGTGCAGCGTTCTCGGGCGACATAGAAGAAAGAACCGAAGGATATAAAGCGGAGTGAAGATTAAAAAGTGTCCAGTCAGCCTTGTCTAATTTCCACCTCGGGGGACGCTTTAAAAGATTAGGCAATGGAACAGTACTTTCTAAAACAATAGGATAATGATCACTTCCAAAACGGTTATGGAGAACCTTCCATGAAAAGCAAGGAAGTAATAAAGGTGAAGCGATAGAAAGATAAATAGATGTGAATGAGCTGCGTGCCGCACTAAAAAAAGTTGGTTCTTTCCCGTTAAAAAGACACAGCCCAGAAGACAATAAAAGACGTTCAATAACACCACCCCGGGAGTCATGACGGGTACTACCCCACATAGGATGATGAGCGTTAAAATCACCCAAAATTAAAAACGGTTGAGGAAGATGTCCTGCAAGTCTCTGCAGCTCTTGAAGATTCAAAAGAATATTTGGTGGCAAGTATAAAGAAACAAGCGTTACAAGGCGGTCCACAAGGAGACGCGCTGCAACGGCCTCCAGAGGTGTGCGGAGTGGAACTTGAGAGCAAGCGACTCCACTCTGCACAACCACTGCAACGCCACCAGAAGGAGTGGAAGCGGGACGGTCTTTCCTGAGAACCTGATGGCGCCTTAAAATGTTAAAAGAATTAGAGTGAAGATGGGTTTCTTGCAAGGCAAGAGCGATGGGTCGAAGCTCATCCATGAAATGATTGACATCATCAATAATTCTTAATATACCACAACAGTTCCATTGCATAAAATGTAACTTTGTCATCTATTAAAAAGTGTGTAAGTATGTAAATAACAGGAGATAAAACCTAGCAAAATAAGTAAAACTATGGAGAGCCAACTCGAGCTAAGTGGAAGATGTGATCACAATACAACAGCTATCGGGACTATCACTTGGGCGCTATACTACAGGTTGCTTTTTTTTAGATTTACGAGAAGCTGTCTCCCATGCCATACCATCCTGGTCGGACCCAGGAGTAGACTGACTGTCAGCATCAGTTGGTATCTCCATGTCCTGGGAAGTGTCCGATGGATGGAGCATGACAGAGCTGGTCCGGCCTGGCACGCGCGGGGGAAAACCCCGGCCACGACCGGATGGAGGAGTGGCGGAGGAGCTGGGCGAGGGGTCACCCAAGCTTGTCTTGACAGCTCCTTTCACAGAAGCTGCATGGGTACCATGCTGCTCCTTCGGTAGAGGGACCCTCTCCACCGAGCAGGAGCGAGAAGCTCGCTCCTTCCTAGGAGGGGACCTAAGAGAGGGGGCAGGCGCGGCTGCTGCCGGCCTGTCCTTGGATGGAGGGGCAGCCTGTATGCTGCCACCAGGGGCTGGAGGAAGCTGCTGCTGCCCTGGTCGGGGAGCCGGGGCCCTAAGGTCGGCCGCCAAGATCTCGGGAGAGACCTGGGTGGCCCTTGACTCCGAGCGCGGTGCAGGGCCCCTACGCACCGCCTCAGCATAACTACCCTTTGACAAAAAGGAAAAACGTTTTTTTGCTTCTATGTATGTGATATTTTTTTACTTTAAGGGCAAGAATATCTTTTTCTTGCTCAAAGAAAGGACAGCTGCGTTAGTAAGCGGGGTGTGGTCCACCGCAGTTAGCGCAATGGGCAACGGCCTCGCAAATGTCGGAGACGTGGCCTTGACTTCCACACTTTGCACATGTCTCCCTTCCGCGACAGCTGCGTGATCCGTTGCCAAAACGCTGACAACGAAAACACCGCTGTGGGTTGGGGACATAAGGGCGGATGCGGCAATTAAGGTACCCTGCTTTAATTGTCTCTGGTAGAATGTGTCTCTCGAAAGTCAGAATAACATGCTTCGAGGCAATTTCTTCACCATTCTTTTTAAACATTATTCGTTTGACGGCGACGACACCAGAGCCTTCGAGGCCCTCAAGAAGTTCCTCCTCACTGGTATGAATGAAGTCATCCTCAGAGAAGACAGCACGAATAGTGTTAAGTATACGGTGAGGGCTCAGCAACACTTTCGAGTCAACAATGTTGGTCATCTTAGAGAGAGCTTCACTTTGTTTTTTTTTTTGTTTCTACCTCCACAAGGAGGTCTCCACAGTGGAGCTTCTTAGCCTTATAGGAAAACCCTACAAGGTGCTCGAGATCTTTAGCTACAACAAAGGGTGAGAGCTTTGCAACTGGTTTCTGTTCATCCAGCGAATGAATGACAAGAAACTTTGTAAAGGCTTCTTCTTTAGATTCTTTCTCAATGGTCTTGGGTTCAAGACAACGCCTTTTAAAGGCTTGCCCTGAACGGGGTTTGGAGGGGTAGGGCGCCATAGGAGGGCAAAGAGTGTTCAGAATCCGCGGTGCACCACCCACCACCGAGCCCAACAAGGGGTTAGGTAACGCACCATAACAAGAAGGGCTTGGATGGAGACGTTACGCTAACAGTGCTGCCGGGAAACTATAACCAAGTGTGGATCTGGACGAGGGTATCTGTCACCACTCAAGGTTAGCCCTTGCCGCCAAAGAAGGTGATATAAGGAAGAGGAGAAGAAGAAGAAAGGTATAGAAAGGAGAGGTGGAGGAAGGCGACTGACTGAATCATCCTGGTCGGGCCAAGCCAGGACACCCGTCTACGAGAAGCAGGGGCCGAAACGGTGTATTGCCTCGCACGGGGGGCCCCGAAGGGTCCGAACATACTCCGGGCTCAGCTCAACCACCAGGGTCCCCTTTTCCTCGGACACGGGTACGCCACGCACAGCCAGACGTGGGTGGGCGAACCCACATGGCTCGGGGTTCGTAGTGACGCCACTCACCAAGCACCTACAAAAGTAGTTGCCCCCTGCGTGCGGGTATGGTGGCCCACGTGGCTGGGGTCCGTGATGACGCTACTCACCAAGCACCTAGCACCTAAGGTGCAGGCGCCCCCTGCGGGGCTCGGGGTCGCCGCCTATATTCTGTTCAAAGCTGAGACTGGAAGTTCTACCTTCAGCGGGAGCTTCCTTCCCACACAAGTGTGAAAGCCTACGCAACCAAAGCACTGCGGAAGCCAGGGAGCTCGCACTCAAGGCGGAAGTCTCAGCTAAACGGGGTATAGATAGTGCTTTCAGTATGACAACGCGTTTTGAGCTAATCATTTTTGGCGGTTTATTTTAAGGCTGAGGTCCCACGGCTGGTATCTCGAAGACGCTTAAAGTTTAACCCCTAAATGGTGACACCGATTCATGTCGCCGAGAAACAGTGGTATGGCTCGTGGCACCGATGTTCCGGCACGGCCGGGCTGAAAGCGCCCGCTCTCTTTCTCTTCTTACGGCCTTTGCAATTGGGGCAATCGCCACCTCCCGCCGTAATTCGCGGGGGGCGCTGTCACCTCACCCCTGGGCTACCTTTTGTCGTTTGCACAAAGCGCGTCTGACAGTGTATCTCAGCGCTGTTGCAACTGGCGGCCGAGATTTTTATAGCCTTTGACACCTGATCCTTACGTTTAGAACCTCAACCACTATATAATGCGCTTCTGATGAGACCAAACCGGTGAATATTTGACGCACATCTCCGAGATATTCGGGAGTAAAATGTAGTAAGTAGAGACAGCGAATGCAATTGCGGGAGAACTATACTCGTCTTTACCTCAAGGACTTCTGTTGCAACTCAAGAACAGGAGGGAGACGGACCCCTTCTACGTGGAGGAACTTTAAATGATAAATAATTCGTACACTCTCGTGAAATGTAAGCAGGCCCAAACTATCTATTGCCGTGGTCTGCATCATCATTTCATAGGCCGCACATGAAGTCGGTCGGCTGCTCTAGACGAGGGTGTAGTTGTCTGTACAATTTTCGCACAGTGCATATTGCAGCCTAGAGTGCTTCCTCGAGGGCTTGTGCACATATCCAGCCGATTTTTCGTTTCTGCCCATGGCCGTCTTTGCATGGTCAATCAGAAGTATTCTGAGGAACCGTTGCCAAAACAACAACCCACGGAGCTCGAACACCAGCGCAAAGCAGCTCGAAGGGACTCTCTGAGTGGGGTGGAGTGGGGGTGAGGTGGTTGCGCTCCTGACGGCAAGCAAGTGAACTACATACGGAGAAAAAGTGCCATTGACTCCCGGGCTATTGCAAAGGCCGTAAGAAGAGAAAGAGAGCGCGCGCTTCCAGTCCGGCCGTGGTTCCGGGTAGTCCCCTGTGCACGCTGCACGTTCACCGCGTTCTGTCGCCCGCGTCACCCGGTGCCAGCGCTGCCCATTTTGCTCGGCTGCTACGCCAAACAAACTAGCTCAGCCGGCTCATCTATCGGAGAATGCCAAGCTGGGAAGTTTCTGATATGAGCTTCTGATCTGCGGTAAAGTAGTTTCTACATACTTTCGTACAAGACATCACAAAGCCAAAAAAAAAATCTTGCGCTTAACTTTGTAATTTTTTGTGAATAAAGAACAAATGCTCGGCATAAACGTTTTAGCAGGCCCTCTCTCTCAAGACAGGTTATCAAGGACGCCTGATACAAAGGCATCGACGCTTGGCGATTGACTTATCAATATGATAGCAATTGCAAGCGACTGGACAGTATACTGTGATATCCTCTACAACACCGTAAAGGAACTCTTGGAAGCCCAGCGCATCTCGCAGATCAAACGGCTAAACGCGACGGAAAAGCTCAGAATGGCCACGCCGGGAGGCGTCCTTTACCAAGAATCGACACAGGAATTACCACCTGAGGTCAGAAGTAAAATCACGGTCAAAAGGATCCCCAGAAACATGAACGGAGAAACAAATCCAGACAGGAGAAGAGTCAGGGCCAAAATAATGTCGAGGATTTAGAAAAAAAAGCCCGTAACTTTTTACGCCGACGCGGCCAATCTCCCCAGGAGTAACACCGCCTCGCTGGCCGTCGCCAACCCGCTCGGCAAAACGATCAGAACGGCGTCTATATATACACCACCCTCACGGAACGAGCTGAAAAGGCGGCAATAGACCATTTTTTATATTACCCAAGCATCAAGGAGAATGCAGGGATTGGTGCTCCACGCGCCACACGAGCACGCCTTCGCCGTATAAAAGATTCGAAGTAAATAGCCAAAATAAAGCGTTAACGAACGCGCGTGCAAGATGCCATTTGTTTTAGGTATTTGCTTTAGAAAAGTTGCGACTGCTGACGCCAGCACGTGCGGCGCGTGGAACGCCAATCCCTGCATTCTCCTTGATGCTTGGGTGATATAGCAATAGGTCTATAGCACTCGCTGCGAACTGCACGACGGAAGCGCATCTCACTATTCTGACGGACTCACAAAAGACGTGCCACAACTTCGACAAAGGTTAAATAGGCGATTCGGTTGCGAAACGCATCTCCAAGGCGTCCATTGAGTCACTCAAGATCGTCTGGATACAAGGATATTAGGGTATCGAAGGGAACGTGGCGGCCAACGCCGCAGCCCGTGCCTTCCACGCGTACCGGGACTCGACCAACTCTTTAAAGGGATACTTCAACGAAATTTGAAATATTCCCGTCGTGTTCAAAAATAGGTTGAATATGATCCACAACATCCGAAAATGACAATCGCACGTTTGTATTTTGAGCCTGGTGGCTGTATTTTTCGTTATAAACGGCCCACTCTGGCAAGCGCTCGGAGAAGGCCCAGAGGAGACCACGTGACATCCAACGCAATCGTGACGTAGGTCGTCTCAAGGCGAGCAAAGCTACGGCGAGGCTGACGTCGAGAGGATGGCCTAGTCGTTCCAGCCACCGAAGCGGCTGCTTTTGTGCAAATTTTGAGTGACGGGTTAATCTTCTATAATCTTATAGGGGGACAATAGCGACTTCTGCGACACACAAAAGGGATTCTCGGGAAGAGGGGAGTTCCTCCTGCCCCTCTTCTCTCGTCGCGGACGGAGGCGAGACAACCTCCGTCACTAGCTGCCAAGGTTGCTAGACGGGCATTACAAGCGAGGCGTTAGCGACATCCACCAGGTGCTCTTTGCTAATCGTTTAATTCGTTTTAAAATTCCTTTTCGTGACTTTTTTAACGAGATATTGGTATGTTCGATTTGATGGTGCTTTTTTGAACACATATAGACCAAAAAATGGGCGCCGAAATTTCGTTGTAGTATCCCTTTAAGGACTCCCGACCCAAGCATGCACTACAACGAATATCTGAAGAACATCAGAGAAGGACGGAGGCTTCTACCGCCTACTCCAATAAAGTTCACCAAAGAGAAGGAGTATCTCTACAGAAGACTAAAAGACAGGAACTTTTAAGATTCCACTGAAATTCCATCAGTGGTACCCCCACCTCCAGCCTTCAGCGAAATGCTTGTTTTGTGGGTGGAGATGGACATACCTATGCCACCTGATCTGGGAATGCAAGAAGATCCAAGGATTGGACCCGATTCCCAATCCGACTAGGGCGAGCTGGTACGCGGCTCTAAGATTGGGTTGTGTGTATGTTTACACAGCCAGAACTTGGTCTGCCTCAACGGGTGACGAGTCTTCCAGCTGTAGATGAGAAATTTAGTCAGTGCTGTACAACCGCTAGCCTGGGGCCTTTAACGTGCATCACGCAGTAGTGATACACGACCGCACATCAGTACGATGCTCATGCAGATCGAAACGGGCAGGGGTGGCGATTGAGCACAGGATCCTGGATTCTGCAGCGCGAGCTTTCGCTCCACGTGCTCTGAGCTGGTGTGCGCTAGCCCACTCGGCCACCGATCTCCCTTAAAGCGGTATTGACACGAGGAAGAAATCCCGAGGATTTCTCCCCGGCGCGCGCGCATCACGAGACGAAAACGCGAGGCTTTTGCACATCACAAAGCCTGATGTTTTCGTTGCGGGATGCGCGTGCCGTGGAGAAATCCCCGGGATATCTCCCTCGTGTGAATACCCCTTAAGGGAGATCCGCACGAAGGAGAACTCCGCGGACGGATGTCGTGACGTCAACAACCCGGGAAACTCGTCCTTGGCTCCGCTGCCCACCTGCGGAGCTTTCGTGCTGACAGTACGAAGCCTCCGCTCCTCCGCCACGGAGGAGAACGGCGTCGCGAGGCGTCAAAAAGGGAAGACGTATGTCTCACGTGATGCGCGCTCCGCGGAGGAAAGGGGTGGATTTCTCCTTTGTGTGGATACCCCATTACGCGGCACTCCGCTGTGGTGACCATGCCAGTCAAACTTGGCTGATTCGGAGAGCCACAGTGCTAACGACCGCGATGGGAACCCCGGAATAGGGGTACCCAACCAAGTCTTTTCTCTCGACAATGCTCCGTTTCTTTCTGTTATGGGCTTCTGATATGGGTACCCTACGTCATGTAATAAAGATGCTTTGAATAGAATCGAACCAATGAACAAAGGGTTAGTGCTCAAACTAGCTGGGTATGGTTGAACACATTGTAAGACAAAACCGTGAGACTGGAAAAAAAAAAGAAAACGTAGGACTTTATTTGTTGTGTCGTTTTTCGTTTTATCCCTTGTCTCCAGGTTTCGTCTCAACTGCACTCCTGGATGTGTCGAGTAAGGTAGATAGTTTGAGTAGACCGTTCCGATATTTCCGACAACTATACTCGATACCGCTGCCTGCAGGGCCGAGAAAGCGACGCTCGGTCATGGGCCTCTAGAACATTTCGCGTTTATTCTCGCTCCGTATGTAACTTTTATCATCCATTCATGCTTTCTTCTTCTCGAAAGTGCCTGTTCATTCTCGCCCCGAAAGCGCGACGCTCGAAGCTCCTTTTCCTAATTTTCGAGAGAGTCACGCTCACAAGATAAGGAGCTGCGCGGGACCATGTCGAGTCAGTCCTGCTCTCACTTGCTGTTACGCCGCCAAATCGCCGCCCACTTTTCTGCTGCTTCGACGCTCGTTCTTTATTTTTATTTGGCTCAAGTCTGCCGATTAAGCCTTTGTTTTCAGTTCACTGCCCATCCTCCCGTCCCCTTTATTTGTGACAATACGTCTCGCCTTTGCGGATGCGTACCCTATCGAAGTGTAAAAAGTATCTAGATGTTTTCATCTCAATAGACCTTTTCGAAAAATCCCAGGAGACCTTGCAATGAGGGGGGTTATGGGGCTGTTCGGATGTACGGTCGTGTCGGCTGGTACGCTTCGTATATCCTGGTAGCGTCACGACTCATTTTTTTCTTATTATTAGGGGCTCAGTACGCACGAAAAAATTAAGAGAACGGAAAGGAAGGTCATCACATACTCTGCCTTGCTCTCCTTCTGCCTGTTCTGCGTTCTGAAGTCAAGAACTGTTAAACCAACGTTCATTTCGTCTTCGCTTGTTGGATAATATCACGTGCCGTACATTAGAACGTCACAATGCGTAAAGCAGACGCTGGGGGCACCAGATATTTCTAGAAAGATCTATTCAAGCACCATTTTCGGCACGATACTTCAATTTTCACAAAAATATATATTGTTTGGGTCCGTGCTTGAAATGAAAGAGAACGCAAGCGGCAAGCGTGGCGGATTTTTTATTTTATTTTCATGTGATTTTCCATTCAGGCGACCCAGGACAGAACTGACGTTTCTCCCACCTGTCGGGGACCGCAAGTTTGACCGCTCGCTATTGTGTCACTTCTCAAGCAAATACACCAAGACACTAAGGCTACGACTAAATGCACTGGCACATTCAAAGCAGATTTCACTATAGTAAATGAAATTAAAAAGAAAATCTTGTTCTTTTGAATTAATAGAATAAAAGGTCTAACAGACTCCCGTTCGTGATTTTCGGCCATGTGTTAGAAGTTCTTACGTGAGGACTATTACATACATATTAATTACCTTGGTGACACCAGAAAGCTCGAATGTAGCTGTTTTTATTTAATACAACTTCGATATTATATGTAAAAATTTAAATCTGTCGTATAAAGTTGCTTTGTTTACCAAGGTATAATCGTGATGTCTCATGCAACAGAAATGAAATATAGTATTTTGTGTGAATAAACGGAAATAATGCTTGAATCTTGTGAAATGTGTGCTGGAAAACGCAAGCTTTATTCCGGGTTAAAATAACTTTTACATCGCATTCTGCACATTTTCAGGTATTTTTACGCATACGTTTCAAGTATAATTTTGAGGTAATTAACCTTAGTAATGCCATATTATTGTCAAGAATATCACTAATGCAAGAACGCTGTCACAACGCACTACTGATAAGTTTCAGGTTTTAATTGCAGTCAGACAAACAAAATACAATATTTTTTATTTATATTTTTTAAAAACACAATCATACGTGGTTATCATAAAACAGGAAGCAACTGAATATCTTGTTTTTAAGAAAATAGGTTTCAAACTTGCTAGGCTTTTCAAACATTTGCTCATTCAAATATGCAGCGTGAACCCTTCAAACATTTCCCCTTTTTCACCCAAAAAATAAGCTACGCAACGCCAAACGTTTCTCTTCCACCCAAAGGTCGAACCAGACGCCAAAGTTTCAGCACTAACCGTTATCTTATTAAGAAGTTATAAGTGATTTTCTGTAAACTTCAATGGAAAAATGGGGCCGATTTTCGGACTTAACTCGCGTTATAAGATGTGCTTGAGAGCTGTGTCGGCCGGCCTTTTTCTATTCAAAATTGCTGAAAATCCCGTATAACTGTCAAATAAAGTAACGGTTAGTGCTGAATCTTTGGCATTTGGATCGAACTAGCGCTAGATTGGAGCAAAAATAAGCATTCGGCAATGCGTAGTTTATTTTCACGGTAAAAACAAAAACAAAACAAAAACATTCTTTTCGGTGGACACCTTGTATAAACGGAATTTATTTTGTAGATAAAAGTTTTAATTAATATGCATAAAAGAGTTAGGCTTGAGTTTCTTGGCGATATTATGTTTTTTTAAATACCTTATGTAAGCCAGATGTAAGAACTTGGCAAACTTTGCCAGCGTTCATTAAAAGAAAAAGTTACCTTTTCAGAATTTTTGTAAAATACTAGCTTCTTTAGTTTATTTTAATGCTGCCTTTAATGCTGAGTTGATATTAAAACTGGAGATCGGTGGATTCGTGAATAAATTATTATTATTGGTATTATTATTAATATTATTATTATTATTAAGCGTCATAAAACCTATTATGAAAGTGTCACAGGAGGGTTCTAGTACAGCAGTGTGAGAAGAAGAAGCAAAGCGAGCGGTCAAACATGCGATCTCCGTCAGATGGAAGAAACGTCAGTTTTCGCCTTCGCCGCTTCAAATAACAATAACTTCAGAACAGAAAAATCCGCCACGCTTGCTGCTTGCGCTGTCGTTCATTTGACAAATTACACTAGAATATGCTTTTCTTTTTTGTATAAACTGAAAGCGGACCCCAAACCCGTGCCTTAATTTAGAAAAAAAAACGTATCTACTAAAATTGTCTTATGACTATAAAAAACTAAGAAATATCTGAAAGTCTTATGCGGGAAAGCAGGGCATTCGGGGCAAACAAGTTACAGTATTCTCGATGCGCAAACAAGCCTAGCTAGCTCAGAATCTCCCACTTCTGCGACCGCTCTTTCTCCACGCACGCTAAGCCTAATGGCTCCTTTAAGACTTCTTTGATTCATCTTTTTGTAAATAAAAACTTGCCTACACCATAGGAAACTACAGTGCTTCTTTAATTTCACGCCGATAGGAGGTAACTCGTTTTTGACACTTTTTTTGCTATTTCTGGGCCTACTGGTCGGTTTCCGTGGTGATGTCTCGACTCCCCGATCACAACTCAGCCGGCCAAGTTATCTACATAACGTCACAAAAAGAACGCCAACTTTTTTCTTTCTAAGCAATCTCGGCGTGTAAATGCGGTAGGTTTGGGGAAACGTCTAACTAAATCTTCGCAAGATCGAAGTTAGTTTTACGAAGCACTGCATGCGAGAACCTGCTTTCCCACGCCGATATGTATCTCTCAGGGTGAAGCTTCTCATGGTGTATTCACACGACGGAGATTTCTTCCAGAGAAAGAAGCAAACGTCATTGCTCTTCGAGATCACGTGTGCAACATCATGTGTGCTTGCTCATCCCCGTACTCCGCCGAGAGGCGAGGGTTGCCCCATCGTTCCGCCAAGAAAGGAAGATGGCGTCGAACGACAAGTTCGATGGCGTGTGCAAAAGCATGTGGGAAGGGAAGCTTGAAATATAGTACTTTCTTAGTAATTGCTACATACCTATGGCGGATGATTCAGAGGGAGTTGCATGCTGCTGTGCAAATCCCTTGAATACCGTTATGTAGAGCTGTTTTTGTTACTTTTAGAGCGAAGCTCCTAGGCGCCCGAGTTTTCGGGTTGAGCGGCGTCGGCGTATACCGCGCGCGTTGCATTATGGAACGTCACAGTTGCCCGCTAAATTTAGCGGGGAAACTGAATTGGTGTTAAGGTCACGCGACGTCAGTTTCTTCGCTAAATTTAGCGGTGAAACTTAGCGAAAATGTCCCGCTAAATGGGAGGGGAGGAGGAGAGGAGGAGGGGAGGGTACGGAGAGAGAGAGGTGAGGCATACCCTCCCCTGTACCCTCTCCTCCTCCTCCTCAAGAGCTGCGCTCTCATTTCG
Organism: Ixodes scapularis; assembly: GCF_016920785.2. Lineage (NCBI taxonomy): Eukaryota > Metazoa > Arthropoda > Arachnida > Ixodida > Ixodidae > Ixodes > Ixodes scapularis. The sequence continues at coordinate 163,868,278 of NW_024609868.1, read as the reverse complement.
CATTATAGAAAATCGTAAACGTCTTCCATATTTTTTGTCTTTAAATTATACAGATTATGGAGGGCTGCTATCAGTTTGTGAACTTAAAGGACAGAGCCAGCATACAGACCATGGCAAGCGTCTTTTTTGTGAGTATGCACTTATCAGTTGTGTGTCGTGATTGAAATGTTTTTATTGCTTTTTAAGGTTCCTAGTGAAGGGTGATTAAGGCATAATAGCTTAATACTTGTAGTATCCAGAGGACCAGGCCGATGGGGTTCTTCGCTGTACCATGTTTGTTGCAAGACTGCCGAGCCACCGGGTGACCGAGCACCCGTGATGGAACGTTACGCCTGTAGTTGGGCATGTCGTCACAAGAACCAGGTCCCAAGGCGCGTGAGCGCGCGATTACTGTATCACCGATATAACAGTCCCCAAGACTTAGTTAAAAAGAAGTGAATCCTTCGACGGCAGTCACAAGAAGGTTCGCGCGAATTAATACAATATAACAAACCCACACACGAAAGAGACCTTAAATATTTATAGTTTTAGATAAGAGCATGCCGGCACACTTTTCTTCTTTATGGCGAAAACCTATCAGGCTATGGTAAAGAGGGGCCCAAGAATGGACTTGATCCAGTTTCTTGTCCCTCGAACATCAGTGGCTGACCTGCAGGCGGCTCGTTCTCAAGCTCCCCTTGCCCTCGGGGTGACGATGTCGGCAGGGCACTTGGTATCAGCAAGTCGCCCTCTGGCGTCTCCGGGGTTGAGGTCTCCTGGAATCGCAGATGGTCTTGGTGTCGCCGCCACACGAAGGTTCCCCTCGGCCTAGTCACGTCAAGTCTGTAAGACACTGGTCTTGGCAGAGCCGCGACAACGCCTAGCAACCAACGGTTCCCCAGCCGGAAATTCTTGACATATACTTTATCCCCAAGTTCGATATGTTGCGGATGACCGCTGTGTTTCACCTGTAGCATATCCTGCTTGCGGTGAACGATTTCCTAGGTGGAGGGTCGAAGTCTATCCAGCCGGGTAGTGCGTCGCCGTCCAAGTAGCAACTCCGCCGGACCCTGAAGGTTTGTCGCGTGAGGTGTGTTTTTATAAGTCAACAAGAAGCTTGCCAGTCGAAGGGGCAGCGGTCGACCTGGCATGTCTTTTCGCAAAGCTTCTTTTAGGGTACGAATGAAGCGCTCGGCCAGTCCGTTATTGGATGGGCGGAAGGGGGCGGTCCTGACGTGACTCACTCCGTTCTCTCGCAAGAAAGTGAAATTATTAAGAACAAAATTTGGGGGCCATTGTCGCTAACAGTAACATCTGGCAGACCGAAACGACTAAACAGCTCCCTGAGCTTTTCAATAGTTGCTTCGGTCGAGGTGCTGTTCACCAGAAAAATCTCGGGCCACTTGGAGTAGGAGTCGACGCTCACCAGAAACTGGTGGGTTTGTAAAGGTCCCGCAAAATCCAAGTGCAGCCTCAGCCACGGACGAGTTGGCCAGGACCAGGGATGCAGCGGGGCTGGACCGGGAAGACTCTGCTGCTGCTGGCACGGGTCGCACGACTTGACACATTGTTCAATGTCTGCATCTACCTCTGGCCACCTTACATAGCTGCGCGCCAGTTATTTAATTTTTACGATTCCCGGGTGCCCTTCATGCGGCTCTTCCAGACTGCGTTCGCGCAGTTCTTGTGGAATCACAACCCTCATTCCCCACAACAGGCAACGCTAGTGCCAGGTCAGCTCATTCCTTCTTGCAGAGTAGCTCTTTAGTCCATCTCCTACCTTTGTGGGCCATGATGCGTCGAGGAATCTGGCGACTTGAGAGAGCTACCCATCTTTCGCGGTAAACTGAGCTATCTCCTGTCTACTCACTGGAAAAGACTGCAGGCGGAGATTGAAAAAAGTGAAAGCCGTTTACAACTCCCTGTAACGCCGAATTAGAGCGCAGCTCTTGAGGAGGAGGAGGGAAGGGTACTGGGGGGGGGGGGGTCAAGTGACCTTGGGTGGGGGTCACGTGACCTAGGGGGGGTCACGTGACGATGACGATGCGGATACCGATGACGTCATCAGTGATGATGACAATGACGATGCGGATGCCGGTGACGTCATCAGTGATGATGACGATGACGATGCGGATGCCGGTGACGTCATCAGTGACGTCACTGATGACGTCATCAGCGATGATGACGATGACGATGCGGATGCCGGTGACGTCATCAGTGACGTCACTGATGACGTCATCAGCGATGATGACGATGACGATGTGGATGCCGGTGACGTCATCAGTGACGTCACTGATGACGTCATCAGCGATGATGACGATGACGATGCGGATGCCGGTGACGTCATCAGTGACGTCACTAATGACGTCATCAGCGATGATGACGATGACGATGCGGATGCCGGTGACGTCATCAGTGATGATGACAATGACGATGCGGATGCCGGTGACGTCGTCAGTGATGATGACGATGCGGATGCCGGTGACGTTATCAGTGACGTCACTGATGACGTCATCGGGGGTCACGTGACCCCGGGGGTCACGTGACTTGGGGAGCCACGTGACTTTGGGTGTCACGTGACCTTGGGGGTCACGTGACCCTGGGGAAGGGGTCACGTGACCTTGGGGTGACCTTGGGATGACCTTGGTTACGCCGACGGCGACGCCGACGCCGCTCAAGCCGGGAACGGGCCTCTAAGAGCTGCGCTCTAAAACGCGGCGACGTCACCCTCGCAATCCTCTTCTGTGCACCCAGGAACGGGAAGCCGTGACAAATAGTCTGCCTCCACGTTCAGTCGTCCCGGCCCTAGTGAAAAATACACCAGGCCGAGGGCTGGTGTGATTTGGGACATCTTCACCAGGCCGAGGGCATGTGACGCCACTTTTTCACAGATGTGATTTGGGACATTTTCACACCAGCAATCTGGTGTTCTTGTGGGACACCAGAAATCTGGTGTTCTGTTGTGACACCAGCAATCTGGTGTTCTGGTGTGACATCAGGGTTTGTTGCGGAGCGATACCAGAGCACCTGTTGACTGGGTGTTGCTCTACTCACAAAAATGGTACAATGATAAGTTTAAAAATAACGCTGCTGTCATAATTAATTTATTAAAAAAAGCAAGAAAGCACAACAGTAAAACTGAGGGAGCTTTACTGTTGTAGGGTGTTGGCCGTGATCAACTGGAGCTTGTCCGGAGCCACTGCCCTGCGTCGTAGAGCCGGACACCCTGTTGTTCCGCAATTCTTGGCCTTTCAGCTTGCGGTTAATTCGTGCCTTAGTTACGCTGATCCGTTCCGCGTACTCTTCCGCGCCAGTTATCTCCTCTTCTAAGGCATCGTATTAGACAGATGGCTTGATTTACTTTTCCAGCTCTTTTATGGAAGCCTCGTGAAATAGAAGAATATCAAATCTTTCTTTGAGAAGGACAGGGTGATCGCCCACCTCTGCAGACGTGCCGCGGCAATGCTTGAAATCCCCTTCTTGGGACTAAGAATTGTCTGCAAAGGTTCGTGGTCTGTGATAAACAAGAAAGATCGTCCAAACAGGTACACGTGAATTTTCTTCATGCCGAATGGAATGGCTAGCGCTTCTTTTCCTGGCTGGCTTCAGTTTCTTTCACTCGGGGTCAAAGTTCTTGACGCAAACGCGATAGGCTGAATGCCATCGCTGGAAAACACCCTAGGCACGACGGCTCCAAGACCATATGCCGATGCATCACATGATACTTGAAGGTCTGCTTTTGAGTGGTAGTGTGCCAGAACAGGTGTGTCAACCAGAAGCTCCTTCGCCGTGTCAAAAGCGTTTGGACCGCTCTTGCTCCAGGTCCAGGTACATCCTTCTGCAATAACTCGTTCAGCGGCGCTAGCGTAGTCGAGAGATCGGAGAGAAACTTTCCGTAGAATGTCACCATTCCCAAAAACGGCCGTAACTGTTTGGAATCTTGTGGCCTAGGCACAATTTGAATTGCTTGCACGTTTTCTCCCGACACAACTATCCTTTGTTTGCTGGTCTGATGGCCTAGGAACTTCAGACTTGACACCAAGAACTCACATTTCTCTTTCTTGACTCGGACACCCTTGTAACTTGCCTCTTCAGTACTTGCTCTAAATTCTTGAGATGATCCCCGGCTGTATTCCCTGTTACCAGGACATCGTCGAGATAACAGGCCTCTCCTTCGATTCCCGCTATCAAACTGTTCATTATCTTCTGAAATATAGCTGGTGCTGACGCGATGCCGAAAGCCAAGCGCTTGACACAGACGAGGCCTTTGTGCGTGTTGATGGTTAGATACTGTTGCGATTCGGGATAATAATAATAATAATAATAATAAGAAATTTTATTCACATCATAAACGTAATACATATGCAGGCCCGCAAAAGCACTGGTATGCTTGTATGCGGGACCTGGCGTCCAGCGGGCTGCTACACTGAAATCCTCCTATTGTGTGCATTACTGGCACACATAAAATAAATACATAAATAAACGAATAAAAATCAGACAAGAAGAAAAGAGACAAAACTCAGTGGACTGCTTAGGCAATAAAACCAAATTACATTTCAAAATTCAAACACCACTCTTTTAAATCGTATTTGAATTGTTTCAGCGACTCCATGTTATAATAGGTGTCTGGAAGCCTATTAAAATAAAATGGGACGTAATATGCCCGTGTTTTTTTTCCATAGTTAGTATAAATCTTAGGAATAACAAAACGTTCTTTGCGCCTGAGTGTTCGTTCTTTTTCTAATACGATTTTAAAGTTGCTTTTATAATAGTGCTTTACTAAAATAACATAACAATGTAGTTTCTCTATGGATAACAAATTTAAGACATTCATTTTCCTATTAATTTCCAACTCAGAGTAGGGTGTTCCATAGGTAATATTAATTGCAATTTTATGTAGTATTTTGTCAAGTTTTTCTTTTTTATAATTAGAACACACTCCATATAAAGAAATCCCATATCGGAGAATAGACTCACCCAGCGCACCATACACCCTCCTTCGTAATGACAATGTCGCTACACTACGCATCTTATACAAATAAACCGAGACAACACGCATTCTTTTGATGAGATATTCTACATGCTCATTCCATAGGAGATGTTGGTCGAGATGTAATCCTAAATATTTAGTTGTTGTAACATAATCTAATGCTACACAACTGCACCGTGTGCAGTTCTGTGAATGGAGAAATAACGGAGTGCTAAGATGTAAATGTTTATACGGACTACGAAAACATATTAGTTTTGTCTTACTGGGATTAACAAAAATATGATTAACAGAAAACCAGCTCATTATTATTTCAATATCTTTCTGAAAAATGGACAATGCACTTTGTTCATCACTGTGCCCTAATATCAAGGCAGTATCGTCTGCATACTGATACAGACGGGATGTAAACGGTAGAGTTCCAATTTGGTTTACATAAATATTAAATAAAAGGGGTCACAGTACCGACCCCTGAGGTACTCCCGAGTTAAGTGATGTTAATCTACTTTTAAACTTGTCAATTTTGACCAACTGATATCTGTCTGTAATATAGTCTCTCAAGAACGCGTTAAAAGGACCTCTAAAACCCATATCCCTTAGTTTTATTAATAGTCGCTCATGATCAAGAGTTTCGAAGACTTTAGTTAAATCTAAAAATAGGGCCAAAACAAATTGATTCTTATCAAGACTGTAGTTTACATAATCTAAAAGATCTTCCAGCAAAAGTTCAGTGCTTCTATTTTTACGGAATCCATACTGAGACTCGTTTATTAAACGGAACTTCTCGCAATACGATGTCATTGTGTTAAAGACAAATTTTTCCATAATTTGCGCCATGATTGGCAATATTGAAATCGGTCTATAATTCATAATTTCGTTTTTACTGCCATTTTTATATAATGGTCTAACAACAGCTGTTTTTAATTCAATAGGAACTTTCCCTGACGAGAGTGACTCGTTTACTATTTTTATTATAACGTCTTTTAATACCTCAAAATTATTCTGAATGTCCCTTAATCGAATGGAGTCATTCCCCGTAGGTTTGGACGCTTTCATGTTGTTTATTATGCATCTAAAATCTACCTCTGTCATCTGAGGCAAATAAGCTGAGTGCACACTATTCTCGTAGCTATGTGATTCTTCTTCTTGATTTTGTAGTAATTTCCTCAGATCCACAATCCTTTTAACAAAAGAATCGTTAAATTGGTTACATAAAGAACTGATATTGTTACTGCCAAAAGCTTTTTTAATTGTTTCATCTATATTTTGTTTCCCTTTACTTCCCGTAATTTCCTTTATCCAATCCCAGGTTTTCTTCGGATTTCCCTCGCATTGTTGAAATTTAGATGTATAATGATATTTTTTTGCCAGTCTTATTTGGGCAGTTACCTTATTACCTAGTTTTTTAAACTCGCCTTTAATTATAGGATCATGTGGTCTTGCTCTACAAATGTTCCACAACCTATCTTTTTCACGGCATAGTGTCAATATTTCGTCGTTTATCCAGGCATTTTGTGGATTTCTTTGTCTTATTTTTACAGTTTTCCAACACTTTTCATATATCGACCTCAAATTATTCGCAAGCATCTGGTAAGCAGTAATGTGATCAAAATCAAGGAGGGAGGCCCAGTTATATTCTCGTATCATTTTGTCAATCTTATTATTATCAAGAATGCGCCTGTATACTACACGATCGGTTTCCTCAGTACTCACCCCTATTATCGCCAGAGCTATAAAATAATGATCAGCAACTTTTTGTCTAATTACACCAGAAAGCATTTTAAGATCACCCCTCTAACAATAATATGGTCAATACACGACTTCGTTATGCGGGATCCCAAGTATTCTTCACTAGTATAATCTGTAATTATATTTTCTAATCCAAAACCTGCTAATAAATTCAGATAATCAGATACACCGTACTTGGCAGCATTCATTACATCTATGTTCAGATCGCCAGCAACAACCAAGTATTTGTTGTTATTGAATTGTTTAAAGATTTCAGTTAATTCATCGAGAAAGAAAGGTAAGTGCGCACTGGGCGGTCTATATACTGCACAGATTACAAAAGATAACTCCCGATTTGACACACGAAGTACCAAAATCTCCGCGTGGTTACAAGAAACTGCCAGTTGATCGGACATCCAGGAACCTTTTATAAAGACTAATATACCACCACCTCTTCTTCCTTCCCTGCACTCCGAAAACAATTGAAACCCGGTCAAATTGAAAGAACTTACCATTGTTGAGTCAATATTTACTTCTGTTAAAATTAATATATCCAAGCCTGCTAGTCTATTTTGCAAATATACATTTAATTGGTCCCAGTGCTTTTGTATGCTTCTAACATTTATGTGCAACAGGTTAAGTTCCATCCTTCCACCGTCTATATCTGCCGACCTGCTCTGGGTACTAAGGTCCCAGTCATAAAATGATAAATATGAATTCGCCATTTTTAACGTAATTTATACAAGTCATGTTCATTTTCTACACGAATCACAGCCGAGCCTTCTTTTTCCCGGACAAAAATTTTTCCATTACTAACCCATACAAACTTGTACTCCTTCTCTTTTGCATACTGCCTAGTTTTCCACAAAAGTTGTCTTAGATACTTTGTTAGATTTTCATTAATGAACACCTGTTCATTTTTAAGCACTCTTCTTTTAGAGAGCCAGAGGTCCCTAACCGCCTTGTCTTTGAAACGAACAATGATGGGTGCTATTTTACCCTCTTTTTGGCCCAATCTGTGGACCGCTTCTATGCTTTCAGGTGCCGGACACGGCAGCTGCAGTTTACCAGATAAGTGTTGACTAACTTCCAAAAGATTTTCGTTGTCTTTTTTAGTGATTCCATGAATTTCCACATTATTCCTTCTGGAGTATTGTTCAACAGCATCTATGGCGGTCTTTAGCTCTTCGATCTCCGTGTCTTTTTTTGTTACTTGTCTTTCAAGTTCTGCGGATTTTTTCTTTAGCTCTTTTAACTCTCTTTCCTGCACGGTAACCTTCTCCAGAAGGTCATGATAGTCCTTTCCCATTATTTCTAAAGAATGTTCTATTCCTTGCACTGTTTTTTCTTGGTTAGTTAACTTCACCATTATTGCGTCATGTTTTCCTGCCTGTTCCTCCATTGACTTCTCGAAATTATTCATTCGATCTAGCACTTGTGTCAGCTTAGTACTCATGTCCAGAATATGCTTCATCAAAAGTGCTACATTTGGTTCTTCCGAGCTTTCGCTTGTGCTATGTTGACCAATATCCTGAGAGTACGTAGCCGACAGTGCTGCCTGCTGACATTTGCGGGATTTGCAAGTTACGCATAGCCAGATGTTCCGTTCTTCGCTAGACCATGTTTTAAGTACAGTCTTTGTAACCCCCGCGCATTTCCCCACATGGTAACTCTTTCCGCACTCAGCACACTTCAAACTCTGGCTATCGTCTGGAATCGACTTCAGACAGGTAACGCAATAAACAGTCGACATTTCAGGTATTGAGGCAGTCCAGCGAGGCGTGAAACAAATGAAAACGAAAATAATCAAGCAAATTCTTACCTAGAAAATGCAGAAGAATCGCCGTTAGACGTGTCGTTAGCACCCCGCTGGACTGCGCCACACCGTCGTCTGCCGCTGGCTTTTGAAGACCAGTCCGAAAAACAGAGCAACAAGAGAACCGTCACATGCTCCAATCAGCCACCTAGCAGCTTATCGACAGCGGATTGTCCGATAGGGCGATAATAGCTTCACCGTGCGATGAACAGACTTCCGTAGCCCCTTGAAGGTCGATAACTTATATCGATGAGCAGCGCAAAAAGCGGGTGTCGCCTTGCCTCGGTCGTTTTCGTCACCGATGATGAGCAACTTATAACGCTCTCGATGCCACGGAATGCTTGTATCCTCAAAGCCTTCGATGCCACGCAATGCCTGCGTCGTCCCGTTGTATTCATGCAGCGTTCATCCCGGGTGCTAGAAAATGCAGAAGAATCGCCGTTAGACGTGTCGTTAGCACCCCGCTGGACTGGAACCTGCTGGTACGCCCGACTTAGGTCGATTCAGGAGAAAACCGTCGCTCCAGCCACCTTGCAAGCATGTTCTCCAACCTGGGCACTGGGTACTGTTCCACGTCCAGACACGGGTTAACTGTTGTCTTATAGTACCCACATAGACGTACAGACCCATCGCTCTTGATTACTGGAACGACTGGTGTGGCGTAGACACTATGTGCTACTGCTTCAATGACGCCAGCCGCTTCCAGCCTTTTTAGCTCTCCCTCTAGAGCTGGCTTCAGCGCAAACGGCATAGTTCGAGCTTTCAAGAACTTCGGAGTCACACCTTCTTTCAGGCTTAAACGAGCCTCTTTCCCTTTTATGCATCCCAGCTCGTCCTTAAATGCATCCTGTTAGCTTGCTAGGTTGCCTTGGAGCGACGCTTTTACGTCAACACTGACTGGGTTAAGCGAACTCAATTTGAACTTAAGTTAGTGAACCCAATCTCCGCCAATCAAAGGCGGTCCGTCTTCACCCAGTACATAGAGCGGCAGCTTGCCTTTGAAGTCTTGATACTCTAAATCCACCGTCGCCACCCCTTTTGGCTTGACCGTCTCGCCGGTGTACGTGCGCAGTATTATGGACGCCGGAGTCAGCTCCGTGCCCGGAAACAATGCTTGGAACTGACGCATTGACATAATCGACACAGCAGCCTCCGTATCCAATTCCATCCGGAATGGCGTGTGCCCGACCTTGAGGGTATAGTAGAACGGGACATTGGTGTTGCTACTTTGGAGACCATATATTGCTTTGCTGTTCTTATCTTCCTCAGCTACCAACTTTCGGAAATCGTACGCTACACCCGGTTGGTGTAACGGCGGTTCCCTACATAAATGTTTAAATGCCCCTCCTGGTTGCAGTTGTAGCAGATAACGTTATGGTGCGGGAATGACGAGGCAAACTGCTTGGGAGATCCAGAAGAAAAACATTTTTCTTAGGCCGCGGCCACTTTTGGTTTCGCCACCGTCAGCTTCTGCAACTCAGGGTGGCCGGTCTGCTTATTAGGACATGTCTGAACGTTTATGGTGGCTCTTTCGATTGTCAATGCTTTTTCCACAGCTTTCTTGAATGTCCAACTTTCATCTTCAGCAAACAAAACTCGCTGGATGTCTGTGTGACACATTCCGCAGACGAACCTGTCTCTGAGAATTTCGTCCAGATTATTGCCGAAGTTGCATGTCTGTTGTATTTGTCTTAGCTCCGCTACATATTTGGCAACTGATTCATCTTCCTGTTGAGCTCTCTTATAAAAAATGGCCCTTTCTGCGATAACTGATGACCCCGGCGACAAGTGGTTCCGCAAAACCGCAAGCAAACTTTCAAAACTCTTCAGCGAAGGCTCCTCTGGCGCTACTAGACTTCTCAGCAATTTGTACGTGTCAGGCTCTATTATACTTATGGCCACGTCAACTCTGCTTGAGTTCGCGACAGCATTGACTTGCAAGAAGGCTCGCAGCCTCTCTTCCTACAATAACCAGTCACATCGCGCGTTGTCAGAAGGTTCCACTTGCCCGAATAACGTCATCCTGACTGCCTGCTGCTTTCCTGTTCGTTGGTTGGAGCTGTCAGCCGCTGACACGTCAGTTGGAGATGTGCCCGACCGTTCTTACATCCCGCGGTCGCAGCGAAATCCGTGTTCTCTATTGTGGCCTGGGAATACACCGGAATTGATGCTGTCCGATTTGAAGACCTGTATTGAGATATGGCTGCACCGGCTCGCTGTAGATGAGAAATTTAGCAGTATGATTGTACGATTGCAGCCTTGGTAACACGACCGCACGCCAGTACAATGCATCTTTACAAAACCACCAGCCCAGCGTGTAATGCCAACAGCACAGCAAGCGTGTGTTCATTTGTATAAAAAAGGAGCGAAACCGCGCCCTATTGTCACGAATAAAAATATAAACCTGATTAATAAAACCTAAAATGAACGTTTAAGGCGGCGAAATTGTGCCGAGAAACATAAAGTAACAAAGACCGTACATACTTTGACGGCGACGGGAGGACGACTGACTCAAACAGCCATGCGAAGCTCCTTTCGTAGGCGCGTGGGTATCTAGAAGTTTCCAAGCTCGAACAAGCAACGAGATTCTGGAGTCATCTGGAACATTCCAGTCATGCAAACAAAAGAAAGATAAAAAGCAGAAGTGCTGGTGGGGATCAAACCCCAGCCAGCGGCGTGGGAGTCGAGCACGCTGCTGACTCAGCTATTCGCACGCGGCATTACTCCCGTCTTAAAAAAAACGAATCATCCCCAGGTAACACAAAATGAAATTGACAACACTAAACAAAAAAGGGCAAACTAAAAAAAAAAAAAAAAATCAGGGCTCCAAGCCACGTTGGAGGCGCTGCAATCGCCCATGAAGGAAGCCGCATCTACGTCGAGCTCTGTGTTTTTGGATCGAAAACTCCGGCTGGTCACCCTTACGACACCGAAGACGTCAGGAAGAACGGTAAAGACCCTCCGGACTCACGTAAGCTCAAGTCGTGCTCCGGCGGATCGGCCTTTTCTACCTCCGAGGAGGGTTCTGAATCCGGTCTGGAGAGTAGGCCTATCGTGGCCGATGTGACCGTTGCGACGGCAGGACCCGGCGCCGCCGGGAACTTTAGCGCCAACGACGCCGTCTATCCCGAAATGGAGGTATCGCAAGCCGATGCGTATGAGTCAGCTGCAGCTGGCTCTACGTTAACGCCAAATGGTTCTGCCGCGCCGACGGGCGCCGGGTCCCCAGCACAGCGACACTCGCCGCCGCTGCAGGTCTACCGCACACCGTCGCCGGCCTTATCCTACCGAGTCAACGTCCGGCCACGAGAGCCGTTCGACATGACACAGGTGCCGGGTAAGGTGCTGCAAACGGTTACTAATCAAGGCTTACAAACAACGGGATATCGGGGCTACGAAGTGCACCGACCGTCGAACTCCATCACGCTGCATGTCGCAACGCTGGAGGACGCTGTGCGGATGTGCCAACTCTCTGCGCTGCCACTGTCCGAGAAAAAGCAGCTCCCGCTACAAGCATATCTGGCATCGGGCCCTGATATTACAAGATGTTTGGCCTATCGCCTACACCCAGAAGACCCAAGTGAGAACATCCTATCGGATCTTCACTGCTCGTCCCACAAAGTCATAGCTGCACGCCGTCTGGGCAAGCGAGACACGTACCTGCTCATGCTACAGGGCCTCCAGGACATTCCGGACATTGTTTACTACTGTGGAGGTATTTTCCGCCCCCGGCCCTATCGGCCGAAGGCGATCGTATGCTACAAGTGCTGCCAATTAGGGCATATGCAGACTTACTGCTCACAGGCCAAACCCAACACAGACCTAGTACCACAGGACGGTCAACGCCGGTATCAATGTGGTCTATGTAAAACAGATGACCATCATATCACGTCTCCCAACTGCCCCCGCAAGCGACAGGCGACACTGCGCTCCCGCCAACAAAACCGGCTGCTGGATAGGCAGTTGCCGACGAAGAATAGGTTCCTGCCCTTACTGGATGTTGATCCGGGAGATGCCGACGAAGGGGAGGACTTCCCAACGCTGTCCTACGCAAATGCGACTGTGAAATCCAAACGGCAGTCACAACGCCGGATGCAGAGAGCCCCCGCTCAGGAAACCTCGGCTACGGAGATTGATCAACAAATTGAGCGCCTTACACGGGACATCGCCAGAAGTCAGGAGCTCCTACAACAACTACAGGCCTGGCGACAACAACTACGGATAGCCCCAGCTCGACCTCGGGAAAGCCAGGAGCACGACTTCAGTGCTGACGACGACACTCAGGATGTCCAAATGACAACCCACCAGCTTCTCATGGCCATATACCAACACCTGAAAGGCTCCCCACGACGTTGTGGAGTAAAATCGCCATAGGTACCGTGCTGCAGTGGAACTGCAGAGGCCTCGCTGCCAGGCGCAACGAGCTTCTCTTTCGTGTGCAGTATGGCATCATCAAGCCCTGGGCATTCCTCCTCCAAGAAACACACGGTCTGCCCAACCTCTATCAATTCACGGGGTATCACTGTCCCTCCATTATTGACAGGCGCTTTGGAATAGACGACACTGCTCCTGGCAAGGCGGCGATTTACGTCCGTACTGATATTCCGCAAGAGCAGATTGATACGTCACAGTGGTGCACACAACGACAGGAGGTGGTAGCCGTCCTTGTCCGACGCAAGCAAACTAAGGTGATCTTGGTGTCAGAGTACGGAAAACCCGGGAGTGCACGGCTTAACTTCGGCTGGATCCAGCATCTCTGTCGGCGATACCTACATGTGCTAGTTCTGGTGGGTGGCGACTTCAATGCCCCGCACACAAGCTGGGGTTACGCCACCGACTCTGGTCGAGGCCGACAGGTGTACAGCCGCTTCAGGGACTCATCTTACGTCCCGCTGAACGAGGCCCACGTCTCCACTCGTCCGCTCACGGCTCCTAATACACCGGATCTTACATGGTGGCAGGGACATGGCCTTCCCAGATGGACAGCGGAACCGGACTGTTGGGGCAGTGATCACACGCCTATTCACATTCACCTATCCCATCATCTAGTCAAGAAACAGCGCCGTATGACTAAAGTGATTAACTGGACGGAGCTTCGAACCTCTACCACCTTAGAAGGTGCCACGGCGGACTCCATTATGTTGGAACTCAAACAAGTTGTGCATAAGCATACCACCGAACAAACAGTGAATCAAGATCAGCCAAATCCGGATCTTCACCTCATTCGTCTCTGGGACCAACGTAAGCAGGCGGAACTCCAAGCCCACTCACTTCCTCACAACGAGCAGCTTCAGTGGGAGGTGAATCGCTTAGCTGCTGAAGCAAAAAAGTATGAGACGCAACTGAGCGGACAACGATGGAGAGACATCCTTTGGCTCTTCCACTTCCTCTAAGAAACTCTGGCGCACATATGCCATGGAAACCAACAAGGCTGCCACTCCTCGGCCGTGCAACATACAACTGGCCATGGGATTATCCAACGAGGATTTCGCCAGGCATGCGGCCATGGCCTTTTTCTCACAACATGCCCGGCTTCCTACGCTGTGGATGACTGCGGCATAACATCACCAATTACCAAGGCCGAGCTCATCGCTGCAATCGAGGCAACTAAGAAGAAATCCGCCCCGGGACATGATGGTATCACTTATGAAGTGTTCAAGAACCTTGAGGGGCCGGCGGTGGACAACCTCTTAGGGGTCCTAAATGAAGTATGGACGGATGGGGAAACCCCACAGGAGTGGAAGCATGCTATCATTGTTCCGATTACTAAATCCGGGAAAGCAGCTAAAGACCTCACAGCTTTACGCCCCATATCGCTCACGCCTACCGTATGTAAAATATACGAGCGCATCCTAGCCTCACGCATCAACTGGTGGCTTGAAACGAAAGGACTCTACCATGAATCTCAAATTGGCTTCCGACAGCTGGTGGGTGCTGAGGACGGCCTACATCGACTGGCCCAAGACATCACCAAGGGGCCGGGACGCATCCAATGGATCCGCAGCATTGTGGCAACCGACATCTCGAAGGCGTACGATAATATTCATCATGCCGCCATCTTAGATGCTAGGTCAACTTACAGTTCCCACATGGGATTATTAAGGCCATCCACAACTTCTTGACCAATTGCACCTTCTCGGTGCGAGTGGCAGGGGAAAATTCTGTTCCCTTTACCGCTAACTGTGGGGTGCCCCAAGGCTCTGCCCTCGCGCCCATTCTCTTTAATATTGCATTCATCCAACTCGCATGGAAATTGGCTCAACACAAACACCTCAAGTTCCTAATCTAAGCTGACGATGTGACGCTCTGGACCACCCATCTGGACCACACTCGACATCAAGATATACTTCAACGAGGGCTGAACACTCTCCACCAGTACACCCAAGCCATTGGCCTGGAATTATCCCCATCTAAATTTTTGCTACATGCGCGTCTGCAATAATGCTGCCCGCAAGAAGCTAGGGACAGACGACCTCGATCTGAAGGTGGGTCAACAAACACTCCCCAAAGTTGAAACTATGAGAATTCTCGGCCTCCAAATCCACAAGACCGGCAGTGCCAAAGAGTGGCTCGTATCCATAAAGAAATCAGCCCACTCTATGCTCCACCTTATCAACCGCATCTCCCAGAGACGTGGAGGTGCTTGTTCTGCGATGGCCACGTGCCTCGTGAAGGCCATTTTACAGCCTAGGATAATCTACCAAGCACAATTTCAGAACCTGACAGAGACGCAATGGAACTCGCTGGAAACTGTCAACCGGGCAGCGATGCGCAGCATTACCGGCCTCCCGATGCATACGCCTATTAAGCTGTTACAGGAGCATGCTCACCTGAATACACTACGACAACTATGTGATCAACGCATACAAGCCCGGGTTGCGAAACATCAACTGTACGCTTCAGAATGTCATAAGGAAACATCATACATTGAGAAGATACAGCAGCTTCCCCCCTGGAGTTTCTCCTGCCTTACCACCAATAAGACCTCCCGCCGTAAGGCACGTCAAAATCCCAAGGCCCATAATCCAAACCCTTCTTCTCCGGATCACTGTATCCTGTACACGGACGCTGCATGTACGCAAAACGGAGGAGCTACTGCATTCGTCAGTCGCACTCATCCACACCTTGACGACTAGAAGAAGTTTTCTACATCGGACGCATCTCCTTTGCTGCTTGAACTACAAGCCATCTATGAAGCCCTTCTCGTAGCCTCCACAGATCACTCCATTGATCAAGTGACTATCTTCACTGACACCGCTCAGGCCATTAGGCACCTGAAACAGACCAAACAAGCCATGAACATTGTTCAAAAGATCCATCGTTTACGACACCATTTCGCGGGCATGGTCGTCATCGACTGGGTGCAGGGCCACGGCCCTGCAGAGGGCAACATAGCGGCTCATGAGGCGGCCAAACGGGCAACCCAATCAGAGGACCTGCAGAGCCACACCCTCCCCATGGACATCGTGGCGACACTTCTGGCCACTAAGACCAGGATCCGGGCAAGCACGCGAGCTCTCATACCACCGTGCACCGCCCGGGTTCCTCCTGGTCTGTCCCGGCTCCAGGAGGTGTTGCTCCGGCGCATTCGCACTGGATGCGCTATCACACCGGCAGTCCTCTCATCCTGGTGAGGGGACCACAGCCGCATCCCTCCCGCCTGCCCCCACTGCACCGCTCCGGCGGACCAGGTGGATGTTCGCCATCTTATCTGGACCTGCCCGGGGATACGGGCGGATTGGGAGCACTGCGTACTCCAGGCGGGGATACGGTGGGACGATCCGGAGGCCTACAAGACCTGGACGACGAACAACGCCTGCGCTCGAAGCCTTCTAGACTTTGTCCATACCGCCAGCCTCTTTCCTTTAATTCCTTTCCCACTTAGGCCTGCGGGCCTTTCCTCTGGGCAATAAACAACAACAACAATCCACGTTGTGAAGGTGGTTGGACAGCGAAGCCGCTGCACTATGAACCCTTTTTATGGCAAACGCCACCAGGTAGCTCTCCAGTCTTTGACGTTCCAGAGAACTCGCGCTTTATAAAACTAATGAAAGAGGAGTTGCCACGGCAACGAGGCCACCTTAACACCGCCGCTTGAAATGTAGATGAAGCGTTTAACCACCAATTTTTTAGGTGAACGCCAAAAGAACGAAGAAGGGCGATATCTGTTAAAATGTTTCGAGTAGTCTCACAAGCCAGCTTGCCTCCTCCGAGATTTAATATTGTACAGCCGAAGATTCTAGTTAAATTTCTTTGTTGTCTGTGTAGCATTTATGCTTTCTAGCTCTGGTGACATAAGCAAGCTCAACAGGCTTGCAAAGACGGTGCAACATGAAGTCGCTTGGGACGGAAGTGGAAGTTCATGGTTTTTAAACAGCAAAAGAGTTTATTTATTTTATTTGACATACTGTCAGTCCTGATTAGGACTTTGACAGGAATGGCAACGAGTTACACTTGTATAAGCAATAGGTAAAGCAACACAGCAACGAAGCACAATGCAGGGAACACAAAACAACCAATGCAAATCAAGAATAAACAATAGTTAAGTTGGGTCCAGCTGGAAATGGAATATTTGAAGAGCGGTGGAAGAAACGACATGTTCTGGCAACAGATTCCAGTCCCGCACCATACGAGGGAGAAATGAATACTTAAAACAATCTTTATTGAACGAGAACTCTTGTAGGTGACGCCAATGTTTCTTACGAGTGATACGGGATTGATGAAGGGATAGGTAACGTGACTGGTCAATGAGCAATGAACCAGAAAGTATCACGAAAAAAAGCTTCAAGCGTTTATTTTTCCGTCTAAACTGAAGCAACGGAAGATTGCACAGCGCATACAACTCTGTCGGCGAATCTAATCTGCGATATCTAGAATAAATGAAGCGCAGGGCCAGTCACTGTACACTTTCTAGGTCAAGGATTAGGCTTTTCATGTGCGGGTCCCATGCTTCCGACGCGTATTCAAGCAGGGGACGAACCAGCATTTTGTAAGCGACCAACCTAGTCTCTGTATAGATGCTAGTTTTAAGGACCGTCGTAGAAATTCTAGTCGTGTATTAGCTTTTTAAACAATGTTAGTCACATGCATGTTCCATCGAAGGTGGCTCCGTATAGTAACACCGAGGTACTTATAATTGTCTACTTTTTATAGGAGTACGCCATCAAGGCTGTACAGATAAACTAGGGGATTCAATTTATCTGTGATGGACATACAATGGGTTTTTCCTATATTCAGAGACATTTTCCACTTCGTGCACCATTCCTTAACCCTATGCAGGTTCGCGCTTAAATTATTTTGGTCAGACAGAGTTGTTACCTTAGTGTACAAAATACTGTCATCTGCAAAAAGTCTCGCGTGCACCGACATGTCTTTAATCAGATCGTCTATAAATATTAAAAAAAGCAACGGCCCCAGAACTGAGCCTTGTGGCACACCAGAAGTAACAGCACAAAGATCCGAGTAGTTATCTTCAATGCTAACAAACTGCTTTCAATCGGAAAGAAATGACCCTATCCTTCGTGAGAGAGTTTCGTTCTTTAGCATAGGTCTTACCTTGCACATTGACTTTCTGTGGTTCACCTTATCAAATGCCTTTTTAAAATCCAAAAAAAAATAACGTCGACGTGGCCTCTACTATCTAAAGTTTTCGAAAAGAAATACATAATTTCCGTCAGTTGCGTAACAGTAGAAAGCAATTTTCGGAATCCATGTGGGTTTAGTAAGCCGTGCTCAGCTAGGAATGTATGAATATGCTTGCAGATGATGTGCTCAATCATTTTGCAGCATCTTGATGTTAAGGAAATGGGGCGATAATTTGGCGAGGAACATGAATTACCCTCCTTAAATATTGGAGTTACTTCACCCAATTTCCAATCGTTTGGGTCCGAACAACTATCAAGCGATTTCTGAAAGATAAGCAATGAATATTTAGACGACCATTCGGCATACCTTTTTAAAGACGCATTTGGAATTCGGTCTGGTCCTCCTGCCTTCGAAGGGTCTATATCGATAAGCAACGAAAAAATTCCCTCCTGAGATAACAATACATGAGAAATTGCTGGTATACTGACGAATTCATCACACTCGGGTAGTCTGTCGTCATCACAAGAAAAAAAGGTAGAAAAAAATCTTCCAAAAACATTCGCTATGTTTTAGAAAAGACAGACATTCGTCTGTCTTTTCTAAAACAACCCGGTCATCTGTTACAAGTTTAGTCACGCCAGTTTTTGGAGGTGAAAGATGCTTCGAAAACGTTTTAGGTGAGTGCTGCAGGAAGCCTGTCATGGTTACTTTAAAATAATAGTGCTTGGCTTTTTATAATAATAATAATAATAAAGTTTATTTCCCATTCGATACAGGAATGGAGGAAACAGAGGGAAAAAGCTGTTTAACAGCTTGACGAAGCCCCCTGCTCCCTTACAGTTCCACATGACAGATTAGAAATACAAAGCAACAGCAAAAATGTCAACATTGTATACAAAAATAGATTATAACCTATCGCAAAAAAGTAATATATTCAATTCAAATAAGAAAATAAATCTTGCATTGTGACAGACATTATATCAACGTTTTTGTTTAAGAGGAAATTTAGTAAAGTAGGTAGCATATACTTTAGAGACTGCATGGAATAGTTGTTATGGCAAAGAGGCACAGCCCAACGTGCCGCCGAACGAGTTGGATAGGAGGTAACATGTTCCCTTAGTTTAGAAAGTTTGGCCAGAATATCCACGTTTCTTTTTTTTTTCTACCTTAAAACGGACCATAAGTTTATATGTATACATATCGAAAACACGCAACAAATTATATTTTTCAAACAAGCCCTTGGAGCTTGAAATATAAGAAACATTAGCAATGAGGCGAAAAAATTTTTTTTGTAATAGATGTATTTTTTATAGATTTGAACTGGTGGTTGTACCCCATACCAGGTGGCAGTAGTTTAAGTGGGATGCAAATAGAGTTTGATAAATAAGTAGTTTAACGTTGTTCGGTAATATAAAACGGTTTCGTGAGACTAATCCGATGACCCTGGACAATCGAGGAAGTATATAGCTTACATGGTCGTCCCAAGACAAATACTGGTTAAAAATAACGCCAAGACTTTTGAAATTTTCCACTATCTCTATAACCTTTGAATTTATTACGAGACTTTTCGTTATAAAAACGCTTTTATTTTTGGTTCGAAATAAAATTGCTTTGGTTTTACTACTATTAATTTTAAGCCCGTTGTCGGATGTCAAATTTTGCAAACCTGTTAAAGTATCATTTGCGCAGTTGATAAGTTCATCACTAGTCTTAGCCGAAAATAAAAGGGTTGTATCGTCTGCATATATAACAAATTTAGCGAGAGAATCTATGTTAACAATATCATTAATATAAATGTTAAATAGCAAAGGTCCCAAGATACTCCCCTGTGGTACACCGGAACAAACAGACTTTGTATTAGATGAAAACCCATTTAAATAGACAAACTGCTTACGATTACTCAAATATGACTGAAGCAACGTAAGTGCTTGGCCCCGAATTCCATAAAGATAAAGTTTTTTTAGCAATAAATTATGGTTTAGATAATCAAATGCTTTCGTAAAATCAATAAATACGACTAAAGCTATCTGGTTTGCCTCAAAACTCTCTAAAATAAATTCTTTTTGTTCTAGTAATGCTAGATCTGTCGAACGATGCTTCATAAACCCAAATTGATCATTAGTAATTACGCGATACTTATTAAAAAAAATTGACAGACGAATGTGAATAAGTTTTTCTAAGCCCTTAGAAAAAACCGGTAAGATAGAGATAGGTCTATAATTATTTATGTCGTTCTTGTCTCCCTTTTTATGAAGCACAGACACTCTAGCTTTTTGCATAAGCTGTGGAAACACCCCAGTTGAAAAACATAAATTAAAAATGTAAGTAAGGAAGGGAGTGATCAGTGGTAAGACATATTTTACCGGCCGAATCTGCATACCATCGGCATCACAGCTATGGCTATTTTTTAATTCCATAAAGACAGTAGACACCTCTGTATCAGTAACTGGCAATAGAAAAATAGAATCCCTAGTTTTAAAGGTTATATTATCACATGCAGCATCTCTACAGTTAATTTGAGGCAAATCAACAAACCTGTCATTAAATGTGTTTGCCAACGACGCGCCAGTTAATTTCTTCCCTGCAGAAATAATGCATTCTACAGAATGGGACGTTTTGCCTTCTATAACTGAATTTAAGTTCTTCCACATAAGGTCAGAACGGCCTACAGAGTTTCTAAAGGAATCATGGTGATAGCGCTCCCTTGCTTTTCTCAGGGCGTTTGTCAGTTGATTACGGTACGATTTAAAAGTCCGAAGGTCATTGGGATCTCTAGTTTTTATGAACTTTCTGTATAGCACATTTTTAACCTTTATGTTTTCAAGTAGATCTACAGTTATCCATGGTTTCCGAATGCGTTTCTTCACTTTAATTAGTTTGTAAGGAAAATTGCTCTGATAAAGACTTTTAAAACGCTCAAGAAAAAAATTGTACGCCTCATCGGGATCGTTCTTTGAAAATATATCATCCCAATTTGCATTTGCCACACATTCCGCGAACCTCTCCAAACCATCCGGCGTAACACACTGGACTTGGCAGAAGGTGTTGGATCTTTCTTTTTTGCGTTATTCATTTTGACACACAAAAAAATAGGAAGATGATCACTGAGGTCATAAGTAATTATGCCAGATCTTATACGACTTTCCTCGTAATTTGTTATAAATAAATCAATCAAGGTTTTTGAGGTAACATTAACTCTGGTCGGAGAGTTTATTACAGTACGACAACCATTTATAAGTATTAAATTTTCCAACTCCCTTTTTGAAACAGTATTACTTAACATATTCACATTGAAATCGCCGCCGCATATAATCTTCAGCTTGTTTTCATTTGCGAAATCAAAAAGGGAGCTCAGAAAATTCAAGAAAGGGGACAAAGCGGATCCAGGGGGGCGGTAAATGACCGAAACAAAGTCGTTTTTTGTTCGCAATGATAAAGCTTCGTAATCTTTAGTGATAACGGTAAACGAAGGCACTAACTCGCAATCAACGCTTTCTTTAATCAAAATTGACACACCGCCCCCTCGGGTTTCGCTGCGATTGATAAAAAAACATTGATACAAAGGCAATCTGAAAACATCGGTATGTTCCGTGTACCACGTTTCAGAAAGCATAATAATCTCGAAATCGGAAAGCTCAGCAAAAAACACTCAAGATCAACACGTTTATTTTTCGCTGATCGAATATTAATATGTAAACAGTGAGTTGATAAGGAAAACTCTTCTCCGATAAAAGCTTCAAACTCAGAAGGCAATACATATTCTGAGACTGCCATTTCAAAAGAAAGTATAAACAGAAAAAAAAATGCAGAGAAAGGGTGCACACACCACTTGCTTAGCTCATGTTTGGCAAATCGTGTTCGCTCTTTACTGTTTTGGCAGGGTCACCGGTTTTCCTCCTGACAAAGATGTTACCATTTCGGTGCCAAACATACTAAAAATTGTGCTCTCTTGCCCATTGTTCCGTAGACCACAAGAGCGCTTTATCTTGACGAGTCATATTTTCCAGAATATACTCGTTGTCATTGGGGCGTTTAAGGTTGCGTCTTTTGTCCAGCCAGCGATCGCGAGTCTGTTGTTGCGTGAAGTGCAGAATTATACCAGGGATCTTTTCTGGTTTAGAAGGGAGCCTGTGCATTGAAACAATTTCGCATGGGACGAGAGTCGGAACATCTAACTTAGCAGCTACCTCATTAACCAGGGACAGCAAGTTTTCATTTGCGGTTTGTGGGACCCCGTGGATTTCTAGGTTTTGTTTTCTATTGTGCCATTCCAGTCGATTCAGTTCCCGTTTCAACTCTGTAAGTTGTCCTTCCGTCCCGGCGTTCTCGATTTTTTCCACACGTTTTGTTAAACTTTTTATGTCTTTGTCATGCTGGCCAACACTCTTCAGTAATTCATCATACTGGTCTGACATGTTTTGAACAGAAGTTTCAATGGCGGATACGGTTTCCTTCATACTCAACAAACTGTTCAGTTTCAGGTTCATGCTTGTAAGCAAGCTGTTCACATCGATTTCGGCATCTTTCTTAGCCTTCCCGGTTTGACTTCTTTTCGCGACACTACAGGTCTCGCACCGCCAGGCTTTCTGAGACTTCGCATTTCTCGCTTTAAAGGTTGATTCCGCGATGCCACAGCAAGTTCCAAAGTGATATGTGAATTGACATTCTGGACACGTTATATTAGGTTTGTCATCTGATAACACTTCATGGCACTTTGGACAAACATCGTCATCTTCATCACTCATCGTGACGTGAACACAATACAGGAAAAGGGCAAAGGCAGCAGCGGCAGCAGCAGCACGGGAGTTATTAGAAAGGCTTTCAATAACAAGGGCACTAACCTGCAGGAAGTCACAGGCAAGTGATCAAACACACTGTACTGTTTGCCGCTGCCGAGTGAAGAAAGCAGATCTTGCTGGCGGTTTTTGTAGTCGAGTCGTCGAGGTAGGTGTCGCTCCGACGCCGGCACGTGGTTACCACGTAAGGATGACGGTTCCAGATTCGGACTTCCACTTGGTGTAGATAGCGTTCGCCGGTGGTCGGGGCAATTTGCGGCGTCAGATCTGCAGGAAGTCACAGGCAAGTGATCAAACACACTGTACTGTTTGCCGCTGCCGCTGCCGAGTGAAGAAAGCAGATCTTGCTGGCGGTTTTTGTAGTCGAGTCGTCGAGGTAGGTGTCGCTCCGACGCCGGCACGTGGTGACCACGTAAGGATGACGGTTCCAGATTCGGACTTCCACTTGGTGTAGATAGCGTTCGCCGGTGGTCGGGGCAATTTGCGGCGTCAGATCTGCAGGAAGTCACAGGCAAGTGATCAAACACACTGTAATGTTTGCCGCTGCCGCTGCCGATTATCATTGATTTAAGATCTTTGCTTACTCACCGCAGCTTGTCACGCACTACATCTGCCTGCGATTTGCGCACTTGCAACCGACACCTTGAAACCTTACGTTTTTGACGTATTACGTCTCTAGTAATCCACGGGTTAGTAGTGCGGTTCCTTCTCACCTTTTCCGCGACCTGTTGAGCAATGCAATGCGTAGCTAGGCCTTTGAAGTTTTGCCAGAGTTGATTGACGTTTATTTTACGATCAAGACTGGACTGGTGAAATGCATCGTATGAACTATTTAATATCTCTAAAATAGCTACGTCATCTGCATGACTGAAATCTTTATAGGTAGTAACTTCGTAGCGCGCTGAAGGCTTATAATTTAAATAGAGTGATAAAACAACCTTGAGATGATCAGATATTCCTGGCAAGACTCTACACTCGTAAGGATATAGCATCATATTATCACTTAAGAAAAACAGATTCAATTTAGATTTGCTATTTCTTTGGATTCTGGTGAACTCTTTAACGACTTGCGTCAGACCATGTGAAAGGATATGTCTATCAATGCAGAAGAGAGTAAAGCATCGCGAGTTTCTGCTAGTGATGCATTCCAGTCGACCTCCCCAACATTGAAGTCCCCTGCGATTATTACCTTTTTCGAGTCAAAGTGTAATTTAACAAGGAAATCATTTAAATTCTGAGCGAAGTCAAGGCTCGTTCCCGGAGGAAGGGTAAACCGCGCCTATTATGAGCTCCGATTTTGATAATTTTAGCCTGCACCATACGCTTTTAATGTCAGGGGTGTCTTCTATTTCGACATAATCGATACAGTTCTTTATTATAATGGCTACCCCACCCCTTCTGCCCAAACGATCTTTCTTAATGATATCATATCCAGGGGGAAGGGTTTCACAATCAAAAATGGAAGAAATCAACCAACCATGTCTCAGTGAATATTACAACAAAAGGGTCACGCTCGACAAGGATGTTTTCCATATCACAGTTTTATTCACAATACTCCTCGCATTTAAATTGATTATTGAAAAGGCCTTTCCATTTTCAACCCTTCGTCGTCATTCTTGTCGGGGCTGAATGCGTCTCTGTACATGTTCTGTGAGGATCACTATTTGCCGTTTTTGTTCATCCCAAACGTAAGTACTTCCGTTTTACGTGATGGGGAAAACAGCTCAGAAAACAGGGACTACGAAGAGGAACACACGCGGCAGGACAATGCTGTATTTAAGGAAACTTATTGTCGACAGAAGCGCCCGATGCAGAAGAAATAAACGGTAATAAGGTGGAGAACTGGGCCAGTTTGTCGACGTTATACATGATGGGGAAAACAGCTCAGAAAACACGGACTACGAAGAGGAACATTGTCCTGTCGTGTGTGTTCCTCTTCGTAGTCCGTGTTTTCTGAGCTGTTTTCCCCATCATGTATAACGTCAACCAACTGGCCCAGTTCTCCACCTTAGTACTTCCGTTTATTTTTAGTTTGTAGAACACCAGAAATACCTTATCGCCTTGGCTCTGTGTTCACGTGAACTTTCCCAAAGAATTTGCCGAATAGTTCGTACCTGTTTAGAGCAATCTTCATTGATAAAACCTTGTGTTCCTTTTAAACGTTTCGCATTTCGGATGATGTCTCTCTTTTCATTGAAATTCCCAAGTCGCAGAATGGTAGGTCGTACCAAATGACTGACGAAAGAAAAGCAAATTCACTGGAAAGACTTCGTACTCTGCCGTTGCCGCGGCAGCTTATGCGACCGCAATCTTGACCTAGAAAGGCATGCGGGGAGCGGCTGTGCTTCGCATTCTTATCGGGGCTAGTGACGTCATTCCCCACTTCGTACTCTGCCGTTGCCGCAGCAGCTTATGCAACCGCAATTTTTACTGATAAACGCATACGGGGAGCGCTATGTGCTTATCATCTATCACGTGGTTTTGACACTTGCTTTGTGGTTTTGTTTGTTGAAACAAGTGTAAAAACCACATGATACGAGATAAGGCGAGCGCGAAGGGTGGTAAGGCGCGCGCGTGGATTTTCTGTCGACGAACACAAAAAAACGCAACCAACCAGTCATACACAGCTTCGCTGTAAATGGCACCTAAACCACCGATTTTCGCAGTCCTACCGAGCATAGCTCAGTTCGAGGCGCCCGACGTGAATCACCTTCGAGTCGCAGAGGCCGGCGCGACAATGTTCATGTTCCGTCGGGCAACGGCTTGCAGTTTTGGCTCGTCGGACAGCGAATAACCTTGAGGCCGAAGCACCACTTCAACAGTTCCTTGCTGCGTCGATGAATTAATGTTCAGATCCACACTTTGTAGCCGGGCTTCGTCAGGAAGTTGAGCGACTTGAATGAAAATGCGGCCGAGCTGGCGGACTTCCTCTGCTCGTTGTGTGGCGAACCAAGCGTCGTCGTCCTGTTCGTTTTCGTGGTCGACATCACACTCGTCGTCGGTATCGTCATTGTGTTCGTCATCAAGGTCGTCGTCAAAGTCGCCGTCAAGGTTGCAGTCAAGGTTGTCGTTGAAGTCATCGTCCGGGTCGTCCTTGGGTCGCCGGCAAAGTCGTCGTCAGGGTTGCCGTCGAAGTCGCAGTTGGAATCGTCGTCGTTGTCGTCGTTCGAGTCGTCGCCCTTGTCACGGTCAGTGTCGTCATCAGTCTCGTCGTTAAGGTCGAAGACACTGTCTGTCGTCGAGATTGGGGTTGGTCGTTGACGTCGTAGGCGGGGTTTGTCTTTGGACTCGTTTTCGTTTCATTGTCAGCGTCGTCGTCTAAGTGGTCGTCATGTTATTGTCGAGTTCGTAGCCAAAGGCTTTGTCGACTTTATAGTCCGGGTTGTTTCGAGGCCATCGTTGAGGTCGTCGTTGATGTCACAGTTGGAGTCATGCCCGGAATTTTTGAGGGATGTCGCTTTCACGGTCGCCGCCTTTGGGGTTATTATGTTCACAGGTGCTGCGCATCGTGGGTATAGATTGCGTTACCCCGCACCTTCATCAAAATGTCACGAATAAAAACAGAAACTTGATTAACAAACTTTAAAATGAATATTTAATGCGGCGGACTCGTGCCGAGAAACGAAGTAACAAATACTTTAACGGCGACGGGAGGACGGCTGACTCATGCTGCCACGCGAAGCTCCTTTTGTAAGCTCGTAGGTGTCTTGAATTTTGCGAGCTCGAATAAACAACACAATTCTCGAGTCATCTGAAACATTCCAGCCATGAAAACAAAAGAAAGAAAAAGGACAAGCGCTGGCGGGGTTCCAACTCCAGCCAGCGCCGTGGGAGTCAAGCACGCTGCTGTCTCAGGTATTTGCACGCGGCAATATACACGAACACTAAAATGCCACAGACGAGACATTCCAGGGTCATTTGACGTCATGGCGTGACGTGGCGTATATACAACTCCCTGTAACGCCGAATGAAAGCGCAGCTCTTGAGGAGGAGGAGGAAAGGGTACTGAAGGGAGCGTATATCCTTCCTTTCTCCTCCTCACATCCTATCCAGTCTGCTACTACTCCCTCCGAGCGGCGTCGCCGTCGCCTCACGAGGGTCACGTGACCTCACGGGGGTCACGTAACGTCACCAGGGTGACGTGACCCCTGGAGGTCACGTGACGATGACGATGGCGTCATCACGATGACTTCGTGGTCATCGTCGTCGTCATTGTGATGACGTCATAAATGACGTCACGCGACGTCATCGCCATCGCCACTGATGACGTTGTAGCGAACAAAGCTTGCGACACCATCTACACCGTAGAGCAACGTGCACCAACGCACGCACTGCGAACGAGGCAGGAGCCTCGCACCACGAGCGGCACACACGCGACACAGGGCTCCGATGGAATACGCCGGCTGGAACCCAAGCTCGTCTCATCGACATAGACATAATCTCGGACTGGCCCGTTTGTAAATATCTATCTGTAAATTATGTAAATAACAAGTGTGTCAGCAAAAAATGCCTCTCGGTATGTTGACCACAACGTCATCAGTTACGTCACCAGTGACGTCACGCGGCCTATAATGCACAGCGCGGTTACGCCGACGGCGACGCCACTCAAGCCGGAAACGGGCGATTAAGAGGTGCGCTCTAAAATTTCCGTGTTCTCTCGAAAAACGCGAGGTTTCACGAGAAGACGCCGACGTCGGAGGTCGTGGTCAGGAGGCCCTGTGTGACAGCCCGGTTTCCATCGACGGCAGTGTCGACGTCGACTGAAATGAGCGCGTTTTAAAGCGCAGATCTTAGGCGCCCGTTTCCGGCTTGAGAGGCATCGCCGTCGCCGTCGGCGTAACCGGGTGTTGCATTATGGGACGTTTCTCATAATGACGTCACGTGTGACGTCACGAGGGTCGCTAGGGTAACGAGTGACGTCACAAAGGTCACAAGTGACGTCACGAAGGTCACTCATGAAGGTCACGACGAAGGTCGCAACCTTCACAGTGACCTTCACGGGGCCGTCACGAGTGACCTTCGTGACGTCACGAGTGACGTCACAAAGTCACTTGTGAAGGCCTCGACGAAGGTCGCGAGTGACGTCAAGATGGAGGAGGGAGGGAGGGGAGAAGGAGGAAGATGGAGGCGGGATACGAGGAGGGGAGGAGGGAGGAGGAGGAGGAGAGCAGGGTGAGAGGACGGGTAGGAGGAGGAGCGGATACCCTCTTCTCCGTACCCTCCCCACCCCCTCCACCTCAAGACCTTCACTCCAATCTGGCATTACAGGAAATTGTAAACGTCTAATTTTCTATATCTATGTGATTGCTCTTTAAAGGGGAGAGTAACCCAGTCGGAGGGAACCTTTACAAAAATTATCAGTGAGTTTCAACCGAGTTTCTAATGTATTCCGATAAAACAGATTGGAGGATCAATTGAAACTCATTGATCATTTTTGTAAGGGAACGTCACGGGCTGTAAATGCCAATTTCAAGTGACAATAAAATTGCTTGACCATCCCACTTGACTGTGGTTGATAAACAGTTGTTCTCAAGCCAGTTGTACCTTGAAGTCGAGTCAGTTTGGGAAAGGGTGTGGATTAAAATCATCGGCCTCGGTCGGTAGTAACTTTTGATGGGGATCCAAAACGTGAAACCCAGGTGGCAATAAACACATTAGCCAATATCTGGCGTAATATCTGAAGGTGGAGTTGCCTCTGGCCACCATGTGAAACCGCCAGTTACAAAGGGATCTCTCCACAAAGGGATCTCTCCATTAACATCCATCCAACAGTAGCTTTACCGCTGAACTAAAAAAAACCGGAAGCTGTCCGACCAGCTCCAAATAAAGTTTGTCGCAACGAGGTACTGGTTGAAGACACGGTTGATTTGGCGGTACTGGATGTGTTTGGACTTTCGTTCACTGGCATGCTGTGTATAAACGTGCCCAGGCACGTACGTAGAATTTTATCCAAGGCTAAATGCACCGGCTGCATAGTAGCTCTTGCGTTCCTTGCAACCCTGAGTGTGTGGCGAACAATGAATGGTATCGAAAAGCTGTCGTGGAGGCGCACCTGGTTCATTAGTCAAGCTGTGGCCATGGACCCGTCGCAGACTACGGTGATGCCTTCCGAAAAGTTTAATTTCTTAAGATGTATATGAAGTTCGGAAAACTCTGTAAATCGTCATCAGTGTTCTGTTGACAGGCCAGCACTTTTCATGTTCAACTGAGAAGAAAAAGTTACGCGGACAGCGTCGATTCAGCTGAGGACATCAGCGGGCACACTGTCGACTCGTTTGACAATCGGATGTCCGTTGTAAATTTAATCGGACGAATATGCGACAGACGAATCTCACGTGGCCTGTGGAGAGATCCCAGATTGCAGATGACGTATGTCAGGAGCTTGTGGTCAGTTCATATGGTAAACGTTCGTCCCTCAAAGAAGTGGCGAAGCTTTCGCACAGCCAGATCGGCAGCCAAAAGCTCGCACTAGAATGAGCTGTATTCGTGATACGGTAGCTTGGAGTTTCTTAGACAAGCAAATGGCTACCGCTGTCTTTCCATTTTTTAGTTGAACAGCGGTCCCATGGCTGTCGCAGATGCCTCAGTCATTCATAAACGATGTTGATTCGCCATGCTTCGGATGAACGAGACTGCATAGTGTGAATCTCCTACCAGGCTCCGATGGGCGTGCCGTCGTAGATTGAGTTGTCTTTTTTGGTACTGCGTTACCAACGACGTGCGTTGTGCGCTCGCGATGGTTAAGTCCGTTTAAGAAAGGCCACCGCTTGGTGCTCACAGAACTAGCCGCTCTCTTTACAGGGTGGGGTGGAAGTCAGTATCTGACTTGAAATGACTATATTTTCATTAAACGATGTGCAAAAATGATGTTGTCTGGTGTTACATGGTTGCTGAGAAAATTCTCTGCCCCTTTAACAATTTGAAGCATCTACTTTTCCCACAAAGCACTTGAGAAAGCCGGTTGTGACAGTCTATGGCAGTGTCTCGTCGAGTGAAAATACGAGAAAGCAGTCTGTCCTGTGGAAAAGTGAAACTTTATGCTTGGTGACAAAAGGGAAAACAGCGCGCAAAAACAGGGAAAAAGTAGAAGTGAAAACAGGACAAGCGCTGACTCTCAACTGAACTTTAATGAAAAACAAAATCACCAATACCGAACACATCCCGGGCTGGCCAATCAACACGTGCCAAAAAATGCAGTCTCTTTGCTGTGCAAATTCAGCGACATCCGGCTGACGCATTTCGTACCTTCTCTTTTAATCGCATAGGTACGAAATGCGTCAGCCAGACGTCGTTGAGTTTACACAGCAAAGAGATTGCACTTTTAGACGAGTGTCGATTCGGACCCCGGGATGTGTTCGGTTTTGCTGATTTCGTTTTAGAGCGCAGCTCTTAGGCGCCCGCTTCCGGCTTGAGCGGCGTCGCCGTCGCCGTCGGCGTAACCGCGCGGTGCATTATGGGACGCGTGATATCACTGGTGACGTCACTGATTACGTCAATAATGACGATGACGTCACGTGACGTCACACAAGACGTCGCAAAGACCACCGGTGACGTCACATGACGTCATCGGGACGATGTCATCGTCATCGTCACTGACGACGTCATCAGCGACGATGACAATAAAGACGTCATCGTCACTGGTGACGTCACACGTGACGTCATCACTATCACGTCACGCAACGTCACACATGACGTAACAAGGACCACCAGTGACGTCACGTGACGTCATCGTGATGACGTCATCGTCACTGATGACGTCACGTGTGACATCACTAGCCAAAAAAATTCCTCGCTAAATCTAGCGGAAAAAAATTTCCCGGCTAAATCTAACGGAAGAAATTTCCCCGCTATATCTAGCGGAAAAAATTCCTTGTTAAATTTAGCGGAAAAAATTTCCCCGCTAAATTAGCAGAAAAAAGTTCCCCGCTTAATTTAGCGGAAAAGATTTCCCCGCTAAATCTAGTGGAAAAAAATTCCCCGCTAAAGTTAGGGGAAAAAATTGCCTCGTTAAATTCCCGCCATATTTA
Organism: Ixodes scapularis; assembly: GCF_016920785.2. Taxonomy (NCBI): domain Eukaryota; kingdom Metazoa; phylum Arthropoda; class Arachnida; order Ixodida; family Ixodidae; genus Ixodes; species Ixodes scapularis. The sequence continues at coordinate 163,837,360 of NW_024609868.1, read as the reverse complement.
CACGCGATGCTCTCACCAAAGATGTGCATTTTGTGCGACTTGCGTTAAGCACACGTCGATCCACACCCATGTTAGTAAAGGGGGACTTTCTACCTTCCCCCCTCAGTACCCTTCCCTCCTCCTCCTCAAGAGCTGCGCTCTAATTCGGCGTTACAGGGGATTGCCAACGTTTTTCATTTTTTTTATTAACGTTCAGTTGAGAGTCAGAGCCTGTCCTGTGTTCACTTCTACTTTGTTCCTGTTTTTTGCGCGATGTTTTCCCTTTTGTCAGTTTGAAGCAACTACACCACATTGCCACCCTAAGTCAAGCTTGGTGCCGCGCATTTTTAGGTCCAAACATAGCCTTGTCATTGGATGAGCTCCCTCCGTAAGCTCTCCCAACCGCTTTGCGGGAAGACAGACGCTGCACATTTCTCGTGGTAGTATATACCACGAGTGAGAGTGGGACAAACTTTCGTCAAAGGGTCGCACCTTGATAGCGTTTTCCTACCGTAGCGACTGTATCGAGGTGTTTACGGTCGACCTGCAACACTTCATGTAAACACAATTCGAAATTTTCGCACAAAATTAATGACAACTAGGAACCAGTTATGTGCTAGGAAACCTAAATTAAGGGTTCCTAAAGACTCCGTAAGTGTGTGTCGTAAGTATTAGTCGATGTTTTTATTCAGGGTCTTAATAATAGGCTTCCAAATGTGGAAAGTAGCAAACCTGACTCTCTTCATCTAATGAAAGGCCTATTGGGAAATTTCAGGCTGTTAACAGCTTGTTCATAATGGGGACCCTGCTTTCAATATTGGCCATCGACGACTTCATCCTTCACCTGAAGCTGAACGGTGTTGAATGGAACCAGTCAGGTAAGTAACGGAGATAACTTTTCGACGCTTAGATATGACACGATTACGAAGCGTTATATAATGATAAACAACCTATAGTACCGCGTCGTGCGTACTTGTGTTTAGAAACTTTTCAGCGTTCCTTCGCATGACTGCCCAAAGAACTGTCCCCTCTACCTTTGTGGTGCTATCCACCCCGGCGAAAAAGGCCGCCACTGGGGTGCGGCGAACAGGATTTCACTGAGAAGAGTAGATGCAAATGCTCAGGACGTTATCCAAAGCCTAGGACGAATATGGCGTTACAGAGAAGGCATTAATTGCTCGGAACGGGTTAGTGAGGTCGGCGTTGACGAACCTAGAGCCACTAAATAGGCTACGCTGTAGAGTAACTGCACAAGAGCCCTCTTATCGCTTTAAATGAATTTTGCCTGTTTCCCGGAGATTAGCCGAAAATCGCAGGAAACGCCTTCCGCCCTCCATAAATCTTAAGAGCGGGGGAAGGTGGCAGCTGGATAACATTCCGCGTAAATCCTTCAACTTAACCCGGCAGATCGGTGCCTTGGATTCTGCCTGCTCATGAATCCTCGGCACCTTTTCGACAAGTCAACGTGGCTTCTTTGCCATGCGTGTTCGATGGTTCCTGCTTCCACATGAATGTCATTTCGTCCTCGTGGAATGATTGGACGCCTAATGACAATCGGCTGGTGCTTCAACCGCCAACAATAAATCAGCCCTTCTACGGAGGCACTATAGCGTCACCTACATCCGGCAGAGATGCGATGCATAAAGTCACCAACGAAACCATTCCTCTTCAGCGGGTTAGGTGGCAGCTGGATGAACACGCCGCTTAAATCCTTCTACTTCACCCTACAGATCGCTGTCTTGGATTCTGCCCGATCATCCTCGGTACCTTTTTGCCCAGTCAACGTGGCATAGCCGTGTGTGTTCGATGGTTTCTGCTTCCACACGAATGACATTTCGTACTCGTGGAATGATTGGACGCCTATTGACGACCGGCAGGTGCTTCAACTGCCAACAATGAATCAGCCCTTCTACGGAGGCACTATAGCGTCACCTACATCCGGCAGAGATGCGATGCATAAAGTCACCAACGAAACCATTCCTCTTCAGTGGGTTAGGTGGCAGCTGGATGAACACGCCGCTTAAATCCTTCTACTTCACCCTACAGATCGCTGCCTTGGGTTCTGCCTGGTCATCCTCGGTACCTTTTTGCCAAGTCAACGTGACTTTGCCGTGCATGTTCGATGGTTCCTGCTTCCACATAAATGACCTTTCGTCATTCTGGCATGATTGGACGCCTAATGGCGATCGGCTGGTGCTTCAACTGCCAACAATGAATCAGCCGTTCTACGGAGGCACTATAGCGCCACCTACATCCGGCAGAGATGCGATGCATGAAGACACCGACGAAACCATTCCTCGTCAGTGGGTTAGGTGGCAGCTAGATGAACATGCGGATTAAATCATTCTACTTCACCTTCCAGATCGCTGCCTTGAGTTTTGCTTCGTCATCCTCGGTACCTTTTTGCCAAGCCAACGAGGCTTCTTTGCCGGGTGTGTTCGATGGTTTCTGCTTTCACGTGGATGACCTCTCGTCATGGTGGGAAGATGGGACCCCTTCCAACGATCGACTGGTGCTTCGACTGCCAAAACTGGATCGTCCCTTCTACGGAGGCACTTTAGCGCCACCTACATCCGGCAGAGATGCCGTAAAGTGATCGACTGAACCATTCTTCTTCAGTGGGCTAGGTGGCGGCCAGGTGAGCATGCCGCTTAAATTCTTCTACTTCACCCTATAGGTAGAATTTGTTTCTTCACATGATACTTATAAGTAAGATGATTCCTGTCATTTGCAGCTACCGGGTCCACTGGCTAGCATTTTTTCTGCGTTGCTGTCTTGGTATAGAATTTATTTCTCTATCCTACAGGGTAGTGGCGATGTTGAGCCTAACTACAGGCCTGATACTAAGGTTCTTCAGCAAATTTTTGCTGGACAAAAAGCAAATAGTTGAGGGTGTTACTTTTATAAAAAAAAATGAACAATAGGCCTTAGATGCTTGTTTTGATGGCTACGAAACCCGTCTGGTTTAAACCAATTCGCGTTTGTCCCATATATCTGTTCTTGTCAGACGAGTGCAATCTTTTGAAGAAAATACTGCCGCTCTCGAGGTTGTCGTGACTCAGGTTGCAAATAAAAATGACAGTTTGAAAAATCGTTCTAGCAGAATTAATCATGTTGTATACGGGCTGCTGGAACCTACAAATGAATTCCTTGCGTTGAGGCTTGAATGTAAATCTTATCTGTTGTCTTCGCATTTGTCTGTAATTTGGAAGTGCATAGAAAGCTGCCATTGCCTCAGTTCGTTTGTAGAAGGTAAAACCAGGCATGCAGTATTTAAAGACATTGAATTTTGAGATGAAATTCGCATCTTCAGAAACGCCTACAAACTTAAAGGTACTCGGATCTTTGTTAACGAGGATATCTTATAACGTGTCTGCAATATTCGCAAAAAGCTTTCTTTCTTTTTTTATTGGTTTTCCCTCGGCCAGAGTTCGAAAGAAGGGCCGGTGCAAAAGGGCAGAAAAGCCTTTGGTTCGGTACTGCTGAATTTAGAAAGAATGGCGCCAAAGTTAGTCGCGTTATGACCACGTCCTTTTTGACAACGTTCGATAATTGTGGGATGCGAGAAATAAAAAAAAAATTGGAAAAGGTCTTCCTTTGGCTCAATCTTAGCGTTCAAACGGACGCATAACGAGTAAACCGTTTTTTTTGTAATAAACAACGCTAGAATACTTTTCTTCAAAGGCACTGAGGTTTCTTGTATTGCATATTCATATTCACCACACGGAAAATGTGTAACAGAAAGTTGGATACATGTTGCCATTTCTGAGTGTAAATTCACCCCTCCTGATACAACGATGTGATGATATTGCAGAGTCGAGAGCATTGGTTGTTTTTAACACTGGTTTTAACTTCTCTGTTCTTCCTAATTTGCCGAACGCCGACTCTTCGTGGTGCAAGGTGCAGTACGACAAGTTTGTTGTTTTTATCGCTGCTGTTTCCTGAATCTCCCCTTCCAGTTTTTCTGGATATTAACGGTTACATTCAGAAATACCACCTCGCTGACTTTAAGGTCGTCTTACTGGGCGATTTTAATGCACCTGATGTAAATTTGAAAACACTTTTGTTTGGTTGCCGTGATAAAGGCATTTGCGATGATCTGATAGATATGGCGGTGTCATTTGACTTAGATCAGTTTGTTAAAAATCACACCAGATATAATTCTATTATTGTTTTTTTTTCCTTAGCTACACAATTACAAACACAGGTCTCAATTGCAAAGTGATTAAAAGAATTTTCGATCACAAAGCAGTTTTAGTTGCCCTCGAACTTCAGTTCCGCCATATAAACCTTGAAATCGTCATAGTCTTTGATTTAAACAGTGCTGACGATGTAGCTATAATGAATGAACTTCTTTCTTGTTATGAAAACTTTTGTGCCATGAGTACAGACGCAGATGTTGATGCGCTGCTTAGTCATTTCAACTTTCTTGAAGATAAACGTATTAACAATTTTGTACCTGTTGCAAAGAAGAAAAATCCTTCGCACTCCTGGATTACAAGAGAGGCCTTGCGGTTGAAGTTGAAAATAAAAATGAAAGGTTCTACGAAACGCGATGTATCTCGGCTGATACCGCTTTACCGCTTTGTTTGACGGTCTCAAGACCACTTTGAAAGAAAGGATGGTAGCAGCTCAAATAAAGTATTTTAACGTAACTTAGTCTCAATGCATGAAACCAAATCCTGCAAAATCCTAGAGATCTATTTTTTTCAAAATATAAGGGTCCGAAAATCTTAATTAATCGAGGTGAATGTAGAAAAAAATGGTAAGGATGCAGGCGAGCTGGTGAAAATTAACCATGTTGAATTAACCTGAGACTGGGGTAGAGAAGAAACATCGAAACGTAGAAAGGACAGAAAATAGACACGAAGACGTCTCAAATTTTTTTATTTCGATGTGCTTTCGTGAGTACCAAGTGTCTTTTGTAGACGGGATTTCAGATCATAAGCTGGTGCGTGCGACGGTAACAAAAAAATAGCCCCCCCCCCTCAAAAACAAAAGAAAAAAAAATACAGCACTCGTTTACAACTTTGAAAAAGCTAATGACACAACTGTCTTAGATTATTTGGAATACTCTCTCGATTCTTTTCGCTAGGACGCTAACGTTGAAAGCCTCTGGAATCACTTTAAGGAAGCAGTAAACTACTGTCTAACAGCGTATGTTCCTCAGAAAAAAAAAAAAAAAGATTAAGGAGACAAATCCTTGGGTCACACGTGAGTTCATTCACTTAAAGCGCAGATTAAGACGTAAACGACTGTGTAATCACCGGAACTTATCAGCAATTAGTTCCTTAAGCCGTGAGGTGAAAAAGAGACTCAAAGATTCCAAAACTAGCTTCTTTGCAAATACGATGAATATAATTTTAAAAACGTCACCACATAAGTTCTGGCAACATCTGTCCCCCAAGCAGAAAGTTATAAACCACGTTTATGTGGACGGTGCTATATGCGATAATCCGCTTACCGTAGCAAATGAATTCAATAAATATTTTCACTCGGTTTTGTCACTGGGCAAATCTGTAAATAACCTGCCTGACAACGAACGCAGCCTGCAAGCACAGCCAATTAAAATTACTTTTGAGGGAGGGAGGACCTTACTACTAAATACTGACAAAAAAAATTACCGGGACCAAATAAAATCCCAAATAAATTCCTGAGGCGTGACTGCGAACCGGTTTCACATTTTAGGGTCTTGCGTTGTCCGGCGTCCGTGCTCACATCGATTGCACTGCCTCCAAAATGGGCCGACTTCAAAAAAAAAAAAAAAACCAACGGGGGTTTGAACTCAAGACCGCTTGCTTATGAGGCAGACGTCTTAACCACCACTCCAACGTTGCTTTTTTTTTTTTTTTTCTTTATTTCCCGTAAGATTTATCGTAACGACAGAGGATAAGAGACACTGAACAAGTTCTGAGACACCTCAGCCGAGTTTTGGCTGACACAGAAATATTAACAAGATCTTATTTCAGATAGTGCGTCTAGGACAGGCAGCCAATCGGGGTCGTTTCCTAGAGCCTTATACGTTTCCTTTAATTGGCTGATACTTTGTGTAAAGTACTGGCACACTGGTCGAACGTCCAAGTCAGCATGTCGCACTGCCATGCGGCACTTCCATATGCTGTGCAGTGCAAGAAGCATAATTAAATCGTACGGCACACAATGTGCATTATCTAACGGTAGAAAGCGTATTCCGTGAGCAGTTAACGGAAGATCTTTCTTAAGGGTACGCTGCAAGACATCCCAGTAAAAGACAGCATCCCAGCAATACAGGAAGACATGTTCTATGGTCTCAGGCTGTTTGCACAAGAAACAATTTACGGTCCAGGGCACAAACACGCCCTTCTCGTGCAGCCACGTTTTAACGGGAAGTGTGCCGGTATGAAGTTGGAAAAAAAATGTTTTCGTGTTCGCAGGGACCATCATTTTTTTCACTCGACTAAGTACATCGTTACCGGGTAGTGCACAGTACAACGTGCGATAGATGGGAGCCGGACAAGACAGCTCGGTCAAATCTTTCGTCAATCTTTTTCGCGAAACAGTACCCAGATATTCGAGGGAAAACCTCGCGGCTAGGAATTTGCAAGCAGCGACTACTTCCTTTAAAAAGGGGCTCAGCGGTCCATTTGCACCATCAGCGGATGAAACAATAAATTCGGGTAAAACGTCACAAAGCTGTACCTGAACGACAGTACGCAAAAAGGGATCACTTTGATCACGCAGAAAAAGAAAGCGATTGACAACTTGTCGTAGAAAACGGTGCGTTAATGATAGGCCACCATTCCGAACACGCCGAAACAGGTTTGTTCGGCTGGTGCGCTCCCAAGAGGAGGCCCAAATGAACACGGCAAACACTCGGTGTATCTTTTGCACGTGAATACGCGTGCAGTATAGTACCTGAAGCATGTACCAGAGTTTTGCTACAAAAAATAAATTACACACAGTTGCGCGTGCAAAAATAGACAAGTGTCGTCCACCGCATTGTATAGCTTTTTCACGTAACTTAGCTGTCTCAGTAGTCCACAGATCGTTGCTGTTTCGATAGTGATTTAGCGGGACTCCCAAGTAACGCGTCGGCAGGGTTGACCATTCAATGCTTGCAAATACTTTTGGCTTCGACGCCCACTCGCCATGCCAGAACCCTGAACACTTTCCCCAATTCACGGCACAACCTGTCTGAGTACAAAACGTTTTAGTAATTTCGACTACTCTTCTTACACTCTCCTTGTCGGCGCAAAAGATTGCGATGTCATCTGCGTATGCAAGTATGCGAACTTCGCATGTGTTTAAAGTAAACCCGCGGACACAGCGATCATGAATAATACTAAGACAAAAGGGTTCGATGTACAACGCGAAAAGTAATGGTGAGATCGGGCATCCCTGTCTGACAGATGAGTTCACCGGTATTCGCTCGCTAACCCGCTTATTTAGAATCAGGTTCGTCGTACAGTTGCGGTAGGCCATTCGTACCCCCTCTAAAATGATTGGCCCTACTCCGATATGCTCCAAAATGTTGAAGATTATGGCATGTGAAACACGGTCGAATGCTTTTTCTAGATCCACCTGCAGCATCGCAACCTTCCGTAGCTCGGAGTCGCAGCATTCCAGAATGCTGCGCGCTACATGAACGTTAGTCAGGATAGTACGACCTTTTATGCCGCACGTCTGGTGCGGACCTACAACACTCGTGATCACTCGCTGCAGCCTGCTGGCGAGAACTTTCATTAATATTTTATAATCAACGTTAGTGAGACAGATAGGCCGGTAAGAGGTCACGCTGCGTAGTTTTACGGGGTCATCGCTCTTCGGGATTAGAACAGTATGGGTACGCGAAAACGAGGGGGGTAGGATTTTTTGTTCGTAAGCTTCAATAAAAACGTCAAGTAAGATGGGAGCAAGTTCGGATTTAAATGTCTTATAAAAGAGCGCAGTCAGCCCGTCAGGGCCCGGAGACTTATTCGGTGACAGGTCGTCGATCGCTTTTGTTATCTCTGACAGACTGAGCGGCGCCTCCAAAAACTTTTTATCATCGCAACTAACAGATGGCATTAAAGATAAAAGTCCTCCATCTAAACCTTCATATTGAGGGGCGTGGGAACTAAACAAATCAACATAATGTTCAACAAACGCCTTTTCGATAACGCTTGCGTCGAATGACACAACTCCTTGGTATTCAATTTCTACAATGTGTTTAGTGCATGAGTATTTTTTTTCCGCAGCTACCATTCTTTTTGTCGGCGTTTCACCAACCATTAATTTCTCTGCACGTGCACGAATTGCCGCCCCCCTATATCGCTCTTGCTCTAAAACTTCAAGTCGAGCTTTCAGATTATTGATGTCTTCCATTAAGTTGCCGGGAGTGCGACACTCTTCTTGTAAAAGCTTTTTCAAACACAAGCGCATTTCAGCTTCCTGCCTCCTTTCCTTGTGCTTCATAGCGCACGACTTCTCGATCGCGCACATTTTAACTTCCTGTTTAAACATTTCCCACCTCTCGCCTGCACCTTGCCCCCTCCTTTCCACCGCCTGCCATGTTGCCTTAAGTGTGCTAACGAATGATTCATCGCGCAAGAGCTTGGCGTTAAGTTTCCACAAATCCCACGTAAATGATGACGTATTTTTTGATTCTCCTAACCAAAAGCTGACAAGGCAGTGATCACTAAATGAGACATAATCAACGGAGTAATTAGAGCACAAAGAAACTAGGTCAGACGAAATGTAGACACGGTCTAATCTAGCGTGACTGTCACCCTGAAAGTGAGTATACGACACAGCCTTCGCACTTGGTGCACAACAAGCAACATCTTCGAGCACGAAATCCTCAGTAATGTCGTTTAACGCGAGAATACTAGCGTCGTTATACCGCACACTGTTAGACCGGTCCACTGCTCGGCACACACAGTTGAAATCACCCAAGAAGATAATGAGACGATCGCACTGAAAATGTTGATAAGCGTTCTCAAAAAACAAACGGCGTTCGTCTGGCTTGTTTGGCGCATAGACATTAATAACTCGCCACTCGTGGCCTAGAACAGCAAAATCACACAAAACAAAACGCCCAGATGGGCATGTCATAACTGTTTGCACAACTACGCCTAAAGATTTTTTCAGAAAAAGGCAACAACCTGCAGAAAGACCAACCGCATGACTTACACAGACGAAGTATCGTGCCAAGAAGGGCTGCACCATGTAGTTAGTGCTCTCCTCACTTTCTACTTTCGTCTCTTGAATGGCGACGATGTCCAGTTCTTGTTCAGTCATTAGCCGGTAGAGCTGTCGTTGCCGACGTCTAGCCGCCAGTCCCCGAACGTTGAGCGTGGCAATGCGCAGGGGACGTCCGAGAGTGACTATAGTAGAAGGAAGGTCTCACCACAGCACAAGGCACTCACCCACTTTAACACGGTCTATGGGACCACAACCGGGTTTTCCTTGCGACCGTGCGTCTTTCCGGGGGAGTGGGACGAGCGGCCGCGGCCGGCTCCTCGTCCTTTCTTGGTTTGCCACCCACTCTCCCCTTCCTGAGATTGCTGATGCGACTCGACGTTTCCAGAAACCACTTCGCAGTGCCTACGCTTGACCGACGCGCCTTCTGAGTCCATGGCCACTGCGTCCTCACCGTCCGAAGCACCGGCCGCGCCCCCAATAGCTGGTGACGCTGGCGACGGTGTCTTCTCAGAAAGCTGCGTGTTGCCCGTTGAACCCTCCAGCTTAGGGGCAGGGTTCGTTGTCTGGTCTTGTGGGGCACTCCGCTGCACCATGGTGATCTCAGAGGTAGGCGGGGATTCCTCAGGTGCGGCATGCCGAGTTGAAGGAGTCGCCGCCGCCTCTGCTTCGACCTCATCCATTAAGTAGGTCGCACCCGAGTCTTCAAGGTTTTGGCCAGCGGCAGCTCGCGCGTAGGACCGCACACAGTCTCTGGCCTCATGCCCGAAGGCTCGGCACTCTTCACACCTTGGTACTTTACAATCACGTCGAATGTGTCCTGTGCGGCGGCAACGTAGACAAAGCGGCGCTCGTCCGGGAACTACTACCAGCACATTCCCGCCATTGATGCGGAACTGGTGTGGTAGAGACTCGGGTGTCAAGGAATCGCGGAGCACTATCCTCACGGTGACGGTCGTTGAGTCGACGTCCACGAGGCCTTCTATCTTCCATTTTTCTCGAGCGACACCCTTGACCTCGCCGTATGGCTCAAAGGCTCTCCGGATGGCGTCGGCGGACACTCCAAAAGCCACCCAGTGCACCTTTACTCTCAGTTCCCGCCTGACAGGGTCGACGATCAGGCAAAGCCGATTTTTAACCTTTAAGTTTCCTGCGGATAGCAGCTTTTCCTTGGCCTCACCGGTACGCAACTTCACCAACCACACGTGGCCCATCTGGTAGGCTCCGAGTCCTGTTATGTCCTCCCTGACGCCCACCTGGTTGAGGGGCCCGACGAAGTCCTCGACTCGATACGGTCGACCGCGGGTGTCCGCGTGCAGCACCAGGCTACACTTCGCTTCGTCGCCTGTTGGCAGTACCGGCATTAACACGGTGTAATCGTTGGGCACTTCGCCGTGTGCGGCGTCACCACGGCTGGCCTCAGCCGTTATCGCTATCGCAGAGGAGCGATCCATCGTGCGTCCGCTCGCTATCGCTCACGAAAGCCGAATCCGGCACTCCAACGTTGCATGTAGCCGCTCAACGTCTATACAGGAGAAGGCGCTGCGGTGAAATGTGTATATAATGGCGTTAAACTTTGCATGCATTGGCTCAACGTTTATAGACGAGAGGGCGCTGCGGTCAAATGCTCAACTGCGTATATAACCACGATTCATACCACACACTCTTTCTGACATGGACCGTTGACTTAAGCGGTGGAGATGCGTTCCCACGGCTTCTAGCGGATCCAAGCTGATCCGCTAGAAGAACCACTGGTTCTGCATTTCACCGACCATAAAGCAGTAATAATGAAGTCGAAATGCAACCCGGAACTCAGCACTACCTATGAGCAATAAAAAAAAATCAGCACCATCAGCACTACCTATGAACAATAAAATCAGTATCATCAGCACCACCAGAGCTTCGCCCCAGTCAACATCATTCACCACGTGGAGATGCGTCCTTTTTTTTAACCATTATCCTTCAAATGTCGCTAGATGAATGTTGCTTACCAAATAATTGGTTAAAACATCTCGTCCATTTTCAAAAAGGCAGCAACCTTTTAATGATAAACAACACGGTTTTCGCAGGAAGCTATCGACTGTTACCCAGTTGTTTGAATCAACTCATCAGTTTGGAAAAGTGCTAAATGTTCGTGGCCAAGTAGATGTTGTATCCATCGACTTTTCTAAAGCATTTGAAAGAGTGACGCATATAAAATTACTTGAGAAGTTATTGCTTCTTGGTGTTATAAGAACTTGGTTCTTTCGATTAAATCATACTTATCTGATAGAACACAGTAAGTTAAAATTGACGGTCATGCGTCATCTGTTTTACCGGTCACGTCTGGTGTACCCCAAGGATCTGTTTTGGGGCTAGTTTTGCTTTTAGTCTTTGTTGACGATATCGCTGAAGGTATCGACCCAGCTGTAGAAGTGCGTTGGTTTGCTAATGATTGCTTGGTTTACATCCCCGTAATAACTGTAGATGATCAAGAATTATTGAATGACAGCTTGACAAATATATTTCACTAGTGTGGAAAAAGAAATATGCAAAATAATTTTGATAAAACTACTGTCTGAAGCATAAGCAAAAACAAGTCTCCGCTGATGTTCTCGCATGAAATAGATGGTGTAGTCTTGCATATTAAGTATCTTGGTATTACTATCTCGGGTGATCTCAGCTGGAATACGCACGTTGAAAATGTATGCCATTCAGCATATAGGAAACTTTGTTTTATGAGGCGATCTCTAAGAGGGACGAAATCCGATATCTGGACCAACGTTTATAAAACTTTAATGCATCCAACATTGGAATATGCATCGATAATATGGGACCTCACCACGAACTCAAATAGATAAATTGGAGCGCACTCAAAGGCTAGCAGCAAGGTTTATATTTTCTAAATACGATAGACACAAGTTTGTGTCGGCAGTGTTGAGGGAAGAACAATTGTCCTCATTAGGGTCAAGACGAATTGCGCGGCTGAAGATTTTATTCTTTGTATTTTAAGTATCTCCATATTCACACGAAAACTTAAATCAGATCTTCTGGAAGACGGTCCCGACGACTAAACATTGAACTGTCAGTTGACCCATTCATGCCCAATATTGATACTTTTAAATATTCGTTTCTTGTCAGAACAATTGAAGAATGGAACAGATTACCCCCAAGTGTTTTTTCGGACGTCATTTCCGTGGAGGAATTTTAAGAAAAGTTGATGAGCTGGTTTGCTGACGAGTAGTTGCACCAGTGGGAATGATCGTTCTATGTATAATTCCTTGTGTCACCTGTATTTTGTTTGATGTATTACTGTATACAGTTCTGCTATAACCCGCTAGGGTTGGCAGTATTTGAAATGAATAAATAAATAGAACTCATCTAACTCGTTTATTTAATCCGGCTCCTTATATAGTCTCAATCTCAAGGTCATCTCCATCAACACAGAAGGATGAAGTCTATATAGTTCAAGCGCCACAGTCTCCATCACACGCTGCAATAATCTGGACAACCTTACAGGTTGGCGCGATAAGGCAACAATTATCCGTCTTGAAACTTGAACAAAGGATCTCTTCCCTTACTATTCTAAACACAGTTCATACTTGGGAATTTGCGGCCAAGTGTTCACCTCACTGAGTTGGCATGTTGCTCTCTCCTAGAGCTGCATCACATCGTCCTCGATCGCCTCGTGCCGTGCTGCATCACATCGTCCTCGATCGCCTCGTGCCGTGGCCATTATCTCTATCCCTCAAGCGCCGCTTCTGCCTGGCTTTGATTGGTCGGCTCGGATGACCTACGAAGCTGCCACCCTACGGCGAGACGCCTCAACGCTGTTTAAAAGGACTGACGCCCACCACAGACGTGGGATTTGCGGCCAAGTGTTCACTTCACCGAGTTGGCTTGTTGCTCTCTCGTAGTGCTGCATCACATCGTCCTCGATCACCTCGGGGCGTGGCCATCACATCGTCCTCGTGCCGTGGCCATCACATCGTCCTGGATCGCCTCGTGCCGTGGCCATTATCTCCATCCCTCAAGCGCCGCTTCTGCCTGGCTTTGATTGGTCGGCTTGGATGACCTACGAAGCTGCCACCCTACGGCGAGACGCCTCAACGCTGTTTAAAAGGACTGACGCCCACCACAGACGCGGGATTTGCGGCCAAATGTTCACCTCACTGAGTTGGCTTGTTCCTCTTTCGTAGTGCTGCATCACATCGTCCTCGATCGCCTCGGGGCGTGGCCATCACATCGTCCTCGATCGCCTCGTGCCGTGGCCATCACATCGTCCTTGATCGCCTCGTGCCGTGCTGCATCACATCGTCCTCGATCGCCTCGTGCCGTGGCCATTATCTCCATCCCTCAAGCGCCGCTTCTGCCTGGCTTTGATTGGTCGGCTTGGATGACCTACGAAGCTGCCACCCTACGGCGAGACGCCTCAACGCTGTTTAAAAGGACTGACGCCCATTACAGACGCGGGATTTGCGGCCAAATGTTCACCTCACTGAGTTGGCTTGTTCCTCTTTCGTAGTGCTGCATCACATCGTCCTCGATCGCCTCGGGGCGTGGCCATCACATCGTCCTCGATCGCCTCGTGCCGTGGCCATCACATCGTCCTCGATCGCCTCGTGCCGTGCTGCATCACATCGTCCTCGATCGCCTCGTGCCGTGGCCATCACATCGTCCTTGATCGCCTCGTGCCGTGCTGCATCACATCGTCCTCGATCGCCTCGTGCCGTGGCCATCACATCGTCCTCGATCGCCTCGTGCCGTGGCCATCACATCGTCCTCGATCGCCTCGTGCCGTGGCCATCACATCGTCCTCGATCGCCTCGTGCCGTGCTGCATCACATCGTCCTCGATCGCCTCGTGCCGTGGCCATTATCTCCATCCCTCAAGCGCCGCTTCTGCCTGGATTTGATTGGTCGGCTCGGGTGACCTACAAAGCTGACACCCTACGGCGAGACGCCTCAAAGCTGTTTAAAAGGACTGACACCCAAACAGACGCGGGATTTGCGGCCAAGTGTTCACCTCACTGAGTTGGCTTGTTGCTCTCTCGTGGTGCTGCATCACATCGTCCTCGATCGCCTCGTGCCGTGGCCATCACATCGTCCTCGATCGCCTCGTGCCGTGGCCATCACATCGTCCTCGATCGCCTCGTGCCGTGGCCATCACATCGTCCTCGATCGCCTCGTGCCGTGGCCATCACATCGTCCTCGATCGCCTCGTGCCGTGGCCATCACATCGTCCTCGATCGCCTCGTGCCGTGGCCATCACATCGTCCTCGATCGCCTCGTGCCGTGGCCATCACATCGTCGTCGATCGCCTCGTGCCGTATCACATCGTCCTCGATCGCCTTGTGCCGTGGCCATTATCTCCATCCCTCTAGCGCCGTTTCTGCCTGGCTTTGATTGGTCGGCTCGGATGACCTACGAAGCTGCCACCCTACGGCGAGACGCCTCAACGCTGTTTAAAAGGACTGACGCCCACCACAGAAGCGGTATTTGCGGCCAAGTGTTCACCTCACTGAGTTGGCTTGTTGCTCTCTCGTGGTGCTGCATCACATCGTCCTCGATCGCCTCGAGCCGTGGCCATCACATCGTCCTCGATCGCCTCGTGCCGTATCACATCGTCCTCGATCGCCTCGTGCCGTGGCCATTATCTCTATCCCTCAAGCGCCGCTTCTGCCTGGCTTTGATTGGTCGGCTCGGATGACCTACAAAGCTGCCACCCTACGGCGAGACGCCTCAACGCTGTTTAAAAGGACTGACGTCCACCACAGACGCGGTATTTGCGGCCAAATGTTCACCTCACCGAGTTGGCTTGTTGCTCTCTCGTAGTGCTGCATCACATCGTCCTTGATCGCCTCGTGCCGTGACCATCACATCGTCCACGATCGCCTCGTGCCGTGCTGAATCACATCGTCCTCGATCGCCTCGTGATTACCTCCATCCCTGAAGCGCCGCTTCTGCCTGGCTTGATTGGTCGGCTCGGATGAGCTACAAAGCTGCCACCCTACGGCGAGACGCCTCAACGCTGTTTAAAAGGACTGACGCCCAAACAGACGCGGGATTTGCGGCCAAGTGTTCACCTCACTGAGTTGGCTTGTTGCTCTCTCGTAGTGCTGCATCACATCGTCCTTGATCGCCTCGTGCCGTGACCATCACATCGTCCACGATCGCCTCGTGCCGTGCTGAATCACATCGTCCTCGATCGCCTCGTGATTATCTCCATCCCTGAAGCGCCGCATCTGCCTGGCTTTGATTGGTCGGCTCGGATGACCTACGAAGCTGCCACCCTACGGCGAGACGCCTCAACGCTGTTTAAAAGGACTGACGCCCACCACAGACGCGGGATTTGCGTCCAAATGTTCACCTCACCGAGTTGGCTTGTTGCTCTCCCGTAGTGCTGCATCACATCGTCCTTGATCGCCTCGTGCCGTGACCATCACATCGTCCACGATCGCCTCGTGCCGTGCTGAATCACATCGTCCTCGATCGCCTCGTGATTATCTCCATCCCTGAAGCGCCGCATCTGCCTGGCTTTGATTGGTCGGCTCGGATGACCCACGAAGCTGCCACCCTACGGCGAGACGCCTCAACGCTGTTTAAAAGGACTGACGCCCACCACAGAAGCGGGATTTGCGGCCAAGTGTTCACCTCACTGAGTTGGCTTGTTGCTTTCTCGTAGTGCTGCATCACATCGTCCTCGATCGCCTCGTGCCGTGGCCATTATCTCCTTCCCTCAAGCGCCGCTTCTGCCTGGCTTGATTGGTCGGCTCGGATGACCTACGAAGCTGCCACCCTTCGGCGAGACGCCTCAACGCTGTTTAAAAGGACTGACGCCCACCACAGACGCGGGATTTGCGGCCAAGTGTTCACCTCACTGAGTTGGCTTGTTGCTCTCTCGTAGTGCTGCATCACTTCGTCCTCGATCGCCTCGTGCCGTGGCCATCACATCGTTCTCGATCGTTTCGTGGCGTGGCCATAACATCGGCCTCGATCGACTCGTGCCGTGCTGCATCACATCATCCTGGATCGCCTCGTGCCGTGGCCGTTGTCTCCATTCCTCAAGCGCCGTTTCTGCCTGGCTTTGACTGGTCGGCTCGGATGACCTACGAAGCTGCCGCTTTGCGGCGAGACGCCTCAACGCTGTTTAAAAGGACTGACGCTCACCACAGACGCGGGATTTGCGGCCAAGTGTTCACCTCACTGAGTTGGCTTGTTACTCTCTCGTAGTGCTGCATCACATTCAAGACACTTCGAAAATACCCTTCAGGTATACCCCTTAGTAAAAAAGCCTCCAGCCCCACAGCCACTTAACCCATACCCTTTAGGCCATCAACCCTTTAGACGCCCAAATGACTGTGAACATTAGACAGAAATGCATTTCAAAACGTCATTGGAAGTTTATTTCAGACATTTTGTTTCACATGTATATTGTAACTCAAAATATGATAAAAACCAACGTTTGTCAAATCCCGGAATGAAGCCGCTGTAGATGAAAGCGATCACATCAAATAGGGACAACTGAATTCTTTATCACAGAAATCAAAATATATTAAAGTACTCACAATGCCGCGTGGTAAATTCCTGATATACGGTAGTTCAGCTAATAACACCGAGCAGGTGAACGTCACGGACACATATACACACTAAGCACGTTTGGCGAAAACCACGAGCTCGCAAGCAGCAGCCGCCTCCGTTGAGAAATCCTGAGCACAGTCAAGGTGTCGTCCCTGGTGCCGTCGTGGCGGCGTCTTCGGCGTCATTTTCGCTAGCTGGATGCTTCTGAAGCTGGACAAACGAAGAGGCGCACGGAACAGGTGCGGACAGCGGTCGCCATCCGCCGTCTCAGGTCCCCCAGTGGCATGATCCCGGTGCGCAGGCACTACGTGCGGTGGGACACTGAGCCCGACTGCCTGATTTGCGGCGAGCAGGCCGACACCGGCTGGCGCGGGAGATCGCGGGAGAGGCCGCCTTGCTGAGGGTCCTCGGGCATCGCCTTGCCTTCTAGTGGGTCCCTGGTCACTCTGGCATCCAGTGCAATGAGCAGGCTGACAGGCTGGCCGACAACGTGCACGACGAGCCCCGATTGCGGACGTCCAGCGTTGACCCCTTCACCGACGCCAAACTCCTTGCCGCCCCAGCGGCCGCGGCGGCGCACCCCGATGAGCGGTGCGCGGCCGAAAATCACCCGGAAAGACACCCCCCCCCCCCCCCCCCCCCCCGGGGCACGATCCGTCGAGTCAGCGTCGTCGTACACCGCATCCGAACGAACTGCACCATGATCCCGGTGCGGCTCCACTGTTTCTACCGCGACGCCGAGACGCCAACCCACGCTGCCCGAACTGCGGAGAACGGACAGATAAGGCGCACCTCCTCCTCGCCTGCAGGGAGCACGACGGCGCTAGTGCGGCCATGACAGCATCCCCTGCCGCGCGGGGCCTTCCCTGCGGAACGAAAGACGAGATTTTGCTCCCAGGAGGCGACAGACGCACCCAGGAAAGAGCTCTAAAGATCATGCTCACCTTTTTTGAGGATACCAGCCTCATCGAATCGCTGTGAGCCCATGGACGAGCGGACGGCGCGGCCGGTTAAGTAGACCACCTCTCAAACCGGAGAACTTGCCAGGCGACGAAAAAGGGACAAATGGCTTCCGCGCGGCTTTCCCGAGCTTTCCCCCCCCAGCGCAACCGGTCCGGCGACTCCTCCTCACCCAACGAGGATTTTTTTCCCCCGCTGGATTTCTGCTTTTCCCCTCTCTGCCTCCCGGCTTGCTTCTTCGACCATTCCCCACCCTCCCTCGCCTCTATTTTTAACTCTATCCCCCCATACCTGCCGGCTTTTCTCCCCCCTTTCAGAGCCAGTCAGAAATGCGCCCTGCGCACATACACTATTGGCTCTCATTTCCCCTTCTCATTTTCATTTACAGCGCTTACAAACACACACCGAGCGGACGGGATTGCATTCGCTTGCAAAAGCCGCTAGACCGGCGCTTCGTCAATTCTCTAAATGGGGCGGTCATCACCAGTGGCTTCTTGGAGACCGAACACCCCGGCAGTGACAGACGGGTCCAAGAGCTGACTCGTGTTTGATAGAAGCGCAGCAATAAAAATTTGACCGGACACACATACGATCGGCATTCTCCAAACGCTTTTTTTCCCATCGCAAGCAATAAGTAGCTAATTAAAGTTGAGGAAGAAAACCAGAAGGACGGACAACCATGAAAATTTGTTGTTGTCCGTCCTTCTTGTTTTCTTCCTCGAGCTTAATTATCCCTATCATCCCGCTCATTCTGTCCTTAAATAAGTAGCTATGTTCTAATTCTGCGAAGTGTGTTTTCTCCACCTAGGCCGTGGCCCCACAGACATCTCAAGAAGCCTGAAAGTTTTCCCGACACCATTAGAAAAGTTATTGACAGGCTTTCAGACATTTCAAGGCATTGTAAAGAGGACTTCAGACATTTGAAGAGAGCCTCTGACGGGGCCAACGAGTCCACCAGGAAATATCGGTGCTTCCTTCAAACATCTAAGAAATTCCTGGAGTCCCCTTCACACCCTTTAAAAGAAATCCTGAAGTCCCATCAGAGCTATTTTCAATAGGGCTGGCTTTGATTGGTCGGCTCGGATCACCTACGAGGCTGGCAGCCTACGGCGAGACACCTCAATGCTGTTTAAAAGGACTGACGCCCACCACAGACACGGGATTTGCGGCCAAGTGTTCACCTCACTGAGTTGGCTTGCTGCTCTCTCGTAGGGCTGCATCACATCGTCCTCGATCGCCTCGTGCCGTGGCCATCACATCGTCCTTGATCCCCTCGTGCCGTGCTGCATCACATCGTCCTCGATCGCCTCGTGCCGTGGCCATCACATCGTCCTCGATCGCCTCGTGCCGTGGCCATCGCATCATCCTCGATCGCCTCGCGGCGTGCTGCATCACATCGTCCTTGATCGCCTCGTGCCGTGGCCATTATCTCCATCCCTCAAGCGCTGTTTCTGCCTGGCTTTGATTGGCCGGCTCGGATGACCTACGAAGCTGCCACCCTACGGCGAGACGCCTCGACGCTGTTTAATAGGACTGACGCCCACCACAGACGCGGGATTTGCGGCCAAGTGTTCACCTCACTCGGCTTGTTGCTCCCTCGTAGTGCTGCATCACATCGTCCTCGATCGCCTCGTGCCGTGGCCATCACATCGACCTTGATCCTCTCGTGCCATGCTGCATCACATCGTCCTCGATCGCCTCGTGCCGTGGCCATCACATCGTCCTCGATCGCCTCGTGCCGTGGCCATCACATCGTCCTTGATCGCCTCGTGCCGTGGCCATTATCTCCATCCCTCAAGCGCCGCTTCTGCTTGGCTTTGATTGGTCGGCTCGGATGACCTACGAAGCGGCCACCCTTCGGCGAGACGCCCCAATGCTGTTTAAAAGGACTGACGCCCACTACAGACGCGGGATTTGCGGCGAAGTGTTCAGCTCACTGAGTTTGCTTGTTTGCACTCTCATGGGTGAGTCAACAAATTTTGTCGTTTCCATCGCTCTCCGAGTATTTGTGGCCGCAAATCCCTGTCGAGTGTTGTACTACTATGGGCGTAGATTTGTCTACGTACAGGGTACGCGGTGGCTGCTTTTTTGCGTAAAAGATGTCGGGAGATGTTAAAACCAACTCAGGACCTGATGATAAGATCGACCTAATTCTCGCGAATCTTAATGAGGTCATGACATTGAACGAAACGTATCAGAAGGCAACTTCAGCTGTACTTGCTGTCATCAATGCAGGAATAACTGACATCTCAAAGCGCGCGTCGATTCTGGAGGAATCTCGTCGGGAGGTTACCAAGCTCAGAGAAGATGCCAACTCCCTTGACCAGACTGTTTCCACTCTTGA
This sequence comes from Ixodes scapularis, assembly GCF_016920785.2. Classification (NCBI taxonomy): domain Eukaryota; kingdom Metazoa; phylum Arthropoda; class Arachnida; order Ixodida; family Ixodidae; genus Ixodes; species Ixodes scapularis. Next base: position 163,817,359 of record NW_024609868.1, on the reverse strand, counting down.
AACTGAAATAGGTGCCCTCACCTACAGTACAGGCAACGTGGGTTGGAAAGAATCGTGGCTGTTGTCGACGACCTGAACAATCGTGTACGAAGGAACAATGTTATAGTGAAGGGTCTACCTGAACTTGAGCGTGAAACCTGGAATGACACGGAAAACCAGATCAAAGAATTCTTTTCAACCCAATTAAATGTTAACCCCCGGAGAAATTGAGCGCGCACACCACATCGGCCAGCATAGGGCTGGAACTTTTCGTCCGATTGTTATAACATTTCTTAACTTTAAAAACAAGTCCGAGGTTCAGCAAAATGCTCACAAGCTAAAAAAATTTGGAGTCGCCGAAAGTCTGGATTGAAGACGACTTTTCACTTCGACTGCAACTTGCCCGCCAGAAACTCTGTGACCTCGCAAAAGTAAATCGAGGTGCGAGCAAATTTCGGCTATCATACGATAAGCTGATACTAAAAGATGTAACTTACGCCTTCGGTGCAAATATTGATCAAGTTGTTTGTATTCCCAGAGATAATTTACGCGATCTCATCACGTGACAGAAAAATAAATCCAGTTCATGCTGCACTACAAAGATTGGTCCCGTCTCCTTTCTTATTGCCAACTTTCGAAGACTGCTTCCAAAGCAGTACGTACTGCTTGCTTGCATCGATGCATGCTCTGTTGATATCCTGTTAGGAACCGAAACCTGGATTTCTTCGAATATTGCAGACTCAGAGTTGTCGTTTTCTACTTTGTTCAATGTTTATCGCAAGGATCGACCCGGTGCCAGGGGAGGCGGAGTCATAGTAGCTATTAGAAACAGCGTCTCATCCTCTGTTATGTCCCTTAACAGCACGCTTGAAATCTTGTGGGTCACCATAAAGCTGGAATTTCAGACATGCGTAGTTGGCGTATACTACCGTCCTCCGAGCTCTCCGGCCGACTTTTTTGAGGGCCTCGCAGAAGTTATCGACGAGATCCAATGTAGATTCCCTAAGTGTACTCTCATATTGGCCGGAGATTTCAACTATCCTGGCATTGACTCTGGCGCCTGTGTTGTACCTGATGAATGTGCAAAGAAAAGTGAGTGCCGTAAGTTACTCGATGTGGCCAATTGCTTTAATATGAATCAAATAATTACCGCTCCTACTCGTGGAGATGCTGTATTAGACTTAGTATTTACAACTCACCAGAACACGCTAGTGTACAAGTAATCGACCATATTAGCGATCATCACGCTGTACATTGTGACTTCTTTCTGGTTGTTAATAAGCGGGACTCAATAATGAAAGAAATATTTGACTACAGGAGAGTTGATTCTGTAACTTTAGAGTCTATGCTACGCGAATTTTCCAGTTCATTTCCTAGTGAATCTGATGAACCGTCTGTGAATGAAAATTGGATCCTTTTTTGGGAAAAACTTTTGGAGGTTCAATCCATGTGTTCCGACTTTAAAAAATTGCTCCAAGCTTGTATAGGCCCTGGTTTACAGCTACTGTTTAAAGATCGATTAAAAAGAAAAGGTCTGTACAGGTGTGCCCTTCACTTAGACTCGGAACATGTCTGGACCGTCTATCATGCTTACTCAATTATATGTAAAAAAGAAATAAAAACCGCCGAACTAGTATTTTATGACGAGAATGTCTCGAACATGCTTAGAACTGATGCAAAAAATATTTTCGAAAGTAATCAATACTAAACCGTCGCCAGTATTGCCAAGCGTGTCTTGTGATGACGGGTATTTTTTGGGCCCACGCCAATTGGCCGCTGGGTTTAACACCTTTTTTAGCAGTGTTTTCATTGAGGGGAATGACTTCCCTCAGCCAGTCGCTGTGCCATTCCATGCTGAATGTATTATGCAGGACATTGTTATCACCAGTCACGGGGTCGAGTGTGCCATTAATCGTTTGAACGCTAACTCCAGCCCGGGCCCTAATGGAATGCCAACCAAACTCTTGAAATTAACCAAACACGTATCTGGGGTTCTATTGGGTAGGCTGTTTCAACAATCCCTCTCTTCTGGCAAAATACCTGACGACTGGAAACTTGCCCACGTCATCCCCATCTTGAAGTCTGGTGATAAAAATTATTTTAACAACTACAGGCCTATTTCGCTAACCTGCGTGGCATGTAAACTCATCTATCCAGTAACAACCTTATCTTTCCGGACCAGCATGGCTTCCAACGCGAGCATTCTTGTGAAACCCAGCTGTTTGAATTAATTCATGACCTTCATGTTTCTGTACATTCCTCACGTACCGTTGATGCTGTGTTTATAGATTTCGCGAAAGCTTTTGACCGGGTCCCACACAACAGATTGATATATAAATTGGGTACTATTAATATAAACGAATTAGTTATTGAATGGATCGCGAGCTTCTTACCTAATCGGTCTCAATCTGTCGCGATTAATAAACATGTCTCCTCTCCCACACCGGTAAAGTCTGGCGTCCCACAAGGTTTGGTTCTTGGTCCGGTATTGTTCCATCTCTGCATAAGTGACCTTCCCGCTAACATTGAGTCCACCATACGCCTTTTCGTGGATGAGTGCGTCATTTATCGCCCCATATCCACTCCTCTGGATCTGTGCGTACTCCAGCGCGACCTCGAAATAATCAGCCAATGGTGTACCACTTGGTTGATGTAAATCAACATTACAAAAACGAAGTCGTTAACTTTCACCACCAAATTAAATCTTGATCGCCACGCGTACGCAATTGGACAGAACCAGATTTAAAATGTCACATCAATCAAATATCTCGGCGTCTACCTTTCAGTTAACCTATCAGGGAACCTTCATACTGATCTTATCATCAGTAAAGCGCCTAAAACTCTAGCATTACTTAAACGTTCATTGTTTGAGGCTAATAAAGCAACTGAGCTTCTTGCAAATACCTGTCTCGTAAGATCGCAGTCGCAGTTCATTATTTGGCACCCTCATCAGATGTATCTAACCAATAATATTGAGGCACTTCAAGATAAAGCCGCCAGGTTCATAGCAAATTATTACTTCCGATATAATAATAATAATAATAATATATTAATAATAATAATACTAATAATAATAATTATTATTATTTCCACCATAAGATGGTGGCGATCAGAGAAAAAGCTGTCAGGTACAGCCTGACGGGTCCCTGACCGCCTACAGAAAGCAGCAACAGAGCCGGAAAAAATGGTAATCAAAAGAAAAAAAAAATGTACAAAGATTATCACAATCACACATTTTAAGCAAAAATTTTAGATATTTTTTTAAACATTGAGGCATGACGACAGCAGAGATAAAATTATACAAAACTAGGCACAAAGATTACGAAGAAAGTCAACTGCCTCTAGCTGCTGGAGAAAAAGGGTGATTTTACTTCTCTTAGGGATAACTTATCCCTATCCATACTTTTAGTCATATACGAATTGAGTAGATTGGGGATAGTGTATTTAAGCATTTGTTTGCCATAGTTTGTTCTTGGTGTAGCCCCCTCCCAACATTAATCAATCAGCCTATAATCATATAATGTATGCACGTTTATGACGCGAAATTTCTGAAATAAGCCAGCTGTGTGAAAATCATACGAAACGGCAGCTATAGCCCTCAGTGCTTTTATTTTGCAATACATGTAACTTTTCTAGATTTGTTAAAGTTGTTGTTCCCCAAACTAAATGGCAATAATTTAAGAGACATTAAAATAGAAAATTATATATTAATAACTTAACGCCTGTTGGTAAAATATTACGATGACGATTTAACATGCCCACAATTTGGGATAGCTTTAGATTAAGAGAGTTGATATGACTTTCCCACGACATATTTTCAGAGAAGGTGACACCTAAGAGTTTAAAACAATTCACAATCTCGAGTTTGGTTGAATTCAAAACTAAGTCTTTGGTAATGGTAACGAGCTTATTTCTAGGACGAAAAAACATACCTTTGGTTTTATTCACATTTATTTGTAACCCGTTGTTATGACTCCACGTTTGTCGCCTAGACAGTGCCAGATTTGCCATATCGAATAACAAATCAGTATTATCTGCAGAAAACAGTATGCTCGTGTCATCAGCATAATTTACAAATTTTGCGCTTATATGAATATGGACTATATCATTCACGTATATGTTAAAGAGAAAGGGGCCCAATATACTACCCTGTGGTACACCAGAAAGAATAGGTTTCATAGCGGAGGAGTTCCCATTGATATAAACATATTGCGTTGGATGCTCGAGATAAGATCTTATTAGCTGTAAAGCGTGCCCTCGAATCCTATAGTTATCTAATTTCGATAGTAACATTTTATGATTGAGGCAGTCAAACGTCTTGGAAAAATCTATAAAGACTTCAATAACCATATTTTTTTTTTCAAAGCTTTGTAAAATAAATTATTTTAGAACAAGTAAGGTAGATTCAGCCGACTTGTGTTTTATAAATCCATACTGTGAAGCAGTTATCAAGTTATACTTATTTGAAAATTTAGTCAAAGGCGTATGAAGAACTTTTTCGAGCGCCTTGGAAAACACTGGTAATATTGAAATTGGCCTGTAGTTTTCCATATCCTTTACATTTCCTTTTTTATGCAATACTGAAACTTTGGAAATCTGCATTCGCTTAGGAAAAGCTCCAGTAGATAAAAAGATATTAAATATGTGAGTTATTACAGGTGCTAACAGATGAATAACATGCTTTACCGGTCTTATCTGGATGTCATCCACGTCACAGCTACAGCCACTTTTAAGCTGAAGAAACACGCTTATAACTTCTGGTCCGACCACGGCATCTAAAAAGATCGAGTCACTGTTTCTTTTATCATTTAAAACCAAAGGAGTTTCTGTTTCAGTAGTACCCAGAATATTTACAAAATGTTCGTTAAAAGCATGTGCCAGGGAACACGCACTAAGTTCAGTACCATTGTACAGAATATTTTCGATTGAACTGAAGGGGCGATTAAGATAAAGAAGATAATTTAGTTGCTTCCACATGATATTAGTGCGTCCTTGTGCGGCCTTGAACAGATCAAAATGATAACACTCTCTGGCACGTTTTAGTTGTTTTGTGATGTTGTTGGGATAGTTTTTAAATTTGGAGGTCCTCCTGGTCCTTAGATTTTATGAATTTACCATATTAAACGTTTTTTTTGTCTTAATTTTACAGAGCAAATCTCTCGTTATCCAAGTCTTCTTTATGCGCTTGTTTATTTTAATGGAAGTGAAAGGAAAATCTGTCTTATACAGACAAAGAAATAACTCAATAAAAGTGTTATAAGCCCCGTCAGCACTATCTTCACACAATACACTGCTCCAATTTGTGTTTGACACAGCGGTTTGAAAAGCGTTGAGTCGATCTAAAGTTATTTTTTGTACTAATGTTCGCTCTGTCCTGCAAGTTTTCTTCGGGATATTTTTGAGAGATATGAATATTGGGAGGTGGTCCCTTAGATCGCAAGCAATGACGCCAGCTTTTATATAATCGATTGAGCTGTTCGAAATTAAAAAATCAATTAATGTTTCAGATTGGAGAGTAACACGTGTAGGGTCTGTTAATAACATTTGCACAACCATTTGTCCTGATCAGCGAATCTAAACTTTTTTTAGCAACGTTTTCTGTGCTCATATCAATGTTAAAGTCCCCACCACAAATTACATTACATTTTTCTTCACTAACAAAAACCAAAAAAGACCCGACAAGTTAAAAAAAAATGATTCAATGTTGCGTTTGGTGGTCGGTACACCACAGCAAAGATATTCTGGTTATTGCATATACAGACCATTTCATAATCTTGAGTGATGCAACTATAATCCCCTACTATTCACCAGAAACACTTTTTGTCAAAATGGCTAACCCACCACTGCGTTTCTCTTCACGATTTATGTAAAAAGAGCGATATGTAGGGAGTTGTAGTACATCAGTTTCTTCAGTGTACCAGGTTTCTGTAAGCATGATTACATCGAAAGAAAAACCAAACTGATCGAAAAGTAGCTCAAGATCTACAGCTTTGCTTTCCGCAGACCGAACATGTAAATGGAAACATGTCATGTGTGAAATATAATCTGCACCATGATAGCTCATCAAGTTTCGCGGTAGATCGAACGCTTCAATTGCCATAAAAGAACAAAAAAGTACAGAGGATATTATCGTTGACCACCCTAAGATAGGAATTCGCGTATAAGATCCTGCAAAAATGCCCGTCTTTTTTATCGTGAAAGTGACTTTTGAAGATAACGCCGTCGTTATCTTCAACTCAGATTGCCTATCTGCCACGCGGCAAGTAAACTTTCGGGTTTGATTATGCAAGAAGGAATGAAACGAAGAGGTTTAGTGCTAGTAGTTCCTATTTAATTTTTTCAAGATCGCTTTCGTGCTCAATTCGAATTGTCGGTGCGCCTTCTTGTTTCCTCACGTATGAACAACCTTCCTTGTGCGAAATAAACTTGTAGCTGAGGTACTTTGCCTTTGTTCTAATATCGTAGAACAACTGCCTGTTCGACGCCGTCATGTTCTCTTGCAGGTACACGTTGCCATCATCTGCTGCCGACCTTAACTTCTGCTTGTTTTGAAGCCATGAATTTCGCTCATTTCTGTTCACTAAGCGCACAGTCACCATAGGCGTCTTCTTTGTCTTGGATAGAACACGGTGCAATGCCTTTACACTATCTTTCGTCAGGGGCGTAACTTCTATCTGATCGGCGATTTTGTTAAGTTTTTCCAGCAAATTTTTATTGATAGTTTCTACAAGACCGTACACTTAGAGATTACTCCTTCGCCCCTATTGTTCCAACTTGTTTAGTTCTTTTTTTAGTTGGGTAGTTTCGTTCATTTTTTGTTCTTGTTCTAGTAGGTTCACCTTGTTCCTCGGTTCTTTTATTTCGCTGTAATATTCTTTCATTTTTCTTAAGACTTCATCGTAGTTGTCGGACATTGCTTGCACCGATTTCTCAATGTCCATCACAGTTTGTTTATTTATTTATTTATTTATTTATTTATTTATTTACCCTCAAGGCCCCGAAGGGCATTACAGAGGGGAGTGGGGGGGGGGGGGGGATTAGGTGACAGGGTACAGTTGTTGATACATGAAATATGATACAGTAATTAATGCACGCTTGCTTAGACACTTCAAAAATATTTACACAATGTTATAACAGTAATAACAACTAGAAAATGGTTAATGAAAACTAACAAACAAGGCATTTTTAAAATCAATAATATTGGTTATGGAGGCTGTGTCAGCGGAAAGGCGATTCCAATCGGAGCTAGTACGAGGAACGAAGGAGTTATAATAAGTGTTAGTTTTGTAATTGGAGATACCGACTTTGTACCGGTGATCTACGCGGGATGAAACATAAGTAGGTGGCGTTAGAAGTTCATGGCGCATGAAAGGGTTATTATGGTAAATCTTGTGAAATAAAGTGAGGCGAAAAATGCGTCTACGGTTCATTAGTGTGGGTAAACCAAGGGTATTTTTCATTGAAGTAACACTGGATGTACGATGGTAATTACAGAGTATGAAACGTGCTGCACGATTTTGAACCGATTCCAATGTTTCAATGATAGTATTATGACCGGGGTCCCAGATAGAACATGCATATTCAAGTTTAGTACGTACTAAAGTAGTATACAAAAGGAGTTTTAGTGACACTGGTGCCCACTCATGCCCACTAGCTCATCCACCTGTTGTTTTAGTATCGCGAGTATTGTTAACATACCCATTACATGGGTCAGTGGCTGTTGGACATCTGGCGAGTTATCGTTTGACTGTCAATCTTCCAGAGTGCTGCGAGTGCTTGCCCTAGAACCCAGACACGTTTGGCATTTCCAAGTCTCTTTAAACCCTGTTTTTTTTTTTTCCGGAGGGGCTTTTCGGTCACGCCTGCAGAGGTACCAATATGGTAGCGAAAGCGGCATTCGCTGCACTCTAAAACACCGCCATCATCGTCAATTCGCCCCTTACAATGTAAGCAGAAATTATCATCGTCTTTGTGTTTAGCCATCTCAGGTAACACTCTTTGGAAAGCAGTCAGCGACCGGGATTTTAAGACACAAGTTGAAAAAAAGGGGTACTTTTCCTACCTGCAGGATCAGATGGTTATCGCCTCGCCAGAGAGCCCTGTCGCTGACTGTTATCCGTCAATCTTTTGCAGCTCCTTTTTTAGCTTTTCGTGGCTTGATGTCGCCTCAGCCGCTGCTGTCGCTTGCATCAAAGTCGGTTGCTTGCGCCCGTTGGCTTGCCTATATCTATATTAAAGTGTGACTAACATAAAACATTCCCTCAACCTTTCGCCACTTCATTGTCGTAGATATATTTTCCGCACGTCCTTTTCCACAAGCTATACCATGGTTCATCTGCTTTCAGAGATTCATACATCCAGCCTCCTCATCATGTCTCATTCCGCGTAGATCACCCCTTCAAAGTACGCCTCATTTTTGCTCGCACCGACCTATTCAAAAACTCCCCTCGTCTCCTCGCTGTCTCAGACTGGAATAGCCTACCCAGCGATATTGTGTCAATCACCTCAGCCGAGATGTTTACCAACGCCCTAACCAATAGATAACACTGTATGTAGTTTTTGTTTACCTAGTTTCATGTAAGCACTTTTTTGTTTTTCTGTTATATGTTGCGCCAACGTCATCTCTTTGTCACTAAGTGCACTACCTTAGTCTATGATTGCCCCCCCCCCCCCACATGTAATGCCCGAAAGGGTTCTTAGGGTAAATAAATAAATAAATACTTCTCCACAGTTCATACTTCTCCACTAAAAACAATCAACCACCGAAACAATATTTGAACCGGCACACGTACACGAAAAAAGTGTTTTAGAGTGTTTTTTTGCAAAATCACAAGCAGGGTCGCACTTCAAACAACCTAAATCATACATAAAAACAAAAAACAACAACGAAAACATTACATTTTTAGAAAGCTTTTTGAGTCGCTTCCAAACTGTAGCGAAGCCTGACTTATGGAGTTGCCTCAAGACTTTATCCGCACGGTCTCCCTTACTACTCTCTTTCCATCGTTCCTCTCTTTGTTTAGTATTTCTGTCTCCGACCAGAGTGCCATGCAGTTGTTACATCCATGAATATGTTTTGAGATTTCCGAGTTTTGTGTATTGTTTTTACATTTCTTTTATGTTCGTTTAATCTATAATTGATGCAGCGTGACGTCTCCTTAACATACTTAAATCCACACTCCAACGGTCTTTCATACACAACACCAGTCTCGCAACTTACCGATTTTTCCCGATGAGCCTTTTTGCACTCACTCACATCTGTTTGAAATGGCGTCAATTTACTTATCATAAAATCTTAACTAAAGACATTGTCTACTCCAAAATGCCTCGCACATGCCTTCAGTTGTGAGAAATGTCATGAAAATATGGGATTAGAGCAAAGCGGTTTCTTGATTTCTGTTCCGTTTCTCTCCTACCTTTGAAAAAACGATTCTAATTGCCGTTTTATAAAACTGTTATTATATCCTACACTAATCAACCTTTTCCACTGCGTTTCTACCGATTCAGTGATATGATGGACACATAACCTTTCTACCGCGGTCCAGACCAATGACTTTACAATCCCAGCCTTTACGGTCTTCGAATGACAACTCATTCTTGGCAAAACCGGTTTCGAATTTTCTATATCGTATTCACAACATAACCGTCGATTCACGTGAATACGTAAATCTAGAAAACTGCAGAACACCACTTTCCGGTTTTTCCACTGTAAACTTAAATTCTGGAGCCTTTGACCTTATCACACCTTCTATGGTTTCTGTTAGACCTTCCGTAAACGTACATATTAAGATGTCATCTACATATCTCTCACTATTGCCGTACCCGGGGACCACCCTTGTAGATTACCGTGCACTGCACGATCCAAAGCGTTTAAGTAAACTTCTGGTAAAATCGGTGCTACTGATGACCCTATACAAACAAATTCTTTTGTTATATACTTTCTTCCTTCGTACTCCACTACCGTTAACTACAGATAAAACTCCAAAATTGTAAAAAAACTTTCTACCGATATACCTGAGCCCGATTGGAACTGAACGACATTCAGCTCCAATGCTTCCCTCACTCTCTGCAGTAACCGGGTTTTTTCTAGGGAATAGTACAAGTCCTTAATGTCCATCGGTAACACTGTATAGACTATGAACTGTATAGACTGTATGAGCTGTATAGACTTCGTCCTTTTGTGTTTGTGGAGATGACCTTGGGATTGACACTATATAAGGAGGTGGACTAAATAAACGAGTTAGCTGAGTTTCAGACGACCTCCTGTCTACTTTCTGTACCGTCTACGTTTCGATGTTTCTTCTCTATTCCAGTCTCAGGTGAATCCAACGTGGTGAATGTGTTAGTGAACCAGCAGTGATTGCTAATTGCTTTACCGAATACTTTAAATCGGCATTTAGTTGCGATAATGATTACGTTCCAGATTTATACTTTGACGGTGTTAACATCGAATGTCAACATTAGTGTGTCTAGTGCAACAAGACGTGGAGCTGGGCTAGTTGGTACATTATTAAAACTTGAAAACAGCGCGAAATAAACGGACAAGAACAAACACAGCGTTGTGTTCGTTCACTTCTCGTTCTTGTCCTTCGCTTGTTTCGCGCTGTTTTCCAAGTTTTCGTGTATCTGGTGCTTTTAATTTACTCACAAAGCTCGGTTGTAAGAAAAGGCCTGGTCCTGGTGGGATCCCCAATTATTTTCTTCACCGTTGTTCTCTTTGGACTTCAAAGTACTTATGTGTGATGTTTGAAAAATCTACTTCTAGTGCAACTGTAACTCGACTACTGAAGTCAACTCAAGTTTTTCTACTATTTCAATCCGGTAGCAAGCAACTGGTTACTAACTTTAGACCCCTCTCATTGTCCATCTGCAACGGCTCGGTTGGTTCACGTGTCTCGCAGGGTTCGGGTTTAGGACCACTTTTGTTTTTTGCTTCATGTTAATGATGTCGTTGACCATATTCCTGTTAAGATTCGCCTTTATGCTGATGACTGCGTTTTATACAACGAAATTAGTTCGATAGATTTTTTTTACGACACAATTTTATCATTTCTTAATTGGAACCAGATATTGCAGATGGAAATAAACTTCGAAAAATTTGTATTCATGACGTTCACTAACAAGACGACACTGTCTGTTTTTAGTTTACTGCAATTCTGCGCCAGGTGTGTGAATATAAGGTTTTAGGAACTTTATTTACTCCTAGTCTTAAATTGGACAGGCAGATTAATCCTATCTGCTCTCGCGCTTTGTGAAGACTGGGTTATGCTAAAATAACTTTAATATCTCGAAGTAGGGAAGTTAAAATAACCGCGTACCAGACCCTACTTAGACCTATTTTAAAATATGGCTGCGTGGTCTTAACCCATATTAAAGGGTGATATTAAGCTGCTTTTCTCAGTACAAGCTAAGACAACCAGATTTATTTTTAATCGATATGATCGAACATTTTCTCCTACGTCGTCAATGCCAGACATTGGACTTGAAGCCTTAGTTCCGACACCTGTTGTAGAAAGACTAAAGCTGCTACACAAAATAGTAAATAAAAACTGTGCAGTTATTTGTGAAAAGTATATCGATTTTATTACTCAATCACACGCTCCTAGGTTTCATCCTTTGAATATTGCACCATACACATATCACCTTTATAGTTTTGAATATTCCCTTTTTCCGAGGACCATCGATACTTGAAACAACATGGATGGAGCTAGTCGTTCACTTGAACTTGATGAATTTATATTAGAAGTGCACTAGGTTATTGTTGGTGTGTGTTGTTGTTTTCTTGACCTACCTTTAACCGTTGGTAACGTTTTTTCTATAGGGTGCGTAGTTGATACATTTTTTGTGTTGTATTAACATGCAATGTATGTATTTTTCCACTCTTGTAATGACCTTCTTTAAGGTCGCAGTATTTTTAAATAAAATAAATACATAAAGCCACCGGCGTCAAAGTAAAACGATAGCACCTGAGCCTCCTGGCACCGTATCTAAAGCTCGGGAAGTTTCATTTTGGAATTGTACTTACACCCGCTTTTCACTATAAGCAACAAAACGGCGGCGCCAAGAAGACAGTCGGGGACAGGAGCGTCCATACTCTAAACGTTGTTTACTGGCTCTAGACAAGTCTACGGAAAGAAAAAATCCCGCGCCTAATCTCCTGCTGAACACTAAAAAAAAATTGGGTTGTGTGTGTGTTTATACAGCCTAGAACTTGGTCTGCCTCACAGGGGCGACGAGTCCCCCAGCTGTAGATGAGAAATTTAGCCAGTGCGGTACAACCGCTAGCCTGGGGTCTTTAGCGTGCATCACGCAGTAGTGATACAAAAGAGACATGCAATGCAACGAGGGCCAATATACCCTGCAGTGTTACACTGAGCCCGATGTTGGCACGTGAAACTCATGTTTACTTGAGTACCGCAGGATTAATCTTGTGGGCTAGACCTAATTCTGTCCTTACCATTGGCTGAGCTCCGTTTTCGGATCCCAGTGATGAGCTCTTCGAGTGCTTTGAGAAAAGTAAACGTGCGGCCATTTATACCTTGCGTACACTCTTAAAAGTTTCTGCGTAGCTACAAACCTGCAACTCCCATCACTGATCCTTATTTAGTGAGCGCATGATGGGGTAACGGCGGACGGAATCTCGTACTAATTGTCATGCCGTTTCAATGGCGAAAGGGCCACTAAACCTAGACGTCGCAGGAACAGGACACCGATGGCCTTTCCCATTTAACTGAGGAGATTGGAGGAAGGCGATTCATTGCAGTTTCGAGTCTATCGCGGAAATATGTTACCCCAAGGACTTATGAGAGTGCAAATGCTGTTATTTATTGCGATTACTTTTTTGTCGATCTGCGAGGCTCGCACTTTGGTGAACAGTTGGAATTTTCACGTAGTTTCGTATTTTCGTGAAGGTTGACGCTCTACTTATGCTTATCTCCGCAGATCTGTTCAATGGCTCTATATCTCGGATAATAGTGTACTACGTCAGTATCGTGGTGGACCTCTTACTGGTTATCGGAATCGAAGACGTAAGTTTCGCTCTTGAATGCTTGATTGCCTTGAACGAAACGTTATCCCACAATGAATACCTCGATATAGACCAACGAAAAAGATTATTAACATCGTTACGACAAAGCCATTATTTTTCTCGAATAGCGTGAAAAAACAACATACCTTATGTCTTTCATGTCCTCGTTGTACTTGGTTATTTATTCAAAATTTGATTTGAAACAAATCTTCAGGAGTATTTGCGCACATGTTTTCACGTCTAAGGAAGCTTTGAGAAAACACGCCATCAACAGGAGCGGAGGCAAGCTGCCCTATTAAATGCTGTGCAAGATGCGAAAGAAAGGAGAGAGAAAAAGAAGACACGATGGTTGGTTTTACAAATTCGCGGATTGGCTAGACGAGTTTGGCCCTGATTTGGCGAAAACATACGAATTTGCATGTAATTATTTGTTATTACTTTCTTACTTTTTGTGCATTTAGTGAAGATAAACTTTTTCTTTTTACAGAACTGCCGGCTCGCCATGTCAATATTTACACGGTGGTACGCATTCCGGGTGTTCATCGACACCTTCATTCTGATTGGGTTTGGCGTCTGGAAAGGAACGAGCGGAAATGTGAGACAAAGGGCCAATCACTTTTGGATATGAAAGTATCACTCCGCATTTTTATATGCTCTACTCAGTCTACACTCTAGGCTCGCTAACCTCGTTAAATACAAAGTTGGGGTCGAAGTTGGCGGAAAGTGCTGATTGGACTCCCGTGACGGCGGCGTAACGCGGGATGAAATGTCAATCATCCAAACTCTCAGTGCTCCAATTCCAGCGAGTTCGTGAAACGCAAAGTCGTGGCGAGCTTCACCGGAGCGCGCGCGAGCAACACCGTGGGGCCAGCCGATTGAACGGCTACACTGATGACGTCGCGCCCGCGTGTCCCTCATTCCTGCGTCACGTTAGAGTCAATGCCGTTTAGATTGTCCCTCGGAAAGCTGTGAATAATCTGTTCTTTCTGGTCGCAAGATCGTCGTTTGTGGAAGTTTTCGGGGACGACAAAGTGACGTTTCACAACTTTGGGAAGGAGTGTTTTGAGGCCAAAATCTTCGCTTCGGAATCGAAGTGAAGATCGAGCTTTGAAATTTTGTGGAGCCGTCTTTGGTGTACGCGGCTTGCGGGCATCTTCTAGCTCCGATTCCCACAGACCCTGTTCCCGGATGAATATGACACTTCAATACTTCGCTCTCGGCAAAAGGGTTTATTCACTCACTCATTGCCTTGGGGGGTTTCGGGATCGGGGGACGGTCAACAGCGAGGCCGGGGGAGAGTCCGCTGCCACAGCAGCTTCTCCGAGTCCCAGCGGTGGTCATCCACACCGCGTCATGGGGACATCGTCGTCCAGGGTCGCTGTCCGGTCCGCTCGTCGAGTCCGCCACTCGACGTAGTGCCCGCACTCCCTGCGCCAGCGTCCAGCGCCGTCCGAGCTCGCCTCCATGACCGGTCCCTTGAGAAGTCGGCAGCCCAAGCTCTCTTCCTTTGTCTCCGTTCCCCCTTTTAAGACCTTCCCAAGCCCTTGTCCCGCCGACCGTCCAATCGGGAACCTTGCTGCGAGCCGACCCTCCGACGTCAACGCTGGGTGAGGGGGCGCTTGCCCTGTTCCTACCGGAGAGCTCGGACGTTCCCGGACAGGACGGCGACTGGAAACGGGAAGGTCACAGGGAACGAAGGAGCGCCCGACAATACGGCGGCGGGGACCGGGAAGGTCACGGAGCGCGGGGGAGCCAGGGAGAGGGTCCCCACAGGCTTTAGAGCTCATCTTTCGCCACTGTAAACTTCGCTACCAAGGTCACCGAGAGGAGGTGCGTGTAGTGACGTAGGTAGTGTTTGAGACATTAAAAAACGACGAAGAATCGCCAAAAAAAGAAATAAGCAAACAAACAACAAAAAAATGGATGCGACAAAAAAAAAATAGGGGTCAGAAAGTGCCATAGAAAATGTTCGGGATAGAGGAAAGGGGATAATGGTACAAAAAAGGGGGATATCTCTTCTCCCTAATTTTTATATATACCTTTCTGAAATGTCTGGGCTGTGTGTGTGTAGGCTGCGGCGATCGTCTCCCCCTTATGCCTCTTGCCCCATCTTTCGCCAGCAATGAGAGGGGGGAGATGGAACGCCCCCCTCCCCGCCCCCCCTGTTTCGGCGCAACTGCTTAGAGGCACTGAACGACGACAAGGAACAGCACAGCGGGTGATTTTGGAAAAAGATGGTTATAGGTTGTCTGGAATGCGGAGGGCAAGTCGTCTGCTTGTTGCGCAGGGGTGGCGGTGACGTCAGAATGACGCCGAGTTGTGATTGGCTTTGATTGAAACGATAGTGGGTAGACCTCAATGCTAGATTCAGTGAGGTTTAACCACTATTTTTTTTCAACCAGCCACTAAGAGCCAGGCGTTCTGACATCATCGCTACCACTGTTCAAGAAGCAGGCGAATTTGCGCTACGTCTTAAAACGGTTCGTGTTCCATAATCTCACGAGCGGCCATGAAAGACTTCCGAGCGTGAGGCTCGTGCAAGGACTCATAGTCAATGTTGCTCGTTGTGTGAAGGCGCGTTCCGCAACCTCCTTTTATAGTTTCTACCCTTACCGTCAGGGTTTATCAGTTGTGTTCGATAAATTCGATGCTGCGCGGTCGAATCGACGGTGACAAGTTTGACCGTGTACGATGGAAGCTTGGAGTCGTCGCGCTCTTAAAACATCACCGTCAGTAGTGACCACCTGACATTACCCTTATTTATGTTGATGAAACAAAATTAATTGCAGTTTGACTAATCTTGGAAAGCCGACAACACTAAGGCTTTGGTAGCCTACGTGGCCAATAGTCACTACTAAGAAAAATGCAGTAAAAGTTTTTTATTCCGCTGATAGAGGGATAAGTTACTTGTTAACTGCTTGGTTTCTTTTTAATGATTATCGTAGAGAAACATCGTCCACTGAATAAGTTATTAGAGCGAAGATTCAGCCATTGCAAATGAGAGAGAAAATTGATAGATTAAGATTACTGTTCAATCACCTTAACGGCACTCTTCATTTTCAAAGCTCTAACTATATACCTACAACTATAGTGACACAGACAGATGCGCTAGGCTCGCAATGCTGGCAATCACGAGCGCCAGCCTCTGCCAGCGCTCGTGGCTTGGGAGCCTGGGCAATAAAGAGAAAGCAGTTGGCTCGAGCCAAAGCTCTGGTTCGGATGCCTGCATTTTTCCTCCGGCGTTTACAGAACACCGCCGACAAACAGGTGACTCCGGACGTCCGATTAACATAAACCAGAGTGCTGCTGGCAACTCCTCCAACGGCGACGGAGCCTTCTCCACCGTCCACCTCCGCCTTTCAGCCTTCTGGGCGAAAAACCCTCGGGCCTGGTTTTCCTAAGTGGAAGCACAATTCCCCTTGCAGCGCATCACAAGCCAGACCGCCCGCTACTACCATGTGTTTTCCGCTTTTCCCCCAGAGGTGGCTGATGAACTGGACGACTTACTGGCGTCTCCCCCTTCTGACGACGCCTACGACTACATCAAGCGGATGATCCTCGTTAGGAAGACGGAGTCAAAGGCTTCAAGGCTACCGCAGCTCCTGAACACAGAGGAGCTGGGCGTCCGTCGACCATCTCAGCTACTTCATTGCATGCGCCAGTTGTTAGGTGAGCCAGCTTTGAACGCGAACGATCCGATTCTACGGGAATTGTTTCTCCAGCGCTTGCCAGAAGGAATTCGCATGACGCTTGCACCAGCCACCAATCTCGCCTTGGCGAGATGACTGACCGCGTCGCGGAGTATGCTGCGCCTGCCCTGTCAAGCGTCACGGATAACTCTCATCAGTGTTCCGCCACGCGAGCCCTTGAAGCCCGCATTGACGCCCTCACAACAGCCGTCGCAGCACTCAGCACAGAGAGAGATGACTCGCGACGTCGTCGGAGAAGTAGATCCTCTAGACGTCGCAGTCCTTCACAACGACGGACAGACGTTCTCTGCTGGTACCACCAGAAATTCGGTAGCGACGCACGTAAGTGCCAACAGCCGTGCTAACGGCAGGAAAATTCACCGGCCCGTCACTAGAGGCGGCAAGTGACGTCGGCCCAACAAAAAGCCGCCTGTTTTTTGTCACAAACGGAATAACGGGCCGCCGTTTCCTGGTCGACATAGGACCTGAAATGTGCGTAATTCCACCTACACATGCAGAAAGGCGACGTTCATTGCCCGGTTCGAATCTCGTCGCGGAAAACGGCTCAAATATTCCCATATATGGCAGACAATCTCTGACCCTGGACTTAGGGTTTCGTAAGACCTTTCGATGGATTTTCATCATTGCTGACGTGACCTACCCCATCTTAGGCTCAAATTTTCTTTCACACTTCGATCTGGACGTCAGCATGCACCATCGACGCCTTATTGACAGGAAGACTCATCTCGCTGTCAACAGCATATCCACAACTCTACCTCCCCTTTGCATCCGGAACATCCTGCCTCCTTCGAGATTCTCAGACATTCTTAAAAAAATTCCTGAAATCACGAAGTCGTCCAACATGGCAGAGCCGCCACCGCATGCGGTGAGACACCACATCATCACCTCCGGCCCTCCCGTTTTTGCTCGCCCTAGTCGTCTGTCTGGCGAACGCCTGAAAGTAGCACGACGAGAGGTCGAGCATATTCTAGAACTAGGCATAATTCGACCATCCAACGGCTCTTGGGTATCACTGTCACGCCGGGGAGGTACGCGGAGTCAGTAGAGACAAGAAGGCAGTGGAGGATGAGAATAAAGTAATATATTTACAAAAGAAGAAGAAAGGAAAGAAGAAAAAAAAAGATAACTAGAAGCAGTGCATCAGTAAGTCCCCGTCTCCGTGACAAGTCCCCAGTCGATCCACTCACGGACACTTGCTCGTGGTTGGGCGGTTGGGGCTCAGCGTTCGGATGCCGAACTGGCGGAACGATGTACCAGGCTGACCCCCGTTCCCCGGAGCGTAGCCCAGGCTTGCTCGGTGCGTCGCCGAGTGCTCGCCTCTGGCTCGGGGCGTCGCCGAGACCTCGTTCCTTGCTCGGTGCGTAGCCGAGCTTGTCTTTGGCTCGGTGCGTCGCCGAGACCTCGCCTCTGGCTCGGGGCGTCGCCGAGACCGGAAGTTCCAGCCGATTCAAAAAGGATCTCCACCGCTTCTCTTTCTCGAGCCCCACTTGCTTCACTTCTTCTTCTTTCCTTCTAGTGGCACACCTGTGACAATCACCACTCCACATGGTTCCTAAAAAAGACCCAGGGGGCTGGAGGCCGTGCGGCGATTACAGGGCGCTAAACACCCAGACGCAACCCGATCGCTACCTACTACCTCACATACACGACTTCGCCGAACACCTGATAGGAACCTCTATATTTAGCAAAATTTACATGGTGAACGCGTTTCACCACATCCCGATCGAGCCTGCAGATATTCTGAAGACAGCCATCACAACACCATTTGGCCTCTTCGAGTACGTTCGCATGCCTTTCGGATTGAGAAACGTCGCGCAGACCTTTCAGAGATTCGTCCACGAAGTTCTTCATGGACTGCCTTTTGTATTTGCCTACGTGGATGACTTGTTGATCGCGAGCAAATCCCACGAGGAGCACACAGCACATCTGCACCTGCTCTTCGAACGCCTCCGTGATTACGGGCTTACAACCAATCTGGCGAAGTGTACCTTTGGTACTACGGCACTGGAAGTTTTAGGGCACCGCATCCCTCCCGACTGCATCGAGCCTCTCCAATCTAAAGTGGAAGCCATACGAGACTTCCCACAACCCAAATCCCTACGTAAGCTGCGCGAATTTCTGGGCCTCATTAATTTTCATTGGCGTTTCATCCCACATTGCGCACAAATCATTCAGCCTCTCACAGACTTGCTCCGAGCTCCGAGCAAGTCCACGGCACAAGTATCATGGACCACCGGCGCAGTCGAGGCTTTCACCGCGGCCAAGCAAGCCCTTGCCGATGCCACACTACTCGTGCATTCTATGTAAAACGCCCCGACGCGTGTCATGGTAGACGCGTTCGATGTTGCTGTCGGCGCTGTCTTACAGCAGTACGGCGAAAATGGGGGGTATCCGCTTGGATTTTTCTCACAGTAGCTCAAACCGGCGGAGACACGCTACAGCACGTTTGGATGCGAGCTCTTCGCAATTTATTCGACCGTTCGGCACTTCTGGTACTTTTTGAAAGGCCGAGTTTTTCACGTGCTAAGTTACCAGAAGCCCCTGATTTACGCGTTCGCGGGAAATCACAATTCTTACTCCGCCAGAGAAATTCGACACCTCTCGTACATCTCCGAGTATACCACTGATCTACGCCATGTGGCCGAAACAAACAACACGCCAGCAGACGCACTCTCACGCATTGACGGTGTTTCATCACCTCCTGTTGTCAGTTTTTCGGAACTGGCCTCGGCACAAAAGGAAGACTCCGAGCTACAAAAGTAACGAGCGTTCTCTACATCTCTGCAGCTCCAACCCGTCACACTGCCACTCGCCAACTGCGAGCTTGTCTGTATACCCCAACGGTTTCGACAAGCTATCTTCCGTTCGATTTATGATCTTAGCCGTCCGGGCATTCGTGCAACGCAACGCCTCGTTACGGCGCGATACATCTGGCCACGGATTTACGCTGACATCCGTCGATGGACCGAAATATGCAGCAAATGTCAACGTTTCAAAGTACTTCGACACACGAAGACACCGCTGCATGCATTTCGACCTCCAGATGCCAGATTTGATCAGGTCCACATTGATATTGTGGAACCTCTACCATCGTTAAGCGGTTTCCGATACATTTTGACATGTGTGGACAGATTCACGCGATAGCCGGAAGCAGTTCCACTCACCGACATAACAGCGGAGACAGTCGCCCACACCTTCCTATCCACGTGGATCGCGCGGTTTGGCTGTCCGTCCACCATCACGACCGACCGTGGCCGACAGTTTCAATGTAAAATTTTCACGGCCCTCACCGAGATCTTGGGTGTACGCCAGGTACACACCACTGCATACCACCTTTCATCTAATGGGATGGTTGAACGGCTGCATCGCCAACTCAAGGCAGCACTGATGACGAAAGAAGATCGTGCTCATTGGGTTAGCCACCTTCCTCTCGTCCTCATTGGAATCCGTTCTACTTTCAGAACAGACATCGCTTGCACCTCAGCCGAGCTCGTCTATGGCACTACGCTTAGGTTGCCTGGAGAATTTCTCACACATGTTTCATCGGAAGATCCTGACATCTCGTGCTATCTTCAAGAGATGAGAAATTTCTTTTCCTCCCTGCGGCCAGTGCCACCGAGACTACAGACTCCACGGCAGGTTTTTATTAGCGAAGACCTCCAGACGTTTACACACGTATTCGTGTGAAGAGTTGCTGTACGAGCACCCCTCACGCCACCTTACGACGGACCGTATGAAGTCCTTTCTCGAACAGAAAAAAAACATCACGGTCAACATCAACGGACGTCACGATGTGGTCACGCTGGACCGCGTGAAACCCGCCTATTTAGCTTCCTCCGTGACAAATCCTGTTGTTTTCCCGCTTGAACTGTCCGGAACAACTCCTTAAGTTACCAACACCCACCTGCAACCTGGTTCCAAAAAGATCGTTACGTGGAGCACAACCACAACTTTTGCTCTGCGCAACTAGGGGGGGGGGGGGGGGAGGCTCCTATAGTGACACAGACAGATGCGCTAGGCTCGCAATGCTGGCTATCACGAGTGCCAGCCTCTGCCAACGCTCGTGGCTTGGGAGCCAGGGTAATAAAGAGAAAGAAGTTGACTCGAGCCAAAGCTCTGGTTCGGGCGCCTGCATTTTTCCTCCGGCTTTTATAGAACACCGCCGACACAACCATTATTGACAGGCTCCTCACGTCTAAACCACAGAAGAGCGTTAAAAACGACTGTTTTAGATATTCGTTTTTCCCTCGGGCTATTCAAGAATGGAACGAGTTACCAAATGATGTCGTCGTCAACACAACTGTTGCTAATTTTGTATCTGCTGTTGAATTTATACATAATTGAGATTTTATCTATAAATCTGCCTCCTCTTTACATGTTTGTACCCACTCCTGCCATCGCTCCTTAAGTGAAGCCAATAATATCACCGCCCCCCCCACCCCCCAAAAAAAAAAAAAAAAAAAAAAAAACTTTTCGGAAGCGAATTTTGCCCGAAGGAGGACAACGCTACTCGGTCGGCTCTGACGTAAGCTCCGTTTACTCTTAAGCTGAAACTACAGCCAATGCCACAAGCACGAAAGCTCGGGGTCGCTGCTTTGAAGCGTTCTTCCGCAGGACGAGCACTGGCGCTAGAAATGCACGTCTCAAAGTCAGGAGCGCGGGCTTGCTCACGCTTTTAGCTTTCGCTACAGCCTCAAATTAAAGGTGAACGGAGTAAAGCCACGTCTGGCTGCACTTTGACAGAAATCGGCATTTCTTTATTGAACTCGCTCAGTCACAACCGGCTCAAAATGAAAGGTTAAGAGCTTACTCACCCTCATCCTCATTGCCGCACACACATTCAACTCCTCACTCAGGAACTCATGAACTCACCGTACTTACGCCCCTTACCGGACTCATTAACTCACTGAAGCCACGCCCCTCACCAAATCAATGAGGTGACCGAACTCACGCACATAACCGAACTCATAAGCTAACCAAACTCACGCCCCTCACCCAACTCATGAACTCATCGAAGTCATGCACGTCACCGAACGCATCAACTCACCGAACTCAGAAACTTTGGGGATCGTGGCCACAAGAGGACCGGACATGGGCCCGCAGGGGGCCAAGTGAGAAGAGGATGGCACGGAGCAGAGCTCGGGCAGCGGGCTCGGAGAGGGTCGGCGACGGAACGGTAAAAGACAAGGCGTTGCTTCGAGATCGTCCAACTGTGAGAAAGTATATCCTTTATACCTTGCGTTGTGCGATCTCCTTCGGGGCGGTCGAGGCGGGGCCTGATCAGGCGGTGGCTAAAGTTATCTGGCCCCACGTTGGGCGCCAGATAATGCGGCTGTCTACTTTACTACAGATAATGCGGGTGTCTCGATCATCGCTCAACGAATTGATCTATTGGTAGTCGCCAATGTTTGTGACGTCATGTCACGTGACATCTGCAAATTTTAATTTCCCAAAAAACTCCCTCGACAGGCGTCAAAACCAGCGATATTTCGTTCAGTAGCCCAACGTGGTGCCTTTCCGCCATGGAGGCAAGTGTCTTTGTCGTCCTTCAACGTCATGTGCAATCGTAGGAAGTGCGAGGACGCGCCACTGTGTTACGCTATGGCAAGTTCAGATTATAGTTGGTGATACTTCTACAAGGTGGCGCTTGAGGGCGCCGCTACACCAATCAGCGTACTCCCAGCCCCTCTACCTCGTTGATTTGTGGGAAGGTGTGGGGACACCCCGCTGGATGTCGGTATGTCCAGTGTGGAGCAGTTGGTGATATTCTCACAAGATGTCGCGAGTCACGCGGCTTATCTCATCGGTTACCTTCAATCTGTTGACATGTTCGCAAGGTGCCGTAAGCCCCAGGCAACAAACGCTCTCCGCCATTCGTGTGTGGAAGATCGGATTCTTCCATTTCAACCGGAAAACTTGACGTTTCTCTCCTGGTGAATTTCCAAAACGCATGGTATTTCTGACATAAAGAGAATGGTGATGGCTTTAGTTAGATCATGCTTGAAAGCCAAGGTGAGTCTCACATTTGCCATGGAAATTGGGCACAGCTCTGCTCTTCCCTGTCCGGAGCGAAATATAGTAGAGCGGAAAATAGACTTTTGAGAAGGCACCTTTAGAGCAGGGGACGTCTCTTCAACTGAGGCGGTGTTGGAAGCTCACATAGGCCTTTATATACAGATCTTGAGCCAATTAAAACTGCTCCGTCTGCTTACATCCACGTCCAGGATTGCCGTACTGGATATGGATGTCCAGGACGTCGAGGACTGCCGTTTTTAAGTTGAAGTGTTAGAGCTTGAAGGGATCGTGCTCGCTACTTTCCTGAAATGCCTCGCTCGTCTCGAAAGCGACGAGGAGCTTTGACGGCACTCGATGCGGATAGAGATCATCGAGGATAATGTGTGACACATTAGGAGAAACGGTTCTGGTCTTGATCTCCACCCCACGTAGTAGATAAGTCGCGGGACAGGACGGCACACGTCTTTCGATGCCCACGAGCACCGTCGGCGCACGCGTCGTATGCAGAGCACAATGCGAGGAAGTTTGACGACGTGTTTTTGGAGAACCGTCGAAGCGGCCAAGAGCCTGGAAATCTTCGGTATTTTGCCGCAGCACGATGCGACTATCCACCCCGTTCAAGAGAAGCTTGTCCTAGTGGCATATGTCCGCCATAAAAGGACAAAAGCGCTCACAGAGCGCACTTCCTTCAGTTCTTTTAAAACGTGACATCAGCCCCTGAGCAACGACGGGAATGTCGAGATTTTCTGACGTATTTACCAGGTCCATTTCGTACAGCATCACAGAAAGGAGTGATCTCTACTGACCATGGTTTGCGTGCAGGAGAATATTGTCACGAATGACAATGTATGAGGTGGTAATAACTGAATAAACTAAACGTTTAATGGGGCGAACTTGTGCCCAAAACAAACAAAACAAAACGGGAACAGAACAAAACAGCAGAGCGTCGCGGGCGTCGATGTCGGCGAAACCGCAGGATCGAGCGCTGGGACGGGACTGACTCCGCTCGCCTTGCGGAGTCCCTTATGTACCCTCGTGGGTTTCTGGATCATTCGGCGTAGAACCTTCGGTGCGTAGAACATTCGGAACTCGATCAGACGAAAATATTGTCGAACTTACGAGAAGGCCAAATTAAAAGAATAAATAAAAGGACAGTCCGCTGACTGGGAATCGAACCTACACTTACCGCGCGAAAGTCAAGCGCGGTAACCACTCGGCCACACCCGCGTTTGCTCGCCGACGCGCGTAGCAATATCGAGATAGGAACGATAAGCATAATTCTCGTACTGGCTCACCAAAGTCCGATCACGGCCGGACTGGAAGCGCGCGTTCTCTTTCTCTTCTTACGGCCTTTGCAATTGGGGCAATCGCCACCTCCGCCGCAATTCGCAGGGGGCGCTGTCACCTCACCCCTGGAGGGGCTTTAACCCCTGGGCTACCCTTTGCCTTTTGCACAGAGCGCGTCTGACAGTGTATCTCAGCGCTGTCGGAACTTGCGGCCGAGATTTTTATAGCCTTTGACACCTGATCCTTACGTTTAGACCCTCAGCCACTATCTAATGCGCTTCTGATGAGCCCAAAACGGTGAATATTTGACGCACATCTCTGAGATATTCGGGAGAAAAAAGTAGTACGTATAGCGACAGCGAATGCGCGGAAAAACTATACTCGTCTTTACCTCCAGGACTTATGTTGCAACTCAAGAACAGGAGGAGACGGACCCCTTCTACGTGGAGGATCTTTAAATTATAAATAATTCGTACACTCTCGTGAAATGTAAGCAGGCCCAATCTATCTATTGCCGTGGTCTGCGTCATCATTTCATAGGCCGCACATGAAGTCGGTCAGCTGCTCTAGATGAGGGTGTAGTAGTCTGTACAATTTTCGCAGAGTGCATAATACAGCCTAAAGTGCTTCCTCGGGGGCTTGTGCGCATATCCAGCTGATGTTTCGTTTTTGTCCGTGACCGTCTTTGCATGGTTAATCAAAAGTGTTCTGAGGAACTTGTTGCAAATTAAACCGGCCAAGCGCTTTGAGTGACTGTTGTCAGTGCCCTCTGGGCAACTTAGGATTGGCGCGTCTTCAAGATAGGGTGATATGAGTTGCACCCTATCTAGTTGCAGAACTTCGAGCATATTTTTACGCGGAAGGTGCTTAACGGCCTTTTAAAAAAAAGCAACAATGTTGTCCAGAAGGGCGAAGAATCTAGGATTTAGATAATGAAGTCCGCTTTCATCCTGGCCATGCAATAAGACGAACAGAGGATCAACTCGTAGTCAACAGCATAATACAGGAGTCACACCCAAACTCGCTTATGAGTTTCACCAGATGGCCACCGACGTACACCAGACCAAAGTTGCCCAAAACAACAACCTACAAAGCTCAAACACCAGCGCAAAGCGGCTTGAAGGGACTCTCCGAGTGGGGTGAAGTGGGGTGAGGTGGTTGCGCCCCTGGCTGCAAGCAAAAGAACTACATACGGAGAAAAAATGCCATTGACTCCCGGGTGATTGCCAAGGCCGTAAGAAGAGAAAGAGAGCGCGCGGTTCCAGTCCGGCCGTGGTCTGATTTAGATACACGTGTAAGTATTGGAAAAGGGAGCTTCCTAATGCCTGAACCGGTATGATCTTATCGTGCGTGACAGTTCCGTCCGTCGCGGTGGTGCTCGCGGGATCGCCATTGACTCGCACTATTTTTGTTTGGATGTGCAGGAAGCTTGATTTCAGATCGTAGGAGTGAGGGCCTAGAGAAGGAACGTGGAATTCTAAGACAGAAGTGGGTGTTGTCGCGGCGACCTGAAAGTATTCGATATATTCAGACTTTTCCAAAGCAAAATACGTAGGCGGAAGAGAGAACAGATGGAGCTCTCGGCTGGTGCACAGAGAGGAGCGCTCGTGCAGGGTAAAAATATCGCCCGTTGTTTTTAGGAATCGAAAAAGTCATACACGACCTTTCGTTTTTTTTTGCCGTCCAGAAACAGAACGAGACTGGGTGGATGCCTTTCTTTTATGTCCTCCGCCAGACTGCAGCTTTTGGAGAGAGAGAGAATAAACTTTATTAATTCAGTTTTCTGAAGGGGGGGAGGGGCCCTTAGTCCAGGGATCCTGTGGCCTTCGCCGCCGAGCGGGCCCGGTCCACCAGCTTCCGCTGGTCATCCAGGCTGGAGCTGAGCAGCACGGCCTCCCACTGGGAAGGGGTAGGGTGTGGGATAGGGGAAATCGCGGGGTTTCCTTGGCATGCCCATACAGTGTGGTATAGGTTGGCGTACGTGCCGCAGAATAGGCATTCTTTGTTGTATTGTTCGGGGTACCATCGGTGAAGTAGACTTAGGTGTCGATATGTGTTGGTTTGTAGTTGCCGCCAGACAACAGCCTCCTCTCGTGTGAGCTCCTTGTGCGGCGGGGGGAGCTTTTGGCGTTCTAGGCGATAGTACTCTGTGATTTCCGCGTACTGGGTCAGTGGGTGTCCGTCGCTCTTGCTCTCTTCTGTTTGTCTGCAGTCCGGTGCTCGGAAGGTATTTGCTCGAGCTGGTTGCCGGGTACAGACTCGTGTCCAGGGGTCCAGACCAATTTGACCGGGGGGAGCTTATCTTGGCGCTTCGTGAGTAGAACGTGCGCCGATTTAGATACATAGCCCGTCCGGTAGGCTCGGCACGCTGTTTGGGAGTCCGTTATAATTGTAGTGTATGGGTCGCTGTTGATGATGGCTAGTGCGATGGCTGCCTCTTCGACTTCTGTTGGTCAGTTCGTTTTGATTGTCGCAGTGACGACGGTTTCGAGTCGGCGACGTCCGTATATCTAACCGCTGGGTGGTCTGCGTAGATTCTGGTGTGTGCCCTTGCCCTGACTTGGTGTCTTCCTTTGTGGTGCTCAGGGTGCATGTTCTTCGGTATCGGTGCGACTTCTATGAGGTCGCAGACCGCTGCCGGTAGGGGCAGTGTGGGGTCACCATCTGTGTGGCCTAGGTATACAAGTTTGCACAGCAGGTGTCTGCCGGTAACGGATTCCCGAAGTCGATGCTGTTGTCCCGTCAGGTGGGCCTCGATAAGACCACAGTCCGCCCATCCTGAACTTCAGGATAGGCGGACTGTGGTCCTCGTGAGGAACTTCCGATAAGAAACGGAACAGCTCACGAAAGATGCAGCTATGGGCTACGTCGAGGAACTCCGCCGAAATTGCCGCGATTACTGAAGAATCCTCGCCACCCCAGCAAGACAGCACGTCGCCAGCGCAGTACGACATTGACCATAAGATTCCGGGCCCGAAACGACGGCAGCTCTTTGACCTTCGCGCCAAATACCGCGACTGCTGTGCGACGTTGTTGAAGGTGCGCCAAACCACCATTTCGAAGCACCGCATCATTACCGAGGACGACGCTCATCAACCGCATCAATCGCCGTATAGAGTCCACGTAAAAAAAAGGGAGTTATTCTAGGAGCAGGTTCAAGAGATGCTGAACGACGACATAATACAGCCCTAAAGCAGTCCGTGGGCCCCTCCAGTCGTCCTGGTTAAGAAGAAAGACGGAACGCTTAGGTTCTGCGTGGACTGGCGGCAGCTGAACTCGGTGACGAAGAAAGATGTCTGTCCACTCCCCCGCATCGACGACACTCTAGACCGGCTGCGCCACCCTAGATATTTTTTATCGATGGACCTAAAGAGTGGCTTTCGGCAGATCGAGGTCGACGAACGGGACGGACAGAAGACAGCCTTCGTCACGTCAAATGGGCTGTACGAGTTCTAGGCGATGCCCTTCGGACTATGCACAGCGCCAGCAACATTCCAGCGTGTCATGGACACCGTACTGGCAGGACTGAAGTGGCAGAACGGTCTCGTCTACCTCGACGTCGTCGTAGTGTTTTCCGGCTACTTCAGCGAGCACTTGCGACGACTCCGAGCTATTCTCCAGGCCATACTAACCACCGGACTCACCCTCAAGCCGTCAAAGTGCCGGTTAGCCTATGACGAACAGAAGCTCCTAGGCCACGTGGTTAGTAACGAAGACGTCCACCCCGACCCATATAAGACAAAAGACTCGCGCCGTCGTTGCATTTCCAGCGCCGACACACAAGAAAGCTGTGCGAAGATTTCTAGGACTTTGTGCCTTCTATCGGCGCTACGTTCGGAATTTCGCAAGGATTTCCGCAGCCCTCACAAATTTCACGAAGGACACCGAGAAGTTCGAATGGGCCGAGCAGCAGACGATCACTCGGTTACGAACGATCACTCGCTCTGCTGGGTTGCGAACCTCAAGGACCCTTCAGGACGCCTCGCTCGATAGAGTCTCCGACTACAAGAGTTCAAAATGACTGTAGTCTACAAGTCAGGCCGCAAGCACAGCGACACCCACTGCCTGTCCAGGGCCCCTGGCGAAACACCATCCGGCAGCAGCGACGGCGACGACGACGAGTGCTTCCTAGAAGCCGTGAACACCTACGACATGGCACGACGTGAACGAGGTGATACTGAGCTGCGCTCAATAATCGAGCACCTGGAAGGGCGCGGGAGTACCATGTTACGTTTTTTCTAACGAGCCCTACCGACCTTCGCCATCCGACAAGGTGCACTCTACAAAGAGAACTTCGGGGCAACGATTCGCCGTGGCTGTTGGTAATCCCGACCGACATTCAAGAGAAGATCTTTCGAGCATGTCATGACGACCCGACGTCCGGGCACCTTGGTTACAGTCGTACGCTGGCCCGTATTCGTGAAAAGTATTAGTGGCCCAAGCTCCCCAAAACCGTCCACCTCTACTTTCGAAGAAAGCGCCGACGAAGCCGGCAAGTCTCCGCTGCCACTTCCTCCGCCAACGCCAAACGCGTTTTTTTAATACAATCCTCCCATCGCTACTGGAGTCCAATCTACGTAAGTTTTGGCACGTGGTGAGCGGAAATAAAAAGAAACCCATTGAGCTTACCACTCACAGCGAACTGGTCGTTCCTAGGAAGAGTTTCTGTGTTGTTTTAAACTCTGCATTCTCATTGCCCTTTGTTGAGATTACACCGGCTGTTCTTCCCGATATTCCGGTTCATGATTTTTTTCCCGATGGATCCAATAGTTATTGACTGGGCAGGTATATGAAAATTAATCCAAAACATGAAGCTTGCCTCTTCTCCAGGTGATGGCGGCAGTCATCCCAAGTTTTCGATGAACACCAAAGTGTATTCTTCTATAATAATATCAAAGATTTTTGCACAGTCATTGCTGTACACTCCCGAAAGACTGGAAGGTGGCTCCTTTGCACAAGTCAGGTAACACCCATTGTCCAAATATTTATAGACCCATTTCACTGACAAGCATACCGTGCAAACTCATGGAGAATCTCATTTACCGTCACAACGTGTCCTTCCTTGAAACTAATTCGTTTTCAGTATTCATCAACGCGGCTTTAGGAAGTCGACTTGTTCTTTGCTATGGATTGTTTCATTAAAGTTGACTGCATTTTCATCGACTTTTCTAAGGCATTCGACACTGTCTCTTATAGTCTGTTCCTCTGTAATCTGAGCAACCTTAGCTTGGACTCTTATATCTTAAAATGGATAGAATGCGGTGTCCCGCAGGGGTGAGTGCTTGGGCCCTTGGATTTTCTTGTTTATATTAACGACCTGCCTAACTGCATTTCTTCATTTATAAAACCTTTTGCTGACGATTGCGCTATTTATCACCGAAATCTGGATCCTGGTGATCGTTTCGCCCTTCAGTCTGTCCTAAATAATATTTCATCTTGGTTTGGTACCTGGCTAATGGAACTTAACGCTACCAAATGAAAGTCAGTAAGTATTTCAGATCATTTTAATCATATGCTACCGTGTGACTACTTACTTTACGATGCTGCTTTAATGCAGGTTTCCTCCGACGAGTATCTAGGCATTATGATTTCTGATAATCTTTCATGGCGAAATCACGTAAACCACATCACAAATAACGCTAATTGTTCACTCGGTTATCTACGGCGTAACTTTGCTTTAGCCCCAACTAACCTAAAACTTCTGCTCAATAAATGTTTAGTCCGATCAAAGTTAGGATACGATTCATCAGGGGGGGGCTCTAATATTGATTCTCTTATTTTACAAATAGAAGCCGTCCAGAAACGTTCGGCGCGTTTCATTTTTTTCGAATTACTTCCATACTGCCAGCGTCTCTTCAATAAAATCTAATCTTAACTTTCCCGATCTTTCATTGCGTCGTAAAATGTCTCGTCTTTGTCTCTTTCATAGGATTTATCATTTTAACTCTCCCTTCAGTGATTTTCCTTTTCTGGCACCTTCGTACATTTCCTCCCGCAGCGACCACCTGTACAAGGTTGGCGTGTCAAGCAGCCGCACTAATTTACATTTCTACTCCTTCATTCCCAAAACTTGCGCCGACTGAAACTACCTGCCCCCCTCCATCGCCCTGACCGTCCTACCGTCCGCTTCAAATCTGCCATCTGCAACCATTTTTTGTAACCCTGCTTTTGTGTTTAAGTTAACGTTTATTATTATATTTTGTGTTTGTTTTGTTCACTCCTCTCTGCAATGCTTCGTACTTGAGTGTAAATAAAGGAAATGAAATGAAATGAAATTGCATCGTTCCAGAAGATTGGAATGGATCTACTTGGTCCTATTCCGCCGTCAACTTTGCGGAACCATTTGATAATCGTCGCCAGAGATTATCTCACGCGGTACGCAGAAACCAAAGCCCTCCCTTGAGGGGCTGCTGTTGAAGTCACCAAGTTTTTCATCGGTTCCATCGTCCTCCGGCACGGCGCTCTCGATGTTATGATTACAGATCGCGGTCCATCGTTCATGGCACAGCTGACCCAAGAAATCCTTCGGCTCAGTCACACCAGCCACCGTCGTACCACTGCGTATCACCCGGAGACAAACGGGCTGACGGAGCGACTCAACAAGACAATCGATCTCTATATACGTCGACGTGAAGCGCAAGACGTGGGACAAGGTTTTGCCCTTCGTTACGTTCGCCTACAACACGGGGGTTCAAAAGCCCAGTGGATTTACACCTTTCCAGCTGGTACATGGTCGGAAGGATGCTCGACGCGATCGCTGCGCCGTGAGTTAGCTGACGATGAGAGTGACGACGCTCAGCTGGTTGCTCAACAGGCCGAAGAAGTCCGCCAGCTCGCCCGACTCCGGATTCAAGACCAGCAACGTGTCGACGCTGGCCGCTTTACAGTTTCCATCATGTGGACGCTCACTCCCAGCCTGGAGACGGGGTGTAGGTGTGGACGCCGATGCGAAATCGTGGCCTAAGCGAGACACCTTTGAAGCGCTACTTTGGACCATACAAGGTCCTTCGACGCCTGGGAGATCTCAACAACGAAGTGGTGCCCTTCGAAACGCACGCATCATCGCGACGCTGATCGTGACCCGAGGTGGTTCACGTCGTTCGACTCAAGCGATTCTACGCTCGATAGGATTGTGCACCTGATGTGCTCCAAATGACTCTTTTGTTTCACGTTCATTTTATTTGTTTTGATTTGTTTGTGTTGCATCGGGGCGATGCACTTTTAGAGCGCAGCTCTTAGGCGCCCGTTTCCGGCTTGAGCGGCGTCAGCGTTGCCGCCGGCGTCGGCGTAACCGCGCGTTACGTTATGGGACGTTTCTCATAATGCAACGCGCGGTTACGCCGTCGCCGTCGGAAGTTTCCCATAACGTGACGTTTCCCATAATGCAACGCGCGTTGCATTATGGGAAACGTCACCGTCGCATAATGGGAAATGTCACATTATGGGAAACGTCGAGATGCCACCCGTGAAGCTGCGCGTTACATTATGGGAAACGTCACTGCCGCATATGGGAAACGTCACGTTATGCCAAACGTCGCAACGTGACTCGTGAAGCCGCGCGTTGCATTATGGGAAAAGCCCAATAATGCAACGCGCGGTTACGCCGACGCCGCCGGCGACGGCGGAGGAGGAGAGGAAAAGAGAAAGAGGAGGCGAAGGAGGAGGAGGAGGAGAAGGAGGAGAAGAGTAGGAGCAGGGCGGAGGAGTAGGGGAGAAGCACGGGAGGAAGAGGAGAAGCAGGTACGGATGAGGAGGAAGGGCATACGCTCCTCTCCGTACCCTCCCCTCCTCCTCCTCTTCAAAAGTTGCGCTTTCATTCGGGGTTACACGGAGTTGTAAACGTCTTCCATTTTTTAAATGGTTATCGTGCTTGCCCCCCACGCGAAAAGCCGAGGCTCGACGCCTTGCCGCGGATACACCATTTCGTTGTTTCTGCAATGTCGCATTCTGGTAAAGTCGATAACCCTGTTGCTTCTTCGAGGTTAGAATGCTCTGTGCGCCGAACCCTCTACGCCGATTGATCCAGAAGACCACGCGAGGGTCTCCGCGTGGCGAGCTGGGGTCAGTCTCGCCGGAGCGTTCGCTCCTGATGTTTCACCGCCATGGACGCCTGCGACGCTAGCCTTTTTCTATTTTGAATTGGGACATAAGTTCGCACCAATAAACGTTTAGTTTCCTTCAATTTTGGTCGCCTCGTCAGCTGCAATTCGTAACAATATTTCATATTGAAGTAGGCAAGTTGGTTTACAAGAATACTCGAAGCATTTGAACAGATCTCGAATTTTTTCGTTCTTTTGGCGTTCACCTAGACTCCTGGAGAATCCGCGGGTAAACGATTTATCGATATTTCAAGCAGCGGTTTTAAGGTGGCCTTTGTTTATTTTTTATAAACCGGAAGTTGCTTGGCAGGTCAAAGACTGAGGAGTTACGTGGGGACGTTTGCCATAAAAAGCGTCCATAGCGCAGTGACCAATCGTTGCAGGTGGCACCACAGCTTCGCTGGCTAACCAGCGTGGATTGGAGCCTTAATTTTTGAAATGTGGTTCCCGTCTGACAAAAGCCTGGCGTTGGGTCACTGCTCAAATGTTTACCAACGAGGGTCATGCCTAGTAAATAGGGGATTATAAAAAGGGACAGAATGGGGAATGGCGCCACGCGCGTAGTTTGCCCAGGGTGCTGGATGGTGTAGGTCCGGCCCTGAACGTTTAAGTGTACGGCCGGCAGATTGTCGAGGAAATTATTGAGTACTTCAGCAGTTCAATTGAGTTCCGAGTCAAGCTCGAACTATAAAATGTAAAAACAGGCCTCAAGTGGAGTTCGATTGGAGTTTGGAGTCGAGTAGCGTTTAAGAATTCGGTCATACTCTACAAGCACGAGCAGAAATTTTCGAGGGGCGCTTTCAGTTGCGTGTGTTCACAGCAAGTTCGCACAAAGCGTATCGCTCGCTGTCCTGTTTTCTTTTTCGCTGGTCCTTTGACGAAACGTGATTAACAAATGGGGGATACATGTACAGCATAATACCTGTTCTTCATTCGGAAGTACCGTAGAAAGAGTGGCGGATGCTATTCATTCCTAGAATTTCGTGGCAACAACTTATTTGAAAGTGACATTTACTTTTTTCTTCGTTGTTCTCATCGCAGGTCTCGACAGTAACATTCTTAATAACAACGCACGGAGCTCCCGTTTTGTTACAGGTATGTTTTTAATTTCCTCGGTTCGCTTCGTTGCTCTATATCCTATACCCAACCAGGCAAGTTTCGAAGAGTGCTGTCACATGCTCAGTTTCGGTTCCACATCCCTATCAAACGCTCTCATAACTCGACCAGTCTTGCAGGGAAACTACAACGCGCTCACAGCTCTGCCTCCTGTATAGCGATGCGAAGAGCGTTTGAGATGAAGCGTACGTATGCGGCAGAATATACACGGGAGCAGTTTTCGCCAAAGAGAAAACAATCCAAACTTCCTTAATGGGTCCTCAGTGCGCCCACTTATGTTTCTAAAATCGCGCACAAAGGTATTAGCTTCTGACTCGCACCACCAGGCACGTGCAGAGGTTGATGCCGTCGGGTAAATTGATTGCCGCGCCTTCCCAGCGCACACAAGTCCAGCTGGCAAAAGCGTTCGTTTAGGAGCAGTAAGCTGGTCCGTACTCCAATAATCTCTTTAAATTTTGAGCCAAAATATGCTTTGAGTGAGAGTCGCGAATTAGGACCGGCGCGAATATTCGATGGAAGGATATGAATGCGGTAGACGCTCTGCTTCCAGTCCTCGCTTGTTGCCTTCCGGCTTGCTTTGGCTGCGTGATCACGAGAGTCCGAAAGGTTGCGACTGTTGTGTGGTTGATTTTGTGCCAAATCTCGCCGGGGACTGAAACTGATCAAGCAACACTTTCTTTCCTGTCTCCGTCTACGCGGCTCTAGGGTATAAAATTGAATTATGTAACTTAGGAAGCTCGCCCGGAAGTCGGAGCTTATATTGTAGTGCTTAAAAATTGCATGCACACAAGAGCGCAGCTTTTGTTCCTAGGTTTGGCTGCGCTCGGACTCGTGCGCATCGAAAATGTTTCGAGTACCATAACCTCGCGCCCGTTTTCCAAGCAGAGCGTATACCTTCTTGTGCAGAGTATAAATAAAAATTCACACAAAAAGTTCGAATGCAAGGTTTTACAAGCATGATAAGAAATAGCCCCTTTCTAGCTAAAAAGATTATGCAAGAAGGTGAATGAACCGGAAAACAACCGAAAAGTTAAGCAACGTGGAGGGTAAAATACAGATGCAAGTTCGTTGAACTTCAGAGGGAGTAGTATACGAAATACCACCCACGTGTGGAATATCATGCATCGCGCAAACGGGGAGATGTTTACACGAGAGACTAAGAGAGCGCAATTACGCGTGCGGGCAGCTGTAAGCACCGGGTAACCTCGCAGGACACTGTGCAAGATGCAGCTGAGAAGCTCTCTTTTGAACTACAACCATCTTAGATAGATTGCGAAACAGGACCAAGCGTGAAATCATGGAAGCCTTTCACATGGCTTCAGGAAGGCATGGTACGTGCGTCAGTGAGCCCTCAATAGCTTTGAACAAAAAATAGAACTGCTTAAAAAGTTCCCGCAGCACAACAGGGCAAGCTTCAGCTCCAGGGTACCAACAGCATGGACACCATCAATTTCAAATGTCTACAAATGAGAGAAAAACATGAATCTTCCCAGTTCCTTCCACGATTTATCAGGTACATATTTCTCATCCAAAACTCCGGCATTTATTTGTTTCCTAAAACACCTGTGTCTACAATAGCCCGCGATGGTTTCATTTTATAGTCTTTAATTATAGAAGTATCAGGCGATCTTCATACTTCAAAACAAGGGTGTCAAGGACTGTAAGCAGTGATAGAGTGCGGGTGAGCTGGTAACTAATCGACATCTTGTAGACTCTGAGATGAGGAACAATAAAAAAAAAAAAAAAAAAAAAAAAAACTAACGAAGACAGCAAAATCTTTAACGCAGCTTAAATTTATTGATTTGAGCACAGAAATAAATAGACTTCCAAACACATGGAAAAAGAGATAGGGAAAGAAGTAACTCAAACGCATGAACAAGACGATCGACCAGTTCTACCGAGACAGCATAGCCCACTTCCTAGCGCCACACTTTTCGAAAGGAAACCGGCATCCGAACAACAACAACCCCAATGTCCCACACAGAAGGCGACCTCGAAACCGCTAAAGCCTAAACTCGATTTCCTACTTCCAAGTAGGGTTGCCGCGAACTTTTTTCGCATCGAAGTTTCGATGATCGATTCAAGCGGGTCGAAAGGTTCGAAAGATTTCGAATTTTCGAATTGTCCATATCGAGAAATTTGACGGAAGTCGAATTTTTGAACTTATTAACTAAGAAGTTCGACGCTTTTCGAATTTTTGAACTTATTACGCTGCAAAATTTGATGCTTGTCGAAATTTCGAACTTGATAGACTAAAACATCGATAATTTTCATACTTTCGAACTTTTCACACTAAAAAAGTTGGAAGCTTTTCTAACTTTCGAACTTCCCACGCTAAGATATTCGATAATTTTCGAACTTTCGAACTTATTATTTTAAAGAATTAAAAAAATTTCGAACTCTCGATTCCTGGAAAGTCAAAAGTTCGACGAACTTCGAACTTTTAGGGTAAAAGTTCGAAGTTTGTCGAACTTCGAAAGACCGGTGGACGGTTTCATTTGGATTCAAACAGCGAGGTACATTCGTAATTTTTCTTTTTTCGCAATTTTACATGGGGTGCGCATTCCTTGCGAAAGACAATGCCGTTTATTTCAATCATCTGGCATGCTTGATTTTAGAAAAATAGATTCCCGAAGGAGCGAGGAAGGACGACGGGTTTTTGACAATTGTCGTTTGTGCCATATTTGAAGCGCGCTATAGCCGAAGCAATTTATGGTACAGATGTTAAACTTTTTAAAAATTATCTATATAAAGCCTAGGTGAGTGTCGTCTTAAGATATGACTATTGTTGTTCAAGACGAGTTTCGAATAAATATCCAAACATGTACCTACGGACAATTATACCCTAAACTTGGTAATTTTTTTCGCCTACATCGTTTGGATATCGCATTTAAATTAACACCAAAGACAGTACATATCATTACCATCTGCAGAGCACAAAATAATGTATTTATTGTTTTTTTCACGTTGAGGAATAAATTAACTCACGGGGAAAAAGTTATAAAATTATTCAAGTTCAGCGCGTCATAAAAAAAACTTTTTTTTCTCATTTTACGTTTTTGGGACGTGTTTCTTTTGGCCTGTACTCATTTTGGTAGGAGAAACTTGTGTCATAGTTCTGGGCCTCTGAATATGCAAGAATACAACACTTTTGGGGGTTCTTGATAGTTTTTTTTTCTCCAGCTTTTTATTTTTGCATTTATTGTGCGGGCTTCTAGCTCCGATTCCCACAAACCCTGTCTCCGGATGAATATGACACTGCAATATTTCGCTCTCGGCAAAAGGGTTTATTCACTCACTCATTGCCTTGGGGGGGTTTCGGGATCGGGGGACGGTCATCAGCGAGGCCGGGGGAGAGTCCGCTGCCACAGCAGCTGCTCCAAGTCCCAGCGGTGGTCGTCCCCACTGCGTCATGGGGACATGGTCGTCCAGGGTCGCAGTCCGGTCCGTTCGTCGAGTCCGCCACTCGACGTAGTGCCCGCACTCCCCGCGCCAGCGTCCCCCGCCGTCCGAGCTCGCCTCCGTGACTTGTTGATCCCCAAGTCGGCAGCAAGAGAGAGCCTTCCTTTGTCTCCGTTCCCCTTTTTATACCCTCGGCTCCCACCGATCACGCGCCCACCACGACCCGTCCACGTGTACACGCACGCCCCTGCCACGGGCCCCGCACGATCCACGAGCGGAAATTACGCGCCTTACGGTTAGGCTCCCCCGTCCAGGGATCCGGGTGAGCAGGAATGTTCGGCCCTGGCAGGGCGCGGGCGAAGCGGGCGAAGGAGCGGGGGAAATGCGGGGAAGACGGGACTCCAGGGTGGGGCGGCCAGAGGGATGCCCACATCTCCCCTCCCTCAAGGCTCGGACTCCGGGGTGCTTGAGGTTGCCTGGTCCCCAGGACCCTTGGCTGGGAGCTCGCTCGGCTGAATGTCACCGATGACGACGAGCACCCTCGATGATGATGATGGCATCAAACCAAGCAGGTCAGCAATGAACGTCCATTCACTGGGAAGCTCGTGACCGACGGAGCACGGTCTACGAACTGGTCCGGAGCACTACAGCTCACAAGACGGACGGGCACTCAGGCACACACAACACGCCGGCTCTTAAAGTTCGCTTCCGTCCCTAATGTAACAGACAGCGAATAGCGCAAAAACGAATACCGGCACGCTATATCAAACAGTGCGACGAAACCAAAATCTTTTGATCGTTAGACATGCCATGAAATAAAAACAAAACTCTTCATTTCAATACCAACAGGCAGGCAATCATCAAAAACGTCACGCTAAACGTTCAAGAGGTACTTAAGAGGAAAACCATTCCTTAACTAAAAGGTATGAGCGCTCACTGCATACCCAAATCGTGCCTACGCCCACTAAGTAGTAGAAAACATGTACCAGTTTGCAGAGCGACCAATCACAGCGCAGGAGGGCGGGGCCAAACCCGATCCGACCATTCCCAGCACAGGAGGGCGGGGCCATACCCAACCCAACCAATCACAGCAGGGCGGGGCCCTTTCCCTCTCTCCCATCCCAGCGACCAATGCCAGGCAGTGGGCATCGATGGCCCCGCCCACAGGGCATTAGCCAGTGACCAATCGGAGCTCAGCGAGGTCCCGCCCTTGAGTCACGTGCTCGGTATAGGTGTGAAGTCACGTGCGCGTCGCGTGTCAGGCGCGTGCCACTCACCATGACCTCAAACCGCAGACCTCAAACCACAAGCGTGGTTGACCAGGTGTTGACAGCTGCGGTCATCATCTGATAACATCCACGTGATGACACAGGGTCCGAGCTTCGTCCGACAGAGGGCGCTGTAGGACTTGAATTGCGGCGCTCAGGGCGTCTCACGTGTGATGTCACAGGGTTCGAGCTGCGTCCGACAGAGGGCGCTCACGTGATGTCGCACAGGGTTTTTGCTGCAGCCGAAAGCGGGCGCTGGGGTCACATGACGGTCACATGTTTTGAATTTGAATCGCTGCGCGGTAAATGCCCCTTTTATTCGATAAAAAAGACTCCGCGGCCGGCTGGATATAGACGTCTCCACCTCGGGCACAGCAGCTAAACCCTTACCCCCTGAGCTACGAGCGCAGTGCTTCCGAGACCGCTTAAGAGGGCGCGGTACCTCTATTTATTCGTCCGTTTCAGCCACCAGATGGCGCGCGGATCGTAACGTGGTTGAACGAGCAACTTCCAGATGGCGCCAGTATCGAAGTGTGAAAAGGCCCGCCATTATCCGCTGCGTGAAATAGATCCCCAAAATGTGTCGTGTTCTCCCGGCGGAGGAAGTTTCTCCCTCCCTCGCGCGCGCTTGGTATGTCTGCGGTCAGTCAGCTCAGAGTGCATAGCATCGGACGTCAGTGATAATACGCGCGGTGGCCGGGTCCGGCCTCCACGCTGTGTGATGCAGTGGGTGGCGCTCGTTTCTGTTCGGAGGTAGGACTAAAAATGTCGGTCCCCTTTTTTACGACGCTCGTTTCTATAGCTTGGTTTTTTTTTTTTATCTCAAGTGACCTAGAGTACCGCCTCTTCGAAATCGTCCTTTGCGGCGAGCGATTGAGAGTCAGGTTAGCATTTTATTTTGGTCAGCACTACACGTTCAATGAAGACCTCGGGCGGCGATGTAATTATGTATTGCTTCCCAAAGACACTTTTGGGTTTAATGCCGTTTTACATAATCTACCAATTCTTAGAAAACAGTTGTGTTCGCGCAAGTGCCTCTAACATTTAATACGGAATCGATTGGTCTCAAAATAATTAGTGCAGGTTAATCCGTTTCGGAACTACAGCGATATTTCCGAAAACGAGTTTTTTCTTTCGGAAAAGAAAACAAAAACATTTTTGTGTGTTTTGCATTTGTTCTTCTCCCGCTAGATGGCGGACTCTGTGCGTAGTTTGAGTTCGATGCACACATTTTTTTTTTGTATTCATACGCGATCTTCTCTCGTTCGAGAGACAGCGAACGCGGTTCAGTTCAACGCTGCGGCGCTTGGCGTTTGGTGCGTTCGAATATTTGCCGTTCGGAAGTGTTGCGTTCGCCTCTGGCGTCATGGGTCGAAACCAGGCTTCCTACGGCAAGCGAAAGCTAAAGAAGTGCCTGATTGAGAATACTCGTAAGCGACAGTGTGTGGAAGCTTCGTGCGTTGAGGTTCCTGGTGAGATCGAGCCATCGTGTTCCAGCCCGGATGGTTTTGTTAGCGAGAGGAGCGAAGGTGGTCCTCAAGCCGCGACCGTGCGAGGCTCGCCGTAAGATGTTCTTCTGCGGCCGTATTCCGCGCCCGTATCCTGTTTCATTGTGCACGCCGAGGCGTCAGCGTGCGTGTTTCGCTTTCCTGGTTCTCGGTGGATAGGTCTCCGTGTTTTCGCACGTGGCAAATTCACCTTGGAGCTATGGGTCGAAGACAACCGTCCTATGGCAAGCGGACCGCGAGGTGTTCCACAACCTCGTGGTCCGTCGATGCGCTGTGCTTGTTTGTACTTTTTGTTTTCTGACGCAAGGTTTTATTTTATAGTTATCTTTCACACAAACGTCCTTCCGCCTTTGGGTCGTGGAAGTCGGGGATGAAACGCGCACAGAGTAGATCGTTCTTTGCCTCCTTTATATTTTTCACGGACGTTCTGTGAGCTCCGTACGGTTCGTGGTCACCGCAATCTGACGCGGGGAAAACCGGGTCGCCTGCTCTGTAGTCGGGGTATTCTTAGGAGAGGGTGATAACTCGCTGTTCTTCTGGAAATTCACAAATATCCCAAAATGGTACCATGGGTAATAATTAAAGTATGTTTTTTCCGGTGTTTATTTTTGAGCAAAAAGTCGGTGCATGTTTTTCGGTGCTTATTTTTTTAAACACCAGTTTATTATGATTGAACGTCTCGTGATGATGCTAAAAAGCGTTGATAACAGAGGAAGAAAAATGCGATTGGACAATAACATTTCCAATTCTTTTCACATATCTCATACCCTCTTCTCGTGGGAGCATCTATCCCGACCAAAAATGCCTGTGAACGCATAATCAGTGTACAATCTTTGGGCCTAGAGAGCTATTGCGCACGCTGGAACGCGCTTCACACCCCAGTAGACGAAGTTGGTGGCACCCAGAAGGCGAGTTTTTGAATGGTCTGTAGTAGGCGAAAGAAACAAATAACAATCAACGCATCTCAGTTCCCCAAGCGAAGAGGCGCGTTTCTAAGGTCAATGGTTCCGGACGACACTAATGTTGTTAACGTTGTCTTCCAAGAACCACACCGACCACTGAATAGGCACTGGAAGGATGGAGGATTGACGAGATAAAATGTTTCACAAACTTCTACAGAGGAGGCGTTTCGAAGAAACTAGCCGTCGCTGGCGGGAACAGTCACCGACTGGAGTGTTTTGGTTTTACCCAGCCCGAATAGAACATTTCGAATCACCTGAGTTTTTCGGTTGTAACCAATTTAGTATTTTTGTCACTGGCGGATGTTTATCAACTCAGAATAATAAAGTTTGTCCTAAAATTATGTGTTTTTTTTCTTGGTGAATAGAGGTGATTTGTTGAGTTCAAAACTTCGCATTATCAAAATAACAAACATCGAAACGCTGAACACCGGATAATGAAGTTGCTAAAAGGCCAAAGCGCCGGAAGGCAACCCTGAACCGCAACAATATTTATTTACTTCGACTTCGAAACGTATTTTTGCAAGGCAAACTGGACGAGGCCAAGAAAGAAGGGAGAATGAAAGGGCCGGGAAGGGAAAGGTAGTTCGGAAGAATAGAGTGAGGAGAATAAGGAGTTTCAGCAGATCGTTTCCGCAACGCGCTAAGCGCCAGTTTAGCTCTGCGTCATCCGCCACGAGACCTTGAACTATGCAGAAAAGACTGGAGGCGTGCATGCTCAGTTGCGACGCGTTCTTTGAGGATACCGATACGGAGGAGAAAAACGGTCTGCTGAATCTCGCTATCTCCAAGGCTGACTGGTAACGCCACGCAGAGGAAACGGCGGCCAAACGTTCCGGGCGTTGAAAATGAACCTCCTTTCAAGATACGCTCATGAAGGTGGTGCATATGTTATGTTTGCAGCGACGCATAGCAAACGCCTCAACGATCGCGATTCCTTTCAAACTCTGGCCCACGCAAATGATAATCTACAACGCGGTCAAAAGCGATGTCTTGGGCACCCCGATAAGTCGTTTTTGTTCGCACTGCGGATTATCGGTTTCCCGAAGTTAGCACAAAGAAGATCAAAGTCGGGAGTTTCTGTGTGCCTAACAGAAAATTAAGCACCCTCAACATTCCATAGCTTCGCTTAGTGAAGTGGCCTACTAATCCTTGGGGTCTCGTGCCTAGTTGTTCTGAAAACAGAGAGAAAAAAAAAGAAAGAAAGAAGGAACTCTTGAACGTTTTTGTTTAGACTTGAGTGACACACCGAACCTCTTTCGTAACAAAAGTCGTAAGAAAATTTCTACCTCTCTCCAACATATGTGGCCTCGTAGGACCGCCGAGCTCGTCAAATAGCCCCAGCGAAGCACAAGGAACCGCTCCCTTGCGGCAACACAAAAGATTCTATAATATAATTTGTACACTCGTTACTTTCACAACACCATGGGACCTCGTATTTTATCCTTTCCTCGTTCATATTTCTTTGTGTGCGTTATGGTTGTTACGGCGACAGGTGCACTTCACTCTTGATTTTGAACGTTAGCTGAAAGAAGAGACGCAAAAATTGGGGTGGGTAATGACTCAGGATATTGCAGTGCGTCCCGAGATTTATGTTTTTATATAGTAAATAGATTTGTTCTGTGGAGTTAGCAACCCACCGCAGTTCTCCAGCCGTGATGTATTTGGAAGGCTGCCATGCAGTGAG
The DNA here is from genome assembly GCF_016920785.2 of Ixodes scapularis. Lineage (NCBI taxonomy): Eukaryota > Metazoa > Arthropoda > Arachnida > Ixodida > Ixodidae > Ixodes > Ixodes scapularis. Next base: position 163,775,302 of record NW_024609868.1, on the reverse strand, counting down.
GGAAAAATGTGACTTCGGTTACCACGGCTAGTATGAGGTCAGCGGGGCAGACAGCAGCGGAGAGAGGGGGATTCAATGCGGACGCTGACATCGTCGGTCCCGAGATACAGAACGAGGCGAAGCGCGCTCGCTTTGCATCTACGCTTTGCCTTTGTTCAACTGTTCGTCAGCGTGATTTGTTTCTGATACAATGACTTTCGCCGGTTGTTTCTGCAAAAATAAAGCAAAAGGAGACTAAATATTGTCATTGCCAATGATGTTTTACCAGCTTTTGCGTTTATGACAGCAAAGCATAAAAAAGATGTTGGGCCTTTTCCTCGATATTATTATATGATCTCTATGTTCGATTTAGACCATCGCGATGCTCGTAAGAGCCATCCTAGTTTTCCTACTTTTCTCTCCCGCCCGGCTCTGTAAAACTACCGAGCTCGTCAAATGCCACAAAGTAGGAGCACCAGTTCTTCTGACAAAGCTCCTTCAATAGATGTAGAAGCCTTGTCTATGTTATACTATTTTCAACCGGATATAAACGCGACGTTCAACTTGTAAAACCTCCAATAAGTGAAAAGTGTACGATAGCATCCGTCGTATATCCATTACTTCCATAACATCGTGGCACCTCGTATCCTAATCTTTCCTCGTTCAAATGTTTCTATTTTTCTCGCATTACGGTTGTTACATCGTCAAACAAAAAAAAAAAAAAAAAGACGCAACAGTTATTTAATTACATGCACGAAGCAAGTAATCTGAAGACCGCACATTCTGTGGTTTCAGTTCACCTAAGCTTATGAGTCCACCATGTCATGTGTTGAAACAAGTAAAAGTCACTGCCAAAATGATTAGAATAGAAAGTGAGTCTAACGCGGGCATCTTCTAGCAAACGTTCGCGCGCCTTCAATACGATTTCTCAATAAATCGCACCTCCGTAGGCGAGGGCAGGGGCGTGGGCGTGCAGCCGCGGCCGTTGAAGACTAGGGAAATGGTCTCGAAGAACCGAGAAATGGAATCTGGGGGGGGGGTATATAATAATCACGTGCCGTTAGTATACTCTAGTTGCTAAGCCAAATAAATATTTGCAGCTTGTGTGAATATGTTTGCGTGACGATTTACCGTTCGCACTACTGACGGATGTTAGCGAATCCTTCATGTTCGTGGCTCGCAGTTATCGGTACCCCTTCAGATGGACTTCATCATACATCTATATATATATATATATGTGTGTTTATTGCTTCCAGGGCGTTGTAACAATCACAAACACGCGAGAAAAAAAAATCTTATTGAGTACGCGTGATTTTGGGCGTCGCAGCTCTAAAGATGCCCGATAAATGTCGTCCAGCTTGGGAAGAAACCAATCCTTTTTGTTGTAAGTTTGACTAGCGTATGCTCGCAGCTCGTTTCCTGTCTGTTTTGTCTATACTCCGTTTCACCGTAATTTGGCAAACCTCAGTTAGAGCTGCTGTGAGGGAATCACAGTCGCGGAGCAAAGCACGTGACAGCTACTTTTAGGAGCAGTTCTATGGCACCTGGAGCGCGTTTCCGATGTTTATGTTAGAGGCATTGTGTGTAATCGCTGCGCAGTACCTGCCAAAAGAAGATATTATTTGGGCACAGTCTCCGTTTCCGTCTACGTGTGCTACGAATACAGCAACTCTGTTCGTAGAAGAAGTGATGAGGAAATGGCGTGCCCTTGATGATACGATTGTGATTATAAAATACAATTTTTAATGAACCAATAATTGCGACCTGTCCGGTCACCTGGAACCCCGAAAACTACTATCGTTCTCTGGAAAGTTCATTAGCTAAACCTACACCAGTTCCCGAATCCAACACATCACTTTTGAATTTTAGCGCTGTAGATAGCTCTACAGTTTTGCAACGTTGGAAAGCATCAGAATGATTCAGAATCACTGCGGAGTTGCTACTCGGTAAGATAAGACTAGTATTTGGAAGAAACGGACCGTGGCATTTGAGGACAGGGGAACTGCCGCGGGACAAACGTGCTGCAATCGCATAACCTTCCAAGGTCGTCGCTTGGGCGACCGCGTGCGCCCAAGAAACCTTTCTTTTCTTCTCTTTAGGGGGGGAGGGGGGGGGGGAAGTGGTAAAGCGCTGATAATCTTCCTCCTTTGTGGCTTTTGACAGACGCACAACGAGACTGGCAGAACAAGCGCATGATTCATTTCTTTCGATGGAGGCGTTCTGTCTGTGTATGCGAACATGATTTTTTTTCCCTTTTAGTAGTTAGTGTTTCTTGCCTTGACTAGGGTCCCAGTGGGTGCGTGGTCATTGTATGCCCATTATTATTTTTTTTTGTTTATGGTAGTTTTTGCGCTGATGGGGTATCAAGGTAGACGAAAAGAAAAAAAAAAAAGAAAAGAAATTGCGCCTCGACAAAAGGAAAAAAAAAAGAAGAAACAAAAAAAGTTGTTGCGATCAGGAGCGTTTTCAAAGCCCGGAGCACCTCGCCTTCGTTCCCGTGACCATGTCGCTCGCTTTCGCGTAGCACCCCTCAATTCTGAAGGCCACGGTGTTTTTCAGGGAAGGAGGCGATTTTAGGTGCGCGCAGTGTTACCAAAGCTGCAGGAATGAAAGCGTAACCCAAGCACTTGAAAAGAAGGGGAAGACGGAGCTCTCTTTTTATCGGGACTCTCTTTTATGGCTCTCCACGTCGCAATTGTCCTACAATATCAACTTTCATTTATTTCTCGCTCGTGGCTTCCAAGTACTGCGCGCAACTTTTGAGATTGAGTATAGTCATAGCAGATTAACACGGTGCATATTCTAACACACAATAGTTTTGCGAAATCAAGGTTTCGCTGAAATGGATAACTCGCACGTACAGTTCGACGCGCAATACCTTTCACGTATTGACTCGCGAGAGAAGCTCCCATCACGGCTGAGTCTGGTGGTGTTCCAGACCTAACATCTACATTTTGTTGCCTTACCTGTTACTATTTCGCGCGAAATTTGCGCCATATCGAAATGAAAGCGCATGATGAAAGTGACGCTTGTTTTCCGAAATTTCACACCAGCTCGTTGTCTTCGCTGGTACCTTGAGCGTTTCACAGCGATGCAGACCGTTCAACAAGAAAAAAGCGTACAATGGCATCATTCGATCCTACACGCATTACTTCTATAATACCGAGCCGTCTCGTATCCTTCTGTTTTTCTTTCATGGTACTAATTTATTTCTGCGCATTACGGCTGTTACGACGCTAAGTCTGGCTGCACCCTCGAATTTGAGCTTAGCTTAGATCAGGGACAAACCAGTGTAAATCAGGAAAATATAATTAACACTGTAGCAAAGTAAATCCATCATATCGATCGGAAATACGGTTTGACACATTCCGTCTGAACACATACTGTGCACAGCGAATGCAGTAGAGAGTCAGTGTGCAAAGCGCCGCCACACTAGGCTACCATGAGCGATTTTTGCATAGCACCGAGCACGGAAAAGAGAAAACAGATATTCATTCACATAAACGAAGCAAATTTGTTTAAAGCCCGGACACTCCGTACGTCAAGCCTAGCTAAGGTTATCAATAGACTCGACCATGTCATTTGTCGAAACAGATAAAAGACGTTGGCAAAAATGATTATACTGAATAAGTGAATATATAACGCACGTATTTTACCAACCGACGGTCTCGCGCCTTCAATACTATTTCCAATTGTCACTGCGCACCTTGGACACACCTTGGGAAGCAATACATAATTACATAGCCGCCCGAGGTCTTCATTGAACGTGTAGTGCTGACCAAAATAAAATGCTAACCTGACTCTCAATCGCTCGCCGCAAAGGACGATTTCGAAGAGGCGGTACTCTAGGTCACTTGAGATAAAAAAAAAAAACCAAAAAAAAAAACCCAAGCTATAGAAACGAGCGTCGTAAAAAAGGGGACCGACATTTTTATTCCTACCTCCGAACAGAAACGAGAGCCACCCACTGCATCACACAGAGTGGAGGCCGGACTCGGCCACCGCGCGTATTATCACTGACGTCCGATGCTATGCACTCTGAGCTGACTGACCGCAGACATACCAAGCGCGCGCGAGGGAGGGAGAAACTTCCTCCGCCGGGAGAACACGACACATTTTGGGGATCTATTTCACGCAGCGGATAATGGCGGGCCTTTTCACACTTCGATACTGGCGCCATCTGGAAGTTGCTCTTTCAACCACGTTACGATCCGCGCGCCATCTGGTGGCTGAAACGGACGAATAAATAGAGGTACCGCGCCCTCTTAAGTCGTCTTAGTTGTCCGTGTGTGTGTGTGTGCAATTCAGATCACGTGATGTCCCGCGCGCTATTTGGCTTTTGTAATACGGTTAAAAACAGGATCCGTCAATGCCGCAGGTCATGTGTCCATGGTCGTGTGACGTTGCTCGTCTTCCTATCACGTAATTTCGCGCGCGCGATTCAAGCGGTGTTCGCGGCCTCGTAGCCTCGTGGCCGCGAACCCTATTACTGTCACATGTTCAAAGCCCAGGAGGGCGGAGCCAAACCCGATCCGACCAATCACAACGCAGCAAGGCGGGGCTATGCCCAATCCGACCAATCACAGAGCAGTAGGGCGGGGCCCCTTCCTTCTCTCCCATCCCAGTGACCAATGACAGACCGTTGGCATGGATGGCCCCATCCACAGGGCATTAGCCAGTGACCAATCGGAGCTCATCGAGGTCCCGCCCTCGAGTCACGTACGCGGTATGGGTGTGAGGTGATGTACGCGGCGCGTGCCACGTACGTGACACTTAGCCTATAATCACCAGGTGTTAACCGCCGATGTTATCAGTACGCGGCGCGTGTCAGAAGCTTGGGAAAGACACGTATCAGAGATATCGTCACCACGGCTCCCATCACGTGATGTTAACCACGTGATTTTCCCCGGGTTCGAGTAGCGTCTGACAGAGGGCGCTCACATGATGTCGCACAGGGTTCGTGTTTTCTCCGGGTTCGAGTTGCGTCCGACAGAGGGAGCTCACGTGATGTCACGCAGGGTTCGTGTTGAATCCGACAGAGGGCGCTGCGCCGCGCTCACATGAAGGTCACGTGACATTATTTGAATCGCTGCGCGGTAAACGACTTTTATTCGCTAAAAAAGGCTCTGCGACGGCTGGGAATCGACCTTGTGCACAGCAGCCTAACACTCTACCCCCTGAGCTAGAAGCACATTGCTTCCTCGAGGGCTTAACTCGTCTTAGTTGTCCGTGTGTGCAAATCAGATCACGTGTTTCCCCGCTACTTGGGTTTTGGAATATAGGTAAAAAATAAACCCCACAGGATATGAATGCGTCATTATTGCAGGTCATGTGACGATGTCGTTATCCGTATGTCGCGCAAGTCAGATCACGTGTTAAAGCTGTCCTGCTACTTGGTTTATGCAATCTGGTCTTTGACCCGCTAAATTTGGGCGTCATGTGACGGTCCCAAAAGGCACCAGCTGGGTCCCTCTCAATTGGGGGTGAGGTGACGGTAAAATTTTGGAGCTCGCGGATCGTGACATATCTTGGTCCAGCGTAAAGCTTTAAAGTAGCCCTGCTAAAATTTGGGGCCAGCTCGAAAAGCTTTGTAAAGAACCAGCGAATTTCGGGAATAAGCGCCATCTAGTGTTCAAACTGTGAAGTGATCCTCGTTAAAATTGAGTGCCATCTGGTGGTAAAAGCTTCGACCTGCTATAAATTTTGGGCGTCATGTGAAGGTCCCAATTAGCACCAGCTGGGTGCCGCTAAATGGGGGGTGAGGTCACGGTAAAACTTTGAAGCTGGCGGACCGCGTTAATTGTTGGGCCAACGTAAAGCTTTGAAGTGAACTTGCGTAATTTTGCGGGCCAGCGCAAAGTCTTGAAGCACACAGACCATGCCGGACCCAGTGATTTTTCTTAATTTTTTGGATAGACACCATCTAGTGTCAGAGCTTTGAAGAGTTAAATGCTGAAATTGCTGACATGTAGTGGTAAAGGCCTCGACCCGCTAAATTTGGACTTCATCTGAAGATTCCCTTAGCACCAGCTGAGTGCCGCTAAATTTTTGGCTGGGGTCCCACGGTAAAACTTTGAAGTTCACAGGCCGTGCTACATCTTCGCCCCAGCGTAAAGCATTCAAGTGGCCCTGCTAAATATCGGGTTCCAGCGTAAACTTTGAAAAGCTCACAGACCGTGCTGGACCCAGTGAATTTTGGAATAGACGTCATCTAGGGTTAGAACTTTGAAGCGCTCATCGCTCAAATCGCTCACATCTGGTGGTATAGAAGCTTCGACCCGGTAAATTTGGGCGTTACGTGATGGTTCCTTAGCACATGTGGCAAGCTGTATGTATCTAATTTTGAGGGGTGACGGTAAAATTTTGAAGCTCACGGACCGTGCTAAGTTCAGACCCAGCGTAAAGTTTCGAAGTAGCACTGCCATATTTTGGGGGCTAGCGGAGTGGGTGTGACCGGAAAAGGTGAATTGCTTGTATTTCTAAGGTGTGGTCATCCGTATTTTCACGCTCGCGCAGTTCCGGGCTTTGCGCGGATGAGTTGCCAATTCGGTTTGTACATGGCGCGCACCTGAATTGCTTAGCTGGCGTGAACGTTTAGCATTATCGCGTAACATCTCTCACAAAATTTAGCGTCAGCTTAGTAGATGGCGTAAACTCTCTCTCGCGCACGCGTGACATCTCTCGATAATATTAGCGTCATCTGTCTGCTAAACGGAGCAGTGTGGGAAATGGAACGGAACGTGGGCGTATCCATACGCGCTAAAGAAGAGACTGATACGGTGTTTCATTTTTTTTAACTCTCGTTCGCTCTTAGAGCACGCACACTTATAAATTCAAACGGCGTTTAAATTCACTCTACGCAACAAAGACATCATTGGAAATACTTTACACAAAAAATGTACAACAGAAGCAGTTTTAAGGCAAATCCGAGGCAAAAAAGTTGTGAAATGACATCTCACGATCAACGCGCGCGATACAGTCTAAAAATATTTACGAGGTCAGGATCTTCGACGAGGAGAGAGATCGCTCACTTTCGTACACTATCGGATTATGGAAAAAAAATGTACAACAATACAAGATGTTTCAAGACACACCGACGGCAAAAAGTTTGGGAAATGACATCTCGCGAGCAACGCGGTATACAGTCTAAAAAATATTTACAAAGTCAGAGCGTTATGAAAATCGCTTGCTTCCGGGAACGCTCTTTTGGCAGGCTCGGCTTTGTGGGGGATCCTTTCCAGCCTGGACCGACAGATGGCATACTGAAAGCTGTAAAGAAAATCCGATAGGGCGAGCAAGCTGATCGGCTTTTCTTTTACTCACCGAACGCATTGACATTTTTCCGCCCTTTTTCCAACCAATGTTGGCGAACGCGTTTCTGCCAAGTCATCCTTTAGGTACAACATCATAACTTTTTACACGGATTTCTCACCGATGAGGAGGTGACACGAAGTATCAGCTGTTATTCGCTGTCCACATAGTCATCCTCCACACCACTATCGCCATCTGAAAAAAGAAAAAGAAAAGTGGATGAAGCTATCAATCTGTACATACGTGACTCACTAGTCCGCACTGGCAGCAGGTGCTCAGCCGCTATCAGGTGATCCTGCACAAATTCTCGCACCTGATCCGTCGCCTCGGCCGCCCCGGCAGCCTCGCGGGATCCACCCAACCCAGCCCAAAACTGTAGAGTCCGGAAGCGGGCCGTCAATTGTTGTACAAGGTCAGAGGGTGAAAAATACGATACAAGCATCCCGCAAGGGCAGATATGCTCACCGAAGGCGACCGCAAGGATCGCCGACATTTGCATCGCCAAATATGCAAATAGAGGTGGTTGTATATCTCTCCCGGGATCAACTTCTTCCTCGTCCCAGTTTTCTCCTTCACCCGAGCCGTAGTCGTGGAGGAGTTGCAGATTGACAAACGCAATGATCTCCTCCAAAGACCGAGGTTTTTTTGCCGAAAACGCTCGATGAAGTGATAATGTGCAATATCAAAGACTCGCTGTCCCTCCTCTGCCATCTTTAAAACGATGGGGTAGTTATGAGGCTGCCTTTGGGTAGTGCTACCGCGAGTCAGTTTCTACCCCTATTTTATACAAACCTCTCCTTAGGTGCAAGACGTGCTTCTTGGAAGTACATGCAAATGAGATCCAGATAGTTAACATCGCATGAAGGTTGTTAGCGTCTCACACGTCTGCAACAAACGGGTTGAGTCCTATCTTCTCCACGACAACAGTCTTGTTCTCGCACAACTTACGAGCGATAGTCCGCTGCGTGATCTTGTGCAGAATTTGTTGCTCGAGAGTTTGAACGTACAGTTCGTAGATTAGCTTACGAGACTCGCACCTTTTCACTCCTTTCGCCCTCACGTAGTGTTGTCAACACAACGTATTTAATTTGAATATAAAAAGATCACATTCCGAGCTCTCGATAGACGACCAAACATGTCTAGACTTGTTCCTCTTAGGTACCCCAGGCAGCACACCAATGTCGGTCCGACATTGGCCTAACATTGGCAAAGACCGGCCTCAATATTGGACAATATTGGAAGCGCTACCCTTTCCAATGTCGGCCCGGTGATCGGTGCCAATGTTGGGCCAATGTTCAGCCATCGTTCCAGCCGATGTCGGCCCCATCATTGGTGCCAATGTTGGGCCATCGCTAAACCATGGTTCCAGCCAAGGTGCTCCCACATTGGCGAAGACCGGCGTAATATTGGACAACACTGGAAGCGCGACCCGATCCAATGTTGGCCGTCATGCTGATTTTTGGCCATCGTTGCAATCGCCCAGCTCTTTGGAAGTGCCCTCGCCAAGTTGTTTGCAAAAAGGAAGGTAAACAGACACAAGGGATTGTTTTGAAATCTCCTAACAGTTTATTACACACAGCTTATTCTGTAGACAAGCACAATCTCAGCAATTCGTAATATGTGAAGAGGTACTACTCAGCTGTGATACAATTAAAAAGACTGCAAAGCAAGCAACAACCGGGGTAATTCTTGGGTAGTGTCCAGTCTCCCGGCAGCTGACAGAATTGTTTCGCCAAAATTCTACCACTAGTCGCCCCTCATTGGCGGTGCAATCAGTTCATCGAACTACATTGCATAGACAGATCGTTTCATCAACACGCGATGTTTCATAAAAAAAACTCAAAATATGTTTTCTTTTCTTCTTTTTTTGTTGCAATGAACCGCTTCAGATTAGCATGAAGCGGCGTGAAAGGGTGGGCTGGTTCGGTGAGCACGCGCCTCAGGAATACACGCGCGACGAAATGCCCCTACAGCGCGCAATTCGCGTAACGAATGTCGACCAGAAAGGTGGCAACGAAACGTGTTTTTGCGAAACGCAGGTAGAATAAAAAAGTCAGTATTCTACCTGCGGTTGTGACATTATTTCAGACAGATAATGGCAGGCGACTGTCGGTAAGATTGCGGGGAAATTATTCTCCCAGCTGCCAGGAGATAGGCAATGCCCAATTCTAGAGGTTATCCGGAAGATTGCCCATACAAGAACGGACAATGATCATCAAGTAGGTTGCAGCACACTTACGTTGAAAATACTGGACTTGAAAGATGTAATCCGACTTATATGTCAACACGGGCACTGCAGAACAACCACTCAAACACAAAAACTACAAGGAAGTGATCCGTGAAGATTCAACACAATGTAGCACACGCTGCCATTTGCCGAACCGGACACTAAACTGTTCACAAGAATGTCTTGGGCCTCTTTGAAGAAATCGACACGGGTAGGACTTTTCGAACGAGATACCATTTACCACAGAAGCGAAATCCACAGCGGGCCTGCACCCCGCAGGCTGTATCACGCGCGAACCTAGGTCCGGTCCTTGCGACGCAGGCATTCCGAGTTTGTCAACGGGTAATGTGTCATCCGTCAAACCACATGATCACACTTCTGCCGTTACCCGCGCACAGAGAGCGGATTCAAGTCCGGGGAGTACGCACAGCAACCGCGCCTTCAGCTTAGGGAGAGAGAGAAAAAAGAGAGAAGGAGTACAAAGCAAGCAGGCCAGAACGGGGGTGGGGTGCGCTTACAAAGGCTTATCTTCAGGGGCATCTCAACAATGAACGGAGCGAGAGAATTTGTCACTTCTACCCAAGGTTGATAGTGCAGTAGAAGTTATGCGTGACCTTGTGCTTTAGGCAGGTTCCGTGCTCTGCCTTATCGCCAGCTTTGAAACAGTAGTCACGTGACCCTAACCGGAGACAGGATTGGCCTTAAACACGCATAGCGTCTACCTTGTTGTCATTACCGATTTAACAGGACAGCTCTTTGAAGGTCAGCTTTCGAACTTCTAAAGAAACTGTCCAGTTCAAAAGTGGTTCTAAACGGGGCAAGTGTGACGACAGTATGTTTTGCGTCGTATAACTTACATTATAATTTAGAATGAAGAACTAAGCGCGACTATTTTTTGCGCACGATGTACACAAATATATCTATAAATATATAAATATATTTTTTATCAATAAATTTAAAACTGTTTGTACACTGTTAGGTTCGCGTTTTTAAACTTCAAATTTTTTTTACGAAAGAGTTGCACATAAAAGACACCTCGAACAGCACATCGTCCGACTTTCAACACACGATGAATCACCGACGCTCGCAGTAAGAAGGTTGCGATGCTGCGCGAACGGTTTCTGAAATATGCTGCGCAGGGTACGCCGGGCGCAACGGCTTCGCGACCGTTCGAAGGGCAAATGATTCGCGACAACAAAGTAGCGTCTTGCAGCATCAGTAAGCTAACGGGGCTCGAGAGTCCCACGCTCACATTTCCGCAGAGCGAGCGCGGCCGGCCAGATCGAGGCGCAGTATGCTCTCGCGTCGCGATTGCTACGTCGTTGCTCTGCCTACACTGATGACATGTGCACTGGCAGTCGAAGCAACCCTCTTGAGACTTCACTCGAGTTTAATATATGACTTTATAGCGCGATAGACTCTCGTAAAACTAAAAGTAGCTCATGAAAATAGTTTTTTTCTGCTCCCAAAATTTCTCCAAAGCTGCTTCGCCCAGTTTCATCCCTGTATTTCCAATACTGGAAATTGTGGTTTTAACACTCCAATATTGAACAGCATATGACAGCATACATTCAATATTAGAAAGCCCTTGGCCTTGGCAGTGCATTATGACCTGCACAAGTCAGCATACTTCCAAAATTGGAAATCCAAATTGGCTTTTACAGTCCACTATTGGACCAGCTTATGCCAGCATGAGTTGATCTTGGAAAGCTGTTGGCTTTGACAGTTGAATATTGACCAGCTTACGCCAGCATGCATCCGATAGTGGAAAGCCATTGGCTCTAACAGTCCAATATTGGACAGCTAATGGTGGTAAGTATCCAATATTGGAAAGCTACTGGCTCTGACAGTCCAATATTGTACAGTTTATGCCAGCATATATCCAATATCGGAAACCTATCGGCTTTGACAGTCCAATATTGGATAACTTATGCCGGCATATATCCAATATTGGAAAACCATTGACTTTGACAGTCCAATATTGGACAGGTTATGCCAGTATATATCCAATATTGGAAAGCCATTGGCTTTGGCAGTCCAATATTGGATAACTTATGCCAGCATATATCCAATATTGGAAAACCATTGGCTTTGACAGTCCAATATTGGACAGGTTATGCCAGCATTTATCCAATATTGGCAAGCCATTGGCTTTCACAGTCCAATATTGGACAGCTTATTCCAGTGCATCACCAATATTGGAAAAACATTGGCTATGAAAGTCCATTATTGGCCCAGGTAATTCCAATATTGGTAAACACATGGCTCAGTTGGGCCATTGTTGGGCCATTCTTTGTCCCATCAATTCCAATGTTGGCCCGATATCGTGTGCTGCCTGGGAACGTTCTTCGATAAACATTGTGATTTGGGTATACGTTCGGGCGTCGCTATAAACCGCACTGTTGCGGCGCGTGTGAGCATTTATCCTGAACCAAAAGCCGCGCGAGTGTTCCTGTTATCGCGCGGCCAGCTCCAAGCTTGGGGAGCATCCGCTTTTTCTTTTTATCGGTTATCCTTCGTTGGGTACACATTGTGATTTGGGTATACGTTCGGGCGTCGCTATAAACCGCACTGTTGCGACGCGTGTGAGCATTTATCCTGAACCAAAAGCCGCGCGAGTGTTCCTGTTATCGCGCGGCCAGCTCCAAGCTCGGGGAGCATCCACTTTTTCTTTTTATCGGTTATCCTTCGTTGGGTACACATTGTGATTTGGGTACACGTTCGGACGTCGCTTTAGACCAACACGCGGCCCTGACGTCACACAGCCGCGGTGGCGTTGTCGACGCCACTGCGCATGCGCAGACGCTTCACTTCACGCGAATTCGGCTTCTGCGCACGCGCAGTGCCCACACAAGGTGTGGGCAAACGCGAGCTTGTTTGTATACAGCGTGTCGGCCTATAAACCGCACTGTTGCGACGCGTGTGAGCATTTATCATGAAGCAAAAGCCGCGCGAGTGTTCCTGTTACCGCGCGGTCAGCTCCAAGCTGGGGGAACATCCACTTTTTCTTTTTATCGGTTATCCTTCGTTGGGTACACATTGTGATTTGGGTATACGTTCGGGCGTCGCTATAGACCAATACGCGGCCCTGACGTCACGCAGCCGCGCTGGCGTTGCCGACGCCACTCCGCATGCGCAGACGCTTCACTTCACGCGAATTCGGCTTCTGCGCACGCACAGTGCCCACACCTTGTGTGGGCAAACGCGGGCTTGTTTGTAAACAGCGTGTCGGCCTATAAACTGCACTGTTGCGACGCGTGTGAGCATTTATTTTGAAGCAAAAGCCGCGCGAGTGTTCCTGTTATCGCGCGGCCAGCTCCAAGCTTGGGGAGCTTCCGCTTTTTCTTTTTATCGGTTATCCTTCGTTGGGTACACATTGTGATTTGGGTATACGTTCGGGCGTCGTTATAAACCGCACTGTTGCGTCGCGTGTGAGCATTTATCATGAAGCAAAAGGCGCGCGAGTGTTCCTGTTATCGCGCGGCCAGCTCCAAGCTTGGGGAGCATCCGCTTTTTCTTTTTGTCGGTTATCCTTCGTTGGGTACACACTGTGATTTGGGTATACGTTCGGGCGTCGCTATAAACCGCACTGTTGCGACGCGTGTGAGCATTTATCATGAAGCAAAAGCCGCGCGAGTGTTCCTGTTATCGCGCGGTCAGCTCCAAGCTTGGGGAGCATCCACTTTTTCTTTTTATCGGTTATCCTTCGTTGGGTACACATTGTGATTTGGGTATACGTTCGGGCGTCGCTATAAACCGCACTGTTGGGACGCGTGTGAGCATTTATCATGAAGCAAAAGCCGCGCGAGTGTTCCTGTTACCGCGCAGTCAGCTCCAAGCTTGGGGAGCATCCACTTTTTTTTATCGGTTATCCTTCGTTGGGTACACATTGTGATTTGGGTATACGTTCGGGCGTCGCTATAGACCAATACGCGGCCCTGACGTCACGCAGCCGCGCTGGCGTTGCCGACGCCACTCTGCATGCGCAGACGCTTCACTTCACGCGAATTCGGCTTCTGGGCACCCGCAGTGCCCACACCTTGTGTGGGCAAACGCGGGTTTGTTTGTAAACAGCGTGTCGGCCTATAAACCGCACTGTTGCGACGCGTGTGAGCATTTATCATGAAGCAAAAGCCGCGCGAGTGTTCCTGTTATCGCGCGGTCAGCTCCAAGCTTGGGGAGCATCCGCTTTTTCTTTTTATCGGTTATCCTTCGTTGGGTACACATTGTGATTTGGGTATACGTTCGGGCGTCGCTATAAACCTCACTGTTGCGACGCGTGTGAACATTTATCATGAAGCAAAAGCCGCGCGAGCGTTCCTGTTACCGCGCGGTCAGCTCCAAGCTTGGGGAGCATCCGCTTTTTCTTTTTATCGGTTATCCTTCGTTGGGTACACATTGTGATTTGGGTATACGTTCGGGCGTCGCTATAAACCGCACTGTTGCGACGCGTGTGAACATTTATCATGAAGCAAAAGCCGCGCGAGTGTTCCTGTTATCGCGCGGTCAGCTCCAAGCTTGGGGAGCATCCGCTTTTTCTTTTTATCGGTTATCCTTCGTTGGGTACACATTGTGATTTGGGTATACGTTCGGGCGTCGCTATAAACCGCACTGTTGCGACGCGTGTGAACATTTATCATGAAGCAAAAGCCGCGCGAGTGTTCCTGTTACCGCGCGGTCAGCTCCAAGCTTGGGGAGCATCCACTTTTTCTTCTTATCGGTTATCCTTCGTTGGGTACACATTGTGATTTGGGTATACGTTCGGGCGTCGCTATAGACCAATACGCGGCCCTGACGTCACGCAGCCGCGCTGGCGTTGCCGACGCCACTCTGCATGCGCAGACGCTTCACTTCACGCGAATTCGGCTTCTGCGCACGCACAGTGCCCACACCTTGTGTGGGCAAACGCGGGCTTGTTTGTAAACAGCGTGTCGGCCTATAAACTGCACTGTTGCGACGCGTGTGAGAATTTATTTTGAAGCAAAAGCCGCGCGAGTGTTCCTGTTATCGCGCGGCCAGCTCCAAGCTTGGGGAGCTTCCGCTTTTTCTTTTTATCGGTTATCCTTCGTTGGGTACACATTGTGATTTGTGTATTCATTCGGGCGTCGTTATAAACCACACTGTTGCGACGCGTGTGAGCATTTATCATGAAGCAAAAGCCGCGCGAGTGTTCCTGTTACCGCGCGGTCAGCTCCAAGCTTGGGGAGCATCCACTTTTTCTTCTTATCGGTTATCCTTCGTTGGGTACACATTGTGATTTGGGTATACGTTCGGGCGTCGCTATAGACCAATACGCGGCCCTGACGTCACGCAGCCGCGCTGGCGTTGCCGACGCCACTCTGCATGCGCAGACGCTTCGCTTCACGCGAATTCGGCTTCTGCGCACGCACAGTGCCCACACCTTGTGTGGGCAAATGCGGGCTTGTTTGTGAACAGCGTGTCGGCCTATAAACCGCACTATTGCGACGCGTGTGAGCATTTATAATGAAGCAAAAGCCGCGCGAGTGTTGCTGTTATCGCGCGGTCAGCTCCAAGCTTGGGGAGCATCCGCTTTTTCTTTTTATCGGTTATCCTTCGTTGGGTACACATTGTGATTTGGGTATACGTTCGGGCGTCGCTATAAACCGCACTGTTGCGACGCGTGTGAGCATTTATCATGAAGCAAAAGCCGCGCGAGTGTTCCTGTTATCGCGCGGTCAGCTCCAAGCTTGGGGAGCATCCGCTTTTTCTTTTTATCGGTTATCCTTCGTTGGGTACACATTGTGATTTGGGTATACGTTCGGGCGTCGCTATAAACCGCACTGTTGCGACGCGTGTGAGCATTTATTTTGAAGCAAAAGCCGCGCGAGTGTTCCTGTTATCGCGCGGTCAGCTACAAGCTTGGGGAGCATCCGCTTTTTCTTTTTATCGGTTATCCTTCGTTGGGTACACATTGTGATTTGGGTATAGGTTCGGGCGTCGCTATAAACCGCACTGTTGCGACGCGTGTGAGCATTTATCATGAAGCAAAAGCCGCGCGAGTGTTCCTCTTATCGTGCGGCCAGCTCCAAGCTTGGGGTGCATCCACTTTTTCTTTTTATCGGTTATCCTTTGTTGCGTACACATTGTGATTTGGGTATACGTTCGGGTGTCGCTATAAACCGCACTGTTGCGACGCGTGTGAGCATTTATCATGAAGCAAAAGCCGCGCGAGTGTTCCTGTTATCGCGCGGTCAGCTCCAAGCTTGGGGAGCATCCGCTTTTTCTTTTTATCGGTTATTTTTCGTTGGGTACACATTGTGATTTGGGTATACGTTCGGGCGTCGCTATAAACCGCACTGTTGCGACGCGTGTGAGCATTTATCATGAAGCAAAAGCCGCGCGAGTGTTCCTCTTATCGTGCGGCCAGCTCCAAGCTTGGGGTGCATCCACTTTTTCTTTTTATCGGTTAACCTTTGTTGCGTACACATTGTGATTTGGGTATACGTTCGGGTGTCGCTATAAACCGCACTGTTGCGACGCGTGTGAGCATTTATCATGAAGCAAAAGCCGCGCGAGTGTTCCTGTTATCGCGCGGCCAGCTCCAAGCTTGGGGAGCATCCCCTTTTTCTTTTTATCGGCTATCCTTCGTTGGGTACACATTGTGATTTGGGTATACGTTCGGGCGTCGCTATAAACCGCACTGTTGCGACGCGTGTGAGAATTTATCATGAAGCAAAAGCCGCGCGAGTGTTCCTGTTATCGCGCGGTCAGCTCCAAGCTTAGGGAGCATCCGCTTTTTCTTTTTATGGGTTATCCTTCGTTGGGTGTACATTGTGATTTGGGTATACGTTCGGGCATCGCTATAGACCAATACGCGGCCCTGACGTCACGCAGCCGCGCTGGCGTTGCCGACGCCACTCTGCATGCGCAGACGCTTCACTTCACGCGAATGCGGCTTCTGCGCACGCGCAGTGCCCACACCTTGTGTGGGCAAACGCAGGCTTGTTTGTAAACAGCGTGTCGGCCTATAAACCGCACTGTTGCGACGCGTGTGAGCATTTATTTTGAAGCAAAAGCCGCGCGAGTGTTCCTGTTATCGCGCGGTCAGCTCCAAGCTTGGGGAGCATCTGCTTTTTCTTTTTATCGGTTATCCTTCGTTGGGTACACATTGTGATTTGGGTATACGTTCGGGCGTCGCTATAAACCGCACTGTTGCGACGCGTGTGAGCATTTATCATGAAGCAAAAGCCGCGCGAGTGTTCCTGTTATCGCGCGGTCAGCTCCAAGCTTGGGGAGCATCCGCTTTTTCTTTTTATCGGTTATCCTTCGTTGGGTACACATTGTGATTTGGGTATACGTTCGGGCGTCGCTATAAACCGCACTGTTGCGACGCGTGTGAGCATTTATCATGAAGCAAAAGCCGCGCGAGTGTTCCTGTTATCGCGCGGTCAGCTCCAAGCTTGGGGAGCATCCGCTTTTTCTTTTTATCGGTTATCCTTCGTTGGGTACACATTGTGATTTGGGTATACGTTCGGGCGTCGCTATAAACCGCACTGTTGCGACGCGTGTGAGCATTTATCATGAAGCAAAAGGCGCGCGAGTGTTCCTGTTATCGCGCGGTCAGCTCCAAGCTTGGGGAGCATCTGCTTTTTCTTTTTATCGGTTATCCTTCGTTGGGTACACATTGTGATTTGGGTATACGTTCGGGCGTCGCTATAAACCGCACTGTTGCGACGCGTGTGAGCATTTACCATGAAGCAAAAGCCGCGCGAGTGTTCCTGTTATCGCGCGGTCAGCTCCAAGCTTGGGGAGCATCCGCTTTTTCTTTTTATCGGTTATCCTTCGTTGGGTACACATTGTGATTTGGGTATACGTTCGGGCGTCGCTATAAACCGCACTGTTGCGACGCGTGTGAGCATTTATCATGAAGCAAAAGCCGCGCGAGTGTTCCTGTTATCGCGCGGTCAGCTCCAAGCTTGGGGAGCATCCGCTTTTTCTTTTTATCGGTTATCCTTCGTTGGGTACACATTGTGATTTGGGTATACGTTCGGGCGTCGCTATAAACCGCACTGTTGCGACGCGTGTGAGCATTTATCATGAAGCAAAAGCCGCGCGAGTGTTCCTCTTATCGTGCGGCCAGCTCCAAGCTTGGGGTGCATCCACTTTTTCTTTTTATCGGTTATCCTTTGTTGCGTACACATTGTGATTTGGGTATACGTTCGGGTGTCGCTATAAACCGCACTGTTGCGACGCGTGTGAGCATTTATCATGAAGCAAAAGCCGCGCGAGTGTTCCTGTTATCGCGCGGCCAGCTCCAAGCTTGGGGAGCATCCGCTTTTTCTTTTTATCGGTTATCCTTCGTTGCGTACACATTGTGATTTGGGTATACGTTCGGGCGCCGCTATAAACCGCGCTGTTGCGACGCGTGTGAGCATTTATCATGAAGCAAAAGCCGCGCGAGTGTTCCTGTTATCGCGCGGCCAGCTCCAAGCTTGGGGAGCATCCCCTTTTTCTTTTTATCGGTTATCCTTCGTTGGGTACACATTGTGATTTGGGTATACGTTCGGGCGTCGCTATAAACCGCACTGTTGCGACGCGTGTGAGAATTTATCATGAAGCAAAAGCCGCGCGAGTGTTCCTGTTATCGCGCGGCCAGCTCCAAGCTTGGGGAGCATCCCCTTTTTCTTTTTATCGGTTATCCTTCGTTGGGTACACATTGTGATTTGGGTATACGTTCGGGCGTCGCTATAGACCAATACGCGGCCCTGACGTCACGCAGCCGCGCTGGCGTTGCCGACGCCACTCTGCATGCGCAGACGCTTCACTTCACGCGAATGCGGCTTCTGCGCACGCGCAGTGCCCACACCTTGTGTGGGCAAACGCAGGCTTGTTTGTAAACAGCGTGTCGGCCTATAAACCGCACTGTTGCGACGCGTGTGAGCATTTATTTTGAAGCAAAAGCCGCGCGAGTGTTCCTGTTATCGCGCGGTCAGCTCCAAGCTTGGGGAGCATCTGCTTTTTCTTTTTATCGGTTATCCTTCGTTGGGTACACATTGTGATTTGGGTATACGTTCGGGCGTCGCTATAAACCGCACTGTTGCGACGCGTGTGAGAATTTATCATGAAGCAAAAGCCGCGCGAGTGTTCCTGTTATCGCGCGGCCAGCTCCAAGCTTGGGGAGCATCCGCTTTTTCTTTTTGTCGGTTATCCTTCGTTGGGTACACACTGTGATTTGGGTATACGTTCGGGCGTCGCTATAAACCGCACTGTTGCGACGCGTGTGAGCATTTATCATGAAGCAAAAGCCGCGCGAGTGTTCCTGTTATCGCGCGGTCAGCTCCAAGCTTGGGGAGCATCCACTTTTTCTTTTTATCGGTTATCCTTCGTTGGGTACACATTGTGATTTGGGTATACGTTCGGGCGTCGCTATAAACCGCACTGTTGGGACGCGTGTGAGCATTTATCATGAAGCAAAAGCCGCGCGAGTGTTCCTGTTACCGCGCAGTCAGCTCCAAGCTTGGGGAGCATCCACTTTTTTTTATCGGTTATCCTTCGTTGGGTACACATTGTGATTTGGGTATACGTTCGGGCGTCGCTATAGACCAATACGCGGCCCTGACGCCACGCAGCCGCGCTGGCGTTGCCGACGCCACTCTGCATGCGCAGACGCTTCACTTCACGCGAATTCGGCTTCTGGGCACCCGCAGTGCCCACACCTTGTGTGGGCAAACGCGGGTTTGTTTGTAAACAGCGTGTCGGCCTATAAACCGCACTGTTGCGACGCGTGTGAGCATTTATCATGAAGCAAAAGCCGCGCGAGTGTTCCTGTTATCGCGCGGTCAGCTCCAAGCTTGGGGAGCATCCGCTTTTTCTTTTTATCGGTTATCCTTCGTTGGGTACACATTGTGATTTGGGTATACGTTCGGGCGTCGCTATAAACCGCACTGTTGCGACGCGTGTGAACATTTATCATGAAGCAAAAGCCGCGCGAGTGTTCCTGTTACCGCGCGGTCAGCTCCAAGCTTGGGGAGCATCCACTTTTTCTTTTTATCGGTTATCCTTCGTTGGGTACACATTGTGATTTGGGTATACGTTCGGGCGTCGCTATAAACCTCACTGTTGCGACGCGTGTGAACATTTATCATGAAGCAAAAGCCGCGCGAGTGTTCCTGTTACCGCGCGGTCAGCTCCAAGCTTGGGGAGCATCCGCTTTTTCTTTTTATCGGTTATCCTTCGTTGGGTACACATTGTGATTTGGGTATACGTTCGGGCGTCGCTATAAACCGCACTGTTGCGCCGCGTGTGAACATTTATCATGAAGCAAAAGCCGCGCGAGTGTTCCTGTTATCGCGCGGTCAGCTCCAAGCTTGGGGAGCATCCGCTTTTTCTTTTTATCGGTTATCCTTCGTTGGGTACACATTGTGATTTGGGTATACGTTCGGGCGTCGCTATAAACCGCACTGTTGCGACGCGTGTGAACATTTATCATGAAGCAAAAGCCGCGCGAGTGTTCCTGTTACCGCGCGGTCAGCTCCAAGCTTGGGGAGCATCCACTTTTTCTTCTTATCGGTTATCCTTCGTTGGGTACACATTGTGATTTGGGTATACGTTCGGGCGTCGCTATAGACCAATACGCGGCCCTGACGTCACGCAGCCGCGCTGGCGTTGCCGACGCCACTCTGCATGCGCAGACGCTTCACTTCACGCGAATTCGGCTTCTGCGCACGCAGTGCCCACACCTTGTGTGGGCAAACGCGGGCTTGTTTGTAAACAGCGTGTCGGCCTATAAACTGCACTGTTGCGACGCGTGTGAGAATTTATTTTGAAGCAAAAGCCGCGCGAGTGTTCCTGTTATCGCGCGGCCAGCTCCAAGCTTGGGGAGCTTCCGCTTTTTCTTTTTATCGGTTATCCTTCGTTGGGTACACATTGTGATTTGTGTATTCGTTCGGGCGTCGTTATAAACCGCACTGTTGCGACGCGTGTGAGCATTTATCATGAAGCAAAAGCCGCGCGAGTGTTCCTGTTACCGCGCGGTCAGCTCCAAGCTTGGGGAGCATCCACTTTTTCTTCTTATCGGTTATCCTTCGTTGGGTACACATTGTGATTTGGGTATACGTTCGGGCGTCGCTATAGACCAATACGCGGCCCTGACGTCACGCAGCCGCGCTGGCGTTGCCGACGCCACTCTGCATGCGCAGACGCTTCGCTTCACGCGAATTCGGCTTCTGCGCACGCACAGTGCCCACACCTTGTGTGGGCAAACGCGGGCTTGTTTGTGAACAGCGTGTCGGCCTATAAACCGCACTATTGCGACGCGTGTGAGCATTTATCATGAAGCAAAAGCCGCGCGAGTGGTGCTGTTATCGCGCGGTCAGCTGCAAGCTT
The DNA here is from genome assembly GCF_016920785.2 of Ixodes scapularis. Lineage (NCBI taxonomy): Eukaryota > Metazoa > Arthropoda > Arachnida > Ixodida > Ixodidae > Ixodes > Ixodes scapularis. The sequence continues at coordinate 163,754,439 of NW_024609868.1, read as the reverse complement.
GGGGAGCATCCGCTTTTTCTTTTTCGGTTATCCTTCGTTGGGTACACATTGTGATTTGGGTATACGTTCGGGCGTCGCTATAAACCGCACTGTTGCGACGCGTGTGAGCATTTATTTTGAAGCAAAAGCCGCGCGAGTGTTCCTGTTATCGCGCGGTCAGCTCCAAGCTTGGGGAGCATCCGCTTTTTCTTTTTATCGGTTATCCTTCGTTGGGTACACATTGTGATTTGGGTATAGGTTCGGGCGTCGCTATAAACCGCATTGTTGCGACGCGTGTGAGCATTTATCATGAAGCAAAAGCCGCGCGAGTGTTCCTCTTATCGTGCGGCCAGCTCCAAGCTTGGGGTGCATCCACTTTTTCTTTTTATCGGTTATCCTTTGTTGCGTACACATTGTGATTTGGGTATACGTTCGGGTGTCGCTATAAACCGCACTGTTGCGACGCGTGTGAGCATTTATCATGAAGCAAAAGCCGCGCGAGTGTTCCTGTTATCGCGCGGTCAGCTCCAAGCTTGGGGAGCATCCGCTTTTTCTTTTTATCGGTTATTTTTCGTTGGGTACACATTGTGATTTGGGTATACGTTCGGGCGTCGCTATAAACCGCACTGTTGCGACGCGTGTGAGCATTTATCATGAAGCAAAAGCCGCGCGAGTGTTCCTCTTATCGTGCGGCCAGCTCCAAGCTTGGGGTGCATCCACTTTTTCTTTTTATCGGTTATCCTTTGTTGCGTACACATTGTGATTTGGGTATACGTTCGGGTGTCGCTATAAACCGCACTGTTGCGACGCGTGTGAGCATTTATCATGAAGCAAAAGCCGCGCGAGTGTTCCTGTTATTGCGCGGCCAGCTCCAAGCTTGGGGAGCATCCCCTTTTTCTTTTTATCGGCTATCCTTCGTTGGGTACACATTGTGATTTGGGTATACGTTCGGGCGTCGCTATAAACCGCACTGTTGCGACGCGTGTGAGAATTTATCATGAAGCAAAAGCCGCGCGAGTGTTCCTGTTATCGCGCGGTCAGCTCCAAGCTTAGGGAGCATCCGCTTTTTCTTTTTATGGGTTATCCTTCGTTGGGTACACATTGTGATTTGGGTATACGTTCGGGCGTCGCTATAGACCAATACGCGGCCCTGACGTCACGCAGCCGCGCTGGCGTTGCCGACGCCACTCTGCATGCGCAGACGCTTCACTTCACGCGAATGCGGCTTCTGCGGACGTGCAGTGCCCACACCTTGTGTGGGCAAACGCAGGCTTGTTTGTAAACAGCGTGTCGGCCTATAAACCGCACTGTTGCGACGCGTGTGAGCATTTATTTTGAAGCAAAAGCCGCGCGAGTGTTCCTGTTATCGCGCGGTCAGCTCCAAGCTTGGGGAGCATCTGCTTTTTCTTTTTATCGGTTATCCTTCGTTGGGTACACATTGTGATTTGGGTATACGTTCGGGCGTCGCTATAAACCGCACTGTTGCGACGCGTGTGAGCATTTATCATGAAGCAAAAGCCGCGCGAGTGTTCCTGTTATCGCGCGGTCAGCTCCAAGCTTGGGGAGCATCCGCTTTTTCTTTTTATCGGTTATCCTTCGTTGGGTACACATTGTGATTTGGGTATACGTTCGGGCGTCGCTATAAACCGCACTGTTGCGACGCGTGTGAGCATTTATTTTGAAGCAAAAGCCGCGCGAGTGTTCCTGTTATCGCGCGGTCAGCTCCAAGCTTGGGGAGCATCCGCTTTTTCTTTTTATCGGTTATCCTTCGTTGGGTACACATTGTGATTTGGGTATACGTTCGGGCGTCGCTATAAACCGCACTGTTGCGACGCGTGTGAGCATTTATCATGAAGCAAAAGCCGCGCGAGTGTTCCTGTTATCGCGCGGTCAGCTCCAAGCTTGGGGAGCATCCGCTTTTTCTTTTTATCGGTTATCCTTCGTTGGGTACACATTGTGATTTGGGTATACGTTCGGGCGTCGCTATAAACCGCACTGTTGCGACGCGTGTGAGCATTTATCATGAAGCAAAAGCCGCGCGAGTGTTCCTGTTATCGCGCGGTCAGCTCCAAGCTTGGGGAGCATCCGCTTTTTCTTTTTATCGGTTATCCTTCGTTGGGTACACATTGTGATTTGGGTATACGTTCGGGCGTCGCTATAAACCGCACTGTTGCGACGCGTGTGAGCATTTATCATGAAGCAAAAGCCGCGCGAGTGTTCCTGTTATCGCGCGGTCAGCTCCAAGCTTGGGGAGCATCTGCTTTTTCTTTTTATCGGTTATCCTTCATTGGGTACACATTGTGATTTGGGTATACGTTCGGGCGTCGCTATAAACCGCACTGTTGCGACGCGTGTGAGCATTTACCATGAAGCAAAAGCCGCGCGAGTGTTCCTGTTATCGCGCGGTCAGCTCCAAGCTTGGGGAGCATCCGCTTTTTCTTTTTATCGGTTATCCTTCGTTGGGTACACATTGTGATTTGGGTATACGTTCGGGCGTCGCTATAAACCGCACTGTTGCGACGCGTGTGAGCATTTATCATGAAGCAAAAGCCGCGCGAGTGTTCCTGTTATCGCGCGGTCAGCTCCAAGCTTGGGGAGCATCCGCTTTTTCTTTTTATCGGTTATCCTTCGTTGGGTACACATTGTGATTTGGGTATACGTTCGGGCGTCGCTATAAACCGCACTGTTGCGACGCGTGTGAGCATTTATCATGAAGCAAAAGCCGCGCGAGTGTTCCTGTTATCGCGCGGTCAGCTCCAAGCTTGGGGAGCATCTGCTTTTTCTTTTTATCGGTTATCCTTCGTTGGGTACACATTGTGATTTGGGTATACGTTCGGGCGTCGCTATAAACCGCACTGTTGCGACGCGTGTGAGCATTTATCATGAAGCAAAAGCCGCGCGAGTGTTCCTGTTATCGCGCGGTCAGCTCCAAGCTTGGGGAGCATCTGCTTTTTCTTTTTATCGGTTATCCTTCGTTGGGTACACATTGTGATTTGGGTATACGTTCGGGCGTCGCTATAAACCGCACTGTTGCGACGCGTGTGAGCATTTATTTTGAAGCAAAAGCCGCGCGAGTGTTCCTGTTATCGCGCGGTCAGCTCCAAGCTTGGGGAGCATCCGCTTTTTCTTTTTATCGGTTATCCTTCGTTGGGTACACATTGTGATTTGGGTATACGTTCGGGCGTCGCTATAAACCGCACTGTTGCAACGCGTGTGAGCATTTATCATGAAGCAAAAGCCGCGCGAGTGTTCCTGTTATCGCGCGGCCAGCTCCAAGCTTGGGGAGCATCCCCTTTTTCTTTTTATCGGTTATCCTTCGTTGGGTACACATTGTGATTTGGGTATACGTTCGGGCGTCGCTATAAACCGCACTGTTGCGACGCGTGTGAGAATTTATCATGAAGCAAAAGCCGCGCGAGTGTTCCTGTTATCGCGCGGTCAGCTCCAAGCTTAGGGAGCATCCGCTTTTTCTTTTTATCGGTTATCCTTCGTTGGGTACACATTGTGATTTGGGTATACGTTCGGGCGTCGCTATAGACCAATACGCGGCCCTGACGTCACGCAGCCGCGCTGGCGTTGCCGACGCCACTCTGCATGCGCAGACGCTTCACTTCACGCGAATGCGGCTTCTGCGCACGCGCAGTGCCCACACCTTGTGTGGGCAAACGCAGGCTTGTTTGTAAACAGCGTGTCGGCCTATAAACCGCACTGTTGCGACGCGTGTGAGCATTTATTTTGAAGCAAAAGCCGCGCGAGTGTTCCTGTTATCGCGCGGTCAGCTCCAAGCTTGGGGAGCATCTGCTTTTTCTTTTTATCGGTTATCCTTCGTTGGGTACACATTGTGATTTGGGTATACGTTCGGGCGTCGCTATAAACCGCACTGTTGCGACGCGTGTGAGCATTTATCATGAAGCAAAAGCCGCGCGAGTGTTCCTGTTATCGCGCGGTCAGCTCCAAGCTTGGGGAGCATCCGCTTTTTCTTTTTATCGGTTATCCTTCGTTGGGTACACATTGTGATTTGGGTATACGTTCGGGCGTCGCTATAAACCGCACTGTTGCGACGCGTGTGAGCATTTATTTTGAAGCAAAAGCCGCGCGAGTGTTCCTGTTATCGCGCGGTCAGCTCCAAGCTTGGGGAGCATCCGCTTTTTCTTTTTATCGGTTATCCTTCGTTGGGTACACATTGTGATTTGGGTATAGGTTCGGGCGTCGCTATAAACCGCACTGTTGCGACGCGTGTGAGCATTTATCATGAAGCAAAAGCCGCGCGAGTGTTCCTCTTATCGTGCGGCCAGCTCCAAGCTTGGGGTGCATCCACTTTTTCTTTTTATCGGTTATCCTTTGTTGCGTACACATTGTGATTTGGGTATACGTTCGGGTGTCGCTATAAACCGCACTGTTGCGACGCGTGTGAGCATTTATCATGAAGCAAAAGCCGCGCGAGTGTTCCTTTTATCGCGCGGTCAGCTCCAAGCTTGGGGAGCATCCGCTTTTTCTTTTTATCGGTTATTTTTCGTTAGGTACACATTGTGATTTGGGTATACGTTCGGGCGTCGCTATAAACCGCACTGTTGCGACGCGTGTGAGCATTTATCATGAAGCAAAAGCCGCGCGAGTGTTCCTCTTATCGTGCGGCCAGCTCCAAGCTTGGGGTGCATCCACTTTTTCTTTTTATCGGTTATCCTTTGTTGCGTACACATTGTGATTTGGGTATACGTTCGGGTGTCGCTATAAACCGCACTGTTGCGACGCGTGTGAGCATTTATCATGAAGCAAAAGCCGCGCGAGTGTTCCTGTTATCGCGCGGCCAGCTCCAAGCTTGGGGAGCATCCGCTTTTTCTTTTTATCGGTTATCCTTCGTTGCGTACACATTGTGATTTGGGTATACGTTCGGGCGCCGCTATAAACCGCGCTGTTGCGACGCGTGTGAGCATTTATCATGAAGCAAAAGCCGCGCGAGTGTTCCTGTTATCGCGCGGCCAGCTCCAAGCTTGGGGAGCATCCCCTTTTTCTTTTTATCGGTTATCCTTCGTTGGGTACACATTGTGATTTGGGTATACGTTCGGGCGTCGCTATAAACCGCACTGTTGCGACGCGTGTGAGAATTTATCATGAAGCAAAAGCCGCGCGAGTGTTCCTGTTATCGCGCGGCCAGCTCCAAGCTTGGGGAGCATCCCCTTTTTCTTTTTATCGGTTATCCTTCGTTGGGTACACATTGTGATTTGGGTATACGTTCGGGCGTCGCTATAGACCAATACGCGGCCCTGACGTCACGCAGCCGCGCTGGCGTTGCCGACGCCACTCTGCGTGCGCAGACGCTTCACTTCACGCGAATGCGGCTTCTGCGCACGCGCAGTGCCCACACCTTGTGTGGGCAAACGCAGGCTTGTTTGTAAACAGCGTGTCGGCCTATAAACCGCACTGTTGCGACGCGTGTGAGCATTTATTTTGAAGCAAAAGCCGCGCGAGTGTTCCTGTTATCGCGCGGTCAGCTCCAAGCTAGGGGAGCATCTGCTTTTTCTTTTTATCGGTTATCCTTCGTTGGGTACACATTGTGATTTGGGTATACGTTCGGGCGTCGCTATAAACCGCACTGTTGCGACGCGTGTGAGAATTTATCATGAAGCAAAAGCCGCGCGAGTGTTCCTGTTATCGCGCGGTCAGCTCCAAGCTTAGGGAGCATCCGCTTTTTCTTTTTATGGGTTATCCTTCGTTGGGTACACATTGTGATTTGGGTATACGTTCGGGCGTCGCTATAAACCGCACTGTTGCGGCGCGTGTGAGCATTTATCCTGAACCAAAAGCCGCGCGAGTGGTCCTGTTATCGCGCGGCCAGCTCCAAGCTTGGGGAGCATCCGCTTTTTTTTTATCGGTTATCCTTCGTTGGGTACACATTGTGATTTGGGTATACGTTCGGGCGTCGCTATAAACCGCACTGTTGCGACGCGTGTGAGCATTTATCATGAAGCAAAAGCCGCGCGAGTGTTCCTGTTACCGCGCGGTCAGCTCCAAGCTTGGGGAGCATCCACTTTTTCTTTTTATCGGTTATCCTTCGTTTCGTACACATTGTGATTTGGTTATACGTTCGGGCGTCGCTATAGTCCAACACGCGGCCCTGACGTCACGCAGCCGCGGTGGCGTTGTCGACGCCACTGCGCATGCGCAGACGCTTCACTTCACGCGAATTCGGCTTCTGCGCACGCGCAGTGCCCACACCTTGTGTGGGCAAACGCGGGCTTGTTTGTAAACAGCGTGTCGGCCTATAAACCGCACTGTTGCGACGCGTGTGAGCATTTATCGTGAAGCAAAAGCCGCGCGAGTCTCCCGCCGCGCGGGAACGTGCCTCGCGCGAGTACTTAGAAACGTGTCTTCGATGCCTCCTTTTCACTCGTCTACGAGCGTAGCATGCATGTCACCGACATGTCTTCGGGCCTGGACAAATTTCGTTTGCAAACGCCGGCGTCAATCACGATGATTGGATCCTCTAAATCGGGCAAAAGTACGTATATTCGCAAATTGTTAAGATTTAGAAGAGAAATGTCCGCTTAAGAGTTTCACGTCGTCTACTACGTTTTTGTGTTTCCCCAGAGCTGGGGTTTGACTGGTATTTGCTTCTTTTAAGCCACTGTCTCGTTTTAGTTGCTTACTGGCAGTGTCGTAGGACTTGTATCGGTGAGCTTTTCAGATATCGAAACAAAAAATGTCCTATTAGCCAGGGATATACCGCGCGCGCGCTTCCTCGACGGGCGCTTGTTGCAGACGTGTGAGACGTTAACAACCTTCATGCGATGTTAACTATCTGGACCTCATTTGCATGTACTTCCAAGAAGGACGTCTTGCACCTAAGGAAAGGTTTGTATAAAATAGGGGTAGAAACTGACTCGCGGTCGCACTACCCAAAGGCAACCTCAAAACTACCCCATCGTTTTAAAGATGGCAGAGGAGGGACAGCGAGTCTTTGATATTGTACCTTATCACTTCATCGAGCGTTTTCGGCAAAAAAACCCTCGGTCTTTGGAGGAGATCATTGCGTTTGTCAATCTGCAACTTCTCCAAGACTACGGCTCGGGTGAAGGAGAAAACTGGGACGAGGAAGAAGTTGATCCCGGGAGAGATATGCAACCACCTCTATTTGCATCCTTGGGGATGCAAATGTTGGCGATCCTTGCGGTCGCCTTCGGTGAGAATATCTGCCCTTGCGGAATGTTTCTATCGTATTTTTCACCCTCTGACCTTGTACAACAATTGACGGCCCGCTTCCGGACTCTACAGTTTTGGGCTGGGTTGGGTGGATCCCGCGAGGCTGCCGGGGCGGCCGAGGCGATGCTTCAGATGCGAGAATTTGTGCGTGATCATCTGATAGCGGCTGAGCACATGCTGCCAATGCGGACTGGTGAGCCTATTTATCGGTGTGCTCAAATCAATAAATTTGAGCTACGTTTGAAATTTTGTTGTCTTCGTCCGTGTTTTTTTTATTGTTCCCCATCTCAGGGTCTACAAGATGCGTATAAAGGAGGAACAGAAAGAAACGAAAAATAAGCAGTTGTTAGGTTGGGCTTTCACATGTACGTCATGTTCTTTTCTGTGTACCTTATCGTTTCATAATTTTCGTTTTTCGTGTTCAGTGTAACTTCGCAACGCTGTATACCTCAATAAGAAAGGAGAATGTGTTTGACAACTCTGGGAAGTTATTGCTGTTTGAGGCGAGAACGGGAGTTTTGAGGACAAGGACGTATGATGATAAATTTAAGAAGACAGACACATTATGTGCCGAATGCTATAATGTGAGCGAGACACTAGGGCATTTGATTTCGAAGTGCACGGGGTTTCTTTCTGCCCTTCCGGGGGAGAGGGGGTAACGAATTTGACTGGGGCCCTGGGATTTGCTGTCGGGGACGGAAGGACGGAAGAGAAAAGACGTGGATGGGAAGAGAAAAGGATTACAGTCACAAAGAGGTGATTAGAGGATTGGTAGAATTTATCTTGAAAAATTAAATGATGCAGAACTTACTGGCACAGAGGGGGGCAGGGGGGAAAGAAAAAATGGGGGCTCCTTGCCGCGTGGCTTCTGCTCAAATTCTCAACCCTGTCTTCGTGTGGGTCCGGTGCGGGGGTAACGCCGACTAGGTTTCACCAGAGGAAAATTGGTGACTCCCTCGCCCCGGGGGGGAGGGGGGGGGGGCGGTGATGTTTTTAGTGTTTTCGCCCAAACTCCCAAAGGTCATCCTTGTGATATCGTACACAGCCTGGGGGTAGTTGGGGGGGGGGGGAATCAGGAAGAATCTAATGCTGATAGTTGGAGGGAGGGGAAATCACGAGGAATCATATGCTTGCCTATGTAGACTAAGGCTAGGTGGCGAAAGTTAGCGCCCGTTTTAAAGGGTACGGCCATTAACATCATCCATCCATTCATGAATGCAAGAATAAATAAATAAACAAAAATAAATAAATAAATAAATAAATAAATAAATGAACAGATAAATAAATAAATAACAATAGACCAGCTTATATTATTACTGATGAGTACGGAAATTTCCTGTAGCAGGAACCTCGTGGTCTCTGCTGCTTCGAAACGCTTTCCCTTTAGACCTTGAACATTGAACTGACTACTTTGGGCTCATGCCTGATGACATGGTTAAATAGTTGAATGTGACACCGCCTTAAAAAAACGCCAAAGCTTTAATTAGCAAAAAAAGAAAAAAGTGCCTGTGTCGCGAAAATTACGCAGGAAAAACCCTAATCTAATAAGTTCCGAAAAAAAATGTTGTTTTTGCACTGGTTTTAACTTTTTTATTGATTGAAACAACACAATCAGATTTTTGCGTTATTTATAATCTTCCTAGTAGCCGAAGGAGACTAAAAAGTAATTTAATATTTAATTAAAGAGTAACTTTGGTCAATTTTGAAAAATATAGGTTAGGGATTCGACATTAGAAAGCACTAATAAATGGCACTACGTCATTCGCGTTGTTGTTGTTAAATCTTAATACATGAGCAGAAATTGTAACGGAAACTTTGACTCTGCTAGGCAATATTTACCTCGGGCCGCGAAAAACAGGTCTATCACGGGGTAAAAGATATATGATCCACTACGCAACGACGTCCGGCGTGCCACCGTTGGGGCGGGCGTGTGCCAGGAGCAAGTCTCCAACGCACTCTTTACCGTGTTTTTACGACATTCGACGACGTTTGCACAACTGCGGCATCAGAATGCGCATGCAGTGGGAACAAAACTCGGAGAGACAGGAATTACAAACGATAAAACGACGACGGCGTTTGCGATGCCGGAGACGCCGGGAATACCGGGACGGCCGGACGGCTCCCAAGAAGCGCGCTGTGCAGGCGCGGCACGCCAATCACGTGGGCACCGCTGCACCAATGTTACCAGATGACCTAATTTGTGGAACTCCTGCGGGACGGGTTACTCCCACTCCCTTCAGTCGGCGTCCCGTCGTTCGAAGCGCCATCTAGACTTTCGTTTACGAACTGTGTGTTCCATACAATACGGAGAAGCGCTGCGCTGCGCTTCAAAACGTACGTATCCCATAGAACACACTGCAGTTACCAAAGCAGCCGTCCGGCGCGTCGAACAATGGGAGGTGAGTCGCAATGAGTGAGGGGGGGTACTGCTCGTGCATGCAGCGTTTATGAGCAGTTCCGTAACTGGGCTAATCTAATAATGTTGGCTTGCATGAAGAAGTAAAAACAAAAAAGGGGCAATGGTGATGACGTTTAGCTCAACGTTGGCTAAGCCAACGCTGTAGCCTGCCTTGGCTGCGCTGTTGGTTGCGCCTCAATTCGCCCGCTAGAATCAGCCGATTTCGGCAACTGGGCGCGTTGCAAAGTTTCCCGGACCGTTTCAGAAACAGAGCTGAAGAAAACTGAATTGTTTGAAAAAAAAAGCGGAGTTGCCCTTTAGGGAAATAAAAAAAAAGCTGCGAATCAAAGATTAATACAAAACACTACGCAGTGCAAAAAATAAGTAAGCATGACCAGGGAAAATAAGACCATCAGATGAAATTTTATCAGCACACTTTTTCCCTCGTTCACCTTTCTTCTACTGCCTCGTATTTTTCCCTTTCATACTTTTATCCCTTCCAGTTCTTCTTTGACTTGTGCTCACAGAACGCAGTGACCAACAATGTGGAATTTTTCTCGGAAATAAAATTTCCGACGCTAGCAAAACAGACACCCCCCAAGGCGGGATACCACTCGCACTTTTAGTCGGCGAAACTGCATACATGTAGTAGGTTTTTGTAGTTCCGCGCGGTGCAGTCCGCCTACATTCGGGGACTTTCGGGAGCATGGAGTGCCTGTCGAAGCACTTTCTGGGGCCTGAACTGTGCGCAGGCCTTCTCCGCCCGGAAGGTGCACCTGTACAAGTGCCTGGTGCGTCCAGGTAGCCGACCTGCCGCCACTCCGGGCAAGGAGCTGAGTGCGTTCGCGCCGCAAAGGCAGGATAAAAAGCAGAAAGAGGAGCTGGGCCTTCTGGAAGCCTCGGACCGGGAGCTGCGGGAGAGCGACAGCCTGCCCACGGAGGTCAAGCCTCTGGCGGCGAGCACCAAGTCCGACGCCGTGCAGCCATCCCTGAGATCGGGCCAACGCTATGCAATATACACAGACACTCCGGCTATGGAAACGATGCTCTCTGGTTGGGAGGATTCCCCTACGAAGGGCGGGAACCCAGCGTAATATCGTTCAGACACTGGGGTCAATTAACTTCGTAGAATGGGTCAGGCTTGCCGTTAGCGTCGTCTTTCATTTCAGGAATAAGCAAAAAAAATATGTATATTTTTGCAAAAATTAAGATTAAAAAACAGTGCCTGAATTGAGATCGAAACACCCGGATAGTTTTTTTCACGCTGATAGTGATACGGTATGCATGAGCAAAGGGGCGGCGAAGTATCGAGCATAATGATCGGAGTTATCGGAACGATCTACTCAAACGATCTAAAGCGTGTTTCACATGCAGCGGTTTTGGCCCTAGAGCGGCGCGATTTCTGCCGTCGCGGCGTTCTGGCCAGCCGCAGCGGTTGAGCGGCACGAGCGCCGCGACGGCAGAAATCGCGCCGCTCTAGGGCCAAAACCGCTGCATGTGAAACATGCTTGACATAAATGCCACCTCGAGAAATACCGTTGTGTGTAGGCACAGCTTTTATCCAGGCTCTATAAACAATGTGAAGCGCCTTTCTGCAAAACAATATATTAAGAAAAAAAAAAGAAAAAAAAAACGAGACGGGAAAAAACGTAAAAGTCACGGCACACAAAGTCTTTCCTTGTTTGTTCACTCTCGGGGTTTTGTCATACTTTTTTTTGACATGTTATGTTTTGATATTTGTCCTATAAGTTATAGTTCCGTGTTTTTTTTTTAACCTTGCCTTCACTCTTCTGCTACATGCATAATATATCATTTATTCCCCCTGATGTAATGCATTTCATTTGAAATGCCTTTGAGGTACAATAAGCTAAACTAAACTAAAATCTGTTCAACCAACACCAGCTAGTTTGAGCCATAACTTTGTCTTCGTTGAGACATTATTTAGTAACATCCAGTGGCTTTACAATTTTTATCGTATTGATCAGGTATCATATTGATCAGGCCAAATGCCGCAGCCTTTCTAGCAGACGTTTTTGTTAACCCGTGTATTGAAAAAGAGAGCCTGCTGAACGTTCAAGTAAAGCAATTATTATCTTTAATTCACAAAATATTAACAAATGAGGCCAGAATATCTTTTTCTCACTTCGTGATATCCTGCACAAAAGCGTGTAGAAATAACTTAACCGTGGATCAGTAGCCCATATCAGAGAATAAAAACTACCCAGCTTGGCATCCTCCGATAGATGAGCTATCTGGGCTATACTCTGTTCAACCTGAGGGCTATTCACAGTGGGACCGGACATTTCGTCGAATGCCGTTTCATCGAACGCCGTTTCATCGAACACCGTTTCATCGAAGCTGTTTCATCGAATGCCGTTTTATCGAACGCCGTCTTATCTAACGCCAGGGTGACATTCCCGCTTCCTGAAGCAGGTCGGAGGTGCCCATCCGGGTTTCTGAAAGTTTTTGGCTTGCATCGCCGCAGAACATCAACTGACGGAAGACAAGCTGGACGCGATGCTGAGTTCCCAAGAGCCTCCTCGCCAGAAGAAGGCCATAGCGGCAAGAAATGAGAAGGTCCGCCTTTTTTATGAGAACCGACGGAGCATGGCTGTGGGGGACTTTTTGAGAGCAATTGATCATAATTTGAAACGGTGAATGGCTGTCGCACGAACACATGACCCCCTTAAAGTTTTAAAATAAAATTGGAAGTGACGTACTTATTGTTAACTTCATTGAGTCTTAAAACTAAAAAAAAAATGTTTCGTTGTAGTTTCATAAATAGCACCTCAGCTTTAGCTACTGCAAGCTTTGGGCAGTAAAAAAGTATCAATAGCAAGACATGAGAGGCTAGGAAGCTCACATGGCTTAAGTTGTTGCGCCTGCACAAAACCCTAAGTCGCCTTCTGGCCTCCATGAGTTGGAGTGCGCTCTTACCAGGAGTGCGACTTTTTATTCATTTGTTACAACACCCTCAAGGCTCATCGAGTAATACAGAAGGGGTGAACAGATAAGGACAATATGCGAAACAAACATAAAAATCGGTACAAATATCCTCATGGGTTACTTGCATCAAAATAAATTGCAACAGCTACAAGTTTGTACATCAAAAGCCTGAAGATGAAATGGGAGAATGACACGAAAATGCACTCGATCCGTGCATAAAAGAGCATCTTTCACATTTTTTTATATAAAAGACATTCGATGAAACGGCCGTCAGCGATTCGATGAAACGGTTTTCGATGAAACGGCGTTCGATGAAACGTCCATTTTTTCGATGAAACGGTGTTTGACGAAACGGCGTTCGATGAAATGTCCGGGAACCTATTCACAAGAGGAATGCATTTCGAGGAGGGATGCGCGTGACGTTAGTGATTAGTGAAACCAGTCACACCCCATCCCCAACTGAAGCATTCACACGAACGGCGGAAAACCGAGAGGGATGTCGGCGTTATCGAACGCATTTAGCGGTCACACTCTCGAGAACAGGGCTCAGTGCACGCTAACGAGAGCAACAAAATCGACGCGTACGTGCAACAAGGATATGCGATTATGGCAGCGCAGTCAGATACAGACAACAACAAACTGCTTCCCGCTAAAAGAAAGATGCTTCTTGAATGGGTGGATGAACCACAAAAAACGTGGACTCCAAAAGCAGTCGTATGGGGGGTGGCTTGAGGCCGGCATTGATGAATATCAAAGGCTCCTTCGGGTGCCTGGGATGACGTGCCAAACAGCGAAAGTCACACCAGCACTGGCCACAACAAGTTAGGCGATCCCCCGGCATCCGCCGGCATCTCGCTGGGCGAAATCTGTGAAGTTGCCAGACACGCGAACAAAATACCGCCAATCGCGAAGTGGTCTCAGGCGTAGACATCCCCCTGGGATGTCTACGTCAGCACTGCTCCACGCAAAATCATGACATTGTTACCACTTGATGCGCATCCCGGGGAGCAAAGGAAGTGATTTCTCCCGCGTGTGAATGGAGGCGCACTTAAAAGAAAGCTGAAGCGGTTTCGTATTTGAATGAAAACACTTAACGGGAATTCCCCCGCGATATATTTGTAAAATTTTTTTATAGATGGCGCAGAATTTTCCCGGAACAAACGAGCTGCATGCTTGCGGCTGCGCATGCAATTTGAGTGCTAGGGGGGAGCTCGGGCCACGGGCTGTTCGCCGCCGATCTAGGCGAGCTAGATGTTGTTCGCCGGTCGTCCGCCACTACCCTCAGGGGCCGACGGCCGTCGCGGAGCAAGAGCAAGAGTGTCAGTCTACCCACTCTGTGCAGAGCCAAACCCGACGCTTTAATGGCGGCGCTAAATAAATACTCCGATCCAGAAAACGCGAACGTCTTCGAAATCATAAAGCAGAAAGGAGAAAAGATGTTGGTCCTTTTACGTCGCCTTTGATTAAAATCGAGGGTGCTTGATTTAGCCGAGCATGATCTCCTATCCCGCCATTAGAGCGGCAATATTGGAGCTCTTGGGAGTCAAGGGGACTTTGACTTTTGAAAATAGTCTACTCCTGCATGGGCATACCAACCGGGGGGGGGGGGGGGGGGGGCAAGGAGGGCGCTCCCCCCCCCCCCCCCCTTCCCAGTTCTCAGTGGGGGGCGAGCAAGGCATGCGTTTTGCCCCTCCTGGAACAGCCGCCGCTGGCAGGGCCAACACTGGACGGCGGCGCCCAAGGGATACCAAGGGCACCGCCTCCCCCAATCCTGGAGGGAGAGAAGCAGGCGGGTCTGGCTTCCCCCCCCCCCCCCCAACCCAAAAACAAGTTGGTACGCTACTGTACTCCTGACTGGCTTCGAAGTTGGAACCACGTGTTCGAACCATTCAGAAATATTTTGTGAACACCCTATCTGCTAATGTTGTTGCGTGTTGGTTTGCACTAGAGTGTTCAGCGTTAGGGAACGCGTCATTTGCGTGCAGTTGAAGTCGATCACGCAACTGACGCCTTGATATCATGTATAGACCAGTTTCGAATGCATGCCCTCTGTTGGAAGCTATAGGATCCCTGCACAATGGCGGACACAAGTGAAGCTTCCTTAGTCCCAATGCGTCCAGGCTCACGAGCTCTCGTGCAGCGAGAGCACAAGTCAAAGCTACCCGCTCGCGCTACTTGCATGTTCCGCGGCGTCGGTCGTGCCACCATTGTGCAGCCCAAGTGAAAATGTGAAGTGGTATTTCAAGTGGTACCACTTTTTAGTCAAATGGTACCACTTGTAAGTCAAATGTTTCCACTTGCAAGTCAAGTAGTGCCACTTAAAGCCAAGTGGTACCTCTTAGGCTTCAAATGGTACTACTTGGGCCTCAAGTGGTACCACTCGAGTTGCAAATGATGCCACATGAGCTTCAAGTGGTACCAGTTGGGTTGCTAATGGCACCAGTTTGAAAAATCGCATATATCACTAATAAAATAAGTGAAAGGTGTTGTGTCAAGTTCAATCTACAAAAGGTTTCAGGTGTCTTAAGTATGTTTCTTTTAGTTACAAAAAGCCAAGATCAGAGACAATGAATGTAAAGATTTTTCAAGAAAAAGTGAAACGTCCACACTTATTTAAGATGCAATTAAAATATTTTGACAAGATTTCACACATGTAACACCTCCTGGAGGTCTTTTCTTTAAATTGAAGACGTTTCTTGAGCTCGAGCTAAAAAAACGCAGGGCATGGCAAGTCTTGAGTGTCTCGTCATCCCGTCACAGCCAGTGAGAATGCGACATTATCCAACACGACCGCCGGAGAACCAATCACGAAGCAGAAAGATAACGAGTCACGCACTGCGTTTCTTCAGCCGTCATTTGCCACATGTACTGCGTGTACCAGTTCGGTTGTGTCTTCATTGTTTTATTTTCATATATTCGGATAACTGCGTCTTCCTCATCATCATCATCATTTTTGAATAAAGAGCCTCATGAGAGCAGCACAGGTGACTGGACGTTCCTTCCCTACCAGAGATGGCAGTAATGACATTACTGTAATGAAATTACATTAAATTACGTCTTAGAGTAATGAGTAATGTAATGAATTACTTCTCTAGGCTAGTAATTTAGTAATGTAATGAATTACTTTCAGGCAGTAATTTGGAGAAAACTACTCATTACTTTTGAAATTACTTTTGTCCTAAATTAGAAAGTTTGTTTGGAAGCTTTAAAAAAGGAGAAAATCATTTTGCATGGTGAAATGTTGTGCAAGAGCATCGGAGGAAATAAACGACGGCCACCTGAGCGCAAAACCTCGTACGAAGAGCTGGACAGACGCACAAAGGAGGGCTGGAAAGGCGAAGGAGAAAAGCTGACGTGTAGACATCGCTGGAAGACAACGGCTTACGAACTCTAGGCACGAGAGATTCACGGCGTCGCGTCATGAGGACGATACTATGCTTCGTTTATCCCTAAGCTGACATTGTGGTGGGAGCTGCAAGCTAACCAGAACCAACCAAACACCTTCCTTTGATCGCTTGACCCGTCGCTTTCTCTGCGCGGGAGTATGAACGAGAGCGTGGTTACGTGGCGGACGATAGACGTGTGACTGCTACAACAAACACGTAGATCACACCGTTCATCCCTAAGCTCACAGTGCGTCAGCTTAGGGATGAATGGCTTATAAGCTAGAAGACGACGGGCACATCACCAGTGAGTTAAACATAATTTAAAACTTGAGGGGACAGGAGAAACAGAACCTCAGCTTTGTACCTTCGTCAAGGAAGGTAAAACCGTAATCTTCAACCATTGTGAACAACAAACGACCGGAATAAATAGGTAATTCTAAATGCCTTGTGAAATCCCCAGAACGTTTTGTGCGTCCTCGAGGAAAGCAAGTGCCGCATGCGGTATACCTCGCTGCCTTCCCTTGGGAAGTTTATTCGGAAATAAGCCTACAAGAAGATATCGCCCCCCGTTTGTTGAGAAAGTTTTCAATTCAGGAAGCTCGCGCCATTCCTCAACCGGCGACGCTTCTGCTTAGCAATTATTCAGGCCATTTTTATAACAATACATAAACACTTCGGCTCTTTAAGTGTTTGGGAAAGATGCTATTTGAAAGGAATGACCGAGAATAGGCTCTTGGGAGAATAGAGTTAGATTGTGTCCGAGGCGGAAGGGAAACGTTTCACGCGACGATTAAGAACGAGCTGCCATTGCCCGACTTAAAAAAACTCACACGGACTGCGACTTCTATATCAGGAAGACGGAAACGGTAAGAATCTTCACCGTTGAATGAACAGCGAAACCGGTAAGCCGACTGCCTTTCGTAACACCCCTTTAGCCCCTTCCCAAACAAGCCAAGTGCCACCCTTTTTCGGAATAAATTTGTTACTACTGAGTCACATCTGGAAAAGCTATTACTCCTGTTTAACACTTATGTTGTGTGCATCAGCAAAACCACTGTGCAGTATGGTTCACTTTGAGGCACCTAAGGTGGTTGTGGTGTAAACAGGAAGATCTCAGTTTGGTACATATAGATCAACTCAGCTCTTTGACGTCACATCACTGCGCTGGTGCTGCTGTCAACACAGCGCATGCGCAGCGCTTCTCCCGGATCTGGTTTCTGCACACGCGCTGTGCGGGTAAACGACGGCTTGTTCTGTAAACACTGTGTTGGTGTATACGGTAAATAAAATGAGCCCAAATTACTCCCTCAAGGTATTCAAAAGTAATGTCAAAGTAATTCCATTACTTTTGAAAAGTAATTGTAATGTAATGTCATTACATTGAGTCTGCAGTAATTTGTAATGTAATTTAATTACATTTTTTGCAGTTTTCAGAAAAGCAATAGTAATGTATTTTAATGACTTTTTGAAAATAATTTTGCCATCTCTGTTCCCGACCCGCCGGGTTCACTGAGGACCCCACATTCTTTTGACAGCGGGATGGACGGCGGATTCAGGATCAAACATCCTCAACGCTTCTTGAGTAAAACAGGGAAGTCGGGGATTCCCTGGGAGCGATGTATTTCGCTCTTCGATTCTTCCATGGGGGCATGTGGGGCTCACGCACTGCCCTCGGAATGTCGTCACAACCTGCTCCGCCACTGCCTGGGAGTGGAGGGTCAACGGGTCTTCGACACGATGCCTTCCTCCCGCGCTGTCGCTGTGCCGTCGCCAGCAACGACGTAAGTGGCAGCCGTTTCTATAACTCCGACGAGAGATGTCTACCAAGACGCTGTCGACACCGTCAGCTTTTCACACACGAACGCCTAAGTGGCACGAGGCAACTCATTGCGACGATTGACTTTGCGTGAATTGTGGGTTTGGTGTTGACCGCTGCCAAAGCTACGATACCCTTTTGAACCACAGTACCACGTGAATAGGGGCACCACCATCGGCTCCTATCAAGCAGAAGAAACAATGAAGCAGGCCAAACCAACCATGGTACCCAAAGACATGGCGCAAGCGATTTGTTGTCGCGTGGGACTTACCCAAAGGACTTATGGGGGCATGGTGGCACCGAAGGAGAGATAAAAACAACATGTGGTGGTCCGGAAGGAACTGAGTCCCTTCCAAGTTGGCCTCGTCATAGTTAAAAGAGTTCAATCTGTTCAATCATGTGAGCGGTTATTAGATAAGTATTTTTCTGTTCTTTTTGCAGAGACAGTGCAAGATTGGGGACACCAGAACGAAGTGCCTGTTCACCAAGTCATCACTAATATGTCAACAGCCCTGTCGCAAAAGACCCAGAGCCGGTTTGCTCATCTTGCGGCCGCGGACGCGGCTGCGGCCAAGAGGGATTTTTACGTCACGTGACCAGCTTCATGGGGACAAGGAAGTACCTTGCGTCCCTGCCTAATGGCGGAGAAATCCGTATCGCTTCACGCACAAAAGCCTGATTTCGCTCGCAGAAACTGACTGCATGGACTTTCAACCGGAGTCTAATTGACCGCCCCTTTATACTGTAGGAGCGGCAGGTAATGTTACGGCCAGGGACGGTAAATGTGAGCCAAAATAAATAAAAAAAAAACCACGCGAGGTAAAAGCGATAGCAGTATATTTATATACCCCCGCCAGCGCCGGCGTTCCGCGCCTTCTGTTGTGGTCGAGAGGTTAGAGCGCCGGTACTTGTCGTCGCGGCGTGGAAGTTCTGGGTTCAAATCGCGCCAGACAATCTTTTTTTTTTGTTCACTGCACTCTTAGTAAGAATGTAGACAAGGCCCTGTACTTTTGACTTACCAGTTATCTGTTCATGACCTAGGAAGAGCGCATACATGTCTCTGGCTTTTTTTTTTACGAACTTCCGCCACGCCTCCTGCATGATCTGCCGCGCACTCGGCGGAAAGTTGACAATATCTTATCATGCCCTTCTCTTCGTTCGCCAGGTAACTGCGCTGCTGAATTTCTCTAGAATTTGTTGTTTCCGTTTTCCAACTGCTCTAATTAATTCCATCTGCTGATCCAGTCATTTTAGGTGTTTGCGTTAGAGAGATGGTTTGCGATGTCGACGCCTGATTAATTTTTGCATTCGGTTGTAATCGTCTGCTATTCTAACTCAGATTCAACAAGTAATGTGTTAATATTACGAAACGATTGTTACAGCAAAATGTAAAAAGTAAAAATACAACTTCCAGGCAAGTAAATGTATGATCTCTTTTATTTCAGTTTTAGGACTTTCTCGGACGTTTGACTTGCTGCCTTGCCTGCAGGATTTCGCTCAACCAATGCATCTACAGCTGCTAGTCTTTTTTTTTTTGCTCATTTTGTAAAAGCTTTTTTTTTATAACTGTCACAACTGCAGTCTTTATTAGTACTAAATAGGCACCTCCTGTCATTGAAAAGAGTCCTAGCAAGGACGTTGTATATTCAAGAACACATAAAATTGGGGAAAGGATACTTGTTTCGGCTCCGTTTGTGTGAAAGTCATACCGGTGCCGTTATCTTATACTTCGTTTCAGCTTCGGTCCAGACGCAGCCGATGCTACAAGCGCGAGCATGTGGCCCAGAACCGTGCTTGCACTGCACGAGCGCGCGTGCTTGGCAGGGATGCTGAAAGCCCGGAGCTCGCGCTTGTAGCTTTGGCTGCGTCTGCACCGAAGCTGAAACGAAGTATAGTTTCCTTTAAATGAACAATATGAAACGATTGTATTAGCGCGTTATATTGCCTTGATCTTTTTTTTCTTCTTGCCGGTGTTTCGATTGAACAGGTGGGACTAACAGCAAAAACCGTGTAAGGCACAGCAGTGCACGTGGATGATTCGTAAAAACGAACACCGTCAAAAAGTGAAACACGCACAAAATACAAAAAAAAAAGAAAAAAAAGGTCCTAGTGCGATTTAACCCGGAACTTTCACGCCGCGACGACAAGTACCGGCGCTTTAAAGGAGCTGTGCAACAATTTTTGTACTGTGCACAAATACCGCTTAAAACTGATCCCTAACGTTAATGACCTATGAAACACGCGTTCGTTTTTCACCCCACGCAATAGAAGTCCCAGAAAAAAATGTAAGAAAAATGAGCAGCGTTCACCCCCTCAACTCGCAGCCAGAACAAGCGGTTACGTGATCTGGAGCCGATTATATGCCGCCAGTGTTGATCATAGCCACGCGCTGGGGTTGGCAAAGCGCAGGACACGCGCTGAGTTCCAGACATTGTTATGGCTCGGCTGTTGTCGTCGTTGCAGCAATTGGACACGGGTCACTACCGGAATGCTTCTCGAGCTAGCAATTGTCACGAGCCCAAGTCGAGTGCCCACGCAATGCTCGCGTCCAATCTATGAACTGCATTCAAATATCGTCACTTGGGTGTACTGCGATCCCCGAGTTACGTCATCAGATTTTGCAAAGGAGAGATTGAATGAAAATGATCGCTTTTGTCCTTGAAATTACACCGCAACAAAGGAGTTTCTTGGCCAGTGGCGTTGCGTGTGAGTATCCTTGAGTCCCAGGTGTGCCAGTAAGCTCGTTTAGAGCGAAAAACATTCCAATTGAATATCGTTGCACAGCTCCTTTAACTTCTCGACCACAGAATAAAGCGCGAGCCGCCGGCGCTGGCGGAGGTATATAAATATACTGCCACCGCTTTTATCTCGCGTGGTTTTTTTCTTTATTTTGGCTCATATTTACCGTCCCTGGCCGTAACTTTACCTTCCGCTCCTACACTATAAAGGGGCGGTTAATTAGACTCCGGTTGAAAGTCCATGCAGTCAGTTTCTGCGAGCGAAATCAGGCTTTTGTGCTTGAAGCGATACGGATTTCTCCGCCATTAGGCAGGGACGCTAGGTACTTCCTTGTCCCCAAGGAGCTGGTCACGTGACATAAAAATCCCCCTTGGCCGCAGCCCCGTCCGCGGCCGCAAGATGAGCAAACCGGCCCAGGACTCCCGAAAAGCTCTGAGGTGCCTGGGTTTTGAGGATTCGTCATCTTCAGCCCAAGGACTTCTGCTCTACAAGCACTCTCAGCTGCAAAATAAAAGCAAGAAAGACAAACATCTGGCTTTGTGTTTGTGCATCTTTATAACAATGGTACTGTTTGCAAGTCATATTATTAAAAAGAGGTACCACTAGCAAGTGGTACAACTTCCTAGTGGTACCTGTTCAATAAATCACTTGCAAGTGGTACAACTCGCAAAATGCTTCGCTTGGGAGTAGATCGGAGTCTGTTTTACAGCGGAGCTATTAAGGGCTAGATTCCCCAGGATCGTGTCCGGTATGTCGACTCAAACCTACCTGGACAGCTACCGGCATCTATACGCGACGGCGGCAAGCACACAACCAGTATGGTTTCTGCCGTCGCTCGTATATGGCGGCAACCTTTCCAGCTATAATAGAAGAATGGATAGTTGGGCGCGTTGGTGGGAATTCATCGTAGGAAACAGCTCGATAAACAGACGACGACGAAGAAGAAGCACACGTAACGAGCGCAGCGCTCGTCACGTTTGTTTCTGCGTCCTTGTCTGTTTTGCGCGCTGCTTCCTACGCTCCTACGCTCTTATCAGTTTCGGTTTGGACTCACGATGTGTCGGCCGCGCGCCCTTTCGGGGAAAGGAGACAGGCTGCCGAAGGAGCGGCGACGTACGCAGCAGCGCGAATGGGTCCGCAACCGCCGCAAAGCCGCTGTCGCCTCGACTTCCACTGCGTCCAGCGCTTCAGATTCCCTTGCCAACGAGCACATAACTCACCTGGAAAGCCGCCACGAAGAACAGAACCAGCGATGTAAAGGGCTCCGGCGGGCCAACGCCACGGACGACGGTCGTGCCACGGAGGCGAAGCGCAAGCGTGAGGCCCTGCGACGACTGCACTCTACGCCGGCTGAACAGTTTTCGGGTGCGACGGCGAGGTTCCGGAGGGAGTTCATGGAGAATCCGTTTGGCGTCACGTGAGCCATGTGCGACCGACTCTGGGTCGCCGGAGACGTATCCACGATCGGCGGCGTGTCGGACGAGAAGAAGCGGAAATCGAACGCGTGCGTGTTGCGGCAGTGTATCGAGCACAGCTCCGCTGGTCTTCCTTCTTCACGAGAGTGGAAAGGCTGAACGTTTTTAATTGGCACATGACTTTCGGAATGCATCTTTGACTTTGGCGGTGTTCATCGCTTTTTTCACATATAATTTTTTGTCCGACGAAAACGGAGTGGCATGTTGTGATATATAATTTGCAGAGCGAATTTCGCTGTTAATGTTTGGTTCACTGAGATCAGTCTTTAGATGCTACCAAGTGAAAGGTTTTGCAAATGTTACCACTTGCAAGTGGTTTATTGAACAGGCACCACTAGCAAGTGGTACCGCTTGCTAGTGGTACCACTTTCTATTGGTACCACTTTCAAATGGTACCTGTTCAATAAACCAGTTGCACGTTGTACCACTTGTATAACCAGTTGCAAGTGGTACCACTTGTGGAACCACTTGCAACTGGTTTTCATTTTCATACATTTTCATATAGATGCGCAAAAGGAAAGCCAGATGTTAGTCTTTCTTGCTTTTATTTTGCAGTTGAGTGCGTGTAGAGCAGAATTAAGTACTTCGGCTGATGAAGAATAAAATCCTCAAAAACCTAGGCGCCTCAGAACTTTTCGAGAGTCCTTGATCTTTTGTGACAGGACTGTCGACATGGTAGTGATGACTTGCTGTTGCTGAACAGGTTCCTTGTTCTGGTGTCCCAACGGTACACTGTTTCTGGTAAAACATATAAAATAGCGCAAAAACGACAATGACAAGAAGTATACAGGATAGGCGCTAGCTTTCAACTAGTTTTATTCAGGAAAAGTAAACATATATATACACACGACAGCCAAAGCAGCACCACGTAAAAGTTGATTAATTTTTTACCCGATCATTAAAAAAGTGAAATTCATTGTCATGAAGTACAGTACACTGTTTCTGCAACGACAACAGAAAAAAATAGCAATTTAATAACAGCTCATGGGGATACAGTCATATGATTGAACAGATTGAACCCATTTACCTATAGCGAGGACAACTTTGAAGGGACTCAGTTCCTTCCGGACCACCACATTTTGCTTTTGTTTGTCATTTGGTGCCACCTTGCACCCGTAAGTCCTTCGAACAAGTGCCACGTGACCCCAAATCGCTTGCGTCATGTCTTTGTTTACCATGGTTGGTTTAACCATGGTCGCCAAAGCTTGATTATTTTTTTTTGCTTGGTAGGAGCCGATGGTGGTGCCCCGATTTACGTCGTACTGTGGGCTAAAAGGGTATCGTAGCTTTGGCAGCGGTGAACACCAAATCCAGAATTCACGAAAAGCCAATTGTCGTGATGAGCAATTGCCTCGTGCCACTTAGGCGTTCGCGTGTGAAAAGCTCGATGCTCCAAAGTCATTACTTTCGATGGAATTGATCGCGCGCTGGTCGTTATGCAACTGGTCGTTATGCAGAGTAGGCAGATTTACTCAGAGTTGAAGGAACACACTCACGTGAGGCTGGGTGGAACGATACAATGTGCCGTTTATCATGCCAATGGGAAAAATTCTTCCCGATGACTGACGGGAAGATGACATTCCACGTGAAGACAGTCGACGGCGATCTACCGTTTGAGCGGCGTGAGTGACTTAGCAGGTCAGTTGCTTTCCAGTGGCAATGGTCAGCTCCTTAGCCTCAATCTTGGCCCTTTCTATGTTTTGGACGATCTCGAAAACTAGCTCGAAAGGACTGTTGCTGTCCAGGAGCAGCCGTCCTCGAATATTAGTGGGCAGAACTCCAGCCATTAACTGCTCGTTGATGTTTTTGTCCTGTTGAGGTCCGAAGTTGGTCGGAACTGCCAAGTCCCGTAGGGCAGTCAAATAATGTGACAATGATTTTTTGGGCTCTTGATAACAATGGCGGAACCGTTGACGCTCCAGGTAGATGTTGCCCGACGTTTTGAAGTGCGCGCTGAGGGTGTCGACAGCCTCTTATATTGATGGACGTCGTTCGTTGGAGTTATAGAAGCCGCTGTCGCTGACGTCGCTGTTGGCGACGGCAGAGCGACAGCGCGGGAGGAAGGCAGCCTGTCGTGGACCCTTTGACCCTCCACCCCCAGGCAGTGGCGGAGCAGCTATCGACGAAATACCGAGAGCAGTGCGTGAGCACCCCATGCCCCCATGAAACATTCGAAGAGCGAAATCCATCGCTCTCAGGGAATTTCAGACTTCCCTGGTTTACTCAAGAAGTCACGAGGAGGTTTGATGCCGAATCCGCCTTCCATCCCGTCGTCAAAAGAATGTGGAGTCCTCGGTGGACCCAGCGGGTCTGGAAGGAACGTCCAGTCACCTGTGCTGCTCTCATGAGACTCTTAATTAAAACATGATGATGATGAAGAGGAAGTAAGTGAATGAACACATAGCATAGAAGAAGACGAAGTTATCAGAATATATGAAAATATAACAATGAAGACACAACACCCCCAATGAGTACACGTAGAGCACGTGGCAAATGAGGGCTTAAGAGACGCTGGGCGTGACTTGTTATGTTCCTGGTTCGTGATTGCTTCTCCGACACTTGAGTCGGCTAATGTCGCATTCTTATGGGCTGTGAAGGAATGAAGAGACGCTCAAGGCTCGCCCTGCGTTTCTTGAGCTCCAGCTGAAGAAACGTTAGTGATTTAGTGATGGCCTGTAGCTGAGCCGGTTGGTTATGCATGCTTACTGATTACCAGCTGAACGTTAGGAAAAGCGACGAAGACAGAAAGAAACACACTGGTGGAGCAACGGCTCTACCGCCTGGAGCCGCTGCCTTCAACGAAGCGAGCGAGCGCACCATCAACCTCCAGGGCTTTACCATCCAGAAGGTCCACTGAACTGCCTACCGAAGGTCACCTTGGCTCGCTTCCCTACTGGCCTGTACCACCGCCGAACCTCCAAGACTCGTGCGGCGGATCAGAAGAGCACGTCGTCCTCAACACCATCAAACTGCCAAGGCTTTCCCAGCCGCACGGTGAAGCCTCCGGACATCACCGTTCGCCCAGGCACTTCTTACAGCTGGTAGAAATGTCTTGGCAAACCCCAAAGCAACGCTGCTTGCGATGTTGAGAAGGCCGCGTCGTCCTCCCCCCCTTGTATATATCATCTCATAATCATCATCACTAGACGTGGCACCGCGGGCCTCCATGGTACGGGCTGTCGCCTTTCCGCGGTGCCACGGCTCTCCTGAGCAAATAAAGATTACGATTACGATTACGATTATTATCAACCCTTTTAATAAACTTCCTTTTCCTCAACCCAATCTTAAAAGGGTAGCTTCTTCTTCTTCAGTCAGAGCTTAGACATAAACTTCCTTTTTCTCCTCACGAACCGTAGAGTTCTCCTCCTCTTCGACTTTCCCCATCCTAAAAGGGTAGCTTCTTCTTCTTCAGTCAGAGCTTTGACAGAAACTTCCTTTTTCTCCTCACGATCCATGGAGTTTTTCTCTTCTTCGACTTTCGGATCTTGAAAAATTTCCTTCTTTTTGTCTTTTATACTTCCGGTGGTGTCACTCTCGTTTTACTCGGTCGGATCTTGGAGTCACAAGGTCCCAACTTGGTTCATCCGAGGTGCCGCTCTCCTCGGATACATTTTTTCTTTGGGCAAGAGCGCAATGGCTGCAACACTCACGCATTCTCCCTCCCCCTCCTCAATGGCCAACGCCTCAAGGAGCTCCCTTCCAAGCTGCTTTCGGTGTTTTGCTAAGACGGTGACGCTTGTGAAATCAGGAGCACATTTGCATGCACATTGTCGTCGTTGATGCACCTCCCTGTTTGTCCTATGTAGCTTTTGCCACATTACATAGGGATCTTGTAAACAACTCCTTTTTCGCATGGGGCGTAGGGTGTTCGATGCACAGTGCTGCAAGTCGTCGTCCCGTTCTGGGCGGTTTTCCGGTTCACCCTACGGCACATGGCGTAGGCCTTGTTGGGGGCGGAGCACACAACGTGGATGCCTTTTCGGCCGGGTATCTTTTTTAACCGATGAGTAATGCCGTGAACATACGGGACCACTGCGAAAGGCGTTGGGGGCTTCTTCTGCGTTGTTTGATTCTTCTCAGGATTTTGACATACCTGCCTACAAAGCTTTTCACATACCGGTACGAGGAGGGTACTCGAGTACCCAGAATCCTGGAGTCGACTCAGCTGTCCTTGAGAGCAGCGCCCCACCTTGTGAGGGCAGGACTTCTGTAGCGCCGAGACTAAAGCTCTGGTGGCCAACCCCGTTTTTGGAATGTTCCGAGGTAAACGGAAGGAACCCCTTACATGAACGGGGTTCATAACTCCAGCACACGTGGGAAGGTTGAAACTCCAATGAGAGGTCTAAAAACCGTATGGAATTGTTGACGGGAAGTTCATGGGTAAAAGCCAATCCATGGCAGCTATGTCCGAAGCTGCGCATGACCACATCTAAGCACCCGTTACTCTCCTCATCTGCATCAGAGTTGCTTAGTATGAGGAAGTCGTCAACATACCGAAAGATGGCCTCGATGCGTTTATCCTTTAACTGGTCTTGAATGTTCCTCCCGCACGCTGCGAGGAATAAATCGCTCAAGTAGGGGACCACTCGAGACCCGGTGCACACCCCGCTTTTTTGTAAGAATAGCTGATCCTGGTGTGACACCACCGTCGCAGAAAGATATGCCGTCAGGAGCTCCAAGAAGCTGTCAAGGCTCATCCCTGTTGAATTTTGAAACCCTTGAAGACCCTGCTCCCCAATGGTTTCTCGGAGGACCTCAGGCCGCATGGGGAATGGAATAGTAGAGGTCTCGGATGTCCAAGGAAAACCCTGATACAATATCAGAACCTTTCTCCTGAAGAAGGCGAATCACTGCTTCGGAGTTTGGTATCAGGAAAGGATCCTTTACTTCAACTTGTGATAGGTATTTCGCCAACCACAGTGAGACTTTCCCTTGCCAGGTGTGTTGCTCTGAGACAATGGCACGAAAAGGGACCCCTTCTTTATGTGTCTTTGCCAAGAAGAACACACTTAAATCCCCTCGTTGGGCTCCTCTGATTTTTGTGACTAGCCCACGGCTTTGTTCTTTTTCGAGTATCTTGAGTATGGCTCGTTTGGCTGGTTTGACTTGAACTTGATTCACTTGTTTGAACTTCTTCGCTAAAGTTTGTGTTGCTCTGTCTCCATACGACCCAGAGTCCAGAACTACAAACCCTCCCTCCTTGTCCGAGAGACATAATGGAAGGTCCTTGCGACGCAATTCTTCCACCGTTGAGGCAAAACTCATCCGTGGAGGTCCCAAGCTCTTTATGCCCGCCAAACACTCAAGACCCTCGTTGATGAATTGTGAGGTTGCTTCCTGAGGCGCCTTAGATGCGATTTCTCGTACCATTAGGACCTTATCGATATCACTTAGCCTTGGTGGAAGGGCGAACTTCGGACCCTGCTCAAGCACCCTCCGGGCTGATGCTGAAAGGGACACATCTCCGATGATCTGGAGTGGCGTGCTTTTGAGTTCTGTCCTAACCCTTCGGGCGAGATGGTGTTTCTAAATTGGGAGAAAACAAATCTTCCAGAGGTGCTCTGTGGAGGATCTTGCTACGTGCCGTGGCCAGATCGACCACGGCGGGAGCGACGACCGCCTGTGCGGTTTGGGGACTATGTGTCAAGATGAATAACTTTTGGACTTTGTATATGAGCATTTCTATTTCTCTTTGATTTATTTTCGATTTTCTCTGTGAATCTTTTTCTTATACTTCCTCTTTATTTTTAACCTGTTTAATTACTTTCTTTAGGCTTTGTCTTTCAGTTACTTTCTTAAAATGGGAGGGGGAAAGTGTTGTATCTTCTAGCTAATTACTTTCCGGTCACTTCGTCTTCTTCTGTCCGTTGCCCTTTCTACTTCCTCTTCTTTACCAAAAAGATTAAACATAGAGTCTCGTGGCAGCTGCGCTCAAGTGTGGTCGTTCCATTCCGGGTCTCCAGACACCACAAATGTGTCGTAGGGAACGTGGTTGTATACGCATTTGAGCATTTGACCGCAGCGTGACAGGGATGAAAACGAACGAAAGGCTCGGCATGCTGCGGCTCAGCGTCTACGCAGACAAGCACCCCCAGAGCTTCGCCCCAATCAACATCATTCACCACGTGGAGATGCGGATGTTTTTTTATGGTTTTGACGTCAATGGTAACGTCAAAGCACCACGACACGACGACACCACGACGTCATCGTCGACTACGACGTTACGCGACGCCAAGATGCTGTCGCGTCGAGGACGACGTCGTTTCGCGACATCACGTCGCAGTTGTAACGCAGTCGTGACATCGCGTATAGGACGAGGCCGTTACGTGACATCAAGACGCCGTTGCAACGCGGTCATGACGTCGCGCGCCGCGTCAAGGACGACGTGGACGTCAATGCTGACGTTGCGGTCGACGCCCCATGCAACGTCAGACATCGCTACGACGTCAAGTGAACGTCATGTTGACCTAATTGTTAACGTCAACGTCACAACGAAGCCTTGACAGCGTGTAACGTCGTCGCCTTCGCCAGCATCAACGTCAACGCGCAGTCACAACGAAGTCTTAACGTTGTGCAACGTCATAGACGATGACATCAACGTCGACGTTCTGAAGTTCCCCGGGACGTCTTCGTGACGTCGGGTTACGTCATGTCGACACCGACGTCGACGAACTGACACCAAGTGTCCTTATGACGCCGCAATGACAAGGACGCCGTCATCTTGATGTCCCGCGACGTTTTCGTCGTCTTTCATCAACGTCAACGTTGACATCGTCGTCGTTGTCAACGCAGAATGACGTCAGAACTCAGTCTTGATGTCGTGTAACCTACGTTGTCAACGTCGATTACGACGTTGACGTCAAGGTGTCGTCCTGATGTCGCATGGCGTTGTGACAACAAGTTAGGTCTCGGTGACTTTATGTACGTGACGCCTGACGTCTAGGTTGTATAAAAAATATAGTCCGGCGTTCTATTGTTTCTGTGACCTTGTCCAGTGTGCCGGTCGTGCTTGGGTTTTCAACGAAACGCGTTTTTCATAAAAAGCGGCATCATCCGAACCACTTCGCTAGCAGCTGCCGAGGGGGTGCTACGAGCGAAGTGGCCTGGATTAGCAGTCTTTTTCCACTTTTGAGGTACCTAGATAGCACTCCGGTGGCCCCACTCGTCCCTTCTGGTACACTCTAGCCTTAACCGCCGAATTCAGAAACCTCACTCAAACTGCACTCAAACTGAAGGGCCCCTCCACTTCCTCAAGGAAGGCGCGAGGGCCGGCGCTGGCCAATCGCGACGGCGGATCCGTCCTCGCGATTGGCCAGCGCCGGCCCTCGCGCCTTCCTCGAGGAAGTGGAGGGGCCATCAGTTTGAGTGTAGTTTGAGTGAGGTTTCTGAATTTGAGGTGCAACCACACCCTTGGGTAGTATGGTTCTCAACCAACAGATGGCGGTGGGATTGCCTTCCAGACTAGAGCACTGCACGGGCTCGGGCCGGCCCGAAAGCCCGGGCCCGGCCCGGCCCGCGGGCCGGGCTCGGGCCGGGTAGCACGTATTTTTTGGGGCCCGGGCCGGGCTCGGGCTTGAAAAAAAATATTTTCGGGCCGCGTCGGCCTGGGCCGGCCCGGGCCGTGCCTGGTCAGTCGTGTGCCGTAAAGTTTAAATTGTTAACAACAATAGAGGAGTATCTACACGGCAAGAAAGACTACTCGTGCTCAGGAGTGTCTGAGAATTGTGACTTTTCGAGAGCGCGCGAGAAAGAATTCCCGAAACTGTCCATTCTATTCAAGCACATCCTGTGCATCCCTGCTGCAAGTGCTAGCAGCGAAGGGAACTTTAGCGCGCCGGGCTACATAGTGCAAGCAAGACGGACCTGCCTGAAGGAAGAGTCCATGCACAATTTATTGTTTCTCCACAAAAATATGTAGGAAGGAAATTTCTCTTAAACGAATTGAATAGAACAACGAAAAGTACAATATCTCTTCAATAAATTCATAAATAAAAAATTCCCCACTTGTGTCTCAAGGATTGTCGATATGCCATGAGTTCAAAGACTGTCGCAAATGATGTGCATATTTCACCCACACTCTCGACAATACATATTCTAAGTCGACATATCTATGGTATAAAAAACTCGGTCCCAGTTTTCCGGCTCGGGCCGGGCTCGGGCTCATATTTGAAAATGTTATCGGGCTCGGGCCGGGCCCGGGCCGTGTCTCTACCGGGCCGCGTCGGGCCGGGCCTAGAAATAAAATATTGCCGCGCGCAGGGTCACGGACTTGTAGAAAGTTCTCGTTCATTCTTGCTGCGGACATAACTATCGTTCATCCTTGTTTTTGTTGTTCTAGAAAGTGCTTGTTCATTCTCGCCCCGAGCGCACTACGCTCGAACCTTCTCCGCCGAATCTTCGAGATAGTGACTCACTCTAGATAAGAGGCCGCCCGCGACCTTGTCGAGTCAGTTTCGCCCCAGCGCTCGACTCTGCTGTCTCGCCGACCTCGACGCTCGCGACGCTGTTATTATTTTCTATTCTCTTTTTGTATTGGCACAAGTTCGCCACATTAAACGTTTAGTTCTTCCTGTTTATTTATTGTTATTCTGGTCATCACCCGTGACATTTTGGTGGAGGTGCGGGGTACCGCATGCCTGTGCAGCGTTCCCCTCCAAGATACCGCAGTGCAAGTCCGGTACCAACCCCAGTGAGAAGACCACTCCCCGCGGAACCCGAAACTCGGACCAGCCGGCGCATCAAGGGAGAGGATCCTGAATACGGTTTGCTACTGGACAAGCCCAAACCGAAGAAGACGACGATGGCCGACCAGGCGCAGGCCCCGGCTGCTCCTGCCGTCGTATACCTGCCCGTCGCACCCAAAACTCCGACGCCGTTCCACGGAGACGCACACGAGGACATCGAGGACTGGCTGCAACACTATGAACGGGTGGCCCGCCATAACGGGTGGTCAGCCGAGCACTGCTTGCAGAACCTTTACTTTTCGATGGAAGGAACTGCGAGGCACTGGTTGGAAAACCACGAGGCTTCTTTGACGTCGTGGGAGGTGTGCAAGCAAGAATTGAAGAAAACGTTTGCCTGCCAACACCGACGTGAGAGGGCCGAAGATCTCCTGCGAACAAGGACCCAAGACCTACATGAGAGCGTCACCAGCTTCGTTGAGGATGTTCTCCGCCTGAGCGCCCGCGCCGATCCTCAGGCTACCGAGGAGAAGAAGCTGCACCACTTGATGAGGGGTGTGAAAAGTGAGATATTCGGCGGCCTCATTCGCAATCCCCCGACAACCGTCGACGGGTTCGTCACGGAGGCGACGAATATGGAACGGGCCCTACAAGCACGCGCCAGACACTACCAGCGACACCCCGGCGTAACCACTCTGGCGACATCCGGATCCGACCTTGGCACCACCCTCCCCGGCATCCGTGAAATTATCCGTGAAGTCGTCCAGGAGGAACTCAAGAAGCTCCTGCCCACTGCAGTACGCCCGGCCTCACTCTCTATCGCCGAGGTTGTGCGGGAAGAAGTCCAGAGAACCTTCCAGAAAGAGGCTCCCGTCGTCGTGGCAGCCCCCGAGGAGCCCACGTTGACTTACGCCGCAGTGGCTCGACGGCCACCGCCTCCTCCTCGTCGCACCTATGTCGCGCCGCCCCGAAGTCAGTCTCCTGCGCCGCAGCACGACCGACACCACGACGACCAGGTCCAGTACGCCTGCCCGGAGCCTCGCGCACCCCGCAAGACCGACGTGTGGCGAACGCCCGACCGACGCCCTCTGTGCTTCCATTGTGGGGAAGCGGACCACACCTACCGCCGATGCCCCTACCGACGACTCGGGCTTCGCGGGTTCCACCCGAACGACCCGCGACCCCGTTATGGTGAACGCCCTCGGGAGATCGACGAGTACCTGCGACGACCTCAGTCCCCCGAGCCTACGTCCCGCCGAGAGTTCCGGTCGCCGTCGCCACGACGTCCAGCTTCGCCGATGCACCGACCCCGACGTGAAAGCCTGTCGCCCCTCGCTCCTCGCCGGGGAAACTAGGCGCGGCAACCCCTGGAGGTGGAGTTGCCGAAGACGACCGACGCCAAGATCCTCCACGAACGTCGGAGGGCCCCCACTCGAACGCTACCAGAGATCGAAACCACGCCCCTGCAACGGTGTCCAATAACCTAAACGTCGTCATCGACGGCCACGACGCATCAGCGCTCGTGGACA
This sequence comes from Ixodes scapularis, assembly GCF_016920785.2. Classification (NCBI taxonomy): domain Eukaryota; kingdom Metazoa; phylum Arthropoda; class Arachnida; order Ixodida; family Ixodidae; genus Ixodes; species Ixodes scapularis. The sequence goes on along the minus strand of NW_024609868.1, from coordinate 163,722,290 downwards.
CTGGAGCAGACTACTCAGTCTTGAGTGGGAGGCTCTCCCGCCGCCTTCGGAAAGTCACGACGCCGTGGGATGGACCTCAGATACGAACCGCCGGAGGGCACCTCATCACACCGGTCGGGAGATGCACTGCTCGCGTCGAGATCCACGGTGAGAGGTGCCCTGTCAAGTTCGTCGTTCTGCAAGACTGTTCGAGGGACGTTATCCTGGGAATGGACTTTCTCTGCGAGTATGGCGCCGTCATCGACCTCGGAGCAAACCGGCTGACGCTTCGAAAACCTGCTCCACCACAGGAGGACCCCAAAGTGACGTCATCCGCGGTACGAGTCCTCGCAAACCACGTGAACCTACCGCCGCAGTCAAGTGTTTTCGTACCCGTCGGGGTCGATGAGACTTTCTGTGGCGACGTTTTGCTCGAAGGAAGCCTCCAGTTGCTTCTAGGAAGAGGGATCGGCATCGCAAGAGGCGTCACGGAGCTCCAAGACGGACGCACTACTGTCGCACTCGTAACGAACTTCCGACAGGAGGCCCAGCACCTTACGAGAGGCACCGCCGTGGGCCACGCCGAGGAACTCCCGGACGCAGCCGCAATCGCCGGAATATCAGAAGACCTCTCTTCGTGGCCACCTAAGACAACGCCGCCTTCGCAGTTTGACATCGACCCAACCCTGCCTACCCCACAACGACGACAACTCAGTGACCTTCTCGCCGAGTTCAATGAGTGCTTCTCCACGTCGTCAAAGGTGCGCCAAACGACCGTTGCGAAACATCGGATTGTCACTGAAGACAACGCGCTTCCTGTGCATCGGTCGCCGTACCGTGTTTCCGTGAAAGAAAGAGAAGTCATCCAGAAGCAGGTCCAAGAAATGCTCGATGACGACATTGTCCAGCCCTCAAGCAGCCCGTGGGCTTCACCGGTAGTCCTGGTGAAAAAGAAAGACGGGACTCTTCGGTTCTGCGTGGACTATCGCCGACTAAACGCCGTAACGAAAAAGGACGTCTACCCGCTGCCACGCATCGACGACACTCTGGACCGGCTGCGCCATGCCCGATACTTTTCGTCGATGGACCTGAAGAGTGGGTACTGGCAGATCGAGGTCGACGAACGGGATCGTGAGAAGACTGCCTTCGTCACGCCGGACGGACTGTACGAATTTAAAGTGATGCCGTTCGGACTGTGCACAGCACCGGCGACGTTCCAGCGCGTAATGGACACCGTTCTTTCCGGCTTGAAATGGCAAAGCTGCCTCGTCTATCTCGACGACGTCGTGGTATTCGCAAGCGACTTCGACGAGCACCTGAGACGTTTGCGAGCCGTGCTACAGGCTATCCAGAATGCTGGACTGACACTAAAGCCGTCAAAATGTCGGTTCGCTTACGGCGAGCTCAAATTCCTGGGCCATGTCGTGAGTGCTCAGGGTGTAAGCCCTGATCCTTCCAAGACATCTGCTGTTTCAGAATTTCCCAAGCCATCAGACAAGAAAGCCGTAAGAAGATTTCTTGGACTGTGCGCTTACTACAGGCGTTTTGTTCGCGATTTTGCCAAGATTTCTGCACCGCTCACGCATCTGACCAAGGACGACGTGAACTTCCAGTGGGGGGAGGAGCAAGAACAAGCGTTCAACGAACTGAGGGAAAGACTCCAGTCGCCCCCTATCCTCGGACACTTCGATCCATCAGCGGAAACGGAAGTTCACACGGACGCCAGCAACGCCGGACTCGGCGCGGTACTCGTCCAAAGACAAGACGGAGAAGAGAGGGTGATCGCTTACGCAAGCCGGGCACTGTCCAAGGCAGAGAAAAATTACTCGACGACCGACAAGGAATGTCTCGCTGTCATCTGGGCTTTAACCAAGTTCCGCCCGTACCTGTACGGGATCCCGTTTCGCGTTGTCACGGACCACCACGCTCTCTGTTGGCTCGCCAACCTCAAGGACCCGTCAGGACGCATCGCTCGCTGGAGTCTGCGATTGCAAGAATTCGACATGACCATTGTGCATAAGTCTGGCCGCAAGCATAACGACGCCGACTGTTTGTCTAGGGCCCCAGTCGAATCTCCTCCCGAAAGCACTGACGACGACGACGACGCCCGTTTTCTCGGTGCAGTGACAGATGCCGACATGGGAGCACTTCAACGAGACGACCCGGAACTTCGCGCCGTGATCGAACACCTCGAAGGCCAAGGAAGTTCAGTTCCGCGAGTCTTGGCCCGAGACTTGTCAAGCTTCGTTCTGCGGCGAGGTGTGCTCTTCAAGAAGAACTTCGGAACGAGGAACCCTGCTTGGCTGCTGGTTGTTCCGGCCAGCCTGCGAGAAGAAATCTTTCAAGCATGCCATGACGACCCGACGGCTGGACACCTTGGATACAGCAGGACGCTCGCCCGGATTCGTGACAAGTACTACTGGCCGAGACTCCCGAAAACAGTCCACCTGTACACACGGTCATGCCATGAGTGCCAACGACGTAAGAGGCCTCCGACGAAGCCAGCAGGACTCCTGCAGCCGATACCTGCCCCGACTAGGCCTTTCCAGCAAGTCGGAATGGATTTGCTTGGGCCGTTCCCAACATCGACGCAAGGAAACCGGTGGATTATCGTCGCGACCGATTATCTTACACGATACGCCGAGACGAAAGCCCTGCCATCGGGAACAGCCGTGGAAGTCGCCAAATTTTTCGTCGAGTCCATTCTCCTTCGACACGGCGCACCTGAAGTACTGATTACAGATCGCGGGTCATCCTTCATGGCCCAGCTGACGCAAGAAGTCCTTCGTCTCAGCCACACCAGCCATCGTCGCACCACGGCGTACCACCCGCAGACCAACGGGCTGACGGAAAGACTCAACAAAACCATCGCCGACATGATTTCCATGTACGTCGACGTAGAGCACAAGACATGGGACGAAGTGCTGCCGTACGTCACGTTTGCCTACAACACAGCGGTTCAAGAAACCACGGGAATGACACCGTTCCAACTGGTACACGGCCGGACGGTTACCACGACGCTCGACGCCATGCTGCCTCACGTGCCAACCGGTGATGTCAACGACGACGCTCAACTCATCTCCCAGCGCGCGGAGGAAGCTCGTCAACTGGCAAGAGTCAAGATTCAAGACCAACAGCGAGTCGACGCACGCCGGTACAACCTTCGTCGCCGGGACGTCCACTTTCAACCCGGAGACCGGGTATGGGTTTGGACACCAATACGTCGTCGCGGTCTCAGCGAAAAACTCCTGAAACGCTATTTCGGACCCTACAAGATCATCCGACGCCTCGGCGATCTGAACTACGAAGTTCTACCCGACGGAACGCGGCCATCTGCAAGACGTCAGCCGCGACCCGAGGTGGTGCACGTCGTCCGGCTGAAGCCGTATTACGAACGATAGAACTTTCCACTCTCGTCGACGGGTGAACTGTGAACTGTGAACTGCGACTCGCGATTCTGCTGCCTTTTTGTTTTGGATTTGTTTTTGTTTGTTGTTCTTCGTTTTGTGCTGCATCGGGACGATGCACTTTTTAAAGGGGGGGATAATGCCGCGCGCAGGGTCACGGACTTGTAGAAAGTTCTCGTTCATTCTTGCTGCGGACATAACTATCGTTCATCCTTGTTTTTGTTGTTCTAGAAAGTGCTTGTTCATTCTCGCCCCAAGCGCACTACGCTCGAACCTTCTCCGCCGAATCTTCGAGATAGTGACTCACTCTAGATAAGAGGCCGCCCGCGACCTTGTCGAGTCAGTTTCGCCCCAGCGCTCGACTCTGCTGTCTCGCCGACCTCGACGCTCGCGACGCTGTTATTATTTTCTATTCTCTTTTTGTATTGGCACAAGTTCGCCACATTAAACGTTTAGTTCTTCCTGTTTATTTATTGTTATTCTGGTCACCACCCGTGACAATATTCTGTCGGGCTCGGGCCGGGCCCGGGCCGTGTCTCTACCGGGCCGGGTCGGGCCGGGCCTAGAAATTCCGGCCCGTGCAGTGCTCTATTCCAGACCACTACCTGTATTTTCCTATATCCTGAAATTGACATCTGCTTTCTAGTACAATCTATTTCTGGTCCTTCGCTTGTTTTTCTCTGTGCGAGCTTTCTTTAGAACGCGCGTGGCTGCACCAGTTCTCCTGCAAGGGGGCCAGTTGCCTACGTTCTGAGCTCACGTTTCAAGCAAATGTGCTCAAAACATAACGCGAGAATCGTCCTGAGCTAAATGGCGAGACACAATCACAACAAAACCACCGAGGCGTTGAAAAATATAAAAATTGCCTGTGCGCCATTAGCACTGCGCTGGGATTTCGGATGCCAATTACAGATATTTCAATGTGCTCATATTTATATGACGGGCCAGCGCTTTTGTCGTGCATGTGTTTGGCTCTTTGTGGATTTCCAGGAAAACGGGATGACGTGATAGACTTGCGTTTACAAAATTCGAGATTGAGGAATTAAATACCTAAAAAATCAAAACAAATAAACTATTTTTTGGGGGGTCAGGTGTCTCATTTATTATGTGGCTGGGTGTTTATTTCGGCCAAAACTACGGGACTGGAAAACACAAAAAATGACTATCTAGTTTCGATATTGAGTTTGGTAGACCTAAAGTAGGACTGGTGCAGGAGTCGTAATAGAAGTATGCGAAGGTTAAATTTAACTCGCAGCAATATTATAAAAATTAACTTTAATACGAGTTTAGGGATAAAGTCAATGGCTGGCCAGGCAAAAATTCTGGGTCTGTTGACAGCTTTTGCACAGAGTTTATGCAATGTACCAGTCTTAATTTGATAATTGATTCGCGCAAGTAGTGGTGTGCAAAAGCGAAAAATCTGCAAACGGGTGAGTTTACGCCGTATAAAGTATTGCGTAAGCACGCATATGGTACGCTGATTAAGACCGAAACAGTGCTCCTTTTTACACTAGTGTTGAGCGTATCGAAAGTTAAGGGTGCATCGAAAGCTAAAGCTTGTACACATACACTGCTCAAGCCGTAACGTTTGAATGTTAACAGTGCTTTATTACGCTCGAATTTCGTGTAAGTTGTTTCCTGATTGCTTACAACAGAAATAAGGAAACTTCGAACTCTGGGTTAATAGAAAAATTCCACCTGCTGACAGCTACCAATCATCTCAGCGCCAATTAAGAGTATTCACTGCATGCCAACGGTCGCATGCGTAGAGCGAGTTCTTCCCACGTGATTTCATACAATCGCAGTTGTTCTTGACAAACAACATTGTTTACACGCGAGCGACCACAAGTGAAGTTTAGAATATTTCGTATTGATAGTGGCACACGTGGCAAGTGGCATAGTTTTTTTTTTTTTTTTTTTGCGATCCGCGAAATAGAATGTTTTTGGGTTACCTTCGTTTGTAATGCATGCAGTACGCAAAAGAGCACGAACTGAATCGCTGTGGGAAACAAAAACAATAATGATAAACAAGTGTGTAATCGCGTGAAAACTTAATGCATTGCACATATGCAGAAGGTAAGCTTTGTTTTTCTAAATACATTATCAGTAAAGTATTGGGTTTAATTGTGCGAGCGAAACGGAACATACAACCATACTTGACGGTGACAGCGCAGTCTGTCACCTGAGTGTCTAGTGTGAGATTGGTCTTCCCTGCGCTGTCACCGTCAAGTATGGTTAACCAACTCGCCCAAGCATCCATCCTATCAAGGAACATACAAGCGCGCGAGCATGCTGACCTGGACTACTCTTTTAGTGAACAAGCGCACCATTCAAAGCAAGAAGCTCACTTTTATAGCTTATGATTCGCTCAAACCTTTTTAAACACAATAACAATCAATTCTATTATTTCATTTTTTTATTAAGTGCGCTTGTTTTTTTTAATGTCTTTTGCGTGAATGTACCATTTTATTAGTTATATTATATTTTTTCCAAGATGTAGGACAACTATAGTCTGTTTCATCATAAGTAAAAGCCGCATAACCAAAGATGTAAAAAAAAAAACGCGAACAGGCGAACATACATTAAAAATGCAATGTAACGGCGCATTCAAAATTAGTCTTTAGTTTTTTACACAGCAGGAGTTTCGTAGGGCGACATTGTTACCCGTTGTAGATTATAAATTTAGCCAGTGCAATACAACTGTTAGCTCAGGCTCTTTAACATGCATCACACAGTATATGTGATACACGATCGCACGACGGCAGGATGGAGATGGGCGACTGAGCCCAGGGCCTCTTCTAAAGCCCCTTAATAAAGGCTTTTTTTTACAAGCACCGCCAACCATTATTGTGAAAACGCGCAAGACACGAGCCACGAGCGGGTGCTCCGCCGCCATTCGCTTCCAAGGGCCAGTCATCATTTAGTGTTGCGCCGCCATTTGCCTCCAAGGGCCGCTCGAGCCACGGGCCCCGTGCACTCGATCATTTTACGTTACTTGAACGACCAACGTAAACGCATCGAGGTGGTGTTGAATACGTTCATTTAAAGAAAAAATATATCTATCTCCGGAGGCTCGAAGTTTTCATGACGCGGTGGCCTTAAGGCGGCGGTGCCACGGCGGCCATCTTGAGCAAGCCATTAGTTTACCCACTAGATGGCGGCACTCATCCGTGTGGCCTAAAGCCCCTCGATATGTTTTCGTTTGTCTTTGCAAATAGCGCCAAATGCGCGAGCGCACGTGGCCCAGGTCTCGAGCGGCCCTTGGAAGCAAATGGCGGTGCAGCACTGAAATGAGCGGCCCTTGGAAGCGAATGGCGGCGGAGCAGCCGCTCGTGGCACGTGTCTTCCGCATTTCCACAACAATGAACATGGTTAAAATTGCGCACATATAGAAAAGAAGAGAGAAGAGGGAAGAGAGAAGAGACAAGCGCAAACTCACAACTCGATGTATTCAAGGAAGAAAAAAGAACAGCCCTCGGGTATCAGCTCGAGCCGAGGCCACACTCGCACGGGAGCACCCGAGCACGCGGAGGACACACACCATCAACCACACTCAAACGACTGTAGAAAGGCTTATTTCCTTGTCGGTTAAAGCCACAGAAGGATGGCTGACACAACGCTCGCCTAAGCGGAGTATACTAAAAGCTTAAAAAATTTCGCGAGTGTGTTTTTCGGTGAATCTGCCAATTATCGAGGTCTTTTGTAAAGAAGGTGTACACTTACACGCTTGACAATGCAAAGGTAGGTGACCCCCCACTGTTGAATTTAGAGAAAGATTGTGTTCCCTTAACCGGTCATTAATACACCGTCCCGTCTGTCCTACGTAGGATCTGCCACAGGAAAGGGGAATGCTATAAACCACTCTGGTTGAACAGGGCACGTAAGGGCGGACGTGTTTTGTGCGGCACCTGTGTTTTGTAATATTTTCTATTTTTGCTCGAACTTTAGAACAAATTTGACCCATTTTTTGGGGTGCTGACATCACTAAGGGGACTCCGTACCTATTGGCTACCTGTTTGAGATTGTGAGATATTTTGTGTATATACGGAACCACCACCACTCTTTTTTTGTCAACATCACGTGCAGCTTTTTCATATCCTTTTACTTTTTTTATCAAAGTTCCTACAACTTCAGTTAGCACGTGCGCTGGAAACCCAGACGCTGTAAGCCTCTCAATTTGAGCATTAAAACTGCTTTTGATGGTGTGGAGGCATGACTTCTTTAGGGCTGAAGTAAGGCAGGAAAGAGCTATGCCTCTCTTTACGACTTTTGAGTGCGAGGACGTATAGTGCAGTAAACCTTTTTTAGAACGGGGTGAAAATGACCAGCACAGGTGGTTTGTTTGCAAAGATAGGGAAAGGTCTAGAAATTGCAACACACCTTCCTTAGGAGTTTCACAGGTAAAAATAAGTCCTGAACCGCACTTGTGGAATATGTCCATGATGCTACTAATTACATTATTGTCCAATGTCTTTCGGTACACTAGCAGAAAGTCGTCTACATACCTAAACACGTGAAGAACTGGCATAGACGCTATGGCCATCTTAATGGCGCGGTCGACCCCCGCAAGAAAAATATCACTTAGGACCGGTGCAACGCAAGAGCCTATACAGACTCCCGACCTAATGAGCGGTACGGGAGCAAGAGTTGCGCGTCTGTTTTCCACGTGCCGCCGCGCCGCTATTCGCCGAGATCCGACCACGCGAGGAGCCGGATCAAGTGCCGTGCAGGAAAGTAGACGTTGCACGCGCCCCGGCTTACGTTCCCCTGCTTTTGAGCGCGCCGCGTGCCTCGAACGCGCGGCGCCGCTGTTCGCCGAATTCAGTGACGTGACGAGCGGGGTCAACAAGCCGTGCAGGAAAGACGGCGCTACGGAGATGAACGCGCAACTGTGGCTCCCGTAGCGGCGAGATGTTTTGGTGGCGCCCTCCTATTGTTTCCTCTCGTGACGTCATAACCTTGCGGACAGCAAGTTCGATGGTGTTTACAATGAGCATGGTGGAAGCTTGAGATCATTGCGCTCTCAAAGGAACACTGCCAACACCGTCAAAATTAAAGTTCTTACATTCCTCTTATTTCTGTCGTTGAGAAAACCTTTGCTGCCGTCATAGTCAGCATTCGGCCAATCCTGGAAGGCCGACCGCAGGGACGCTTTCGATCGCACACGTCGCCAATACAGGAACTCTGGTGTGGCCTGAAAACAGGCTCGTGGCAGTGATGTCCCTACTCTGCTCTTAATTTCCTCCTTTCTGCTGCTCGTCGTGCACGTTCAACGCTCACCGCGTGCTCCCGCTGACACAAATGCCAGCAAACGTGCTAGTGGTGCTAAAGTCACTGGATCCTGGGAAAGTAGCGCCATTGCCTTTCCTGCCTGCTAGCCGAACACAAGCAAACACTACCATACAGACGACCAAAACCTCGCATGGCGATTGGTTAATCGGTCTTCGTTGCCATGGCCATCGCCATTTCGGCCCCTTCCAATCTTCGAAGTTTCGAGAGGGTCGTTCTAATCCAGTCGCACCGAGATCACCATGGAGCATCATCGTATGGAGGGCGTTCCTCGCCAGTATATGCGTCTCTGGCACTATGTATGCAATCAACTTGCCAATAATGCTCATTTCTAGGGATCTTTTACAATTACATTGTTCTTCTTGCGTATTTCAAAACAGGAAAATGATTGTTCAACGCCTTGAAGTACCGACACCGCGTGTGTTGGAGGTGCGAAAACGTACGCTTGGTTTCGCCTGTGTGTGGATACGAAAATCTCGGTATACAAGAAACGTGTCTATGAAGCTACCCGTCAGCAGCGAATTTAGATCGGCTCCCCAAGAATGTACAGGCCAAGAAGAAATGGTTCATTTCAAGGGCCAAAATAGCGGCCATACGAGGAGCTGGCGGTACTTTCCCACGATCCAGTTACTTTATTTAAGTGGTGCTAGCAGTGCCCAGTTCGCACAGAAGCGGAGCCCATAAACCCGATCAAGAGTGCCTAGCTGGGCAAAATTTGTTCTTTGATACTGGCTTTGTTCCGCGCTGCAGGGGCAAAGCAATTTTGATAGACGCTCACAAGCTAGTAACTATCGTTTCACCTACTCAAGAATTAAAAACATTGTGAGCCAATCAGTGAAGAATGTTATCAAACGATGAAGAACATACATAAGACATGCCTTGTCAGCATTTTGTGAAAGAAAGAGCCTTTGCACGGCATAAACGTTTAAATTCATTTTCGCTGTAAGTCAGAGCATAGCCGACATAACAGGTCAATGAGGCCAATCAAGCAGAGCCAAAAACACTATGTCACGGAGCTCAACGTAATATAGTGAGTTTGTTGTCACCGGTCAAAGGAAGCAAGCGCAAACCATGCACCATGGCCTTGCGCTTTTAGTATACGTGTTTGTGCGTGTGTACCTTATAGTCTTCGACTGCATTTTGATCTATGATAAAACAAGCAATAGCAGACTTTTTTTCAAAACCGGTGTTGAGAGGGGCGCTCTATATGGCTGATCATTTTGATCATAATTTGATGATTAGACTTGATTACCAATCATCTGTACTTATAAAGAACCACCCCAATATTGCTCAAATAGTACGTCGAAGTCGAAGAATCTCCATGTTCAAGAAAAGAGTAAAAGTGTATTTTTTAGGCCCCAATGACCCAAACTTAAAAATTGTAAGGCGATTGGGTAGCAGATTTCAAAGCGTTTTTATAGTGCTTTTAATTAGTGCTTAATAATTCAGTCTGTTGATAATTTTATGTTCAAAAATATACCAACGTCTTACATGTATATGTACTGTTTGCATGCAACAGGAATGGAGAATTCTGCAGTAACGCTGACATTGTATGTTAATGAATGTGATCTCAATGATGTCGATGCGAATGATGTCTATTTGAAACTTTTGATGACGTTGATATTAATTATTGTGACTACGATGGTTATCTAATGTAAGTTTAAATATTTTATGTATAATTGCTTTTATGATGACACTTGTCCTGTACACTGTTGAATGCTGTAAAAATGGGCTGATGGCCTCGCCAGAAGACTTTTCTATGCGCAAAGATTATCTTCTCCATCACGCGAAACTCCGGCGTCGTCGGCGGCAGTATGAGCGAGCGATGGTACCAAAAATGACTGACGGCGCAAAGAGTACAAACACGGAAGAAATACTCGGATTGACGTCAAATTTTTCACGGAGGTTTCTATAAACGAAGTGAATGAATGGCTTTGGAAAGAAACGTTGGTACATTTCCGTCTGGATGGGAATCGAACCCGGGCCTCCGGGGTGCGAGACGGGCACGCTTCCCCGACGCCGCGGCGGCTCCACGGTTCTGGCTGACTAAAGGGCCACCCACACTAGCGAGAAAACGCGCCCGGCACGCCGATAAATCGGTTAAGCGGGAAGATAAAGGGCGTGTCTCTGCACGCGCTCGTGGCGCTGACTGTGCTTCGGCGACATTTTGTTACTTGCCGCGATCGGCGTGCCACGCGCGTTTTCTCGCTAGTGTGGGTGGCCCTTAAGGTGTGCCCAGTGCGTGCGTCATTTTGCACGGGACGGCGCAGCCCATCGGAAGAAGGTGGCGCCACGTCACGAGTGTATAAAATGAGCGCGCTGTCTCTCGCGCGTCACACACCGAATCAGCAGAAAAAACTTTAAGGCATGTAGAAAACATAAATCGAAAACCTGTCACCGAAGAGACTACAATGCAGAGTGTCGAACCGAAATTTTTATCGGTTCGGTTCCGGTTCGGGTTCACGAATTTCGGTTCAGCTCCGATTCAGTTCCGGGGACCAAAAAATAACGGTTCAAACCGCTAAACTGTGAATATGTTTTCCGCGTTTCTTTGGCTATAGGCACTTTTCAGGAGTGAAACGAGTAACTATATACCTTCTTTTTTTCATTTGTTGAATCCACTTTTATTTTCAGGTACCAAAAATAAATTGCGTTGTTTCATTTGGATGAAACAGTAAATCAAAAGCTAGATTAACATATATGACCGAACATCTAATTCTTTTTACCTCAGTCGCATATATTTTACCTGATTCTAAAGGTTATCACTCTGGTGTGTCGCCTAAAATGCACATGATTAATAGACCATTGCGTCGCAATATTAAAAGTCAAGTCCTACTGTGCTCTTGTACTTAAAAAATTAATTACAGTGCATACAATCATAAAATGGGCACGTTCTCGCCATATATATCCTGAAATCTGGATTATAAAATACGTTTCACAATATATATGATGACGATACGACTTAGCTAAAAGCAGTAATATTTTCAAAATGTCAGGAAAGTTTTAGGATAAAACCTTTCAGTCTACCTTTTATAGAACACTGAGCGGCAAGCACAACGCTTGCCTTCCTGACTAATATTGTTTTCATTCAGCACCATGACGCAGGCGAATAATTATGCAGAAAAGAGTGACCTTCATGTTCAGTACGGATCTGGCCTAAAAGAGAGCGCATTGAAGTGCATATTTTCGACAGAGCTTGGCGTTTGATGTTTGTTCTTGACAAGATGCCGGTCAATTTACTTTGTAAATAAGCATCACCTTTGCTAATTGGTGATTTGTTGTGAAATAGAACAAAGTAGTATTTCATAGTCTACTCGACATTACAGCTGCTTAATTGGTCACTTTCTGACGGTCTGCGTGCGCAATCGTCATAGTTCCGCCACGCGCCACTGTGTGCTTTGTTTTCATCCAACCCACAGACACATAAAATCGTTGTTCATCAAATAAAAGACGCAACAGACTTCTATATGTTTGAGAAGTTGAATACTCGTCAGGAACACGTGTCATTTAAATCAGCTTCAAAATGAAAAAAGAAAAATCGCCAAGTTATTTCAAATAACTTATGCAAGTGCCTCTCGAGGATAAAAATGCCGGAAAAGATTTCCAGAGCATATTTCAGGGGATAATGTGTGGGTGCGTTAACTTATGATGTATGTCTTTATGGTGATCATCCCTTTATCTATGTTGTCAAGTCTTCAGGTAGTAAATAAATATTTGCTATTGTCATCAATCAATTTGACTGTATGGAGTTCACATAACCGCTTGAGACCGACACGGGAGGATGATACTCGATAATAGTCATTTGTTGAGTCTGCGGAACGGGCTTATTTGTTCGCTCTTTGACAGTGTGAAACACCGGCTCAAGGGAAATGCCAAAAAGAACTGTGTGCTAACGTTATAGATTTGAAGGCAAATACACAAATTGGGCAGAAATAGAGATAATAAGTGATATTCTTCTAAATAATGCCATTAAAGACACCAGTTACTGTGAAAAGAAATATATAGGAATGGATGTTTTAAACGTAAACACGTTTGACAGAACTCCGTCTGGTTGGGTCAAAAAGTTGAGAAATACAGACTTTCACAAACAAAGTCCTAAACATTTAGTGGCCCCACGTTCCAATTGGTCGAGCTCAATAGGTCAAAAGCCGCTTAACCCTCGGCGTGTGCCAACGGACTAGGGCACTTAAGAAGAAGTGGGTGAAGCAAACGACGCACCGTAGATAGAAAAGGAGCTGCTGCTTTCCACGTGTAAATAGTCGTGCACTTGTTTTGGGGCCTAATTTTACAACTACCTGCTTCATCAGTCATGCGCGCTCTTACATTTTATTAGAGTGCAGAACATCATCGCGAGACTGCTATATATACTGCACAACTTTACAATTTGGAGATCCCCTTTTGCTATACTTTGTTTCAGCTTAAAGCGGCATTGCAAAGGAACGAAGAAAATCAAATGCTCCTTCGAACGGCGTGCCTATCAGTGTCAAACACGAACGTTCAGTCCCGACATTGGTCTAGAACGTGGGATAATGATGACATAAAATTCTAGAGGTAGGACTGGCTGAATAGGCGCAAGTAGAGCCACTAAATAAGCTGCGCTTAGAGTATCGGCACTCCGTTGCCCGACGTTGTTGTGGGCGCCGCCATGTTGGCTCGTATGCAGAGCAGACGCAACGGCCGATCGTCATGATTCAAAAGTGCGACTTCTTCAGCATTAGATTCGGTGTTAGGAAGGTAATGCAATATTGCTTTTCTCTGTGGCGAAAGGTTTAAATATTTGTGGAGGGCGGAAAAGCATTTCCTGTGATTTCAGATAAAGCTTCAGATAACCGGCAACCATGATTTTAAGCCACAATATGGCCAAGTGTCGTTACTCTGAAGCGTAGCTTATTTAGTGGCACTAGGCGCAAGGATCCTTTCAAGCACGTGACTCTCACTCAAATGTTTGCTTGGAACACCCGTAAATTGGTGGGGCCTTCACATCTTCATAACTGGATGTTAATTTCCAACACTTAGGAAGATCTGTATGGTTGTTGCACGCTCTTGTCGTTTCGGTTCTCTACTGGTTCAGACCAAGGACGTCATCAACAAAAGACAATTTGCTCAAAATTCTGAATCTTTTCAACCTATTATTTTCAAAATACGCTAGGTTTATTGTTTATTTTATGTTTAATGTTTTGCTAGGGCCCCAGTCACTAATTCGAGCGAAAGCAATGCAGATTAAAAAAAAAAAATGGTCAGAAACGCTTTGCATGGCCTCTTCAAGTACAGATGCAGCCTATGCCACAAGCGCCTGCCTTCGGTCCCGAGCACTCGCACTGCAGGAACGCGCGTGCTTGGACGCTGAAAGCCCGGAGTTCGCTTTTTTAGCTTCTGAAATACTTACACTTACCGCTCATTCACACTGGAAGCGGATCCGCGTTCGCAACCGCTTTGCGAACGCGGATCCGCTTCCAGTGTGAAGGAGCATTTAAAGTGGAACGGAGTATTCTGTTGAGAACATCACATTTCTACAGAAAACTGCACTGTTTAACATAGTTGGTTCGCATTTTGGTCAGAAAATCAAATTCTGAGGTGCAAAATGCACGCTGCAAAAGGTTCGCGCTCCAGCGCAACCCATGTATTCAGAAATTTTTCTTGCATGGCGTAGCGTAGTGAGGGACGGCCCGAATTGTCTGTCACCCCAAAAACGCGGTTTCTGGCAGAAGTGATTTCGCAAACGAAGTTGTTTTGCAGAATCACGCTGGCCTGCTCTGCGGCGAAGATGCGGAGCAGAGGAACCTTCACAACACATTAGGTTTTTAACCCCCCCCCCCCCCCCCCCCCTTTTTTTTTTTTTTTCTCCATTTGACGGCGCTCCTCTACGGAACACTTTTTAGTTTGAGAGACTCCCTCCTTTGTTTGGGGTGCCGATTCGACAATTATATTTCTGTCATTTGTTTGCAGTAATTCTCCGTTTCTTTTATTTTGCACCCAAAAACTGTGAACTTTAAACAAAACTGCGAGATTTTGAGCGACTGCCGACGTTCGGCTGTCACTCAAAAACCACTAGAATCTTTTTTTTTTTTCAGGTATCTCTTCCGTACACACTTGTAGTTCTATTTATCGTCAGATTAATAAGACATATTTAGTTCTTTCAATCCTTTTATTCTCGGGGACAACTTTCGGAGACTGTTCACCAACAACGAAAACATGTCTTAGTGCCTCAATGATATGTACATGTAAAATGATTCATGCAACAATTTTTGCACTCTCAGTAAATGCCGCTAAGAGGTAATCTTTGACGTTGATAGCTTGCAGAAACACCCATTAGTTTCCTTCTCTGCTCAATGGCAGGCGCAGAAAAAATAAAGGAAAGAACATCTTTCCCTTTCTCAACTCGCAGTTGGAGCAAGCGTCGATGTGATCTGAAGATAATTGTATACCGCCAGTGTTCATCATAGTCCTGCGCTGGGGTTGGCAAAGAATAAAGCATGGGTTGAGCTTCAGGCATTATTAGAGTTCAGCTATTCTTATCTTTAATTGAACACGAGTCAACACGAATGTTTGGCGATGATGATTGTCAGAAACACGAGCACTGGGTTCGGGCTCATGACAACCGAGTACGTCACGGTGTCGCGTTACTCGCAGTGAGAAGTCGTGATTGCATGTGACGTCAGGGTGTCAACAACGCTAATATACCAGTATTTCTTTGCAACTCAAGAAGATAGGGCGAGGGAAAAGTTTGCCGGGGAGAAAAAAGCATACGAAACGTTGGAGAAGAGAGGGGGAAATTGACGTTCTGAATGTAAGTCGACTTGACGCGGTGAGTCATGCGACCACGCGACGGGACCGCGTGACGTGACATTATTTGACAGCATGTCTTGAAACCATGACGTCACGTGACCACGTGGCACACGATTAACCGTACTGCCAATACAAAAGCGCCACGAAAACCCGCAATTTCTTATACATTGCAGTTCGGTATATGACAATTTGATCACTACATAGAAATGACAGCTGCCAATTTTTACTTCTCAAACACTCACTTTGTAATAAAAAAAATATTACCGTGAACCGTTTTGAACCGGTTACCGTTATATTTTTTCCGGTTCAGTTTCGGTTGAGTTCCAAGATGGAGGCAAAGATTTCGGTTCGGTTCAGTTCCGGTTCGGCTAAAAATAACGGTTCTGCTCCGGTTTTCGGTTCGGTTCGGTTCGGTTCGACACTCTGCTACAATGCTTTCGTATTCCCACACGTAAGCCGTCTTGTGCCGAATTTCCTTTTGTATTCTTTTGCCGCAGCCCCTCAGACAGATCTCTGGAAATAAGGATTAATATTATTCTTATTAACTCACGCACACTTGTCGTAATATTCATTTTAATTTTTAGGATTTTTAGAATTTTGGATGATCCAGACTGCCAAACGGTCTGGATCATCAAGTCAAGTTTGGGGGTTTTACGTGCCAAACGAACGACGGGCATGTGGCACGCCCCAGCGGAGGACTGAGGATTAATTTCGACCACCTGCGGATATTTTGGCGTGCAACCGAAAGCTCGGTTACACGGCGCCTCCTCCGCAATAAGCGGTCTGGATCATCCAAATTTCAGTCTGTCTTCACGTTCCTATGACCGTCTGCATGTTCACGTTGAAAGGTCAAAACACCGTAGACTCTTTTTTTCTTTTCAAATGGCAACGAACCGTAGACCACATGAAGGTATATGCACGCCTCTAAAGACTTACAAACTTAATGGAAGTTCAGGTTCAATTGACTCAATGTAAACAGTAAATCCAAGGTGGTGTTAAACATTCTAACCGGTAGAAAACGCCGCCTTGTTATGTCTAATTTACATGATCAGCTTGTGCTTGAAATGCTCAGTTTTGACATCGAGCACCGCAGTTTCCGTCTACAATTATTTTGCAGCACGAGGGACCTCGCAACTGATAATAGCGAGCAGAATTTCATTAGGAATCTTTAGGCCATTCACAAAGCTATGCGATGGTTACGGGAACCAGCTGGAGCTCGAGTGGCTGGCCGCTCTGCAGAGCCCGGTCACCCTCTTCCTCTTAAGGTGTATCCACACGACGGACCGGGCCGCGGACCGATTGATCACGTGATGCGCGGCCCGCGGGCCGCCCGGCTGCCAAGAGCATCCACATGATGGACCAAAAGAGCAGACGACAGCGTACGGGCCGGTCTCACCCTCGACCTCACAGCTCCGCCAAACGCATGCAGCGAGCTGCTTTGAGGCTATTTGTAAGGAGCCAAAATGGAGGTTGAACGAAAGAGACGTTTGGCCGCGGTGGCCCTGGCGTTGACTATTGAGGACGAGGAGGACTTAAGTGAACCGAAAGGGGCATGCATCTATTGTCCCACAGAGCGGGGGATCGCTTCACGAGCGCGATAAAGTAAAAACTTGCATCGTCGCACCATGCCGTCATCGTCGTACAACAAAAGGTTCGTGTTCTTCGTCTTCAACAGTTGGCGCCAAAAGAACACGACTTTGGATTTGGATTCCAATCTAAACAACTAAAGTCAGCTTGTTGCCAGACTTAGCACTTCAATTATACTAAAAACGTCGCGGTCCGCCGCCAAGGTACGGGCGAGAAAAGTCGCTTGGCATTTCTCACAAGCGCGGGCCGCGGACCACCGGCGGACCTCGAAAACCGGTGACGTAAGATCACGTGATGCGCGGCCCGCGGACCAAAACAGCAATTTAGTCCGTCGTGTGGATACACCTTAAGGTGTATCCACACGACGGACCAAATCGCTGTTTTGGTCCGCGGGCCGCGCATCACGTGATCCTACGTCACCGGTTTTCGAGGTCCGCCGGTGAGTCATGGAGAGGGCTTCTTTGTGGGGTGGCGTTCTTTGAAATTATGGCGCGCGCCAGCCAATGAGAATCTGTCCATCAATTCGCTGTTACAGACTACAGGCTTTGCTAGATGGGAAAGGGACATTTAGGTGCCGTTTGGCGCCGCTTCAAAAGCTGATAACACCAGTTGGCTTCATGGGACAGTTAATGTAAAAAACGCAAAAAAAAAGGCAGGCCAAAGCATTGGCGTTCCCTAGCCTTTCCTTTCAGAAGGTATTTGCGGATAGCAAACCTCCGGTTTCCAAAGAACGAATCTTGTTTATTTATTGCGAATAAACGTATGGTTTGACTAATAAACTTGAGGAACATCATTGAAAACAACTGTATAAGTGAATATTCGAAAAGGTTTAACCGTGTGCTGCGCTGAAGCTACCACTCAAATAACGGGTGCAAGGCGGGAGGTTCGGAAACGCACAAGAAACAAAACAAACACGCGCGAGGGTGTCGAATTTGGACGCATTTGTGTGACGAAGTGACGAGGCGCCGGAGTGCCTCTCGTGCCAGCTCCAGGCCTTTGTTTTACAACAGTTACTGCTGCAGACTCGGGTGACCACCTTCCTGCTAGCGAAATGCGGGACATGGGAAGGGGGGGGGGGGGTAGAGGAAATTTATTAACACACACACCACAAACCGAGACTTTGTTAATACATTTAACATCATGTGCTGTTTATAAGCTGCTAATCGTATTGCAGCAATTAAGCTCAATTAATCTTTACTAAAAGTAATATATATCTTATGGCAAATGTGTTCATAAATGTGTCGAAGTTGAAAACATAAAAATCGACTTGGGCAGAACTCAATGCATCACATAAAAATAAGAAACATTAAGTCTCTTTCGGGCTATTGTTTCCTGTCAAGGCTTACTTTTATCAACATAGTCATACACAAAGTTTTCACATTTGTTCTTTTTCGACCGTTGCGAGTTGCATGCTTTTTGCCATGTGTGGCTGTGTTCCCAAAAGAAAGATCCACAGCAACCCTTTTGCATTGAGAGCGGTTTGAAATTAATTACAATATTTTATATTAAAACTTTTGGCAAGCAATCTTTCTTAGAATATTTTGCCACCAAGGGGAGAGGCACAACGGAGCATGTTCGCCGGTTCCCCTTCAAAAACGACGGTCGCTGCCCGCAAAGTTTGGATAGAAAAGGGTGTACCATTGCGATTCACACGATTACCAGCGACCTCCGGGCTTCCCCGTGCCCCATTGTTCGGCAGCGCCATAAGTTGCAGAGTGAATTTTACTACAGTATAAAATGCTGGACATTTTGAAGATTTGGGAATTTCTTGCGGGACGCGGGACACAAGCCTTCAATGCGGGACAGTCCCGCAAGTCGCGGGACGGGTGGTCACCCTACTGCAGACGCCAGCACGTGCGGCGCCTGCACTAAAATAGCCCAATACGCATGTATAATACGTGTTGACGTTGCAGGCTGCTAGTATAGGGCACGCATTTACGCATATTGGCGTCGTGCGCGACCGAAAGCGTCGCTGTGGTCGGCCTTCCACGATTGGCCAAACGCTGACTATGACGTCAGAAAAGGATTTATCATTGACGGAAATAAGAGGAATGAAAGAACTTCAATTTTGACGGTGTTGGCAGTATTCCTTTGAGAGCGCAATGATCTCAAGCTTCCACCCTGCTATTTACAAACACCATCGAACTTGTTGTTTGCAAGGTAATGACGTCACAAGGGGGAACCGTAGGAGGGCGCCACTAATACATCTCGCCGCTAATAGTGAAGGCTGTGAAGTGCACAGAGTGAATCAGGTTGACAAAACACTAAAAGGATGCTAATATATGCCAAATTACACAATCGAAACAGACGACCAGAACAAAGCATGGAGCTTTGGAAGGAAGAACACGTACTGGATTTGTAACAAACTGTGCATGAATAATAATTGATAGCTTGTATTGATAGCTTGCATTCATTGATTGATAGGTTGTATTTACATTTGATAGCTTGCATTGACATAATATGCTGTACAGCATTGACGCGGAACTCAATTGTTACTAATTTAAACATCGCTCAATAAAAAGAAAAAAAAAACTTTTTAATGAAATAAATGTGATAAAGCTACATAGTACTTGTTACTAGTAAAGAAAGAAAGAAAGTACGCTGATTTATGTTCTTCCCTAATTATCGCATACGTTTTCCCATAGGGGTACACAGGAGGACTGGGAAAGGAGAGTGCTTGCTGTCTGCTTCAATTTGCAACCGGAAGTCCCGAAGACACTAGCGGGAGCTGATGCTCTAGTGTTTATTATAACAACTCTATGGGGTGTGTGATTGGTGGTTCGAATCTAATAGCGTAGTGTCCTCCCTAGCATCAACAGAGCAAAAAGAGCCGGTTGCATTGGCTTTCCTTAGCACCGCAAACGCTATGAATGATGTCGTGCTGTACAGGCGGAACAGCGCACCCGCAAAACATTTACTGAAGTCCGCGCACACAAAAGAAAGACACACGCAGCGCTGACTAACAACTCTTTGGTAGGGGGTATCGGTGGCGGAGAAAGAAGAAGACGCCGTTCGAAACGGACGTGTTTTCAATGCTCTCCAGTGAAAACGCACCGGTCACAGGCCGGGGAACTGCTGAGGCTTCGGCCAGTACCACCGAAATGACGACTGAAGAGTACCGGACCGTACTTCCCCGTCTACCGACAGGTAATTTGAGTCTTAATTCTGTCTTTCTACACGGAGATCTCGCCGTGCGGCCATACCGAGCAACAGACTTCCGAGACGCTTTGCGGGACGTGGTTGACAGCCACGATATCATCGGAATCGGCCAATTCCAGATGAGTCACGTCTGGATGGTGACCTGTGCAAGCGCTTTGGCCAAGGCCAAGCTTGTGACCAAAGCAGAGCTCCGCGTAAAGGGGCGCCGATGCCTAATCATCGACCCGGACACCAGAGACGTCAAACTGAAACTTCTTTGGCTACCAGTTCATATGGACAACCAGCGTATCGAAGAAGCACTGGCGCCTTTTGGCACGGTGCGTTCGATTGTTAGAGAAAAATGGCGCTGCGCCGGAATGGAGCAGATGGAGACGCTAAACAAAGAAGTGACGTTGACCCTTCACGAGGGAATGAACGCGAGCCAGATACCGCACCAGCTCACAGTGTTCGGCTGTCGAAGCTTGGTGCTCGTGCCTGGCCGCCCTCCACTGTGTCTACGATGCTACCCAATCGGTCACATTCGTCGCGAGTGTAGGACCCCAAGATGCGGTGAATGCCGACGTTATGGTCATCCAACAAGTGAGTGCGTCACCACCTATGCGGACAAGCTCCGACAAGCAAGAAGCCCAGCTGAAGATGTCGTTTTAGAACACCTAATGGACATAAGCGAAGTGGTCGATGCAACAGAAGAAGTCATCCCTTCCAGCACCACTTCAGGGGTACAGCTGACGGCCCCGCTGCACCCACCACCTGACGTCAACCCTGAGTCGGCGACGATCACCGCTGAATCTGAAAAGCCTGAATCGTTTTTGCAAGACAGCGAATTCCCTCCTTTAAGCACGACGTCAACGGTTGCTTCACAGGATTCATTACATCGACGAGAGCGCCCGACCACGTCCAGTGGAACATCTGTCAAATGACCCGCCCCAACATCGGAAAAATCGTCTCAGTCGTCTACCACGGATGTCGCGATCGGCCACGACAGCGACGAGAGAGGCGACGCCAAACGCAGGCCAGCTGAGGTGTGTGAGCACCATTACAGTAAGGCCACACGGCCTGCTGACGTAGTGAAGGACGGTGATGAACTACCCCCTTAGCTAACACCTCCCTGGCATTTCCTCCCCTGAGCTTCGCTACCATCAACGTCAGAGGACTGTGTTCGCGTCCACGTCAGTCCCAACTGTATAGGGTCCTCTCAAAGGAACAGATTGACTTTGTTGCCGTCCAGGAGACAAATATATCGTCCGACGAGGACACAGCTCGTGCATTGGACCCTTTCCTCTCAAGTTATGAGGTATGTGTGAGCCACGCGGATGGCTTGTTGGGAGGGTGCCTTTTATTCTTAAAGAAGAGACTAGAATACTCGTCATTTTCACATGCTGTGGATGATAAGGGCAGGTTCATATGCTGTGATTTTTTCTTAAATGGTATTTCCTGGCGTTTAATTTGCATTTATGCCTACAATGATGTTCGACAAAGACGTTTGTTTTTTGAAAATCTCGCCCCTTTTCTTGACACCGACAGGCAAGTTGTTCTGTTTGGTGATTTCAATTGTGTCTGTAATGTCAGTGATAGATCAGTGCCTCCTACAAGACCTGACAGCAGTGCTGACATACTAAACAACCTCACATACGACTTCCACCTATTTGATGTTGGTGCTTCTCAGGTTACTGCTAGTCGATTCACTCACATTGATGCTGCATGTAACGCGAGGCTTGACCGAGTTTACGTTTCAAGCCAACTTTTTTCGCATGTGGCTACTTATGAAGTAAAACCCATGTCCTTTTCTGATCATTGCCTTGTAAAGGTTCGTATTGGGGCAGACGTACGTAATAGGTCACGTCCAAAATGGGAATTATGGAAATTGAACACAAGGCTTCTTGGCAGTGATGATTTTCAAAAACGTGTTCGTGAATGTTTCAACAATATGTCAACGAACGAAAAATTCGGCATTTTCGCCCAATGGGACTCATTTAAACAAGAGGTCAAAAATGAAGCGATTGAATTTGCTTGTATTGCGTCTTTTCACGCAAAGAAAGACGAAACTGCCCTTTTGCGAAACCTAAATAGCCTTCACGAATTGGAATGTGAAAAATCTGGTGAGTTTCAGGAAGAAATCATTCTTACCAAAAGTCAGCTGCAGCGCTATGAGCAAAATCGCTATAATGGTGCACTGGTACGTTCTAGGTGTAGGCGTTTCTTATCATCTGAGACACCCTCGCGGCGTGCCATTGATGATGAAAGACGCCATGGGCTTTCCAAAAAAATCAAACTTTTGGACTGCAACGGAGCCCTCTCAACCAGCGATGTTGATATAATGCGCACATTCGAATCCCACTACAAAAGCCTATTCCAGAAAACGCCATCTTCCAACAGTCAAATGACACACACTTTAGTTTCCATGTTGCCTAAAGTAAGTGAGATCCAACGCGAACTACTTAGTGGACCAGTAACGCTGGAGGACATTCGGAGTGCGATAGATGAGTTACCTAACTCTAAAACGCCAGGGCCGGATGGACTCCCAGCTGAGTTTTACAAGGAGCATAAGGAACTGCTGTGCCCTTTCTTACACAAAGTATTTCTTGAAGCTTACGATAGTGAACGCTTACCACCATCCTTTTATAGCAGCCATACGGTATTAATCCCCAAAAGTAAGGATACAGATAAACTTATACACGTAGAAGGATATCGCCCTATTACTCTCTGCAATGTGGACTATAAGATGCTAAGATTCTCACAAAACGGCTTCAGTTCGTCGCTTCTAGTGTTGTTGGCGACCATCAGACATGTGGAATTAAGGGGCGAAGCATACAGACCAATATACACGTCGCACGTTCGGTCATAGAGAGCAGCACTCGACATAACAACCAGGTCGCCATAGTCCAAGTAGACTTGGCGAAAGCCTTCGACCGCGTATCTCATGACTTCCTTTTCGCCATTCTTAGACACATAAACCCGGGAACAACGTTGTTGAAAGGAATCGAACTATGCTACCGAAGCTGTGCTACCCGTCTCATTGTTAATGGTTCACTCTCGACTCCTATAAATTTAGAATCGTCTGTTAAACAAGGGTGTCCTTTATCCCCTCTTCTGTTTGCTCTTTACTTGGAACCTCTTTGCTTGAGTGTACTTTCCAACCCTACAGTGGACGGTTATCATTTTTATTCCGCGGAAGTAAAAGTGTTAGCCTACGCTGACGATATAGCGTTTTTCTGTGCTGATAAGAAAAGTGTCGATAATGTCTTTACCTTAACCCAGGCATTTTGTGAAGCATCGGGAGCGTTGGTAAATAACTCAAAATGCGTTGGCTTCTGGTGCGGCCAGTGGGCCAAAACACCTTCGAAGTATGCTGGTATTTCGTGGAGCTGTGTAGCTCCTCAATATTTAGGTGTACCGTTGAACTGCATTCGAAACAGTAGCCATTACTGGTCTGAGCGTGCGGCAAAAGATCAAACGTCAAGCCAATATAATGAAATCAAATCGGTGGTCAATCTTTGGACGCGCAAAAGCATGTAACATTTTCCTTGTAGCGAAACTCTGGTACGTGCTCCAGGTGATTTGCTGTGCGAGAGGCCAAATTAAAAAAATTCCATAGAGTTTTCGCGACTTTTCTCTGGGATTCCACTTGGGAACCCATGCAACGAGACAACCTTTTTCGCTCCATTGATACAGGGGGTCTTGGGCTGATTCACCTATTTTTAGAACAGGTGGTTGTTCGTTTTATGTTCTTCCGAACTGTATCCCATCATTTCCTGCGCACTTACGTGCAGACAGAACTTTCAGAAGCTTTACCATACTTGGTAGTCTCATCTGTGCCTGTAGGTACATTGCGTCCTTTCGGCTTCCTTGGAGAGGTAGTTAGCGCGATTGAATTTTTGAAAACCCGGTTTTCTCTCGAGTATTTATTTAAAGTTCCCCGAAAAACAATTTATGCTGATCTGATAGACGTTGTTTTTCCTGTACCTTTGTATCGAAGCGTACTTGGTAACGTTTTGGAACAAGATGTTTTTAAACGTGTGAAGAAAATGCGAGTGTCACCTTCTGCAAAAACCTTTTTTTTTAAACTTCACACTTCCACGCTACCTGTTAAGCCTTGGCTTCAAGAAAAAGGCATTTTCGTTCCGTGGTCAGTGAACTGCCGACTTTGTAACCAACCGGAAACTATAGAACATTGTTTTATTTTCTGCACTGATGCTTACCTCTTCTGGGATGTGTTACAAAGAACTGTGAAAAAAGATTTAAATATAAGTGCCTACACAATCCGTTTTCTACCTTTAAACCCGAATGACAGCTTCCCTTATGATCTGTTTACACTGATGGGTTTGCATAGTCTCTGGAAAACGAGAATGATTGACAGAAGTGCTGATGTTCCCCGGACAACAAAGTCGAATTTTATAGAAACTGTATCACATGTACGAAATGTATTTGACCATCTCGGTGAACGCCCAGACTGGTATGCTCTCTTAGATCGATGCATTAATCTTCCGGATTTTTAGACGTATTATTCAATACAGAATACTTTGTTGAGTTGTGAAACCGCGCTCGAACCTATGAGGGGAAGTAAACCCCCACGATGGTGTGACTTTAGATGAACGATATGTATGTCGACGCCTGTACATGACACCTAACGCCAACCTTTGTGTACCGTGATTTCAAGTGCCTTGTGTTTTCTGACCAAATCCCATGTAATAAATAAAAAAAAAAGTATCGGTGGCCGAGTGGTCTAGCCCACACCAGCTCGGAGCACGTGGAGCGAAAGCTCGCGCTGCAGAACCCAGGTATCCTGGGTTCAAGCCCCACCCCTGCCCGTTTCGATCTGGATGAGCATCGTACCGGCGTGCCGTCGTGTATCACTACTGTGTGATGCACGTTAAAGACCCCAGGCTAGCGGTTGTACCGCACTGGCTAAATTTCTCATCTACAGCTGGGAGACTCGTCGCCCCTGTGAGGCAGACCAAGTTCTAGGCTGTATAAACACACACACAACCCAATTTTAAACTCTTTGGTATATTTACACTTTCGTCTTCTTTTGGTATTATGGGCTAGGGCAATGGAGAATAATTTGGCCATGTTCATCAATATATATGATGCTAAACCGTAAACAAAAAACTAAAATTGAAATGCAGCTTAGTTTCATTTTTATTTTTTATCTTTATTTTAAGTATAGTATTATTTTTAATTTTAAGTTGCGAGCGGCCGGCCGCGCTAGCCGCATCGAGATGGCACGCTTTGCAGCAGCTGTGCATGGGCGCCGCCATAACTGACCTTCAGTTTTTGTTCCCCCTTATTACGTTTACTTCACTTCATTTTTACCATAGCAGGCCAGGTTATTGACATCTTAGACTTTATTCCGTCTTGCTCCCCAGCATTGGCCTTTTGTGGAGGCTCGTCCACACAAATTTCAGTGGCTCGGTATCTCGGTAAAACAAGAGAAGGTCAGCAATGGCGGCTGTATTCTGGCGCGTGTGTAAAGCGTCTATAAGGAGTTTGGTTACAACACAATGACAGATCGACTGCAATCTGCAATGGGAGATTGACATTTTAACTCGTCTTTTTTGTATATAATTTTCATCGTCCCTCTTTCTATCTTTTTTCCCCAACAACCAGGTAGCGACTTGCCCATTAACTGAGGCCCACACATCTCCTGGTTTCCCCCTTTCTCGACACCTCATAATAACAAAAACAAAAAAAAACAAATGGGAGATGCCACCTGAGAGGCATCTTAGTACAAGAGGGCCCTGGATCAAGGTGTTTTTTATGGTATATTCGGCTGGTCAGGCTTTTCAGCCTCTTGGAGCGCTCTAAAAAGTCGGTGTGCATTCGTCTGGTCGACGCCTGGCGCTTCAAGTATATTCGGTGGTTCTTTCGGAACGCTCTCCAAGCTCTGACTCTCGCCGTCCTCTGAATCAGAGCGGTTTGAAGCGCTCTGTCTTGGAAGTGGGAGCAGGCGAGAGATCTGGCTGTCGACCGGTCACGTGACTCCAGCCATTCCACCATTTTGCTTTTGTGTCGGAAGCGGACAGCGAGAACGCAGCTACTCCGCAGAAAAGGTCTGCGAACAACAGCCGTCAGTCTCGACGCCGTCACCGTTGTGTTGTGCTCCCCGAATTGAGGTGAAATGTCGTTGAAACGAAGACGTTTAATGTTAGGGGTGGCACCGTCAGTGCTGCTGGCGAAGCTAGCAGACAGCGACAACACCAGCAGCTCAGACGACGACGACGAGGGCCGCGTTTACGAAGCGAAGTTTGCCGAGTTGTTGGACGCACCTTGTACGGTGCTGAAGGTCAAGGCCTGTGTTTTTATAGTGCGAACCTACTCGGACAAAGCGGTAAAAACAAAAATACTAGAGTTTTCAAGCGGTAATGTTGTCTGTTTTGATAGTTTCGCAGGAACTCCCGCTTGGCACGGCTGGCTTGCGATGACCTTATCAGCGCCCGCGTTGACGGCTGGCATTTTTCAAGGATTGACGGATGGATGGATGACTAAACACTGCTGAAACCTTTGAATCCGAGATGCAAAAGTTCCGCTAGAGTGCGGCTCGCGCCGTCCTCTAGTGGCCCAGGCCACCCTATATCCGCTCGGCTTGCCGCTCCAAAAAGTTGAGGAGCGTTCGGCTGGGCGCGCCGATTCTCTCGCTCCGATGCGGAGGCGCTTCGGGATCTGGTAGCTGCGACTCGGATGATTGGAGCGCTCGAAAGTGACCTGCCGAATATACCACCAGAATTACCGCCAACCATTGTTGCCGAAACGCGCAAGACACGTTCCACGAGCGGGTGCTCCGCCGCCATTCGCCTCCAAGGGCAGCTCATTTGAGTTGCTACGCCGCCATTTGCTTTCAAGGGCCGCTCGGGACACGGGACTCGTGCACTGGCGCATTTGACGCCACTTGCAAGACGAACATAAACACATCAAAGGGCTTTAATTTAGTTCAGTCTCGGTGGACGCAGGCGGTGCGGGTTTCAAGGGTGAGTTTCCCAACTGTGTGTTTTAGAAAGTTTGGTTTACATGAATGTGATCATAGAAGATACGCTTCTCCGTTCGTCTAAAAGATTAGCGTACGTTCTTACCTCGAGCGTGAAAGATAAGAAGGCCAGAATGAGCTTGCCTAGTCAGTCTCGCAATAGCTCTTTTTGTGCCGTCCTGCAGTTGGACGAGTACCCCGCCAAGTCCTGTATTACTTGCGTCCGTGTAAATATTGACGGCGGCAAATAGGTCGATGTGGTCGAGAATCGGATGCGTCTGGAGTCTTTGTTTGAGCTTGTTGAAGGCCCGCTTTCGTTCTTGCTTTTACGCCGACGCACCCTCATTTGCGTTTGCCACCGTCAGCGCTCGCTGCTGCTTTCTCAACGCGCTTTCTTTTTTTTTTTCGTTTCTGGCACAAGTTCACCTCCTCAATCTTTAGTTCATTCCTCATCTAAACGGTATTAGCGTACACGTAGAGAGACGAGAGAAGATACGAAATAGAGCGCCCCTCTATCCTGTATCTTTTCTCTTCTCTCTACGTGTGCGCTAATATCGTTTAGATGTTTGATTACCGATAGCCCAATTATTAAACCTTTTTAGTTCGTTCCGCTTTCTCCGGCCTCATCGTCTTTCATTCGTGAAATTTCTGGTGGAGGTGGGGTGTAACCAACGTGGGTGTAACGCAGCCTATGAAGACCTCCGAGGCATTGCAGCGTAAGCCCAGTCCCCGGATCAAGAAGACCGTCCGTGGAAGAGTCCCGAGGAAGCAGTCGTGTTCAAGGTTGGCCGCCGGAATTCGGTCCACTGCCGAAAAACACCCATCAGTTGACGAAGCCGACGATGAGCAGCCAATCATCGCAGACTACCGCCGCTGCCTCCCTTGTCGTTTACCAGCCCGTCGTCTCTCCGACGACCTTCCAGGTCGAGATTTAGGGAAAACGTCGACGACTGATTGCCGCAATACGAACAGATGGCGCTGCACAACCATGGGCTCTAAAGCCCCTTGATAAAAGCGCTTTTTACAAGTACCGCCAACCATTGTTGTGGAAGCGCTCGAGACACGTGCCATGAGCGGGTGCTCCGCCGCCATTCGCTTCCAAGGCCCGCTCATTTCAGTGCTGCGCCGCCATTTGCTTCCAAGGGCCGCTCGAGACATTGGCCTCGTGCACTCGCGCATTTGACGCTACTTGCAAGACGAGCGCAAACACATCGAGGGGCTTTAATGGGCTCTCTGAATGGGCTCCGAAATAGCACCTGCAGGATAGCTAGGTTCGACATTGTACATGTTCCTTTTTTTAGTACACGGAGGGAGAGGAAAAAGAAGCCCGACTGAGACGCCCTGCTCTTTCGACTGCTCTGGAAATTTTCGAATTTCTTGACTCCGTTTTAAGACAGAAGTATACCGACCATTGCTTCGAAGTGTAGATTTCGGCAGGTATGTGACCAGGGTATATCATACCGGGGGCCAACATGCCGAATTTCTGCACCCAAAGAGCCAGCACTAAAGCGATCTGAGCCGGTGCATTGCTAGGCCTAACCGCTGCGATGGAGACGATGGACACCGCAGCTGTGACCACCAACCCCAATGCGGTGTTCCGATTTACGACGCCAACTCTGAATCCTCCGAAACCGGAAACAACGATCAACTGGCCCGCCCTGCCGGCCATCAACTCGGAACCACCACCGAGACAACCACATCCAGCTCCGGTAACTGAAAGTACCGCGAACGAAATCAAATCGCTCCTAGTCGCTCTGCTAGGGAAGGCCTCAAAAGAGGAAATCACGGAAATGTTCCTGCAAGCTCTAGACGATCTTTCTCGGCCAGAAGCGTCAGGAAACAAGCAGACTACCATAGAGCCACGGTTCAAGAATACACCGATTTCTAAATCTAAAGAAAAAGAGTCGGCCACCTCGTCGGCGAGTACACAGGAGAAAAATGGCCGACAAGACGACAGCGAGAGCCGCAAGCGGCATGCGGCCATGGCGCCTGGGACGTCACTCTCAACACAGGCGGCGACAGCGGACACTCTCGTCAGCACCGCCGCAACGCAAAACTCAATCACAGAAGAGGACGACGGCCCAGCATGGTCTTTGGTCCAATCCAAAAAGACCATCAAGCGGGCACGATACACTCGCAAGAAGACCACTGAAAGCGAAGGCAAGGCACAGGCCCCACGCCAGCTCTTCACTGTCATACTTCGACCACGAACGAAGACAGACCTTACCACCATACCGAGAAGAACCCTGGAGGAAGCCTTCACAAAAACGCTAGGCACACAATCACAGGAGATATCAGTAAAGCTACAAAAGGAGAGCAATACTATCTCCGCACAAACTTCATCTGAGCCTACCGCCAAGGCGTTACTGGAGATCACTGGAATTCCAGTTGCTAACGAAGAAGAGATTCCCGTACAAGCTTACAAAACACTGCAAGATAACCAAATTCGAGGGGTCATATATGAAGTAGACGAGGGTGAGGACAACATCTCTCTCCGGGACAGGCTCCGATGTGACACTCACGACATCGTCACGGCCCGACTTCTGGGAAGGAAAGGACGCACTGCGATGATAACGTTCGAGGGTAATCGATTACCAAGGTTCGTTAGATACGCGCTTTGCATCACCCCAGTGTACCCATATAGAGCCAAGGCGGTGACATGCACAAACTGCCACGGCGCGGGTCACAAGCAAGACATCTGCCACAAAGAGTCGGTCTGCTCTTTGTGCGGCAAACACCACGAGGGAACGCAAGATGACCAAGGTAACACCAACCCGTGCCCAAATCCGACCCCGTACTGCCAGATCTGCAAAAAAAATGGACACTTGGCGACAAGCAATACCTGCCCGAAGAAGACAGAGATCGGGAAGCTACTGAGGGAAAGGGCAAGGAAGCACGCGAAACCCAATCAAGAGTCCAGGAGGAAAAAGGGGGCACCACCACCACCACCGCCGCCGCCGCCACCTCCATTTAATCCGATCCAACACCCACGGATGCACGAAAGGACTTACGCTGATTTAGTCCGGGGTACCCCCACCTTTGAGAGAGACAGCTACGAAGTCCGGTTTACAAGGCTGGAAAAACAACTCTCAGCGCTGAGCCAACAGCTCACTGTTATCGCTTTCAAACTTGGTCGATAAAAATAGGGATTAGCATTGTTCAATGGAACTGCAGAGGACTGGGGCTACGGGCCGCAGAACTCAACGCAAGACACTTGAACAGACCATCAAAACGTCCAGATGCAATTCTATTACAAGAAGTAAAGACAACCACCATCAACCTAACAAGTTACACTTCATACTCCAGCCCGTCGATCCCATCAGGCCGCAAGCCCAACCAAGACGTGCCCAAGGGGCAAGCCATGGTGTATTTGCGATCGGACTGGCCACAACATCAAATTGACTTGATGCGATGGTGCACAGACAGACAAGAAGTCGTCGCAGTCCGTGCAACGCATCAAGGAACACCCGTAATCATCGCATCTGTCTACTACAGGCCAGGGGCTAGCAGCAAATCACCAAGAGACAACGGGTGGATAGAACAACTACACATCCTTTACCCAAAAGAACGAAAGATTATAGGAGGAGACTTCAACCTGCCACATACCAGCTGGGGCTACAAAGTAGACACCATAAACGGCCAGAAACTCCTGGAGGACATGACACGGTTCAAGTACACACTACTAAACACGCCGGGCTCAACAACGAGACTCGGCTTGACAAGCAGACAACAGCATACCAGTCCAGATCTTACATGGATATACGGAAAGACTGAAAACCTCTCCTGGAATGTAAACATCGACACGTGGGGGAGTGACCACCTCCCAATAAAGATCGAGGTGAACTCCAAGAAGTCCGAAAAGAACCGGCGTTTTGCTCATACAGTCAATTGGGACCTTTATAGAAGACACCTGGAAAACAACCAAGAGGAATCCTTTGCGACAGCAATGCTCGATGCATTGAAAGCGGCTACAACCAGATCCAACATACCTGCCGATGCACCTACCCCGGATATTCACCTCTTGAATCTCTGGGCTAGGAGACTCCGAGCGCTGCAGCGATATAGGAGGGGCCCAAAGACACCAGCGGCACTCAGAGAGGTCACCAGACACACCATCGCGGCACGCAAACACGCGATATACTTGGACAGGACACGATGGCTGGATTACAGTGCGTCCTTGTCGGAGAAAACTTCAGTAAAGAAACTGTGGGCAACCAGCAGATCCATGCTGGGACAAAAGAGAGAACAGAAGGCCCCTCTAACCCTGGCGCTAAAAACTGACACTTCGGTAGAAGACCTCGCAGATGCGGCCGGAGACCAATTCTTCCCGCAGCCCATTGCTACGACAACAAACTCAATTCCGAACCCGTATACTCCAGCGCTGGTTAACTCAGCGGATCCAATGGACCAACCCTTTACCCTGGGTGAATTGGAAACGGCACTCCACAACGGGAAGGCACACAGTGCTCCGGGCCCGGACAAAATTACCATTTCCATGCTGCGCAACCTCCCACAAGACGCTAAACACCAGCTTATCGAAGGAATTAACGCGGTATGGGAACAAGGACAGTTGCCACCAATATGGAAGCATTCGACCGTCGTCCCAATCCCCAAACCTGGCAAGGACAAGGACACGCTTATCAACTTCAGACCGATATCACTCACTTCATGCGTATGCAAGCTCATGGAGCGAATGGTTCTAGATCGACTTAACTGGACACTAGAGAGATCCGGCGCTTTTCATCCAGCCCAGACAGGATTCCGACCCTGTTTAAGCACACAGGAAAGCCTCCTCTTGATGTCACACGACATCACCAAGAAAAGGGCGCCAAGGGGCAAAACCATCCGCTCAATCGTCGCCATTGATGTTAGAAAGGCTTTCGACTCCGTCCCCCACTGGGCTGTCATTCAGGAGGCGGAACGCTTAGGGATACAGGGCAGGGCGCTTAACTTTATTAAAGCTTTTCTTAAGGATCGGACATATTCGATAAGAATAGGGGACCACATGAGCAACCCACGACCCAACAGGGTCGGCGTACCACAAGGCTCTGTACTCTCGCCTTTACTGTTTAACATGGCAATGGCCGATCTCCCACACCGCCTATCGAGGATCGCAAGCCTCAAGTTCACCATATATGCGGACGATATCTCCCTATGGACAGTGACAGGCGATACCCGAACCCAACAACAGACTCTTCAAGCCGGATTAGACGAAGTGCAAACCCATCTCAATAGGGTCGGCCTCACTGCATCCCCGGAGAAAACGGCCTATGTGGTCGTCGCATCCCGTTAACAAAGAAAAGCTGGCATCGCCAGTCAGATGTACTTAACGCTAGCAGGCAACAGAATCCAACCATCTACCTCGATCAGAATACTCGGAATGTACATCGATGAAGACGGCTCGTGCAGAACCTGGATAACCAAGGTCAGCCAGCAATGCAAGGCAATCATCCATGGCATCAGAAGGATATGCAGCTCCAGAGGCGGAGCGAACGAAGGAATTGCGCGTCAGATGGTGAAGGCACTCATCGTATCAAAAGTCTGCTACTGCGCTTCGTATTACAACATCTCAAAAAGCCAGTGGAAAAAACTGGAAACCATCAACAGGCAAGCTGCACGGGTAATTACCGGCTTACCTCGATTCACACCAATAGGGACACTAATGGAACTTGCCCAGCTCAACAACTTACAAGAAACCGTAATGGTACGATCTGCCGCCCACCGTGAACGACTGCAACACTCACGACCCGGCAGAACCATTCTCAGTCTGATTAAAGCACTTAAACTCCCGCTTCCCGAATTCCCAGAAAACGACCCTCCTTGGTTAGACTACATCGACCTCGTAGAAGGCAAGCCCATCCCGAAGAACGCGAGCTTGAGACATCCAGATCGTCAGAAATCGCAAGCCAGTAGCCACAACAAACGAATACAGACCTGGGAAAGCTCGGCGGAGAAGCTAGCCGTCTACACAGACGCGGCTTTCGCGACACTCCCAGACCAACTGGCTACGGTCGCAGTGGCAATACCAGGAAAAGGAATTATATCTTCCAAACAATTACCAAACAGCACCTCCGTCAAGGGTGGCGAACTCGGAGCGATTCAATATGCGATTGAAACAGTCCTCAACGACACAACCATTAGACCAAAAGAGCTCCACGTTTTTACGGACTCGGTAGCCTCGCTCACCGAGTGCAGAAATAGGAACAGCCCCTGCAAGAGAGCAAAATCCATAAAAAAGATGGCCCTCCAACTTTCTCTGCAAGGTACAAAAGTCCAGCTGTCCTGGGCGCCCGCCCACGCAGGCATAGCTGGCAATGAGCAGGCCCACTCTGCAGCTCGCGCGCTAATAGTTACACTCCGCGAGACGCAGAAGCCGCCCTGCCACCTCCATGATCACGGCTACGCATCTTCCTCACCCGAAGATGACGAAGACGAAGACGACTATGACCCCGACGAAGCTAAACAGCAGATAAAACTTTCGTCCCGTACTGCGCTGAATGAGCACCTTCCACCCATCTCCGACCCACTGCCGCGAGGCTTTGGGCGGAGAACGAGGGTGCTCTTAACTCGCATTAGAACCAATACCGCCTGCACGCCGAACAGAAGAGCAGCGTGGGAAAAGGCGCGCACACCACCGACATGCTGCTACTGCAAGGACCCCCAACATGCGGTCGACCTAGTTCACCTGTTATGGGGCTGCAAAGGCCTTGAGGCAACAAGGAAGAAGCACATAGAGGACGGGGTGACATCCATGGAGGACTGGGTCTTTCCCCCAGGCCCTCCAGATAAGCAATATCAAACTCTACGCACGCTTCTGGATTATATCCACGAAGCTGGCATAGAAGTACATATTTAATTCCCTTCCGCCATACCGCGAGTCCAGGCCGCGATGCCATTGACTCATTCCTCTCCCCCTCCCCCTTAAAGCGGTTCAAATAAACGTTTTATACTACTACTACTTTAGTACACGGAAGTGACGTCATCACGTCTGATTGGTTGAAAGCAAAAGTGACGTAATTTCCCTAGAAAAATGTAGGCGGAGTCGGCAAAACTGGGCGGAGTCGGCTACTGGACGTGACAACAAAATGACGTTTCGTTTTGTACCGAGTACGTTTCAAAAGGTACTTGCTCGGAACTAAGTGTCATTGGCAGCATGTTTTCGGCGGCGAGGCGTCGCCGTCTCGTCACTTCGACTTTTTCTTTAATAGAGCTTTTTTTTTCGCCAGAAAGGCTGTATCGGGAACACCGCGATGCATTCGAGCTCCCGGAGGAGATCTTTCGGAAGCAATACCGCCTGCCCAAGATCGTGGTGCGGTGGTTGTGCGACGAACTTCGCGAGGAACCGGAGGTGAGGAGAGTGCGTACCACGTCATGACTGTGGAGCTTCAAGTGTTGTGTGCACTGCGCTTCTACGGCACGGGGAGCTTCCAAGACTTGGTGGCGAGCGACGAACACGTAGCGCGGGACCAAAAGACAGTCAGCGTTGCGGTCCGCGCCGTGTCCGTCGCTATCGTGCGTCGTCTCGGGGTCCAGCGTGGCTGGATCCCCTTCCCAGACGCCGAGCGAGAGGTTCGACGCGGAGAGGGGCTTCAGGCCGCTCGGCAGGATACCCGGCGTCATCGGTTGCGTGGACGGGACCATGGTCCCCATCGTCGGCCCGTCCAAGAACGACCCCACCGTCACGAAGGCGGCGTACTGGTGCCGCAAGTACTTCTACGCCCTCAACGTGATGGTGGTAAGTACACTCATGTTACGTTGTCAAAACGCGCCCCAAATCTGTAGAAAAAAAAAAAAAAAACGTATTGCCGATACGGTTTAAGTATGCCGTTTTATGACTGCGGGCTGTGGGGTCTCACGAGTGCGCGAGCGTGTGCTCTACGTAGCATGTGAGCCGTGAGACTCTTCTCCCAAAAATAATACTTGTCTGTTAAAGGGCTACTCCACCGATTTTTTCATTGTCTCCGATTTGCTTGAAATTTTGCTAAACTAACCAACAAACATTGCGAAAATAGTATCCCGAATGCTAGGTCAAAATATTGTTTTTTCGCGAAGTTATTGAATTTACAGTTTTTGTCCTCACCGTGCTTTTCAAGCTCGAAGTCTCTACTGGCAACAATGAAAAAGTGACGTTAGTGGAAGGCAGGGGTTCACTCTTTGGGCTGTAGATTTTGTTTTAAACTGATTCGAAGCAGTTTCATGGTGTCAAATGAATGCCTGGGAAGCTTGCTGCAGTACCCGCGCTCCAGCACGGAACAAATGATTGGCATATTCTATTTTTTGGCTGCTTGCTCGACTGGCAAGCCTGCCTGCCACTGACGTCACGGCCCTGAAAAGCGCGCGTATATTTGAATGTTGGTTTTTGCATCATTTTCATTTGCCGATTTCGCAATAACTACTATGAATTTCGGGATTCTAAATAGCATACCAGAAAGGGTAAAGGCCGGGGAGTCGGAAAATATAGTTAGTTGAGGTAGCTCAAAAATCGGTGGAGTACCCCTTTAAAACGTGCAAGCTTCCGTAAAAAAAAAACACATTATTTTTGTTTCAAGGTAGTTAGTTGTACCTTGCATCCAGGAAGGTGTGTTGACATGCATGTGTCAGACAAAATAACTTAAAAGGTTCTGAAACTGTGACTGCTTTGTGAACCATAAGTACAATCTACTACTTGTGGATTCAGGTAATTACATGTCAATATCTCTCTCACTTTCAGGTGTGTGACACCGACTGCCGGATAATGTGCATCGACCCACGGTATCCCGGGTCGGTGCACGACTCCTTAGTGTGGCAATTTTCCTGGCTCAGAAACCAACTCGAGCAAGGGCAAGTGCCACGCGACGGCCGGTTCCTGCTTGGTGAGCATACTAAATTCATTCCTTACACACACGGTGGCTCCCACTGCTTGAAAGCCACAGTACCACACGTACTGTGCTTGTTGTGAGGCACACAGACACAGTTGCTGGAACTCCTTGAAGTGAGACAACACCCAAAGTTTGGCCATTAATCTGTTTATGTCCACATAACTCTCACACTCTGCAGGATACGAAAGCCACACTACACCAATCTCACGACAGTGATAGACTATGCAAGGCATGCGACCGCAGTGCGAGTCGCTGTCCGGTTCGGCCCACTCACTGTTACTGTCTGCCTGTACCCTCTTGCTGGTTGGTTTTCGCATGAAGTTGGAGCTCTTTCACTGATACCTGGGTGCTCGCCTGGTCGCTTTGACGGTCGTCAGTTTGTACGGAATGGGATCAATTCCTCCTTGGCCACTTGGGGCTCGCCAAATCTGTCCTCGGGTCGTCTCTGTCCCACACACTGGATTCTTTTCCCTGACCCTTCTTCTTCGGTCTGCCTATATAGCTCCTCCTACTAGACCCTCCGTGTCCCAACAGGACCTGACTCCTTTCCAATCTAACCACCCCCTCTCTTTTCCCCATCTCCAACTCCACCGAGGATTAGGAAAGAGGTTCGTCGAACTGGCGCCTTATCCCCTTGCTTGCCAAAGACAAGGCCAGCGTGTTCCGCTCTGCCCGTGCCTAAGGTCACGGCCACACTCCCAAAAGCAACAGAGCTTTTATTTGTCGGATGCAAGGGCCTAATAATGCACTTGCATACAACACAGCACCCCTAAGGAATCGTGCACACATCCCATACAACCCACCAGGAAAACACATAGTTACATGAAATAACAGGGAGTTTGCAGGCAAGCTAGTGCTAATTAATCATAATGTAAACTGATACTGTAGTGCAGAAATATTAACACACTTTTAAGTCACACTTAAGTTACATTATAATTGACATAGTTGCACACAGCTGTTTTCTTGCCTTTTATTTTAAAAAGTAAAGAATGTAATATGTTCCATCCTCTACATGTGCAGGTGACAGCGGCTACCCCTTGGAGCCTTGGCTCATCACCCCTGTCCCCGGGAACCACGCGACCTCCACCGCTTGCGGCCGGTTTAATAAGGCGCATTCCTCGATCAGGTCTGTTGTGGAGCGCTGCATCGGGCTGTTGAAAAACAGATTCCGGTGTCTGCAAAGGTACCGCGCTCTGTATTACCACCCTTCAACAGCCACCGCCATTATTTCGGCATGTGCAGTGCTCCACAACATCTGCCTTGCATCGAGCGAGCCAGAACCGGAGTCAGACTCCGACCCTGAAGAGTCAGAGTTGGAGTCTGAGCCGAGCTCGGACGGTTCTGAGCCGAGCTCGGAGAGGTCAGCGTCGGCTCCCGAGAGGCTGGCTCCTGCCGGCCCTCCGGTCGGCCTTCCGGTCGGCCTCTCGGACAGGGGGAAGGCTCTGAGGCAGCGCCTTGTCGCCCGGTTCGGAACCCGCCGCAGACGTGCCCGTGCGGAGCGCCACACGCAAGGGGTCCGCCGCCACGATGGTAGTCCCGACCACCAGGGACACCGTCGGGAAGCCCCTCAGCGCCCTCCCTGCGGTGGTGCCCAGCACGGACGCCGCCAGCGACAGGGAACCTCTCGCCACCACGACTGAGGTTCTGACCACCAAGGACCCCGTCACATCCTTGCCCTCAGTGAAGCCCTCCCCGTGGAAGCCGTAAAGTGCACACTTCGCTTCCTGCTCCACAGTCATGGCTGTCCACAAGCTACATACTCTCTTCAGCTCCTACACCTTGTGAAGTTCGTCGCACAGCCAGCGTGCTGCCTCCGGATACGTGTCGAGTGCATCGCGGTGAAATCGATACAGCCTTTTTTTTATTTTTATGAGCAGAAGGCACGAGACGCAGTCGACAGTGACAGAAAAGGTTCGGAGGTTTAGTTGCCAGACCAACAGGTCATCTGGATTGCCCTTGCAAAGAACTCGGAAGTAATTTAGACTACCTTTAGAAAGAAATGCTTGCTTTTGCAGAGATTGCTTTCTTAGTTGCTGATTGAACCAGGGATATTGTTGTCATGGACATTGTTTCATTTTACAAATGCTTCAAAGCGTCTTGCCTTCTGCTCCATTTTATTATCTCTTTTATGGTACTTCATCAAAGTTAGGTGATTGTGTTATCTCAAGACAGTGCACATGTAGTTTGTTTTGAAAATTGCTTTATTTCTTAAAGAAAAACCTGTGACTTCATGAATAAAAGTGTGATAACATGGAATGTAATATTTCATTCTTGGAAGTAAAACTGAGCATCGACTGGAACCATGTAAGCAATTGGGCAATCTTAAGTATATATCACAGATATCTTGTTGAACACTCTGGTCTTATTTGAGCACAATAGTTAAATTTTGAAAGGAAAAAAATATATATATATTCTCTGACTAGCATACCACCATATAAACACTGGACCACTTTGAAAGAATTATCACAGATGTTGCGCCAAACATTCTTATTTGAGCACAGCAATAGCAAGTTCTCGAAAGATAAAAAAATTGTTTCTGACTAAAGCAGCCGTCACTCGCGCGCTCCCCGTTGGTTCCGCCGACCCCTCCGCTGCCACCGGCTCACCCGGCTCCTCGTGGTTCGACATTTTGGTTTGAAGAAGGCGCGTAGCGCACATCCCGCATAATATTGGAACAACTTTCTCTCCAATTAATTCTTAAATGTATTGCAAAAGGGTACAAAAAAGCGGTTTGTTTTAACAACGCCCAAAAGGTTTTGATTGTTTTTCAATACTTTTACCTGTACTAGAACAGATGCGACGGCCAGCGACGCACAGGATTGGTTGCCGTTCCTTCGCTAAACGCAGGAACTGCTCCCCGCGTCGTAGTAAATCCTACCCCGTATCCCGCGCGTAGGGACGCCTCAGGGAATACGTGGCTACTTCCGCTCGTCGGTGGTTGGCTCCGGACGTCGCTGAAACGGGTGACGGGTGTCAAGTTTGCGATGACGTAGCGGCGTCAAAGTGGGCAGAGCCGCCACGTGAGTGTTGCTAGCAGGGCCGTACCCAGAAAAAAATTTCGGGGGGGGGGGGGGGGGGGGGGGTTTCGGGGACAACGGCGGCCATTTCGAAAGTGTCTATACGCCTCGCAAGTGGGCTCATTTTCGTCTTCTGCGCATAAGAAAGGAAGTAGCGGTGACGTCAGAACGCCGAACTCTGATTGGCTGATCGCGACCCCCTATCTCAGCGTCGTCTGCTCCTTTGCAACGTCGTCTGCTCGCAACGTCGTCTGCGTCTGTCTTACCTTTCCTGCGACTTTCGGAGTGAACTCGACCTCGCCTTTAAGAGAGGGCAGACGAAATAACTCGAGCGGTACGTTGTCTTTGTCTAACAACTAGCAGACGCGCATCAAGGAGGGAAGTCAAAGGACTCCCTGGCGAGGTGTCCCGGGGCGCCGAGGTATTTTTGCTTAGAACCGAGGCAAGTTCCCTCCCAAATACTCTTTCCCTCCATTCGTGTGCGGCGAGACCCCTCACTCTTTAACGGCGTCGGCGGGTTGGCGCAGTT
The DNA here is from genome assembly GCF_016920785.2 of Ixodes scapularis. NCBI lineage: Eukaryota > Metazoa > Arthropoda > Arachnida > Ixodida > Ixodidae > Ixodes > Ixodes scapularis. Next base: position 163,682,718 of record NW_024609868.1, on the reverse strand, counting down.
AACGTCGTCTACTTTACGTCTGCTAGTCAAAGCGGTCAAAGCGATGGCTGCTTTACCTTTGCTGCGTCTGTCGGAGATTCACCGCTTTTTCATCGGCGAGAGTCACCGTTGCCTCGGGAAACAAGGAGATAACAAGAGGAAGAAATTGACCCCTTAATCTAAAATTGAGGTCAGCAATCAAAATATTATACGGGAAGGGTTCACAAGGGTCGCGCGGGCATATTCCACTCAGCACGCCAGCCGGTCGTGGGCAGACGGCCGCCGAGTCGCGGAGAGCCTGCTAGGCCTAACTGCCCAGCTCGTTTGGTCGCGTTCGGTGGGATCGTGGCCGTGGGAGCTTTTCCCGGGTGTTTGTGGATCCAGCGTTCTTGTTCGTCGTGGTCTGTTTCAAGTACTTTTTACTTTTTTCTTGCTGCTTGAAGTCGGGACGCGTCAGAACCGCACGTAAAAAAATAAACGTCCGTGGGTCGTCGCGACCGCGACGCTGTCGGCCATGCTGATTTGATCGTAAGAAGTGCGTAAGACAGCTTCGGAGCTGTCGTAGGATTTTGTCGTAACCTGCGCAAAACTTACGAAAATTTCGTTTCGTGAATACGAATTTGTTCTTAAGTTTTGTCTTACGCACATTTTTGGCGTAAGATCGTTTCGTGAATATGGCCTCTGCACTTCCGAAAGTCGCAGGAAAGGTGAGACAGACGCAGACGACGTTGCGAGCAGACGACGTTGCAAAGGAGCAGACGACGCTCAGATAGGGGGGCGCGATCAGCCAATCAGGGCTCGGCGTTCTGACGTCACCGCTACCCCCTGCGCGAGAAGCAGACGAACTTTCCCTCCGCATTGTCTTATTTTCGCCTATGAATCATGTGCATCGGTGGCATATAATGGAGAGTTACAGCAAACCGGAGAACCGGTCCCGGTTTGGTACCCGGTAGCCGACCGGCGCCACTGCGCGTGCGCAGAGGTGGAGATTAAAATCGGCTGGCTGCCAGTGCACCGACCAGGGCCGTACCCAGAAAAAAATTTCGGGGGGGGGGGGGGGTCAGAACCCCCTATCCCCCCCCTGGTTACGGCCCTGGTTGCTAGGATACGCTCCTCCTTTGCATTACGTCACTTCCATGTACCTTTTCTCAAATGTCCAACCTAGCGATCCAGAACGCCTATTTTTTTCCTCGTGGGAACCGCGCTACGCTGGATAAAAGCTCATGAAGCATCGCTTACCAACTGCGAGCTCCTGAAGACCAGCGGCGTGTCGATGCTGGCCGCTAAGACCTTCGTCATCGGGACGTTCACTTCCAGCTAGAATACAGGGTGTGGGTGTGGACACCCATTCGTCGCCACGGCCTCAGAGAAAAACTCTTAAAATATTTCTTGGGACCGTACAAGGTAGTTCGTCGCATCGGGAGCTCAACTACGAAGTGGTACCCGACGGAATGCAAACATCATCAGGACGCTGACCACGATCCGAGGTGTTTCACGTTTCGACTCAAGCCATTCTACGCTCGGCAGTACTGAGGACGCTTCGTTTCCCAGATGACTTCCTTAGCTTATCATTTTTTTTGTTCTGTTCTGTGTTACAATGGGGCGATGCACTTTTAAATGGGAGAGTATAATGCATTGTGTATGATCGAGAAGATACGCTTCTCCGCTCATCTAGAAAATTGGCGTACGCCCTTACCCCAAACGTAAAAGGTAAGGAGGCTACAATGCCCTTGCCTAGTCAGTCTCGCCCTAGCTCTTTCTAGAACATTCTATGTAAAATATTTGAGATGACGACCATAGTAGATACAGAGCCAAGCGCCGTATTTCCGATTAATTTTCACTTCCTCTCTCACACGATAGCCAGCTCTTACCCCGACGCACCGTTGCTTGCTGCTGCCGCCGTCGATGCTCGCTGTTGCTTTCTTGACGTGTGTTCTTCTTTTTCGTTTCTGGCACAAGTTCGCCCCCATTAAATCATTAGTCCATTCTGTTTTCTCCTGCCTCGTTGTCTGTCATTCGTGACAATATGTTGTGTCAAGTTCGCGACCTGATGTAACCAAGGCTGGGCAGTATCGCGATACAAATTTATCGAGATAGTATTCTAGATGTACATTCCAGTATTTATATCTCTGTTTACATGAATTTAAACAAATGTATTTGTATCTCAGTGTAGAAATGCATTTACAATGTACCGCTTGTATCGCGATACTTTGCCAGACCCGTGCCACACGGGCGACTCGAATGCCATTTACAACGAATGACATTCGCGTGATCAACGAATCGGCTCGCGATCTGTCGCGCGTGGAACGTCCCACGCTCGGAGTGTCGCGCGGTGATTGGCCGATTGTTCAAATGTCATTCGTTGTAAATGGCAATCAAGTTTCCCATGGGGCACGGGTATTAGCTATCTCGTTACATTTGTTGCCGGTTTTACGATACATTTAAAAGATAAAAACATCTGTGTGGTGAAAGGCGCTTCAAAATTTCTAACATGAACCGAGCTAATAACATAATCCATCAGTCATCAACATAAAAAGAAAAAAAATCTTTTGTGGTTTCAATAAGGTTACCTGCAATAATAACAGAATAAGCTTCTCTCAAAAAGCCCTCCATTCTTTACAGTTGAGCAGAGCGAACGCTGTAAAGGGGTTGAGTGGAGGAAAGGTGCGGCTCTTTCATCAAGTTTCCCAGCATTATGGGTGATCGAGAAAAAATATAGGACGATATTTTGAGATGCGCCCTCACGGCACAACAGAGATAATTTCGTGAAGACACATTTTGTCACGCATGGCACGCAGTCTTTACCGCTCAGTAACTATGTGGCTCACCGGGGGTGACATGTCTTTTAGAGGCATTAATGATGAATAATAAGTTCAAGGTAACGGGGAGGGCATAAAATGACACAGAAAAAGAAGCACAAGCTTGCATTACCATTTGCAGTCACGACGAACAACACACTCGCCACGTAGCGCCGTTTGCGAACAAATGTATTTCTATAATTATCTGTATTCCGGAATACTTTTGTCAACAATTTTGCAGAAGTAGCTTAGGAATATCCCGTTGCATAAGATACAAATTTATCTGGGGATTTGTATATTGGGCTTTGAAATACGTGTATCTCAGTATTCGTATTCACGAATAATTTTTGTAGTATTTGTGCCCAGCCTTCACAATCAGCTTCATTTCTTGTCGTTCTTGCCTGGGTGTTATACAGCTGTTATATCGTAGGGGTCGTAAATCTTGCAATGCTTTGTCTTGGGAATTTGATGCTGGTGTCGCCATCTCGTTGAGTTCATTGAAAGTAAACCCAGGGAAGACTGTCCAGTCTACAGTGTTCTAGAAGTCTCCTGAGCACTGTATTCCTGTATAATTAATTTGCTTATATAAATAGACATTTGCCATTTCTAATCTTCTCGTAAAAATCTTCAAATCAAGATAGGAGACACCTCTAGTAGGTATAGCTAAACGTTAGTTATGGCCAATTTTTTGCCAAGTATTTATCTCTCTTTTATCAGCGTTCCAAGCCTATGAACATCTAAAGCGAGAAAAACCACTAAAGACCGCCACTTGACCTCGCAGTTGTACTTTAACTCTTCTTTGTAGCCGCTGAAATATAGGCGCTATGTGCTTATTTTACAGCACTAAATCAGCGCTCAGGAGCGGCATCCAAAATTGTATATCTGGGACCACACAACACTAAAAGAAAAGATCACGCACAGCTGGGAAATTGGATGAACATCTCAATCCGTAGTGAAAACTATGCAATTACAACAAAAATGTCTACCCTTGTTAGAATTGGAGCAATTTAATGCACTCGGTGGAATATGCTGGTGCTTTGCATTCTCCGCGATGATCTTCAGCGACTCAGGGGTGGCGACCCAGGCGACTGAATGGACGAAGGTGTACCTGGTGTCTCGGTACTTGATCTCGATGATGGCATGCCAAGAAGCTCGGGAATTGACCAGAAGTTATGCTGATGCTTGAACATACGCATAATCAAGTCGTAGTTGATAGTGTCAGTTATTATAGAATCTTTCTTGTACTCAGGATGGGACCTGACAAACTGCCGCATCCAGTGAGCGGTAGTCATAAGGTCGCCTGACGCCCGTTTTCCGATCAGCTCTAGGTACTGGTGCATCGAGCAGTAAGTGGTAATGTTTACCTCCTCGGCGCTCGTCAGGAAGGTTCGAATCAACGGAATGAGGCCCGGAAACTCCCCCTCTTTACCATTTATAATCTCACCAATTGACATCTTAACCACGTCAGCAACGTCGCTTTCCTTGACGCCACTAGCTGTCGGCCTACAACCATGTGTGAGAATATCTTTGCGGAACCAGAACTTCTCATTCAGAACAGCATCCACTTTTTGCGCGATTTCAATGTTTTCGTCCACCTTTGAAATGGGTACAGTCATGTCTAGGTTGTACGTGAGAATAATTCTTGTCAAAAGCACCACGAAGATTATGTACGCTGCGTTTTCGAACTCGGTCAGCTGTAGCTCCATGGGACGGAACTCGATCTTCCAACCCGTCTCACTGTCCCGTGACGGCGGTTTGAACCTTAGCGTGTGCCAGCTAGTTGATTGAAGGTTCTCAAAATGGTCGATGTCTACTTCGTCGTTCTGGAACATGAGTTCTTTGTACAGAATAAGGGTGTCTCTAAGAAAAATGTGCGCGAAGTGCTTTGCTAGCGGCTCTTCAACGCCTCCCTCCAGGAGCTGCTTGTAGATCTTCTCGTCGTGTTCAACGGGAACGTCGTTGTGCTTCTGGTTCACCGCTGAAAGGAAGCAGGGAATGCTGGCGAAACGAGGCCTCCTGATGACGCGGGCGTTCTTTTTGCCCGGTTTGTTGCCCATCTCTTCTTCTGTCCTGTCGTCGATGCACATGCGAATTGCATTGAATCTGCAGTCGGTGTTCGCCAGATATCCTCTGAACGCCGGGGTGCTGGCTCCCAAAGCAAGCATCACCGGGGCCATGTTGGCAAGCTGATCGTACACAGTCATGGCTTCCAAGATGTCAGCGGCTTGTAGGGTAACCTGCACGCAGCAGTTGCCCATGCCGAAACCGTGCGCGTCCATGTAGATGTGATCGGGAAGGGCTCCTCTCTGCGCCTCTCCGTCGTCGCCGAGCTTCTTGAAGTCTTCAATGAAAGGATTGGGAGTTTTCTCATCCTTGAAGATTGGAATGTTGATGACGACACGCTTTCCGCGTCGTTGTTTGACGTGCTTTGCATTCGTCATAAATCTCGGGTGATTGGGGTATACCATCTCGTCCGGGAGAAACAGCGATTGCATGCCATTCGGAGACCTTGACGGCTTGTACGATGGATATGTGAAATCCCTGCAGCCCATCATGGGGAATGTAGTGAGGCAGATTATCTCCTCGTCTACGTCGAGCAAGGCGCGCACTTCGGCTCGCCTCCTTCGCATGTTCTGCTCCACCATGTTGTAGTCTGCAACGCGGTAGCCGTAGGGCTCCAGAGGCACGGCTTCCAGGGCGTAGGCGGAGAACTCCGGGTGCCAGGAACAGGCGCAGCTTTCTGGGCTTTCCCGCTCCTTCTCGTTGAGAGTTCGTATGATTTCGGCGGCCTTGAGGAGTAGCTGAACCTTGCGCTGTTTATGGTCGAAACGGACGAGCATGTACTCCATCTCATCGCCCCAGCGAAGAGAGATGTCTCGACGATGGCGGACATGTCTGTACAGGTTGAGAAACTGCACGATGCCGTGGTGGCGCACGTAATCGCTGCGCGCTTTGGTCTCCTCCCATGTAAAAGGCGTTCCTTTGGAGAGGAGACCCATCGCAAACCGGTCGAGTGTTGTCAAGTTCTTCTTCTTTACCGCCTGATGGACAGGGAGCGAAAAATACGCAAAGCACGAGGACGCTCACTTGAGTGTGAGTGCCCTCTTGAGATGCTACGCTCACAAGTGTTAGCGTAGCATAAGTACAGGCATAAGCTACAAGAGCGAGCTATGGCTGTTCAATGTCCCTGCCAAGCACGCGCGCTCCTGCAGTGCAAGAACTGTTCAGGTACAGTGTTCTAGAGGGTGTAGTGGCAAGAGCGGCGCCCGCTTACAATGGGCCGCGTGAAAACGACCAACGTAGATGCCGCGAGTGGCGCTGGAGTACCGAGCCCTAGGATGTGGCAGATGGCAGATGTGCGATGAGCGAAGAAGACGAAGCTGAAGCGGTACGCTTCCCCCGAACGTAGCACTGTACCACTTTTCTTTGTGGTGTAGTGGTGGGGAGTCTTCACCGTTCCGTTGCCGTCCCGGTCATAAATGCAAGGAAAAAGACGGAGACACACACTGCTTCGCGCCGGGATGCAAGTTGGGGTACCCGGTCAACAAGGGCAGCCGGGGCACCAGCGATCGTAAGCCGTCGTTGTTTCGTGTGCCAAAGGAGGAGTCGCGCAGACTACAGTAGGAAAAAAAATCTTAATCGAGAAGATAAACGCCTCGCCGAGACATCAGCGGTGTGCGAGAGGCATTTTGAACCCCACCTTATCCTTCGGGACTCTGTGCACAGCGTCAATTCGCAACTTTCAGCGATGGTGGTACCGCGGTGTGAGAGTCGCGCTCCCTAGCTCCTGGATGATTTGCCTCATAATAAATGGCCTTACCATTTTGATAGGCACCAGTGCGCCCCCTATAGGCCGTGAAAGTCGCGAATAGCAAAGGGGTTAGGATTCTATACCGCAGTACATTAGGACCATTTTGTCGTCTTTTTGAGTAGTATTTTACTGGATATTTGTCATGTGCTTGCTGTGTATGTCGATGAAGTGTATTACCACTTTTGAGAAGTCATAAAGCAGTGAGTTGAGAATAAATTTTTTTTTTCATATTAGGGGTTGCTGAAGTTTCTGTTCATATTGTATTGTAATGCTCCATGTACTCCCAATCGAGGCATTTTTTTCTGCATGGATTGCTTTCCACAAAAGACAATTTGCTATATGTTCGCCAGTTGCAGTGGGACCTTGGCCGTTCCTAAACGCGCTCGTCCTTGTACATTACACAACGCTGGTCCCCGCATCAGCAACACGATGACAAAAAACAATACACCAGTTTATTGTTCCTCTCACCATTAAAAAGTGAAAGATATATTGAGATTAATTAGTCTACTTTTTCCTTGTTATATCAGTATCGCATGGTTTCTTTCGCAGCTATTAAGCGTGCAGCGTTGCTGAACGACCTGTCAGCACTGGGAAAGGGGGGGGGGTGGAGTCGATATTAAGCAAATGATCTCCATCAAAAAGACGCGAATGATGAAAGTAGAGGATAACGGTACACTCTAGATCCACTAGTCGAAAGGCAGAACTACAAATTTTCACATTAGCAATTGTTCTGCGTCGCGAAAAGCTCCAGTCGAACTACAGTAGTTGACGCCGAGCAGCGCCTGCGACGAAGCTGACGGGGGCACGTTTCTAGGGCTCAGAACAGCAGCGCTACGGTGTCGTCGAGGCGCAAACTCTTCACGCGGCGGCCGCCACTCTTGCCACTACAACTCTCTAGAACACTGTAGTTCAGGGTCACATGCTTAGGCCTGTAGCGTTGGCCGCGTCTGGACTTAAGCGGGGTTCACACGCAGCGATTCCGCGGCCGAAATCGCTGCCGCTAGTGGCGCGGCGTCACGGATCGCGAGGTTCCATTCCACATGAGCGTTTTCTGCGTTGCGAGAACCAATGTAACTTGCAGCAAACAGTTGCGCACTGTCGGTTACAGCGGCTTGGAACAACAATTTGCATGCCTTTGTTTTCAGTTTCCCCTTTAATTTCCCCTTAATAAAACAAAAAAGCGTTTAAAGGACTAAATAAACCTTGGTCTTTTTTTGTATCTTTAAACTTCGTTGTCGCGGACGATGAAACGTCAGATCATCTTCGGCAACGTTACGGGTAGCGCCTTTCTCGGATTTCGGATGTGAAGTCCACGACCAACTCTGTACTTATAATAAACTTTGGTTGGGGCTAGTTGCTTCATATCGATTAAAAGGTTAAAAGGCGCGAACAAACAGGACGAAAAAAGAGACACGTAGAGTCTCTTTTTTTCGCCCTGTTTGCTCGCGCCTTTTAACCTTTTAATCTATAGCTAGGACCACTTCATATGAGCACTCCCCATGAAAGAGCCTGCTCCCGGCTGTGTGTGTATGTATGTATGTATGTATGTATGTATATTTGCGGCACAATCTCTTTGTAACGAGAGTCTTGTAAAACATGCGAATGAAAGCAAAAAAAAAAGAAAACGAAATAAAAAAAGGACAACCAAAGAGAAGTGGTTAGCACGTGTGTCCAAAGTTCGCCAACCGTCACTTTCGCACAGTCAAAGTTAATCAGTTCACGTGACACCGTCGTTTTAAGTGAGTGTTTGCCCCTCCGGACGTGGACGACTCCCGGTCGTGTAGGGCGGCGTGACGAAGTCCGTGTTCCGTCGGGCATCACCTCGTAGTTCAGATCCCCGAGTCGACGAAGCACTTTGTAGCGTCCAAAGTAGCGTTTCAGGAGTTTCTCGCTGAGACCGCGGCAGCGAATCGGTGTCCACACCCACACCCTGTCTCCGGGCTGGAAGTGGACGTCCCGACGACGAAGGTTGTAGCGGCCAGTGTCGACACGTTGTTGAGCCTTAATCCGGAGTCTGGCGAGCTGACGGACTTCTTCTGCCCTTTGGGAGATCACCTGGGCGTCGTCGCTTGCATCGACAGCCGGTTCGTGAGGTAACATAGCGTCCAGCATTGTCGTTACCTGGAAAGTTCAGTCGCTGTACTGGAGCTTCAAAACTCTTCCCGGCTAAATGTTGGCATGACTTTTTCAATTCCGTGCTTAGGCGACTAGTGGCAAAAGGCGTTCCAACACAATTGACAAAAGCGTTGGTAGGCCGAACGGCGGTGCCGCCCAGCGGCGCCGACAGGCGACGCCGTTGTCGCTTGTGTGGTCTGGCCTTTAGTCCAACCAGGGAGGTGTTGATAATCTTATTTATTCGTGCCTTTGTACGTGTCTTAGATGCTTCCATTCATCCCCCTGTAATTTTACAAAAGCTCACTGACCCTTATTTTTTGCGTGCAAATGTGTTTTTATGGCTTGGGCAGTCCAAGATTTCGAGGGTAGGCTTCGTCAAGAACAACTCTAGTTTAATCAATTTGATTGGCTCATTAAAGAATATAACTGTAAAAATGTATTGCTCTAAGTAAACAGCGTAAGCATTTACTCTATGTTCAATGATGTAAATAAAAACATCCGCGACACGTGAAAAACAGTTGTATACGTCAAGAAACGTAAACCCACTTTGCTCTGGCTTACTTCAGATATCCTCGAAGCAATAATTGTAAAGAGAAGTTTGGAAGAAGTATCGGTGCCCCCCCCCCCCCCCCCCCCAATAATTCCACTCTCGAAATAGAATGGAGCACACATAGAAATCGGGTCAATGCCCTCATTCGACTAGTGCAGAGAAATCAACTTGCTAAAAAAAATCTGAGACGCTCGTTCATACACAAGAAAAACATGGTTTGTCGTGAATAAGCTTCGCGGCTATGTACAAAAAGAAAAAAAAGAAAACCGTAACAGAGACACAAAAACAATTTTCGAAATTGATTTAACTTTTACTGGGAACCCCTTAAACAGCCGTTTTGCGAACTCCGTCATTGTCTTGACTGGCAACCACGAAGAGTGAACAAATTGTAAGGGTGCAGGCGAGCTGGTGGAAGTTAACCATAGTTTTGTTTAACCCGAGACTGGAGTATTTCGGAAAAGGGACGAGAAGAAAAGAGGCCACAAGGAGGCGACGTCTTGAGACGTCGCCTCCTTGTGGCCTCTTTTCTTCTCGTCCCTTTTCCGAAATACTCCAGTCTCGGGTTAAACAAAACTATGGTTAACCACGAAGATTTGGCACCTGGAACTAGAATGAATTAGAAAGGACCGGAACTTCGCTGAACTGCGAATCGGCTTTTCTTCCTCTTTTATCGGAGCCAGAGTTATGCTAACACCTATCCGGATTTAAGCGTTCTAGATCGGCGGGTGTTGATGGCCTCACCGCACGTGACTTATGTCGTAACTATGATCCCTTAAGAAAACGTTCTTGTTCTTATAAATGGATCTGGAAAGAGGCAATGTTCCAAATGAATTGAAACAAGCCTTGGTTATTATCCTTTTCAAAGGTGGTGTACAAAGTCAAGTTTCACCATTCTGTCTTGCATTTCAAAAATTTTAGAAAATCATATTTTTAATGTTACGACTGGGTTTTTGAAAAAAAATACAATATCATATCACACAGTCAATACGGTTTTGTTGATGGTTGTGGTACCATTAATCTCCTTGAGAATTGCCCTGATCAGGGCAATTCTCAAGGAGATTAATGGTACCACAACCATCAACAAAACTGTATTGACTGTGTGAGATGATATTGTATTTTTTCCAAAAACCCAGTCGTAACATTAAAAATCCCAATATACGGCTCTGTCCAACCACAGAGCCGTATATTGGGAGAGTTTGGCCAATGGGTGTGGCGACGAAGGCGCCGGAGAGGAGAGAAGTAAATGAAAGGGAGGAGAGCGCCGAAGGAGCGAGAGAGAAAGAAGGGAGCAGAGAGGAGACGACCGCCATTTTTTAGCAACGCTGTCAGAGACTGGTCGGAGAAGAGCACTGCTGAGGCTACGCGTCGTCTGCTACGGGGCGACTTCTTTTGCGCCTGAATAAAAGTTTGTGGCCATAAGCCGAAAAATCTTCATTTATTAGCTTCTTAACCCACCGAGGAATAACAGATTGTCATTTTCTTGCAAGAGCCGGCGATATAAAAGGCAATAATTGAAATTTAGATGCCGATCCCACGCATTCCGCCGGGAGAATGATCGAAGACGGTGGCCCTCCCCACTCAGGTGGGACCAGTCGGGAGTTCACGCGCATGCGCTCATGCCTCTCGCTCTACGGCGCGTGCTGATTGGCTCACTTGGGAGGAGAGCGTTACGGCGACGAGATCATAGACTGACCAAACTCTCCCCATATACGGCTCTGTCCAACCCTATAGCGAGGAAGCGGGCTGGCGAGCGTTCCTGGCTTCGAGAGGATGCGTGTGCAGGCTGGTGTTCATCTGGAACCTGACGCAAGGTGCACTCTAAGAAAAAATGGAGGAAAAAAGGTAGCAACGGCGCGTCCTCTTCCCCTCTACTGACGCGCCCCCAAGCGGACACGAGAAGAAGGGAGGAATGAGACGTTTTCCTCCTTGTCCAAGCAGACAGGAGAAAGCTTTCGCCCTCCCGATTCATCTTTCGGTTTCGTTTTTCGAGCACATCGCGCACGTTGTTTAATAAATTAATGTTGAGTTGATTGAGCTTCAGCGGCAGCCAAGGTAGCCTGTAATTCCGTCTTCTAGTCCAAACGTGCAGAACATTTCGGTTGCATTGACGTTTATACCACTAATTTTATCAAACGAGCAAACGAAGCCGCTAGAAACAGCGAAGTTCCGGAGTAGTGTCAGCAGCGGTACATACACTGGGTAAGACGGCCGTCTCCGATTTGCGGGACACACGCGGAACTACAGTAGCGAAACCACGAGGAACTGTATCGACGTTTTCGACGTTATGAAAATCGCAGGAACTGCGTCCAAGGCAGGCAGGTTTTCCTGCCGGCTGCCTGGGTGCCTTCCGTTCTGAGTTCGGTTCTGTTGTCCCGTGCCGAGTGCCAACCGGCGTTCAACGTGATTCTGTATTTCTGCGTGTCAGCAACATCGTCAACGTGGTTCTGTATTTATGCGTGTCAGCAACATCGTGATGGCAGTGTTGTGGGTTGTGAACAGAAGACTGGAATTATCGCCGATGTGACCGTGTGTTCGCGTATCAGTGGTGTAACAGCAAGATAAGATGACGTAAACTGTCGGGCATTGATGCCGCTGGTCGGGCCGTGATCGGAGGGGGCGGGGTGTCGCAGGATGACATTCCGCTTTACATTAAAGAGTTTAAGACCACTTGAGGGATTAGGTGCAGTCGATCGACGTGTGGATAGTCATGTTGGAACGCTGGTCTGAACGGTAAGCTCCTATCGTACAGTGGCCAATGTGACTGTCGGTCCCCGAGAGCGATTGCGCTCTGGAAAAAAGACTGAACAGTACGAAATTATGACGGAAAGTACGTATATTTACAATGGAAGTTTAGCACTAAAAAAAGAAACAGGTAAAATAAAAAAAAACGCTATCCTTTATTTTACTGTTTAAATATACTACGGTTCCTGTAGAAACTGCCGTCCAAGTGGCGCGCTGGGATGAGCGCTAGAAGTTTTCGAGCTCGCAACGGCGTAGCTCCGTACACTTAACACCTGCCGCAAGTCGCGGCTTTGACTGCATTCAAGTTGATCGAAAAGCGATTTCTCTGTCCGTGAAGCATCACTTCCAGCTGAGTGAATCGGCTCTACAGAGATTAATTCAAGACGGCAATTGCAGAACAGCAGAAATAGAAAAACAAGCACTACAATAGAAATACTGGCTACGAAGGCCGTGCGGGAAAACAAACTCATGGCTTGGAACCACATTGGAGCGGCTAGATTTATTGGCTTTCAAATAATTACGGCCTGATCGAGCGTTTTGTTTTTAATAAGAGATTCATCCCCTGAGCCATCAACAATAGTCTCAGATGTATGACATTGCTGGAAAAAAATGAACATGCTCGGAATATTTTTTATTGCTTAGGGAGTCACCGAAAAATTCCGTACGTTCAAGACGACCACTATAAAAGACGGAAACGCAGAGCTCGGGAGTAGTGTGTCGGGTTAGTGTGCTGTTGTATTGATGTTTGTATGTGCGATGCATGTGTATGCGCTCAATATATGTTCACCTGATGCTTGTAGTGTGCGTAACGTGTCTACATCTGTTAGAAGTTCCCGAAGAAAAGGCAACGCATGTGGCGTAAGAAAATAAAAATACTTTTGTAAAACATGAATTGGGCAAACCTAGCGCCACCTAGCCTAGCTACTTGCGATTACTCTGCTTGATCCTACCATCTGGTGGCAAGCGATTTAACATCCTTTTACGCTACGCGGCTACGCCATAATTTCGTGTTCCCGTGCTGAGGTAAGCCAAGAGGTTGCTTCGGATTTGCTTTTTTTTGAGAGTGGCTTTTGGTTTTGCGGTGTATGGTTTAGACTCCTCCGTGATGTGCGGTTGGCGCAACGGTTGACGAAGGAATTGTGGCTCGAGGAATAGCAAAGGTAAGACATAAAGTGAGCAAACTGGGTGCCGGTTGTCTCCGTTGAACATCGCAGTGCTGACGATGAGAAGACTGAGTGACTGCATGCTTTCGAAACGTAAGTTTCTTTACCTGCAAAGGAAGCCGGCTTCGGAAATAAATACAGTTCGCGGAAAGCTCGTGTTACGTTTTTATTTGCTGCTCCTCTCGCTCCGTACTATAGACTTAGTGTTCTCCTTAAGCCTTATCAAGCTCGATTTGCTCGATTCGTGGCCGCTATAATGAGATGCAGTCGACGGAGGAACTTTTGCTCCCCTGCTTAAGGGACGCAAGTTTCTCCCTTTCTGAAGGAACATATGTATCAAGAGCGTTCCTCCCTTTAGGGAGGACTATACTGACCCCTTTTGCTAAGAGTGTGGCTTTGGAAGGCGTGTGGTTCCGGATGAGTAGAAATCGGGTGCTAAGTGAGCTGGCTGGACTCTGTCCAGAGAGTCTACTTCTCGACCGTTGACGTCAAGCGTCATGTTCTTGTTGTATTGCCGCAGTATTAGATAAGGGCCGTCATACGGGGATTGCGAGGGCTTCTTCACGCCATCGCGCCGAACGAAGGCGTGCGTAGTTTTGTCGAGGTCACGGCTAAAAAAAGTTTGTTTGGTGGAGGGCGTCCTTAGGCAGGTCGGCTGGAGATCTTTCATTAGTAGTCGCAGCCACTGGACATAGTTTTCTGCTGTTTCCTGTGGGATGTTGGCTCAGGAAGAAAAAAATTCACCGGGCAAGCGGATTGACGCGCCGTAAACGAGTTCAGCTGCACTGCAATTAATGTCTGATTTGAAGGCTGTTCTGATTCCCAACAAGACGAGTGGAAGAGCCTCTGTCTATGCCGAGCTATTGGTTTGTGCTTTGATGTATGATTTCAACTGACGATGAAAACGCTCTACCATGCCGTTGAAGATTGGATGGTAGGATGTGGTATGGATGTGTTCAACTCCAAGGAAGTGGGAGAGAGTTCGAAATAAAGTCGCATCGAACTGACGTCCTTTGTCCGTTGTGATTGTTTGTGGGACACCAAAGCGACTAATCCACATTTCAATCAGTGTGCGAGCTACGGTTGTTGCAGTGATCTCTTTCATTGGTGCCGCTTCGGGCCATTGCGTAGAGTGATCGACGCAGGTCAGACTACAACAGTTTTCTTGTGATGGAGGAAGTGGTCCCACGATATCAACGTCAATGTGGGCGAAGCGAATGTCTGGTGTACTAAAAGTTCCCAAGGGCGCCTTGGTGTGCAGGTGAGCTTTCGAGCGTTGGCACTGGACGCACGTTTTGGCCCAGGACCTCACGTCAGCGTTGATACGAGGCCATATAAACCGAGAAACTATCAGTCTCTGGGTTGGTCGTATCCCGGGATGGGACAAGGAGTGCAGGCAGTCGAAAACCGCTCGTCGCAAGTCTGCTGGTACCAAGGGGCGGGGACGAACTGTCGAAACTTCGCATGCAACTGTGTCGTCACAGTCGGGCATGCGTATGTCTTCAAAGACTAATGTCGTTGACGTTGTCCGTAGGCGCCGTAGTTCGAGGTTGCCTTGTTGTGCTTCCGTTCAGCTGTTCGTAAGGAACTGCAGGTCGTTCCGTGGAGCACTGGTTGACCCCAACTCTGGAGAGGGGTCAGCTGCGGCGTTATCCGTGCCCTCAACGAAGCGGATGCCGGTGGTGAAATTTGAAATGTGTGCCATCTGCCGTATCTCACGCGGAGTGTGTGTCGTGGTGTTGTAGGCTAGCGTGTAAGTCAACGGCTTATGGTCTGTCAAGACGAAGAGGCTTCCACCTTCCACGCAGTGGCGAAAGTGCTTGATGGCAAGGTATATTGCCAGCAGCTCACGTCAAAAGGTGCTGTATCGCCATTCTGTCGGAGTCAGCTTCTTCGAAAAGAAGGAAAGTGGTTGCCAGTTGTCTCTGTCTTGTTGTAGAACCGCTCCAATAGCTCCATCTGAGCCGTCGACCATGATGAAGAGAGGCGCGTCGATTATGGGTTGGCTGAGAAGGGTGACGTTGGCAATGATATTTTTCACTCTCTCGAAAGCTTGGTTGGCGGTTGGCGTCCAATGGAGTGGCGCTGCCTTTACCTTGGTGGCCGGCAGTAGGTCGTAGAGGGGCTCGCAGCCTCGAACGCACTGGGGTGTAAAGCGTCGATGAAAATTGACGAGTCCGAGAAATTCCCGAAGTTTCTTCGCCGTCGGGGGTTGTGGAAAGCTTCGGATGACTGAGACTTTGTCGGGTAACGGCTGAATTCCGCGACTATCAACGTGAAGGCCAAGCAATGCAAGCTCGTTGACGCCGAATTCACACTTGGTCGGATTGACGACGAGTGCGTATTCTTCGAAGCGCGAGAAGAGTTGTAGATGTTCGGCGTGGGGCTCTTCCGGAGTGTTACTGAAAACAAGGATATCGTCGATATACGCGAAGGTGAATGCAAACCTCGGAGGACTGTGTCGACGAGTCGTTGAAAGGTTTGTGCAGCGTTGCGGAGTCCAAAGGGCATTCGCAAGAACTCGTACAATCCAAACGGTGTGATGACAGCCGTCTTGGGGATGTCTGCCGGTTCTATGGGGATCTGGTAGAATGCCTTCACGAGGTCCACCTTGCTGAAATTCTTCGCGCCCTGCAGGATGCCACCGAAGTCCTGAATATGAGGAATGGGGTAACGGTCGGGCAGAGTACACTTGTTCAATGATCGGTAGTGCCCACAGGGGCGCCAGACCCCGGTTTTCTTCGGGACCATGTGAAGTGCCGAAGACCAGGGATTCAAAGATGGCCTAATAAAACCAAGTTCATGCTTGTGTTGGAATTCGTTCATGGCTATCTTGAGGCGGTCGAGAGCGAGTCGACGTGGTCTGGCAAAAACCGGGGCCCCTTTCGTCACGATGTGATGGGTGACGGTGTGTCGGATGGCTTGATTGGGAGCCGGTGGGCGAAACACGGCAGGAAATTCGTCGGCAATGTTTTGCCAAGGAGAACTCGTTTCTGTTCGTGGAAGAGCAAGTTTAAGAGGGGATTTGACACGATAACTTGGACAGTCAATCGCGTCCTGGTGTCAAGAAGTTGATTTCTCCTCCGGTCCACGGTCAGCGCGAATCACCGCAGAAAGTCTACTACTATGATCGCCTGCCGAACATTCACAATGATGAAAATCCAACGGAATGTCTGGCGGAGTCCGATGTCCAACGTTAGGGACCTTTTGCCGTGCGCTTTGATTGGGGATTCATTAACAGCCTGGAGCGGTGGGGACTCTTGGCGGCACCGGTGGTCCTCCAGCGTAGGAGGTATTACGCTTACCTCAGCCCCCGTATCTACCAGGAAGCGGACCTTTCTGTTGCGTCCCGTGATGTAGAAAAGCCGGCCTGAAGTTGGGCTTTCGACGCTGGCGGCCTTCAGCGGGTGCCCATGTTGTTTGCCGATTAGTTGCACGGTGGGCGGCATGCTCTGGCTTTGGATCTGTATCTCTGGTGGTACCAGCATACTCTTGGAAGGGGGGAACCAGCTCTTGATTCACTGCGGCGCCGGGCAGCGTTAGCTCGTGAATTGACGGTCGAGAATCCGGAAGGTTGCAATCGGAGGTTACAAATCTCACGACTGAGCTCGCTCATTCTGGCCTCTATGTGATCGTTGAAGCTGAGGAGTCGAGCGAGCTGGGATCCGATGTCGGTCACAGTAGTGCACGGCGTTGGGGAGGTCTCTTGACGCACCGCTTAGATGGCAGGGGAGCCTACGTCCATGATTTGATCGGTCATACGAGCATGCGTGGAGATTGAGTCGGTGACAGATGTACTCAAAATCATCCGGATTTGGCTTGGTGGGCGTTGTAGAAAAAGTTCTTCAAATATGAATGTGTCCATCGACGCGGCTTTGTCCCCAAGGAGTTTCTCCATCCGTCGCAATACTTCGGTTGGTTTGCGGTCTCCCAGCTCCTTGGCAGTCAACAACTGCTGAAGACACCGCTGCTCAGACTCTCTGGTGCGACGAATCAGTTTTTTCCGTATAGTCTCGTAGGGCTGATCTGTGGGTGGAGAACGCAGAATGTCGCGAAGCACAGATGCGGTTGACTGCGGGAGGGCCGCGACGACGTAGTCAAATTTGGTCAATGATGACGTGATCCTGCTCTTACGGAAAATTGATTCCGCAGTCAGGAACCACAGCTCGGAATTTGACGTCCTGAACTCCGGGAGCTTGATGTTCAGAGTCGTCGCCCCCAGTGTCGTCGGGGCTCCGGGAGAGACACCATCGTCCCCGAGGCTCACGACGAGGGCACAAAGCTGGACTCACCCTAAGAACCAAGGCTCCAGCAGTGTTGCCGAATTGTGGGAAATTTTCCATATTGTGGTAAAAAGCATGACAGCTAGGGAAAATATTTTTGAATAAACAAACTAACCCAAAATTTCGTAATTTCCTTATCTACATCGAACAAGAGAAAGGGAGTGGCACTGGCTACTCAGACAGTTTGCTGTTTCGAAGAGCCAATCTAATTTATCACGATTTATATCATGTGAGTGCTGCAAGCCTGCCGGTACAGTACTGCCGCTTCGCACGCTTTTCTCGACGCTAGCTACGCACACACGTCCTCTGTCAGTGCGATGCATCATGAATTGCACAGTGGGTGTGGTCCCTTTCACATCAGCAAAATGAGCAGGGTATTTCAGTTTAGTTTAGTTAATGGCCCTCTTGCCTTCATTTAGTTCCCCGGGTTTATTCAACCAATGCATAGTGCGGAAAAAAAGGGGAGGGGAGACCAGTTTGCCGAGCGTCAACATCTACATTTCGTTATTTATGTGATGCGAACTTCTACAAAACAAAAACATAGCCAGGCGTTGCGGAATTTAAATATACTTGGCGTCATGCGTATATTAAAAACGACTGCTGTCAGCTAAATGGTGTTGTGCTCGGCGAGAGAAAAACCAAAGTGGCAGTGCGGCAACACTGTGCTCCAGGGCAGCGTAGCTGGGCGTGGTCGGGGGTAGCTCGGTCCAAGGTCACCAGTATGCAGGAGTGGAGGCTCGGTAGATCTCACTCTACATATTTACTTACAATATTTACACTATCCTTTTGACTAGCTCATCGAGGGGCCCTTTGTCGAATTCCAGATTCCGTGCAGCTTGTTGTATCTAGGAGACCTGGGCTGGTCGTGGACGCCTCGTCTGATGATGAGGACTTACGTGCTTGGGCTACCTCGCGCGGGTCATGGCGTAGTCCAAAGCTGGGACCCGCCGGTGAAGGAAACGACGTCTCTCTCAGTCGGGCTCAGAACAAGACTGCTTCGTATTTTTCTTTATCTGAGCCGGTTTTCTCGAAGCGATGGTAAACCCATTTTGGTAAACCACGGTGCCTAGGAAAGAAAAAGTATCTAGGTACTGTAATAAACGGCTAAACAGGACAATAATTAGTTTTGATTGGGCAATAAGATGCGCCATCTATCGGTGAAACAAGCCAGCCATTTTGTTTATCCTCTTTTTCCGGTGGTTTTTATCGATCTAGTGTGGTATTTTAAGTCAAAATATAGTAATGTTGTACTTGAAGACCAATTTATTTCCTTCCGATGGTACGAAGAAATTTCAGCTACTATGCTAGAGCTTGTCGACGAATATTCGAAAATGTAAGAAACATTTCCTTGAATATGTTTTGCCACAAACAACGCAAAACTTTCCCATGTTCCTTCCAGTCTGGCAACGACGGTGCTGTAGTCTCGTTTTTGTTCCTTGCGACGCACGTTTCTGCGATTCCTGCTGATCTCAACTGTTTGCCCTCTCTTCTGTTTGCCCAACCGATCCACCGGTGACGAGAAGCTAAGCTTCTCGTCACCGTTGAATTGCTGGCGACCGGGGATATGTAGAAACCTCGATGCTGTCGGCATACTGTCGGCGCACTGTGAAGATTAAAAACAAATACCTCCGACTTGCATAACAATATCAACATTTATCAGACGTTTCGTCTCCTATACGGGAGACATCATCAGTGCGGCCTGGGAACACCCGACTAGCTACCAGAAATCCAACCTTCCGTTCACCTTCCGTGGACAATTCACCTTCCGTGGACAATTCTATCGTCAGATTGAGGGTTGCCCAATGGGTAGTCCGGTATCTGTGACCTTGGCTAATCTGGTAATGGAACACATAGAGCAGACCGCGTTAGAAGTAAAAGCATGCCCTATCAAATTCTATCGACGTTACATAGATGACACTTTCGTTATTTTAAATGAGGATCAAGTCGATGACTTCCATGCAACCCTAAACAGCATAGAACCTTCCATACAGTTCACGCGAGAAGTTGAACAAAATAGCACGTTACCTTTTTTGGACGTAACTGTTTGCCGAAGTGACACCGGTCAGATTGAAACCACCGTGTATCGTAAACCTTGTGATACCGGTAATTTTTCGAGTTTCAATTCTCACCACCCTGTAGAACATAAGCGAGCCGTTGTAAAAACTTTAATTAGCCGATCAGAACATTTGCCTTCAAATTCAGATTTACGAGCATCGGAAGTTCAGACTGTTATCGGATTACTTTTGAGGCGCGGGTATTCACAAGGTTTTATTGAAAACACACGTAAACAGATGCAGCAGGGAAGAACAAAAGCGACTAATAATTACAAAGCAGGCGTGGTGACTATCCCTTATGTAAAAGGCGTCTCAGAATCTATTCGCCGGTCCCTCCTGCCACTAGGTATACGAACAACTTTCAAACCCCATATAAAATTACGTAACCTCATTTCGAAGCCAAAAGATCCAACCCCTCCTGAATCTCAAAGTGGTGTTGTATACAAAGTGAACTGTCAGGACTGTGACAAGTGTTACATCGGAGAAACTGGCCGCAAACGGAGTACCCGCCTCAAAGAGCACAAAAGAGACGTGGAGAAGGCAACACATGCCACAAGATCAAAAACTGAACTGGCGGACCATTGTTGGACGACTGGTCACACTTTCGACCTGACGAACGCTGTGACCCTGGCACGCGAACAACGGTGGGGCCCCAGAAGATTTCTGGAATCATGGTGTATTCGGAGTGACCCATCTGCCTGCAATTCTAACCGCGGCCCCCTCCCCGACGTATACACCGACATCCTGAAATAACTTGTCATTTAACTTACCATCAAGGACGGACGTAAAAAGAAGTTGAAGCGAGGGCAGACGATGATAATGTCTCCCGTATGCCATGGACGAAGAAGTCGGCAGAACCAGCGCCACGGATGAAGAGAAGGAAGAAGAAGCGTTGGATTTCTGGTAGCTAGTCGGGTGTTCCCAGGCCGCACTGATGATTTCTCCCGTATAGGAGACGAAACGTCTGATAAATGTTGATATTGTTATGCAAGTCGGAGGTATTTGTTTTTAATCATGAGTCCCGGCTTTTGGAACATTTTTGCACTGTGAAGAAAAAAACAAAACAGTACAATGTCCCAGCTGTTCACGCAGAACGAAGACTTTATCGAGGATAACCCCCTTTCTCCACAAAGTTATCGCTGCTCACGAGTTGGCGTGAATAGTGTAACAAATTAAACGTGTTAGTATAAATATATACCAACACTCGTTCGCAAAACATTTTTTTACTCACCATAAAAACACTTGCAAGGCTTATGTACCGTCAAATGTCTTGGATCCCGGACTGCTGAAGAGTGATGCGTTCGCGGAATGCTGCCGTCGGTTAGTTTAGTAGTCTCTCTGAACTACCGCTTTCCTTGACGTGTTAATAGGTTAATGGTGCGTCATTAATATAACAGCCGGATCGAAATGAATGTTCAGCAGAACCAAGCAGAACTATTAGCCCTCATTAAGCGACGCCGCGGCCATTTCGCTTGTAGGTACTGCTCCTCCCTCGGCGCCCCTGCTCTCCCAGTCACGTAACCTAGAATTCCCCCTTCTAGGGACAATAGTTAACTTTAACCCACGGTTCGCGTTCGAGAAAAGGGCCCTGGTATCCCATGCACAGGATGGGTGGCTCATATCACGAGCTCGCCGCCCACATACTCGATACAGTAAATTTTAATCACAGCACAGCTAGTGGTCCAGGCACCTCGTGTCCTTAGCACGTGCCTGTCCCGTGAGCTTGGCGCCGTTCAAGCGCTGGATCGCTGATGCTAGCCGCCGCTACAATGCCTTGTTAACAAGTTATACAGGAATAATATAAAACTTTTGTGAGGGATATTTGTACACGACGGGCGATGTCGAGAATGTTTGGTTAACGCAATAAACATATACGACTACGAAATCAGTGGTGCGTTCGAGAGCATCACCATCACATCTTTTTCGCACCGTTTAAATGAAGGGTGTAAATAGGAGCACGTACGCCATTTTTGCCACGATATCATGTACCGTCGTTAACGAGGTGTAACAAGGGTGTATGTAGGGTGTAAATTCTCGTGTACTACAGCGTTCATTTCTACACGATTATGGGTGTTAACTTGTTTAGTGTCTATGCAGAAAGAAACATTGAGAAATTCCTCGGGAAAGCCATCACATGTTTTTATAAAAATCAACAAAAATTGTTGATACAACTTTAACTCAAAGTATATTGGAAGGAAATTTATAAGAACAAGGCGGTCAATTTTATCTAGAAAGTCAATACTAAGTTCCAAAATTTATTAAAGAATCGCTAAAGGCTTTGAGGACGATTTTAATAGGCCTACGAACATTTTTTTGCAAAAAGTAAGTAAAAAAAAAATATTTGTATGGGCCACAGACGCACGAGAAAAGACGCTGGTGCAAGACTAGCATAAAAAATGTATTCAAATATTTGAAAGTAATCTCACAGACTAGTTTGAACAAGAATTACTATATTCTTTCTTCTATTTTGGCGCTTAGCCAAAGGCGCTTTACGCGTCAATATTTTGCCCGCACATAATCTAGAACAAAAGTAAAAAACAATCGACCGGTTCGTTTTTGCTTTGTTGTCTAAAGAACACGCCACCTCTTAAATTCTTTCCTTGTTTTCCCGGAACCCCTGGCATCCATCTCGCCCCAGATATTACTGGCGAATATATCCGCCCATAAACAGGGAATACGTTTTCCTCAAAACGCCAGGACGGCCCCGGTCGAGAAACTGGCTGCGGCTACTTCCAACTGGCTTTCATGGCTGCCTGAGCGGCAGACAACGGAATGCCTCAAAGGCCTTCCGCGGACCAAGCTCGCGGTGCGTCAGTCTCACGCACCCCACACCAGCCGAGAGAAGCCGGGTCCTCGTCCAGAAACAATTCCGGCTCGAAGCACGGAAGCTTCCAGGTGGCGCGAAAGAGTTAACGAGTCCTTTTGCCACTGACGAGGCTAAATGGCGCGCAGTCGTTGGAGCCAAGGTCTTCCTGCCTTTGAGAAGCGCTCGCCCGAGACAGGCAGCACAAAGACCGCTGCCTGGCGGAGCAAATTTTGCTCTCCTCGTTTCGGGGCTCCCCCCGAGGACACCAGGGGTCGTCCACTGGCTGTCCAGCGGTGACATCATTCGTCCCACCCTACGAATGATCCACTGCCCTATCCGCAACTTTCAGAGATGGTGATGCCGCGCTGTGAGAGTATTGCATGATCGTGGATGATCGACATTCACAAAGAAGATCCTTGCGTACACCGTTGTGACCTAAAAATATACTAAGGTTCTCATATCGCTCGTATTTAACCCAATTATAATGGCTTTCGCGCAACATATCTAAAATTGTACTCCTGTTCTACATTGATCATCCGGGTGGAGCACTTTTCCAGTCACAACTGATAACCACGATGTGCCTGACATTCTTTTTTGTTATTCGACCATGTTACCAGTTGTACATTTACCTGTAAATAAGTTTAAAGGCATATATAAAACTTATTAAGAGAACTTAAGTTTGAATCTAGGAAAATGAGATGATGTCTGGATTAATGAACAGATTTTATAGCTCTGTCGTTTGATGTAATGATAATCATTGATGGAAAAAAACCCTGAGATACAGCTCTTAAAAGTAAATTTTGTGCACTATGATACAAGCTAACAGCTAAAATTAGACTAGCAAAAAGAAAAAAGAAAAAAAACAACAACAGAATAATAGTAAAATCTGTGAGGTCACGGGATAATAATCCCCACCCGATCAGTCTGTGTTTCGCTCTTATCCCAGGGAGTGACAGAACACAACGAGAAGAGAGCGTAAGCGTTTACTGTACTTCAAGATACCCGTCCCCGAGAGCCGGCAGTCCGGGCCCGCCGACCCTTGTTGCCGCCCGTCGTTCAGTGCTCGCAGCCGGAGTCCGTGTTTAGCCTAATGATCGCCCTTTCCCCGCCAGCGTTGCGTTAGCTAGATGTTTCAGGCTTTTATAGCCGGACACTCGCTGCGGAAGCACTCCAGGATTGTCATGGCCGAGGCCAGTATGGCCAGGGCTCGCCATTCACGCCGGTCCTGGTCCGAACATATTAGATGACCGCTCCGAGTATCGCCATGGGCCACACCGGTTCCCTCGTTCCTGCCCGGCCCCAGCCTCGCACATCTATCACGCGCCGTGTCTTCTCGGCCGACTGCTTGACACGTGCCTTCCGCCCTGCCGTTTTCCACCCTCGTATCCTACACTCCCCCTTTCCCCCTCAAGGCCCGGACTTCGGAGGACTTTCGATTCTCAAGATCTCATGGGCCTCAAACTTCTTCCACGTCAGCTACTGTGTCTTCATCGATGGACTGGGGAGATCGGTGAACGCTGTGGTCGGAGCCGCCCGATGTGTCGGGAGAGGCGGCTCCTATTGCCGTTGCCAGGGCGGTCACGTTGTGGCGTCCGAAAACAGCTTAGGTGGTGGTGGGACCCTCGGCGTCGGTTCTTCCTTGTGCCTGTTTCAGCTGGCTCTTCTAGCGAAGCCGCGGCAGACAATATCGACAGCTTCTTTTCCGTCGTTCGTTGTCCCATTCACTACGATGCAGCAAGGGGCCTGCGCTAAGCTGGCCCCCCCGACGCGGACAAACCTGCCCCGTTCCACTTGGAGGTCACCGCGGTTGTAGAACGGCCCGCTTCCGTCGAATTTGCAGAGCCCACGAATCTTCTTCGGCTATTCGCCGTTCCACCACCTGGTCACCGTCGGTGCCGTTGTTTTCATGAACGGCTACCCCTGGCCCCTGCCAGGCCGAACCGGTGTCAACCACCCTGAGCACTTGAATAAAAGGATGGGCACGTGTTTTCTCCTGGTGAGCTTTATGAGGGACGCAGTTTATGGCTGTGTATCCAGAAAGCTGCGCAGAACAAAGTGTCAAAATCACACACAGCGAACCAACACTCTGGCGCAGATTGCAGCAGCGGAAATAGCCAAATCACTTGCCGACGGACTCGTGTACCGCGCGGCTTCCTCGGCGAGTCCTTATTCCGGAGCCTGCTCTTAGGTCGCCAGATGCAGGAGATTTCTTGTGTCTACCGCTACCTCAAGTTCTTCCCCACCGCGACGGTAGTATATACTTCAAGCTGCAGAGATGTCAACCGAGCCAGACTCGAAGTTTGTATCTCGCCGAACAAGCCAAGAAGTCGGACACGACGCTGGCGTCTTTACCTCGTGGGCTTTTCTCACTTTGGAGCAAGCGATGGGACAAAGCCACTACCTGCATTCCCCTCGCCCTCGGAGGGATCGCCACATATCACACCCGCGTACCGCAACGGCCGCGTATACCGTGTGCGACTAGATGTAAGCTTTAATTCCCGTCCCGTCAACTTGCATCCGGGCTCTAGGGACACATCGGCCCTCGAAGGGGGCAGCAATTCAGCGAGCAAGCCCGCTTGAATCGTTCGCGCCCCAAGGCTAGGTGGACAACCACAAGCCCACCGGAATGTCTCCTGCCTCAACCCCGGCCGTGACACGGCATAACTTACGAAAAGTCTTGCTGTCGCTGCCATGATCAGCCAGAATGGAGTCCTAAAAGCATCTGATAAGTTACTTCAGTCGTTTCCTAGGAGCTACCACCCTAAAGGGCGACCCGTCCCCCCGTCTTTCGTCGTTCATTGGAATGACGCGAGCCGTCTTGGCCCAGCAGATACGAATCGTAGTGCTCATTAACTCGCCTGCCAACTTTTTCGGTGAAAACTCCAATTTTCGCAATTTTTTCTACACCGGCTGACAAACTCGTGCCCCAGCGATCCTGGAATGGCGGTGCCAACCGCTATTACTGCAATTTTTCCGACACCTGCTGACAAATTCGTCCGCCAGTGCCCCCGGTGCGGTCTGCTATTCTCGCAATTTTTCCGACACCCGCTGACAAATTCGACCGCCAGTACTCTCGGTGCCAACTGCTATTCGCGAAATTTTTCCGACACCCGCTGACAAATTTGTCCGCCAGTACTCCCGGTTCCAACTGCTATTACCATAATTTTTCCGACACTCGCTGACAAATTCGTCCGCCAGTGCTCCCGCTGCCAACTGCTATTCCCGCAATTTTTCCGACACCCGCTCACAAATTCTTCCGCCAGTGCTCCCGCTGCCAACTGCTATTCGCGCAATTTTTCCGACACCCGCTGACAAATTCGTCCGCCAGTGCTACCGCTGCCAACTGCTATTCCCGCAATTTTTCCGACACCCTCTAACAAATTCGTCCGCCAGTGCTCCCGCTGCCAACTGCTATTCCTGCAATTTTTCCGACACCCGGTGACAAATTCGTCCGCCAGTGCTCTCGCTGCCAACTGCTATTCCCGCTATTTTCCGACACCCGCTCACAAATTCGTCCGCCAGTGCTCCCGCCGCCAACTGCTATTCCCGCAATTTTTCCGACACCCTCTGACAAATTCGTCCGCCAGTGCTCCCGCTGCCAACTGCTATTCCCGCAATTTTTCCGACACCCGGTGACAAATTCGTCCGCCAGTGCTCCCGCTGAAAACTGCTATTCCCGCAATTTTTCACACACGCTCACAAATTCTTCCGTCAGTGCTCCCGCTGCCAACTGTTATTCGCGCAATTTTTCCGACACCCGCTGACAAATTCGTCCGCCAGTGCTCCCGCTGCAAATTGCTATTCCCGCAATTTTTCCGACACCCTCTCACAAATTCGTCCGCCAGTGCTCCCGCTGCCAACTACTATTCCTGCAATTTTTCCGACACCCGGTGACAAATTCGTCCGCCAGTGCTCTCGCTGCCAACTGCTATTCCCGCAATTTTTCCGATACCCTCTGAAAAATTCGTCCGCCAGTGCTCCCGCTGGCAACTGGTATTCCCGCAATTTTTCCGATACCCTCTGACAAATTCGTCCGCCAGTGCTCTCGCTGCCAACTGCTATTCCCGCTATTTTCCGACACCCGCTCACAAATTCGTCCGCCAGTGCTCCCGCCGCCAACTGCTATTCCCGCAATTTTTCCGACACCCTCTGACAAATTCGTCCGCCAGTGCTCTCGCTGCCAACTGCTATTCCCGCAATTTTTCCGATACCCTCTGACAAATTCGTCCGCCAGTGCTCCCGCTGGCAACTGGTATTCCCGCAATTTTTCCGATACCCTCTGACAAATTCGTCCGCCAGTGCTCCCGCTGCCAACTGCTATTCCTGCAATTTTTCCGATACCCTCTGACAAATTCGTCCGCCAGTGCTCCCGCTGCCAACTGGTATTCCCGCAATTTTTCCGATACCCTCTGACAAATTCGTCCGCCAGTGCTCCCGCTGCCAACTGCTATTCCTGCAATTTTTCCGATACCCTCTGACAAATTCGTCCGCCAGTGCTCCCGCTGCCAACTGCTATTCCTGCAATTTTTCCGATACCCGGTGACAAATTCGTCCGCCAGTGCTCCCGCTGCCAACTGGTATTCCCGCAATTTTTCCGATACCCTCTGACAAATTCGTCCGCCAGTGCTCCCGCTGCCAACTGCTATTCCTGCAATTTTTCCGACACCCGGTGACAAATTCGTCCGCCAGTGCTCTCGCTGCCAACTGCTATTCGCGCAATTTTTCCGACACCCGCTGACAAATTCGTCCGCCAGTGCTCCCGCTGCCAACTGCTATTCGCGCAATTTTTCCGACACCCGGTGACAAATTCGTCCGCCAGTGCTACCGCTGCCAACTGGTATTCCCGCAATTTTTCCGATACCCTCTGACAAATTCGTCCGCCAGTGCTCCCGCTGCCAACTGCTATTCCTGCAATTTTTCCGACACCCGGTGACAAATTCGTCCGCCAGTGCTCCCGCTGCCAACTGCTATTCGCGCAATTTTTCCGACACCCGCTGACAAATTCGTCCGCCAGTGCTCCCGCTGCCAACTGCTATTCGCGCAATTTTTCCGACACCCGGTGACAAATTCGTCCGCCAGTGCTACCGCTGCCAACTGGTATTCCCGCAATTTTTCCGATACCCTCTGACAAATTCGTCCGCCAGTGCTCCCGCTGCCAACTGCTATTCCTGCAATTTTTCCGACACCCGGTGACAAATTCGTCCGCCAGTGCTCCCGCTGCCAACTGCTATTCGCGCAATTTTTCCGACACCCGCTGACAAATTCGTCCGCCAGTGCTCCCGCTGCCAACTGCTATTCCTGCAATTTTTCCGACACCCGGTGACAAATTCGTCCGCCAGTGCTCTCGCTGCCAACTGCTATTCGCGCAATTTTTCCGACACCCGCTGACAAATTCGTCCGCCAGTGCTCCCGCTGCCAACTGCTATTCGCGCAATTTTTCCGACACCCGGTGACAAATTCGTCCGCCAGTGCTACCGCTGCCAACTGGTATTCCCGCAATTTTTCCGATACCCTCTGACAAATTCGTCCGCCAGTGCTCCCGCTGCCAACTGCTATTCCTGCAATTTTTCCGACACCCGGTGACAAATTCGTCCGCCAGTGCTCTCGCTGCCAACTGCTTTTCGCGCAATTTTTCCGACACCCGCTGACAAATTCGTCCGCCAGTGCTCCCGCTGCCAACTGCTATTCGCGCAATTTTTCCGACACCCGGTGACAAATTCGTCCGCCAGTGCTACCGCTGCCAACTGGTATTCCCGCAATTTTTCCGATACCCTCTGACAAATTCGTCCGCCAGTGCTCCCGCTGCCAACTGCTATTCCTGCAATTTTTCCGACACCCGGTGACAAATTCGTCCGCCAGTGCTCTCGCTGCCAACTGCTATTCGCGCAATTTTTCCGACACCCGCTGACAAATTCTTCCGCCAGTGCTCCCGCTGCCAACTGCTATTCGCGCAATTTTTCCGACACCCGCTGACAAATTCGTCCGCCAGTGCTACCGCTGCCAACTGCTATTCCCGCAATTTTTCCGACACCCTCTAACAAATTCGTCCGCCAGTGCTCCCGCTGCCAACTGCTATTCCTGCAATTTTTCCGACACCCGGTGACAAATTCGTCCGCCAGTGCTCTCGCTGCCAACTGCTATTCGCGCAATTTTTCCGACACCCGGTGACAAATTCGTCCGCCAGTGCTCTCGCTGCCAACTGGTATTCCCGCAATTTTTCCGATACCCTCTGACAAATTCGTCCGCCAGTGCTCCCGCTGCCAACTACTATTCCTGCAATTTTTCCGATACCCGGTGACAAATTCGTCCGCCAGTGCTCCCGCTGCCAACTGCTATTCCCGCAATTTTTCCGACACCCGGTGACAAATTCGTCCGCCAGTGCTCCCGCTGCCAACTGCTATTCCTGCAATTTTTCCGATACCCGGTGACAAATTCGTCCGCCAGTGCTCCCGCTGCCAACTGCTATTCCCGCAATTTTTCCGATACCCGGTGACAAATTCGTCCGCCAGTGCTCCCGCTGCCAACTACTATTCCTGCAATTTTTCCGATACCCGGTGACAAATTCGTCCGCCAGTGCTCCCGCTGCCAACTGCTATTCCCGCAATTTTTCCGACACCCGGTGACAAATTCGTCCGCCAGTGCTCCCGCTGCCAACTACTATTCCTGCAATTTTTCCGATACCCGGTGACAAATTCGTCCGCCAGTGCTCCCGCTGCCAACTGCTATTCCCGCAATTTTTCCGACACCCGGTGACAAATTCGTCCGCCAGTGCTCCCGCTGCCAACTGCTATTCCCGCAATTTTTCCGACACCCGGTGACAAATTCGTCCGCCAGTGCTCTCGCTGCCAACTGGTATTCCCGCAATTTTTCCGATACCCTCTGACAAATTCGTCCGCCAGTGCTCCCGCTGCCAACTGCTATTCCCGCAATTTTTCCGACACCCGGTGACAAATTCGTCCGCCAGTGCTCCCGCTGCCAACTGCTATTCCTGCAATTTTTCCGATACCCTCTGACAAATTCGTCCGCCAGTGCTCCCGCTGCCAACTGCTATTCCCGCAATTTTTCCGATACCCTCTGACAAATTCGTCCGCCAGTGCTCCCGCTGCCAACTGCTATTCCTGCAATTTTTCCGATACCCTCTGACAAATTCGTCCGCCAGTGCTCCCGCTGCCAACTGCTATTCCTGCAATTTTTCCGATACCCTCTGACAAATTCGTCCGCCAGTGCTCCCGCTGCCAACTGCTATTCCTGCAATTTTTCCGATACCCTCTGACAAATTCGTCCGCCAGTGCTCCCGCTGCCAACTGCTATTCCTGCAATTTTTCCGATACCCTCTGACAAATTCGTCCGCCAGTGCTCCCGCTGCCAACTGCTATTCCTGCAATTTTTCCGATACCCTCTGACAAATTCGTCCGCCAGTGCTCCCGCTGCCAACTGCTATTCCTGCAATTTTTCCGATACCCTCTGACAAATTCGTCCGCCAGTGCTCCCGCTGCCAACTGCTATTCCTGCAATTTTTCCGATACCCTCTGACAAATTCGTCCGCCAGTGCTCCCGCTGCCAACTGCTATTCCTGCAATTTTTCCGATACCCTCTGACAAATTCGTCCGCCAGTGCTCCCGCTGCCAACTGCTATTCCTGCAATTTTTCCGATACCCTCTGACAAATTCGTCCGCCAGTGCTCCCGCTGCCAACTGCTATTCCTGCAATTTTTCCGATACCCTCTGACAAATTCGTCCGCCAGTGCTCCCGCTGCCAACTGCTATTCCCGCAATTTTTCCGACACCCGGTGACAAATTCGTCCGCCAGTGCTCCCGCTGCCAACTGCTATTCCCGCAATTTTTCCGATACCCTCTGACAAATTCGTCCGCCAGTGCTCCCGCTGCCAACTGCTATTCCCGCAATTTTTCCGACACCCTCTGACAAATTCGTCCGCCAGTGCTCCCGCTGCCAACTGCTATTCCCGCAATTTTTCCGATACCCTCTGACAAATTCGTCCGCCAGTGCTCCCGCTGCCAACTACTATTCCCGCAATTTTTCCGATACCCTCTGACAAATTCGTCCGCCAGTGCTCCCGCTGCCAACTGCTATTCGCGCAATTTTTCCGACACCCGGTGACAAATTCGTCCGCCAGTGCTCTTGCTGCCAACTGCTATTCCCGCAATTTTTCCGATACCCTCTGACAAATTCGTCCGCCAGTGCTCCCGCTGCCAACTACTATTCCTGCAATTTTTCCGATACCCGGTGACAAATTCGTCCGCCAGTGCTCCCGCTGCCAACTACTATTCCTGCAATTTTTCCGATACCCTCTGACAAATTCGTCCGCCAGTGCTCCCGCTGCCAACTGCTATTCCCGCAATTTTTCCGACACCCTCTGACAAATTCGTCCGCCAGTGCTCCCGCTGCCAACTGCTATTCCCGCAATTTTTCACACACGCTCACAAATTCTTCCGTCAGTGCTCCCGCTGCCAACTGCTATTCGCGCAATTTTTCCGACACCCGCTGACAAATTCGTCCGCCAGTGCTACCGCTGCCAACTGCTATTCCCGCAATTTTTCCGACACCCGGTGACAAATTCGTCCGCCAGTGCTCCCGCTGCCAACTGCTATTCCCGCAATTTTTCACACACGCTCACAAATTCTTCCGTCAGTGCTCCCGCTGCCAACTGCTATTCGCGCAATTTTTCCGACACCCGCTGACAAATTCGTCCGCCAGTGCTACCGCTGCCAACTGCTATTCCCGCAATTTTTCCGACACCCGGTGACAAATTCGTCCGCCAGTGCTCCCGCTGCCAACTGCTATTCGCGCAATTTTTCCGACACCCGGTGACAAATTCGTCCGCCAGTGCTCCCGCTGCCAACTGCTATTCCCGCAATTTTTCACACACGCTCACAAATTCTTCCGTCAGTGCTCCCGCTGCCAACTGCTATTCGCGCAATTTTTCCGACACCCGCTGACAAATTCGTCCGCCAGTGCTACCGCTGCCAACTGCTATTCCCGCAATTTTTCCGACACCCGGTGACAAATTCGTCCGCCAGTGCTCCCGCTGCCAACTGCTATTCCCGCAATTTTTCACACACGCTCACAAATTCTTCCGTCAGTGCTCCCGCTGCCAACTGCTATTCCCGCAATTTTTCCGACACCCTCTGACAAATTCGTCCGCCAGTGCTCCCGCTGCCAACTGCTATTCCCGCAATTTTTCACACACGCTCACAAATTCTTCCGTCAGTGCTCCCGCTGCCAACTGCTATTCGCGCAATTTTTCCGACACCCGCTGACAAATTCGTCCGCCAGTGCTCCCGCTGCCAACTGCTATTCCCGCAATTTTTCCGACACCCGGTGACAAATTCGTCCGCCAGTGCTCCCGCTGAAAACTGCTATTCCCGCAATTTTTCACACACGCTCACAAATTCTTCCGTCAGTGCTCCCGCTGCCAACTGCTATTCGCGCAATTTTTCCGACACCCGCTGACAAATTCGTCCGCCAGTGCTACCGCTGCCAATTGCTATTCCCGCAATTTTTCCGACACCCTCTCACAAATTCGTCCGCCAGTGCTCCCGCTGCCAACTACTATTCCTGCAATTTTTCCGACACCCGCTGACAAATTCGTCCGCCAGTGCTCTCGCTGCCAACTGCTATTCCCGCAATTTTTCCGATACCCTCTGACAAATTCGTCCGCCAGTGCTCCCGCTGCCAACTGCTATTCCCGCAATTTTTCCGATACCCTCTGACAAATTCGTCCGCCAGTGCTCCCGCTGCCAACTGCTATTCGCGCAATTTTTCCGACACACGGTGACAAATTCGTCCGCCAGTGCGCCCGATGCCAACTGCTATTCCCGCAAGTTTTCTGATACCCTCTGACAAATTCGTCCGCCAGTGCTCCCGCTGCCGACTGCTATTCCCGCAATTTTTCCGATACCCTCCGACAAATTCGTCCGCCAGTGCGCCCGATGTCAACTGCTATTCCCGCAATTTTTCCGACACCCTCTGACAAATTCGTCCGCCAGTGCGCCCGATGCCAACTGCTATTCCCGCAATTTTTCCGATACCCTCTGACAAATTCGTCCGCCAGTGCTCCCGCTGCCAACTGCTATTCCCGCAATTTTTCCGATACCCTTTGACAAATTCGTCCGCCAGTGCTCCCGCTGCCAACTGCTATTCCCGCAATTTTTCCGATACCCTTTGACAAATTCGTCCGCCAGTGCTCCCGCTGCCGACTGCTATTCCCGCAATTTTTCCGATACCCTCCGACAAATTCGTCCGCCAGTGCGCCCGATGTCAACTGCTATTCCCGCAATTTTTCCGACACCCTCTGACAAATTCGTCCGCCAGTGCGCCCGATGCCAACTGCTATTCCCGCAATTTTTCCGATACCCTCTGACAAATTCGTCCGCCAGTGCTCCCGCTGCCAACTGCTATTCCCGCAATTTTTCCGATACCCTTTGACAAATTCGTCCGCCAGTGCGCCCGATGCCAACTGCTATTCCCGCAAGTTTTCTGATACCCTCTGACAAATTCGTCCGCCAGTGCTCCCGCTGCCGACTGCTATTCCCGCAATTTTTCCGATACCCTCCGACAAATTCGTCCGCCAGTGCGCCCGATGTCAACTGCTATTCCCGCAATTTTTCCGACACCCTCTGACAAATTCGTCCGCCAGTGCGCCCGATGCCAACTGCTATTCCCGCAATTTTTCCGATACCCTCTGACAAATTCGTCCGCCAGTGCTCCCGCTGCCAACTGCTATTCCCGCAATTTTTCCGATACCCTTTGACAAATTCGTCCGCCAGTGCTCCCGCTGCCAACTGCTATTCCCGCAATTTTTCCGATACCCTCTGACAAATTCGTCCGCCAGTGCTCCCGCTGCCAACTGCTATTCCCGCAATTTTTCCGATACCCTTTGACAAATTCGTCCGCCAGTGCTCCCGATGCCAACTGCTATTCCCGCAATTTTTCCGATACCCTTTGACAAATTCGTCCGCCAGTGCTCCCGCTGCCGACTGCTATTCCCGCAATTTTTCCGATACCCTCCGACAAATTCGTCCGCCAGTGCGCCCGATGTCAACTGCTATTCCCGCAATTTTTCCGACACCCTCTGACAAATTCGTCCGCCAGTGCGCCCGATGCCAACTGCTATTCCCGCAATTTTTCCGATACCCTCCGACAAATTCGTCCGCCAGTGCTCCCGCTGCCAACTGCTATTCCCGCAATTTTTCCGATACCCTTTGACAAATTCGTCCGCCAGTGCTCCCGCTGCCAACTGCTATTCCCGCAATTTTCCGGCGCCCGCTGACAAATTCGTCCACCAGTGCTCCCGATGCCAACTGCTATTCCCTCAATTTTTCCGATACCTTCTGACAAATTCGTCCGCCAGTGCTCCCGCTGCCAACTGCTATTCCCGCAATTTTTCTGATACCCTCTGTCAAATTCGTCCGCCAGTGCTCCCGCTGCCAACTGCTATTCCAGCAATTTTTCCGACACCCGCTGACAAATTCGTCTGCCAGTGCTCCCGCTGCCAAATGCTATTCCCGCAATTTTTCCGACACCCGCTGACCAATTCGTCGGCCAGTGCTCCCGCTGCCAACTGCTATTCCCGCAATTTTCCGGCGCCCGCTGACAAATTCGTCCACCAGTGCTCCCGATGCCAACTGCTATTCCCTGAATTTTTCCGATACCCTCTGACAAATTCGTCCGCCAGTGCTCCCGCTGCCAACTGCTATTCCCGCAATTTTTCTGATACCCTCTGACAAATTCGTCCGCCAGTGCTCCCGCTGCCAACTGCTATTCCAGCAATTTTTCCGTCACCCGCTGACAAATTCGTCTGCCAGTGCTCCCGCTGCCAAATGCTATTCCCGCAATTTTTCCGACACCCGCTGACAAATTCGTCGGCCAGTGCTCCCGCTGCCAACTGCTATTCCCGCAATGTTTCTGATACCCTCTGAAAATTCGCCCGCCAGTGCTCCCGCTGCCGACTGCTATTCCCGCAATTTTTCCGATACCCTCCGACAAATTCGTCCGCCAGTGTTCCCGCTGGCAACTGCTATTCCCGCAATTATCCGACACCCGCTGACAAATTCGTCCGCCAGTGCTCTCGCTGCCAACTGCTATTCCCGCAATTTTTCCGACACCCGCTGACAAATTCGTCTGCCAGTGCTCCCGCTGCCAAATGCTATTCCCGCAATTTTTCCGACACCCGCTGACAAATTCGTCGGCCAGTGCTCCCGCTGCCAACTGCTATTCCCGCAATTTTTCTGATACCCTCTGACAAATTCGTCCGCCAGTGCTCCCGCTGCCAGCTGCTATTCCCGCAATTTTTCCGATACCCTCCGACAAATTCGTCCGCCAGTGTTCCCGCTGGCAACTGCTATTCCCGCAATTTTCCGACACCCGCTGACAAATTCGTCCGCCAGTGCTCTCGCTGCCAACTGCTATTCCCGCAATTTTTCCGATACCCTCCGACAAATTCCTCCGCCAGTGCTCCCGCTGCCAACTGCTATTCCCGCAATTTTCCGACACCCGCTGACAAATTCGTCCACCAGTGCTCCCGATGCCAACTGCTATTCCCTCAATTTTTCCGATACCCTCTGACAAATTCGTCCGCCAGTGCTCCCGCTGCCAACTGCTATTCCCGCAATTTTTCCGATACCCTCTGACAAATTCGTCCGCCAGTGCTCCCGCTGCCAACTGCTATTCCCGTAATTTTCCGACACCCGCTGACAAATTCGTCTGCCAGTGCTCCCGCTGCCAAATGCTAATCCCGCAATTTTTCCGACACCCGCTGACAAATTCGTCTGCCAGTGCTCCCGCTGCCAACTGCTATTCGCGCAATTTTTCCGACACCCGCTAACAAATTCGTCTGCCAGTGCTCCCGCTGCCAAATGCTATTCCCGCAATTTTTCCGACACCCGCTGACAAATTCGTCTGCCAGTGCTCCCGCTGCCAACTGCTATTCCCGCAATTTTTCTGATACCCTCTGACAAATTCGTCCGCCAGTGCTCCCGCTGCCGACTGCTATTCCCGCAATTTTCGCGATACCCTCTGACAAATTCGTCCGCCAGTGCTCCCTCTGCCAACTGCTATTCCCGCAATTTTTCCGATACCCTCCGACAAATTCGTCCGCCAGTGCTCCCGCTGCCGACTGCTATTCCCGCAATTTTTCCGATACCCTCTGACAAATTCGTCCGCCAGTGCTCCCGCTGCCAACTGCTATTCCCGCAATTTTTCCGATACCCTCCGACAAATTCGTCCGCCAGTGCTCCCGCTGCCAACTGCTATTCCCGCAATTTTTCCGATACCCTCCGACAAATTCGTCCGCCAGTGCTCCCGCTGCCGACTGCTATTCCCGCAATTTTTCCGATACCCTCCGACAAATTCGTCCGCCAGTGCTCCCACTGCCGACTGCTATTCCCGCAATTTTTCCGATACCCTCTGACAAATTCGTCCGCCAGTGCTCCCGCTGCCAACTGCTATTCCCGCAATTTTTCCGATACCCTCCGACAAATTCGTCCGCCAGTGCTCCCGCTGCCGACTGCTATTCCCGCAATTTTTCCGATACCCTCCGACAAATTCGTCCGCCAGTGCTCCCGCTGCCAACTGCTATTCCCGCAATTTTTCCGATACCCTCCGACAAATTCGTCCGCCAGTGCTCCCGCTGCCGACTGCTATTCCCGCAATTTTTCCGATACCCTCCGACAAATTCGTCCGCCAGTGCTCCCGCTGCCGACTGCTATTCCCGCAATTTTTCCGATACCCTCCGACAAATTCGTCCGCCAGTGCTCCCGCTGCCAACTGCTATTCCCGCAATTTTTCCGATACCCTCCGACAAATTCGTCCGCCAGTGCTCCCGCTGCCGACTGCTATTCCCGCAATTTTTCCGATACCCTCCGACAAATTCGTCCGCCAGTGCTCCCGCTGCCGACTGCTATTCCCGCAATTTTTCCGATACCCTCCGACAAATTCGTCCGCCAGTGCTCCCGCTGCCAACTGCTATTCCCGCAATTTTTCCGATACCCTCCGACAAATTCGTCGGCCAGTGCTCCCGCTGCCAACTGCTATTCCCGCAATTTTTCCGATACCCTCCGACAAATTCGTCCGCCAGTGCTCCCGCTGCCAACTGCTATTCCCGCAATTTTTCCGATACCCTCCGACAAATTCGTCTGCCAGTGCTCCCGCTGCCGACTGCTATTCCCGCAATTTTTCCGATACCCTCCGACAAATTCGTCCGCCAGTGCTCCCGCTGCCGACTGCTATTCCCGCAATTTTTCCGATACCCTCCGACAAATTCGTCCGCCAGTGCTCCCGCTGCCAACTGCTATTCCCGCAATTTTTCCGATACCCTCCGACAAATTCGTCCGCCAGTGCTCCCGCTGCCGACTGCTATTCCCGCAATTTTTCCGATACCCTCTGACAAATTCGTCCGCCAGTGCTCCCGCTGCCAACTGCTATTCCCGCAATTTTTCCGATACCCTCCGACAAATTCTTCCGCCAGTGCTCCCGCTGCCGACTGCTATTCCCGCAATTTTTCCGATACCCTCTGACAAATTCGTCCGCCAGTGCTCCCGCTGCCAACTGCTATTCCCGCATTTTTTCCGATACCCTCCGACAAATTCGTCCGCCAGTGCTCCCGCTGCCGACTGCTATTCCCGCAATTTTTCCGATACCCTCCGACAAATTCGTCCGCCAGTGCTCCCGCTGCCGACTGCTATTCCCGCAGTTTTTCCGATACCCTCCGACAAATTCGTCCGCCAGTGCTCCCGCTGCCGACTGCTATTCCCGCAATTTTTCCGATACCCTCCGACAAATTCGTCCGCCAGTGCTCCCGCTGCCGACTGCTATTCCCGCAATTTTTCCGATACCCTCCGACAAATTCGTCCGCCAGTGCTCCCGCTGCCGACTGCTATTCCCGCAATTTTTCCGATACCCTCTGACAAATTCGTCCGCCAGTGCTCCCGCTGCCGACTGCTATTCCCGCAATTTTTCCGATACCCTCTGACAAATTCGTCCGCCAGTGCTCCCGCTGCCGACTGCTATTCCCGCAATTTTCCGAAACCCGCTGACAAATTCGTCCGCCAGTGCTCTCGCTGCCAACTGCTATTCCCGCAATTTTTCCGATACCCTCCGACAAATTCTTCCGCCAGTGCTCCCGCTGCCGACTGCTATTCCCGCAATTTTTCCGATACCCTCCGACAAATTCTTCCGCCAGTGCTCCCGCTGCCGACTGCTATTCCCGCAATTTTTCCGATACCCTCCGACAAATTCTTCCGCCAGTGCTCCCGCTGCCGACTGCTATTCCCGCAATTTTTCCGATACCCTCCGACAAATTCTTCCGCCAGTGCTCCCGCTGCCAACTGCTATTCCCGCAATTTTTCCGATACCCTCCGACAAATTCTTCCGCCAGTGCTCCCGCTGCCGACTGCTATTCCCGCAATTTTTCCGATACCCTCTGACAAATTCGTCCGCCAGTGCTTCCGCTGCCAACTGCTATTCCCGCAATTTTTCCGATACCCTCCGACAAATTCGTCCGCCAGTGCTCCCGCTGCCGACTGCTATTCCCGCAATTTTTCCGATACCCTCCGACAAATTCGTCCGCCAGTGCTCCCGCTGCCGACTGCTATTCCCGCAGTTTTTCCGATACCCTCCGACAAATTCGTCCGCCAGTGCTCCCGCTGCCGACTGCTATTCCCGCAATTTTTCCGATACCCTCCGACAAATTCGTCCGCCAGTGCTCCCGCTGCCGACTGCTATTCCCGCAATTTTTCCGATACCCTCCGACAAATTCGTCCGCCAGTGCTCCCGCTGCCGACTGCTATTCCCGCAATTTTTCCGATACCCTCTGACAAATTCGTCCGCCAGTGCTCCCGCTGCCGACTGCTATTCCCGCAATTTTTCCGATACCCTCTGACAAATTCGTCCGCCAGTGCTCCCGCTGCCGACTGCTATTCCCGCAATTTTCCGAAACCCGCTGACAAATTCGTCCGCCAGTGCTCTCGCTGCCAACTGCTATTCCCGCAATTTTTCCGATACCCTCTGACAAATTCGTCCGCCAGTGCTCCCGCTGCCAACTGCTATTCCCGCAATTTTCCGACACCCGCTGACAAATTCGTACACCAGTGCTCCCGATGCCAACTGCTATTCCCTCAATTTTTCCGATACCCTCTGACAAATTCGTCCGCCAGTGCTCCCGCTGCCAACTGCTATTGCCGCAATTTTTCCGATACCCTCTGACAAATTCGTCCGGCAGTGCTCCCGCTGCCAACTGCTATTCCTGCAATTTTCCGACACCCGCTGACAAATTCGTCTGCCAGTGCTCCCGCTGCCAAATGCTAATCCCGCAATTTTTCCGACACCCGCTGACAAATTCGTCTGCCAGTGCGCCCGCTGCCAACTGCTATTCGCGCAATTTTTCCGACACCCGCTCACAAATTCGTCTGCCAGTGCTCCCGCTGCCAACTGCTAATCCCGGAATTTTTCCGACACCCGCTCACAAATTCGTCTGCCAGTGCTCCCGCTGCGAAATGCTAATCCCGGAATTTTTGCGACACCCGCTGACAAATTCGTCCGCCAGTGCTCCCGCTGCCAAATGCTAATCCCGCAATTTTTCCGACACCCCCTGACAAATTCGTCTGCCAGTGCTCCCGCTGCCAGCTGCTATTCCCGCAATTTTTCCGACACCCGCTGACAACTTCGTCTGCCAGTGCTCCCGCTGCCAACTGCTATTCCCGCAATTTTTCCGATACCCTCTGACAAATTCGTCCGCCAGTGCTCCCGCTGCCAACTGCTATTCCGGCAATTTTTCCGATACCCTCCGACAAATTCGTCCGCCAGTGCTCCCGCTGCCAACTGCTATTCCCGCAATTTTTCCGATACCCTCCGACAAATTCGTCCGCCAGTGCTCCCGCTGCCGACTGCTATTCCCGCAATTTTTCCGATACCCTCCGACAAATTCGTCCGCCAGTGCTCCCGCTGCCGACTGCTATTCCCGCAATTTTTCCGATACCTTCTGACAAATTCGTCCGCCAGTGCTCCCGCTGCCGACTGCTATTCCCGCAATTTTTCCGATACCCTCCGACAAATTCGTCCGCCAGTGCTCCCGCTGCCAACTGCTATTCCCGCAATTTTTCCGATACCCTCCGACAAATTCGTCCGCCAGTGCTCCCGCTGCCGACTGCTATTCCCGCAGTTTTTCCGATACCCTCCGACAAATTCGTCCGCCAGTGCTCCCGCTGCCAACTGCTATTCCCGCAATTTTTCCGATACCCTCCGACAAATTCGTCCGCCAGTGCTCCCGCTGCCAACTGCTATTCCCGCAATTTTTCCGATACCCTCCGACAAATTCGTCCGCCAGTGCTCCCGCTGCCAAATGCTATTCCCGCAATTTTTCCGATACCCTCCGACAAATTCGTCTGCCAGTGCTCCCGCTGCCGACTGCTATTCCCGCAATTTTTCCGATATCCTCCGACAAATTCGTCCGCCAGTGCTCCCGCTGCCGACTGCTATTCCCGCAATTTTTCCGATACCCTCCGACAAATTCGTCCGCCAGTGCTCCCGCTGCCAACTGCTATTCCCGCAATTTTTCCGATACCCTCCGACAAATTCGTCCGCCAGTGCTCCCGCTGCCGACTGCTATTCCCGCAATTTTTCCGATACCCTCTGACAAATTCGTCCGCCAGTGCTCCCGCTGCCAACTGCTATTCCCGCAATTTTTCCGATACCCTCCGACAAATTCGTCCGCCAGTGCTCCCGCTGCCGACTGCTATTCCCGCAATTTTTCCGATACCCTCTGACAAATTCGTCCGCCAGTGCTCCCGCTGCCAACTGCTATTCCCGCAATTTTTCCGATGCCCTCCGACAAATTCGTCCGCCAGTGCTCCCGCTGCCGACTGCTATTCCCGCAATTTTTCCGATACCCTCTGACAAATTCGTCCGCCAGTGCTCCCGCTGCCGACTGCTATTCCCGCAATTTTTCCGATACCCTCTGACAAATTCGTCCGCCAGTGCTCCCGCTGCCGACTGCTATTCCCGCAATTTTCCGAAACCCGCTGACAAATTCGTCCGCCAGTGCTCTCGCTGCCAACTGCTATTCCCGCAATTTTTCCGATACCCTCTGACAAATTCGTCCGCCAGTGCTCCCGCTGCCAACTGCTATTCCCGCAATTTTCCGACACCCGCTGACAAATTCGTACACCAGTGCTCCCGATGCCAACTGCTATTCCCTCAATTTTTCCGATACCCTCTGACAAATTCGTCCGCCAGTGCTCCCGCTGCCAACTGCTATTGCCGCAATTTTTCCGATACCCTCTGACAAATTCGTCCGGCAGTGCTCCCGCTGCCAACTGCTATTCCCGCAATTTTCCGACACCCGCTGACAAATTCGTCTGCCAGTGCTCCCGCTGCCAAATGCTAATCCCGCAATTTTTCCGACACCCGCTGACAAATTCGTCTGCCAGTGCTCCCGCTGCCAACTGCTATTCGCGCAATTTTTCCGACACCCGCTCACAAATTCGTCTGCCAGTGCTCCCGCTGCCAACTGCTAATCCCGGAATTTTTCCGACACCCGCTCACAAATTCGTCTGCCAGTGCTCCCGCTGCCAAATGCTAATCCCGGAATTTTTCCGACACCCGCTGACAAATTCGTCGGCCAGTGCTCCCGCTGCGAAATGCTAATCCCGCAATTTTTGCGACACCCGCTGACAAATTCGTCCGCCAGTGCTCCCGCTGCCAAATGCTAATCCCGCAATTTTTCCGACACCCGCTGACAAATTCGTCTGCCAGTGCTCCCGCTGCCAGCTGCTATTCCCGCAATTTTTCCGACACCCGCTGACAACTTCGTCTGCCAGTGCTCCCGCTGCCAAATGCTATTCCCGCAATTTTTCCGACACCCGCTGACAAATTCGTCTGCCAGTGCTCCCTCTGGCAACTGCTATTCGCGCAATTTTTCCGACACCCGCTGACAAATTCGTCCGTCACTGCTCCCGCTTTCAACTGCTATTGCCGCAATTTTTCCGACACTCGCTGACAAAATATTCGTCCGCAGTGCTCCCGCTGCCAAATGCTATTCCCCCAATTTTTCCGACACCCGCTGACAAATTCGTCCGCCAGTGCTCCCGCTGCCAACTGCTATTCCCGCAATTTTTTAGACACCCTCTGGAAATTCGTGCGCCAGTGCTCCCGCTGCCAACTGCTATTCCCTCAATTTTTCCGATACCCTCTGACAAATTCGTCCGCCAGTGCTCCCGCTGCCAACTGCTATTGCCGCAATTTTTCCGATACCCTCTGACAAATTCGTCCGGCAGTGCTCCCGCTGCCAACTGCTATTCCCGCAATTTTCCGACACCCGCTGACAAATTCGTCTGCCAGTGCTCCCGCTGCCAAATGCTAATCCCGCAATTTTTCCGACACCCGCTGACAAATTCGTCTGCCAGTGCTCCCGCTGCCAACTGCTATTCGCGCAATTTTTCCGACACCCGCTCACAAATTCGTCTGCCAGTGCTCCCGCTGCCAACTGCTAATCCCGGAATTTTTCCGACACCCGCTCACAAATTCGTCTGCCAGTGCTCCCGCTGCCAAATGCTAATCCCGGAATTTTTCCGACACCCGCTGACAAATTCGTCGGCCAGTGCTCCCGCTGCGAAATGCTAATCCCGCAATTTTTGCGACACCCGCTGACAAATTCGTCCGCCAGTGCTCCCGCTGCCAAATGCTAATCCCGCAATTTTTCCGACACCCGCTGACAAATTCGTCTGCCAGTGCTCCCGCTGCCAGCTGCTATTCCCGCAATTTTTCCGACACCCG
This sequence comes from Ixodes scapularis, assembly GCF_016920785.2. Taxonomy (NCBI): domain Eukaryota; kingdom Metazoa; phylum Arthropoda; class Arachnida; order Ixodida; family Ixodidae; genus Ixodes; species Ixodes scapularis. Next base: position 163,640,629 of record NW_024609868.1, on the reverse strand, counting down.
CTGACAACTTCGTCTGCCAGTGCTCCCGCTGCCAAATGCTATTCCCGCAATTTTTCCGACACCCGCTGACAAATTCGTCTGCCAGTGCTCCCTCTGGCAACTGCTATTCGCGCAATTTTTCCGACACCCGCTGACAAATTCGTCCGTCACTGCTCCCGCTTTCAACTGCTATTGCCGCAATTTTTCCGACACCCGCTGACAAAATATTCGTCCGCAGTGCTCCCGCTGCCAAATGCTATTCCCCCAATTTTTCCGACACCCGCTGACAAATTCGTCCGCCAGTGCTCCCGCTGCCAACTGCTATTCCCGCAATTTTTTAGACACCCTCTGGAAATTCGTGCGCCAGTGCTCCCGCTGCCAACTGCTATTCCCGCAATTTTTCCGACACCCGCTGACAAATTCGTCCGCCAGTGCTTCCGCTGCCAAATGCTATTCCCGCAATTTTTCCGACACCCGCTGCCAAATTCATCAGCCAGTGCTCCCGCTGCCAACTGCTATTCGCGCAATTTTTCCGACACCCCCAGACAAATTCGTCTGCCAGTGCTCCCGCTGCCAAATGGTAATCCCGCAACTTTTGCGACACCCGCTGACAAATTCGCTCGGCAATGCTCCCACTGCTAAATGCTAATCCCGCAATTTTTGCGACACCCGCTGACAAATTCGCCCGGCAATGCTCCCACTGCCAACTGCTATTCCCTCAATTTTTCGGACACACGCTGAAAATTCGTCCGCCAGTGCTCTCGGTGCCAACTGCTATTCCCTCAATTTTTCGGACACAGGCTGAAAATTCGTCCGCCAGTGCTCCCGCTGCCAACTGCTATTCCCGCAATTTTTCCGACACCCGCTGGCAAATTTGTCCGCCAGTGCTCCCGCTGCCAACTGCTATTCCCGCAATTTTTGCGACACCCGCTGACAAATTCGCCGGTAATGCTCCCGCTGCCAACTGCTATTCCCGCAATTTTTCCGACACCCGCTGACAAATTCGTCCGCCAGTGCTCTCGGTGCCAACATGCTATTCCCGCAATTTTACCGACACCTGCTGACAAATTCGTCCGCCAGTACTCCCGGCGCCAAATGGTATTCCCGCAATTTTTCTGACACCCACTGACAAATTCGTACGCCAGTGCTCCCGGTGCCAACTACTATTCTCGCAATTTTTCCGACACCCGCTGACAAAGTTGTCCGCCAGTGCTCTCGGTGCCAACTGCTATTCCCTCAATTTTTCGGACACACGCTGAAAATTTGTCCGCCAGCGCTCCCGGTGCCAACTGCTATTCCCGCAATTTTTCCGACACCTGCTGATAAATTCGTCCGCCAGTGCTCCCGGTGCCAACTGCTATTCTCGCAATTTTTCCGACACCCTCTGACAAAATCGTCTGCCAGTGCTCCCGCTGCCAAATGCTATTCCCGCAATTTTTCCGACACCTGCTGACAAATTCGTCTGCCAGTGGTCCCGCTGCCAAATGCTACTCCCGGAATTTTTTCGACACCCGCTGACAAATTCATCTGCCAGTGCTCCCGCTGCCAAATGCTATTCCCGCAATTTTTCCGACACCCGCTGCCAAATTCGTCTGCCAGTGCTCCCGCTGCCAACTGCTATTCGCGCAATTTTTCCGACACCCGCTGACAAATTCGTCTGCCAGTGCTCCCGCTGCCAAATGCTAATCCCGGAATTTTTTCGACACCCGCTGACAAATTCGTCTGCCAGTGCTCCCGCTGCCAAATGCTAATCCCGGAATTTTTACGACACCCGCTGACAAATTCGTCCGCCAGTGCTCCGGCTGCCAAATGCTATTTCCGCAATTTTTCCGACACCCGCTGACAAATTCGTCTGCCAGTGCTCCCGCTGCCAACTGCTATTCGCGCAATTTTTCCGACACCCGCTGGCGAATTCGCCTGCCAGCGCTCCCGTTGCCGAATGCTATTCCCGCAATTTTTCCGACACCCGCTGACAAATTCGTCTGCCAGTGCTCCCGCTGCCAACTGCTATTCGCGCAATTTTTCCGACACCCGCTGACAAATTCGTCTGCCAGTGCTCCCGCTGCCAACTGCTATTCCCGCAATTTTTCCGACACCCGCTGGCAAATTCGTCTGCCAGTGCTCACGCTGCCAAATGCTAATCCCGAAATTTTTGCGACACCCGCTGACAAATTCGTCTGCCAGTGCTCCCGCTGCCAAATGCTATTCCCGCAATTTTTCCGACACCCGCTGACAAATTCGTCTGCCAGTGCTCCCGCTGGGAACTGCTATTCGCGCAATTTTTCCGACACCCGCTGACAAATTCGTCCGCAGTGCTCCCGCTGCCAAATGCTATTCCCCCAATTTTTTCGAGACCCGCTGACAAATTCGTCCGCCATTGCTCCCGCTGCCAACTGCTATTCCCGCAATTTTCCCGACACCCTCTGGAAATTCGTGTGCCAGTGCTCCCGCTGCCAACTGCTATTCCCGCAATTTTTCCGACACCCGCTGACAAATGCGTCCGTTTGTGCTCCCGCTGCCAACTGCTATTCCCGCAATTTTGCGACACCCGCTGACAAATTCGCCTGGCAATGCGCCCACTGCCAAATGCTAATCCCGCAATTTTTGCGACACCCGCTGACAAATTCGCCCGGCAATGCTCCCACTGCCAATTGCTATTCCCACAATTTTTCGGACACACGCTGAAAATTTGTCCGCCAGTGCTCTCGGTGCCAACTGCTATTCCCTCAATTTTTCGTACACAGGCTGAAAATTCGTCCGCCAGTGCTCCCACTACCAACTGCTATTCCGGCAATTTTTCCGACACCCGCTGACAAATTCGTCCGCCAGTGCTCCCGCTGCCAACTGCTATTCCCGCAATTTCTCCGACACCCGCTCACGAATTCGTCCGCTACTGCTCTCGGTGCCAACATGCTATTCCCGCAATTTTACCGACACCTGCTGACAAATTCGTCCGGCAATGCTCCCGGCGCCAAATGCTATTCCCGCAATTTTTCTGACACCCACTGACAAATTCGTACGCCAGTGTTCCCGGTGCCAACTGCTAGTCCCGCAATTTTTCCGACACCCGCTGACAAATTTGTCCGCCAGTGCTCTCGGTGCCAACTGCTATTCCCTCAATTTTTCGGACACACGCTGAAAATTCGTCCGCCAGCGCTCCCGGTGCCAACTGCTATTCCCGCAATTTTTCCGACACCTGCTGATAAATTCGTCCGCCAGTGCTCCCGGTGCCAACTGCTATTCTCGCAATTTTTTCGACATCCGCTGACAAAATCGTCCGCCAGTGGTGCCGGTTCCAGCTGCTATTACCACAATTTTGCCGACACCCGCTGACAAATTCGTCCGCCACTGCTTTCGCTGTCAACTGCTATTCCCGCAATTTTTCTGACACCCGCTGACAAATTTGTCCGCCAGTGCTCCCGCTGCCAAATGCTATTCCCCCAATTTTTCCGACACCCGCTGACAAATTCGTCCGCCAGTGCTCCCGCTGCCAACTGCTATTCCCGCAATTTTTCCGACACCCTCTGGAAATTCATCCGCCAGTGCTCCCGCTGCCAACTGCTATTCCCGCAATTTTTCCGACACCCGCTGACAAATTCGTCCGCCAGTGCTCCCGCTGCCAACTGCTATTCCCGCAATTTTTGCGACACCCGCTGACAAAATCGCCCGGCAATGCTCCCACTGCCAAATGCTAATCCCGCAATTTTTGCAACACCCGCTGACAAATTCGCCCGGCAATGGTCCCACTGCCAACTGCTATTCCCTCAATTTTTCGGACACACGCTGAAAATTCGTCCGCCAGTGCTCTCGGTGCCAACTGCTATTCCCTCAATTTTTCGGACACACGCTGAAAATTCTTCCGGGAATGCTCCCACTGCCAAATGCTAATCCCGCAATTTTTGCGACACCCGCTGACAAATTCGCCCGGCAATGCTCCCGCTGCCAACTGCTATTCCCGCAATTTTTCCGACACCCGCTGACAAATTCGTCCGCCAGTGCTCTCGGTGCCAACATGCTATTCCCGCAATTTTTCTGACGCCCACTGACAAATTCGTACGCCAGTGCTCCCGGTGCCAACTGCTACTCCCGCAATTTTTGCGACACCCGCTGACAAAGTTGTCCGCCAGTGCTCTCGGTGCCAACTGCTATTCCCTCAATTTTTCGGACACACGCTGAAAATTCGTCCGCCAGCGCTCCCGGTGCCAACTGCTATTCCGGCAATTTTTCCGACACCTGCTGATAAATTAGTCCGCCAGTGCTCCCGGTGCCAACTGCTAATCGCGCAATTTTTTCGACACCCGCTGACAAAATCGTCCGCCAGTGGTGCCGGTTCCAGCTGCTATTACCACAATTTTTCCGACACCCGCTGAAACATTCGTCCGCCAGTGCTCCCGGTGCCAACTGCTATTACCGCAATTTTTCCGACACCCGCTGGCAAATTCTTCCGCCAGTGCTCCCTGTGCCAACTGCTATTCCCGCAATTTTCCGACACCCGCTGACAAATTCGTCCGCCAGTGCTCCCAGTGCCAACTGTTATTACCGCAATTTTTCCGACACCCGCTGACAAATTCTTCCGCCAGTGCTCGCGCTGCCGACTGCTAATCCCGCAATTTTTCAGACACCCGCTGACAAATTCTTCCGCCAGTGCTCCCGGTGCCAACTGCTAATCCCGCAATTTTTCCGACACTCTTTGACAAAGTCGTCCGCCACTGCTCCCGCTGCCAACTGCTATTCCCACAATTGTTCCGACACCCGCTGACAAATTCGTGCACCAGTGTCGCCGATGCTGTGTCACTGCAACGACCGACACCCGCGACAGTCGCCGATAAGCGCCGACAAACGATCGAGGACGGATTAGTTCTTGTTTGTCATTGGACTTGAAGCGCAGCAAGCAGTCCCGCTGAGGAACATCTCTCGCAGTCAAACTTCCGTTTATGCCTTCTGTTGCCTCCCTTCCCACCCTTCTACCGTTTCTCCCGGAATGAGAAGCCCTTGGCGGCCACTCCTCGTTCCCGGCCCCGCAGTTCCGGTCCCTCGATTGCATGTTGTGGTCGCGGGCGCGGCTTGCTGGCTGGCGCCGGCGGTCGTGTTGCGAAAGGGAATTTTCTCTGGCTGGTTTTGCTCGCGAAAACTTGGTGCGCGAGGTGGTGCTTCAAGACGCCGAAGTCTACGTTCTCTATCAGGATGGATACACGCATGTGCGAGGACTGACCAAAGTGAGACCGCTCACCACGAAGTAGGACACGACGTTCCGCGGCAAGCCGTTCCGGCAGATGAGAGACTTGTCATCACGTTCTGTGATAATCGGGATGCCGTATTGTCCACCAAAGAGCGCCTGCCCTTGATCATTCGAATATGAAGTTATAAACATCCTCAAAATCAGCGTGAAACTCCGTGGCGCTTACTCGAACGGCCTAAAAAAAGAACGATTCGGGTATTTATATTTCGAAAAAAGTTTGGTGTCGATTGTCACGACTGCTAACGGAAAGTCGCCAACGGCAAATGAAGAGAAGTGGAAGCTTTAATCAAGAAATAAAGTAATCGTCTCCCCTTTCACTGTGTTTTTCGGCGCGTTTTATGCCCAAAGAGCAAAACACAAAAACCGCTTCGCCAGACTCTGTTTGTCTGTGTATTTTGAAGTGTTTGGTTGACACCTCCTGTTCCACTAGGAAACAAGTTTTCTTGTCCCCATGTTCTGCGCCATATCCGCCAGGTGGGACGGCGGACTCCGACAAACAGGCTGTCCGTAGGTGTCGTCTGTCGCTTGTTGTCGCGTGTGTCGCTATCGTTTCTTGCTGTCTGTCGCTCTAGTGGGACGCGGCTATAAATCGCCAAACAAGTGCCAAACTTCGGCTTCACCGCTTGGTAGTTCGGCTTTCAACTGGCATGTTTGGGCTTAAATCGCCTAACAAATGGCAGAGTTAGGCTTACTCCCCGGTAGTTTTGCTGATATTTGGAATTTTGGGGCCGGAATCGATAGACAGATGCAAAAGTTAGGCTTCGCTTTTTGATAGTTCGGCTGTCATCTGGCACCTTCGGGCCACAATCGCCACAGATGTGCCAGAGTTAGGCTTACTATACCTTATAGTTCGGCTGTCATCTGGCATCTTTGGGCCCAAGTCGCCAGACAAGTGCCAAAGTTAGGCCTCGTTTCCCTATAGTTAGGCTGTCATCTGGCAGCTACGGGCCAAAGTTGCCAAACAAGTGCCAGAACTAGGCTTACTGCCTTGGAGTTCGGCATGTGAGGTATTTGAGGTACGCGGGTGGTCTTCATCTTAAGTAGAAATCAAGTTCTATTCGGCTGGCCACTTTTTTTTATTTTGGGTGTCTCTTGATTTCTCTAGTCCAAAGGTGGGATGAATGTTTTGCCGCGGCTGGACCAGGCTTTGCAAACGCTAATTGTGACGGATGTTGAACTTGCAGGTAGGTACACATGCCAATATGGAGACGCGCCGTGAGACAGGTTCGACAGTAAGGCGCGTTCACACCGGCGATGCGATTTATAGTCGCGCGATAACTTTCATCGCAAACGCGACCATCGCGGGCATTAAGCGACACTATTTGTGGAGTCGCTTGCTGACCCAACTTTTCGCGATGCCATCTGGGCGTGGAGAGGCTGAGCCGATCAACGGCGTTCGGGGGGAGAGTTTTCCAGAAGCAACTCGCGAACGAAGGCGTTGGACTCGCTCATTGCGCACGCCAGTGTAATCATCTAATTTCTTTTTGCGATGCGATTTAGTCGCATCTCGCAACTGCTTACATCACCGGTGTGAATGCGCCTTTACAGAAAGTGCTGTCATCGAGCTAGTGCTGCGATTCTGATGTGCGCACGTCTCCTCAACAGATATCATTATTAGGCGGCGCATTGCAAAAGCGAGCGTGGCTCTGTGCGTGTCTTGTATTGTCAAGCTGCGAGTACGCAGCTTTTTTCCAGCCCCCTAGTCCCAAATGTGATTGTTTGTGACTTAATAAACTGATTGATTGATTGATTGATTGATTGATTGTGCACTGTAAAGTCCTAGCGATAACAAAAAGCGGAAACGTCCGGGGCTCCCGGAAGCGACGATTTTTTAAACGTTAATTCAAAACTTTTGAGAGGAACAACCCTGGCACACCTTTCTCTCGCAATCTTTCAATTCCCCCCTCCCCCCCCCCCCCCCCCCCCCCCCCCCACCACCCTGACCAAAAGTGACATTCCAAGTCTCGGCTAACCACGCAGTACAGCTAAAGCTACAGGGGAGAGAGCGTATGCTAGCCAGCTTAAGAAGAGGGAAAGGGAGAACAAGAGGGAAAGGCTGGGATTCCCCGTCTTTTATTTCCCTCCTCTTGAACAGGTCGGGATACACTCTTTCGCCTGTAGCTTTGGCTGTACTGCAGTTCTTTCCTTTACGTAAACTAACTTCGTTTTTTTTTTTACATCACAGTGCGTCAAAAATGCAGAGGGAGCTTAGCTGCGTTGTTAATGTTGTTCATGCCCCTTCGACCTCGCCTTTTGCTAATCCTCCCCACGTGCTTTTGTGTCTTCGTGTGGCTCTCAGCGAGCGCGACAGCTGGTTTAAGCAAATCAGAAGGGTGGAGCGAAACGCGTGACCACTCTACGTAGGACGCGTAGGACAAAAACGTTTGGACGAAAATTTGTCACTTGACTCTCTCTCTCACGCTCATGGGATCTCTGGGGCTGTTGTTTTCGCCGTTTGCGAAGGTATAGAAATAGGCGGGTCACGTTGGTTGGGCTTCCGAAATGCGCTCTTCAGTGTTCTGTTGCTTTCGTGCGTTGCATACGCGGTTGTGTTTTTTCGTCGTAAACGGCCGGAATACGTCCATACCAATTTTTCGGTAATAGCCATTTTTTCGCGGGAGTTTATGAAATTCTTGTGATGTGTTTGTTGGACGCGCTTCGACGGAAGCTGCTCTTCGCCGACGACAAGACGTCAGTTGAATGTGCGCAACCTTCTGTCTCGAGTGTGTTTGTGGGATGCCCGAGTAGGATCATGCACCTATCGAGGATTACATGATATCGCTCTTTTATTAGTAAGTACCCTGCAAGCGTGCTTCTGATAATAGTCCTGCTTTCCTCTCAATCTCAGAGGTTTATTGGGTGATGAGTTTTTCTTGGCATGAGGACAGTGTTAATTATATTTTATAATTTGCTTTTCGTTTTACAGAGAAGTGCGACCTTTGTAAATATGTCAAGAATACGCCATGTGCAATTATAGTGTTTAATAAACTTCTGGTAGCGATCGAAAAAAATTTGTTTGTCCGTGTATGTGATTTATGTGCAACAAATGATATACAACGTCCTATACAAGACATACTTGCACGACGTTAAACCAATACGGAGCAGACGCATCGTAGAGTATTCGCACAATATTGCGCGAACGATAGGCTGGGTCAAAACGGCTGTACGGCAATTCCTGTCGGATATTAAACAGTCGTGCAAAACTGGACATTTGAGTGATACTGGAACCGACTTTCGGCCGGTACTGGCACGATACTGCGAAGTATTGCCGTGCTGCTTGGGAACGGAGGTGATAACATCTGACCATCGTCTTTCCAACGCTTATGTAATTTAATTTTCTTCTGGGGCGCGTGAAAGAACACTTCTGTGACACACCAGAGATATTCTAAACTTCGGCAGGCCTCTGGGATTTTTTTGCCACTTTTGGCACTTACTTGGCACTTCAGTGGGTAGCCAGAAAAGAGGCAAACTTCGGCATGCCCCGAATCGCCAAATTAGGATTTACTGCGGCAGTTATGGCTCAAATTTGGCACTTACTTTGGCAGAACTGTGGCGGACCAGAGAAAAGCCAAACTTGGCATGTTCGAAATCCCCATATTAGGCGTTGCTTTGGCAGTTATGGTTCAAGGCTGGCACTTAATTTGGCAGAACTGTGGCGGACCAGAGAAAGGTCAAACTTGGCATGTCCGAAATACCCAAATTAGGCGTTGCTGTGGCAGTTATCGCACAAGTCTGGCACTTACTCTTGCACAACTCTGGCGAACCAGAGAAAAACCAAATTTGGAGTGGCCGAAGTACCGAAATGAGGCGTTGCTTTGGCAGTTATAGTTCAAGTCTGGCACTTACTTTGGAAGAACTATGGCGGACCAGAAAGAGGCAAAACTTGGCATGTTCGAAATACCCAAATTCGGCGTTGCTTTGGCAGTTAATTATCGCTCAAGTATGGCACTACTTCGGCACTCCTTAGGCGGACCAGAGAAGAACCAAACTTTGGCACTGATGAACGCTGTTGTGCAAAACCTAACTGGGACAAAGTGGGCCTTTACGTTTGCCAGACCTCTGCCCAAGTTGGACATTTCTCTGGCGTGCTACCTGGGACCCACTCAACGAATTTGTGAGACTTTCTGATACGACAAGGAGCAGAGGCATACAGACCGGGCTCTACGTTCGTGCCATTTTTATATAGGGTTACTCTATAATAATCAACGCCCGATCGGTTGCCGTCCTCGAGAGCCGGCAGTCTGGGACCGCGGACCCGGGTTGCCGCCCGTCATTGAGAGCTCGCAGTCAGAGTCCGTGTTCAGGCCTGCACATTGTTTTTCCAAAGCCAACGCTGCGTAGGCTAGCTATTCCGGGTTATCATAGCCGGAGTCTCGTTGCCGAACCACTGCGGAATCGTCATGGCCCAGGCCAGCATGATCCCAAGGCTCGCCGTTCCCGCCGGTCCTGGTCCGAACCTCGCTGGTGGACCGTGCTGGGGTCGCCATGTTAGGGTCTACTAGAAGTGGGAGGTGTGCAGATCGTGTTGGCCTCTCCATAGGAGCTGGTCGTCGTGTGGCCCAATTCTGCGGAAAAGGGGCCTGGGGGGGGGGGGGGGGGGGGCGCTGGCAGTGTTAGCGGTGCCAGGAGGCCGGTTATACGCTCTAAAGAAAAGGGTGTAGCCCTTACACCCCTTGTAACATATACGACACCCAAAACTTCAGTTCGCCGTACAGCGCACTGACATCTAGTTAACGGCTCCAAGTTTTAAGAGAGGCTTGATGACGGTGCGATATAAGATATTAAACAGCTAGAGTACGCACCAAATAGTACAGAAAGAAAACACTGAGGTTTTATAGTAGGGCCAAGAAAACCCCGATAAGTTTTTTACAGTTCACACAGAAAGAATAAAAACACAGAAAATATACGAGGGACAGACACACACAGTTCTTTCAACGAGCAACTACATTTAAATGATGCCCGTTACACTATGACGAGCCGCTTTGGTCACAGAGAAAATTAAGTGAAGACGAAAATACCAGAAGGTACTAGAAAAAGAAAAAAATGTAAAGATACATTTTTTTAGACTAAAAAAATTAAACAAATATGTCCAGTAAAAAAAAAAAGAACAGAAAATTAAGTGAAGACGAAAATGCTAGAAGATGCTAGAAAAGAGAAAAAAAGTAAATGTTGGTTTTTTGTATCTTTTTACAGTCAGTTACAGTTACGTAAGCTATTTATTAAGTTGTACAACTTGGCTATCAAGCTGCTCGTGAAAGTTGTTAGCTTTGGTTGAACGTCAGTGCGCTGTACGTCCAACTATAGTTAGGTGTGTCGTACATGTGACAAGGGGTGTGAGGGCTACACTCCATTTTTTCAGTGTGCAGGCAGAGTTTAGCGAAGCCTGTTTTTTTTGGTGTGTTGGTGTGACAACTTCTTATTTTACGTTGTGTGTGAAGCGACAGAGACGCGCGGACGGTATAAAGCCTTCACTCACAGAAATGTCTGTATCTTTAAATTTTTATGCCTTAGAATGTGCCGTATATTTATCTTTCTAAAGAAAACGGTTTTACGCTCATTGACCGATGCTTTTACTGACTGTGCCTACCGAGGTGGTGCGCTCTTTCGATCGATGAAAGTTCAATCTCTAACTTTCCGAAGATACACACCTATGACACCTTTGTCTGTTTGCCCCCAAGTATCCTTCTCCACATCAGGAAAACAAAACAAAAAGAAGACTTGACCGCTACGCTCTGCTCTCTGCGCCATCACAGCGCGCTCTGAGTTCCTTTATCTCGGAGACAGCTGAAGCTATTTCTGGTACAAACACCGTGCTGTTCGTAACACCGACCATTTTCATCGTTCAAAGCAGTTTTTTTTTAACGAAGTAACGCGTGTTGTGAGAACAATGACCGATTCTTCGGAGGCACGCTGCTTTATTGCTAATTCTCGAACTTCCCAAAGATTATCGTCCTGGCCTGTTTGTAGTGTCTGAAGTTGAACGACATAATAAACATTATTAAGTAAGTCTTCTTGGCCTATAGAGACGGGCCCAGGTTTAGTTTCAATATTCCTACCGAGGAGCAAAAGTAGATGACATCTAACGTGGTTGGAAAATCTATTAATCAAACCACTAACAATACTATAAGTTCTAAACATTGGAGGTACAATGCCAAGCATTCCCAGGAGTCAGGCAGAGAAAAAAATCCAGTTGTTCTTTAGAAACCAGGGTAATTACAATGACTTACCTGTAAAGATAAGTTGCGACCTGGCCCACTGAAGAAACTGAAGGTTGCTGCCGCTTTTGTATCCGGTGGTGCCGAAGTTGCGGTGGTGGTTGAAGACAATAGGATGGATTGAAGCGGGACCGCGCACCGTCGGCAACACGTGAATTAGTCCGATCTTCATGGAGCAGCGAAACGATGACGGGCACGTTTCCACAAAAGCCTGCGTATAGATGTAGCCGGTGTGATGTTGCCTTCGCTGACTGTGTTACTTTTCTCAGCCAGTGAAGGCCATGATGGTGCCACGAACATGAACAGGAGCTGTGACGATATGACAAAAGTTAGGCGTCCTTGTCGAGGAGTTGCTGGCTGGCCCACTTGAAAGAGGACTATCCCAAAGGACAAAAATATCCAACTGTGTTTTTTTTTCGGACATAATTTATAAGAAGTGTGGTTAATAAGTGTTGGTAAACTGCATCTTCAACAATAAAGCATTGCAAAAGGCAATATTTGACACAGTCGAAAAACGCAGCCTCCGCAAGGAGGCCTCAAACTGGATGTGATGTCGCTTCTTCGCGCTGCATCTTATTATTCCACAGTATTTTTGTGACAGAAAGTCTATTGAGAAGTGCTGATAGAACTTCTATTGCATATGCATCGTCTGTATTTTAAAAACTTCGATTGAAAAAAAATCTATTGGAAATCTATTGAAAATTGTCGATACGACTTAACTGGGTAGAAAGGTGAAAGAGTGGTTGAATTATGGATTAGATTTTTATAAACTGCCTGAGTTTTTTTTTTTTTTTTTTTTGCTGTGGGCGGGACGGTATTTCTTATTTTGCGCCTCTCGCGGTGACAAGAACAGACCCGATTAGACGTACTATATGCTTTGACAACGTAAGTCCACTTTGCTCCTTTGTGGCGACTTAGCCCTCACTGTATGTGATAAGTGTAGCCAATCCAGGACGACTGCTAACATGGTGCCCTTGTTACGTGCGTCACGCACCAAGCATAACATCGAGACTACACGACACACCGGTCGTGAGGTCGGAGCACGTGTCCGGGAACCCCCCCCCCCCCCCCCCCCCCCCTCTCCTTTCCGGAAATAAAATCCAGGCTTCGGCAAATGATTCTGGGATCCACAAAAATGGTTCGAGAATAAGGATGCATTTCTGATATGACAGTGTTCAAGAAAATACGAACTTAATCTAAAATTAGAAACAAGACAATGTATATGTGGGTTATGCCAAATTACCTTCAAAATACACCAAATCGCCACGAGCCATTGGGTTATTCATTTTCAGAAACGAAATACTAAGAACGACCAAACTATAATGTAATCTTTAAATGGTCAGAACATTTCTTTGTTCGTTTAGGTTGTCCTGTGCAACTTTGAACGAGGCAGTGAGCTTTCTGCGCCGAAGACTATGTGGGTCAGAAACGGAGAACAGAAGCTGCGTTTCATGGCGCTACAAAGGAATGCTCCTTGCAAAGTAGTCAGCCCACATTGAATATGCATGCATCGACGCAAAGCCGGGCCTTAGCATTCGGCTAATGTCTTCGCCGTGAGGAGAACTCCCCTGGAGGCAACATCGTGTAAGCGACGAACGCGACTTCCGGTCCAATGACGTTTCGCGCATTGTGGCTCGACTCGGCACATTGCTGCGAACAAAAAGAGCGGCGTGGTCCCGTTTCCCGCCGGGCTCCATTGTGGCACTTTCTCTGGTCCTGGTGGGCATCGTCGTCCACGTTTGAGGGCGCAATCACAAAGGCGCGACCGCGTCTCTTTATCGCCTTCACCGAAAATATGCACCGAACAATCGACCGTCGCCCGAATAAGAGCGACTGTCCGAGAGACCCGATTACGAGTCGTCGATCACCTGGCATTGTTCGTGGAAAAAAGCCGATGTTAGGAGCGAGCCGACCGTTTGTTAGCGTGCCATCTTATGCGTGCGCTTGCAAGGCCCTAGAGGGGAGTACTCCTTATACCTGTGAACATATAACGCTCAAATAGGGCTCGATTAAACCCGAGGTATGCAGTCTACACTATTTCATGGAGCGTTAATATTGTGCCTTTGGAATGTAGACCGCTCGATATAGTGGGACTCGGGCAAATGGGGCGGCTTTTGAAAGACTAGAAGTGCGCCACACAAAAAAGCTATGCAGATTACGCTGCAGTCTTAAAACGTGCGACGAAAGATAAAACTGCCCACTCTGGCGTTGATAATAGCACGAAGTGGATGGCGCGCCGGGCCGTTGCATCGGCCTACCGGAACTGCAGTTGAGGTCCTTGACGGGAACTTCCTCCCATCTTATCGCGTATGCCGAGCGTTGTGTCAGCAAGCGGCCCGAAAACAGGGCAACGAACTTGATCCAACCCCCGGTCTCAGTTCGAGTTTCGCGGCGTTGACATGAGCGTCGCCACCATCGGTGACGCTGTGAATAGCGTCGCCACCGGCAGCAGCGCTTCGGGGGATGAGGGCTGTCATTAATACAAAAAAAGATATATATAACTTTGTTTGCTAACAATAATTTTAACAAAACGTTTTCACCGCGTCATGAAACGAAAATGTAATTTATTGTATGTATTCATTTCTTGTTGTTTCTCTTTCGCTCTGGAACCAAAACCCTAAACCGACCGGGCGGAGGTTGCCTGAGCAGTGAACTCGCTCGGCTCGCCGGCGCCCCGGGCCTCGGTCCCCCCACGGCGCCACTGCTACACCCTCCCGAATTGGGAACTTCGAAACGGTTGTGTCGCTGTGCGGCAGCTCGTTACGCGTAGTTTTCTTTACCGGAGTGTTGTGCGAGCAGGGTTCCGGTCTTCGGCGTTCCGCGCGCCTTTCAACTCCATGGATATTTTTGGTGCACACTTTCGGAGACTGTTGTGTTATGCATTCGACGTGGCCGTGTCGAAATGGCGCACGAACAGCGCAAATGCCAAGACCTAAAAGTGCTCCTTTTTTTTTTCAAGATCAGACAGGTGAGTTTGTACTTCCCGTATTCAGTTTTATTTGCTGAGCGAATTTATCATTGAACTCTTGCTGCCCATGGCTGTTAGTTTACAGGTTGACCGTACTACAGGCAGGCTTGTTCTCGCAGGAAAAACAAATGCTTTGTAGTATTCTCCATGGAGTAAATCCCCGAACGACTACGGTTTTAATGCATTTAATGGTATACACTTAGCCTTACTCGATTTAAAGTGTAAAAGTAGGGCTTAATCTTGAAAATGGTCTCGGGCGGTCCTCAAACAGACGGAGGATAATAAAAAAGGCTGAATTCGGCTCCCTAAAGTTTAATCTGAGGTTTAATTTATTTCTGGTACCAGGTGCGACAACGGCACTCTTCGTCATTAGCTCTCCATAGACAGATGTTTGTGTTGTGTCCTGACTACATAAATAAGTTTAAACATTTAAATGTCACGACCAAATTGTCTTTACAGCTGCTGGGACATGGAACGAGCATTTGAACGTTTTTTCACGGAGGAAGGAGGCTTCGAACATTTCGTGGATCCCTACTATTCTACAGCCTGATGAGTGCCAACATATCCGAAGCCCTATTCCACCACCTTTCCATCTTGCTTGCGTGAGAAGCTTTGAATACGTAAAAATGAAGCTAATGATTGCTGGAGGCTACCTCAAGTGGATTATATGTTAAATAAGTGAACAACTTATTTAGTTTCAGTGAACAGCTGATCCAGCTTGGCACGTCGAATGCGTAATTTGTGGGTCATTTTGTTCATTTGCAGATATATGTTAGTGGTTTTTGTAATATTTTTGGTGGCTTAAGCAGAGCCGCGGCGCCACAGAAAGGCAATTAAGTAGCCAATTCCGAAGAAGGTATGCAGCGCCGCATGTACAAATGAAGTGATGATGAGGTCGTCCACAGATGACAGAGGTGCTAGCGATCTATAAATGTAGCTTGTGGGCGAGGGTAATGAAGTGATTTTGTGATTTTGTCAACGTTTTATTTTGGCGCGTATGCAAGTGCAGTGCTGCACTTAATTCGTTTGTGCATGACTATTGTGCCATAAATGCGCCTCGAAATCTTTCGGTCGCAGCTCTCGATTCCTTGACGGCTGGACATCTCGAAACAGGAGAACAATGAACACACACGACTACGCACATTGTACAGCTGAAAGCGCAATCGCACATCGTACACATATACTACATTAGAAACCTAAAAAAAAAAACAAAAAAACAAGAAAACGTTACCGTGGCCTGCGTGCCGCACTATCGGAGCCTTTGAAGCATGCGTTTTAAACGCGCCCGGTGTGATACTGTGACCGCGAGCCGCGCGCTTAAAAGCATGCTTCGAAAGCTCCGGTAGTGCGGTACGCGGAGCCCGGTAAAGGTGTGCTAAAAGCTACGGAAGAGGATTGCAGTCAACAGAGCGTGGGAATGCGTGCACGTGAAAAGCCTCTGCTACTAGGAATTGGCCATTTTGCAATGAAACTTTCCGGACATTACGCATCTGATCAGAACCACTAGAGTTGACTGAGAATTCGCCAATATATTGTTTATTTTTGTCGTAGCGTCATAGCCATGTACTATTACACGCTTGCCAGTTGTGTCGTGTTGAACACCGAGAAACACATCGCCGCCGGATAACATCTTCCAAGCATTTGAAACACTTTTTCGTTCAGCCTGATAAACGCAAAGCTGCTAAAATGGTATGCTGTCATAAAAAAAAAATAATAAAAAATATCACGACATAGGACCGCGAGCAAGTAGCCGACGTCCCATCTTGCTACTGCTTATGGATACTACGCCACCACCACACAGAGGCATTCACTTCGAAAATCTCACGCAGAGCGCGCGTACAGTGGATTAAAGGGGGTAGTGTATTAACGAACGAAACCGGAGAAGCGGCACAACGTTGGAAGACGGCCGCGGGTGGCGCTGACGCTTGCAGCACAGTCGTTCCGGCTATGGCTCCGGCTTGGCCTCTTGGCCAGCTTGGCTCCGGCCAGCTCCCGCCGATTCGCTGCTGTCGACTCAATTCCACCTAGAACACAAGGCCTGCGCGTTTCCTCCTCTAAACGTCATCATTAGTAGATCCCCTCAGCGCCCCCTAGGTAGCCCGGATGAGCACCATCGTCTGCTACATCGTCTACTCCGTCGCCTGCTCCAGTGGTCATGCTCAGAACGAGCTCGCATTGCTAAGACCGGCAATCTTGATTGTGTCGCATGCACGTTGCAAGTGAACTGTGGTAGCTCGTTATCAGCTCGCGCTAAGCAGTCGCGCACTTAGCTGTGGCCGCCAGTAAATGCGGCATAGTTCCTCCGAAAACCCACGGGAGTGGCGGCGAACGCCGATAATGGACTCGCAGTCTACGTAAGCAGACGCTTCTTGAACCCCGTTTCTTGACCCCAAGAGCTGAAACAATTCATTGCGGTCAGTCCGCTTCCGAAGCGAAATTCACTGATGGGAACCGCAACAACAGTCAAATAACAAAGCGCGCATAAACAAAGAGAAGTCTATTTAGCAGTCTCAAATGCCACTCAGAGGACCACACGAGTTTGGAGGGCATCTGGGAAGCGGAAGAAAGGCGTTTACCTGCTCGAACTATAAGAGGTTACTGTTGATCCGTTACGACTGCGTTGTCCCAGTTTATTACCTACATAGGTGATCATTAACACGTGCGCAAACAACATGTTAAAATTACCAGAGCAAGCGAACTAGCCGCTGCAGCATAACAAAAACAAAAGTAACGAGAAAATGAGCGTGCAAACACTTTCGAAACTTTGCAGGAAAGATGGGTTCCCCTTCTCCGGTGAAAATAAAGAGAAATGAGGAACAGGTAGCGAACAACGGCGAATAAAACAAAACGTTAGCAGACGATAGAAAAATACAAATCACCCATCAAAGGAACTCCTTCAACGACGACAAACATTGCGGCGTTTAGGGAAAAAAAGAAAAAAGAAAAAGAAAGCAGCAGCATAAAAAAAGAGCTTCACTTTTTTGTGGTTTGTTTTAGCGTAATTTTATTGTTGCAGCAACTTAATTAGTCACGTTTGTTCGGTCTTCGGGAAGCGGAAGAAGGATTTCCTAACACATCGCAAAAACTTGTTTTTACAGTGGTATAGGCAGGACATGACATGCCTGAAATTTCCAAGTATGTGCTGCTGTATGCCCAAAGGCGGCCGGTTGATCAACAAACGATGACCCATAGCAGACGTTCCGGAGTAGACGAATAAAATTCGAATATAAATTTACAACGAGCTTGAACTTTTTAATAAATTTAAGAAATACCAAAAAGCACATATCAAGATTTCGGATTAGAAACTGAATCGAAGGCGAAAATAGGAGGTTACCGCAGACGACAGTGGAAGAAAACAACAAAACACCAAACTTGCAGTCGGCCCTCCAAATGTCGGGACACAGGGTAGCAGACCAATACCACCTAGAACACAAGGCCTCCGTGTTTTGTCCTCTAAACGTCATGACTAGTAGATCCCCTCAGCGCCCCCTGGGTAGCCCGGCTGAGCAACATCGTCTGCTCCATCGACTGCTCCATCGCCTGCTCCGTCGCCTGCTTCAGTGATCGTGCTCAGAACGAGCTTACATTGCTAAGAACGGCAATCTTGGTGGTGTCGCATGCACGTTGCAAATGAACTGTGCTAGCTCGTTATCAGCTCGCGCAAAGCAGTCGCGCACGCAGCTGTAGCAGCTAGTATGGACCTTTCCAATGTTTACAAATCCACAGCTCAGAGTGCGATCTTCACAGCTCAGCACGCGCGTGTGCGTCGCTTCGGAAAGCGAGCAAATCACGCGCGATACGCACGAATACTGAAAATGAAACCGGCCAGCAGCCCTTTCCTGGGAAGGTCTATACGCGGTGGTGTTCCTCCGAAAACCCGTGAGAGCGGCGGCGAACGCCTCTAGAGGACTCGCAGTCTACGTAAGCAGACGCTTTGCGAGCCCCGTTGCTTCACCCCAACAGCTGAAACAATTCATTGGGGTCAGTCCGTTTCCGAAGCGAAATTGACTGATGGGAACTGGAATGACAATCAAATAACAACGCGCGCAGAAACAAAGATAGAGCAATCTATTTAGCGGTCTCAAACGCCACTCAGGGGATCACACAAGTTTGGAGCGCGTCTGGGAAGCCGAAGAAAGGCATTTAGCTGCTCGAACTACGTCGCAAGAGGTTACTGTTGATCCCTTATGGGCTGCGTTGTCAGAGGTTCTTACCTAAATAGGTGATCATTAAAACATGCGCAAACAACATGTTAAGATTACCTGAGCAAGCAGCATAACAAAAACAAAAAGTAACGAGAAAACGACCGTGCAGACATTTTCTGAACTTAGCAGGAAAGATAGGGTCCCCTTCTTAGACAAAAATAAAGAGAAATGGAGATTAGGTAGCGAACAACGGCGAATGAAACAAAAATTTCTTAGACGATAGAAAGATACAAATCACACAGCCAAAAACCTCCTTCAAGGACGACGAACATTGCGGCACTTATGGAGAAAAAAAGAAAAAAAAAATGGAAACCAGCAGCATACAAAGGGAGCTTCACTTTTTTTCTGCAGTTGTTTGTTTTAGTTTAATTTGAATGCTGCAGAAACTTAATTACTCACGTTTTTTCGGTCTTCGGGAAGCGGAAGGAGGATTTTCTAACACATCGCAAAAACTTGCTTTTTCTGAGGTAGGCAGTACACACTGATCTCTATGTCTATTTGCTGGATCGCGTTTGACCAGCTCCGCCTATAAACGAGAATGCGGCCACGGTCGGCCATCTTTTTGGTAGAGTTATATTGTCTCTAGCCAATCATAGTAATATGGCCGACAGCGCAATGGCGGCAGGCTGCCATAAGATAGCCATGGATCTAGTACACTGTACCGTGGGTGATATTTTGTGCTTAATTGAAGTGGTTCGGCGAAGCAGATTCTTGAAACCCTGCGTGAACGGAAACTCCATCTTTAAGGACCCTGCGAAAGTTCTATGAATGCGCAGCACCGGGGAAAAGCAGCGCAGCTCGCATCGAAAGCAGACTCCGTACCGGCGTCTGCTTTCGATGCTTCTTTCGATCCGACTTTCGACGCGTGCTGTGCTGCTTTTCCCCGCTGCTCTAATTTCGTGAAACTTTCACCGGGCCCTCAAAGACCGTTCACGCCGGGTTTCAAAAATATGTTTTGTCAAACAATTTCAATCAAGCACAAAATATTACCCACGCTACTTTGATAGGACCCTGCCACCCAACGAGGTAGAGGGGCTTAGAGTGATAAACCGGAAGTTCGGAAGTGGCACCCCCCCCGGTTGCCGCCATGTTTTACGCAAATGTGACCACTCGTCACGTGACCTCACAAGAGCCGTGACGTCGCAGGTAAGATGGCAGCGCCCAGAGCTGACGGATGCGAGTTTGTTCGGTGCGCGGCAGCCGTGATGTGCAGCGGCTTTCTGACGATTTCGGGCTTTTTCGTGCTCGCTGACGCAGGTATAATGTGAAAACATGAAGGAAAGAGACTTTATACCCTTTTTGCGCAACATCGCTCTGGATCATCTGGATATTAACACCTGTGAGACAGCATCAGCCGTATCGCCGTTACCGGTGCTCGGATTCGGGATCTGTTCGAGGATCGATAGAACTTTGAGTGGTTTTAGCATAAAATTTTCGCATGCTCTTAGCTTTGTTTGAACGTTGGAATGTCTGAGGATTGACACGAAAGGTATACGTCGCGTTAGGGCCTTTCAGGCCTGCGTCACCGAATAACCATAGCAACTTTTAGCGAGGAAGCTCATGCGATCTTTAACCCCTTGTGCTAATCGACGATTCTACATTCGATAGCTTTTCTTCCTTTTTTGGTGAATGCGAAGTGCACACTTATTTTCAGCTACGAGGATGACGTTTTATTGAGTGTGGGGATGAATAAATCGTTGCAGCACCTGCTTCAAAGCTATTCAACTTGCAATAAGAACAATTGTTTTGGTGTATGCATAGACTAACTGCACCTTTTTTCTCTTTCGTAGGATTTATTGCAGCAATACTTTTTTTCATCAAGAGTGCATTGTATTAGTCGGTCAATTATTTACTTGTTCTAATTACCTGATAAGATGATTAATATTTGTGTTCATCCCTTGCCTGAAGAGCAGTCTTGTTGAAAAATGCTGACCATTCCTTTCGGTCTCTTCAATAGCCTTTTTTGGAAAGTGTGGGTTGCCTATACTTCGTAACATTGTAACCTGGAAAAGGGCAACCGCCACAGCCCCCTCGAGCCAATCAGATAAACAGAGCGAAGGCGTGTGACAAATCTGGGCAGACAAGCACCCTGAATGACATGTTGTCATGTGCCTCTCTCCAACGAGCATATTAGCTCACGGAGACTGTAGCCTTTGCTGTTTGCCAAGTTGTGATGAAACGAATTACAGCAGCTACTACTCTAATTACCCCAGGCTTTCATACTTTGGTAATTTGTTCAACGAGAATGTTATGTACGCCATCACTATGACCTCGGCTCAGCGCCTATTGGACTCGAATGCTGCATTAGCATTCGACGTGAGCTGGCGCCCATCCGTGTGCTTTACGCCGAAATAAAATGGTGACAGTTGTGTTGCTTGATGGGGTTCTGAAAAGGGTCTATTGTGTCTTACGTATAGGAAATGTCCTGCTATATAACAATGCATCAACACATACGATTAAAGTATATGCACAGAGGTGTGTTCCGGAGAAGTGGAATGAGTGCAGCCCAATGCAACAAGTCTGCCAGTCTGGTATGTCCCATTAATTAATATTGAAGGGTCAGAGATGAGAGTGTCCTCAAAGGACCTGCGCGTGTGGTGAACACAATTCTTGGTGTATAAACTCTCAAGGCGTAAAGGCCAGCGGAAATAGGTTTATCTGGTTAGTGTATCAAATATGTTTATTTCCACTGGATTAAATAATTATTGATTCTTAGTTAATGGTTCCAGAACGAATTCTTTCTGCGACAGTTTCACGTCAGGCGTTGAGTCGTAGTACCTGTGGACCTTGTTGTAGGATGACGCTCCTGGCACGTCGGTGTTCAGTTTGGTCGAGTAGCAACTTTGACCGACTGATGGCGTCTTGTAATCATACGTCATGTGCGCCCACTGACATCTGATGCACTGAAGCTGCCAGGGCTGGCTTCTAATCTGCAAAACTTTCCTGGTATTTTTCTGCATCAATGCAGCAAGCTCGGGCATGTATTGGTTAGGTGGCTGTGCCTTTTGCTGTACCGTTGACTTGATAGCTGGCAACAATGTTTGTTTGCTATCCAAGCATTTTCTCTTCCATTTCGTAATGGAGATTTATTCTGCATCCCACGACTACTGCAACTTGTGCAAGTCTTGTGTGGCAAAGTGAAGTCTCGTGATGCTTGCAGTCCACTTTTGAGAGCAACCAACCATTCTATTTCTTAAGGTCACTGAGCGGCATTCTCTGTGAAAGTTGGAAATTGTGAACTTCGTGGCGTGGACACAGATAATTAGTGTCAGCAAATTATCAGGTATTGTCCTTGGACGACAACCGACACCAGATCAACTCTCCTTGCATGGCCGCTCACCTGCTTTGTCGTGCTTACCTCCCGTCCAGATAAAGTAGATCACGAGCTTCGGGGTAATGTCGGCACCAGGGACAAAGACCGCCGAAAATAATCCTCAATCTTCCCCGGACGCTCGTCGAGACGTGGTCGAGGGCCGTTCGGCACGAACCCTTGCAGGCCAATTTATTGGTACGGGAACCTTTAGTAGACATGGTCGGCCTCATGCAGTGGCAGCAGAGTGGTTTTTGGTTGGCCATTCGCAGTACCTTTGTTTTCCTCGGTGTACTTTGTTCAGCGCGGACCTACACTGGTTCTTCCCGATGTCAGGAATGCTTCGGCGTAGGGGTGTCCCGTTGAATTGGCATTGAATAGTAACAGGTAGCCGGTGGTGGTCGTTGTGAATTTGTGGCATAAGTCGCCCTCGTTTCGTCATATGCCGCTTCGCTCGAAGAAGTCTCCAGTTGAAATGCCTGACGAACTTCTTCCGAAACAATCTCGGCGATCAATATAAAAGCCGAGCAACTGATGGCAGGAACTAGCTTCCTTATCTCCTCCCGGACTACGTTGTGAATGATGCGGATGCCTGGGGGGCTGGCGTCGAAGTTGCAGCTGGACGACTCGAGTGTCGCGACGCTGGGGAGTTGTTGATAGTGACATGCTCGGGCCTGCAGTGTACATTCAATGTTGGAAGCTTCATTGATATGAACCCTTCGACTGTTGTCGTGGGGTTGCGGACAAGGCTGCTGAAGCTGTTGTCCCTCACATGAGGAACATGGGATTCTTAGCTTCTTGTCTTCTGTAGCATACCGGGTTGGCGTGGGTGCTCGATCATGCGCAAAACATCCTCCACGAAGGCAGCGACGCTCTTGTTGGGGCCGTGTCCTGGACAGAATCAGGAATTCGGCTCTCCTCGTCAATGTTGGCTGATGAACATGCACTTCAGCTCGATCTTGCAAACTTCCCATGACGTTAAGGCGGATTCGTGGCTCTCAAACCAGTGCCTCGCAGTTTCTTCCACGAGAAGTATAGGTTCGGCAGGAGCTGGTTGTCCATCTACCCACTGTGGCGGGCGACACAGTCATATTGTTCAATCCAGCCCTCGACGTCTTATGCACCTTGCGTGAAAGGGCATCAGAGTGCGAAATGCGACGGGCGTGCAAACGATGGTGGGAGCGAACGTGGTTTGCTGCTACAGGTTTGTCATTGTTGGCTTAGTCAGCTTCGGTTTTTTCTGGCAAAAGACCTAATTCCGGTGGTTCTTGCTGGTAGCAGCGACTGGCTTGGATTTCAAGTTCTTCGTGGTGTATTTCCGAGTTTCGTCCTTGTGGTACTCGCTCGTCTTGCGGTTTTTCTGCCGGGCTCGGGATAGGACTTGGTTCACGGCTCGCCGGGGGTTTAAGACTCGGGATATTGTGCCACCCGTGTCTTGTTATCGGGCTACTCGGCTGGGGAGCCGCCCGGTTACACACAGAGTGAAGGGCTAGGGGTAAAATGCGCAGCACCTCCACCAGAACATACAATGACAGCTGAGCATGGCCTGAAACTTTCCAGGATAGTAAATATTGATAGAAAGTAGGACTGGAGCAGGCATTCGTGACAATATAACAAAACAGACAGAAAAGAGTCTATCCTGACCACTAAAGAAGCTGCACTGCTTTAGTGGCATTCGGTCCGAATAAATCCTCTCCCTCGGGGTCTGGCGACTGCTGTGGACGAGCTGAACTGAAATCGATGTGAGACCACTTTTCTGGTAATGAGCCGCTGCAGACTGCCGTCGCAAAGCGGCGTGAATGGGTGGACTGGGTAAATAACACGCGCGATGAAATGTCCATACAGCTTGCAATTCGCGTAACGAGTGTTGATGAAACTTTGGTGTCGACGGAACGTGCGACAGACTAGCGGAATCAATACCAACTGTAACACCTGTGCTACGTGAAGGTGCACGTCTACGCCAGAACAATTTAGTATACAGTACAGCATCCCCTAAAGCACGGCACAGGAACTACCAGCTTGAAGGTAGCTCTTCGGCGCGCCGCACACCTCTGCTCCGTGAAAGTGCACGTCTCCGGAACAATTTGGGAAGCAGCACAGTATCATTTAGCAACGCACGGGAACTACAAGTGGCAAGGCAGCTCTCCGGTGCACCGCACAACCAAAGTGAGCCTTCGGACACTTGAACGAAGCAGCACCACGATTGCACACTGCCAAGCACGACTCACGCAATTTCCGTCGCTAAACTGTGTATCCAAATATATTGTACACGCTTTACTGCAGATCTCGAAGGTTCCGATGGTCAACGATAGCACAAAAATGTCGCCTTAAAATTTATCCTAGCGGTGTCCGAATCAATCCGAGGTCCGGGCAACGTAGGGCCGATTGTCTCCTTCGTGGCAATGTCCCCGTAGGTCACTAGCGAAATGCCCACCGTTCCTCCGTATTTTCACGTTATGAAGTCGCTTTCGACCGGCCTCACAAAACCTCATATGACGGCTTCCGCGTCTAAAATCAACTCGCCGAGACGAACGACAACGAACAAAGCATCCGGCAAGCTCTGGCCAATGCTCCGGTCCAGCTGGGGCCAGCCGCTGCATGGTCGCTGCCATCTTTCCTGTGACGTCACGCCTTTGGTTTGGTCATGTGACGTGTGGTCAAATTTGCGTACAATGGCAGCCGCCTTAAGGTGTATCCACACGACGGACCGGTCCGCGGACCGATTGATCACGTGATGCACGGCCCGCGGGCCGCCCGGCTGCAATGAGCATCCACACGGCGGACCAAAAGAGCAGACGACAGAGTGAACGGGCCGGTCTAATTCTCGACCTCAAAGCTCCGCCAAACGTATGCAGCGAGCTGCTTTGAGGCTATTTGTAAAGAGCCAAAATGGAGGTTGAACGAAAGAGACGTTTGGCCGCGGTGGCCCTGGCGTTGAATATTGAGGACGAGGACGACCTAAGCGAACCGAAAAAGGCATGGGGACATCTTTAGATGATTATTTGTGTAGTCGTCGCGACTATTGTCCCACGGAGCGGGGAATTGCTCCATGAGCGTGATGAAGTAAAACGTTGCATCGTCGCACAACAAAAAGTTCGTCTTCTTTGTCTTCAACAGTTGGCGCCAAAAAAAAACGGCTTTGGATTTGGATTCCAACCCAAACAACAAAAGTCAGCTTGTTGCCAGACTTAGCGCTTCAATTATACTAAAAACGCCGCGGTCCGCCGCCAAGGTCCGGGCGAGAAAAGTCGCTTGGCATTTCTCACAAGCGCGGGCCGCGGACCGCCGGCGGACCTCGAAAACCGGTGACGTAAGATCACGTGATGCGCGGCCCGCGGACCAAAAGAGCAATTTGGTCCGTCGTGTGGATACACCTTTATGGGGGTCACTTTCGAGTGCAGACCGGAACCCCGGTTTATCGCTCTAAGCCCCTCTACCTCGTTGCTGCCACCACAACTGCCACAACGCTGTCTGCCATGGATGAATGATAGTGGCTGCAGCAGCTGTATTTCGGCTAGAGGTAATATAACTCTACCAAAAAGATGGCCGCCAGCAGCAGCATTCGCGGAGCGGACAAATGCGATCCAGCAATTGTCATAGAGATCAGTGGCAGCACATGACATGCCGGCCGGTTGATCAACGGACCCAATTTATATTCAAATAAAATTTGAATATAAATGATTAACGAGCTTGCACTTTTTAATATATTTCATAAATAGCAAAGAGGAAATATGAAGATTTCGGATTAGAAACGCAATCGAAGGCGAAAATAGGAGTTTATAGCTGACGACAGTGGAAGAAAACAACAACAAGGTTGCAGACGGCCCTCAAAATGTCCGGGCACAGCGTAGCAGTCACTTCGGGAAGTGCCGAGGTGAAGGAAAGAGAGGAAAAACTAAGCCAAACAAGGCAAAACAAAATACGCGATGGCTCGATCGTCAAATAAACAAAAAAGAAAAAAAAAATCAACGTAAAAGCAGGAGGAAGAAAGAACGCGACGGCGTAGCATCTCCTCAAAAATTAAAAGAAAGTAGACTTTGAAAAATGGAAGGAGTTGCTGACGGTCCAACGACTGCCGGCGCGGCTTTTATCGTAGAAGACGACGAAGAGGTTAGACGTCCGGGCGCTAACAATCGGAATTTGTTCACCGTATGTAACATGACCGAAATCACCTTTATTCGCACTATGTATGACACTCTCCTCGTTTTTTTCTTTTGGACGCGCAAGAAGTCTGCTTTTCTTGTGACTCCGTTTTCATACCCTTATGCTCCCCATGTACCCAGACTAATTTGTGTATTGCCGTTGCTCGTTGCGATGCCACGTTGTTTTGCACCGCCCCATGTATTCGCATATGTCGTTGTTACTGTTTTATGCTCTCGTGTTTTGGACCCCGCCCCCCCCCCCCCCCTTTTTGTAATGCCCTCAACGAGGGCCTTTAAAAGAACTTGAATAAATACCGGGTGATTCAAGGAGACGGCAGGGTCTTTAAATCGACCGGAAAATTCGGTTTCCTAACCTATCGCGCTACGACTTTGTGCACCGTTGCCCACAGATGGTGCATTTGTTTTGTACAATTTGCAAAGAGCGAACTTACCTCAGCAAAAAGTAAAGAAAGAAAAAGGCTTAGCTCCTATTAAAGCCCCTCGATGTGTTTGCGTTCGCTTTTATCAAGGGGCTTTAGCTCCTATGAAAACGCAGCGACGCCACCGGCCTCCAAACAACACGGCGCCGTTTCGCACGGGACACAAGAGATGGCGCAACAAACGCCGCCAACGAACGAGCATACGGCTATGGTGCCTCAAAAGGCGTCTCTGACTGGTGTGTTTACCGTGTCCAAAAAAAGTGGTCCCTTGATTTCCGCCTTATGACGTCATAAAAGTGTCATGCTGTCGCCGGTCGTGACCCTGGCGGCGTCCCAATAGCTGTGGTGTATGTGGCAGACGCCTGTTCTGCTGCAGGTCGCTCTCCATTGTGACAGTTCACAGAAGCTAGAGCAGCCGGAAGTTGGGACGCCTGGGACGCCGTGAGGACAGCGACACTCACGTTTGCTCGTGCTTTTCCGCCAGCATTTCTACGGCAAACCGCCAGGATCGCGACAGTCAACAGCATGACACTCCGGCTACTGTGACGTCATTTGTTGCCACTTTGGGACCACTTTTGATGTATGGGCTGGATAGGACGCTAAACACACCAGTCGAAGACGCGGTCCAGGCACCATAATACGGCGCCGAGAGCCAGCGTCTTTAGCAGACAATCTTTTCGACTCAAAAGCGGAGAGCGTTCCGCGGGCGGTGATAGTCGCAGAAACAAAAACAGGCGCAGTAACAACACCTTGTCTGCTAAATACGCCGACTCTCGGCGTCGTCTGCTCGTTCGTTGGCGGCTGTTGGCGTCGCGACCGCTTGCGCCATCTCTTGTCTCCCGTGCGAAACTTCGCCGTGTTGTTTGCAGACTGGTGGCGTCGCTGCGTTTCCATGGGAGCTAAGCCTTTTTCTTTCTTTACTTTTTCCTCAGGTACGTTCGCTCTTTGCAAATTTTAGAAAAAAAAAATGCACCATCTGTGGGCAGCGCTGCACAAAGTCGTAGCGCGATAGCTTAAAGGCCGACGTACAACCTCGGTTTTCTGCAGGGAATATCATCCTCTCAGCGGGCACCCCTCTCCCAAGCTGCTAGGGGAGACAAGTTAGGGCAAGGTAAAAAGTGGAGAGGATATAGGAAAGGGGGACGCGGGCAAAAGTGGAAAGCGGGAAGTGTACGTCGGCCTTTAAGAAAACGAATTTTCCGGTCGATTCAAAGAGCCTGCCGTCTCCTTGAATCACTCGGTAAATTAATTCCAGTAATAGCGTCATATTTGCATGTGCACAGCCGACTTCTTGCAGAGCATACTGGCATCGCAATAATAACGTACGTGGTTCGAAAGTGCCTTGTGCTTCGCCTATTCGGCAAAACGGTTATAACCAAGACATTCATGAGAAATGGGAACTGCAACAACTAAACGAATTGAATGATAACAACAGTAAAGTTGAAACGTGGCTACGTTCAAAAATTTTCGTACTCTGCCTTTTTTCCAAGAAAAAGGGCGAAGTCACATTCGTGTTTTGCATGGCTTGTAAAAGTTCTCACAGTGTTTTCTTCAGGAGAGCTCCAAAATTGCACCCTGAAAGCTGTAACATCTTTCCCGCGCAAAGAAAATGTCGTTCACTTATGAGGTGGCACCTAGTTTTTAACACTCAAAGCAGCGAATAGCCGAGACAAAGTTTTTCATTGGTCACCTCGCACGGAAATAGGCAAAACGAATGCGTTGCGGCGAATTCGTCTGCTAGCGGAGGCTCCGAGCTCGCCACTCAACGATCACTTTTCTCCCGTGCTCTGCCGGGAGCCCCTACTCTCGTCAAGGTTTGGGGTGTTTGCCGCTTGGGGCGAGTCGGGGATCTACTGACGAAACGTCATGCGCAAGCCTTGTCTTGTAGGTGGTATTGAGTAGAGCACTATATAGCTCCTTGGGAGCAGAGTAGCGCAATCTAGAAAGCCGTCTCCCGGCGACTAGCGGCAAACGCCCCGAGGTTCCAACTCCGGTCACAAATGCATGGGGAACGTGAGAAAATCGCTGTTTCTTCAATGTTGTGGAGATGTACGGAACGACGATAGTTTTTGACATAATAAAGGAACATTTTAGAATAATTTGCGCTGAGTTGTGTGCCAAGTGAGGACGTAATTTTTGTAAAAAAATTGCATGAGCTGCATCATGCAGCAGACGACGCGTCAACGTTACGGCGACGTCACAGCGTTCACGTGACTCTCTCCGGCCAACCCAGAAAGTCCATCTCCGCTGCGCACAGAAATCGTCTGTTTCAAACGCCATTGCCTTGGAAATTGCATTTTCAAAATTCTCACACGCATCCAATATTATCGAAACTTTGATAAATTGTTTAGTGTTTTACCAACTTCACGACAGACTAGTTTGGAAAGTGTCAACTCGGCGTTTATATTTTAATCAGCCGTGTTGAGTCGATCTCCATGTATTCTCCCATAGGCCGGGCCGCCTCCTGGAACCTGAGTACCATGTGACTCGCGCCGAGCCACTCTGTCGGCCATGTTGTCGGCGAAACACGCGGATCAAAGGATTGCGCTACTATGCTCCGTAGGACCTATATAGTGCTCTAGTATTGAGCCAAGGAGGGTAGAAGGGTAGGAGAGGGCATGACGTCGGCCACGTAGCCTCCACAAGCCATGCTCCCTTGACGCCTCGCCTCTTTCTCATTTTCCTCCTTATTCTCCTCACTTACCATGCCAACGTGACCACATCACGTGACCGTAGCTAGCCTTCGTCTAGCTATGGGGTACTAGAGTACACCACAGTCTAGCCTTTGATCTGATAAAACCTACCGGACGGAGCGCGCGCAACATGGAGAATAGAAGGGTAGGAGAGGGCATGACGTCGGCCGCGTAGCCTCCACAAGCCATGCTCCCTTGACGCCTCGCCTCTTTCTCATTTTCCTCCTTACCCTCCTCACTTACCATGCCAACGTGACCACATCACGTGACCGTAGCTAGCCTTCGTGTTGCTATAGGCTACTAGAATACACCACAGTCTAGCCTTCGATCTGATAAAACCTACCGGACGGAGCGCGCGCAAGTCCTTCTACAATCAACCATCCATCTCACACGTGACATGTCACGCGCACCAATGACCAGACAGATCTGCGGTCACGCTGGGCACAAAATCGTTTAAACTTTTTATGACTAGGCTTCACCAATATTGCAACGTGCCCCCTCCTAGTACTTCTAACCTCCTTGGCGCGCAAGCCTGCAAGGAGTCCTACAATCAACCATCCATCTCACACGTGACATGTCACGCGCACCAATCGCCAGATAGATCCGCGGTCACGCTGGGCACAAAATCGTTTAAACTTTTTATGACTAGGCTTCACCAATATTGCAACGTGCCCCCTCCTAGTACTTATAACCTCCTTGTATTGAGCAGACGGACTGGCGGTAGTGAGCGCCGAAGTGAAGGAAAGAGAACAAAAACTAATCCAAACGAGACAAGAAAAAAAAAAAGCTCGATGGTTCGAACGTTAAATAAGAATAAAAAAACACACATACACAAAAAAAAAAGAAAACAAAGAAAGAAAAAAAAAGCAGGAGCAAGAAAGAACGCGTAGCTTTTCAAAAAAAAAAAAAAAAAAAAGTAGACTGGAAAATGAAAAGAGTTGCTGACGGCGGTCCAAAGGGGGCCGACTTCTATCGTAAAAGGCGACGAAGACGTCAGTCGTCCGGGCGCTAACAATCGGAATTTGTGTACCGTATACAATGTGACCAAAATCACCTTTTTTTTTTTGTTTTGCACTACGGTGTTTTCCTTGTTTTGTCTTTTTTTCTTTTCGACGCGCAAGAAGTCTGCTTTTCTTGCAACTCCGCTTTTAGTAATTTCAGTAATAGCGTCAGATTTGCATGTGCACAATCGACTTCTTCCAGAGCATGCCGGAGCATGTGCACATCGACTTCTTCCAGAGCAGAGCTTCCAGAGCGTAAAAAAGATGTTACTGCTTTCAGGGTGCAATTCTCGGGCTCTCCTGAAGAAAACACTCTTTCGGAACTTACCTAAGCCAGGCAAAACACGAATGCACCTTCACCCTGTTTTTTGACAAATGGCAATGTACAAAACTTTCAGAATATATCTACGTTTAAACATGGCTGTTCTTATCAGTCAATTCGTTTTGTTGTTGCAATTCCAATTTCTTATAAATGCATTGCTAAAAACTGCTTCTTCGAATAGACGAGCTGCCTAATCTCGGTAAGATCGTCTCCGGACGAAGAAGCCAAAGGCAATTTCGAGCTACGTACGTTACTGCGATGTCAGTGTGCCCTGGAAGAAGGCGATTGTGCACATGCAAATCTGACGCTATTACTGAAAATAATGAAAGCGGAGTTACAAAAAAGCAGACTACTCGCACGTGCAAAAGAAAAAAAAGAAGAGAGCGTCGTAGGGCAAATAAAGGTGATTTCGGTCACGGTATATACAGTGCACAAAATGCGATTGTCAGCGGCGGGAAGACTAATGGTGAATTCCACTCGTAGATCTGGAGCGCTTTCCAAAATCCGCGAGGGAGGCAAAATTCCGCTCCGTGGGACCCGCTCCGTATCGACGAGGGGAAGATAAACTTGCATTTTTGGAGCGACCTCCCCCACACCCCTCCCACCCAATCTCCCTCCGCCGTAGGAAATGGCGGCTGCTCGTACTTGACCATGCCCACCAACGCCTCAGCCGGCTGATCTTTCCGACGACCAGTGACGACTGCCACGGCTTAACTGCAGAAGTAACACGCGACGCGGGCCGGGCGAAATTATATACGTACCGCGGAGCCCATGTCACAACTAACGAAGACGTCCGCGTTCGGCACCGTCACGTACCTTTCGGCCGCCTCGAAGCGGCGGGGCACGGACAGCGATTGCCAGCGGTGGAGTTCAGATTTGTAGTACGACTTTAATAAACACAGAGGTAACAAACCATCACTTGCGCGGTCGTTGCCTGACCACTTCTTGCTTTATTTCACGGGAAAACGCCGACGGAATGCAGTGTAAAAAGGTAAACAATCACTGGCTGCAGAATGAATAGGCCTAACCTTGCGTCTGCCTCCGGCTTTTCTGTCGTTCTTTTTCTCGTTCTTCCTCTCACGATCACAGACGTCAGCGCTCACGATTTGCCACGCTCCACATTCCCGGCTTTTTATCCCTGATCTACGCGAGGTAGAAGCGTTCGAGCCGTCACAATCCAGAGTAAACAACCGACGCACCCGAACAGATCCTACTCCACGACCCGACCGGCCCGCCGATCTCTCCAACCTCGCCGCGCATGCGCACCGCCGATTTAGACGGAAATCACGTGGGCCGCTCTGTCAGCTTCCGGAGAGATCCGTGAAATCCCGCAGAGCAAGTTCGGCGGAGTTTGGGGCGCTCCGTGGAGCGGGCGCTGCCAGAGATCTACGAGCGGAAGATGACCAACTTGAGCCAGATCTGCGAGCGGAATATGCGCGCTCCAAATGAAGCGCTTTTGGAGCGCTCGAGATCTGCGAGCGGAATTCGCCATTAGTCTTCTGCGCCTTATACGATACGGGCCGGCCGGCACCCGATGGACGATCGTGCACTTCCTTCCATTTTTCAAAGTCTGCTTCCTTTTTATGTTCGAGGCGACGCGACGTCGCCGTGGTCTTTCTTCCTCCTGCTTTTGTTTTTTGTTTGCTTTTTTCTTTCTTGTGTTTACTTACCGTTCGAACCATCGCGTATTTCGCTTAGCTTTGTTTGGCTTAGTTTTTACTTCCTTTCATTTCCTCGTCGCTTATGGCCGATTTACACGACGGACTGATCCGCGGACGGACTGATCGCGTGACGACATGTCCGCGGTTCGTCCGTCTCCCAAGCGCATCCACACGAGGGACACGACGAGCAGACGCCAGCGAGGACGGACCGAACCTGTTTGCCATCTCACAGTGCCGTGAAACTCCAACATCGCACCGTGGCACCGTTGTCCGAAAGAGAAATGGACGTTTGCTACCGCGATAATGAATCGTACGCCGCTGTTACGTACAGGTCGAGACAAAACACCGGGATAGGCTTCGCGCGAAGCGCCACTAGCTTTACTGCCCCAAAGCATGAGAGTGACACAGGCAGGGTCCTGCTCGAGAAGGGTTCGGCGTAGAAGCGACGGAGTTCTGGGCTCGCGGAGGGGCGTTTGAAGTGGTTTGTAGATGCCTTCACACGCTCCGCACTCGTGCACAACACTCAAGTACATTACAGCCACAAGAGAGGTCTTGCTCGGTGTAATCCTGATTGAACGCGCAAGAATTATCGCGGCGTACTAGACGAGTTTCGACGGGAGCTTCTGGACGCGGACCCGGAGGAGTACCGGAACCCGCGTCGCGTCAGCCAGACATGTTTCTGCAGTTTCTTTCACACGTGGAACCAAGAAACGCTCGACAAAATGAACCAGCGAACGCACAAAACACAACCGTGCGCCTTTTTTGTTTTCACTGTCCAGAAAAAAAAAAAAAAAAAAGCACACACAAAGAAAAAAAAAAAAAAAAAAAAACAAGGTACCGTTGCCAGAATAAAAATCTCCCACCAAAAATCCGCAAGCGAAAAAAGGGAGTTTTAGAATAGCGCTCGCTAAAGCTTTGTGTGCGCAAAGAATAGCGTCGTCGCCACTGCGCATGCTCCGAGCGCAAAACAGGTTTTGCGATTTGCGTGCGCAATTTTCGCGTGCGCTATTTCTCGGTAATAGCGTGCGCACGCAAAGAGTATTTGTGCTTCGCCAAGGAGAATTCGTTATCAGAAGTTGGTTAAAACCAGCCGGATGCAGCCGTAGCTTCCACCATGGTACGGCGAAACTAGCGCCGCTAGGCGCTGCGGCAGTCTCGCGAACTAGGTCTGGGTTGTAAAGTACTTGCAGATGGCGCCACGACGCCGCGAAAGCGAACAGCTATCATCATTAACGTGCTGAGCCTTCTACTTTTTTCCCCCCCTTCCCACCTGTCTTTTTTTTTTTTTCGGCCGTTCCTTTTTTTTTTTTTTTTAATGTATGCGTGTGTTTCATCGTAGGAAACAGCGCGAAAATCAGACGAGGACGAAAAAGAAACACACGGGACGAGCGCTCGTCCCGTGTGTTTTTTCTTCGTCCTCGTCTGTTTTTCGCGCTGTTTCCTACGATTAATTCCCACCAACTCGCCCAAGTATCCATTCTTCGGCGTGTGTTTATCGCGCGTGCGTGTACGATGATGGGTGGTGACGCGTGTTGAGATTTGGCGTGCGGCGCGAGCTCGTGTGTCTATGTTAAAGGGATACTACAACGAAATTTCGGCGCTCATTTTTTGGCCTATATGTGTTCAAAAGACCAGCATCACATCGAACCATACTTGTGCCGATCTCAAATACTGTATTTCAAATACTTTTTGAGGTATATTGGTATCTTGCAGAAAATTTTGATCGAAAGTATTTTATACTCTATTTTAATTACAATTCTGAGTATCTTGTACTCATTATCTAAAATACATTTTTGACATTCCGCCATTTTCGGAGTTTTTTGGTATAAAGTGACGTGGGCGTGGCACGAGCAAACGTGTCCGAGGTTTTCGGTGTGAAGTAGCGTGGGCATGGCACGAGCAAACGTGAGCATTCTTTCGAGCAACCAAATCCTGTTGCTAGCTCCCATAAGCTAAGGTGACTTTGGTCAAGCTCGTGAAAAAAACATCGCTTTTTTTCCGAGTGTGACTCATATCTCAGCCAAAATTTCGTACAATGAAGGTTTTCCCCTCCCCTTCCCAAATGCGCCTTTTGCTTCCTAAAGTTTCCCCCGAAAAATCCTCCAACAGAAGGGGTGGTTTTATGGAAGTTGGGATTACCACATTGAGGCGCAGCGCAGACCGAAAAACGACCTACGACAACAATGCAGACTTGAGTTTAAAAAAAAAAAAAAAAAAAGATGAGAAGTGGACAAAAAAAAAGACATTTTTGCTTTGCTTGTTGTATATTTCTTTTTGTCGTCAGTTCGTCACTTATTGCTCTCGCGAACACAGTTTGTAAACGAACATTGGCAAGCGGAGGACAGGACAGGAAACGAACTAAAAGTTGGATGACCCCTCAAAATCCCAACAAAGCTCCCCCCAACTCTGAGTGCCTTTCTGAACGCACCCTACTTGAAGAAGGTGCGACCACTGCCGCGGCTATTATGTGGGTTCTCTTTGTTATCCATTCACTCACATCCGTATCCCAAGTTGGTTTATAGTGAACTCCCCATATAGGGAATATGGGTTGTAGTTAAACGATGCGTCTAAGGTGCTCCGCAGGACGTGATATTCAGCAATGTCACTATAGCTAAAGGGACCTCTTTATTTTTGTCCCAGAAATGTTTTGTAACATGTATCAGTGATATTGCCACGCGCGTCGCCGAGCGAACGCGAGGCCGAATGGTTACCGCGCTTGGCTCTCGCGCGGAGTCTCGGGGTTGGATTCCCAGGGAGCGGACTCCTCTTTTATTTATTCTTTCAACTTGGCATTCTTGTAAGTTTGAAAACCTTGTCGTGTGATCGAGTTACGAATGTTCTACGCGCCGAACGCGCGTAGAACATTCGTAACTCGATTCCGCGTAGAACATCCGTAACTCGATCCCGCGTAGAACATTCGTAACTCGTACCCGCGTAGAACCCACCCGGGTACAGAAGGTGCTCCGCGTGGCGGTAGCAAAAGCTTGCGCTGGGAACTTCCTTGGTTCGATCCCCACCACCCCCGCCCGTTTTGATCTGGATGAGTTTCGTACAGGCATGCGTTCGTGTAATCTCAACTGCGGGATGCACGTTAAAGCCCCCAGGTTAGCGGTTGTACTGCGCTGGCTAAATTTCTCATCTACAGCTAAGCGACCGGTCACCCGTTGAGGCGTACCAACATCGAGGCTATATAAACATACGAGGGGCGTTCATAAGGTCCGTATTATCGGCACAAAAAATTGAAAAAAAAAAAAAACAGAACAAAACAGGCATCAACGGAAACGCGCGTCCCTCCAGTTTCCGCACAGTATAAACATCGCATGCTATAATAGCCCGGAACGCCGCTAGGGAGTCGAAACAAAAATAGCACCGCCCGTCGGTGCCAAGCACATGCAGCGATCCGGTTTTTTTCATTTGAAGGGGAACAATGCCAAGGATATTCATTCCAATCTGGGAGCGTTGTTCGGGGACAACGCCCAAGTTTATGACATTTTGGTTAAATGACGCAGACGCTTCCAGCGTGACCAAATAAGAGGAAAGCATTTCAAGGACGGCGACCAAGTGATTGCTGAAGTAAATCAATTTCTGAACACTCAGAACGAGGAGTTCTATAAAAATGGCCTCCGGCATGTGGTGCATAACTAAAAAAAGTGGGTAACTTTTTGGGGCGAACATGTAGAGAAAGTCTCAACTCCTACTCGAGTTTGATTGCTGCTCTATTCCTTCGTGACAATAATACGAACTTTATGAACGCCCCTCGTACAAAAGCAAGCCAATTCCATTTTTCTTTTTTTTGGTCCAGAGTCAATTTTGTCTTAGCCACTCGATCCTGCTGTTTTGCCGATATCGACGCCTGCAACGCTAGCCTTTCTGTCTTTTGTTTTTGGCACAAGTTCGCCCCCATTAGACGTTTAATTTCTTCAGTTATTCAACGCCTCATCGTTTGTCATTCGTGACAATATTCTGCTCATTATAGTTGGACTGCATAAAATAACCGTACGATGTTTTTTTTTTTGTTTTTTTTTTTGCGTGCTAGTAAACCTTTCTGGCAACCCAGATTTGCGGAGCTGCATAATTGTCGTTGTCACTGACGTCGATACAAATTAGGCAATGCGGAAGTATCTACAAAAGTAATTGAGTTACATTTCTAAGTATTTGTACTGTACTCAAGATACTTTACAGTGAAAGTAACTTGAGTAGTATTTTAAATACTTTATGAAGCAGGTATTTAGTAGCTTAACTTGAATACTTTTATCGAGTATTTCGTCCAACACTGCATCGAACATACCAATATCTCGTTTAAAAAGTCTGGAAAAGGAATTTTAAAATGAATTAAACAATTAGCAAAGAGCACCTGGTGGATGTCGCTAACGCCTCGCTTGTAATGCCCGTCTAGGAACCTTAACAGCTAGTGACGGAGGTTGTCTCGCCTCCGGCCACGACGAGAGAAGAGGGGCAGGAGGAACTCCCCTCTTCCTGAGAATGCCTTTTGTGTGTCGCAGAAGTCGCTATTGTCCCCCTAGAAGATTATAGAAAATTAACCCGTCACTCAAAATTCGTACAAAAGCAGCCGCTTCGGTGGCTGGAACGACTAGGCCATCCTCCCGACGTCAGCCTCGCCGTAGCTTTGCTCGTCCTAAGACGACCTACGTCACGATCGCGTTGGATGTCACGTGGTCTCCGCTGGGCCTTCTCCGAGCGCTTGCCAGAGTGGGCCGTTTATAACGAGAAATACAGCCACCAGGCTCAAGAACAAACGTGCGATTGTCATTTACGGATATTGTGGATCATATTCAACCTATTTCTGAACACGACGAGAATTTTTCAAATTTCGTTGAAGTATCCCTTTAAAGCATCGCTTTTTCACACTGTAAACACGGACGTCGCTTGATACGGACATCTGTGTTTGCTTTTTTTTTATCGACGCCTAACAACAAGCACACTGCACACAACCTCGCCAAGGAAACGTCATAAAACCGGAAGATTGAATAAGACGCATTTTATTTAAAGTCATTTCACCTTCTAAAAATGCCTAGCTATTTATAGAATTGAGAGAAAGTTTACAGGAATACATAAACAATGAATAAGTCAGCTTTATGGCGAGATCAAGAGCATAGATACACAAATATGTACCATGTGACATCATATAGAAATAATTGCGTTCACTGGCATCTCGCCATCTTTCAATTAGTATTTACATATTTTAAATATTTGCTTTATTACTACATACATCTTAAACAAGCAGTTTCACAAATATCACATCTCATTTATTTAAGCTCTTACCCATGGCATTCAATAAAACATTTACGAGAAATTATAAATTACTTTTATACCCCATAATGCCGTACTAGTTACCACACGAAAAAGCACACTAAAACTTCAGTGCACAGCATTCGAATTCTTTTTTATACAATGTATGAGCAACCTTAAAATGACAATATACAATATGCAGGGAAGTATTTACAAGATTTTAAGTAACGAATATATGCACCAAGTTGCACACACCCAATAAAAAAACTCACACCTCGAGCAAGAAGCAAACAAGCCGTAACAATATCGGCCCGTTAAAGGGATACGGAATCGACACTTGAAATAGAGAGAAAACATCAAGAAATGAGTTCAATATGATCAGCTAAGCCTGTAATGAATAATCGCACGGTCGTATGTTGAGCAGATGGCTATATTTTGGTTCTAAATGTCGCGATTTTGGCAAGCGCTTCAAAATCAGCCATGGAGGAGCGCGATGCATCTCGGGAGATCCGGCAGACGTCTTGACGTCATCATGCCTCGGAGGACCAAGCGTACCGTAGTGACGAGTTTTGCTACTTGGAGGCGTCAACGCGTTACAATCTCGCTTTGTCGAAGTACCCAAGGGCTGTAGATATCGCGGGGCCAGCAGAGCCGCAGAGGCAGCAGAGGTGTCAGAGTTGCTCAACTGCCTTGAGTGTGCGATGGCGGGTCTACATGACGAGAGTGGTGGCAGCGGCAGTGGGTACGATGACATTAGCGAAGACGAAGACGTCAACAGATCGCTAGTGGCTATGGTGGGCGAAAAGCGATTCGGCTTAGAGCCATATTTGTATGATCCTTCTGCATCGTCGTCCGCAACAGACGAGGAGTCGTCCGACTCTCCGGAAATGCCAGGCTGGCCAGGCAGCCCATATCCACCAGCAGCCCGGCGCGTCGGCACGGCGAATTGGTGAGCCTAGTCACAGAAGAGTCCGCGAATGCATTCGCGCGCGCACGTGTAATAAAGCAGCGAGACGATTTAAGGTGCAACCCCACCCTTGGTTAGTATGATTCTGAACCAATAGATGGCGGTGGGATCGCCTTCCAGGCCTGTACATCAATGCGAGAAATCGTGCGTGGTGGCGCTTCGATACAGTGAGGTATATTTCTATGTCCTGAATTTGACATCCCTGGTCCCTGGCTTGTTCTTCTCTGCGCAGTTCGGACCCTGAGCTCCAGCTCCGCCTCGTCCGACTGGCTGAAGAGGCCGCCGGGACACAAGACCTCCTGGCCAGCATCTAAAGCGGTGCCTCCTGCCTCCCCGGCCTGGTGCCGAGGGGGGAGGGAGAATGCCAATTCTGTCGGACAATAAATGTTCTTTCCTCCTCCTCCTTCTCTGCAGGAGCTTCCCTTGGAACGCGCACGGCTGCGCCAGTTCTCGTGCAAGGGGCCAGTTGTCTACGCTCCGAGCTCACGTCTCCAGCAAATGTGGGCAGAACAAAACGCGAAAATCGTCCTGAGCCAAATGGCGAGACACATGCATAACAAAACCACCGACGCGTTGAAAAATATAGAATTGCCCGTGCGCCGCTATTGGATATTTCAGAGGCCAATTACACATATTTTAATGTGATCAGATTTATATTGTCGCGAATGAAGGTGACGAGAGGACGAACACTCAACCGAAAAATAAAGGTTTGATCGACGGACTTGTGCCAAACAAAAAAGTAAAAAAAAGAGCGTCGAGGCCGGCAGCAGAAACCAGGCGGCGATTCGGCAGCGTAACAGAGAGCGAGAGCGAGACTGACTCGACAATGTCGCGGGCAGCTGCGTATCTACAGTGCGTCACTATCTCGAAAGTTCGGCAAAAAAAGTTCGAGCGTCACGTGCTCGGGGCGAGGATGAACTGGCACTTTCGAGAACAAGAAAGCCGGGCGAAAGTTAAGTCTGGTCCAAGAATGAACGCGAATCTTCTAGAAGTCCGTGACCGAGCGTTGCTTTCTCGGCTCTGCGGGCAGCAATAAGACGGGCCGGCCCTTTTGTCGTGCGTATGTTTGGCTCTTCGTGGATTTCCAGAAAAACGTGATGACGTGATAGACATGGGTTTCCAAAATTCTAGCTTGAGGAATTAACTACCAAAAATATCAAAACAAATTAACTATTTTTGGGGCGGTCAGGTGTCTCATTTAGGTAGCTGGGTGTTTAGTTTGACCAAAACCACGAGGCTGGAAAACACAAAAAAATGACACTCAGGTTTAGATGTTGAGTTTGATAAACCCAAAGCAGGACTGGTGCGGGAGTCAAAATGCCGAGGTTAATAATTCACTGACAGCAATAAATGATAGCAATTAATTTTAATACGAATCCAGTGATAAATGCATGACAGGCCAGGCAAAGATTCTGCGTCTGTGGATAGCTTTTGCACATAGTTTAAGCAATGTACAGTGTGTCACAAAAAAAAAATTACAGGATTTCTTTTTTTCTTTTTTTTTACCGCAAGACTAAACTAGGCATTGCCAAACGCTCATTCTCCGCCCAAAGGTAGCGCTAGAGGTCACAACCAGATGTCAAAGCTTGATCCGACATCTTATTCAAAAGTTATAAGTGATTTTCTGAAAAGTTCAATGGGAAAATAATGGCCGACGTAGTTTTCAAATACATGGGGCTCTATGGGCACCAGAAACCGAAAACGGGCATAAACGGGCTCCATTTTCCCATTGAAATTTTCAGAAAATCACTTATAACTTTTGAATAAGGTGTCCGTTCGGGATAAAATTTTGGCATCTGGTTGTGACCTAGTGCTACCTTTGGGCGGAGAAAGCGTTAGGCGATGCATAACTAATTTTTGCGGTAAAAAAAAAAAAAAAACTGTAATTCTTTTGTGACATCCTGTACCACTCTTAATTTGGTTATTTATGCCCGCAAGTAGTGGTGTGCATAAATAAAAAAAGATGCAAACGGGTAGAGTTTGACGTTGCATAAAATGCAGTGTAAGCACGCACATGGTACGCTGATTAAGACTGAAACAGCGCTACATTTTACACTAGCGTTGTCAGTATCGAAAGTTAAGCGTGCATCAAAAGCTAAAGTTTGCACGCATATACTGCTCAGGCAGTAATGTTTGAATGGTCATAGTACGTTATTACCCTAAGATTTAATGTAAGTTGTCTCCTGTTTGCTTACAACAGAAAGAAGGAAACATTCTAACTTTGTGTTGATAGAAAAACTCCACCCGCTGACAGCTACCAATCATCTCAGCGCCGATTATGAGTATTCACTGCATGCTAACGGTCGTGTGCTTAGAACGAGTTTTTCCCGCGTGATTTCATACAATCGCAATTGTTTTTGACAAATAACAATGTTTACTCGGGCCAGCGGTCACATGTGAAGCTTATAAAATATTTTGTATTGATTGTGGCACCCGTGTCAAGTTGCATAGGTTTTTTTGCAAACCGCGAAATAGAATGCTCCTGGGTTACCTGGGGTCTAATGCATGTAGCGCACAAAAAAGCACGAAATGAATCGCTGTGGGAAACGAAAACAATAATGATAAACAAGCGTCCGTGTAATCACGCGAAAACTGAGGGCCTTGCACATATGCAGAAGGTAGCTTTTTTTCACTAAATACATGACCAGTAGAGTATTTGATTTTATCGTGTGAGCGAAGTGGAACATAAAAGTGCGAGCATAGTGCCCTGAACTACCCTGAACTACACTTCCAGTGAACAAGCACACCATCCAATGCACCGAGCTTGCTTTTATAGCCTTTTTGGTGCGCTCAAACCTTTGAAAACACAATTATAATCAATTCTATTACTTCAATTATTTTTATTAAGTGCGACTATGTGTATGTTCTTTTTTTTTGTCTTTTGCTTTCACGTGCCATTTTCTTAGTTATATAATATTTTCCAGAAGTCCGACAACTATAGTCTGTTTCATAAGTAAGAACCGCATAATCAAAGATATAGAAAAAAAAAAGAACGCGAACACACATTACAGTGCAATGTAACGGAGTA
Source organism: Ixodes scapularis (assembly GCF_016920785.2). Lineage (NCBI taxonomy): Eukaryota > Metazoa > Arthropoda > Arachnida > Ixodida > Ixodidae > Ixodes > Ixodes scapularis. The sequence goes on along the minus strand of NW_024609868.1, from coordinate 163,599,209 downwards.
TTCAGAACTAGTCGTTAGTTTTTTAGAGAGCAGGAGTTTCGTAGGGCGACATTAATTGTTACCCGTTGAAGATTATAAAAAGTGCTGTACATCTGTTAGCTCGGTGTCTTTAACGTGCATTACGCAGTATATGTGGTACACGATTTCACGACGGTAGGACGCAGATGGGCGACTGAAACCAGGGTCACTGCTAAAGCCCCTTGGTAAAAGCGTTTTTTACAAGTACCGCCAACCATTGTTGTGGAAACGCGCAAGACACGTGCCACGAGTGAGTGCTCCACCGCCATTCTCTTTCAAGGGCCAGTCATTTTAGTGCTGCGCTGCCATTTGCCTCCAAGGGCAGCTCGAGAGACGGGCCTCGTGCTTGGCATGTTTGAGGTTACATTTGGGTGCCTACATGTCTGTCTGTCTGAGGGTGAAGACATCCATTGTTGCCCTGAATATGCCAGCGTGTGACGCTCTCGCGAGCTCGGTGCGTGACTTGGGTGGTAAAATGGCGTCTATGCATTAGCCAAAGCTACGCGCTCGAGCTGAGTGACACCAGATTGCGCTTGCTTCAAAATGCATAAAACTATTGGGCGGTAAAATGGCTGAGATGTCACCACTCAAGCGAAAGCGCGCGTGTGTATGAAGGCACCCTAGGTTACATGAAAGACCAGCGCAAACGGCATCGAGGGGATTTAGTCCCTACGTGACTTTAGTCCCTACAGGTTCTGCTGCGTGGGCTCCGTGCCCTGAAAGGAGCTCGCGCTCGAGCATTTCTCCACGTGCTCTGGTCTGCGGTGCCACAACCATTGCCACAACACACTCGGCCAACGATCCCCCTCCGCACTTGGTTTAGCTAGATTTAGCTAAAGCCCCGTCATGTTTCAAAAGTAGCGCAAGCTTCGTCGATGCACGAGGCACCTACAACGTGCAGCTCTTGGGAAGATCACGGCGGCACAGCGCAGCACTGAGCTAGATTTCAGACGCCATGAATTTCACAGAAGTGGCGCGCGGCACGTGCCTCGAGCATTTCCACAACAATAAATGGCGCTACTTTTCCCAGGATGGAGGGGCTTTAGGTTTAGCCTGTGAGGTAAACCAAATGAGCTATGCTGAGAGTATCGGCAGTTGTCCTCCCGATATTATTGTGGGCGCCGCCATCTTGTTAGTTAGTAACAAATCAAACGCAACTGTTGATCGTCATGATTGAAAAGTGCGACTTCCTCAGCATTCGGTGTCAGGTAGCTCAAGTAATATTGCTTTGCTTTTTCTCGAACTGTTTAAACATTTGTTAAGGACGGAGAAGCGTTTCCTGTGATTTTAGATAAAGTTTCAGATAACTGAAAACCATCATTTTAAGCACCAAGATGTGTATGAAGCGTAGCTTATTTAGTGGCTCTAACGAACAGCTTAACCTCGCGCTCTTGGCGATGCTTCAGTGGCTTCATCAGCCCGTAGCGTTTGCTGCCCTCCGAACTAAGTATCTCACAAGCCAAACCAATAAAAATCACTTAACACGGCCTAATAAAAAAATGCGGGTTTATTTTGACTAACTGGAGATCTTTTGACGTGCAACCGAAGTTTCAGATTGGCCTCCGTCGGATAGCGGGCACCTCAGCCGATATTTAAATCCGACAAATATAGATTCATGGACCAGCGATTTAGCTCAGAGGTACCGATACAATTTAATGTTCTGTGCTTTGTTTTAATATCTATTCTACTTAAGAGCCACCGAGGTGGTTTTTGAAACAAAATATACACCGACACGCGGGCTTGACGTCACGGCGCTGCGGCGGCGCTGCGATCGCGCCGGAGCCGGGGGTGTGGGCAAAAGCGCGCACGTTTCGCATGGGCGTCATAGCATTTCAGCATGCCGCGAAGCTGTGTGGCCGTTAATTGCACTTAAATATACAAGAAAAGCAGCGGAGTGAGTTTCCACAAGTTCCTGGCAGACTCTGAAACGCATAGAAGGTGGATAATATCCGTGGATCGAAAAGAATGGTCGCCTCGCGCGAACGACCGTTTGTGCGGCAAACACTTTCTTGGAGGCAAGTGCGGCTTCCATTTCAATCTCCGTCCCGAGGCTTGCATATGTGCAGGGAAACCGTTGTCTGATCGAGACCACCCGGATTTTGTTTCCACGGTGTTCGCGCACAACGCACCCGGGCACCCCCCAAGCGCTCGTCGGAGGCTCGCTACGCCCGTGCTACCCAGCAGAAGGGGATCGACGACAGAATGGCAGTGTTGTAGGCGTTACAAAAAAAAAAAAAAAAAGGTAACGAAATACGTTACTCGTTACTTGCAAATAAAAGGTACGCGTTACTGAGCTACGTTATCTAAAAATAAAAGGACGCCTTGCCGCTACCGATAAAAAGTAAGGCACGTTACTTCTGCGTTACTTTTTTAAATTATGATGTAACACATTTTACGGTTTTGACGATACAGGTAATATATCAAGAAACATTATGTTCATGCAGAAACTTAACATAATTACTTTAGCTCTTTTCACGGTTTCACCTAAATACTTACGAGAAAAAACGCAAAGAAAAACATGGCTTGACGCCTAAAACACGGAAACAATTGAAGTGTAATTTCTTTAAGGCTTGGGAAGTAGTAACGACTAACGTAACTACGTTACTTGAAATAGTTACATAAGTACGTTACCCGTTATTGTGCCGAAAACGTAACGAGTAGGTTACTACGTCACTGAAAAAAGTAACGCGTTCCTGGTAACGTCGTTACTTGTAACCTGTTACCGCCAACACTACAGAACGGACAAACCTTTACTGCTTGTCATGCCTTGTGGTCATGAGGGTATGAAGAATATCATACCTTTACTTGAAGACGCTCTGTGTATTTAATCAATTAATGAATACACACACTTCCGCAGACCCACAGTCTGCCGATCCCGACGGCAGTGCGGAAACCGACTCAATGTAATCGTAGGCCTCGAAAGACTTGTACGCCTGCACCGTGTCGGCCGTGAACTGGCTTGGCGAAAAAACTAAATAAACGACGACATGAGCCGTGGTCTTCCGTGGCAGCAACTTTTTTACGTCGGAAGTCCAGCAGGCCTTGTTTACGGCGTACGGATCCTCGTAGGCAACGCCGTCCACGCACAGTTTGTTTCGATACCGCTACCGTTCAGGCTCGGGCAACGAGCTCAAATAGTCGGGCAAAGCATACGACATACGTTATGAGGAAATACGACGCACAAATAAAGAAACAAGCGTCCCTACAACGTCAACAACGAGCGCACGCTATAGAGCGCAATGGCGAAAACACGGACAGCCGGACTGCTTTTGCCCACATAGCTACCGCGCATGCGCGGCCTTCCGGCCGTGTTGGTAAACAGAGCCGCTCCGCGTGTCGGTCTATAGTCGAACCATTCCGACAAGCATAGTTTGATTGCGAAAATGATGTTTGCAAGTGATAAAAACATTAAAATGTTTTCGCATACGTGGCGGAATTTTAAATGGCAGAATGCATTTCATGGCGCCCATTTCATTTGGATCGCGACGGCCATGTGAATTGACGCACAGTAGAGCGCGCGAAAAGGAACTGTGGTGCACCCCCACTCTCGCGCTTGTTCTGACATCTCTGGCTCGCTCACTGTGAGCATCCAGGCATCTGACACCCTGACATCTGGCACTTTTTCTGTCTTTCCCGTGGCGTTCCAAGCGGCACACGACGGAAAATGCACTTTCAAGCTCTTCTTGAACACGTGTCGCCATCTGTATTTTATAATAAGAAACTACAATTTGCCGTAACTGAATGGGAAAAGTTTCAGGTCTTATAACATTATTAACGTGTAATATATCAATATGGAAGTTCTGGAAATTGTAATATCGAAGGATGCTTCATAATTTAATGTCTCGTTATTTCAATTAGTTGACGTGATTCCGTTTTTACAGCGCCATAAAAAAATACCATTTTAAAATTTATTTTTCATTTTAAAATATACATTATCTGTACAGTTTGTTGCTTACTTTTTTACTTTATTACATCCAACCGAACGCTCGCGTAAAATATCGTGGACAATGGAACGTTATAACTCGAGAAATATTTTTTTCAATATTAGAGACTGTGCTCTATTAAAATATAAATAATTAACTAACCACTAAAAATAATCGTAATATCGAGACATTAAAGTGCGTTAAAAAACAGCTATTTAATTTGACATTAACTTTATAAACGTAAGATACACAGAAAGAAAGCCATAAGCCGTCAAAAAAGCATGAAAACGTCATGCACGGTGGGGTTGCACCTTAAAGGGCAACTCCGGCCAAAACTCAAAATGAATTAAATTACTGGTATAGCTTTAGTGACACAAAATACGACCCCAGCCAAAATTTCACGTCCGTGGGACGCCGCATTCTCAACTAAAGCTGATAATAAAAACGCGACGCGCCGCGAGCCGCTGCTCCTGAGCGGGCGGCCAGCGGGTTGCCGATCGCTAAAGCAACATTGGGCCGTGATGTCAACGTCGTCCTCTTTTTTTCCTCCGTTCCGGACGGGCGCACGGCGCAGCCGTCGCGCGCGCTTCTTTGTGCCGCTACCACCGCTACTTCGGCTTGTAATTGCGTGTTTAGCCGTTGCTTTTACCTGTAGCCCGTGTAGCTTCGGTATAGCTTTTTGTTTATTTGCTTGTGAGGACTCCTCGACCCGTTTTAGCGAGCAACTCGGTGCGCCCAAGACTGCGCAGCTGTTCCTCGAAAGATGCCGAGTACAACTTAAAGCGCTGTGGGCTGCTCAAACAAGCCGCTGCGCAACCCGGAGGTGCTTTTTCACAAGTTTCCAACGGATCGGAAATTGGAGAAGGTGTGGGTGAACGCTGTTCGACGAGTGGACTTTGGAAAGCCTTGGACGTCGACCCCCAGATCGAAGCTCTGCTCCGATCATATTTCGCCGGAGAGTTACGAACGAAACCTACAGGTGTTGGTTGCTTGTGGCTTGTCAGCGAAGGCGTCGAGGCTTAAAAAGGATGCCGTGCCGTCGCTCTTTGCCCATCGTACATGTACAGAAAAGGTAAACATGATAAAAGTATCCTGATCAATAAATAAAACAGTCATTGTCAAGTGCAGTGTTGAAGATTGAGCATTCACGCTCCATTGAATGTCTGTTGAATGGGGAATGGTGGGCATGTAGAGTACAACCACTAACTAGCTCCAAACACTGAAGTTTGTAATGAAAACGAAAACTATGTTCTGCTTTGCGTCACTGCTTGTTTACTACGCAATCTCGTGCGTAGTATTCAGGCCCGTAACGACTACTAGTGAACAGCCGGCGCGTGAAGCTCATGCGAAATAAACATTCGCCTCCCAATCGTTCGAACCCGTTACGCAGCAGTATTAATTAACATTGCGCTTGTGAATACCACAAGAAACTTCAAAGAAATCGCGAAAGTTCGGATTTGTAAGTTAGGACTCCTAATTTGCGCGAGTTCGGCTGGAGGTAAATATAATATTTAAAAATGCAAAAAAAAAAAACAAAAAAAAAAAAACACTTGCCTTAGTCAGAAGTTACGAAGGAAAACTTAAAATCCTATGTATTCTAATAAAAAAAATTGCTGTGGGTGGGGGTGGGAATGCGGAAGGGAAAGAAAGTGTTCTCACCTTGCTAACGTTCTCTGTTTTCCTCTATCACCCACAAACACTTTTGCTAGCTTTGAGAAGAAAATGACTGCCCAAAGAACTTTTTTTTTTAGTGCGGCAAGTTTTTTTTTTTTTTTTTTATTTGTACAAAGATTCACTACTTGGACGAACTTATGTGGTGAATTAGTGTCGTAGCTTACAAATTCGGCCTTTACGCGCCTGAGGAAAAAATAACGAAAAAACAGACGTCTACAGCTCGACACACGTCTGTGCGGTTGTCGCGGAAAGCGCCGGAGAGCCTCAAACCTTCGTATCTGGGACTGACCCGCCGCGCGAAAGCGCCAGCACTGTACATCACTGGCAGCGCGGCGTAGAGCAACACCGCTCCATCCACGGAGCCGCGATGACAATTTAGGCCTAGCGACGAGTACGGCACCGAACGAGTTCACTCGTTTTCCAGTTGCTAGCTTTTGGGTATATAAGCAACGAGTACGGCACGGCATAGCGCACGCGCGGCGGCGGCCGCCGAGTACGCCACCGAACGAGTTGACGGGTTTTCCAGTCGCTAGCTTATACGCACTAACTCTTGCTACATATGCTGGATAACTACAACGTATACAGAATTAAAAAAAAAACAAAAATCAGCTTACCTTCTATCTTTAGACGGCTAGCGCAACAGAGGTAGGTGCCGCTTGGACTGCGTACTCGTTGAACGAGAACGATCTTGGCGTCACGTCCACATAACGGCTGATTTCCAGTGTTGCCGGAACCTCGAGCGGCTAGTTTCGGTTTCGTCGGCCGCGCCCCAAACAAAACTTTGAGACGTCGATATTTTTAAAACTACGCACAATAACGAGAAAAAAAATTACACCTTGCAATTCAGGGGCGCTAACTGCACTAAAAACAGCCATAGTCCCAAAATCGAAAGTATAGACCGGAGTTGCCCTTTAATGACAGCGCGCTAGCCGCGCTGTTATGAATGATGAAAGTACGCTGTCTAAACCAGGTCGTTGTATTAGCGTGTAACTTCTGTTGATAAGCTTGCGAAACGTGGTTTTGTCGAAGGAGCGCTCGCGTTAACAAAGATCAGCAGCTAAAGTGCGCTTGCAACGGCAGCTATCCAAAAGTGTACGTACGCACGAACACGGCAATGAATGTGCCGCGAAACGCTTTTATGGAAAGGACTGGAAGATGTATAAAAAGGCAAGTTTCGAACCAAAAAGCGCGTGTGGCCTTCGAAAGAGCTTTCCCCACGTGAGGGCTCGATCGTGCAGGAACATTTGTAGCAAAATAATTTGTTGGCCTAGTTGGGTAAACATCACGAAAATAAAAAGCGCGAAAGACAAGGAGAAGTGGAAGACTAGACGGGACAAGGGCTTTTCCTGTGTAGTCTTCCACTTGTCCTCGTCTTTCGCGCTTTTTATTTTCGTGATGTAGCAACACAATCTGCCCGAGTCTGCTCCGCCGCAAGTGCGAACGTAACCAGTGCTACCATGCTACAAGCCCGAGTTGGTTTTGCACGACGTTTCCCCTCCGCGCGTGCGCAGCGGTCGCGCTCAAAGCATCGCGCTCGCTCTGGTAGCATCTTCGCTCACACTTATCGCTGAGGACGGCCTGCCGTAGTTGTGGGCAACCTGGCGATTCCAAGCGGTTGGCCCAGGCTGCCCCTCCGACAATCATAAGTGGTCATCTTGACCACGAGGGGGCCAAGGGCAACTGGCCACGCGAGCGGCGCTCCGCCGCTGATAAAAGGCAGTCGCAGCGGATGCGCGGGGGCTGTTGGGATCGCGGCGCAGGCGATAGCGGTCATTAAATGTTTACGTGTTGTTGAAAAAAAAAAAAAAACGAAATGGTGCTGGGGGCAAGAGCAGGAAACCGCATTCGCGTGTCTTTCAAGGGCTGTGACAGAAAACGCGTGTTTAAACCTGCCCGACTTGAATCGTCCGTTCGTCTTGCAGACCGACGCAAGCGATTACGGATTAGGAGCAGTCCTTCTGCAGGAACATGACAGCGTTCTTCGTACCGTAGCTTTCGCCAGTCATACGTTAACCGGAGCGGAGCGAAACTACTCAACAACCGAAAAAGAGTGCCTGGCAATTATTTTTGCGCTTAAGAAGTTTGACATGTACCTTGACGGCGCTTCGTTTAGCATTCAAACTGACCACATGGCTCTCTCGTGGCTCAAAGGGCTTCAAAACCCTGCAGGACGACTCGCTCGATGGGCCCTTTAGCTCCAGCGCTACAAATACACAATCGAGTACAAGCCTGGAGTGGCTAACCACGTTGCAGATGCGTTGTCCCGTGCTCCACTTCTCGGGCAGGAAATGCAGGTGGATCCCGACTTGGTGGCAGTGGCCAATGCGGCGCCCATCACACCAGAGTCGCGGTGGGGAACCCTGGTGAGCAGAGAGGAGCTCCGAGCGGCCCAGCTGTCCGATGGACTTTGTCAGAAGGTGATGCACCAGCTGGCAGAAGAAAACTCAGCCGACGCTGGGAATCCCAGAGACTTGGACTCATACCTGCTCAGCAGCGACGGCATCCTGCTGCGATACATCCCCCAGGCGGACGATGGGTCCAGCGGCCCGCCATTCCGGTCTGTAATACCACGTAAACTGCGTAAGTCATTTATAAGATATATGCATGATCCCGCCTTGGCAGGCCACAGCAGTGGGAGCAAAACTTACGAAAAGTTGTCCCAAATTGCAACGTGGCCAGGCATGAGGCAGGATGTGATGAGGTACGCTCGTAGCTGCCCGGTTTGTCAGAAGGCAAAACCCAGAGGTGGCCAACCACCAGGTTTAATGCAGTCGGTCGAAAGCCAGTACCCCTCGGAGTGTGTTGCCTGCGACGTTGTCGGTCCCTTTCCCCGTAGTCCACTTGGCAATCAGTATTTGCTAGTAGTGACCGACCATTTCACAAAGTGGGTCGAAATGTTTCCTTTGCGCAAACTAGACTCTAAGAAAATCTGGGACTGTCTTCTCGAGACGTTCGCGCGCTTTGGCTTTGCCGCAACGCTTATTACAGACAACGCTTCTTATTTTGTTAGCAAGGTGTTCGTGGATGCGTGTAAGGCGCTAGGCATACGGCACAAACGGACTTCGCCATACCCTCCACAGGCGAATATCACGGAAAGGGTGAACCGTAACCTGAAGCAGATGCTTGTATCGCATACAGAGCGACACAAAGACTGGGACGCGAAATTAGCAGAAATGGCATTCGCTACCCGCACAACAATCAACCGGTCCACGGGTTTTACTCCGGCCCAACTTAACTTTGGAAAAGAGCACGTGTTTCCCCTGGGAAACGGCCTCCTTTGCACAGATCCTGCAAGCATGCAGCGCACAACCACGCAGTTCGCAGAAGATCTCCGGAAGCGTTTCACGGAGAACCTGCGTGAAGCTCGAGAGAGCCTCGACGTCTCGAGACTGCAGCAGGCAAACCAGTACAACAAGGGGAGGCGAAATCTGCAGTTCAAGGTAGGAGATCTGGTACTGAGGCGAACTCATCCGCTGAGTGATGCTGCTAGAGGCTTCACGGCCTCTTTAGCAAAAAGGTGGGATGGCCCCTACCGTGTTAGTAGCAAGCTCTCCAACCTGTCTTATGAGCTGGTGCATTGTGAATCTGGTGAAGTGTGCGGGTCTATTCATGTCGCCGACCTAAAAGCTTTCTATGAACCCGAGGAGGTAGTTGTGTCGCAGGTTCCAGATGACGACTATCCGGACCACCTCTCGGAAGATTCCGCACCGTCTCTACCGTGGTACAACTTGAGACGGCGGTGAAGACGACCGGGAGTAGCACGAGTTCTAAGTGTATTATCTTCATGCCCTCTTCGGTGTTTTGGGGGGGGGGGGGGGGAGAACAGAAATGGTCCGCGCTCCCGCATGCACAGTGGGGCAGGCATCTTTCGTGTGCGCGGCTACTTTTTCCTACCGCGCCATGGCCTCATGTTGTTTTTAATTTCTAGTTCCTCGTGCCAGACAGCGGCGACGCAGCTCCCATCATCAGACCACCCCATATGGCTGCATCAGTACTGTCCGGAAGTACTCACGTCGGACGCGTGCTCGCTCATCTGAGAAGACCCTTGCTGACCCAGAAGGAAGGCCCCCCCGAAGACCATCAAAGACGTCCTCTGTTTTCGTTTTTGGAAGGGGGGAGATGTGTGGGCAACCTGGCGATTCCAAGCGGTTGGCCCAGGCTGCCCCTCCGACAATCATAAGTGGTCATCTTGACCACGAGGGGGCCAAGGGCAACTGGCCACGCGAGCGGCGCTCCGCCGCTGATAAAAGGCCGTCGCAGCGGATGCGCGGGGGCTGTTGGGATCGCGGCGCAGGCAATAGCGGTCATTAAATGTTTACGTGTTGTTGAACCGGTGTGCTGTGTCATTCTCCGAGACGGGTAGCTGCAAGGGAAATCCCACATAGTGTAGCAACAGTGCTTCACACTGTAGCTGAGACATTGCGTCAGTGCAGTATGTCATGTAGTAACGGTACACGGCGGTACGATGCTCATCGAGATCGAACAGGAGAGGGATGGACAGAGCCCAGCATCCCCAGCTGGTTCTGCGATTTCATGTTCCGTTCAACATGCTCGGCTACTATCCTTCCCTGAAGGAATGTAATCTACTGTGAGTGCTTGCAAACCAAAGATGTAAAGAACACACGTTGTGAAGGTTGTGCGAATTTAGTACTTTTTCAGGAACATATTTGTACATACCACACACTTTCTAGGTCTCGATAAGGGTGAATAAATAGAAGAACCAATCTCTTTGTACTAACAGGTGCTCCTGTGGCAGCGTCTGCAGACCAATGCAAACAGTCGAGGAGTCGGTGTGCTGCAGCGAGTTGCACAATGTGGTGCGTATGTGCAGTGACCAGGGGGTGCCTTGTGTAATAAAGCACCCCTTGTTCGAGCTGTATTGCCCAAACACCGACATCTTGGACCTAGAGTACCTCAAGCTCCGGTACTTCTGCCCTCTTGATGCAGGAGACAGGGGCCCACAAGAGTATGTATATTGAAATTCTAGCAGAAGTCATGATGTAAGCAAGATGATTTTCTCACTTGATACTGCCTCTCCTTCAGAAATCAACATTTCATGATTTCAGTTTTCTTATGCTCCATTTTTTTCTGGATTTGTAAGATAAAAGGACAAACCACCATGGAGGAGTTCTGTAAATGTATTGCTTGCACTGTACTCGGCATCACCTATTTTGTGCTGCATTGTCGAGGCAAATGTAGCTTCCACCGTGCTTCAGCTACGCACTGCTGCAAAAGCACATGGCTTTGTTTATTCTTTGACAGTTAAAGCACTATCGCAGCTACGCTATCTTTTGCAATATGGCAGAAAATAGTTGTCACCAAATAAAGCACATGTGTAAACATGCACAATCTATGAAGAGTTTACTATTCAATAAAATTTGCTTTCAAGCTCGTCCATCGTTGTATTCATAGCATTTCAGATAATACAGATAGCAACTGGTACATATACAGGTCATCATTGCAGCATGGTTGGATGCTATATCTCAAGGAAAAAATAACAAAATTGTGTAACGAGTAGTAAATTTTTATAAATGCCAATGACTGATTGACCTCGGTGATGACAAGTAATAAAAAATATAGAGGTACGCTTCTTCCTGAAAACGAGAAAATTCTTGTAAATTGCAGTTAGGTTCTATTATATTCTCTTGAACTGGCAACTGACTGGTACTTCATGCAATCATCTCATTTTAGGAGGCACCGCTGCACTGCCTACCGGCAATTCACATGGTGGGTTCACCATAAGCTGGGGCGCGGTAACCGGGTGCCACTGCCCAGCTGCGCCGTGCAGCGAATTCGACGGGAGTTCCCATCCACCGATGGAAGTTATGTCGGTTTCAAGAAATAAAAGGTATCTGCCATATGAAGAACTCCTTTACATCATGCTATAACTGATGTGGCTAGCCAAAAACGGCCTGCGATCAACACACATTTATTATACAACACAATACCAGAACAGGGTGATGTAGGTGGAATATAAAAGATGGTCCGTTTCCGTATTGTACTGAAAAATATACTTCTTGCAACACGCCTTGACCTTTCTCACTGAGTCTGGTTCTGCTGCAAGTCCTCCCATGAACTCGGTTCAAGTGCGCTCCCCATGTCTGTTATCATCAAATACTTGATCACCAATCGTTGCAGAAAAGTTTACTAATTTTCACGTTTTGCTCAGTCAGGAACAGAAAGGCACCTGGAAACACATTTGTACTAACTTCATGGAACAATTCACAGCAAAACTCAACTTTCCAGAAAAGATCATCACATGTGACAAGACATTGATTTTCTAGTACAGTCTGGATACCGGACAACTTATGCACTGGAAGACTCCCATGTCACTGATAAGAAAAATGGCAATGCAGAATCTGCAGAAAAGGTAAAGGAAAAAATAGCATCTCTGCTAGACCGGTTGGCACATGGTAACCTGCAGCACTATTCTCAACAGGGAGAAAGTTGCATGTAACTGAAATGATAGGGAAGGGGGCATGTTAAAGAGGATATTAGTGAAATTGCAATACTAATAAATCATGCTTTTGTCACCAGTCAATATTTAATATCCACAACTGGTAAAACTACCAGATGAGAAAGGTTTTCATATAACACTATGCCGGGTGATTTTGCAGACTTTCAAAAATCCTAAAAGTTAAGGCATTTGAAAACAAAAAAAAAAGACTGTTTTCGGGAACCAACTACCAGCCATGGTGTACGTCAGGAATTGACAAAATCATACTAATTAGCCAACTAAGTAATTAAGATTTGTTAATTAACTTTTTAATTAGTGGAAATAGACATAGGGTTTTAATTGGAAAGTTGGTGAGCACTATCGAAAACCACTTAATCAGTCATTTTCACAAAGACTGAGCGCGCGAGAAGAGTAGTAGCACACAAAAGTTGCCACTCGTGGAGCAGGTACAAGGCTAGCGGTTGCGGTAAGCCGCCCGCGTTATTTTTCCGCCTCTTATCTAGCCCCAGCCTTGTACCTGCTCCACGAGTGGTAACTTTAGCGCGCTACTACTCTTCTCACGCGCTGAGTCTTTCTGAAGATGACTGATCTAGTGGTATTCGATAACGCTCAGCAACTTTTTAATTGGAACCCTATGTGTATTTCCACTAATTAAAAAGTTAATTAACAAATTTTAATTAATTAGCTGGCGAATTAGTATGTTTTTGGCAATTCGCGACGTCCGCCGTGGCTGGTAGTTTCTTCCCGAAGGCAGTTTCTTCTTTTTCAAAAGCCCTAAATTTTAGGATTTTTGAAAGTCATTGCGAAAATACCCGGCGAAAATACCACCCTATATGCTACACCATTTGTTTGTGATGATATGAGCACATCGACCTACAGACCCAGCCTACTGTTCAAACATGTGATGAGCTGCTGCAGCAAAATCTGTTTGCAGAAAGGCCACATTCCCAGCAGCCTTTGACATTGCATTCAAGGGCTGAAAGAGTGTCTAAACAACATAAAACCACGGACAAAGCGGAACTGTAAATCAACAAGAAACAAACCCTCGACACACAAGGGAGCAATGTCACTAGCCTTGTACAGCGTAGTATAATCCGCAAGAGTACCATTTCTAAGACTGACTGAGCACACCCTAAGTGTAAACATACTGGCTTCTATTGAAAGAATGAAGCCAAATAAACAACAGCAAATGTACAAATGGTCTTGATACAAAAGAATTGTTTTTCGGACTGCGTAAATCAACTGCACCCCAGGAAGCTGAAACTGTGAGAATGCGACGTTAACGACTGGGCTAGAATGTGACGTTACTTGGATCCAAAGATTAAAAGTGAAAAACCAAATTGTTGTATGAGCTGCTGTCCACCTAAACCTAATATTGTGTGAACAAGAACTTGCACTGCGGACGGATGTCGGATTGATATTAAGAAACTTTTTCTTTGTTGCTGCCAAGAGTTTCTACCCAGTATAAATGTCAGTTCTTATTTTTTCTATATTAGGCTTATATGGATGTCTGCTTGGTTTTTCTTTTTCTTCATTTATTCAAGTAACGTCATGTTCTCAAACTTGGGTTCTACCCTAACCACTGTAGTTTCACTTTCCTGCGACGTGTAGCTTTTTGGCAGAGGTAAAAAGACACGGTTCTTTTTTTTTTTTCTGAGGTACATTTGGTAGAATTTTGCTTAACCCAATTCTGGATGCTCATTTCAAAGGCCTTTTCGCCCACCCTCGCATAGGTGCTGCCATCTTGGAATCGCATGATGCGGCCGCCATTAGGTTGCTTCAACTTGTCGCCCTGCTCTCCCCTCCCCACCTTAGCGAATGCCATTTATTGGCGTCTTTCGTTGCATTTCACCGGATATTATTTCCTTACTTCGGAAATTGTCATTCGATATTTATATGTTACTACTTAATTGCATTACCACATTACACAGCCAAGTTCTGTAGCACGTTTTGACTATTTTCACCGTCTGACTCCCGGATACCTGTGAGGAGGCCATGTGACGCACGGGAATAAACATTAGCACTGACGCACATTGAGTATATATGTGATTCTAAGATAGCACAAAGGTTCAAAAGCCAATGTAACTCAGGTTTGCTTACTAATAGCGGCGCAACGTTCACAATAAGATGCAAAAAAGGTGACAGAAACAATCAGCATAAACAGCCCTGTTTCGTGACAGCATCATCATTTTCATTCATAACAGTTGCTTTACATTATAGCCCCCTATCTTTTCCACGAGTCTTCCACTTGTGGAAAAGATAGGCAACAAACGTTTAATGTGCATTTTATCTGAATCTAGGCATCGCGGTGCGTCAGGATCAAGCAATTTGTTTCGTCACATTATTACACCTACATATGCTTGATGTTCTTAATTGCATTTGCAACATAAACTAGCTTTATCAACTTAGAAAAAACTACACCGTGCTTTGTTCATGTCTGAAGTTTTTTTAGTGCTCTATGATTTGCTTAAATGAGCCAGTTCAATTTAATGAATTTAAATATAAAACTTGTGACTTCACACACAAAAAATTCACAGAGAGCGTGAGAGTGCCTACGGGCCCGTAATATGCAACGCCGAGAAAAAAAATGCCTGCTTGAAAATCGCCCGAACGCAACGTTGCCGATGGTGAAGAGAGTTATTTTCAGTGGCTAGCATTGTGCTCAATGAGAAGTGCACTCGATGACCCACCGCAATAATGCAAGCAGAACTGTCCTGACATTCTGATTTCATTATTAGTGCTTGACTTTTTTTTTTTTCTTTTTGGAGGGGGTTAGACTTTAGATGAAAGAAAGAATATTTGCATATATCAAGCAGATTTATAAATTCCCTCGATTAGGATAGCTGGGCGTCTTTTTAGATTAAGCTTTATGCCAAATCTGTCATTTCAAATCGAAGTAAAAGGCTTGGAGAGGCTATTCAATATTCAATTAGAAAATCTTGGGTCAAAACCCCTATTCCCTTTGAACTTCACCAATGATTTATGTGCAGCTGCTTATAAGTAGGCCTGTGTATAGGAGAGTAAAAAAATCTGCTTGGTATGTGCAGCTATTCCTATAACAAACTGCTACTTTGCCTCATCGTATTTCGATGAATTTCTGATATTTTAGACTTCTGATATTTCAAACAGATCTGTGGCTTCCTGGAGTTTGATTTAATGATAGTTGACATCATCAAGCACGTCTGTTCAAACAAGTAAACATTGATCTACACAGGTTCATGAAGTGGCATGTTGCCTCGTGTTCGACATTTGCCAAACTTTCTGATGTCTCTCCTATTGCGCCTTTTAATTTTATTTTACGGAAGCCAGCTATCAGGTATAACTTGACGAGTCTTTCACTTATATCATACCTCGAGTACACCCTAAGCGAATTTGTATTTCCTAAGGCCAATATCCTGATATGCTGTTAATGAGTACTTTAGCATGGCTGACAATGAAAGAAATGTCCGAAACAGACAGAAACAATATCACTTCCTTCTATAGATTACCTGCGTCACTATACGAGACTTCCAGCCTGCGAAGTTCACAAACAGTTGATGTCCACGAAAACTAAACAGTGAGCAGTGAACTTGCAAGTGCATCTGTTCTTAACAATTTAGTATATTGTTAAATGAGTTGTGGACCTGCTTCTTCACTATGCAATGATGCATTGTTCTCTTCAGTAGTTAATTTTTCTGC
Organism: Ixodes scapularis; assembly: GCF_016920785.2. Taxonomy (NCBI): domain Eukaryota; kingdom Metazoa; phylum Arthropoda; class Arachnida; order Ixodida; family Ixodidae; genus Ixodes; species Ixodes scapularis. The sequence continues at coordinate 163,583,459 of NW_024609868.1, read as the reverse complement.
AAACTAGTGTCACTGAATACGAGCATAGACTTGAATCCTCACTGTGCATCAGTTCAGTCGCTTCGCCACCGAACCTAGCCAAAATTAACGATAGAGATAATCAGATGTGTCAAAGGTGTTAGTAAAAATGCCTACAATTGAGGCTAAAAACCACTTAGTGGTTGTCAAAGTGGCTCAGTACCACTGTTTCGTTGGTTTGGACAGATTTGTATCGCAAAATTAAGCGAAAATGACATAAAACAGAAACGCACCCTATTGAAAAAGGCCAATATGAACTCGGCTTATTGGAAATATTGTATTCCAATGAAGTTGATGGAAACCAATAAAAACTTATTGTTATCCGATTAACCCAATACGCACGATGGGAATTCATATCGGAGCACAATATCCCGATATAGTATGTGGTTATTGGTATACAACAGGATATTGGAGCACAATATCCCGATATGACTTGCGGTTATTGGTATGCAACACGATATCGAAGCACAATATCCCGACAGAACTTACGGTTATTGGAATAGAATACGACACCGCGTGCATATTGGTGTCCGACATGGACATACTGTGCGGCCGCACGATATATAAATATCGGTCGTCGATCACGGGCCCAAAGGAGAATACAATATCGCGTGGATAAATCTCAGAACGAATTCCAAGTTACCAACATGAATTACGTCGGCATATACCGCGGACTAAGAGGAGACGTAACACAGTATTGATCGCCCGTGAAGCAACATCTGGATATCGGTACGCCCGCATATACTACATCGCGTGAATGATATCGTAGAACAGCAGGAGTTACCATACGGCAATACGAGAGAGAACGATATTGGAGGTGGATACACACAGAACACAAACGTTCCGCGTTGCAAACACATTCACATTGATCGAAAGTGCAAGTGTACGTACGGCACACAGTACACAGAGCCTCGAGCGCTTGAAATGCTAGACAACTACCAAACCATTCAGAATAACTAGCTGGGACACCCGCGACCTACCTTTCAATGAGAAAGCCCAATAACGACGTGCTCATTGGAGTGATCGTTTTCAAACAAATGTTTATTTCAGTTTTAATGCAACAAAAGTTAGGTTACCGATGTTGGAACCCAAATCGAACGCGATACGTGACAATGGCAGTTCGCACGATAATATAATGAGGATTAATGGGCTTGACAGGTCACGTGCTTCTTACCCGCACATTTATTGATATTGACCCACCTTTCTGGGTAATCCTACGTCGTACACAAAATCCACAACCACACGCGAGCACATTTCACCCACCACTCTTCGTCGCCTGTTTCGCAAGATTCACACACTGTAAAAAACGACGGGAAAAATACGTGCATTTGCGCCATCAAACGATACGTTACAGACTCGTTTTATGAGAAAAGTTTCCATCGTCAACCCGCGCGCGCGAAAGCTCGAGCGCTCGAGCTTCGGTACACCTTAGCTTCGGAGGCAGTTCGAACTCCGAAGGGAGGCGAGCCCAGCGGGCCAGCGCGCCTGCGCGCATGCGGTGCCAGACAAGCGGCTGAGCGAGCCGCCGAGATTGCGCAATACCACCTAGAAGACAAGGCCTGCGCATGACGTTTCGTTAGTAGATCCCCGACCCGCCCCAAGCGGCAAACACCCCGAAGCTTGACGAGAGTATATATGGGCCGCTTCAGAACTACGGCCGCGTTCCAAATCTCACCCAAGCGGATCCGAGTTACTCCGACGGGTCGTGTCACGTGACAAGACAGATATTGAAAAACGCTGGACGCGGGTAGGTTTTAGAACGCCAAGGTATAAACACCTTATCCTGGAGTAAGATCGAGTAAATTTTGGAACACGGCCAACTACGTCGCATTCACTCTCGGCCACAGCTGCGTGCGCGTCTGCTGAGCGCGAGCTGATAGCGAGCTTGCAGGTCATTTGTAACGTGCATGCGAACGCTCCCTCGGCCAGAAGCGCCGGCTAGCACGCGCTCCTGGCTTTGGGACGAGCATTTCTCGAGCGTGCGCTCGTTCTGCCGAAGAACGCTTCAAAGCAGCCACCTCGAGCTCTCGTGCTTCTGGCATTGGCTGCGTTCTCTGCTTAGGTATGAACGGAGAATGAACAGCGCCCTCAAAAATGGCGTCCAGTGCCAGCGTCCAGCGCCCAGCGGAGGGCTTTGCGGCCCTTCACACAGCAGTAAGGCACTTTCACTCATGCATTTGACGCTCCTTGTGAACGTCTAACTTCATCGTATGCTATAGCAAAAGACACTCGACATCAGCACCTGTTTAATTATCTGCTACACAAACCACTGAAGCAGTCAATGGAGCAGACGATGTTGCAGACGATGTAGCAGACGATGTTGCTCATCCGGGCTAGCTAGGGGGCGCTGAGGGGATCTACTAGTGATGACGTTTAGAGGAGGAAACGCGCAGGCCTTGTGTTCTAGGTGGTATTGGATTGCGCCGCCATTGCGCAACGACCGCGACCGCGCCAACCCGGCGGAACCGACGGATGACAGCTCGTCAAGTTCGTCGCGCACTTTGCTTGTGGGTTACAAGTGAAACCAACGCACTTTCAATCGCTTCGAAAGGTACGTATAGACGACTTTATTACTTGCAGCATTGAGTGCTTTGGTATACACAGATCAAAGTGAACACTGGAGGACAGAAGGGAGACATGATGTTTTGAAATCGCAGCTTATTTGAACGCATGCGTCCCCTGCTGAAAGCGTCTGGCTGTGCTCTGTTGCAGACGTCATTTCGACTGCGTGTACTCTGATGTAACGTCAGTCAGTGTTTACACTCGGCTAGCTATCACTCGGCTTGTTATCTCATGTGCGAAATAGACGTAGAAACCAGCGCCTCGTCTCTTTCGGATATTCAACCTCCAGCCCCCTGGCTCCCAGCGTGCTTACCGGCGCAAACCGTTCGACGTGTTGGATTCGTGGGCTCGTTCGAAGAGGCGTTGTTTAACGCTCACGAGTCGCCGAAGTGTTACCGGAGCTTCTCTTTACGAAAGTCGCGATCGACGCTGGGCTCTGAGCTCGTACTTTTTTCTTCATTGGTACACTAAGAGTGCCGACCATTCATCTGTGGTGCCGACTGGCGCCGTACGAAGTTGAGAAAAGCTAGCGAGTCTGTCAGATTTTCTTGACGCCGCCCAACTGCTCTGCTACCGGCTGCGCTCAACAAATAATGTAAAAAAACAAAAAAAAAACGCGTTTTTTTATTTTCTAATTTTTTTTTTTGCCATGTTTCATTTTAGTCGCTGCAAAATAAATCGCGGCCGTACGTCGGTTAACTCCCGATTACTGTCTCTACATCGTAGATTGTCTCACCACACTGGTGCCTCGTTGGTGTGATCTTATTCTGATATCGTTACATCTTGCTTTTTTCATCTTGGCACACTTCTAGACGACCTTCTACACGTTGCACTCCTTGTCGACATGTCGCTGGTGTTAGAGACAAATCTGAAGTCGCTGTTTGCTCACTCCTTGGTGCACATATTTCATGTTCAACATCAGGTATCTGAAGGAGGCGCCATGAAACCCTGGAGTTTGTTTAGAGGCACCTCAACATACCGTATACAAGTGTCGTTTTGTGTGTTATAGTTTCCTACAAAACCAAATTGCACTTTGTTCGTAATATACCCTATAACTGTTCACAACAATTAAAGTTGCTATGAAACATTGGCCACGAGAGGTGACTCGGCCAACACAGCCTGAAAATTCCTCGCATAATTTTCTTCATGGGTCATTTTGGACATTGAAAAATTTTCTTGTGAATAATGAGTGTTATGCACATGTGTTCTACTTTTCGTACAGGTATTTCAGTTAGATAAACCCCAGCAAAGGCAGCAAGACAGTCTCATGGGGTCACACCAAGAATGACTGCATTCGTGCTCGAGTCCCGAGTCTTGTCACCAAACTTCACTGAACATAATGGTACATTCCGTTTCCTTAACTTTTTCTTCTGAAATGTGTTATTTTTTTTATTGTTGCTTTTTTCTATTGAAAAAAGGGTAGTACAACGTTTAAACACCCAATTTTTTTTTTCTTTTTGTAAAATGTGTAGTACATCGTTTAAACACCCAAGCGTTCATAAATGGTCTCTGTACCAGACAATAGGGTGTCTTATACTCTGTTTCATACTTAGCGTGCAACGCTGTCAAAGGTACTAAAGTGGTGCGCATGAAAAAATAGAAAAAGTGTTACTCCGCGCGTTTCGTGGACGAGTGGTAGAAGGCGCTGCTCTGGCGATATTGACGTCTCGGTGGCCGTGGTTCAAACCCATTTTACGCGCAAAGTTTTTTTTTTTTTCTTTCTTTTTTAGACGTTCTTTTTCTGCAAGATTGTGCGCATTGACGAAGTGCATATTTCAGTTCCTCCTTCTTGATTTTTATTTATAAGTCGCCGAGAGGCCAGATTTCTACCATCTGGTCTGCCGCTTTGCAAGTGTTATTTGCCTCCAGCACCGAGTTATATTTTTCTTTCGTGCAGCGTGGAATGAGGAATCGCCCTGATAGCGGCCTTGTCCCAAAATTTATAATAAAACATTAACGACAATAGTTGTGGCCTGTACAGTTTATTTTGAAATAGCTGTCAAGGGTAGGAATCTCCCTCTCGGAGCACTTGCAATGCACCTTCAGGCGAATGGCGTTCTGTGTGAACTCGTCATGCTTGACGGTCCCCGTGCTCGAAACTTTCTTGTTGCGAGGTCTTTGCTTCGGGGACGCCACCTTGCCAGATAGGCACTGTGCCTTGCACTTCGCGACAGTACAGGGCACACTCCAGTGTCGTTACAGGCCGTCTCCAGGACTTCACGACCGAATTCTCTGGGGAATGTGTTCTTATACTCCCGTACACATTGGCGATCATCTGCTTCCACTCTTTCAAGATTTTCGCACAACGAATCTTCGAAAACATCCGAGCAGGAAAGGTACTTGAGCTTGCTGCGTAAGACGCCATCTTCTCAAAACCAGCGGCTGCCACACGGATGAACACGAAAACAATTTAAGGTGGTTTACATTATCTTTTCCTTTTTCTTGAAAAACATTTGTGCTCCGTTGAAATCATAACGTCAATATCAGTTACTAGCCCCGAGGAGGCACATTTTCCGACTTTTTAAAATTTTTCTGCAGGGGACGCACTATCTTATGGGGCGAACATAGGCACGGTCAGCAATGCAAACCGGTGCGCTAGCTTTGACTGCATTGCACTCTATGTATGAAACAGAGTATAGGATCGCTTCAGACGGGGCAACCTTTCCAGCAATTTTGGGGCTGCTGGCGGGTTGTTCCCTAGTTTTCCCTAGATCGACACGAATTGCTGAGATTGGGTCCGGCTCGAAGCGGACGAGCAACTCTGACTACTCGGAAATGTTTGAAGCGGCAGCAGCCAATCAGGAATGCAATATTTTCACGTGACACCCCTGTGGTCGTGATGATGAGAACTGAGGACTTAGTTCTGGTTTGAAATGGATCATTTTTGAAAATAAATTGTTTCAAAAAGACGAGTTAGTATTCTCAGCCCAATTTAAAGATATAAAAACATGTTTTTAGGATATAACTGTGTGTCTAAATACTGTAAGAAAAATAAAATTTCATGATGATGATGGCAAGTCGTAGCAATTCGGTTGCTGCATGTGAACGCGGGCGGCCCGTGTTGCTGGTGTTGCGACATCAAGTTGCTGGGCGAAATTGTTCCGTCTGAAGCGGGCTTTAGGGAACTGAATTCAAGGGCCGTGGAGCTCTGGGGGCAAGCCCACCTGGAAACATTTTTTTTTCTTTTTTGCCTTTTTTAGTATTCAAATAGATATATATATATACATATATACTTTTTTAAAGCTTTAACATATAGATGCATAATTTACACACTAATTCATTTTCAGAAGCGCTTTTATTCACACTCTGTGGCTTTCTAGTGCTTGCAATAGCTTCTCGGTGAGCTAATGCCAGCTCTGCAAAGGGAGAGGGATCTTCCCACGCTTTGCAGGCTGTAAAGCTGTGGCTTGCACAGCTCTAGTGTGTCACACCTCGCTCACTGGCTCCATCGCGAAGCATAGGTGCTTCATGAGTCGCGCCACACCGTAAGCCCAAAAAACGGTTGGGTGACAAACCTGGGACCATTTGTCACTGCACTCAGCTATAGTATGGTGGCATGGTCGGGGCATGAAGCAGGGGTACAGCTTGGAAATGCTGATCTTCATGACATTTTAAACTCATTTTTCATTACTTTTGTGTCGAGTTGTGAGCATTCTAAAGGTGAGAAAGCAAGCAGCAGCGACAGCAAGAAAAGACAAATTTAAGACCGCTTTCACCAAGAATCAATTACGAGCACTAGAAAGGCACGGAGTGTAATTAAAACGCTTCTAAAGGTGAATTAGCGTATAAATTAAGTACTTGTGCCTCAACAATACAAAAAAAACAATGTAAATATAGTTATAACGATAAAAATATACACCAGGAGGACTTAAACCAAAACTACAGTCTGTAAGTTTGAAATTCGACACCTTAAACCACTTGGCCACCACCCAATTTTATTTCCAGGTCGTTCATTGAGGTATATGAATTTTGTTTGCAGCTGTCGGCTGCAAGAGAGATTGCCTTATTTTCATTTACTTTACTATTCCCACCAAATATGACAAGTGATAAAGAATAGAACCTCATTCGGTTGGCCGAGGCACTGTGCTTGCATAAAGCAAACTAGCCTGTCTTGCTGTGTTCATATTTTGTTTCATCATCTGTTTAGGATTCTGTTGTCGCTCATCAAAAGAAGAAGAAAAAAAAAACTGACTAATTTGGACTTATTCTGGTGTGCAGGTACCCTTGGCAGTAAACTCTGCTAAATGGGGCAAAATATAGATACTTTCTTTAGCAAATATGCATTGTTTTAGCAAAATGAGCTACACTATTTGACTAACGTGAAACAGAACGAGCCTCTCCACTTGGGTCTTTTTTCATCTCTCGCAGACACTATTTCCTGCTTTTTGTGGTTTGTATCAGACTTTTGTATTCTGTCCGGCCAAAGCATCTGTGTTACACTAAGACTGGGTTTTTTAGGATATCTACAGGTATTCTTCGCAGCAAATGGCTTCCAATCAGGAACACGAGTTCGTTCTCGGCCACCGAGAGCAAGTATTTTCAAGGTGAGCTATTGCCCGCCTATGAGTTTTGTATTTCATTCCTCTTGAATGCCATAACTTATGTGTAGTGGTCTTGCATTAGTATTTTGTTGTCTCTCTTCTGCAAAAACACCCAAGTTTGACTAAGACCAGGTTCTTTCTTATACATGCAGGTCTTGGTGGCAAGCACCAGCCAATCAAGGCCAGAAGTTTGCTCTTTGCCGCGCATGGCAAGTGTTTTCAAGGTGAGTGATTCACGCCTATCTAAGTTGTGCGTTTCATCCCTCACATACACTCTATTTCCTGTCTGTATAGTGGCCTTGTTTCAGGCTTTTGTGTCTCTGTCCGGCCAAAGCATCTGTGTTAGACTAATCTTTAGGATATGTGCAGCAATTCTTGGCAGCAAGTGGCTGCCAATCAGGAACACGAGTTTCTTCTCGGCCACCAAAAGCAAGTATTTTCAAGGCGAGCTATTGCCCGCCTATATGAGTTTCAGCATTCATCAAGGAGCGTAAAATCAAAGCCCGGGGGTTGGCCATTGCAAAGTTGTTGACTCGGAAGCGCATAGGGAGGAAGCTTTATAAAAGTATCCACCTGCCTCTACAAGACATACCAAAACTAAGAATGCGGGTTCCATTTGAAAAAAAAACAAAAAAAAAACATTGTCAGCCCGAATTAACTCGGGGGCGGCACTGAGCAAACAAGCCACGGTACAAGTATGCTTGGTTCAGGCGTTTGTAGGGGTGGTAGATGATTCGGTGTTTTCTAAAACAAAATATTTTTTTTTTTCTAAAAGTGTGGTGGTCGAATATTCAGGGATGGGCATTGAGTCGGGATGTTAAGGTAAAAATTTCATCCACATGCCGGAATTCATGTGCCTTGTCCCCCTAGCGAGGGAGACAAGGCCTTCAAAATTTTGGGTTCGCAAAAGGGGTGCATCAGTATTGACGTCTCATTTTACATCATTCGTCTCAATTTAAAACGCACTATAAATGACATGCCTGAGATTCGTTTGGGTGCACTTCCTCTCAGCAAGTGTATGGTTCTGTCTCAAAAAGGTCTAATCTGATGTTGACCGCTCCTCAGGTCTCCACCGACGATTCATCAGGACGAGACCCGACCGGAACACTAGGGAGGAACGGCTTAAGCAAGGGAGGCTACATATACGACAGCTTCTTGCGGACAAGAAACGAAAATAGATAGATGGTGTGTGTTTCATTTGCTATGCCTTTTGGCGTGCACATTATATTTGTTATGTTTCAAGATTCCTGCAGAGTTCGGTTTCAACTATTGTAAAATACCGAGCATGCGCCCAGGTCGCAGAAGCGCCTACCCTCTGATTCGGAACGGTCAGCAAATAAGCAAAGGGCATACCAGACACCCATCCACCTGTTTTGAGCCATGCTCAAAATATTGAAAGAGCACATCAAGCGTCAGGTGCTATGGCGCCTTTGCCACAATAGCGCCAGTCGCAGGGCTGACAGATCCGTGACTGGCGCAAGCCATGGCATGGCCTTTGGGAACCAGGGAATTGAGATTAAAGAAGTAGCGCAGAAATTGGAGGCGAGTGGTGAAGGTGAGCAGAGTTAACAGAAAACAAGGATGAAGGGAGTTCCATCGCATGAGGCATCTGTGTCCCGTGCATGTAATTTTGAGTGTGCTGTAGGTGGCTACCCAAACAAATTGTTACTTGGACGTAACTAATCGCAAACCTCTCTTGCAGTTTCCATGGCCCACAAGCCAGCTGGCGCCAGTTCGTTCTCGTTCAAAGGTGAGGATTCTAGATTTTCTAGATTGCTCTGAAGCAGCAATACTGAAGCCAGAGAAGCGGTACGGCATATTTAATTGACAAAACGACTGGGGACGCTTTCACTGAAGCTTGTTTTGCTGCAATACACGTGTGTATTGCAGCAAAACAAGCTTCAGTGAAAGCGTCCCTACTCGTTCTGAGCTCCGTCAATTAAAGGTGCCGTACCTGTTGTCCGTCCGGCTTCAGTGTTGCTGTAGGCGACAAAACGTGTGCCCAGTTTTGTCACAAGAGGCATATTATGTCACGCACATGTAATTTTGAATTTATCGGGCTTAGTGTGCTGTAGGTGGCTGGTCAAAGAAATTGATACTTGGACGCAGCTAATCGCAAATCTTTCTGGCAGTTTCCACAGCCTAAGAGCCAGCAGGTCCCAGTTTGCTTTTCTTCAAAGGTGAGAATTCCAGATTCCCGAAGGAGGAATACTGAAGCCATATGACCGGTACAGCATTTTTAATTGACGGAGCTCAGAACGACTGGGAGCTCCTGCATTGAAGCTTATTTTTCTGTAATACAAGCGGGCGACATTGACACGTGCCCAGTTACGTCGCAAGAGGATATCTATGTCCCGCGCATGTAATTTTTAATCTTTCAGACTTAGTGTACTTTACGTGGCTACTCAAAGTAACTGCTACTTGGACGCAACTAACCGCAAATCTCTCTTCCAGTTTCCACGGCCTACAAGCAAGCAAGCACCAGTTCGTTTTTCCTCAAAGGTGAGCATTCCAGATACTCTAGTTAGGTGCGAAGCAGAAATAGTGAAGCCAGAAGAGAGGATACGTATATTTAATTGACTGAGCTCAGAATGACCTGTGGCAGTGGCATTGAAGCTTATTTTTCCACAATCAAACGCAGACATAATTTTGAATCTACCCGCTTGGTGAAGGATTGCTACTTGTCGCGAACTAATCACAAATTTTTATTTTGCAGTTTCTATATGACTACAGCTAGCAGGTGCTGTTTTCATTAAGGTGAGGATTTCACATTCTGTTTTCAAACATCAAGTTTTTGAATGAGAGTCCTAAACAATTAACTTTCTTTTGCAGTAAATGCCAGATCCTCCAGTTCAGGAATATGTTAAATATATTTGGTATGGATAAGTCCAGTGTTTTGCTTCTTTATTCACAATTTCACAACAGCAACATTTTTTTAATTTATCTCTCAGAAATACACACAAGAAGAGACTGCGTTGCAGAGAAATGTTGCGCTGAACGTGATATTCCAACTCGTATATAGTTTTATTGGTAGCCGATATAATATACTGGATTCCAATATCCATAATACGCTGAGTATATTGGAATCGTAAACCCTTATTGGATCCCCATACGACACATGGGGATCCAATAAGGGTTTATACGGTATTGGATTCCAATATTTTCAGCGTATTATGGATATTGGAATCCCATAACAAATCCTTATTGTAATACAATACAATAAATGTAATGTTTTCCAATACACTGTCTATATTGTATTGCAATACAATAAAAATATATTGTTTACCAATATCCATAATACGCTGTTTATATTGGGGTTTTCCAATAGGGCACTCACATGCACATGCATGGAAACCGAAATCACACAGCCGCATGCACAGTGAAACCGAAATCAAAGAAATTGAAGCAACCTAATTGCAACGAATGTATCAGCACCTTCTATGCCGGTTAGACGATCTGCCAGTCAGACTACCTCCCGGTCAGACAACTCCTGAAAAACCGTATCAATTCGACGGTTTTTTAAGTTTCGGTTTGCTATCAGAGCGCATCTTGGGCCCGGCGGCACCGCGCCCCGTGGAGAAATAGTGCAACCAACCTCTTTTGCGCTGTCATCGCGCGACGCAGCTGAGGCTGGTTGCACCATCTCTCCCCGGGGCGCGGTGCCGCCGGGGCCAAGATGCGCTCTGATAGCAAACCGAAACTTAAAAAACCGTCGAATTTGTGCGGTCTTTCAGAAAACCGTAAAATGCTTCGCGTGCCTTCTATCGTTCTGCAATTCGTTGATTAAATGTTTTTCGATGATGCTGCGCAATTCTCTCATTGAAACCATGCCCTTAAACGCAATAATAAAGAGTTAATTACGCAAATATATTTAACAACCTAATTGTCCAGGACTTTAATAATTTTCCTAAATAGGCCCTTGGCCCAAGACCAAAACGACACAAGCCTTTTTTGTTGCGACGCGTAGTTTTCGCAATATCGAATTTGCCCACCTTTCGTGAAACACCGTATTTATATATTTATTGTTTAATGTAATTTTCTACTGAAATTTCATTAATGAGTTCTTATTTAGTACATTTTTCTTGTGTTCTTTTTCTTTTTTGATTAATATCTTCACATTCTCCTTCCCTTACACATAAAAACGACAATTGTGAGTAGACGCTCGCTGTGTTTTGTCCCTGTATCTCCTTCGCGCTATTTCTTGTTCGTTATGCTTACGCATCTAGCCCACCTGGAAGTTCGATTTAACTTCTAATATCACTCTGATCCTTGGCCTATCCCCTCCTTGGATGTGTGCCAACAACGCGAGGACCACTACTTCAACGAGTGTCTAGGAGGAAGTATTCCCTCATTCTTTCATTATGCTGGGAACCCTCGGTGGAAGGCATCGAAGAAGCCGACGTGCCAGCACAGATCGGGAGAAGAGGCCACTCGTCGCACGCGGATCGGTCAGCAGAAGTTGTGATGGCCAATGATGCCATTGGGCGCGCACGAGGCGATCGACGATTCATTGCGGGAAGTTGACGCGGCGTCGCGAAGGGCTCGGAGACGCCATGGACCCGCAATGAACCATCTTATCCGTACGGAGAATACACAGCCTCCGATCGAAGGGCGCGTGGGCGGTACGTCCTGCTGACCCCAATGACAGACCGCGCGCCCCCCAACGATTCTGCCGTTCGACAGGGTCACGCTTGTCAACCTTCATCGCAAACCCGCGAGAGCCTCCTTAATATTTTTTTTTTGCTACAGAAATATTAGGAGTTAATTAAAAAAATGTAGAGCCCATCCAGTTTACGTGAAGGAGGAGGATTGGCGAAGCTGCTATCTTTATGACAATAGGTACTATTTTTCACTTGGCATCGGCGGCCGGATCTTCGTCGGTGATTTTCGGCCGGCAACGACGTTCACACTCCCGCTTCTGTTGCCGTTGACCCTCTAGACGGGGCACGTTCTTCGTCGGTGAGTGGAGGATCAGTCGAAGCCGATGGACCCACACCATCGGCCACACCACGTTGGGCCGCAGCGCGTTCGGCGCCTCGACGCTTTCGCACACATTCGCGCTGTTGAGCGCGCCGACGATTTTTGTCGGCGGGCTCTTCCTCCCCAGAGCGAACAACACGCGGCCTAACCATAGCGAGTCCAAAGGGCAACTGACAACGTCGCTAGGAAATGGCTACATCAAGAGCCAAAGGAACACAGCCATTGGTTGGTAGCTATTTTAGGTTTTACAGCGAAGTTGCAGCGAATTGCTATATAGATTGAATAATGACACATACATACACAAACACGATGAGCTCTTTCAGTACACGGCGTTGTAAGTTCTAAACCCAATTTTTCGAAGCACACCTGGGGAAGAGTTTTTTCTGATGGAGCCCAAGACTCTTCATCACCATCCCGGAAGCGAAAGAAAAGAAGGTTAGATTGGTGCGTTCTGCCTTCAACCTCGTCACAGCGCACTCTTAGCTGAGGTAAGTCGGTAACCGTAGATGAGAAGAAGGGATCAAGACCAGTTTTGGACAAAATACTCGATGAAAGTATGTAAGTTAAGTTACGAAATACGTGCTTCATAAAGTAGCTAAATTTCTACTCAACTCAAGTTACTTTCACTGTAAAGTATCTTGAGTAGAGTACAAATACTTAGAAATGTAATTCAATCACGTTTGAAGATAGTTCCGCATTGCGAAGTTTTTGTCGACGTGGGTGACGACAATTATACAGTTGCGCAAATCTGGTTTACCAGAATGGTTTTTTAGCGCGCAACACCGCATAATGGCAAAAAAAAATCAAACATAGTAGGGCTATTGTATGCAGTCCAACTAAAAGAAGCGAGATATTGTCACGAATAAAAAACGATGAGGCGAGGAATAACTAAAGAAACTAAAGGTTTAATGGGGCGAGCTTGTGCCCAAAACAAAATAGAGAAAGGCTAGCGTCGCCGGCGTCGATGTCGGCAAAACTGCAGATCGAGCGCTGATGAGACTGACTCCGGACCGCCACGCAGAGCACCGTTTGTACCCGCATTGGTTTTCTGGTAAATTTTGCGTAGAACATTCGTAACTCGATCACGCGACTTGGTTCTTGAACTTACGAGAATGCCAAGTTGAACGAATAAACAAAAGAGGAGTCTGCTTCTTGGAATCTAACCCGGAGCCTCCGCGCGAGAGCCAAGCGCGCGGTAACCATTCGGCCACGCGCTCGCTCGCCAACGCGCGTGGCAATATCACTGATACATGTTTCAAAAAATTTCTCGGGCAAAAAGAAAGAGGTCGCTTTAGCTATTGCGACATCGCTGAATATCACGTCCTGCGGTGCACATTAGACGCATCGTTTAACTACAACCCATATTCCCTATACGGGGAGTTCACTTTAAAGGAACTTGGGATACGGAAATCAGTGAATGAATAACAAATAGAATCCACATAATAGCCACGGCATTGGTCGCACCTTTTTCAAGTGGGTTGCGTTCAGAAAGGCACTCAACATTGGGGGACGCTTTGTTAGCATTTTGAGAGGCCATCCAGCTCATAGTTTGTTTCCTGTCCTGTTCCCTGCTTCGCGAGAGCAATAAGTGACGGATTGACATCAAAAAGAAAAGAAAAAAAAATGAACCTCGGCGTTTTGCTGTAGCGGGTCAGAATTTCAACAAACAAAACAGTAGTGTCCTGTTTTGGTGTGCGTCTACTTCCCATTTTCTTCTATTTGCTATTGTTTTGACAATGAAATCTTCATTGTTGTCGTAGGTCGTTTACCGGTCTGCATTGCGCCTCAGTGTGGCAATCTTTACTCCTGCAAAACCACCCCTTCTGTTTGAGGATTTGTTTGGGGAAACTGGAAAACAAAAGGCATCTTCAGGAAGGCGAAGGGAAAACCTTGATTGTAGGAACCTTGGTATGAAATATGAGTCACAATAGGCAAGAAGGCGATGTTTTCATGAGCTCAATCTAAGTCATTCTAGCTTTTCGGATCTAGTAACAGGATTTGGTTGCTCGAAAGAATGTTCAAGTTTGCGCGTGTGACGCCCACGCCACTTTATACCGAAAAACCGAGAAAATGCCGGAATGTCTAAAATGTATTTGAGATATTGAGTACAAGAAGCTCAGAAATGTAATTAAAATAGAGTATCAAATACTCTCGATCAAAAGTATTTGCAAGATACCAAGATACTTCAAAAATATTTTGAAATACAGTATTTTGAGTAGAGTATTTGAGATAGGCACTAGTCTAATCAGGATCTTACTATCTAATAATGCCAAGGAAGGCTGACTCCCGCGGGTTGCCTCCTCTTTGTTTATACTTGCCACGACCAATAGGAACGGTGGAGCGCCCTTAAAACAGGGTTACTTAAAAGGTTAAAACAGCGCAAAAAACGGCAGACTGGATGAAGGAGGACAAAGACATAGCGCCGACTCGCAACTAAATTTTATTGGACGCAACGGTGCAATATATTCACGCACAGTTGACACAGTTACTTGTCAAGAGCTCCTTGACAAGTACCTGAGACAAGTACCTTTGCGACTTGGGAGGGTAGTGTCTATTTGCAACGTCAAGGAGTGTGCATTGGATCTTGCATCGCCTCTGTTCTTAGCGACTTGTTCTTAGCAAGCATCGATCGCATCATTCTAGAACACCTTGAGGGTACCAAGGTTGCAAGGGGTTTCCGCTATGTAGACGATTTTTTAGTCCTGTTGGAAACTGACGCATTGTCCTTTCATTCATCGATGACTCATATTTCAGGCATCTTTTCTGTCTTTTGCCACTTGTTTTGACTCATGAAGCACCTGAAGCCGGATGTATAAGATATTTGGATTTAACTTTAACAATGTGCCCGGACCATGTATGCTGGACTTAGGTACCTCGGGCCGGCAAGCCTCTTCTGCCCTTTGAGTCCGCGCATTCAAAAATTGTAAAACGTGCAATCGCGAAGACCTGCTACACACACGCGTTGCGAAGGTCTCGCTTTCACAAAGTTCAACCGAGCTTCGATAAGCAAACTGAACGCCTCAGTGTCGCTGAGTTCCCCTCACCCGTGTTGACAGCTGTTGCTGAGTCACTGCACAAAGAAACCAGAACTTGGCCTGTGACGAGCGATATCTTTTCTAACAGTAGAAAATGACGGGAAAGAAGAAAATTCGCCGTCATTCCGTATATGCACGGCGTGGCCCATAACCTCAAACGTATTGCAGGCAGATGTGATGTGGACGAGTTGTTCACCACTCCTGACAATCTTTCAGGATTGTGGAGAGCCGTTAATCCCTCTGATAGGGAGGCGAGGGCCTGCACTACGAAGCATCACAATTGTTACGTCACCTGCGCTGAGGGAGTCGTGTATTCCCTCCCTCTGTCTTGCGGCAGGCGTTATGTTGGCCAGACACGTCGCTGTTTCAATGACATCCCAAAAGAACATGCTTACAACGTCTCTTCGACGATTTCTGGTCACCTTGGCGTACATTGTCATGACCGAAGATCGCAGCCTCAGTTCCAACACTGCGAGGTCGTTAAACGGCACCGAGACCAGCTGACACGCGAAATTCTGGAGGCTTTAGAAATAGAAAGATTAGGGGTCATGTGTCAGCAGTCCTTCGGCTGCCTTATCAAGAAAGGAGCTTAATTTTCTGGCCTCTTGATTAGCTTAGTTTTAGCGCGTACCCTTTGTATGTATTTTTAGAGGCGATACTTCGTTTTTTGTGCTTTTGTTTTGTGTTTTTAAGGCTGATTTTCTTCCTTTTTGTTCTCAACTGTGCGTGTGTATATCGCACCGTTGCGTCCAATAATAATTAGTTGCGAGTGAGCGCGGTGTCTGTGTCCTCCTTCATCCAGTCCGTCGTTTTTTTGCGCTGTTTGAACCTTTTAGGTATGTCGTACAAACTCGCCCAAGCTTCAACTTTAGCAACATTTAAACAGGAGTTTTTTGTTATCATCCGTGGACACATTTTTTTTTCCCGATCCTAACACATAATAGCTTCGCTGTGAAAACTAGCCGAAACGCTAGCTTGCGAGCTCGTTGATCACCGAATACACACACCATATTGAAAAATAGTTCAAGTACAGTCATAATATGTCGATTCCGCTTCGAGGCTGGTAATGCAACACAGGGTGCCTCAGGAACCCCTAAAAACTTTTTTCTCTTCTTTTTCAAAGCATTAAATAATTTGTAATGCTTCCCCCCCCCCTTCCCCCCCCCACACACACACAAATGTTGTCCGTCTGTGCGTCCATCCGTCCGTCCGTTTATTCCCCGCTAAATTTACCGGGAAATTAATTTCACTTGACCTTTACACAAACTGAGTTTCCCCGTTAAATTTAGCATGCAATTTGATGTCGCGCAGCGCGACGTCACGGGGCCTAAATATCAATTAAGTTTTTCATATTCTTTATATAAGACACATAAAGTGAATAAATTATTCCTGTGGCATTACATCATTTTCACAGCGGTGGACGTCATGATAGTCAGTGTTAAGCTATAATTAGCGAACATTAATGTATATCGACTGATTATTCTATAAAATCTTTGCCTTAGCTAGCACATTTCAATTGAAACTTGTTGCACGTCGTAAATATAAGCCGGCGCTCTTAAAATTCCCACAAATTGTGCAAGTCCAAGCGATCCTAGTGGTGTAGTGTCGCGAAAAGCAACTTAAGTACCCCCTGGACATAGTTTCGGTTGCGATCTGGCAACTTTATTTTACGCCATCTCGCCACGTCCAGCAATTACAGTGCTTACATTTTTTATTGTGTTTTTTCTTGCACGTGTAATGCAGTAGGTGTAACCTACAAATACGGCAAAAAGAAATAAACATAGAAAAACTGGTTCATGTTTTCTTTTGGCTCCCGACGTGCCAGATTTTGTGCACATGCAAATGGGACTACGAGGGCACATAGAAAATAGCTGTACTGGGCCAGTTATCCGGTTTCATATTTTGCTCCATGGGCATCTTAAATCATCGTTAGGACGGGAGTATCGTGCTCTGGACTAATATTCAGGGCGTCAGGAAATTATGGGACGGAGCCGGCCGTACTCAAACTCCCCACTTAACATAGGCAGGTCTCTACAACCGCTGGAGGTACGCGTTTGAACGGGGGCTCTCACGAAGATGAATGGCTGCATTGCCAGTGAGGGGTGACTTCATTTTTATGCTGAGCTGAGATGCACTACTTCGTCAACGGGGCCACCGAAATTGAAACCGTGCCCCTCGTCCCCATGGACAAATAGGTCCCATACGCATCAAATGTTCACTGCAGTACGCACGAATGAACACTGTTGAATACTACATAAAGAAGATAACACTTCCAGTTTTTGGTGGAAGTATATTCTTTATATGGTATTCAACAGTGATCATCCGTGTGTACTGTAGTGAACATCAACAGTATACAGTATTGAACGATGAATCTCCGCCAGCTCCGACTCTACAAGCTACAAGAAAGTAAATACCGCGTTTATTGACTTTTAAAGGCTACCGAAACCGGTTTATCTATACGTCACTACCTTTTTCAGAACAGTTGCCAGAACAAAATGCAAAACGTCAGTTTTGGTATTTATCGTGCATTATTAAGCACAACATAAGCGTCATATGATTCTATAAAAACCTGAGCGGTATACTAGGCCCCCACTGCGTCGAGAAACACCCCTTTTAGAGAAAGTTTGGAACGATTCAGCATCTCGCGAGCTTCGAGAGTTCACTCAGCCAAGAGAATGACAGAAAGCAACAATTACGTCTTACCGTCTGGCATAACTCGGCAAACCTCACTCATGAGGGCCCTCACTCACCCTCACTCACCCTCATCTTCACAGGTGAGGTGAGGGTGAGTGAGTTTCTGAACCAGGAAAATTCATGAGTGTGAGGGTGAGTGAGGACAGCGAGGACTATGAGGGCGGTGAGGGCCGTGAGGGCTGTGAGGGCGGTGAGGGCCGTGAGGGGGGTGAGGGCCGTGAGGGCCGTGAGGGCGGTGAGGGCGGTGAGGGCGGTCAGGGCTGTTAGGGCCGTGAGGGCCGTCAGGACTGTGAGGGTGGTGAGGGCCGTGAGGGCTGTGAGGGCGGTGAGGGCCGTGAGGGCGGTGAGGGCCGTGAGGGCGGTGAGGGCCGTGAGGGCGGTGAGGGCGGTGAAGGCCGTGAGGGCCGTGAGGGCCGTGAGGGCGGTGAAGGCCGTGAGGGTGGTGAGGGCCGTGAAGGCCGTGAGGGCGGTGAGGGCGGTAAGGGGTATGAGGGCCATGCGTGCGTGAGGGGCGTGAAGGCGGTGAGTGGCATGAGGGCCATGAATGCGTGAGTAGTGTGAGGGCGATGAGTGCGGTGAGGGCAGTGAGTGGCATGAGAGGCGTGAGGGCCGTGAGGGCGGTCAGCGCATGAGGTGTGCGAGGGCCATGAGTGCGTGAGGCCCTTTCAGATCGAGCATCTTTCTCAGCAATTTTGGTGTTAATGGCGGGTTGTTCTCTAGTTTTCCCTAGATCGACACGAATTGCTGAGATCGGGTGCGGCTCGGAATAAGCAAGCAACTCGGAGCAATTCGAATGCGTTTGAAGCGGCTGCATCCAATCAGGGACTCAAAAAGTTTCACGTGATACGTCGTGCCGGTGATGATGATACCGGAAGACTTGGTTCTGGTTTGAAATCGATCTTTTTTTTTGGAAATAAACTGTTTCAGAAAAGTGCATTAATATTCCTAACGATATTTAAATGCAGAAAAACATATTTATTACGCGTCATTGTGTCTAAATAGTGCAAGAAAAATAAAATTTTATTATGACGATGGCAAACTGCAGCAAATGGTTGCTGCGTGTGATCGCGGGCGGCCCGTGTTGCTGGTGTTGTGACGTAAGGTTTCTGGGCGACTTTGCCCTATCTGAAGCTGGCCTAAGTGGCGTGAGGGCCATCAGTGCGTGAGGGGCGTGAGGGGTGTGAGGGCCGCAAGGGCGGTGAGGCGCTTGAGGGCGGTGAGTGGCGAGAGGGCGGTGAGTGGCGTGAGGGCGGCGAGTGGGCGTGAGGGCGGTGAGTGGCGTGAGGGCGGTGAGTGGGCGTGAGGGCGGTGAGTGGCGTGAGGGCGGTGAGTGGCGTGAAGGCGGTGAGTGGCGTGAGGGCGGTGAGGGCCGTGAGGGCGGTGAGGGCCGTGAGGGCGGTGAGGGCGGTGAGTGGCGTGAGGGCTATGAGTGCGTGAGGGCCGTGAGGGCGGTGAGGGCCGTGAAAGCCGTGAGGGCGGTGAGTGGCGTGAGGGCGGTGAGTGGCGTGAGGGCGGTGAGTGGCGTGAGGGCGGTGAGGGCCGTGAGGGCCGTGAGGGCCGTGAGGGTGGTGAGTGGCGTGAGGGCGGTGAGTGGCGTGAGGGCGGTGAGTGGCGTGAGGGCCATGAGTGAGTGAGGGGCGTGAGGGCCGTGAGGGCCATGAGGGCGGTGAGGGCCGTGAGGGCGGTGAGTGCGTGGGGGCCGTGAGGTTCAGTGAGGGTGAGTGAGGGGCTGAAGGTGAGTGTGACTGTGAGGGTGAGGGTGAGTGAGGGGCTGAAGGGGAGTGTAGCTGTGAGGGTGAGGGTGAGTGAGGGGCTTAGGTGAGTGTGGCTGTGAGGGTGAGGGTGAGTGAGGGCGATCTAAAATGCCGACCTCTGCCGTCTGGCTGCCGAGCGCCGAGCCTCAACTTCATAGGGCACGCTCCTGACGCAAACAAGTATCCGCTAGGTAGGGTGAGCACGCACCCAAATGGCCAAACTAGGGAGCCTTCATGTGCGCTTTGTTAGGGTGATGCCATCCTTTGTAATACCACTCGCCGACAAACCAGCGGCCATTTTGTTCCTCGGCGATAATCCGTGGGGCTTATAACCCTCCCGGAAACAAGCACCTTACTCAAAAGTTCGGAGCAGCATTGTGGAACCCACGGAGGGAGGATTAGCATTTTCCCCCTCGGATGGGATTACCGATGGACACAAAGGCCACTTTCCTGCGCACGGGGAAACAATGAGAGGAACAAAATGGCGGTTGACGAGGGTGTGGGAAAGGGAAACAGGCAGTTGGCATCACCCTATGCAAAGCACACATGAAGGCACCCTAAGCCAAACGTATCCAAAAGGCCGCCACTCTGCACGCACCACTCCAGCAACGTAAGCGCACAGCGCACTGTGTAGGCGCAATGAGTGAGGAGCATTTGCGCTTGCACCACCTACGCCCTGTCCTTAGTGGACACCGTAGTGCGCTGCGAACACGCGAGGAACACGAGGCGTCAAGAAGCCAACGCCGCGTCCACGATAGAGAGAGAATGATAAATGTCTTCCAGCCGTCCAAGTAAAAAATAGGTGTCGACGAAATGTAGCAAGCTGCGTCGATAAACGAATCTCGAAGAAACGATCTGCCAATGACAGATCGATGAAACAAATGTCAAAGAAACGATATGACGATGAAGCATCCCAAGCAGCGCCAGAAAGTGAATTTCGATCGGCCGACGGTTGGCCAGTGTCTGGACAGCTTGGCCACCGGAGACATAAACAAGGCCGGCAAGGGTCCGGCCACAAACTAGCTGTTTTTAGCTTGTCCGCCGGAGACATAAACACTGCCGGCAAGCGCCTGGCCAGAAGGGCTCATTTTCAGCTTGGACGCCGGAGACATAAACACGGCCGGCAAGTGTTCGGCCAGCAGTGGTGATTTTCAGCTTGGCCGCCGGGGACATAGACACGCCCGGCAAGTGTTTGGCCACAAGTGCTGATTTTCAGCTTGGCCGCCGGAGACATAAACACGGCCGGCAAGTGTTTGGCCAGTAGTGCTGGTTTTCAGCTTGGCCGCCGGAAACATAAACACGGCCGGCGAGTGTTTGGCCAGCAGTGCTGATTTTCAGCTTGGCCGCCGGAGACATAAACACGGCCGGCAAGTGTTTGGCCACCTGTGCTGATTTCCACCTTGGCCGCCGGAAACATAAACACGGCCGGCGAGTGTTTGGCCAGCAGTGCTGATTTTCAGCTTGGCCGCCGGAGACATAAACACGGCCGGCAAGTGTTTGGCCACCTGTGCTGATTTCCACCTTGGCCGCCGGAAACATAAACACGGCCGGCGAGTGTTTGGCCAGAAGTGCTGATTCTCAGCTTGGCCGCCGTGGACATAAACATGGCCGACAAGTGTTCTGCCAAAAGTGCTGATTTCCAGTTTCGCAGCAGGGACACCCATAATCTAAACGTTCATCGCGTTGACGAAACTTTGTTATAACGACGGGCAGCGAGAGAAGCATCACGAGCGAGTGGTTGGCAGAATATTAGTGCGTGCATCGCGCGAACACTGTTAGCGCAAGCAAACGATCACCGTTTTATTCAGTTTTTTTTTTCGTTAGACTTGAAAGGCTATTGTCTTAACTAGCACTGTCGTGTGATATGTTCATTTGGAACATTATACTAGAAGTGGGAAAATATTGTGCCCGTCGTTGTTCTATGAAAATAAAATACGAAAGCAGCGCCGACGTCATCTTCGCGTTAACTATACCGCTCTGTCGCCGCGGGGCACTCTTAGTGCGAATGCCACATCCGCGATTTTTCGGTTACCGCTCCACATATTTACTTCCCAACTGCACTCGAAGAAAAAAAAGTTGTAGTCGGGTGCATCGGGCGCAGATGCTCCCCTTTCCTGGAAGACGCACCCACCGTTACCCAGCCAGTGTACCTGTATACCGACCATAAGCCCTTTTCTCTACCTTAAAAACCTATAGGTGTATCAATGCACTCAGCTTAGTAAACCGCCACGCTAGCCATGCACCCCGATCAGCTTGTGCTCGAATCGGATAAGATTGGATATTTCAGACTTTGTGTTTTGGAAGAGCCTAAACAAGACGTCTCTCATATATTGATTAAACTTAAGCTAGTCTCAGTAATGTTTCATATAGGTGCTAGGATACTGATTTCCTGAGCCAAGGAAAGCTAAAAGCTTCGGTTAAAACCGCAACGGAAATGTTATAAATCGAGCCACACGTAAAAGAAAAAGAAAATGAACATCTCGACCTAGATGTACAGAACGCTGGTTTTGTTGTTAACAACGTGATTGTTGGCGGGTGGTGGGCAACGCCGTGACGCTATTGACGCTATCGTGGTGATTGACGCCAGTGATGCTCGGCCGTACTACACAGTAAAAGTTTTTACACCTTTAAGGGTGTAAAATGGGTGTTGTAGCAACTTACACCCTCGGCTACACCTTTTTGACAACCTAAAACTAGGAATACAACCTCATAATTTTACCAAAAAGGTGCTGTTTCGTGTTACACCCTACATTTAGTGAAGAATGTGAGAAGGGTGTAGAAGAGGGTGCTAAATAAATAACGTTAAATGGTTTTGGAAAGCTTATATATGGCTCTGTACATAATGTACAGGTAAGATTTCTGCTTGAAAAGCAACAGTTGTTAGCAGTCTAGTTTCTTATAATGTTAGTTGTAATTCATGCAAATAGCTGATAATTAAGTGCCTCTTTTGCATACAATTTTTATGTGTGAAAACAAAATTTTATATATGAGTTCATATTTAAGTTTTCTTACAAATCACTCCATGCTCAGAAATCGGAAAGTAGGGTGAAATGTTCTATACTAGCATTTTTTACAAATATTGATTGATGGAAGTGTACAGTAAGAAAATCAGTTACTCTCGAGTTTATATCTGGCAACATGAAATCAAAATATTGTGAAAATGTTTGACAAGACATATATTCATGACATGCTGCTATAGTCGGTTACAAGTCAAGAAGGTAGGAGAAGCTCCTCCCACAAGCGTGATGCGCCCGTTTCAAATCTCTCCGCAGTCGAAATAAGAGTTGACTGGAAACGCCTCCTTGTTCCGCTTCAATGGGTTCCAACTTGTCTCCGATCCCACTTTTTAAGAAAGCGACCTTTGTATTCATCGGAGAGGGAACCGAGCCCCCGAAAGCAGCCTTTGTATTCATCGGGGGGGGGGGGGGGGGGGGGGGGGGGGGGGAAGCTAATCCCCGAAAGTCGTATTTGTTTCCGTCAGTGGGGGAGAACTCTAATCTCCCTCTCGTGGCTTCCACAATGCTAAGAAAAAGTCGAAAGATAAAGCAAATATGTACAGAAAGGCAAGACCCTCCTCGCGTGTTGGCCGCGACGTCACGGAAACGGTGGGACGCTATTGGATGCGGAGGTGGCGGAGGGATATCTGATTCTCTTTGAGGGGCATTTGCCGCTACCTTCTTAACCTGTAACTGACTATAGAAATTGTCTCATGACCATGTCAACCCGAGTAAAATATTCATTTGAGAATATGGTGACATGCACAAAAACTCACACACATAAAGAGGCAAATCCCATAATAAACCAGGCCGAGACATCCCATAAAAAATGGCCTATGGTCGTCTATGGGAAATTCAATGGGAGGCTATCACCCCCTGTAGCTTCGCATGGTCGGCCTTAAAAATTTATAGATACAGCTACAGCCAGCTATAGAAAAGTTTAGGGCCCTGTGTCTAAAGTCTCAGGGCTATGTTTCAATAACAACAACAACAACAACAATAATAATAATAATAATAATCAATAAGTTAGTGTTTTAACAGTGTCCAGGGACATCCAATTGTTCTTGCGGGCGCAGTGCAATAGAACGAACAAACAGACGCTTGCGCGCTCGCAGCCGCACACATACACGCGCGCTCGCAGTCGCACACATACACGCGCGCACGCACGTACACACGCATGCACACGCGCAAACCCACGCCCGCGCGCAGACGCACACGCACGCACAAACGGAAACGCACACGCGCATGCACGTGAACGCATCCACACGCGTGCGCACAAACACACGCACGCGCCTGCACACGCGCACACGCAAACAATTACGACGAAGGAAGCATTGCTTGAGTTAGTTTCGGTTTCGGTTTACACAAAAAAGAAAAAACCTAAAGTTTAAATAAAACCTAAGATTTACTCACTTTTTGTAATGTTTTACATTATTATTTTAGTGAAATTCTTATTGTTACTAATATAATTAATTTTGCTTAGTATAGTTCTAAAAAAAATAGCAATAAATAAAAAGGTAAAGAGACTCTTGAAGACTGCGCAAGACCATCGCTATCGCAATCAGCTTCCGTTGGGCTCGTTTGAATGGTCGTTGAAATTCCAGAAGCTTCGGAAATCTCCTTTTTTTTACGTTTTAGCCGTTTTAGTGGATATTTTAAATATCTTCCTTACGAATACCGTGTTCTAGAATAACAATCGATGACTGAGAGCTGGGAGACTGAGAGCTGGGTCTTGGCAACGCCCGTAAGTTCAGAACCGCCCATGCACGACTCGTGCAAACGCCGGTTAGCAACTTTCTTTTGTTTCTGCGAAGTGGGCTGCCGTTTCAAACTTTGTCGTGTAACGTGTGCTTGCTAAGCTATGCTTGGTTCTAACTATGCTTCTGCCCTGTGTTATTTCGTTATTTGAAAAGGGCGTATCTTCTTCAAAACCTGTGGCTCGCTCCGCAGTGTGAGAAAGATTCCCGCGCGGCGGAACCTTGAGCATGTTCTTTGCGCCGTTGTGCGGCGCTCGTCCGACGACGCTTGTGCGGAGCGTTCAAGTGCCGTCGGACGGCAGTTCAAGCATTCAGTCGCCGTCCCAAAGTGTTAATCACAGGTCATGCTAGTTCTGACATCTTGTCCTAACAGCCGCTCGCCACCGATTTGTTTCATAAAGCGGGAGCGAGAAAAACGTTAGAAGAGCGAGCATGCAGCATGTTTTTTGCATAAGCTAATGCCTGTGCGTAGAGACGCGCGGTCGCTTCGTCATTATTCCGAGGGTAAAAGCGCTAAAAACAACGGACAAACAACGCCCTGCGTTGTTTATTTCTTTTACTTGTCTGTTGTTTTTAGAGGTTTCACCCTCGGAAATTAGGTCTCTTCGCGTTTACCGAACCGGCACACTTTTTAAGTTTACGATAGTGTGATGCAAAAAATAAAAGGAGTTTAGATGTCACGTTTTTTAGTAGTGGCGAAAGCCCTTACAAAAATCAGAGCAGCTAGAAAAAACAAAAACATGAAAAAAGGCGGAAAAAATTAAAGGGGCTCTCCGGAGCTTTCTGTGATCGTCTGTTTATATTGTTATATTGCATAGTAGGTGCAAGTTAATATGTATACAAAGTTTTAGATTACAAAACCGTTTATTAAGCAGGTGGCAGAAGAAATATATCGGGACTATTTTCTCTTTGAAGACGATCCCCCATTCCCTGCCCATCGCTAAAACTTGACCAATGGAAATGCTGCATCTCGCGGTGAATGCGAACGTTATTATTGCAACACTTTTTAAGCTTGTTCTAAATTAGAGTTTGAGAAAAACGTAAACTGATTGTGGTGCGGGAAACATAGTCCGCAATTATCGCTCCAATACCAGCGAACTATGTTTTCTCCCCGCAAGCTTGTTGCTAGTGGGCGATGCGTCGGCGCGTCGGCTCGTCTGCTTCCCGGGGCGTCTGCAGGCGTGCGTTTGCGGGACACATGTTCCTCCTTTCCGTGGATCCCGACTCCGAAGCCAGCTTTGCGATCCTTCCACGTCAACGAGTCAAACTTTTCCTTGTCATCTGTGGAATGCGACTGCGTATTGCAGTAGCAGCGCGACGGTGCGGTGCGACGAACGACGACTGCCGAGCACAAAGTCCGGGCCCCTTGACGACGGTCCGCGCGTGTTCAAGAGATTCCTCCGCGGGCCGGCGGTCGGCCGCGTTGGTGACGTGCAGTGACGCCGGAATCTTTCGCTTGCTATTGGCTGACGCGTAAAGAGATGCCCCTCCCGTTTTCCGGGCTCATCTCAGAAAGGGGGGCGTGCCGTGGACTTTGATAGCAATTTTAGTAGAGAAATCCGCCGCGCATGACCGTAATTTTATGATTTTTAGGATCCTTAGGGCCTGTAGATTGAGTTACCGCCATAAATAGATCATCGCATAACGATCCGGAGGGCCCCTTTAACTAATGTCAAACCTGAATATTTGATGGAGTTCAAAGACTACCACCGTACCAACTCGCCCGGTTATTCTTTCTGTCAAAGAATAATAGATAATAGTAATAAACAAATAAATGCCAACTATTAATTGGTTACAAAGACGTAATTGGTGCAGTGCAGCCCTACGCTACTCTACTCTTTTGATGATATCAGGTAATGTGTAAATGTATAGGGCAGTTCATAGCAACCATTTATGTCC
Source organism: Ixodes scapularis (assembly GCF_016920785.2). NCBI lineage: Eukaryota > Metazoa > Arthropoda > Arachnida > Ixodida > Ixodidae > Ixodes > Ixodes scapularis. The sequence continues at coordinate 163,557,223 of NW_024609868.1, read as the reverse complement.
GACCCATTATATTGAGTTTTTTCTTTATATAAAAGTTATAAGAAAAAAAGTGCTCTTCCTAAATTAAGCCGCACCACTGAATGTACAATAGCGTGTAACGTTTAAGTATGTTCTCAGCGAAAGAAAAGGATGCATTAAAAAAAGGCCAATCATTTTGTTTCCTCTCTGTTAGAGCTTCTTTCACGTACACGCAAAATGTGGCTGTCTACGTCTAAAAGAGTGGAATTGACATTTCCTGCAGGGCTGGAAGGCCTGACTCAGTTTGGCTAGCAGCTTGAAACCTATGGGAACCTGGGGAACTGAACCACAAGAGTGAGAGTGACACCCGCCTTGCACTTCCTGAGCGATGGCACCATGAGAAAGGGGGAGCTGCCCTAAAGTGAATGCAATAGCAGATGGGTCGTTCCAGTGAACCCCTATACAGATGATACCAAGCAGAAAATTATTAATAAATGTGTTATTAAAAACATGGAATGTGAATGGCACGGACAAGAAGGAGGAGATCAACACAGCGCTGTGTTGTGTTCAGATCCTCTGTTCCCATATTCTTCATGATTTCTTTTCAATAATTGGCTACTAACTAGTCCAATCATCACCACTAGTCAATAAAGGTATGCTGCTATTTATTACTATGCATTAACACTGTGCTTGCAGTTGAATCGTACAGTCATTTATTAATGGTCAAAAACAAAAAGGAGGGTGCAAGCTAGCTAAGCAGGCTAAACACATAATTTATTAAAGACGGGTTCTCTGAAGGATGACACAAACGCAGAGAAGTATCAAACACAGCTGAGTATTAATGGGAAAAAAATGAATAGGCGACCCAAAAAAGAAAACGCAGGAGAAGACATGAAGTCAGTTTTTACAATTCCTCTTCTGCTTGCCACCACTTTACAAAGGGAATTCCTTCCTGGGCCTTACAACGTTTTACTGTTCACAACCCCTGACATACTCAAGGACAGTAAACATAAAAAAGCAACCTACTAACATTTTGGTAAATGTGGTTGAACAAACAACAGGGAATGCCTTGAGCTTTCAACCTAGGAAATAAAAAATTGCACAACATCAAGATTAAAAAAAAAGACGGACGCATCACACCTGTTTCTAACAAAAATATAGGCCAAGAAGTTTCTTCCACTCAATGGCAAAACACAGGGAAGGCACTAATATATTTCTAGGTTTCATCATTGTTAGTGATTCTTTCAGTATACCCTTGTGGTCCCCGGTATACCCTTGTGGTCCGGGGTATACCCGTTCGAAGTACCCGTGGCGTGACGAGCGTGTGGCGGCTGGCCCACGTGGGCTGGCCCAAGGAGCACGTAGCTTCCACAACACTGTCAGCTTAGGGCTCAACGGGATGGGGAAAGCAACTTTTGTTCGAGTTTTAAGCGACGGGCTGATCTTTTAGGGGGAGAATGGCTGTTTCCGGTTGCACGAACGAGGGTCCGAGAATGAGGGGAGTCCTTCCTTTCCGTCTTCTTGGACCGTTTGGTACAATGCGCGATTTGTGAGTTGAGCCAGATGCGCGTAGGAGACAAGTGATAAGCGAAGCGTGGGTTGCCTGCAATCCCCTGAGACAAACAAAACATGTCACTTGATCTCCAAACAGGAAAGCTTTACATGCTTCGTTTGTGGCAGACCATGATGTTCACAATGGTTCAGCCGTGCAGTGCGATGCTTGGGGCCACTACTTGCTCACTTAGAGTTCGAGAAAGGGGGGTGCCGTAGCACTTCACAATTGCCCACGGGGTTATGATGTGGCCTGCAAGGAGCTCTTTTGTATTACTTCATGAAGTAAGCTGTGTTTAGTGTGACTCATTATTTCTTTATCACATGCCTCGTATGTGGTGATGTGGCAATCCCTCTAAGCGAAAAAAGTGTAAATGTGTTCAGTAAACATGATAAGCTGTAAATCATGTAATAATAATGTAAGAATATGCAATACCATATATGATTTTTGTACAATTTACAAGTTCTGTTATGTGTATTGGACACATTCCAATGAAATGTTCACTGGGGTCTATACTTCATTTCACCCTTCGTCCGAGCGCGGCGGACGCTACCAGCCAATCCAGCGTCGGGAGAGCGTCATGTGACCTTGTACTCCACATAACCAAAACGTCGCATGATACTCTCCCGGCGACAGATTGGCTGGGGTGGCCCAGCATCCACTGGGCCACCCCAGCAGGTGCCCATCTCATGCCAAGCACCCTTTACCAAGGGTGTTAGCAAGCACCCTTTATGAAGGGTGCTTGCCTGAACGCCATAAGGGTGTTAGCCCAGGGACAAACTGATTTACACCCTTAAATGTGTAAAAACTTTTACTGTGTACTCAAGGCTTCTCTTTCCCGTTAGTGCCAGTAAGCTTGTGTAAACTGAAAAATATTGTAACTGAAGAGTAGAGAGTTTTAGTAGATCCCTCCCATGACTCCGATAACGATACCTGATACTCCGCCACCGCCTCCCTTGCGCATGCATAGTATCGTTATCGGGGCTATCGGAGGTATCGGAACGATCTACTAAAACTCTCCATTGTTGCACTGTCCCTTCACCTAAAGTTACTTCTTTTTATTTTATTTTTACTGCTGCACTACCGGGGATCTTAATGGTGGGACAACATACCATCCCTGAACCCACGACGACTGGAATGGTGGTCGCAACCAGCGTCGTAAGACTTAGTACTCAAAAAGGTCCAATAAATATTGAGCAGACTTGCAGCAGCTTCGCGTGTCATTACTATGTAAAAGTTTCTGGGGTTGAGTTCTCAAACTTGACCTCCCGAAACTCTTGACAGTCTTCTGAGGAACACCCAAATTTTCTGGCAGTCTGTGATAAATTATGTATTAAGTGTATAACTACAGCCACTTTTGGCCAGTGACTGGCCGGAAGTAAATGGCTAGTGGCTGGCCAAACGTGAATGGCCAGTGGCTGGCCGAAAGTGACTGGCCAAAGCTGAATGGCCATTCTCTGGCCTAAAGTGAATGGCCAGCCACTGGACAAAGGTGAATGGCCAGTCACTGGCCTAAAGTGAATAGCCAGTCACTGGCCTAAAGTGAATGGCCAGTCACTGGCCTAAAGTGAGTGGCCAGTCACTGGCCTAAAGTGAATGGCCAGCGACTGGCATAAAGTGAATGGCAAGTCACCAGACGAGGACGAAAACACTGCTATTGCCGAGCACTTTGGCCAAGCTTGGGCCATTGAAAATCTGGTTGGCCATAGTACACTTGCCAGCGATGGCCCATTCACAACGTGCTGCTTGGGATCGTAGTGTCGATGAAAGGATCTATTGGTGAAACGTTGTTCAATGCCACTGATTGCCTATTATAGAACTGCGTGCCAAGAACGACGCGGCTTGCTAGATGATAAGTGGCGCGCCCTACGTGATCGAGAGCGCGACAGAGAGCCACGCGGGGACGACCCCAAACCCCTAAACTACTGCAAACCAAACCAAGCAAAGCCATGCCAGACCAATCCGAAAGAAACCAAACCAAGGACGGCTGCATGTATCAAGTTGATAAATGCTGACGGAATTTTATAAAAGCCGAATTGACGGTACAACAATGCCGACCGATGTTTCTGCATACCACTGCACTCTAAGAAAAAAAGGAGGAGAAAGGTAGCAACAGCGACTGTTCCTCCTTGTTGCGGACAAGTTGCCCAGAGAAGGGAGGAACGGCAGTTCAGATGAATAGAGGACGATGACTTCCTCCTTGTTCAGTTGGCGCAGCGGTAAAACATCGCACTACTGCCCAAGTGGTCAAAGGTTCGATCCCCAAAGGAGCGCTTTTTTATTTTTATTTACCAAAACACACATAAACAAACCCAGACCGATGAAAGGAAAATTAAAGTCCTTATTATTCACCGAGACGTTTTCGTCCTTTTCCAGGCAGACCGGAGAAAGCTTTCGCCCTCCCGACCCATCTTTTTTCGGTTTCGTTTTTCGAGCACATCGCGCACGTTGTTTAATAAATTAGTATTGAGTTGATTGAGCTTCAGCGGCAGCGGAGGCCGCCTGTAATTCCGTCTTCTAGTCCAAACGTGCAGAAAATTTCGGTTGCATTGACGTTTTTACCACTAATTTTATCAAACGAGCTAACGAAGCCGCTAGAAACAGCGAAGTTCCGGAGCAGTGCCAGCAGCGCTACATACACTGGGTAAGACGGCCGTCTCCGATTTGCGGGACACACGCGGAACTACAGCAGCGAAACCACGAGGAACTGTGTCGACGTTTTCGACGTGATGGAAATCGCGGGAACTGCGTCCAAGGCAGGCCGGTTTTCCTGCCGGCTGCCTGGATGCCTTCCGTGCTGAGTTCGGTTCTGTTGTCCCGTGCCGAGTGCCAACCGGCGTTCAACGTGATTCTGTATTTCTGCTTGTCAGCAACATCGTCAACGTGGTTCTGTATTTCCGCGTGTTAGCGACATCGTGATGGCAGTGTTGTGGGTTGTGAACAGAAGACTGGAATTATCGCCGATGTGACCGTGTGTTCGCGTATCAGTGGTGTCACAACAGGATGAGATGACGTAAACTGTCGGGCATTGATGCCGCTGGTCGGGCCGTAATCGGAGGGGGCGGGGTGTCGCAGGATGACATTCCGCTTTACATTAAAGAGTTTAAGACCACTTGAAGGATTAGGTACAGTCGATCGACGTGTGGATAGTCATGTTGGAACGCTGGTCTGAACGGTAAGCTCCTATCGTACAGTGGCCAATGTGATTGTCGGCCCCCAAGAGCGATTGCGCTCTAGGGAAAAGACTGAACAGTACGAAATTATGACGGAAAGTCCGTATATTTACAATGGAAGTTTAGCATTAAAAAAGAAACAGGTAAAATTGAAAAAAAAACACGCTATCTTTTATTTAACTGTTTAAATATACTACGGTTCCTGTAGAAAGTACCCCCCAAGTGGCGCGCTGGGATGAGCGCTAGAAGTTTTCGGGCTCGCCACGGCGTAGCTCCGTACACTTAACACCTGCCGCAAGTCGCGGCTTTGACTGCATTCAAGTTGATCGAAACGCGATTTCTCTGCCCGTGAAGCATCACTTCCAACTTAGTGAATAGCCGCTCTACAAAGATTAATCCAAGACGGCAATTGCAGCCGTGCGCGAACAGCACAAATAGAAAAACAAGCACTACAATATAAATACTGGCTACGAAGGGCCGTGCGGGAAAACAAACTCATGGCTTGGAACCACATTGGAGCGGCTCGATTTATTGGCTTTTAAATAATTACGGCATAATCGAGCGTTTTCCTCTTAATAAGAGATTCATCCCCTGAGCCATTAAAAATAGTCTCAGATGTATGACATTGCTGGAAAAAAGTTAACATGTTCGGAATATTTTTTATTGCTTAGGGAGTCACTGAAAAATTCCATACGCTCAAAACGACCAGCATAAAAGACGGAAACTCAGCGTTCGGGAGTTGTGATCGGGGTAGAGTGCTGTTGTATTGATGTTTGTATGTGCGATGCCTGTGTATGTGCTCAATATATGTTCACCTGATGCTTGTAGTGCGCGTAACGTGTCTACATGTGTTAGAGATTCACGAAGAAAAGGAAGCACAATTGTGGCGTAAGAAAGTAAATTTTTTTTGTAAAACATGAATTGGGCGGTATTTAGCGCCACCTAGCCTAGCTACTTGCGATTACTCTGCTTGACCCTGCCATCTGGTGGCAAGCGATTTAACATCCTCTTACGCTACGCGGCTACGCCATAATTTCCTCTTACCGTCTGAGGTAAGCCAAGAGGTTGCTTCGGATTTGCTTTTTTTTTGAGAGCGGCTTTTGGTTTTGCGGGCGAATGATTTTCACTCCTCCATGATGTGCGGTTGACGCAACGGTTGACGAAGGAATTGTGGCTCGAGGAATAGCAAAGGTAAGACATAAAGTGCGCGAACTGTGTGCCGGTTGTCTCCGTTGAACATCGCAGTGCTGACGATGAGAAGACTGAGTGACTGCATGCTTTCGAAACGCAAGTTTCGTTACCTGCAGGGGTAAGGAAACTTCGGAAATAAATACAGTTCGCGGAAAGCTCGTGTTACGTTTTTATTTGCTGCTCCTCTCGCTTCGTGCAATAGACTTAGTGTTCTTGTTAAGCCTTATCGAGCTCGATTTGCTCGATTCGTGGCCGCCATAATGAGATGCAGTCGACGGAGGAACTTTTGCTCCCTGCTTAATGGACGAAAGTTTCTCCCTTTCTGAAGGAACATATGTGTCAAGAGCGTTCCTCCCTTTAGGGAGGACTATACTGACCCTTTTTTCTAAGAGTGTGCCTACTCCAGCAAGCACGGTCGATCAACGAAACGAGAAGCAACTCGAGTGTCAAGGAAAACTCGGCCTCCGCGGCCTCTGCTCATAGAAAAGCTTACGACTGACGGACACCACTGCCAACAAGGATTATGGTGAGATTTCAAACCGAAGGAACGTCACGCCGAACCGCCCAATACTACGGTCCTCCTCCCTCTCCTCCTCAAAAAAAAAAAAAAATTAGTTGATGCATATGTTTATTATGCTGTATTAACTTCCGTGGAAATACGTGTGGGTGGCAAAAAAATAGAAAGCGGGGTGGTATATGTAGTAATTGTTTATTTTTGTACAAATGAGCGAGGTATGCACAGGGAGGCGATGCTCTAACTGCTGCGACGTTGTCTGTGTAACCTGTCAGAAGGCGCGATTGCGATTTACCGCCGCCCTTATCAGCACGGGAAAGTTCTACACACCCACTTTCGTCAGCTTGCATTTACAGTTTCTTTCGCAATCAATCCAGGTCAACAAAACATGGTAGAAGTGTGCAGTGCATAAACATAAACATAATAAATTTCTTTCAAATTGGGTTAGTGGTTCAGAGGTTCACTCTTTGGAGTAGTTTTCCATAATCGGCCGCACGGCTTATGCGAGGGCAAACCAACGGCTGGCGAGAAACAAAATACAAACTCAAAGAAAGTGCAATAACCTGTGAGTGTGAGGACCTGTGAGAATGATCATGATGAACGTGACGGCCGTGAGGAGCTGTGAGAAACCGGCGGAATCTTCGAGCGACTTCCGGTCAGCTATTTGAGCGCCATCTCTTATTGGTGTGTATCATATTAAGAATTTCCGGATAATATTGTTGCTGCTTACAGATTTTAAAAAAAATTATCCTGGTAAGGTGAAACAAATATTTTTGTTAGCTAAAGTTTCGCCCTCATAGTTTGTTCTCATTGGTCGTTTTTTTTTTTTTTTGTATTCTGACAGTAGAGAACAGTTCCGCGTCGGCTGCCGCGGTCGCGTTTGTGTCGGCTGCTCGAGGGCGCGTACGTGTTCCAGCGGTGCGGTGGTGGTTTTCGTTTGCGGCAGCCGGCAGTGGCGTTGACTTGTTCGTTATCGGCCTATTTCGTGTACCAGTACGCCGAGCAAACGACAGCTTGTCTATTGCTCGACTCAGTGGTGTTCTAATTCCGGTGGCAATACCTCTGCCAAGTTCTTTGGGTTCCTCAGTGACGAAAGGTAAAGACAGGCTGCTATACTTTTGGTTACACAGTTTCGGATTGCCAAAAAATTGCTGGTGCATATTTCATTATGGTAGAGTTATTTTAGAAGGTCAGAAGGGACAGGGCATTTATGTTAAGATGAGCGGTGTGGGAATATAGATGGTTGGAGTACCGCAGCTCGGTAGCACGTGCCTGGAGCAGCTCGCGCTGCAGAAGGAACCTGCGAGAGACCGTGGCGATCGAATCACTGTCGCTAACTACTGCAAAATTAAATGTGTGTCTGTGAATACTTGAATAGTAGTTTCGTGCAGATTTTGTTACTTTGTTGTACTGTGAAAGTGTTTTTTCACTATAAAGAGCGTGCCTAAAAAAAAGTGAAGTTGCAAAATAAGTTTGGTCTTGTGCTCAGACTGTCGATGCGCGCTCATCTTAAGCCGCGAAACGCCAGCGGCTGGGCGCACATTGCATTAATTGATTGACGATCTAATGAGAAATGGGTCTCATTGAACATGCTCTGTTGCCAAGCCGATCTCAATGGAGCGACGCGAGGTCAACTTCAATCGTTTCGGAAGCGTCGGACATTCGCGGAAAAGGTAAACACACTTTTTTTTTTCTAAAAAAATTGCCATTACATTGTTTTGTAGAAGAACAAGATGACGGCAATAGGAGCACTCCCCTATTCTCTCAACATCAGCGACAATAGGATGCAAATTCGTTCGGAGTTCGGAGGCCGCTCGGAACTCCGAACGAACTTGCATCCTTTTGTCGCCGAAAGTGAGAGAGAGGGAGAGGAGGAACTACACTTCTCACACCCTCCCCCACAACCAAGCGGTCGCCATGACGACGGCGCGCGTATTGTTTTGTTTATTTCTTACTGGTCTTGGAGAAACCCAACGCCCGTTAGCAGAGATTTGGCGGTGCCGTCTGCAATTGGAGTCCCAATGGGAAGTATAGGAATGTTCTGCCGGTTGCTGTGATTATGAGGATCGTGAGGGCCTGTGAGTGAGAGGTCACTGAGGACCTGTGAGTGTGAGGACCGTGAAGAGCTATGAGCATGAGGGCCGTTAGCACCATGAGGACCGTGATAAGCTATGAGTGTGATGAGCGTAATGACCTGTGAGCGTGACGACCGTGATGACGACGGTCGTCACGCTGTGAGTGTGAGAACCGGTCTGTGAGCTTGAGGACCATTTGCTTGATAACCTGTGAGTCTGATGATTCGTGATGACCTGTGAGCGTGATGACCATGATGATCTGTGAGTGTGACGACCGTGATGATGACGGCGAGTGAGTTTTGGTATCGTGTTGAACCTTGAGGGTGAGTCGAGGTGTTGACCCTCTTTTGAATAAATCATGATCGTGAGTGGGCATGAGTTGTGATTGAGGAAAAAGAGGTGATCGTGAGTTTGAGTGAGGACAGCTTAAAAAGACGACCTATTCGCACAAGTTCTTAGAGGTATACTTTGAAGAAAACCTAAATTTGCCCTAGCATGTTGATCAGATCCGGCCAATCACCTTTCGGCAATAAGCTCAAATGTATTCTTCCGGTTTGGTGAAAACGACCGTTGTAGTTCGCTCTTACGCACTCTCGTTTAAGATATTCCAGTTTGATGTGTGCAAAGCATTGCTCATCCTAGCTGCTTATCTTACAGAAAAGAACAGTGCGATGAGTTGCTAATATCTCATAACAGGAACACACCGCCCCATATTTTACAAAGTACTCCCCTCTTACTTTGGAACAATAACTAATTCAAAAATTGGCAATCTACGACTTCCACAAAATGAAAATATACCGTATGTTTGGGCATAAACAATACATCAACAGTGCATCAACCTACACATTCCGGCATACACATTACCTCCCGTCAAGAATATGCAGAAACTACGGTGAACAAAAAACACACTTAAATCGCACGGCTATTTAACAATCACCCTCACATGCTGCTGTCCATGATTACTAACTCGTACAATATATATACGTTTAAAACTACCTCAAAAAGATACTTTCTTAGAAGACCATAAATGGATTTTTTTTAATGATGCACCTTGTTTTGTTTTTGTCGTTTGTGTTTATCAGACCACATTTTTCATACAGTGCTTCATTGTGTAATGGAGCTATGACTGTTCGATATGTTTCACTTTGTGTTCTGTTGCTGGACCGCACAAAAGGGGGTGGGGGGGGGGGGGGGGGGGCGCCTCGTAAGGTTATTCAAATCGCTTTTTGTTCTCTCCTCCGAGAAGTTTGTCTGAATAAAGAGTATTATTAATGAAAAAAAATATTAACTGTCTCATGGAGCGGAGCCGGCGGTGTCTGTAACTGCTCCGGCTCTGGAACTTTCTTTCAGCGTCTGTGACGCTGGAAGAAATTCCCAGCGAAACGGCTCCTAGATAGCCATTGGCTGGGACGCGTCATAGTTCGAACGAACGCCACCCCACAGAGACGCCCTCTTCCTGACGCTCCGGCCCGCACGCCAGGAAGGAGCGCGCTCGGCGGTCGCTCTCGTGTCAGTCGACGTCGGAGGGGTAGGGGCTGCGGTTGCTTCTGCTCCTTTCGGCTCGGAGAAACATTGCGGCGTCTGAGGCACCTGTATCCTTGGCGGCCGCAACCTCGGAAGTAGCTAAACGTGGCCGTCCACGCCAGTACACCGCGGACGAACTAAGAGAGCGGAAGAACGACATTCATGCTTTCGCATTAACAACTCGGAAGAAGTGTTTAGGTGCCTTTGACGTCTTATTAGTATACTAATAAGACAGTCATGCTTTCGCATTCACAACTCGAGAAGAAGTGCTTAGGTACCTTTGAATTATTATTAGTGCAGCTGCATGATAGTGTCCCGAAACCCACCGTGCTTCACTTGTCGGTGAGTGTCGATCGTCAACGAGGTGAAGTATCGATGCACTCTGGGCAGCACAATGGGGTCACGTTCGTCTTGCGTTGAATTTGTTAGTTTGACGCGACATCTTATCCGGAGCACACCCTCTTGATTGACGAATCCGTTGAAATTGTTCAAGGGTGAGGCCGTCTTTAGGGTCCTTTTCTCAGCTGCACAAAGAATCTCTGGAAGAAACGTCGAGCTCTGTAACTTTTTTTATCCAGAGAGCTTGTGCTGCTTGAATTTCTTCGGCGTTCTGCTATCCGCTTTTTTTGGTCTTGGGTTGCCAAAGGCATGGTAGCGCTTTTTTGGACGAGGACAAAAGAAAGAAAGACAAGACAGACACGAGCGCTGACTGCAACTATTTAATCAACATGGAAATGATCTAAGATTATTAACAAACCGAAGCATCCAACGCCTTGTTCGAATTAGTGTGAAAACTTAACTGAGCCTCGAGAAGTCAATCAACTCGATGGAAGCGACTGCAGGTACTAGAGCAACTGCAACTATCGAAACTCGCTCTTTGATCTCGTCTTAAGAAGCCCCCCCCCCCCCCCCCCCCACACACACACACAGTTTTTTCGAACCACTTGGTTGCCGGCAGAAGTAACCAACTGGGTTCTGTAAACCTTACACATGCAGAAAGAAGTTGATCAGCGGTCAGCCCTCGGGTCATTAGGTCAACTGGATTTTCCTTCGCTGGGAAATGCGCCACCTTGCGTTCTCGGAATTTCACTGAATCTCTAGTACTCGGTTCTTTACAAACATCTTTTAGCTGGATTCCGTTCCTCTTATCCGGTGCAAAGCAATCGTCGTGTCTGTCTAAAAGTGAACTTTATCCACTTGAAGTTCGAGGCTTGTCTTGACATCCTTGATTAGTCCTGATGGGATCAAGCTAACCGCTCTTCCTGAATAAATACCCTTCACGGAAGTAACGCTGCAATTAGATAGCAACAGTGTTGTCTTTTTCTCACCTGTGTAGTCAGTTGAGCGCATAAAAATTATATATTCGTATGCGACAATGCTAGCGTTAAAGAACAGATGTACCGCTCGCTAGATTATAAGGCCGCTCAGTCCGGTATTTAAAACCTGGTACGCTTATCTGCTCCAGTTTGGTGAGCTCGTCCACTAGATGTCTCAATTTCTCGCCAGCTCTTTCGGCAGTGCATCACCCCAATAAAACTATGCTTCTAAATCTCCTGAAATCATTCCAATGATATTTTAGCTCCACTTATGAAGCTTCAACCAAGCTTCTCTGAATATTGCAATCGCCTGGTTGAAGAACGCCTGGGCCTCCGCCTCACTTTCGCTGCCGGTCAAAATGTCGTCAACATACAACGAATTTTTTTTTTCTTTTAGTTTCTTGGCGCTTTTTGGGGAAACACGCTTTCCATGACATTGTAATGTATATGTGAGGCTGCTGCTGACGATAAGGGGCTGGATGTGGCACAGAATGTGGCTCTTTTCAGTCGCCGTACCTCTACTTCTGTGGCTGGTTTGCCTGAAAGAGGCTTTTTTTTTTTTTTTTTTTTTTTACCAGAAAGCCGCAATGCATTTCAACCCTCCACGTGTACTTCAGTCTGAACGAAGGCATTTTTAACGTCCGCCATCAGTGCTACCCGATGTTGCCTAAAGCGCAAGAGCGGGGTCACAAGGTCTGAAATGAGGCTCGGTCCGCTCTTAAGGTTGTCGTTCAATGACTTGGTGTTCGGTGCGCGTGAAGACGCGTCAAACACGATCCTCACTTTTTGTCGTACTGCTACTTTCTCGTAGAACCGCTTGGTGTGGCACGTAATAAACATAATAAACACGTCCTTGAGGCCTAACATTGCCTTCAATCTACTGAGCCATCCCGTTTTCTGTGCAGAGCCGGGCAGCCTGGTCATATTTTTGCAAAATATCTGGATTTCTGCTCAGATTTCTTCACAAACCGTCAGGCGTTTTCATGCCACGACTCAATTGCAGTCAAGATGTATACGTCTGGTTTCCAAAGGAGGCCTAACTCGTACCTTCCGTTTGCCTTATTAATGCTTGCTTTAAAGCGTTGCCTGATGTCATTATCCGGCTGATCTTTATCCGCGGTTCGACTATTCCCACGCTTTCAAGCTCCCGAAACCTCCTAAGGATAGGTTGCTCTTCTTGCTTGCATACAGGAGCTTGGAGCATGATCACCTGAGATCAGCTGACAACCTCGGAGTTTGACTATGTTTGTTTATGTATTGCACAATCAAAGGCGGCTGCCACTGCGGTTAGACTGTTCTTCAGTCGCAGAACTCCTTCCGTGACAATACCCAGTAGTGCTCCGATCCCACTAATTGTACAGTTCCATCACAGTCCAGTCCATAAAGGTCGTCACCCATCGTGAATCTAAGTCCTTTTATTTTTTCATTACCGTCTTTTTCGGGGCTAGGAAGTTCGTTCTTGTTTGCAGATGGAACGTGTCACAAGGGCGTCGCTCTCGCATTCTTTGCGACTGTTTTGATTACACGAAATCACTTGAACTTGGTGGTAGCTTCGTTCACTACTCTTGCCTTCCAACACTCTAACGGTCAAAATCTCTGTTCCAAGTAGTCTAATACCGAAACTCCTCGACAGCGCCTCAGTGATACAAAAACACTACCAACCGCTAGCAAAAAAAAAAAAAAAAATCCGCATTCGTTTTTTATTTGTTTTTGCTTTCTTCCCACGCGGTAACTTTTTGTAGGAGTACCGCCTGCTTGCTCTACTCGCTCATATGCAGGGTGACTCGAAGCCTGTCGTTATTTTGAGTTTCGTTCAATCTCTTGGCAGGTCTTCTCCGAAATTAATCGGAGTCACACCTGGTGGACGTTTGCCTGCCTCGGCACCTGTGGCAGCAATGTACATTTCGACAGATCCTTGCAATATGGCTCCCTTTCGAGCACTAAAACACCTATGGGCGTCCTCCAACCGGCGCTTTTTCCAGCTAATGCTATCTTTGAATAGCAGTCGGATGTGCCATTCTCTTTAGATTTACAAAATAAACAATCATGGTCGTCTGCTCTACCGTGCACAGCCGCAAGAGTTAAGGTTTGTTGCTTGCAGTGATCTGTAGGGTTCTTCTGCGTACCGTGCTTGGTAAAATGACGCATAGGCGTACCAGCAACGTCTTTTAGGATTTCGTTTGTCGCATTTTCTCGGTTTTTGACCTGAATGCAGAGAAATTTAAGGAGAGCCTGAAGTGCTCTCAGATGCGTGTGATCTATGGCCGGTACCGCACTCGCCTCTGACGCTGATGTCCTACTGCCGGTAGCGCTCCCGGCTTCCCTTGACGTCATCTTCCGGTAGTATTCGATGGACATTTCTCTTGGAAAGCCTCGAAGGAGTATCGGAGAGATCATTGTGCAGTAAGAGCCTTTGCTAACGCCAAGTGCCTTAAGACCCCGGCTGTGAGCTTGAAGAGTGTGAGACAAGCACGCACCGCAGGATTATGATGTTATGCTGCGATGGAACCTGCGGTATGTCCATGATGCTTTCCATTGTTATGTACCGGCGCCATCGGCAGGTGGACTAAGCAGCCGATGCCGCGAGCCTCGTGACAATCGCGTGCTAGTGAGAGCTCGGGCACTTGTTCCTGGACCGAGAACCGCGATGGACGCACCATCCACACTCTAAAGCTGACAGTAAAGCTTGTATTTATCAATTGGCGACGAGTGAGAGAAACGAACCTGCGGCTTTGAGAAGATGGCGACTCACGGCACCATGGAAGCGTTCTCGGGAAAGGGGTGGTCATCTTGGGCGGAGCGGCTCATCTACTACTTCGAGGCCAACGGCATCAGGGATGGCACCAAGAAACGGGCCGTTCTGCTAACTCTGTGTGGTCCCTCCACATTCGAAACGGTCAAGGCATTGGTGGCTCCCAGGTCTCCAACTGAGTTGACTTTCGAGGAGATCGTGAATTTGCTCCAAGCACATTTTGATCCCCGGCCGGCAGAACTGTTCAGCCGTTGCAAGTTCCAACGGCAAGATCAGCAGCCCGAAAAGTCGGTGACCGCTTACGTCGCTGCTCTTAAGAAACTTGCAGCAGACTGCAATTTTGGGAACGTTCAAGTGACTCCGACGACTAGCACAGCTAGCCTTCCCGTCTCAGCACTAGCTGCTGGGGCAGCCGACGGCACGGTCAGCACGGTCACAACAGCGGTTTCCAGCAACGCGACGATGTTACCCATGGACATAATGTTGCGCGATCGTTTTGTTTGCGGTCTTCAAAATGAAAATCTCCAGCAGCGGCTATTTGCGGAGCGGGACCTTACGTTTCTCAAGGCGTTCGACATTGCCGTACGAGCCGAGAGCGCCAAGGACCACCAGCGGCAAATAAAAGCAGATTTTCAAGAAATAAACAAAGCGGAAAAAACGCGTCCGCCGCATCGTCGCCAGGAGAAGACGATGCCATCGTCCACGCCCTGCTATCGCTGCGAAGAACTCCACAGTCCTAGTTCTTGCAAGTTCCGAACATCGCAGTGTCGGTACTGCAAAAAGACGGGACACATCGCGAAAGCTTGCTTCAAGAGAAAGAAAAACAGCCAAAACTGCGTACAGGCACTCGAACCACAGGAAAATCATGGCCCCTTTACAGAACCGTCAGGCACGCTGGGTGACTTGTACGCCGTAACACCGCGGCGGGAGCCGGCAGAGAAGGTTATGATAAGCCTGGAGGTTCAGGGTGTTCCTCTCAGATTCGAGGTGGACTCGGGAGCGGCGTTTTCTTTGATCAGCGAACAAACGTTCCGAGCAGCGTGGCCGAGGAACCCTCCGGAATTTACAGACGATAACATCGCTCTGCGTACCTGGTCTGGGGAAGGCATCGAATGTCTGGGAACAATTCACGTCATGGTCTAGTTCAAGAAACTGAAAGTGATTTTGCCTCTTCTTGTGATGAAGCACCCCGGATGTAACCTTCTTGGGCGGAATTTGTTTGCAGCCCTGGGAATTTGCCTCAGCGGCGTGCACCAGGTGGTGTTGGACGGCAGCCTGACAGCCACCATCGAAAGGTACGGGTCAGTTTTTGACGGAAACCTGAACGGCTACAACGGGCCAGCGGTAAGCCTAGAACTGGAAGACAACGCGTCACCCAAGTTTCTACGAGCTCGCACTGTGCCATTCGCGCTCAAATTAGCGGTGGAAGCCGAGCTGCAACGTCTCACGGAACAAGGCATCCTTGAACAGACTCAGCACTCGAATTGGGCAACACCCGTTGTAGTAGTAAGGAAGAAAAACGGCAGCATCAGACTTTGTGGTGACTACCGCAGCACCGTCAACGCTGTGACGCTCAAGGCGTCATATCCACTGCCGACAGTGACAGAGGTGCTCGCAAAGCTGCGGGGAGGGAGAATTTTCTCCACCATCGACCTGGCTCAAGCATACCAGCAGTTACGAGTCATCGAGAACACAGCTGACGTTCTTACCATCAACACGATAAAGGGCCTTTATCGTGTCAAGCGACTTCCTTTCGGCATCTCGGCAGCACCAGCCATTTTCCAGAAATGCATGGAGACAACACTTGCAGGAATATCCGGTGTCAGCGTGTATCTGGACGACATCATTGTCAGCGGTGCCACAACCGCGGAACACTCGGCTCGGGCACTTGTTCGTGGACCGAGAACCGCGATGGACGCACCGTCCACACTCTAAAGCTGACAGTAAAGCTTGTAGTAAAGCTTGTGACTCCCGAGAGAGAGGGAGTTGCCAGAACCTACGTCAAAAGCCACGCTGCAGTCATTCCTCGGAATGCTCGCATTCTACGACAGGTTCTTAGAAAACCGAGCGACTGTAGCCTGTGATCTCTACAGACTACTAGCCAAGAACGTCCCTTGGCACTGGGAAGAGCGCCATGCCCTCGCTTTCCGGAAGTTGAAAGAGTTAATACTCCGCAAGACAACGTTGGCTCACTACGATGAGTCAAAACCACTGCTTCTGTCCGGTGATGCGTCACCATATGGCGTCGGCGCAGTTCTTGCGCAGGTCGACCACGAGGGCAGGGAAGCTCCAATCGCATTCGCGTCAAGAACTCTAGGGGATGCCCAGAAAAATTACTCACAGCTTGATCGAGAAGGATTAGCAGTGGTGTTTGGGGCGATGCACTTTCACCAATACATCGCCGGACGAAGTGTCGTTATTATCACCGATCACCAACCACTGCTTGGCATCTTGGGACCGCAGAAGCCGGTACCACAAGTCTTGTCACCCCGAATGCGGCGATGGTGCGTCAAACTATCGGCGTACGATTACAAACTCGTGTACAGGCCTGGAAAACGACACCAGAACGCGGATGTTCTAAGCCGTCTGCCCCTACCTGACAGTGACGACGAGCCTTGCTCACCGGGAGACGTCTTGATGATTGAAGCCTTGACAAGTTCTCCGCTGACAGCAGATAAGATAGCAGCCATGACATGCGCAGATCCGATTCTGTCCCGCGTCTACGAGGTTGTGCAGCAAGGCAAACTTCATGAGCTCACGGAGAAGGACTTTACCGCGTACAGAAAAAAAGGCGCAGAGATGTCCACTCAAAGGGGATGTGTCATATGGGGATCCCGGGTGGTCATACCAGCCTTGGCACGTCCTGAAGCCATGAACTTACTGCATGCTGGACACAAGGGGATCGTGGCCATGAAGTCATCTGCACGCAGCTATGTGTGGTGGCCTGGCATCGACCGCGACATAGAGGACGCTGTTGGCAGCTGCCCCATCTGCCAAGAGTCCAGGAAGACACCAAGCAAGGCACCGCTTCCTACGTGGGATCACGCATCACTTCCTTGGGACACGCTGCATTTGGACTTTGCAGGCCCTCTGGAAGGAAACATGTTCCTTGTCGTTGTAGATGCCTACACGAAGTGGCTAGAAGTGCGAAGCATGACTAGTGCCACATCTGCAGCGGTCATCAAAGAACTCCGAGGTATGTTCGCAACTTTTGACTGCCTGGCAAGATTGTTTCCGACAACGGAAGCGTCTTCGTATCCAAGGAGATAACAGACTTTTATGAAAAGAATGGCGTGAAGTTTGTGACCAGCGCTCCGTACCATCCAGCGACAAATGGCCAAGCCGAGCGCATGGTTTACGAACTTAAGCAAAGTTTGACAAGAGAGAAAACGGGATCGCTGTCACTGAGAATTGCTCGATTCCTGTACAAACAACACAACTCAATTTGCAACTCGACAGGAAAAACACCAGCATTCTTGATGTTCAACAGGGAGCTTGCTACTAACATCAGTAGACTCCTTCCTTGTCGAGAAAGTAGTCACAAGGAACGAGATATGGAAAAGACACCGCCGTCTAGGGTGTTTCAAGAGGGACAGGCAGTCTATGTCCTAAACTTCAAAGGAATCCCCAAGTGGATCCAAGGGAAGTTGACCAAAAGACTTGGAATTCGCTCCTGGCTGGTAGAGACAGCAACTGGATCAACCCGCCGCCACGTGGATCAAATAAGGCGTCGATTTACGACATCGACTCCATCGGCTGAGTGGTCTGTTCCTGCTCCTGTTTCGGACTCTCAACAGGATCACCCTACCGAGAGATCGTTATTTCAAGATAATTCCGAGACGACGCCGGATCATACGACAGACGCGGGAAGCGGAAGAAGGGAGCAACCTCCAAGAAATAGGCACCCTCCAGAACGCTATGGGAGCTACATCTGAGGGGGAAGAGGTGTTATGTACCGGCGCCATCGGCAGGTGGACTAAGCAGCCGATGCCGCGAGCCTCGTGACAATCGCGTGCTAGTGAGAGCTCGGGCACTTGTTCCTGGACCGAGAACCGCGATGGACGCCCCATCCACACTCTAAAGCTGACAGTAAAGCTTGTATTTATCATCCATGTGGTCCTGAACTAGCACTTTTTTATTCTCGAACGGTCGCTGCATAGATTGATTCCTTCTGCGTAGCACCCCGTGGTGGGCTGCAGTACATCAATGGCTGCCGCTCCTCTCCTGTTAGTGGGACTTGTAAGTAGTTGAACTTGTCGGATGGTGATAAGTCAGGGTTCCTGTGGATTGCGGCGTCAAATGGATTTCAGAAAAGCGGCTAACTTGTTTTGTTGTCCGTTCAACTTGATCAGCTCCAGCTTTGTATTTTTTATGTTTTTTTATGTTGATGCTGTCGGTATGTCTCCGGTTTCGTTCAATTTACTGTCACTGGCGAAATGTCACTATCCGAAGCAACGCCTTAGCTGTCTCTTCAGCTTGGTCAAGTACGTAATGATTCTGCATGCGTGGTCAACAACTTGGATATATTCTGCATCGCCGTTTTGTTCCGAATTAAACGATTCAATGGCGGAATCGACGACGTTGAGTTGGCCCTTGGCTAGTCGTAGACTAACGGTTAAGAGTTGAGCTTGTTGGTACATACTTGTAAATATATCAGCTTGAATTTTAGAATTAAACTTGAGCACGAAGAAAGAAAGGACAGGAGAGGACACGCAGCTGACCCCGACCAACTCTATACTTAGGACCACTCTATCTGGAAACACACCAGCACGCACCTCCCGGAGGGCCGAGTTTCAACGCCGCCTCGTGGCGGGGCCTGAAACTCTGTATATATTTTCGTCTTTTCCGCGCTGCACCAGGTTGTTTTGGCCTCTGTGGCGTTGGCGGCGTGCGGTCGCAGCCAATACCATCTGGTGTTGGCTGCGCAAACCAAAAACAAAAGCGAAGTAATAACAAATTGGACTCCCTCATAATCTTTCACTTAGAAACATGTTACAGCGTGAACGCGCTTGAAACCAGAAAGCGCGATCAGCTGGCACGCACCCACGGATAACAGAAGTACCCGACGAGGTAGGAGGACCGAGTTTTGTTGCCGCCTAGAGTTCCTGTATATGCCCCCTACGGGAGCCAGAGTTGCGCGTTCATCCCCATAGCGCCGTCTTTCCTGCACGGCACGTTGATAGTGCTCCTCACGTGACTGAATTCGGCGAATAGCGGCACCGCGCGTTCGAGGCGCGCGGCGCGCTCAAAAGCAGGGGAACGTACTGTCGGGGCGCGTGCGACGTCTGCTTTCCTGCACGGCATTTGATCCGGTTCCTCACGTGATCGGATCTGGGCGAATAGCGGCGCGGCGGCACGTAAAAAACAGACGCGCAACTCTGGCTCCCGTACACTCTAAAAGAGTCTGTGTGTCTACTTTCACGCACAACACTCAGAGAACCAATCAGCGTGACTTACGGAGGCAGCTCAGCAAATGACGTTACCCAAACATCTGTTTAGACCAAAAAATGCAGACTGAGTTGTAACATTAAGCAATGCAAGCGTGACGTTTTGCATTGCTTACTGTCACAACTCAAACTGCGTTTCTTGGTCTAAACATACGTTTCGGCATCGTCATTCGCTGAGCCGCCCCCGTAAGTTGCGCTGATTGGATCTCCGAGTGATGTGCGTGAATCTAGACGCACATACTTTTTTTAAAGTGTAGGGAGTGCGGCCTAGTGAGAACGCCTTTCAATAGGCGGCGTTAAAACTCGGCCCTCAGCCGGAAGCAGGCTCTTCCATAGAGAGCGCTCAGGTGCAGTGGTCATAAGTATAGAGTTGGTCTTGCAGCTGACTACCAACAATGTCTTAAAGCAAACTTCTTCCTTGTGCGTTTGCTCCTTCGTTTAGAGCCCCAAGTATATCACGATAAACCTATTAAATAAATAAAACTATTCCTCTACTAAAGATTACTTCCGATATTTACACTTATACAAATTATACCCAAGCATTTCCGCAGAATTTCCTAAAAACTATTGCTTTTTCCAACTAACCCGCCACAAGCTCGTGTTGTTGCATGGGGCGTGAAATTTCGTACGTATTCTTTTTTTTTTGTGAACGGTGATTGATGGGGTGCTGACGCAATCTTTCGCGTGCTTCGCGATAGTGAGCGCCTCTAGCGTCTCACGTGCATGAGTATGTTTGTTACTGGCAAGAATGATTGTGCTGTTAAAAGCTGCACCGCACTGGCATGCCCTTCAATGAGCTGCCAGATGTCCCACCGCTGTTCTCTTAAGAGACGTTGCATCACTCTAAAAAATGTTTGTGCATCTACTTTCACGCACAATACTCGCAGAGTCAATCACCGCAACGTACAGAGGCGGCTCAGCGAATGATGATGCGAGAACATATATTTAGACCAAAAAGCGCAGTCTGAGTTGTGACATTAAGCAATGCAAAACGTCACGCTTGCATTGCTTAATGTCTGAACTCAGACTGCGTTTTTCGGTCTAAACATATGTTTCGGCATCCTCATTCGCTGATCTGCCTCCGTAAGTTGCGGTGATTGGCTCTCCGAGTGGTGTGCGTGGAAGTAGACGCACAGACTTTTTTTTAGAGTGATGCATGCTCGCGGGCTCTGTCGTTCATACATCGGCCCGTTTGCCCGATGTAGCATTTCCCGCATGAAAGAGGAATGTGGTACATCACTCTTGTGGATGAGACATACTGTGTCCTGTGGGCCGTGTCGCCGGATGTTTTCTTTGTTCTTCGGTTAACTTGACTGCGCAAGGAGTACGCTTGGTTGGGCGCGGAGCATTCTACTTGAACGTCATTTCCGCGGTAATCTTTTTCAACTTGTGTGTGATCCCATGAATCTAGGGTAGACCGTGATACTCCTTCGAGGTTTGTCTGCGTTTTCGTTCTCCGGCCTTGTACGTGTCAAGTTTTTGCAGATGTTCTCACACACGGGTACCAGAGGCTTGTTGGATGTCCTGAATATTGTAGTCTGTTTTTTCAAAGCTTGGTCTATTTAATGTTCACACGATTTGTGTAGGGCAGAGGTTACAGCCGTGCTTGCGACACTTCTCTTGATGGTTCTTGAGTGTCCAGATGTGAACGGCAGAAACCCTTTGCTTACCAGGGTTCGTACCTCCACCACACGTATCCTTGATTAAACATCAGAGTGATGTCTAGAAGTTTTTATTTTTTTTCATACGTGATTCATGAATGAAAACCAAGTCAGGACAACTTTCTTCGAAGCATCCCTCCATGGCCGTCTACCTCCATGGCACTACCTCCGTGGCAGTAAGTATTAAGAAGTCGTCGAGACATAAAAAGTCGCCCTGACGCTTGTATCCTTCAGGTTGCCTTCGATGACCTTGCCGCATGCCGCCAGGTACAAATCGCAGAGCTGCAGCGCCACCCGAGATGCAACACATAGTTCGCTCTTTTTCACCAACTGTTGGTCTTGATGTTCTACCACAGTCGCATATAGATATATACCTAATAGCTCTAAGAAGTTGTATACGTTTATTACAGCGGCGTTCTGAAAAGCTGCTGTAGTGTCTTGGTTCTCGATGGTAGAGTGGAGAATTGCCGTAAGGTTTGTGTGTGGAAACCAAAAGTACATGCCTTGAACATCTATTGAAAATCCAGATGTGATACCGGCTCTATTTTCTTGAGGATATGTAATCAATTGCTCCGAATTCGTGATTTTTGCATGAATCATCCGATTGTATCAAGGACAGGCGATTGAACAGGAACGTCGAGAGATGGATTTACCAGGCTTCTGCATAAGATGTAGGCCCAACAATGCCTACTCCATGTGCAGTCAAGTTAACCGAAGAACAAAGAAAAAACCCTGCGACATGGCCCACAGAACGCAGTATGTCCCATGCACAACAAGGGTAGTGTACCACACTCCCCTTTTATACGGGAAATGCTACATCGGCTAAAAGGGCCGACGTATCAACGACAGAGCCCGGGAGCATGCAGCGTCTCTTAGGGGTACAGCGGCAGGCCAACTGGCAGCTCATTGGAGGACATGCCAGTGCAGTGCAGCTTTTAACAGCACAACCATTCTTGCCAGAAACAAAAATACTCTGGGTTCAATCCCCAGCCCTTCCCGTTTTGATCTGGATGAGCATCATACCGGCGTGCGGTCGTGTATCACTACTGCGTAGTGCACGTTAAAGACCCCAGGCTAGCGGTTGTACCGCACTGGCTAAATTGCTCATCTACAGCGAGTGACTCGCCGCAACTTTAAATGGCTGACCAACTACACGCTGTATGAATATATACACAACCCCAATTATTAAAAATCCTTATTCACGTGAGATGCTGGAGGCGCTCGCTATTGAGGAGCACGCGCTAGATTGTGTCAGCACCCCATCAATCACAGTTCACAGAAAAGAAACACAATGCCTGCGAAATGTCACGCCCAAAAAACAACAGCACGGGTCTGTGTCCGGTTAGTTAAAAAAAAAAAACGCATTAATTTTTAGGGAATTCTGTGTAAATGGTTTGTAAACTTTGTGTAAGTGTGAATATCGGTAGTGATCTTTATTAGTGGAATAGGTTTATCGCGCTCTTCCTGGGACTCTAAATGAAGGAGCAAACGCGCAAAGAAGTTTACACAAAAACATCCTTGGTAGTCAGATGTGTGTGTCCTCCCCTCTCCTGTCCTTTCTTTTTTCGTGTTCGAGTTTAATTCTAAAGTTCAACCTAATATATTTACTAGTTCTAGACGTTCGATGAGTAATTCCAGCTCAGCTACCTTCGGTCGAGGAGCCCTTAACAAGTCTTTCGCATCGTTCCCAATTCGAGTTACTTGTTAAAGAATGGCTTTTTGTGTTTTCTTGAACACCGCTATTGCTTAGTGCTCGTTTTGGTAGTATAAAGAATCACTCACAATTTAGTTTCGAAAAATTCACTGTAGATTCCGGGTTTCGGCACCAAAATTTATGTTGCAGTCGCTGCGAGTGTTTTGAGTTGTCGATCTGTTCCCACACAACAAGCAAGTCATTAATATTTCCGCTGCCGATACACAATTTTTTTTCACAATTCAAGAAATCAAAATGGTCTCTCCCTCACGTTCATCGTCGTCTTTGTACTTTTTTGAGTCCCACCAAACTGGAAAGTCGTTCTTTTCTGTATTTGGCGCCTGTTCGCGAAAGGCCAAAATGGTCTCTTTCGCGTTAATTTTAACAGTGCCCTTACCGTCAGATTGGACTTGGTGGCTTCTCAGCTGAAGCCCCCTGCCCGCTCTACGACCAGCAACCACCCGTGATTTAAGGTTACCTTCACCTATCAAATGGCGCTCCAACTGGCAGAGAGCAGTCCAGCCCTCTGTCGCAGAGACGTAATGGCTTATCAGATCGTCGCTTCTCGCCTCACATTCCCGAGAAGACCCTGCAATGACGCGATGCAGACAAAGCGACGTCATAAGAACACCGTGTAACGACCAAAACGAAACTACCTCTAGTTTCCCTTTAGTTTCTGACGGCTGCGAATTAACTGCTCTGGTTGACACGGGCGCTGAATATTTTGTGTGTGTCTCGCCGCTCGACTGAAGGAGGTTATGACTACCTGGGATGGACCAGAAGTTCCCACGCCAGGAGGTCAATTAATTACTCCGGTCGCAGGGTGTACAGAAATGATCCAGACACGCGGAATCCCGTATATCGTCAGATTCATCGTGCTCGAGACATGTTCCAGGTGAGCAATATTCGAACGGACTTCCTCGGAGATAACGGCGCCATCATAAACATACGTAGGCACATAATCACATCCTCGACTCAAACATCGAAAATGGAGGAAACAATCGTACGGCGTGCTCCACTTCGGATAGCGGACAATCTCGTTTGCGTACCGTTTTGTACCAGCATGCTCGTGACTAAGAACCGACGAACCCACGTCCTCAAAAATTGGCGAGACAAACACATCCTTTTTACTGAACGGGTGATTGGGATTTTCATAGCCCGGAATCTTGCTCAGCTTCGCGACGGGCAGACTGAACTGTTACTTACAAACTTTTTGTGCCGAGCACCAGCATATTTCCCGTGAAACTGAAATTGCTTATTTGGAGGACGTCGGTGACATATGTGAGTCTTTTCCCCTAGAAGCTTCACCGTCGGTCAAGACGACAACCTATACAGAGCGCTTGACATCTTCGATGAGCTACAAGAAGTGAAAACCAGAAAACTGTCGGATCTTTTGCTTCACTACAAAGACTGTTTCTCGTCGTCATCAAAAGTGAGCAGGACGACTCTGGCCAAGCACCAAATCATCGCAGACAAAGCGAAAGCTCCCAAACGAGAGCCGCCGTGTCGGGTGTCGCATCAAGAACTGGAAACGAACCCTCACCCACGTTAGTGGGCTCGGTAGCGCCGCCTAAGACAAGAGGCTAACCCATTCCTGCTGTTCACGCAGGTTAGTAAACATAATTTTTTTTGGTCTAAATGTTTAGGGGATAACTCTGAGTTGATTGTGGTGATGCCAAGCCCTAGCTACGTTCTTGCTATCTTGTCCGAGTGTTGGAATGTCTTTATGCTGCTGCTCCAGCTACCTGGTGATGTTTAACTATACCTGGGACCCTCGCAGCAAATTTCGGTGGGACAATACAATATAACAGCAAATATTGCTAAACTGAGGAGTCATTTCGGCAGCCTAGAGGTACGTTTGGGGGCAGTCGAAGCATCGACTTTCAGGGTCTGTGAGCTAGCTGACTAATTCACCAGTTCGCAATGAATGTGTGAGCCTAGAATTCTGTGTCTAAAAACTAAAAAAAAAGACTAATAACTTTGAAAACATGTAGGTATAGATGCAATAACCTTATCACATATGGCGTAAAAAGATCTAGACAACGAGAGGGAACACCAACTGACCAGCAGTGTTGTCAATGGAGTGTTCCAAGAAAGTTTGGAAATCAACATTAAGAGCGTTGAAAGAGTTCATAGACTAGGGGACGGTCTCATGACAAAAGACGTCTCGTTATTCTCAAAGTTGGGAACTTGATCGAAAAACAGAATGCACTACGCAATGCGCAAAACTTGTAAAGAACACATATTTTTGTTAACGAAGACTTTTAGCGACGAATCTGGACTATGCGCGAACATCTATGGGACAGTATCGAGGCTAATAGAGCTTGTGAAGAGAAGGCTGCAAGATTGTACGACAAATTAAAAATTGGTGACGTAATGTCCGCCTGGTGTGCAGACAAAAACGAAAGAGTAAAATTGCCCTCGAGTGCCACGTACAAGTTTTCAAACAACGCTCAACAAGACCGGCCATATCTAACAGAAGGAAAGAAATTATTGTTATAAACGTGAATGACATGAGCATAGTAAATAATGTTGTCGATCTGGCGCTTGTTATTCTTGAACATAACCAACACCTTTTTGTTATCACTCATACGTGACTGAATTCTTCCGTGCTGAATTGCCAAATCATTCCATCAAGCTACGAACTTTCTAGAAAATACCGGGAAATAGAAGCGATGGCGTCGCTATAGTTGTTAAAGATTGCTTATATTCGACGTAATTAGAAATTGACCCAGCTTGGGTATTTTTAAATTCATCTCAGCAGTTGTCCATCGACCGCCTGGAATGGAATTAAAATGAGTCAATAAACTTAATGACTCTAGGGAAGCTGCGTGCATACTCTCGGAAAGTTATAATTGCTGGCTACTTTAACCAGGCTGATTATTGATTGGGATGGCTTAGCTTCAACATCTCGTGAAATCCCGTTATTCTGCGCTTTACTGGAAATAATGAATTTATATAATCTGACTCGGTGTTCAAAATTCCCAAGATAATTTAAAGTTAATCTAGTTCGCTTCTTGATTTATTTTCCGTTACTGACCATTTACTCTCAAACACTTGCGAGTAGAGAGTGCTATCCGGCGCCTTCGACCATGCATGGTGCTTTTACATCTCCCGATGGAAGGATTCACGGTAGAAAGATTAAATACGTTTTATTTACAACAATCTCAATAGCTCTGATAATGAGGCTATTCTGGGCGAATTACGTTTTTATCTAGCAGGTAATGTTTGATAATCCGGCTGTATTGGTTAATGGCTTGTGAAAAAGGATTTTAATTAAATGGTTAGAAAAGTATGTGGCAACAAAACAAAAAATAAAGAAGCAATTCATAATCCTTGGATAAATAGGAATAGTACTTATACTTAAAGTAGAATATATTGTGGTCGGGCTCCAAATCGAGGTACAACCAATCAAGGTGGATGTCTGAGCCTCGGTATGGTTAATCAAAACCCTAAAATGTTGATTAAAGCGGCGAAACATAAATATTACAACCAAACGATGCTTTCTTTTTAGAAATCGTATCTTTCCGAATTTTGAAGGCACCTCTCACCAACGAAGGGGGGGGGGGGGGGGGTCTAGGAAAAAATTATATTAGCGGTCGCACAATTGAAGATAATTATGAAATACGCAAGTGCTTTAAAAGCTTTTTTCTTTTTAACCCTGTTTTTCTCTGACTTTGGGACAAAGCCATTGCTTAACAAATTAAAGAGGTTTCCTCCCGTTCCCGACGCGCAGTTATCTCGCGAGGGGATTGCAGAACTCTTGCTTAGCTTTAATTGTACGAAAGCTACCGGATATTATAAAATATTAAATGGCTTTCTACGACGATATGCTGAGTCTCCCTGAAATTATGCTATATTCTTTTTGAGAAATTTTTAACCTCAGGTTGTTGAAATTCCCTTGCTGCTACCTGTCCCGGAGAATGATACTACGCACCGGCTCGAAAACACGTAGTCCTTTATTCACTGCCATCGCTCGCGCTGCGATCCCAAGAACCGCCGTGCATCCGCTGCGACGGCCATTTATCAGCGGCGGAGCGCCGCTCATTTGTTCATTTGTTCAATTGTGCTCTTCCCCCTCGCGGTAGAAATGACTGCGAACGATATGGCATGCAGGCCGCCTGGTTCAACGCTTTAAATCCCTGTAGGTTGCCCACAAGAATTATTACGCAACGACTGGAAGATTGATAATGTTGTACCCGTGATGAAATCCGATAAAGCGACTTCCATGAACAATTACAAGCCGATTTCCCTGCCATCAACACGCGGGAAACGTCTATAACATATATTATCGAGTCATATAAATTATCTTTCGGGTGATTGTAAGGTGTCGAACAGCTCTCAGCAAGGGTTTCGCAAAGGGTTGCCTGACGTTACTCAACTAGGGGAAGTCGCGCACGAGTTTACTGAGGCCAGGTTGCCGTTATTTTTCAATAACAAGGAAAAGTAGTGCTTAAATTAAGGCCTATACAAAAAAAAAACTCCAGCTTAGTCAGATGGATAGAAATATTCCTGCAGGAAAAAAAATGCAATTTGTAGCAATTATGCGTAAACACTCGGATATGTGCGACGTCAAATCGGGTGTACCTTAAGAGAGGGTACTCGTACCGATATTTTCCCTACTGCTTATAATTGACATACTCTTCAATATATCTGTCGAGGCAAGACTATTTTCCGATGACGTCATTTTGCCTACTGAAGTTAAAAATCCCGCTGAATAATATAATTTAAATACTTCTTTAACCTGCTTTTGAGACGTTGCAACTATCACTTAATCTCGAAAAAAACTGTCTGGTAGTCTCTTACAAAACTAAGCGAATTGAATTTGATTATAATCTTGACGGATGCCCAGTAGTAAGGATCAGCAAATATGAATATCTGGAAGTAACCATGTCGCATGACCTACGCTGGGGAACGCATAATATTGATACTAATATAGTACGCACATTAATAATAATATTAATCAGAAGGAAAGAGGTCTCAACGGGCCTATTTCATTTTTTTCCTGTCGTTTTTTTGTCGCCACCACAATCGGGTAATTCTACAATTATAAATTCTGAATTGTGTTACTTAAGGGGAAATTTGAAACTAAGTTCAGTTGTAACAAAATTCTTGGCGTATACAACTTTCACTCGACCACTAATTCTATATGCATGCGAAATTGTGGGGTCCCCATACTGCTAAATATGCGCTAAAACTGGAAGTGTACAGAGGCTCGCCAAGGTATACGTACATATGGTAGCGAACCTTCTATAGACATTTGCAAGAAAGGCTCCAGGGAGCTGCCATTTTGAATTATGCTGGCGCCGCCTAGCGTGCGGCGTGTTTCCGCCGGTGCTGGTGTGGGTAAACGCGCCAGTCGCCCAGCAAACCCAATGCAAGTCGTCTCGGTGTTCTCAACCTTTATGTGTTTTGTGAGCTTTAGCTATTTTATTTTCGTCTCTGGCCGGTGGGTAGTGATCCCAAAATCTACTTAATCGCTGTGTATCTGGTTGCGGCCGTAAACAACCCCCTATATTTTTTTGTGGAGCTCGTTTTTCACAGCGAGCCACCGCGGGCCAAGGCGCAATGGCGTCTGCTTCCACGAGCGACGCCTGGGATGGTTTGGATTTCTTGGTTCTTGACGGCAAGCGTGTGCAATCGTTCTTTACATAAATATCATAACACAGTTGTAGCAGCGTGTTTGTTGACTGCTGGGTACCGTGCCTCCTGGGCTCCAGAAGGGCGCATTGCGGGATCGCAGGGGCAGCGACGCGGTTAGAAGCATTGGAAGTACATACAGTGTGTCGGTTACGCAATGCCTAACGCACGATAATACTCATTTTCAATATTAGCAATGCATATCAGGACTTTAGGATCCCAAGACCTAGCCGTTCACGCTTTTAACTGCCGCCGTGCCGCGCACTTCAGCGCCACTCCGGTATGATAATTGCTTGTACACGACGGAGTGTTCGCGATGACAACCAGTTCACCCACAGATCGTTTTATCGAAAGTTCGTTACATTGACAGCTCGAATTAGCTACTTTTTCTAATGAGCCGCCTATTTGCCGCCGGTAGTCGGCAGCGGGTCCCAGTGATGTACGCGCGACGAAGTTTCCCTAAGCGTGCTGTCGATGAAACGAGTCTCGACGAAACGATACGGACCTGAATATTCGCGAGGGCGAAAAGTCTCGTACATGACGGAATGTTCGCTTCTGTGGATCGTCACTTTATGGATTTTGTTGCAAAGCGGTTTGCGAACAATGGGGGAAACGGTGGCCGAGCCTGCTTGCGGGTCGTAGCTCGCGGAGCAAAAGCTTACGCTGCAGAACCTAGGGATCCGGAGTGCGACCCCGCCCCTGCCCCTCGGCGAGCATAGTACCGGCACGCGTAATCGCTACTGCCTGATGCATCTTTGAGACCTTAGGCTAGCAGCCGTACTTAATGAACCACGTCGCGATACCTCGCAGACCACCCTCAGGCTGTTAAACAACTCTCAGACGTCCAATTTTTTTTTTCTTTTTTGCTTCTGTGTAAACAATGCGCCATATGCAGTTTTTTTTAAACCACGCTGCTGAATGCCTATGTTACACAGTGACAGAAAAAAAAAAAGCGATAGAGCAGGTTGTTCTCGGCGAACAGAAGTATTCTTTTTGCTGTGCAACACACAAGCAGTTTCCATTAATGCCAATTGCTAGCACAAATTCTGTTCAAAGGCAGTGTTTAATGAAAACTGACCCGTATGGTCACAAATGACGTAAACACCTTATTGAATAGCTCTGTGAAGAAAGACATGAACTGTGCCAAATCAACAAGAACAATTTATTGCAAAGTAACATATTGTTGAAGACAGTTTCTCCACTCTATCTCAGAAGTCAACTATTCATCTTGTCCTTATACAAAAGTTTCCAAGCATTTATTGTTTGGTTTTTCTTCCAGGATCTGTGCCCTACGTTCATCCAAAGGAAGTGTCAATCTGGGAAGACAATATGAAATCATGGCCACCCATAGAAAAGCCGGACATCATCTTCTACTTGCTTCACTCCAAGGCTTGCGATCTTCAGGAGGTTAGAGCCTACAAGAGCCTTGATTCGTATAATTACCTGTCAAGTGGCCTGGTGGGAACTGTGCTTGGTCAACGAATAAGTGACCAGTTGTGCTACCTCAAGGCAGAAGTGGGCAGGTCACAATCCTTCAATGCTGCACCACACAAGGCGTGGGTATGCATGCATTCCACTGGCCGGGTGGTTACAGGAGGCTGTTCCTGCATGGCAGGACAAGCGAAGGTGTGTAGCCATGTGGGAGCCATTTTGTGGAAGTTAGAACACGCTTTTACGAACAGGATGACCGGCACAGCTTGCACTGACGAAGCTGCTGCCTGGAACCGAGGCACAAAACGTAATGTAACTGCAGCAAGCCTAGATAACATTTCGTTTGGAGAAGAACAAAACTCAGAAATTCAGGGGACTGTAGATGTGATTCGGTATGAGACGCATGAGGAGCGGCTTCAGCACATTAAGGAGGGCCCCCTTGCTGGGCTCATGGAGATCTCGGGGACCTTGTTTCACGAGACATTGATGGCGCCTCCACGAGACCCTGCACCCCCTTTAGCAGTTCAGTGCGATACAATGCCTTCACTCGGTCACAGCAGCCATGAAGATGCAACGACCCTTCCCAACAGCTGTTCCGCCTGCTCAAAGGCATACAACGAGCTTGTAGCCATCCATGCACCTGCCATGGACCTACTCTGCAAAAGAACGGCAGAGCAAGGCAACTGCACACTCTGGCACGAGAGCCGCCGCATGCGGTTAACATCGTCCATGATAAAAAGGGTACCTATGAGGGCATCAACCAACCCTTCCAAAGCTGTGCAGGACATTCTTCACCCGACTTTTCGAGGGAACAAAGCAACCGAGCATGGCCGCCGCAGCGAACCCAAAGCTAGGAGCAAGTTCATGCACAGATACAACTGTGCTGTTCGACAAGTAGGACTGGTGGTCTGTCCTGAGCTGCCATGGCTCGCAGCCAGCCCTGATGGAATCATCGATGAACTTGATGCTCTTCTGGAGATAAAGTGTCCTAATGTACCAAACTGCTCAGCGTTACTAGAATCTGGAACCTATGATGTCCGCAAGAATGGCAATGGGGTTTTCGTGCTGGACCCCAAAGGAAAAAATAAGTACTACCACCAGGTTCAGTTTGCGATGCACTGCACTGGCAATCTCGTCTGTCACTTCTATGTGTGGTCCGAGGGTCACGACGAGGTTGCAGTTGTGCAATACAGCAAGGACTTTATGAACTGCCACCTGCCAAGGGTCAGAAACTTCTACTTTAAGAGCCTTTTGCCGGCATTTGTTGATGACACCAACTCTGGAAAGATTTCACTCTCAAATGTGTACAAGCAGCTTGCACAGATGTGATTGGGCAGGTCAGTGTACTGTGTCGTTTTGTGCAATACAATGTGTGTGATGCTTCGCTTATCCATGGTTTTCAGTGGTATTGATTGAGTAGTTTGTTATTTCACCATGGCTTATTACTTCAAAATCTGTAGTTTGTTATTTCAACATGGCCTATTACTTCAAAATCTATTATTTAACACAAGTCAAGCCACTGTTTGTTAGCTACAACTGGCTGAACTAATCTGGGCCATGCTTGTACAACAGTTTTCAGATAAGAGGAAAAACAAGAAATTAAAAAAAAACAGTTTCAAGCACAATGCTGTGACTATGACAGGCCATCTAGCTCTATCCACACAACACCTTCACAAAAGATAATGAAAAAAATGTAATCTTGGCAGATGTGCAATCGTTAATACACAACAGAAATACACAGTGGACTCTTGGACCTGCGTAAGGTAGCGGTAGGAACATGCCCGAAAAAATAGTAACACAAAGAACAGACAAGATTGCGGAACTGAACTTGGGTTATATGACAAAATGTTGCTAGCCACTTTTACTAGAAGGGGTATGCGCATAGCATTTGGAGTCTATGCAGGGCGTGTTTGTAGCTTGGGTTTGAAGGCCATTGTGTTATGCGAGAGCATGTAGTGTTAAAGTATGTTTCAAATATATGAATACTGAATAAAAAAACACTCACATAGTGTAGATAAATGTAATCTAAAGGAACTCTGGGGCGAAAAAAGCAATGCAAGAAGTGGCAATTACAAAAGAAAAGTTCCATGCATACAGTTTTGTAGAAGTTTCAATTGCTTCTAGGATAGAGAAGTGATAACTCGGAACTGGTATGCCATGCAGACCTCACTGCTCCAGAATTCTCAAGAAAAAAGCTCACTTCTTGATCAAAGGTCCCTTTAGGTTGCATAGCCCTGCACATACATAGACTATCTCATTTGCAACCTTTCGATGCTGGATGGGCAGTGCCTGTTTCAGAATCCTGTAGGATTTGATCCTATTTATTGCCCGTTCTACATGAATGCGAACAGACGCAATCCTTCTGGTCTCTGTCACTTCTCGTTCTGACAGCTGAAGCTTCCCTCGAGTAAAGGCTGGCACATTGAGTACTACACCCTTTGCTTCCATTTCGGGATCGAGGGAAAAGCCCCTGTCGGCCATCACCTGATCCCCGTGTTCAAAGTAGGAAATAATTCCCGAGTCTCTTACAATATGCTTGTCAGACGCCCGTCCACCGTACACCTTGGACACAAACATCACTGATCCGTGAGGTGCAATAGCCACCAAAAACTTCACAGTGTTGTGGCCTTTGTATGAGCTGTAGGTCTGTGCTCGAGCGAGCAATTTTTTTGGTCGCTGCAAGAACACCTCAGTGCAATCCAAAATGCAAGTAGTGCCTGCAAAACCATTCTCCTCAAAGGACTGCGGAACATTCCTGAAGATTGTCTCTCTCGAGAGCCACACAACAACATTCCTTAGGATCCGCCCAAGTGTGGCAAGCATGGCACGGAAAATGTTGCCTACGGTGGAAACTGAAACCCCAAACCTCCTAGACAAATCGCCATAGAAAAGGCCCAGCCTCAACTTCATCAGAGTTAGTAAAACTTGCTGCTCTACTGACATCATGAAGTTTGTGGTCGCAAACTCTGGTACAACTTTCACCAGCTCCATAAAGACATCTGCATGCAGACCGGTATAAAAGAAAATGTCCCGCGCCTCAATGCTACGACCACCATGAGGACCAAACGTCGCAGTTGGAGCAGTGGGCCTCGAGTAGGCATGGTCGCAAAGACACGGGTCTTCCCACTGGATCCCCTGGTGGCACACATCCGGGCGAACTTGGCCGTGATCAGTTGTCTGTGAACAAAATCAGAGTTTATCAATTGAAAAAGTAGGCTGCTTCTGTTGGAGAGCAACTGAACAATATTCAGTACAAAGAGAAATAGCAACTATCGAAGTGGTGCAAAAATGAAAAAGCCTGTGCTTAAATTGTCTCGAATCATGTTTAATAGTCATAGAAGTAAAGTAACTAGTTTAAAGAGGCCATACAACAGATGGATAACAAAAGATTCTTTGTTTCTGTGTGTTTGTTTTTATTATTTAAAAATAAAACATATTCATGTGTGTTGCACCCCTCAACTTTAACACTCTCTTCCAAGTCACGGGTGTGGTGACGTAACCAAGGAGGACAAAGAGGGGAGCACTGTACTGAAAGTAGACCCTTTCCGAAATTGCTCTTCGCAACCATGAGACGCTGCCCTGACGATGTTGAAAGATGTTGGAAAATGTGGCCAGCAACAATGGTCAGGCAACGGGCAGCCATAAGCAACGTTACTGGAGCAAGCTCGGTTTCACAGCTCTCCATTCTCGCCTGCGGAGGCGAGTGGCACAGGCGGCGGTCACGAGAACTAACGGTGCTGCAGTCGGATCTTGCTGCTCGTGTCGTCTGCTACAGCGTTCTCTTCTACCGCCGCGTTGAGAGTTAAGCTAGAGGTTTGGCGTGCCCCGCAGGAATATGGTTTTAGCTCTGCTATTCCGCCCTATGCAAGGGATGAAACCCTGATCATTTATTCATGCTCTTGGCTTCGACTGTGCCATGAATAATCTTATTTTCTTTCTTATTTTCTCGATCACCCCGTCCCCTGTTTCTTTAAAGTGACAACCTCCTCAATTTATGCTACTCCTCATTTCACTATAAATCAAAGCTCAATCGGAGCGTTTGGGCGTCTATGGCAGCCAGTGTACCACCAAAGAAAGATTGTTTAAAAAAGCTTTAGCATTGCTGAGGCTCAATGAACTGCTAAGGCGGCAAGACTACAAGGAGCCACTCTCCGAGGTTGCTTGTACAGAGTTCCCCAGCAGTGCCGGCGTCTCCATTGAAAGCTATAAAAGCAGTTACTGGCAACGTTCGGTAGGTAGTCATTTTGCTGGAAGTACTTGGGCTGTAGCTTTACATATTTTGGTATATGAAAATGTTTCCCTTACCACAAAAAAAATGCAAATTGGACGTTTGGGGGTTTAGACAGCGCGAGGTCGGTCTGCCATTTATGGCAACCTGATCCAAGCCGTCGCTGATCAATTTAGTCACTGCAGTACAACTGCCAGCCTGAGACTACTATCGTGCATCACACAGTAGTGATGCGCATGCAATCATGTTTGTTGCATTCAGCAGATCATGCTGCTGCTCACATCAACTCTAGCTTAACTTGAACCTACCGTGTGCTCAGCAGCAGTTGGTTGTGACGTCGAGGCCGAGACGTTGACCTGCTCGGCGGGTTGCGTACAGTCGATGACCTGAAAGGAACGCATCAGCTTTGCATGCTCAGTGCAATAGATTACCACCCAAGATATGTTGATCGCATTCAGCAGATCATGCTGCTGCTCACATCGACTCTAGCTTAACTTGAACCTACCGTGTGCTCAGCAGCAGTTGGTTGTGACGTCGAGGCCGAGACGTTGACCTGCTCGGCGGCTTGCGTACAGTCAGTGACCTGAAAGGAACGCATCAGCTTTGCATGCTCAGTGCAATAGATTACCGCCCAAGATATGTTTATCGCATTCAGCAGATCATGCTGCTGCTCACATCAACTCTAGCTTAACTTGAACCTACCGTGTGCTCAGCAGCAGTTGGTTGTGACGTCGAGGCCGAGGCGTTGACCTGCTCGGCGGGTTGCGTACAGTCGATGACCTGAAAGGAACGCATCAGCTTTGCATGCTCAGTGCAATAGATTACCACCCAAGATATGTTTATCGCATTCAGCAGATCATGCTGCTGCTCACATCAACTCTAGCTTAACTTGAACCTACCGTGTGCTCAGCAGCAGTTGGTTGTGACGTCGAGGCCGAGACGTTGACCTGCTCGGCGGGTTGCGTACAGTCGATGACCTGAAAGGAACGCATCAGCTTTGCATGCTCAGTGCAATAGATTACCGCCCAAGATATGTTTATCGCATTCAGCAGATCATGCTGCTGCTCACATCAACTCTAGCTTAACTTGGACCTACCGTGTGCTCAGCAGCAGTTGGTTGTGACGTCGAGGCCGAGACGTTGACCTGCTCGGCGGGTTGCGTACAGTCAGTGACCTGAAAGGAACGCATCAGCTTTGCATGCTCAGTGCAATAGATTACCGCCCAAGATATGTTTATCGCATTCAGCAGATCATGCTGCTGCTCACATCAACTCTAGCTTAACTTGAACCTACCGTGTGCTCAGCAGCAGTTGGTTGTGACGTCGAGGCCGAGACGTTGACCTGCTCGGCGGGTTGCGTACAGTCGGTGACCTGAAAGGAATGCAGCAACTTTTTATAGTCATTGCAATAGAATAGTGCTAGACACCACATCCTATGCATGTGAAGTTCAAGCTCTGAAGCTAATATGACTTCGTGTCAGGCACAACCCCTGTGGCAGCGCGGGCGATAACAATTATATTGCAGTGGGTCAACTTACAGCTCCAGAGCTAGCTTGTGAGGAGAGTCTTTGCTTCTGCAACGGAAATCACATTCGTTGAGGTCACATACTATAAGCGAGAATCTACAATCAGCCATGCAGACGTTTACCTTAGTGATCAGCGGTTTCTCACTTGCGTCACGCACCAAACGGCGTCTCCCAACGACAACCTGTCAGTGCACAAGCGTTTAGGGCACACTGCGTGTATCAGAAATGGGACTCTATTGCGATTAGTGGCATATTTACCTTCCGCGCATACCCGAGGTTAAGCTGCGGCACGATATCCTCGCCCGTCTTTTTCCCAGTCACGAAATGCGCCGAGCACACCTGGAATCAGGCACGAGCGTTACGCAAAAGATCACGACAGTGATAAAGATATGTCGAACTTACCCGGGTGTGTTCCGTAGGCTTGAAGTCCTTGCGGTTCAGCGCGGAGAGCCACTTTCTTTTCAGTTCGGGATCCTTGGGGACACGGTGGAACTTAACTATCCCACACTCGCAGGGCGTTTGCAAGTGAGCAGCGCACAATTGCTGTCTCTGATTGTTCCTCTTGCGATGATTGTTCGAACAACCGAAAACAGCGCAGTGCACTCCTGACGACCTTGTAGGATTATTCATCGTGCACTATGGACGAAGTGACGGAAAAGAAGGCGCACCGAGGAAGAAACTTTCGAAAAGGCGCAGTCCCCACGCCAAGCAACGAGCGTAAAGTCAACAAACGGCACAATGTTGCCGGGAAGTGAAAATGCGGAGAGACGTCCCCGCTAGCTGCGCCGACGGGGGAGAGAACGCCCTGTTGGAGAGTGCGCGTCGTTTCGGCGCGCGGTTCGAGGCTAAGACGGAACGGCGCTTGCAAACGTCTATAGAAGCCCACATGTCGAATAAATGGCAGCTCATGCGGCTTCGCTAGCGCCATCTATGTGTCGTGACAGCATCTCCGGCGGAACGAAAAATAAGCAGGAAGTGACGTCACTTCCGCAAGAAAAACGTGACGTCACTTCGCTGTGCTTGTCAGCACGAAAATTCGAGTCTTTTTAAAAACCGGGACTGCAGGCAAAAAAGGAGTTTAGTCCTTTCTGCCTGCAGTCCCGGTTTTTACAAAGTCTCATACAAATCATTATGTAGAAAACCCGAGACTTTGGTAAAAGAAAGGAAACGGAGTCGAAGAAGAAAGACAGGGAAAAAGAACGTCTCAAACTCAGCTACTGCGTTTATTTCCTCAAAGTCTTATATACCCACAATCTAACCATCGACCACCGACGTCACAAGGTCATCCTTTGATCTCTATACAATCCTACCCACACTGGTTTTCACCTCCACCGTACACGGTGACCTCAATCCCAACTGAAAGTTCAGGACTTTCAGTTGGGATACAAAGCTTTTTATACAAAGCTTATACAAAGATTTTTAGTCAAAATATAAAGTCTCAAACAAAGCTGTACCAAGCAATGTTCATTTATTTATTTATTTATTTATTCGTTACCTACATTTCGCCCTGAGGGCCTTATTGTAGGGGGTAACTTACATGTTAACACAACAAATACACAAATGGAGATGCAAAAAATATCAATGCATGGTGACATGTGCTACAAGTAATACAATGCGTAATCAGACAAAAAAAAAAAACAACAACATTTGAACACAACACACACGTATCTACTGTAAGCTGTTAACACCAGCACAATGCGAAACAATACATTAGTCATGGATCATTCTCGTGTAAGTAACGATTTAAGAAAATCAAATCTTTTATCCGAAGCCGAAACCACAGCTTCGGCGAGCCTATTCCACTGATTTATTGTTCGTAGAAAAAATGACGATTGAAAAACAGATGTGCGGCATGATATTTCCCGTATTTTCTTCGAGTGGTCTAATCTCTGGGAAGTAAAAGTAGGTGGTTTTAGGTAGATGTTCTTATCAATGCCGGTACGTTCACGAACCACTTTATTCAGAAAAGAGTACCTTGATAACCTCCGGCGAAGTTCAAGCGAGTCCCATGGAAATGATTTTTTTAATGCAGTGACACTGGTATGATAATGATAAGAGTTAGTAACAAAACGGACAGAGCGATTTTATATGGGCTCAAGTTTAATAATTAAGGTTTTTGTGTCGGAATTCCATACTACAGCCTTTTTCGGTGTGTAATCCTTCTTGCCTGCAGTCTCGGGTTTTTTCTGTTTTTTTTTTAAATGTTGAATCTACACCGCCTCGTTTGGCCCACAGCTCTCTACGAGAATTATTTCTTTTTGTCCAGCTGAACTACCTTGAAAGAACCGCGTTTTGCTTTCTCTTCAGCTTTTTCGGAAATATGGGAGCGAATTTAAAGTGACAGACCTCACAAAAAAAGTGAATAACAATAACGTTACTCGAGTGAAATGCAAGTCGAATCTAATGCAAGTCGAATCTAGCACTAGCATTCTATTCAATTACAACTGCTTACAACCACTCAACCAGAACAGTCATCAGAAGCATATAATTAGTATCTAGTTTTAAGGAAGAAAAATAGCAAATCAATACATAAGCCACATTATGACAAAATAACAGATTAGACACTGTACACTTGGCTGCCTGTTGTGTGGGCATTGTCAGTTTATAGACAGCCATCAGCATCACAAATTTTAAAGCCTTTCAACACTTTAGAAGACACGGAAAAAACAGCTGTTTTTGCCGTTTTTGGGCAAGGTACCATAATCTAGAAAAATTTTTTGCTTGCGTACGATGGTGGTGCGTACTCTGGAACCTTCGTTGTACGCGTAAACTATTTTGGAGCCCTCCAGTACGCTGCACAGCATAGGCTAGTGTTTCTTTGGGCCTTAAAACCTCAAGTTTGAATCAGTCACAAAACCGCATGAGCGGTTTGTAACCCAAAGCACTGTAGGGACCCTAGCTTTTGGCGATGACCTACTTTTTGAGAATTTCGCAATTTAATAAAAATCGCAAAAATAAATCATCCATGGATATGAAAGCATTAAATATCACTCTAGATCATGAAATTTTGCGGCCGCCAGATTTTCTCGAAAGCGACACATTGTGAAATATCGAACCCACGAAAATTAAGTATTTCGCACCATACAAAGGCTTGAAAAGCACATATATTCTTTAAATTGCAATTAAATGCAAAGGTGTAAGCGAGCTGGACAAGAATGACGAAATGATGTTGGTGTTAAACTGGTGGCGGCTCATAAAAAGCTTCGTCATTCTTGTCCTGCTCGCTTGCACCTTGGGATTTAATTGCAAGTTAATCATAACCTTAAAATGCAAGCCTTTTACCCTTGTTGGTGTTAGACTGATGGCAGCTGATAAACTCTGTTTGCTCTACTGACGTCTAACCCCTGCTTAGCTCAACCTGTAGAGCGCTCCACTGGAAAATGGAGAGGTCCCGGGTTCGATGCTCGGACCAGGCGGATTTTTTCGGTCACGCACCAGTCACCTAGGTGTGTTTGAAGATTTGCGTTTGTCCTTTGTCCTTCTTGTTCCGCTTCTCCAGGGATTATTTTTGGCACATATATTGTTTTGAAAGTGTATTCTGTGTTGTCTCCCGTGCTGAGCCTTTGCACTTTTTGCCTAGCTTCACACTTTGCTGGTGCATCAGCGAGGTAAGTGTTTTTTTTTTCCCTTTTCGTGCAAACCATTGTACCCTGGCTCTAGAAAACAAACCAAATCGTTATACACATAGTGGTTACAAACAGCAAGAGATGTTTGAACCTGCTGATGTAAATGTACACAGAGTACGCCCTACGCCCTCTTTTGAAATGAGGTTTTTGATGCTCGCCTCGAAAACACGCTCACAAACCTCAACGAATGATGTGAAAGGGAAGGGAACTGACAGGTTTCGAAAGCGCAAGTCAGCAGCGCCTTTTGCCCTAAAAACAGTAGCACTAAGTTTCCGTCAGAAAAACATGCATTTTTTTTTCAGCTCAAATCTCTGAGATCTCCCCACACAAGAATGAACGTTTAAAAGGCTTGACGCAAGCCACCCAGAAAAATAAACCATGTTGTTCTCTACCATGGCCGAAGGGTAGTTTAAGGGCGATTCGTCTGCCGCGCTAAGAAAAACTGAGCTTCCCAAGCGTAGAGGAGCAGAGGGTGCCTATAGGTCTACCGGAAGAGTAGCAAGGAGGGACATCATATCCTCAGCACATTTTGATTTTTCAGTCAGCTTGAACAAGTTGTTAACCAAAAGGTGCCTGAACGCAGCCTAAAACAGACCGGAAGTAGAGTTTGCGTTTTAGCCAGATTTTGAACGTATAATAGCAGAGGTGTTCTCAAGTGCATCCTGGTTCAAGTGGCGGGTCAAAAAGCGGGCAAAACCATAATTACCTGTGAAATGATCGCAGAGCACCATCAGAGACCTCATTGTCAAGCAGAAGCCACGAGTGCAGTTTGGCTGCCTTCTCATCCAAGTACTTGCAGGTTTTCAAAAACCTCTATGCGCTGTTTGGAAAGCTCTTCACGGGCAGAGCCATTATGCATTGCAGAGGCAAAGGGCGTCGGGCAAGTTTGTGCAAGCTATTTTGGCTGTCAAAGAGATGGTCGATTCTTTCAATGAATCTCGCTGTGTGAATAGAAGCAGCTGGCGGTTGTTGCAACGTTACAAAGGCATACACCGCAACAGCGCAGTGGTCGCTAAACACTTGGGCCGCCAGTTTCACAGACATCTTTGAGGAAAACGTCCAATTAAAGTGATTCTCGTTCAGCTTGGGCATAGAAGGAATCTCAAGTTTTCAGACATTTTCATGAGCTTCCTTATGTACGAGCTTTTCATTCCGTGATTCCAAACTTTGAAGTCACACTTAAATAACATGCTTCTGAGGCACTTCAGCAAGTGCTGAGCATCAAAGAGAAAAGAGAGGTTTTCCATTGTCATCTATGTGAGGCTTCTCGTCAGTTACAAGGCATGAAAAAAAGAGAGTTTTTCTGGCTCCCCTAATAACATACCATAGCTACTGGCTCCAGGCCAACACCCACAAGGAAGCTGTAGCACTGGAAAAGAATATCCTGTAGGATATTGGTAGTCGTGTCTTTATGAGCAAAAAAGCAGCCAAGTGTCTGCTTCCATAGTGTTCGGACATAAACACGAGAGCCTTGTCTGACAGGTTTGCATCTTGCGCACAATTACTATGCTCTTCAAGTCCTTCGAACCTGTAAGATGAGAGGTTGTCTGAGAGCTCTTTTTTAATGTGTATCTCATAAAAGACTATTTTGCAGGCCCGATCGCCTCGTGAAAAGAAAGTGGCTCGCCTCTTTACAAGCTCAAAAATTTCGGGGTAAACTCCAACTTTCAATGAAACACACTGAAGCCAAAGCTGCAGCAATCGAACTGATGGCAACCTTAGCAGTCGCCTACAACATTTATAGCCTTTTGGGCCATGAAACAAAGGCCAACAGCCTTGTTATGGCTGCACCATCGTCGACCGAACCGGCTCACAACCCTGATCCTAAGCTGGGTCTCAACGAGTGCAGCGACGACTGGAGACACATGAACGCGGATACTCTCAACTACTCCAACAATCCTCATCTGACGCTGTTATTGCAGCCTTCTTTGCAGCCTCTTGTTTCGTTGCTGGACCTGTCGTACATTGGCTCTCAGTGTGTTCATGTTTCTCTTGCCAATGCGGCGGCCCTTGCTTGGTGTTGCA
The DNA here is from genome assembly GCF_016920785.2 of Ixodes scapularis. Classification (NCBI taxonomy): domain Eukaryota; kingdom Metazoa; phylum Arthropoda; class Arachnida; order Ixodida; family Ixodidae; genus Ixodes; species Ixodes scapularis. The sequence goes on along the minus strand of NW_024609868.1, from coordinate 163,515,892 downwards.
ATGTGACACATAACCCAGATGAGTAAACTCCAAGAATGTTAATAAACATGTAAATGGTGGCCATTAAGAACTTGCATTCGTTCTCAAGTTGTACAAGTTTTATTTTTTTTAAACCAAGAACAGCAAAAAGTTTGATAATATACAACCATATCGATTAGAGCGTCAATGATCATGACCCCAAACTCGTGAGGGCAAAACCGTTTCAGGAGAGTTCAATTATTCTGGGCGCTTTCGTATTGAGCGCAAACAACGCTACAAAGTCAGAGCGAATTGAAAACTAAACATTTCAAGCAATAACACGCTACGCCTCCAGGCAGTGCAATAGTGGGCCGAGTGTAGCTTTGTAATTTGTCCTTGTGCACATCCAGCCAACCCTGACAGATTTATGAAGACTAACAACAGTTAGAACATTTCACAAGGGGGCATGACATCACATAACACAACGCAGCACTACACTGACAGTAACATAATCTCACCTTTGAGTGTCGATAGGAAATCGATGCAGCGAGACGCCAGCCTTGCGGTCGTCACTTCGGCATTCTGCCACGGAGCAACGTCTCGTTGCATAACGTGCGGAGCTCATTATCACAAAGGACGTTGAGCCCGTCGGACGTGGCAGCGTTCAACCGCAAGAAAGCGGCTGATCCTTTATCATTCTGATGTTACGCTCCCGCGCACGTAACCGGTGTATCCACGTTGAGCGAAGAAAACTTATCGAACTATGTAAACTACCGGTAGAACAATTAAAAATTCACGTGAAGACATCAAAAAAAAAAAAAAAAACAGCAAGCAGATGGATTTCAAAAGCCGGCCTCTCCGCGCAGCACGAAGTCTTGCAAAATATCGCTATTACAAGTCAGCCTTATTGCTTGTGGAGTTCAGAGGGCGCTAAGAACAAGTTAGCATATTGCTAGTAAAAAAAAAAAAAAAATTATGCTTTTTTCGAGCCCGACAAACCTTATTTCAGATAACTAATAATAATATGCAAAATTAAAAAAAAAAAATCAATTTATTATAATTTAATTTAAAATTATTTTATTTGTATTTAGTTTTATATAACTTCTCCTAGTCGCGCATCAAAGGCATCTTAAACACGTGGCCCTCCAGGTTGATGTCGCTGGCAATTGCTTTTGTAATGTGTTTTGTCCCAAGTTTCGCTACCATCTCGGTTTGCGTTCCGTTTTATTTTTTTTTTTTTATTTTTTCTGAATCTCGTCGACTAGATTTTCCAACGTCACTCTGCCGAAAAGCTAACAACCGGCACTCAGGACTAGACGCAAATGAAGAAGTTGAAATTTTTGATCATGATTACAGATGACTTGGTGCGTAATAATAAAATAATTGCAGAGGGGTGCTCAGGAGAGGTGAAATTGCATTTTATTTTGTATAATGAAAGTTTCTTTCATGCAATGGTAACTGTGTAGAGAAGTAGTACTTACGTAGGGACCCCTTTTTGGGAACCAATTTAACCCGATCCTTTTTCTGCTGAAATGTTCTGCATTGCATGACATGCTTCATTTCAGAATTATGATGATGCAGTTTCTGTCATGCTATGCATGGGACGTGAAAGAAACGTTTTTAATATATTGTGTGGATTGTATTTGCTTTCTACGTTTTACTCATGTTATGAGAGACGCCCTATTGTATTAATGTAATCCATGCTTTAGATTGATATGCTTTGTTTCATTTTGCTTTTTCGCGAAGGATGTTATCTAGTGTTCCTTGTTTGTGCTGCTGAACTGTAGGGGGTAGAGGATCTGTCGGGCGTCATGCCTTTATCTCTGCCCCCAAACGTAAATGTTATCCACAAAAAAAAAAAATAAATAAACAGACAAACAAACAACATATTTGACTTTTGACGTATCTAGAATTACTCTAGACAAGCATAGTTAACCCTTAATAAGCCCAGGTGTTTCAAAAATAATTTTAAATGTTCATTTTTCCTCTCAACTACCAGCAAGTGGAATTATTTTTTTATAATAATTCGTCACCTGCCAATCACTTGAATTCTTTTGCTGTTATTTGTCCAGTTATGAATGATGGGATTTTGGTCGCGTTTTCTTTATCGCGTTATAAATGACGGGTTGTTTCGTCGTGTGTTTTTATTGTCGCTTTATAAACGATGAGTGTACGGTCTCTACATATTTGCTTATGCGAATGTGCTACCCATTTATGGCACATATATTGTGATAGCCAGTATAATTTTGGGGGGAATGATGCTTGTTAATGATGGTGAGTATTTTTGTCTATTTTTTGTCAGTAGTTTCTTGTGTAGGTCGAGCCATATTCGCTAGTCGTAACGCTTTGCCTCCTGCGAATCTCTTATTATTATTTTTAGTGTGATGTATGATTTTAACATATGCTTTTTTTTCTTGTGCACTGCAATATATTGTATTATGCCCTTCCTATCATAGACCCACGAAGGACCGAGAGTATTTTTAAACATAAATAGAAAACAAAGAAATTCTCAATTAAGTGTTACTCAGTCGTCCGAAAGTCCCTGGGTGACACCTGCCGTACTTGTAACAAAATCGGATTGGAACGTTACGGTTTGGCGAAGAGTACTGGAGCTCAACACAGTCACTTAAATGGGCGTTCAACGCACAAACACACAAAAGAATAGAAGAACACTTTCATTTCAGATCACCTAGCTTCTTGAATAAGAAAGGAGAAATAAAGCTTTGCTCCCAGGTGACACAAAATTTCAGCCAGTTCCTTCAGCAGAAAACACAAACAATAGGCGCTGGTGGGAACCCGGTTAGAAACAGTTCCACGTAACTAAGCCACTTGAAACACCGGTACAGAAAGTAGTAAAAAAATAACACGTGAAATCGCCAGGTTTTTCGCCTACTAATGGTAAAAAAAACACATCCTACCCCAAAAACAGGTACTTCTTAACCTTAAAAAAAACAGTTATACAATTTTGTAACGATTTCAGGAGCATTTTAGTGGTTTCCAAATTACATTAAAGCTTGACTGGAACAATTGCCGGATATATTTATCCTAACTGCTTCTCTCACTACACGTTTCCTTTCATTAGAATAGCTTCAAAACACTTCTTTCCTTAGACAACCAACCGTACAACTGTTGCATTCCTAAATATGTGTAGCTAATCCCGAATTCGACATTTTGTTCTTTACGCTACGTTTGTGCTCTGTTAGTCTGTCATTAATACGTCTTGACGTTGTACCTTATTAAAATTTACAAGCTACCAGTATCTCACATACTACCCCACTTTAGCAAAAATACTGACAACTCTCTGTGCTTTTTGTGATATCCACGGTGACTGAATTCGGAATTGGCTACACATACCCAGGAGCGTAACAATTCTCAAGGAACAATGTTCAATAATTAGCCAGGAATGTTTTGCAGGAAGTCTAATGACATGAAACGCGTAGTAAAAGAAATTAAAAAAAATATATATCAGGAAATTGCACCAATCAAGCTTTAACGCAACTTGGAAACCAGGCAACAATGATCCTGATATTTTAACGAAATTGTATAGTTGTTCTTTAAGGATAAAAATTAAACTTAATGGGGGGTGGGAAGAGGGGTGGGGAGTTGCACCGTCTGTGTGCGAAAAACCCGAGGATCTCAAGTGTAATTTCTCATCTTTCTTTCTGTTACTGTAGCACAAAATAGTCCCGGACAAAATGGTCCCGGAAAAAATAGGAGCGAAAAAAACAAGGACAAGGAAAGAAGCACACAGGGCGAGCGCTAAACTATCAGCTAAGCATTTATTTAAAAAAAAAAACGGTTTCAAACAAGAAAGCACTTTAAAATCAAACAACACCCTGAAAGTATGACGTGCCGCTAACCAGGCATCAATAAAATCTCTATTTTTTATGTAGGTAAATTGAAGTCTGGTTTACAGATTGCGTTTCTGTCTGTGTACATAGCGCTCCTGTCTGTCTACTTCCTCATCCTTTTTTTTTTGGCGCTTTTTTAAGCAATCATGAACCAACTGGCTCAAACAGCTACGTTAATACACAGTGCCTGGTGCCTGCTTTTTCTATTGCATTTTTCTCCAGCAACTCTCGACTTTTGCGCGTCCCTTGCCAATGAATAAGGTATCTTCGAAGATGGGGTGACACAGTCACCGCATTTTCAAAGATATCTACAAGATATCTATTTACACGACACTGACACAGTCAGTCTTTACAGTACACGTGCAAGTGGATTCCGGTCATTGACCGCAAGGAAAGTGCATTCTCACACATTCTTTCATTAAATCATCGTTTTGATTGCCCACTATAAACTCGCCCGCATGACAACGGGATTTTCTCGGCGACGTCCACAGCAGCGTCCACAAGTTGGCTTGCGTGTTTGACAGCGCATGAAAGATTGTTGCCGTTTTACTGATTTGCCTGATGTATGCACGCGCATAGTTGTGCTGACTTGCCTGTCGCCGAGAACATTATCGGCACATCAAAACGGTTTGCCACCTTTTTTTTTTTAAATTGTGTGTTATTTTATTTAGGCATGAAATCACTTGGAAACTTTGTTTAGGCTTTTCTTTTGGGTTCTGACGTCTGCCCTGAATTTTTTTAGGAGAACTTGAGGCACGCCCAGCAAAACTGGCCTTGGAAAACCAGCTTTTAAAAGTTGCCTGGCTTGCGTTTGAAAGCTGTCAAGCATGACATGATGCGAAGACCTGTACAGTGCTGCCTGAAGACAGGACGTGGCAGTTTGTTTTTACTAGTTTTGAAAGGGGGGGGGGGGGGGGTGCGGAGTCGTATGAAAGGATTTCGTTCTTAGGTCGCGGCTTGTAGCACCAACAGAGGCGATGTTCGATAAATTGTAGCCGCAAGTCCAAAAACTGAAAGTACTGGCCGTATTGAAGTTCGTGGGTAAACTTTAACGGAGGCCTTGAAAACGTTCCTAACATTGTCTACAACTTTGTGCACTGGCAATGTGCCATCAGTTTTCAACACCACCAGAATATCCTCAACATATCTGTACACCTTACATACATGTTACTCACACAGTTCCGTTTCAATGGTGTTATTAAAGATCGCTTTGAATATGGCGGATAGCAGAGGAGCAATGCTTGAGAGAATTCCGATGCCCTCTCTCTGCACGTAATAACTTTCATAAAAAAAATGACAAAGTAGACTTGAAGCAAAGCTTTAAAAGATTCATAAAATCGTCAACTTCCACTTCACTAGCGTTCTGGAGGCGACCAAACCATTTTCTTTAATACATTCGCGCACCGCCAAGAACAGGTGTTCGTGGAGCACAGAGTAAAAAAAGTTATTCCACATCGACCGAGAAGGCCTCGCAGTTACCGGGAATGACCTTGTTAAAAAACTCACTGATATTGTCACTGATACATCACTGATACTGCCACATTACATATTACTGATATTGCTCTGTTTAAACATGGTATTACTCTAATGTGGACTTTGTTAATATTTTATTGCCCTCTACCCTTTTTGATATACTTACCTTGAAAGTATATAAATAAATTGATTTTCTCGCCAGAGTTCACATGTCACGATCAGAATATCTTAGTGTGCATTTGGAATTTAATATATCTAAGTTAGGATCCAGTCATATATCCTTCCCCTTAAGTCTTGTTCAGCGACATTTCGAACAAAATTATTTACCAAAAGGGTCCCCCCCCCTTCCGGCCTTAGTAAACCACTCTTTAGCTGAATACGCACATCCAGCGCGTATTTCCGGCATGAAGTAACTTGATACCGTAGTTCCAGCATTAAACCAAGTTTATTTTTCCTGGATGTTTAGTTTCCAGCGTGGTTTCCACTCAGATATCAGACTGTTCTTTTTGGTAGGGCAGGCAACTGAGCAATACGAATACGTCATTTCTCCTCTTGCGAACACATCGCAAAATACAAAGTTGCTATGAAATCCCGAAAAACTGAAACTGTTACAACCGAAGAATAAGGAACGTCACCTAGACACTATTCGTCGTCCTCCGCCGAGTGAACGGCAATCGAAAAATGACCGGCGGAGAGACGTACACTTTCGGTTCCGCTTGAAGAGCGTCACTTCCCCTGCCGAGTGAACCGCAGCCATTGGCCTTCCTCCTTGGCGTGTACGCCGTTCTCACTGGTGGCCTCTTCGGAAGAGTCCTTCGCCGAGATTACGAGAGGAGAGAGGAGACGGAAAGAAGGGGTGTCCCCGACGAGGAAAGCGCGCGTGCCCGCTGACGCTCGTCTTGTCCCTCAGTGTTCCTTGGCAAGTGAACGTGGTCAATTCGCCGCTTAGGTACCGGCGGTAGGGCTTACCCATCGCTACCCCCTGTCTTCAAGTATAATCGCCTTCGAAGTCGTTAGACTTGAGGAAGAAGTGTTTGAATTGGTCATGGATGATCTCTGAATTAGGTGAAGAGTGCCACCCGCATGCACTAGGTGTAGTGTGCGAGATGACACTTATTCGAAGGATGACGCTTCGGTGCCAAACTCTGATGCTGTTTGTGTGCCTTCTTGTGAGTAGTACGTGCTTGTGTGATGCTGTCGATGGTACGACGGCGGCAGTCCTGCCGGACACAACGACCATGATGGTGCTGGGGTCTACATTAGAGTTTACTGAAATGACGCTTGAAGAGATTACGAGCGCTTCTAGTGCGCTGGAAGTGGACACGACACCGTCGGCTCTGACTACCGTGCAAGGTTTGATGACTACCGGCGCTGGCACGACTCCTAAGGAGACACGAAAGGTCAGTTTGCATTGTCATCGCTCCTTTGTTTTCTCTGCTTTGGTTGCCGGTATATAAAAAAAGAATGAAGATGAGGAAACGCTAGGGCATAAATTACACAGAGATTTTATGTGATGCTTCTTGTTTGTATTGTTTTGTTCACCAGCACGAACCATATCACAGAATGCTATCTCCATCTGTGGGGGGGTAACGGATTGTTTCCTGTTTTTATGAGTCATTCAGATTTTCTGTTCTTTAGGGGCTCATCACTGCTGTCAACTTTATTTTTCATGAGGTAAAGCGCGTCTTATGTTCCTTGCAAATTGTGATAAAAGATATTCGGAAACACCTATAAATATAAAAACAAATTCTAGGGTTGCACGCCCTTAAAGAAAGATTAAGAAGGGATTTGGTTTATAAAAATACAAAAATGTATATGTTCGTACACAAACAATATTCAAATTGATGCTGTGATCTTTTTTTTTTTTTTTGCAAGCAGATGACTATTTTAGATGACAATTTTAATATCTACATATGCACGAAGGCTGATGTCTACTTATATGTGTGAGCGAAACTTATTTTGTAAAAAAATAGTGTGATACGCAGGGTGTTTCTCGAAATGCTAGGCAAATTGTTCCTGCGAAACGTACACGACGATCAAAGCAAAAATAATTTTAAAGTCGCATTATTTCTTGCCAAATAGCCTATATAAAAATAACCTTCCAAAAAACTAGTTTCTTTTAAGTATTAAGTAATTCAATTCACCAAATCGAATTTTACAGAATCGTTGAAAAGGGAGGTGCTTAATGAAATGTAGAAAAAGCTTGGTGTCAAGTCAAATACTTCGAGCGCATTCATATATTCGCAAGAACAGCTGGTAGCAGGTGAAGACCTGAACCTCTGAGTGTATAACTTCAATGAAAAGCAAAATCTGCCTCAAACGGGACGTAAGCTGTAAAGTACGCGAATATTTTTGTCCGACAAGTTTTCACCTATACCCGTTTTTACATCAAGAAAAAATAAAGTATTGCTCCCTGATCATATACGCCGCACGAAGTAGTTACTACAAGATTTGGTTGTCGGAGGCAGAACCGACACTTTTGGCGTTTGAAACGTGTACGTAATGAGAAGTTAACAAAAATCTAATTTAAAATGCGTCTACATATATCTCAATTCTCAGCATAAAGAGAGAAATTAGCAATGCTCTGCGAGAGGCCGTACTTCTTTTACTACGCGCTTCTTGAGGTGAAAACGAATATAAAGTTTAGTTTTTCTGTAAACAACTCTGGAACAGCGTAAAAGACCTCCATGGACCAGACGAGAAAGTATTTTTACATTATGACAAGTGAATAATAAACGGCCAGTCACACACTTGAGATGAGTCAACGCATTAAATAATTTAGTTTTAAACACTGTACTCTAGCAAAAATCAAACGCGTAACTATTACTGCAGAAGCAGCGTGCGCTAATAGCTGGTGTGTCGATTCTTGAATTGCTGGTAATGATTCTATGAGCCAATCGATCAAGTTTTATTTTCCAAGATGGAAATCCAGACAAAACGTCATTACAAACATATTGAATATGCATAGATTCCCTATCACATTGGCAGCAGAAACATAATAAAATGTAGGAAAAAATACACACTTCTTGAGCAAACGACAACGCCAAAGAGCGAACTTTTCAAAAAAAGATCATGACCCTGGTGCTGATTAGGATAGTAGATTACTGGACAGGTTGGTAAGAGGTCATGTTGAAAAAAAAAAAAACAGCGCGACGGGGACAAGGGCAAAAAGACGAAGGAAACACAAGACAAGCGCTCACTAACGATTGGTATGTTATTACACTCTAAAAAAAAGGGTGTCACAGGGTACACCCATAGAGGGCGCCAGTGCTTGTCGCATATACTCCCATATTTAGGGTGTACAAGTGTTCCCCCAAAGGGGGAACACTTGTACACCCTAAATATGGAAGTATGTGTACACCCGTTGGTGTGGTGCACGTGTACACCTTTTTCTAGATATATCTCACTTGAATGGAACACAGGTGCACCCTATTCAATGATGTGCGGCTACACCTCTTTCTACACCCAATGAAATGAAAGGGAACACAGATGCACCCCGTTCGAAGGTGTCACATTGCACCGCTACATGAACCCACCTCACTCAAACGGAACACAGATGCACCCCGCTCAATAGTGTACCTTTACTCCCCTTTCTACACCTGCTGCTCTTAAAGGGAACAGAGGAGCACCCCGGTCAATAGTGTAGTGTTACACCTCTTTCTGCACCCACTGAATTCGAAGAGAACACAGATGCACCCGATTCAAAGGTGCATGGTTACACCACTTTAGGTACCCGCTTCATAACAAACTTCATAAACTTATTTAAGACATCAAGGAAACCCTTAAAAAATGCATGCGCCCCGGTGATTGCAAAAAGGCAAATGAATTGACACGCGGGATTGTTTTCAAATCTCAGAGAAGTTTATTAGTCTGTTTATTCCGTAAACGAGTACAAACTTGCAAGCAATTCGTGATATGTGAAGAGGTGCGAAGAAGCTGTTGCAAAACTGAGAAGATTACTAAGCAAACAAGAAACGGGGGTGAGTCTTAAGTGGTGTCTATTCTCCAAGCAGCCGGCAGAATTATTTCCACGAAATTCCAGCGGCAGTCGCCCTTCATTCATCGAACGGCGTTTCATCGACAGCTCAGACTAGCTTTCCTATATTAGCTTCTCTTTTCTTTTTCTTTTAATGAGCCGCCCCAGAATGTATCTGCGGAGTGACGTGTACGGCCGGGACAGGTGAGTTAACATTTCTGTAATGAGCCGCCGCAGACTGTTGGCAACGATGCGGCGTAAACGGGTGGGCTGAGTCAGTGAGCACGAGTATCAGAGATACACGCTCGACAAAATGTCCCTACAGCGTACATTTCGCTTAACGAATGACGATGAAACGTAAGTATCGATGAAACGTGTCTACAAAACGTGTATAAAGGAAAACGTGTTTTCACAAAACGCAAGGAGAATAAGAAAGTCAGTATTCTACCTGCAGTTGTCACATGGTTGTAGTCAGCTAATGGCAGGCGACTGCCGATAGAATTTCGTAGAAATTATTCTCCCGGCTGCTAGAAAATAGACACTGCCTAATTTTAGATGTAATCCGGGACGGTACGGCCAATTGTGGCAAAGGAGTAGGTTGCAAAGCACTTACGATGAAAATACCGGACTCGAAATATGTAATCCGAAATATATGTCGACACGGGCACTGCAGAACAACACAAACACAAAAACGAAAGGAAAGGGGTCCGTGAAGATTCAACACGATATGGCAGAAGCAGTAATTTGCCGAACCAAACACTAGACGTATCTCATGAATCCCTTCGGCTATTTCGAAGAAATCGTTTGTTGCCGATATACGCGTAGGGCTTCTCAAACACTGGAAATCTTGGTACACCCGAATACATTGTCGCAGACGAAATCTACGGCAGCCCCGCTGGTCGCAGCACAGCACAGAAGAAACTTGGCCGAGAAGCAGACATTCCAAGTTCGGAAAAAGCTTCTACGTCATCCGTGAAACCTTTACCACATGATCCCCCTCCTGCCGTCACCCGCGCCCAGACAAGGGATAAAAAAGCCTCCGGTTCATTGGTCCGGCAACTGCGCACCCTCTTCCATGCTTTCAGCTCAGGGAGAGAAAGAAAAAGAAAGGAGTATGAAAATTTCAGCTCCTTCAAGGCTAAAAGGGGGCGCCCTCGCAAAGGCTTATCTTCATAGGAAACCCAACAATGAACACAACGAGAGGATTTGTCACTTATATACTCTTGGAAGTTCGACCCAAGGTTAATAGGGCAGTGGTTGCTATCCGTGGCCTTGGCCTTCAGACAGGGGCCGTGCTCTGCCTTATCTCTAGCTTGGAGACTGTAGTCACGTGATCCTACCCGGAGAGCCGATTGGCCTAAAACAAGCATAGCGTCCACTCTACTGTCAATACCGAGTAAATAGGATAGCTCCATACTTCATAAGAAACTGCCCAACCAAAAAAGTGACCCCCAAGGGGGAATCCAAGCACAAGCTGATCGGGGCGCGTGGCTATCGTGGCGGTGAAATGAAACACCTAGAGGTTTTTAAAGGGGCAGTGCAACGGTTTTAATGTTAAAAGAATTGCCAGTTAGCATTTTTATATTGTTTATACAAGCCCAAGTGACCAAAAACGCGTCACCTTACCCCGAACAACTGCTAATCTGCTGCGTAATCGCAAGGCAAAAAACAAATTATTTGCCGATCTGCAGCCTCCTGTGGGGGCTACGGGAACTAAAATGACGGCGTCTCTGGGGGTACCCGGAAGTCAACAAACCCTGTCCCCCTCCGCTACTACACTCGCCGTCAGCCCCGTGGCGAACTGTCCTTTGTTTCCATCGCTCGCCGCGACCTTCGACGAGGCTAATCCTTTAAAAGTCGATAATCGCGGAGGAAGCGGCTGGGGTCTCTGAAGAGAGGGCCCAAGGGAAACTACTTGAACCCCCAGAGTACGTCACTCGAAAGTCGACGTGGAGAGTTGAGAGGCACTTCGACCTTCGATTTATTTCATTTTTTTTAATAAGAACTAGCACTCGCAAGAAAATGCGGTTTTCTGTTTTTCGTTCCATAGGTGACGCAGATTAATTTCCGCAGTTAATTGGCCAAAGTCTGAAAATCGTTGCACTGCCCCTTTAAGCGAGAGGAGGATGCTCATTGCGGGTGTACAAGTACACTGGCTGGGTAACGCAGGGTGCATCTTTCAGGAAAAGGGTGCATGTGCGCCTGATGCACCCGACTACACCCTTTTTTTCTTAGAGTGTAGAACATAAGGAAGAAAGAAAAGAAAATAGCACACGTAGTCAAACGATCGCGCGTTTGCTGGGCGCCACGTGGAAAATGTCCCCTTCTTTTTTCATCCCAGGCGATCTCGGAAAAGACTTAATGTAGAAACTTCTTTCAGCACCACGATCAAACATGTCGAGAGAAGACTGAAGCCTACAACATCACGAAGAACAACAGCTTGTGTGTGAGCCTACCTTCGTTTAATCTGACCGCCAGCGAGATGAATTTTCTGGATTTAGGATAAGAAGAGCACCTGAGCAAGGAAAGAAGAAAAGAAGTTTCTACATTTAGTTTTATAAGATCGCCTAAGGCCCTAAGGTGAAAAAAGAAGGGGACATATTCCACGTGGCGCCCAGCAAGCGCGCGATCATTTGACTCTAAGTTTTCTTTTCTTTTCTTTCTTCCTTATGTTCTAATAAGAATCCAGTTGTTAGTCAGCGCTTGACTTATGTTCTCTTCGTCTTTTCGTCCTTGTCCCGGTCGCGCTGTTTTTTTAACATGGATCCTTATGCGCTACTTTATATTAAAAAAGTGCGAGCAGTGGTTTGTTTTACACAGCGTTTGCATGCTTACGTTGTTTCTGATACGCCTGTTTAATGTGAGTTATATAATAGAGTGAGTGTTGGGACTGGAAACTATTTTTCGTACGGGATCGAGCAAAGACCCATGTCTGTGTGCGACGTATGCTGGTTCTAGATCCATGAATTGTAAGTTCTGAAAAAATGTATTATAATTTAACCAATATTGTCACATAATGAAGGTGATGAGAGAATGAACCGTGAACTGAAAATAAAGGTTTAATTCGCAAACTTGCGCTAAACAATATAAAGAACAAGCGTCGATGCATCATGAAAGTGGGCGGCGATTTGGCGGCATAACAGGAAGCGTGAGCGAGACTGACTCGACAAGGTCACGGGGACCTCCTTACCTAGTGTGCGTCGACATTGCTAAAATTCGCCCCAGAGTGTTCGATCATGAAGCGTTCGGGGTGAGAATGAACAGGCACTTTCGACAACAAGAAACTACGATGAAATGATAAAAGTTACACACCCAGAAACAATAAACGCAAATTTTGTAGAATTCTGTGACCGAGCGCTGCTTGCTCGGCCCTGCGCGGTGAAATATTGAGTATGCGAAGCGAATAAAACATAATGAAGGGTACTCATTATTGCATTCTGTAGGAAGTATTTCAAATTTGGAAAATAATGATTATGTCTGCCCTTATAAGAAACATCCGCGATATAGTGTACAATTTTATTTTGTAACAATAAAGTGTTCTTGAGGTTTGTTTTGGTTCTTGTGGCCTACACAACATGTCACTAATTTAAATATGACTGAAATAATGCATGATATATTTTTACATTACTATTGAGGCGCAGAATATTTCGAAAATGAGCTACAATACCAGAAATTGGTGAATGTTTAGCAATAAAAGAGTTAACGTGGTAATCCGATGTCAGGTATGTTCAGAAAAATATACCCAACGATTTGTGCTGACTGACGAGTTAAATTTTTGAAGCACCATGTTTGAGTGTAATATTTACTTTGAGTTGTTTATTTGCAGATCTGACCAATATTGTTTAGAATTTGTTATGTTTGCCTTGAGCCCATAGGGCCTCAGGAAGTGTTGTAAGAGGTACCGAAAAAAAGTAACAAAATATGTTACTCGTGACTTGCAAATTAAAGGGACGAAATACCGACCTACGTTACGTCAAAATAAAAGGAACGCGTTACTGCTACCGTTAACGCCAAAACGTAAGGCACGTTACTTCAGCGTTACTTCTACTTATGAATTAAGACGTTTTTACGGCTTTCACGTTAAAGGAATGCATAAGCTCCATATTTCAAGGAACAGGATGCTCATACAGAAACTCAGCAAAAGTATCTTATCTTTTTTACGGCTTCAAATGAATACCCACAAGAAAAAATACAAAAAGACGCGAAAAACTGAAAAAAATTCCCATGGCCTGGTGCCTAGAAACAGGAAGCAAATTGAAGTGTAATTTGTTTAAGTCTTGGGACGAATATATGCGGATTAACGTAGCTACGTTACCAATTACTTGAAATAAGTAATAAGTAACGTAAGTACCTTACCTGTTACTGTTTTAAAAATATAATGTGTGCGCTATACGTTGCCAAAAAGGGTAGTGCGTTAACGGTAACGCCGTTTCTTGTAACGCGTTGCCGCCAACATTGGCCCAAACCACGTAGAAAAAAAACATGTTTAGAATAATGGTTGTTTGGCATATTAGTGTATCAGCATCATCTCCAGAAAGAAACAGGCTGGTATCATCGGCAGATACAACAGGCTGCGCTGGATCATCAATGTTAACAAAATCATATATGTGTACACTAAATGAAAAAGGACACAGCATACTTCCTTGGGGTAAACCAGTAAGAGCATATTTGAAGAAACAACAATGCCCATCAACGACAACGGACTGATTTCGATTATTTAAATATGAGCCAGATAGGTCAAGTAACGCAACGCGAATAAAATAGTAACTTAATTTAGCGTGTAAAGTTTGTGATTCAAGGCGAACGCTTTATGCACAATGTACCCACCTAGTGTAAAATACATTTTTTATATTTTGTAATATAGCTTCTTTTTAAGATGACAACGCTGCTCCGGTATATTTACCTTTGGGAAAACCGAACTTACAGACCGTTAGCAGAAAATGTTTCCGAAAACGTGGTCCAGAGTCGTAATGCTCATTTATTCATGCGTCTTTGAATAAACAGATGAAATGAATTTCGGTTCGTATTTACCTATAATAAGCGTAATGCAGCATTCGTGTATAGCCGAATGCTTGCGAACTTCATGCTTGCAGGACATCGGCCAGTAGTCACAAATAAATTACATACAGAATATGCCAGGTATCTTGTACCCAACTTTAAAAAAACGAAGCGCTCTGTGGGAGTGAAACCAAACGTACAGTGCCCCTCAAACTTAACGCCGCCCCTAGATCGTCCGGTTTATTCACTTGTTGAGCTATTCCTGAACCTAGTGGTCGAACCACTTGTTGAACATTCGCGTCCCCGATAAGAACCCAACCAGGGGAAGGTATTCGAGCAGCTGCAGCGACCGATTTATCTTTGGGTAGCATGCAGTAGATCAATATTTGCGTAACCGAGTGTAACCGAGTGGCGGCGTTAAGTTTGAGGGGCACTGTACGTTGTTAGGTTGCGTCTTGCGAAAGTACACACATTTGTTTAGTGCGCCGAGTTACCTAAATAATTACAGCTACTTAGCTAACTTTTTTCATTATTACTTTAAGGGCTGAGGTGTGAACTAGAAGTTGTAGAGAACATCGACAGCATCCAATAGAACTTTTGCCGTTTCACCCAAGCGCCCGGCGTGCGCTCTGGCGGAGGGGATCAAAAGGAGACAAGAACGAACAATTATTCCACCCACGACTAGGTGACTGTTGCGCGACCGAAAAACTTCGCCTGGTCCTGATATCAATTCAGGGACCTCTCCATTTTCAGCGGAGCGCTCTAC
The DNA here is from genome assembly GCF_016920785.2 of Ixodes scapularis. Classification (NCBI taxonomy): domain Eukaryota; kingdom Metazoa; phylum Arthropoda; class Arachnida; order Ixodida; family Ixodidae; genus Ixodes; species Ixodes scapularis. The sequence continues at coordinate 163,500,870 of NW_024609868.1, read as the reverse complement.
CAAATGATCTAACCAGAACTTAGACGTCACTAGAGCAAACATGTCTTATAAGCTGCCACCAGTGCAACACCAGCAAGCGTGAACGGCCTGCATTTCAAGGTAATGATGATAATACAATTGTTGCGAGCTTGCACCTTTGCTTGAGCTTCTCCGTGGCAAGGGCTATGCGACCCAGATAATCTCTTCTGACTGCTGCCATCAGAGAGTTCCTGTCCATACAGTTGCTGCTCGCAGCCCTCTACCCACAGCGCACGAGGAGTCCCGGCAGCTTCGTTAAGTATTTGCACCTAAAGTGTCAATGGGCAAGTTGACATGATCCCAACTTTCACTCATCTCTTCCTTCCATCCTTATCTTCTCTAATCATACCTATCGTCATCACATCAATTTTATTCTACGGTGGGTTTCTTCGGACTCGCAGCGTACATGGTGGCAGGCTAGCAAGCACTTTAGCATAAGGGATTTTACCTCTCTACTTTGCCTGGTAGGCTACCGCGTGCGCACGTGTTTCGTGCCGCTTAAATTACTTCATCATTTAAGCACTTGATATCATTCGCTTATGTAACATATTGTTTATGTGCCAATTAGTTGAATAAACTTTTTTTAACACTTTTAGCAGAACCACCACACAAGTCAGTGCCAGAGATGGCAAAGCTACTTTCTAAAATAACCAAATTGCATTACTAGTTGATTTTAAGAAAACTGCAAAAATGAGAGTAAGTAATTTACTAAAAAAGGCAAAAAGTGTTAAAGTTGCATTAGAAACTTGCACGGACTAAATAGTAATTACATCATATCATAATTGCTCTAAAAGGTAATAAAATTATTTCTACATTACCGTTTTATTTATTTGGGCATGCCTTTTTGGCCATTTTATTTACACTGTACCAGAATTTAGTGCTTCCTATCTCCATCCCAACGGCAATATGTGCCTCATAGTGAGCCACACTGAACGTTCACTCTGTTGGCACGTAATGGAGAAATGTGACTCGAAGGCAGTCGGCTGACTGGATTTTTTCTTGATTAAACGAAGAAGACCTTAAAGGGAGGCTGCAGCCATTTTCAAGAAAACTGAGTTTGGAGAAAACCTCTGTAGTCTGTTGTCCTGTGAATTCAATTACTACGGATACTTTGGCCAGGGACACCAGTTTCACGCGCTCTCGGATCAAAGAACAGGTGCATGAAAGATGCTGGCTGCACATCAGCCGGAAAACCGAACCTACAGCCTCCACGGTATCGACAAATAGTTCGTCTGCAATATTTCATCGAGAGCTCTCCCGTTCAGAGAAATCGGTACTGGCAAGGGGCCGGGGTTTCAACTTAACCATTCGAAAGCTCCCCCTCCCCGCTATGGTTGCGTCCATCGAAGACGGTCTTCGTGGGTTGTACCCGTTTACTCACGAAGAGGTCCTATTGAAAGCCATCGGCGTCATATCTCAGGCAGTTCAGCAGAAACCTCAGAACATGTCTGCAGATGAAAATCAGGCCTTGTGTCGATCCAAGGAAGACAAAACATGGCTGTGTTGCGGGCAGAGAAGGGAAAGACTGCTGTCGTCATGGGCAAGCAGAAGTACAACTGAAAGGTGCTTGAGCTCCTTGTCAGCAGTGCCCACACTTCCTTGCCAATACGTTCTAAAAACAAGATGCAAGAAACGCTCACCAAAACAATGGAAATCGTATTCCAGAAATATCCAGATCTCCACAGCATTTACATGAGGCTCATCTGCAGGAATAGGTTCATTCCGGCGTGGTACGGTCTCCACAACATACACTGGGACGATGTACCACATCGGCCTATTGAGGACTTCACAACGTCTTCTTTGCCCGCCATCTACAACTACCTACACCGGCTCCTCTCACCCCGCACCGTAAATACTCTAACGTATGTACAACACTCGAGTCATTTCATCGAGCATGAAGAGCCCTGGAGAGGGTACTGGAGAGAACGCGCCCATCGGTAGACGTGAGCTGCCAACTGTTAGAACTCTACCTGAACGCCACGTTCTTCTCATTTATTGGGAAGTAGTACAAGCAAAGGTGCGGCACAGCCTTGGCGGCAGTTCTATCTGTGACAATGGCAAACCTCACGATGGAGGCAATCGAACGCAAGGCTCTCGACACCTTCGAGCCCAAACCCAGAACGTTCCTGCGTTACGTGGACAACTGTTTCTGCGTCTTAATAACCAGCGAGGAGGATCGTCTTGAAAAGCACCTGAACTACGTATATGAGTCGCTTCAATTCACATTCGAACGCGAAGGCAAAAATTTCTTTCCTGTAAGGGTTCTGGGAAAGACGGCTGGTTTCTCGATCGGCCGAGCGACGGCCGTCTTGTCTGGCGGCGTGTTTCCTGCTCCCTCCCCGGTCGTTTTGTGTGGTCTTTTTTCGGCGGAGCTGTTAAGGGCTAGGTTCTCCAGGATCGTGTCCGTGTATGTCGACACAAACCTGCTTGAACAGCTACCGCCATCTATAAGCGACGGCGGCAAGCACACAACCAGTATGGTTTTCGCCGTCGCTCGTAGATGGCGGCAACCTTTCCAGCTATAATAGAAGAATGGATAGTTTGGCGCGTTGGTGGGAATTCATCGTAGAAAACAGCGCGAAAAACAGACGACGACGAAGAACAAGCAGACAGTGTATCGAGTGCAGCTCCGCTGGTCTTCCTTCTTCACGAGAGTGGAAAGGCTGAACGTTTTTCTAACGAGGGACCGCGTGCGCCTTTCCGCCGACGCGGCCCCCTTGGAAAGCGTCTTTTTGTGTCTCCCCTATCGGGATGACCCCTCGGGAAGGGATGTTTTTTTTGTTTTTGTTTTTAATCTGGAGGCTTGCGCATTTTACGGGGGCACCTAGGGTTTTAACCCGGGGGTTCGAGAGAGGCGCCGCTATGCATGCGACGGGATGCACGATCGAAGTCATGGAGCTGACGGCTGTAGTCCGTTGGCAAGTTAACGAATATGTGTTGAAGCCCTTGCCAACTATTCGACATTGGATGTCACGTGGCTCCAGCAAAACTATGAAATGATTGGTTTATCCTCGCACGAGAGTGAGGAGGTCAAGGCCCTCAAAAGCCCGTGACTGGGGAGAGAGAGGGCCCTTTGTGGTTTGGACTTGGACTGATTGAGAGGACGGCGAATTTCCTTGGCTTTGTAGATACCGTGTACAATAGCTCGTAACGTCTAAATAAATGGTTTAGACGAAGTCCTCCCGCATCTGTTGCACTCTTCTTATCACCCACCGAACAAGGCTGATCAAACGATTGGCCCCGCAAACACTGCTGGGCAGTCATCATCTATTCACGCAAGGGACGAACCTTCATTCTTTCCTTTCTGGCTGTACTGATTGTCAGGAGTGACAGAGGGCTCAGCTTCTCTGCTCGCAGGAAGCCAACACACGCTGGCAGATACTTGGAGTCGATTCCCTCCATCCCCGGTGTTATAAAGTGTCGGTGGCCTCTGCGCTCTTCAGGTGCGCCTTCGCCACCTGCTCCACAAAGAAGAGTTTCCAAGAGGAAATCAAGGTTGTAACATCGGATCTCTGCAAGAAGGGCTACACCCAACATTTCATTGTTCAAATACGCGAAAATTCAAGGCATCCCCTCGTGGGGCGCAGCATTCCCCTCTCCGAGTGCGTCTCTGTGCTCTACATTTGCCGCACCAGCGAGGCCTTTTCTTGCGTTATCGATTGCTACGGGATTGCTGGGACTCAGGTCCATTCAACTCAGGTCCATTCCAGGTCCATTCCATCGCCTCTCCCTCCCGAAGGATCGCCCCCCACCCCCCCCCCCCCCCCCCAAAAAAAAAAAGTCCCAACGTTTGGTCTATCCCATACCATGTAAACATTTCTCGGCCTCATAGGTTGGCGAAACTCAGAACTTCGCAGAGACGCTTACGCGACACAGGTACAATGTCCGGAAGAAGGGTATAGAAGCAAGCACCCTCGCGGAACAGATAAAAGCAGCCGGCCACGCAGTCGACCTCGAGAGCAGCACTGTGCTGGCTTTGGAGAAGAATTAGCGAACGCGGCTTCTCTTTGAGTCTTGGTTCATCCAACGCACATAGGGGAACGTGAATCATTCTTCGGGCTCCCTGGCCAGCAGCCACGTCTCGGGGCTGCGTGACGTCATCAAATCCCCATTCATCCGTGTGGACATTTAAGCGACGCGTGTTCGTTCCGTCACTCACCCGCGAACAAGAGACCGAACTAGTCTGGAAACTTCGGGTTACTGCTTAATCGACTTTTGGTAAAAGTCCCTATTTTTCGCTTAAAGTGATTTTATTTTGTAAACAATCTACAGGGATTGCCACAAGGCATGCGGCGTGTCTGTTATTTGTCCAACGAATCGTGACGACATCATCGGCATCTCTAAGCCAGCTTAGTGGCGAAAAAGGGTCATCTGACCGCGGCAATGTCGTGACTTTCGCTGATTTTACCCTCTGCTCTCGTGCTCTCTTTCGCTCAGGGTAGAGCAGCAAACAGGGCTGCGTCCAAATTTTAATTGTCGATCGCATCACCCTTACTGATAAAATGTAAAGAACTTATGGCCCTATTTTAAGGAACCTACATTGAAACTCTCAGAGTTTCTCCGAATTAAAAAACTATTCAGCTTCCCATTAAAGTAAAGGCCATTAATTTTCTTATTTTGGAGATTTCCTGGTGAGTATCAATAACCTAAGTCCGGCCATGGCAGCTCATTCTCGCAAGAAGCCGTCATGCGACTTCTGACTTGAACAAAGTCGAGTGTTTATCTTCCACGAGCACTATTCGATGTGTTCCCTGACATTTCTCTTGAGGAGTATTGTTCCAAAACACCAGAAGATCCCAAGTTTCTGTGTGTTGTCACGAAAGGACATCCGGAAGTTTGGTGGGCAGGAACGTCGCCGTAGAAAATGAAGCTGGCGGGAGCTTCCTAAAATGTGTACTTGCCCAACCAATGGGTGGTGATATCTGCGGGTTTGGTTTTCCTGACAAAGCTCTGCAAGGTAAAAGAAGAGATGCATGCCGCAAGAGGCACTAGCCACTTGCGGTAGTTGCGGCTCCTTGTCTTTACGAACTACAACTACTAAAAGCAGCTTTACTGGTGAAGATCAAGGTTACACAGGAGACGGATGCACATTTTACAAAAAATTTTAAATTGACTATTTACTCCGGTTGTTTGTTGTTTAAGTTGCAGTAGTGGAAGCTTTGACGGTTCGACGTTGCTTAACGAACGAGCAAGATAGCAGGAGGTCCGCGTGTCATATTCAATCCGGCTTTAAAATCTGTCGAAACCACTGGGGGGTGCGCCCGGCATTGCACTCCGGTACCTTCCTGGTGACATCGCGCCGTGAATCCGCCTTGCGTGTAGTCTTGTGAGCCCTGGGCCCTGAGATTCCAGCGATGCCCTCACACGAAAGCTTTTCTCCATCCGTTTGGTTTTTGAACCCCCCTTTGTGCGTCTGACGCACTCCACGTACGAGCCGTTGCACCCATACGTAGATCGCTTAATTTGATCTGAAAATCATCTCTCTATCTTTATCTTTCTCTCTCTATCTTTGAGGAAATGTTACCATGCAAACAAGTTTTGTAAAAACTCCAAAACGGACTTTGTGCGCTGGAGTAATTTTCCCGAAATACATGGTTGAAAGCAATTGAATATATTTCAAACTTCACGGATTAAAACAATTAATTTATATTAATCACTCTCAGAAAGAATGGTGTATTCGTACATTCCTTGTCCCATAAAATACACCCCAAAACTTCTGCTTGACGTACAGAGCACTGACGTCGAACTGACTGCCTCAACCTTTACGAGGGGCTTGGCAACGGTGCGAGATAACTTATTAAACAGCTGAAGCACGTATCAAAGATTAAAAAAATGAACACTGAGGGTTTTTCAGTAGGGCGACTTTGCTTCAACTAAACCGTAGAGCCTAACGTGCGCCTGGTAGACGACACACAGCAGCGACTCTAAGAAGCTTATTGAACCATTTCAATTGGCAAAAAATATGTCGTAATCCGTAATTTGATCCAGGATAGGGTTACACCCCATGTTATGATTAACTAGAACCGGCACGCCTCTGCCACGAGGTCCTCGGTCTCTTAGAAGCATTTTGTAGTTCGGGCGGTGATATCTCGGTCTTGTCAATATCCCTGTTTGACCGAGTCTCGCCAGTAACATCAACGTGAGGACTCTACGATAACAGGGCGTATTTGAGGTTATCATCTTTATTTACAACACTACGCGCATTAAAGTTCAAAAGCAAAATCAGGTGTAAAGGTGTTATTAATTCTCATGTAAGCGGTTTTATTCTCTCTTTTAAAATTCCTGTACGACAGGTATTTATTATGTCCCAGCGATACGCCTTATCATCAATTTTATGTTTTACGTTCAATAAGTGGGTGTTACGCCACATCAAACATCACACCAGCCATACGTCATGCCATCAATTTTGTGTGACGTATCGCTGGTGTGGCGTTTGGTGTGGCGTAACACAACCTTTTGAATCTATTTGTATATTCATTGCGTTGGAGTTCAGTTTCGGTGCTAAGAAGAAATAAACGCTGCCGCGATATTCTGGGAAAAGAATTGTCAGTAAAGAGGTCCTAAGAGACGTCACTGAAGCAATGAAATAGGCCATGCGAGTAAGTATACGAATATTTTCAAATATTATTTATAAATACCGCTCACCCTATTGGCTACATCACAAGACTGGTACATACAAAATAGGATACATAACACAGATATCTTACTTCACAAGACAGCTGCACTTTTTCGCATCGTGTGTTTGAATGGGTAGCACAGGAGCGGAAGTCGTAGATACAGCTCAGATCTATGACTGAAACCTTGGCCCGACCATTGCCTCTCGGTCAAAACTTTCGTTACGGGCGCCTTCCAATAAAGATACTCGATGAATGATAATAAATACGCTAGACGGCGCTTCTTCGTGCATATGGTCTCATGCTCATAGCCACCTCTGGAGTGAAAACCTAACCAGGCGTGACCCGAGAGCAGGGCGGCCGCCAGTGGGAATTTCGGACGGGACGACACAGCGCGCGCAAGGCCGGAAGCTTCCGTCGGAGTCCTCCGTGTCGGGAACGTCTTCCGTGACGCCGTCTCCTCGCTGGGCCACCCGGTCGAGGCGTGGGAGAGGCTACGCTACGAGCCGCCCATTCGCCGCCGGGCCTGAGAACCAGCGACCGCCGCGGGGAGGGACGCACCTAGCACGGGGCTGCCCGCCTGGCCCCCAAAAGAAGAAAGAGCGCAGCTTTACGTAGATCCGGATGCGACACCACTGTACAACAAATATGCGAAGCGTTTCAGTTTTTCCAACATATTGGCACAAACGGAGACGATCGTGTTTCGAATGCGTCTTCAACTGGCTCGCTTAGCGTCCCATCTCGTTCATGCATCCAGAGTGGTCCCGAGGTGGCGAGACATTGCTTCACGGGAGTTGATGTGTCATGCGGTCGGATCTGTCAATCCTGGCTGGTGGGCTTACAAATGCAGACGAAGAAGACGATGGATGCAAATGACGCTGTTGTCGCGCCGTCTTTGCTCGTGTGCGTTCTTTGGTTTCCGTCAACTGTCCGACTGGAGAGTGAGCTACGCAAGAACGGTACTCTGCCGCATGCACCTTGGGTGTTGGGCCACCGCCATGAGCGCGGTAGGCAACGGCACGATATCTCCCGTGGCGCCATCTAGCGGAATATATATTGTGCACCCGCTATCATCTCTTCCTTTTAGATGACTGCGTTTGATATTAAAAAAATTTAAAGCGGAACCGATTACACCCCCCTACTAGACGACCTATCAATGCTGTACGAAACGACCTCACTAGGACATATAAGTGGTGCTCGTGTTGGGTTATGGATCGAAAGCCGTCTCAGTGCGAGCATATTTGATTAAGTAAACAATATACCATCTCAAACACTACTTCATTAGTGACTCTAGCTGTATTCAATCTGTTTCTTCTCTCTAAATACCTCGGTATCCATGTCGATTCATCGCATACATGTCGAGGTATCCGTGCGATTAATCAACGTGTATACTATAATAACATAATAAATTCGTCTCAATTCAGATTTTGAAAAGAAAAAAACTACGAATCTTGCACTTGCGCAAAAAACAAACAAACATTGTCTAAACAATAAAAAAAGAATAACTTTTCGTTTAGTTTTTTATTTTACGAAAGCATTTTACTATATTGACTTTAATTTGCAGATTAAAAGTAAGAAATGTATAGATTTCTAGATCAATTTTCACTGCTCACTAAGTCATCCGTGTCTTCCCGTAGACAATTTATTCATATGTACGGTCATTCATCTCTCCTAAAAACAACTGAATCGGGCGTTCTCCGGGAGATTATTCTAGGACCTTTTTATTCAATATTTGTGTAAACGACATTGTGAATGGAAGCAAGTAAACAAAATTGATTGTTTATTCCGCTGATTTTCATTCAGACATCTTTAAGTGGGGTGGCAAGAGCCAAAGGTACTTAATAGCTGCTGACTAAGGTCCCGTGCCCCCTACAGGTTTCAGAGCGGTAACACAGATACAAGCAAACAACAAGAAACTGTTTACTTTTCACTGGTGACATTGCCTGAGAACTCATAGATAATGGGAATGATAAAAATGAAAAAAATTAACAAATGAAGTAAGCCAAATGCCTTAAGGATAAATGTGAACAAAACTAAAGCTTGTTAATGTGGATGCTCGGGCTAGTTGGTAATTCATGCTTGGATGTAACAGCGCGGGTATACAGTCACACTCACAGGCACACAAGAAGAAACCAGACTCGCAGCGCTGACTTTCAACTCAGTGATATATTTCTTCTACCTCAAATCATCATCTTCTTCTGCTTCGCCGTTAAAGAGACATATATAAGTTTTAAACACCAAATATCAAATAGCCAAAAAACCTAAATAAATAAATAATTGAATGCCTAAATAAATGACACCCAAAAATATAATTAAATTAAAATGAAACTAATCACATAAATAAAAATATTCCTTCAAAAATAATTAAAAAAAAAATTTTTTATCACCTTTGGTGCTTTGATGATATCTCGAGATAATCCAATTCTTTTTTCGATAAAACTAAGGATGCAACGCTGACGCATTGCTCGTTCAACTTGGCTATTTTTTTAGCTTCGACGACTTCTCGTGTCAGCTGATTACCACTTCTGGCAATAGCAGCGCAGTTACTCAAGTCCGCCGTTGCTCAGCGGACTTGAGTAGCTACGCTGTTATTGCCAGAAGTGGTAATCAGCTGACACGAGAGGTTGTCGAAGCTAAAAAAATAGCCAATGCGTCAGTGTCCCATCCTTCACACATTTCTTTGCGTCATAGCCAATGCGTCAGTGTCTATTCATACATTTCTTTGCGTCACGATCATTCCTTAAAAATTGCACCTATATTCGGTCGCACTAATAGATACAAATACTCTCCTCTTGCTCCGTCCATTAAAAATTTGAATTCTCTCCTAAACGTCATAGTCACTGAACAGAACGAAATAATATTCCGCGAAAAATCTTCGGCTCTGGTAGTATGATATGTTTTCAGCGCCATGTCTGCCTGTGCTTGCTATAAAATGCGCACTGTGTTCCCAGTTCTATTGTGCCCGGTTTGTGTAAACTTTGTTCTGATTTCTGTATAGTTCATTTTTAGTTTTTGTTTGTTGTTAATTTTTAACCTTGGTTAGTTCTTTTATTGCCATTGTATCATTGGCTTTGTTTGTGTTTTTCTACACCCCCCCCCCCCCCCTCATGTATTACGTTGGAACGAACGTCTTTAAGGCGAATAAAACTTGAACATGAAACTTGAACTTAGCTTTATAAAAAAAACAATTCGATTATCTCGAGATATCATCGAAGCACCAACAGTGATTAGAATTTTTTTTATTTCTTGTTCATTTTAATTTTTTTTTAAAGATTGTTTTAAAGTTTTTTTTTTTAAATTATGTTATTAAAAACAAGATTTTTTTTAATTTTTGGCTTTACTTTTAAGGTTATTTTTTATTCAACCTTATTTTTGGTGTCATTTATTTAGTTATTCATTTATTTAATATTTATTTATTTATGTTTTTTGGCTATTTCGTATCTAGTGTTTAAACTTTAAAATGTTACCTTTAATGGCGAAGCAGAAGGAGGGGATTTTTTGAGGAAGTAGAAATATTGCCGCGCACGCAGCTGGCCAAGTAGGAAGCGCGCGCGTGGCCTAACGGTAATCGCGCTTGCTTTCCAAGTTGAAAGCCAGGGTTCGATTCCTGGCCGCGGAGGCACATTTTTTGTTGACTCTGTAAAGTAATGTTCTGGTAAATTCGAGAACCGTGTTGCTTGTTCGAGGTCGGAATGTTCTACACGCCGAACCTTCCACGCCGATTATTCCAGAAGCCCACACGTGTACATAAGGGGCTCCGCGTGGCGATCTGCAGTCAGTCTCGCCCCAGCGCTCGATCCTGCGGTTTCGCCGACTTCGACGCCTGCGACGCTTTGTTATTATCTTTTGTACTCTTTTATTTTTGGCACAAGTTCGCCACATTAAACGTTTATTTCTTCCTGTTCATCTATTGTTTTTCGTCACCACCTGTGACATATTGGTGGAGGTGCGGGGTAACGCATGCCCGTGCAGCGTTCCCCTCCGAGGGTTCGCAGTGCAAGTCCGACGCCAAGCCCACGAAGAACCGACGAAGGCACTACCGAGATCCGGTTCAGTCGTCGCACCCAAGGCCTACACCCGGAGTTCGGACTTCTGCCGCCCAGGACCAAGCAGCCAACGAAGCCGACGATGGCCGACCAGTCGCCGACCCCGCCGCTCCTCCCGTCGTCTACCTGCCCGCCGCTCCCCGTACGCCGACTCCCTTCCACGGCGAGATCCATGAGGATGTCCAAGACTGGATCAAGCACTACGAGCGTGTGGCGCGGCACAACGGATGGACTGCGGAGCAGTGCCTCCAGAACCTCTACTTTTCGCTGGAGGGTACTGCGAGGCATTGGTTCGAGAATCACGAGGCTTCGCTTACGTCGTGGGACATCTGTGTGGCCGAGTTGCAGCGGACGTTCGCCACCCTACACCGACGGGAGAAGGCAGAAGATCTCCTCCGAATTCGAACGCAGGGCCCCGACGAAAGCGTCACAAGCTTCGTAGAAGATGTCCTCCGCCTGAGCGCCCGTGCCGACCCACGAGCCAGAGACGACAAGAAGCTGCGGGTCCTCATGCGCGGGGTGAGACACGACATCTTTGGAGGCCTCGTGCGCAACCCGCCGGGCACTGTCGAAGCCTTCGTCACCGAGGCGACAAACATCGAGCGCGCCCTCCAAGCGCGCGCTTCCCACTACCAGCGACATCCAAGTGTCGCTGCAACCGCGCTGCTTGGCGGCGAGAACGCTCCTGGTACGGACATCCGCGAAATTATCCGGGAGGTCGTCCGGGAGGAACTCCGCCAGTTGCTGCCAGCCGCAAGTCGTCCAGCGACACTCTCCGTTGCCGAGGCTGTGCGCGAGGAAGTACAATGGGCGCTCCAACCAGAGGTTCCCGTCACCACGGTGGCACCGGAGGAACCGACGTTGAGCTACGCTCCCATAGCCCGACGACCGCCGCAAGCTCCCCGCCAAGCCGCGGCGCCACTCCGAAGAGACGCCCCAACGCCGCTGTATCGCCGACGACAGGAAGATCAGGCGCACGTTCACCCAGACCGACCTGCGCCGAGGAAGACAGACGTCTGGAGGACGGCCGACCGACGCCCGCTGTGTTACCACTGCGGGGAAGCTGACCATGTGTACCGCCGATGCCCATACCGACGACTCGGGCTGCGCGGATTCCACCCAAGTGACCCGCGCCCCAGATATGGTGAACGCCCTCGGGAGATCGACGAGTACTTGCGACGACCCCAGTCCCCCGAGCCTGCGTCCCGCCGAGAGTTCCGATCGCCTTCACCACGACGTCCAGCTTCGCCGATGCACCGACCCCGACGTGAAAGCCTGTCGCCCCTCGCTCCACGCCGGGGAAACTAGGCGCGGCCACCCCGGGAGGTGGAGTTGCCGATGACGACCGACGCCAAGATCCTCCACGAACGTCGGAGGGCCCCCACTCGCACGCTACCGGAGACCGAAACGACGCTCCTGAAACGGTGTCCAACAACCTAAACGTCATCATCGACGGCCACGACGCAAATGCACTCGTGGACACCGGAGCAGACTACTCAGTCTTGAGTGGGAGGCCCTCCCGCCGCCTTCGAAAAGTCACGACGCCGTGGGATGGACCTCAAATACGAACCGCCGGAGGGCACCTCATCACACCAGTCGGGAGGTGCACTGCTCGCGTCGAGATCCACGGTGAGACGTGCCCTGTGAAGTTCGTCGTTCTTCAAGACTGTTCGAGGGACGTTATCCTCGGAATGGACTTTCTCTGCGAGTATGGCGCCGTCATCGACCTCGCTGCAAACCAGTTGACGCTTCGAAAGCCCGTCGTGCCGCCGGTGGAGATCAACATGACGTCAACCGCGATCCGTGTTATCACCGACCATGTGAACCTACCGCCGCGGTCGAGTGTTTTCGTCCCCGTTATAACCGACGCAGCCATTCCCGGTGAAGCTCTTCTGGAAGGCAGCGTCCAACTGCTCCTCGAAAAAGGAATTGGTGTCGCAAGAGGCGTGACGGATCTCCAAGAAAGATGTACAACTGTTCTTGTGACGAACTTTCGAGAGGAGCCGCAGCACCTAACGAAGGGTACCACCGTGGGCCACATCGAGGAGCTTCAGGCGCCAGCCGTGGTCACCGCAATCTCCGAGGAAACCTCGTCGCCACAGCAGAAGAGTACGACGCCGCCGCCGCTAGACATCGACCCCGAGCTCCCAGCTCCGAAGCGCCGGCAACTGGTTGACCTCCTTGCCGAATACAGTGACTGTTTTGCCACGACATCGAAAGTTCGCCAAACACCAATGGCGAAACATCGCATTATTACTGACGACGACGCACTCCCTGTCCGCCAGTCGCCGTATCGAGTCTCCTTAAAGGAAAGGAAAGTGATTCAAGATCAAGTCCAGTTGATGCTCGACGACGACATCATTCAACCCTCAAGAAGTCCATGGGCGTCCCCAGTCGTCCTTGTAAAGAAGAAGGATGGGACCCTGCGGTTCTGCGTGGACTATCGTCGACTGAACACTGTGACGAAGAAGGACGTCTATCCGCTCCCCCGCATCGACGATACGTTAGACCGACTGCGCCACTCCCAATATTTTTCGTCGATGGACCTGAAGAGTGGTTACTGGCAGATTGAAGTCGACGAACGTGACCGAGAGAAAACTGCCTTCGTCACTCCCGACGGACTGTACGAATTCAAAGTGATGCCGTTCGGACTTTGTACAGCACCAGCCACCTTTCAGCGCGTCATGGACACCGTGCTGGCAGGTCTGAAATGGCAGAGCTGCCTCGTCTACCTGGACGATGTCGTGGTATTCTCACGAGATTTCGACGAACACCTCAGACGACTTCGAGCCGTGCTTCAAGCCATCAAGACCGCCGGCCTGTCACTCAAGACAAAAAAATGTCGGTTCGCCTATGGGGAACTAAAGTTCCTCGGCCACGTCGTGAACAACAAAGGTGTTCTACCTGACCCCGAGAAAACCCGCGCCGTAGCTGCATTTGCGCCGCCGTCTGACAAAAAGGCAGTAAGAAGATTTCTCGGACTCTGTGCCTATTACAGGCGCTTTGTTCGAGACTTCGCCAAACTATCCGCACCGCTGACACACCTCACGAAGGACGCCGTAAAGTTCGAGTGGACAGAAGAACACCAAAGGTCATTCGACGAGCTCAAACGAAGACTCCAGACGCCCCCGATTCTTGGCCATTTCGACCAGTTTGCTGAAACCGAGATCCACACCGACGCCAGTAACACCGGACTGGGTGCGGTACTAGTCCAAGTGCAGGACGGTGCAGAGCGAGTTATCGCATACGCAAGTCGGACGCTGTCTAACGCGGAGACGAACTATTCAACGACTGAAAAGGAGTGCCTTGCTGTCGTCTGGGCAATAACAAAGTTTCACCCATATTTGTATGGAGGTCCTTTTCGCGTGGTCAGAGACCACCACTCGCTCTGCTGGCTGGCGAATCTGAAAGACCCCTCCGGACGCCTCGCTCGGTGGAGCCTACGACTGCAGGAGTTCGACATGACCGTGGTGTACAAGTCCGGCCGGAAGCACAATGATGCCGACTGCCTGTCGAGGGCCCCAGTCGAGGCCGGTCCTTCCTGCACCAAAGAGGAACTTTTGTACTCTGTTATTTTTGTTACAAGTTCGCCACATTAAACGTTTATTTCTTCCTGTTTATCTATTGTTTTTCGTCACCACCTGTGACAATATATCACTGAGTCAAAATTCAGCGCTGCGAGCCTGTTTCCTTCTTGTGTGCCTGTGAGTGTGACTGTATATTCGCGCTTTTACGTCCAAGCAAAACTAAGGCAGTTTTATTTCGGCCGACAAATTGATTTCTTAATATAAGCAAGAATATGCATTTGGAATTTTCCCATATTGAATGACCACCGTTTAACACTGGGCGTATTTTTTCTCAAAGAACATGTTATGGAATGCAAACGCATCACCTTGAAAACTTAGATAATCAAAAAGTAAACGTAGATTCACATCTAACGCAAGTTACGTAACCAGCATAACCAGCAGCGTAACCAGCGGAAAGCAGCATTTTTTTCGAACAAACTGCGGACATAAACAACGGCGTGCACCCTCCGGACCATTGTTAATCAACTTAGTAAACAACATATTGAAGTAAAGCTTGTTAACACCGCAGCTTGGGCTGGTTTTCCATAATGTGTACTTCACAATAGCAGGCACTCACTCAATTACAGACACAAAAATATACGCACAGCGCTGAACTCACAACTCTTTGTATTTTGTCTTCGTTTTCTTCTACTTAGTGTAAAAAGAAAACCTGGAAATGGTTTTGTCCTCAATTTTTTCTCCGCCTATTAAAACGAATTCGTAGAATAGTCCGCGATTATCATCTTTTGCCGACAAGGTGAAAGACGGGCTGCTCACGCGTCCACCGCCAAGCCTGGCAATATGATTCGCTTCAATCATTTCCCTTAGCTGGTAGTTGCTTTGGTCTAGCACGGTGCGACTACGTAGTTGTGCCGCACACCCGCAATCCGGGCAGTGCAGACCTAAATGTCTTGAGTTGGCTCTAGTAATGTTATTCTGGTGTTCGCCAAGTCGGTCGTTGAGACACCGCCCAGTCTGGTCAAAACACTGGTCAAAACTAGTTTTGTGCTTCTTAGAGGAACTCTCGGATCGGTTCGAAGTAGTGTTCACTTTCTTGCACAAGCCGGAGAGCTTGTTCGGAGCTGAGAATACCACGTCAACATTAACATTTTTTCGGTACTTTTTTTTAGTCTATTGGAGAAGTTGTGAATATAAGGCACAACAATGGGCCTCGTTGACCTGTCTCTTGGTGGAGGTTGAGTGACATCCCGTCTTGTTATATGATTGAGGAGGTTCTCTGCAATCGACGTGAATAAGACACTGGGGTATCCTGCTGCTGTTAAGCGAGAGCTTTGCGCATCGAAGCTTGTTTTGATCAAATGTTCGCATGACTTGTTAAGAGAGTTTTTGAGACATAGACTCACGATGCCTCTTTTGACCTGTTTTGAGGCAGCAGAGTTGAAGTGAAGAAGCGGCTTTTTCCCCCGCGGCTCATATGACCAGCATACGTGATGATCACTCGGTAAAAATAGTCTTAAATTCACAAATCTGATGGATTTCTTGTCTGGAAGCTCGTGCGTAAGCTCCAACGGACTCATGGAGCCTTCGAATTTGGATAGAACGTTGGCCAACGTCGTTGTGAACTTGCAAGTCTCCGCTGCTAGGAAGATCAAATAATCATCTACGAATTAAAATATTTTCACTACGCTTGAGGTGTCTAAGCTTTCTGCAACAATCTATCGTGGTAGGCAAGATAAAGGTCGCTGAGTATCGGAGCGATACGCTACCCTATGCATGCGCCCCTTTTTTGCAAGTATCTTTTTCCTTCCCACTTGGCAAACGTCGATTGTAGATACAGTGAAGTTAAGTCGATGAACGTGTCTTCGGTGATAGCTGCAGCGTTCTGGAAGGCGATGGTACCAAAGGAGTTTATGCTCTCTTCAATGCACTGTAAAAGACGGTCTTGTGGCAGCGAGTAGTAGAGGTCTTTGATGTCGATTGAAAACACGTTCAGGTTGTTGTCAACATACTCTATTAAGAACCTTGCTTGTTTTTGTATCTGTAATGGAGTGAGTGCCTGCTATTGTGAGACGTTTTTGCGCTGTGGTGTACAAACATATTGAAATTCACACAGCTGCTTAGAAGAAGGGTTTATATTTAATTGAACCACGTAAATGTTAACGGTTACTGTTCTCCTGTTTGGTTTCTTTTTTATTTGCCTCCTAATTACGATTTAGCCGATACATTCCGTTGGTGCTGTCTTGTATAGTCTTATAATTTGCCACTTTTGCAATGTTTTTTTTAATGTTTTGTGAGTTACTTTGTATAAAGTATAATCACGTATTACGTAAACTTATTTTAGTTATATGCCGATATCTACGTTTGATTTATGATGTTAGTCAAGTTGTTTTTGGCGGCTATTTTTTAAATGTATTTTTTTTTGTATTTTTTACCAAATAAAGGATTATTGATTTATTCATTATTTTATTAGAATTATTATTGTTAGATTTGACACTCACGTTACCATAGTTTTGAATCGACCTTGCGCTCGTTAGGTGCCGCTTCACGCATAACGAAGGGATTCAAAAGCCCGTCCGCTTTTTCATGTTCCTTAGTTAGATCCCAGCTAGAGTACGCCTCGGATATTTGGAACGACATCTCCAAGACTAACAGTTTTTATGTCGAGCGAGTCGAAAACAAATTTATTTGCATCCTTAAATATTGTTGCCTTGAAAATGGTGCTCCTCTTTTAAACGCTGGGTGTACGTCGCAACTTGCAACTTGTTGAGCCTTCATCAGCGTCGGGTGAAGGCAGGTCTGTTGTTTCTGTTCGAAACCCTGCACGGCGCGATTGACTCTCCCAGCCTTCGGTCTGAACTGAGCCTTAGAGTTCCACGTGTGTCTATAATGCTTCATCATATTTTTGTATAGCTTGACATTTTAGTCGTTTCTTTGATACACTGCATATTTTTAACTCGTGCGGGAGCAAGTTCGGAAACTTTGTTCGAAACTTCCTCTTGCAAGTAAATAGCTGATCACTTGATGGGTTGACGTTTGTCAGTACGATATCCTAGTATTTGCTTTTTGCTCTTACACCTGGTGATATCTTTGCTTCGTGGTTTTGATTTTTCTTGTTGATTTGAGGGTATTTTGTAGCTGTTAATATTCTAATATTCTTAATCCCAGACAGGTGGACTACGTTCCCCTTCTGCACTCCTGTGTATGTGTGTTTGTATGCATGTTCTTGCTTGTTTTTTTAAGTGTGCCAGCACTAAGACCGATTGGTTGTTCCTGGTCAGTATAATAATCACTGATTAATTGAATATCATTAATATTGTTACTTATATTATTATTACGATTATTATTATTATTATTATTATCTTTGTTCTCCACGCTCTTGCGTACGATAAATTGCAATTTGGGGTGAATCTTCATGCCCATTGCACATCTTGGCACTCTAAAGTTGATAGCATTTTGAAAGGACTTCGCGAAGTGTCGCGTGCAACTAAAGTTTCCCATCCAGTGAAATTTTCTCTAGAGATTTGCAGATGCCGAGATGACGTAGCTTGTATACTGAAACTGTTGTGCTACGTCATTTTTAATTGCAAATTTTAAAACACTTCATAGACCATCGCGCCTCCTCAGAGCGCCTCCTCGGTGTAATGTACGTAGATATGTCACTAGATATGAAAAACAAATGTGGTTCTTTTACGTCTCAGACATTTTGAAAACCCTTCCTGAATACATTTTTAGCATTACTGGCAAAAGACAGTTGAAAAAGTGGCTGCCATTATGCCTGTGAATGCTAATAAATGTGCTGTAGTGGCTTTGATTCGGATTGTGAGACTGGTTAGGCGAAGCTTATGTTCGCGTGTTTGCTTTTATGCGTTCGTTTCCTTTTTTTTCTCGCTTATTCGTACTTGATTTTGATTTGGCTTGAGAGGCTTGCTAGCGGAAGCCTTGTTTACGTGTTCGATTATTATGTATTCTTTTTTCCCCTATTCAAACTTGCTGAGTCCAGTTCTACAAACCATTGTCGCTCAGACGGACCGGTCATGTGATACACCGAAAGCGTTGAGTGAATAAAACATGTTATTATATATCATTTTTAAATTAATATAAACATCATTATTACTAGCATCTATCATGGAAGGACCAAATTCATTTTGTGTTTTCAAACTCAAATCAAACAAAGGTTACTGAACTATGATACTAGTTCCAACCTAAAAAAATGGAACATTTGTCATTAATTCGGCCTAAACTCCATTACGCCTCAAGCATTTGGGACGCTCATGCATATCCGATCACTGAAATGGAAGCTTTTTAAAAACAAGACAAGCGTATTATATTTTTTTACTATTCCCGTCATTCAACTATCAACGTGTTAAAGAAAAGAGTGGGCTTTATAGAATTAGCCTTAAGACACAAACTTTCTTAAACAGTCAAAATTTCAATATTTAGTCAAACGCCTGTAGTCCGTCTCACTCAAACCGTGTAGTACAGCCAAAGCTACAGGGGCGAGAGCGTATGCCAGCGGGTTCAAGAGGAGGAAAAGGAGGAAAAAGAGAGAAGGGCTGGGGTTCCCAAGTTCCTTTTTTCCGTCCTCTTGAAGAGGTCGGAATCTACCCTTTCTCCCGTAGCTTTAGCTGTACTGCACAGTTTTAGTCTGACAGAATATAGGAGGAGGGGATAAAACTAAAACGCGACTAACGTCATCTTACTAGGCACCCTTTACAGTGCATTGGCACGGCAGGACAGCAGCATAAGAACTTTACTGAATACAAATACTAACAGCACTCATAAGTTCTAGCATATCAGAGTTATTTGCACTTATATGATAGACAAAACAAGATATACTGAAATTATTTTGAATTTGTGTAATCTATTGGGAGCCATGAATTATCGACATTTCTGGGTTGCTCTTTTGTAGATGTAACATTTGATGCGCTTTTTTTTTGTGAAGCGTGGTTTGTTTGTGCTCTCTCTTGTTGGCCTAAGAAAGAATTTCTTGGCATAGAAGTTGCGGTGTTTTGCAGCGAATTCCATTTGGTGCGTCTTATGTAATGGCGCGACTTTTACAGTTTTTTTTTCCTACTACAAATCTAACTGCGGCAGTTTTCTGTCGGGGTTACATATTAGTTTTAATTCATGGGCTAAAATCTGGAAGCGTGCTCTCGACTGCGCTTATTTCGCAATCACAACGCACACACACGGGTTTATCAATGCTGTTTAGCCGCGCCGACCATACATATGCACATCTATGTTTTAAACAAATCTGTGACTTATATACGAACTTTCAAACGAACATTATTTTTACGTGCAACTTATACGTGATTAATAGACAGAAAAATACTGTGATTGTCGTGTATATATTGAGTATTCTATTTTGTAAAACAATTTCCGCGAGATATTGTTTTATAGAAAGAATATATACTGAATAAAGTATAGGCCAGACTAGGTGCATGAGCGACTGATCGTCGTTTATGAAAAACTTTGAGTTCGTACGTCTTTGAGCAGGCATGCGATATTAAACGATAATCCCTGGAGAAGGAAAACAAGGGGGACCAAGGACAAATACAAAAATCCAAACACAGCTAGGTGTCTGGTGCGCGATCGAAAAAAAATCCGCCTAGTCCTGCTATCGAACCAAGGCCCTCTGCATTTCCAGTAGAGCGCTCTACCAACTGAGCCAACCAGGAGTTATAGAAGTCAGTAGAGAAAATGGGGTTTAACAGCTGTCACCAGTCGAACACCAGTAAGAGTGAACAGCCTGCATTATCAGGTTAGATTTAAATTCAATAAATGCATAGGTGCAGCGAGCTGGAAAAAAATAACGTGTTAATATGTTATTCGAAAGTAAACAATGGAATCATAGAACTTTTACCAAAATAGGGAGGATATTTCGTAGTTTAATAATATTTCCTGTTGATCGAGAGAGGAGGATAGCATTTGATCGTTGTTGCCCTCCTCAGTAACGCCAAATGTAGAGTTCGTTTTTTTTTTCTTTTTTTTTTGTAGTGTTGCTCTTTACCCGGAACTCTCGTTTTCTTTTCCTCTTCTCTCCTCTTCAATCACCATCAGGCGGTAGCTCAGAATGTTTACTCGTGCGGGTAATGCCTACGCAAGCAGTCGACGCGTCTGGAGCCAGTTTCGATACATTGTTTGTCTACTGTTATGCTTAGGCCTTCCAAAACAATTTCAAAACCGGTGCAGTTGAACACCAAGTGCAGCGCACATTGATCAGCGGCGTGAGTGTCGATGTAGCCCCGGTGCATCGCCAAGTTCTATCCCACCAATGGCACATGCTAAAGTGTTCTCTAAACAACCTTAAAAAAAAAATGGAATGAAGAAGGAATGTCTCGAGGATTCTTGCAGGAGAGTTGTTCGGTGCATACAACGCAATCTTAACAATCTTTGTTGTCGAGGCGCGACAAATCTGTAGCATCCAAAAGTGCCAACGACTCGGTGACGTTCTCATCGGGATATCCTCCTCTCGATCAGGCGGCTCGTACGGTACAAGTCCCAGCTTTTGCTAACGTTCAACTAATGCCTTCTCAACTTTGGAAATGTTGTTTCGCAGCGAAAAGAAAAACAACTGATCTTCCATGCCGTCGTCAACATTGCGGTCGCTTACCGAATAACTGTCAGGCGTAAGCCTTTTGAGAGTTCAAAGCAAATATGGCAAAAAGACGACAGAAGACGTCGTCGGCGCGTTTAAGTCGCGAAGAAGCCACTTCCGGAGTTAGATTTTGCCATTTCGAAACCAGCGTCATCGTGCGCATGCCACGTTCGTACATAGTGTACATTTTTGTTAGCCATTAATAAGTGCTATGAAAATTCAACTTTTGCGACCTCAATATTCCTGCATAATCAGCCGCAGATGATGTCGCGGCACATGGTCAGAAAAACGGTCGCAAGGAGGTGTCCGCTAGGAGAGGAGGGCGCGCTTTATTAAAAAGCAATCGAGGGCTAATTCTTTTTCTTTCTTTTTTAGCTTTTTGGGTGCGTTATGTTTTGGGGCGACCGTCTATTGAAGTTTAGATGGCAGTAAAGATATACAGATTTTGGGGCGTCAGTGCCGCTCTCAGGACAACAGGTCATTGAACTTCTGGGCCGTGAAAAAGTTACTGTTATGGTTTTTAGTCTGGACCACACTATTTGTGCTTCTTAGAGGGAGGATGGGCTGTGTTTTTATAAGATTGATAATTATGAACCCGTAAATTTGATGGAACTTATCGGGCGGAGCTGAAACTCTTCTAGTGTTCCTTTTACTTCTCCGATGTGTGCAGCCGCGGGGTGAAGTTATAAAGGGAATGGAAATAAAGCGAATTTACGAGCGACTGCATTCAGGTCTTCAGTAATTTTAAAGGCGCACTGAAACCCTTTTACTGTCTCATTTGCTTCAGAATAGTGCCCTATAGCTAGGGCTTTGAGTTTTCGGTATTTATTTTTCGTCGAATTCGGGTTCTTTTTATCGGTGAATATTTTCCCCCATTGAATCCATGTTTTCCGGTGTTCAATTTCAATACAAAAAATAAATCGGTGTTTATCTGGCGTGTGTTTTAAAGCGACTATAATTACCGAATAAAATACTATAACGCAACTGACACAAGTTTATTGAACACAAGTCAAACTCTTTACACAAGTACCGAATACACAAACAAGTGAAAATACCAAATGAAACGCGCCACTTTCAGGAGCATAAAATAATACTTAAACGTTTTGAAAACAACAAAGTCATATTTCCCTTGTGAAAAAATTACCAGCAGATGGAGCACGTTCGTGGCGGCTTAGGTAACGCACGCCAGAAAACGCACGTCCTACCTTTGATATTGACACGGGGGTAGAAAGGAAACTAAGGAAAGCTTTTGATACGAATGGCCAATCTTTACTGTGCGCTCTCCAAAAGCTGCCAAGGCTTCTGGAGAATCGGGGGAATCAGTGTAAGCAGCTTTATTCTTTTCGGAAACCTTGCTCGAAAGTGGGGTTGGTTGCGCTTATCGCTTCTCGGGAACCCTACAGAAGTACAATGGGAGGCTTAAGAAGCAGTTGCTTTGATTTATTCTCTCCCTCGAAGTCACTGAAAAATTTCACAAATTGTGCTTTTTCTGCCTCTCTCTCCCTTGCAGACTAATATGTGTTTTTCCCTTCCTCGCTTAACCGGCCCTTCGCCGGTGCGCTGGCTGTCTCTCTAGCTGGTCCAGAAGGTTCCGGAAACATTCGCTCTTCCCAAACTACGGAAAATATGAAGAAAAGAAAAAACGGGTTCCGAATGTGGTTTAGATAGAAAGAAACAAACCCCGAAAAAGATGTAGTGCGGCTGCGTTCCACGTAATTGAGAGAAGATATGGTAGGGCAGACGATTTCTTCCTGTGAAGCTGTTTTTTTTTTTTTTTTTTTTTAAGGACTGCTCAAAGTCAGGGTTTTTCAGTTTTTACAGACGCAGAGAAAACCGTTACATACCGAAAACACAAAAACCTTAGCTATAACAAAAAAAAAATCATTACCGCAAAAACAAGAAAAACATTCTAGCGCGCCCTCCTCTCCTGCCAGACACACCCTTGGAATCGTTTTTCTGACCACGAGGTGCGACGTCGTCGATGGTTTAATATGCGTAAATGTTGACGTTGCAAAGCTTATTTCCGTTACTTGTATTATTAATGTGAAGAGGGAGCTTCTGGTAGACCTCAGAATGGCGTGCCGGCGTCTTACATATTTTGTGTGAACGTGGCTTGCTCCGTCATTACCCGCCTCAAGAGCACCGTTTGGTATATCGAATCCAACCGGGATCTGAAGGGGGTCTTCCGGGAGCCTGTTCTTCATTTATTTCTCAAGACTTATTTTTTCCTATGTGACAAGCGTATCGGCCCTGTACTTCACACCTCCCCCCCCCCTTCCTTCCCGGTTACTAGCGGAGGTAGAGTATCCGCTGTCCCGGGGCAGCCGATCGACTTTGTTGGAGGTGAGGGTTCGACTATACCCTCTCACAACTCTGTAGGCCGGCTCGTTCCTCTTGACCACGGCGTAGCACGGGGCCCAGCATAACCAGAACCCAGTGCCTTGTCTCTCGAGAGCCAGGATCGCGGTCACCATAATTCTTCATACGGCGCTGGTGGCTTGGAGCTCCTTGCGCGCCCTCAGGACTTCTCGAGAATCGGTGAAGACGAACACTTGTTTCTTCGTTCGATCTTTGCTAGTGCGGGCGTGTTCCAAAGCTGCGAGCACTGCCTGCGCTTCTGCTTCTTCCGGTGAGTCGGCTGCTGTGGGAAGAGTCGAAGTACCCTTGCCCTTCAGGTGGAAGCCCAGGGCCGCTGTGCCACTACTGATCGCCGCTTCACTGTAATAAACAACCATATCTTGATCTGGCAATGCTATTTTGACTTCTCTTTGGTGTTTCTTTGCGTATTGTTTCCTCCGTTTAAGTTGAGCGGGTCCTTTTTTTCTGGGCGTTGGAACTGGGGAAACTATGGAAATCGTTTCGCAGGGAGGAAATCGTTTTGGAAAGTTCTCAAAGTTCTCTGGCGCTCCGTACCAAGAGCTCAATAAACCCTTTTCCAGCCTGCGTATGTTTCAACTTGAGCTCGTATACATCCTCCTGTTGCTTTTGAAGCTCGTGAAACGTCGGAAAGAGGTCGCACTTGTGTCGCTCTTCGAGCTTGAAGTTCTTCGACAGCCCCGTGATGCACATTCTCGTATCGTTGAGCAGGCTTTCAAGTTTCGTCACGTCCCGCGTCGTGAGCTAATGAAATCACAGTTTTTACATCATCTTGTAGACGAGTAGAAGCATTGCCAGTGAACGAGCTACCCCTTCTGCTTTCCCCCTAGCCTGTGTGAAATCCTTCGTATGAGTGCAGCTCCCTGTTTCCAGGTCCTGATCATCTTCTGCATCCAACTCCCCGCGTTGCTACTGTTTTTTACGCTGATGCCAAATATGGGGTGTTCCTCTGTGTTTTTTATCGCCTTTCCGTAAATCTTGAGGTGCACCTGGGTTGAAGCCCTCTTACCAAAAATCAAATACTTCGTTATTGAGATAACGAAGTATTTGAGATAACATTTGATTGGGCCTTGTCCTCTTTAAAGAATCTCGTTGCTTGTAGAGATGTCCCCTGTTGGTTGGATGTCCCCTGTCGGTAAAGCCTAGACCGTCAATCTTCGGAAGCTCCCACGAAAACGGGGCCAAGGCTAGGTTAAAATAGAAGAAGAGAGCACCAAGCCTTGTGGCACCCCAATGATTTTCGTTCTCACCAAGCTAAGGTGACGCCCAACCTTGAGTACATCTCTTCAGTCTTTCAAGGAGTTATCCAGAGTTTAGCACGCTACCTTTGATTCCTTGTTCTTTGAGACACCTAGGAATGACTTCGTGCGGGTGCGTGTCATAGGTTTTCTTTATAACTAGCGCAATAATTTTCCGAACTTGGTAGTGCCTGGTCGGAGTGACTTTCTTCCCAATGAGCGTAAGACTATCGAGTGTGACCAAGTGCTTACGAAAGTCCGCTTGAGCGGGGTGGTAAGTGCCGTGCTTGTCCGTGATCCAGTTGATTTTACGTGGCACCAATCGTCCCATCAATTCGCAGAGAACGGTGGTTAGTGAGGTTCGTCTCCGGTTTTGCGGTACATTAGGCTTTTCTCCGGGCTTCGGTATGGGAGTCGCCCAAGACAGTTTCCAATCTCCCGGTAGTGCCTTGCCTCCATACCTCGTTGAATTGCTTTAATAATAGTTATTTCGTCTTTGTATATAGGTTTTGTAATATGCTGTGGCTAACCTATACCACGACGGCATCGAGGTAGACGAGACAGCTCAGCCATTTCAGA
The DNA here is from genome assembly GCF_016920785.2 of Ixodes scapularis. Taxonomy (NCBI): domain Eukaryota; kingdom Metazoa; phylum Arthropoda; class Arachnida; order Ixodida; family Ixodidae; genus Ixodes; species Ixodes scapularis. The sequence continues at coordinate 163,475,874 of NW_024609868.1, read as the reverse complement.
CCCGAAAGCACATTGTACATCAGACGCATGAAAGTGGCTGGTGCCATACAAAGTCCGCAAAATATGTCCGAAAAGCAGCAACTCGTACAGTCCGTCGGACGTGACAAAGGTCGCCCTCTCAAGGTCCCGCTCGTTGACATCAATCTGCCAGAAGTCACTCTTCAGGTCCAATCGAACGAATCGCCGATGCGTCGAAGCGGATGTACGTCTTTCTTTGCCGTCGAATTCAGCGTTCGATAGTCCGCGCAGAATCTCAGCGTCCCGTCTCTTTTCTTTTTTTTTTACCAGCACGACGGGGGAGGACGAGGTACTATTTAAAGGCTGCATGACGTCCTCGGGCACCCCTTGAACGTTTTCTCGGACGACCTCCCGTTCTTTCATGGAGACACGTTACGGCGACCGGTGTGTATGTGTGTGTGTGGGGGGGGGGGGGGCGGCATCAGTAACAATATGATGCTTGGCAATCGTCGTTTGGCGCACCCTTGACGACGTGGAGATTTCGTTGAGAAGATGAATCAGCTATCGTGCTTCTTGGGCAGGGAGGGTCGCGTCAATGTCAAGCTCCGAAGGCGGCTTCCTCCTGTGCAGCAATGAAGAGGAGTCTTCTGACACGGGGGCGATCGTGCTGAGTGCGGAACTTCCTCGACGTGGCCCATGGCTGTGTCTTTGGTCAGGTGCTGAGACTTATTTCGGAAGTTTGTCACAAGAGCCAAGGACATGTACGGCAACAACGCGACGGCAATCATCGACACCAGAGCAGACTATTCGGTTTTAAGTGAGGAGCTCTCTCTTTGCCTTCGAATAGTGATGATACCGTCGTATGGTCTTTGAGCTCCGTTACGCCATTGGCAACGCCAATTCCTCTTCGCAGGAGCAGTTGAACATTTCCTTCCAACAGGACTTCACCGCCCATAACTGTTGCGATCCCGGAAGGTCCACATGATTGGCAGGGACTCGTACTGCGGTTTACGTTGCCTCGCGATCTTTCCACATACAGAGTTGATGCAGCGGATAGATTTCCGCTGCATCAACGTCTTCGCACTAGGTCATCAACGGCACCGCATTCACACAAAAAGTCCATTCCCAGAATGATGCCCCTAGCCCAGTCATTGAGGACCGGAATTTTCACTGGGCACGTTTCACCGTGGTCAGATGTCCACGAGCAGCTTCTATTTGCGGGCCATCCTACGGCATCATCACTTTTCGAAGGAGGAGAGAGAGCTTCCCACTGAAAATGGACTAGTCTGCTCCGGTGTCGATGATTGCCGTCCATGACAACGTCGAGGTTATTCGACACCGCCGCGGAAGCGTCATTCCGATGCTTCTGGTCGCTAGTGTTGAAGCCATCCGACGTTTTTAGAAGATGTTTGCTCCTTCAGTCTACGGCAACACCACCTCGAGGAGTTTCCGCCTTTAATTTTCCAAGGACGAGGGAAAGGCGACGGATTGTCCTATTAACCGCGTAAGGGCGATATCGGCGGGAACACAACTGAGGGGATGTTGAGCGGCTTAAGTAGTCCTCGATGTCCCGAGGTCGCTCTCCAAGGCACGGTCGAGGGTCGTTGGGCGCAGGCCCTCGCAGGCCCAGCGGGCAGTAGGAGCATCGTCAGTAAGCATGGCCGCAGTGAGAGCATAGTGGGCGTTCGTCAGTCCTTCTTTCGAGGTCCGTCTTCCTTGGCGCCGACTGTTCTTGGCGGACGTAGGTCTTTCCTCTAGGAGCCGAGCTTAGTGGGGCAGAGGCTTGTCGCGTCGAGGCGGCGCCAGATACTAGGCGGCAACTGGCGGCGATCGCCGGGCCATGGCGGCGTAGGTGAACGTTGGCTCTTCCGAGAGCCTCCGGCTGCAAAACACGCTGGAGCACGTCGTGTGCGATTTCGGAGACTGAAAGCGAGGCCGGGCGCTCAGCAGCGGGATGCACTTTCCGGAGCTCCTTCTGGACGAAGCACCGGATGGTTTGGCGCAGGTTCGACGATATGAAGCTAGCATAACAACTTGACGACGAGGATGCAGCGATTCCACGTAGTCGCGGGTAGTGCGAGGCTCATGCTTGTAGGGCACGTTCGATGTTCATAGCCTTCGTCACGAATTGTACGACGGTCGCAGGTGGACTGCGCACAAGACCCCCAAGATATTTTCTTTGACCGCCCGCATGAGGGTCCTCATTTGTTTTGCTTCAGGAGTTTCAGGATCCGCTTGGCCGCTGAGTCAAAGCATGTCCTCAACTAATCTGGCGACACTCTCGTATTTGCCTTGAACACTGGCGTCCTCGTCGCTGTAGGCTCGCAAACGCTTGGTGCGGCTCATCCTTGCATGCTTCCCAGGCAGGGATCGTCGCCTCGTGGTTTTCATAGCAGCTACCTGCCGTTCCCTCGAGAGAGAAGTATACGTTCTACAGGTTTTGCTCCGGCGTCAAGCCATTGTGCCGGGAAACTCGCTCATATTGCTACGTCCAGTTGTCGACCTCGTCGTAATCTTTGCCATGAAATGGGTTCGGCGTATGAAATGTGACGGCCAGGAACAAGACATGTGAAGCAGCAGCAAGGGCCTCGGTCGGCTTGCCTTGGGAAAACATATCTCCGGGCTCGGTGGCGTCTTCCTTGGTTGTTTCACCACTAGACCGAATTCCGGCGGCTGGCCTTGAGTACGGCAACGGCGGCTTGGACGGGTTTTTTGTGGCCGTACAGAAGAAAGTTCTCCGGGATTAAAATTTATCTGGTCGGGCCGATTCGTGGGGCGTACGAGGAAGGGGCGAAGAAAGTTACGCTGCACCTCCACCAGAAATGTCGCGGACGAAAAAGGCTCGACCAGCGTAAATTTAAAATTAAAGTTCCATTGGCGATCTTTCGCCAGCAACCAAAAGAAAGATTGGCCGTCGAAACAGGAGCAGCGAACGTCGCGGCGTCGGCGTGACAATTGATTGGAGCGAGTGAGAGATGGTGCTTTGTCTTCCGGACAGTCTCAATGAGCGGGTAAAGCCACGGCCACCTCCTTGTCTATTACACTGGGCATCCCAAATATTCGACCTGGAATGATCGGGAGTGAGCTAGGGCGAGACTGGCTAGGCAAGGTTATTCTGGCCTCCTTATCTCTCACACTCGGGGTAACGGTAATCATCTAGATGAACGGAGAAGCGTTCACTCTCTGCCATGCACGCAGCAATATCTTGTTTTATATCTTATTTCCTCAAATCTTTTGGAATATATTCGCAATATATGGGTTTACAGTTGTTAACTTTTAGAGCGCAGCTCTTAGGGGCCCGTTTCCGGCTTGAGTGGCGTCGGCGTCGCCGTCGGCGTAACCACGAGGTCAATTGACCTCCAGGTCACATGATCCCCAGGTCACGTGACCCCCTGTCACGTGACCCCCTGAAGTCACGTGACCCCCTTGAGGTCACGTGACCCCCTTAAGGTCATGTGACCCCCGAGGTCACGACACCCCCAAAGGTCACGTGAGCCCCTGAGGTCAGGTGACTTCCTTGAGGTCACGTGACCTCAAGGAGTCACCTGTACCTCGGTACGCTTCCATCTTCCTCCTCAAGAGCTGCGCTCTAACCGGCGTTACAGGGAATTGTAAACGGCTTTCATTTTTTGATTGACGATTGAACCATGTTTCTGACCGACTAACACTCGAGCAATTTTGAGTCGCGGAGGGAGAATTACTGTGCTTGGAACTGTGTCATAAATCTCTGAGAGTTGCTTATCGACTACTTATCAAAGTCACGTGCCGATTATAAGAAGGTCGGTAACACTGCACCATCGTGAAAGAACTGACATCCTGGACCGTGCAAGTCATTCCATAAAAAAGCGAACATCGGAGCGCGGTTAACTCTAGAAGCCGACACACCAATCAGACAGAGTCGAGAGTGCAACGTCACTGTGCTCATAACCTTGTTTTTTGGGCAGGGTTTTGGCTTCTAATTTAACCAAACGAATAAGGTGTTTTGTGACGCTGCTGTTTCAGGCCGCCCTTGTGTAGATATTATTTTTTATTTTTGCGATAAAAAAGAATGCACTATTTAATTTGCGATGAAAAAGACTGCACCTACTTTACATATCAATTATTAGAATTTAATCGGGCTTTCGTCTCCCATAGAGGAGGTTTTTAAACCAAGAAGACCACCCAAGGGTGCCAGCGTGGTGTGGTTTACAAGGTTAACTGCCCAGATTTTGACGCATCGTATATTGTGTCGTCTTTGTCCTACAAGTTTATTGTTTCTTCAATGTCAAAATTTAATTTTTTTTGTCTGAAATTTAGTGCCTTTATGAACCTGAGGGATCTAAGACCCCCCCCCCCCCCCCCCACACACACACACACACACAGCCACACTTAACATTCCTTGGCCAGAGCCTGGAAATCTTGGCCTAATTCGCCAAACAGGTACCACAGTTAGTCAGGCACTATTCGGCGGTCTTGGATGTGACTCGGTTACCAAAACGGCTTTAGCTTTATGTCTTTGCGCGGCCTATCTTAAGGGTGGATCACGAGGCATTTCCGTCCTTTGACAGCAAGCACTTTTCACGCGGCCAATTTGGCATTTGTAAGCGCATTCGCACACGTTATCATTCAGGCGTAGATTTTTAAGTGGCAATGGTTTTTGTATGGCATCATTGTGCCTAAATTGCCAAAGAAGTGCCAGATATAGGCTCCGCTCTTGGTTCTGCGGTTTATATATGGCATATTTGCATCAAGTTGTCACTTTAGCAATAAATTGACGAGCCAAAAAAAAAAGAAATAGAAACACACACAAAAAAAAACTGGCCCTAACTAACGTCTTTAAGAAAAAGCGTGTTAGGCTCAAGTAAGGCCTTTAGATTAACCAACAATTGTGTCAAGTTAGGCTGTGACTGCCTGGAGTTGAGCTGGTTGGTTCGACATGCTTCTGAAGGCTTCCAGCTGAACGTATGGAGAAACACAAAGGAGGGAGAAAATAAACGCAGTGTGTGTCTTTTTTTTCCCCCGCCTTCGTTTTCTCTCAACTCCCAGCGAAAAATCTAAAAAAAAAAAAAAAAACTTACTAGTTTTTTTTGCTTAATATCTGGGGACGTTTTGCTTGCACCCGAATGCATCTTTTTTATTAAACACAATTGCAAAGGTTTTACGAAACTAGTCAACATTAGCTTACACAAGAACACTAGGGACGGCGGTCTTTTATTTAAACCAAACTTACTCTGTTGCATTGTGGCGTTTTCGATCGGGTCGCATTGTTATAAATCTATGTCTGTAATTGCGCGATTTTGCTTTTTATGTTAGAATTAAATTTGTTCCTATTTTCTTTGTTCAAAAACTCTACTGAATTTTTTTATTACAAATGTGTCATAAAGTTTGTTTCGTTTACATATTTTTGTTTTAAAAGTTTCTCAGTAATCCATCGTTGCTTTGATTTTGTGTGCCGTTTGGCTTTCTGTAATTAAAATGCTCCTGCAGAGGCTCGTTTTATTTTTGTTAAAAGCTTAACGTACTATTTATTGGGGCTAGGCTCCTTATATACATTGTGCCAGTTAATTTCCGATACGAGCGTAACAAAGTGCGGTGCCTCCTTCAGCATTTATTCTACACGCCTTTTCTCCACATTTTTGTTATATCTTGCTCATGTGAAATTCTTTGTTGGGCCGGCCGCGAGGCACTTCCTCATTTCTTTATTCTTTATTCATCTGGTTGAATGGCCTCTTTGATATCATAGCCACTGAACCTAACACATAAGGTATTTTTGAACTTATTTGTTGTAGTTAAAGGGGCGATGCACCAATTTTTGGAATGCGCGCAAATACCGTTAAGAACGGATCCCTGACGTTAGTGACCTATAAGACACGCGTTCGTCTTTCACCCCACGCAATAGAAGTCCCAGAAAAAAAAATTAAAGAAAAATGAGCAGCGTTCACCCCCTCAACTCGCATCCAGAACAAGCGGCCACGTGATCTGGAGCCGATTGTATGCCGCCAATGTTGGTCATAGCCGCGCGCCGGGGTTTGCAAGGCACAGGACACGCGCTGAGTTCCAGACATTGTTATGGCTCGGCTATTGTCGTGGTTGCAGCGATTGGACACGGGCCACTACCCGAATGCTTCACGAGCTAGTAATTATCACGAGCCCAAGTCGAGTGCCCACGCAATGCTCGGGTCCAATCTATGAACCACATCCAAATATCGTTATTGGTGTGTACTGCGATCCCCACGTTACGTCATCAGATTTTTCAAAGGAGAGATTGAGTGAAAAGGATCGCTTTTGTCCTTGAAACTACATTGTAACAAAGAAGTTTCTTCGTCAGTGAGTTGCGTGCGAGTATCCTCGAGTCCCACTTGTGCCAGTAAGCTTGTGCAAATTGAAAAACATTCAAATTGAATATCGTTGCACCGCCCCTTTAAGGTACTTTATAATTTGCGATGAACGAGTGTGCACTGCTTTACATATCAATTACTACAATTTAATCGGGCTTTAGTCTCCCATACAGGAGGCCTCTAAACCAGAAAAACCTCCTTAGGCTGCCAGTTTGGTGTGGTGTACAAGTTGAACTGCGCAGATTTTGACGCATGTCGTCTTCGTCCTACAATTATATTGTTCCTTCAATGTGTTCGTTCATTATTTTGGAGACCGGCCGCAAACGTTGTTCCCGAGTCAAATAACAGAAGCGTGACGTAACGAAAACCACACATGCCACAAGGGCAAACACGGAACTGGTTCACAATTGGTGGGCAATGGGTCAGAGTCTTGACTTCGAGAATGCGTCGGCCTTGGCGCGTGAACAAAGAGAGAATCGGCGAAGATACTTAAAGACATGATGGATCCGGAGTGATAAAACGGCTTGCAATTCCATCCGTGACCCGCTTCTCAAAGTGTGCGCGAACGTCCCTAAATAGAATTTCCTGCTGTGGTGTCTCATCCCTCCCAACTTGGAATTACCAATGATTTCTGCTGTAGGGGAGACGAAACGTCGGATTAAATAGTTATATATCCGATGTGAAGTCGGTGCACCTACGTAGTTGTGCCGCACACCCGCAATCCCGGCAGTGCAGACCTAAATGTCCCGAGTTGGCTCTAGTGATGTTATTCTGGCGTTCGCGAAGTTGATCATTCAGGCGCCCTGATCGGTTGCTTGTTGTTGCTGTTGTTGCTTAACCGAAGCAACAACCAGCTAACAAGAGAAATAATTGAAGAAAAGCATATTGCCAGGCTTGACGATGGATTTGTGAGCAGCCCATCTCTCCCCTTATCGGGAAAAGAATTGGCTTGTCTAACCTTAAGATGAATCGCGGACTATTTTACGAATTCGTTTTAATAGGCGAGAAAAAAATGACTAAACAATTTTCAGATTTCGTTTTAATACGAAGAAGAAGAAAACGAAGACAAAATACAAAGAGCTGTGAGTCAGCGCTGTGTGTATGTTCTTGTCTCTGTGATTGAGTGAGTGCTTGCTATTGTGAAACGCTTATGCGCTGTGAATTACAAATTATGAGTTTTTCCCTACGGATTCCGATGGAGTTCGAGCTATGCTGAATAAATAATAAAGTTAGCGGTGACGTCAAAGTTTCGTCAAGATTGAGTTTGGCGATTGAGATAACTTTGTAGTTGTCAGGCAGCCAGAGTTGCCAAAGTCATTGAAGATGGCGAAGTTCTCGCTCGCGGACGGTGCGAGCCAAAGCGATCTTTCACGGGCCATCGTTCCGTTTTTATATGTTCGGTTCAAGGTTCGTGAGGAACGTAATCGGAGAATGCTGCCCGACACTCGCTGGCTCTGACAGTTGCCGTGGAAGCTTTGGCGGCGTCGCGAGGGGCCCCATGTGCTGACAGCCGAGCAACAAGTGCTCTCGGCTTCTGAGTTGCTGGAGGCACATTTTGGTGCGGCGAAGACATCACCGTGTATTGGTGCACTGCGAGTCGCATTCTGTTGGATGTTAAAGAGACGATAATCGATCTTACGGGGTTCAAGGTGGGTGGACTTTGCGCGAAAGGAAGACGGAGAGACGACAACCAAGAAGTTTAGGCATGCGAATCCAGCAGCGCGCTCGGTAAATACTCTTACGTATTAATACGCTGTGTTCTAATACAGTCTGAATTGAAGATTTTCTCAACGTGCTTGCACGACAGCTCTCGGTAGAAAACGGGCGCCTCATTCAACGCGATGAGTGTCGTGCGAGATCGTTTTAAGCACACATTCAAGCTTACTCTCTAGGGCCCCAACATCGGGAAATTGTTCAGCTGTTTCCGTTTTCACTTTACACTGGCCAAGCTCTGTTTTATGGACAGATCATGATACATAATTTTAATTGCCTGATATTCACGCTGCACCTCTTTGCTCTGCAGGACATGGTTTTCGGTATTGTGCAAGTCATGTGTAAATACCTTCACCTTATCTTTAGGAAATATTATTATTATTATCTTTATATTGCAGGCTTTATGAGAGGTTATAAAAACCTACATGCTACTAGGTCCGAGCACAGACTGCATTAGCATAGAAAGCATCTATCTAGTCTTAATGAGCTTTTGGACAACTGAAAACTTTATGAAGCATTAAAGTCAGAGGCCATTCTGTGCAAGTGACAGCGACTAACCCCTGAAGCCGTGGTTGCACACCAATTCCTCGCATCCCAAAATAAATACTGTGCTGTCCCAAGGTCAAGCTTAACAAAAATCATTGCTTAAAATTCTGTTGCGGAGCAGTGAATAGTATGCTCAAATGCAGGTCCAGTGGTTGCAAAGGTTCTGGGCACAGCAACATCATTTGCTTTTCTGCACAAGGCAAGCTCGTATAACAACATCTTCCTCAGCCACTTCGACCCCGAAGATGGTGTGATTATTGACAGCAGAGGACAAGCTGTGCAGCCTTGAAAATATTAAAGGTGGCCGCCTCTTCACCCCAAGTATGTGCTGCCTACCAGGGTCGCGCTCGTCGAACTTGAAGCCTGACAGCTGTCGAGCCTGTTACGAGCTTTGTCTTTCGACTCGTCACATCTGAAATATACTTGTGCGCCTCTGCTTGCAATTTTGCGTCATACTTTTAACTTGCCCAATCTAGTTGACACGGCAAGTCCCTTTTGACTGCAGAGCGATCTACATAGCAGACAGTACAAGCGGCATTAAATTTTCTTGGGTTCTTTTCTCTACTACCTATTATAGATTAAGGAGCAGTTACTTAAAGACACTTTTCTTGACCTGAAGCAATTGCATATTCATTAAAGCGACTTACACCAAGCTCATGGCAGGCAAGTCTGCTATATCAGAAAATTCTGTTTCATGTTGGAAAGAGATACATATCACAAGTATATTTCTTTTTATTGCTCTGGTACCTGGGCTGAAGACACACCACACCAAGCATGTGCTGTCAGAATGTTTTAGAGCGCAGCTCTTAGGCGCCCGTTTTCGGCTTAAGCGGCGTCGCCATTGTTGTAACCGCGCGGTCCATTATGAGAAGCGTGATGTCACTGGGGACGTCACTGATGACGTCATCAGTGCCGATGCCGATGCCGATCGTAAGTGGTGATGACATCGCCATCAGTGACGATGACGCCATCAGTGACGATGACGATGAGGGTGACGTCATCAGTGACGTCACGTTACCTTACAGGGGTCACGTGACGCTACGGGGGTCACGTCAAACCCCGTGAGGTCACGTGAACCCCGGTGACATCACGTGACCCCCGTGAGGTCACGTGACCCTCGTGAGGGGACGGCGACGCCACTTGGAGGGAGGTGTAGCAGAGAGGATGAGGAGGGGAGGGGGAGGGAGGAGAGGTATACGCTCCCGTCGGTACCCTTTCCTCCTCCTCAAGAACTGCGCTATACTTGGGCGTTACAGGAAGTTGTAAACGGCTTTCATTTTCTGGTATGGCACTAAAACTAGAAGTTTTAGGTGCCATACCTAAAACTTTTAGTTTTAGGTATGGCACCGCTAACTTTATTGCTGTTTCTGAAAGAGCTTTTCAACTCAATGTTTATAGGAGACCTGGCAAAAATGCAAACTGCATAAGCTAGACTCTGATGCATTACGACTGAGAAGAAAAGCAGGGCCCTTTCACGGGTGGCATCTCGTTTCTCATCGACTGTGTAAGCCTTCTGGCTCGAACAATGTATTGTTCTAAGCATAGAGAAAGAAAATGTGAAGAATTAACTGTGGTGGCCGGCATCTGGATGATTGGAGCTCCACCACCGTACCACCACTAATTGGGAAATTTTTGATGCTTTGTATACAAAATTCACACTCACAGCAGAAGTTGCGGTACAGGTGTCGGTACATAAACAATTGCACCGAGATTCGCTGACCCAAAACTTTTATTCAATGAATGGCAATTTTTTCAAGTATGATTAAGGCACATCTGCAAATTTTGTTTCCATGCTATGCTGAAATGATGACAGAAGCAAAATAGTGCATATGGAGCATTTTTATTGTAGATGAAAATTCTGCCCCACCATAAGGTGCAGCACGAGTGTGTTAGTGAAGATGACTGCTGGGCATGTGCAGCTGCTTGTCCCTTCACAGACTGCAGGCAAGGTACACGAAAGATGCTAATGCTTACAAATACATATTTTTTTTAAACAGCATGTTTGAGATATTGCATAGAACAATATAATCCTAGTTGTGTGGTGAGCAGTAGTGTATGGCATACCACTGCTTTTATCTTCTCTCATAACTCTCATGCAGTGCTGGAAATTGCAAGAATGCGAGACTTCGGAAAGACGTTTAGTTTATGCGAGCACCTTCCTAACCGAGGAAGTGCTCAGGCCAGCACACACATGCCGCGGGTTTTTCAGTACAGTACGTAGCCTATGAGATGGGCAGCCCTCAGCAATGTTCATTTGGATTCATCTAATTATTCTGCAGAAAACAGGCCTGCGCTCTCGATCACATAAAAAAATAGAAAGGAACAAGCTGGTGGAAATCGGTCGCTTCGAAACCCAACAGAAGGTCAGAAAAGGAAAAGCAGGGAAAACACAAGACTGGTGCATTCGCCACGCCTTCCTTCCTGCTATAACTGTCTATCATAACTGATTTCCAATGACACGCTAAATGTTTTTCCCATCAATGCACTTGATGCTGTGGAAGTCCAGATCTTCAGCAATGAGTTGAACGAGCAACAAAGCATGTGAGCACAAGCTGCTCTGGATGTAACTGAATAAAGCAAAGATGAAGAAACTCGGCCAGAAATAACTCAAAATTGCCATATCATGCAGGTTTTTGTTCCACGGTTCTCTACACAATGCTTACCAGCCAATTCTGGACCTTGACTGCACTTCTCTAAAACTAGGGCGTTCATGTTTCACTCCAGCAGCGTGTGCAATGCAAGCCGCTGCTCCTGCTGAGTGGGCGAGAGGTCGTAAACAGTGCAAATGGGGGCAGTTCAGGCCCTTACCATCCAGAGTGGCAGATTACCTGACGACTGGTGCACGGCTGACAACATGACATAGTTTCAGTAGCACGCATAGATGGTTTGCGGTTGATGTCATGGCAGTAGGCGCCGGGGTGGTGACCACCACTCGGTACATGTCAGAAGAATGCTCTTATTGCCACGCGCGTCTCTGAGCAAGTGTGCCGGTAGCCGAATGGTTATCGCGCTTAGCTCCCACGCAAAGGGCCGAGGTACGATGCCTGGCCGCGCAGGCACCTTTTTGTTGTTTATGTAAATGTCGCACTCTGGTGAATTCAAGAACCCTGTTGCTTGTTTGAAGTTAGAATGTTATGTGCGCCGACCCTTCTACGCCGATTGTCCCACACACCCACGTATATGAGGGCGAGGCGATACAGAGCCTCGCTCTTGCGCTCGATCGTGCTACTCCGCCTTGATGCCTGCGAAGCTACCTCTTTGTATTTCTGTTTCGGCACAAGTTTACCAAAGTAAATGTTAAGTTTTTGTTCATTCCTCACCTCATCATCCGTCATTCGTGACATTGCGGTGGAGGTGCGGGCCTCAAACAAAAGGTGCATGCGCGACCAGGCATCGAACCTCGGACCTTTGAAAGGGAGGCAAGCACGATAATCACTCCGCCACAAGCGCGCCTGCTCGGAGACCCACGTGGCAATATGAGCCTTTGCAGGAACTTGGGCTAGGCTTAGGCAGAAGTTTAAACCGTGAAGTGATCACGACAAAGTTTGCCCGTGTTTGTACAGTTCGGTACGCAGAAAATATTGCCCTGTGTGGTGACAAGAACCATCTGCTACTTACTCTTAACTGGACTATGACAGAGTGTGATCTCTAGACAAAGGTGGCGGATTTCAATACCCGAGCGCAAAAGAATTAAGAGAAATATGCAAAAGTGCATGACGACGATTTTGCCGAGTTCGATAGGCAATGCCCAGCTAGGTGCGTCCTGCTCCGACAGCCCTTTTCACCAAATATGTTTAGAAGCGGACCTTCTATATAAACAGCAGACGTCAATTTTCGAATTGGTGTGCCAGTTTTGTCTTAGTGTCATTTTCTTGTCAATTTCAAAGCGGTGGGTAGCTATGGTGTTGCCGGGAATATTTGCTGGAAGCAGGCCGCTGTTGGGAAATGGGGCCGGAGACACGGGGGAATGTTTGGTGCAAGCAGGGCACTGTTTGGTAACGGATAACCGGAGAAACAGCCTTTTTGCAAACTGACACTTAGTCTCCTTAATTTTTCTGCTGCCTTCTTCGACACAAAACTCGAGCAACCATGTGTGGATTGCCTCTAAACTATGTGTACACCTAAGTTTTTGGGAGTATTGCTGAGGTGTCACCTTGCTAGAAACACGGTTGGACCTACAGCCACCTTGGGAGCTACCGACCAGGCACAATAATGTTGATGACAGACCTTCCTCGTAGTTATGCCAGTGCAGATAGTGGTGACAGTTTTATGCAATTGCTGAGATGGGCACAAAAACTGTCACTTTGGGCCACTGGAGACAGCTCAGGTCACCATGATCACAGTATAGCAAAGCTGCAACCGCGGACCATCAGTGGTCATCAGCATGAGACTACCGACAGCACTCGTGCATAATACATGCTAATGACGCCACATTGGTGCAAACTGCGCATCATCGATATGAGTCCAGACTTTTTTTATACAATTTAGAGGTGGTAGTGGTGGAGCTGCCACCTGTGCTGGGTTGTCACTAGCATCTTTGGTCACAGCAAGATGAGTCCTGCAAAATCCAGTTAAACACAAGTTAACGCACAACAAATTGACAGCCTTTCTGGTTACGCGTTGATGTAATGCCCATTGCCTACTCCTTAGAATTGAGGTATCGGAGTGCCTCATGCACAGGTCTAGAGCAATTAACTCATGAGCTTGAGCGCTACGATCCGAGCTTTCGAAGAAACATTACGAAGCAGCACACTCGTGCAAAGTTAATAAGACCACCGGTGTCTGTTCACTACCAGTACCAAGTTTTTGCAGACTGTTACCGTGTTCTGTGGTGGCCACAGTACGGCTGGTAAGGCTTTAAGCGCGCTAAAAATCATGATTCAAAGTTAGAGCGCGAGCTCCCAGTAGCATTTTGCTGCGCACAGCAACGCTAAGCTAAAACCAACTATTGCGATTCTCAGCACTTACCGACACTGCAGCTGAGATGTCGTGTGGCGACGGACGAGGCTCGTTCCCTCTTGAAATCATGCGCCTTGTTCCGTGTCTTTGCAAGCCAGGATTCTGTCCTACTCATTGAGTTCAGCGGCGACACTTGGTTCACGTCCCCCACCAAACTGCCGAGTGGCAATCGCGACGTCACAACCTTTGAAAAAGCCCGACTCGACAGAAGAGAATTCCAAAAGTGAAGAAAATCTCCGTACTGACACACGAGCACTTTACGCGCGACATCCACCTTCGGCCATGACGATTGATCACGATCGCGATGCAGCTCACTCGTTGCGATAATCTAAATAGTTTCACTTATGTAAAAATACATGATTGATGCGGCCTAAACTTGAGACTGGTAGTTATATTTACATTGCACCGAAATCTACACTTTCAGAAGTTAACAATGTTGCGTTTACAAGAACCTCCGATGTGGCGTGGCGCATTTCCCTCTATAGACTTTTTTGGGGTAAGAATCCCAGTGAAGGTACAACTCAATCGCCGCTCACCGTCGACGTCGTCAACGCGCCGCGATGAAGTTCCCTGCCAGTTGAGTTCGCCGCCGATTGGGAATTAGGCTCCTCCCACCGGCGACGTCACGATGAAGTTTCTTCATCGCTTTTTCCAGCATAAACAGACAGTTCAATCTCCAAGCGACCTTTGAAACGGAAACACTTTTGCACTAAATTTATCAACGCGTATGTTCGCTAAATACAGAGTGTTGCACTACAATATTAACTTTCGTGTTATACTTTCTGGGAAAATTTTCGTTATAAAATCATTGCATTCCGCGTATATAGTTTTCTCTTTTTTTTCTTTAAGCCACCCGCGGGGTGTGGAACTTTAATTGTAAGAATTTCATGAACTTCATGTTGTCCTTTCTTTTCAATGCGTCAAAAAATGGAGCTTGTGAACGTGTTGAGGTTTTGGAGCCTTTGAAATAGTTGTCCGTGCACCCCAGTCAGGCGAAGCTACAAGGAACCTGAGTCTTTATTGTTGTTCATGCGACTAGCACACGTTTTTTAAGCACTTGGCACATAAATCTTTGTCGGAAAACTTACCCGGCTCTGTAAAAGATCACTTCTGTTGCGCTTTGAGGCGCTCTTTCGCTAGGTACTCGTTGAGGACACTGAGGTCGAGAAAGAATAACAGCACAACCGGCTTGTGTCAAGCGGTTTATCCGACTGCTCGTTCGCTCGCGCTCGCGATTCCCCATCCCCCTCGTCTTCTTTTAGCTCCAGACTAAATGTCTCATGTCAGTGGTGTTGATTGTTAGTTTTTCAACATCCTCCCCCCGCTCACGAAGTGAGGAAATTGGGAATAAGATTTACAAAGTTTCCAATGGGTAGAGCAGCTGCACTGGCCGTCGGATTACACAACCAGACGGCAGCTTAACAGCACACGCCCTTACATTTCCATCTCTTCCTGGAAAAACTTCAACGACATGTACCAAGGTCCGAAGATGTCTTGGAGTGATCGGTCATGCAACAGTACTACATCACCAACGTTCGGTGCACGGCTGCTGAGCGGTAATGCAAGGTGGGCCGAACGAAGCTCTAGTAGGTATTCTTTCTTCCAACGTACCCAGTTGTTCATGAGCCTCTGCCTATATTTCCACCGGCGTGTTAGTGAATCTCTCCATGACGCGTGGGTCGGCTCCGCCTCTGGAAGAGTTATCAATCGCCTTCCTATGAGTATGTGAGCGGGGGTCAAGACCGCTGGTTCACTATTATCGGCATGAAGGTAGGTGAGTGGCCGAGAGTTCAGCGCTGCCTCGATGTCAGTTAGTACCGTAGTTAGTTCTTCAAACGACAAGCTCTGCCGTCCAAGAATTTTCCGGAGGCACGTTTTCACCGACCTCACCATCCTTTCCCACCAGCCTCCCCACCAGGCTGCCCGTTTTACAATGAACTTCCAGGTGATTCGGTTAACACTGCAGAAGTCTTGAGACTCCGCACTGCGAATAGCCTCCCACAAGGCCGGCAGGTCCTTCGCTGCTCTCTTGAATGTCAGCGCATTGTCGCTATAAATGGTGCTTGGGATACCTCTTCGTGACACGAAGCGTCGAAGGGCCAAAAGAAATGGCGCCGTGGCCGCGGTGGATACCAGCTCGAGGTGTAGTGCCCGAGTGGTCGCGCAAGTGAATAAGGCAACGTAGGCCTTAACGCACTGCCCTGCTGAATTGACCAACAGTGGCCCCGCGAGGTCGATTCCCACGACTTGAATGGGTTGACTCTTTTCCACTCTGTCCCGTGGTAGCGGAGCTACGGGGGCTGTGGCCGGTTTTGCTTGGAATCGTCGACAGATGCGACATTCCGCGATGATCTTCTTCACGGTTCGTCGTGAACTTAGGAGCCAAAATTTGTCACGAATGTCTGTCAAAGTGGTCTAAAAGCCTCCATGTAATACTCTGAGGTGAGCATTCATGACAAGCAACTTGGTGAAAGGGTGATCTCCTAACAGAAAAGTAGGATGTCTCACCTCCTCCGAGGCTGTGGCTTGGTGAAGTCTGCCTCGAATACGCAAGGTTCCTGTGTCGTCAAGAAAGGGCTGCAGATCGGTTATTCTTGATCCTTTTGAGATACTTCCGCCTTGAACCAGCTCCTAGATCTCTCTGCCGAAGCATTCTCGTTTAACATTCTTGATCCAGAAAGCTTCTGCATCTCTAATATCATCTGCCGTTAGGGGCAATTCAGGTGACTTGTTCTGTCGACGACAACCTTGAACAAATTGTTTTATCCACGCTGTGACACGCAGCATCTTGGTATAGTTGCTAAAATTCTCCAATGTCAAGAGTGCGGTTGGTGCACTCACAGTGGTCAGCAGTATTTCCCGACCTGTTGTCGTCTCTCCCCATCAATTCCGTTGAGGTTCTCATCTTCTGAGGTACTGTCAATTGGCCAGTTTCTTTCTTCTCGGGAAAGCCACTCAGGCCCAGACCACCATAACTGATACGCACTTAGCTGCATTACCGTCTTCCCTCTAGTTAGGGCGTCTGCTGGGTTCGCGCTGCCCGGGCAGTGCTGCCAATTAGAGGGATCCCAATTAAAGAGCAGCGATCCCAATTAGAGGGATCGCTTAGTGCTTGTATTTCTGTCACTCGGTTACCGACGAAAGGTTTCCATGCAGTTGCTGATCCTTTAGTCCAACCGAGGGTTATCATAGAATCTGTCCAGTACCATAGTGTAACTACGACACCAAACAAAACAGTACACAGATATATAGCCATGTGTGCTCCCAAGAGGGCTCCCATCAGTTCTAGTCGTGGGAGGGTCAGCGTCTTAAGCGGGGCAACTCTGGACTTGGCAAACACCAGAGTGACGCTGACATTTTCTTTTTTGTCCTCGGCGCGAAGATAGGCACAGCCACCATAAGCCTGAGGGCTGGCGTCTGTGAAGACGTGAAGCTCCAGCTTGCTCTCACCATCCGCATTCTGTAAGTGTCTCGGAGCCATGATGCGCGGCAAGTCCTTTAACCCGGCGCACCACGTTGTCCACTCCTGCCGTAGCGCTTCTGGTACTTCTTCATGCCATCCCAGACCACGTTGCCATATACGTTGGAACAAAATCTTTACTCGTATGACATAAGGTGAGAGGAACCCTAGGGGATCGTAGATCCTAGCAGAGGCTTTGAGGACGAAGCGTTTTGTAGTCATGTTTGTCGAGAGAATCTCCAACAGATGGTCACTAGAGAACGTGAAGGAATCTGTGGTTTTGTCCCACACCAGTCCCAGTACCTTTGTGACTTCGTGGGACTTGATTGACGTGATGTGAGGTGAATTATCGACGTTCCCCTCCTTTGGTTGAATAGGTTCTGCAGTTGGCTGAAATTGGTATTCCATTTGCGTAGTTCCATGCCGGCCTCTCTGAGCAATGTCTGTGCTCCGTCAGCGAGTCTTCGGGCTTCTTCGGTGCTTGCGGCTCCAATCAGTAGGTCGGTTACGTAAAATCAGTCCCGCAAAAGAGCCGCGATGTCTTTGTTCGAATCACTCACGTTCTTTAAGTGATGACGAATTGTCGCTCCAAGTAGGAATGGACTGGCAGTTGTTCCAAAAGGAACTCGTGTCATGCGCCACTCTTTGATACCGGGCAGCGGCTCGCCTGGTCTGGGTGTCTTCTCAAACCAAAGAAACCGGAGAGCATCTCTGTCACACTCTGCGATTTCTATCTGCAAGAAGGCCTTTTGGATGTCAGCTGTGAGAGCCACCTTTTGCATACGAAATCGGAGCAGCACCGGCAAGAGTTCTGTGTTAATGGTAGGCCCTTTCTTAAGATGGTCGTTGAAAGATCCGGTGTTTGGCGCGTGTGATGAAGCGTCGAACACCACTCGAATTCTTGTCCATTCCGAGTTGGCCCGAATCACCGCTCGATGAGGTATATAATAAACGCGTCCATCACATGGGGACTTTTCGTTCAACTCCTCCACGTGTCCGTCCTCAAAGTAATTGCGTATCGCTTTGTCATACAGTGCGATGGAGCCATCGTGCTTGAGACGTTGGATCAGGCTGCAGAGTCTAGACCTGGCAGTGATGTAATTATTTTCAAGTGCTGTTGCTGTCTCCTTCCATGGTAGAGCGACTTCGTAGCGTCCATTCTTCTAACTTATTTTCTCTGTGAATTGTTCGAGTACCGTACTATCTTGCTCTTTCGTACCGGTCGGTTCATCCATGATTCCAATGGCCTCCGGCTCCCAGAAGTTTCTTAACGCTGCCCCGTCGTCTTCGGCGGTCAATGCCACTCGTAACACGCATACCATCAAGTTTGCGGTAGTATTCGACAAGACTCTCACGGTGCCTGTTGGGCCCTGAAAGGTCCATCCTAGGCTAGTTGAAATGGCCACCAGGCCGTGGATGGATGATGAGCGGCGTGTTTCGCGAGTTAACAATCTCCACATTTGGTCAGCGCCAATGAGCAGGCTTATGCCTTCCTCTGCTTGGACGGAGGGAAACATCAACTCGTCAGCGATGTACCCCGTGATCGCTTTAAGGAACGAGTGTTCGACGGGTGTTTTGATGAGATCTTGGCAGATGAATGGGACGACAACGGCATCTAAAACATACTCTGCCATCGCATACTGGCCTCGAAGTCGTAGTCTGATCAGTGTGAAGTTCTGTTTTATCACATCCGAGCCGCTGTTGGCAAAGGTGTTAAGCTTCATGCTTCGTTGGCCTATAATTTCAAGTTAAGTTTCCTTGCCAAGTCTTCTCTGATGAACGTCTTCTGGCTTCCACCATCGATAATACAGCGGATATTTGCGCAGCTCTCATCACTCACGGCCCAGCTCCTGAAAGTTTGCAGTAGAACGCTCGAAGCTCGGTGAGGCGTCGTATTACTGGTGGTGAATATATTGGCGGTCTCTTCCGGAACTGGTCTTGTTGTCTGCCAAAAAGGATTGCACATTGACGAGGCACGTCGTCCCCTGCATCCAGAACATCTCGCTTGGCTGCGGCAGTCTTTGGACCGATGCCCTCCTTTGGTGCAGCGAAAACATCTCATGTCTTGCGCTAATCTTCCTTTCTTTTCATCAAGTGCGATGTCAGGAGTACAGGCGCCGGTACTGTGACTCTGCTGGTTGCAAAAAAAGCAGTAGTTGTCTGTCCCGCTGGTTTGCAACGCGAACGTTGATGGTGGATAAACAGTTTGTATCGGTTTAGGAGCTATCTTCGGCAGGCTTGCTGGTCTTTTCTCGAGCGTTGCTGATCGTTCTCTGCGCTCTATTTCCACGCGAAGAAACCGCAAAAGTTTGGCCAGCTCCTCACCGGCATCCGTTGTCGATGCAGCGACGTTGACTGCTCCACCGCCAGACGTGCTAGCCCCCTCCTCTCTGCCGGCGGAAACTACACGTGGTGTTCCGTAGCTTTTGTGTCGATGGTAATCCACAACGATGTCCGTTGGAAGACTGGACAGGAGTATGTCCACCATCATTGTGGCGTACGTCGCGCTTGAAACATCCAAGGAGCGCAAACCGCGAATGTTTGTCTGGACGTGATCGTACACATTGCGCAGACCTTGGACATCACCCACTGACTTTACCATTGGAAGGTTTCGAAGCCGTTCCAGATATTCCCGCTGAATGTTTTGCTTGTCGCCAAAGCGTTCAGTAAGTATCTCTATTGCATCTCTGTAGCACGCTGCCGTAGCCTGCAGCCCGGAAACGGCACTGGCGGCATGCCCATTCAGAAGCGACCGCAGGTACTGGAATTTTTCTCCATCAGAGAGCTTGGTGTTCCGATGTATTGAGGCGTCGAACTGCTCCCAGAAGGGTTGCCACTGCGTGAGCTCCCCTTGATAGTGTAGAAGTTGCAGTTTGGGGAGCTTCACTCCCGTGGGTTGGGATGGGTGGCCCCTGTCGCCGACGGTTCCCGTAGCGGATGTGGTTGGCGTTGCCTGCAACCGCGCGACCTTGTTGCGCAGTCCGCTGAGGGTCCTAGCCACTTCGTCTTCATATTCTGCGACAGTGATGTAGTCTGTCTCCAGGTCACTATCGCTGATGTGTGGTTAGATCTCCTCGTTGACTTTACGGAGTTCCTCGTTGCTGGTTACCAGCCTGTCTCTGAGGTTCTCGAGAGAAGAGGCATCAACGGCGACGGACTGGAGCATGGTCGTTATCTCGTTGATTATCTTCGTATTCAGACTGCGTCGGACTTTACGCTTGGTCTTGAGCCGATCCATTTTCAGGTTGATTCCTCAAGTCCAAGTCCCGGGTTTCGGCACCAAATAATTGTTGCGCTTTGAGGCGCTCTTTCGCTAGGTACTTGTTGAGGACATTGAGGTCGAGAAAGAATAACAGCACAACCGGCTTTTGTTAAACGGTTTATTCGACTGCTCTTTCGCTCGCGCTCGCGGTTCCCCATCCCCCTCGTCTTCTTTTAGCTCCAGGCTAAATGTCTCATGTGAGTGGTGTTCATTGTTAGTTTTTCAACAACTTCCATTTATTTTTGGAAATTGTTATTTTCGTCTTAAAGCTAATGGCTCTTGCGCCATATTATTGATCCTCTCTATTTTTTGTGACATGTTTAGGTCCTTTGGGTCCGGGAATTGAAACGCATAAAAAATGCCACCTCTTTTCAAAATAAGACACAAGAAACGGCATAATCCTAAAGAAAATCACAGTGGGGGGGGGGGGGGGGGGTGATAGAGATTGCAAGCTTATACAGGGTACAAGTTGGTCTGCTCCGTGTGCAACTCGTCTCTATGTTAACCCTCCCAATTCGCCCATGATTCCTCCCGACCTAAACCATTGACGGCGCGAGTTTGACTGCACCGTCAACGCACGTTTTTTTACACGTTGTTTAATTTACCATTTGACTGACATTCCCCTCTTTGGGCTCCGTTACGCCAAACACGCATCTAATACCACTCTCTCGCCGTATCGGCATAAAAATGGCCCTTTTCTTACGCGGCCTCAGGAGCTTCCTCGACTTGAGCCACCTTCATTTCTGTGGTACAGCGGCAATACTGAGCAAAAATTAATAATGATACGAACAGGAATTAGAGGGCGATCTATAATAAGACTAAAGCCCCAAATGACGAACGCAGGTGACCCTATTAAATCGGTCCAAATACGCAAAATTTGTGGGCTTAAAATTGGACACTAATAATTAATGGCACTTGGTTACTCTTTGGCTAGGAAAATCATTACGCACCTTTATTATTCAGTATCAAAAATAACCGTACCCGGAAAGAAAATAACAAAGAAACAAAAGGCAGAAATTTACATTCATGATCAGATTAAGGCGAGCGTTTATAAATGTAGGTGCTTGAAATTGAAATAGTAAAACACAACGGACGAGGCTGAGACAACAACACTCTTTCATGTTGAAAGAGTGTTGTTGTCTTTTCCTCGTCCTTCGTGTTTCATTCTTTAAATTTTAAATATCGAAAATCATATTACATGTCGATTTCACCGCCCCACAGATGCGTCAAGGGTGCGATGCAGTGTGCGGACGGATGAAGTCCCTGACGCAATTCGGGCCATTAGTTCCGGTCTGAAGCCTGCACAACCTGGTAGTTTTCGCCCTGTTGTGCCCACTGTGAATAATGATAAGGATTTCGAAGCACGGCTAAACTATAACGCTGTCCTAAGCTGCATTGCGTAAGTTGCCTTTTTTAATTTTGTGTTAAAAGTGCCAGAAGTGTTCAAAGGAAATAATATAATATCCGCTTTCAGAATCATTGAATAGGCATCGTAGTCCTAAAAACAAAAAAGCAGATAAGCAGAAATTAGAAATTAAAAGTACAATTGTCAGTGTTCGAATTTTTGGCGACATAATAAACACAAACCTGTAAGTTTTTCTTAAATATTATTTATTAGCCGTTTCGAAATGCGGTGGCACGGACAAAAGGTGCATCACAGCAAATGCGTTACCTCAAACTAAACCGTTGTGTGGTCTCTTTTTTAATTTCAGTTTTATCTTGAAGTAGAAAGACAGTTTGTCCAAAAATATGAAAAGAAACTTTGAATTGCAAACGATAAAGAAAAGGCCACGACAGTGAAAAAGCAGCGCACTTATCTTTCCTCGTGGGGACAAGCCCACCTCGCTGATGACTGCTGGTGACGATATTCGTCTCGAAATGCCTACCGTGCTGACGACGCGTACATCGTGAATCAGGTTGCAGGCAATTTCCCGACACAAGGCCGCTCTAGATAACGACGACAAAAGGAATGACGAAAGGGCGTCATACTTAAACACCGACGGGAGGCAGCGCTCTGCCACGGGGCCATTGTATGGGCGGGGAATGTCGCTCGCAGGGCCCTTAGCGGCAGACTAGAAGCGGCAGTCCCCCGTCTCCTGTTATGTAACGCGCTGCGAGGTGCGCGAGTGGTCTGCACTCGCCGCTCAGTTCGCACTTTCTTTGGCCCGCCAAGACGGGTCAGGTCCACGTAGCGTGAGGGGCCCAGCCCATCTCTAGTCCTGCTGGCGCCAGGCATGTACACGTTATCAAACACTTACTAGGTAGGCGTAACGCGCTAATCGTCAAAAGGGTAACTGACTCCGTTAAAATAGATTGAGTGCAAAAGCGACACGTGTTACCTTAACTCGTGAGCAATCGGCTACTTTAAAAATTGTGTAGCAGGTGACCCATGTGCTAAACTCCATGTCATTCGAAAAAAAAAGCGAGCATACGAATTAAGGTATCCACGCATTCACAACAGATGTGGGAGCCACGAAAAGATAACGTGGCGAGAATTGAGTCATGTTAGTTGATTTATAAACACCTGTTGAAAATATAAAGTGAAAGGGACAGACATGGACATGCAGTAGAGAGGACAGCACTATACTCAATCTGGTGTTTCAAGAAAAAACTTAGGAAAAGACAAGAGAAGTGAAGTGGTGAAGTTATTGAGGCCATTGGGTGAATATTTTTCTCTGCGCTGCCCTCGAGAAATTGTATGACAATAAGGCGATTCAGAGCTGTAAAAAGCAAGTGGAAAGTCTCAAGACGTGTGGTTATCTTTATACCTTTTTATCTGTGAACGTCGGAAATATGATTAGTTCAAAACAAAAAAGAAAACAAAAACAAGTACACTAATTGACGTGCAGCAGTTATGCCACACATACACCGGCTATCACATAACATTAAAAAGGGTGCATCGAGATTTGACATTTTCTTGTATTTTCGGCACCGGACAAGCTGAAGAGGCTGTGCCCCAAGATCAGTTTACCTCACAATCATCAGGATGGTTGCAAAGTGAAGTGCAAGGGTAACTATATGGTATGCCGCATCTGTATACTATAGAAAGCACCATTTACCTGCGGGAAATTTTATGTCGGGCAATCTGGCCGGTGTGAGAATACAAGACTGCCGGAACATGAAACGTCTCAACTTTTCACCGGCGACTGGACGTCTCGCAATACACGTCCGTGGCGGCCATGGCACGCCTATCTTCAAGAATACAGAAGTCCTGGGGAAGTACCCTGGAAAAAGGTCGCAAGAACTTTACGAGGCGCTGACCAGCAAGGCTTGTGGTGAAGTTAGTGTCAGCGCACCTTTTATGTTCTTTTCAGACAAAGAATTATTATACCTCTACCGCCCTACACGAGGCGTCCGAATGTCTCTAGTTAAATGGATGATCATCTCAAACTTCAGCCTTCGAAGTCGTGTTAAAATATTTTCAAAGGTTTTACATAATTGTTTTAATATCGCTAATAATATTTGTTCCTCACATATTTCGACATATACATTTATCTCTAAATTTGCTATGATTCCTGTTTGTTTTATTATTTATTTTATTTTTGTCATTTTTGTCTTTTTATTACTCCTATTACCTATTTCTTCTGTACTTTCTTTTTAAATGAAAATGCCAGTTGTGAGTATTACACTGTCCTGTCTACTTGATGTCTGTATCTGTCCATTGTGCTTTATAATTTCAGTATCTTAAACCAACTGCCCCACCTTAATATATTAGTTTATAAATACTTCAGCCATGATGCCAAGGGCAGGTGTGGCACACTTCTCACCAACGGAGGCAAGCATTTCACATGCAATGCGCGTTTACAGGTTCAGCTGTAAAACATTATCACCACATCATCGCAATTTAGAATGCGCGTGGTGAGCCTATATCAGAGAACACTAAACGGATAAAAAATGCGTCTCTGAATGGTTCTGCCGAGCACCACTATATAGAATATATAAGTTATATTTAGTTTGGCGGCTCAGATGCTACCATACCAGTGCAATTTGAAGCGTGTATATTAAGCGTATATAAAGTATCCAAATGAAAGGTTTTATGCATTTTATTTGAAACCTGGCTTTGTTATTCTAGTCGGCGTTAACGTTATGTGCAACGTTGTCAAGGCCAGCTTATTTTCCGCAGTGCTCCAGCCTGGCACTGCTGGGAGAAGCTGGCTAGGTCTTCCATCTCATTCCCTTTGGTAAGGAGCTTTGACAGAGCTGTAAAATCTACGCTAGCCTTTACAACGTAGCGCAAAACGTTGACGCTATGTATAACTATGTTTTCTTCGTCTTGACGGTAGCGAACTCAGTTCTTCAGTTTCTCTTCAAAATTAATCGGCCTGTTTTGGTCGGAGTCGTTTCTACACTACAAGAAATTCGCACCGTTTGACCGGTAATTGGCTCCCAGATATGTCTGGCGAATGAATGGTTTGATAAACCAAATATTTAAAAGCGGCTGATCTTACCACTAGTCTCATATGTTCGTACTTTGCAGTAGCCAGTTTTTTTGTTTTTTTAACACCCGTTGAATAAAAAAAAAAAGGCTAAAGTCTAAATCGGATCTAAGGTAGATCCGATTTAGATGTAAGGATCATGGGTAGTAGAATTTAGCGAATTTATTGTGGAAAATCAATCATATCACATTTAAGAAAAACATTTGGCATTACGTTCACGTGAAGAATTCTTTTTTTTTCACTATTTCATTTCATCTGCCACTCAGCAGATTATCTTCTTGCTTTATGCAAGAACTTGTATTGATTGTGTAGGTCATCAATGAAACAGATACTAGCATAAATCCCGGCACCATCAAGCGGTCGCTTCAACGTTCTCACGGTCACAGAGTCGACAGAGAGAACGCTGCTAAACAATAACATGGAAGAGTCCATGCACTGAACACTGCGCAACGCCGGACAAAGCGCGGTCCAAGCAAACGCATATTTACATTACGTACAACGGTTACGTACATTATGTACAACAATGGTCCACGCTTTTCAGTATGAGTTTTTCGTTAAAGCCGGCTGTTACATGCGGGTGGTTACAGCAAATCGTTACAGTAAAGCGTTACACACCGCCATAAAGTTGGCTGATAACACACATTCTGTGTTAAAGCAACTACGCATATCTATATTCCGTACAACCAAGATTCCCGACTAAGCTTCTGACGCCACCGCTCCGCTTTACGTCTTCCGGCGTACGTTTGGAAAGTTCAATATTTAGATCTTTTCGGGTGGCCGTACGGTGCCGTAGTCTCCCGTATTTTAATATAATAAATAAATAAATATATGATTTTTTTATCACATTGCATTCGTGATGGAAGGAGACCAAGAAAAAAACCTCCGTAAATGCTGCTTTACCAGTTCTCGGCCCCCCTCTTACAGTCAGCAGCAGTGGCAGCAGAGAACAAAAAATAAACCAAAAGCATACTGGTCAAAGAACTAAGAACGAGATGAACCAGGTCAACACTTTAAAATTTGCATTGTAGCACGGCGCAAATTCAGCTTTAACGATTTGTTAACAAAAAAAAAATGATTGCAAGAAAAATACACTTATTTTGGGGCATGAGAACATGACTCAGCACTGATAATAAAATGTTACTAAGATTATTTTGAACAAATATACAATAGCTAAACACACACCGGGCCATTGAGTAAAACTTCGATTGGCCATCGTCATGACATTACACTCTTAAAAAAACGATCGGATTAATTTCAGTGGCGATGTTAAAATTGCATATTTTGAGTATTCAGATAATTAAAAAGGGTGGGAAGTTCGTATCACACTTGTACACGTTACCGAGAAATAGTAAGGGATTACATTTACAATTACTCGATGCTAATTTGTAATTTATTACAATTACAATTACCCTCCCATGAAAGTAACTGACCGTTACCCCAAAAAGTAATCCGTTACTTTCGTGGCGTTACTTTTAACATTATTGTCCTCAAATAAGACACAAAGGGAAAAGGGTTATTCAATTTCTTATTGTTGCCGCCTGTTCCATTTAATGACCTTGAGTATTTTGAGCAACAGCTGGCTCTCGAAAGTCTCGTCAGATATTTTGCTTTATTTCTTACTCAATATGTCGACTACTGCGCTGAACACCATTTGAGCTGGGGCACTGGATGGGAGTGCCATATTGTTCCTCACGAATGCCTCATGCTCTGCATTGAGCTTTTCTCGAATCTACAGCAAAGCTTCGTCGCTGCAGCCGTTGCCTGCTATTCGAGAGATTTAGTAGATCCTTCCGATACCTCCGATACCCGCAATAACGGTACCCGATAAAGATATGATACATATGCAAAGACGGCGGCGAAGTATCGGATATCGTTATCGGAGTCATCGGACCGATCTACTAAAACTCTCTATAGTCTATATGGTGAAGCTGTAGAAGTCATCAATAGCAAAACATAGTTGTAACAGTAAGGTGATTATTGACCTTTTTCAGAGTTTGGCCACGATCGTGACGCGCCCTCGCGGGAATCGCTCGAAACACTTTTGGTGGCTCCGGGAACGTCTCTCCGTCGTCCGCGCCAGGCCTGGCTCGTCTCCCGGTCCATATGTTTGCGTGTGTTCTCTGGTGGCGTTGTTCCCTCCTTCACCAATTTGAACGTGTCTTTCTGTCGTCGCTTCGCGTGCATATTTTCTTCGAAATGGCTGAGAAGGACCTGGAGGATTAACAAAAGTCAATGTCTAGGATACAGAGGACCTTGTTCGTTTTTATACCTTCAGGGATGGATAGACCGCCGACGCCGCATCGGTTCTTACCATCGACTCGGAGTCACTTCATAGTCACTTCGGTGTCGCGCCTTCCAAGCAACTAAAAAAAGGGGTCTGCTTTCAAAGCAAAGTCGCAAACTGTTATGTAAGGAAAGTAATGGTGACCAGCTTGGATACCGACCCAACCATCTACCTTGTGCGGAGCTTTTCAGCTCCGTTCATGATTCCCGGCCACTACAACTTAAGCGATCAAGGACATTTTACTGTCCTTGATCGCTTAAGTTATTCAAGCTTATTGCATCCGTCACTTCTCCGTCCTTTGTATCGCGCGAGGGCACGGGACATTGCCGTATCCGGGAATGTGTAAACAAACTCGGGCGGTGCGAAATCCGAGCCGTCTTGATATCGCGAAGCACCGTCAAAAAGTAAGGAACGGTATGTTAGAAACAATCCATCTTTGAATTCGGCACGTTTACGAACCTTCGACAAAGTGGGCCCAGCAAGCACATGAGTTCACGGTTGGTTGCCAAGAAGTTTCATCAAGGTTAACTGTCTCCGTAAGGCTTTAATTCGTTTCGCTCGCTTTAAATGTTTTGTCAGTTTTTTTTTTTTTTTTTTTTTTTTTTTTTAACGTGGCAAAACGCGAATGTGTATAGCGCATGCCTGAAGAAGGGAAAGCTTTATGTTGTTATTTTTTAATGGAGTACCGGGTACGGCATGATTACGTCGCACAACCTCGTTTGCACGTTTACTATTAACAAAAAATTGTCAAAGTGCAGGCGAGCTGGTGTAAGCTTAACATGATGGAAAACTTGATATATGAATGCATGAAAGTTTGATGGAACATCGAGGACAGGGACGGAAAGAGTACTTCTTTCAAGAAGTCTTGTATCCGTCCTCGTCCTTGATGTTTTATCCTTTCATGTATTTGTATCTATTCACCAACACTCTCATTTTTAATTATTAAACCTGAGACTGAGATAAGAAAAGAAAAACGAAAAAAGGGCAACGTCTCAAGAGACGTTGCCTGTTCTTTTTCTGTGTCCTTTTGCGTTTTCCTTTTCCTGCCCCAATTTCAGGTATATCATCATGTTCACATTTCTCTATTTTAGTTAAAAGCAGAATGTATCGCTGTCACATTGATGATCCAGCCACTGACACGGGGGACTCTCGTCATAGGCTTTTGAAAGCAGGGCAAAAAGGGCGGGCTGTTTGACATCGGGTGCTTTCGTGGACCACCCGCCAAAAGCTACAAGAACTTTATAAAATTTGGCATTTTAACAATGTTTACCTCTATTTGTGCAACCTTCTGCTGCGCGATGGTGAGGTATGAAGACAAGCCGCGTGAATACCGGAGGAGGCAAGCATAACCAGCACTGTCTGAGCGACCGAGCGGGCGAGAGAGCCACCAAAAATGGCGCCTTTCCCTTTTTTCTCCTCTCTCAGAGTCGGCGCATGCGCCCAGCGATCTCTGAAAAAGGTCAATTAAATAATAAATAAGGTTTGGCTTGATATTCTTCTTCCTTTGGCTCTGAACAGTTCAAGCCTCACTTGAGACGTTGGTCAATAAAAAAGTTTCCAGTATATAAATATAAGTAATAAAAAAAAGGACACTCATAACAACAATTAATTAGAACGTCAGTTAAAACAAGGAAATGTAGACGCACGTTTGCCGTGTGTACCTTTCTTGGTGCCGTTCAAAAACGCACGGAGCACGGACCGACTGCAGTTTACTCCGGTGTTTTTCAGATAGACGTCCACTGATGCCACGGGCAGCAAAGGGTAGAGTACTAAGTAAGCCGCGCTATGGCCCCACTCACGAATTTCACTCTCTCCTTCAAGCCCAGAATATCAAGTCTACGTCAGCCACCATTATGTTTTATTTGTAAAAAAATGAAAGCCGCTTACAACTCCCTGTAACGCCGAATTGGAGCGCAGCTCTTGAGGAGGAGGAGGGAAGGGCCCTGGGGGGGGGGGGGGGTTAAACTAACCAGGGGGGGGGGGTCACGTGACCCCCAATGCCGATGATGTCATCACTGACGTCCCTGATGACGTCATCAGTGACGATGACGATGCGGGTACCGATGACGTCATTAGTGACGTCACTGATGACTTCACCAGTGATGATGACGATGACGATGCGATTGTCGGTGACGTCATCAGTGACGTCGCTGATGACGTCATCAGTGATGATGACGATGCGGATGCCGGTGACGATATCAGTGACGTCACTGATGACGTCATCAGTGATGATGACGATGACGTTGCGGATGTCGGTAACGTCATCAGTGATGATGACGATGACGATGCGGATGCCGGTGGCGTCATCAGTGATGATGACGATGACGATGTGGATGCCGGTGACGTCATCAGTGATGATGACGATGACGATGTGGATGCCGGTGACGTCATCAGTGATGATGACGATGACGATGTGGATGCCGGTGACGTCATCAGTGATGATGACGATGTGGATGCCGGTGACGTCATCAGTGATGATGACGATGACAATATGGATGCCGGTGACGTCACCAGTGATGATGACGATGACGATGTGGATGCCGGTGACGTCATCAGTGATGATGATGATGACGATGTGGATGCCGGTGACGTCATTAGTGATGATGACGATGACGATGTGGATGCCGGTGACGTCATCAGTGATGATGACGATGACGATGTGGATGCCGATGACGTCATCAGTGATGATGACGATGACGATGTGGATGCCGATGACGTCATCAGTGATTATGACGATGACGATGTGGATGCCGGTGACGTCATCAGTGACGATGCCGTCATCGGGGGGTCACGCGACATCGGCGGGGGTCACGTGACCTCGGGGGGTCACGTGACCTCGAGGAGGGGTCACGTGACCTCAGGGGAGTCACGTGACCGGGGGGTCACGTGACCCCCCACGAGGTCACGTGACCCCGGTGGGGGGCTCGCGCGGTGCATTATGGGACATTTCCCATGATGCACCGCGCGGTTACGCCGACGGCGACGCCGACGGCGACGCCGCTCAAGCCGGAAACGGGCCCCTAAGAGCTGCGCTCTAAAATATCTGCTTGAGATAAGATGCGTCCTGCTGGGGCAAAACAGGAAGAAGAAGAAAGGAAGACTATTACCATTTTCTAAGTGCTCGCAAAAAGCTGACTCACAAAAAGAGTGTTGTGACATTATGAAAATGGTCGCAGTCACTATATCCGAGAAGGACATTGTTAATTATTTTCGGTTCACTTATCGCCTCGAGCTTCTCGAAGAGGCGCACAATCACTTGTTGTCCTCCTCTCCCCGTCTTCGATCGCAAAGAAAAAAACAAAGGGACTAAAAAAAAGCGGAAATAACTTGCCCCCCCCCCTTCTTTTTTTTTGTAGAATTGCTTATTTGGATTTTTTTACATTGATGTTAGGGTCTAAAAAAAAAAAAGATTGACTCAGGGGCTTCGTGTTGCAAAAAAAAGGCTTTGCGGAACTGAAGAGCGCCAAGCCTCCCTTTGCGGTGGTCGATTCCCGTGACAGTGTTACTGCGCTCGATTTTACAAAAAAAAGAAAGAGAAAAAAAAAAAAAAACTTTATTTAGAGTGGGGAGGGGGGGAGGTTGTTTTGACAAAAACAAATGTAACGGATTACAAGGAATCCGTTACGTCAAAAATGTAAGGGAATTACCTTAACATTCCTCTAGAAAATATGTAATTATTCCGTTACTAAATTACTGATAAATGTAAGGGATTACAAGTAATTCCGTTACTTGTAACGGATTACGTACAAGTCGGGTTCGTATGATAACATCTGCTCAGCTTACCTTGTTCTGCAATTAGGGGCTTTCCAGTTCTCTAACTTGCGAGTGGGATATATAGAAATTTTCATGTTCAGAGATGCTGGTTTGACAGGATGACATATGAAACTCATGCTATTTGACTTGTAGCTAAGGCATGAACGGCATTTATATAAATTATACACATGCAATATGTTTAAACTTTAAAAAAAAATCTGCTAGGGTAATCATGTGAAACACTTTTTGTAATTCGTAATATTTTTTTTTTTTCGGAAGCACAAGTGTCTTATTTAGATTTGCATTAGTATTTTCCGAGACAAGATGACCATAGAGCACATGCGAATTAAATAGTGAGTTAGAGATAATTTTTTTAACACTTGTTGGCAAAATAGAGCTATGACGGCATGCGTGTGTGACACCCCTGCTGTAGGGGATGCTGGTCTTGCAGTGCTGCGGATGAGAGCTGCTAAAGTGCAGCGGTTGCTGGCGGTCGGATGGCTTCCTCTAAAGATTAGTTTCAAGTGTGTTGCCATTTATTTTAATGATTAAGTCTTGAAAATTAATGATTTGG
This sequence comes from Ixodes scapularis, assembly GCF_016920785.2. Taxonomy (NCBI): domain Eukaryota; kingdom Metazoa; phylum Arthropoda; class Arachnida; order Ixodida; family Ixodidae; genus Ixodes; species Ixodes scapularis. The sequence goes on along the minus strand of NW_024609868.1, from coordinate 163,444,612 downwards.
TACGAACGGCAATGCGAAAATTGGAGATGGATCGGAGTAGTCGATGAACTTTAGCAGTTCAGGTTCTGAATAGGTCCATGTCATGAAGATGCCATCTATGTAGCATTTATAAAAAAATGTACGGAGAATGTTGATTTGACATGTATTTATTTATGTATTTCTCTTTTTTTTTACATACCCAAAATAACCGGGCAGGTCTCCTCTTTGGTGCGCAACATTGTGGGCATGAAGCGTAATTCTAAAATTCTCCTAAATATGTTAGCGTAATGGAGCGCTATTTTAGTACACATGCCCTTAAATATTCAGTTCTTTTTTGCACTATTTATTGAGACCCAAGTTTTACTACAAGCTCCACAGTTTTCCTTCTTAGCAGGAGCAGGTGTAGTACAATGCGCAATATAAATAAGTATTTTTATCTTGCGCTTCAAGCTGTAACCCTATGCCTCGTACTGCTATTTTGAACCTGTCAAAACTAGAATTCATAGAGAAATAGCCGGTGAAGTTTCCTGAAGTGCATGTCCCCTTCTTTAATAACTATAAGACACTGCCAGCGGAGCTAATTACTGTTATCACTAAAAAGTAAAATATAGCTTTCAACATGAAACGAGAAAAAATAAATGCCTACTTTGAAGCGAAACCTGTGATATCAGGTAGCTTGACATTAGGGGAATACGAGTACTGAGAAGCCTACACTCTAAGAAAAAAAGGAGGAGAAAGGTAGCAACAGCGACTGTTCCTCCTTGTTGCGGACAAATAGCCCAGAGAAGGGAGGAACGGAAGTTCAGATGAAAGGAGAAGGCCGACTTGCTCCTTGTTCATTTGGCACAGGGGATTCCACTTCCGGCTGCCGAGAGCGACGGACGTGTTATCATGTGCTCCGTCGGAGCGGCAAAAACGGCCGTGTCAGGCCGTGGTACATCTGTTTCTGGAAACTCGGAGGAATACAAGATCATCCTGCCCACTCTGCCTACTGGATACGTTGCCACCAACTCTGTTATTCTTCACTGCGATGTGAAAGGCCGGCCATACCGGATCCAAGACTTTCGCGACGAACTGCGGCGGCTGGAGGTGCTGAAAGACCTGGCGTCGGCGGGGCCGCACCAAATGAATCACGTGTGGATGCTCCGACTGCACACGCTCCAAGCGAAGCAAAGGTTAGTGGATGCAAAAGAGTTGACCGTGAAAGGGGGGCGTTGCCTCGTGCTGGACCCCGCCAACGCGGCGGTCAAACTCAAGCTGCATTGGGTGCCTTACGACGTACCGAACTGCCAAGTAAAGAAAGAGATGGAGCGGTATGGCAAGGTGTCTGACATAACCAGAGACTTCTTCCGGGAGAAGGGTTTTGAGGCTGTCGAGTCGAACACCCGGTCTGTACGCCTGACCCTCAAGGAAGGCTACACCACCGACAGCCTTCCCCATGAAATCCGTCTGGAAGGATGCAAGGTCCTTGTTGTCGTACCAGGACGGGCCCCGCTGTGTCTTAGATGCAGGCGGAAGGGGCACATCCGACGAGACTGCCGCGTCCCGCGCTGTACAGACTGTCACCGGTACGGCCACGAGACGGACGAGTGTGTTAAGACGTACGCTTCTATCGCCCGAGACCGCAAGTCGGAGGACAATTCCGACTACGTCATGGACGACGCTGAAGCCGAGGAAGCCGTAGGAGGGTCACCGTCCGCCGCCCTGACACGGACGGAACCAAACGGAGCGTCGAAACCCAACGACGACGGGGACCCTGACGCAGCGACTCCATCACAGGATCCTGAGGCGACGGTGCAGGTGCAAGTCTTGACCGGTGAGGGAACGAAGGAGCAGCTCGACGGTCAGAAAGCGTATCGTGAACGTGCGGCAACGACGGTAGGCCATCCTGAACACGACGACAGCAACGGAGGAGCGGACGACAGCAAAGACGTCGACATGGACTCAAGTCTGACCGTGAAGCGACCGGCTGTTGCACCAGAACCAGCCAGCGGGACTGCTACTCATGGGACTGCACCCAAAAAGAGTCGTGCAGTGAAACCGCGTTTTTCGACGGAAGACCGTCGCAAAGAAGACTCGCTGTGAGTTTCCACAATCACCCCGGTGTTTTAAGTCTCCGGATACAGGATGAGGCTCAGTTGGGTAGCGTTCCTTTCTATTCGATTTAATTTCAATGCTCAACGACTCGAGCAGTTTTTTATTTAACGAGTCCGTACGATTCGCGACTTTAAACGTACGTGGCTTAAACGCACGGAAGAAACAATACCAGCTGCAGCGACTACTGGCTGAAGAGAAAATTGATTTTTTAGCGCTCCAGGAGACAAAAATGGCCTCCGACGACGAAATAGAACAAGCGCTGCGGCCTTTCTTGAGCCGTTACGAGGTGTGCGTCAGTCACTCGAATGGGATGTCGGCAGGCTGTTTTTTGTTTTTGGCAAAGTCAGTGCCACTGCGAGACTTGAATGTCGTCGTTGATGAGCTGGGGCGCTTTGTTTTGTGCGACTTCACTTTATTTAACCGTGACTGGCGAGTCATGTGCATCTATGCGCCCAACAGAGCGAACGAGAGAGTATTGTTCTTTCAGTTTCTAAGCTCGTACATGCAGTGCGACAGAATAGTGGTTCTTTTGGGAGACTTCAATTGCGTATGCAGCCAGGCTGATCGAAGTTCAGGCGTGTCGTACCGAGATAGCAGCGTAGAATTACTAACCGAAATGTTGCAAGAACACGATCTGGAAGACGTAGCGCGCTCGAGGGCCAATCGCGACACTCTCCGTTTTACTCATTTTCAAAGGTCATCTAACGCGCGTCTAGATCGAATCTACATGTCGGCCGAAGTAATCACCAATGTATCAGGCTACGTCGTGAAGCCCCTTTTTTTCACAGATCATTGCTTAGTCACTGTGACTCTGGGAAACAACAAGCAGCCTAAGAACAAATTTAGTTGGGACTTGTGGAAAATGAACAACCGGTTGCTAGACGACGCTGTTTTTGTTGAGAGCGCAATAGAGACGCTAAAGAAAATTGCCTCCGTAAAAGAAACATCCTTCCTTGAAAAATGGGAATATTTTAAAGAAGAGGTCAAACAAACGGCAATTGAAAGGTCTTCCTACTTAAAGTACGTGTCAAAAAAGAAGGAGAAAGAATTGCAGAAGTATTGGCATGAACTTTTTGAAAAAGAAGATAAAAACCCGTGCACGAACGTGGCAGAAATAAAAAAAGTGAGAAGCCAGTTAGATAACTTAAACCAAGAGCGTTATCGCGGTGCGATCGTGCGAGCTAGAGCAGATAAGTTTCTGTTGGGCGAGCAGCCCACTCGACGTGCCCTGGCCGAAGAAAGAAAGTACGCGCAAGATAAGGAAATCACTATGATTAGTCACAATGGTACTATAAGTGGTGACAAAACGTTTATAGAGAATGCCTTTCTTGAATATTATAAACAGCTATTTGGAGGCTGCCAGCAGCAGATTAACACGGATGAGATTGACAGCTTACTCCAAGGAACACCACAGCTTACAGATGAAGAAAAAGAGTGGTTGGAGGAACCAATTACGCTCGGAGAAATAGAACGCGCAATAGATGGTTTGCCGGCGCATAAAACGCCCGGACCTGACGGCATAAGTGCCGAATTTTATCAAAAGTTCAAAGATTTAGTAGCCCCTTTTTTTTCTGGAAGTCTTTCGCGAGGCGTATGAATTCAAAGCATTACCACCTTCCTTTCTGAAAACGTATACTGTGCTTATACCGAAAGGCACTGACGCGAATGCGGCAAGGCCCGTAAGTGAGTACCGACCGATCACTTTATGCAACGTCGATTATAAAATTTTTGCACGGGTTTTAACTAAGAGACTCCAGCAAGTCATATGTAATTTAGTAGGTGAACACCAAACATGTGGCATACGGGGAAGGTGTATCCAAACAAACATACATGTCGCACGAACAATTTTAGACACTGTTAGCAACGAAGGAGGCCAAGTGGCGATGCTGCAGATAGACTTACAGAAGGCCTTTGATCGTGTCCGACACGAGGTGCTCTGGAAAGTGCTAGAACGCGGTAATGTAGGGGCAGTTCTTTTGGAGGGAGCACGCATGTCGTACGCTGGGTGTGTTACACAATTAGTTATCAATAATTCTTTGACCCCTAAAATACCTGTATCTTCCTCCGTGAGACAGGGGTGTCCCATGTCACCGTTGTTGTTTGCGTTGTACTTAGAGCCCTTTTGTCTGAGTGTTATTCAAAGTGAAAAAGTGCACGGTTTTAGAATGGACTCAGTTGAGACAAAAGTGTTGTCTTACGCAGATGATATCGCCGTATTTTGTAGTGACAAAAGAAGCGTAGAGGAAGTTTTAAAACTGACACAGTCATTTTGCGCCTCCACGGGTGCCGTAGTGAACCTCGATAAGTGCTCCGGCGTTTGGCACGGTACTTGGGCTACAACACCAGCTTTGTACGAAGGTATTCGATGGCAGTGCACCCCGTGCAAGTATCTGGGAGTCCCACTACAGCACCTGAGGAAAACAAAGCCTTACTGGGAAAATGCCGTTGAGGACATAAAGAAACGCACCGCCTCATGGCGTAATCGTGACCTGTCTATTTTTACGCGAGCAACCGTGTGTAACATCTTCCTGACCGCGAAGATTTGGTATGTCCTACAGGTGCTATGCTGCCCCAGAATCTATATCCAGAAGATGCACCGCGTGTTCGCACTATTTATCTGGTTGTCATCAAGCGAGCCGATGTGTCGGGACAATCTGTTTCGTCGTGTGTCCAAGGGAGGGGTTGGACTGTCGCATCTTTTTATTCGTCAAACTGTGTCGCGGTTTCTTTTTCTGCGTGATCAGCGACACCCCCTTTTACGAACGATGTTTCAGACAAGGCTCAGGGACGCCCTACCGTCCTTTTTTGTCGCGTCAGACTCGGGGCCCCCAGCCAAACCAGTTGGGTTTATAAAGGAAGTTATAGAAGCCTTTCATTTTTTGGACGTAAGATTTTCACGGGAATATTTATCAACAGTATCGCGCAAAAAGTTGACGCGCGACCTCCTCGAGTTGTTATTCCCTGCTCCGTTGTATAGACTTCCTTATGTTTCGTGTCCGGGACAAGATGTTCTTGCCCGGGTAAAGAAAATGTGCGTCCCGCCTTGTGTCAAAACCTTTTTCTTCCGCCTCCATAGTGAAACGTTGCCTGTGAAGGTATGGCTCGATAGACGAGGCATTTACGTCCCATGGAGTGTAAATTGTCTACTTTGCTAACAACCGGAGACGATTGAACATGCATTCTTGTACTGCTGGGATGCAGTGTTCTTCTGGGACGTTTTGCAGCGGACTTTGAAAAAGGATTTACAGGTCAATCCTTTTTCAATTCGCTTCCTCCCGGTGGAAAAGCATCAAAGCGTACCCTATGATATGTTTATGGTATTAGGATTGCATAGCCTTTGGAAGTCTCGCATGGCGGTGCGCCACGCAGAGCAGCACCCTAAGTCGGCCCGCCTGTTTTTTGTCGAACTTGTTGTCCAAGTGAAGAGCGTTGTTGAATGTTTTGAAACCCCGCCAGAGTGGTTTGACCTGTTAGAAGAACTAATAGGAATGAAGGAATTTTAATCCTACGGACGGCTCCAAGTCGGAGTACATGGGTTTTTAATATGTGATGTGCGACTTGTGCGCAATAAAGAAAAAAAAAAATTCATTTGGCACAGGGGTAAAACATCGCACTACTGACCGAGTGGTCAAAGGTTCGGTCCTCTGAGGAGCAGTTTCTTTTTTTTTTTTTTCGTAAAGTTTTTTTTTTTTTTTTTTATAAATACACACATAAACAAACCCAGACCTATGAAAGGAATATTAAAGTCCTTATTATTCACGGAGACGTTTTCCTCCTTCTCCAAGCATACGGGAGAAAGCTTTCGCCCTCCCGACTCATCTTCTTTCGGTTTCGTTTTTCGAGCACATCGCGCACGTTGTTTAATAAATTAATATTGAGTTCATTGAGCTTCAGCGGCAGCGAAGGCCGCCTGTAATTCCGTCTTCTAATCCAAACGTGCAGAAAATTTCGTTGCATTGACGTTTTTACCACTAATTTTATCAAACGAGTAAACGAAGCCGCCAGAAACTGCGAAGTTCCGGAGCAGTGCCAACAGGGCTACATACACTGGGTAAGACGGCCGTCTCCGATTTGCGGGACACACGCGGAAATACAGTAGCGAAACCACGAGGTACTGTGTCGACGTTTTCGACGTTATGGAAATCGCAGGAACTGCGTCCAAGGCAGGCAGGTTTTCCTGCCGGCTGCCTGGGTGCCTTCCGTGCTGAGTTCGGTTCTGTTGTCCCGTGCCGAGTGCCAACCGGCGTTCAACGTGATTCTGTATTTCTGCGTGTCAGCAACATCGTCAACTTGGTTCTGTATTTCTGCGTGTCAGCGACATCGTGATGGCAGTGTTGTGGGTTGTGAACAGAAGACTGGAATTATCGCCGATGTGACCGTGTGTTCGCGTATCAGTGGTGTAAAAACAAGATGAGATGACGTAAACTGTCGGGCATTGATGCCGCTAGTGGGGCCGTGATCGGAGGGGGCGGGCTGTCGCAGGATGACATTCTGCTTTACATTAAAGAGTTTAAAACCACTTGAGGGATTAGGTGCAGTCGATCGACGTGTGGATAGTCATGTTGGAACGCTGGTCAGAACGGTATGCTCCAAACGTACAGTAGCCAATGTGACTGTCGGTCCCCGAGAGCGATTGCGCTCTGGGGAAAAGACTGAACACTACGAAATTATGACGGAAAGTACGTAAATTTACAATGAAAGTTTAGCATTAAAAAACAAAACAGCTAAAATCGAGAAAAAAACGCTATTCTTTATTTTACTGTTTAAATATGTTACGGTTCCTGTAGAAAGTGCCCTCCAAGTGGCACGCTAGGATGAGCGCTAGAAGTTTTCGCGCTCGCAACGGCGTAGCTCCGTACACTTAACACCTGCCGCAAGTCGCGGCTTTGACTGCATTCAAGTTGATCGAAAAGCGATTTCTCTTCTCGTGAAGCATCACTTCCAGCTGAGTGAATATCCGCTCTACAAAGATTAATTCAAGACGGCAATTGCAGCCGTGCGCGAACAGCACAAATAGAAAAACAAACACTACAATAGAAATACTGGCTACGAAGGGCCGTGCGGGAAAACAAACTCATGACTTGGAACCACATTGGAGCTGCTCGATTTATTGGCTTTCAAATAGTTACGGCATGATCGAGCGTTCTCTTTTTAATAAGAGATTCATCCCCTGAGCCATTAAAAATAGTCTCAGATGTATGACATTGCTGGAAAAAAATGAAGATGTTCGGAATATTTTTTATTGCTTAGGGAGTCGCCGAAAAATTCCGTACGTTCAAAACGACCAGTATAAAAGACGGAAACGCAGGGCTCGGAGTAGTGATCGGGGTAGTGTGCTGTTGTATTGATGTTTGTATGTGGGATGCATGTGTATGCGCTCAATATATGTTCACCTAATGCTTGTAGTGTGCGTAACGTGTCTACATGTGTTAGAGGTTCCCGAAGAAGAGGAAACGCAATTTTGGCGTAAGAAAATAGAAATATTTTTTTGTAAAACATGAATCGGGCGGTACCTAGCGCCACCCAGCCTAGCTACTTGCGATTACTTTGCTAGACCCTGCCATCTGGTGACAATCGATTTAACATCATTTTACGCTACGCGGCTACGCCATAATTTCGTGTTACCGTGCTGAGGTAAGCCAAAAGGTTGCTTCAGATTTGCATTTTTTTTTTTTTTTTGAGAGCGGCTTTTCATTTTGCGGGCGAATGATTTTCACTTCTCCGTGATGTGCGGTTGACGCAACGGTTGACGAAGGAATTGTGGCTCGAGGAATAGCAAAGGTAAGACATAAACTGCGCGAACTGGGTGCCGGTTGTCTCCGTTGAACATCGCAGTGCTGACGATGAGAAGACTGAGTGACTGCATGCTTTCGAAACGTAAGTTTCTTTACCTGCAGGGGAAGCCGGCTTCGGAAATAAATACAGTTCGCGGAAAGCTCGTGTTACGTTTTTATTTGCTGCTCCTCTCGCTCCGTAAAATATACTTAGTGTTCTCCTTAAGCCTTATCGAGCTCGATTTGCTCGATTTGTGGCCGCCATGATGAGATGCAGTCGACGGAGGAACTTTTGCTCCCCTGCTTAAGGGACGAAAGTATCTCCCTTTCTGAAGGAACATATGTATCAAGAGCGTTTCTCCCTTTAGGGAGGACTATACTGACCCTTTTTTTGTAAGAGTATGTTCGTAGTACGACCATTAAAGCTTCATTTCGGTGTAAGTTCCTTCTGGTTCTCTCCAGCTGAGCCGATGTCTTTCTCTGACGGCATCTTCCAGGGTCCCAGCACGGCAACCTCCGCCCCACGGACGACTTCGAGCGCTGACACGAGCCCGTCCCAGCGCAGGGCCACCGTGGAGGTGGACTTGGGCGACGCGTCCCCTCCTGGACGCCTGCTGCCCTTCCCGCTGCCGAAGGTCAACACGACGGACCCCTGGTTCAAGAACCAAGGTGAGTTTGTGTTTGCTTGGACATTCAGTTGTCCCCGAGTTGTAATACGTCCCCGACCGGTTTCTTTAGTGAATCCTCAAAAGTGGCTTCTCCAATTCTGCCTGATGACATGAAAAAATGTCATGCTGTTGACTCCCGTTATGCTAGTGCTGGCACAACAGGGAAGGCGGATGCTGCCGACGCATATTCTGCTGCAGGTCGCTCTCCAGCTTGCATGTTAACGGAAGCTTCGGCAGCAAGAAGTTTTGACGTCGACAAGACAGCGATACTCGCATTCACTCGTCTTTTTTGCCAGCGCTTCTAGGAACAGCCGCAAGGATCATTGTACCCGACACCATAACACTCCGGCTCCTGTGACATTATTTCTTGCCACTTCAGGACCATCTTCTGTGCATTGGCAGTGTACGACGTTGAGCACTTCAGCCGGAGGCCTGTTTCAGGCACCGAAGCGGTGTCCAGAGGAAAACGCAGTCAGTGTTGAAAGGGACCACAGAGACGCGAATTCTACCTGAGACGGCACTACACATGAGGTACACGCAATGACAACATCACCTTGCAAGATTTGTGAAAGATACAACCGGACGTTAGATCTCATCCAGCCAACTTGGCTATCAGCCATTATCTCGGAGGCGACGCGTTCTTCCTTCCGGCTTTCACAGCTCCCGAGATGTTTCGTGACATTGGGGTCTTATGCCTTTGGATTGATCTTTACAAGTATTGCTTCAAAATAGTAGATGCTGACTAACATTGTGCCAAAATGGTAGTTTATATTATGTCATAGATGGCGTCATAGCTCATGCGGTGAAGGACGGAAAAGAATGGTTACCTATGGCCAATATTGTGTAACTGCCAGTCTTTATTTTACTTATTTTTGCTATCAGGTGAGTCACAACTCAAATCCCAGAACTTTTTAGCACAACGCTTTACGTTGTGTCTTCTAAGCTTTAGACAGGTTTTGCAAAAAGTTAACGTAAGTTCCTGATTAATGTAACCATTTTTACTGAATTAAGCACGTTAACTGGAAAACTTTAGTGAAATATATCTTCTAGCTGGCTAATCAAGGAAGTATTCGCTGTTTCGAATGCAGCTTCTTGAAATAAATAAGACTTTGTTTTCTTTAAATCGGTGCTGGACCCTTAAACACGTTTTTGAAGTGCCCTGATGAGACAGGTTAGACACAAATTTAACCTTCCCCGAAAGAAAGAAATACAATAGCGGAGTATTTACGATACGAGGCTTCTTTCGAGTTTTGCGATGTTTTTTTATTTAGTAATCCTTTTTCGGGACGTTTCCGAAATCGAATCCCGTTCCGTAATTACTCTTCACTCCGAATGGATTTGACCACACATATATTGTGCGATCTTAATTTTCTCCTTTTGCCGAAAGCTCTATTTTGTGGCTACAGAAGCAATACCGAAATTTCTATTTTAGAAGATAATGTAAGGGTGTATGCAACATAGTAAGAAATGACAACATGGTTTCTATTTCAGATCTACACAACGAAGTATCATAATACCCTGTAACATAACATGGGGATATGGCGCATACGTGTCCACTTAACAATACAAATGGGGGTCGAGCGCCGCGTCACTTTAGGCGATGCGTAATTTCGCATTCGTATAAAAAAAAAACAAAAAAAAAACGACCAAATCTACACTTATTACGCGAAGGTCGCTGCTTAACAAAACCACCGCTAATAGTCTGATACGAGGAAATGCAAAATGCGGTGCAGCATTTTTGCAGAGCTGGCAGTAATGCAATTACTGTAATGAAATTACAGTAATTTAATTACTTGTTCCAGTAATTAGTAATGTAATTCATTACTTTTTGTAGCAGGTAATTTAGTAATGTAATGAATTACTCCAGCGACGGTAATTGTAATTAAATTACCTAATTACTTTTTCGCACCAGGCATATTTTTTGTGTCCACAATACACAAGAGCGCTTTTCTTTTTATTTTACTTTTTCTTTTTTCCTCTACACCTTTCAAAAACGCTCTGTGGCCGCCGTTATGTTGCTGATGCTAATGCGGCTGGTGCGACTCTCGCGCCCCCTATCAGCTAGGCATTTTCTGCCACACTCTTGAACTGTGAAAACCCGCTCAGCGCGATTCTCAAACTATGTTTTGCGGTTTTTCATTCGACGTTTTCTGGCCCCTCTTGAAAGTTTCCGCTTACTTTTTCTGATGCATACTGCGTACCCTCTCTGTGTTATCTTCCACTGTGAGAAATAGGGCTGGTAAGTGCCTTCCATTCGAGCTTTTCTGCTCGACATTCTCGGGAAACGAAGGAGGGGAAGTAGGTCGAACTAAGGCCCCTGGTGGAACGGCCCTCGACGCGATTTTGCGAACGATGACAATTGTTCTCCCCCCACCCAAAGATAATCCGCGTAGGGTCCTCAGTCATCTCCAAAAATAGTTGTCCGGGTTGGGGTGGGAAACGGATCAGTCGCGTGCGTTCCTCTGTCCATCGGTAAACATGCAACAGAGTTCTAGCTGTGTGCCATGAACTGTGTAAATAATGTAAATAAAGTTATATGTAAAAGGAAGTTATCAATAGCTCCTTTATATTTAAAAGTATACAAAAGTAATGCGAAAGTAATGTCATTACTTTTAAAAGTAATTTGTAATGGTAATTAATTACTTTCTGGCTGTGGTAATTTGTAATGTAATTTAATTACATTTCAGCAATTTTCAGCAAAGTAATTAGTAATGTAATTTAATTACAAAATATGAGTAATTTGGCCAGCTCTGCATTTTTGCGACTGCATCCGCGTTCATGAGGAGAGCTTAGTGCGTGTGATCGGAGTAGGTAATAAAATAAACGGTTCTTTGTTTGTAAAACATTCTACCCTTAAGCAATAGATATACTTATTTAAAAAAAATAAAAGATACGGTACAAATTCCCATGTCAAAATAGAATAAGAAAAGCAGAATTTGTAAGCTTTTAAAGCATCACATGCGTTTTAACGCTGGCCCCCAATCCCGAAAATGTGTCCGTCCGTCTGCCAGACGTCCGTTCGAGCATTTCCCGCTAAGTTTAGTGGGAAAACCGACGTCACGTGACGCATTCGAGAATTCAGTTTCCCCGCTAAATTTGGCAGCAAATATTGATATGAGGTGACATCCATTTTTCCGCTAATTTTAGCGGTGAAATCTAACTCGTGTATAGGTCACATGATGTCAGTTTGCGGCTAAGTTTAGCGGAACAATTGATGTCCCGTGAGCTGACGTCACACAGCACAGAGAAATTCAGGTTCCCTTATAAATTAAGCGAAAAATTGACGTCACGTGACATATGTACAAACTCAGTTTTCCCGCTAAATTTAGCGGGAACATGAATGTCACGTGACCTGACGTCATGTGACCTATATACATATTCAGTTGAAAATAAAATAAACAAGTTAAAAATGCGATTCCTTCTTAAACACAGGTTTTCATGAATTACCGAAATTCCAACGTAAATGTCGCTGCCATGTTTTTCTTTATATTTTTGTTTCATTGCAAAATGTTAATTTTGTAACTATAATTCATGTACTTAGTCTTTTATGGTTGAGAAACTAGATGGAAATATCATATTTGAACATAATATTAATTGTTTCGGGGATCTACAGCTTTTCAAACAGATCTAATTAAAATATACCTTTTTGAAACACCGAATATTGCCCACTTTGCATTTAACTGCATATTGCGGAATAAATTTGTAAATTATTGTACCTAAAAATGTAAAAATCAATCCTTTTAACTTAAACTAAATAGAAATTTGGGCCCTCTTCGCGCCATGTAAGCAAATTAGACGCTCGATTATTTATGAGACGAGAGATCAGTCTTGTGCTGAGATAAGCCAAAAACGGATTTTTGCTGTGGATAAGTAGTTTGCCAGCACCATATTCGCCTGCTATTTTGGACCTATGAACGCCCATCAGTTAGTGAAAACCACACGACCGGACGCTGGCATAATACTTATCTAGGTCGGAAGTGGCACGACGCCTGATCGCAAAGGTCTAGCGCGTGGGCTTTCGCTCCACTTGCATCGTGATGTTACTTGGTAACACACTCAACCACCAATCCCATCTTCGCGCATGTAAAAAGAACGACTCTTGCTAATGTGTGATAACAAGAAATATACTAAAAGACACGAATAACTAGCTTGTGTGTAAACTCATTCCCGGCAATGCGTGTATTTCATCCGTCACGAGCGTTCTGTTCGAACGTCTAGAGGTGTTCGGAAGTTTAAAGGAACGTCGTTCCAGCAAATAAAATCAGAAACTCCTTTAATATACGGAATAGTAGCTAGCCCTATTCTAAGGCGATTTTTATCCTGAGGGACTCTCTTGTCCCGTCTGCTTAAGCGTGGTTTCGATAAAATATGTCTAGCATAAACCTGCCTCACCAGCGAGTCGCCAATAACTTGATCTTTAGACGCGCTTAGCACTGAAATCAGAGTAATGACGCAGGGTAGCTGGTGAACGGTCAGAATGATAAAACCCCGAGACAAGAAGAAAACCAAAAATAAGGACAACACAACGATGTTCCGTTGTGACGTCGTTGTGTTGTCCTTTTTTTTTTTCCTGAAGGCTTTATGAGTAAGGCACGCAGTTCCGGATTAAAAGAAATGCGTTCTGACCGATGTCTTAGTTCTTTACGACTGCTCTATTGTGCTCTTTCGGGGTAATTAAAGATGGAGTTTAAGCAGTTTCTTGTTGAGCACGTTTTGCGATACACAGCTGTTTCTATCTGTCCGGTGCTCTTTCCGCATACCTAACAAAAGCAATCAACTGTTCTGTTCTACTTTACGTGTCAATTGAATAAACAGTTCAACGATGTTTAAAGACAAATGTAAGTCATTAAGATTTTCTTTGTTTAAAATTACTGAAGTATCATCCACGTAACACGTACAAAATGTCAATGGGTTTACACTCCACTGTAGAGCGATTTCCTCCGCGTGCTTCATGACAAGATTCGCCATGATCACAGACACTAGATTACACATTGGACAACCTTTAATCTGGGGAACGTTTAGTCTAGGAATGGGGGTGAAAGGTCAACCTCCAACATATACTTTTCAACTAGGTTAAAAGTCGTCCTCGCAACCTTTCCCATTCCACTCTCTCCCACTTTTACTTTGACGGCAGGGGAGTTCTTTTGTTGCTGCACCTTGGGACCGAATAAGACGAGAGCTAATCCCTGCCCATCCAAGCTCAAGAAGCTGCAACAAAAGGTATCGATTTCCGTCCGTCAATTTTAAGGAGCACTAAAGAGGATCTGGGATCCTCTGTACTTGGTTATAACTGATTCTAGAGTGCTTGGATTTTGGGTCTAGTTGGTTTGACATTCTGAGGTATACTGCACTGCGAAAATACACTTAACAGATAAAAACGTATACTATGAGATGATATGAAAGACAGTTAGGAAATTTAAGAAAGACAGTTAAGAAAGCCACGTTCTTAACTGTCTTTCATATCATACCATAGTTTACGTCTTTACGTGTTAAGTGTAACTGTGCAGCGCAGTATACCTCAGAAGGATTCCACGGGTCCTCAGCACCCTGAAAATCCAAAAATCACAACACGCGACGCCGATTTTTTTATCGCAAACGTGGTCGCGTCATTGTAGTTTCTTTAATTTTTAGGATGCTTAAGGTCACTTATGAATCAGTTATGACCAAGAACAGACGATCACACAATCCTCTTTAGTGCCCCTTTAAGAGTGGGAGAGGAAAAATAGGAAGGGTGGCGGGGAGGATTTTTACCCTGGTTGAAAGATATCTTGCAGGTCAGCCTTTAAGACAAAACCGTAGCAGTATAACAATGTCCACGACGGAGGTTTTTTTTTTTTTTTGTATTTTTAGGTGATCGCATGTCAAGCAGGGTTCTTTGTGCTCCATGGATTGGTTGGTACTGCAGAAGTTTTTTTCCGCCTTACTTTCTAGTTTAGGTCAAAATATTTTTATATATATTTGTTATTAAATAATAATATTGTGGACAGAAACGAGGTTTCGTGCGTATGATTGCGTACATTATTATGAAGTAAAATATTCTAACTAGCAAGTTTAGTTAAACCGAGGTTTCAGTTTAATTCTAATGAAGTGTAGTTATTTCCAGATAAGTAATAATGATAAATACTAATTTGTTATATCCATAACTCGCTAAAGGAAGCATCAGCTTAATTATATGGTCTTAAAAAGAATAGCCTATCAGAGGTTTCAATTCTAAAGTATCAATATTTAGAGCTATAAATGACCATCCGTTTAACAAGGAATAGGCCCATTGATTATGTATAATCCTGTGCTCTTCGCAAACTAATTTACATTGAAAAAGGGGGGGGGGGAATTAATAAAAATAAAGTGCGAACTTCGTTTAAAATCACTCTAAATTATTTAGAAAAAAAAAAACGCTTGTTTTGCGCTAGTGAGAGGCGATAGGTTCACGCTCCGTGCAAAAGTCGGGAGAAGCGCTGACACGCAAATGCAAATTAAAAAAAAAAGGTAATTAGGCGTTAAAAAGTCGCGCACGGCGACAACAAAAAACAACCCTACAGACGAGCACTAGCAAGCTCGTAACTTGAAAAACGACCATGGAGCTTCGGACACCTAGCGCAGGAAGAAACAAAAGCCAGCTCCAAACACAAACAGAGCGAAACAACACACCACTCGCCGCACAAATGCAGCCGGGAACATCGCCGGCGCAAACAAAACAAGCTCAGAAAAGCAAAGGTCTCAACGGTAGGACGTAAAGTCTGAAGGAAATTTTGAAGACTCACCGATGCTGGGTTGAGGTCGGGTCCGGATGATAATCGTCGTCCTTGGGGAGGGGGGGGGGGGGTGGTGGTCGCCTCAAATAACGGCACTACACAGCAACCGCACAGATTCACTTCCTCGTGGCTCTTTCGAGACTTCTCGAAAGAGACACCTTTTTCCTCAAACGAAATAAACATACCCTGAGGGTCACTCGGACTACGAGTGAACGCAAAAAATGAAAACTGCCAGGATTGAAAAAATACCTAAAATCCCCGTAACACGTAGTTGACGGTCCCTTCCGGTTCAGGGAACATCACACGAAGTTTCCAAAGCCTCTCCAGATTCCTATCATCCCATAGTCATACATGCCCATTCGTGTACGCTTTGTCATCCCCTCTTTGATGAAACAAAAATCCTGAGTGTCATGACAGCAGATTCGAACGGGAGATCATAGAGACATTCGCCATGACCCCAGCAAACAGCAACGCGTCAAACCCTTCCCTCCTGCTGACGAAAACTGAGGTCGAATTTCTAAAATCCGAGATAAACCCACCTCTCTGACTTGTACTTCGCGTTTCTTATCTCCGCTTTTCTCCCTACTCCCCCTTTCCCTCCTGGGTTTAGTTGGCTGCTCGCTGTGGGAATTTTTAATCGTCTGATGCTAGTTGAAAGATGTGGTTGTGTTGTCCCAGTGTTAATTATTTATTCTTTCTTCATTAATGAACCATTATTTACTCATTTTCAAATAATTTTTAATTACAATTGATCCCAAGATGATTTGATCACAAGTAATCCCAAAGTTTTAGCTAGTCGAAGTACTAACTAGCTCAAATTACTACTTTGCTACAATTAATCCCATATTTTTTTCAAGAGCAACAGGAGCTTACTTTTAGAAAACCATACGACATATTTATTAATTGCAAAAGTTTGCATTAATATTGAATCTACTTTTGCAAATGGTTTCGTAAGGCCCTAACTGATTCCTTTTGGCTCGCATCGATGGTGCTCCAAGCCCGTATCCCTAACTTTCAATTATACTATATTAGTTGTATTTTTTTACCAAAATAATAAGAATTGTATTTAACTACTTTTGCTGCAGTTGTAATGCTCATAGTTACTTCAAAAGATACTGAAACGACATTTCGAGCTCACAGAACAAGGCTAGACGGAGAGGCGGAATGCTGCAAAACCCCAAAACATCGCTCATACAGCGATATTTCTAACGGATCGCCGTATTTTCGGAAAAGAAGTGCGTGATTGAACACGGCCGACGAGGCCGACCAGACAGGTCACG
This sequence comes from Ixodes scapularis, assembly GCF_016920785.2. Lineage (NCBI taxonomy): Eukaryota > Metazoa > Arthropoda > Arachnida > Ixodida > Ixodidae > Ixodes > Ixodes scapularis. Next base: position 163,428,062 of record NW_024609868.1, on the reverse strand, counting down.
TCACGATTTTTATTCCCTTTCCTCCTCGCTACGTCCCGCCGAGCTGGTGAATTGAAGCGAGGAGGAGAGGAGCGAGGCCGCTTCTCCTCATTCTCTGATTCTCCCGGAGAATAACGAGGTAATAGCCCTCGCTTGACCGCGCTCTTTTCCAAAACTACGACCATCGGTTTGAGATATCGATGTATGATTGTTGTTTTGGAGTTCGTAGCATCCCGTGAGGCTGTGGTTGTGACTAACTTTTATTTGAAGTAGATTATAGCTCAAGCCAACCATGGATGATCTACATTTAGTACTTGTATTGTCCGCTTCCAAATCATATTACTTTTGTCAGGGCTTTAGTTTGTATTCAATTTTGCAATAAACGTGAAAAAAAATCATGCAAACAGTTCTGTATTTGTCACAACTATATTTACTTTTACTAAGCGGAGAAAGAACATATACGAGAGCATAAACCATGCTTTAGGCTTTCTTTTTCCGGGAAGTGCGATCGTGTCAGTGAAAGCGTCGTTCAAGCAACACGCATGCGTTTAAGAGGATATCGCAGCACTCGAGCCCTATGCAATTGACATGGTAATTTTTTTTTCGTTCTCAGCAACCAACGGACGAATTGACTTGGGAATGGTTTTATTATAATGATAATAAACAGCTGAGTAATATTGTCGCACTACATTTCCCGATATTAAATTTCCAATTTTTTTACGGGAACTTAAATTAGCTTGAAAAATCACTTTTTTTTAAATTCCGTTCTTCATGAACAGTTGAAAAATAAATCAGGGCCTAAATACAAATTCGGGCGGCACGATATTGCAGACCATAACTTCTTGAATATATTCAACAAGATCTTTTTTTGAGAGACTCTCATTGTGATATAGTTTCACTAAATTTGTAGGCCACAAAAAGGACACAAATGCAGGTGTCTGCTGGCGCCACCTATGAGTGTGTCGGCAATACTTCTTGAAATTTCGCGATGTGCTGTTGCGCCCTGGATTTCTTGCGTCTTGAAGGCCGCTTGGTTGGCAATCGGGATTTTGAGGCTTACAGCCTGCCGAAAAGCAGGGGTGCTTCAATTTTTTTATTTCTTCGGCGGGTGAATATTTTGCGGGTAGCGAGTGTGGGATTAGTAAGTCGCCAATCGCCTGAGCGTGTCGTTGGGAGGAAGTTCCGTTCTTTGTAGGTGTTTTGGGTCACGAAAATGGGGGTGAAAGTTTTCATGCTTCAAGAGGTTCTTCCGTGAGGCCTGAAGTTAGCGACTGCAGGCAGACAAAAGCTACCGAAACTTCAAATAGTCGATACTGTCTTGCTACTTTTTCTGTTCGAAGTAGGACTTGTGATTTGATCTGGTGATTTCAAATATTCTGCAGATATGCATTTAAAATATTTACTTATTTTAAATGCGGAAGAAACATACGTGAGTTCGTCGATTTTGTTCTAATTTCGACATTCGCTTTGCACATCAACTTATGGAGGCTGATTTCTACCGTAATAAAAGAAACATTGCGAAATCGTATCCGGTGAAGCTAAAATCAGAACAAGCTCCTTGGTAGTAGGCGTCACACGTTGCTATCTGGAAGCTGTGAAAGTTTCGCGCTGAAGATGTTTAGTTCAACCCGAACCAACACACTCTTGATTCATTCTTCTATGAAACGGAGGCGAACAGGCGAACGTTTTAGACAAAAACGCGCGCACCTTTTAATATGGTGTTCGTCGACTGCACTGCCTTGGCTGCGATGAGCGCTTGGTCGGCTGTTATACTGTTGCGCTGCGGAGAAAATCTCCCTGGAGAGCGGGTGGCGGAGAAGAGCTCACCGTAGAGATGCTCACCCGTGATATGGTGACCGCGAAATCGACAAATGCAGAGAAAAGCTCAGTTGCAAAATATTTTATTCAATATTTAATATATATTATTCTCGGCATTATTCGCACTGCGGTGTTTGTATTTTGTAACTCACGTCCCCACTTTGCTTACCGCTCATGCTGCGCTTTTTGCGTGTTCGTATATTTGTTAAACCAAGTGTTCTCGTTCAGCCCCAGAAGAATAGCCTACTTTCTAAGAAAAATGGGGAAGAGGCAGTCGAATTCACAGTTTTGCAGAATGGGAAAAATAACAAAAAGGGGGGACAATTTTTTTTGTTAGCTTTAACATGGAGACAGGCCATTGGCTCAAGTTTGAGTCCTGCAAACAGCAACAATGTGACCCCTGTCTCTCAGCCGACAACTACAGACCTCCCAAAAAGTATCTAGACGTAACGCAATATCGCCGAAAAAGGTCATTGGTGACTTCAAAGCAAAAGAAAAACGATATGTAATATATTTATCCTTTGGATGCAAATAAAAAGAACAATATTTACAAATACGAGAACCGATCTGGGGGATTCTATGGGGAGCACAAACGGAGATATACACAAAATTGGTATATTAGAGACACCAACAGGGGGATAAAGAAGCAGAAGTCCACAGTTGTGCACGATAAAAGAAATAACAAAGTGATAGTTAAGACATTGCCTCAATGTTGAGTTCTACGAACAGTAATGAAGTGACCTCGTCACTGCACCCGACGATCACAGACAGCCCCCAAATTATACCAGGGGTGTATAGTTTCCGGCAACATCAGCACCAAAAATCACAAGTTACTATACAAAAAAAAAAAGCGGAAAAGAATATTGTTATTGTTTAGATGCCAAAAGATTGCCATTTCCGAAAAAGAGAATCGTAGGTGAGTTCTCACCGCATTCATCAAGAGGCCAGCGACGTTTTCTCCGCATCGGTCGGTTTCGCGGTGAGATTTTCTTCGATTAGCTCCTTTCCGAGATTCAGGACTTTGGCATCGACCTGCAACTTTTTTATATCGGAACCGCAAAAAATTTAACATGCCTGAAAGACGATGCCGGTTTTCAGTTATCATAATTTCACAAATTGTGACATCTAAGGTTCGGTTGCACACTACCGGGAGATTCAAGGAGACGGCAGGCTCTTTGAATTGGCCGGAAAATTCGGTTTCTTAACCTATCGCGCTATGACTTTGTGCAGCGTTGCCCACAGATGATGCATTTTTTTTTGTAAAATTTGCAAAGAGCGAACTTATTTGAGGAAAAAGTAAAAAAAGAAAAAGGCTTAGCTCCTATGGAAACGCAGCAACGCCACCGGTCTGCACACAACACGGCGACGTTTCGCACGGGAGACCAGAGATGGCGCAAGCGCTCGCGACGCCAAATGCCGCCAACGAACGAGCAGACGACGCCGAGAGCCGGCGTAATTAGCAGACAAGGAACTGCAGTTCCTTGTTGTTACCGCGCCTGTCTTTTTTGTTTCTGCGACTGTCGCCGCCTGCGGAACGCGCGCCGCTTTTGAGTCGAAAAGATTGTCTGCTAAAGGCGCTGGCTCTCGGCGCCGTATGCTCGTTCGTAGGCGGCGTTCGTTGCGCCATCTCTTGTCTCCCGTGCGAAACGGCGCCGTGTTGTTTGAAGACCGGTGGCGTCGCTGCGTTTCCATAGGAGCTAAGCCTTTTTCTTTCTTTACTTTTTACTCAGGTAAGTTCGCTCTTTGCAAATTTTACAAAAAAAAAAAAGCACCATCTGTGGGCAACGCTGCACAAAGTAGTAGCGCGATAGGTTAAGAAACCGAATTTTCCAGTCGATTTAAAGAGCCTGCCGTCTCCTTGAATCACCCGGTAGAAGGTGAACCGCTCCTGGGACCGGATGTTTCATCAAACGCCGTTTCATTAGATGCGTCATTGGTTTCCGCCAGCGAAATTGGAAAGTTTATACTTTCTTTGAAATTATTGAACCTTGCAAACTGTGAAGTCATTTCTCATTGTCCTCTCGTACGGCAGACTTTTGGACGTCACGGTGGAGGACAGGACCGGGGTGTACCCAAGCAGATGGATTCGGGATTCCACCTCCTCCCCCCTCCACAAGTACCGATTTTCCTTTTTTTTTTTTTTTTTGGTTAGCAACTTTTTTATTTTTTTTTGTTTGCTATTAGGATTTTTTTTTTGTTTAAAAATACCGGCCAATGGTTGCAATTGCACGTTTCGATATAGGACGACAACGTGTTCAATGAAATGACGTTCAATGAAACGTGCAGAAATGCTCCGCGTTTCCCGTTTATTTTACCTCGGTGTTATTTTCCCGATTATTGCTTTGCTCGACGACAACTCTGGCGCAGATTCCCCCTCTTCCCCATTTTTCTTCTCCCTAAAGAGAGACCAAAAAAAAAAAACATAAAGAAGGTTCAGGCTCCTCGGAACGCTACGCAACGACGCCTACCCACCCCACAAGCCAGTGAACCCCCCCCCCCCCCCCCCCCCCCCCCGATTCTCTTTGAGAGTAGCGTTACCCCCAGCGCGTAGAGGGTGCCAAAACGAAACAAGCCAGAAGCCGCAACTAAGCTAATTTTGCTGACATTTGGACTATATCCGCCGGTGCATCAATCTCACGGTTTAAAATTGAACACGGTCATGGTACGCGAGAAAAACCACCGCGGAGGTGGCCGCGGTACATGGCTTATAGCTTTGCTGATACGCAAAGAATCCACTTTATCTCAGTTTTGCTTAACATAGAATTCGCTCATTTCGAAAAAAAAAAAAAAATGAAAGGCTTTTACAACTCCCCGTTATGCAGGATTAGAGCGCAGCTCTTGAGGAGGAGGAAAAGAGGGTACGGAGAGGAGGGTATGCCCCTTCTTCTCATCCGTACCCTCTTTTCCTCCCCTCCTCCTCCTCTGCTTTTGAGGTATTTTCATTTTGCGATATATCGTACTGAGCAATATATATTCTCGCTCACCGCCTGTCCGGAGAAAGGAAATGCAGTTCTCACATTTGGAAGCTCCACTGTCTACGTTCTGCCGGTGCCAGGAAAGAGGAGAGCAGAAGCAAGGCGGGAGAACGAGACAGCGTTAATGCGCGTTCACCCCGGAGATATAAGCAGTCACGCGATGTGGCAATATAGCGTCGCCAAAAAATTAGATGCTCACACTGGCGTACGCGATAGCGAGTCCAACGCCTTCGTTGGCGAGTTGCTTCTCGAAAACTCTCTTGCCCCGAACGCCGTTCAATGGCTCTGCCACTCCACGACTAGACTGCATCGCAGAGAGTCGGGTCGGCAAGCGAGTGATCAAATTGCGTCGCTTTTTTTCCGCGATGGTCGCTTTTGCGATGAAAGTTATCGCGCGACTCGATCGCATCGCCGGTGTGAACGAGCCTCTACGGTCAACACTTTGAGAAAGCACGTGATACTCTCGATGTCATCCTACTTGCTGTCGGCTCTGTCGAAGACTGCTCGGCGTTTTTGATTTCCTCAGCATTAGTCTTGAGCGTGCTCCCCTGAGATGGCGCAGCAGAGCTGCGAGTGCACGTCCCTCAACGCGAATGGGATCTTTTCCTGCATGACTGGTATGAAGTTCTTCTTTGTCTTGCACGAAATATTTGGTGACTGCTGTAGGCGAGAGATACAGAGCTACCGCGAGAAAGCCGCTGTCAACCTTGGTGGCACACAATTTAGAACTTTGTCTGACGTGCCGCAGAGACCGGTGGGTACAGCACAGACCCGTACCGATGTAGATGGCGACTTGGATAACGCGTACATCACGTTTTCCTACGTGCCCCTTTGTGATTTATGAGTGGTGATATCACGTGCCTGCTCAACGGGTCGCTGACATCTCCCCTCCTCTCCTCCTTGTTCTCCCTCCCCGTCCTCCTCCTCCCTCTTCCTCCTCCCCTACCCGCGCGTTGCATCATGGGATGTTTCCCAAAATGCAGCGCGCGGGACCCTTGTGGCGTCACTCGGGACGTCACGTGTGACACAATAATGGAACGTTTCCCATAATGCACCATGCGGTTACGCCGACGCCGACACCGCTCAAGCTGGGAACGGACACCTAAGAGCTGGGCTCTAAAAACTCTTTACTTATGATCTCGTAAAAAAGATAATGACATGACCCAAAAAGCGCCCTGCGCCCCTTGATGTTGTTGCTTGGTGCAACAGCGTTTACTTCTTTGGGTGATTTGCTGTGGCGGCGTCTCGTCCATCGAAGAAAACACAAGAGCAACAAATGCGTTGCTCGGTAAAAGATGCTGGGGACTTAGTGGCAATTCAGTTTTGCGAAGTGATTAATCGGAACAGTATGGAAGTTATTGTTATAATGCTTTTTTTTAAGCAGAGCTTTATGACAATAGAATTACGCTTTGATGAGTACGTGTATAAGACGCAATGCTATCTAAACTTCTACTAATTCATTTTTCGGTACTTCGCCAGTACAACATATAGTTCTTTTTCCGTGCAGTATAGAAATCGCACAGCGATTTCAAAATCAGGGGGGCCGTTGAAATAAAACAAAGTCCGGTGCTCTGAAAAAAAAAAAAAAAACGAAAAGCTGGGACTCTAATGACTGCTCATTGTATCGCGAACTGGTTGATTTTGTTTCTTTTTTCGCACAATGAGATCAGACACTTTTTAGAATGATTAGCTTTATTTTTCAAAGCAATGCACCGCCGGAATGAAAGTAGGCTCCGAGGGGCCGGTATTTAGGACGCAACGCCGTTCCGACTTGTGGTAGATTATTTCGCAGCATTATACTACAACACCATGACAGAAATGTGTGGAATATTTCATTTTTTTGTAATGACGACATCAACTATCTACATGCTATTTGGAAATCGTATCGTACGAAAAATCTTGGACCACAAAAAAGCCGAAGAACCGAGCCAAACGTTTATCCGAATTCGAAATGGGCAGCGAAATGATGCGTTCTCTAACCCCGTTTCTCCCTTCCTTATCCTGTACGAATGGGAAAAAAGGCACCCCTTTGCGATGGCCTCGGAGACCTACGCCCCTCCCCGCTATTGTCTTTTTGAACTACAGAACGAAAAACAAAGCCACGTTTTCAGCTCGCAGTCCGGTGGAAGGGTGAGTTGGTTATGAGCGGACGGATTTCAGGGTCAAGCTCATAACAGGGACAAAAAGACGAGCTTTTTCTTTATTTTTATTTGGCAACGGCACTAAATCGCGTAAGCAGATGAATCGAAAGGTTCCTCCCCAGTGTCACCTGGATTCTGGAAAAGTTCTTATCGGAGATGAAATTCTACTACGATATCCTCTTAGAACTTGGGATTCGTGGCTCTTCTAATAAAACAAAGTGTAGAAAGAAGCTGTTTTCGGTGCACGAACCAGGCAACTTTCCCTATCTGTTTTAGGCATTATTCACTAGGGCAGGCCGTTTTTCAGTGCACATATCATTAAGGAGAGAAACGTCTCGTCAGAATGCTTCACGTGGTAAATACCGCTAACATTTCTCGAAGCTGAGATTCCAGGTCGAACCTCGAGGCTGGACTGCCTCATCCGACCTTGAAACGCCTGCTAACGTTTAATCAGATTCTACTTTTAGACAGCGCCACCCGGCTCTATACACTATTTTTCTAATTAATACAAAACCATTTTGGCTATTGCGTATTTAGGCTTTTAGAAAATGATTACCGCACTAATATGGAACAAATATAGAATAATACGCATGATCTTTTCAAGTCTTGGTTATTTGTTGCCGTCCTCGGCCAGAGGTTAGCTTGGTCTCAACTTATGTGCAGGCGCATAATCGTCGAACTTTGGTTGAACTTTGAGTTTAAAGCGTGGAAAAGTGGAAACTGGTCCAACCGGAACCGGTGCGTGACATGGACCGCTAAATGAACCAGCCTCATTGAAAACTGTAGAGATGAACAAAAACACAGCGGTTGCCTGCAAATGTTGCGCACCAGAACGCAAGAAATGGCTGCGACCTTTGTGCCCGAGGACCAGTAGGAATGGAAGATAGAAGCGATCATTTAAATTTGTTGCGGGAACACTGAGCAGCCGTTTGTGGAATGAAGGCGAACTTATTGTTTATTAATTTCCCCTCTCAAGTAATAACGAGGAGGTTGAATTGGGGGAACTCAACCGAATCACGTGTCGTCGATTTCCTCGCTAAAAGGAATGGGCAAACTATATTGCCGAATGGTTGCATAGGTCTCATGACATCACTTTTTCCGTTAAAGCAAGAGGTATTACCTGAAATAGTGTTTCGCTTACGTGGCGTCAGTTTCTGCGCTAAATTTTACTTTTACTTTACAAAACACTAATTCGTCCAAAACTCGAATATGCCGTTTCAGCCTGGGACCCTTGTCATGAAAATCTAATTCACTCACTCGAAATGGTCCAGAATAACTCTGTTCGCTTTATCTTGTCCAACTATAACAGAACTGCGAGCATAACCACAATGAAATTCAGCCTTGACTTACCGTCTTTGTCATCTCGTCGTAAAAACTTTCGTCTTTGCCTCTTTCACAAGTTATTTTATCCCCCCCATCTCCGCACCGAACTTATATTACCTCCCCAATACGTTTCATCTCGATTAGATCACGTCCATAAGGTCGGTGTCCCATCGTGCAGGACCAATGCTTTTTTTCAGTCATTTCTCCCACGCACATCAGAAGAGTGGAATCGCCTTCCCGTACCAACAGCTTCAATCGAAGACCTCCACCTGTTCAAGAACGCCTTAACTAATATTGTATGAATAGACGCCATTTTTTTTTGTATTTCTAGTAACTGCTTTCTTTTACTTCAACACCATTTTTGTAACCACTCCCCTCTTCAATGCCAAAGGCCCTGAGGGTACATGTAATAAATGTAATAAATGTAATAAATTTAGAGGGTAAATGCGCGTATTGATGAACGGACGGACATATTTCTGGGAGTATGACGTTTCGGTCAAAAGGATTCAAACATTTCCACTTTCCGCGTTGACTTCTGCGCGCAGAAGACGAGAGCGCACCCCGAGCGGTGCGAGGTCAAAGTGAAACTCGCCGGGGCAGGATTCAATGCCGCCGTGATCGCGACGGCGTGACCGGCGGCGATGCGCTTGGCTCCTCTCGCTGTTCCTCTTCTCTGCCGGCTCTTTTCGGCGCCAGCGGCGCGTGGCACCTGCGATTCGCGCTGGCCAATTCTTGCTCGATGCACACGCACGCGGACACTGCGGTGCCCGCAGCGGCTCCATCCGTACCTGTGGGCTCGGAGAGATGCAAGTAGGATACTCGAAGGTATTTCGAAAAGAGAACTAAAATACGACGTCGCGCCCTCTTGACATGTGCGACTTGCACAAAGGACCTTTTAACGCCGGTTGGAGGTCACCAGTGCGCAGCCTTTAGGGTTGTTTTGAAAGCGAAAGAGATTCGGTCTTTCGAGGGCCAGATAAGAGCCTGCATATTCGAAAAATTGTGTTTTTTTTTTGTTTTGTTTTTGCAGCTGGGTATTTTTTTTTATTAGTCACGAGCCTTACAGGGTACGAAGGACTAGCGTTTATAAATAATGGTATTTTTTCGGATGGCGGGAACTTTGTCAATCCCAATGGGAGTCTGGTGTCTCCGCTGGAGATGAGACATTTAGTCTAGTCTGGGATCTTTAGCGTGCACCTCACATCAGTCATACACGACCGCACGACGGTACAATGCTCATCCAGAGAGGAACCGTTAGGGATTGAAGACGGGGTCCTTAGGTCGTACAGTGCGAGCTTTCGCATCGTGTGCTCCGACCTGTGGTGCGTTAAAACCAGTGATGTTTAAATACCCCAGGCCCGGGCACGAGGTCACGATCGGTGACGCCCATAAAAGGACTCAATGGCAGGGTGCCCCGAGCACCGACGCTGTTCTCATCGTATGGCAATCCCTCGGTTATGGTGTCAGCTCGGTCGGCGACGTCAGGCTTAGGCTACGACTGTTCCCCGAGTGTGGTCTGTGTCGTCTGCCCGCGGTAACAGCTGACTTTTGATATGATTGGCACAATCAATTAAATTTTGATGCGCACGCCTACTCCCAGCATGACTGAAGGAACGACAGCGCGCGTGCTGTAAGTGGCGCTTCTATAGGACATTCTCAACCTCCGGTGTCGTTCTCAGCGTTCGGGCTTACGGCACCGATCGCGTCCCAAGGCCGTGCTTCGATTACTCGGTCTAGAGACGTAACTCCCGGCGCAGTGTCTAGAGCATTCTCCGCACGTCGGTATCCTGCTGGCTAGGCAAATGTTGCGCTTCGAAACTCACCTGTTCCACGCCAAAAGGCCTGTTTCTATTGGCCAGGGGGCGCTGTAGTGTTCACGAGACGCGACCACGAAAGAGGTGCCTAGTTTAGCGTCCGCGAGACGCGACCATTTAATGCTGACGTGAAGCGGAGTCCTATACGTCCCATCATGCACCTTCCGCGGGCGTAAACTAGCGTCTGTCAGCTTCCCTCGGCGCCTGCTCACGTTTGAAAGGACGCAACGCAACGCACAATAGAAACGTGACCTACAAATATCCGAGGTTTCTCGCCAGTGGCGCTGTTCAAAGCTTGAGAGGTACAGGTATATTTAGCGGACACCGCCATGTAAATATGCGGCGATAAATCGCGCTGCAACATCAATGTGATAGCAACACGGCTGCTAGCTGTATATTTACGTGGCGGCGCCCATTAATTAGCTTTTTTTTTCTACAGGCCAAGAGATCAAGAGGAAATTCCGTGGCTACACCTACTTCCGTTACACTTCTTCCATATATTGCCACGCGCGTCCAAGAGCGAGTGCGTGCGTGGTCGAATGCTTGCCGTGCTTTGCTGTCGCGCGGAGGATCCAGGTTCGATTCCAGTGTGTGGTATTCATGTTCTTTTATTTATTATTTCAACTTGGCGTTCACGTAAGTCCGAGACGTTTCTCGTCTGATGGAGTTAGGAATGCTCTACGGCCCAAACGTTCTACGCCGAAGGTTCCAGAAAATCACGCGGGTACAAAAGGTACTCCGCGTGGCGAGCCGCAGTCAGTCTCGCCCCAGCGCTCAATACTGCTCTTACGCCGCCATCGACGCCCGCGACCCTAGCCTTTTCCTATTTTGTTTTGGGCACAAGTTCGCCCCCATCAAACCTTAAGTTTCCTCAGTAATTCGTCGCCTCATTCATTGCCATTCGTGACAATATAGAGAATAGGGACGCTTCATACTGCTGATTATAGCCTCTTTGATTAGAACGTTTGGCTATCGATATCCTGTTGCTATTTGACACGTAACAACTCCATGAATGATTTAGATGCAGCTTCCCGTCGGACGGATTGGATATGGTCCTGCTAATGAACGTTAAAGATGGCTAGTAGAATTTTGAGACCTGCAGTGATAGCATTTATAAGTAGGAGTCCGGGGTTTTGTGTTTTTTATTACTTTAATGAAAATACTTTTCGAATGGTCGTGGAGTCTCGTAGTCAGGAAGGAATCGTTAAGTGCACATGAAACAAACTTCGAGAGAAAAATATGGTTTCTTCTTTTCTTAGAAGATATTATAAAACGAGGCAGCTATTACTTGTGAGGACCCACTCCTCCATTATAAATATTATGGATAATTTATTTCCGGATGGTAGTTGATAATACGGAGTGACTATTGTAAGCAGTAGAAGGGCTCAAGGCACACACACGAAAAGAGCGAAGGAACCTGCTTGTTGTTACGGCATGCTAACTGAGGGCATAATAGGCAATCCCAGTTAATATATTTTTATTTACGAAGTAATCAACATTGTTGGCAGGTATTAGAGCAGGGGTGAGTTTTACAAGTGCGCATTCATAAAAGTTCGCTGTATTATAACAAAACATATTGATGAAACTGAACTCTTATATAAAAACGCATCATTTCTCAAACAACTGGTGTATAAAAGGCATTGTCTATTTAACACAACTGAAAGGAAAACAAACGCTCTTTATCGAACACAAACTAAAAGTTACATGAAACATAATTTAGAAAATGAATAAAGAATACATCTTTTGGCATCACAATCCAAACACCGAGAAACTCATAAATACAACTGACAACACATCCAGCAGCTCGCCTGCACACTTTAGCTTCTTGCAAATCCTTGGACAGGCTATTTCAACCTTCAACAGTTCTCAGAAAAAAGCGGAAACATCAGTGTGACAGAAGTGGGATCGAATTGTGCTGGGTGGTCTGCTCTTTCTAGCTTAAGGGGTGTTTCACAAAATGCACGAGGGCCAACTTTTTCCTGCGAAAACTATTAATCAAACAGAAAAAAAGGTTGATTTTGTATTGGCCTCTGCCAAAGGGCCCACTCGTGGAACAAATTACCGTTCGGTAAAATTTGGTAATTAACTAATCAGTAATTAACCCTCTTATTAATGAAGCTAAAGTCATTGCTTGATCACAAACTTTTTGGACATCACCGAAAACCACGAAACCATTGCTCTTTAAAAGAAAATGAGAAACGCGCAAATTTTATTTAACTTCTCAACAAGACAAAAACTTACTTTAGATTTTTTTCTCCTTCGGATCGGAGCCCATCTTCGCGCCGGCCTTCCTGCTTCCTGTAAAATAAAAATGTAGCAGTTCTGCGTTAATCCGCAGTAGCCACACCGATCGCTGCGATGGCCGCGACACGTCATAGCAAAGTCTTTGGGAACCGGCGTCGCGTTCATGCACCGTCGTGTGCGTGAACAAAGACGTTGGGAACAAAAATAGACATCCGACGATTTTGTTTCGAACGATTTTTTTTCTTTTTGTTTCGAAGCGCATGAAAGCGCTTTTTCCGGTACGAGCTCTTGGAATTGACAGTGCCACGTCGGCGTTTTAATATCGACTATTTACTTTGTTTCCAGAGAGCTCATGTAGTGCGTGGGCATTGGTACTAGCAAACAAAAAATACACATCCTTCCAAATTCTTCTGAAATATGTTTTTCTTTTTCTGTAGCGGGTGAAAGCGCGTCTCCCAGCGCAAGCTCTTGGCCTTGACAGTGCTAAAAGAGAATTTTTGTTATCGACTATTTACTTTTTTTCCAGAGAGCGCGTGCAGTGGGCATCGGGTATTGCAAAATCCCTGCGTATAGAAGTTTTCTGCTTTCTGCAGTTCTCAGTCACGTGGGTTCCGTATCTCGTATGCGAGACAAAAAAAAAAAAATCAGTAAAACATTTCAACCTGGACTATGGGAGAAAGTATAAGTGAGGCAAAGCAAGAATGTTTGACAATGACGCATTTTTCGCTAACATTTTCCATGCGGCGGCGTGTAGAGATCATAACGACTTTTTACCGCATACCAGAAGTGCGACGTTCAAGATGGCTGCGCCCTTGTGGAAAAGGTGTTACCGTAACTCAGATTAAACAAAACGTAAAAAAAGCTGTAACGTCGCTATGTGACAACATCTCCGCTTCGCACACAAGGGGACCCAAGTTCAATTCCCGCGGGTGGCAGGCAATCTTTCCAAAGGATTTCGCAAAATCGACGACGGACGCCTTACAACACAAACTACAACAACAATGACACGAACAATGGACGTCATTTTCAGTGGTGAGAAGATCTCATAATAATAGCTATCGCTCTAGAAGCGCTACAACCGCCTCGATTCTCTCGTACGATTAAACCAAGTGTGGCACGAGCCTTCGAAATGAATCGATATGCTGGTGGAAGGAAATTCTAATCATAAGCTTGAATTGTTGGGTTCACCTGTGCCATGCGAAAAATGTGTGGCAGCGCACGCTATTTGCGCGCTGCGCTCACAAGGCAGTAGGACCGCTGGCGCGGAAATGCATTTTTATAGGAAACCGAAACTTCGAAACACGTCCAAATATAGTGTTTTTGTTTCCGGAGCACCGTAGAAGGCTCCATGGTTTTTATAATTTCATAACGATGCTCATCAAGCTTCCTACTGAATGCCCAAAAATAATTAAGAACCTGATTTTAGCGAAAGTATCGTTTTTCCCAAATAATCCTTTTGGTAGAAATCAATAGGGATTAACATTTTTTCTGTGCGAGGCGTACCCTTGCCGGTGACGAGGTTTCCCTCGTTTAATGAAAGAGTCTGTGTGAAACGGATTCGTAATCATCCGCTTTATTAATACTTTCATGTTATAAATGCCGTAAAAAAGTAGAACTAAAGTAATTTCTCCGTTCACTTAGTGATTCACAACGCTGAAAACGTTTTATGCCGTTGTCAGTCTCAAGGGATTCATGATTATTTAATACAATTCTAGCAAATAGATTTTTTTTTTTTTGCAATTCTGGCGACTAAATATTTATGGTGCGGGTCTCAGAATAGCGAAGCTATTTCAATGCATGGACGTATAAATGAACAATACAACGTTTGCTAAATTTCGCTCGAATGCTCTCGAACGTTTTGTCGTATAGGATTAAGCATGCTTGTCGCCTTTCGAGCTTTCATAAGATTCAAGTACTTTACAATTAAGCTAGCTGTACCAAGCAGAACTATAAAACTGTTCATATACGTTTAGTGTATTCAATATTTCATATTTTCGAACAAAAATGTTGTCTAGATCACTCTGTAAAATTTTAGTGCAATTAAATTAACAAATTAATCTCTTAAGAAAAAAAAATATCCACAAAGTAATTGTGTTGTGTGAAGGCTTATACATCCGGAAGTCAGCCCCAATGGGCGTCTGGTGTCTCAGCTGCATATGACAAATTTAGCCAGTGCGGTACAACCGTTAGACTGGGGTCTTTAACGTGCATCACGCAGTAGTGATACACGACCGCACGCCGGTGCGATTCTCATCCAGATGGAAACGGGCCCCAGAGGTGGGGATTGAGCCTATGATCCCTGGGTTCTGCAGCGCGAGCTTTCGCTGGAGGAACTCCAAGCTGGCGTGCGCTGTCCACTCGGCCACCGATTCCCCTACAGTACACAGCAAATCGTATAATGATTACTAGCATGCCATGAGTGGTAACATTTATATAGGCAAGGAAGGGAAAATTATCCAGTACAGAACATTGGAAAACAACAAAAACTACGGATTCATATCCAGATTTCTTCCCTTTAAGTCTCACCAATTGCTTACTTGCCCTTAAGTAGTCCCTCAGTTAAGCTAACACGCCGTTATCAAGTGGCAGTGAGTTAAGTTTATAAAGAAACAATTAATAATCAATCTAAGAAGAAAGAAGAAATTCCATCGTTTCCAGTATCAATGGCGCCAGCAAGAACGTGGATACTGGGGAAAAGTGCAGTACTACAAGATGCTCTAGACCAAATTGGTCTTGATCTCGAATAGTAATGAACATAATTACTTGATGTAACTACGTGACTAATAGACGTAACTTGATATTCGCCTTTCTGTTAATGCTACAGCCTACAAGAATGTGCCTTAGTTTATAAAAGCCCAATACCAACTGCTCTCTGAACCAGTTGCAATTACAAAAACTATAAAAGCCCTTTTCCTGCAACTTCCCACGCAGACCTAATGCGTGACCAACCACGATATTCATTCCTTTAGGTATAATAACTTTGGGTTCTTGCTGTCTCGAACCTTTGAGAATGTCAAGCGTTTCTTTTTAAATTAACTTTACATGTAGGCAGGTTTCAAATACTTATTTGCGACTACATAAAAAATAGGCATATAAGAAGCAAAGATGTGGTTGACATCTCTGCTATGTACGCTCTATCCTACGATATCTTGGCAAAGAAG
Source organism: Ixodes scapularis (assembly GCF_016920785.2). NCBI lineage: Eukaryota > Metazoa > Arthropoda > Arachnida > Ixodida > Ixodidae > Ixodes > Ixodes scapularis. The sequence continues at coordinate 163,412,607 of NW_024609868.1, read as the reverse complement.
GAGATAGCGCTGCGGGCATCATCATATAAACAAAGACCTATGACCACCTTACCGAAGTCCACTAACGAAGAAAATTACCGAAAAAACGCGCGAGAAACTTTACGCTCGATGTTCCTAACTACAATAAGAACAAACTGGTCCGGCATTTCCGCAGAAGATTAAACAACAGGAAACTCTATTTTCTTAGAATCAACACAACAATCCTTTAAGAATAATATTAGGCAACCAAGACGTCTCCGTTGCAGGAAGCAACCACTTATCTAGCGCAAGAAATTCGCCTGTTCTTACGTAACCTTTTGCGTTGACATCGCGTCGTGAGTACCGGCTTCAAACACTTTCTTTTCCTAAGCAACTAACAAACCGGAAAACCCAGGGTGGGCGCGCCTTCGTAAACCCTTTTCATGTGCGCGTCCGACCCAGAGACAAGCTTGGCTGCCGCATCGGAGGGCTTCATTATCTCCGGGTCTAATTATGGTCGACACGTTGTCTCGAGACTTCCGGGGAAGGGTGCGGCTTCCGGTCATCTTCGTCAGGCGAGCTTTGTCTCGTGACCCGACGCACGGCGCTAGAGAAAAGCCTGGACTACGTCGGTATCGTCGTATTCTAGGGGACTTCCGGCGGACAGACAAGACAAAGCGCGCGGTGGAGTCGCCGGGGCATCACCACACGAAGCTGCTCATGGATGGTCTTCGGCGATTCTCCCGTGCTCTTCACAAGGGGACCCACATGTCGACCGTTGCTTCCAAGTGGGGTTCACGTTCCTCAATACCATCCATTGTCCTTGCATATTGTCCTTGTATATCATCGCCAACCTCTGCGCGCTTTTCAATCCCATCGTGAGCTAGTTTCTATCTTTTCGGGGCCGCTCTGCCTAGGGCCCGCTATACCTGAAAGTACTCGGACGACCTCTTTGCATTTAGTTGACAGTGTTGCGTTCATTAGGTAGGCAAGAGGAGGGTCCGAATTTGTTTGTTTTTATTTGTTTAAAAACGATAGCTTTACGGGTGACACTTTGGAGATATCTCGAACTCACGGGCTGTCGTAGTCACGGCCGCGAAGAAGGAAAAAACGTATTTCTCTCCCCTCTTTGCTCGAGGAGAGGGAAGTAGGACTTCCCGTCCGCCGTGCCGCGCCAACTGAGCGAAGAGGGCAGCTCTGGCGTCCCGCCAAAAACGGCACGACGAAGGGAACGTTTTCGTGTCGACTGCTTCAAAAAGTTGTTCCCAAATATTCGTTAATTTTTTATGCGAAATCCCAGTTTGGCACTACCAAGTTGCCAGGCGTAATGTTGGATGGTTTTAGAAACTTGAACCGCGGTTACCCACTTATTGTACGGATCACCGAGCACTGGTGGTTGTCGTCAGTGGCATCGACGACGGCTATGAGAATCAATCACATCGCACCTCCATCTTCAGATACGTGACGGCACCTTTCCACCCGCATTGCACGACCGTGCTACAGCTATCGTTATCGCTTTTTCGCACATTGTGGCCGAGAAATGCGAGTTTTTTTAATGCACCCGCGCTTTTAGGTGCGTGACCGATATGAGCAGTCATGAAAAGTACATGTTGTTTGAAGTTTGAAGTTTATTAGGTTTCTCACGCGCCAAACCCGGTAGGAAGTCAAAACTTGTTGTTGGCCTAGTTGGTTCATGATGCTGTCTAGAAGCTTTCTACGCGACACAAGAAACAATCATATAATGAGAAACAGCGCAAAAGGGACAAGACACAAAGTAGAAGAAGGACACAGGACATACGCTGACTAACAACCAAAGGTTTACTACGCCTTCCACGCGCGCACAGTGGCCCGCGCAAGCTCAAGCTCTTCTTTCTCTTTCAAAAGAGTTAAATGCTATTAAAGAAAGAAACAGCGGCACTAGAAGGACGTTGCAAAACGCGTGACCAGAATAAATATTAAAAAAAAATTAGAATTCTGACAGCGGCACTAGAAAACAATAAGATCATGCGCTGAGCAGAGGTCGGCATTTTAGGTCGCCCTCACTCACCCTCACCCTCACAGCCACACTCACCTAAGCCCCTCACTCACCCTCACCCTCACAGCTACACTCACGTTCAGCCCCTCACTCACCCTCACCCTCACAGTCACACTCACCTTCAGCCCTTCACTCACCCTCACTCAACCTCATGGCCCTCACGCACTCACCGCCCTCACGCACTCACGGCCCTCACGGCCCTCACGGCCCTCACGCCCCTCACGCCCCTCACCGCCCTCACGGCCCTCACGCCCCTCACTCACTCATGGCCCTCACGGCCCTCACCGCCCTCACGGCCCTCACCACCCTCACCGCCCTCACGGCCCTCACGCACTCATAGCCCTCACCGTCCTCACGGCCCTCACCGCCCTCACCGCCCACACGGCCCTCACGCCACTCACCGCCCTCACGCCACTCACGCACCCATGGCCCTCACGCCACTCAGGCCAGCTTCAGATGGGGCAATTTCGGCCAGAAACTTTACGTCGCAACACCAGCAACACGCGCCGCCCGCGATCACACGCAGCAACCAATTGCTGCAATTTGCCATTGTCATCATCAAATTTTATTTTTCTTGCACTATTTAGACACAATTACGCGTTATAAACGTGTTTTTATGCATTTAAATCCCGTTAAGATTACTAATGCACCTTTCTGAAACAGTATATTTCCAAAAAACGATCGATTTCAAACGAGAACCAAGTCTTTCGGTGTCATCATCACCGGCACGAGGTATCACGTGAAAATTTCGCGTCCCTGATTAGATTCAGCCGCTTCAAACGTATTCGAATTGCTCCGAGTTGCTTGCTTATTTCGAGCCGGACCCGATCTCAGTAATTCGTGTCGAACTAGGGAAAGCTAGAGAACAACCCGCCATTAACACCAAAATTGCTGAGAAAGATGCTCGATCTGAAGGGGGCCTCACGCACTCACCGCCCTCACGGTCCTCACGCCTCTCATGCCACTCACTGCCCTCACGCCGCTCATGGCCCTCACACCCCTTAGGCACTCACCGCCCTCACACCACTCACGCACTCATGGCCATCGCGCCACTCACCGCCCTCACGCCCCTCACGCACTCATGGCCCTCATGGCCCTCACGGCCCTCACCGCCCTCACGGCCCTCACGGCCCTCACGGCCCTCACCGCCCTCACAGCCCTCACGGCCCTCACGGCCCTCACCGCCCTCACAGCCCTCACGGCCCTCACTCACCCTCACACTCATAAATTTTCCTGGTTCAGAAACTCACTCACCCTCACCTCACCTGTGAAGATGAGGGTGAGTGAGGGTGAGTGAGGGCCCTCATGAGTGAGGTTTGCCGAGGTATGGCGCTGAGTACACTCCACGTTCGCACCACGCGCACACCACGTTCTGGACACAAATTACACCTTTACAGATCGCGTGTACAGTATACGCTCCGAGCGGGAACTATAGGGGGCGCTTTGAAAAACGCGCGTAGCGCCGCTAGCGGAGGAGCTGGCGTTCGACAGTGAGGTGCGTTCAGCAGCCTGCAGTGCCTTTTCGCGTGCGAACCTGTCGCGGCAGAAGCGCGCACGAACGAGACATTTGGTTTTTGAGCCGATTCGTTAAGGGTGACATTGCAGGAGTGCTGGGGCAGACCTACGAAGGGAATCTAACTGTTCTCCACTTCTTATATATCGAGTTTAAGTCGCTATTAGAGGTAATTCCTCTAGTTGCGGCCGAAAAAGGGGTTGTAGCAATTTTTCGAAAAGCAAGACGGCCGCCACCATAATTGCTCTGAGTGGGAAATTCGTTTCGCTCATCGCTGTAAATGGGACTGCTGGAACGATATTCGGAGGCTAGTGAGATGTTCACTAAGTTTGTGCACGAAGTGTGTCAAGTTTCATTAAGACAGCAAATGTGAAAGTTGTTTCTAACGAATAAAGAAATAAAGCTGTACGGGATATCTAATATTGGACCCAAAATGTTGTGTTATAACCGGGATGTGCGAAGTGCAGATTTGGGCACACATGTGCTTGGATTTGACAGTAACATAATACAGCACTTATTATACCAAAAAGAGGTGGCATAGGGAAACCAAGTGAAAATTTAGTTTGGGCGGCGTAACTCAATGGTAACCGGTTTTGACTATGAAAGGTCTGTCAAGAGAATACCACTCGTCGTGGGAGGTGGAGACTTTGCAGGTAGGAAGGGACTAGTGGACTGTACTCTCAATTGAAACAACTCGACGAAAGGTGGTTCTAAAGCCGAGAAAACAAAGTTGTCGGCCAACACGCGGTTTGGCCGTCAAAGGCTTTTACAGTCTGCTATTGTGTAATAACCTGTTGCGCGAGGTGCTGATTTTCGGCACACAGGTACTTGGCATGACCGTAACTTGGCACAAAACTTATTATACCAAAAAGAGGTGGCGTAGCGAAACCAAAAGGGAATTTAGTTTGGGCGGCGCAACTAAATGGGAACCAGTTTTGACCGTCAAAGGCGGTCAAGATAATACCATTCATCATGGGAGGTGCACACTTTACAGGTAGGAGGGACCAGTGGACGGTACTTCCAGTTCGAACAACTTTGTGATAGGTCGCTCTAAAGCCGAGAAAAAAAATTGTCGTCTACGGAACTCGGGGTGTCAGCATTTCCACATTCAAAAGGAGGCTGATCAAAAAAGAAAGCAGACCACATAAACCTCCATACTCAATCGTCGATTCTCCAGTGATTCCGAGTTTCATTGTAGTTTTCCTTGGATTCATATTTGTCACTTTTTTTTTTGTTTTAACCGTTTGAATCTTTCTTCATGAAATACAGATTGGGTGGCGTAGTTGTCCGGAAATATCATCGACACGTACGATGGGGACGAAACTTCTTTGGAGGGCATTCCTACAACGAAATTGGCGCTGCATACCCGCGAGTGTGGGACGGCATTTCAGTTCGTCCTGTCGGTGCTAACACATGTAGGCGTCACTGGTACGAAAACAAACGCAGAGCGGAAAGCGGCAGAGTAGAATATGTCAGCCGTGCCGACACAGTGGCAGATATGATCGGGAGACTAAATTGCTCGCGTAGTACGGCACGGGTCCATCGTTGTCGCTGTCCCACAAAAACTCGGCGAGGTGAAAAAATGTCAAACTTTGTCCCTACGAGATACGACGCATAACTATTGAAGTGCTTAACGACGCAGCACCGGCAGCACTTCATGCCGTGAACCCAGCGCAACCGCACCGCTCCGACTTCAATGCGTACCAACGTGCGTGGCGTGGTTTTGGTTTCGTTTTCTCTGGGGTTCTCACTGCTTACCTTCGGTAACGGCCGCGCGGCGGCGCGCCAGTCGCGTCGCACGGAGTGTATACTAATGGCGCTCACAATTGAGGAATTGTATTTCCCTGTTGGTGAAAAGCACTGACGCGATACTAATGGCGAATTCCATGGGCGTTTTGGAGCGCACCGGGATCAGTTGGCCCGATCCGGACTGGAGCACACGATCCGAATAGGGTCGCGCCGCCTGCGGACCCCCAGTGGAACATGACCACTGCTCCGGGATCGGCGGATGCCTTCCCGTCATTCACCTGCACGGGAATCCCCTTTCCGCGGCTGCCGCGGTCGTTTCAAAGACGTTTTCGCATTGGCGGCGCTAACACATGTTCGACGCACGAGCGGCAGGAATGGTTTAGGCCCTTCTAGCAAAGATTGCCGGAATGCCCGTAGCGCGGCAAATACCTTCTCTTCTCCTTACTGGAAAACGAATCGGCTGTCCAGCCAAGGGGTAAGCAAGCGGCCATTGCGAATTCTTCTAATGTGGAGACAATCTAGGAGCCCATCCCGCGACGTCCTTCTTCTTCTTCTGAGGCGAGATGGGCGAGATCAGGCGAGATGCCCCACGAGAAAGGACGTCACGTGTGTGCGCCGAGGGCTGGCCCAGCTGGCTTCCAGTTGAATCCGCCGAAATCGTGGGAGCGACTTTTCTCGGATTCAGATCGAGATCTGGAGCGGGAGGTAATCCAAAACGACCAGTGAAACACGTCGGTCTCGATCCCGATCGCCCAGTTGAAATAGGCTCGCTCCAGAAAAGTCGATCCCGGCGCGCTCCAAAACGACCGGTGGAATTCGCCATAAGGCAGTGATCTGGTCCGCAGGCAAGTTTACGCGCCGCTTCCATGATGTCTCTCTCCAACTTGCCCCTCATGCGTCCCACCACCTTTGTGTTGCCCAACGCAGGAGAACACCCACAATCCCTGCAGTGTATAGGCGGATGGGAACCGTGACCACTGCCGAGCGAGGCCGCGTGCTCACGTAGCCTATCGTTGAAACAGCGACCAGTCTGTCCCAAGTAGACTCTACCACAGCTGAGAGGTATCTCGTAGACGACTTCCTAACACAAGGCACAAACTGCTTGACACGCCTGGTGTCACAGGGGCCGTTCCTAGGTTTGGTCCCGCTTGACATTGCACAGAGTTTAGATAGTTTGCAGAAAGCCGTGAAGACAACGTCAACGTTGATTTTTTCTGCTACGCGTTTCAGATTGTGAGAGATCCTGTGAACGAAGAGTAAGAGATCCTGTGAACGTAAAGTAGCACTTCGAACTTTTTTGGCTTTTTCCTTGTTTCCGTGTCGGGACTTTTTCGTGCCGTGCCGGCCACTCCTCTCACCAGAAAAGGAGGGAAACCCGAAAGTTCAAGGCGATGCAGCTGAAGGTCAAAGCTCTCGCGTACAGCGTGGGGACAAGACTTTTGTAAAGCCGAGCTGAGGCATAGGTTGGCGATACCCCTTTTTACTCATTTAGAGTGCGCCGAGTCGAATGGTAATATTGCCTTTTTCGTTCGCGGCGAGTACGTCTAACAGATGTGGTCAGAACCATTGAAGGTCTAACTTAAATCCAAGAACTACAATGTACCGTCCGCCGGCAACTCGATCGTGAAACGTAAGTGGCTCGAGCACGGTTTAAAAACTTGTCGGACAGACTGGGCGACAGAGACCAGGCGAGTTTGCAGAAACGAACGGGAGACTGACCGCAATCGAACAAAGAGTGAACAGCCTCACCAAGCTGACAGCAACTGTAACAGCCTTCCAGGATAAGATCTTGACTCTTGAAAAGAATGTCGATTTTATAATGGCTAACATTGGCGACTTAGAAAAGCGGAGCAGACGGAATAATTGATTGTGTACGGGATTCACAAAACGGCGGATGGGGATAGCGCCTTTCTTTAAAATCTTGTGAAGGAAGATGTGTTTGAACGTATTCTTTCTGGAATAGAAAGAATACATCGACTGAGCAGGAAAAACACAAACAAAACCAGGCCAATCATTCTCAAACTCCTCGATGGTAGAGACAAAACCAACATTTTGAGCAGTTGTCGGCTATTGAAAGGTTTGACGAATTCGAAAAAAGGTATGGGAAAGTGCTAAAGACTTACAAAAAAAGTGGCGATAAAGTTATCTCATCTTTCGACAAAATAAAAATAAATGACAAGACCTTTCACGAGGATGACGCTGCGAACTCAAGAGTGCCACTAAATTATGCCAGGCAAGGAGATACTAACTGACTACGGGCCAGTACCCCAACAGTTCAATACCAATTTCCGTCAACTGCTCCCAGCAATTATCCTTGCGCTGCAACTAACAATACCCTCGCTGTAACTCATAAACTGCTTAGATCAATTAACTTAAACGCTAGAAGCACTGTAAATAAAACGGTTGAATTCGAAGATATAATTCTACCTTATGACCCCGATGTAATAATAGTTACAGAAACTTGGCTCACGGATAGTATATTTCATAACCGTTATCAAAGGCAGCATTGATTTTTTTCAGCTAAATACGAAGTTCAGAACTGAGGCTGTATTGGTTAAACTTTTTTTCTATGACTCATTTACTCTAGTTGGAGTTGTTTACAGGCCACGAAGTGCTGGCATAGTTGTGATGTACCAACTTTAAGACTTCTTACAGGAGCAATCTAAGAGTTTCATGAAAATAATCAGGGCAGGGGGGGGGGGGGGGGGGGGGGACTTGAACCTCCCAAACATCGACCGACCTTCGATGACCACGGTGACCTCTTGTAAACATTCCGATGCTTTAATTGATATTGCATTCGCATATAAACGAACGCAAATAGTGTCAAGTCCCACTCGCATTAGAGTCTTCCAATTCGATTCTTGAACTTGTTTTGGTTTCTCAGAATTCGTATGCTGCCGACGAGCACTGTGTGGTCACAGAGGGCTTATCCGACCATCATATGGTTGTTTTTGATTGTCCGGGACTTGTTCCCAAATGTTGTCATGATGAAAAACATGAGTTTAAGGACTATAAAAGAGCGCAAGACGGAAGCGTAATAGATTACATCGAACTATCGTTCGAAAGATTGGCTGATATGGCTTCGGTTCCGGGATTCGCGAACTATGGTGCACTTTTCAAAATGCGGTGCACAAAACTATAGAAAGGGCTACGCCTTCTCGTAAGAAGCTATCTTAAAACAATAACCCATGGATCACAAAAGGATTTTACAGATTAAAAGGATAGCCAATAGTCTAAACGAAAAACGCGTAACTAAAATAAAATTGAGTGTCTTACGTCATAAATTGAGAACATTAATTAAGAATTATAAGTATGAGTATTAAAACGTTAAAATGTCGAAATTAAATCGCAATGATCTCCAGAAGTCTCGAGGGAATATATCGGGTTCAGGACACTCAGTTAACAAGATAACTAATCGTGGGAGAGAATTCGTTGATAGTAGTTTAATCGCGAAGATATTTAACGGATACTTTGCCTCTGTGTACACCACAAGTGACAACTTCGTTCCTGAGTCCTCGATTACACTTGTTCACGTACCAGACATACAACTATCAGAGGAGCGAATCTTCTCTGCGTTACTAAATTTGAATACAAAAAAGGCTTACGGTCCAGACAAATTCCTAATGCTTTTTTTTAAGGGTACTCTGAGTGGTGTTCTAAATTTTTTTTTCTAATTTAGAGCAGATTACTAGAGAGAGGGGTGGTACCTAAACAGTGGAAAGTGGCAAAAGTTATACCAATTCATAAGAAGGGAGATAAACATCAGGCATCGAATTATAGGCCCGTTTCCGTGCCTTGCTCCTGTACCAAGGTTCTCGAGCATTTTTTATTTAGTCATCTCATGACACATTTTCAATCGAATAATTTTTTATCAGAGACCAGCACGGTTCCCGGCGTTTCTACTGTACGGTAACTCAGCTCTTTTATGCATTAAATGAACTTGCGAAAGTCGTTCACAAATGTGGGCAAATGGATGTAGTATTCCAAGATTTTTCCGAGGCCTTTGATCACGTGTACACAGCAAACTACTTATCAAGCCAAGAGTGACACGAGGAAACGATCAGCTCTTGCGATGGCTGAATTCTTACTTGAGCAACCTTCATCAGATCGTTGAAGTCGGTGGGACTTGCTCCCCAATTGTATCAGTTATCTCGGGCATTCCACAAGGATCGGTGCTGCGCCAACTGCTCTTTCTTGTTTTTCCAAACGATTTGACGGTTGATGAGCGTATACACTGCAGGTGTTTTGCAGGCGACTGTGTGCTTTTTACTGAAATTGCTTCGAGCTATGACCAACTTAATTTCAACATGTACCTGTGTTAAAGTTCTAAATCGTGTAAGGAATGGTACACGTTACTAAACAACGCAAAAGGTGTGCGAATGAGAGTAACGCGCAAACGGTCACCCTTGGAATTTAACTACTGTATACAAAACTCCCCTTTGCAAGTTGTGCACGAATTCAAATACGTAGGTGTCATTATCTCCTCAAACCTCAGTTGGACTAGCCACACATCCTGGACGGCTCAGAAGGCATCAGCTAAGCTATGGTCATTGAAGAGGCGGCTGAAGCACTGTACCCCTGAAACCAAGCTTGCAATCTACACGACAGTAATACGACCTGTTTTAGAATACGCGGATGTTGTTTGGGACCCTGCGAGTACACTTAATATTGATCGACTCGAGGGGGTGCGCAAGAGAGCACTCCGCTTCATTTATAATGAATACAGAAGAATGAGCTCTGCCCGGGAAAATAACCAAATTAGATATAAATCTTATAATACAACAATGATTCGACGGACAATAGCCTGGAAGGATGCAACAAAATAATAAAACGGGACAATGAACCCTGAACTTTCGAATATAAAGCTTGTTTTGTTCTATCCAAGTCTCATAATTCAATATTTTATGCTTACACGCTTGCATTATCGAGTGCGCTCAATCCATTTCGCCCCTCAATATTCATTTGTATTTTTGCTCTAAAGCAAACGAGACACGCAGAGAGGTCAGCTTGGGCAGAGACAATGAAAGAGGATGAATGGTGAGAAGTGGGCAATCCACAGTGCCAGGACAATGGGCGCACAAAAGGCGTAGCCCCCTGACTGAATATTCTGAGCGAATGATTTTGAACGTTTTTTTTTTGTTTTTTTGTTTTTCAGTATCGTTTTAACGTTGTTAGGCACAGCTGTGAAATAGGACTCCGGGATTAATCTGGTTTCTCAGAGAAGTTTTGATATTTGTAGCGTCTTTTTCCTCTCTTTGTTTTGTTCCACGATATTAGCGCCTATTGTACGCGATTAGCGGACCTTTGTTTACGTATTTGTTTTTGTATAGCTGTAACATTTTTCGTACATGACGCAGCACGCGACCACAGAACCAGACGAACGGCGCAAGGAGAGTGCACCGACGGACCGTATCGTTGACCGTAGCAGGACGGTGAAGGGAGGGACGCGGAAAAAGGGCGAGATTGTGATCAAAACGCGAAGCCACGCTTCGAGAATGCTCGAAGGTCGATGCGCCACGTGTCGCGAAAATCTGAAATTAAACCGCCGTGTCCCCGAAAGTTGCTTTAGGGTAAGAATTGTGTAATAAGTTGTGTTTGTAGATATATTGTGTATCTGTATTTCGCTACATTTTTGCGCGCATTTTCTCCATCCCTGTAGGAGATTTCGACCAAAAATTACGAATTTTTGTTTTAATTTTTAAATAAGAGAGGCCGCAGTATTGTGACGGACAGAAAATGGTGAAGGAATTTAAATTGAAAAATAAATGTTTAAGAAGACGGATTTGTGCCTACAAATTTAAGACCAAGGCACCAAGCATGTTGCGTCGGCCACCAAAGGACGACTGTCCCGAAGCGGCGAGTTACAGTTGTTTTTATACGCAGGACAGGTTTATGAACGTTCTGAAGTAGAAAAAACGACGACAACTGAGAAAGGCTGCAACGTTTCAAAAAGAGCACATCGACAAAACGACGCATAGGGCCGTCAAGAATTCAAACACCTTTCCTCCGCGTGGCAGCCGCTTTCGTTGCCGACTCTGCTGCATACGCGAAATTTTTTGAATCCCCTTCCGTATCATGATTTCGAATCCTCGACAGCGGGAAGATATGGCTCTTTAGCACTACAAGGACCCGACATACATGGCAGGAAATGTTCGTCACTTTTTAAAGTGATGACCGTGTCATAGAGATTTGAAGTGTGCCAGTATATCTCGAGTCCTTCCAGAATTATGTGCAGTAGCCGTTAGATATTTTGAAAAACGTGCACCGCTTTCCGCGTCTTGGAAAGGAGTGCCCTGAACGTTGTGACAGGAACGACTGCAGCAGACGACGTAGGCGACCTAGGTGACGGAGGACACGCAGGCGAGCAACTGTGTTGTTCCCTCCCTCGCACTCTCTTCAGTGTCACGTTGTAGATGCTGCAGGGCCAAGGGGGAGCATATCGCAAGTCTTCTAATGAATTGCGTGCTTCAGTCTTTACGAATTTTTTAAAAGGAATATTCCGGTAGCCAAGATGCCTTCGGCCTGCCTTCAGAGTACTCCTAAGCTGGCCTGCAGATGCTTACCAAGCTGCCCTTCAGAGGGGAATCTCCAAACCCCGACTCCCGAATGGACGCGGTCTTTCCACTGACTCCCGGCCCGAGGCCCGATGCAACAAACGCAAAAATAAGCGCGCGTAAAAATATAAAATGTCACTTCGACACACATCAAAAGTGCAAACGAAAAAAAATGAAATAAAATTATTTTGAAACACGGATCTCTCGCCGTAATATTTATTGTCGATTGTCATCCCCAGAATGTGTAACTACACCGTTAAAAATGGTTCTAATATAACGGGAAATATCCGGAAAATTTCGGTCTAAATAAAGAAACGGTTCTATAAGACAAAACACACAAAATGTTATTCGTCAACAACGCAAGTTTTTGAAAAATAAACAGTCTAAAGATACTTGCGTTATCGGTAAAACAATGAAGAGTTGAATTACACTATAAAACGTTGTTTTTGCTGAAATAAACGTTCTACAAAACGTCCCGTTTTCTGTAAGAAAACAGTGCTTCTGTTCCTCCCACACCCCGAAAGTGTTTGGTGAATAAACATGGTCAACAAAGTAGGATTACTGTAAAAATACAGAACTTTCCTCATGTCTGCAAAACGGCTGATCATTAAATCAGTGAACGATGTCGTAGCTAAAAGAAATAATTTTATGAAGGAATGTTTGTTCACAATTCGGGCTGGATGTCGATTAAACATTTTAACCAGAACAACCGACACCCTTTATTTGATGAATCGGTTCTGTTCATTCTCGTGTATAATAATTTTAAAAAGTAGAAATCAAATTGTTTGCCTAGGCTCAATATGTGGTAAACGGCACAATGTACAATTTCGGATTTTATATTAGCCTTGAAGTGTAGTTGAGAAAAGTCAAAAACACCCACACTCACATATCATTACTTCAGTCGCAGAAGAAATGAGGTTCGTTTATATTCTCAGGCAATAGCGAACTCCTTCGATTGTACAAAATAGTTTCTGCTGCTCTAAACTGACTCTCCCACGGCGTTGAATTGGTTGTGACACATATATCCTTACTAACTTATTTGAAGTTACAAATTTCTCCCCTAAGTTTACTTCAGGTAAAGTTTTCACCTAAAGTTTGCGTTCATAGAAGTGTACTCGTCCACGTCTGGGTGGTGAAAGCGTTGAATGTTAGCTGTTCTTTTGTTAGCCAATATTTAACCGAATAACCGGTAAAAAAGAAAATCGTGGTTAAAGCATTAATCGATTAATTGGTAGGTTAATCGGTTTAATGGGTCATGAAACAATATCGGGTTAGAAGGTTCGTGACTATAGAGGTTCGTAGTAGTCCTAGTCTGGCCCAGGTATGCTCGCACAGACCGCCACGGATTCAGAAGCATATGTGCCGCGGTGAAATTAGGAGGATAAAGGAGGACTATTTCTTTAAGCCTTTTGGATTCGCAAAGAGTGATGACGTAATTGTGCGATGGAAACCGTCCGTCTGACGACCGTCGAGCGCGGCTCGTCGGTTGGAGACGAGATCTCCGTGAGTACTCGACTTCGGCTCGTAACAATCCATGCCTCGGCAGACACTCGGGTAGTGGCTCGTGTCCAACCACTGCGGCGATTAGAATAGCCAACTCCAAGAATGCCTGGAGCTCAGCACGCGTTTTCTACTTTGATGACCCCGGCGCGTGAGTATGATTAATGTTGGTTGCATAGGACAGGCACCAGGCCACGTGACCGCTTGTTCTAACTCCAAGTTGAGGGGATGAACGATGCTCACACTTGTCGAATTTGCTTGGCAACTGTGATTGCCTAGAAAGAAAAACTAAGGCAAGTTTACTCAGTTAATAATGTATTGAGTGGTTCTAAGAAGTATTCCGCCAAAGTAGTAAAACCGTTGCATGGCTCCTTTAAGTGCCCAGTCCTATCCGCAGTACACGGTGTAGTACTATCGAGTTCGAATAAAATGCGTACAGCAGAGCGCGTGGCCTTCGACACATGCTGCACCTCCTGGAAGCCACTGGAAACTGATAATACTGCGGATTGGAGAGGAGGGCGCTGCGAGGGTGTGCGTCCTGGTCCTACGCCAATGTGTTTGACCCTCGCCCAGCACAACCCAAGCTTCGACACTGAACTTGTGGTGCGTTACAAGTCCTGTCACAGTCACTTTAGTTGGCTCGATACGAGCCACGCGAAGAGGCTCGCTGCTCGGAGCAGGACGCTAGATGCTTGCTCGCGCGCCCGGCGCGCGCGTCCGTGGAGCCATACCCTTTTTCATACTGACAAAGTAAAGCAGATCGCCACGAGAAGTGCTCGCTGAAATTGAAAAGGTTGAACGACAGACAACGGATGAGTAAAGCCACTTCATGTTTTAGGATCAGCGCAAGGCGCGTCGATGCAAGAGGCACGCGCAATGTGTAACTCTTGGGAACATTCTAGCGGAACTGCGCAGACTGCGCTAGATTTGAGACAGAATGTTCTTTCCAGAATTGGCGCGCGGCATGTGTCTCGAGCATTTCCACAACAATGAATGGCGCCACTTTTCCCAGGATAGGGGGCCTTTACGGATGAGAGGAGAGCCACGTGACGGGCGCCCCGCTGCGGCGAGACGCCGAAACACACTACTCCCACGCAATGAATTGTCGCTCCTGCTCCTCGCGTTCCTCGCGCTGCAGCTTCGCTCCTCGTCGGTTTTGAAAACCATGTTTCGGGTCCTCACCGCTGCAAAAGCTATGCGCTGACGTCGAGGTCCCACAGAAAACTCTGTGTTACCAGATCCTCGCGCTCCAAATCTGCGACCGCGCACTTTATGGCTCCGGCGTCGAACTGCCAGCCGTTGTGAGTATAGAGCAGGCTATGGTGGAGCATGACCATTGCATCACGCTCCTCCCTAATTGAGCAGTTTCTTTCATGCATTTTTAAGGCCCTTATATGTCCCATCGTTGAATCAACCTTCAAAATCCTTGAGCGAAAACACGTCGGCGACGCGAAAGTACCAAAACGCTTACGTGACCATTCAGGCGAGTTAGAGGCGATGAAATTAATAACGATGACAAAGCGAATGAAGAGGAATCAAACTGAATTAAGAGGAATCAAGGTGAGTTAAGAGGAATTAGAGTGAATTAAGACTAATTAAAGAGAAGTAAGAGTAATCAATGCGAATTAAGAAGGACTATAAAGCGAATTAGGAGGGATCAAAGTGAATTATGAGAAATTAAAGTGAATTTATAGGAATTAAAGAGAAGAGTAATGAAAGCTTATTAAGAAGGACTACAATGTCAATGAAGAGAAATTAAAGTGAATTAGGAGAATTAAGAGGATGACAAATGAATTAAGTGAATGACTTAGCGAATTTAGTGGATGACTAAGGACATTTTTATGATTACTCAGCACATTGCAAAGTAAGGCTAAGCACAATGAGAAGGATGACTCAGCACATCAAGAAGGATGACCCAGCACAATAAGAGAGGTCTTTAATGCATTGGCGCTTGGGCTTTCGCCTTCAACTCGTCTTAGAAATAACATAGCAGACACTATGAATTTCTATTACGCATTTTTCAATACGAACTACTTTGCAGGAGACACGCACTGTCAGTTATTTACGAGGACATCTGTGTGGTGCTTATAGCTGACATCAATGAACCTCCACAGGTCTTCTATGCACGAACTGCTGACTTTTCTTCCACGCTTTTGACACACGGTGTGATCATTCAATAGGGCCAGATGAACGAGATCCTGGCTGCTTGCAAAGGGAGGATTTTCAATAAGGACTTTTAGCTAACCTTTACCGCGTTACGCGGACCGCACCACCTGATTTGATGAAGCATGCTTTTAAAGAGGCGATGCAACAATTTTTGAACTTTACCCAAATACCGCTTAAAACGGGTCGCTGACACAAATTAAAGAAAAACGAGCACCGTTCACCCCCTCAAAGCCAGAACAAGCGGCCACGTGATCTGGAGCCGTCTATATGCCGCCAATGTTGATCATAGCCACACAATGGGGCTGGAAAAGCACAGGACACGCGCCGAGTTCCAGATATTGTTATGGCTCGGCTTTTGTCGTCGTTGCAGCGATTGGACACGGGCCACTACCCGAATGCATGTCGAGGCATCGATTGTCACGAGCCCAGATCGAATGCGTACGCATACTTCGCGTCCACTGTGTAAGCAGCATTTGAATATCGTCACCGCACAGCTCGATGACGCATTCCGGGGATCGTACTGTTGCCATTGTCCCCATAGCTCCGTCATCAAATTTCGCGAAGGAGCAAAAGGCGGCTTTGGGAGGAGAGGCTGAAAGAAAAGCTCCGCTTTCATCCTTTGAATTCCGCCGTGACGAAGACTCTTCTTGGTCAGTGGTGTTGCGTTCGAGTATTCTTGGGTGCCACAAGCGCCAGGAAGCTGGTGTAAAGTAAGAAATATTCCTACCCAATTTCGTTGCACAGCCCCTTTAAACGCGCGCCTGGGTGATGCCGTAACCACGGTGCGCGTTCATAAAAGCTTGGTTCAAATGCTCCGGAAGTGCGCTACGCGGAACGTGGTAACAGTTTGCTAAAAGTCCCCAACGATAAAGTTACTGCATTTTGTTAAAATGTTTGCTGAATGCAGGAGCTGGTTGACCTGCATTTTTGTAATGCTGGCGCCACACACGCGACACAAGAAAAAGAGAGGACACAGGGCGAGCGCTGGAAGCTGACGTATAAACGTCTGCCGAGTAATCGACTTAGGTGTCAGCAGCCGTCTTGGGTTCCCTCTTGTTCTTTTTTCTCGAATGTCGCACAATTTCTGCTCCATTAAACAAAACAAAAAACCCAACGCGAAAAAAAAAAGAAAAAAAAAGAAACGGTCCAAGTTAGGAGGGATCATGACGCTGCGGTCATGCTACACGGACGCACCCGCAAGCAGCTGGCTCCTGCTGCGAGCGGCGAGCTTCCTCGCGTGGCTAGTGGTGAGCCAACGAAAATAGCTGTGGCACTTGCAGCGAACCACGGTCGCAGCGTCGAAGCATGTGTTGCGCTGCTCGAAGATCAGACACATCGGATTGGAACGCACACCCTGGCAGCGCCCTACTCTCCAACGCTGTTTTTTATCTTTTTTTTTTTAGTTTTGAAATGCTAGGCGCGGCATGTGTCGACGGCCACGCGATCCGCGGTTCGCCATTCTTTCAAGGTGATAGTATATAAAAATTGAGCAGCCCTGTTTTCATGGACAGTACAGTCACGGCGATAGCTGCGACACGTCTCGGCGAAGTCGGGTAGTTTGATTTGAAATCGAACACATATTGATAAAAACAGGGTATGGTAATTACATGCATGCAATCTCTTCCCTGTGTCTTTTGGGGCGCGGAGGACGTTAGAAGGGGAAGTTACTCGTCGCGCTAATTGAATATTTATTTAAAATCTAATAATTCATATAGCCTCTAAAGAAATCAGGGTTAGTACTACAGTTTTAACATAATCGATCGAATTAATAATAGATGTTAATTAATGGGGTTTAGTTAATTAATTTACTGCGGTTTATGTGAAGGCGCTGGATTAAGATATATCAACTATTCACTTTGAAAATGTTAATTATATGTCAAGTAAAAGTAATATTTTGTCAGCCTGTTCGTGTTTATGTGACAGCTATCGCAGTTACCGGCCAAGTCAAATTCAAAACTAAGGCTGCCATATATAGCGATCACGTGAACGTGGTATGCGTAGAGGAGGGTACGTGAATGGGTTGGCTCTTGTGTTACTGCTATTTGTGGGTTCTGTTTGTACGCGATAGTTCATTGGATCGTATTTTCCCGCTTTGCTGTGTATTTAGCGATTGAAGGACGAAGTAAATATCAGCGACACATTTCGCTCTTTCTATTTATTCGCAACCTGAAAAACCATGAATTTTTACAAACCTCCAAACAAAAACATTCATTTTTACAATAAAATCTTTCTGTTTTATAAATAGAGAAACTGCTTTTTCACAGCTTCCACAAAAAAAAACCGTTTTTTCCAAAACAAAATGTTGATTTAAGCCAAAGAAACAATTTTTCTACGAAACTGGGCGACAACAATTGAGTAATTTTACAAAAAGAAAAAAAACAACAACAACCGGAAAGGTTATTTATTAACAAAATTACGGAAACAGAGAAACAGACGAAAACACTTCGTCTAAGATAAAATGCCCTAGCGTTCTCACGAATATCGGGGCGAGTGTCCTTTGTCATTGCACTCGCATATTGTCATAATCACATGTGCAATGCTCAGTCTTCTGCAAAGTCTGAATCTGAGAAAGTTTACAGGTGATTCGATTTGTGCCCAATGAGTTGTCTGGGTAACAAGTTTGTAATGTCATAATTAGCAATAAATTACATTTAAAACGAAAGTATGCATTCATCAACCTTGGAAATATTTTTTGAGTTTCGCTATAGGTTGAAATTGCGTTTTTAAAAGCCTTTTTTTGTTTATTTATTTATTATTTTCTCATTTATATTGTCGTAACACTTTATGGGCCCTCGAGACCGCGAAAGGTCCTCAGCACGGCCCCTTAGTCAAAAGGTTTGGAGACCCCTGATTTAGAGTATCATGACACTTCAGACACGTAGTAGCGCAAAAGCAATGTTGCCTGTCATCATAATGTTTGCCCACGTGGCTGACGGATGATTTGACAGTGAGTTTTGTCGACTAGCTCGCTATAATGGCTCACAAATGAGCGAAAGGTTACCAGGACGATCTTGAATCACCGCTGCTTCAAAACCCGCATTGCACAAGCATAACTGGCGCAAAACAGCGCTCATTTGACTTGTAATCCAACGGACGAACGAGCGTGTTGGCGGCATTGGAGAATGGTGGAGCAGAGTGCGGCTAATCTGATGGTAGTTCTCTCGTGACTCGCAGCCGACAGCCGGTACATCCACCAGGGCGTGTGCGACTACTGCCTGTTCGACGGCGAGGGCAACCTGACCAGCTACAACTACCCGCTCGAGTACCCGTCCAACCTGGACTGCACGTACCGGGTCAAGCGCGTGGGAGGCGCTTGCGCACTCGAACTCACCCTGCACGACTTCGACGTCGAGGACTCTGAGGACTGCCGGAACGATTACCTCAAGGTCGACGGGAAACTCTTCTGCGGTTCGCTCAAGCACCGGGGACGCCGCGGTGAGTCTGCCTCAACGCCCGAGGGAGGACGAAAAAGGGGGCTTCGTGGATTAGGAAGGAGGGGAGGCGCTCTTCTTCAAAATTTAGAAATAAACACCTCTTGAGTAAACGGGACTCTCTCTGACGCGGTATCACAAAGGTATCGTAGAACGTGCATTAGTTGAAATCATTCTTAACAATTAATTTAACGCCATTAAGGGCATAAAAGCCTGTCTCAGGCGCTTACACATTCGCGGCTACAGCTTTTCAGTACCATCATTTTGGGTAATACACTGAGTTGTACCTCAAAAAAGGGTGCGGCTGCACGGAGCACGTTTGATATTTTTGAAGGTGTGAAAAAATAGTGGGCGGCTGCTTTGAACACTCTTTATATTTTTAAGATGCGAAAGGAGCGACGAAAAGTGTACCAGAGTAAACGAAGCCGAACGCCCTTTCTGATAGGAATTCGTAATTAAAAAAAGCAAGTTTAGCGGAGGTGGTTCTAGCGACTTTGCTGAATATATTTGGCTCGTACCAATCCCCTCTACTTGTAGATGTATTGATTGGAGTTAAATACTGTTTTTTTTCCGGGAAGACTTTCGAAAATTTATAAACATAGGTTGATCATGAGAAAAAGAAACCCTTACTGGAACAGACAGCCAACCGCGGAGGACTTCGAGGATTGTTGCTGTTTTTTTTTTTGTTTTGTTTGTTTGTTTATTTTATTTTTGACGCATTTGTCAAGGTGGTTGAGACAAGAGGCAATTAGAATCGCCTCATTAGGTCCAAACCCCTGCTGCACCACTCAAAAGCAGAAAACAAGATGAGAAAAAATAAAGCACTTCGCAATACAAAACAATAATTCAATTTTCTCCCCAAAGGAAAAAAAAATTACAACACAACTTGCTAGGCATATGCACAAAAAATAGAAATAATCGCTGCGATATTACAAAAAAAAAAGAAGAAAACATGGAAGGGATTTTTTGGGCCAACTTCTATACTGGATGGTGTTTCTTTCAAATGTTTGTTATCTGAGAGGATCATTTTTGGGACCGTAATTGGTTCTATATCTAGGCCTTGGAAACTGCTGACGTCTTAAATTGTAATTTGTTTGCTTTGATAAATATATCTTGTTAAATATGTCAGGATTAGCGCTAGTTTTAATATGAATTAAAATAGCTACCCTTAGCCGGAAGCGGATATTTATTCTTAGTATTTTTGTTTAACAAAAACTAGGTGAGATCGAATCGAACCATGGTAGATTATCAATTAAAGGGCAACTCCGCTCAATTCCAAAAAAATTAGGCTTTCATGTGATTCACATTCACAAAGCACTACTAAACAACTCTACGTCTTCGGATTCGCGAAATGTGGAATATTATTTATGGAATCCTAATTTAAACATCAGCAGATACCGAAACCGAAACTTTGGTTGCGTCAGGCAACATTGGTCTCGGGTCGTCAGAGTCATGGTCACGTGACGTCGAACCACGTGGTCTTGTGACGTTCGGGAAGGAGCGAGAAACAGGACACGCGACGCAGGCAGGTCTTTTTGTTTTTTATTATTGGACGCGGGTAGGTCGCTTCGCATGGCGTGGACGGTGATGGCCCGGGGGAGAGGAGGAAGGAGAGAAGACGAAAGAGGAGAAGGGGAGATGAAAAACAGACCGATAAGCGCGCAGAGCAGCGCAAACTAGCGCATCCGCGTTACGGTGATCACGTGAACGCCCGGTCAGCCAACACCGGGAGGAGAAACTCATGACGTCGTCGTTCAATTTCGCTCTGAGAAGTAAAAACAAACAAAACGTGAGAATGACGTAGTCATGCTTCTGTCGTAGTGGTTCAACGTTGGCCGCTCCAACTCCGTGGCATTGACTGCGCTGATGATTGCGCCTCGCGCCGCACGCTAGAGTTGGCCGATTTCGGCGACTTGGCTCGCTTGAAGGTTTGCTGGCCAGTTTACTAAATATATAAACGGACTTAGATCGTAATATTTGACATGGGGTCTTCCTATATGATACTGAAGAGGGCTACATAGTTTTCTAAATATCAAAAATGAAGCGGAGTTGCCCTTTAACCTAACCGCACGTTTCTGGAATGTAATTGTTTAACATTATTTCCTGTTGTTGTCCCCCAGATAAATGCACAATAATTCAATCATTCATTCATTCATTCAATCATTTGCTTATTTTTTTTGTGCTCATGAGCAGCTTTCGCCTTTGTACTGATGCACAATTAACATACAGCGAAAAAATAATTAATTCTGCAGGTTTCCAAGAGAAAATTTGAACGCTAAAAAAGATGGGTTAAAATTTATAAATTTGTAAGAGAAAACTTGAACGGCTGAAAAAGATAAAGTGAAAACGTGAATGCAGGAAGCATCGAAAGTATTACACAAGGCCTGAATGCGTGTCATGGGGCAGGTTTGGAAGAATTGATTGACATAAAATGCAAGAGAAATTCGCAAAAAATCTTCTCGGAACATGAATATTTATCGCTGAAGTTAGGTCAGGGCAATCAATGACTCCGTGAAGGCATTTGAACAAAAACATGAGATCTCTGTCGCGTTGTCTTTCACTCAAAGTAGAAGAATTGCATCGTTAACAAAGTCTCTTATATTCAAAGAAAACACTGCGACCGACATACCGGTCGTAAAAAATTTAAAAGAGACGTTTCTGGGCATTTTCAATTGACTCTTGGTGCGTACGCCCAATACAATTCCAGACAACAAAGGAACTGCATAATACAGGCCGACATGATAAACTCACGTATAGTTCGGCATATAACACCCAACGTACAGACAATCTTATTGACATGTAGATTAAATGACAGAAAAGAGACTATATAAAGTCCAAGAGCACGAGTGCAATCCGCCCTTTGCAATGGGACACTGCCAAGTTGGTAACAGAAGTGCAGAAGCCTTAGCTTCATAGCAAATGACATAACAACAGTTTTAGCGGGGTTAAGTGTCAGTCTGTTAAGACTACACCAATGCAGCCTCGAGTGAATCAGAGATGTATAAAGCTATCGTTTTAACCGATTTCTGAGAATATATTTTAATTTAAAAATTAGTCTGATAGATCTAGACTTTTCTCTACGGAGATGTTTCACTTCAGGAGTCTAATGTAAATTTTCATGGAGACTAACACAAAGATATTTTAAGAACTCCACGCGTTCAATATTGAAGATTTTAAGATATATATTAATTGTGGTTGTAAGAGGTTTATTTTTTTATCTATATAGTATATACTTTGTCTTGGACATATTTATTTCCAACTGATCAGCCCGTTACCATCTGTGAAATTGGCCCAGCCAAGTATTTGACTCTCTCTATAGGGTATCCAAGCGATTTCCGGTGAAAGAAACAGCAATATTCGTTTCATCTGCATATACAGTTATTATGGAGTGTGTGCATGATATTTATTATATCGTTAATGTAGATCAGGAAGAGTAGTGTCCCGAGTATTGATCACTGCGTTCAACAAACCGAATTTCGCTAGGGGGAAGAACGCATCATTAAGGACAGTATTAAAAGCGAGATGTAAACTGTGGACCAAACTTAAAGGGGCGGTGCAACGATTTTATGATTAAAAGAATTTTCATCTCGTCATTTTTACGTTGCTTATCGTGTCCCAGAGGATAGAGAAAACAATTCCTTTATTAAAAATGTCGCGATTCCGCTGCATAATCGCAAAGCAAAAGTCGAGCTTTTTCCTCCACCTGCAGCCCCAAGTGGCAGCCGAAGGAACTACGGCGGAAAGATTACGTGACCTCGCTCGGCTCTAAGCTGCAGCATAGCGCCCGCTAATGTACGCAGAGAGAGGGAGGGGAACCGTCCTCCGACATAGCACACGGGAAGCTACACGGCACTCCGAATGACGTCACTGGGAGTGCGACCAGGTGTGACCCTGAAGGCTGGGAGTGAGTTGAGGGGTGCCCGAAATGCCAATCTTTATCTTTTTTTTACGCAACAACTAGGACACGCAGGCGAAATCGGTTTTCTGTTCTTTACTTCAGAAGTGTCAGGGGGCAACTTCCAGAAATCTTTGACCGAAGTCCGAAAATCGTTGCACCACCCCTTTAATGTGGTGCCTCTTACTCCAAAAGTGATCATTTCCAGAGTAGTATGTCGCGTTTTATAAAGTCGAAGACCCCTCTGAGGTCTAAAAAACGCCTAGTGTATAACCTTGTTTTTTTATTTTACGTAATATATATATATATATTTTTTTTTATATTTCGGAATGTCATTCAGGGGTATTTACCTCTTTGGAATCCACATTGAATACTTGTAAAAATGTTATTCTTATCACAAAATTTACTTATACTCCGTTTCAAACATAGCGTGCAACGTAGTCAAAGCTAGCGCGCCGGTTTGCACAGCCGACCGCGACTTCTTTCGCTCCACAGAATAGTGCGGCCCCTGGAAAAAAAAAAAAAAAAAAAAGTCGAAAAGTGTACATCTTTGTAGCTAGTAACTAATAGTGGCGTTATGATTTCGAGGGAACACCGATTCTTTGTCAATAAAAAGGAAAACATAATATAAACTACTCCAAACTATTTTCCGTTTTCGTTCGTGCGGCACTCGCACTCGCTTCGGGTTTTCGGGTTATGCGGCTGCCCCTGCCTCGCCGGTTTCGTGAAGATGGCGTCTTATGCGGGAAGCTTTCTTTTCCTGCTCGGATATTTTGGAAGATTCGTTGTGTGAAGATCTCGCAAAAGTGCAAGCAGGTGATCGCCAACGTGTACGCGAGTTCAAGAACGTGTTTCCCGGAGACGTCGGTCCGTGAGGTCCTGGAGACGGTCAGTAACGACACCGGACTGTCTGGCAAGGTGGCGTCCCCGAAGCGAAGACCTCGCAACGTGAAAGTTCCGAGCACGCGGACAGTGTTGTGAACTGCCACCTGTTATTTCTGGTGTTGAAATCGGCCTTATGGCTTCAAAGTGAAACAAGCCTCAAGAAGGAACTGTGTCGGTGATGAATCGTGCCTACGGCTCCGTCTGCTTGCGGGACCTTACAGCAGGCGGTGCCCGTGATTGCATTCCGAAGCGTCTGGGTTCTTCTGCCTGCGGGACCGTAACCTTGGTCGGCTCCGTCTGCCTGAGGCACCTTAACCTTGGTCGGCTAAGTAAACGACGCACATGCCCGTGCCTGTATTCCGAGGCCCCTGCTTTCCTCGAAAAGGAAACAACACTCAATCCTGATCTCGAGTGCCGTGTGTTGTGTACGCGTCTATTGTGAATCACTCCCGGTTCATGGGGGCGCCGGCACCAGAGCACCGAGATACTGCCGTCTGGATGACTTCTTCCATACACCGGCGAGTATTCCGACTCTGAAGGAAACTTCCATGAAGTCACATCACGTGAGGGAATGCCAAGCCGTCTGACCAATGGCAGTGCGGTCCCCTAATCACAGTATTCGTTATATAAAGGACCGTCCACCACACTCTCAAGGTGCTCTCCGATTTTCACGCTACCATGTAAATAAACGGCTTTAAATAGAGACGCCCTGGATCTCGACCGTTCTTCCGTTTTGACGAGGCCGGCGCAAGTTCAAGCGGAACACCAGCCCCTAGTCTACCTTCTTATAAATAAAAATCAACAAGAAAAGAGGAATTGAAATATGCACTTCCGCAATACGCACAATTTTGCACAAAAAATAGGTCGAGGAAAAAAAACAAAAAACAAACCTTTGCGCCCTAAGTGGATTCGAACCACCGCCACCGAGATGTCGGCATCGCCAGAGCAGCGCCTTGTACCGCTGTACACGAAATCTGGCGGAGTAACACATTTTTTTTGTGCTTTTTCATGCGCACTACTTCAGTAGCTTTCCCAGCGTTGCACGCGATGTTTGAAACGGAGTATAGACGTTTGCGAATAACGCCTTTCAGAAAACCGGAAGTACTGATATTGGTTCATAATTGCTTATTTTATAATTGGAACCGCTTTTATGAATTACGCAGATTTTCGCTATTTTTACTTGTTCTGAAAAGTAACCAGTGCTTATAATAATGTTGAAAATGTGCGCAAGGGGAGTACATATTAAAGAGGAAACTTCTTTGATTGGCTTCGAACCTATCCCGTCTTCACCTCAAGCAGCACTGTTCCTTAAGGAGTTAATAATCGTAATTACATCTTTTTCATTAGTGGGCGCTAAAGCAATTGTGTCATGTATAGGTCTAGTTGGGGTGCCTACATGTTTCCGCCGCTCCGCTGTTTGGGGTGGCGACAACATTTGTCATACCTGTTGCCGACAAATCAATGTTGCCTACCTCGTTACCATGGCAACCTCTGCTGTTTTCGTCGACCATTTTGTCTCACTCGCCGGTCGTGCGCTCGCACCAACGTTACTAGACCACTCAGTTGGGAAACTCCCATAGAGACTGCACTAACAAAGTGTCCCCGATCTGTCCTCGACCACCGAGCTAATGGCGAACACAATGCCGCCATTTCTCCTGCAGCGGCCAGTCGAGGAACTGCACGTGACGTCTATTTTGGCTTTAATCGGCCATTTTGGCGCCGAAACCGATACAGCGGAAGAGGTTACAGGGGTGCCACCCCCGTCTCCCCAGCGGACGCGCCGCGTCTTACTACCGAAGTTAAAATACACCAAGTTTGGGACGAGATACTTGAAAGCACCGCTGAGGCATGTATAAAAGCAATATTAATTATGCCGCAAATCCTCGCAAACCAATTTTTTTAAAAACATCACGCGCCCTTCATTTTGTACTAAATTCCAATCAATTTCATACAAAAAGAGTATTTTCCGCTTGTTTTACTCAAAAACATGATTTTAAAAGCTCAAGGTGACCACAGTACAGGCAAATGATAAAGAGTGGCGCTGTTGTCGTATTTAGATCGGTCTCGGTGGACGCCAGTGGCCCACGTTTCGACAGCGAGTTTCCCAACTGAGTGTTTTAGTACCGTTGGCTCGCACTACGCCGCTCATCCTCGTTAGGGCTAGGGAGCGCTCACCGCTCTCGTTTCGACGGCAAGGTTTCGGCGTGCAATGCCGCTCTGTTGCGTTCCATTTTGTCGCGGAACTCATGTTTCGTAAAAAGCAACGCACACTTCCTGCTCGCAACTTCAAAATAGGAAACACCCAAATAAAAAGAGTGACAGCCACCACTACCGCCATCCCGCTGAGACTCCGACTCCTCTTATGAACGGAAACGGAAGTGGCCTCACAGTGCTGCCGGTGCTTCGAGACTACAGAAACTCAACATTGTTTACGTTTAGCGAAATAATAAGTGGGAAAAAAAATGGCGGTGTGAAGGGATCTGGGAAAGGGTAACAAGAAGTTGGCGCCACCCTAAAGCGGAGCGGAAACAGGTAGGCACCCTAGGTGTAGTAACGGGAGATTCAGACCTAGGCGTACTGGTAAAGGGTAGTGTTGAAGAACCTGAGAGTAAGACATATAAAATAGCGCAACAAAAAGACAAGGACAAGAAGTATACAGGACAGGCGCTATAAAATAGCGCCTGTCCTGTATACTTCTTGTCCTTGTCTTTTTGTTGCGCTATTTTATATCCCTATTGAAAATTCCATGAAGATACGTAATTTGGGACACTGACTGCCAGTCAGCAGCCTTGGTGGAACGTGATGGAGCATCAGACGTCATCTGATGGTCCATCAGATGACGTCTGACTGCCACTGCCAAGGGAATTTCATCAACAAGGGCAGCATTTATATGAGAGTAAAGCTATACGCACTCATAAATATCGCCAAATGCCTCGATAAAACAAAATGTCCGAGAAAAAAAAAAAAAAAAAAGCAGTACCACCGGAGATCGAACCCGCGACCACTTGCGTAGAAATCGGACACCGTAACCGCTATGCTAGGCCGGTTCTTAGAGAACTAGATTTCACCATCCGTTTTGTACGAGATGCTTCGGTTGCAAATGCAGTTAAGCCGTCAGCATGTTATGCAAAGCACTCGTACGTCACTCGCCGTACTTCAGTTCCACTCACCTGCCATGTAGAGTACTTTCGCGTCGTAGAACGATCCTTTTGTTCGCGCGTCACCGGCCCAGTAGACCTGGTACACCTCGTCGTCTTCAACTACACCGCTAAAGTCCCTTACATCGTCGGAACTCACAACAGGCTGGGTCTTGTCGAGTAGAAATTCTACTAAAACATAAGACATTGTAGAGCCCGGGCAGAATTGACAGGTTGGAGCAAGCGGGCAAACAAAACGAGTCGAGAGCGATCGTTCATGAAAGCTCGGCGAAGCCTCTATGGGCGAAGCGAAGTGTCGTGTTCGGCCTGTTCGGCGCTTCGGCGGGCTTCTGATCAAGGTTGTCGGTCGGTTGCGTGTCATAGGTTTTATGGGCTCACGTCCCGAAATCGTTTTCTCTTGCATAGATTACTTTTCGTATTCATAGATTTGACGAAATAGTGGTATCCGAACGAACTTTACGTCCTTTGACCGTACGTCTGTCTGCACGTCAAAGCTTTTTGACGTACAGTCAGAGACAATCGATGTACAGTCAGAATCGCCACCAAGACATCCTGATGGCATTTTGCGGCGGCCGACTGGCATCAGGAAACCATCACAAAGCCGACAAGCGGGGTCTGACTGGAGTTTGACTGTCGGTCAGAGTAACTTGTTGGCCAATCAGACATGCTTGACGTACAGTCAGGCACAGTCAGCGGTCCACTAGAAAACATTGACTGCCAAACAGGGTTACATTGATGGATTTTTCCTTCGGGATGTTTTACTAAGATGAACCAACTATCCCAACAACGTACCCTACTGAGAGTAAGAAATGAGAGGTCGATTCATCTGCAAGAAGTTAACCGGAGTAAGTAACCTGCTTAATTGTAAGTTTCATTAGAGCAACATCACGTGGTGTAGGGGTAAATTCATTGACGGCTTGCTGGACTTTCTTTGAATTATCATACATTGCACTAAACTTGTTTTTGCAGTCGAGGGATTTTCCTTTTTCGATATACGCATTACGTTTGTTTCTCTCTTTCCTGATTTTTTTGGTAATATATCCATATCTCATGTTTCGATGAACTTATCCCATCATATATTTCGTTCCCTTATGCGCCGATATAAAGTACGGGAGATCCACAATTTTTTTTTTTTTATGAAAACGATTGTTCATAACATTTTTGTTGAAGTTCTAGAAAGACATCATATGATTTATTTGGTTCTGTTTCAGTTAGTTCTGGCTCCCAGTTTATATAAGGCCCCTAGAGCTGTTTGGGAAACACAATAAAGCTCCCTGATTGATTTATTGATTGTTATTCGACACTAAGAAAAAAAGAGCTCAATCGAACTCTTATCAATTTTCCTAATTATCGTCACAGTTTTATTAGGATGTAACTTCAATTCTGTAAGAAGGGCAATGAAACTAGTATTGGTAAGTGGTCGTTTAAATTGCCAGATACGACACCAGCAACCTCCATATTACAATTTGTAATGCGTAGATCTATTAGTGCTTGCGGTTGCGATGTTATTCTAGTTGATGGGCAGATCACATCATGTCGGTGTGACTGCAGAATACTAAGCAATTCAAAAGAACCCCCATTCACCTATTAAGACTAAAGAAAGCTTAAAGGGATACTGAACCAAAGAATTTAGTGCCCACAATTAATGGCCAACGTTCTTTCCACGAGCCCGCAGCCGCCGGTGTGCGCGAGTACACGCAATGGAAAATGACGTCAAAGAGCTCCATTCGCGCTTAAGAGGACAGTGAAATGCATGGGCTTCGGGCCAAAGGAGAATGAAGACAGGTTTTTCACATTGACAAGTGAAAGCTATGTGCTTGTTAGACCAATTAATCGCTTACCTTTTACACCAGACACCACTGTGAAGATGAAAAACTTCTCTTTATTCTCCTTTGGCCCGAAGCCCATACATTTCACTGTTATCTTTGCCGCGAATGGAGGTCTTTGACGTCATTTTTGTTCCATCTGCTCGCGCACGCCGGCGGCTGCTGGCTCGCGGAAAGAACGTGCTCCACTTATTATGGACACTAAATTCTTTGGCTCAGTATGGCTTTAAATGAGGTCGAATATTCCATAATATGCTCAATAAATTAAAACAAAACTTCGTTAGTGACCAGGGTCGCTAAACTCGTCAAGCACAACTTTGTGCCCGAAAGTTGCGGAACGCGCTAATTGGACTCTCGCGCCGCTGACGTCGCGCCGAGCGAGGTGTCAATCAGTCGAAGCAAAGTTCATCGAGGCGCGCGTGCGGCGCGTAAGGGGCGCGAGGAGCCCGCTGATTGAACGGCTTCGCCAATGACGTAGCGCCCATTTGTCCCTACATCCCTACGCCAAGCTAAAATTAATGCTTTGCGAATTGTCCCTAGGCGACCTGCTGACGCTCAAAATCCCTCCGAAGTTTGTGTTAACAAGAAACCTCGTTTGTCGAAGTTGTCGCTGACGTCAAAGTGACGTTTCCGAACTTCGCGAGAGCCGCGGTTTCAGCTCGAGATCTTCGCTTTGGATCGAGGCGAAGTTAAACTTTGTCAACATGGCGGTGCCGTACGCTGCGGCCGAGCTTATCTTCCGCCACCGTCGGCGTCGCTACTGAGACCACTGGGGACGCCTTTCAACTCCCCGACGACGACTTTCGGCGACAGTACCGGCTATCCAAAGCCGTTGTGCGTTTACTCTGCGACGAGCTTCGTTCGCCGCCTCGGACCGTGGAACAACAAGTTCTCTGCGCGCTCCGGTTCTTCGGAACCGGTAGCTTTCAAGGCATGGTGGCGACTGACGAGCACCTGTCAGTCTCCCACATGACTGTGAACCGGGCTGTCAGAGTTTTTGCGGCTGCCATCGCTTTTTTTTTATTTTATTTTTTTCTGTAATATCCGAAAAGGTACGAATAAGCTGGTATACAATTCAGAATGTTGGAAAACAAACAAGAACCGGGGTAATTCTTGGGTAGGGTCGAGTCTCCCGGCAGCCGGCAGAATTATTTTTTCCGAAATTCTACTGGCAGTCGTCACTCATTGGCGGTCAAATCAGTTCATCGAACGACGTGTCATCGACAGATCGTTTCATCGGCACGCGATGTAATCACATGAAAGAGATTGTCTTCCGTTAGAGGTATATACGCATTAAGCATTTTCCCACCTTTAAACATGTAAGTGGGGTGTCCCATAACTAACACCCTAATAAGTGTAGCGATGGAGCTTATAAAAAATATGTAAACTTCACACCTTTAAAAATATGCGATTTTTTAAACACGTTGCTTAAAACGTATGATAATGCCTACACCTTTTTATAAAGATGTCAAACTACAATACCCTTCTCGTCAGGCACGCAGCCAAGGGGAGGGGGGGGGGGGGGGGGGGGCATAAGGCCTGGCCTTCCCGCCCCCCCCCCCCCCCCCTCGAAATTTTCCATTTTGCTGGGGCCTCCTCTCCTCCCTCCCCCTCATAAAGCACTTTGTCATCGGCGCCCCCCCCCCCCCCCCCCTTTAACCGAAAATCTGGCTACGTGCCTGCTTCTCCTCAGGGTCTAATTACCACAGTACATTTCTTTTTTGGGGTGTACACAGTGGCCCGGGACCCATTAATATGACTGAACAAATAAATTACACAAACGAGTCGCCGAAACAGCACGTTGCTTCTTGGCGAGTGTCGAGGCAATATCGTCCGAAAACCGGCTTCAATATTGGCCGGATGTACGGTTTTGCGCCTCGTCCCTACATCCGGCAGGTGTGGGAGTACCGATGCAAATAAACGATTTATGTCTAATAGCACTGGCACCACTGATTTCTTAGGAGGCTAGATCGTGGATAGAGGCCTGTATTGCTGGGGTCGAGCGGCACCACCGGTAGTCATCGCTTGACACAACTCAATTTTATTACGTTAGTAAATTGTTCTCTACCATGAAACTTCTATCATGTTTCCGCAAATAACAGTTAATATTGTGGGCAAGAATATTAAACGCGTTAGAATATCAATCTTGTTTAACTAAATGTTGTGTGGTTGAGGGTCCAGGGCTACTTTGTTGGGCGTTAACTGCTATGTGTTTAATGAGACAAGGGCTACCGAGAGTTATTGTGGAGTCATCCGTGATTTCGGAGTCATCAAAGCTCAGCAAACGATAAGTTAGAATGCCTTTACTGGGGATTTTCGCACCGTGTTGACCGCTTGTACATAGCGCTTCATGGTGAAAGCTTTTTCTTGGAACTCCTGTGAGGGCTTCCGTGACAAACTGAAACTCGGAGCGTGCCGTTCAGTCGCTCGACGTGCCATTTATTTAGCAACCGAAGCAAGCGACGTCGGTAAAGTCAATCGTGCTCCGGCCAATTTTTTTTTTTTTTAATCGATGTTCAAACGCTTGACGAATGTCTATTTGATCTCCAAGAACCCGACATAATCATCGCAGCACGTCATAAAATGCTCGCCCTCGACCACCGCGTACAAGCTTCCAATTTTTGCATGTGTCTTCCTTAGACTTGCGTGTATTGCCTCATGATGTAAAAGGCCAAAGCAACAAGGACGAAAACGAAGGGAGAACTAGACAGGACGCGGCATATTGCCCGTCGTCAAGCAATGGCCGCCGGTGAGGCCAGTGACGGGCTCCCAATTCGCGATACAGATTTGCACTGTGAGAGTTCTAATGCGTTACACCCGCCAAGTGCTGCACGGAGAACAGGCCCCGAACGAACTTGCCGAATGCACCCAGTGCAGACTGATGCTGTCGCCATAGATGTTGTAGAAAAGTACCGATCTCAAACCGAAACTAGCGCCTTTTTGTTCGACGTGATGGGTGGGAATGCGAGAGTGCAGTCGCTGCCATCGTTTAAACGTTGGTTGCTGCAACGTGGTACTTACATTTGCGATGACTTCCACTTAAGCAACTCGGCAGTCGGAGATATCTACAGACGGCGTAAGTTTCCGAAACCAGTTGACTACAAAACAGCATACGCTTGAGGAAATTGATGGCACTGTACGCGCAAGAGCTTGCTTCGTTTTAAGCATAATATTATGAGTGAATAACTGAAAGGATACGGCTTAAATCTAGTTCTTTGGAACAGCTAGCAATACGTTTCGTAAGACTTTTTATTTCCCTGGCATTGAGAAACGAGAGCTTTCTCAAAACAAAATATGACGGGGCGAGATAGCTGCCGTTCAAATAAGACTTTGCTTGAGTCTCGGGCAACGTCTCCATGTTTAGCCTTCCCGGACGCTGAGTGAATCCGTCGCAGGTTTTTGCTGTGGGAGCTTTGTCGAAAAATGTTGCACTTTTCACCCATACACAAATGATGCTAGATCTCGCGGCCCCTGTGGTTGTCCTGGGCCTTTCATTTCACACTGGTAGGTTTCAGCGTCTGTACGGCTACAAAACGACTCGAATTTCGCAAATAAAAGACGGGCCGTCGATTCCTTTCTTCGTGAAATATCAGAGGCTTACAATTCAAGCTCGCGTTTGAGTTGGCCCGCGGGACGCGATTTCGAGCAGAAAACCAACTTTTTCTTTCAGTTCCGCTGTGCGAATGCCTCATCGTAGCAGACGAACTCTCGTCGTCTGCTCCCGCTCCTCGCCTGGGCGAGGCATGACGGGATTGTCGGCGCTAGAGAGCCCAAAGACGACGTACAGCGAGCGGCGTGAACGCTCGCCTCCCCGCGCTGTCTCGTGCTCCCGTGCCTCGCCTAGGGATCGCGGAGGATTTTTCGTCAAAAGTTGCGAAGTTGAGCGCGCGCAGGAAGGAGGAAACTTTGCTGCGTTCTTTTGATCACTCCCCCCGCTACGTCAAAAAGCGAAGAATGTTTTGCTCCAAGAGTTTAGCTACCCTGGAGGAGAGTTTTTAAACAGCAACTACTAGCAGGAAATGACATTAAGGAACAAGTGCTTCGTTGTTGAAAACAAACTTTGGATAATTCTGGCAAGGCCTCATATTCCGGGTTATCACTCAAATAAACAGCAACCTCCCCCCCCCCCCCCCTTTCCCCTTCTATATTTTTACATACCCCCTCGGTATTATATCCCGAGAAGCCCGTTATCGTCATCTTTCCTCGTAATCCACGATTCAAAACTACCGATATATAAAAATTTAAATTTAAAGAGTTCAAGAAGATATCAATGCCATTGTGCTTATTACAAATACGTCGTCCTTTTAAATAATAGTATGATAACTCATTTTTATTATGAACGAGACACGTAATACTGCTGCACCTGCTTAGCTAGTGAGAATAAATTTATTTATTTATTTGAATACGCCCAGGGCCCATAGGGCATTATAGAAGGGGTTGTATGTGGTTTTAGAAACGTTATAGTTGATCATTATCGAACACTACTATATAAATTCTGTATAGGAACACGTA
Organism: Ixodes scapularis; assembly: GCF_016920785.2. NCBI lineage: Eukaryota > Metazoa > Arthropoda > Arachnida > Ixodida > Ixodidae > Ixodes > Ixodes scapularis. The sequence goes on along the minus strand of NW_024609868.1, from coordinate 163,379,425 downwards.
AGGCACATGGAGCATTTTACAGCGTTCCAGGAAAGCTCTCTCTTTGGACGCGTTTCTAGGTTCTTCGTGCCCCGTGTTCGTTTACTTCGTCTTCGTCCTTGTCTGCGTTTTCGGCGCTATTATGTTTTTTTTTAATTCTAGGTTTCAGTTTCCTATCGGGATACATATTTGTGCCAGCGGCCCCACGTGCCGCGGCGAGCAGCCAAAGCCTCGCCTCGCTTGTACGATGGAAGGAACTGTGTGGCTCACGGGCAAAGACCAACAGAAATGCGAAACACATAGACTCGCCGAAATTTGAGTGTTTTCTCGGGAGGCTGTACAATGCTGCACATACCTTACATTTTTCGAAAATGACTCTATTTAGTGGCTTTAGATTATACTCGAGCGACTATACACTTTAATCTATTACGTTTATTATCACTGCTTAAAAAGTTAATACATGATGATTAGTTCAGCATTCAGCAAATCAGTTTTTTTTTATATCTCTGACGGTTTTTTTTTGTTTTTTTTTTGTTTGGTTGACGGTCTGTTCCCGTAAAGAGTTGTTCTTGTTTTTCCCAAGTACCTTATTTCTAGGGATATTTGAAAAGCTTCGTTTATACGCACGATATAGTTATCCGCACTGGTACTCCAAGGAGCTTAGATCAGTTCTAAGAAAAAAATTGCATTGTCATGGGAAATATAAGGTTGCAAATTCCACTTTTTGGTATCTAACATTTTCTGAGTCGCGTGCGCTAGCTAAGACATTGCTGAAGCGCGATAAAAAATTACATCGAGAGTCAGTATAACGTATCATAAATCGTGACCCAATGCTTTTCTGGCGATATGTAAAGGATCGCACAACAACAACTTCGTCATCAATAAACATAGCTGACTCGTTGGGTGATATGCTGTCTGAGCCCGAAGATGTATCAAATGCATTCGCGAGTTATTTTTCTTCGGTTTATTTTTGCGGCCAAACTGGACTGCCTGTGCATGGCGTCAGCGATAATGCCAGTGATCACCTGTGAATTTTATCTTTTGAAATGACTGATATTGAACTTGCTATCAGGAAACTGAAGCCGCAGTTAATTATCAGTTGCATTTGACGGCATTCCGAGCTTCATTGTTAAAGGATGCTCCTCTATTTTTGCGCCCGTCTTAACGCATATATTTAAGTTGTCGTTGCAGAGCCTTACATTTCCTTCGCTGTGGAAGAACTCTATTACTGTGCCAGTACATAAGAATGGCAGAACGGATGATGTAAAAAATTACAGACCTGTGTCGTTGCTATCTCTCTCTGCTAAGATCTATGAAATTGTTTTATTTGAGCGCATTTGAAACTCTTTTAAGCGTAAAGGCTGAACTCCGTGGACCGAATTACGTGACGAATAACTGGCGAACGCCGCCCGACGTCACGCTCGCTTTGCGCGCGACGTAGCAGCCACTGTGTTGATTCCACGCGCAGAGCAAAAGCCGCCGGGAAAAATTTGTCGGTTATTCGCAGCATATTCTTCCCATGGATTTCAGCCTTAAGATAAGCCTTCACAACACGGCGTTATGCGTAAAAGGTCTGTTGAGACAAATCTGGTGTCTTTTTTAAATTTTGTTTCACCTGCTGTGTGTCAACGTCGACAGGTAGACGCTGTATATTTTGACCTTTCTAAGGCTTTTGATCTGGTAGACCATTCGCTCCTTGTACACAAACTAGAATCCTACGGCGTGAGTACCTCCCTTTGTTCCCTGTTTCTAGATTATTTGTCTAATAGACACAATTTTGTCCGTGTTCTTGGACATCACTCCCGGCCTTTGTTTCTTCTTCGGGTGTGCCGCAAGGCTCGATACTTGGGCCGATCTTTTTTAATGTTTTCATTAATGAATTGAGCTCAATTGTTCGCAATTCGGTCATCTTGCAATATTTAGATGATGTCAAGTTGGTTAGGCAGATCATATCCTTGAAAGACAGAGAAAAACTTATGGAGGATGTTAGGCTTGTGTGCAATTGGTGTCGTCAGAACATACGAACGCTCAATCCTTCTAAAACTGCTATTATGTCTTTGTGTAAAAAGGTACAAAAAATAAACTTTTGTTGCCAGATTGGCAATGATCCCCTCGAAGAGTCGAGTGCACGCGTGATCTTGGTGTATACATAGATTCTTCGTATTACTTTACTGTGCATGTTAACCTGATAAATGACTCTTTGCGTAAGCTGGGAGTAATTTCTAGAATCACGCGTGAAATCTCCACATCAACCTGTATTCTACGGTTATATTTGTCGTTAATCCAGACCAAGTTGGAGTTTTCCTCCGTAGTCTGGAATTGTATTAGTTCTACGAGCCAAGAGATAATTGAAAAGGTTCAAAAGCGTTTTTTTATTCGAATTGTTTACGATCGTTACATTGGTTGTACTGTTTATTATTCTTATGCAAGACTCTTGGAACGATGCAATTGGCCTACTTTGAGTTCCAGACGGCGTGAGCGCGATCTTGTTTTCCTGTACAAATGCATTAATGGATTAATTGATTGCCCAGATCTCACATTTGGTAATAATATTCACGTTCCGAGTCCAGTTTTGCGGGTTTCTCCGACTTTTCATGTTAATCACATCACCCGAACCAGCCCCATGACCCGTATTCAACACTTCTACAATACCCTCAGGGGAGCAGATATCGATGTTTTTAAACCGAATTTCGTAGGTTTTATGACTTTTGTAACTAACCTGTGAACATTTTGTTCTGCATCATTACCAAGGCGTCAAGCTGTTCATGAGCACAGAAAATAAACAAATGAATGAATGAAATGAATGAGTGAATAGTAGGCGGCAGTTGATAGTTTCGATTCAATTTATATGTACACTTTGATAACGAAAACAAAGCCATAACCTCCGTAATTGCGGATACCTGAAAATGATTGTTTTTGAGTTTTCCAGAGGCAGTCAACAGAGTCGTGATTACTTTGTCATGCCTCATTTACACCGTTTATATTGGCAGTTTCTGTGCATTTGAGAGCTGGATTTGATACACTGCTCAACTTGTTGCTTCTGCACGTAAAAATATCGTTAATGGGCTGGAAATATCTGCATTATGTTTTTACCAGCAGTATGATGGCGATTTCGTAACACCCTTGGGAGCCCTTGGGCAAGCTAATTTAAAACATTAACGGCGTAAAAAAAGGTAGTGTGTCTCGAGTGAAGATTATACGACACGGTTGAAACGACGTGAAAAGGACACGGTTCTCATAACGATGTGTGGAGAATGTGCGGCACAATTCGCTGAAGCTGATCATTGCTGTCTATTGTAATCTCACAGATGAAAGACGGTCAGACCACCATCATGCAATAGCATTGCAGACTGATCACCACACATATACAGGACGCATGAACTGTGTCTTATTTAGGGGATCCCTGTCCAGGCAGCAGCAGAGGAACAGCTCCGTGACGTAGGGCTCAATGGAACAGGCCGACCAGAGAAAGGCGGGGGCTAAGGACATAAACCTCGGTTGTACCTTGGACAAGACAGCATTTTGCCGTTCAGCAGGTCTACATCATCACCACCCCCTCGCACTGCGGTGCGGAGGTGACTGTCGAAATGTGGAATTAATGAATTTATCTAAAACAAAAATTCCTGCTGATTCAGCAATTCAGTGACTGCAAACTAAGTATTCTATGCACTTCAGCCAAAGGGGGCGGCCATACCGTACACAGCCTTCACGGACAAACTGCTGCGATGTCCACGGTACAGAAATCCGGGATTTCGACTTTGAGAAAGCAGCTCTGTACTCGTGCTGTTCCATTGAACGCTACATGAGGAAGCCGGTGATTTTTAGGTGTTGTAGGTATTTCAAATAAAATAATATACTTGCTACCTGGAGAAATTTTACCTCTAATTTGAATTTTTCCAACATAGAACAGTCCAAGGAAATGACATTAATCAAGTAGCAGTACCTAGCTGTAATAATAAGCTATCTGATGGTATAAATTAATTTGATAAAAATAAAAGTCGAAATGGCTTTCAGTTTGTTAATACCACCTCCTGCATACTCAAGAAAGGGGCTCGGTAGAAGGTTTTATTTACAAAAAAGTCAAATTACTTATTATATTTCAACGTCATAAACGCCCAAAATAAAAATAAAAATTATTTGTGTTGAATTAAAAAAAAAATTATATATTTTATTGGCGTCAGAAATATTTAGTTTTTTAATGCTTTACCTTGTGTTTGTGTGTTAATATCTGGGCCACCGAATTGTGCAAGCACTTCATATTTGTTTTATTTTGCATGAAGAGAATATCATTAATATTTTTCGTATGTGTTTCAAATATGTCGAGAGGTACAGGCTCGCAAATTTCGTGGACAATAGCTCAACGTTTCATGCTTAGGACGTTTAATAAAAATGCATATGACTACAATAATACCTAAAGTATTTATTTGGACTGACCTACGACCATATATTTTTTTTTAATAATTTGGCTCTTAACATTATTAGTTAAGTTTTCTACTGCCAGAAATGGCCAGACCGGTAATAGTAGTAGGCCTCTTCGAGATCTACTATCTTTGATGTCCCGAACTGTTTGGCAGACGAAAATATGTACAAATTTATTTACGTCACGCAATAGTCAATGATATATAAAGATATAAAGCAAATAAAAAAAATACCAGCTACCTATTGTTCGATCTTTTCTTAAAACGCCAAAAACTCGAACTACGGTTAGCGTAATTCCGAAAATCAGATGCCTGATTTTTTTCCCCCAATATCAGCAGGTGGTTAAATGGACATGAAAGCTTTCTGTCTGTTCTTACTTTGTTTGCCTGGCTTGCAGAGATTGTTGATTTCCCAAAGAATTCGGACGAGCTGACCTTCTACTTCCATACCAACGGCGTCGGCTCCGGCAAAGGCTTCTGGATCGAGGTGGCGCGAAGACCGGGCTCATGCGACGCGCGGAAGAACATCAGTGAGTGCCTTGCATCTCCAGCTACTTCTAACATTTCTCCAGACCTCCATAGAAAGTGCGGACCTCTGCGCTAAAGCAAATGTGTAGGATTCGCGTGCCTAACCAGCGAAAGGTACCGGACATGCCCCAGCGAGGTTTGAAGAGTATTTTAGACAAGGCGTCTTTTTGAGGTGGCACCGTTATCTCCCAATTGGCAATAAGCCTTCGTAAGACCGCAAGCACCTCCACTACGATTGTATTTGGTAGCTGGGGATCCGCAGCCCCGCGCATTTCGTTGGAGCCGCCGAGGTGACTAGGTTGCTTATAGCTCTATAGTGTATAGCGTGTTTTATTTTAGGTGTCATAGGTGTTTTATGGTGTGAAAGCTACACTAGCGTTGTCTGCGGAGGTGAGTTACACGGCCAAAGGGACATAATAAAGGGGGGGGGGGGTAATTTTTAAAGTAGATGAAAACAACTGATTCGTTTTACTTAATTCTTTATTAGTGGAAATACACGTATGGTTTTAATTCGAAACTTTCTGAGCGTCGTGGAAAACAACTAAATCAGTAAATTTATTAAGTGTTTGGAGCGCGTTGGAAGCGTTGTGATGTCTTAAATTTACCACTCGATTCAAAGCTGGGGGTGCGAAATGCGGATCCTTAAGGATATCATTCACATTTTCGCAACGCCGGCCTTGTGGAGCTGCACAGGTGTAACTCTCACACCACCGCACATTCCACGCGCTCCCAATCTTTCCAAAATGTATTGACTCCTAAATCAATATTTTTTTACTGCAACCACATTAACAAAAATAGTCGGTGCACGGCCGAGCTGGTGGAAGTTTCTTACCATGATGTATTTAGCCCAAGACTGGGCAGAAGGAGAATAAACCTTGTACAGTGGAAGGAAAAGGGACAGACTACGTCTCCGACATAGCTAAAGATTTTATGTAATCACTATCTTCATATGCACATATACCCGCGGTAAAATATCTTGTTTTGTGGACACGTACAAAATCCACACCAGCACAAAAATATATGAAAAAAATATTAAACTGCGAGGCACTGCCAACTTTAGATTACACAAATACTTCTCAACTGCTTTTGTTGTATCTCTAGAGTTCACGATACTAGAATAGAATGCTTTTAAACCTTGAACACAGAGCTGCAAGGTTCACCACCCACTTTCCACCCCAAGTTCTATTAGATTGTCTTAATAAACAGAGACAACCACAACCAACTCATTCTTACAAACAAAAACATAAAACTTGACAAAAATATCGTCGCATTTTTTAAACTATCCCCAAGGTATAAATATATTTGACTAATGTAGTTTCCTATTGATTTGAACCTGCTTTTTTACAACTAGATGGTGGTTTAAAAAGCGCAAAGGACCGAGAAGAGGAGGAGCGGACAGGACAGAGCGCTTTTACAACCATCTTGATGTTATTTAATTCTTGACTGCCTGGAGCTCAGCTGGTTGGTATGACATGATTCTGAAGGTTTCCAGCTGAATGTAGAGGGAAAAACCAAGGAATGGAGAAAAAGGACGCACAATTCTTACTGTACCGTTTATGTTCCTGACCAATGTGTATTACAATTATTATATTCGCGAATATCTGTAGCCATTTCAAAATTAACCGCGTTAGTCTTTACTTGTATTTTGTGCTCCGTTAATCTGTAATGTATATACCTCTTAGTTTGTAATTCGTTCTTTAATCCATGATCCGAAGGTATTTCGTAGCCTACAGCATTTTTCAGAGTACCGACTTGCCACCATGTGATATTTTTCACTCAGTTAAATCTATCTGAAAAACATCTCATCTTAAAATCTGAACTGAAAACTGTCTTCACGCTGAACCTTTTGGCATATCCTTTCAAGTTAGATATTACTCTATGATATTACCGGATCGCAGCAAGCTCAGTCTGATTTTTTTTCTTTTCTGCCTTTTCGACGATTGAAGAAATAATTACCTTTTCATTTCTTATTTGGTCAATTTTTCTCACTTGTGTCATTCCTCAAAAAGCATCTGAACGGCCCAAGGGATAAATCTTCTAGTAAATAATAGAGGTTTATGTTGTAAATATTTGAGACCGCCGATAAAAAAATGCGCTCCACTGCGGTTTCTAGCAGCCATGTGTTCGCTTCTGCGCAAAGTATGTCGTAGAAGGCGCGTTTTCTATCATAGCATTTGTTTTTTTTTTGTTTTCGTTTTTAATGGCGCTGTTCATGTGGTACTCGAATGGTCGTCCTGAATTAACTTCTGTAAACAGGGTATTCGAGCCGTTGGAAGCAATGCTTCACGGAGCAGAGGAATCGCTTTTCCTTCAATGTGAATATGGTCAAAGCCGCAATTAGCGGTTGGTGTTGTCTACGGCTAGCTACGCAGAGATTTCAGCGATATTGTTAAAGTAAACTAATTGAGCGTGTTTGAGAAAACCTTACTGTATTATACATAACATATTCAATTCGGTGCTAAATAGAAGTCAACAAACCCTACCCTCTAAAAAAAAAAAAGGAGGAAAAAGGTAGCAACCGCGCCTCTTCCTCCCTTCTCCTGACGCGCCCCCAGTCGAACACGAAAAGAAGGGAGGAACGAGACGTTTTTCTCCTCCAGGCATACGGGAGAAAGGTTCCGCCCTCTCGCCTCATCTTCCTTCGGTTTCGTTTTTCGAGCACGTCGCGCGCTTTCTTTCATAAATGTGGTTGAATTGATTGAGCTTCAGCGACAGTGAAGGCCACCTGTAATTCCGTCTTTCAGTCCAAACGTGCAGAACATTTCGGTTGCATTAACGTTTTTATCACTGATTTTATCAAACGAGCGAATGAAGCCGTTAGAAACCGCGAAGTTCCGAAGCAGCGCCAGCAGCGCTACTTACACTGGGCTAAGATGGCCGCCTCTGTTTTGCGCAACGATGTTTCGACGTTGACAACGCTATGAAAACCGCGGAAACTGCATCCTAGACAGGCAGGTTTTGCTGCGGGGTGCCAGGGTGCCTTTGTGCTGAGTTCGATTCTGTTTTCTGATGCCGAATGTCAACCGGCAGTCAACGTGATTCTGTATGTGTGTGTGTAAGCATCATAGCAGCAACATCGCGATAGCAGTGTTGTGCGTCTTGAAAATAATACTGGAATTATCGCCGATGTGACCATGTGTTCGCGCATCAGTGGTGCGACAAGATGTGATGACGTAAACTGTCGGGCATTTATGCCACCGATTTGGTCGTGATCGGAGGGGGCGGGCGTATGAGGTTGACATTCCACTTTACATTAAAGAGTTTGAAAGGATTCTGAAGCGGAATTTTGATTTCAGAAAACAGCGCAGAAGCGCTAGGCGGGACGCTACAAACCCGAAATAATCACCAATAAAGTGGTATCTCCAACGGATGGTCGTAATTTTGTGAAGAAGAGCGCGCTTGAACAAGGCTCGTGACGTGACCCGATTCCTGTTTTCTCCTCTTCTCTCTTTGACTCCGCGAGGACGCGACGATGAAATGAAGCCCGAAGGCCGTTCCCCCTACTCCTGAACTATTCTGTAGAAAACGCGACGTCGCGATTCTCACTTAGTCGCATCCTCATTCTACAAAAATATGGTCATCCGTCGGAGATATCTCTTTATAAGTTGTGTCTTGGGGGTATTTTTTTAATGTTATTTACATATACTGCAGGCAGCGGCGCTGCCCAAGCAGGGGAGGGTTGCAAAAGGAGTTTAGTTAATAGGTGTTCGAATTGGTTGGCATCAGTACATTCCACAAGCAATGACGGCTAGCTGTTCCATTGTTCAATTGTTTTAGAAAAAAAAATGACTTGTGAAAAAGGTTATTTCTGGCATAGTATGGGCATATGACTTTGGAGTGATTTAGTCGAGCTGATCTTTGTGGCACAGGGGGAACATAAGTGTCACATTATAGACCAGATGAATTGTTTTAAAGTAAGTAAAGAAACCTCAGTGTAGTCTGATAGGATGAATCTTGCAGCAAGACGTTGGGTCCGCTCCACCTCCGCGGTGTCTTTCACAAAATACGGGTCCCACACAATAGAGGCGTACTCTAGAGCTGGGCGAACTAGAGAACGATAAGCTACAAATTTCACAGCCCAGTAACACCCTTTGAGTTTTCTTCGAAAAAAGCATAGCTTTCTGAACGCTTTGGCACATATGTTGTTGATGTGGTGGTCCCATTTGAGGTTGTTTTTTAATTCTTAGGCCTAAGTATTTCAGAGAGGAAACTTCTTGAATGCACTGATTGCCAATACGATAAATGTAGGAAAGGGGCTTTTTTGTAGTCAGAGTCATTGAGACTGTGTTAGAGAAGTTAATTTTCATTTTCTGAAGGTCGCACCAGTTCGCAAGTTTACAAAGGTTTTCATTCGATGTAGTCTGGCAGAAAGAATTTTTGACAAGGGTATACATTACGCAGTCATCCGTGAACAATCTTACACTAACACATTCATACATATTTTTGGAAATGTTAACATAAATCAAGAAAAGTAACGGTTAGAGCACGGAGCCGTGTGGTACACCAGACAAAACCTGTAGATTATCAGATTTAGAGCCATCACGTTCAACGATTGAGAGAGGTTTTGTAGATAGGCCTGTATCCAACGAACCAGCGTATAGCAAGTCCTACTTCTTTCAATCTACCAATTAGCAGATTGTGAGGCACGCGATCAAAAGCCTTAGAGAGATCTAAAATAATTGCGTCGGTTTGGTGAAGATTGTCGATCGCGGCTGCAAAATCGTGGACAACAGATATTAGCTGGGTCGTTGTGGAAACGTTTCTTCGAAATCCGTGTTGGTTCCTGTCAAAAAAATTGCTTGACTCTAGGTAACCAGATATATGGTTAGCGATTATGTGCTCAAGTAACTTGCAACATGTGCTTATCAAAGTAATAGGTCTGTAATTTCCGGCGTCTAATTTGTCACCTGATTTAAATACAGGATTTACTCTAGCGGTTAGGCAATCTGCTGGTAAGGAACACTGATTAATGAGACATTGAAGAGCGGTTTGAGCTCAAGCTGCTTTAACAAGTTAGTTACTGATGATGAGGTGCGGTAGTCTGATAGGATGAATCTTGCAGCAAGACGTTGGATCTGCTCCACCTCCGCATTGTCTTTCACAAAACACGGGTCCCACATATTAGAGGCTGTTCTATCGTGACCGAGATATAGAGACCAGACTCATGTCTGAGCGAATCGAACAATAAGAACGTTTGTTCGTTGCGTACTCTCTTATATAGTCGCCGCTATCAGGGCGATGACGTCAAGTTGCTGACGTCAGGATAGCGTGTTTATCAATACATGACACTCTTCCCTGCTTAACAAAGGAAAGGTTTGTAAATTAATCTAGGCTACTTGGCCTTCGCTCTATAATCATCGGCTTGGTACTTGTTGCGATGTCGCCGGGTGCGGTTGCTGCGCCGCGGTGCCGGTGCTTCACCTTGAACCCTTGCGGCGGTGGACGTCGCTTCTCCGGCGTTGCCTGGAGCCGTCTGAGTCCCATCGAAGTCTGTAACGCCATGAGATGAGGTTTCTGGTGATGACCTCTTGTTGCCTTCGGCTTGGCCATCGGAGTACGGTGATCCCTCTTTGAGAAGTTCGGGTTCTTGTGCTAATGATACGGCACGGTCGTGCAGCTCGAACTGCACAACTGGCCTCTGTTGGCTAGCTATTCTTCCGAGGGTTGCGTTGATCATCGGGTCGGCTGTTCGTGATCGCTGTAACGTGTTGACCTGATGTAAAAGGTGCTGTCGGTGCAATTCACCATCGGTTCCGCAAGTGGTCAGCGTGGGTGAATCGCACGTTGTCTTTTACTTTGACGAGGTAAGTACCGGGGCTGACGACTTGTTCGATGATTCCCTCCTGCCATGAATCGGCTTCTCCTCGCGTTGTTTTGACGTAAACTTTCTCATTGACGCAAAAGAACTCCCCTGGTCCTCTTTGCTGATTGAGTTGGTTGGCACTCCTTTGTTGACGGTCTGCCATGTCACCTGCAAAGCATGCCTTGAGTAGAGACAACTTTATGCGAGGCACTCGCTTTAGAAAGAGCTGCGCTGGAGTCTTTGCCGTCACTGAATTTGGCATGCACCTGCACGACAACAAGAAATCGTTAAGGCGCTCTTGTGTTGTGCGCTTCACTCCTGCCCAGTTGTCGCAAAGAACTTGCTTGAGCAGCGCTGTCTTCGTGGTTTGCACCAGTCTTTCAGCGGCTCCGTTCGGTGCAGCGTGGTAGAGAGGTGTGCTAGTATGCCTGATACCACCCCTCTTAGAAAAAAGGGTCAGTATAGTCCTCCCTAAATGGAGGAACGCTCTTGATACGTATGTTCCTTCAGAAAAGGAGAAACTTTCGTCCCTTAAGCAGGGGAGCAAAAGTTCCTCCGTCGACTGCATCTCATTATGGCGGCCACGAATCGAGTAAATCGAGCTCGATAAGGCTTAGCGAGAACACTAAGTCTATTGTACGAAGCGAGAGAAGCAGCAAAAAAAAAACGTAACACGAGCTTTCCGCGAACTGTATTTATTTCTGAAGTTTCTTTACCCCTGCAGGTAAAGAAACTTACGTTTCGAAAGCATGCAGTCACTCAGTCCTTTCATCGTCCGCACTGCGATGTTCAACGGAGACAACCGGCACCCAGTTCGCGTACCTTGTGTCTTACCTTTTTTATTCCTCAAGCCACAATTCCTTCGTCAACCGTTGCGTCAACCGCACATCACGGAGCAGTGAAAATCATTCGCCCGCAAAACCAAAAACCGCTCTCAAGAAAAAAAAGCAAATCCGAAGCAACCTCTTGGCGTACCTCAGCACGGTAACACGAAATTATGGCGTAGCCGCGTAGCGTAAAAGGATGTTAAATCGCTTGCCACCAGATGGCAGGGTCAAGCAGAGTAATCGCAAGTAGCTAGGCTAGGTGGCGCTAGGTACCGCCCAATTCATGTTTTACAAAAAATATTTTTATTTTCTTACGCCACAATTGCGTTTCCTTTTCTTCGGGGGTCTCTAACGCATGTAGATACGTTACGCCAACTACAAGCATCAGGTGAACACATATTGAGCGCATACACAGGAATCGCAGATACAAACATCAATACAACAGCACACTACCCCGATCACTACTCCTGAGCCCTGCGTTTCCGTCTTTTATACTGGTCGTTTTGAACGTACGGAATTTTTCGGTGACTCCTTAAGCAATAAAAAATATTCCGAACATGTTAATTTTTTTCCAGCAATGTCATACATCTCGGACTATTTTTAATGGCTCAGGGGATGAATCTCTTATTAAAAAGAAAGCGCTCGATCGTGCCGTAATTATTTGAAAGCCAATAAATCGAGCCGCTCCAATGTGGTTCCAAGCCATGAGTTTGTTTTCCCGCACGGCCGTTCGTAGCCAGTATTTATATTGTAGTGTTTGCTTTTCTATTTGTGCTGTTCGCGCACGGCTGCAATTGCCGTCTTGGATTAATCTTTGTAGAGCGGATATTCACTCAGCTGGAAGTGATGCTTCACGGGCAGAGAAATCGCTTTTCGATCAACTTGAATGCAGTCAAAGCCGCGACTTGCGGAAACTGTTAAGTGTACGGAGCTACGCCGTTGCGAGCTCGAAAACTTCTAGTGCTCATCCTAGCGTGCCACTTGGAGGGCAGCTTCTACAGGAACCGTAATATATTTAAACAGTAAAATAAAGGAGAGCGTTTTTTTCGATTTTACCTGTTTTTTTTAATGCTCAACTTCCACTGTAAATATACATACTTTCTGTCATACTTTCGTATTGTTCAGTCCTTTCCCCAGAGCGCAATCGCTCTCGGGGACCGACAGTCACATCGGCCACTGTACGATAGGAGCTTACCGTTCAGACCAGCGTTCCAACATGATTATCCACACGTCGATCGACTGCACCTAATCCCTCAAGTGCTTTTAAACTCTTTAATGTAAAGCGGAATGTCATCCTGCGACACCCCGCCCCCTCCGATCACGGCCCGACCAGCGGCATCAATGCCCGACAGTTTACGTCATCTCATCCTGTTGTTACACCACCGATACGCGAACACACGGTCATATCGGCGATAATTCCAGTCTTCTGTTCACAACCCACAACACTGCCATCACGATTTCGCTGACACGCAGAAATACAGAACCACGTTGACGATGTTGCTGACACGCAGAAATACAGAATCACGTTGAACGCCGGTTGGCACTCGGCACGGGAGAACAGAACCGAAATCAGCACGGAAGGCACCCGGGCAACCGACAGGAAAACCTGCCTGCCTTGGACGCAGTTCCCGCGATTTCCATAACGTCGAAAATGTCGACACTGTTCCTCATGGTTTCGCTGCTGTAGTTCCGCGTGTGTCCCGCAAATCGGAGACGGCCGTCTTACCCAGTGTATGTAGCGCTGCTGGCACTGCTCCGGAACTTCGCTGTTTCTAGCGGCTTCGTTAGCTCGTTTGATAAAATGAGTGGTAAAAACGTCAATGCAACCGAAATGTTCTGCACGTTTGAACTAGAAGACGGAATTACAGGCGGCCTTCGCTGACGCTGAAGCTGAATCAACTAAATATTAATTTTTAAACAACGTGCGCGATGTAATCGAAAAACGAAACCGAAAGAAGATGAGTCAGGAGGGCGAAAGCTTTCTCCGGTCTGCCTAGAGAAAGAGAAAAACGTCTCGGTGTATAATAAGGACTTTAATTTTCCTTTTATCGGTCTTGGTTTGTTTATGTGTGTTTTCGTAAATAAAATAATAGAAAAAAATTTACGAAAAAAAAACAGAAAAAAAACCCCCGCTCCTCTTGGGATCGAACCCTTGACCACTTGGTCAGTAGCGCGATGTTTTCCCCCTGCGCCTACTGAATTTTTTTTTTCTTTATTCAGCTGCGCCTACTGAACAAGGAGGAACTCGCCCTCCTCCTTTCATCTGAACTGCCGTTCCTCCCTTCTCTGGGCAACTTACCCGCAACAAGTAGGAACACTCACTGTTGCTACCTCTCTCCTCTTTTTTTTTTTCTTAGAGTGGGTTTTGCAGGAACTCTTGAAACTCATCCGAGGTAAACTGTGGGTTCAACAAGGCGGTAAGTTGGGCTAGTTGGTTAAACATCGACAAACGTGAAAACAGCGCAAAAAATTGAACAAACGACAAGTGAAAGAAGTGCACGGACAAAGCGCTGATGGTCAACTAAAGTTTAATTTTCAGGCGAACCAGAAAAATAAACACAGGGCATAGAAAGAACCAATTTTGGTTCTTTCCTATGCTTTGTGTTTATTTTTCTGGTTCGCCTGAAAATTAAACTTTAGTTGACAATCAGCGCTTTGTCCGTGCACTTCTTTCACTTGTCGTTTGTTCAATATTTTGCGCTGTTTTCATGTTTGACGGTAAACTGTGGGCCGCTGTCAGTTACAAGTTCCTCTGGGTAGCCGTAGGCTGCGAAGACTGTGTCTAATTTCTGGGCTGTCTGCGCACTTGTCGTTTTACTCATGCAAAAATCTTCGATCCACTTGGAGTAAGCGACGACGAGCACGAGCAGGTTAACTCCGTCTTTGACTGCGTAGGCCGCGTGAACGCGTTCCCACACTCTGATTGGATAAGGCCACGGCTGCAGTGGACTGGGAGTCTTCGCTGGGTGGACGCTTTGGCAATTACGACAAAGACGTACCGTGTCTTCCACTTCCTTGTTGAGAAGAGTCCACCAAACGTAAGATCGGGCTAACATATTCATCCGAGTCATACCTGGGTGGGCTTCGTGCAGTAGAGCGAGCACGTGTGCCTGCAACATTTTGAAAATAGTGACATGATTTCCCCGAGTCAAACATCCTCCTTTCACTGACAGCTCGTCCCTGCGCACAAAGAACGCCTCCATTTCTTCGGGCTACTTTCTTGGCCACCCCGAGAGCGTGTAGTTGATAAGTGCCATGAGGACCAAATCACGCTTTGTTTCCCTCGCCACTTGTTGGGCGGTGAGCGGCATTGCGTCGAAAACAGCTAGACATTCTGGATCGCCATGCTTGGTTTTCGCATCCGCAACTTGCATGTTGTAGCCGTTCCGGAACTTGAGCTTGTACTGATATGCGGAAAGTTTTACAGTCCATCTTTAGATTCTTGCGGCTCCTAGTGTTGGAATTGGTTTGTCTTGTTCTAGAATGCCAAACAGAGGTTGGTGATGATTTTACAGACTTAAGCTGCGTCCATACAAATACCGGTGAAATCTTTTCAGGCCCAAAATAATAGCAAGCGCTTACTTCTCTCCTTGCGCATAGTTACGTTCACAGCTTGTGAGAGTGCGCGAGGCAAACGCTATCGGCCTTTCACTTCCGTCCATCATTTCATGAAAACTCACAGCTTCCAGACCGTATGCAGATGAGTCACAGCTGAGACCGATGGGCTGGGTTGCCTGAAAGAATGTGAGCGCATCGCTGTTGATGATCATGTCTTTCGGGGCTTCAAAAGCCCTCCTGCACTGTTTTGACCAGTGTCATATTTGCTCTTTCTTCAACAGTGAGCAGAGGGGCTTGGTCACCGTTTCAAAATTTCTTAAGAACTTGGCGTAGAAGTTCAAAAGTCCCAGATAAGCTCTCAGTTCCGTGATGTTTGTTGGCTCGGGTGCGTCTCGGATTCCCTTGATTTTTGTCGATGTCGGGTAGATGCCTTCGGCCGAAAGCTTGTAACCCGAGTAAACAACGGAGTCGCGAAAGAATTCAAATTTTTCTTCCTTGAGTGTGATGTTAAAATCTCTTAGTCGTCGCAAAACTTTTTTGACTGTGTTGCAGCAGTCTTGGTTGCTACTGCCCGTGACCATAACATCGTCTATGTAGCATCCTACGTTAGGGATGGCTTCCAGAACCTTGTACATCAGTGTCTGGAAGATTGTGGGCGCACTGGCGATTCCAAACGGAAGTCTCTGATATTTAAAGAGTCCCAAGTGCGTGTTAATCGTGAGCAGGGGCTTGGCTTTACTGAGTAGCACCTGCTGGAAAGCGGAGGACAAGTCCAAGACGCCAAAGACCTTGCCAACAGCAGGCATGGACTAGAGACCTTCGGGCAGCGGTAGCGGATAGCAATCAGTCTTTAGTACTACTCTGTTTATTGTCACCTTACAGTCTCCGCAGAGCCTTATTCCTCCGCCGTGCTTGGGAACGACTACTACAGGGGTCGCCCAGTCACTGCGGGTCACTCTTTTCACGATGCTGTCGTTTTCTAACCTACGTAGTTCTGCCGCAACGGCTTCTTTGGTTGCGAATGGTATAGGCCTTGCTTTGCAGTACACTGGTGTGCTGTTCACTTTAAGGACGACCCTTGCCTCGTAGTCGGACACAACTCCAGGTGTGCTACGGAAGACTTCTGGAAACTTCTTTTTTAGAGACGTGACTTTTTCTTCCTCTGTTAATACGCAGACGGATTTCCAATCAAGTTGAAACTCTTGTAACCAGTCGCGACCTAGTAGTGCGGGTAGAGTTCTTTGGTTATCTTCTACCACGAAAAGGGGGAACGTCACGCTGCGTCCGTTGTGCTCTACGTTGACAGCTGTTTTTCCTTTTATCTTCAAAGGTTCTCCAGTGTATGTTCTCAAGGCAGCCTTCGTTGGTTTGCATGCGACTTTCGCAAAGTTGTCCTTGTAGACGCTTTCAAAAGTCAGCGTAACTGCTGCGCTCGTGTCCAGCAACATAGAGATCGGCATCCCTTCAATGTTTACGGAAACATTGTACTATCGGGGAAAAATGAAATGCGAACAGAGGAGCGCGTGGCTCGCGGTACAGGCTGCGCCGCCTAGAAGTGAGCCTAGGGGCGAGGGTGCGTTGCCTACTTCGATGTGTTCATGCCCCTCGATTGGCGCTCCCCCAGCTTCGGCAGTGCGCCTCTCAGTGCGCTGAAAGCTGTCACCGCTATCTTTGCCTGCTCGGCGAGTGCGGCGAGCTTCTTTGGACCGCACGCGCTGAGCCAGCAAAGATAGCGGTGATAGCTTTCAGCGCACTAAGAGGCGCACTGCTGAAGCTTGGGGAGCGCAGAGGGAGGGGCGTGAACACGTCGGAGTAGGCCACGCACCCTCGCTCCTAAGCTCACTTCCAGGCGGCGCTGCCTGTACCGCGAGCCACGCGCTCCTCTGTTCGCATTTCATTTTTCCCCGATAGTACCTACGCTTGTCGCTTGCTGCACAAAGCACAATGTAATAAACTTGCGATGCTTCGGAGTCATTGTCTGACATATCAACGTAGTTTATCGGAGGCAGTTTTTTTTCTTGGCACATTGCTTCCAAACGTCCTGTCTTTGCGCACGCCCGGCATTTCACATGGATTTCGATACCAGCATCGGTCAGGCGCGTGTCCTTTCCCACAGCGATAACAACCGCGTTTCGTCTTTGATGCGCCCTCCTTCTTTAATTATGGCGCGTGCGTTTCCGGCTTATTTTCTTTTTCTTGGTTCTTTGATCGTGACTCGTGCGTTTTCGCACATGTGCTGCCGCTGATAGCATGAATTTCTGTCGGTCTCGCTTCTGCTGATTACAGCTCGCTGGTTTGCCGCAATTTGAGTTCCTTTTCAAGAGCTATTTTACCTGCACCTTCAAAGGTCAGACCCTCCGTAGCAAACAATCTGTGTCACTTCGTCGCGTAGGCCTGCTACTAGGCGGTCTGTCAAAGCTTCATTCAGAAATGCCTTGAATTCGCAGTTGCGTGCTAGGTGCTTCAATTCTCTCACAAGATCCTTCATGCTTTCAACTTCTTGTTGCATTCGCCTGTTGACTTTTCAGCGTTCGGCAATTACGGAATACTCCGGACTGAAGTGGTCGTCCAGCAACTCCCGCACTTGCTCGAAAGTTTTGTCGGTGAGCTTCTGCGGAACTAGGATTTGCTCGAGCTTCTCGTAAGCCTGACCACCCACCACGTTCAAGAACAAATTCCGCTTTTTCGCCGCGGGTACTTCGTTAATGTCAACGAAATGTTCAAACCTCTCGAAGTGCGACCTAATGTTGTCGCTCTTAGGGTGGAACTCAGACATGCCCCCTAGGCGTTGCTGAGGATGAGGCGTTGACATAATACCGGTCGAAACAGTGCACTTATCTGTTTCGTTGATGTCGCCCGCTCCGTCCTCCGTCGTATCCGTGATGCAATCGACATACCTGCGGATAGTCATGTTGTAACGCTGGTCTGAACCGCTGCTCCTATCGCACGATGCCCAATGCGACTGTCGTCTGCGATATCCTGTTGTCTCCACCCTGAGTGTGACCGCGTCACTGCGATCTGGGGAAGTGGCCGAACAGTATGGAAATTTTACGGAGAATACCTATATTTATTAAGGGAAGATGGTAAGTAAAACTGACATAGAAGAAAAGAAAAACCTATCTTTTATTTTTTTGTTTGAATATACTAACGGTTCCTGGAAAAACTGCCCTCCAGCTGGCGCGCTGGAATGAACGCTAGAAGTTTTCGAGCTCACTACGTTAACATCTGCCGCAAGTCGCGGCTTTGACTGCAATGATGTAGATCAAAAAGCGATTTCTCTGTCCGTGAAGCCTCGCTTCCACCTGAGTGAATACCCTCTTTACAGACACTAATTCAAGGCCACAATCGCAGCCGCACGCGAACAGAAGAAATAGAAAAACAAATACTACAATAGATAAACTGGCTACGACGTGCGGTGCGGGGAAGCACACACATGGCTTGGAACCACATTGGAGCGGATTAATGTATTGGCTTTCAAATAATTATGGCATGAGCGTTTACTTTTTCTTAAGAGATTTATCCCCTGAGCCGTTCAAAATACTCTCAGAGGCATGACATTACTGGAAAAAATCAACGTGCTGGAAATAATATTTGTTGCTGAGATTGTCACATCAGAAAAGGTAGTGATCGGGTTAGTGTCCTGTTGTATTGATGTTTGTATGTGCCGTGTATGTGTATGCGCCAATTTATACGTTCAGCCGATGTCAGTGGTAAGCGTAATGTTGTATATACATGTGTGTATAATAAAAGAGTCCAAGAGGCCCGAAGCGCAACGGTGGCGTGAGCAAGAAAAATTATTTCTGTAGCACGTGAATTAATTGGGCGGTGCCTAGTGCCATCTACCTAAGCTACTTGAAATTACTCTGCTTGACCCTGCCATCTGATGGCAACCGATTTAACCTTCTTTCACGCTTCGCCATAATTCTTGGTTACCGTGCAAGAATGAGACAAGTAGCCTGCTTCAAGATTAAGAACAAAACGAGCGTGTTGGTAACGGTAATTAGACATGAGGAAGATACATAGAAAGGGGGGACGGACAACGAAGACTTCCAAATTGGAAGTCTTCGTTGTCCGTCCCCCTTTCTATGTATCTTCCTTATGTCTAATAGCCTGCTTCGAATTTGCTCTTTTTGAGAGCGGATTTTGGTTTCGCGAATGGTTTACCACTCCTCTGTGATGTGCGGTTTACGAAGTAATTGTGGCTCGAGGAATAGCAAAGGTAAGACATAAAGTGCGTGTGGTAACTTGATATCGTTTGTTTCCATTTAACATCGCAGTGATGACGATGAAAAGACTGTTGAAACGGAATTTTCTTTCTCTGTGGGGGGAAGCCGACTTCGGAAATAAACACAGTTCGCGGAAAGCTCGTGTTACGCTTTTGTTTGCTGCTCCTCTCGTCCCTTACAAGAGACGTAGCGTCCTCGTTAAGCCTTATTGAGCTCGATTTGCTCGATTCGGGGCCGCCATAATGAGATCGAGCTGACGGAGGAACTATTTGCTCCCCTGCTTCTGGGACGCAAGTTTCTCCCCTGCTTCTGGGACGCAAGTTTCTCCCCTTCTAAAGGGTACGAGAGCGTTCCTCCTTTTAGAAACAAAACTATAGTGACCCTTTTTCTTCGAGTATATGACTAAGTACCAACAAATAATTAATAATTAGGTAGAACAAAATGGCAATGACCCAAATATATCTATTTTAATTGAGCTTCAAATATATTGCATTTCGAAATGTACGGCTTTACATGTCAAAATTATATATGGCATCTGATTCTTTTTTAATTTCAGACAATACCAAACGCTCTTTGTGCATAAAATAGGAAAGAGATTAAAACTGGCTTTTTTTACAAAAAATATCTCATGAAATCTGTGCTTTCAAAGTTTCCGCTCACATTCTATGTCGTTCTCGTTGAAAAACGTTTAAAAGAAAAGAAAAACTTATAGTTACTGAACAGGTATATATGTAAGCTTTCATTTGATATGCACCATATATCATACCGTTGAATGTAACAAAACATATCATCCTTCAATACATGTAAATTTCCTATACAAATAAAGGTAACGCTAAAGACAAGGAGAAGCGGAAGACAAAGAAACGGACAAGGGTGATGTATAACCAACTAGCCAGTCATATGGTCTTATGTAAATTACTGTACAAAAACAAACAAACAAAAAACATTAAAAACAAATACACAGTTTTATGTGAACTTAAACCTTTTATTTTAGCTCTAACAACCATGTGCCATGCTTTCTTGTCCAAAATGTATCCGAGCCTGGCGAAACACCCAAATGCGGGACCTGTGACAGTCGCCCAAATCTCAAAATTTGCCTTCGGTACTTCCTGAGTAAAAACATCTCCAACTACAATTTTACGCAAAAGCGATGTTGAGTTTTGGTCCAGTCATGTTGTGTCTCAGCATACGAATGATTTAAAGCTTTTTTTTATGATTTTCCTTTTTTTTTCGTACGATGCGAGATGAACTCGGTGCATCTTATTTATTCCATCAGTTTAAATTGAGATTTTATTGATGTCTCGAGTTCTTCAAAGAAAGGCGCGTCAAAAAATATATATGTATTTTTTTTTTCTGGGCTTCAACATGTAATTTATCCACACTCAGCCTACCACAGGCTTCTAAATATATTAATGCGATACGTTGCCGGCTTGGAACTGGGAAATAATGTGGAAATTTCATTTCAAATCTTGCAGGAAAAAGGAGTCATGTCCCATAAAACGTGTGAGAAAGATATATGCTTGGCAAATTCTTCGCTAGGACGATACTGAAAACCGTTTTTGCTTCATATGTTTAGTCCTCAAGTCATTGACTTCTAAAAAACCGAAGGCGGATGTTGGGATTTGAGCAATCGTCACAGCTAGTCGCTCGTTCGGGAGCTTTGCCAGGCTCCTTCCGCAAAACAAAAGGTTTTTGCGTGGCTTTTTAAACTACATCAAAAGCGTCACGTGTTCATAGAATTTTTTTTTGTAAAAAGATCGGAATCTGAGTTTTTTGACAGTAATGTACCTGGTTTAGATAATAATGCGTATTGTTACATGCAGTTTTATTAAATTATTTATGAACAGAAAGCTGAAAGAGCGAAATGCCTTTTTAATCAAATATAGCCATTTTAACGAAGAAAGCCTTTGCATACAATTACAACGCCTTTATCGACAAATATAGCTATTTTAACAAAAAGGCCTTTGCATGCAAGTGAACACTCAAAACTTATACGGCGGAGCTTCCCTTTCCGGCTACGCCTGACGCGAGTGCTTCGGCAGCGCGCACGCCACCCTCTCCTTTTTACCAGCGCGCGGGCCGCAGCGCCAGGAAGAGGGCTTCTCTGTGGGGTGGCGTTCTTCGGAACTTTGACGCGTCGCAGCTAATGGCTCTTTAGGTGCCGTTTCGCTCAGCCAATGGGAAAATGGGGAAATGGCAATTTAGGTTCCGTTTTTCGCGGTTACTGACGCCGGCCGCTTTACTCCATGGGACCAGTTATTGCTTTCGCATTAAAAAGTAGATATCTCGCGCTAATCTTCTAGGCGCATCAGTATTTGTTTTTGCCTCTAGCGCCACAGTATCCCAAATACGACTTTCAAAAGGTAAAATTTAGAAGCTGTTGGTTTTAATGACTCAATTTAGGGACTTTTTTTTATTCGCGATGTGTTTGATATTTTTAAAGTAAACAAGCTGGACGGGTGTATTCGCGTGTTTTATTATAACTTCCTGCATTAAAAATAACATGCTTAATTATTTGTGAAATTGAAAACCAGAAAACACTATGAGTCTGTGTTAAGATAATTAAGAATCTGGCAGAAACAAACGCTACGCCCTAGCTTGACATGTGAAAACAAAGCTTGAAGCATCGTATTTTCAAATCTACAAATTTATATGTAAGAACCATGGATTACATCTGATTTTATTGAGTGTTTTAGAAAAACTTCAAGACTCTTGAGATGAAAAAAAACTGAAAAATAAACTAAACAATAACCTGTTTGAGATACTTGATGTTAAAATTCGAACTTTTAGAGTATCCTCTTGTATTGAGATGCGCTTCTGTTGAAATAACTTTGCCTATAACGATATTGTACTTGCTGAATAAGAGTTTGTTTAAGTTTCTATTTGATATATTTTAATCCGTAAATTTAAATGTAACAGATGCATGATTATTCAAACCAGGTGCATTATGAAAAAAAAAAAAAAAAACAGTTCTGAACCTGAAAACAAAAAAAACAAAAAAACACAACACATTTTATAGGCAGTCGGTGTTTTTAACGTAGATTAAAAAAAAACCTTGGTAAAAGGTTTTGTTTTGTTCTAGGTATCTCAACGTGGCGATCCTCCCAAATACGCGACCTGATACAAAAGCCTAAGTCGCAAAATTCGTCTTTGGTTTTTTAGAACTAAATAAAACGACAATTAAAAGTATGAAGCGAAAACGGTTTTCCGTTTCGACCTAGTAAAGAATTCATTCTCCGGCCGCTGGCACCTCGTCAGGCAACCTGTTTGCCTTTTGTGCCGGCGGACCGTTCAAGTCCAATTTGTATTTTACTTGAAAAAAATAAAATGATTGATTGATTGATTGATTGAAATCGACCAGCGTATGTAGTATATACAGTGCGTTTCACGTAAGAGTGATAAAAATTCCTAAAATTGGTGTATTCCACGTGAAAACATAATTTTCTCGGGCTGGCATTACTCGCGGGGGCGGACATCAGCAAACGCGCGATACTTACTAATTAGCTAGTTAAATATTTGAAAATGACTAGTTAACTTTTAATTAGTGAAAATAAACATGTGGTTCCTATTAGAAACTTGCTGAGCGCCATCGAAAACCACGAAATCAGTCACTTTCAGAAATACTTTAAGAGTGTGAGAAGCTTAGTAGTGCGCTAAAGTTACCATCGTGGAGCAAGTAGCAACTACAAGGATGGGGCTCTCATAAGAGACAGAAAAATCGCACATGCGCCTTACCGCAACCTCTAGCCTTGTGCCAGCTCCACGAATAGTCAATTTAGCCCACTATATATGCTTCTCACGCGCTTAAAGGGGCCCTGCAAACATATTTAAGCGTCCATCTTTTTTGCGGTTTCCACGTCTCTTGGGGTTCGGGGAAGCCAGCGGGCACGGAGAGAGTAAATAAATATCAGTGCGTCATATTTTAACCGGACGACGCGGAAACCTCCTCCACCTACGAGGGCGACCCGCGTTGCCGAATGCGCGCGATATGTGACGTCTTAGGTCCTGGCCTTACTACTGGTTAGAGCCGCTAAAAGCTTCTTTTAGTCGAAATACAAAATATAAGTGGCGAGAACCGTTTTAATTATGTATGAAAGTAGTTTTTCTTCAGTATTTTAGATCAGAAAAGAAACAAATGCAGTTTATAAAGTACGGAAACAAGAAATGACCCTTCGACATACCCGCCACCAAGCGGCGGAAAAAACGACGCATACTAGAAAGGGCTACTGGGATGAGGCACCGACGAACGTCAAGAGTACAAAGGTCCCAGGTGTACGGGGCGGCGCTGCGGTCGTATACCGGCTCAAGGATCCGACCGGTTCCGAGCGTTCCGAAGGCTTTCGGCGTGGGCTTGGCTGGCCATTTGGCCATTTGGCGGTATGGTAGCGCGAAGTAGCTCCCGTTCTGATCTGATCTTTATCCGTGTTTGCTCTCGTTTGTGGCCAATGAAGTGTTATGCCGAAATAGTCTTTAATCGTGCAGCAAATGCAATGTGAGCCGCCCTGGTCGCGCGCTTCATACAGCCTATCCAACTTATGCATTAGTGGCGCCCTCTTGAGCCGTCGACACGGAGTGCGACAGCCGTGAGCGCTCGATGAGCTCACTACTCCTCTTCTAGTTCACGGCCACTCAAGCCAGGACCTACGACGTCATGAAGGAGGTTATTTTTTGCTTGTTTCTGTAATTCTATTTTGCCTATAAGTTTTAAAATAAAGCGAAATTTGAGAAACGGAAAGTTTCATTAAGGTACTACGCTCAGTGCGCTCTGGTTCGGTGCAAATTAAAAAGCAGTCAAAAAGGTGTTGCAGGACCCCTTTAAAATCTTTCTGAAAGTGCTTCATTAAGTGGTTTTCGATGGCACTCAAGAAGTTTTTGATGGGAACTATATGTCTATTTTCACCAATTAAAAAGTTAATGAGTCATTTGAAATTAATTAGCGAGCTAAGTAGTATTTCTCGCGCATTTCCTGACGTCCACCACCACGAGTAACGCGGTCCTGAGAAATTTATCTTTTTACCTTGAATACACTAATTTTAGGAATTTTCGTCACTTTTACTTGAAACACTCTGTATATATATAGTAATGAAGTCGCATTGCGAAGCAGTGTTGGTGTTCTAAAGCCTTTTGTTAACGCTGAAAATTGGACAAGTTAGCAAGGCATCATTACGAACCAACGCACAGGTCGACAGTCAGTCAAAAATTCAAGCACACAAAAAATACACTCACGCAACGCTGAACTGTCAATTCATAATCTGTATTTAGTCAAACTTCCTCCTCATCGACCCTTAGAAATAGGATGCCAGCCCAACAACCAAGAGAAAGGAAAAGTGAAAGACACGGGAAACGAAAAGGAAAGAGACAAGGAAAAGGAGAGAAGACTAGGAATAGGAAAATGGAAGACAAAGAATAAAATATGATAGCAGTAATAGCACTGCAGATATCAGGAGTGACAGAAATTAATAACCAAAATATGTAAACCAGGTGACATCATGGCCTACTGTAGGAAGGTTAAGGACAAAGTGCTGACGCACCGGGCATCCCGTCGTGCAATGTTCTGCGGTTCTATTATTTTACGGGTGAGCTGGTTTTCAGTTTTGCCTAACACAGCATAGTTGTACAATCGCGCAGAACAGCCACAATCCCTACATTGAAAACCTAAGAGACCAGAGTTGGAATTGGCAATGATGTTGTTGTGCTCACGCAGGCGGTCATTTAAACGCCGTCCAGTATGTACAAAGTACACTTTTCCACTGGAAAAACGTATATGGGGCTCTGCAGTGTTATTATTATTATTAATATGCTTTCTTTTTTTTATGTTCTATTTTACTTTTCCTAGTCTTTTTTTCATTTTTCTTGTCTTTTACTTTTCTTCTGTTTTCCTTGCCTTTGACTTTTTTTATCTTGGCTATTAGGCTGGCATCCTGTTCCTTGTTTTCGATGAAGAGGAAGTTTCACTGAATACAGATTATAGGCCTGTTCGATTCGCCTGAACTGGCTGAACTAGTTCAGCAGTGCAGGAACTGGTGCATTCGATTCAACCGGAAGTTGTACGGCCGCTGCACTGGCGCATTCGATTCATCCCAGTTCTGAACGAGTTCAGACCCAGTTCCTTAAAATCTTGCACCGGCTCCGGAGTCAGTTCAGCGTCCTTGCAGAAGCAGACGACAAGAGCAGACGGCGATAGCAGACGACAGTCCTCGTCCGTCTCTGCTCGCGGTGCCATTTTTCGCAGATCTTGCTCAAATGTCTGCGACGTGCAACAATAACGCCGATACGGAGGTTCCGTTTCCTCATTTATGATAATGACGTACCCGCGGTGGACGCGGAATTGAGATTATAACCGAGGGTAGGAATTTGATTATGATATTCTGAAGGCGTTTTAGGCACTTGCTCGTGTAGGTTTTGCTCCTTGTGTTGAGTGTTGAAATGTTGGCTCACGTGAATCGTTTCTTTTTGATGCTATCTGAGGATCCAAAGTGTTGATAGTCTTCCTTACAGAAACGGGAAAGGTATTGCGCTCTTGATAGTCCCCGAATTCAGTTGCTCTTGAATGCATACTGACGACTCCGATACATTGCAGATGTCTGGGATTTAGAACATTGGCCCTCGCATGCCCCGTAGCTAAGCATAATACTGCATGCTATGTCTCTGGTATCTGTGGACGCCTACTAATGAGCCTGAGAAAAACGCCGAGAATCGGAATTTGCTTGGTAGCTCCACGTAGTTCTTTCTTGAGAATCAGAATAAGCGCTTCAGCTTGACGCGAAAGTTACGGTCGATAACTGTCTTGGCCAGAACGCTATCGTCAGGCCTTCGTCTTCGAGGTGACCGCTACCGACCGCGCGCGGCCGCCAGTGAATCCCGGCGCACAATCATCCTGATGCCGCGAACCTATCGTCGAAATGCGAAACTCGAGAGACTTGGAGTGAATCTACTATTGCTAAATGAATGTGAAGGACAGATCGCTTACGGAAACGACAGGAACCGAACGACCGTTAAAAATGCAGACAGAAACACATTTGGTGCAGAAAACGTTTTTAGTACACTCGAAAAAAAAATATTCACAGAAAAGATTCGGTTATTATACTTTAAAAATAAGGAAACACGAATGATCTCATCAAATCGCGACTAATTAAATGTAGCATACAACGTGGCGTGGAGAAACAAGAGCCAACAGATGCAGACGACACCCTGCGCTTCCACTCGCAAAGCCGATCACAGCGCCAGTCCTGGCGCGGCGGCTGCAGTGGTTCTGCGCCGCCGCTGCACGACTCCTGCACTCCTCTGAACTTGGACAGAACTGGTTCAGAACTTTCTGGCCGAATCGAACAGACCTTTTGATTTGATAGAAAAAAAATTGGGTTGTGTGTCTGTTTATACAGCCTAGAACTTGGTCTGCCTCACAGGGGCAGACGATCGCGTCTCCCAGCTGTAGATGAGAAATTTAGCCAGTGCGATACAACCGCTAGCCTGGGGTCTTTAACGTGCACCACGCAGTAGTGATACACGACCGCACGCCGGTACGATGCTCATCCAGATCGACAACGGGCAGGGGTGGGGCTCGAACCCAGAATCTTTGGGTTCTGCAGCGCGAGCTTTCGCTCCACGTGCTCCGAGCGGGTGTGCGCTAGACCACTCGGCCACCGATCCCTTTTGATTTGATAGTTTAGAGCTGTGGGAGTGTATTTTTTTTTAATTTTGACTGTCGACCTGTGCGCTTGTTCGTAAAGCATTTTGGTTCATCTATCTCTGTATATATATATATATATATATATATATATATATATATATATATATATATATATATATATATATATATATATATATATATATAGTGAACGATTAGGGGAGGGAGTGATTACTGAATTTATTGCATCGTACTTGGGGAAGAGAAAAAAAGATTAAAGGTAATGCCTATATAAAAACTCGCCAAAGACAATTAAGACTGTTTACCTGTAGGAATGCGAAAGCAATCCTACACGCAGTGCGTTCTTACAAGCAGCGTGCCACGTCCTCCTTTCTCCCACGGCGCTCCGGCAGTGACATCCCGCTCCCTTACTGCGCAGGCGCGGCGAACCCCGCCGACCTCACGATGGCTTCCGGGACAGAGGGCATCTGCGTGGCTGTGCTTTTCTTTCTGTTTCATTTCTGATTTGCTGCTTGACGACGTAGTTTTATGACCATCTTTCGCGGTCAACGACGCCGGCTTTTCGCGTAATGGGACAAGTAAGGACTTAAAAAAATAGAGCTGGTGAAACTTTGGACCAGGAGCGGATATCGAACCCGCAACCTCCGCCTATCCGCGACGACAACTTGACCGATTAGAGTCATTAGACCATCCCGGCCACTGGTCTTGGCAGACTCAATTTTTGACCAGGTGCCCATGTACTGTTAGTTTCGAATTCGCTTAATTGGGGTAACGACAGCCTTTGCGGATTTAAGGCCCATGCCAGCTCCGAGTTGCGGCAGTGATGTAGCACGTCATGTCCACTCGTAAATGTCGAAAAGGGCCCGCTTTCCCGGGTATTTAAGGAGCCACTCCTTCCCATAGGGACAGGCTGCACCGTATATATTTATGGGGAGTGAGGTAAGATTGGTAACTGCAGCCGTTGTAATAATGTGGACGAATGGGAGAGAAAGTGAGCATTAAATGTACCGCATTAAACATGGGTGAAGGGAAAGGGAAAGATAGCTGGCAAAAATTGAGCCAGCAGCGAGAATCAGACGCGCAACTTTTCGCCTATCCGGGGCGACGCCGTAACCGATTGGACCATCGCGGTCACTGGCCTCGGTGGAATCAATTTTTGACCAGCTTTCGGTGTGCGGTTAACCCAATAATAATGTGTACGACAATTTTAATGTAAGGTATTCGAAACAATGGCGTGGCTGCAATTTACAAGCTCTGTTTTACGCCTAAAAATGCGTGCCTTTCCGTAGAGTCACAGAAGACTCTCCGTGGTTTAGGCGCCTTTTTCTTAAATACGAAAGCACTACAATAACGTTAATGCTCACACACGTTTTGATTCGCAGATAAATTAATCATGAAGATGTTTATGCCCTAATTATTGTAACTTTTATGCTGATCATTACTAGTGCCAGATGGTGCTTTTCCAAGAAATACCGTGTTTCGTTTACAACTTTCCAGCATTCACAATTAGAAAAGCGAACAAAACTATGCCAGTGATGTTGGGTTTAAATATGTTCTCTCTACAGAAATGCGCCCGTGTAGTTTCTGGAGTTAATGAACCTTTAAAACCATAAAATATACACGGTTAATGTTTAGGCAAAAGTGTATATTCGAGGTAGCATAAAACACAAGCAAAAACGAACGCGAGAGTGCATGCTTCGGACAAAGACAATGCAGCCAGTGAGAGTTTAAGAAACGTGGCGTATTATGTCACGCTTCGTTCTTCGGCGCTCTTATCGACCAGCAAACTCCCTGACTGCAACACGGTAATAGCATTCTCCGCCCTACCCTGCGTGTCTTAAGCTAAAAATGACGCACACGCCCTTCGTTCTCAGCATTCGCACCATGATGTTTTAACGCGCACTTGCTGCGCGGGTCGTGTCACTCACTCACCTTTCCTTCTTCCTCGACTTTCGCCTTGTCTGCGATCAAGTCGGGGCCTGCGAAGAGAGGCACTCGCAAGAGGAGTTCATGCTGTGGAGCCCCGACTTCCCGGAGCCCTATGGCCCAGACCAGAAGTGCTGGTACTACATCCGTCGAGCCAGCAGCGCCGTTTGCGGCCTCGAGCTCACCTTCTTCAACTTTGAGCTGGAAGCCAGCGACGGATGCGTGTACGACTTCCTCGACGTGGACGGGCAGAAGTTATGCGGCTCCATCACTCCGGGTGCAGTCCGTGAGTACACCACCGCACGCCGTGCGAACCCACGACGCTAGGCAATCAAAGGCATGCTCCCAGCGAGCTGGGGCAGTTTTATAATACTTAATTGCCGGTTCGCACATACAACGGAGCGCTGAATCATTGCTAAAATTAGCGGTAGTTTAGTTTCTTTCCTCACAATTTGCAGTACAGCAAAGTGGCTCGCTGCAACGTTCACGAGACACCATGACAGCGATATCTTGGCGCCGTATCTTGTTCCCTTTGGGGTCGTAGTAAGGTAGCTTCGTTCTGAGAGTGGATCGGTTGCTCGACAGTGTTCCTTGCGCACACCATCTAACAAGTTAATCTTGAATGGGAATAATTCGCTTGAATTGTAAGAACTCACTTCTGCAGCGTCTTAGGTACGATGCACAATACGGCGCCACTGGAATTACTCACCTGTACTATATTAGCCCTGCACTAAATAGTGTCCCATTAAAGTTAAGGAGCCCAATCGTAAATATTATCAGAAATTTTTATATTCTATCAAACATTTTCGATGACCCGTCTTACATTTTTAATTGCCCATGAGATCTCTTTGAAGGCCCATCACACCTTCCGGACAGCCCTAATACCTTAATGGCCAATCAAACATCTTAGAAGGTTCGACAAGCTTACTTGACGGTGTGTGAAGGACCATCTAACATTTCCTGATGGTGGCTGACGGGACCGATAAAGGCTCCCGATTGTGACTGACAAAACACCAAAAATGACCTATTGGTAGCTCACAAACCGCCAAAACGTTTCTGGTGGTGACTGACGGACCATGAAAACATTTTGATGTCACCCGGGTGACTCCACCAGAGCATCGTGATTGACCATCAAAACATTAAATAGGCTGATGGTGCTTCTCATGACATCTTTCGGTGGTGGAATGAGCCTGGCCATCTTCGGGAAGTTAAATCAGTGGCCGAAAGGGTGCTCCAAGGAAATCACGTTGTTGCGCATGCGTGACTTGCATCTGGTGTAGGAAGCTCACAGCTGTGTGACACAATAACAAATTGTAAAATTTTTAATAATTCTCCTCACAAATTGTCTTAGGGTGCTCGAAAGGCCACGAAGTCACCTTCTTATAAACCCAGGTATCTTTTTTTTTCATTATAACTAGTAACTAAATTGTGTTCTGCCTCGTTGGTGAAACGCTTTGCTGATCCTCCCAGTAAGTAAAGTAGATAATATATTTACGGTTCAAGTGGCAAAGCACGACACGAAAAAAATTGCAGAAATTCGATCTGTGAGTCATATACAGCTTCGCTGTAAAAACTGGATACATGTTCTATAGAATTCTATAGACCTTATGGACCATTCTGTATAGAAATTCTGTAGAGAGTGCCTGAACATTTTTGTTATGTGTGTCAGCCCGTTGTAAGAGGTTGTTAGTGTCAGCGGTGATTAGCACTGTAATAGCGCTGCCGGTCTAATCTTCAAGAAGGCCGTGTCACGTGCAATGGAACGCGGATATGTGATAATATTCGTAACGAGCGTGTTGTTCAGATGTACTAGATAACAGAAAGTATAGAACATAAAGAGGACGAAACACAGACGAGTACATTCTTTCAACTTACAACAGAGTTTATTCCATGAAATGCGAACGCATGATCCCCTGCGCAGACTTAGGGAAAGGGGGAAAGGGCAGCGTAGCAGCGTCCTCTTTATGTATTATACTTTCTGTTACCTAGTATAATTTATAATATAGCGTGAAGGCAGCGTTCTGTCTAAAACACCAAGTTAGTGTCGCGCTTTCTGCGTGGACAAGCCTTAAGGTTTTTGGTGGACGCTCGTTGCAGGGGTGTTCATGTTCAACAGAGACCAGCTCCTGATTCACTTCAACAGCGACAGCCAGACCAACAAACGAGGCTTCCACGTCAAGGCGAGGCAGATCACTACTTGCTATCCAGGAAGCAGTAGGTG
The DNA here is from genome assembly GCF_016920785.2 of Ixodes scapularis. Classification (NCBI taxonomy): domain Eukaryota; kingdom Metazoa; phylum Arthropoda; class Arachnida; order Ixodida; family Ixodidae; genus Ixodes; species Ixodes scapularis. Next base: position 163,348,291 of record NW_024609868.1, on the reverse strand, counting down.
GAGCTATAATTTCGCTTCTGCAAACTATTCGGGTTTTCTGGCGACTATTGGGCCAACATTAATTGGGCCGTGGTTCCGTGGGGTGCTTTTCATGAAATTCAGAAACCTTATCTCTCTCATAGTGGGCTTTGTAATTCCGTTCAAATGTGGTTTTCGTTTCCTTCCCTTTATTTCAGGTTCATGAATGGTGCTCTGATACAACAAATTTGTTGCGGAAATTTCGGTTATTACTTGAAAGTTGAAACTTGAAACTTGAAGAAAACTTCAATATCGAAGTGACATGAAGCTTGGATTAATTTAACATTCTAAAGAACTCGCCTTCGAATTCCTTCCTACTACAGTCAGTGAAAGCTTAAAAAAAACGCTTGTTCATTCTGTAGCCAATAGAATTGCGCCATTAGCCGATAAGAATGATGAGAAACCTATGCCGATGCGTGAACCTAACGGCGTCGCGCTCCTTCACATGTCGCTGACTCTAGCACCAGAAACTTGGGAACAGCTAAGTAGTTCAAGGATCTTCACAGCTGAGCTCAGCTCAGTTAGAGACGTTGTCTGTCCCTGTTACTTTTTATTCCACTGTAAAAAATTCTTCGTCCTTCGGCCCCAGTCCCCGGTAAAAAAGCATAATGGTAAACAGACATCGCAGCACGCAGTATTGCGCGAATATTTGCGTCAAATCGGAAAGATTGTGCCGATACCAATTTGATCCAGCCTATCTGTGTGAATTATTGGAAGGGTAGCGGGCGACGCCATCCTGACATAACGTACCCCTCGCCATTTTTGGATAAATATCGAGAGTATCATTTGTGAGTCGGCAATGCCGGCAAGGCGTTGCAATTTCCTGACTACCTCAAAACCGACGTCGAACAAAAAATTACGCAAAACGGTATATGTATACTTTTAGACTTACAAAGACAGACAAAGAGGCAGAGGGAGATTAGCTGCATCGTATATCCTTTCGACCTCTCGTTCTGTTAAAGGGGTACTCTGGCGATTTTTTTAGCTATCTCAACTAAGTATATTTGCTGACTCCCCGGCCTTTACCCTTTCCGGTATGCTATTTAGTATTACGAAATTCATAATAGTTATTGCGAAATCGGCAAATGCAAATGATGCAAAAACCAACATTCAAATATACCCGCACTTTTCAGTGCTGTGACGTGAGTGGCGGGCAGGCTTGCCAGTCGAGCAAGCAGTCTAAAAAATAGAATATGCCAATCACTTGTTCCGTGCTGGAGCGCGGGGACTGGAGCGAGCTTCCAAAGTATTCCTTTGACACCGCGAAACTGCTTCCAATCAGTTGGGGACACATTTTACAGTCCAAAGAGTGAACCTCTGCCTTCCACTGACGTCACTTTTTTGTTGTTGCCAGAAGATACTTTCAGTTTGAAAAACACGGTGAGGACCAAAATTGTAAATTCAATAACTTCGTGAAAAAAAAAATATTTTAACCTAATATTTGGGATACTATTTTGCGATGTCGTTTGGCGAGTTTAACAAAATTTCAAGCAAATCGGGGACCATGAAGAAATCGCCGAGCGCGACTACCGCTTCGAGCAAATCAGAAGGGTGGAGCGAAACAGGTGACCGCTCTCCGCAGGACAACAGCGCTTAGACCAAAACTTGTCACGTGACTCGCTCTGGCGCGCTGATGGATTCACTGGGGCCGTAGTCTTCGCCGTTTGCCAAGATATGGTGATGGGTAGGGGGCCATGTAGGTCCGGCTTTCCAAATGCGCTCTACAGTGTTTGCTGCTTTTCGTGCATTACATCGCGGCCGTCGTTTTGCGCCGTGAACAGCCGGAACTCGCCATTGCCAACTATTCGGTAATGGCCGTTTGGTTCGTCGGAGTCCATGCGATTATTGTACTGTGTTTGTTGGGCATAATTCGACAGAGAACATCTCTTCCGTGACAGTGAGGCTTCCGTTGAATGAGGGCGATTTTCTTCTTTCTGTACTTTGTGTTCGCGTTGCTTTGTGCTGCACGCGACGAATTATGCACGTATCACGAATTACATGATATCGCGGTTAAATTGTAAGTACACTGCAGGCATGCTTGTGATAGTTGCTTTGTTTCCGTCACAATAGGAAGTTTCAGTTAATCGTTCCGACACCTCCGATACTCCCGATAACAAAGAGTTTTCGTAGACCGTTTTCACCGTCCCGTAACGCTCTCCGAAACCCGCTAGGATATCCGGAACTCTACAGCCAAGGCCATCGGCGCGCAGGCGCAGTAGCGGCTTCTTCGTTGCGGAGAGCTTAGCGGAGGAGGAAACGAAAACTCTCTAACGATACGATGTAGGCACAAAGGCGGCGGGGGAGTATCAGGTATCGTTATCAGAGGCATCGGATGGATTAACTAAACCTTCCCAATCTCTACGGTCCTCCGCGTTTGATTTAAGTTTTGCTTGGCGCGAAAATAGTTTAATACTATTTAATCATTTTCCTTCCGTTCCGCAGAGAAGAATCGATCACTTTTGTAAAAGTGCCGAGAACAAGCTATGTGTAATAATAGTGGCTTCATTAACTCGTGGGAGCGATCAAAAACAATTCCGTTTGTCTGTGTATGCGTACGTAGTGCGCTCTTATAGGCAGTTGACGTGCGAACCAATACTGCCGATATTTCTGCACCAAGCGGGCGTATGAGTGACGTCCGGCCGATTCAGAGCTGACGCATATGCTACATCTGGCTGCTACCTGGCGGACAGTCCGATTTGGGCAGTAGTCACACGATATCCCTCCGACACCAGGCCGTTGGCGAAACAGCGGTACGCCCACGCCTGTCCGATGTAGAGATCTGGTGCAAAACTGTACATTCGCCCAATATTGGGACCAATGTTTGGCCAGTACAGGAACGACACTGTCCAAGTATCGCCTTTCTGTGCTTGTAATGTCATGTATAAAAAAAAAAAAGAAGGAAAAAAAAAAAAAAAACATATCAGGAGATTCAGGTCATTCGAAGACGGTTAAGAGACCTATTGCAACTTCGTGCCTGGAGTCTGAATGCTGAAGTCTTGTGACCACCAGGCGGATACTAGTATTAAATATCTGATTTCTAGGCTGGAATTGGCTGGCTTCCCGTTTTCGGTCTTAATTTCTGTGGCGGAGACCGCTCCACAAAAATTGAAGTGCTTGAAAAGAAAGGTCCCAACGTGGCAGAGAACAAAAAGACCAGAAGTTATTCCGTACATCCACAAGGTTGCCCACAATCTGAAGAAAGTTGCAAGCAAGTACGATGTTCCCGTTGTGTTCTCTGCCCCAAAGAAGTTGGCTGGGTTGTGCTCCTGCATTCCTGATAAGAAGGCGAAAATGCCATGTTATAAAAAACACGTCACCCCTTACGTGGACTGCACAGTGGGTGTGGTCCACGAAAACCCACCGAGTTGTGGTAAGGCATACGTCGGCCAGACGGGGCGGTGCATCAATCACCGAGCACGGGACCACAGATTATCAGTAAGATATAAATATGGCTCGGATTCGCCTATACATTGCAACACGTGTGGCTGTGTTCCGCAGCTTCAGCAGATAAGGATTCTGGGTAGAAGCCGTAAGACGGTGGATCGCGAGCTATTGGAAGTATTCTTTATAAAAAAAAAGTGGGACGGCATGTGTCAGCGACAGTTCTATTGTACTTCATAGTCATGAGTTTCAGTTCTTGAATGATGGGGTACAAATTTAGTCAACTTTTATGTGGTGCTGCTTCGCCTGTCGTGTGTATATATATGCTTGCTTTTCCTGAGTAAGGCTATACTCCGTTTCATACATAGCGTGGAACACAGTCAAAACTAGCGCACCGGTTTGCACTGCCGACCGCCTGCTTTTTCCCCATATTATAGTGCTGCCCCTGCAAAAAAAAAAAAAACCAAAGAAAGTCGAAAAATGTGCATCTTCGGAGTTAGTAACTGATAGTGGCGTTGTGATTTCGACGGAACACCGATTTTTTTTTAATATGAAAAATATTGCAAACTACTGTAAATTGTTTTCCGTTTTCGTCCGTGCGGCAGCCGCTTCGGATTCTCGGGTTGTGCGGCTGCCCCTGCCTCGCCGGTTTTGAAAGATGGCGTCTTACGCAAGAAGCTTTCCCCTCCTGCTCGGATATTTTCGAAGATTCGTTCTGCGAAGATCTCGAAAGAGTGCAAGCAGGTGATCGCCAACATGTACGCGAGTTCGAGAACGCGTTTCCCAGAGACGTCGGTCCGTGAAGTCCTGGAGACGGTCAGTATAGACCCTTTCAGGCAACATTTCATGGGCGCCGCCATCTTGCCGTCACGTGACCCTGCCGTCATAGCCGCCCTTCAGTTTCTCGCCGTTCCTCCGCGTTGTGTGCTGCACCGGCCACTACCGGAGCTTTGTTTTCGCGTTCTTTTACCTTCCGCGTTGAAATCGTGTGTTTTCTTTAGTCCTTTTCGATATTTCGGGCTTTCATTTAATCATTTGATATCTATATTTCAATATAGCTCTTGTATTTTCTTATTTATGAAATGGAATCGGACAGTGAATGGATCGACGATACTAGATTATGGCTTCAGAGACGATGTAAGTTCATCCCATTCTAACGTTTTTCTCGCTAATAAAGGGCAGTCAACACCATTGCGACATATGCAAATTTCAACTGACGCAGTAAGGCTATTGCAGTCGTGCATCCCGCTGCATGTGGGCGCTCGTTTCCGTAAAGCCGACCCGCATGTAAGCGATTTAGAGTGCGACGAGAGGAGCGACGGCGACAACGACGAGAGTCAGCGACGAAGATTTCTCACTGTCGCCTTTTGCATCGCTCGGTTTTTTTTGGTTTCTAGGAAACGTCACTCACCGTCTTGGTCGCTTGCTCCCGTCGCTTCCATGCGGTTTGCCTCGTCGCGCGACTGCCCGAGCGATAGCGAAGCGGGTCACCGTCGCGTGTCTCGTTGCTCGCCGAATCGCTTGCATGCGGTTATCGAGGCGCCAATGGTTCAATGCTGTGTGCATGGAAATTAATTGAGTATAAACCGCATGTAAGTGATTTGGTGAGCGACCAGATAAGCGACGGTGACCCGCTTCGCTGTCGCTCAGTCAGTCGCGCGATGAGGCAAACCTGGAAGCGACGGAGCAAGCGACCAAGACGGTGAGCGACGTTTTCTAGAAATCCCAAAACCGAGCAATGCGACGGGAGACAGTGAGAAATCTCTGTCGCTCGTCTCGTCGCACGCTAAATCGCTTACAAGCGGGTCGGCTTTACGGAAACGAGCGCGCTCATGCAGCGAGAAGTACGACTGTGATAGCCTTACTGCGTCAGTTGCAATTTACATATGTCGCAGAAGTGTTGACTGCCCTTTATTAGCGACCAAAACGCAAGAATGGGATGAACTTACATGGTCATTGAAGCCTGATAATCTTGTATCGTCGACACATTCGCTGCCCGATTCCATTCCATAAATAAGAAAATACAAGAGCTATGTCGAAATATAAATATCAAATGATTAAATGAAAGTCCTAAATGTCAAAAAAACCTAAAGAAAATACAAGATTTTAATGCGGAACGTAAATGAACATGAAAACGAAGCTCTGGTAGTCGCCTGTGTAGCACACAACGCGGAGCAACGGCGAGAAACTGAAGGTCGGCTATGGCGGCCCGGAAGGCGCGCGAAGGGCGCGCCGACTGGTGGCAGCTCGAGTAACTGACTCGCTGAAAGCGTCTATAACGACACCGGAGTGTGGGCCCGTACTGTCGCGAAGTACAATGCGCAGCGTCTATCTGGCAAGGTGGCGTCCCTGAAGCGAATACCTCGCAACATCAAAGTTTCCAGCACGCGGACCGTGTTCTGGACTGCCTTCTGTTATGTCTGGCGTTAAAATCGGTCGCATGGTTTCAAAGTGAAACAAGCCTCAAGAAGGAACCGTGTCGGGGATGAATCGTTTCTACGGCTCCGTCTGCTTGCGGGACCTTTAACTTTGGTTGGCTAGGTGGACGATGCCCGTGGCTGCATTCCGACGCGTCTGGTTTCTTCTGCCTGCGGGAACGCAACCTTGGTCGGCCCCGTCTGCCTGAGGCACCTTAAACTTGGTCTGCTAAGTGAGCGACGCACATGCCCGTAACTGTATTCCGAGGCCCCTGCATTCCTCGAAAAGGAAACAACACTCGATCCTGACCTCGAGTGCCGTGTGTTGTGTACGCGTCTATTGTGAATCACCCTCGGTTCATAGAGGCGCCGGCACCAGAGCAGCGCGATACTGCCGTCTGGATGACTGCCTTACACCGGCGAGTATTCCGACTCTGAAGGAAACTTTTATGAAATCACATCGCGCGAGGTAAGGCCAAGCCGTCTGACCAATAACGGTGCGGTCCCCTTCTCCCAGTATTCGTTATATAAAGGCCCGTCCACCACTTTCTCGAGGTACTCTCTGACTTTCACGCTACCATGTAAAGAAACGGCTTGAAGTACAGACGCCCTGGATCTCGACCGTTCTTCCGTTTTGACGAGGCCGGCGCGGGGTTCAAGCAGAAAACCAGCCCTTACGACCTTGTAAATAAAAAAAAAAAAAATTTAAATATGCACTTCCGCAATGCGCACATTCTTGCAGAAAAATACGTATAAAAAATATTTCCGCTTTAGGTGGATTCGAACCACCGCCACCGAGACGTCGGTATCGCCAGAGCTGCGCCTTGTAGCGCTTGTCCACGAAACACGCGGAGTGACACTTTTTTTTTGTATTTTCATGCGCACTACTTCACTACCTTTCCCAGCGTTGCACGCTATGTATGAAACGGAGTATAGCTGCAAGTTAGCGCTTGTCCAGTACACCTCTTGTCCTTGTCTTTTTTGCGCTATTTTATATGTTTAAGTAGGAGCTTGTAACTTTCAAAATGTAGTAAAACTAAGACCTCCGAAGTAAAGTAAATTTTTATACAAAACAGTACCTTCAATCGTTCCCATGTATTCTTAACCGCCTAATTAAATATGCAACAACTTACATGTTTTGTGATGTGGAAGCTAACATAAAACAAATTAATGCAGAAATTTACGAAAAAATATTTTAAATTAATTAGAACATATTGCTTATCCTATTTTGGAGCGGTAAAAATGTTATGCATTTAAGAGCTATTTTCCAGGGACGCCCTTTAATGCAAGTTGTGTCAGTATGTCATTCCTAAAGGGTAACTCCTGTACATGTTCTCGATTTTAGGGTTACGACTGTTTTTTTTTTTTTTTGTGAAGAAAGTGTCCTTTAATTAGGAGGTACCAATATTTTTAGAAGCTTTTGTGTAGATATCTTACGCGATGTTGTATTTCGGGGTCAACGGTGAAACCGAAACTACCGGCTCGATCATGATTACAACCCTTGCGATCAGTGCATGGCCATCGTGTGACCCAAAGTTAGTACCGCGGTAGCTCGAAACGTACTAATGGCCTAGTCGCAAGACCAGTTCCTATGAGTGAGGTAAGATTCTACGACTGTTTTACGGCTTTGCTTTGTAGATATCAAACATCTGTAAGAATTATTAATACACATTTATGAACGACAAGCGAGTTCGCCACGATGAAGGGTGGCTCAGCGCAGGTTCAGAACGAGCCCCCATCTCTTATCCTATAAAAACTACAATATTGTTGGTGTGACATGCGCGTTGCAGAAGCGTTGTGGGAGCTAATCGCCAGCTCGCCCTGAGCAGGAACTGACTGAACTATGGCCGCCAGTCTTGAGCAATTCGTGATCGCTGAGGAGCACTTACAAACTACGGCCGCAAAAACCACATAAGGAGAAATCATCCGGTGGGATGGCTGAAAACATAGCAGAAGAACAGGGTAAAAGAAATGACATTACAAACAAGTAATCTAATTGAGTACGAACATGACGACATCGGGGAACAAGGTTGCTTGAGAAACAGCCAACCCGCTGAATGTTCTCTCAAAAACTGGTGGTGGCATGTTTTATCGTATTGATCGTGGTTTCCTTCAGAGTAATATTTTGGCATTGCGCGTATTTAGTTTCTGTATATCAATATCACTCATTTATTTTAGTTCATCTCTTGACTAGACTTACCTTTTCAAAATCCAGTGCGTCCTCTTTCATGCAAATCACGCGGGAGATGCAACTGTTGCAATCTACGGAGAGAGTTCGGTGAATGACGTCGCTGAAAATATGTTTACATCTTAAAACTGCGCTTTGGCAATGAACATAAATTTTCACGTGCTGAGTGGAGCAGCACAGACTGTTTGTCTGAACATACTTCTCGTCCTTCACCAATTCCGTAGATTACAGCGATTGGGTTTTTCTGAGTGTCATGAGGGGACTAGAAGCTCCCGATTTTCTAGAGTGCAGGACGTGCCAGTGTGGTTCACTATCCGTTCGAGTCTCGATTAGACAGCGAGCTGCGTGTCGTTGTTGGTCACGCAGTGTTGCCCGCCCCGCCCCTTTGCGACGTTTGCACGGACAGGGTGAGTGACGACATCACGAGCTACGGCTTCCCGACGGCGTACCGGGGGAACATGCTGTGCCGCATGACCATCACCAGACCCTCTGACGCCTTCTGTTTCGTGGAGATGGACTTCAACGAGTTCGACGTCGAGAAGTCGTCTCGCTGTGACCGTGACTTTCTGCAGATCGACCGAGATCGGTACTGCGGCACAATGCTCAAGGGACACCGCAGTGAGTACAGCCATTTGTTTTGTAAATGGGGAGCTGGCAATAGGGTTTCAATGCTAGCTTAGCTTTCTGGCACAAGAAGCTCTACGGATCACTGTGCGACTTGGATACCTCCATAAATAACACATATTCTACTTGTTTCCTTTTTCTTTCATGTTTTACTTGACTTGCCGGCCGCTTGCACTAACGGAAAGGTAACAACAACGCAGTGTTAGGTAGCGTCACTTCCTGTGGTCACTGTACAAACAATCAAATACGGTTTCTTGACCAAGACCCCGATGCAACGCTACTTCCGGTTCGGAAATCTCTCAGGAACCCGCCGGAATCCACATTGGAGACATTCGTCCCTGTAATACCGTCGTGTGTGCTTTGGGGCCGCGTTCCCGCTGTAGATTGTCCGCTCACTCGAGGATTAAATGGTCAGTTACCCCGTAATAAATTGTTCCAGCCGTAAAAGTAGGACAGAGTAAAGCTGCAGGCAGCATTGTTGTTTTTTTTTTTTTTTTTTTAGAATTTTGGTAATAATTAGGAACCAGGAAAAGGCTACGCTCGATCAATCGGTTCGCCAACTTATGAATGGTTCCTTCGGATAGGCCGGATCAATCTCGACAGAAGAGCTTCGTACCAGCTAAGGGTTTGTGGATTGCGCATCGAATAAGATGAGGAAACTCCTTGCGCAGAAACGTGGCATCTGCATCGCTTCCGCTGTAGCACCGGTACTGTGTGACATTTTCCTTGCAAATTGTGACAAGCGCATATCTGAAAAAATTCAACAGAAGGAACATGTTAAAATTTTTCGTTACGTAGACGATTATTTGGCGTGTGTTTCCCCCCTGTAATTGCGGATGATCAAGCGATCGCCCGTTTTTTAAAACTGTTCGCAAGCTGCGCTTTCGGCTTAAAATTCACCCACGAGACATCGGTCTGGGGTCTGCTGCAGTTTTTGGATCTTGGATTATATTTCGGTGCGGAGCGTACCTGCTGAGCGTATGAGCCCCGTTCCAAGAAAGGAATGTTGCCATTCAGCTCGGCGCACTCCAAGTTAGTGAAGAGGGCATTGCTTCATCTTGTCTAAGGGCCGCGCTAAAGAAATCGTGCCCCTACCGGATGCAAAACAGTTTTCATTCTCAACTCAGCGAACTTGAAGAGGCAGGGTACCCCCGTCATGTTCTTCGAGATGTCTCAGAGACCTTAGCAAAAACGATGAAAAAAGACAACAGCGCAGTGTGCGAAAGGGCTCCCAAGACGGTAGGTAGGCCTGTTGTCTTGCCTTACATTCACAAGATGTTCCACAATCTGAAGAAGGTGGCCCATCGCTTTGACATATCAGTCGTTTTTTCAGCACCGAATAAACTATCTTCACTGTGTAAGAGCAGATTAGGAGAGGAATCGGATGTGCCACAAGAGTCGTGCAAAAAAAAAAAGAAAGCCGTTTACAACTCCCTGTAACGCAGAATTAGAGCGCAGCTCTTGAGGAGGAGGAGGGAAGGGCACTGGGGGGGTGGGACAAGTGACCTCGGGTGGCGGGGGGTCACGTGGCAATGCTGATGACGTCATCAGTGATGATGACGATGACGATGCGGATGCCGGTGAGGTCACTAATGACGTCATCAGTGATGATGACGATGACGATGCGGATGCCAGTGACGTCATCCGTGATGTCACTGATGACGTCATCAGTGGCGATTGCGTCAACGGGGGTCACGTGACCTCGGGGGGGGGTCACGTGACCTTGGCAAGGGGGTCACGTGACCGGGGTAATCATCGTGACTCTCGTGAGGGTAACCCTAGTAACCCTCGTGAGGGTAACTCTCGTGACCCTCGTGAGGGTAACTCTCATAACCCTCGTGAGGGTAACTCTCTTAACTTTCGTGACCCTCGTGAAAGTAACCCTTTTGAGAGTAACTAACCCTCGTAACCCTCGTGAGAGTAACCCTCGTAACCCTCGTAACCCTCACGAGGGTTACGAGGGTTACTCGCGGTTACGCCGACGCCGACGGCGACGCCGCTCAAGCCAGGAACGGGCGCCTAAGAGCTGCGCTCTAAAACGACATGTCACTAAGTTCCGCGAGTGCGCCACTAGTGTCACGTACGAAATCCCCCTGTCATGTGGTAAGGTGACGTTGGCCAGACGGGGAGATGCATTAATGATAGGGTCAGAGAGCATGCGTTGGCGATCAGGCAGTCACCGTCTGGCCACTTAGCGGTCCACTGAGACCGTTGCGATTGCGGGCCCAACTCTGAAAAGTGCAGCCCCATCTTTGGTGACACCTGTGTCATGGGCCGTTACAAAACAAAAACGGCAAGAGAAATTCAATAAGCCTTCCTGATTAGGTCCCACCACGACAGTAGTTGTATAAGCGCTCCCTCTTTGTCGTTGACTGATTAAGAATTCTACTATTTGAAGAACCAATGACGCTGGCATTTGAGGGGTGTGTGTTTTTAGACCATATCTTTGGTGTTCTGTCAAGTGTACCTGCTTTTATATTTTATTTTATTTAAATTCTGTCATCCAAATAAACAATTCAGTTGAAAGTTACGCCCCGTCCTGTCTAGTTCTCTCTTCGTTTTTTGTCCCTGTTGTTTTGGCGTATTACACCATGAAACTTCTTGCGAATGACTAGGCCAAGTAGCGGAGCCGAACTTACTTGTGCGGAAGCTCCAGTCTTCATCTGTGTAGCCAGTTAAAACGTTGAAGGGCCATCTATAGTGCTGATAAGTTCTGCACAATATCCCCCAAAGATTCCACGTATAGGTAACGACACTAAATTTGTTTTCAGTGACCGCAAGTGATTAGCAGCGACGCATATTCTTTTTTTTTTTTTTTGCCGTCTGATGGCACTTTTGCGAGGCGTGCACATTTCAGTGTCGTCCGAGAATGCGAAACAGTATTAATGTTTATTTTCTCCTGTGTTTATTCGGCTGCTGGCCAGCGATTTGTATGAAATAAAACGCGAGTGATGCAAACGCTCGGGATCGACGGCACTACTCCTGCCGTAATAAGACGCCGAATGTCTCCAAGATGGGGAACGCACAGATGGCAGACGACAATGTTGGTTTCGATTTCGAAGTTAATTGAAAGTGACGTCAGGTGCAAGAAGCCTATTTAACGAAAGGGGTAGTAACACTCAATGTAATATTATAAAAAATATATGTGAAATAAACCGGCACCGCACCTGCAGTTTTTATCACGCGAAAGTAAACACTGAACACTTGAGCACTTTTGGTAAGGTACCACAGTTCTTTGTGCCAAAATTTGGTTTTGTTTAGAAATTGAGGGCCTTAAAAACACGAAAAACTCGGAAATAGCCAAATTTGACCTTCTTAGGCTAGAATTTGGGTACACTGGCCCTAATTCGTAGTACAAGTGCCAACACTGGGCTTCGTTCCTGGTAGTGTGGCTGCCATCTGGTATCTTTAGGCCAAAGTCGCAAAACATGTTACACTACATCTCTGGTTGTCGGGTTCAAAATGGCAACGTTGCGCGTAAATTGCCAAACAAGGACCGTATTTAGGCTCCGCTACAGCGTCTTTAATTTATATCTGGTATGTTTTGATTAAAGTCGGGCACTTTTGCAATTATATGGCGATTAGATACGCCAAAACAATGCGCTCGAGCACTCATTATTAACGCTCTGGAGCAACACTGTATTACAAAACAAGTTAGGCCCCTGGAATTGCCAGGCTTTTGCCAAGTTAGGCTTTTTTCTGGCGTCCTTCCTGGGGTAAGGTTAAAGGTTAAAACAAATCTCGCGAATTCATCGTGGAAAGTCGCGTGGTGTGAATAATACAAATGATTTTTTTCTAGCATACGTCTTCGTTGAAATGTGACCATATGCGGAGAAATATATTTTTATTAGCTCTTTAGAATGGTTCAACGATTCCGCAGCATTGCGTGGAAAGTAGCTATATACTTAACAATATTCTCGTGGCAGAAAACTTCGCACACTCTTTTACTGTGTTTTTTTAATTTTGTCGCTTAGTGTGAGCTGCAACATAGCCGCTGATTGTCATTCCGCTCCTGCCGTAGGTTAACTGGAGGAACAACATTAGGTGCGTAACTCTTCTTCGCGTGGCCAAGCGTGGCAGGCTAGGTGAATAAGTCTTTGTAATATATGTATTCCGGTTTGCTAAGGCATTGTTTCCATATTGCCATGTAGCAGTTTCATAGAGTGTAAATCTCTGTAGAGTCCCTCCCCGATCCCATCTAGTGGATTAGCACCAAACGTTTTGTTACATTCTTGCAATGCAGTCGATCTAAAGTGCTTAAGAGACCGTGGAGTATACAGCTGACGACACAACACAGTTTTGTAAGTTGAATTCTGCGTCAACGCTGTGTACAAGCTGGTATTTTAAATGAGATACATATTTTTAGGCGCAGAGCTGTCTAGTGCCTAAGCACCATATTTCGCAGGAAAACAAATCGTATACCCCGTAATACTATGCTATTTAACGAATAATAACACTGTCCTCTTAAGAAGCTGAAGAACACTATGTACTGTAAAACCATTGATTTTTGTGGCCCCTATATTTCGCGAGTCGGTTAAAGAGGCACTAATCGCGGCCACTAAATTTAGCAAATTCGAGACGCCTGATTTGAAACACTTAAGGACCGAAATTTTCGCGTCATCTTAAATTTCGCGAATTTTTCAATTCGCGAAATTTAAAGGCTCGCGAACAATGAGGGTTTTACTGTATCTGGACAGGCGGCTCACATTTTCATACCGACCTTGACTTACCGAGTGCTGCTGAAGGAAAACGAAACAGCTTGGGTTATGTCTCCCCTCAGAACAAATGGCGTACGATACCGATGGGAACGCCGTGATGGTCTTCAAGACCGACGAGTCCGTGGCGGGAAAGGGCTTCCGCGTCAGGTTTCATCAGGTGCCCTGCGCTGGAGCACACCGGGAGACCACTACAGCTATGACGGCAGGTAAACCAAGATTATTCCCTTTTTATACGGTATTTATAATGGCCAATGTATGAAGCACATCTATTATTCTCGTGCGCTCCTTAAAAGTGATTTGCACGTTTGGCGTTACTAATAATTTTTCTTCGCTCTTCTTTAAATTATTACAATAATTGCGGTAGTCAATTGCAAACAGACAGGGAACGAGGCCGTCCCGGAAACGTGGAGAAACTTATTTTAGCATTTGCTAAGCCTGGATGTGGTTCATGCTGCACAATATCACCTAAACAGATAAACATTCATTTGGGCTGAAAGAATTTACGCAGTAAAGTGCAGGCTCGAGTCCCTTCCACAACCTTAAAGTCGGGGTCACACTGCTCATACATCTTACAAAATATAGGCTGCGAAATACAATCACCGCAATATTCGTGTTTTGAATGCCGTGTGCCAGTTATTTCTCCTTGAACGCATGGCCATGCGGCATTCAAAGCACGAATCTCGACGTGGCTCGCGTTCGAATCTGTATGCAGATTGTCCTTTTTACGTTGCATAAGAAGCGTGACGCAGGGCTTATAAAACCTGTTCTGAAGACAGAAACGTTACCCATATGAAAACACTTTATAGGATAATTCATAACTTTATAATGAGTTTAATAAAAGCGTGATCAGCGCTTTTTAAGTAGTTGAAAGGACACTAGCATTGAGTACTCACCTCTCAAGGACGAGTGTATGCCTCACTGATATGGATGACAACTGAATGATACGTTAAAAACAGGAATTGCAGCCAGTCATGAAAGTAATATGGACTCCTCAAGAAAACTAAAAAAACAGATAAACACCACGAGAAGTCAAGGAGCGCCAGAGTTACAAACTCACGTCAATATAAAACTGCTTCGAGAGAACTAGAAGACAAATAATACGGATTTTACTATTATAAGTACTATTTTATTACTAAAGCTACGAAGCCTTGCGACAGTCTTTCTAGTTGCCTGAGCAAGCTTCTACGACGGAACACAGTAGACTCACTGTCCGTCAAACGCCTCGCAGGCTTCACGCCGGGTCCCCCGGCGGCGGCGACGCTCCAGTGCGACCAAACTTTTGAGCAGCAGGAGTTCTACATCCAGAGTCCCAACTACCCGTCCAACTACCAGGACAACCAGGACTGCCATTACGCTGTGCACCGGGCGGGCAGCGACGTGTGTCATCTAGAGCTCGTGTTTGCCTCCTTCGACGTCGAGTCCTCTCCCGGCTGCCAATTCGACTACCTCGAGTTTGGTGGAGAGCGTCACTGCGGAACCCTGCCTTCCGACCACTCCTGTGAGATTTCGTTAGCAATGGAAATCCTCATCCGCCGTGTCTTTTCACATAATTAACATAACAAAAAAAAAAAAATAACAAAAAAACCCAGGCATGGGCTTGGTTTTGTTTACTGATAATTTTGTCGGGACGAACGGGCATCACAGCTGTAGGCGACGTTATTTGCAGGTAGATAAGCTCCGATTAGCGAATCTTATTTTACAATTATGCGGGATATGGGGGTATAGATTTAAGTGTCACAGATGGCTGTAGACTCGGAGGACGCTGTTTGGGATCGCGAATTTCGGATCAGTGTCGACTCACCGGGGAGCATTTTCTTTCTGTGATCACTAGTGCGGTCTGCACTTCTCCATATTGGTTTCAAAACTGTGAACGTAAAAATTCTAACCTCTTGGTTTGATACATAATGCTCGAACGACTATGGTGTCTAGTACTCTCAGGCTTTTTATGTAACATCATTGGTCCCATGAGTCGTTTAAAGAGGTTGGTCTATGTAGTCAGGCGTGACGCCTGACTACTGCAATGAAATCCATTCTCTAATTTAACTCAAAGCTTGGTGCTGACCGAGTAACCTTTCAAGAGGTTCTCAGAGAATAGATTACGTTGATATATAAAAAAATATGTCTTAAAGGGCGCGTAAAAGCATTCACATTTATGCGATACAAATAATAATCTATTGACAATATTTATAAACGCATTACAGACATAGTGCCCTTTGAAGTGGCAGAGAAGATGCTGCACTTTCATTCGAACGGCGCCAACACCCGACGTGGGTTCTCCGTCCGGGGGCGCCAGATAAAGTGCGGCCTCGGAGTCGACCATCAATCATATCCCGGAGACCAGAAGTCCCAAGTGCACGGCGTCAACCAACTGACCACTCCGAGCATCTTGACGACCACGAACCTTCCGCCGTCAACGCGGAAGTCCTGTGACTTGTACATGGATAAGGCAGGTGATTTTGCTTGATTTACGCTTATCTACAGAGCGTGTTTTGAAGACATTTTCCCCCAAAAAGCATGTGGAAAAATGTAGGGTATATAGTCCGCACCTGGCGAATAGATAGCACACTCTGCAGTCAGAGCCCGCACCGGGGCGTCTAGTCCGCACCTAAAAATTATCATAAACAACCAATGTTGGCTAATGCCTACACGAACAAGCCGGTATTATACATTGGGTGGTTTCGTCTCAAATCGGGCAGGCTAAAAGGGTCTAATTTTAATGTTGACAAAAAAATATATGTTTTTGGAGAATTCCTTTTATGAAGGAGGGCGCAAACCACATGTGTCCCAGATTTTTTGTTCTCGAGTTACGAAGCGCAGAAGCCGCAGTGGCAGAAACTATAGTGTTTTTGCCCGCCGTCGCAGGTCGCGTGTTTGACAGCCTCTGCTGGCGCTAGTGTTTTTTCTATACCTTTATAACTTTCCCCCTCATTTAATATGTACTATAAAGACACCTTTACGTATGCAAACCTTTTTAGAAATTGTATTGTTTTCTAAGAAAAAATGTCAAACTCGTCACCCAGGTCGATTTTTGGTCAACTTTGACAGGTCATTACTTTGTCTGCACTAAAGGTAAAGTGTTCTTCTTCAGCTTTATAGAAAGCCCAAAGCAAGCCCATTATAGATATATAACATCATTATGATCTATTGAATAGCCGCTCCTCTACCTTCACAGAAAAGTTGTAAGAAATAACAAATGTTAAAAGTTTGAGATCGTTTTTCTCAAAAACCTCATCTTTGTGATTTTTAATTTTTTAAATTCTTTTACATATGCAAGCCAACTACAAGAAAAAAACAATCTAGAAATGTAATATTTTGGTTGTATGTCCTCTATTTGACCCGCAATAGAGTACATATGACCAAAATACTACATTTTTAGATTGTTTTTTTTTGTAGTCAACTAATATATCTAAAACAAATTAAAAAAAATTGAATTTACCAAAATTGTTTTTTTGTGAAAATCGACCTCAAACTTTACAAACAAACCTCAAACCGGCATTGTGCGCCTCTACTATGTGGAAAATATGTTTTTAGTTTGGTTTACGTTAAAAAAAAAAAAAAAAAACGTAAAGTAGGCGAAATGGTAATATTCATTGTAATTTCAAACTTGAAATAAGAAAAAAACCACATAATCACACTACGAAACAATTAGTTATAAGTATATACAAATCAAAAGCCGACGCAACATGAAAAAAAAATTGTTTCTATATAGAACGGTTCAAAGTAAACGAGGGTGACTACTCATTGTACAGCTAATTACGATTGAATGATAAATTCTCACACCATTCAAATCTGTACATAAATCTTCTGGAATTTCTCTAACGAGTTTTAAAACTGGACAAAAAAAAACATTCCAAACTTCATCAGACGCGCCCAGCGAAGAGCCACATGGCTCGAGAAAGCGCATGTCAAGTCAACGTCCCGTCATCTTGCACTTCAATTTAGCTGAACATTAGAGTGCCGTGATCCAGCGCGCGGTGCAAGGACACACTGGAAGAGCAAGTTGGTTTCCATTTTTACCTGCCTGGCTACATAGTGAGCGACGACATCGCCCAAGACTCGTCCCATGCGCTCTTTTGCGGTCAACGTTGTCGCAGGGCGGCTGGAGGAACTATTGCCAATTTTCACGCAACTCATTTATATTTCACAGGGTGCTCCAAGCCACTTCAAAAGCAGGCACCAGGTGTACGAATTAAAAAAAAAAAAGGAATGTCGTCGCTAAGTGAATATTTTCCGCATCAGGGCACGAGAGAAGCTCGCGTAATAGAGTGGGCGGCGTGCTCAAGCATCGGGCATCCATGTATAACTTGATAAGTACAGAATTGTACTCCGTAACGAACGCGCAAAGCTTCGTTGAGGCACTCAGACCGAAAGTCAAATGGATTGTTCTACTCTCAATCGCCAAAGAGAAGCTCACGCGTTTCCGGGAGCTTAAGAAAAAAAGTGGAGGAAGGTAAACCCACCAAGGGGCATCCGATCCTCGCACGTGTGGAGGAAGACACTGGAGGAAGGCGCCTTGAACGCTGCCCTAGAAAAGATCTGCGAAAGCACAGAGTAGCTGCATGCTCCTCTCATAAGGCATGCACGTTCCGCTTTGTGTCCCTAAATTTAGAAAATCATCAGTGATGCGTGCCGCATGTTCAAAACTGCAACTGCGAACTCAGTGGCTCCTACACAGTGTGCAAACTAGTAAAAAAATGTAATGACTTCGGAAAATGTTCCATCGATGCTTTTTTGTGTTTTTGTACTGGTTCTGCGCGCGCGTTTCTACATTACTGAGGTGCACGAGCTGTGCAGTCAACCGTCGGCAATCAGCAAGATGTGAGGATAACAAAACCCGGCGCATATTTCCCGAAGAGTTATGTTCAAGATTTGAATAATCTGAGAATGTATCATTCGATCGGTAATAGGCTCGGTAATGAGTAGCCACCCTCGTTTACTTTGAACCGTTCTATACAGAAACAATTTTTGTCATGTTGCGTTGCCTTTTGATTTGGTTACTCATTGTATTGTAGTGTGCTTATGTAGTTTCTCTTTTATTTAAAGTTTTATATTACAATGAATATCGCAAGTTCACCTACTTTACGTTTCTTTTTGAAAATGTGAACAAAAATCAAAACATATTTTCCAAATCGTAGAGGCTCACAATGCCGGTTCGAGGTTTGTTTGTGAAAGTTTGAAATCAATTTTCTCAAAAACCCTATTTTCGTACATTTCTATTTTTGAATTCTTTTAGATATAATAGTCGGCTACAAGAACAAACAATCTATAAATGTAATAGTTTTTTGTGTGTCCTGTATTTGAGCCGCAATCCCGTCAATTGTGTGCTCATTTTAGTCAAATAAGCACACAATTGCACACAATCACGCGATTGCGGCTCAAATAGAGGACATATACAACTAAAATATTACATTACTAGTTAGTTATTTCTTGTAGTCGAATAATATATCTAAAAGAACTTAAAAAATAAAAACGTACAAAAATGGGTTTATGAGAAAATCGATTTTACACTTTCAACATTTGTTATTTCTTACAATGTTAATGTAAAGGTATAGGAGCGGCCATTCAACATATCATAATGATATTATTATATCTATAATGGGCTTGCTTTGAGCATTTTATAGAGCCAAAGAAAGAAAATTTACCTCAAGTACAGACAAAGTAATGACCTGTCAAAATTTACCGAAAATCGACCTGAGCGACGAGTTTAACATTTTTGTTTAGAAGACAAAAAATTCCTAAAACTATTTGAATACCTTAGAGTACCTTTATAGTACTTATTAAATGAGGATAAAAAGTTAAAAGGGTGTAGAGAAAACACTAGCGCCAGCGGAGGATGCCAAACACGCGACCTGCGACGGCCGGCAAAAACACCAGTTTCTGCCACTGCGGATTCTACGCTTCGAAACTTGGGAACAAAAATCTGAGGAACATCCTGGTTGCGTCCTCCTTCATTTGAGAGATGACCCCAAAACATATATTTTTTTTTTGTCAAAATTAAAAATTCGACCCTTTTAGACTGCCCGATTTGAGGTGAAAGCACCCATTATATAAATCGCCATCATCGCACTCTGACTCTCACAAAATCTGCGAAAGAAACAGTGATTGCGCAGGCAAGCTGGTGGAAGTTGATCACGATGTAGAATTCCCGAGTCTGTGTTAAAAGGTGGGAAACTTGGTCGAAGAAAAAAGGCAGGAGTAAAGAATGTCTCAAACTCAGCTACAGCGTTTATTTCCTCAAAGCCTTATATATCAACACCCTAATCACCAACCACCGACGTCACAGAGTCCCCAAGCTTTGTTATACAATCCTACCCCCACTGGTATTCACCTCAATTGTAAACGGTGACCGCCATCTCGAACTGAAAACTTTGGACCTTGAACAAAATAAACAGAACAAAAGAAACACACCGACTCAGTTCCTTTCCAGCCGGAGTCTGGAAGGGCTGCGCTTTATCTAAACTAGAGCTGATATCTCCTCCAACTGAACCCCTGCCCGCAAAATGACTTATTCTACGTTCACTTACAACTAAAAAAAAAACAAAAAAAAAAAAAGAAAACTGAAAAAGACATTACATTTTAAGAAAATTCTTGGAACTACTTCTGAGTTGCATCGAAGCATGACTGATACAATTACCGATGGATTTGATAGAACTGTCTCTCTTATCAGCCTCTTGGTGTTGTTGCACTCTTTGTGCACAATGTCAGTTTGCGACCAAAGTGCCATACAATCGTTGAACTCACTAATATCTATTTAGCAATCTCTGAATTGGGTGCGTTTTATTTTACAGTTCTTTTGTGCTCTACCAATCTAAGATTTACGCACCTTCCCGTTTGACCCACATGCTTGAAACCGCATTCATTGGCACTTCATAGACCACGCTTCGCTTGCAATGAACCGACTTATCACGGTGCGCTTTCTTCCACATGTTCTGAATCGCCTGAAACGGTGTCAAACGGGTTAGTTTAAAGTCGGAATTAAATGCGACATCTATCCCAAAATGTTTTGCGCATGCTTTAAGGTTATGAGGAATTGCGTGAAAATAGAGAATAACCGCATAATGCTTTTTAGCTTCCCTTTCTGGTTGTTGTGTAGCGTGTTGCTGCAATTATAATTGTATTTTTATGAACATACTGTCGTAGCCCGCATCTTCTGACCTTGACCACTGCCTTTCTACCGCACAACCCATAAATTGGGCACACGACTTATCCCGTACGTTGCTGATTAGAGAACTGACTACATCTGCTTTTACTGATTGAGCATGACGAAAACGGGTTTTACGGCCATATTTCCGTACTCCCAACATAAAATCCCCACCACGCGAATGCGTAGGTACATAAACTGTAGAATACCAAAGTCCGCCTTTTCTAAGGTGAACTTAAGTTCCGGCGCCGCTCCCCTCACTGCCCTTTCGAAATCGAGTACATCCTCTTCGCTAATGAGCAGGAGAACTTCGCAGAGCCCATGATCGCATCTGGACACTCCTCTGAGGCAAGGAATACAGGCACCACCGGGACTATCTTCGCTGGAACTCGGGAAAAAAGGAACTCTTCGAGCTATGTGAACCAACGAATTGTACTAGACAGTTTTAGCACGAAGCCCAGAGAGAGGAGGCTTGGAAGTACACCAAGTGCGGGGCACGTGACGAACGGACCTAAATGGACCATTGTTTATCCTTGCAATGTGAGCATCTCAAACAAAGCAGAACAGATGTTAAGCAAAGGCCCAAAGTTTTGTTTAAATGTTAAACCTTCGAGGTTGGATGTTTTTTCCTCGGTTCAGGACATTTCGAAGGTGTTCAATTTTGACGAGAGGGTAGCGTTTGTACATCAGGCGGTTGATAAAATGGAATGTCTTCTAGATAAGTCTTATCCAGCAGAACGGGGAATTTTCGAGTCGTGGTTTCAGTTAAAAAAGAATTGGAAAGGGGTTCGCTTAAAATGCTGCAGACAGATAAATCCGGCAAGTTTGCTATCTTTCCGTCGACGATGCTCGAAATAAAATCGTCTGACGCTTTGAATTCTCTTCTTGTTGAAAAAAAAGGGAAATATTGGCAAATTGAAAAAAAAAAGTGTTGTGACGGTTTTAAAGGAAAACGGGTTAGACGCACTGGCAAAAAAGGTTATGAGTCAACCAGGAATGACGTTAAGTGCAAAGTTTTTCTAAAAGATCACAGAGTAGACATGCCTTTTCGTGGAGCGGTGAAAGAGAACGGAACGTGGCAGCACACCATCTCGCGATTTCTTCAACAAGGGTTGAATCTTGTGCATCTTGAAAAAAGTCTGGCCTATAAGAATTCGAATGAATTGATCAGTATTCTGGAAGGAGTTCATGGAAAGAGATGTTCGGTAATCTCCATGGGCATAAGATACATATATTATTCGCTAGAGAAGGCACGTCTAATGCAGAGGGTTCGTGAGGCTTTGGAATTGAATTTGGTTCATTTTCAATCGAACTTAGGAAGAAAGGTGGATTTCCATTTCAGTTCTGTATGTGTATCTCCAGACAACGGTAGTCGAGTACAATAAACGCAAATTTGTACAAAGGGATGGCGTATGTATGTGATTATTGGTTGCTTCGATGCTAGCAGAAATATACCTTAACAACATGGATGCTACCGTAACGGATAGATTGAATTGTATTTCATCGAGTACGGGCTTTGTAAGAAGATGTGTCGATGACATTTTGATCTGCTCATTTCGCGAACGGGATGTACTCGGCTTCGAACGGACAGTGAGGGGAGCGGCGCTGGAACTTAAGTCCACCTTAGGAAAGGCGGACAATGGTATTTTACAGTTTATGAACCTACGCATTCACGTGGAGGGGGGCTTATGTTGGGGGTACAAAAAAATGGGAGCAAAACCCGTTTTGAGTAGGAAAAGTTGTCATGCTAAATCAGTAAAAGCACGTGTAGTCAGGTCTCTAATCAGCAAGGCACTGGATAAGTCGTGTGCCCATTTTATGGGTTGTGCGGAAGAAATGCAGTGGTCAAGGTTAGAAGATACAAGCTATGACAGTGTGTTCATAAAGAAGACAATTGAAATTGCAGCAAAAGGCTACACAGCGACCAGAAAAGGAAGCCAAAAAGCATTACATATTCGGTTATTCCGTATTTTCACGCAATTTCTCATAACCTCAAAGCATGCGCAAAAACAATTTGAGATAGATGTAGCGTTTAAGTCCCACTTTAAACTGAACCGTTTGACACCGTTTCAGACGAGTCAGAAAGTGTGTCAGAAAGCGCACCGTGATAAGTCGGTTGATTGCAAGGAAGGGTTGGTCTCTCAAACACCACTGGAATGCGGTTTCAAGTATCATACTTGAAACCGCATTCCAGTGGTGTTTACTTCTGATTCTGATTCTGATTCTAATGTGTTTACGGCAATGTTTGTAAATGATAGATTTATAGAGCACATGAAAATGTAAAAGTAAACGCACCCAATTCAGAGATTGCTAACCACATTAGTGAGTGCAACGATTGCACGGCACTTTGGTCGAAAACTGACATTGTGCACAGAGAGCGCAACAACACTAAGAGGCTCATAGAGAGACAGTTCGTATCAAATCCAGGGTCACTGCCATTTCAGCCGATTGTCGCATTACGGCCGAGAGTGCATTACGGCCGTGGGGAGCGGAAGGGGTCGGTAGTAGCTTTGAGGCCACATAGGGCATAACGGCCGTGAACTGCATTAAGGCCGATAGTCTCTGAATGAGCTAGTGTGGCCGCCTTCTCAGGGGTCGCGTTGTGGTTGATGACTTTAGTTGCGAGAAAATAAGACAGATGGCGCCACATATTTATTTTATTTGTCAGTGCACATTGTATCTCTCGTTGACGGCAAATTCTGCGTTTTTGGTTCTATTGCTTTATCCTTTACGATTAATTAAACATGTAGCGGCTTGAGCGTTCCGACTAGTTTTTCTTTTTTGCTACACTCCGTGTCATCATTTTTTAGCAAAGGGAGAAGGCTATGCCCTCGTGAGCCAATAAGAAAGACGGAACGAAGCACGTGACACTTCTTTAAGGCAAGAATGCACTCTGACGGTGAGTTACTTGTCATGTTCTGACATTCTGATGGCTCATGTGTTTTTCATATTTCCTAGTATGTGTTTTCTTCAACGTTTCGCTGTAAAAAAGATTGAAAATAAAATTATAAAATCAACCTCACTCATCGTTTTCATAGCCGCCCGGTAGAATCAGAGACATAACTAATTTAGTTAAAGGGCTTAAATTCCAAAAGACACCATACATTTTTTCACTGAACTCTTAAAAAGCCGATGATCAAAATATAGGAATGTTATACCAAAAACTCGCACTAAATTCATAGCATTTATTAGGAAATACGTGTGCGTGCGTGTACATAATCCAAATATGCAGATGAAGGAATCGTGATTAAACGAATAAGAAATGATAAAGCGCAGAAAAGCAAATAAATAAATGAAACATTCGGATAGGCAAGGCCGGCGTACCGACTGGTGCCGGCCCTTAAGGGTGAAAACAAACCATAAAACCGCAGTATTTGCAGTCGCTGACAGATACACTTTTAAAAATGTCTAAGTTTACTTTTCCGCAGAATATTGTAAGAAATTATTTTTCGCGATTAGGTCAAAGCTGGAGTTTTGGGATAATTTGCGGGTTCTAATTTTCGCGACGCGGTAAGATTTCAATATAGATTCTAATGTGTTTACATTTTAACGGAATCGTTCGCGGGACCTATTTTTCGCGAATTGTTGGCGATTGGCCAAAATTAAGTCCTTTCGAAAATTAAGTAGTTTACAGTATTCGGAGCGCCAATCATTTTAATCTCAGAAGAAACCACGGCATTGACGAGACTGAAAATATGTTAATTTCAACCGCCATTCTCAATGTGGCGCCACCTATCTTATTTGGTGGCAACCAAAGTCGTCAACCAAAACGCGACCCCCGAGAAGGCGGCCACACCTGCTCATTCAGAGACAATCGGCCTTAATGCAGTTCTCGGCCGTTATGCCCCATTCGGATTCAAAGCCACCCCCGGCCCCTTCGCCCCTCTCGGCCTTAATGCACTCGCGGCCGTAATGCGACAATCGGCCTTAGCGAGATGCTCCCTCAAATTCATCGGTAACTGCATCAGCCATGCTTCGATGCAACTCGGAAATAGCTTCAAGAAGTTCCTTAAAATAAAATGTTTTTGTCCGTTTCTTTCAGTTGCAAGTGAACATGCAGTGAGTCATTTTGCGGGCAGGGGTTCAGTTGAAGGTCATATTAGTTCTCATTTAGATAAAGCACAGCCCTTTCAGACTCCGGCTGGAAAGGAAGTGGGTCCGTGTGTTCGTTGTGTTGTGTTTGTTTTGTTCAAGGTCCCAAGTTTTTGGTTTGGGATTGAGGTCACCGTTTACCGTTGAGGTGAAGACCAGTGTGAATAGGATTGTATAACAAAGGTTGATTTTTTGACGTCGGTGGTCGGTCATTAGGTTGTGGATATATGAGGCTTTGGGGGAATAAACGCGGTAGCTGAGTTTGAGACGTTCTTTTACCTTGTCTTTTTTCTTCGACCAAGTTTCCCAGCTTTTACCATAGTCACGGGTATTCTATATCACGAAGAAAATCGGTGACCCTTTATAACAGTGAATGATCTGAGAAAACCGAATTCTTGTATAATTCGCCACTGCAGATAATCTGCAAGGTTTACGGCTTCAACTTTTAAACACGTCCGAGAAATATGATCCGAAAAATAGGATACAATTACTGACCCGTGTAATAGAAACGTTGAAACCACGGCGTAGAAAAACTGTGGTGGAGGAACGCCCTCTCCGGGGGCGTCGAAGTTTCGTCCCCGCTTGTCGTGCGCGCCGCAGGATGGCGCCACGGTAAACGAGGCCGACGCCCTCTGTCTGCTACGCGCGGAGTGAAACGCTTAGCAACTGCAGCGAAGCTTTGCACGTGCTGAGATCAACATGAGAGCTAAACATTGCACTTTCTAAACGGCGAGGAATATTGCTGGCGTTATGTTCGGCTATTGACCCTTCGAATTAAAAAAAAAAAAGAGATGCTTTTGGTCGGTGTTATTTTTAGCGTTCGTTCGTATGGCGCGTGCTTTATATCTTCCTGAAGCAAGAAGCACGTATGTGCTGGGTTGTGGGACGGTAAACATTGGAATGTATACACAGCGGGCCTTCAGATTCAGGGTAACTCGCTGTTTTTATAGAATAAAAAGAATAGAAAACGAAGTTAAACGACACGTTACTGGCCTGCCCTTTAAAATATATAGATGTATTTATGAACCACAGTTACAAATACTGTAAAATATTTGATTTTCGCAGGCTCAATATTTTGAGAATTCGGCGAAGTGCGGGTCCCAGGAATATTCGGCGAATCCTGTCGGTATGCCATGTATTTTTTTACCATGGGGAAACCTATGCGCAGCATCTATTTGTCGCTATATTATTAAAGTCGCGAAATTCGCAAAATTTTTATTATTTTTTTTGCAAAGTTTTTGTTGTTATACAGTATGTAAAAAGCGCTTTCGGTAGATGTGCTACAGTTGATATTGCGTGATTAAGCCAGAGCGGTGTGTTAAAACTCTAATGGAGTTGACGTGCTGACAGGACTTACTCAAATTTAGTTCCCCTTCACAAACTCGTTGAGACAGACACGGCAGACCTACGTTTCAATATGTGGATTTTGTGTATTTTACATAGAACTAATTTGTTAACATAATTGACAAAAGTATTTTAAAAGAGCAGCATTTGACAAAAAGGGTTAAAATGGTATTTACAAAGTAACTATGCATAACAATAAGAAAGCTTCAACATCAGAAGAGGTTGAATTAGGAAAATATTTTTCACATTCCTTTCTTAAACGCTTTCCTTACTAAACCTGTCCGGCTCTTTAAATTGGTTTGGTCGTTCCAGGAGAGGTGGTTTGCCTTACTACCTTTGAGAGCTTGCGCAGGTTTTGAGTTTTTTTTTTCTGATTAAGGACCTTGTGTAAATCCGCAACCAACTTTTGGACAAATTCATTACACTTGCCATCGTTAGAACACCGTGTCTTTTGCTGGATGGAGGGCACTAACAATCCGCGGTTATTTTTTTTTCGGTTTTTGTCAGGTAAACAGCCCAGGAACTTCGTTGGCACCGCGTCTTTCGCCAGAGCGGCTTTTTGTGGTACACTTACGAAAACGAGGCACTTGTAGACGGCTTTTCTCGATTTAGTGACGAACTTCTACTCGAAGTGTCTCTCGCAGACGAAGCCGGGCGGCTGCAGCAAGCGGTCTTGATGCGGGATCGCGTGACGCAATGCCTTCAGGTGGTCCTCTTTCTTGTTGAGTAGCCAAGAAGAAAAGAGTTCCTCCGTACACGTCTCGCGTCTTCCGTTGCACCGTGGCACGATGCACTCCTGTATTCGTGGCAACTTCTGGAAGTCGAAACCTGCCAGAAACAAAGCGAGAACCAAGCGAAAGCCGCGTAAAACTACACTTCGTTGTAGCTCGGCGCACGCTACCGCTTATGAAAGGACGCCCTCCTCAGCGTCCGGTTCGGTGGCGCGACCTGGCGACATAGGAGATAACCGCGTACAGTTATTCGGCACGGCTGCTCTTCGGCGGAGGCGCAGCGTTACGCCACCTGAAGTTTTTTTAGAGCGCAGCTCTTAGGCGCTTGAGTAGCGTCGCCGTCGGCGTAACCGCGCCTTGCATCATGGGACGTTTTTCATGATGACGTGACGTCCCGTGTGACGTCACGAGGGCAAAATTTTCCCGCTAAATTTAGCGGGAAATTCGGCCGCTAAATGTAGCGGGAAGATTCTTCAGAAAATTTAGCGGGGAAATATTTTCGCTAAATTTAGCGGGAAAATGGTACCCTTTTGACGTCACACATGACCCTCCCCTCCGTACCCTCCCTTTCTCCTCCTCAAGAGCTGCGCTCTAATGCGGCCTTACAGAGAATTGTAACCGTCTTTCACTTTTGACCACCGTGGTCGACTCTAAAAGGTTAGCGTAAACGAGTGACTGCAGGGTCTGCGAAAGGGCGACACGTGGTGCTGCAGTCCCGCAAACACAACCGGGTCGAGATGGCCTGGCGGCCGCTATATTTCTTGCCTCTGGAGGTCGACCGCATAGGTAGTTCCAAAAAACAACATTTCAGAAGGCCCCTAATCTGCCTCAGGCTTTCGACGGTCATGCGTGATTGTGCTTTCTGTTTGCTTGCTCGTTGAGAGCAGCGATATTCTTTTTATTTTTCTGCTTTACCGTTTTTGGATATATGTAGGGCGTTGAAGTGCTAAGAGCTATAGATAAAGCTACCGATGCAGCAAAGAAAAATATTTCTTTGAAAAGACAACCGCCTGCCAAAACACCCGGAGTCTCAAAATGGGAAGGGCCCGATCACTTGCGGTCTAGGTATATTTGCGACAACGCAGCACCGCGTGTAGCCATTTCATCGTTCCAGTCGTCGTTCACTTGTGTTAATACGGGAGCAACTGGATATTATTCGCACCCTGGCAGGAGAATTTATTTTAATCAAAACCGTTTCTAAGCCTAAGGGTGTCGTTGAATATTGCGTACGAAATGCCTCGACTGTTTTGCTAAGGATCTGCTACGTCATCCACCATCGTTCGTCTATCCATCAGAATTGGTGCACGAGCGCGCTCAATGTCGTCATTATTCGTGAACCGGCGTTCAGCTCTTTCTTTATGTCTGACAATTGTGTGTTCTTTTGTAAAATATTTAATAATTTAAACAGAATTTTTCGCAACAAAACACCGTCTTTATACTCCGAAAGAAATCTTGCATAAATACCAGCAGCGGAAGGACCACCAGACCACGACAACAATGGCTCCAACACTATGCAAATCACAAGTGGAGCAACCATTATTCCTCGCACCTCAGTCAGAACTAAGCTATCTGACACGTTCAAACCCACACAGCAGTGACAGGAAATGCTGCGACCTCGCACGAAATGCGCTCAGTAGAAAGTTCTCGCAACAGACGATTTGAG
Organism: Ixodes scapularis; assembly: GCF_016920785.2. Taxonomy (NCBI): domain Eukaryota; kingdom Metazoa; phylum Arthropoda; class Arachnida; order Ixodida; family Ixodidae; genus Ixodes; species Ixodes scapularis. The sequence continues at coordinate 163,319,974 of NW_024609868.1, read as the reverse complement.
GTCAACGCAGTTGGAATAAATTTAATCGTCCTCGTAATTTTCGTGTAGACTGTATATCATGTGCGGAAAACAATTCGACCATCTGGATCCGATCTGCATCCGCGAAATTCGGAACCGCACCCCACCGTCAATCCGGTCTTTCATTTTGCATCACGAAATCAAGCATGAATAAGGATAAAACAAACATCTGGATTGTGTCCTATGAGCCGTCTGCTTACCTTTTTAGATCAAACTCTTCGTGTCAGAATACGGTGAAAGTCATTTTATCGTATTGTGTTTTGTCACATATACAAAATAAGTGACCATCCCTCAAGAGACACTTCGCATCGCCGAAAAGATTATCACAGTTATGAGATCATCTTGGGAGTCCGTGTCAGTGACACTCTGTCCAAAAGATGCACTCAAAAGAAAGGAACTTTTAATATTTATTTTTTGCTATGAAAAACCCACGTACTGCAGACACCTATTTTGTAGACATGAAAATGATCAAATGACTAACTAAAACCATTGTGCCATTTTATTGAGGCAGAAAAAAAAACATTGTGGGAGAGCAAAGACACTGACTTCCCACAGCAAAGTACCATTGCATATGTGGTAAGGCGCGAGCACCACCACGGGGAAAATATCACAATATTCAATAATGGCAACACATCCTATCGGTTTCGGTTTTAAACACGAACATCTCAAAAACGTGCTCGAAACCGTATACTTAAAAGACAACTCAGTGCCAAGGGCAGAGAAAAAGAAAATGCACACACACGCAACGTTCCCCCTGTCGAGGTTGCTGTTATTAGAGATATAATCTTGTGAACATGGACATATTCAAACTAATTCGCCCACCTTAAAAAAAAAAAAACGAAAAAAAAACGAAACATTCCTAGGACGTTTAAGCACTTTTTTATGAATTGTGAATGCAAAAGCCTGAATGTCGTTCTTCCGGTCTCTTAGTTCGTCTGCGGAATACTGGCGTGGACGGCCACGTTTTGCTGCTGTTGAGGTAGTTGCCGACGGCCGAGCGCGCGCTCTCGTGAAGTGGCCGCGCCGCGCTGAGCTCGGCCGTGCAGGCTCTCCGGAGTTTGCCCGTGCGGGTTTTGCGGCCAGGCCCGCACCTCATATCGGCGGCCGGGCCGCTGCGTGCGCTGCGCCGCCATTGAGGGGTCTTCTCTGGCGGCGTTCCTTGGAACTACGCCGCGCGAGAGGCAATGGGAGCCTCGTTCATTGTATCACGCGCGCCAGCCAATGGGAGCGCATCCATCAGATTTCCGCTAGAGACGACAAGTTTCGCTCCATTAGGACAGGGGAAGGTGCCGTTTGGCGCGGCTTCGAAAGCTGATGACGTTGGTTCGCTCCATGGGGCAGTTGATGCTTTTGCATTAGTACCAGTTAATGAGATGTATCTATCCATTGATGCACTTGACGCTCGGGTGGCATGCACGGACTGTGCTACAATAATGAAATACGTAAACTCGTGTTGGCGCAGGTTCCACCACTCCAGGTGGTCTAATTCAGTGTTTTCGATCTACTTGTAGGCAAAGAAGCCACTTGCAGGCTTCTACTTCTTTCTGGCCTGGTACGCTTTGGTTTTTCCTTGTCCAAAAATCGTTGTCCGCTTCTTCCCTGCCACACAAGAACACACTTTCCCGAAATGACTGAGGCTCCTGCATTTTTACTTTTTTTACGGACAGCATTTCTGGCGAGATAGGACGCTCTAAAGCGATCATCGGTGAGAATCAAATCTTTTTTGTCGTAAAGAACAATTCTCTCCTCGACTGGCACCTTTTATCTAATGGAGTAGTCTGCTCCCCGCAATAAATTCGATTATGCACTTCATAGTATCACTCACGTCTTCATTCTCGACTGTGCACCGCATTCGCAGCCTTTGGAATCCACATCCGATCGGCAATCCGTCAAATCTGATTTATGTTTTTCCGCATCGGCTAGATTACTGCCTATATATGCGAATTATCTTTGAGAAATCCGCGGAAATACAGTTCTCTAATCATGTATATGACTAAGTATCACGAACACGCTGACCACCGAGTGTTTCAGATCTGTAGAGCCCTGCGTATTTGCGGGTTACCCGCGATCCATCCGCGGATGTCTGCAGTCAACTGTCGGATGCGAATAAAAATGAATCAGATTTGGCGGATGGCGGAACGGATGCTGATGCCAGGGGCTTCAGATACGGATCGAAAGCGGATATCGGTGGGTTCAAATCAAGATGTTTGCCGAGACGGCTCAAAAACGTGTGCAACCGCAGAGTGTATTGTGAATAAGTTAGTAATATAATGATGTGCATCATCGAATGTTTTGCGGGAGCAAATTATTCACTTAAAAAAAAAAAGGTGCTAAGCGTGGTGAAAATTGTGTTTTACGCCCAAGAAATACCTGATTCCGTCCTAAGATCGCTTCTGTCCCGTCAAAAATACTGTTCATAAATAAATTAAAGAGTGCAGGGGCACCAACCGCCCCTGGAATGCGTGTTCTTGTTCGGCAGTGAAAGGTCGGAAAAATTTTTTCCGGGCAATGAAAACCCAAAACGTACAATCAAAAGAAAGTAGATGCGTCCTCAACAAATGAAACGTGTTTATGGATTTTCTTTCTTCTGAACAATTGGCAAGTTGCTGCTGAGTATATTGGTTCGGAGCACGCAGTTGTGGGTTTATGCTCATACGATACCGATAGGAGGTGTTGTTATTATTGAATATTTTGATATTTTCCCAGTGGTGTACTTGAATCTTACCACGTGAATACAACTATTCGCTGTTGGTGAGCGACCACTTTTCCTCTAATTTTTTTTTGTTAATTTACATAAAAGGACACAATGTTATTGGTCTGTTCTTTATTAATCGTCATGGTTAGAAAATACGTGTTTGCTTGAAGTGAGTGTTACAAAGCAAACTTAAAAATACATTAAATGTCCATCCTTTTTAGCTTGTCTTACGGTGAGAGTGTCGCAGACGCCCAGGACGATCTCATAACTGCGATCATCTTCCAGCGACGCAAAGTGTCTCTGGAAGGGTGATCGATGGTAATATACAATTATATACGATAAAACCAAAAACGATAAAATAACTTTCACAATATTTTGACTCGAAGAGTTTTTTGTATAAATTTATACGCATAGTAACTTTAAAGCAAATGGCTTGTAAGGTACCATCCAGACTAGTTTTTTTTTTTTTTATTATTTTATTCAGACTTGATTTTGTGGTGTAACATGAATGCGCGGATTGCGGGTCGCATGAGGTTCCAAATTTTGCGAATGCGGTTCGGATGCGACAACAAAGTATGTCGATGCGGATCGGATACGGATGACGAAACTGTTGTCCGCGCAAAGCGCTACAGATCTGAGAGGACATATCCTTAGTGCATTTTATAGTTAAAGTTGTTTTCCCTTTTCGCAAACAACTCTTTTTTTTTTCCTAAACAAAACAGCCGGCATCAGTGAGTCTGTGAAATGAGGCAGCATCCTGGCGGCCAGCTTTCGTAAATGCTCCCAAGTGCACGAATGTAGTAGTTTTCTGCATGGTGTTCTTTGCAATGAAAAGCGGCTAAATTGTTTGCAAAACTTTGTTTTACGACTTTTTGACTCCTCACGATATAGTACGGTGGGGTTTTGTATGCAGATCTTTATGGTTCGCGTTCGCGAAAACGTTTTGCCACCAGAAACTAACTTCTATCTGACTCAATTTTTAGTGTCTGAGGACTTTCTTGGTTCCATAATGACAAACAGCCAAGGTTCCAGATGCTACCGGGATGCCGGAAGTTCAGGCGTTCTAATTGTCCGGAGCATGCGTGCCCGTGGTGCACCAGCTAACCCTGCGACCTGTCTTCCCCCAGATGGAGTTCGAGCTGGAGAGCAGGAACTACCCGTCGGACTACGAGGACGGCACGGACTGTCTTTACACCGTGCGTCGTGCCCACGGCAACATCTGCCAAATGGAGGTCACGTTCCTAGACTTCCAGCTGCAGCCTTCGGACTCCTGCCAGGGGGACTACCTAGCCATCGACGACATCCGAGTCTGCGGGGCGGTGGTGCCGGGAACGACACGTGAGTGTCATCTGATGCCCATAGAGCTTTACTAAACTCGATTATCGTTCGTCTGAAGTGAACCAGCCCACCCACAAACAACTAGATAGGTTCAAGAAATTTTCTTTCCGACTTTATGGTTACTCCCGGACTAAAAGATCGGCTCTACTTCTGACTTCCTCGGTGCCGTCCCAGTTGTTTTTGAACTTGAGGTGAAATTTCTAATGCCGAAATTATGCGCATCAGGCCATATTGCTTTACTCTCACTTGCCACAGCCTCTGCAAGCCTCTGCAAACTGCTAACAAAAGTAAGTTAAAAATGGTGCAAACATTTACAAGTTGTGCTTTAAAATACATAGTTCGATAGGAACTTTAATCGATAAAAATGGTCGGGTTGAATCCAATGTTACTGATCAACTCAGTTAGCAGACTCCTGCGGAGAGCGTGATCCCTTCTAAAACACGCCCTCACACACGTCAGTTCTCGCTGATAAACCCTAGATTCAGAAATGCTGTTTGTAGCGTCATCCTTCTTGCAGGCTGCGGCCGCGTTTTGAACTGCTGTTGCAAGACGCGCCGCAGCGAGCAAGAAGGTTGGCGCTTCGAACACCGTTAGCCCGGGTGAGGGGTACGAGAAGGCTTCACACGCTCTCCGCCAGGGAGTTTGCCAACCGAGTTGATCGAGTGACGTTGGTTGAGTCAGCCGCCTCAATCCAGGCAGCCACTGATGACCCTGTTGACGAGGGCTGCCCGTTCTTTTGTAGTTAGGGGTGACTGCAAAAGCCAGTCGCGGCAGGGCGTAATGCTGTGGCTGTGCGGGGTTACGGGGTGAGTCCCACGGAACCTGGTCCTGGTCAGAAGGGTCAAGGCACATGAGCAGAGAGGGAGAAGGGCACCAGAGGTACGCAGGAATGAGTGGAGTCAAGTGCGAAGAGTGTATGTTCGTGCCTGTCGAATAAATCTTTGCTCCCGACGAGTAAGCTGGGGGAGGGGTGGAGCGAATGCAAAACGGGAAGCGAGTATATTCGGCTAGGGAGAAGAGGGAAGAATGTATGTTAATTTTTTTTTTTGCAAAATCTTCGAGTTTTGCAGCTTATTATTGTGTACGTATATAATACATCTAGGAACTACTTAGTTGTGTGCGCTTCATCCCGCAGGTGTGATGGACTTCAAAGAGCCCCAGAAGGTGATGCGGTTTCACACGGACGAGTCTCAGAGTGATCGCGGTTTCCACATTGTGGTAAAGCAGAACGAATGCGACAGCGTGTACAGCACGCCGGCCACTGCCGGCGACCTGGACTGCGACGAGACCTTCTCCAAGCCTGAAGGCCAGATTGTCAGCCTCAACTTTCCGCAAAACTATGGCAACAATTTAGATTGCAGGTGAGCGGCGCACTGAAGTTGCTCGAAACAGTTCCGGTCTTAATTTATAATAAACATACTTGCGGAGGTTCGTTAATATTGATATGCCTCTTCCACTCGGGTTTGCAAATTAACGCTATTTCATTAATTGTTCGATTCCTAGTTAGGGTAACCAACCCGAATGCAGAGTTCACAGAAAGGGCTTTATGTTCCGCTGGTAGACCAAACTTCCGAAGAAATGTCTATGTATTTTCTTAAGCGTTTTTTTTTCCTAGGCTAAAGAATTATTTTATACTCGCGCAATATTACTAAACTCATATATTTCAATTATAATCAATTGTAATCACGCTTAAGGGCCCAAATGATGAAATGGTGTTTTTTGTTATACATTCGGTTGTAAAGTTTTTAACAAAAACGTGCGCAAATAGTTGTAATGGGCACAGTTCGTGAATGTTGCAAGAAAAATGAGACTTTTATGAATCTGTGTAATGCGAAACTAGAGCGCTGCTTTTGAGGAGGAGGAAAGGAGGGTACGGCGGGGAGGGTATGCCCCTCGTCCTCCTCCTCCTCCTGCCTCCTATCTTCCTCCCCTCCTTCTCTCATCCTCCTCCGATTCCCCCATTCTCCTCTTCTCCTCCTCATTCTCCTTCACTCCTCCTCCTCCTTTCCTCCCCCTCTCCTCCTGCCGCTGAATTTGTTCATGGGTGGCGTGACACGAAGTCGTGGCGTCATTTCCTACGCTAAATTTAGCGGGGAAACTGAATTGATGTTCAGGTCACGTGGCGTCTATTTTCCCGCTAAATTTAGAAGGAAACTTAGCCCACTAAAGCTAGCGGGGAAGTTTTTCCGGTAAAGTTATTGGGGAAATTTTCCCGTAAACTTTAGCGGGAAAATGTCCCGCTAGATTTATCGGTAATTTTTCTCCTAAATTTAGCGGAAAAATGTTCCCGCTAACTTTAGCGGGAAACTTTCCCCGCTAACTTTAGAGGAAGACGTCTCCTACACTCTAAAAATGGTTACGCAGAGCAAGCGTGACGCAAAGCGATTTTTTGCACGCTTGTTCTAAGCGTGGTGTTTTTCAACGCTTAGAATTCACGCTCCCTAAGCGTGACCTGCGCATAGGTTTAACGCTTGCAGGCGTGACGCAAAGCGATTTTTTACACGCTTGTTCTAAGCGTGCTGTTATTCAACGCTTAGAATTCACGCTCCCTAAGCGTGAACTGTGCTTTGGTTTAACGCTTGGCAGGCGTGAGGGGGCCCTTGTGTTTACACGCTTATTACGGCGTGCGTTTTCTCCGCGGCGCCTCCTAGGCGTGTGAAATGCGCGTCGCGGTGGAGACCTCTGGCCGTGGGCATTGGGCGTTCTCGCATTTAGTATATCGTCCCAATAATCTTAAGGCCCGTTCACACTCTTGCGACAGAGTAGGTCCGAGAGAAACCAGACCGGTTTTTAAGCTTTTGCGACTTCTTAGGACCGGATGACCTGCAGCAGAGCTACCTGGTCCTAAGAGATTGCAAGAGGCTTAAAAACCGGTCTGGTCTCTCACGGTCTTACTCGGCCGCAAGAGTGTAAACGGGCCTTAAGATTATTGGGACGATATACTAAATGCGAGAAAGCCCAATGTCAGCAGCCAGAGGTTTCAACCACGACCACCGTGACCACGACGCACATTTCACGCGCCTAGAAGGCGTCATTATTTGAGAGTGGAGACAACGCACGCCGTAATAAGCGTATGAACACACGGGCCCCCATGCATCATATTATTATCGGATATTGTTATAGGAGCTCAAAAACGATATACTAAATCTCTCTAACTACTCCTTTAGGCGAATTGAGTAGTGCAAGAAAGATCAACGTGCTGCTTCATGTATGATTACGCACATATACGAATGGTAGTTGTAAATCATCTTATGCCTGTTACATTGCGCTAAGTAGCTGCAAGCTGTTCACAGCTGTGCAACTTGTATAAATATTTTAGGAAATTTATCTTTGGCGTCTAAAAACCCAAAGGAAGAGAGAGAGAGAGAGATTTCTTTAGACTCCAATTACAAGAGGAAGAGTCCAAAAAGAACTAAATAGAAAAAGGCAAAAAAATTTCAGCTTCGGGGCTAAACTCTTTATTAGAAAATCTGTATTTTTTTTTTGTACAAATAAGCCGTTAAAAAGTATAAAGCCCACTACCTGCTAAGAACTGCAACAACTATGAGTATCATGAAACAAATATGAACGAATGTCAATATTTTGAATTTTTAGCGGGTTTGAATCAGAATATATTTTTTCAGTACATGTTAGTAAAATATCAATATATAATTCGTTACCATATGTTTTGCAGCTACGCAGTGATAATTGTGTCGTGCCATACTTATTTGCGGTTCATTTTCTACAACATACAACAATTGGTACATTAGAAAAATTGTGCTTGGTGGCAAGTCTGTGATTTTGTAAAAGAAATTAACCACAGAATAAGAAGGAGGTCCTTCTTTCTAAAAATGGTTCGTAACGAAACACAACCAGTTAAACAACGTCAACACTTCGCTAACAAAGGTGAAACTGGCATAAATATTAAATGAGTTCAAATGAGCGAAATGTTGACTTCGTTAGGAAAGTCAACATCTGCTAACAAAAATTGAATTGGCGTAATGACTAGATTTAGTTTTGAAGCATTCGACCACGTGGCACTTTCCATTTCTTTCTACATATCTTAGATTTATCATTATTAAGGGCCCTTTCGTTCACTTGACTAGAACTATTAATATTTTGATGTACATAACTCCCCTCCAACCATTCCTCAAAAACAAGTATGAAAAAAAAAAAAAAAAACATTGTACGAGATAAGTGCAACTTTGAGAGAAGATCACGCAACCTTTTCTGGGCCCACGCTACCTCAGACCTGCTTGCTGGTTTCGCTACTCTCTGTACAACACCAAGCATCTGCCAAAATGCTACTGGGTATGTTACATTCTTTAAGTAGTAAACACAGAGGCATAGCCCCAGCGCTTTCTCGAGAGACGTGTCTGGTTGCAGGTCGATTTTATTTCGTGGTTCGTTGCCGCAGATTAGCCGTCTCGTTTCGCCCCACACAATGCAGGGTCCCAGAATATCCATCGGTGCAACCTGTTAACAATAAGATTAAGATATTGTGGCCTAAAAATCTTAGTATTACAAAAATGAGTATAAACACTTGAACGTCAACATTGTCCACGTTGCACTAATTGAAGCGCTCGTAACAGGCTGTACTTAGTTCGTAAAGCTGTGTAACATTAAGTGCGCTTAGAGCGTGCTTGAAGTATTCTCTTTATTGTGAAAGTGCTCTACTCGCCGCTGAAATCAGTGGGTTATTTTTTTGCGAGCGTCACGAAAAAGCGTTACGCCGACGCGTTACGGTTACGCCGACGGCGACACCACTCAAGCTAACGCGATATTTCTGCAAAGCTTTATCTCAAAGAAACGATTGGGTTGAGGCCGATCAAAACCAAAATAAACATGCCTGCAAGCACCGGAACATGCAAAGATTCACGCGGCTGCCTCTCGTGTTACTGTGATTCTTTGCGTCTCCTTCACCGCTGCGACCCTTTTCCTCCTACAATGCAACGTTGTGTACCCTTTCCCTTCTTTCCTGTTGCCGCCCTTTTTCTCTTGCCACATTGCCACGTACCCATTCTTTCCTTCACCCATATTCTGGGTGTTCGTTAATTGATTCCGAACCGTAAACTTTCAACACGGGAGACCGACGCAGAGGCGGGACTTCAGGCAAAATATGCTTTTGCAGTTTTTGCGACAGAAAGGCAACACTTGAAATAACAAGCTCACCTGTGTACAGCAGTGTCTACAGCCGAGAACAAACTCGCCCGACTCCCTCAACTACGCCCCAACATGGACGGTTCATTCCTTCACCTTTCCGAATAGACAACATTTGTTTCAATTCCGCGCTCAATCACAAGCAGCAAAAACTGTTTCCTAGATGTGGCAGTTATGCTGAAAAGCACATCGCTTCGAGAAAAACAACACCGTAGAGATATTATTATAATGAAATTAAATGCAAAGGTGCAAGCGAGCTGGACAAGAATGACGAAAGTAATCCCTGGAGAAGGGGAACGTCGCCATTCTTGTCCAGCTCGCTTGCACCTTTGCATTTAATTGCATTATAATTACAACCATAACTTGCAAGCTTCACCCTTGTTGGTGTTCGACTGGTGGCAGCTGATAAAACCCGTTTGCACTACTGACGTCTAACCCCTGGTTAGCTCAGTTGGTAGAGCGCTCCACTTGTAATGGAGAGGTCCCGGGTTCGATACCCGGACCAGGCGGATTTTTTCGGTCGCTCACCAGTCACCTAGCTGTGTTTGGAGATTCATGTTTGTCCTTTGTCCCTCTTGTTCCCCTTCTCCAGGGATTACTTTCGTCACCGTAGAGATTGTGCTACTTGATACTTGCGCTTTCACAATAAAAGAAAAAAACAGCGGATCAAGACAGTAATGCGGGACAAAAGAAAACCTGGTTCTTACCCAAATATTGCAGTCTTCCATGAATCGCTGGCGAATGGCCGCAGTGAAGGCACCAGCCAAATGGGAAGCCCTTTCCTTGGCTGGCATTCAGATCCGTCTCCCGTAAGAATTCGGGGCACTCGCACTCGCTATGTTTGCAGCGACCCCGCGGCACTCCACGCACGTCAAGTGCAGTAAACATGGCACACTGTGCCCGAACTCACGCGCCGTCTCCCGCTAAATCTCGCAAGTCGCAGTCAGTCAAGCTGGTCTAGCCACCAGCCCCAGCCACAAACAAGGCGTGTCGGGAAATGACTGAGCGAGCCAGGGAGCAACGGGAACAGCGCAACGGCTTTCTCGCTTTTCCCGCCAAAAAAGAGGGCGCATACGCCCTCTGTGCTTCCAGAAAAAGAAAGCTCACATCAACAAAAAATAAACAAAAAAGCACGCGCAAGTGCATCTTCAGGAGGGTGAACCCATTCGGATATATATTAGCGTGACGATGAATGGAGGCGCGCGCGTTTCTCCGAAAATCTAAGCGTGTGTTCTGCGGTCGTCACGCTAACGCTGTTGATCACGTCCGAAAAAAAGGCCGAGCGGACTGCTCTAACGCTTGGACACAGAAAACAAACGCTTATTTTCGATCACGTGGTGCTTAAAACGTCATTCCCGTCGTATTGACCTCGGTTTCACGCTTGAAACTCGCGGTTAGCGTGAGGTTCAGCGTGACAGTTTTTAGAGTGTATGCAACGCGCGCGGTTACGCCGACGCCGACGGCGCTCAACCCGAAAACGAGAGCCTAAGAGCTAAGGTCTAAAAAGGAGCATTCCTGTGTGAATGACACCTACAGTGACAGCGATAGCTGCGACACTTTATTGAACCGTAATATAACCTGACGTATCTTGCACCAAGGTGCTACCTGCTACTTTACGGGGGGAAACCATCGCCAATGTATCTTCGGAGAGTGACGTTGTCACTCTCCGAGGAGACATTGGCAGGGGAGATCACGATGACATTCATAATGTGGCACCGTATGACGTCACATTATATCATGCGATGCTATTTGAAACCGCGTCAGGTAACATAATGACGTCACGTGAAAATTTGAAAAACGGACGCCCTGCACCAACGTCAATTCGAGCGAGTGAATTTCCCATGTAAACTATCGCTTTAAAACATGCACAGAGCTACAATATGCAATTGCTAATTAAAGTCACCAAAAGGAGCTTTCAGAGCCAATCGCTTTTTTTAGTACCAGCCGTTATATTATTCAATACCTCTACGTGATCTTCTCAATTTTTAAATGTGAAAACAGGCATATCTCCCTGTTAGTTATATATCTCCGTCGGCCACATTTTTCCTATAAAAAAAAAAAAACTAAAAATAAATCACTTATAAATTTTGAATTCAATTATGGTTAGGTCTGAAACTGTTTCGTCTTGTCCGGACCCGCTGTAGTAAATTTGGATGGGTACTGCGTGTTCGGCGATGCGTGCTTTATTGTTGCGTTGAAAAAAGAAACAATTTAAATATTTTTCGAAGGCAATCTGTTTATTCTTTGCCTGGAAAAAATGCAGCGAGTCATTATGAGTACAGCCACTGTATCTTACTACATCACTCTAAGATTAAATAAAGGCATCCTGCCATATCCAGGAAACCCTGTATAATCCATGTCTAACTTCCACTTGTTAAAACTAAATAATTAAGTTGTTGTCTGTCGTCTACGTGTTTCTCCTCTGTTACTCTCTTTTCGTGGGTCACTTTAACCACGTTTATTTTGTATTTCTTTAGAACGTTTTTGTTTTTAAATCTAGCTCTCGCAAAAAATTATTTATCAAACATCATAATGCCACGACTCGTGTATGCGTAGACTGTCTTTCGACACCCACGAAGAACGCAAGACACCACCGCCTTGCTAATCCCTAAAGTGCGTGCTTGCCTTTGCGTTGGCCTGTTTTGCGTTGATTCGGGTGCAGGAGAGAGCTTCATGAAGCCATTATGTGCGTGGTTCTTCTTCCAGGTACACGGTGCGCAAGATGAGTTCTTCGGTGTGTCGACTCGAGATGCGCTTTATGCGCTTTGACGTGGAATCGAGCACCAACTGCGAGTACGACTACCTGGACATCGACGGGCAGAAGCTTTGTGGCATCTTCTCCGGAAACACATCGGGTCAGAGTTTTTTTATCCCTTTCCTTTAAAAAGGTCCTCTCGTTCGTGATATCCATGAAATAATGAATATGCGGGTTTTATAGCGGAGATTCTTTTACAGTTGTATAGGCGCTTTGCACACGCGCCAAATTACAGCCGCCATAGCTGACCTTCTCTTGTCTCACCGAGATGCCGAGCAACTGAAACGGTAGTTGACGATCCTCTACAAAGGCCGATGCTTTAGAAAAGGACACAGTTGAATCTAATATGGCAATAACCTGGCCTGCTATGGTAATGATGAAGTGAAATGAACGTAATAAGAGGAAACAAAAACTGAAGGTCAGTTATGGCGGCGTCCATGCACAGGTGCTGCAAAGCGTCTATGAGCTATTTGCTCTTAAAGAAAGCTAAACTCTGTCGCCAGCACATATTTCTGTTTTGTTGGGAATTGGCAGCCACCGTCCGTGAATTCCCGACAGAAAAGAAAGTGTCACTTCGCATCTCATGTGGAGCGTTCCGTATTTTCGCATCATAAAAGAGAAAAAATCGTTCGAGCCCCTTTTTACCAAAAATGTCCTTTACAAAAACATCACTCCGACTAGATGGGTATGTGGAGACCAGAAACGCGCATTCATTTTAACCTCTTCTCTTGTCGACAAAGGTTTTGGCCCGTGCACAAAGCACCATTGTTTGCTTATGTTGCGTTATGTTATGGGGACTTGCGTCTGCTTTCATCCAGAGTCACCGGGTGATTTGTGCTGCGCATGAAACGTGGCACGCTGTACGCGACGAACGAAGCAGAAAGGTCCTGGTCACTCGTAACGTAAAGTTAGCAACCGTGAGGAATCACCGCTGAATGCGCCTTTGCTCATGAGGTGAAAAGCAGAGTATTCGTATTTTGTTTGTTTGTTCTGACTATCTTTTGGCCTTTTTTGATGCCAAGAGACGTGTTGTCGCAGTGGCTGCCCTGCTGATGGCACGGCCTACGCGTGTGCGCTTCAAATCCAGCAAAATTAATGGATATGCAAGCGCAGTTCGATTGTTTGTCATCAGCGCCCTGGTGGGAAGGACATCAAACCGTCACTCCCCTTGTGGCTAAGTTAAGAACTACACCGATGGGGACATGGCCTCCGAGAGTTTTCCCGCGCTGGCTGCGTTTTTCAGGCCGTTGTATTCGCGCGGTAGAAACTGTTACAATGGTGACTGGAAGGGGACGTGTGTCGGGCGGAAGCGAAGGGCTGCACAGAGTTGCGATGAAAACGACTCGTTTGCAGACTGCAGCGCCCGTCGCGGTTGCGAACGTTTTCATCGCAACACACGTGCTGCCCGCAGCGCTGTGTCGAAAGGTCACATAGCTACGGGTTTTAGTTGAGCTAGTTGGATCATACTGTTGGCAATCGGGTCAGCTGAACACGAAAAAATGAAAACACGAAGGGAAGAACTGGACAAACAAGCCGCTGTCTAACAACTGACTTTTAAATTATCCTCTTCCCAGCCGAGGCCTTTTCTTCTTCGTCCTAAAGGACATTAAAGGGGCGATGCAACAATTTTTGTACTTTGTGCAAATACCGCTTAGAACAGATCCCTGACGTTAATGACATATGAAACACGCGTTCGTTTTTCACTTCACGCAATAGAAGTCCCAGAAAAAAATTAAAGAAAAACGAGCAGCGTTCACCCCCTCAACTCGCAGCCAGAACAAGCGGCCACGCGATTTGGAGCCAATTATATGCCGCCAATGTTTATCATAGACACGCGTGGGGTTGGCACATTGGAGTAGTCGACACGATAAAAAATCAGAAGAAACAAAATAAATAGCCTAACGGTCGTCGGCTGCGTCATAAGGCCTCGCCAAGTGCGGAGTATAACGGTCTTGGCATACGGTATGTATTGTGCATTCGTTATTTTCTTTTCTACCACGTCAAATTCTGACGCCAAGACTCTCTACCTCCTCCGTTCCAACGCGTTGTTTGTTATCAATTTAACAAATCAGCTTCAAATAAGGGTCGTGGCACCCTGTAGAGTAAGAAAAAGAACAAAAAGGAATATTCCGAGCAGCCAGAGCAGCTCCTTTCATCAAAGAAGACGCCGTCCGAAACTCCAACGGCTCCCTTCTTATTTTATTTTTCTTTATTCACTTTGTTACTTCATTTTGTTGTTGGGTTCGAGTGCTCCCTTCTCTGTGACGATGCCGTCCGTGGACATACGTTTGGCTTTTTTGTTTTTGTTTTTTTTTGTCACGCGATGGTGTGGTCCGACCGATCAACCAATGAGTTTGTTAGAATTGTGTCACGAGGTATAAAATGGCGGATGAAATAAATATAATAAATGCAAAGAAGCGCGCAGTTCCCCCTCGGCGCTTTGTTCTTCCAGAGGCGAGCATCGCGGTGCCATGGCGTTCAACTTGTGCCGTCTTCTTGGTGCCATGAAAGACCCTCCTGAAGCAATTAATTTGCTTTAGCGCGTTGCCCGCTCCTGGCTCCTGGGTTTTCGTGCGTGTCCAGAGTGCGAAGCTGAGATGACAAGCTGCAAGTCCGCGCTAGAACTGCGGATGGCTACACGGGGGGGGGGGGGGGGGGGGGGGGGGGGGGGGGGGATGATTCGTGAGGTGCCCGAGAGGAAGTCGGTCAAAGTTCAGTGCCGGGGCGAAGTCTCGATACGGAGCGGTTCCCTTTTCGAAGGATCGCACGCACCTGACGCTTCTCCAACTCATGAAAATCATCCTCCGGATGCCAGAACCTACCGTGCGCCGTCATTCAGCGGGAGGCTGATATCGCAAGTAAGACAATAACTGATTGGGCGAGCCTTTGTCGGGAGGTTGTGGTAAATGCCGTCTTTAAGCATTCAGACATGATTGGTGCCGACGGCGTGACTGTAGAACCAGACGAGAGTATGTTCGGTCGGCACGAGTACCATCGCGGGTATTTAAGGCCTGGCCAGTGGGTTTTCGGCGGTGTGGCACGTTGCAGCGGGTGCTGCTTTCTTGTTCCCGTGGAGACCCGTGACGCTAAAACCCTGCAAGGGCTAATAGCCGAGTGGGTCCGCCCTGAAAGAAGAATAATCACTGATTGTTGGGCTGGCTATCGCAAGCTTGCAGATGACGCTCGCTTCACGCACCTCACCGTCAACCATAAGCTTAACTTTGTCGACGCGAACACTGGTGCGCACATAAATACGGTGGATTGCACCTGGGCCCACGTCAAAAACTCACTTCCATCTGGCCGGCGCGAGAGCCACCATTTCACTGGTCACCTTGCAAGGTTCATGTTTTGGAGGAGAGACAAGGCGCGCGGAAACACTGATAGATTCCAGTCGTTCGTCGCCGCGGCCGCCAAAATCTAGAGCCCCGGCGCAGACAGGGCGCGGATTCTGACGGCCCCACTGACTTCGAGGGATCCGCTGCGCTGAGTCCGTCACCCGCCTGCATGCATAAAGACGACTTATGCGCCAACCGCTCGTCAAGTGCTCGTTACGTCAGTTATAGGTTCTGGTAGCGGTCTAAACGGTCCTTTTCAGGGCCCCCATATTTTGCAAACGGAGCTGTGTTTTTAATGCGGCACCCCGTGTTTTTGTAAAAAGTTCACAGGAAAGACTCAGCAAAGGTATGTGGTCCCCAACCTGGATATCGGGTGTTATGATTCAAATAAAAATTGTTCTTGCTTATTTCGCGCCTGTGATCAAAATAAATGCCGCAGTTGCAGTCGTCCCGCGGTGCTGTTGCTCGCCCATTCGCCGTCGGCGTGCCTCAGCTTCGTCGTCTTTGCTAGCGGCGCACCGGCGAAGCCGGCCTTTGATCCGAATAAATGCCGCCGTTGCAGTCGTCCCGCGGTGTTGTTGCTTGCTCGATCGCCGTCGGCGTGTCTCAGCTTCGTCGTCTTTGCTAGCGGCGCACCGGCGGAGGCGGTTGATCTGACACACCGCGTTCGGCTTTGGCTAGCAGACGGCGTTCGTAAAATGGCGTCAGCTGTTGCTAGCTTCACGCGGCGGTACCGTGCGTGCTTCTATTCATTCGGCGTTCGTTGCCATGGTGACGGCCAGGAAAGCAGACGAACGTTTTGATGCGGAAGAACGCTGCGGCGCAGCGATACCAGGTGCGTTCTAAGGCCCTTCCCGCATGCTTTTCAATGGGCGGAAGGCGAACAAAAAGAGTTCGAAATATGGACTTAACGCAGAAGGCTGCATTTCTCCAGCGCCTCATAATTTGACGAGCCTTGCACGAAAAGCATGTTTTTTTTACCATCCCGCGTCCTGTTTTTTTATCCGGAACATGGGTCTAAAGTATCAAACTGCCAAAATTTCTCCACTAAACCTAGCGGAAAAATTTCCCCGCTAAATCTAGCGTAAAAATTTCCCCGCTAAATCTAGCGGAAAATTTCTCTGGGGGGTCACGTGACCTGGGGGTCACGTGACCCCCAGGTCACGTGACCCCGCCGAGGTCACTTGACCCCCAGGTCACGTGACCCCCTCCCCAAGGTCACGTGACCTTGGGGGAGCAGGGGGGTCACATGACCACACCCCCATGTCACGTGCCCCCCTCCCCCGAGGTCACGTGACCCCCCCCCTCGAGAACCCGTAACCCTCAGTACCCTCCCTTCCTCCTCCTCAAGAGCTGCGCTCTAATTTGGCGTTAGAGGGAGCTGTAAACGGCTTTCATTTTTTTTGGTCTATTACTTAACGGGTTGTGACAAACCACAAATACTATTTTTTTAGACCACCTGAGACTGGCTGGAAGAAAGACGACGTCTTGTTTCTTCCACCCATTCTCGGGTGGTCTAAAAAATGGTAAACCTACACCAGCCTGCCTGCGCCCCAACTGTTTTTTGCAAATAGTGTCGTTCTTTTTCGTGAACCTTAAATGACGAGGTGCGCGCGCAATATTGTCACGGGTGGTGACCAAAGGAACACTAAATAAACAGAAAGAAAGAAACGTTTAATGTGGCAAACTTGTGCCAAAACAAAAAGAGAATAGAAAAGTAATAACCAAGCGTCGCGAGCGTCGAGGTCGGCGAGACAGCAGAGTCGAGCGCTGGGGCGAAGCTAACTGCGGCTCGCCACGCGGAGCCCCTTATGTACATGCGTGGTCTTCTGGAATAATCGGCGAAGAAACTTCGACGCGTGGAACATTCGGGCCTGGAACAAGCAACATGATTCTCGAATTCTCCAGAACACTAAATTAGAGGAATAAACAAAAGACATGTCGCTCCATGATTCGAACCCTAGCTTTTCGCGTGGGAGGCAGGCGCGATAACCCTTAGGCCACGCGCGCGCTGCCTACTTGGCGAGCGCGCGCCGCATTACTCCACCCTTTAAAAAGTGCATCGCCCCGATGCAGCACAAAACAAAAAGCAAACAAAAAGAACGGTAAACTAAAGAGTCATTTGGAATACGTAAGGTCCACTGTCCTATCGAGCGTAGTACGGCTTCATGCGCACGACGTGGACGACTTCTGGTCGTGGAGGGCGGCGCGATGAAGTCCGTGTTCCATCGGGCATCACCTCGTAGTTCAGATCACCGAGTCGACGAAGTACTTTGTAGGGTCCGAAGTAGCGCTTTAGGAGTTTCTCACTGAGACCACGGCGGCGGATCGGTGTCCACACCAACACCCTGTCTCCGGGCTGGAAGTGGACGTCCCGACGACGAAGGTTGTAGCGGCCAGCGTCGACACGTTGTTGGGCTTGAATACGGTGTCTGGCGAGCTGGCGGACTTCTTCTGCCCGTTGGGCAACCACCTGGGCGTCGTCGCTTCCGTCGAGAGCCCGTTCGTGGGGTAACATCGCGTCCAGCATTGTCGTTACCCTGCGCCCATGCACCAGTTGAAAGGGTGTCACTCCGGTGGTCTCTTGTACGGCCGTGTTGTAGGCAAAGGTGACGTACGGCAGCACCTCGTCCCATGTCTTGTGCTCCACGTCGACGTACATGGAAATCATGTCGGCGATGGTCTTGTTGAGTCTTTCCGTGAGCCCGTTGGTCTGCGGGTGGTACGCCGTGGTGCGACGATGGCTGGTGTGGCTGAGACGCAGGATTTCTTGGGTCAGCTGTGCCATGAACGATGACCCTCGGTCTGTGATCAGGACTTCGGGGGCGCCATGCCGGAGGACGATGGACTCGATGAAAAACTTGGCGACTTCCACAGCAGTCCCTGAAGGGAGGGCTTTCGTTTCGGCGTACCGCGTGAGATAATCTGTGGCGACGATTATCCAGCGGTTTCCCGATGTTGACGGTGGAAAGGGGCCAAGTAGGTCCATTCCGATCTGCTGGAACGGTGCGGTCGGGGGAGCAATCGGCTGCAGGAGACCGGCCTATTTCGTTGGCGGTTTCTTACGTCGCTGGCACTCGTGGCACGATCGGGTGTAGAGGTGGACGGCTTTGGGGAGCTTTGGCCAGTAATACTTTTCACGAATACGGGCCAGTGTTCGGCTGTAACCGAGGTGTCCCGACGTCGGGTCGTCGTGACATGCTTGAAAGATCTCCTCCCGAAGGTCGGTCGGGATTACCAGCAACCACGGTGTGCTGTTGTCGCCGAAGTTCTCTTTGTAGAGTACACCTTGTCGAATGGCGAAGGTCGGCAATACTCGTGAGAAGACACGTGGCACGGTGCCCCCCCCCCCCCTTCCAGGTGCTCGATTAATGCGCGCAGCTCAGGATCGTCCCCTTGACGTCGTGCCATGTCGTCGGCGTTTACAGCTCCTAGGAAGCTCTCGTCGTCATTGTCGTCGCTGCAGCCGGAAGGGGTTTCGACGGGGGCTCTGGACAAGCAGTCGGCGTCGCTGTGCTTCCGGCCGGACTTGTAGACCACTGTCATGTTAAACTCTTGTAGTCGGAGGCTCCATCGAGCAAGACGTCCTGACGGGTCCTTCAGGTTAGCAAGCCAGCAGAGCGAATGGTGGTCCGTGACTACACGAAACGGGCTCCCGTACAAGTACGGGCGAAACTTCGTGATTGCCCAGACGACCGCAAGGCATTCTTTTTCAGTCGTGGAGTAATTTCGCTCCGCCTTGGACAATGTCCGGCTTGCGTAGGCGATGACTCGCTCGGTGCCTTCTTGAACTTGAACCAGTACCGCGCCAAGTCCTGCGTTACTTGCGTCCGTGTGAATCTCGGTTTCCGCATCCTGGTCGAAATGTCCAAGAACAGGAGGCGTCTGCAGTCGTCGCTTCAGCTCGTCGAATGCCTGCTGCTGCTCCTCGGCCCATTCGAACTTCTCGGCGTCCTTCGTGAGGTTTGTGAGCGGTGCGGAAATCCTTGCGAAATCTCGAACGAAGCGCCGATAGTAGGCACATAGCCCAAGGAACCTTCGCACGGCCTTCTTGTTTCTTGGCACTGGAAATGCTGCGACCGCGCGGGTCTTCTCTGGGTCTGGACGAATGCCTTCGTTACTAACCACGTGACCTAAGAACTTCAGTTCGTCATAGGCGAACCGGCACTTTGACGGCTTGAGAGTGAGCCCGGCGGTCTGTATGGCATGGAGAACCGTGCGGAGTCGTCGCAAGTGCTCGTCGAAGTCACCTGAAAATACTACGACGTCGTCCAGGTAGACGAGACAGCTCTGCCACTTCAGCCCTGCCAGTACGGTGTCCATGACACGCTGGAAAGTTTCTGGCGCCGTGCATAGTCCGAAGGGCATCACCTTGAACTCGTAGAGTCCATCCGGCGTGACGAAGGCTGTCTTCTCTCGGTCCCGTTCGTCGACCTCGATTTGCCAGTAGCCGCTCTTCAGGTCCATCGATGAAAAGTATCGAGAGTGGCGCAGCCGGTCTAGAGTGTCGTCGATGCGGGGCAGTGGGTAGACGTCTTTCTTCGTAACCGTGTTGAGCTGCTGGTAGTCCACGCAGAACCGAAGAGTTCCGTCCTTCTTCTTAACCAGCACGACTGGAGAGGCCCATGGACTGCTTGAAGGTTGGATTATGTCGTCATTCAGCATCTCTTGAACTTGCTGCTGGATCACCTCCCTTTCCTTCGCGGAGACTTTGTACGGTGATCGATGCACAGGGCGCGCTTCGTCCTCGGTAACGATGCGGTGCTTGGCAACCGCGGTCTGGCGCACCTTCGACGACGTCGCAAAGCAGTCGCGGTATTCGGCGAGGAGGTTAACCAGCTGACGTCGTTTAGGGTCCGGAAGCTTAGGGTCAATGTCGAGCTGCGCTGGCGACGTACTGTCTTGCTGGGACGGCGAGAATTCGTCAGTAATCGCGGTGATTTCGGCGGGGTTTCGGAGTTCCTCGACGTGGCCCACGGCTGCACCTTTCGTGAGGTGTTGCGTTTCGTTTCGGAAGTTCGTCACGAGGGCCACAGTCCGCCCATCCTGAAGTTCAGCTACTCCCCTTGCGACGCCTATGCCTCTTCCCAGGAGCAATTGGAGGTTTCCCTCGAGAAGAACTTCACCATAGGAAGCTTCATCGATCCCGACAAGTACGAAAACACTCGACCGCGGTGGTAGGTTTACGTGGTTTGCGAGGACTCGGACCGTGGGTGACGTCGCTTGGGGTTCCTCCGATGGTGGAGCAGGTTTTCGTAGCGTCAGCCGGTTTGTTCCGAGGTCGATGACGGCGCCATACTCGCAGAGAAAGTCCATTCCGAGGATAACGTCCCTCGAACAGTCTTTTAGAATGACGAACCTGACAGGGCACGTTTCACCGTGGATCTCGACGCGAGCAGTGCATCTCCCGACTGGTGTAATGAGATGTCCTCCGGCGGTTCGTATTTGGGGTCCTTCCACGGCGTCATGACTTTTCGAAGGCGGCGGGAGAGCCTCCCACTCAAGACTGAGTAGTCTGCTCCGGTGTCCACGAGTGCCGATGCGTCGTGGCCGTCAATGACGACGTTTAGGTTGTTGGACACCGTTGCAGGGGCGTCGTAGCGATGCGTGGCGTCGGGGGAGTGGGAGCGCTCCGTCGTTCTTGGAGGCTCTTTACGTCGGTCGTCTTCGGCAACTCCACCTCCAGGGGTTGCCGCGCCTAGTTTCCCCGGCGAGGAGAGAGGGGTGACAGGCTTTCACGTCGGGGTCGGTGCATCGGCGAAGCTGGACGTCGCGGCGATGGCGACCGGAACTCTCGGCGGGACGCAGGCTCGGGGGACTGGGGTCGTCGCAGGTACTCGTCGATCTCCCGAGGGCGTTCACCATACCGGGGGCGCGGGTCGTTTGGGTGGAACCCGCGCAGCCCGAGTCGTCGGTATGGGCATCGGCGGTACACATGGTCGGGTTCCCCGCAGTGGTAGCAGAGCGGGCGTCGGTCGGCCGTTCGCCACACGTCGGTCTTCCTCGATGAGGGTTGCTCCGGGCGGACGTCCTGGACTTGCCCTTCCTGGCGTCGAGGATGCTGTGGCATCGGAGGGTCTCGTCGGGGTGGCGCCGTGGCCTGGCGGTTAGCTTGCGGCGGTCGTCGGGCCATGGCGGCGTAGCTCAAAGTCGGCTCCTCTGGCGTCGTCATGTTGATCGGAACCTCAGGTTGGAAGGCCCGATGAACTTCATCTCGCACGACCTCGGCGAGCGACAGGGAGGACGGGCGATCCATAGCGGGGAGCATCTTGCGGATTTCTTCCCGGACGACTTCACGGATGATGTCACGGATGCCTGGGAGGTCGGTACCAAGGTTGTATCCGGATGTCGCCAGAGTAGTCACGCCAGGGTGTCGCTCGTAGTGCCTGGCGCGTGCTAGTAGGGCACGTTCCACATTCGTCGCCTCCGTGACGAACCCGTCCACAGTTGTCGGGGGATTGCGAATTAGACCTCCGAATATCTCGCTTTCCACACCCCTCATCAGGTGTCGCAGCTTCTTCTCCTCTGTAGCATGAGGATCGGCGCGGGCGCTCAGGCGAAGAACATCCTCGACGAAGCCGGTGACACTCTCGTTGGGGCCCTGGGTTCTGGTTCGCAGTAGGTCCTCGGCTCTCTCTCGGCGGTGGTGGTTGCTAAACGTAGCCTTGAGATCGGTCTTGAACATGTCCCACGACGTCAAAGAGGACTCATGATTCTCGTACCAGTGCTTGGCGGTACCCTCAAGCGAAAAATAGACGTTGTTCAAGCGCTGCTCTTCGGTCCAGCAATTGTGGCGGGCAACGCGTTCATACTGGTCAATCCAGTCTTCGACGTCTTCGTATTGCTCGCCGTGGAATGGAGCAGCCGTCCGCGGTACGACGGGCAGGTAAACGACGGCTGGAGCGGCCGGGGTCTCCGACTGGTTGGACATCGTCGTCCTCCTTGTTTGCCTGGTCCTGGGTGGCAAGGGTCCTAACTCCGGGGGTAGGCCAAGGTTCCGGCGACTTAATCGGATCTCGGTCTGGTCCTCGTTGGGTTCTTGGGGGCTTGTGTTCGGACTTGCACTCCGAGAACTCGGAGGGGAGCGCTGCACGGGCATGCGGTTACCCCGCACCTCCACCAAAATGTCACGGGTGGTGACCAAAGGAACACTAAATAAACAGAAAGAAAGAAACGTTTAATGTGGCGAACTTGTGCCAAAACAAAAAGAGAATAGAAAATAATAACCAAGCGCCGCGAGCGTCGAGGTCGGCGAGACAGCAGAGTCGAGCGCTGGGGCGAAACTGACTGCGGCTCGCCACGCGGAGCCCCTTATGTACATGCGTGGTCTTCTGGAATAATCGGCGAAGAAACTTCGACGCGTGGAACATTCGGGCCTGGAACAAGCAACATGATTCTCGAATTCTCCAGAACACTAAATTAGAGGAATAAACAAAAGACATGTCGCTCCAGGATTCGAACCCTAGCTTTTCGCGTGGGAGGCAGGCGCGATAACCCTTAGGCCACGCGCGCGCTGCCTACTTGGCGAGCGCGCGCCGCAATATTCTCCTGCTTCTTCAATGGGCAATGCCTCCAGCACTTCAAGCGCGAAGAAGTTCTTATTCCTATGAAGGATGGGTATGTTAGTGAGCGCTGCATCACACCCACAGGTCCGGCAGTGAGCTGACAAATGTCCCGCTGATGCATCGGCCAGTCTGGCCGATGTAGCTCTTTCTGCTAGCTAGGGGAATATGATAGACGATTCCAGTTTAGCATGGGGCAAAGTGCGTTCTATGGGCTATGTCACATCTGCTCTTGATAACGTCCTTTGTTATCCCTGCGGCACAAGGCGTATGCTTTGTTCGGTGCCGAACAAACAACCTGAATATCTTGGCCGCCTGCGATCACTTTTAGCCTGTGGTTCATTCCATAGATGTTTCATTTCATTTCATTTGTTTACCCTGAGGACCCGTGTCCGGGTATTACACAAGGGAGGGTAAGTTAGAAGTCACTTGTTTGAACACAAAAGTAAAAATCACAAAAAAATAAAATAAAATAAAACGTGGTACAAATGTTAAATGACAATAAGTTAACAAATAACTGTATAAATTTATAACTCGTTCATTTTATCAAAAAAAAAAAAAAAAGACTGACAAGCTCACAAGACTTAGATGTGTTAATTTCTAATACAATGTCGTTGGGTAAGAAATTCCAATCATCAATAGCAAGAGTTAGCATGGAATTTACGAAAAAACAAGGATGAAGTGCGGATGAATTTGATTCTACACACATTGTCAACCCTAGCGGAAATTCGATCTGGGACACTGAGATGGGACATTTTCATCTGCGGATTGTGATAATATATTTTATGAAGAAGGGCAAGTCGGGAGAGCCTTCGACGAAAAGAAGGTGTTTGAAGATCAGACCGATTACGAAGTGAAGTGATACTAGTGCAGGCGGAGCAGTCGGAGTGAATATACCTTAGTGCTCTGTCTTGAAGTTTTTCTAGTTCGTTAGAGAGATAATTGTGAAATGGTGACCAAATCGATGATGCGTATTTCATTTGGGAACGAACCAGGGTTGTGTAGGCCAGCCTTTTGATTTCGGGCGAACAGAGTCTGAGGTTACGTTTTAAGTATCCAATTGTGCGGTTAGCTTTTAGGACAACTTCGTAAACGTGGTTGTTCCATGCGAGATCGCTGGTGTGGTGAAGTTCAGGTACTTATATGATGTGCAGTGGCCAATGTTATTGATACCTAGTTGGTAAGCAAATGTAGACGAGGCAGTTAGACGAGTGAATGTTAGTAACTTGCACTTTTCCATGTTTAGGCTCACCTGCCAATCGTCACACCACTGTACAATTATATTGAGGTCATTTTGAAGTACTCTATGGTCATCTGGTGTTTCGATGGCTCTGTAAATGACGCAGTCGTCTGCGAAGAGACGCACGGGGGATGATAGAAGCTTTGTTAAGTCATTGATGTGTGCTAAGAATAATAATGGGCCCGACATAATAATGTAGGGCACAAAAGCGATTTTTCATCTCGTTGGTGGATTCACCGTATCCTCTCCGCTTGCTGCTCTCCGTTTCAGTTCCTTGAAGAGGCTCTCGCATACGCTTTTTAAAAGAGCGCTCGGGTAACCAGAATTGCTTAGTCGGGCGATCTGTTTTTTAAAGCTTGTCTCAACTTGATGATGGTAGGACTTGCTTAGCACAGAGACAAGAGCAGTCCTGGCAACACCTCTTTTGATGGTCTTCGAATGGCCTCGGTCGTAGGGAAGAAACCTTTTTCATGATCGAGGTTGGTAGCGCCAACAGACGTGACTTGTTTCGAACTCCAAAGGGAGGTTTAGGAACTAGATTGCTTTCTTCAGTGGTGTTTCGTAAGTAAACCAAAATTCCGGACCACTTTTTTGTGAACAGGTCAAAACCTTTTTTTACTTTTGTTTCCCGGATCTTTCAGCTCAGTGTCGCCCAAATCATTGAGCCGCCACGATCACTGAGCTGTCATTGAGCCGCTAACGTTTATTGAGTTCAGCTGAGCTGGCCAACCGCAGTTGACTGATGGGGGTTCGGCCACCAAGGACGTTTAAATAGGGCAGGACCCGTCATGACGTCACGCCCAGCGACGCCGGAAAAAGAATGCAGTCCCGGACTGCCTTGCGCAACGACGCTCTCTCATCCAAGCTCCAATTGCCTGCACGCGTCTCGGTCGACTGCGTTAGGCTTAGGCTTCGTCTGCTCCGTGCCTGTGTTCCGTTTCGTGTGCTCGGTGTTGCGGCTAGCTTTTGATACGATCGGAACAGCACAATAAGTTTCGATGCGAACACGCATTCTGGTCACGGCGGAGGGCTTATACGGCTTTCTCAAACCGCGGTGGCATTCGTACTCAGGCAGGAGTGTGTCAGGCGTCAGCGGCGCCTGACATGCTCGTTTTCCGAAGCTGCGCTATGACGACTCGCTCTAGACGATAATCCAAGCGCGATGTCTAGAGCGTCAGCTATACGCCAACTTCCTACTGGTCAGGCCAGCGTTGGGCTCCACGTCTCACCTCTTCGACACCGATTCAGTTGACGCCGCCATGAAATTATTGGTAAACAACCGTTTGACCACGGCAATGCCATGGCATCGAGGGTGTTTCCCCAGATTTTAATGGCGGCGTCCGTTAACTGAGGTTTCTGATCACGATGCAAAGTACCCGTGACTATGACAAAAGATAAACAACTTAGTAGAAAAATGGCATTAAATGGATTGTTTAATAGCCGAGAGCAGCGGTTCTCAAATGGAGGTTGCGGGACATTTTGGGGTCCGCGAAGGCAATTCTGCAGTCCACGAAGCCTTGCCTTGACACTCAAGTTTGGCAATAAAAGTGTTATTTTATCCGATTGAGACGAAACATTCTGATTTTTAGGTGAGCTTTCTCGCGTGTATGTCACTGGGAAAACTCTACTTCACACCAGCCCTTAGTTATATCCACTTCTTAGATCATTATAATAATTAACCTGTACCTTTTCCTTCCCCTCACCACGAACGGGATCCTCCATCATCTCCGCCACTCCACAAGGGGTCCGCGAAACATCACTGGCTGAGAACCACTGGCCGAGAGAATAAGAAGGCCTTTCATGGCCACGCCTACTTGCGTTACACTTCGTTCTATGTATGGAGAATACGAATGCCACCTCCTGCTTATTATAACCTCCTTGACCCCATTAGAGATAAAGATGGCGGCGTCCGCCGCATCGTCGCCCATGGGCAGCGTCAGCCAAGCACTTACTTTGGCGGAACACGGGGGGATGTCTCTAGAGACTGTCGTAGCATCAAATATTATCGGAAGAGGCACGATTCGGGGTCAGAGCTTCCGCTAGAACGATCATGGCACGTCGCGGAAGCCAAAGCTTGGCGAGGACGGCCATTTCGATGTCGGTGCCGATAAGGCTTTCCTTCTGTCTTTCTCGCTCGAATTCGTGTGAAACGTTCTGGTCATGGTTTCTTTATTCTAAAAACAAAACAAGAAAAGACGCTAATGTTGTTTCGTTTAAACACTTTTAATGAGTGAAAAGCGCGCATATAATTAATTTACATCACTTTAACAATAACAAAAGGTAATGAGACATCAGTTTTTGTTTCGTTTCGGCTTTAACTGTGTCCCTTGACACGAATCTCAATTGGGGTTGATAGGCATATGTACCGTGTAACACCGGGAAACTAAATTGGTCTTAAATCCAGTTGGGAGAATGTCAGTTGATAATGCCAGTTGGGAGGATGTCAGTTGAGAGTGCACTCGTTTTTAGTACTGTATTGACAACCTGCAGCTTTGTATCATGAAGAAGTACAAATACCTAGGTGTGTACATACAATTAAACCTCTATTGGAAGCTCCAAGATGACGGAGTATGTAATAAGGCTATGTTTAGGCTGTAGACTTTCAGATGATCACTGAAGGACATAACACCGGAGGTTAAGTTAATCGCTTTTAAAACCTTTGTTATACTATTCATTACTTACGCAAGTAGGCTATAGGCCCTTCCACTCAGAGCAATATAAATAAGCTTGAACGAGTTCAAAATAAGGCAGTTAGTTTTATTTATAACCGTTATCATTCCACAGACTCAGTAACAATGCTCAAAGCGAGGGCGATGCCGCCTGACATAAAGTCACGTATGTATGCACGTCGTCTCAGATACTTTTTTGAATTAGTAACTGAATTGCATAATATTGATGTGTCAAGATACGTCCACTCGGGCGTCCCAACTGACTGGCGCAGACTTCTTACTCTTGCGAAGCATAGCAAATATATTCAGTCATATTCGTACTTTGTCGACACCTTTAAATTTTCATTTTTCCCAAGATGTATAGATGATTGGAGTAAACTTGAGTCAGATATTGTAAGTGCCCCTACGATAACGAGTTTCATCAGCAGTATGGCACCATTGTAATTGTAATTGTAATCGCAGATTGTTCTTTTTTTGTTTTCTTTCTTTTACAAGCGTATCTGCATTTGTTTTAGAGCGCAGCTCTTAGGAGCCCATTTCCGCCTTGAGCGGCGTCGGCATCGGCGTCGCTGTCGCCGTCGCCGTCGGCGTCGGCGTAATTGCGTGGTACATGATGGGTAATTTTCCCTGCTAAATTTAGCGGAAAAATTTCCCCGCTAAATTTATCGGAAAATTTTCCCGCTAAATTTAGCGGAGAGATTTTACCGCTAGATTTAGCGGGGAATTTTTCCCACTAAATTAGGCGGGGAATTTTTTTCCCTCTAAATTTTGGGGGAAAAGCTTTCCGCTAAATTGGGCGGGAAAACTTTTTTGCTAGATCTAGCATAGAACTTTTTTGTGTTAAATTTAGCGGGGAAATTTTTCCGCTAAATTTAGAGGGAAAAAATTTGTGCTAAATCTAGTGGAGAATTTTTTCCGCTAAATTTAGCGGGGAATTCTTCCCGCTAAATTTAGCGGGAAACATTTTCAACCAAATTAATCGGAAAATTTTCTTCTAAATGAGAGCCGAGCAAGAAAGGAGGAGGGGCATAGCCCCCTCTCCATACCTTCCCCTCCTCCTCCTCAAGAGGTGCGCTCTAATTGGGCGTTACAGGAAGTTGTAAACGGCTTTCATTTGTTTACCGCCACCCTGCCTAAGCTCATTGTTTTGGGCTGGCAGTATTTGGAAATAAATAAAGTATGCGCTGTTAGTGTTCTCAATTTCTTGCATAGCTGTTCTACATGAATTTTTCATTTAAGATGATGGCCTCTATGTACATTTCAAGGTATTTTACATTGTCGACATATTCTAGTGCCGGGCAACAACAGTTGTTGCCCTTATTCTCGTGCATTTTTATTGGTATTTCAGTTTCTATTTTTTTCTTGGGTATCGGTAGCATATTACTTGTGTTTTGGATATATTTGCGATCATTTCATTTTTACGGTACCATCGAAGAATATTAAAAATACCTTCCTGAACCTTTCCTACGGTGTTTGCATATTTCGTGTGGGCGTATAGAATCACCGTATCGTAAAGAGACTGAGACGTTTACTTGTTAGTTTGACCTGGGTTATCTAGTTAACATCAAAGTTAAAAAGTAATGGGCCGTGTACTGTTCCCTTTGGTACTCCGTGGTTGACTTTAACTTCTCTATTATATTTAGAACCTAGCCGCACCATTTGGTGACTATCAAGATGATAATTTCGAAACAAATCATATTAGTACACTCGAACTTGACGATACTTGCAAGACAAACGCAAACTCCTCGAGGGGCTTCAGATACGAGTGCTGCAATCGGCTGGGTTGCGTCGAAGGTCGTTGAGCTTCGGGCCCAATAGCTGAGTTGGCGCTAACCGAGTGTGATTACGTTGCGTCGAGGCAAAGGAGGCAGGCGATTTGATTATAGTACCTGGGAGGCTATGTTCGACAAATGTTTCGTTTCTCCTAAAAAAAAGAACGGAAGTGACGCAAGGGACGATATCGCGTCTGATTGGCTAGAGGCTCAAATGACGAAAGAGGGAACTTTCGTCATTTGAGCCTCTAGCCAATCAGACGCGATATCGTCCCTTACGTCACTTCCGTTTCTTTTAAGGGGAAAGGAAACATTTGTCGAACATAGCCCCCCTGGACTGGGCTGTGCTCGAAATTAGTGTTAAACGTTACTTCCAATGACTCCCAGGCATGTACGACTTCGAGGGCAACGAAAAGGTGATCCGGTTCCACTCGGACGCTGCCAACTCGCGGCCGGGCTTCCAGATCCAAATGCGTCAGCACGAGTGTGCACTCCAGGGTCAGAGTCCCCGGCCGCCCCCGGCCAGACCCCTCCAGGGGCTAGGACCCGTCGACGAAGGCCACAGGCAGCCGCCGCCGCAGCAGCAGAAGTGCGACAAGATCTTTACGAGCCGACTGTTTGACATCAGAAGCCTGGGCTACCCACGCGGGTACCCCAATGACCTGGACTGCAAGTACATAGTCTTTCAGGTTCGTGCTTCCTTTTCAGACATTATCTACGGAGAGAATCTGGTGAGGAGAATAGGAGAGCACTGTTTGGCAGGATGGTCGGCAGACGCAAAGGCCAGTGTCCTATTCCCCTACACGAGGTTTAGACGGCGCCCTTGCGTGCTCTGAGTTGAGTAATTCGGTGTGAACAAAGGAAGCTAGCTATTGCGTCTACCCACTATCCTTCCACTCAGTGTTAGGCGCTCTGACATCACCACACGATCTTTCTCTCATTTAGTTGCTCTTCCTATAGAGGTATTCACTACAAAAATGAAAGCGAATATTCACGGGAGAACTGATTGTTTAAACTCAATTCCGTCCCCGCAGTCGTCAAAGCAAGAAGGCAAGCGGCTAGTCACTGACATACCGTATTTACTCAAGTAATAACGGCACTTGTTATGAAGAAAGCCTGAGGGTTCGCTTTTCCGCGGAGCACACAGATTGTCAGTCACCGCGATTGACAGCATGATTCCAGCTGTTTACAGGACAGAGATAGCGTCTTCGTGCAAGGATACCATCTGTGAAGATTGCACTTGTATGGAGAATCGTGTTCTCGATCTGGTTATTCGCTATGTTATTCATGTTCAACGCAATGGTTGGCTGGATATGTGTTCCGTGAGAAAGTAGAAGCAAGGGCTTTGTTCATAAATAGTGCGGTTATTACTCGAGTAAATACGGTATTGCCGCGCGCAGGGCCGAACAAGCAACGCTCGGTCATGGAATTCTAGAAGACTCCCGTTAATTCTTGATCGGGGAGTAACTTTTACTATTTTGTCCTAGTTTCTCGTCATCGAAATTGCCTGTACATTCTCGTCCCGAGCGCGCTACGCCTGAAACTGCTTTTCCTAAATTTCGAGAGAGTCACGCACACAAGATAAGGAGCTACGCGGGATCTTATCGAGTCAGTCTCGCTCTTGCTTTCAGTTACGCCGCCAAATCGCCGCCCGCTTTTTTGCTATTGCGGCAATCGTTGTTTTTATTTTGTTTGGCACAAGTTCGGCAATTAAGCCTTTATTTTCAAATTACAATTGTCTAGCGCTTTTCCATCCGTGATAATATTAAGAGCGAGGTATCATTCGAACTCCCGGCCTTCAGCATGCCCTCCATATTGTTCCGCGATGCTTCGGCTGAGTGCGGGGGCTCGACATACACGCCACGCTAAAGCAATGTCGAAGGTACGAAACTCACGCTGAAGGAGGGTGAACTGAAGTTCCTCCCACCTTTCCAGGTGCCATAGTTCGCGAATTAAAGGAGATTCACGCGCGATTTATTTGTAGCGTTTTCCTCACTAGTGGCGCTGATTGTTTCCGGAAAACGAGTACCTCCCAGTTGCGCATACAGCTCGGGCGCTCGGACTTGTCCCGGTCCACGGACTGTTTAAGGCGATCAAGGCCGGCTAGGTTTTGTTTGTCCGGCGTCCGCCCCCACCGGCAGTTATTTGACTGGCGTTGATTTCTGCCTGGCACCGAAGTTGAAACCAAGTTCGAACCATTCAAGCGTATTTTATGAACACCGAGTTTCTTCATGGTCCGCTGTAGTCTGCTGTCCATCGCATGTCTCGCATTTCGGACCGGCTGGGCTTACTACGTTGTTGGGCGCGTGACTGATCCGCTGGGTGGCCAACTCGAACCGATGAATTCTTGGGGCGAGATCGTTGAATAAAGCTAGTTTCTTAGACTTCTGTCTGTTCTCAATGGGCGGCAATATGCAGACATCGTTTGCACTTAATGAGTGTCGACCAAAGCAATATTCGCTTACAACTGCGTCTACACAATGAACCAATATATGGAGCGACACAACAGGCTTACGCATTCGCGTCAACAATGCGGACTGCCGATGAACACAGCAGAGATGGCAAAATAACTTTTAAAATGTATTTAAATTACATCACTAATTAGTTTTATCAAAACAGCAGGAATGTAATTAAATTACATTAGAAATTGACGCAAACTAAACTTAATTATATTGCATTGCAATTACACAGCAAAAGTAGTGAAATTACTTTGACATTACTTTTGAATACCTTGAGGCAGTAATTAGTGCTCATTTTATTTACCCTATATGTACCAAATCTTAGACCTTCCTGTCTACACTGCAGCAGCCTTTCGCGCCTCAAGGTGAACCATACTGAACAGTCGTTTTGCTGGCGCACATCACATAAGTGTTAACTATGACGAATAGCTTTTTTAGATGTGACTCAAAAACATACGATCCACCGGTTTTGCTGTTCATTCAACGGTGAAAGGGCTTACTAAAAGGGTCGTATGGTCTCCATCTTCCTGATTTAGACGAAGTGATAGTCCGTGTCAGTCTGTTAATAAGTCGGGCAACGGGAGCTCGTTCTTACAAAGAGTCGTCAGCGGAAACGTTTCCCTTCCGTCTCGGACGCAGTATAATGTACAGGGTGTCACAAAAACTGATTTACACGTTTTTGTTTTACCGCAAAAATAAACTAGGCATCGTCGAACGCTCATTATCCGCCCAAAGGTAGCCCTAGATATAACAACCAGATGCCAAAGTTTCTGCCCGATCTGATACTTTATTCAAAAGTTATAAGTGATTTTTTGATAATTTCAATAGGAAAATGGCGGCCGATGGAGTCTCGAATACATGCGGATCTATGGCATCATAAACCGAAAACGGGCAAAAATGGGCTCCATTTTTTCATAGAAATTTTCAGAAAATCACCTTTAACTTTCGAATAAGGCATCGGATCGGGCTGAAACTTTGGCATCTGGTTGTGAGCTCTAGCGCTACTTTTGGATTGAGAATGAGCGTTCTGCGGTGCCTAGTTTGTTTTCGCGGAAAAAAAAAAATCCCTGTAAATTTTTTTGGGACACCCTGTATAATCCTATCATCCCAAGTGCACTAGTTGTCGTACTCCCAGTCATTCCTCCGAAAAAGTATTGTTCCCAAACACCCGAAGTGTTTGCGCATTGTCACAAAAGGGGCTAGATAATTGCTACGCAGAAGCGTCGCCAGCTGAGGAATGGCGCGAGCTTCCTAAATTGTGTACTTTCCCAACAAACGGGTGGTGACATTAGCTTGTAGGCTTATTCCCGAATAAACTTCCCAAGGTAATGCAGCGAGCCTTACCGCGAGCGGCACCTGCTTTGCTCGAGGACACGCGAAACGTTCTGGGGTCTTGACAAGGCATTTGGAATTGACTATTTATTACGGTCGTTGGTTGTTCACAATCGTCGAAGCTTACGGTTTGACCTTGCTTTGACGAAAGTACACGGCTGGGGATCTGTTTGTCCTGTCCTCTCAGGTTTTAAATTATGTTTAACTCACTGGTGATGTGCCCGTCGCCTTGTAGCCTATGAGCCGTTCATCCCTAAGCTGCGAATGCGGTGAGTTGCGTGTTCGTTGGAACAGTCACACGTTTATCTCTCGTGATGTTACCACGCTCTTGTTCATACCCACGCGCAGAGAAAGGGACGGGTGAGGTGATGAAAGGGAGGTGTTTGATTGGTTCTGGTTGGCTCGCAGCTCCCCCCACACTGTCAGATTAGGGATGAACGAAGCTAAGTATCGTCGTGATTACGTGACGCCGTGAATTTGTCTTGCTTAGAGTTCGTAAGCCGTCGCCTTTTAGCGATGTCTACACGTCAGCTTTTTTCGTTCGCCTTTCCATCCCGGCCTTGTGCGTCTGTTTAGTTCTTCGTACGAGGTTTTGCACTCAGGTGGCCGTCGTTTATATTCTCTGATATCTCGTTCACGTTTCATCATGCAAATTAATTTTTTTTCTTATTTTTTAAAGCTTGCAAACGAACTTAATAATTTGGGACAAAAGTAATTTCAAAAGTAATGAGTAATTTCTATCGAAATTACTGCCTGAAAATAATTAATTACATTATTAAATTACGAGCCTGGAGAAGTAATTCATTACATTACTCATTACCACAAAAAGAAATTTAATTACTGTAATTTCATTACAGTAATGCCATTACTGCCATCTCTGGAATACAGTACGTTTACGCACTACCGTCTTCGGGTGAATTCTGCGAGGTCCTCCCGATAATGTTTGATGGGTTTCGCGGAACCTTTAGAACGGCCCTGAAAGGTCACAAAGAGCCGTTATATTGCCTCTGAAAGGCCACACAGACCTTCAAGAGCAATCCTGAAGAAACGCCCACCTCTCAGAAAAATATCTTAGTGGGCCCCACAGACCCACTAGAGAAGCCTGATGGGCCCATTAGACATTTCAGGATATCCTAAAAGGCCTCTCCATTCCTTACAATCAATTCTAGTGGGCCTCCCTGACGTTTTTTCAGTAGGGAGGTTAACTTCATATAAAAACCTCGGCAAGCATAAATCCCCACTTAGTGTCCTTTTAACAAATGCACGTGCTGCTTAGAGTAGACGACCCTGCATGCCTGATTGCAAAATTTGACAAGGGAGTATTATATATGATGCGTGCATTATAAGCGGTGGTAGTAAGGACGCATAATGACCGCAATATATACTCTACTCTGGATGGAGCTCTAGCGGCTTCAGTACTATCGATTGTTGTGGAAACGCGTCGAGATTACTGATCTCTATTGCAGGAAGCTGGATTATCCGAAGCTTGTCAGTGGAACCGCGGATGGCCATAACCTGACACCAGGCAATACACGTTATTTTATTGGAGAAACACACAAAACAAGAAATATTAAAGCTCGTACGCGATGCGCCGAAGACGAGTATTGTATGATGTGCCGCGATTATTACATAGAGTGTTTGGAGATCGAATCGTTATTTGTCAAGCGTTCGAACGCCGATTTAAAAGATAAAATGTGCCGAAGTACCACTGAGAGTGCCGGTGTTGCTTGTTTTCTTTGCTAAATAAATGACGCGTTCAACAAATGAATGACACGCGCCGAGTTTTAGTTCGTCACAGAAGTCATCACTGCAGTTCGAAGCAAAAGCTTGCACCAAAAGAACTCTGCACAAGAAGTGAAAATATAGTGAGTGTGCAGGCGAGCTGGCGATAGCTAATCATGTCATATACCACCAGAGACTGTGGTGGAAGAAATTAGAAACTTTTAGTAGAAGGTACAGACACGGAAAGGGACGTCTCAAACTCAGCTAACTGGTTTATTTCCCGACCATCCTATATATGCCCACGAAGCCCTTCCCAACCGCACCTTACGCAGAAATCCCCTTTATTGAAAACAGTTCCAAATAGAAAGAACATATATGACACACGAAGAGATCAAGCGCCCGTACAGACAATAGAGGCCCTTACCTGTAGGACACCTCGGGACATGGCAGTGACCTTGTTAATATTGTCGACGACAGCACACATAAAACGAAAATACTGCAGGCGAGAAAACATGATTGCGCTTGAAGACACGGACATAGGAAGAACAGATATCACAGAGCGCTAACTTTTAACTGATTTAATTCAAGAGCCTCAGCGTAAAAACATACGGCGTCACTGCACCACATCTCAACCATTCCGTGGCGTGCCACGAACCGCAATTACACTAACTCTTTTTCCGCCAAGTCAATTGAAGCCACACTGACACAACACGTGCCGGAACTTATTTATGGCGTCCGCCTCCATTATCTCTCTAACAGTCTCATCTTTGTGCCTAGCGAGAACAGTAGAAAAATCAAATAATAATTTGCAACCGCAGCCATGACAGTGACACGACAGAGCGCAATCATGTTTTCTCACGTGCAATACCAGCTCGCCCAACAATCAGCACTTGACACTCAGGGCATCGCAGTGACCTTGAAAAAAAAGTGCCGAACTATCCTATACAGTAGCGCCAAAACCAAACGTACCCTTAGATAAAAAAAAAAGCCGAGAGAAGAATTATTTTGTGGAAACCCATCTTGGTGACCTCTAGACCGCGGCGACGGACCCTAACTGCATATTGTCCCCCCAATCCCCCTTTGACTTTTTTACTTTCCCTTCCCTTTTCTAGCGAATCGATATGTTCCGTTTATAGTCTCAGAAACCTTCCAAGTTGCATTGATGTTTTGCTTATGCAGTTTTCGATTGATTTTATTTTCATCGTTGTTTTAACAACCCTTTTGATATCATCTCGCTCTTTATCTAGATCTTCCGTTTCTGACCAGTGTGCAGTACAATTGTTGCATTCCTCGATGTGTTTTGCAAATTCCAAGTTCGGTGCCTTCGTGTTAACATTTCTCTTGTGTTCTATTAACCTATCGTCGATGCATATCGAGGTTTGTGCCACGTACTTGAATCCGCATGTTAACGGAATTTCAGATACCACACTTTCTTTGCACGGAACCGAAGGTTCCCGATGGGGCCTTCAAACAGCATTTGTGGTTTGACAGAAATGGCGTCAATCTGCTCATTTTGAAATCTGAGAGCACTACGTCTACTCCGAACTTATTGCCGCAAGCCTTTAGGGTGTGGGAAATGCCGTGGAAATAGGGGATTACTGCTACGTTTTTCCTTTGTTTTTATTTTCCTGGTGTTCATTTTGAAGTTTTATTTCTAACTGCTTTTTGATGAATTCCTCTTCATATCCTGCAGGTTAAAGCCTCAACTACTGTTCCTTGACCGCATTACCCATAAAATGAGTGCATGATTTACGCATGCGTTCGTTACAAGGGCTTCTCTACCCCTGCTTTAACCGATTTGGAGTGGCAACTCTCCCTGCTTAGCACAGGTTTTGCGGCGTTTTTCCCGTACTCCCAACAAAGAGCATGTTCGACATGTCTGCGTAAATCAAGAAACTGCAGGACCTGATTTTCAGGTTGTTCGGTTGTAAACTTAACCTCCGGAGCTGCTGTTTTTAGAATCGACTCCAAACACCGAGCATCCTTCTCTTGAAAAGCGCAAATAAGTATGTCATCGACGTTACTTTTTACCAAGCACCCATTCAAGTTATTTTCGTTAAGAGTTTCAGTTACACACTTATCTAAGGTGTTCAGATAGGTTTCTGCTAACATCGATGCCACGGAAGAGCCAATGCATACTCTATCTCTCTGAACATATTTTTGACCATTATATTCAACAACTGTCGCCTGATGATAAAAATTAAGAAGAGAATGGCTCACTGTCGACGGCGATACCTGTTCTGGACTGAAAATTTACCAGGTTCAGCTCTAGAACTTGTCTAACCCTTTCCATCAAGCGAACATCTCTAGCAAATAGTAAAAATCCTTAATATCCATTGACATTACCGTACACTGTCTTCCATGAAAGTCTTCTTGGTCATCGATTCGTCCCTCTGAATTTCTCAGTGAAAGGCTCCCTTCTAGCTGGATTAAGTTCAACCCTTTTTGTAAAAAAGAGGTCAGAAACGGAAGTTCTACATAAAGAGCGAGATGTTATCAAGAGGGCCGTTGAAGAAACGATGAGAATAAAATCAATAGGAAACTTCATAAGCCAAGCATCAACGCAACTTGGAAGCAACTGCAAAAAGTTTTCTGAGCCTATAAGCGAACACGTTGATTCGATAGGAAAGGGAAGGGAAAGGAAAATAGACAAAGGGGGATTAGGGGGACAATATTAATACCCTCATACAGACGGCCTTTATGGGTATTTTGAATAAATAAATAAATATGCAGTTAGGGTTCATCGCCGCGGTTTAGAGGTCACCAAGATGTGTTTCAACGAAATAATTCTTCTCTCGTTTTTTTTTCTTCTAAAAGTACGTGTGGTTTTGGTGCTACTGTTTAGGATAGTTCTGCACTTTTATTTCAAGGTCACTGCGATGCCCTGCAGTGTCCTCGTTTTATGTGTGCTGTCGTCGACAATTTTATCAAGGTCACTGATATGTCCCGAGGTGTGCTACAGATAAGAGCCTCTTTTGTCTGTGCGTGCGCTTGATCTTTTTGTGGGGATGAGGACGATTCGTCACATGAGCACTCGTCACAGGGCGATTGGTCACAGGACGATTCGTCACATAGGAACATTCGTCACAGGATGACTCGTCATGCGGGCAACTGGTCACATCGATCGGGCAGGGGACGATAGTAAATTGTAAATTTCAACAACCGCCCACATTGCCTGATGAGTTTCACGACTTCCCACTGTCACATAAACCAATAGTTAGAAAAGGGTAGCGGACATTTCATCGAACGCCATTTCATCGAACGCCGTTTCATCGAATGAATGGACATTTCATCGAACGCCATTTCATCGAATGCCGTTTCATCGAATCGCTAAGGGCCGTTTCATCGAATTTCTCTGTATCGAATTTCTGGGCATTACAGTGCTTTATAGATCTTTTACCTTACATTTGTTAAAACTAAGGTAGCCACTTGTGAAACTGTTATTAGGGTGGAGCCAAATTGCTAGAAATAAAAACCATTGATATAAAAACAAATGGGTATGCGACTTACTGAGAAGTTTTACTCATGTACCTGTCAGAAAACATGAGACTGGAGGTAAAGGACCGACACTTAAAACACTTTTGAATGTCTGTGTCGTTTTTTTTTACCGGCTGTCCGGGGGTTTCGGTAATGTGCAATTCACACCTGCTCGTTTGCACACTTATGCTTAGTTGAAGGTTTATTCACGAAAAGCATTTAACTGCCAGAGCAGCACGCTTATAATAAAACGATACCCTGCCAGGAAAGCACACGAAATAAAATGTAATGATACTCTGATTATCAGCTTTATGCTCAGATTGAACGTTTCTGCTTTTTTTTTTTAGTTCTTAGTTTTTAAACTCTACAGAGTCAAAAGCTGCACAAAGTGTCAGTCAACATGGTTTCGGGCTACACCTGGAGTGGAACCACCTCCCCTTCACTGTCAACTTTATTACCGACCCTTTTGCCTATGAATCATCTTCAGGACGCTTTCTTAGGAAGGCCGACCCGCACCAGAAAATAGTAAAGCCCTGGGTGTACTAGCTGTCACCCAAGAAGACAGAACCCTTTGGGATCCTCACATAACCCAAGGTTACAGGTACGCGCTGTCAGATAATAAAACACTACCCGCTTCCCAAAAAGCACATCGTGCTTTCTGTTGTTTTTTTTTTTTTGTCTCATTTTGAATTGTTTCATGTGACATTGAGAGGGGTCATTGTTTCATGGAGGCTTTCTTCTCGAAGCAGGACATGTTCACGATGGAACTTATCTCGTCACTGCATACTGTGATTTAAAAAAAAAGAATTAGATGACGTTGTGTATAAAAATCAAAATAAATTGCAAAAATATTGCAGGCTGTAACGGCGTTCGATGAAAAGGCGTTCGATGAAACGGCTTCGATGAAACGGCGTTCGATAAAACGGCGTTCGATGAAACGGTGTTCGATGAGACGGTTTCGATGAAACGGCGTTCGATGAAACGGTGTTCGACGAAATGTCCGGACCCAGTTAGAAAAACTAATCTTACAATGCTCATCCGCTTTTCCTTTCATCATATTGCGACTCTTCAGCAGGTTGATCTAAGTTGCTGGCTTGAACGAGCAATAATCCGACTGGCAGCCAAATCAGTTTTACTTTGCCTTGCATACAACTCTTCGGGAAAACCAATAAGTATCGGAATTCTTTCTGCTGCATGTGTACGAGCACCCCGCGTGCAGCTGCATGGCTCCACCTCTCTCTCTTGCGATCACCTCCATCCTTTTGAAAGTAGCCTGAGCTCAGGATTAGTCGCTTTTTTATGGCCTCCCCATTCACCCTTCGGGACGGGCCTAGAAGCAAAAACGTCTGTTACAAATTCTTCTACCTTGAGAAGCGAAAGACATGCTAAGATAAGAGGTGACCCACTTTGTCAGGCCGAACCAACGTTCAATGTTCGGGACCAAACCAGAAGCTAAAACGTTTGTTACAAATTCTTCGCATTTCAGAAGCTAAGGACATACTAAGATATGAGGTGAGCCACATCGTCCACCCGAACCAAATTGAACAATACATTTTTTGGGGGACGAACTATTGTAGGACCAGTTGGCCGCGTGACGAGTCATCCTATGACGAATGTTCCTGTGTGACGAATCGTCCTGTGACCAATCGTCCTGTGACGAGTGCGCATGTGACGAATGAACCGTATCCCCTTTTTGTGTGTCATGTATGTTCTGTCCATTCGGAACTGTTTTCAACAATGGGGATTTTTGCGTGGAGTGTGGTCTGGAAGGGCTTCGTGGGTATATATAGAATGATCGAGAAATAAACCAGTTTGCTGAGTTTGAGACGTACAGTCGCCGGCCATATGAGCTCCCCCGGCCGAACGCCGACCGGATCAGCGAAAATCCCACACGCGGCGCTTCGAGCGTTGCCGCGTTTTGGGAACCGGGCTATTGGGACCGAACCATTCCGTTATCAAAGGGGTGGACGCATAGCTTTTATCGGGATTTCAGCCTTTAGAAGTGTGAATCACGAAAACATGGCCGATTAGAATCGCCGTTTTCGGGTATTGGCACCAAGTGTTCGGAGATGACGGTATAACTACTGATAAACTGGAGCTTGCTTTAGGCGCAGATAAAGCAGCGCTGCTCGATCGATGCTTACAAATGTAAAGACCCTATGTTTGATATGATATTAGGCATGACAACAATGATCCCTCGGCAAGCGAGAAGTGGCTGACCAGGAAGCCATCTGCAAAGTCATCGTGTAGATAATTACCCTTGGCGAAGCAACACGCTACTGAGCGCAGAACAATAAAGTCTCTTCGATAAAACGCGTTCATGAAAAGTGCCTGAATCTTTATTCTGCTTCGACACAAATCTTTTTCTTTTTGTTATTTATATCATATCCCTATAGATTAAATAAATTATTTCAAAATCGCTTGTCATTGTCTAGTCTAGATTTAAGAAAGATTGTAAGAAAGTTTGTGCGTAGGATTACTCTTCGGGTAGGAAATATTTAAATGACAAACCGGTTTTGCAAATAAAAAAAGTAGCATATAACATGTCAGAGATATTATGCAGCGAAGAATTGCGATAAGCCGTCTGCGTTTACCTACAACCGGAGGCGGAATTGTAATCGGTCCCATGCTTCAGATTCACGTTCCAAAACACGGAATGCTATTAAACTTCCTGCGTCCAACCCTTTGATAACTGAATGGTTTGGTCCCAATAGCCCGGCTCCCAGAACACGGCAACGCTCGACGCGCCGCATGCGGGATTTTCGCTGCTCCGGTCGGCGTTCTGCCGGGGGAGCTCATATGGCCGGCGACTGTACCTTTCTGTGTCTGTTTCTTCTAGTAAAAAGTTTCCAATTTCTTCCACCACAGTCTCAGGTGGTATATGACACGATATTTACAAGAGCCTAAATTGATGCGAATATCCCCAGTAAAGGCCTTGTAACCTATCGTCTGCTAAGCTCTTATCATTTTCGAATCACGAACAACTCCACATTGACTCTTGGCAACCCTTGTCTCACTGAGCCCCATCGCAGTTTACGCCCAAAATAGTCGCAACCCTCGGCCCTCAGTCACAAAATATTTATATAAAAAAAATATTTGTATTCTAACGCTGTTGGTATTTGAGCCCCGAATATTAACTGTCATTTCCGCAAGAACCCGACACAAGTTTCACCCTCGAGAAAAACCTACTGCGTTAAGAAATTGAAGTTTTTCCCGTTTCTCCCATACAGTCTCATCCATGCTTTAGCTGGTGTCAAGCTAGGCTGCCGGTAATGCCGGTCTACCCCAGCAGACAAGCACCGATCCGCTATCTAGCCTACTGCAATAGAGATCAGTGGTCGAGACAGCGGAGACAGCCGCTTGTAGATGCACTGTGTAATGCAAATAAGCGCAGTGAATTATAGCTTCTATACTCGTCTTCACATAAAAAAAAAGGAAGTTTTCCGCATTATTCATGCGCTGTGCGAAGTAGTTCGTACAAGATTTGGTTGTCGGAGGTGGAAGCGATTCTTTTGGCGTATGAAACATGTACATCTTGATAAGATAACAGTTACCTTATCTAAAATGCAGCAACATATAGCTTAGTTATCCACATAAAAGGGGAAATTAGTAATGTTCCGCGACTAGCCGGAATTTTTTTACTACGGTTCTTGAGGTGAAAACAAGTATAGTGGCGTATTTTGTGAGGCATTGGTGAATGCTTGAATTTATATACAGTACTTTTCCAGGTTTCACATGACATCTGCAGCCTCGAGCTGACGTTCCTTGACTTCGACATTGAAAAAAATCAGGAATGCTCGGCAGACTTTCTAGAACTCGATGGTGAACGCGTCTGCGGGTCCCTTCCTCCCGACTCAAAAAGTAGGTAAAGCCTTATTTGCCTTTCATTTTGGAGGGAACGTTACCTTACATCCCTATTTATGATTATCTCGCTGGCTATCCCCAGCACGCTAAGCTACCTGAATAGCTCTGTGAAAGACACGCACATATCGACGAATCTGGAGAGTAATTTTTTGATCGACTTTCGGAGTTTTATGTTTGAGTCGTCGTGTGGTATCAGCATTGGCTACATCTGCATGGCGTATCCATACCTTTGTAAACTCGTCCGTTGACCAACTTCTGACGTCGATTTAACTGGGACCGCTAAGAAAGCACTGATGGTGTCATCGGCGCACCGTGCGGGCGTGATTTACCCAAGGCTGCATAACATACTGCCCCGCAGCTGGTTTTTCTCTTGCCTTCGGTTCCACTTAAATGTCAAATAACTAACACAAAACGTTTTCAACACAAATTTACT
The DNA here is from genome assembly GCF_016920785.2 of Ixodes scapularis. Lineage (NCBI taxonomy): Eukaryota > Metazoa > Arthropoda > Arachnida > Ixodida > Ixodidae > Ixodes > Ixodes scapularis. Next base: position 163,278,164 of record NW_024609868.1, on the reverse strand, counting down.
AAGAAGCTAGAACTATATTGATTTAGGAAGATATCCACTTTTTCTGTGACACCATTAAGTGGTTCGAGGACATTTACCGCATATCCTAAAAATAGCTTTATCCCGTTTGCGTCCATCACGCACTTAAATATGTTCTATATGTGTGTTTTCTTTGATTTAAAAAGAACAGCGCAAGATTTTACTTGATCTGCTGCAGGCAATACTAAATACAACCATTGCTAAATTATCCATGTACCAAGGAGCATGCTGCGAGTGTAGTTACGTACGATGCACGTTCTGACATCTGTATCACTATGTGTTCTAAAGCAGAAGCCTAAAAGATATCACATCTTGCACGCCCTTTCGTCAACGCCTTATTTTGGGTACTTATTGGGAATAGTTTATGCGCGGAAGACGATCGCATGCGGCGGGTGTAGATACACATTCCCAGCATTCTCCTCGTTGCTTGGGTAATTTAGAGATAGATCTATTGACTTCCCCCTGAAATGGAAGGCAGCTCGCACACTCTACGCTCTAAGTGGCTCAAGGCCGCTGAAAAGCTTGGTCCGGGTGACTTATTGGGCTATCCAGGTAAAATAAAACCATGGGGCGGATCTCGGGCCATGATTGATTGATTTAAACGTCCCGCTCGTTTGAGAGCAGTAGGCAAGCGTGACCAGTCGTGCCTGTAGTTTGAAATAAGGTGGCTGGTGACAAAAAAACTGAGCAGTGAACTCCGTGTCACGTGGTGTAGCAAAATGCGGAAAAATGACGTCAAGGCCACGTAACTCGACCGCGGCGGATCACGCAGGACGGAGGCGACACAATGGCTGGCGATCTTACGCGGACCGTTTTAGTGGATCACAGCGTGCGCGCTAAAAGCGACGGCTCATTACAATAATCGTTCGGGGAAGCACACAAGCAGATGCTCGGTTCCGATAGGGACGCGTAAGCAAATTTTTGAACCTGCATCCGTGCACGCGCGAAACTCTGGAGGCAGTTCACCTAAGAATGTGAGGCAAGCTCCGCTCTCTTCCGCATAAGGAGATACTGAGCCAAATATTTTAGTGTCCACAATAAGTGGCGCATGATCTTTTCACGAGCCAGCAGCCGCCGGTGAGTGCGAGCACACGCACACCCAAAAAAATTATATTATAGTTTTCTATTTATAACAGTGAAACCTGTGGCTTCTGTGGCAAAGCATGATGAAGATAGGTTTTTCATCCCCAGGAAGTGAAAACTATGTGCTTGTTAGACCAATTATTTAATCGCCTGCGCTTTATACCAGAGCCCACTGTGGAGATGAAAAGCCTGTATTTTCTGGGTATGAAAATACAGCGCAAACAAAACTACGGACCAGTACAAGAGTATACACACAGACAAGGCGCTGTATTTCAACTGAAATTTAATTTAAAAAAAAAAAATGAAGGCCGCGAAAAAACCCGAACAATCCACCACATCCACGTCACCAGACACCACGTTCCCATTGGCCGAGATATTCTATCTCTTTTTGATATAGAGTCACAGAGGGGGCGCTGACACACGTGCCCTTTCTACATCGTGATATATAAAATGCCTCCGTTATTTCCCTCGTCCTTTTGATGTTGTGTCGAATCATCGTTGTTGTCTCTTCACACTTTGGGTCGCACCCACGCCTCTCGCACTGATTCGCCAAATGACCGGCAGGGGACGATCTCACATATAATGCATGCTGCCTTAGTCTATCGTTGACGCATCTACCAGACTGTTCGATATACTGCTTACCACACAATAGCCGTATACGATAGCGGTATACTGTGGGTATACTCTTTTACTGGTCCGTCGTTTTGTTTGCGCTGCGTTTTCGTTCCGATGCGTCACCAACTCGCCCAGATTCGCTTCTACTGCCTTTTCTCCTTTTCCGCGGAGCCCACATGTTTCACTTTCATGTTGAGCGGGAATGGAGAACCATTACGTCAATTTCATTGCGTGTGCTCGAGCACACCGGCGGCTTGTGGAAACATCGTGCGCCACGTATTATTGACGCTGGAATGTTTGGTTCAGCATCCCTTTAACCCAAGGGAACACGTAGAGTCAGATATGAAGCCTCCGTCTCGCGTCTGGGTGCCAAAGGCCACGGCACGCCTTTGTGACGTCCATGAAATAAGGCAAATCAGGAGCCCCGGGTTTGCCTTATGGTTTTACACTGTGACGAAATCCCAATACGCGTCCGGCATTCGATCCTTTGACCGGTTATATTTGGTAAAGTCAATTTATTCGCGCGTAAATATTCCGCACATTTGGTTCGTTTTCTCTAAAATCGTTATGTCATACCATTAACGTGTGATATAACCCTGCGGTGATTATTTTCGAGTCAAGTGATAACTTTTAGCGTGTGTTGTTCTACTGACAGTTATGCTTTGTTCCAGCTTAGTAAGTCTAGACGCAGACGACGCTACGAGGTCGTGGGACCAATCAAGGCGGACCAAAAGCGCAAGTCACTAAGACTTTTCTGTTTATGATTGGTTCATCGAAGACAAAACACGTACAGAAACATGATGAACACCATGATGGCTCGCTTTTGATGCCGTGTGATTGGTCCTATCAGCTCGAAGCGTCGGCTGTGGCTGTACCTACGGTAAAACGAAGCATAGCTCCAGGTTAGCTGAGCTGGAAGCGTTTTCCACTAGCCGTAAAGGTGTCCCAAGATCAGATCCCGGAAGAAAGTTTTTTTTTTATTAGTGTCCACCAGTCGCCCAGAAGGCGCGAGTAGTGCTCTGTTTTAGATGTATTCTTGCGTAAATCTTCTCCACCTTGGGGATATAAAATTAAGATATCAGATCATGAGCTGATCAGATATTCCGAAGTTTCATCTATCAAATAGGCACAATTTGTTGCACTGTCTGTGCTCTACACAAAGTGCACATTAAGAAGTTGCCTATAAAAAGATAATCATAGCAAGCGGGAATGCTACTCGCCATACGCGACAAACGGGAAATGCCTTTTCACCAAGCGATTTGCAAGAATACCACTGCTTTCACCTATAGGGCCACACAAAAGTCGCCTGTCATAAAAGGTGAAAATTGGATACGCCCGAGTCCTCTTCCTTCTAGGATAAAATCAAATCGCAGTTTGCTCTCGAGTCCTTATGCCTGATTTTGAAAGTACAGAACCATTTTATTTTATTATTTGGTAGATATTGCTTTACGCAGGGCCGGACAGTCAACATCCAAAAGCCAGGGCACGTTTTAAGGCGGCGGTCCGCGAGGTTCCAAATGAAATTCGCGTTGACCCGCGCCGTTTCAGAGCGGTTCACAGGAGCAACCTTTCAACAAGAATATTTTTTCCACGTCTTCATGCATTGTTCTGCTTTGTCATACACTATCACAAATGTCATTTTTTTTCAGAGCTAGTGCAGTTCACGTCGGCCCAGATGGTGTTCCGCTTCCGTACGGACCATTCATCCAACCGGCCCGGGTTCCACATAAAAGCGAGGCAGGTGCAATGTGGATCGAGGGTCCCGCCGGTCACTAATCTCGGTAAGAGAATTTGAATGTCGCTTACTTTGGCCATTATCGTCTTTCTCTCTAATAAAGGCCCAATGAAGGAGATGGTCACCTTTCAGTAAAGATGTGATATGCCCAATTATAATTTTGAGCGCAGTAAAACAATTCACACTGAAACATGTAGACAAAAAGGGATCAATCCTTTAGAGCTGACTATATCAAGTAATTAAACACGAGCAAGATACATAGAAAGGGGGGACGGACAACAATAAAAATGGAAGTGATTGTTGTCCGTCTCCCTTTTTATGTATCTTCCTCATGTTTAATGACTGCTACCAACACGCTCGTTTTGTACCTAACTTGACTATCAGGTGATTGTTGTATTCGGGCTCCTTCTTCTACTCCATTTTCAGATGTACCACACTTTGTTTCTTTTCTCTTTGTGGCTAGGTAAATTAACTCTTTCGCACATAAGGTTGTAGAAGGGTTGTTACACAATTTTTGACCAGCTTCAAAATGTTCTTAGCTTCAATGATTTCTCGCGTGAGCAGTTTAAAGTTTTTGCTGATAACAGTTCAGTTATGTCAAAGGGGCGATGCAACAATTTTTGTACTTTGCGCAAATACCGCTTGGAGCGAATTCCTGATGTTAAAGCCCTATGAAACGCGCGTTCGTTTTTTACCACACAAAATAGAACTCTCCGACAAAATTAAAGAATCACGAACAGCGTTCACCCGCTCAACTCACAGAAAGAACAAGCGGCCACGTAATCTGGAGCCGATTATATGCCGCCAATGATATTCACAGCCACGCGATGCGAGTTGTCAAGGTACAGGACACGCGCTGAGTTCTTACATTCGTGTGGTTCGTCTATTGTCTTCATTGCAGCGATTGGAAACGGGCCAATACCCAAATGATTCTTGAGCTATTGATTATCACGAGCCCAAATCGAATCCTCACGCAATGCTTAGGTCCAATCTATGAGCCGCATTCTTCGAGGACAGACGCTCCATGTCTGTCGTCGGAGACGGACGTGTGTTCGGGGAGCTCCGTGAAAGTGAACGGCCAACGGAGCGGTGTCGCCAGCTGAGGCGAGCCCGCTTGCACCGACCAACGAGGGATCCTACAGGATGTTACTGCCGCCTCTGCCAACGGGTGAGCACGCCTTCAACACGGCATTTCTTCACTGTGATCCGAGTGCCAGGCCCCACCGCATCGATCATTTTGAAGAGGCTCTATGGAATGCTGGGGGGAAGGAGAGTGTCACTGTCATTGGCGCTTTCCGCCGCAACCATGTATGGCTACTCACCCTCAAAAGCGCACAAGCCAAGGAAGAAATATCACGCAAGGCCACTGTAACAGTCAAAGGAAAAAAATGCGTGGTCATCAACTCAAACTGCACTGAAAAGGAAATACGATGCATTGGCAGCCACCATTCATCTCCGACGAGGAAGTTAACGAGGCTTTTGCATCGTTCAGAGAGGTGAAGGACATCACCAGGGAGAAGTGGAAAAAGGCTGGATACGCAGAATTTGAATCGACGACAAGGTGTGTGCGTCTGCGTCTACATGAGGGGGTGTCAGCCGGTGACATCCCACTTCACCTCTGTATCCTGAGCGCGGACGCTTTGGTGTCTGTGCAAGGCCGGGCGTCAAATTGCCTTCGCTGCGGGCGGTTTGGACATATGCGAAGGCAGTGCGTGACACCATGGTGTTCCAGATGCCGCTATATCGGGCACAATGCCGAGGCGTGTGTGCCCACCCATGCAAGCATGGCTCGAGTGACTGGCGCTGCGACCATGGGAACCGCTGAGCTGGGCGCCACTATGGAGGAGCTGGAGATGATCGAAGCTAGTCCCTCGACGCAGGTACTCGCTGAGAAACATTCGACCGCCGGACAAAGGCTGAAGATGGACATCGCGGAAACTCCGATAGAGAATCCGTTCTCCGTGCTGGGCGCGCTGTCGACGAGTGCCGAGGAGGAGAAATGCAGTGTGGAAGACGGCCACTCCGTGGGCGAAGAACACCCGAGGACGGGGACACCTGTTGATGGAGGGACCGACGCCGGAGGGTACGACGCTGCTAGCAGCGCAAGTGGTATTAGGGACCACGGAGGGGTCGACGGGGAGGACAACAAAGAGAGCTGGCAGAGGGGGTAAAAGGAAGGTCGACTAATAGCCCCTTCCCCTGGCAAATGCCGAGCGGTCCGCGCTAGCGGTCGTCGAGCGGTCGGCCTCCGTGAGCGATCGGTCCCGTGGGCCATCTCAATGGCACGCGCTGCGGACCAAATCGAGCGTAACGCTCCCAGCGCCACCGCTTCCAGAGAGTCTGCTCTCGCTTTTGAACAGTTGCGGTTCCCATTGCTATTTTGCTGAAAGCATGAAGTTCTGATTGGAACTTTATGCTTTCACAAAAAAGTGATTGTTTACTACTTGATTAACGGTGACCCCGACGTTAAGACGCAATTTATTTTTCCTTACAGTTATATAAGTCCGATGAAGGCAACTAGAAGTACTTGTACGAGTCGTAAAATGATATTAAGCACGTATGCCCCTAAAGCGATCGTCATCTCCGAAGGCGACTTCCATCTGCGGAGTATTTGGAGTGTTGTATTCTAATTATTCCAATTACATTACAGAGACCACAAAACGAACAAACGACATATACCTATAGCTCTTCATCCGAATTGGTGCGCACAACGCCCTCGACGTAACGCGGTATCTTGGGCCTCTTCGCTGGCCAGCCAAACGACTCGGCAAACACTTCGCCGAGAACGGCTGCCTTGTCGTCACTCGAGCTGGAGCTAAGCTGGTATCTTTGTCGCTGTCACTGCGTTTTATTAGACCTCCTGAAATTAATTGCAACGATGTCATCGCCACAGTATGCTCGGGCGAGTCGGTCATGACGAGGGAAACGAAAACAAGCACACCAAGAAAGCCCAACCAGCAATCGAAACAGAAAAGTCGCGAAACACCTTCACTCTGTCGATAACGAAACTGAAACGTTGCGAGAGACGAATACAGATCGCGCTGCTCCGAAAAAGGCTGTGCGGAGAACTCTACACCGGACCGCTCGCCGCGCTCCGCCACTTTTCCACGGAGCGGTTGGAGCCGCTCGGCGAGCGCCCCACTGGCTCCAGATCTACAAGCGGCACACGGAGAGATTGCTCTCATCTGGCGAGGGAAACAAGAATCCGCTCGGCAAGCGCGCGCCGAGCGCTCGCTATTGGCCAGGGTAAGGGGCTATACGAAAAAACCGGGCACTTGAAGGCCCCCACCCCCACCCGCCATCCTCATCGACCTTAGCCGACACCGTGACCGCTCCAGGCGCCCGTCAGAATGTTCCCTCAAGAAAGGGGGGGGGGGGGGGGGTGGAGTTTCTGCCACCGACTTCTCACTTCCCTACTCGTGCCTTACGATCATGGACCTTACCAAAACAGCAGTCATTACAGACATCGCGAGCGGGGCATCCCTGTTGACGGGGTAAGCATAAAGTGCCCCTGCTGGCTGTGTTTCGGGATTACCTTATTATCGGGGCTAAATTTTTTTACCTGTTCTTTATGTCTTATAACAACAGCAATGCTTATCCCCTGCCCAATGAGGTGGGGAAACTGTATACGAAGCGCTCACGTGCGCCCTTTAGTTTTTTTCATTTAAACGCACAATCCATTCGAAATAAGCATGGTGACCTAATCATCGTTTTAAAAGGACTCAAATTTCTTTTCGATATAATTATGTTGACTGAAACGTGAGCTGACGAGAAAACTGATGTTCCAATTTTAGAACCATACAAAACGTATTCCGTAAACCGCTCTTCACAGCGAGGAGGCGGTGTTTGTATGTATGTAAAAACTAATCTTTACTGCACCGAAATTAGCGACTTCACGACATTGCAACGCGATTATGAAGTTTTAACAGTCAAACATTCGAAGTGCACGTACTGCGTGATATATCGCCCTCCGAATGGTGATATTTCTTGTTTCCTAAAGTTCATTGCCGATTTGCTTGTGTTTATTGGTGAAAATAATCTCACTTTGTTCTTGGGTGGAGACTTAAATCTGGATATGCTCTCTTCATCATCGAGACAGCTAGATTTGTTCTCCTTATATCAGTCGTACGGATACTTTAACCCAATTTTTAAACCATGCGAAGAACTCCTTTGAAAGATACATCACTTGATTTGTTTCTTACAAATGCCGACGAATCTCACGTGTCCCGAGGTGCCATTGGAATTTAGAACCACGATAAGGACCACCTACCAATTTATATGCTTGTCGACTCGAAGGTCGGGATACAAAAGAATGGAGAAGACTGCCCAGTTTATTATCGAAATATCACTGCAGAAAATCTAGATGAATTCGAAGCTGAGATTTGGAGTGCTGATTAGAGCACGGTTTTGTCTTGTGTTTCAGCTGACGAGGCATATGATTACTTTATTGGGATTTTTACAAAGATATATGAAAAGAGTTTAAACTTTTTTCATATAGAAAACAAAAAACGTACAAAAAACAACCAACGGCTCGAAAGTCGTGGGTGACAAAGGAGATAATCAAAATGAAAAGTAAAAAAGACGCTCTCCACAACAAATTCGTTAAATGCGGAAAACCAGATGTGGTGGCATTATTTAAAAAGCAGCAAAATGCTGTGACAAGGGCTTTACGCAAGGCTAAGTGTACGTATTTTTATGCTGCGTTTGAAAATGAGCAACGAATAGATATTATATGAAAGAAACTTAACTCATTTCTGCGACGTGGCCCTTTCGAATCTACAGCGATGAAGCTTAACATCGAGGGGGAGACGAGAGGTGGTTTGGCGTTGGCTGAAATATTTAATCACTATTTCATAAACATTGTATAGATAGGTAACGCTGCCGATGAATTTCCGTTTGTGAAAGGTGTCTCTGACACACTTTTTCTTGCCCCCACCGACGCGAACGAAGTGGCATCAGTTTTTATGAACCTCGGAAATAGCAAAAGTACTGACATAGATGGTGTTCACATCAAACCTCTGAAACATGTAATTAAATCAATTGCTCCTCTTTTAACACATATTTTTAATTTGGCACTTCAAAATGGCCATTTTCCTAGAAAAATGCAAGTTTACGGATATTTTAAAGTCTGGGGGTAAAAACCACCTGGGAAATTATAGACCTGTTTCTGTGCTCCCAATGTTTTTAAAGGGGCTAGAGGAAATAATACATGCCAGATTATACATCTTCTGCGAAAAACACTCCATCCTAACATCTTGCCAGTTTGGTTTTAGGAAGGAGTTTTCGATGGAACTAGCGCTATTAAAACAGAAGGAACTAATTTTAAACAACATCGAAAGAAAATTGATTACTTTGGGGTTTTCATTGATTTTTCAAAGGTTTTCGACCGTCTAAATTATAAAACTCTACTTCAAAAATAAACGCATGTGGGGTGCGAAGAGTAGCCTCAACAATGATCGAGAGTTTTTCTCTTTTTTTTTTTAAATATCGGTACATAGTGTGTCGTTATCAATAATCAGCGCCCTAGCTTAAACAAACTGACGTCCGGGGTGCCACAAGGGAGCATCCTTGGACCCCTTCTGTTTTACTTATACATCAATGATATAGTAAATATAGACGACAGTGCAGATTTTATAATTTACGCAGACGACACAAGTTTATTCTTTTCGGGGAAAGTTGTCCACCAGGTTTTATGTGAGGCAAATAGCGTTTTGTAGAAGATAGGTGACTGGAAAATCTCAAACTCTTTAGTAATTACTACATATAAGACGAAAGCAATACTTTTTCGATCCAAAAATACAGTGTTTCCATCTACTCAAGTGCTCCCTCTCCCAGGACGATATATTGACTTTGCACAAAATGTGAAGGCTCTTGGTGTGATATAATGAGTACATGAGCTGGGACGCCGAAGTACAATATACAGCTGGCAGTCTTTCAAAAGTTGTGAGCATTATTTATAAATCCCCTCTTATATTACCCCTTTCGGTCTTAATTCTTCATTATAACTCATCTTTTACTCTTGCTATAATTACCGCTTCCTTGTTTGGGGTAGCACAACGGCTACAAATATGCATCACTTGCATGTTCTCCAGAAGAGAATATTTCGAATTATGTCCAATGCGGAGTCCAACGCTAACACATTACAACTTTTCAAAAAGCTGCATGTAGTTCCAAATACAGAGCATTATAATTATGAACTTCTTACATATCAAACGTCTGTAAAGGAAAATCAACTTGTTTTTCTATCAATCGCCAATATGCAGCGGAGAGCGCCTGCATATGCAGGCCGTCGTGTTAACACATGGTCAACGGCTCGCTCGAGAACAGGCTATGGCCTCCAGATGTTGCAGTACTCGTTGCCTAATGTTATGAACAAAACACAGACTGGGCACGGAATTGGTGAGTTTGAGCAGAAAGGATATTCGTTCATTGTTTCTCTAGTGTTATTTGTGCCTATTCTTGATGGGACCTCCAACCTGAAAAAAATGTTCGTAATGTACGCGAAATATCTTTGTTTTTGTTTAATGTTGAGTGTTTTGATCCTATGTAAACCTTATTCTACGGGTGACTAGTACGTAAAATAGTTTCTCTCGTTGCTGGTGGGGAGGAGAAACTCTGTCAAGCGACAGCAGTCTGTTTTGTTTTTCTTCCTCCCCCTCTCCCCTGGAGAGAAACAATAAAGTTGAAGTGGAAGTTGAAATGTCGTCACAGGGACATACTTCGATCCCCCAGCTACTTCATCAAGTTTTGCGAAGGGAAGATTGAAAGAAAACACTTGCTTTTGTCCTTGAGATGACACCGCAAAAAGGAATTTCTTGGCCAATGGTGTTGCGTTCTAGTGTACTCGTGTCCCGCTAGTGCCAGTTAGCTCCCGTAAAGTAAAAACAAAAAAATCAGTCGAAGCGAATATTTTTACTTGGCCCCTTTAAATATGATGAGCAATGACTGAGCATCCGCAGTCCCGGCAACGGTGCATTACATCTCCAGAATTTGCTTTTTGATCTTGTTGCACTTTCTTAAACGGTCATTTACACATGTTCCCATTTGTCCCATATATATTTCGACCGAGATCAGCAGACGTAAAAAAAAACAAAAAAACTGCACTATTATAAGCAATAATTTTCAAGAACTCAAGCGCGAAAATATTGAGCCTGGGGACATTGTGAAGCTTGACGAAAATTGTGATAGTAATCCTTTTGTAATCAAGGCTTAGAAGGAGTTGATTCCCCTAGCAACAGAGAGAACATAACGAAGTGTGGTAGATATACAAACCGCGCGTAGAAGTCCAAATACAGCACAGAGTTCATAGTCAGTGCTGATTGAGTGACCTCAATCCCAAACTGAAAGCTTAGGACCTTACAGTCCTACCCACACTGGTCTTCACCTCAACCGTAAACGGTGACCTCAATCCCAAATTGAAAGCTTGGGACCTATATCCACAGGAAAAGGGAAATAAGCCTGCTTCCGGAATTATCAATGAAAAAACAGTGAGTGCGCAGGCGAGCTGGTGGATGTTAACATCCACCAGCTCGCCTGCGCACTTACTGTTTTTTCACTGATTGAGTGGTTCCTTTTTAGAAGTGCACGTGTTTCTGTGTGAATGGTTCTTCGCTGTAAATTATAAGTACGAATAGCCAAATTGTCTATCTTAAGAAGTTATATGCCAGTAACAAATTCATAACAGTTTTGTGAAAGGTTAGGTGCTAGATCGCTCTGGCCAACATTTTTCTTTATGGCGCTAAGCTCCCATGTTTTGCGTAAATATCTAGAAGGTGAGAACTTGGCGAGAACTACCTTCAATATGGCGTATTCAAGGCTAATATAGTTATCACCTTCGTTTAAAAAGAACATCCTTTTCGTGGCGTCTCACGGAGCTGTTTTATAATCATTATCGCCTGCAAAACAAACATTTCAAGGGCTCTTAGGCAAGTAAACAGATTAAAAAGGCTCAAGGAAAGACATGTAAAGTTATCTAGAGTACTGGTGTTTTTTCCTGAATAGCTGAAATCCCTAAAAATGCTTCAGAGCCCTAGAATCTACAGCGCAAACAAACAAAAAAAAAATATACATATGGAAGAGTTCGTTTGTTTTAAACGGTTTCCTTTTTTTTTTTTTTTTTTGGTGTGTGGTTCTCAATTCTAACAGGCTTCGCAGAACTCGCTGTTCTCCAGCACCCTTATTTCTGCAACCTTTACTTGACACTTCTTAATTATCAATTCCTAGTTTATCACACGCAAGCCTAACGTTACGAAACGAAGAACGAAATAATTATTATTTTGGCGCTTCTAAATGACGTTTGTGCTGGGACACTATTAATGTTTATACAGTTCAGACTGAATATACGCTCGTTTTGTCGACATTTACAACAGCATAAATTGCGCGATTCGAAAGAGAACCGCTTACTCTACGTATGTATAATAAAGTACCTCGTCTGAACACCTCTTCGAATCGTGATGAGCAACAAGCACCGCTTTCAGTATCTGCATAAATTCAGAAGCCTGTGCCCCTAAAATGACACCTAAAATAAAAATCGTCATCCCTTGTATATCCACGCAGCGTGACGTAGCTAGGGTCAGAGTGGTCGCCAGTGCGTGTGGTCTCATAAGGAGTGCGACGCTAACACACGAGGACGCAAAGATGGACGCGTCAGCCGCGGCGACTCTAGGAAAGCTTCAGCGTGCACGGCTTTGGGCGGGATGCAAGGATGTCATGCTCAGGCCTTGTCTTCTAGGTGACGGGTAACGCCGTTGGTGCCGCTCCTCCTGCAGGCAAAGCCCCGGCGCTGGGCGTGCCCTGCACGTACGAGTTCTGCGATCGGAGCGGCGTGTTCTACAGCCAGGGCTTCCCGGGGCCCTACCCGAACCAGATGTCGTGCACGTACCGCGTGCTGGCGCTTCCGGGCCACTGCCGGGTAGAGCTGTCCTTTGTCCAGTTCAACCTCGAGTCCCACAAGAAGCCGGACGGCCAGTGCGGCGCCGACTTCATGGAGATCAACAACGTCCGCTACTGCAACCGACAGCTGGAGGGCCAAATAAGTGAGCGCTGCTCACACTTGTACGCTACTCCTTAAGAGCAATCAAAGTACTCCTAATCGATTGATATTTTTGTAAATAATTTTTTTTATATTAATACCATAAGGTAATCACAAGACTAACCTTCGGAAGTACTCGTAACCATTACTATCTTTCCTCGCCTTTTTAATGGCTTTCTTTGTTTCTACAAGTTGCAAGCCACGTAAAATTTGGATACATGTCTCCGCCAGCAGGATGGTCTACCAAACTTGGGGGACTTAAAAAAATAAGTACCTCGTAATTCGGTGATTCTTCTAGAATAAAGGACATTACGAAATGTCCGTTTTCAAAACAACGTAAAATATGCCGCTTTTGAAAACTTAATCAATAATAAAAAGTAACGATAACAATTAAATTACCGATCAATTACTTTTCATCTTAAGTAATCATGTAATATGTCCTTTTTAACTGAGAGTAATTGTAATTATAAATCGGTTACTTTATTTCGAGTGTATAAGACTGGCGCTGGGCCCGTGTTCTCGCCACTCTCGAGCTCCGTTCGGGACCGCGGCGCCGGATTGCAAACGGGCAACAAACCATGTACTCGCTCTTGGAACGTAGTACTTTTCAATGGGGATGCCCAATTTAGCTTAGAAACGGTGCGTGCATCAATGTTTTACGGCGATAGTCATAACTGGCAACGTTTCGTAACGGATCTCGCGTGTGTACGTCGTGGCCCACTAAAATTTGGGATTTGAATCTCTCCGTTAAATACAGCGGAGAATCAGTGTCCCGACATTGCAACGTCACAGTATCACTTTACGTGAGGTTCCATTACGTCACAGTTTTCTTGTTGAATCTAGCGGAGACATTTTTCCGCTAAATTCGCCACTGTTAACGTGGAATATCTACACTACATTTATCCGCCAATGAAGAAGGAACCTGCCTTTTGGCAGGTTCCTTCTTCATTGGCGGATATGGCAGTGCTGTCAAGAGTACGAGGGTGCGGGTTCTAACAGCGATTTAAAATAGGCGCGCGCTTTCCTTCATTTTTCAAAGATACCAAACTAAGTTTTCCCCGAGCATGACCCCAATGGCCACCTCATCAATGCTTATGTAAACGAGACTGGCGGATATAGTCTGCTTATATCTTTGTAGCAGTATGTGCGAGTCTGAACTACTATAGATATGAATGTATAAGAGGCACGCAGCCAGGATTTCTGCTTCAGGGGGAGGGGGGGGGGGGGCCGCCCATGACAAAATGCTGTATGAGGGGGAGGGGGGAGAGGAGGTCCCAGCAAAATAGAAGATCTCGGGGGGGGGGGGGGGGGGGGGGGCCCACTTTTAGAGCGCAGCTCTTAGGCGCCCGTTTCCGTCTTGAGCGGCGTCGCCGTCGGCGTAACCGCGCGGTGCATTATGGGTAAATTTCTCCGCTATATTTAGCGGAAAAATTTCCCCGCTAAATCTAGCGGAAAAATTTCCCTGCTAAATCTAGCGGAAAATTCCACGCTAAACCACGCGGAAAATTTTCCCCGCTAAATCTAGCGGAAAAAATTTTCCCGCTAAGTCTAGCGGAAAAATTTCCCCGCTAAATCTAGTGGAAAAAATTTTCCCGCTAAATCTAGCGGAAAAATTTCCCCGCTAAATCTAGCGGAAAAATTTTCCCGCTAAATCTTGCGGAAAAATTTCCCCGCTAAATCTAGCGGAAAAATTTCCCTGCTAAATCTAGCGGAAAAATTCCACGCTAAACCTCGCGGAAAATTTTCCCCGCTAAATCTAGCGGAAAAAAGTTTCCCGCTAAGTCTAGCGGAAAAATTTCCCGGCTAAATCTAGCGGAAAAAATTTTCCCGCTAAATCTAGCGGAAAAATTTCCCCGCTAAATCTAGCGGAAAAATTTTCCCGCTAAATCTTGCGGAAAAATTTCCCCGCTAAATTTAGCGGAAAAATTTTCCCGCTAGAACTAGCGGAAATTTCCCCGCTAAATCTAGCGGGGAAATTTCGGTCACGTGACAGGGGGGGGGGTCACGTGACCTGGGGAGTCACGTGACCCCTCCACCTAGGTCACGCGACACCCCCAGGTCACGTGACCCCCTCCCGAGGTCACGTGACCTCAGAGGGGGTCCGTGACCCTCTCCTTTATGTCCCGTGACCCCCCCTCCGCCTTCACGTGACCCCCCCCCCCCCCCGCCTGAGAACACGTGGCCCTCAGTACCCTTCCTTCCTCCTCCTCAAGAGCTGCGCTCCGATTCGGCGTAAACGGCTTTCACTTTTTTAAGAGTTCAAATAAATATGAAAGACGTTTACAACACCCTGTAACGCCGAATTAGAGCGCAGCTCTTGAGGAGGAGGAGGGAAGGGTACTGAGGAGAGGGTTCACCCCTCCTCTTCGCCTCCTCACCTCCTCATTCTCTCTACTACTCCTCCTTCTCGTCCTCCTCCTCCCCATTTGCTCCCTCCTCTCCTCCTCCCCTCTCCCCTTCTCCTCTTCTCCCTCCTCCCCCTCCTCCTCCTCCTCCCCATTCTCCTCCCCTCCTTCTCGTCCTCCTCCCCTTCTCCCGCGCGTTGCATTATGGGAAATGTCCCATAACCCACCGCGCGGGACCCCCGTGACGTCACGATGGTCCCGCATGGTGCATTATGGGACATTTCTCATAATGCACAGCGCGGTTACGCCGACGCCACTCAAGTCGGAAATGGACGCTTAAGAGCTGCGCTCTAAAATATAATATTCTAAAACCTAGACTGGTACAGAATGCTGCGACACATTATCGAATTGATAACGACGATCTTTGTTAAACACAAAATAATAATTAAACACCTATCAAATTTTATAGCTAATATTCGTACCCTCAATGCTTTGAAAAAGTTATACCATGCATACACCAACAGTCTCAGATGTGCCGATGCTATAACTGGCTCTACATCATAGCCCAACATTCTACAATCTATGCTCATCTGGCTCCTGCTTGCTGGCCCGGCCGGCGAGCACCTCGTGTGCTATGTACACCAGCGCACATGATATAGGTGCTGCAGAAAAAAAATTATAAGTCTTAGGCTATTTCATCTGCCTGCGTCATATCCCTTCAAATGCTGATATCTATGTTTATATTTTGTCAGGAATTCTGGATTTCAAGGACTCTCCTCGGAGCATTACGATGCATTTCATCACGAACGACCACAACGCCGGGAGAGGATTCTTGGGCTTCTACAAGCAGCTGGCATGTGAAGGACACAATCGTAAGATAGTTCTTGTTCACCGGAATTAGTTTATCTACAGTCGTCTAGGTCGATCATTTATTTATCATGAAGGCCTCCTCACACATACACCAGAGCACTTCCTCGGCGCATATGTCAGTGCTAAAATTAGCGCTCACCTTGCTGACGCAGCGTTCACTTTGCGCTAGATTAGTTATGCGTTTGAAGGGTAAAGGCGTCAGCATAACACGCACGAAAGACGTACGACAAAAAAAGACGCTACCTACAATTGATTTTATTGAAGAAACAGGCACTTGGCCAGACTGTCGTTCACCTTACCAATAATAAGCCATAAACCGATCACATATCGGCAGTCTTTTATGAAGCCATGTAAAGAAGAGATTTCCTTAGCCACCAGAAAAATATAGGGTATGCTGACACAGTTTTCACTAGCGTTCTTGATAAAGTAAGCTTGTGGGGATGAAGTTATTCACAGTGCCAAGCCACTAAAGATCCGATGCCCTAAGAGCACTTCCACCGCGCGGCCACGCTACCACGAGAACGGTGGTCGCGCCGGCTTTGTTCGCTGACTGCAGCGAGTAGAAGTAGCAACGTCGTATCTCGTTTTTTGTCAAATTTGTAAATTACGCCGACGACACAACGCTACTTATCTCGGCCGAGGATCGCGACGTGCTAGTGGACATTGCAAATCTGACGCTGTCGAGATTAGAAATTTGGAGCCGGGAAAATTCCTTAAAAATTAACATAAACAAACTGAAGCCGTACTTTTTCGCACGAGAAATAAATCGATTGGAATAATGAGAGATATTACTCTTAACACAACCCCAATTGAGATTGTGAGCAATTTTAAGGTTTTGGGAGTGATCTTTTCTGAGAATATGTCCTGGGATAATCACACGAATTATATAATTCCCAAACTGTCACGAATAGCTGGATTGATATATCGCCATCGATCAATTTTGCCAACGAATGTGAAATTACTAATCTAAACTTCTCCTGTTTTATTCGTATTTAAATTATGGCCATCTTGTTTGGGGCTTAACTAAATTATCGAACCTTGAGAAGATATGTTTATTACAAAAAAAAAAAAAAAATACTGAGGTCCATCGGCGGCGTCTTGTTTGACTCCCATACAGCCGGTCTGTTCAGGGCTTTCCGCGCTATTAATATATACAATTTATACAATTATAGACAGTAATATGTTTAAAACGGAAAATAATAGAAATACACGTTTCCTTACAAATTTGGCTAATCTTTATCTAAAAGAACCGGTTTACCCCCCTCGTCATGCACACTTTTGGGAGATGGTGGCTCGCAGAACAAATTCCGGCTCCCAGATGGTTCGATATACGTTGCCCAAATTGCTGAACCAGTTAGAAGACAGTGAACTGGAATTGAATAGAATATCACCAAAACAACTTAGAGAATATTTCATGGGCTTAGATAGGTAAATTAGCAATGATTTCATCTTTCATGAAATATTTTTTTTAAATATTTTTTAATATATATATTTTTTTTTATTCTTTGTTTGCTTAGTACGTATTTTGTGCTTGTATAGGGTCCTCTCGTTTCACCTTGAACCATGTTTTGATATGGAAAATATTTTTTTGTATGTGTTTTTTTTTTCTCCTGTGCCTCTGCTATTTCGCGTTTGTAGGAGGTCGAGGACCTTTTCAAGGCTGTGCTTTACAGCTTTTTTTCTCGACCTCCGCCATTAGTGCTGATGGGAAATAAACTTACTTACTTACTTACTTAAATGGCCACAGCAACGGTCGTGAACGTCCACATTGTTATTATGGCATGTCTACTCATCCGCTGAAAAATTAAAATAACAAATAATCCAGGTAAGCAAATATTAATAAATCGAACCATTAAAACGACCGCTCTGGTCATGATTTTTGATGCTTTGAACTTGCAAACAGCCGCTACCAGACACTTGAATTGTTTAAAATTCTAGGACGTTTTAAGGAATGGAGCGATCACTTCACAGGAAATACGCCAATAGACAGCGTAGAAAATTATTCATTCCACCGATTGTTATGAAGGCCAATTGCATTGTTGTCTCAGCTTTTTAGCACTGTCAGTTCAGCTCAACAACATGCTACGAAATACTTTTTAGGGTACTGCCGATGCTAACTCAATTTTACTGTAGAAGTAGGACCAGAACCCGCCTAGTCCGCTCAGGCGTGGAAGGAGCAGCCCGTCGCGTCGACCGGTTTTTCAAGGGAGGAGGAAAAAAGCCTCCCCAAACGCGATGTGAGATATAGCGAGGCAAAGGGAAAAACGGGTTATACGGTCCCAATAACGCTTGCGTGCGAGGACGTGAAGAGGCAAAGATTGCGCAATTGCGATCATATCGAAGTTGTTTAAGGAGGATTCTCCCATCTTCCGCTTCTTAAAACCTTCGGTAGCCCAAACAGAACGCCTACCAGCTATCGTGAAGCGCAGTACCTGCACGCTGGCCATACAGGTGCCAGTCGCGCTCACACGTGCGAAAGAATTGGTGCAAATTTGGTCCAAAAGCCAGGGGTAGCCATAATCAAATAAGTTTACACTGGCTTAACACAACAATAAAAAAATATGACAACAACACAGACGTTTCGCCACCTATCTGGGTGGCATCATCAGTGTGAACTGGCCCGGTAGTGGGGAGAGTCAAAACCGGTCGACTCTAATCTAACAAGTCCCCGTAAACGTCCGGTAGGGGGCCTCGGTTTGTGTTGCACGGCTTGGGGTCCCGGCGAATAAACCACGATTCCACGAACTTCTTTCGGGCCCCAACGGTGCTCACGAGCCAAGGTCGCCGCATTGTCCAAATCAAACGTATGCCCAGTCGTCCAGCTGGTACACCACACCTGTCTGGGCGTCGGCGGGGGTGATGTCTTTCGGCTTGGAGAACGCGTTCGCCAAAGTGTACGGAGGCTTGAACACAGTCCGGATTCCCAAAGGTATCAAAGCTCTTCTAATCGAGTTCGAGGTTCCCCGGACACAGGGAATACACACTATCGGCCTCCTTTTGTCTCCAGTGTCTACTCTCCACTGTTGCATGCGCCTACGGGTGTCACTTATGAAGGATCCTGTATAATTGCGCCTGCCCAAGGAATGGGCCTTTCCCGGGGTTTCCACGGCGCATGCGCGGCAGCAGCAGACAGGAATCTGCCATTTTTGGTGGCGTGGTACGTCCGGCTCGGGGCTGCAGGAGGCAGCGGTGGTCGCGCGTTTTGAAGATCTCCTACAGGCCCTAGCGCTGTTTCGTTGTTGGCTGCAGCAACGACAGCAAGTGTTGTCGCGGTTTAGCTTCTTTGGGTTTCCTTCTACTAGACTGCGCTCGACGAAGCGGCAGCTCTGGATTCGGGCGATCCAGCGATACGATTCGGACGGCTCGTAAAGGCAGCCTTCAAAGCACTCCCGCGTTTGCAGTTGCCACTTCAAGGAAGGTTCATGTTTTTGTTCCTTTATTTTTTATTTGTTTGCGAATACAAGTCAGCAGATTGGTTAGGTATGCTGTCGTGTCGCTTTTGTGCTACGCAGAGCGAGTGCCTCGGAGTTGGCGTCTCTGGGATAGTGCGTTTCACTGGCACACTTTTTTGTTTATCAATGTGACGGTCTCGCGTTGTTACGCAAACTGCCTGTCTGCTTTCTGGTTGTTGTAAACATTGGAATAATCCACAGTGTTCAGATATTTATAAGGCATTGAGGTAAAATGGCTATGCTGCACAGTTTGTTGCTACGTGCACACACAGAAAGTGAAATGGGAGAGGATTTATCGCTACCACTACCGCATCTGCTGGTCTTGTGGTTAAATAAGAAAGCGGAAAAAATAGCCTTGATGTGTTGTCCTCGTGTATGTATCGAAAAAACAAAGAATAAGTTTGCAGCATTGTTTACAGGCGCGGAACTAAAAATAAAGAAAAAAAAAGTGTGGCCGATTTTCTGTTTTGTCTTCAGGATTTACAGTCACACACAGCTGTAGCCTGAAGTGGGGTGACATCAATGACGAGGCTCGCCCAGAAATCGGTGGCTGAACGTATTAGTGCTAGATATTTATTAAACATGTATTTTAGCGGTGAATTTGTCCTTGTGAAATTTCAAAGTGGTACTTTTTTCCAGTAAATAACGAGACCAACAAACTCGCCAGGGTCAGCGGCGCTTGTAAACGCCATTTAGTATAGTCGCTGAACAAGTCCGCCGTTGTCCCGGCCAAGTTTGTTGGTCTCATTCGATAATGGAAATGGAGCTAAGCGTTCAAATTTCACAAGGTGAAATCCACCACTAAAATAAACCTTTGATGAGAATTACGTTGGTACGTTCAGGCGCCGGCGTTTTTCGGACGGTTTAGAGTAAGCTTTTACATTTATGAGCATTCGTCTTACCAATTAAAATTTTTGAGCAAATTAAACAAAATAGCTTGCAATTGAAAAAAAAAAAAGGCTTTCCTTAACTGTAACTTAGTCTCGAGTATTTTCTAAATTTACTGCCGATACTGCATATGACATGAATCCTAGTTTAATGTAACCGTTTGTACTTCCTCATAGGTCGAAGAGAGCTTCAACGGTGTCGTCAGTCACAACGGACGCCACGGCGAAGTCAGTCGTCCATTCTTTCGGCAAAAAAAAATGTAAAAACGGACGAAGTCGTCCGTAGTTAACGCATTAATTCAAAACAAATCTGCTCGTCGATTGTACTGGATAGAGGAAAAACAAACGCTGGGCACTGAGCGCATTTCCCGACCATGTTCAGACAGCCAACATATGGCGAATTCGTGTGGTGCTTTCTGCGCGCTCTCGAGCGCTCTTTCCAGAGCGCGCGAAATCGAGTAGTTGAAAGAGCCCAGGCAGCACAAAACGTCGTGGAAACGTCGAGAAAAAGTCCAGGACGTCCATGACGTCCCGCATGACTTCGATCACGTTTTTTCGATGTTGAGGTGACGTCCTTATATAACGTTCCATTAGGGTCCAATCAGTGACGTTGTGACGACGTGGTATTTCAACTCAAACTTCGTCAACGTTCCCACGACGTCGATGCACGACGTTCTCCCAACGTCCAACGCTCACGTTTCTTTGACGTTGAACTGAAGTTCATAAATGACGTCCCATTATCGTCCTGTCCGTGACGTGCTGGCGACGTCACGTTTCAACTTTAAAGGGACCATGAAATGACCTTTGTTCTTTTTCCAGATAACTTTTACATTAAACCGTCAATGTTCACTGAATGCCGAACAGGCATCCGTTTTCGTCTCGGTTTATTAACTTTTACACAAAAAATTATTGAAATATCGACTTTTTCATTCTCTCCAACTGACCGCAAAAGAAGCCGTGACGTAGACCGTTTCCGGAACCGGAAGTTCTCTCGGCAGTAGGAGAATGGGAGTGTTAGCGGCAACGAGTTGGGGTGCACCGGTAGGTTTTACTGCGCTGATGTCACCGACGTATTTCCTGAATCGGCGCCTCTCATCGCCGCATCGCAGCTGAGCGAAATTCAATGAGATATGTTGCGCTACAGCGACAGCATGGGACTAGTCCCATACGCCGGTATGCCTGTTGGGAAGTGCAGCGAGTCTTGTCACCACCCCGTCATTGTTGGCAGAAGGGCCGGCCCGTGTCAGTCGTTTGCAAAGCGACGTAGACGGCGTTTTTCGCGGCCTCGGAGATGCAGGAGCGAGCCGACGTTAAAAAAGATACGTTTGAACTACGAGTGTCAGCAAGAGCCACGTAAATACCTGTTTACACTCGGAGCGGACGCGCGCGCTTGATGGAAGTCTTGTATTCGCGCTGTTGGTAAGCGCTTCGGGACCGTTCTTTTACGATTGCAACTCGATACTGACGCGACACTCGGCAAAGAAAGGTTGGACCGGGGTCGACAGTGACGTGCAGTCTGTCAGAATAAAAATGGCATACCAATAACAAAGTGTACATACCGTGTTACGAAGGCAATCCATACGGCGTTTATTTCAGCTCTATATCACACAAAACAAGAAGATAGAATCGACGAGAGTCCCTTTTCGACGAGTGTTCGTCAACACTGCCTCGGAAAACAAGGGGAAGAGATTGACCTCCTCACCTCTTAATCTAGAATTGAGGTCAGTGATCAAACTATAATACGGGAAGGGTCCACAAGGGTCGCGCGGGCATATTCCATTTAGCACGCCAGCCGGTCGTAGGCAGACGGTCTTGCGACGAAGCAGCGCAGCGCCGAGTCGGAATGCCTGCTAGGCCTATACGCATCGTCGGAGTCGGTGAATCCAGCGTTCTTGTTCGTCGTGGTCTGTTTTAAGTACTGTTTTCTTGCTGCTTGAAGTCGGCACGCGCGGGAAGAACACGTAGAAAAATAAACGTTCAGTCAGTCAGAGTTTTGAGAGGAAGGAAAACAAAGAAAATAAATGTTCGTCGGTCGCCGTCACCCAAGTAACTGGCGGCCCTGCCCTACTGCGCACGCGCAGTAGTTGCTTCGTTTACCACACGATAGATGGCGCTTGGCTCTCAGCATTATCAAATTTGGCAATTTTCGCCACACATCTCTAATTATGCTACAAAATGTGGATCTGAATATTATTTAACAAAACTTTTAGGAAACATTCGCCGGCTATTTATTGTTTACGATCGCGGTGCTGGTGAGGTAGGCTCTTACCCAATAGGCGATGTGGATTCGGCTGACGTGCACCGATTCTGCGTATGCATCGTAGTGAACAGGCGAAGGAAGGAAGGCGCAAAAGAGTCCAGTTTTCTTTTAAAAGTTCTATAGCAAATAATTTTTTTGGGCTCCCTATTTTTGTGTTTTTGTGTTTCTTTTCACACCTTTTACGACGTGCGGTGGATGAAACTCGATTTTAAAATCATTTCATGGTCCCTTTAACGTCGTCATCGTCACCACGACAAGACGTTTTAGCAACGTCGAACACTCACGTGTCTTCAAAGTTAAAATAAAGTCCTGGGTGACGTTACATTATTGCCCCGTCATTGACGTTTCAGTGACGTCGCGTTCACACCTAAATGTCGTAAGCTTCATACAAGACGTGCTGGCAACGTCGATCACTCACGTTTTGTTCGACGTTTTTAGATTTTCCAGCTCATTCTCCAGCCGCAGAATCACTGTGGTCAAGGTGTCAGTGCTCAAGAGCCGCAAAGAAAACTTAATTTTTGAGAGTTTTTTGAGAGAGAGAGTTTCGAAATGCTATTAACTGCACATCGATGACGCTACAGAGGGCATTTACAAAACGTAATGTACACGGAAGAAAAAAAATAACATGAAAGCATGTTGGAAATATCATTCCTTTTAGATGTGCTTGTTATAATCTTGGTTTGTTTAAAATATTGTTACGGGTTTAATTTGCGAAGCCCATGGCGTCTAGAACGGATCGAATTGTACTATTCTTGCATTTTGCACGCGCGCTGTCGTCTTCCATGGGTCCTGAGCCCTGGCACGCGCCTCAGGGGCGCCGCTACACTATCCGCTCTCCAGGTGATTTCAGGCCTGCATCCTTTTCTAGGAGCATCCATACTGCTCCGCGACTACCCGAGATTGTTTTAAGGTTCGTAAATTTTTTTTTCGTATTTTGTAACCCATGCTCACCTGCGCACAACCAAAAAATTCTCATCAACATCACAGTTCATCCATAACACCAACTTCCAGCGCCTTAGCGCTTTCGGTAGATCGGGGCGCAAAGTCTTGTCACGTGACTGTCAGTACAGATCTGGCTTTCGTTGCCACTGGTGACGTACCCAAAGGAAAATCGCATGCCAGCACACACTATTTCAGTGCACAACTTCACTGCATACTTGCTCATTTTTGGAGTTGACTCAAAAAAATTAATAAAATAAAATGCCCGGGAATGACGAAATCCGGTAGATACTGTCAACGGTTTGTGGAAATTGACGTTCATGATGCCAACCCCTGAATGGCCCAGATGACGGTCCAAAAAGCGTTCAAGCCCAGTCTGCACTTACGTGCCGAAAAAAAAAGAAAGAAAAAAAGAAGAAAAAAAAAACCAGCCGGCACGGCGCGAGAGAGAGGGGGAAAGGTAGGCAGAGGAGATGCCAGTCGTCGGGAAACTCGGCAAGAAGAGGGCGAGAGAGAAAAGTGGGGGAAGATAGCGACGGATGTTCCGGGTGCACGTATTTTCTCAGTCGTTCCCAAAATATTAACAGCTCTGGGACCCGGTCCAGCTTTTTCCGAAAGCCAGTCACTAGCACCGGCCGTCACGTCTACAGGTCTACGAGGCAGGCTGCTATGTCGCCGTGATTTCTTTTTCCGAGTCTGCATACAGTATAAGTGCTGCGATTGGAGGAGTCGTTCAAGTCGCCCCCCTGAAAAAATCGGTGATCGCCAAAAACGCCGTCGTATTCAGTCACAACTCGAGGACCTTTTTCAAGGCCATAACGCTTCACACGTTGAATCGTACTACTGCTCGGATCAAGGTGCCTGTGAGGATATGAATGACGCCCCCCAGAAAACAAGTGGCAGTGCACATAACGCCGCGTCAAGTCCAGTCTCCGATCAAGACCCTTCAGACGCCTCCGACGATCCCAATCAAGAACGCCCAGCGGACGGGATCCCCCTTCTGAAACCATTCCCGTGCACGCAGCGAGAGTACCAGCTACGCGCAATGGGACGGCTAAAGCACGCGCGTCAGCGCATTAATCAGAAGCAGAACGAGGTAAGCGGTGGAACATTCCGCGCCGCGTGACATCGTCTCTTGTTCACTTATTTACGTGAATTTGTTCTTATATATCTTTGAGGCTCTCCCATCCAGGGACGCCTTTTAGAGGCGCTCCGTATTGCATCTCGTGTCTGAACATGCTAAAAAAAACAGTTCGTACCAAACCTGTGTTTTAGTTACTTCCTTCGTACTTGCATGATAGCAGCTTGACTTCGCAATAATACTAAAAAAATACCTTTTTTTTTTTTTTTTTTTTGGGGGGGGGGGGGGGAGGGGGGGGGACACAACGTTTTCCCACAACGGCTAGGGAACGTAATTTGGAAAGGTTTCTCGACGTTCTGTGAACGTCGTTGGTAGTCCGGATGTCGTAAACACACGTTTCATAAACGTCGAGGGAGGACGCAACGGCCCACTGAGACGTGCATGTGACGTGCAACAATCGTCATTTGGAACGTCCCCTTGACCTCCTGTGCACCTTTTCTCGCGGACATTTAAAGGTTTCATCGACGTCGAAGGAAGGTAACGTCCGGACCTTCGACGTTTTACGACGTCACGTTACAGACGTCTTCGACGTTCTTTCGACGTTTTCTTCACGTTTATGTGCTGCTTGAGAGAGTGCTTTTGCCTGATCGGGTGGTTCATTCCGAGGGCGCCTCTCCCTCTCAGAGCACTCTCTGGCACTCCGTCTGTAGCCGTCGGAGTGCGGAGCGGCGCAGGCGTCACATGGTAGCTGTACGGTGATCACGTGGTTTTGTTGACGATGGCCGGCAGTGGTCTGTGGTGGTGTGCGGGGTCCGGCATGGCGGTGATTGATGTGTGATTCTACAAAGTGCTTGTGCATTCGACGGTGCGAGGATTGCAACAGAGGGGACAACATTCGTTTGCGACCGTAACAGGAAAAGCCGACGTGTGAAGTGTTCCCAGTGCTTTCATAAGGTGGTTCATCTCACGGCGGAAAATCGGCTAAGCCTAACCAACGACGAAACAGCTCGCAGAGCTCGCCGCTGTTTTTCCGGATTTTGTAGTCGCTTCAAGAAATTTTTCAGGTTTGGTAAAAGTGCGTTCAAAGGTTTGTGTTGTAAAATAAACGGAGAGCCGAATATAATGCACTGTGATTTATGTCACATTGCGATGCTTGCACGATATTTCGCCGTGAGAAAAAGGTGGTTTATTAACTACTTTATATTCGCCTGCTCAGCCGTACGCATGACCGCGTTCACTGTCGAAAACGCGATGAGTTTACAACTGTTTCCAAGTGTTGGCTTTCGTTTCGTTCTACAAAAATAAATTCGCATACTGTTGTTTTCTTTTTTTTACATGCCGATGAGTAAAACAATTTACGTCAAAACCGTTATTTCATCACGTTCCGAGAGTAAATTTTGCTCAATCATCCACCGTACGCAGTAAGATCGTGTTGTTTTTAATGCATTACCAATATCAAGAAATTTTTATTCCGTGACTGGTCTGAGAATCTCGGAGCGCTCAGAAGCCAGCAGTTGTGATCGGCTGAAAAGGATCCCGAGTAGCTCTGGCGACGAGGAGGGGGTTCTCTGCTGAATCCAGGCAGAGGAGAGAGGTGACCACCCGAATTCATCAATAACTTGGACATTGAAGAACCGGAAGCAAGGCAGGTCATCTAAAACGCCTCTCCTGCTTGCCGATAGGTGGCGCCCAACATTTGCGGGAAAGGCTGTAATGAAAAATAGAGCACTTTGGAATTACAACAGGTATGAGGTGGTGAGAGAGATTTGGAAAGGGGTCATGGTGCCTGGCTTGACTTTTGGAAACGCAGTGCTATGCATGAAATCCGAAGTGCATGCGAAACTAGAAATAAAACAGCGCGGAGTAGGTAGACTGGCTTTGGGGGCGCATTGCAAAACGCCAAACCAGGGAGTACAAGGAGACATGGGATGGGCATCATTTGAGAGCAGGGAAGCGGTGAGCAAGGTAGAATTTGAGGATAGGTTGAGGCTAATGGATGGGGAGCAATGGGCACGAAAGGTTTTCAGCTATTTATACATGAGGAGTGTAGACACAAAGTGGAGACAGCGCACTAGGAAATTAAGAGGAAGGTTTTTGGGCTATAGCGAAGATACGGAAGAGCAAGTCTCAGTTAAGAAGAAAGTTAAGGCCACAGAAAGAGATCGGTGGCTAGAGGGAATGCAGACAAAGACTGCTCTGGAAAGCTATAGATTAAACAAAAGAGTTATTGCCAAAGAAAGCATTTATGACAATTCTAGGGGAAGCTCATTGCTGTTTGAGGCAAGAACGGGTGTTCTGCGAACCAGAACATACAGAGTGAAGTACCAGGAAATTGATACAGTGTGCACTGCTTGTGGAGAGGAGGACGAGACGGCTGAGCACTTGATACTCTACTGTAAAGGGCTTCACCCTATGCCTACCGAAGACAACATAGATTTAATAAAGTCATTGGGTTTTAGAGACAGCGAAGGGAGAGTGGATTTCAAGACTGTAGAGATTACCAAGCAAAGATTAAGTGAATGGTGGCAGAAATCGAGAGAAAACTAGGTATTTTCTTAATCACTGATGGCAAGGGGGTTTCATAGCCTCACTTTCTTTGCACTGCGGAGTGAATATAGATTACACATTTAAATATTCTAAGCTTAAATGGTAAAACAAAATGGCTAGGTGGCGTAAGCTACCGCCCGATCCAAAGGGCTCAGCCGTATTCATCCATCCATCCATCCAAAGGCCCATTGGTGCCAAAATTCTTGGCGTTGGCGGTTGTCCATAATGTTCTCCGAGCCAGAGTCCGCGATGCGCTGGTTCACGGTGAGGATGCACCCTGGACACCGTCCGCCAAACCCCGTTGAAACGAATACGGTGATGCAGTAAACTCGCCGTGGTCACTCCGAGAATGGCTGCGGGCGACCAGCAGCGTGAACAATGTCGGCCACCGAAGTCAAAGCCGCACCTCAATGCCTAGGTCAGGTATCGCCCATTACGAAGATCGCGTCAGGGAACCCAGTTGTGCTAGGCGACTCGAAGAGATCCAAGTTAAGGAGGGCGGCAGCGGCCATCTTGTACCAGGTCCGGAAGCCTGCACACTAGCAAAGCGCTCAAAGCGTCACCCCGCCGAGCTCTTGGGAGAGTCCGTCGTTCACACGTCGATAAAAAGAATCGTTCTGCTGAGCTTCGAGTGGCTCCTTTCTGCTGAACGCAATGCCGTCGATTTTCTTGCTGGGTAAGAAAGTGTCTTTTGAGATGGCTTCGCACAAGATTGCCAATATTATTGGTTAATGGCCTTTTATCCGTATGGTGACGACAGTTTGGCTGAGTGAATTACAAGTAGCGGCTGTTTGTTTCGTACTTGTTTCTTGTTTCGGCCGGGTTCAGTTTGAAGGTAAGCGTTCGGCAGCCTTCTGCCTGGTTAGGAATAGACATGAAGCAAAAAATAGGCACTCTAACCAAAAAATCAATAAACATTTACCCGACGTTACGGGACCAGTTCGGTCCCTTGTTCACGGGTGAGTGACGAAAAGAAAAGAACACGCGTCGTCTAAATGCACATGCGGATGTAGGGGGCTTTGCTTACATGCAGTTTAAACTTATTTAATTTCGATGCACACACCACTGAACCATTGGCGCCTCGATATTAAGTATAAACCGCATGCAAGCGATCTGGCGAGCAACGAGGCAAGCGACGGCGACCTACTTCGCTATCGCTCGGTCAATCGCGCGACGAGGCAAACCGCATGGAAGCGACGGGAGCAAGCGACCAAGACAGTGAGCGACGTTTTCTAGAAATCCAAAAACCGAGCGACGCGACGGGTAACAGAGGGAAATCTTCGTCGCTGATTCTCGTGGTTGTCACCGTCTCTTGAGTCGTAGCTCGCCAAAGCGCTTACATGCGGTTCGGGTTTTACTTACGGAAACGATGTCTGAAGCGCGCACATGCAGCGAGAAGCACGACTGCGATAGCCTTACTGGATCATTTCAAATTTTCATATGTTGCGATGGTGTTTATTAGCGACAAAACGAATGAATGCGATGAACTTACATGGTCTCAGAAGCCGAGGCCATAATCTTGCATCGTCGATCCATTGGCTGTCCGACTCCATTTCATAAATAAGAAAATACCAGAACTATGTTCAAATATAGATATCAAATGATTAAATAAAAGCCCGAAATACCGAAAGGACGTAAAGAAAATAAAAGATTTCAACGCGGAACATAAAAGAACACAAAAACAAAGCTCCAGTGGTGGCCGGTGCAACACACAACGCGGAGCAACGGCGAGAAACTGAAGGCCGGCTATGGCGGGAGGGTCACGTGACGCCAAGATGGCGGCCCCCATGAAATGTTGCCTGAAAGGGTCTATAGACGAGCAGAAGGTCACTGCACCGTCATCGCAGTGCGATCGATCAAGGCCTGAGATTATACGCGAGTGCTGTGACAATTTTCTGTTCAACCAGCGTCGAAGGTCGGGCTCGGGCCCAAAAGCGGAGTTAGCACGGTTCGTATGAGTAAAGATGTTCTTTCTTCGGGATTGCGCCGGGACCCGACGACGGAGGCAGCTGATGGTCGCTGACGGAAGAGTAGACCAGACGGGACTCGGCGGTGAGGGGGAAGAAAAAAAACACGTCTATTTACAAGCGAAGCTAATTTCCGAATGTCACAAAAAGGTCCCACAACGTGCTCTCCTCGTCTTCTCTGTTCTCTTAAAAATGTCCCCTGCCCCAGCTCGCACGAGCGTCGCCAGTTCACCCACACACAGGGACACACGTGCAAACGCCAACACGCAATGGAAAGAAAATGAAGCTCGGTTCTGTTCCCGCGTCCACTCACGGTGATGGCGGGGCCGATTCTCACACCTCCCGACTAAGTATATTTTTTGGACCCGAAATGTCAAAAATAATATATATATAACATTTAAACTCAAACGCGAACGCATATCAGTCACACCTTGCACAGAGTTTGTGACTCGACCCGCAAGAATCCAAACTATAAGAGAAATTTCTACCAAAATGCAAATCATATGCTAGTAAAGTGATTCTTACTGTTCCCGCCAAGGCTCTAATGCTATCGTGACTAGCCTAGTGTCCGCACTCGTAATATACACTTAATGAAAGCAGGTACTTAAAGAAACAAAAAGAAACGTTACATGTATAAGGCACACATACATAAAAAAATATGGGAAGAAAAAAACTGTTTTCGTTGTCCCTTCTCACGATGAACTTTAACACATCTAGTTGAGTCATTAAAATCTTCCAAAGGACGCTCTTACACTGTCCCATAATACGTTCTACCACGCCCTTGGATAAGCTCCTCGCCGTCGGCATACAGCCACGGGTGTCGTCGAGGGCCCTCAGGAGGGGGCCTTTTTGGAAGACATTACGAACGGTTGGTAGCGGTCCGACAGGTGCTCCCGCTCCTCCTATACGTACTCTTCCACCGCGTTCTTGGCGTCCACCCACTCTTTCTCTATGCGGTCCGTGTGGACCATTTAAACATCGCGCTCCACCAGATGGTCCATCTCGAAGGCGCTCAGCTGCGGCACCCGGACCTCCACCAGAAGCTCCGTGGCCTTGGCCTGCTTCTCTTTTGGGCTGGACCGGTCCTCCTTCTTGACGGGCTCGCCCTCGGCCACTTTGTCGGGGTCTCCTCCCTCGGTCGGGGGTGCCTTTTCGCCACTCACCGCCCCCGCCACCGCTAGCTCGCCATCGTTTGCACGCCCAGCACTTGCCTGTCGACCGTCGGGCTTGCGGTCCACGGCCGAGGCGGACACCACCGAGAAGATACCGCGCAGGTTGAGACGCACTTTCACCTTGATCTTGGATGCCCCGCCCTCGGCCGCGGAGGCAACCTTGTTCCCCGTAAAGCTGCCCAGCTGCAGGTCCGGGTGGGGCACCACCGCCTCCTGCGGGTACCTGGCCTCGAGGTTGAAGGGCTTGCTCCGGGAGAAGGTGAGCATCTTGATGAAGGGCAGCTGGTGCCAGCGGGGGTACTCCTCTGCCCGGCTGTCCTCTCCCTTGCCCATGTCGTAGCACAGCTCCATGGGGTAGGGCTGGGCATCCACCATCGCGAAGTCCCGCACCTTTAGGATGGGTAACAGCCTGGCACACTGCAGGGCCCCGCTCCGGGCCACCGCCTCGTCCTGGTGCAGAGTCGTTGAGGGCTCCCGTTGGAACACCTTGCGGACCAGCTGCTTGACCGCCGGCACCCGGGTGCCGCCCCCGACCCGCTCCACCGACTTCACGTCCGGTGGCCACAGCCCGGCCACCGTCGGCGCCCACGCCATGGTGCGCTCGGCACGCGCTAGCAGCTCGGTGGACATGGCCTCGAAGATCTCCCGCTTCACCTTGCCCGCAACGTCCCGGTCGTTCTTGGAGCACTCGACGTTGAGCGGCAAGTCGTGCGGGTTGGCACACATCTGGTTCTTGAGCTTCTCGCATTCGGTGATGAGGCGCATGAGGCCGCACCGGCTGGTGGCCACGTCCAGCTTGTAGCGCTCCATGAACTCCTGTACAAAGTAGCGCACCAGCACCATGCCGGAATCGCGGCCCCCGACTCCATCGAAGGTGGTGGCCAGCATCTTGAGCCGATCCTTGTTGAAGGCCACCAGCGCCACATGAAGCACCGAGTGGGCCATGTCCACGAAGGCCCCCACGCGCACCTTGTCCTCGGGCAGGTCGTTCTTGTAGAAGCCGAAGCTGAGCGCCGCAGTCGTTGTCTGCGACCTCACCACCTTCGTGAGTAAGCGCGTCTTCAGCTTCACAAACCATCGGTTCGAAGTCAACCCTCCCGCAAGCCAATTTTAGGCTGTCGTAGTCATCGGGCGTCAACAGCATGTCTACGCCGTTAACCAATTGTTCAGTGACGGCGCACAAGAGCGGCACTTCTCGAGGGACGTAGTCAACGTAGCTTGTGGGAAGAGTCATCGCTATAGGGAGCAGGACGGCGCTCACGCTGTTCCCGAACGCCCCAGTCAGCGTCACTCTTCCGGACGACCCCTTCATTTCCGGCGCCACCCCATCACGCACTACGCTAATCTCTGCTCCGGAATCGATAAACGCCTGCACCATCCTCGGGCCGCATTTCACTTCCACTCTCTGCAACTCAGCGAGCGTACCGTCCTGATTGACATTTATGTCCTGGGAGATACTCTGCTGAGATGGTGTTAAATTTGTTGAGATGTTACCCACCACGGGGTTATTTCTTTCACCATCTGGCGTCTTCCGTGGACAGTCACGAGAAAAGTGTCCCATTCCCTTGCAGCTGAAACACTTCACCCGGGGGTTGTCAGGTTTAATGCCCTGCGTTGGGTTCTCGTGTTTATCCTCGAGGGAAGTGGCCTTTGTTGTGTTGTATGTGCGGCTCTTGGAGCCTGACGGGTTACCTCGCTTTTTGCATCGCTCCCCCTCGTCGAAACGGTCAGCCAATACCGCCACCTCCAAGGGTTTCAACCAATCACCCATCTCGTTGAGGGTTACATATGCCTGCATGTCGGCGGGCAAGGAGTCCCTGATGCGATCGGACACCATCAGTTCGATTAGGTCCTCAAGAGATTCAATCCCGCGGCTTCTACCATAATATTCGAAGCAGCTCTCAACCCGAGTCGCAAACTGAGTCCAGGATTCTCTTTCCATTCTGGTGGCTTTAAGGAAGAGCCTCCTGTACTCTGCCGGCGACAATCAGAGCTCTAATAGAACCCGCTTTTTTTACTGCCTTCTATTCACTTGCTTCCCCCACGGGCAGCCTATTCACCAGAGCACGCATGCGCTCCGTGAAATATGGTCGCACCAGGGATCCTCTCAGCCGCTCAGGGACTTCATACGTCTCGAAGACGTGTTCTACGCCATCAAACCAGCTCGGCACTAATATTTTGGACGACGGCATGGAAGTCAGTACACCTTTCATCAATCTTGAAAAGCTTAAAACTTCATCTCGGAGGTTGAACTCCATGCCGCCTCCACTGGCTCGCGTTCGGTTCCCTGAGCGTAGATGTTCTAGCTCTAGCTCAAGACGTATTAGCCGTTCCTTTTCCCTCACTAGTTCTATTTCCTTTTCGATTAAGCTGTCTGATCGGAATCCCCCGTTCCCCTCCCCTTGTGTCTGCGAGTTCGCCACTATTCCACTCGAGGGTGACGATTCACCTGGCCCGTCAACGTCCCTATTCCGACCCCTATTCTGCTCTGGCGTTAGAACCGGCATCTGCCGCTCTGCGCTGTCTGTATCCATGGCGGGCACACGTCAAAGAGTCACCTTACCGTAAGGTCAACGACTGCAGCTGGATCACAGACGCAGCCCGCTCCTCAGAATAATAAGGCACGAAAATGATGTCCGAGCTGTAGACTCAAGCGTTCCTCGCTGGAGTGGGACGGCATCCGGTCAGAGGTAGCTCTGCCACCACGAAGTAGCTCGGTGGTCCAATCTTCAAGGAGCTCGGTGGTCCAGTCTTCAAGGAGCTCGGTGGTCCAGTCTTCTCTTTAGAGGGCTCCACCAATCCGTGTCAAGTCGCTGTCCGCCGATTCCATTGTGAAGATCACGCCGCCGGGGTCCGCTGACACAATCCTGTCGACTGCGCCAGTAAAGATGTTCTTTCTTCGAGATTGCGCCGGGACCCGGCGACGGAGGCAGCTGATGGTCGCTGACGGAAGAGTAAACCAGACGGGACTCGGCGGTGAGGGGGAAGAAAAAAAAACACGTCTATTTACAAGCGAAGCTAATTTCCGGATGTCACAAAAAGGCCCCACAACGTGCTCTCCTCGTCTTCTCTCTTCTCTAAAAATGTCCCCTGCCCCAGCTCGCACGAGCGTCGCCAGTTCACCCACACACAGGGGCACACGTGCAAACGCCAACACGCAATGGAAAGAAAATGAAGCTCGGTCCTGTTCCCGCGTCCACTCACGGTGATGGCGGGGCCGATTCTCACAGTATGTGGTAACGTTTTATGAAGGGAAAAGAGGCCTCTTTTCCCTTCATGGAAATGGCACATGGATGGAAAGCGATCTGGTGGAACCAAGTCACTTCAATCGCAGCACCACCTTCGCTGCAATCGAATCGAGCGACGACACAGGTCAAGGTCATATGGGCAGTCTAGCCCCTTGGGGGCTATATTAAATTTTGTTATGATTTTGACGTTGGAGGTAACGTCAAAACACCACCTCGACGTGACGTTACAACGACGCCACGACTTCACCGTCGACTAGGAGGTTACGCGACGCCAAGAAGCTGTCTTAAGGCCGTCGTGACATCGCATGGCGTTGAAGACGACGCCGTTTGGCGACATCAAGTCGCCGTTGTCATGCAGTCGTGACATCGCGTCGCGTTTAGGACGACGCCGTTACGCGACATCAACTCGCCGTTGTAACTCGGTCATGACGTCGCTTTATGTCGAGGACGACGTGGGGTTGGTCGTCGATGCCGACGTTGACTTCGACGCCCCACGCAACGTAAATTTTCTTTTTTGGCGGATCTTATAGCGCTGTAACTTGGTTCCTAATGTTTGAGTTTTTTTTTATGCTTGTCACTTGTTTACGCTTTTTTGTGCTGTCCATTTGACCTGGTTTTGCATAATTATCTTTGAATATGTTAACAAAATTATCGTATATTTTTTTTCTCGGTTCGGTCCTTTAGCAACTTCGTTCCAAAGTATTCCTTTATTATATAGATTCACTTTCTGATTGTTAATAATTTAGCAATCGATATTTTTAGCCTTGGATATTTTTTGAAATCCGCAATAGTTGCTGGTTGAAATAATGATTAGCTACTTTTTTCAGAAATAGCCTGGTTTTGGACTTACCCTCTCTAGCCTGTATGTGTATAAGTTCTATACACAAGTGTGTTATGTCACATTCAATTGGGGCGCACCACACCGCACCGCACTGCACCGACGGACGCGTCGCGTTCACATGGTCGTGTCGGTGCGGCTGCACTACGTTCATTTGGGACTTGGTGCGACGCACGACACCGGTGCGTTGCTGCACCAGCTGCACCGTCGAAAGGAGACCGTGCAGCTTCGCGCACTGCGGGCCGGCGCGACCTTGAGCTACCGCTCTCCGCCTCCTTCGGCCCCTTCTTTCCCTCGCTTCGTCCTCCTCGTCTCGGTAAACATGGCGGCTCGGGAGACTCTCGCTAGATGGCTCGCGCCGCCGCCCCACTCGCGGCGGATTTTGTTCAGTGGTCCAGCCGTTTATGTTTTGCCCTTGAAGTGACCGCGCCAAACGCGTTGCACGGCGGAATGCTTCGTGTTCACTTGGTAGTGCGTCATACGCTGCACCCGCGCGGTGGCGCGGCCTTGGGGGCAGCACTTTCTCGGTGCTGCGTGCGCCCCAATTGAATGTGACATTGGTTTCCCTCTTGATATTTCTTCTCATGTAAATTCATATATTACCGATTTTAATCCCGCTTCTTCCATGTCAACTAGGTATTTATTGGTCAGCAAACTCATTTTATGTTTATATTAATGTCCCCTACAACTATTATGACAGGGCCTTTGTTGTTATTTAGTCTGTTACTGATATCATCTAGAAATGCATTTATACTACCATGAGGGGATCTCTCTGTGCCTAGTATACAAAATCTTTTATTGTTATATTCAATTCAAATATGAAGGGCTTCAGTTTATTAGAAAATACTTGTATGTTTTTTGGTTATCTTCTACTTCCTGTGGACCATAATCATGATCATCGTAAACATAAAGCAATAACCGTTAAAAAAAACCCCCAAAAACCTTTATATCTTAGATCAATGGCGTACGCAGGTTTTCGTTTCGCCCCCCCCCCCCCCCCCCCCCCCACGCCGAAAAAGGGGGGGGGGGCGGGCAAAGTGGGAACAAGGTTAGGGGGTTGTAAAGGGGGAAAAGATAAAAAGAGGAACGAAAGTCGAAGAGGGAATAAAAGCATTTTAATTTTTTTTTAATAACTAAATTTGTCATATTGGTTTAGGGATCATTATGATACATAAAAATGGTGCCCCGGAAATTCCTCACCAGGAAGGCACCAGAGTTAGCAGAAAACAAGAATCATAAAAATAACTATTTTATAAAGCACGACTCCAATGCACGAAACCTCCAGTCATCGCGGCGGATAAAACAATGATGCATAAGTAGAAACGCGGAGCACCTTGATGGATAGACGATAAACACTGGAAAGCTGCTCCGCCATAAATTACTCCCCAGCTTAACCTGATCTAGCCTACAAAAATCTCACGTGATTTGTTCGTTGGTGTCGATTTCTAAGCTTTCCGAAGTCCGTTCACAAATGAAAGTCAAGGAAGTCACACAACGCAACAAAGAAGCGATGGAAAATGGTTTACACACTCACATACTGCACTTGGCTCTCGTCCTGAGGCAGCAAGTCGCACACTCGCGCCCCTCTCTCGCGCGGTTCTCAAAATGCCGATGACAACTACCGTAATGGAACCTTGAACCGCGAATTCCGCGCCTTTAGGTGCCTATATTTACTTTGTTAAGAGTTTTCCCGCCATCCGAGGAGCCAATCAGATATCGCTCTTTTTAAACCAATGGTAGCCACCGCGGTACGAAACAAACATATATAATACAAAATCCAATTAAGAAAGGACACGTGCAAATACCCCCGAAAACTCCCAAAAATCTTCGCCCTAACTGTCGACCGTCAGCCGGACAGCGCTTCCAGGAAAAAGAACCTCGTCGGGGGGCAAGAGCAGTACCGACGCTTCTTCTAAAAAAAAAAACAAATAAATAAATAAAAGGCTGCAGAACATCGATGGGCCCCGCTGCGCTGGAGTGAGGCACAGCGCATGGTACGCACACAGAGCGGGGATCCTCGAGGAACAATTAAGACGGTGGACACGGGGGCCGCTCCGTGGCGACGACAAACCAGCCCCAGCGATTCCGCGCAATTGGAGCACTCGTGAAGCAATAAAAAAAGTAAAGAAATATATTTTCTTTCCTGAGTAACGCTAAGCAGCTCAGCCAACCTCACAATTTACTTAACAAATGAGATGTACGGCCGGTTATAGTATATATGCATATATCTCTGTGTGTGTCTGTGTGAATCCTGGCAGTGCCGGCTTTATTGGAACAGCAGAAAACGCAAAAGCAACAACACACACATACACAAAAAGCAGACTGCGGAGGCCGCGGCTTACACGCCGAATCGTGCAACCCGCAGTCCTTGGTTACGTTTATCGCGATCTGTCGGGTCCCACAAGCAGGACCGTTCTTATTAAATGTTTGTTATTTTCGTTGTTGTTTGTTCTTACTAAAGGTTGTGTTGTATCGTTTCACACACGTGGAAATTCAGCAAAGCGCTAAATATTGAGTCGGGTGCTTTCATAATCTTAGTGCTGTGGTTTGTAGAAACTTTGGTCCTACATATTTTTGTTATCTCGCACAATTCATAGCTTTCGTAAAACGTTGAATCTTGGTTGGAGATGGGGGTTCATTAACAAATTAATCAGACTGATTGCCACCCTTTAATTGACTAATCAATCAATACATTCGTTAATTGAATATTCCCCAGTCATATTACATGAAAGACGTTAAAAGCTAAAACTACATATTTTTTCATTATTTTTACTATGTCATAAATGGCCCATATTGCATTCCCTTCCTTTTTTATTTCCTTTTTTTTACAACTTCTCTACGAAGTTGGCTCCGCTGTTTAGAAAGAGAAAATACGCAACACCGCATTGATATTGATGAACCCGGGAATCAGTGACGTCGCCCCCCCCCCCCCCACCCCCCCCCCCCCGGCTCGAAAATTCGGGGGGGGGGGGGGAGGGGGGGGGGGCGCGGCCGGTTCGGGCCCCCGTGTGTACGCCACTGTCTTAAATATTTATTTCGCACCGCTCCATCCAAATTAACAGCCGCAGAACAGTGCAAAAAATCTGCGATCTTTTTTTATGGTTTGTACTTCGTTTGGAAATTGTCCCTATAGCCGCGTCCCACTAGAGCGACACACAGCAACAAATGACAGCGACACGCGACAACGAGTGATAAACGACACCAACAGACACCTGTTTGTCAGAGTCCGCCGTTCCACCTGGCGGACACGACGCAGACACGGGGACAAAGAAACTTGTTTCTTAGCGGGACTGGAGTTGTCAACAAAACACTTAAAAATATACAAAAAACCAGTCTGGCGACGCAATTTTCGTGTTTTCCTCTTTGGGCGTAAAACTCGCCGACAAACAAGGTGGAAGTGTAGAGGATTACTTCATTTCTTGATTAAAGCTTCCACTAGTCTTCATTCGCCGTTGGTGACTTTCCGCAAACAGACGTGACAATCGACATCAAACTTTTTCAGAACTAGAATTCCCGAATCGTTCCTTTTTTTGGGTCGTTTAAGACATTCTAAGTGAGCTCCACGAAAATTTCAAGCCGATTTTGGGGGTGTTCACAAATTCATATCCAAATGATCGACGACAGGCGTTTTCTGGGGGACAATACGGCATCCCGATTATCACAGAACGTGAAGACAAGTCTCTCCTCAGCCGGAATGGCTTGCCGGAGCGTCGTGCCCTACTCCGTGGCGAGCGGTCTTGCTCGCCACGAAGTAGAAAGGGTAGGAGGGTGAAAAGAGAGGCAACGGAGGTTACAAGCGGACGAAGAGGATAAGTTTGTTCCCGAGAGATGTTGCTCGATGGCCCTGCTTGCGGCGCTTCAAGTTCAAGGACAAGCAGGAACCTGCCCGTCATCGATGGTGTGTCGGCGCTTGCCGGCGTTTGTCGTGGGTGTTGGTCGTTACAGTGGGACAGCAACAACAGCACGTAACTTTGTGGTGCCGCTGGACGAATATCAGTGTTTGTCGACCTTGTGGGTCGAGGCTATTATATTACCTGAAGGCACCAGATTCACCCTAAAAATACAAAGAAGAAAGGAACACAGCGAGCTTAAACACGATGAAGCACTCACAACACCTCAATCACCGTCGCGGTGTAAGATATATATTGGTGTGGACACTGTTCGCGCAACAGCTGTCAAATAAAGTCTGATGATAATGCAATTAATGCAAAGGTGCAAGCGAGTCGGACAAGAATGACGATAGTAATTCCTGGAGAAGGGAAACGAAGGACAAACACAAATCTTCAAACACAGCTAGGTTACTGGTGCGCTACCAGTCACCTAGTTGTGTTTGAAGATCTGTGTGTGTCATTTGTCCCACTTGTACCTCTTCTCCTAGAATTATTACCATCAGATAGAGTCTTCTCCTTACCTTTGTTGCAAACGGTGCCACCTGATGACGCCTCGATATGCGGCTCATCGCAGCCTGTCACTGGCCCGGTTTCTGCTTGCATACATGTGGGAGACATGCTTGCTTTTAAAGTCGTTTTATGGGTGCGCCACGTCATGTAAAAAAATGAGCTTGCGGTACGCGTCTCGCTTAGACATTGCTTTTCCATTGACCCTAGTTTTGTTCCTCAAGAGCAGCAATAACCGTTTTAGGAACGCCTTGAAGCGGAGAGATCTATGGCGCTAGTTCGAGCCAGCGTCCATTATACATGGGTAAAATACTTTGAAAATGTAATTTAATTACAGATACAATTACTTTGCTTCAAAAGTAGTTTAACTACAATTCCTAGTACGTTAAAAGCAGACTTGTACCGTACGCATTACAAGTAATCAAATTACTTGTAATCGATTACTTTTTGGAGTAATTTTGTAATCAGTTGATTACTTTTATTAGGCAGTAATCACAAGAGTAATCTGATTACTTTTTGAAGTAATAAAATTACTTGTAACCGTTACAATTTGTCCACGCGACCCCCCCCCCCCCCCCCCCTGGCACACGCCATTTTTTTATGAAATAACAAAAATAAAATTTGCTCTTTTTTTTTTTCGAACGGAAAAAAGAAAGATTTTTGTGGAACTGTAGAAAACGAGGTCGATCTCTTTCTATGTACAGTTTCTGTGGAATGTCCGTTTTGTTTTTTTCGAGCTGGGACTGGAAGTGGGAAGCCCCAGGGAAGCCACAGTGCGTGACAAAGGCCATTCAGGGCGAAGTTTGAGGAAGCAGAATGTAGCTTTGTGAGTCCTTCGTTCAAACTAGCCCCCTCATGCAGACACACACAGAAATAAAAAATTAAAAAAATCCTGCTTAGGGTACCTACTCGCAGCCCGTAGGAGAACCAGAACCGAAGAATGCCTAAAGCGGATGCAAAATATAACAAAGGCAGTTGAAATATTTCCCCATTTCCCCTACGTGGTCTTTGTGACAAGCAATATGTTTCGAGTTCAAAAGTGGTCGGGGCGATCTCTTCCGCTAATGGATACTACACATGATCCGTTTCGAATCCTGGAGCTGCTGCTCTTTTGTATAACGTGCGAGCTCATCCACATGTGAATAATAAAATGAGCGACGCAAACTTCGAGCGACAACCCTTGCTCAAGCTTAACAAGATCTAGAACCCCCTCCGCTCCCCCTCCCACACACACACACACTGGCGAACGCCCAAATCATTAAACGTCTTCAAACGAATTCTATGCTTGTGTCCGCACTGTGAAGGTGCAACGACCACGGAGAGGGAGCCAGTTTTTCTTCAATACTTGTGCAAATGTGAAATATTGGTTGGAAGTAGTTCATTGTTATGAGCGCTAAAGATCTGTCTTCACACAATAAAGTAATCGGAAAAGTAACGATTACTTCTTTAAGTAATGTCCAATTACTTTTGCCGTCGAGTAATCAAGTAATCTAATCGAATACTTTTTAGCCAAGAGTAATAGTAATTGTAATCGATTACTTTTTTTAGTAACGTGTACAAGACTGGTTAAAAGTGATAAATTACAATTACAAATTACTTTTAAAAAGTAATGCAATTACATTACAATTACTTATTTCTGAGAGCGACGTCCGACTTGGGCCATGTAACTTTAAACGAGTTGTATAGAATGGAACGTATTTGTTGACTCCTTGCCCCAATATTTGAGGATGCTTAAGCATCGCTGCATAAATGCCACGTATTGTAGTTTCCTTTTATGAATTTTGTTCAATTAATTTAGAACTTGGCGCTTTGAAGCATTGAAGTACTGCGTTCTTATATTTTGAATAAATAATAATATATTAGTTCATATGCTGGAAGACGGCAGATCGCTAAAGAAAAAATTGGGTGGATATACTTTTGTTAGCCAGGGAAATAAAAATTTGACAATTAGTCATACATGAATATTTGACAAGTATTAATATAAAACTGAAATTCGCAGGCGCTAATGCGACCGCAATCACATACAAACATCGTGCTATTGTAAATTATTTACATTGAGTTGAAATTATAATGGCTCAGAAATATATGAGAAATGAATCAGGGCTTCCGAATCATTGGTGGCAATATTTACAAGTGCGAGGTCACTCTCCAAAATGCTTATGCAAATGCTATTCGAAGTAAAACCAACGGGAAATAACCTTCAAAATATTACAAAGGTACAAATATGCGACAGTACTGAAAAATAAACGTAAAAAAAAACAAGCAAAACAACAACAAAAAACTTCATGGACAATTGAAATTGTCAAGCTCGGCTTCAAGCTGAAGCTCAAGTTTGATTGTTTTTGTTTCAATAATTTGGCATATTTATGCTATTCTTTTCTGCTCGCGCCGCAGATGGCGCCACACAGCGCCATTGAGGTAGACTCCAAAAAGGATTTTCTCTCAGCCCGCAGTGCGAGCAGCAAAACAACAAGCAACGCATTACTATTTTGATGTGCGTGTATGTACGTGCGTGTCTATGTGTGCGAGTGTGTCACTGAGCGCTAGGCCGCTTGTGCGAGCGCTGAGGCTTTCAGAGAAATTCCGTCGGCTCCACAAAGCCTTGCAAAAGTAATTGTAATGGTGCCTGTAATTTTGCGATTACTGACGCTAGAAAGTAATTAAGTTACAATTACATTTACTTTTAGCTGAAAGTATTAATTACAGTAACAAATTACAAAGAAAAGTAATTAAAACAGTAATTTAGTTACTGTAATTGAATTACTACCCAACTATGGCGTCCGTTAAGGTCAGAGCAGACCCCAGCGGGAAAAGCGTGCCTAAAACGATACACTTTGGTTTATTTCATTCGTAGATTTTTTTCCTCAGCTGTTCCGTCTTTGTTCCGTCTGGACGACGGAGACAACTGTCGGCTGAGGCAGCTCGGGCGCGCGCCAAAAGGACTTGATCTGGTCAATCCCCTCGCAGCGTTCGCCGTGCTGTCTGTCCTCACCAGAGATGGCAAAATTACTTCTAAAAAGTAATTAAATTACATTACTAATTACTTTCCTAAAAACTGAAAAAAAGTAATTATATTACATTACAAAATGCCACAGACTAAAGGCAATGGCATTACATTAGAATTACTTTCAAAAAGTAATAAAATTACTTTGAAATTACTTTGACATTATATTTGAATATCTTGAGGGAGTAATTCGCGCTCATTTTATTTACCGTATACACCAACACAGCGTATACAAAACAAGCCCTCGTTTGCCCACACAGCGCGTGTGCAGGAACCTGATCTGGGAGAAGCGAGGCGCTGCGCATGCGCAGGGCCGACAGCAGCGCCACCGCAGTGATGTGACGTCAAAGAACTGAGTTGGTCTATATGTACCAAAACTCAGTGCTCCCTGTTTACACCACAACAACCTTATGTGCCCCAAAGTGAACCGTGCTAAACAGTGGTTCTGCTGGTGCACACGACATAAGTGTTAAACATGAGGAATAGCTTCTTCAGATGTGACTCAGAAAGACAGTAAACTCGCCGGTTTCGCTCTTCATTCAACGGTGAAGGTTCTCACTAAAAGAGTGATATATTTCCGTCTTCCTGATTTAGAAGTTGTAGTCCGTGTCAGTTTGTTAAGTCGGGCAATGACAGCTCGTTCCTACCAGGATTCGCCACGTGAGACGTTTTCCTTCCGCCTCGGACTCAATCTAAATCTATTCTCCCGAAAACACCATACTCGCCGATAAAGTTTTTTGGCAATGCAGCGGAGAGGAGGAGAGCCAGCGCACAGCTTTATTCAGCACTCAAAATGGGAGAGGGAACGCGTGCCTGGACCCTCCGCTGCATTGCGAAGAAAAGTTGTCGCCAAGTATAACTGACCTTTTCCCGGTCATTCCTTTCAAGGAGCATTCTTCCGAAACACCCTAAGAGTTCACGCTTTTGTGAATTGTCACACAAAGGGCCGGATAATCGCTAACCAGAAGCGTCGCCAATTGAGGAATGGCGCGAGCTTCCTAAATTGTGGATTGTCCCAACAATATCTGCTTGTCGGCTTATTCCCGAATAAACTTCCCAAGGTAAGGCAGCGAGGCACACCGCGAGCGGCACCTGCTTTGCTAGAGGACGCTCAAAACGTTCTGGGGCTTTGACGAGGCATTTGGATTTAACTATTTATTCCGGTCGTTTATTGTTCACAATGGTCGAAGCTTACGGTTTGACCTCGCTTGACGAAAGTACACGGCTGGGGATCTGTTTGTCCTGTCCTCTCAGGTTTGAAATTATGTTTACCTCACTGGTGATGTGCCCGTCGCCTTGTAGTCTATGGGCCGTTCATCCCTAAGCTGACGCAGTGTCAGCTTATGGGTGAATGGTAAAAGCTGCATGTTTGTTGGAGCAGTCACACGTCTATCGTTCGCCACGTAACCACGCTCTCGTTCATACCCAGGCGCAGAGAAAGGGACGGGACACGTGATTAAAAGAAGGTGTTCGATTGGTTTTGGTTCGCTTGCAGCGCCCACAACACTTTCAACTTAGGGATGAACGAAGCATAGTATCGTCCTGATGATGCGACGCCGTGAATCTGTCGTGACTCGAGTTCGTAAGCCGTTGCCTTCCAGCGATGTCTACACGCAAGCTTTTCTCTTTCGCCTTTCCACTCCTCCTTTGTACGTCTGTCCAGTTCTTCGTACGAGGCTTTGCGCTCAGGTGGCCGTCGATTATTTCCTCCGATGCTCTTGCACAAC
Source organism: Ixodes scapularis (assembly GCF_016920785.2). Taxonomy (NCBI): domain Eukaryota; kingdom Metazoa; phylum Arthropoda; class Arachnida; order Ixodida; family Ixodidae; genus Ixodes; species Ixodes scapularis. Next base: position 163,234,948 of record NW_024609868.1, on the reverse strand, counting down.
ATTTCGTCATTCAAAATAATTTTTCTCTTCTTTCTTAAAGGTTGCAAACGAATTTTCTAATTTAGGAAAAAAGTAATTTCAAAAGTAATGAGTAATTTTCTCCAAATGACTGTCTAAAAGTAATTCATTACATTACGAAATTACTAGCCTCAAAAAGTAATTGATTACATTACTCATTACTCCAAAAATTACAGTAATTTAATTACTGTAATTCCATTACAGTAACGTCATTACTGCCATCTCCGGGACTCCTCACGTATCTATATCTCATAGCGTGATCACAGTCGTGTTGACTAGCTCCACTCTTATGCACTCAACATTTCAAAGTTAATTATTTGTCGGTGGCCCCCTCGGCATTCATTAAGGTTCCAATTATTCTTTTTCCTTTCCAGAAGTCTGTCGTATGGAAAGCAGTGTTAGAACGTGCGTGCACTTTATCTTTTTTTCTAAATAACGTTGGTAGGAGTCATAATTATTCGGGGCAGCCGCTCAAACAACCCGCCCCCCCCCCCCCCCCAAAAAAAAAAAAAAAAAAAAATCTGGCTTTTAGGGGGTGTGTTATCGCTTCTCTGCATAGCACCACTCGGTGCGGGTAGAGTCACGGTAGTTGATCCACTTTAAAACATTTCTTTTGGGCGTGCTTTTTCTTTGTTACTAATTGACTTGTTTAGTAGAGCCAATGAACTAGCTATGAACACTGACAGAGTGAGAACGTCAGGGTTTGTCTGTAAAACGCCTGGTCTCCAGCACGCGCTGCCTGCCTTTAGCCGTGCTTTGACTACGCGCTCGGGGTGCACGAGGCGCCTTTGTCAAGGGGAGGAGTCTCGCGCTGGAGGCGGGACAACTGATGCCACTCCCTCTCACCGTCTGGGAGGAACTTAGAGAGGAACTGAGTGTACAATTTTTACATATGGTCCAAGATATACTTTGTCCAATAAAAAGTGAACAAAATGTTCCCAGCTTTAATCTTCACACTGGCTGCAGAGAGTCAACTGAACATTTTCAACACAAAGTACACAAAGCGTCTTCGCTCTTTCCAGTAACACCATCAACTGGAGTTTAGCGGGGAAAAAATGACCGCAGGGTTACCGAAAACGGGTAGCTTTGATCTTGACTCAGGCGGCTGGAAATCGAAACAAAAACTTAAAAACATAATCAACAGATTTTTTGATGGCCAGGTTAGCGGGAAGTTAGATGGAAAAAAAATTAATCAGTCAAAACGTTTGTCAATAAAAGTCAAACATCTTTTTTAGGGGTGTTTAGTCTTGACATCGGGAAGTTACGTTGGCAAATTGAAACCGAAATTTTTGCCCAATGGGTTCCCAAAATACTTTGAACGCCATTATGCCACTAGGGTGACTTCGATTTTAGAAGAGGTCTATCAGGTTTTCTCGTTCAGTTCGGTTATCAGGCCACAATAAATGGACTTACGGCTCAGCGGACATGTAAGTGCTATCATATTCAAAGTGGCAGGAGGAACGCTGACTGGCAAATCTTGGTTTATATCCGTCATTTACTCTAATTCATCTTCTTCTATTCCTATGCGACACGAAGCAAAACCGAAAATATCTCCACTACTGCCTAACATAAGCTAATCGTTGTTTCTTATCGCTGAGTTAGTATTACTTTTCTGTACTTGTTCTTTTGGGGTGCTTGTCTTTCGGGTGCGCCGTTATGTAGAACACCATGAGCCGAAACAGCAGTTCTAACAGGCAGAAGAACAAAGAGACAAACGTATTTCTTGAAACCGCCCTCTGCTAGCCGTTTCCTGCTCGCACCCATTCTACTTTCTTGCGTAAAAAAAAAAATAAAATAAAAGCAGCGTAATATTAGTAAACTTTGAGCGTCGCTGTGCATGTCCAATCCCCACTTTTTTTACTTGCCTATGTCTTAAGAGATATCTTTCATTTGCGCGGTTGTCAGTGCTCATTGTTGCCTTCTTTGATTTTCTATTTTCTTTTTATGTTGTATTTTTTGTTAATGTTGATGTTGCAATGTACGTTGAATTGTTTATTGCTGTAATAATGCCTATGCGGGGGCCTGTCCTTGGACAGCTGTGTCAAGCTGTCCTTGTGACACCTTCTTCCACAAGCCTCCAGTGTCCTGTGAGTCGTATCTGATGCAGAAATAAACATCACCGAATGCATCTTAGGCCTCCCTCCAGGCGTCCCGGACAGGCCCGTTCCAGCGGAGCCCCCGAGCCTGTTCGCGCCGGGGTTCGAGCCGCCTCGGCAGCCTCCGGACACGCAGCGGCAGCCGAGCTGCGACCGCCTCTACGCGCTCCGGGAGTTCGAGCTGGAGAGCCCGGGCTATCCGAGCAGTTACCCGCCCGGCCTCGACTGCCGCTACTTCATCCGCCGGCTCAACGACGGCATCTGCGCTCTGCGAGTCACCTTCAACAGCTTCGACCTCGAGGACAGCCCCAGCTGCCATAACGACTACTTCGAGGTCGATGGCCACAAAATCTGCGGGCAGCTGCCCCCCGGAAAAGCGAGTAAGATCTTATCGTATATTAAACCTCCAGAAACCCTGTACTAAAATACGGACAATATCTTACAATATTATTTATCTGTGTCTCGTGGTATATATTTTTGTTTCTTAACCAGCTCGCTTGAATAACTTTGCTTCTTGAAATTCCATGACCGTATCCGTTGGGAATTCAACATCTGTTTGCTTTACCAGCATGAAATATATTTTCTAATTTGGCTGTGACGTTCTATGCGCTGTTACGCAGATTTGCCGTACAATGTAAAGCAAGAAATTTGATCTATCAAATCAAATGTGGAGCACATGACTAGCACTGCACAAAATTGCGTTTTTATATTAATATTAATACGATTTTATGGTACAAAGAAAATATTTATTTCAGCGCGAAATAAATTCTGGACAGGAATAATTGTATTTTGATTACGATTTCACTATTTCACTAAACGGTTTCTTTTCGATCGATTCTGTTTTCTTTTTTTGACGTGGATGTTGTTAAAAGGAAATTAGCACACAAGGATAGAAAGCCAAAAGCCAGTTTTTTGGTACGAACTTTTGCAATTATAGCGGACTATTTCTTACATCATTACCTTTGAAAGCACTCCGCCTCTTTAGTGTTACACACCCACGTTCTCGAAACACGTCAGCCGAGCCCAGCTCAAGTATTGGACACGCGCACTGCGTCACTCGAACGCATGCGCTCGTCAACAATCAAGGAATATTTGGATTCGCGTCCATTACCAGTAAGTTCCGTATCTATCATCACTTGCGAATTACGAATTTCATAGTGTGAGGGGATCGCAGTCACCGTCAGCCGTTGTACTGCGCTGGAGAAATGTTTCATCTACAGCTAAGAGACAAGTCGCGCAATGTAACAGAATAACTTCCGGCTGTCTAAAGATATATACAGCACACTTACTTTATTACTTTCTCTGGTGTGCGGGGTAGGATCTTGGAGTCGCCACATTCCGAAACCAACGCCAGGAAAGTTGAGAAACTGACATTACTTTTACGTTGATGAAAGCAAAGGTAATCGCACTGGCCACTCGTGTAAGGTGAGCCACGTCGGCATGAAGGCTGGGAGAGCTGTCACTCTAGCTCACCATTTATCGACGATTGCATCAGACGAAAGAGACGCGGGTATCTAGCCCCGCCGACCCTCAGACGGCTGAGAGAACTTTTGGTTTCAGTAAAATACTACGTCACGACCACGTGATTGCTCATTTTGCTTTTGAGTTGAGGAGGAAAGCTAAAAAGGATAAAGTTGAAAGTGCATTTTATGGTTTTCCTATGATAGACGTCCATAACACTTTCCAGGAATAAAACCAAGCATGTAGTGAAGCGAATGAACTGCATTGTTTATGAAGTTTTGCTGAGGAGCGATTCTACCAGAATATAGAGGGACTTGGTGTTGCCTAGGTGCCTTTATGTGCGCTTTGCTTAGGGTGGAGACATCTCACCATTTTGTCCCACACATTCATTTTTCTTTTTTGTTCAAAAGCGCGTGAAAGAGCGTGTCCCTGCACGCGTTTGTGGCGCTGACTGTGCTATGGCGACATTTTGTTTTCGTCAATTTCTTTGTATTTTACCCATGAGCGCGTGCTGTCGGCATCGGGTACTACAAAGGGTGGCATCACCCTTAACAGAAGGACATTGAGGCACCCTAGTGTTGCCTAGCTGTGCTTGGAGACTTGTGTTTGTCCTTTGTCCCGCTTGTTCCTATTCTCCAGGGATCATTTTGTCATTCTTGTCCAGCTCGCTTGCACCTTTGCATTTAATTGCATTATAATTATGTGTCGCGCAGCCCCTGTGGATCGTGTATCGTCTAGTACTGCCGATAAAACATGACGGACCGGGTGTGGGGAAGCCAGGAACAATAACATCTTCCTCTTTATTTTCCACCCCTTCTCGGTCCGCTTTATGCAGCACACGCAACATACGGTACATACCCATTCTTTTGTCGTTAAAACAAAAATAATAAACACGCAAAAACAGTTCAAACTAAGTCAAGAAACGCAACAACGGTTCAAGGTTCTTGAACGAACTCTCGGTCGTAACTCAACCGGCGCGGGGGTCTGTGTTGCCTGAGCGACCTTCTTGGAGCTGCTGTTGGTGACGTGATTCTAGGAGCACTAGCCATCAAAGCACTAGTCGCTGTTTGCGCTTGGTTAGAGGATTCCAATGGGTAGCGTTGTGTTGGGGTGACATCTCGATGTGTGTCGTCTTCGCTGTCGTCATCTTCGTCAAAGCGGAATGCCTCCTTTTTAGCCAGCAAGTGCTGGCGATTGCGTTGCAGCACTTTCCCTTCCGCCGTGATGACGTTGTACGATCGGGGATGTCCAGAAGGTCTCAGGACTTGCGCTTTCGTGGTCCATGCACCCTTGTTGACACGAACGGCATCCCCTGGGTTGAGATGTCGGAAGCGGCCCCCTGGAATGGACCGTTTGGCGATGCTTGCGTACTTGGTGACCAGGGCCGACATGGGCGTTTGGCAACGATGTTCGCAGCCTTCTCCCTTGAAGTACCTCGGCAGGTGCTGGACCCAATTCTTCTGGAGTGGTCCTATTTTTTTTTCGCCAAGATGGCGAATGCGGAGGACGTGTGTGCCGACTGCCCCGGGAAAATCTTCGGCAGGCAGCAGTATCTCGAGTGCTGCGGCGACTGTGGCCGACGGTTTCATTGTAAATGTATCAACGTAAACGCGGAAGATTACGATGTGCTTATGGCAAGCGGACGGAGCAAATATAAATGCAAAACTTGCACTCGGCGGCGAATATCGATAAGCGACACGCCCCCTTCTACGAAAGAAGTTGGCGCCAAGGAACCAGTGGTGGCAGCGGTGGCTTACAACGCGGATACCGAGAACAAGCTTCACGGCCTCGTGGAATTGCTGCTCGCAAGAGTAGACAAGCTGTCAGCGGTGGTGTCGTCTCAGGGGCAAGTGATTGCTGCGCTCCGAGATCAAAATGGAGAGCTACGAGTCAAGGCAAGCGAGACGTTGGACGCTGTGAATCAACTTCGTGCTGTGCTCGAAAATCCCCCCACCGCGACCCCACCTGTGAAACAACGGGCTACGTTCGCCGGCGCTCTGCAAAAATCGGCAGAACCGGGCAAGTTGGCCAGCACTGCGCAACGCACCGCGACGCAAGGAAGCGGTACGATGACAGCTTTGAATCCCATTGCCAATACTACATCCCACAACAAGAAGGGCCGACAGAGCGACATCAACAATGCTACGACAGATGAAGCCAATGATGGATTCCAAGAGGTTAGACGGAAGAAGAGCACCATGAGAGCCGGCAAATGCAAGTCGTTGAGCATCTCAAGTGCTCGTCGCCCGCGGAAGTCTCTGTTTGTAACACGCCTTCACCCGGATACATCGTCTGAAAATGTTTGTGAACTGTTGGCGTCAGTTACTGAGGTCACCTGCTTTGTGTGCACCAGGCTACGAAGTAAGTTTGACACTTATTCATCCTTCCACATTGCTGTAGACGATGACAAGTTGGACGTCATCAGCGACGCTGAACTGTGGCCTGAGGGTTGTCTATTCCGTCCGTTTTACGGTCCGCTAAAGGACAGCACGCGTTTTGACCAAACGAGCAGCCAACCCAGGAACTGCGATGAATAATGCACGCAAACTATCTTTGTATTACCAGAATACACGTAGCATACGTGGAAAGGCTGCGAAGTTCATGGAAAATTGTATCGCTTCTGAATATGATATATACTGTATAACTGAGACATGGTTGCGGGAGGATATTCCTAGTACCGAGTATTTTCCGTCCCAGTTTTCAGTCTATCGTGGGGACAGAGATTACGAAATGTGCAATCAAATTCACGGGGGCGGTGCTCTGATAGCAGTCCGAAGCAATTTAGAATCCTATCGCAGACCTGATATGGAAATTTACAAGGAATCAGTGTGGATCGAAATTAATCTTCACGGACAACAGAATATTCTTCTGGGGAATTACTATTTCCCTCCGCAATGCGACTTTTCCACCTTTAGTTCTTGTATTAATCACGCTTTGAGCATGATAGACTTCGCAAAATACCATGTTTTTATTACGGGCGATTTTAACCTGCTTGGTGTGAATTGGGACACTGGTATCATAAACTCGTCCAACTCAGAGGTGCGAAGAAAAGCGAATGATTTATCTCAGCTCGTGAACTACTTGGAACTATACCAAAAAAATTTTCTTGTCAACTACAAAGGCAACGTGTTGGATTTGTTCCTTACAAATGATAACGAATGTATACTACAACAAGCTAGCGCCCCACTTGTCCCTGTTGACACCTGGCATGTCCCGTTTGAAGTAGATTTGAGTATAGCTGATAACCAAGGTACAGCATGTCCGCAAGCGACTGCTTTTTCTTATGCAAAGGGGAATTACCTGGAGCTTTACGAGTTTCTTGCGAACACAGATTGGTCAGTCATTACATCAGGTAAAGATGACGTAGATAAACAAGTACTAATGCTTACAGACCTAGTGACATCAGCTATGAAGATGGTCATTCCGACTTACGTACATGGTGTCACAAATCACTACCCTTTATGGTTTTCCCACGAATTGAAACATACAATGAGGAAAAAGCTACGTTATCACAGACATTACAAGCTGACTAATAATCTGTTCTGGTACGAAAAGTTCAAGTCGGAGCGAGCTTTAGCGAAGCGTCTTTATCGTCGGGACCTCCGAAGCCACACTCAAAGTGTGGCTTCGGAGCCTAAAGCAAAATCCGCAAAGTCTTTGGAAGTATACCAGGAACTTCTCGAATAAAAAGAAAACGGCACAGAAGATAACACTATCTAACGGTTCGGAACATATCAGCAGTCCGAGCGACGTCTGTCAAGCGTTTGCAGATTTCTTTTCTGGTGTTTTTGATTCCACGGGAAATACGTCTCAAACTTGCACACTGCCAGACCAGGAAAACGCATACTTATCAATTCCCGAGCTCAGCATTGACGACGTTTTTGCGGCGATTCGGGCGTTACCACCTAAGAAATCGGCTGGAGCCGACGGGATTCCTTTGTTTATAGTGAAAGGGTGCGGTGACGTGTTAGCTCCGATTTTAACTTTTGTATTTAATCGGTCGTTGAAAGATAGGCTTTTTCCAACTGCATGGAAGTACTCTCTAGTTGTGCCAATATTCAAAGATGTGTCGGCACTAACTGTCACTAGTTATCGTCCAATTTCACTGATCTGTTCGTTTGCCAAGGTGTTCGAAAAGGCCATGCATTGTCATATCATGCATGTTTTTTCCAGACGTATAAACGTGCAACAACATGGTTTTATGCCAAATCGTTCTGTGGAAACAAACTTAATAGCGTTTACGGAATTTGTGGGTGCCAAACTAGGGTCGAAGCAGCAGGTCGACGGAATTTACTTTGACTTTAAAAAAGCATTTGACCTAGAGAGCCATTCACTGCTAGTTAAGAAACTTGCGTCCTATGGTATCTCCTTACCACTTTGCGAATGGATTCAGAGCTATCTGCATGACAGATGGAATTCTGTTTCATACGGTGGTGCACAATCAACCGCGTACCTCTCCAAATCGGGAGTCCCGCAGGGTTCTAGCCTATCGCCTCTGCTTTTCAACATCTTCGTGAACGATATTTGCTCATGCATAAATCACTCGGAAATGTTACAATTTGCCGATGACGTTAAGCTTTTCCGAGCTATTGTGGACATTTCTGAGTGCAATAAACTACAGCAAGATATTACAGCATTGGCAGAATGGTGCAAGGACAACAAGTTGGTTCTCAACCCTGCTAAAACAAAAGTCATATCTTTTTCGAGAAAACATTTCTTTAACACCTTTGACTACACTTTGAACAAGTGCTCGATTGAGCGCGTCTCAGTTGTACGTGATCTAGGAGTTTTCTTGGACAGTGAATTTAAATTCTCTGATCATGTGGCATACTTGAACAATACATGTTACCATACTTTGGGCGCAATTACCAGAATGACTCGAAACTTCAGAGGATATTCTTGCTTTTTGCATTTGTACCGATCCCTCATCCTGTCTAAACTGGATTTCTCTAGCGTTGTTTGGAATCGTTTAAACCAGACAAACTCGAATGAACTTGAAAATGTACAGAAGAAGTTTGTTCGACTACTTTACGATCGTCATTTTAACAGGCGAATTTATTTCAGCCATGAGCGATTGTTGAAGATTTTAAAACTGCATTGCCTCTCCGAAAGGAGGCAGGCACGAGACTTTTTATTTTTACACAAATGTCTTCACGGTATCATAGATTGCCCCAAGCTAACCTCATCCGTACTCATTGCTGTACCTGGCACGTCTCTTTGCTCCCATCGTGCTTCAGGTTCCTCTGATCCAAAAAGCTTAAGACCCATTGAGCGTATCCAGTATAATTTTAACATGTCAAATGTCGCAAACACGCCCGAAGTAGACATCTTTTTGCGGGAAAGTTTTAGTTTGCGGTCTCTGCTAGTGCTTTTATAATGTGATGCCCTCTTGTATCAGTCTTTTTGGCAAACAGTGTTGTTTTCAACTTTATGTACTTTTCTCATTTACATTTATATTTCACGTTTTTGTTTGTTCAAATTATGTATGCGTTTGCGTGCATCTTTTTTATGCAAAACTGCATGTAGGTGTCAACGGTGCACCCTTATGTAGGCCTATGGGCTGTTTAGGGGCACCGGAAAAGTACAATAAATAAATAAATAAATAAGCAAGAAGTCCCAGCCGAAAGTCTTCGTTAGTTTCGCTGGTTTTCTTTAAAATTCGTTTAACCACCTGTACTCCCTTTTCTGCTAGACCGTTCGATCGTGGGAACCCTGGACTAGATGTGACGTGTTTGAAGTCGTACGTTTTGAAGAACAACGCAAAGTCGTGACTTGAAAATTGTGGGCCATTGTCAGAACAGATCTCCACCGGTATGCCATACCTCGCAAAGATTGCACTTGTTGCCTCAATGACAGTCTTTGCAGAAGTATCTCTGAGTAACTGGACCTCCGGAAAGTTAGATAGAGCGTCGTATACGCATAAGTACGACTTTCCTCCGTGCTCGAAGATGTCTATTCCTACGCGGTACCACGGTTGGTCTGGCACAGGACGCATCGTCAAGGGCTCTCGTGGTTGACTATATGCGTGCTTTCTGCATACAGAACACCTTTGCACGAACGCTTCTATGTCTGAATTCATTCCGTGTCAGTACACAAGGTGTCGCGCCCTTGCTTTGCACTTATTGACGCCCATATGTCCTTGATGAATTCTTTTCAATATTTCCCGTCTCATGCTGTCCGGAATTACGACTTTGCAGCCTTTCATGAGGACTCCCTTGACTTGTGAGAGCTCTCCGTCAAACGATTTCCACTTACCCTCGATTGGTTTTCCAGTTTCGAGGTCTTTTAGGACAATTTTTACAGATTCGTCCAGGCTCGTTTCTGTTGCCAACTGGTTCCACGTGGCATCGCTAATCAGTGAAGAAACAACAGTTACAGCGTGTACTTCGACATCGTCGGTGTCGACGCCACCCGAATCACTTCTGGTCGTCGCCCGCGAGAGCATGTCGGTTAGGATGGGTTGCTTTCTTGGAACATATTTCATTTCAATGTCGTAGCACAGCACCGTAAAAAAAACAACAAAAAAACGTTGCAACCTTGGCGGCATGTCGCCGATCGCTTTCTGTGATATAGCAGTTAAAGGACGATGATCCGCTTCGACCATAAATCTCCGGCCGTACACAAAATGGTTAAATCTTTCACAACCAAACACGACGGCCATCGTTTCCTTTTCTATCTGCGAATAGCGCTGCTGCGTGTCTGTAAGCGTTCGCGAAGCATACGCTACGGGCTTCCACGTGCCGTCGTGGCTCTGCATCAACACCGCACCGATCCCGTTTTGGGACGCATCACATGAAACTTTTATTGGTCTACACGGGTCGAATATTAATAGCAGCGGCTGCTTGCTCAGACTTTCACACAACTGCTTCCATTTTGCAGCATGATTGGCCGTCCATTGAAAAACAGAATCTTGCTTTATCAAGCTCCTAAGGAGTGACGAAAATAATCCCTGGAGAAGGGGAACAAGAAGGACAAAGGACAAACACAAATCTCCTGCTCTACTGACGTCTAACCCCTGGTTAGCTCAGTTGGTAGAGCGCTCCACTTGTAATGGAGAGGTCCCGGGTTCGATACCCGGACCAGGCGGATTTTTTCGGTCGCTCACCAGTCACCTAGCTGTGTTTGGAGATTTGTGTTTGTCCTTTGTCCTTCTTGTTCCCCTTCTCCAGGGACTATTTTCGTCATTCTTGTCCAGCTCGCTTGCCCATTTGCATTTAATTGCATTATAATTATAACATTAAATTGCAAGCTTCACCCTTGTTGGTGTTAGACTGGTGGCAGCTGATAAACCCGTTTGCTCTACTGACGTCTAACCCCTGGTTAGCTCAGTTGGTAGAGCGCTCCACTTGTAATGGAGAGGTCCCGGGTTCGATACCCGGACCAGGCGGATTTTTTCGGTCGCTCACCAGTCACCTAGCTGTGTTTGGAGGTTTGTGTTTGTCCTTTGTCCTTCTTGTTCCCCTTCTCCAGGGACTATTTTCGTCATTCTTGTCCAGCTCGCTTGCCCATTTGCATTTAATTGCATTATAATTATAACATTAAATTGCAAGCTTCACCCTTGTTGGTGTTAGACTGGTGGCAGCTGATAAACCCGTTTGCTCTACTGACGTCTAACCCCTGGTTAGCTCAGTTGGTAGAGCGCTCCACTTGTAATGGAGAGGTCCCGGGTTCAATACCCGGACCAGGCGGATTTTTTCGGTCGCTCACCAGTCACCTAGCTGTGTTTGGAGATTTGTGTTTGTCCTTTGTCCTTCTTGTTCCCCCTCTCCAGGGATTATTTTCGTCATTCTTGTCCAGCTCGCTTGCCCATTTGCATTTAATTGCATTATAATTAAATCCTAAGGAGTGTTGTCCTCTGAGATAAAGACGGTAGGAACTTGCTGAAATAATTGACAACGCCTAGCAATCTTTGAACCGCGAGCTTGTCCGCTGGCGCCGGTAGCTCCGTCACGCATTTGATCAGGGACGGGCATGGCCTTATGCCTTCTTCGTCGATAACGTCTCCGAGAAACTCGATTTTCTCGATGCCGATAGCGCATTTATTTGAGTTGAAAGTTAGTCCGGCGCGTTCGGCTGCTCGAAACACTGAGGTTAGGCGTTCGTCGTGCTCTCGTCTTGACGAGCCCCACACTAGTATATCGTCGACGTACACTCTGACGTCAGGAAGAGCTTCAAAAATTTCGTTTAGAGTTTTTTTGGAAAACTTCGGAAGCTGACGATATACCGAAAGGTATTCGCAGGTAGCGTTAACGGCCAAAGGGCGTTGCGAAGGTGCAAATCCTGGACGTCTGGTCATCCAAAGGGATTTGATGGAATCCTGAATTCGCATCAAGGCGCGTGAACACTCTTGCTCCTGACAGCTCGGCTTCTATATCTTCCCGCCGCGGCATGATGTAATGTTCCCTTTTTCTGCATTCGTTTATTTTCCTGGGGTCGATGCATACCCGTATCTTTCCGTCCTTCTTTTGAACAATGACAAGTGGACTTACCCAATCTGTGGGCTCGGTGACCTTCACCACGACGCCTGCGCGCTCCATGCATTCCAGTCCCTCGCGGAGGGGTTCCTGCAGAGCTAGCGGTACGCGTCGCGCCGTTTGGACCACTGGTGTGGTTCCGTCCCGCAGAACCATTCGGTAGACTCGCTGGACGCAGCCGGTGACAGTGAACAGATGGCGAAAATCTTCGACGATTCCTTCGGAGGTGCTCCTCGTCACGCTTTGTACTCGAGACAGCAGTGCAAGGTGTTCGCTGGCTTGTAGCCCAAGGATGGCTTGGTGTCCCTTGCGTACTACAGAGAAGTCGAGGACAGCAGTTCGGTCGTCCAGTGCCACTTCTGCTCGCATAACACCCACATGCTTAATTACGCCCCCGCCATAGGAACGCAATACTGCACTGCTGGGCTTCAGTGGCGGCTTTGGATGCATTTTGCAATATGTTCCAAAGGGCAGTAAGTTAGCCTGTGCTCCTGCGTCGACCTTCAGCTCGACTGACAAGTTCTTTACTCGTGCTTGAACTATCCAGTCACGCTGGTTCATGGCGTTTCTCGACGACACGTCCAGAACCTCGAAGTCGTCTTCGGAGTGTTGAAGCTCGCCAGCCTGAGTGGGCGTTCTGCAGCACTTGGCGAAGTGATTCTGCTTTTGGCACTTTTTGCAGGTCAGCCCGAATGCTGGGCAGCTTCGAGGCGCGTGCGTCCGTCCGCACTTGCCACAGTTGAAGAGCTTGGTCTGCTTTTTTTCACGGCTCACGCTTGTCTTGTGGACTGGATCCACTTCCTTCTGCTCCCGGGCCCAGACTTTTTTTTGTGCGTCTGATACTTCAACCGCCTTGCAGACTTGTTCGGCTTCCTGTAAGGTCAAACTGCTGTCCCTGAGTAGCTTTTGTTGAACGTTGTCGTCATTGGTTCCGTAAACAATTTGGTCCCTTATCATGGAGTCCATTTGCTCATCAAAGTTACACAGTCGTGCCTGCTTCTTCAGCTCTCTCAAGAAGTGTTCAAAAGGCTCACCCGGGGCTTGTACTTTGTTCCGGAACAGGTAGCGTTCATGTACTTCGTTGTGCTGAGCGGCGCAGTACTCTTAAAATTTCTTGACGACAATAGCATAGTCGGCGTTGCTCTCGTCTTCTGCGAAGTTGAGCGTATTAAATATCTCTATTGCTTCCTCGCCTGCAATGCTTAAAAGAAGTGCTGCTTTTGATGACTCAGGTTGAGGCTTGCTACTAAGTTCAGAAGCGGTCAGGAAGAGTTCGAACCTTTGCTTGAATATCCGCCAGTTCTTGCTTACTTGCCTTGTCGTGCTGAGCGGACGCGGCGGTTTCACGAAATCCATGATTTGACTGGCCCTTGTGGCGGCGTCTGTCGTTGTCGTTATTCAAAGAAGTGCGTGGTTCGGCTTGGTACTTTTGGCACCATGTATTGTCTAGTATTTCTGATAAAACATGACGGGCCGGGTGTGGGGAAGCCAGGAACAAGAACCTCTTCCTCTTTATTTTCCACTCCTTCTCGGTCCGCGTTATGCAGCACGCGCAACATACGATAAAGATCGGAGGAGATGAGGGAGGACCCTGTTCATGGTGAGGAGAAGAGAAACGTATAGATTAATTATAATAATGATATAATAAATAGATATGACTAAGGGCTAGTGCAAAGTGGACTTCTCTTATTGACATACACATGAGAAAACTCACCCCAAAAATAAAACGTTTCTTCTCAATTACAAAAAACAAAGTTTTACTCTTAGGCTTGACTTACGAAGCCGGGCTTCGCGGACTCCAAAAGTCCGCGGACCCCTATTCGGGTGCCACTACTCTAAGGCATCTAAAAACAAGAGTCTGCAAACAATGTTATCTCCAGAGAAGATAAAAGTTTGAAACATTCAATAGCAGTTAACAGAAAATGGAACACTTACTTTGTCCTTCAAAAATTATGTACGAGTCTTTTTCAGCAGGAGTGGGAGCAAACGCAAAAAGCTCATGCAGTCCAGTTCTGGAAAAGATACAAAAAGCCTATATAAGGAAATATTTGCAAGAAATTAAGAGCCATCATTTGCATACCTCAATTTTATTTTATTTTCGTTTATCATAAATTCGTATACACTGCCCTCAAATTATAGAGATGAAAATAAAATTATTTTATTGCAATGTGAATCAATTTCGGTCTTTCATAAGATATCTGACCCTAGCAGCACACTTCCCCGCTCATACATGGGCCAGTTTGGTGCAAGCTTGGGCCAGGCTTGAGCCAAGTTGGCTCTAACTCGAGCCAGCCTGGCCCAAGCCTGGGCCGAGGAAGTGTGCTACTTGGGGACACACCTTATTGAAATAGTTCGGCTAGAATATAATCATAGTATGTTTTGCAATATTCTGATGTGAATTGAATAGGGTCGTTATTGTAGGCCATGCTATTGTAACACTCACCGGTATTAGTAGATAATGAACATTGTTTACAAGTGAGCATAGCAATATAGTTTCTGGCTTACACTTTGGGTATTTTTATATCTTCCCCGATAAATATTTGTGCGAGTGGTATGCATTTTGATATGGAATCACCACCTACACCCCCCAGAAGGAAATTAAGAACTAGAGGCGAGTAATGGCTTCATTTACTGCAAATTTTCGCTGAAGAATAGAGTGAAATACAACAAACGCTGAACTCCAATGCACATGAACCTTCTTATTCGACATTTTCTGCACCATGTAGTCTTGCGATGACCTCGCAGAACGGGGCCGGTCTAGGGTTTCCATCAGTCACGATGAGAACAGTTGGCTGGTTTTCCGAGGCAACCTTTTCAAATCGCTCGTTTGCCCTGTCGCCAATACTACGAAAAAAACTCTGGATAAATTTGTATTAAAAATTATTTTCCCATTTGCAGTTCACTTGAAAAGATTCGTAAACTGCTCTTTCAAATACAAAAAGAATCATGATTTAACAGTTGAAACAAAATCATACATGTCGTCGGTGGGATAAAAAAAAGATCGAGCTACACCTAAGCACTTCTTATGAGTTGTGAGCGCAAAAGCATGTACATCATTCTTGCTCTACGCGTGTTGGCGCGCTGACTGGCGCTGACCTGGCGCTGACAGACACGCAGCGCCAGAGGTGGCCGGCCACCCCATGGCGCTGCGTGTCCGGCGAATGGGAGCCTGGTCGACGCGCGTTAGTCAATGGGATCGAAGCAGTGTAAAAGGTGCCATGACTAGCTTTGCGCGTATTTACAGTTTCATAGCTGGGAGCTGGCTTCACTTGGAGGAGGTTTTAAGAGGCGTTTGGCGTGGTTTGAAAGCTGATAACGTCGGCTCGCTCCATGGGACAGATAATGCCTTCGAATGAAAAAGAAGACCCATCATGGTGCCAGGCTTCGCCAGGACAGGACTAATGGCGCGTTCCCACCAGTAGTGATGCCGCGACCGCAAAGCAGATCCGCGCATTGGAGCGCATTTTTCCCAACCGCGTCGTTGTTAGCCAATAGGAGCTCCCGCAGGGAGATCTCATTCGCTAGTGGTGTGAATGCGCCATAATGGAGGTGGTGGTGGCCTTATCGAAGTATTTACTACTCCTAAAAGCATGAGCAATATCGTTACAGGCAGGTGAGACTTTAAGGGTAGCAAGCAACACATTATCTTGTGTGTGAGCTTTAGGGCTGAGTAGTCTTCTAATATATTGGAGGTCGTGGGGCTCGTGCTGATGTACCCTCTTCTTGCCCAACAAGTCCTTTCCGTGCCATCATTCACCATCTCCATATCCGTAGCAGTTTATTGGTTCATCGCAGCAGTGGATGGGCATGCGCTCCACCTATGGTGGAATATTTTTTCTATGTCGCAGGCTTTTCACTGATAACAATCAAGAGGCAGCGCGGCCTACACGCCCAGACGGAAACTAAGCTGCGAGCTAATTAGACTAGGGAAACAGCGTGAAAAGCACAATTCACTGGGCCTTTTTTGTTTATAATAGACCCTTTTCAAAAGTCAGAGTCCTCTTGTGGCAGTATAAAAAGCTCCATTATTGCCGCTCTAATGGCGGTGATAGGAGATCATGCGCGGCTAAATCAAACACCCTCGATTCCGTGCATCGAAGCTGACGTGAAAGGACCAACATCTTTTCCTTTTTCTGCTCTATGCTTTCGAAGACGTTCGATTTTTCTGGTGTGGAGAAACAGTGTAGTTCCGCCATTAGAGCGTCGGGTCTGGCTCTGCACAAGGTGGGTAGACTGACTTTCGTAAAGGGTCTATTGGTTCAGCGATGTTGCAACACTTACAGAAACATAATTATAGAAACATACGTGGGACAGACACTCACAGTTATTTCAACGAGCAACGACATCTATATGATGCCCGTTACACTGCGAAGAACGACACTGGTCACAAAGAAAATTAAGGGAAGTCGAAAATACCAGAAAAAGATAAAAATAAAGATAACTGAATTTAACTTTTTGGAAAGGAAGAAGAAGATAATTGGAGGCGACTTTTTTTGACAACTCTGGCGCTAGGAATCCCAGCGCTGGTGTCGATAGCGACGAGGGCTCCGAGTGTGTATGAGTTTCTGTCCCTGGCATTTTTTCAGTGTTTTTATTCTTTCTGTGCGAACTGTAGTCTATAAAACGCGCTCTGCTACATGTACCAAGGTAAGCACATCCTTGTGTTTTTGTCTCCATACTTCGGCCACCTAGTCACACCTCTGCAGTAAATCTCAGCGCGATACTTTGAAAAAACAATTTTTGCGGTCCATTTCAAGTGACTTAGATCCCTTTATTCCTCGCGGTAGTTTCATATAATGCGCTAATCGATATGTGCTTCTAGATGAACTGCGATATTAATACTTCTCGAAGTGCTCATCACGGCAAATTAGCTTCGTTGTGGGCTCTTCTTCCGAGCACCGGCGAACTACGGAAAACCAATATCCTTGACGCTGACACCACCATTCCTTGAACCTCACCTCGCTGCAGCTCTCGGAAGCACTGTGGCGAAGTGAGGTTTGCAACGGGCTTACAAGAACAACACACGTTCAAAGCGGAATGGTACGCGCGTGCGCTCGGTGTATTGAAAAAAAAAAAAAAATCCTTGTGAACGTTGATAACATTACAGTAAAATTTCAAAATTTAAATCTGGAATCTTTTGCAAGCTTATATGTTAGGCAGCGGTGTCCTGACAAGCTGCGTTCCTCATTCGTGTTGTTTCTTTTAGTCATCTGTCAATAGAAGCTGTTAATATGTGTGCCTGGCTTGCATAGTATAAAGCGTTTACTAGAGTAACTTTCGGTTTCTTTCCTTCCCAAAACTGAATATGTGAGTATTTTAAGAATACAATAGTTGCTTTGTATACAACATTTTGACAAATGATTTTGCACCCAACTATTTATATTCGATTCGAAAATATTAGGCCAAAATCACCGTTCGCTTTGAACTCAAAATCTTCTATTCGCATAACACTAGTAAATACTTACCCATACTGCTGGCTCCCTGTTACAATGACGAGGGGTAGTAACTTTAACTGCAGCCTCAGTCTCCCTGGAGTGTTTCTCTCTGGTGTTGAAATGTATGTGACATTACATGTTGTTTTTTGTCTTTAGGGAGAACGCATTCCCTGATATTTAGACTGAAAAAGTGGATACACTCACAACATATCCATTTGGAAAGTTTTTATTTTTTGCAGGCAAATTCTTTTTGGGCACAAAAGAGTTTGCTTGTGTCAACTTTCCCATAGAGCTTATTTACGTCAGGAGCTATTTTTTTCAAGGACTTGATGTGGGCCATGCTTGTCTTCAGAGGAGATTCCGAAGCTCTTGAGTGTCAAACGCAAAAGCAACAAAATAAGTTCAACAGTGCATACTGTGAACGAAGGCCAGCCTTAGAAAGATAAAAAAAAACAAAAAAAAACATACATTTGAACTTTGACCTAGGTATACCATATACCGTTTTTTTAGAAATGGCCACGAGAGCAGGAAAATGTTTGAGGATTCGCTTCACTCTTATAAAGTTCGCTAAAGTGTTTGTGAGACTAGTTCGAAGATATATGATTCACACTTCTTAAAATGACGAGAATGGGTAGTGAATATTTTTAAAGATATTTGAACACAAAGTAATTTCTTAAATTTATAGAACATTAAAATTTGCAGTGCTTCAAGAACATATTCCTTATCCTATGAATTTAAACATATAAAACACACAAAAAAAATTGTCTGCGGCTTAATGGGACATGATTTTATTTCAAACATTCATAACTGGAAAATGATTACAGAAGAGTGAAAGGAAACAATGTCATTTATGCGCCATCTGACTGGGAAGGTATAATCGACTACCTCGACTACCTTGGCCAAGCCTCAAATTGGACTCTGCATCCTACATTGAAAAAAGAAAAGCCTATTAGATGTCACAAAATTCATTCATAAGTCATTATGAATTATGATTCATATTTCTCATATTTTAGCAGTGACAAAAGAGATTACTGAGCCAGGAAATATTTTGTGTCCTTATGTTTCCTGAGATAATATTCATACAATACCTCTGGAAAATGTGTTGAACTAATTTCATAAGTGCACTTAAGTGCACTGTGCAGTTGCGACTATGACAAACACGACAAGAAAGGTACTACGCAATGGACAGCGGTAGTGGGTGACGCACGTTTCAAAGTGAAGTCTAATGGCTTTTCATATCTTGGATAATTAGGCCGAAAAAGCAAGACAGTATAGTCACGTTCTACAGAGCACCAAAAAACTTGTTGTCCCTCTCTGGATTGAAGGTTTTAGTTAGGCAGCGTCACTTTTAGAACTTTATCGTGTCCTTGCTTTATGTTGAAATGAACACTGGCTGAAATTTAGGAAACAGACATGTCGTATTTAAAAAGTAAAGGGACCATAAGTTGCAAATATCTTAGCGGGAATCAAAAAAGGCTGAGAGCCCGAAACAAACACAACCATCGCATGAACAACAGCATATAAAAAAAAATAAAAGAAGTTTTATAAGAGCCTCTATAAACAATACTAAGCACATTCGAAGCCACGAGCACAACCAAATTATACACAAGGCGAAACCAAACTTCCAAGTGAGGGTCATAAAAGCAGACACGTATTACAAAACAAAATAAGCAAGTGTGACGAAAATAATCCCTGGAGAAGGGGAACAAGTGGGACAAAGGACAAACACAAAACTCCAAACACAGCTAGATGACTGGTGCGCGACCGAAAAAATCCGCCTGGTCCGGGTATCGAACCCGGGACCTCTCCAATACAGGTGCAGCTCGCTTGCACCTTTGCATTTAATTGCATTATAATCATAAGCAAGTGTATCGTTACAGCGTTGAAATTCGTTCCCATTAGCTGCCTCAAGATCGTGCCTCAAATCGTGCTTACACGATTGGCTCTCACTTTCTCCCCAATCCTCCTACAACGAATACAACATCGGCCGAAAGACACTCGCGAACGAGCGGAGAAAGTAAAAGCATACAGTAATACTTAATTAAACGAACGAGAGCGCGGCTTCGCGGCACTGTTCAATTTCGTAGACACATGCTCCTGCAACGCCTTAAGGACCTTTTTGCGTTGCCCTTTTAGAATTCAATATATGCGAGACTTTCGTGATTCCAAGCTCGTTTGAGACATCTTAGTAATTCCCTCAACTTCTTGATGTAAAATGCAACGAAGAACCAAACTCTGCCAGCAAAAGGAATCACAGAGAGTGCGAAACTTCAAAGTAGAAATGGTAAATCCGCAGAGCGTCATCTGCCAATCCATGACCAACAACACTAAGGCACGCAGAAGTAGAAACTTCAGACAGCTACTTTGAGAGAAAACGGCTTCATTGAGTAAATAAAGCATTTTGGTGAAAACACGACCCAAAAATGGCTGTGATTCTACTAGGCTAACGGGATTTCGGCAACAAATCAAAACCTCTGCACATTCTTTCTTTCATAAAAAAGTAAATTCAAAAATAATTCGCTACTTTTTGTGGTACTTAGTAGTGAATTACTTTCCAAAGTAATGTCTACTTTACTCGAATTATTTTTCAGGCCGATACTCATTACCTTTACTTAACTGTTTTTACAACCTGCATCTGCAACGATCTGATGAGCGGCCGCTCACGCTACAAGTATGAGGATTAATTTTGTAGTCTAGTTGAGCTGCTGCCCAAGTGAAAAATCTTGTACGAATAAAATATTTCTTAGGCCAATAAACGCATATGAGTAAATGCGATCATATAAGATCATATGAGAATCATACAATAGTATATAAGAAGTTACAAGAAACTGATTACAGGTTCCTTTTTACTTTATATAATTTTATATTGTCCTCGTACGTATTTATAAGGTTCTGATATACTCCTATATGATCTTCTTTGATCATATGCACTATCATATATCATATGCAAAACATAAGATTTTTACTTGGTTACTTTAACTAATATGTTCTAAAACTAAATATGTCGTCTTAGCATTTTGATATTCAAAATGTTTTTCCAGCCGAATTTTATAAAAAAAGTCTCCAAGAAGAACAATCATGAAGAAGCTTCGCGAAGGACTCTCCCATCAGGTGATATCATATCTGCCTATACGCCGTCGTTTCACGTGACATCGTGACGGTACTTGAGGCTATGACATCACGTTACCTTTATGACGTCAAGTAAATCTTGACATCATGTTGTCGATGTGACGTCGGATACGTCATCAAGTGACCTGCTCTGCGACGTCACGTGACACTATGATGTCGTGTGACATCACAATCATGTGATCTGATGACATCACGTGATGACATCACGGGCTCATAGGAGAAAACGTTTTTAGCGTGTTCTGTAGTAGTCTTTCTTGGTCTTCCTTGCAGAGGAAGTCCCACTGCGAGACTTCCAAACCACGTTCCGCTTCCACTCGAATGGCGCCGTCGAGCACCGGGGCTTCCTGGTACAAGTGGTGCAGGTGCCCTGCCAAGGTCCGCCGTCCTTCGATGCCCAGCCCTCCCCGCCGGGTCGCTACCCGCACCACTCGGCCATGGGCCCCGCCGGCCACACGCACCCTCACCCGCACCCAGGCAAGAAACCTCCGAAACGGCTTTCGAAGCCTTGCGAACGGCTCAAAGGCCAACCTTGTTAAGAATGATGCCGAAACCGCTCTTGTCGCAACCCTGACTCTCGGAGAAATCCGTTAGCATTTAGCGCCGGCGTTCCCACTCAGCGATGGATGGGAACTCTAACCACGCAATGGTTCGCACACTGTTGTGCTCAGAGAGCCAGTCTCTGCTCCCGCGCGGATGCAGCCACCACAGCTTCATCTCTCCCGTTCCCGCAGTGCTTCATTCGAAGCGTTCCAGAATACTCATTCTCTCTTGTAAGAGGAACAGTGTATGTACCGAGCTAACGAACGGAGTGAAAGAGCACGGCGGGAACTGCGCTCCGCGTCGCTGAGTCACGAAGCCACTCTTCTCTAGTCCAGTCCAGTCGAAACAAGTTAAATTGAAACCACGACCGTCCAGACAAAATGATGGCTGCATGCACCAAAGCAATAAGTTCTAAAGCCTTTAAAACAAATTTACAGCCTATGCTCGGACGCGAAGCTAAGTAGGAAGCATGAGGGCTTTAATTAAAGACTCCACAGTCATGCTGAGCTAGGAGCGAACTCCCGGCGCTCAGCGCGACAACCTCGAGCGAAAAGCATGTTGACACGCTCCTTGAAATCGCGGCGTTGACAAGACGGCACTACATAGCTGGATCGCGAGACAATATCACCTTGGCAGCTAGTCAACTCTGGCAGCTTCTATTTACAAAACGCTTTTCTGAACGTCTTTTTTTCAAACTTATTTCTGGAACATTTTCGTATTCTAAACGCTGAAGAACTATGATAAGAAAGCATTGGGTGCTTTCAAAGACAAAGCACTTCCCAATGGTTGGAGCTTGAGTCTCTTGTTTTGAGGTGACTCACCGTGTCTATACAATACTTCACTATATACTCCTTTCACCTTTAAGGTTAGACTAGAAGCTCCGCCTTTAGAGGAAGCTTTGTGCCCTTGCTCACGCAAGTGTGAACGCACAGGAACGCGCAGCCAAAGCACTGCGGAAGCCAGCGAGCTTGCGCTGAAGGCGGAGCTTCTGATCTCAGCTCAAGGCTGAACCGAGTATAGTCGGTGACGGCTTAAGAGTTCAGAGGAAACTCCTCCCACCTCTTTCACCTTTAGCAGAACAAACGCTGGAGAGCAGATCGCCTCCTCTCCAACGTTCAATCCGATAAAATGAAAAAAAATGACAGATGTTTTCCTTGAACTCTTAACCTGTCACCGACTACAGTTGGGTGTATTACCGCGGAAGCTACGGGTGAGTGAGTAAAGCCTCGTTTGTTCAAATTTTCAGTGATAGGCTAGTCCAGTGGTTCTCAAAGGGGGGTCCGCGGCGCCTTTGGGGTTCGCGAAGGCAATCTAGGGTTCCGCAAAGCCCTGCCTCGCCAGTCAAACCCGGCAATAAAAGTCGTCTTTCTTCAGATAGAGAAGATATTTTTCAATCTTCGGGATAGTTTTCTTGTGTGTATTTCAATAAGAGAAGTCTACTTCACACTAGCCCTTAATTATATCCATTGTAATATCATTATTATATTTATCCTATACCTTTTCTCTCCCCTCACCACGAACGGGGTCTTCCATCATCTCTGATCCACTGGGGGTCCGCGAAACATCGATGGCTGAGAACCACTAGGCTAGTCTACGAGGGAGGGCAAAGATATATGTGAGGTTCACAAAGGAGTGTTAGAGGGAACTTCCTTTTTCCTCTCCTTCTTACCCGCTCATGTTAAGCTCTCGCCCCTTTGGCAATGCTGCATGCAACTAGTGCGATAAAGTATAGTCAAAACTTCTCCCATAGAAGCACCAGCTGAGAAGGGTGTTTCTCAACCTAGACCTTGTATGGATCTTTACCATAGGAGACGTTTGTTCGGGCGGGTGTAATGTCTAGTTCAGAGAAAAAAATGTCTGTAACGTAATACTTCAATGAAATTGTCTAGAAAATGTAAACAGAAAACAATTTAGTATTCACGAGTTGCCAAACTGAGGCTCGCGAGCCGCACGTGGCGCTTCGAGGGTCCAAGTGCGGCTCACGGCTCCCTGGTAGGCGTACTACCCCCCCCCCCCCCCCCCTCCCCTCCTATGTCCCCAAGATGAAAAGAGTTCTACAATTAAAACAAAAAAAAAAAGAGCTCACAGCCTTAGCAGCCTTGTTCTACACTACGTACATGCAGCTGGGCTACCTTTTGCCACATAAATGTATCCTGTGACTCTGCTTCCTTTATTGTTCTAAAAATAATTTGGATTCGCATACGCATAACGGGCAGCGGCAGTGAGGGGCAGTGGCTGGCTAGCGAGTCATGCATCAGTTTTTGCTCAGCGGTTGAAGAAACGGTCTGCTGCCTGGTGTTATTTGTTGTAGTCAAAAATTATACTTCTCCCTTTTGGAACGCAGTGTTCCCTCCGTATCGTTGCTTGTTAAAAGTAGCCAGAACCCCCCCCCCCCCCCCCCCCCCGTTTTTCCCCCTGCGGCTCGCTGAACGTTTGCAGCTTTCTCTGGGGCTCTAACCTCATGTCATTCTGGCAAACCCTGCACAATTCTGGCAAACCATGCAAAGTCTTCATGGAGGCCCAAGGCTGGCTGCCGCTCTGTCCCGCGTTAACCCAGTCGCACGTATGCACCCCAGTCGCCATTATAGTGTTACGTTCTGCTTACCTCGTGTCCACTTCGGGCGCTAACTGCTCGCATCTTACCTCACTAAGCAAGAGGTTTTCCGGTCAACACTGAATAAAAGGCACATTAAAATAGCCGGACTATAGCTACCGTTTCGAAAACTAAAAGAGGCTTTTTTCACGCTGCACACAAGAAGGAAATGTGAGAGTATTTTCACGTTTTTATTTATAAAGGCCCTATTTCGCTGATTAAATTGAGACTAAGCTGGTTCCCTCACTCAGCCCTTTGTAGCAGCAGAACGATCCCAGTATGCTTCTCTTTTCCGGCATCTGATTAACCCGACAAACACGCTGAGCCTCAGTGTGCCGCCACTTCTCTTCAGCCATGTCTCCTTCAGTCCCCTATTTTTTCTTGCGAAGCAATGTGATGATGACCATAACACTTCCAGCAAGCGTATGCCTTCTATCGTAGGATGATAGAATAGATCGATGATGCTGGCTCTAACATTTGTATCCGGTGGAGGTTTACGTCACCTATGAGGAACATTTACAGTACATTCACTTTTAAAGTTTCCTATAAATTCCGTCTCTCGTTAAATCATCAACTCCACCAGTTTTGTGCATTACCACGTCCACCTAGGCCTTCTCCACCAGGCGCTCTTTCGTTCCTGTTGTCTCTTCCTTCCTTCCCTTACGAAAATGGAAGATCTGAACTTATATAAAAAAAATACCAATATATAAATAATTGGGCAGATCTGTCCATATCAAGCACATCAGTTTATATAAGCCTTATCTTGCCAGATCTGCCCATTTTTTTATATATCCATATCTGGGTCTGCCAAATAGGGGTATATCTGCCTCCCATATTAGGTTTTTTTTTTTATTCCTGCAGATTTGTTCTTAAAAAAAGTCATGAAAGCTACACTTATGCGGTTTCTGCGAGTGAGCTATACGCCCAGGGGGACATTACGTGGGGGCTAAGCTTTGCGATTTCTCGGCTAATTAATTAAAATTCAATAAATAACTTTTAAATTAGTCAAAAGTGAAATTTGGGGGTTTTACGTGCCAAACCTACGACGGGCATCTGGCACGCCCCACCGGAGGACTGGGGATTAATTTCGACCACCTGGGGATCTTTTGACGTGCAACCGAAAGCTCGGTTACACGGCGCCTTCTCCGCAATCAGCCTCCGTCATATTGCGGGCACCAAACTCTTAAATTAGTGAAAATAGACATACGGTTCCAATAAGAAGCTTGCTGGGCGTTGTCCGAAATTCCTAAATCAGTCATTTTCAGGAAGTCTTTCAGCGCATGAGAAGCGCACTAAAGCCCCCACTCGTGGAGCAGGTACAAGGCTAGCGGTTTCGTTAAGGCGCCCGCGCCATTTTTCTGTCTCTTATCTAGCCCCAGCCTGGTACCTGGTCCACGAGTGGTAACTTCAGCGCACTACTGCGCTTCACACGTGCTCAGTCTTTCTAAAAATTACTGGTTTAGGGGTTTTGGACGACACTCAGCAAGTTTTTAATTGAAACCATTTGTCTATTTTCACTAATTAAAAGTTAATTAATGAATTTGAATTAATTAGCCGACTTATCGCGAAGATTAGCCACCCAAATAATGTCCCCCTGGGCGTATAACTCACTCGCACAAACCGCATAAGTGTAGCGTTCACGGCTTTTAAAACAAATCTGAAAAAAAAAAAAAAAAAACGGTGACTACCATGCTGGTAGTTGACTCCTCGACCCTCCACAGCGAGAGCAATGGTAAAGTTTGCCGCGCTCGGCTGTAGCAATTACCCGGTATCCCGACGATCGTTTCGTCGGCATGAACCGCGAGACAGAGTGTCCCTCAAGTTAGAGAAAGTACGAGCGGGAGGAGAGGGATACGTCCGCGGATGACCGAGTTTGCGGCACGCATCTCATAGGGGCGAGCAACGGCACTTTTCTACCGTTGTTTACGTTCGCGCACACCTTTGCATCGGCTTTTGCCCATTCCTGGAGTAGGTGTCCTGTACCTATCGTTACATAACGCCGTTTCCCCGCTTGGAGCGCACCTTCGGGGCTCCCGGCCGAGTGCGGGCGAATTGTCGCGCCGCGAGCCCGGCCAGACGGCGATCGGTCGGCGGTGGCCCCGTGTGCAAGTTCGCCGAGACGCCGCCGTCAGGAGATCGGTTTGTGCCGTCCGCGAGGCGGCAACCCTTGCAAGGAGGAGCGAAAGTATGTAGGCAAGCCGGTTAGGAAACATCATAATATAAAGCCTGAGTCAATGAGAGTTGTCCGTTATTTGATTTATCCTCATCTCAAAGTTTAGATTATGACGGTAACCTAGCGTTGTTTTCCAGTATTCGCAAAATCGTAACAATCTTTCTACAAGGGACTCGTAAAGCCGCTCGTCAAATTTTGGAACACGTAATTAAAAGTCTTTATTGTTTTTGTTTTTTGGCGACACGCCACAACTTTGTCGGCGGCATATCAAAACTTTGTGCTTGTAGCGCAATCGCACCAATGCCGAAACATTCTGCACAATTATTATCCCGGCTGCCAGGAGATAGACACGGCCTAAATCTAAAGGTAATCTGGAAGAATACCTTTAGGAAAACGATCCATTGTCGCGAAGTAGGTTGCAGCGCACTTACGTTGACGAGACGCGACTTGTAAGGTGTTATCCGAGGGAGATGTCGACACGGCCACGGCAAAACCACCACTCGAACACAGAAACGAGAAGATGCCCGTGAAGATTGAACACGTTTTAGCACAGGCTGTCGTTTGTAGAACCGAACACTAAACGCATCACAAAATATTCTTGCGCTTCTTTGAAGAAATTGCTTTCAGAAGCAAACATACGCAGCAGCCACAGAGGGCGAATTCACACGGCAAACTAGGTCCGGCTAAACGCATTCCGAGATTGGCAACGGCTAATGCGTCATCAGTCAAACCACGTGACCACTCACCTTTTACAACGCTTGCAGCTTAGGGGAGAGAGAGGAAAGGATAGAAGGAGAGGCCAAAACGGGGTTTCACGAACAAAAGGCTTATCTTATGGGGCCACAACGACGGAATTTGTCACGTGTAACGAAGGTTGACAGTGCAGTGAATGCTATGTGTGGCCTTGGGCGCCAGGCAGGTGCGATGTCCTGCTTTGTCACCAGATTCTAGACTGTAGTCACGTGACCCTAACCGGAGACACGATTGGCCTAAAACACGCGTACCGTCTACCCTGCTGTCAATACCGAGTGAACATACAGCTGTATGATGTCCAGCTTTCGTACTTCCAAAGAAGCTGTCTAGCTCGAAAGTGACCCAAAACGATGCGAGTTTGAAGATACTATGTTTTACGCTGTATAACCCACATTATAAATTTAAATGAAAAAAAAACGCGACTATTTTTTGTGCATGATATCGACAAATAAATAGATGAATAAATATGTATATATATATATATATATATTAAATTTAAATTTATTATATATATATATAATAAATTTAAAATCATGTCTACACTGTTAGGTTCGACTTTCTCAATTTCAAATTTTTTTACGAACGAGTTACAAATAAAAGACACCACGGACAGCACATCTTCCGACTTTCAACACACGATGAACCGCCGATGCTCGCAGACGAACGGATGCGATGCTGCGCGAATGGTTTTTAAAACAGCTGTTTATTGTACTTCGGGCCCAACGGCTTCGCAACCGTTCGAAGGGAAAAGGATTCGGGACGACGAAGTAGCGTCTTGCATCTTGAGTAAGCTAACGGTTCGTGTTTACCCGTTCAATTTAGCGGGCAAACATGAAAAAAATTAGTTTCACTGCCAGATTTCGCGGGAAAATTGACGTCACGTGACATACGTACCAATTCAATTTCTCGCTAAATTTAGCGGGTCGGTTACACCGATGGCGACGCCGACACCTCTTAACTCGGAAACGGGTGCCTAAGAGCTGCGACTAAAATCCATTATGTGATTAACTCGCGTCCCGATCGCACTTCGTCATATTGTCACACATCAAACATACAACCAAATTTCATTTGTCTTTCAATCTTCAAAATGCGCAATTGATTAATTGGTACAAATACCTGGAATAACTTCACTTTAAGGATGTTGCCAAGAGTTAACCAATTTGAGACTCATGCAATATAGATCAATCAACTAGTGTCTTAGCGAGTACTTATAACTTGTTGCTTGCACGACCAAAACGGGCCCATATATCATTATCAGGGGCTATATTCGCACGCGTATATGGCGCTAAATGGCCGTATTTACGCACTTATATGTCCACATCTAGCATTATTGGCCCACCTATATGGCGAAATACGGCCCTATTTGCTCCCATATATGGCGGAATACAGCCATATTTGACTGCTTACGTTATCATATCTGGCCCTATATAAAATATATCAGGGCCATATCTGACATGTTCGTTCGGGTTACCTTATTTGAGCTGTTTAAGTCAACATGTCTAACTAACTGGCCCAGCAACTCATTTTGGCGTCTCCACCAATCTTCGAGCCTCCTTTTTGTGATTGTAATAGTTCGTTCTTCGTATTTTTTCTATTCTCGCCATTAATTGGTTTTGCTGGCGAGGATAGAACCTAAAAATTTCCAACTGTATTACCCTTCAGATGGGCAGGACAAAGCACTGTGTACTTCAAAACAACATGTTTCAGTGTCTCGCAATTATTACAGCATTGGGCAGATATCCGTCTACATGTTAAAACATAGCCCTAGCACTGCCACCAAGGGCGTTGAATTTTAAAATTTGCTAAGAGCTCACAGATCTTGCCAAGTTTTGTGGAGGGCGAGCGTGTTTTCGGCGCAGGCCACGTCATTATCTGTGCCAATAGTTTTGAAGATGATGAAGACATTTTGGTGTTTGCGCTGTGTTATGCCCCTTCAGCTATAAGAAGTGAGCCGCACAGGGTGACCGTCAAGTTCCGGAAGAGCAGCATCCGCAGTATTGATGCCTAGGTGGGAGCTCCACAACTCACTGCACACCACCGCGGTTTTAGTGCGTTGAAATGCGTGATCAACGTGCGCCACGGTTACTAATAGGCAGTTTTAGTGTAGCGTGGTTACGGGCTACCGTATGGTGCAGCATTGCAATAGGAAGCTCGCACTGCAACTGTAATAAACAATTTTCAGCGCTCGCCAGAAGCGTTTCCGTCTCCACTCTATAGCCTGCGGTAACGCTATGCCAAAACTGCATATTAACGAAATCGGCGTGTTTGGGGGTTTTATTTAGTGCTCTATGAAAAGAAATACTAACAGCTCTGTGTCGTCTCGCGGCGTCGCCACCTGCCTCGCCGAAATTGCCCGTTCTAAGCAATTGTCGCGAACGGCTGGCTAGCACAGACGTGCGTAAAAACGCTGCGCAATATTTCTTTACTTGCCTTTGAAATTAAGAAAAATCAAGAACGCTCTGTCTATCTTTGGATATGCTTGGAGCAAACGGTCATCTTCTTAGTCAAGGCTTTTCAACGCGTAAAACACGAATCTATTCCAACGCGTAAAACGCGAATCTATTCCCGCCTTTCATAGCTGGACACACCGCTGCGCGAGCAATTCTCTCCTACTTTCGGGAGGATAGACGTTTTGTAGATTGCAAGTAAGAGCTTTGCACTACTAACAGGATATCTGCCGTCACGTTGCGCAAAATCCGCAGCGCATGCAATCTACGAAAAGTTCCTAATAAAATTAGGCACTCATTTTTTTTTTTTTTTTGCTAACTGTTGTGAAGCGAAACACAACAATTTCTATTTAGGAGCATTACACGTTTCTGTTAAATATGCATGACGTACGAACACACGGACAAGATTCATTCGGTAATAGAAGCGCCAGGTCTACTGTCTTTTACATCGTCTCCGGCGCCGTCCCCGTTGCTCTACTCCTTCATTCGTCCTCTAGAGGTCGAGCGGCGGGCTTGAGTTGCGAATAGCCTGCGAGGACCGGCAAACATTGCTAAAGAACTACGGTAGTTTCGCTGTCAATCCACGATCAGATGCCACGTACTCAGCTATTCGCGACTTCAACTAACTATAGATGGCGCCACTGATTTTCCACAATGGCGGTTATAGCGAGGTTCTGAGATTTGTGCCGCTGTTGAGCCTGTCTAGTGTGCTGGTTTTACTGAGCGACACAAATTATTTGTGGTAATATGAGGAAGCTAGGGTGTTATGGGCGCAGGTCACCCCTTAACCCCTGAAAACAAGAACGGTGTTTAGCGTAATATTTGCGCAAGAATGCGCGTTTTAATTCGGGAGCGAAACCGAAACTAAGCTCTATTTTTGATTTAATTTCTCCGTATAAGTTTTAATTTCGGATTCTTTCATACATACCTCAAAAGGTGTCTCACATCGTCATTATTTAGTTAGAGAAGTTGTTCCCGGAAACTTTATTTTGTGACATACATGTCCGATCCAGGCTGATTTGGTAGTTGTTGAATCAGGGACCTTACCGTTTATATAAAAAGGATGAAAGTTGTAACTGCAACCAAGAGCTTTCCACCGTGGGTTCAGGCTTTACCAAACTAAAAAGAAGGAAGTTACCGACATCAGCTACTCACATTCATGCGGCTACACGTCTATGTGCGATACATAACACCTTTGCGCACGCTATCAGTACTAACGCAGTACCAAGAATTTCGTCGAAGACATCGTCACTCGCCCAATATGGCACTGGAGGATGACGTATGTCCCGACTGCTCGAAGAAAATCTCCGGAAAGCAGCAATTTCTTGAATGGTGCGGCGTCTGTGCCAAACGACTTCATTGCCGCTGTAGTAACGCAGCCGTTGAAGAAGACGACAAACTCATGACAAGCGGAAATAACAAGTATAAATCCAAAACTTGCATTTAATGGCGGAATTTAAATGTTGACGTGTCCATCTCTTCGCTAGAGAGAATCCCGCCTGTCGGCGCTGGAAACTGTCAAATTTTTTTAGATGTTCCGTGGTTCCGTCTTGCAGCGCGAGACGTAACCCGTCGTTGTGCCTTGCCGATACCGGCCGTCACTTTGTTTCTAGGCGAGGTGCATGAACCAGCTTTTTCCGCAACGCTAACTGATGTTTCTGCTTCCCAATCGAAGTATTTTTATTCACTTGGGCTAAGGCTAAGCAGTCTGAAAAGGGCGGCGGTCCGACTGTCTTCTCATCTTGACAACGTTTCTGTCGCCGAGCTATCGGCACGTTACCGTTCGGAAGATTAATTCTGTTTCAGGCAAGATGCATGAACAAAGCTTTTCCGCTGACTGATGTTTCGGCTTTCTAATCGAAGTTGCTTTATTCGCTGGGCTAAGCGTTCTTATAAGGGCAGCGGTATGACTGTCTTTTCATCATGACAGCTTTTCTGTCGCTTTGCTATCGGCACAGTACCGTTTGATAGATGATTTTATTATTAGGAGAGGTGCACGAACAAACCTTTTTTGGAGCGCTAATTGCTCTCTTGGATTTCAAATCAAATCGTTTTACCTCCTGGATTAAGCACTATTCAACTGAAAACGGGAAACGGCACGGGACCGCCCTTCGTCTCGACAACGTTTCTGGTCGACGCCGCCATCTTTATTATGGACTTACGCCACGGAGCGCGAAGAAGTCACTTGCGTTCCGAGAAATGCTCGGTGCACGACGAGCGCGCTCGAGTATCAGTCTCCGGCGGTGCTCCTGTCCGTTTCTTGAACGGAGCGCCAAACTCCCGCGCTCCGGACCACGGACTCAACGCGCCAAATGAGAACACCCGATATCTCTCTCCTCGCGCCCTGAGGGGAGAAAATAACGTTTTTTTCCCTCTCAGCTGTAACGACAGATAACATAATACGCCGACACCGAAATTCCTGCAAAGTAGTACCAGTAAAGCTATCGCTCAAAAAAAAAAAAAAAAAGGACAGGCTGTTTCTCAGAGCTGCGCAAGAGTGTTAAAATATCCTTTGGGTAGAAGCTGTAGTGTTCTCGCCCGATTCCCCGGGCCCCTGTCTCCGGATGAACATGACACAGCAACGAATAGCTCTCGGCAGAAAGGGTTTATTCAACTCACATTCTGCTGGGGGGTTTCGGAATCAGGAGAGGTGATTGAGGGAGCCTGGAAGGAGTGCGCCACCACTGTTTGCTGCATGCTGATCGTCCCTGGGGTGCTAGTGTACACCGCATCCTGTGGACGTCGCCGTCGAGGGTCGAATCCGGGGTCTGAGTTCGGACCATTTCACCAGGCCATCGCCCGAGCCGACGCCGCGGTCACCACCACCGCGAACGTCCGTCGTGGCGCGTTTCCTAAGCCCAGAGTCCCCACTTCCCATCTCCCGTCGTCCGCCGTCCCCTCTTGCCGCGCACCAGACAGGCGGGAGCCTCTTGTCTCCAATCGTGGGCGGTCTCTCGGTGGAGCTCTCCATCTGCGCCGATGCTGTCCGGGAGGGGGGTCCTAGGATGTACACCGCCGACACCACCAATGTCTTCAAGATGGGTCCCGAGGAAGGAGGCACTCGGGCACAGAACTTCAAAGGCGTCGTCCTCGCCACGGAGGCAACCGAAAACAAGTCCCCAGGCGCCGGCGTCCGGTTGTCGACCAGATGGGGGCTGACGAGACCCCACATCCTCCCCCCACCCCCTCAAACCAAGGCCCGGGGTCATGAAGGTCCGAAGTGGAGGTTGTGGAGATGACCGAACTACCGCACAGGAGCTCATCAGAGTGTCGCCGATAATGGTGATCACCCTCAATGATCGCGGCCAGGGTGCCGAACGAGGCAAGCCGATAGGGACCGTTTATTCGCCGGGAAGCTCGACCAGGTAGCGCACGGGCTCTAAGTCGCACACAATACACCAACATTTAGAGTCCCTTCCACCCCAGTGTTCCAGACAGAAAAAAATGAAAGCCGTTTACGATTCCCTGTAACGCCGGTTAGAGCGCAGCTCTTGAGGAGGAAGATGGAAGCGTACTGAGGGATAGGAGACTCCTTGAGGTCACGTGACCTCAAGGGGGTCATGTGACCTCATGGGGTCACGTGACCTTTGGGGTTCACGTGACCTTGGGGGTCACGTGACCTGAAGGGTCACATGACCTTAGGGGGTCACGTAACCTCGAGGTGGTCACGTGACTTCTGGAGGTCACGTGACCTAAGGGGGTCACGTGACCTAAGGAGGTCACGTGACCTCAAGGGGGTCACGTGATTTAGGGGGTCACGTGACTTCTGGGGGTCACGTGACCTAGGGGGTCACGTGACCTAGGGGTGTCACGTGACCTGGGTGGGTCACGTGACCCCTTAGGTCACGTGACCTAAGGGGTCACGGGACCTCATGGGGTCACGTGACCTCAGGGGCTCACGTGACCTTTGGGGGTCACGTGACCTCGGGGGTCACGTGACCTGAAGGGTCATATGACCTTAGGGGATCCCCAGAAGTCACGTGACTTCAGGGGGTCACGTGACCTTAGGGAGTCACGTGACCTCGGGGGTCACGTGACCTCGGGGGGTCACGTGACCTCGGGGGGTCACGTGACCTCGGGGGGTCACGTGACCTCGCGGTTACGCCGACGCCGACGGCGACGGCGACGGCGACGCCGACGCCGCTCAAGCCGGAAACGGGCCGCTAAGAGCTGCGCTCTAAAACAAACGCTAACAATTTGCGGCACTGAATATCAGACATCGTGACGAAACTAAACCTTCGACTCAGTGGGCATGCCACAAGATACAAACGAAGCCTTTAACTCTAAAACTCTTAGGCATACACTCATCAAGGTCGTCACGATATATGTTCAAAAGATGTACCAAAAATAGAACTAATCATCAACTCCGGAAGCATGCAACAACACCGAACTATTGTCGAAATATATGATCATTCGACAAGCACTGTTCTTATACAAAACAACCCAATCGCTCTCTACTAAAATGTTACATAATCTACGAGAGCGCTAGGGAATCGCTTCTCCGACAACAGAATTCACTTTCCTCACAGCTAAAATCCCTTGTCAGAAAACAATCAATCAATCAATCAATCAATCAATCAATCAATTTTATTTACATCATCATCAAATAGTGATGTGGGCTGCAGAGGCAAAAAGTCAAAACAGTTTTGACTTGACAAGGCCTCTGCAGCCTTACAATTGGCATACGGTAACAAACAACAGCAACCGGGGAAAACAAGCAGACAGCGACATGGAAAAAAAAATAATTAAAACACTTATATACTCTATTTGCTGTTAGAGGAAGGATTTGACCTCTTACACAAAGAACGAAAAGAAACGACAGCATCTAGGGACTGGGTGTATACAGGAAACAAATATATAAACCGGATGCATTTACAGCTCACAAAGACAATTTATTTTTTTATTTGTGAAAACAAAGTTCTCGAATTTCATTGAGATGTAGGTTTTCAATGTTTGACAAATTTTGTTTTTCAACTTTATTTAAGACAAGTGGAAGATTATAGCTTAACATTTGAAACCCGTAGTTCGTGCGATTAAATGGAATTTTCCAGCGCTCCCTTTCCCTAACGTCATAAGGTTTAGAAATGGGAGTTAAATTTGAAATACAAGTAAAAAATGGTTCATTACATCGGAGGGTGGATCTATATCGTGTGAGGAGAGTAAATTCATATGAATCAAGAATAGATGTTAGATGCAGCTCTTTAAACAGAGGACGAGTGTGTGTGTCAAAAGACACATTTCGTATAATGCGGACAGCCTTTTTTTGAAGAATATGTAATTTATTTAGGTTGGACTGGCTTGTAGTGCTCCACACCAAGCTACAGTAATTTAAAATAGGTTCAAAAAGAGCTTTATATATGAGCAATTTTAAACGACAAGGCAGTATATTTTTAAACTGGTACAATTTTCCCAGCACTTTTGAAAGTTTTTTAGCTATATTGATAATATGATCATTCCAAGACAGGTGGTTGTTAAAATAAACTCCAAGCGTTTTCACATTTTGAACGAGTTCAATTTGAGAGAGGCCAAGAACAATATTAAAATTGGAACTAACATTTCTATTCTTAGGTCTGAAAAGGACCGCCTTGCTTTTGCTCATATTAATTTCTAACGAGTTTACTACACTCCATTCATATAGCTTCTGTAGTGTGGTGTTAGTTTCATACACCAGTTCCTGTATTTCAGTGCCTGAAAAAAATAAGCTAGTATCATCAGCGTAAATGATGAAAGAGGGGGTTCTACTGATGTTAACAATATCATTTATATACAAGTTAAATAAAAGAGGACCCAAGATGCTACCTTGTGGTACTCCTGATCTGATAGGTTGAACGGTAGAACTTTGACCATTTATTACAACACATTGCCGCCGAAAATTAAGATATGATTTTATAATATCAAGTGTTACACCACGAACTCCATAACATTCGAGTTTTTTTATGAGAGTAATATGATCGATACGATCAAACGCTTTAGAATAATCTATAAAAATACCCAAAATTAATTTTTTTTTCGAAAGACTTCAAAATTAGCTCCTTCTGTTGTAACAATGCCAATTCCGTTGATCGGCCTTTGCGAAAACCGAACTGAGAGTCTGTAATTATTGCAAATTTTTTACAGAAACTTGTTAATCTATTATGAATGATTTTTTCAAGGCATTTAGAAAACACAGGTAGTATTGATATAGGTCTATAATTTGAAAAATCGTTTTTGTTTCCACCTTTAAACAAAATAACTTTTGCAATCTGCATTTTTGTAGGAAATACACCACTATACAATGAGGCATTCACAATATGTGTTAAAACTGGTGCCAAGACATCTAATACATACTTAATTGGTTTGATCTGGAAATCATCTATATCAGAGGAGTTACTGTTTTTAAATGATAACATTGTGGAAAATACTTCTTGTTCGTCTGTTGGAAAGAAAAAGGCATTGTGTTGATTTCTAGGTTTCATAAAGGCCATTGATAACGGACTATGTATGCTACTTACAAGATTTATTAGATACGTATTAAAAGCTTCTGCGAGAGCTTTTCCTTGTAATGTTACACCTTCTTTAGTTACTTCTTGTAGAGCTGACTCAAAGGGGCTATGTTTTAATACTTGGTTTAGCTGTTTCCATACAAGATCTGTTCTCTTCATACATGTCTCATTAAATAAATCATGAAAATATGTATGTTTAGACTGGCGAAGAGCCTTATTTAGTGTATTTCGGCATTTTTTGAAAAGAGCAAGATCTTCTGGAGTTCTTGTTTTAAGAAACGTACTATACAGTTTATTTTTTTTTATTAATCAATTTTAGGCATTTTCTAGTTACCCATGGCTTGCGGTTCTTTTTAGCTTGTTTCAATTGCCTATAAGGAAAAGAGTTTTCATATATCTTCTTAAAAATAGCTAAAAATTCATTATACGCTTCATCAGCAGATGTAGCGGAAAAAACCGGGTCCCAATTTGTATTTGAAATAGTTTCACGAAATTTTTCTAAAGTGGCGGAATTTATGCTTCGGATCCTAATAGTCCTACTGTTTTCATTCTCACTCTCAATTTTCTGGTACGTTATATTATTTATCAACATGAATATGGGTAGATGATCACTTAAACTATATTCCAGAACGCCAGCACTAACCGAGCTTACTTCTTGATTAGTCACAAAAACATCAAGCAATGTGGACGATGAGGATGTGACACGAGTGGGAGAATTTATAAAATTACAAAAGTTATTTGATGTAAGTAGAATAAGAAAGTCGTCTTTGACACGCGATTCTTCGAGTATGTTTATATTTAGGTCTCCACCAAGAAAAAGTTTACATCTCTCCTCATTTGCAAAACAAAAAAGTTCTTCTAAAAAGTTAAAAAAGATTGAAACATTTCCACCTGGTGGACGATAAAAAACCGAGTAAATGTAGTTTTTTCTTCTAACACAGAGTATCTCATAGTCGCGAGTCATGATGGTATAATCCGGAACAACCTCAAGGTCAGAAAAATTACTTTGTAACGAGACACCTCCACCACGTCCGTAATCTCGATTTAAATAAAAATGATTATATCCAGGTAGTACAAAAAAATCACAGTCATCAATATACCATGTTTCCGTTAGCATAATAATATTAAATGAAGTTTGAAAAGAATCAAAAAGCAACATTAGGCTGTCTCCTTTATTTCTAGCAGATTGCACGTTTAGATGAAAAAAACTTATCTTAGTTTTGTGACCCTCATTCAAAAAAAGATTCAACTGATCAAGCGTTACAGCACCAAGATCTTCTGCCATGACAAGGCATACACAGAAAAAAAAAAACCAGAAAAACAACGATGTTTAACAAATCAGCCTCAAGTCATCCTCATGTGATACTGAAATAACAGGAGTGTCAACAGATTTTTTCGCCAGTATCTTGCCGTTTCGGACCCACACAAACCGCCAAAGGTGTTCACGTTTCTTAGACACCGCCATTCCGAGCAGTTTTTTTAAATACGGGCACAAGTGCTCGTTCACAAATACTGGAGCATCCGACGGCTGATCTAGGTCGCGACACGAAATTCGCTTTTTCTTAGCCTTATCAAGGACACTGTCTCGCTTATTTCGGTGCATGAAACGGACAATGATGTTGCTTTTGTCGCTATCTTTAGTCGGCACCCAGTGACATGCTTCGACGTCTGCTTTGGTTATCGGTTCACCGATGACATCTCCGAGTTTCATTATCAACTGTTCTGCATTTACGGTTTCGTCTTTCAGAATACCTTTAACCTCGATGTTGTTGTTTCGCGAGTACTGCTCGCAGTTCACTAGCCTATTTTCAGCTTCCTTTAATGCCTTGTTCAGCACAACCATTTCCGCTCTCATTTCGGTGTTTTCCTTTTTCAGGACAGAGTTTTCGGTTGCAAGTACAGTCATTTTCACTTTGAAAGTCTCAAATTCCTTATTTATAAAGTTCATGCTGTCCTTTATATCACTTATTTCTTTTAAACCGTTCCGTATTTCCCGTAACTCTGTCCTGAGATCTCTCTCAAAAGTGTCCCTGAAACCCTTCAGCTCCTGTCTAATGTCCTCTTTGAAGTCACTTAACAACTTGGCTATATCCTTCGTCATATCGAAGAGCAGTATTCAGAGAAAACAAAGAACCGACAGGAAAAAAGACACGAGAAAGCAGGAAACACTTGGCAGCAGCGACGACAAAGCAACAGCAACACAATTTCAAGTCAACAAGGGAGGTTAAAACCAACCTGCAAATTTACGAGGATTCAGTACGTTGTTCCGTTGCCGCCGCCGCCGCCAAGAGAGATCCTGATGAAGCGTGTTGTCTTTTAAAGACGAGTTTGCGCACGGCCCTGGCAGCAGATGACCAATCCAGAGCAGGCAGCAACTGACGCGTGGACAGGACGTATTCCACCGAAGAAATGGCAGCTCCCGCCGTCAGGGTCGATCCTTGTACTTAGATAACACGACGAGTCTTTTTCGCTGCCTCAGCCTGCAAATTTACGAGGATTCAGTACGTTGTTCCGTTGCCGCCGCCGCCGCCAAGAGAGATCCTGATGAAGCGTGTTGTCTTTTAAAGACGAGTTTGCGCATGGCCCTGGCAGCAGATGACCAATCCAGAGCAGGCAGCAACTGACGCGTGGACAGGACGTATTCCACCGAAGAAATGGCAGCTCCCGCCGTCAGGGTCGATCCTTGTACTTAGATAACGCGACGAGTCTTTTTCGCTGCCTCAGCCTGCAAATTTACGAGGATTCAGTACGTTGTTCCGTTGCCGCCGCCGCCGCCAAGTCATCGCCAAGTCACACAAATCATTAACACAAAAGAGAACCGTCTGAACATCACAAGCGGCTACAAATTCTAGACCGTTCGCGTGGTGCGATACACAATAACCATTAGAACAAAACCTGCCGCTAACAGTACAAATTAACATTACGCACATTCACGTAACCATCGTTCGCAACTCCTACGCAACAAGCAAGCCACGACTACGCTACTCAGCATACCGACATCGGGTTGGATAACCGCCACCCCGAGAAATCTGTGTCCCGCGGTACCGGCCATTGAGGCCAACACAAGGGGACAACGTTTTGATATGCCGGACGGCGCCTTTGAACTTTGGTGCCCGAGTGCCTCCTCCCTCGGGACCCATCTTGATGACATTGCCGGACTTATACCCCGGATTAGACCCTCGACGGCGACGTCCATAGGATGCGGTGTAGACTAGCACCGCAGGGACGATCGGCATGCAGCAAACAGTGGTGGCGCACTCCTTCCAGGCTTCCTCAATCACCTCCCCCGATTTCAAAACCCCCCAGCAGAATGTAAGTGGAATGAATCTTTTCTGCCGAGAGCTATGTGTTGCTGTGTCATGTTCATCCGGAGACAGGGGCCCTTGGAATCGGACTTCAACCCTACATAATTGGCGCTCAACGCGGGGCCCGAGAGGGGAGGCGCTCAGGCACCAAACTTCAAACGCGCCGTCCTCGCCACGGAGGCGACCGAAAATGAGTCCCTAGGCGCCGGCGTCCGGTTGTCGACCAGATGGGGCCTGACGAGACCCCACAAACCGCATGGATACTTGTGCACTTAACATCTTCAATTATTACCACACTGCGTACAGTGCACCCTCTCCTATTGTTACATAAAAATGATCGCATTTACTTTAACCGAGAGGGGAATCGTTATTTATTCTTGAAGCACTTAATGCCTCGAGCTTGTCAAAGAGGCCAGAAATTCTTTGGTGCACTCCTCTTCCCGTCTTCGGTAGCAAATAGAAAACAAAGTGAATAAAAAAGCGGCTATAAATACACAACGACAGCTGGCACGCACTTGAGCACAACTTTCTTAGAAGTACCTAATTTGAACTTTTGGCTTTGTTGTTAGGGTATGCGTAAAGAAAAAAAAAGAAGGAAGTTTACAATCCCCTGTAACGCCAGATTAGAGCGCAGCTCTTGAGGAGGAGGAACGGAAGCTACGGAGAGGAGGCTATGCCCTTCCTTTTTCTCGCCCGCCTCTCATATAGGGGAAATTTTTCCGGTAAATTCAGCGGAGAAATGTTTTCGTTGAATTTAGCGGGGA
Organism: Ixodes scapularis; assembly: GCF_016920785.2. Lineage (NCBI taxonomy): Eukaryota > Metazoa > Arthropoda > Arachnida > Ixodida > Ixodidae > Ixodes > Ixodes scapularis. The sequence goes on along the minus strand of NW_024609868.1, from coordinate 163,195,278 downwards.
ATTCTTTCCGCTAAATTTAGCGGGAAATTCTTTCCGCTAAATTTAGCGGGGAATTTGTTTTCCGCTAAATTTATCGGGGAAATTTTTTCCGCTAAATTTGGTGGGGAATTTTTTCGATAAATTTAGCGGAGAATATTTTTCCGAAAAAATTGTCGGGAAAATTTTTCTGCTGAATTTAGCGGGGAATTTTTTCCAATAAATTTAGCGGGCAAATATACCCATAATGCACCGCGCGATTAGGCCCACGACGACGGCGACGCCGCTCAAGCCGGAAACGGGGGCCTAGGAGCTGTGCTCTAAAATTCGGCAGAGACACTTACGACTGCTTACATGTAGGAATGCGAAACCATTCCTACACGCAGCCCATTCTTACAAGCAGCGCGCCACGTCTTCCTATCGAACATGGTGCTGCGGCGGTGACATCACACTCCCCCACTACGCACGCACGGCGAAACACATCTTGGTTTACGACGGTTTCCGTGACAAAGCATTGCGTTGCTGCGCTTTCCTTGTGTTTTATTAAAAATGGAAATTCAGGTGCTGTTTTTTTGCCACAGACGGTTAAAGACAACGGGTACAGACAACGCCAGCTTCGCTCAATGAGGCAGTTAATACTTTCGCGTTAAAATTGGCTAGACATTGTAAAGAAAGTCTTTGAGCAACGGAAGAACGCCAGGCCTCGTTTTACGTTTCTCAATACGCATGAAAGAGTCACTGTGCTTAAATTTAGCGAAATCAACACATTTCCTTTTTTTTTTAGAGGGGGGGGGGATGGAGGAGGGGGGAACTACTCGATTATAAACTTTGCGCTTTTTTTTTTGAGAATTAAAATGTAGCTATTTACAATAAAGCCGCTTCATATACATTTAGGGGAATTGCCTTACGATTACTCACGAAAATGTCTATTCTTTCATATTAAAATTAGTGATAAATGTAAGCGATTTGAAGGAATTTCGTTACTTGTGATCACTCATGAAATCTGTGTAAACGGAGTATTCGCTACTTCAGCAAAATGGACGTCACCTAGCGGGAAAACGCGGAACTGGCCGGAACAGGCCCTTTCGCGATCTCTGCTCGTCCCTTGTAGCTCCCGTGGTTACATGTTGTCGGCGGTTTGCACGATGCAACAGCTGTCCCGCTGAATCTGTCGTCACTGGTGCATCAGCGTGTTGTCCAGGTTTCTCTGGTCGCAACCTACAACACCGCGTGAACCAGACATTGTGCATTTATCAACGTTCGTAGCACCTTAGAAGGAGGGCAGGAAGTATTTCCATCTCTTCCTCGAAAAAGGTCAAGCCTCGTGAAGCTCACTTACGGCTTTCTGCGGCGCCGCGGCTCTCCTGAGCTGAAAACTGAAAACACAAATCATATATCACACACTAAAAATTTCAACACCCATGTTCGTGTTAAAAGGGTGTTTTTCCGAGCTCACACCCTTCCTACACCATTTTTACATGATTTTTGAATATTCAAGGGTGTACGGAAAGGCCTACACCCTTCGTACATCCTTTTTACATCCTACGGCTACCGAAATCGTGTTAAGAGGGTGTTGCGGTGGTACACCCATGATTTCCGAATCGTCGAACTCGGAAACCGCCGAATTGCAGACATACGCACCGACAGCAGAAGTCAAGAAGCAGCCTGCTCAATTTAGAGGATTTCGTGAAGTTCAAGTAAGCACAATGGGCAGCTGACATCCAAGCCAAGCCAACGCTCAAGTTGTTTTCAAGCCAGATGAATGCCGGCGTTGTGTACAAGCTCCTTGGTTGTTTACGTGCAAGCGACCACGAAAATAGCATCGGTTACTCACGCACTTCTGCTCAGAATGGTGAGACCACATCGGTTCTATTATGATACATTCCTTCTTATCCTGAGATGTACTAAAGCGAAGGCTAGACGTGCGAGACGGTTCGGGCTCACAGCTTTACCGCTCATTCACACTGGAAGCAGATCCGCGTTCGCAAAGCGGTTGCGAGCGAGGTTGTATAAATATCCAGTACAATTGCACGCGCACTCGATGACATCAAGTGCGCGTGCAAATGTACTGGATCTTTATACAACCGCGTTCGCAACCGCTTTGCGAACGCGGATCCGCTTCCAGTGTGAATGAGCGGTTACTGTGAGCCTGTACCGTAAAGGTCGGTTCCGACACTTGCGTTTGAGTGTGTTTGTCTGCGTTGCGTTTAGAACCGAAAACGAGTCACCGGCACATCTGTGCTTCGTATGAAGCGTGGATTCCAATTCAAAGAATCATCTTGGCACGCGATATAAGCAGCAGGGATGTCCTGGTTTCTCGCAGCCGCAACGCGGTCAAACGCAACTGTTTGAACCAGGCTTTACGTGGTTGTCCTGTGCTTGTCCCTCGCGCTTTATTCTTTCGATTTCAAGTATTCATTTTCAACTCGCTCGCTTTTAACAGTACTAGTAGATACTCAGGCTGCACGAGGGTTCGTGCAGTGCGACCATCTAGCGATGCTATGAGCTTGTGCTCGAACCTTAACTTTAATGGGCAATCATCGGGGATTTATGACACACGATGATGCCAAGTCTGTTCACGGCGGACTCTCGTGCTGTTCTGATTGGAGGAGAAGGGGCGTGTAAAAAATTGGCAAATGGGACATGGTTAGCGACAGCGCAAATGTATGTTGGAAAAAGTTCAGAACATTGAAGTGCAGCAGCCTGAAACTTTGGAGTTAAGCAATTAGAGAATCATTTGAAGACATCTTTAGAGGTTCAGCCTTCTCTCCCCCCACACCAATATCGAAGGCTGCTAGGATATTGGTTCAGGCTAAGCCCTCTGTCTTTCAGTCAGCGAACTCGAGCCGTTCCACCTGACCTTGTTATTTCATAACAGATATGTTAGAAAATGGAATGCAGATTTTCTTTACACGGCCAAAACAAAGTGTTATCAAATAATACCTGCCATATTCATATTCTACATTTACAGACCGGGGCTGCCCCGCCTGTGGAGGGTGAAGATGCGAGCAGCCTCGAAGCGCACCAACAGTGGCTGTGTGCTGAGAGCGAAAGCTGGTGCCTGACGAAGGCCAGATTGATCTTCGAAAGGATGCGACTGCCTGCAAATGGCTACATGTGTTGACATTGATGGGCATATAGACTGCACAGAATGCTTATCCCTACCTGATGGATGCTAGGAGGGTATGCGTTCCATATTTTTTTACTGATCTCTACGACAATTGCTAAATTGCGCTTCCCCGTTCCGTGATTGCGGCTGCCGGACGACCATCTTGGGACACGAAAAATTAACCTTTTGGAGCGTTGCAGAGGCTGGCCGGCAGCGTGCTGAAGACATGTTTTTTGCTCGTTTGTCGTCATTGGGAGCGTTAAAGTGGCCCTGCAAAAACTTTTTGACTGGTTTTTAATTTGGACCGAACCTGAGCGCATTGAACGTAGTAATTTAAAGAAACTTTTCTTTTCTCAAATTTCGCTTTATTTTAAAAGTTATAGGCAAATTAGATTTACAAAAACAAGCAAAAAATAACATCCTTCATGACGTCGTAGGTCCTGGTTTGAGTGGCCGTGAAGTAGTGAGCTCATCGAGCGCTCACGGCTGCCGCACTCAGTGTCAACGGCTCGAGAGGGTGCCACTAAAGCACGTGTTGACTAGGCTGTATGAAGCGGGCGGCCAGGGCAGCTCGCATTGCATTTGCCGCGCGATTAATGACTAATTCGGCATAGCACTTCATTGGCCACAAACGACGGCAAACACCGGGTAAAGATCAGTTCAGAACGGGAGCCACTTCGCGCTGCCATACCGCCAAAGGGTCAAATCGCCAGCCAAGCCCGCGCCGAAAGCCTTGGGAACGCTCGGAACCGGTCGGATTTTCGAGCCGGTATACGACCGCAGCGCCACCGCGTACATCCGGGACCTTTCTAAGCGCATTGTTCGTCGGAGCCTCATCCCACTACGCCTTTCTAATATGCGCCGTTTTTTTCACCGCTTGGTGGCGGGTTTGTCGACGGGTCTTTTCTTGTTTCCGTACTTTATAAACTGCATTTGTTTCTTTTCTGATCTAAAATACTGAACAAAAACTACTTTCATACATAATTGAAACGGTTCGCGACACTTATATTTTGTATCGACTAAAAAAAATGCTTTTAGCGGCTCTGACCCGTAGTAAGCCCAGGACCAAAGACGTCACATATTCCGCGCTTTCGGCAACGCGGGTCGCCCTCGTAGGTGGAGGAGGTTTCCGCGTCGTCCGGTTAAAATATGACTCACTGATATTTAGTTATTCTCTCCGTGCCCGCTGGCTTACCCGAACCAAAAGAGACGTGGAAACCGCAAAAGAGGTAGACGCTTAAGTATGATTGCAGCTCCCCTTTAAGTCCACACTCCTTTACTCCTACTCTGACGCTCCGAGTTTCATACTCCAGGCACAGCAACTAAACGGCGCATGGCGTACAGACCAAATCTATTGACGAGCCGCACAAGCTCCTTCCCACCGCACGGTTATGACGAACCTGGCATCCCGTGGATACGGGTGGGAGAAGCCAAAATTATTTCGGTGGTAAATTAATTAAAGCCAGTGTAGAGCGGCAGGGTACAAAGTAAAAGAGACGGCGACGTTATGAAGTTTCTACGAACGTTTAAGTATTTCTGAGAGGTTTGGAGACTCGCTTCGAGCACGTGCGGGGAAAGGCACCTTGGCTGATCTATTTATTGACCGTGCAAGCTGTTTATATTTGACCATGCAAGCTGTTTTCAGGCGAGATGCACGAACAAACCTTTCCCGCAATGCTAACTGATGCTTCGGCTTTCCAATCTAAGTATCTTTATTCGCTGCAGCTGGACTAAGCAGTTTAAAAAGGGCAGCCGTCCCACTGTCTTCTCGGCAGCTTTTCTGTCGCCGAGCTATCAGCACGCTCGTTCGATAGATCACTTTGTTCTCAGGCAAGGCACATGAACAAACCTTTTCCGGAATGCTAATTGCTGTCTTGGCTTTCAAATCAAATTGTTTTTACCTGCTGGATTAACCACTAATGGACTGAAAAGGAGCAGCTGTCCGGCTACGCCTTTTGTTTCAACAATCTCAACAATGGCACAGCCATCTTGTTTGTGGACGTGACATCACGGAGCGCAAAGAAGTCACTTCTGCTCCAAGAAATGCTCGGAGCACGAAGAGCACGCTCGAGTGTCAGTCTCCGGCGGCGCTCCCCTTTGTTTAGTGAAAGGAGCGCCAAACGCTCGCAATGTGTAAACAATAAGAATTTCCTTTGAAAACGCATAAAATATTTTGCAACAGCGTGGCACCGCAGGAAAAAGGCACAACTTGTCGAACGTCGAGTCTCGCCGGTCTTGCGGCGTGATCAAAGCTTCCTTGGCCTGCCAAACTGCTGCGTCTCTGTGCCTTTTCACGCTTGGATACTTATCAAGAATCAATGCTATGGCAGAGCTTTGAAGGTATGTCGTACATAGGCGTCTTCTCTATCACCCAGCTGTTCCAGCGAGTTGCTATCAATAGGAAACGAAATCGGTGGTTGCTATTATGGATTAACCATGGCTATGTTCCAAATCTACTCAAATGGATCACATGACAGCACAAATAGAGCAATGCTGTGGAAGAAGGTAGGTTTTCGAAGGCAAAAGTATGAAGCCCGTCCATATAGTTGTGTGCAATCTGTGGCCGTCGCCATAGCCTCCTACCCCTCCTTTTTCGCCACTGGATCATGCCCGCTTCTGGACTGCAAGTGCCGCAAGTTACAAATACAGTCGTAAGAGTAAAGTAAAATGCTGCTCCAGAGGCACATGCATCTTCATGCTCTTTGCACTCACGAAACAAATCCACACGGCGTTAATTCTTGATCGGTATTCAAGCGTGCGAAGACAAAGATGCAGCACTTTGGCATGCCAAGGAAGCTTTGATCATGCCGCCAGAACGGTAAGATTTGCGTTAGACGAGTTGCCCCTTTTTCTTGCGGTGCTGAGCTTTCGTAAAAATTTCCACGTGTTCTCAAACGCCATTCTCACCGTTCGGGGTTTTAACAAACTTCTTCGGTAAATGACAACGAACGAGCAGAAAACATGTCTTCAACTTACTGCCGCGCAGCCTCCACGACGCTCCAAAAGGTTGACTGATAATCTTTGTCCCAAGGTGGCCATCCGGTGGCCGCACCTGAGCTGCAACGACCAAGCGGAGACGCGCGATCCAGCAAATTGTCGTGGAGATCAATGGTATTGCTTGCACGGCGTACTATTAGTCTTCAGAGCAAACACAAGTGTCGCTGCGGTCGCCACGTCTTGATTGGGTGAGGTGTACCGTGACGTCTGGTGACGGACTCCGCTTCGCGTTCTGGCATCTAGCTGGCATCTAGCTGACTTCCCTGCGCCCCTTTCCTCACGATCGGAGGTTTGTGATCATGCTGACCTACTGTTCAGCGCTGCAATGCAATTTCCAAAAAGAAGCTGGTATCATATTCTACCACCCGAAAACTTCGAGATTAAAAAGAGCGTGGACAGTCAGACTAAGGATGGGAAAGGCACCGTCAACATCGGCCGTTGTGAGCTGTAAGCACGTTGAGAAGCGGGGCTTCGTTTACCCAGTGTAGAAGGCGCTGGGTGAGACTTATGCCGACAGAATTTTCATAGCTTTTCCAACCGTGTTTGTCACGTTTACCCTTATAATTGGGTTATAAGTATGGAAAGCTATCGGTGGAGGCAACTCCGTCGATGAACCGCCCCCGCCCCCTCCACACGATATAAGGCGGTTGTGCAAGGGGTTGTGGAAGCGGCGGTGTAAGTGTTTCAGACACTGAAATTCTGTTCTTTGCAGATTCATGAGTTAAGCACGAGACACATGCGCGAAAAATCCATCCGATCCGACGTCCGATCCGACAGTACGACTGCCTGATCCGAAAAATTTGGTCGCTTCAGGCGTCAGATCGGCGATCCGACATGCGTCAAACGCGCCAGATAGTTTCGCACGGCGGACGGATTGTCGGATGCATCCAGCCAATGACAGCACAGCTAGCGCGAACGTCATGATGACATACTTGGTCTGTCGGGACGAATAAGAAAACGGGACGGGCGACGGGAAGCCGGACGCGTAGATCCCGCTGATCCATTCGAGAAAGATGGCCCCGGCAAAGAATGCACGCGCTAACAAGAACGAGCTCCTAGCTTCGCTCGTGCGAGCTAAACCATCAATCTGGGACCAGAGATCTATTAACGCGGACCTCCGCTGGAGTGCTTGGTAGTTGGATCTCCTGGGCGGAGCCGAGCGGATTGTTGTGTCGCTTGCAAGGTCGGAAGCGTGTGCGTGTGTCTCAATTCGGAGCGGCGTTCGGACTGTCGGATCGGACGATTCTGCCGTCCATTTGTCTCGGGCTTTAGGAGAACATCAGACCCCGCTTTGCGGGCATAGAAATGGCATCTAAGTCAAAGGCCTTTTGGCGGTCTCACTTGTAATTTTCTCCCCATGGCCCAGAATATATTTAACATGTTGCTCGAGCAGAGTGCAGCTTTTTCGCTGAGACGTTTTTGTTTAGAAACAAAGTTGAAAAAAACCTCTTAATTTAGTCAAATCATCAGCAGCGTTGATTGTGCGAGATGTAAATATACTGCAATGCTCCTGCAAGTGTGGTGGCATTTCTTCCTTTTCATATACCATCTGTGATTCATGCTCGGAATGTTGGTTGAAGTTTCGCCTGCAGCTACAGACCATACCTCAATAAGGCCGCATATAATAATTCGCATTTCCTACGTAAAATGCGCACAAAAAAAAAAAAAAAAAGAAAGTAATATGCCGACAGCTAACGCCGTCTCGGCCTTTGTAGGGCGAGTGAGGGGGTAAATTTTGTCCTCAGCAGGACGTCACCCCGGCTCGCTGTAAAAGGTCGCCTCCCAAACTTCTCGGTGCTAATACTCTCACCATACAATGCACCTGTTATTTGTTTGGCCCCTGGTCATGAAATCATTCTCAGTTTGCCATTCCATCTCACCGAGAGCTCGATTTTGGTCATTGAGGTCTCAACCGGCTTGCACTGAAGAAGTATTAGCGAGTTTGTTTCACGGCACCCGCAGCGTGGAGCGGGTTCGTTTCAGCCGGCACTCCACAAGTGGTTGCACTCTCCGAGTTCGTTTCATTGCTGACACCCCACGCGTGCATGCACTCGCTGCACTGAGAAAATCGAGAGGAAGACGACGAGGATTTGAGCTGACGTTACTGCGTTGTGCTGTGCGATTTCTCCTTCGTTTCTTCGAGTTCAGCGCCCCACCGGGGCCACGACCTCCGCTATTCGATTGCCGTCACCTCCTGGTTCATCATGCGGTCGTAGGACCATTCATTGGAAACACCGTCGGCATCTACAGGTCCACCGAAAATTCGGTGGCCAGGTTAGGCTTAGCTTGGCCCCGCCAAGCGAGGCCACGCCGAACAAAGGCGCCATGGCCTCTCCGCCCTCAGCGGCCGAAGCTACCTGTAGTGCCACTTCATCGACCTTCACCACGTCGGGGGCGTTCACAACATTAGCCACCGTCGCCACCACCGACATTTCGTCGTCAGCTGAAATGGACTGCTCAGGCCTGCCGGCCAAGTCGATCACTCTTCCGGTCGACCCATCAGCTTTGCTACCGCAACCGATACCACACGAGAGTGTCCATCAGCCCATCCCGCTTTCCACGCATCAGCCTAAAGCCTACACCGCTCCTCCGCGCTCCGAATCCTTTCGGGTCAAGATCAAGCCTACTCTGCGCTTCGACATCACCTCGGTTCCCTCAAGGAACGTCCAATCTGCCATCGATTCGGCTCTAGGAACATCTGGCTACCGAGGTTTCGTGCTACACAAGCCCTCGAACAGTATAACTGTTCACTTGGCTTCTCTTCATGATGCAAAGAAACTCTGTGTGATCGACAAGATACCGCTCAGTGCGACGCATCATGTCCCTGTGCAAGCGTACTTCGCATCCGGCCCAAATATTCTTCGAAGTGTGGTCTACCGTCTCGACAAGAATGAGGGCCCTGAGGAGGTCCTCGACAACCTCTACACTGCCTCTCACAAGGTGCTGCAGGCCAGGTGCTTGGGCACCAACGGTACCTTTCTGCTAACTCTTGAAGGCCCGGGCTCACTTCCCACGCACTTTTATTACCACGGGTCCGTCGTCACCCCTAAGCCTTTCCAGCCGCGACGTATGTATTGCTACAACTGTCTTCGTGAAGGCCACATCCAGAAGGCGTGCCCTAATCCTACTGCAATTCAGACCTCCCCTGAAGGAGCAGCCGCCCCCAAGTGCGCCCTATGCAAGTCTGATGACCACGAAATTACGTCACCCCTCTGTCCACGTAAACGTCGTGTACCGCGTCGTCAGCCGCCTCCTGGCACCATGGCTAACCGATTTGCCCTCCTCGCTACAGAAGACGACGAAGAATTCCCACCGCTAACATCCGATTCATCGGTCCCATGTACGTACGCACAGAAGGCTCGTGCACTGACGTCACGGAAAGCATCTCGCCAAACCGTCTCGCCGTCGCTACCGAAGATAGCCGACTCCGACGAGTTCGCTTCACTTGATCAGGCGATAGAAAAAACGAAACAACACCTCGCAGAGCTGACGCGCCTCAGGCGTCAGCGGCAACCCCATACGGCGGCCTCCGCTCCGCTGACTGTTCCAGCATCACAGCTCTCGACAACCGCTAACCCCCAGCCCGCGGCCGCCCCGGTGGCTGCGATAATGACTCTCCTTCATCAGCTGATGGCCATGATCGCATCAGCTTTCAACCTTCCCAATGGCCATTAATACATCATCCATCGTGGTGCAATGGAACTGCCGAGGTTTGACCTCTAAAGTAACTGAAATTAACCTTCGCATAAAAGAAGGCAAGCTGTTTCCCTGGGCCTTTTTCCTCCAGGAGCATAATGCCTTATGTCGCATATCTGGTTTCTGTGGCTACCATACTCCTTCGATTCCGGACCGCCGTCACATAGATAATAGCCTCTACCCTGGCAAAGCTGCGGTTTATGTAAACTCCTCAGTACCCCACACGTCTCTGAATCTACAGAAATGGTGCAACACTCGCCAAGAGGTCGTCGCTGCCCTCACCCAACCTGCCCGCACCCCTGTGATTCTCGTGTCATATTACGGCCGGCCCTCCTCCTCATCCCCCAACCTAGGCTGGCTTCGTCATCTCCGAGCTGCACACCCCAGCGTTCCTATCCTTGTGGGCGGTGATTTCAATGGCGCCCACTCCACCTGGGGTTACTCTGCAGACAGCCCACGGGGTACTCATATAAACGACACGTTTTCGGACCGTGACTTCCTCCTCCTCAACCTGCCAGGCACCCATACCCGACCACGCGCTGGCTTGTCGTCACCCGACCTCACATGGTGGCTTGGACCAAGCAATCCACGCTGGCACGTTGAACCCGATACCTGGGGCAGTGATCGCGCTCCGATTTTTATCCACCTCGCTGAAACGCAACTTCGCAAGTTACGGCGCTTCGTTCGCACCACGTCGTGGGATGCCGTACGCGCCGATGATCGCACAACGACGCTCACCCCAGCGACGGCGTTACAAACGCTGTCTACGGTACTGTCGGCACACACAACCAAAACAACGGTTGACGAAGACCAACCAAATCCAGATACCTACCTCCTGAATCTATGGGCGCACCGTAGGCAAGCGGACCTTTACGTATCACGGAACCCGGATGACAGCTCAGCCCTGGTCGCGTTACACAAGGTTACAGCCAAAGCTCGCCAATATGGAAAACAACTTTGCCGTTCCCGTTGGTTGGATTGGTGTGACTGCCTCTCTTCAACCCGGGGGAACAGACATCTGTGGCGAGTATTCCACGCCATGGAAAAGTCCCCCACAGTTAAAGACTATGCCGAGAGCATCCGCCTAGCCATGGCACTGGACGAGGACGCGTTTGCCCAGTAAGCGGCAGCTCACTTCTTCCCGCATCACGACCGTCCTGCCATTCCGCCACCTCCCAATCCGGTTGAAGATTCGGAGGACCCCGCTGCATCTGATTTCACTTTGGCCGAACCTATCTCTGCCATAGAGAAGGTCAAAGCCAACACCGCTCCGGGACACGACGGTCTGCCGTATGCAGTTTTTCGGAATCTGGAAGGTGCTGCCTTAGAATCACTCCTCGAAACTTTTAATGAAGTGTGGCGCACAGGCTTCATCCCACCTGACTGGAAGCACTCGATCGTCGTACCCATTCCGAAAACCGGTCAACCACCCACTAGCCTCTCTGCTTTACGCCCAATTTCTCTCACACCCACAATCTGCAAACTGTACGAACGCCTCGTTGCAGCCCGTTTATCGTGGTGGCTGGAGGAACGTCACTGCTACCCCGACGCCCAGATTGGATTCCGTCCGCACTTTGGTACCGAAGACGGCCTCGACATCTTTGCTAGCGACGTCATCCAGTGCTCGCCACACAGCCACGTTGTACGCACGGTTCTGGCAACGGACATCTCGAAGGCCTACGACAACGTTATGCACCATGCTATTTTAGACTCTATGGCAACGCTCGGTGTCCCACACCGCATCTGCCTTACCATTTACTCCCTTCTCTCGAATCGCACCTTTGGCATACGCATTAGGGGGCACTCTGTGGGCCATTTTGTCTCCAATCGCGGTGTTCCCCAAGGCTCGGTCTTGGCACCGACTCTTTTCAACATTGCTTTCATCCCAATGGTGAAAGCATTATCCTCACTTTCAGATATTGGCGTCATGGCCTATGCGGATGACATCACCTTGTGGTCTCGACAGCCGTCCTTAACAAGGCAACAGACTGCCCTTCAAGTGGCCCTTGACACCATGGCCCACCACCTTCAACCACTCGGGCTTACACTGTCGCCTACCAAGACATGCTACGTGCATATAGGCAACAAAGCAGGCCGACGCAGACTCACCACTACACCCATGACGTTTAGTATTGACTCCCAACCTATCCCAGAAGTGGACCGCGTCCGTATACTCGGCCTTTTGCTCCATGCTTCTACCTCGGGCACCCCCTGGCTTGCTGACATCCGTAAGTCGTCCCGTACCACTCTCGGACTCATCCGCCGCATCGCGCGCCGAGCTGGCGGTGCCCGCTCACATACAGCGCGTCAACTTGTTCGTGCTATTTTTCAGCCCCGAATATTGTACCAAGCTCAGTTTCACAGACTTACTCAAAAGCAGTGGTCATCGCTTGAGGCCCTTAACCGCGAGGCCATGAGAGTTATTACTGGACTACCTCGCATCACGCCCATTCCCGTGCTGCAGGAACACGCACAACTTAACACACTAACAGAGCTCATTGAACAGCGGGAGACGAACCGGGCACGCAAGCGTAGCCTCGCTCTTCATCGACGTCCCTCACTGCCACCCTGGGCCTACTGCCAGGTCACCACTAACAGACCCACCACGAACAAGACTCCTCCTCTTCCTGACATTCACCCCGGCGTGTGCACTGTTTACTCCGACGCATCACTTGAGGGGTTCTGTGGGACCACGGCGTTCCACAGCCCTTCCCACCCTTCCATTACTGATCAACATAGGTATTCGATGGATCACCCATCCTCACTTGCACTGGAGCTGCAAGCAATCCTCGATGCCTTACGCTGCCTGCCCTCTGCCCCCAGTTTCTGCTCAGTCAACATTTACACGGACTCCCTCGCCGCCATTAAACATTTAAAGCTTACCCGCGGCACCCTGAAGGTAGCTCAGGAAATTCATACCTTCTGCTCGTCTTATCCCACCTCAGTCCGCATTCATTGGGTGCGCGGCCACAACGGCGATTCAAACAACGAGCTAGCAGATTCCCTTGCACGCGCTCCAACCGCTACTTCCTCTTCTCCTACCCCTTTCCCTCCTGACCCACTCCTGGCTCACATCTCCAGCTCTCACCTCCTCCGCATGCGAACACGTGCTCTCATTCCCCCGTGTTCACATCCCCTCCCTCGTAACCTCACCCGAGAGGAGGAGACTTCCCTGCGGAGGATCCGAGCAGGCGTGGCGCTCACCCCCCGCGGTCCGTCACCGCTGGAGAGATCGGACGTTACCAGCGACGGGTCATTGTCCACACTGCAGTGCTCCCGCTGATGCATGTGACATAAAACATCTCTTGTGGTCGTGCCCCGAAACAGCCCCTGTGCGCGATCGCCTGCTCAGAGAAGTGGGCCTTCGCAGCAATCGTCCCTCGGACTATGATGAATGGACTACAAACAATTCATACACTGACTCATTGTGCGCGTACCTGCGCGAAACCGGGTTGCATGCCTACCTATAATCTTTACTTCCCTAACCCTATCCCCCTTTCCTGATGCCCCGTGGCAAAACTGACGCAATAAAAAAAAAAAAAAATCGAGATTGCGCCAAAATGCAATCTTATCGTGCCTCGCTCCGGCTAGGCCGGCAAGGTGCTGGAGCAGATGACGAAAGTTTGTCTGCTACGATGTGTCGAAGAACTGAAAGGAAAAAAAGTAGATTTCCTGATAGAAATTGCGTCCCGCGGGCAACGGAATCAAACGCGAGCTTGAACTGTGAGCGTCTCCTATTTCATGAAGGAAGCAGTTGACAAACCGTGCTTTATTTGGAGGTTTTAAGTCGCTTTGTTGCCGTAAAAACGCTGAAATATACCAGTGTGTAAAGAAATGCTCAGAACAAATGCATCAGCGGCCCCCGAGATATTTATCACCAACTTGTGCGGGTGAAAAATTGAACATTTGTCGACAAAACTGCCCCAGCAGAAACTTTGACTGCCCAATAAGCATCAGAGAAAGCTAAATTTAGTGATCTTACCCGAGGCTTGGGCAACATCATCATGTTTAACATTTACCTACTTCAGCTAACTTGCCCCGTCATATTTTGTTCGAGAAAGCTCTCGTTCTCGACGCCCTCACCAAAGCTAATATCTGATCCACCTGTAATGACGATCGAAATCGAAAAGTTTTGCTGGGTATTCCAGCAGACTAGTTTTAAGGCGTACCCTTTCAGTGGCCCACGCATAATGCCATGCTGAAATGGATCAAGCTTCTGCTCGGACAGCATCATCCATTTTCTTAAGTGTAAACGGTTATGAGAATTGAAAGATCGCAACCAGCTGCTTTGTAGACAGCTGGTTGCAGAAATTTACGCCGTCTGTAACTATCCCTATGACAGCCGAGTTGCTTGAAGTCATCGCAACTATAAACTACAGGCTGCAGCGACCAGCGTTTGTAGATAAACGTTGGTAGCGACTGTACTCTCGCATTCCCACCCATCACTCCGAACAGCAAGGCGCCAGTTTCGGTTTGAGGTCGGTATTCTTTCTACAACATAGATGGCGGCAGCATCAGTCTTCCGCACTTGGTGCATTTGGCGAATTCGTTTGAGTCCAGTTCTCAGTGCAACACTCTGCGAGTGCGATGCATTCTGGGAGAGAACTCGAACGGTGCCAGTGCGTGTGAAGCGAACTCGCTATAAAATACCGCTATCAGACGCATCGTATGCTAACATGAGGGAATAATAATGAGTTTGTTTGCTACTAGGTAGGTATCATTCTCTGACAGAAACAAAAGGACGAACAGACTGGCAAGTCTGTTCGTCGTTTGACGAACAGACTTGTTCGTCGATTGTCCCTTTTTGGCTCTGCGAACAGAGCCAAAAAGGGACAATCATCTGCTATGAATTGTGTGCTGCGCAGAGTGAGATCAAAAACTAATTGAAATATGGAACATCGGCTATTTTACGGATGCAATTCTCCTGTGCTTCGTTTGGCTATGCTGATTTGTTTTCTGGCTGTGTGTAACTTGACACCCACTGGTGCTAAAACAAGAGCTTGGGACAAGCACCCACCTTACCACGATACCAATCTCACTATCCGAAAGAGTAGTGGATTTAATTACTGAGTGCCTTTTCCATTGACAAGAAGGCCCCAACATTTTCTAAGAACTCCAGTAGGGTTTTGTTGTTGCATCTTTATACTCGCAACTCATTCACTTTGCCAATTTCGTTTTTCTAGCCTGGCTCAGCTGGCAAGCTGAGTGGCGAGTCTGAAACTGTACCAATATTGTTTCCGGTCAGACTGTCCATTATTATTTATTGTTCTTCCCTGCTATTGTGATATGTCTGCACTGTAGTCATGACAGGGGCTTGAATGGTGGCTCCTACTTTCTACACATGGGTCCTAGGAAACATTTTGTAAGTGATGAGGTGCCCACAATCATGGGCGTCAGCAAAGTGGCGGAAAAAGGGGGGTGGGGGGGGGGGATTATTCTGAAGGGGTGTAGCTTTCAAACCTATAACTTTGAAAGAAAACAAGGTTTGCCCCCCTCCCCCTCCTTTTCCTGCAAAACGTACTGCAGATGCCCATGCCCGCAATCTAGGCCAACGGTTCTGGAAAGAGGGTTTGTGGAACCTCTCCGTAAAGGCATTTTAGGAGTCCGCAAAACTCTGCCGGCAATAATTTTTTTTTTTTATATATGATTTGGGGCATTGAGTTGAGCCCAGTCCGGCCATGGCACATTCACAGCTCCGGGAGAAAGAAGAATCTACAGAAGAATACCTCCTTTCACTCTTCCCCCTTTTTATTACTGGTAAACACGTTTGCAGTCCACCCCCTTCCCCTTTTTTTACACTGCCTGGCGTCTCCCATCACTTCTGCCAGTCCAAAAAGGGTTTGCCTGCCACGATTGGCAGTTTCCTTCTTTTCTCTATAGCATCCTTTCTGCTAAAGTGGAAAGAGTGTAGACGGAGCTTCTTCCCCTCACCGTACCGTCTTAACCTGCAACATACTATACTCTCGGGAACAAGATAATAGCCTTGTATCTTTTCTGCCGCCACAAATGCTGTGCTTAGCATGTTTTTGGCAGAGCCTTTTGCTGCCACCACATGCCACGCTATGAAGTGGAGTGCCACGGTGTGTGCGTGCCACCTGTCGCATAAAGCAGTGCACTTTCAAACTGCGTGGATGCAATGACGGCAGAAAAAACACCAGCAGAGCGGACAATACAGAGCATGTTATTAACAGCACTGGTTAATTCCCAATAAATCACTATCTGGATCATTACTGTAAAACCATTTATTTTTGCAAATCGGTCACAGAGGACATAATCGCGGCCACTAAAGTTTGCGAATTCCAGACGCCTGCATTCAAACTTTTAAAGAGATTATAAAAGCAATTTCGAAATTTTATTTGATGTCTGAAATGGGCGTCGGGCTCATCTCAGACAATGTTGACCAAGTTCCAGCCCGAACAGAAGTTTGTGTGCCGCACCAATCAATTAAACAGTTGTGGTAATATTTGCGCGGGGACAATGCCTGAGACCCCCCCCCCCCCCCCCCCCCACCCCAAGACGGCGGCAGAAAGGTGAACTAAAGTGCGCCGTCAAAGCGTGACGACAACGGGCTCCTCGTCAGGCGATTGCTTCAAACGGTTTAAACGAATGATGCGCTCTTGGTTTAGAATTCGGTAGTGAGATGTCATACAAAAAAGTAATTTGAATGTTGGATAATTTTTTTAAAGCTGTAGTTCGGAATTAATAGGTTTCATAGTGTGTATAGGAATAGGTTCCATAGCATGTGTAGCGTGTGGGATGACAAGGAAGATGACTTGTGGAAATAAATGACAGCTGTATGCTGTGCTGGTTTTGAGATGGTGGTGTGTATGTTCCTTTTTGTTTTCCTTGTCTCAAGAAAACAAAATTTTGACAGCAAATTTTGAACCCTGCTAGTGTACACGTTTCTGATCCAAAACTGACTTGGAGACCCAGTAGGTTCAAAGCCGGTTTCAAATAAGAAAACCAACGCAAAAGTCAACTTCGAAACCTGGGATGTTTTGAAGTGATTTTTGGCATTAGTTCCCAAAAAGATATGTCATCAGTTTGGTGGCCGGGAGCTAAAAGCCTTTCATGCTTAAAATCAGACTCATCAGTGCGGCCTTTATTATTCTCTGACTGAATCAATTCTGCTTTAATATGCAGGAGGGAACCATTTGGCTTTTCGAAGGCTTTACTGTGGTCATGGCGGCCTACTGGCTTTTCGGCTTCGCCCATGGCCAGAAGACGTACAATAGGAGCTGCCTTCTTGAGAGGCTTTGTCTTATTCTAATCTACTCACAGCTACGGCCAGTTGCAATCAAGGTGATTAATACAATCAAGAAAACACCTGTAGCCTGATTGCTGATCACATAGTGCAATCGCCAAAGTCTGTGAAACTCCTGCCAGGATTGTTCCGATTTTCGAAATCATTAAAGGCTTTGTTTGTTTTTCTTGAGATGGCAGCTGCAAGTTGTGTGGCTCACATACCTAAGTATGCTTCAATTCATGACCAGCTTTATTCATTTATATTCATCACATTTCTCTAGTCCTCCGTGTTGTTTCCTAGTCATCAAACTATTAGGCACCTGTATGGAGTAGTTACATTTTGTTTTTACGTTTTTATCAAAACGGTTTGTGTCACCCTGTCTGGAATTCATCACCCTTGCTACGAAATGTCAAATTAATCTCACGTTGAGATACTTTTTAAAAGTGGAGATGACCGGCATTAAATGTTGTGTTTCTTTATCACTCCTGTTCATATTTTGTATATTACTTCAGTCAAAAGACACCACCAGTGTTCAATACGCCCCGTCCGAGCACAAGCTTTTCAGCCTGGATAAGGTGAGCGTGAGTGAGCACGTACTAAGCAGTACCGAAGGTAATGAGCGTGCACTGCTGCATTTTCAAAGTTTCATAAATGCTCTTTTATAGAAAAAAATAAAAGCCAGGCATTGTTGTGGTATATTCATAACATTGTGGCTTTCTTGAAGAATGCGGGCATTCTGAAGGTGTTGCCGAAGGCTTGCCAGGGTGACAGCGCGGTCGAAGGCGACAAGTGCGAGCTAGTACACGCTCTATCGCAAGCTCTTGTTCTGCGAAAGCGCTTCTCAAAGTCGCTCTTGCATGCCTGTAGCCTTTGCTGCCCTACAGTGGTAATGGTAGGCAACTCCGGCTGACACAAGAAATCATCCAATCGCTGCCACACTCCGTTTCCCTTTAAAGGGCTGGTGAACCGAAATTTGGATTTCAGAAAACGATGCAGAAGCCGTAGGCGGGACGCTACAATCCCTAAAACACTACTCGTAGTCACAAGGCGATATCTCGAATGGACGGCCGTATTTTTGGAGAAAGAGGTTGAGATTGAACGAGGCCGATAACGCGCGTGACGTCAAGATATCTCGTTTTCTCCTCTCTGCTTCGCCCCCTCAATGCGGCGAGGCGGAGAAGACGCGAGGTCGTTCCCTTTCCTTCTCGGAGAAACAAGACAAACAAATCTGTCAAATGCGCCTCCTATTTTTAAAAGTAAGGTCATCCATTCGAAATATCGCTGTATGAGTGATGTTTTGGTGTTTGTAGCATCTTGTTACACGCTTTTGCCGCCGTGTTTTATGGAATCCAGATTTCGGTTCAACATCCCTTTAAGTGCAAGTGAAACTGAAATGCCAAGAATGAGCACGTTGTCCTGAACGACAGTTGCACTGCACAAGCGCGCATGCTTAGCAACATTCAAAGCATGGAGCTTGCTCTTAAAGCCTCTGCATCAGGCTTCCTGTTGCAGCTCGTGTTACCGAAACAAGCTTTTGGGCAGACATTTTTTTATAAGTAGAAACTTCACCTGCACCGCAGTGCTCCGACCGGTACTCGGAGTACTTAGTTGCGGTATTTTAGATAAAACAGAAGGGCATTGAGCAGTGCAAACTACGATTATTGTCAGGTAAGAAGTATTCAGTTGCAGTAATTGTTTTGCTTTACATACAAAAAGGCTGGAGTATGCTTAAATGCTGGGCTAGCAACCGATCGCTACCAGGGGCCCTATGCTACACGACGGGACCAAGCGGAATCAAGGGACCGGGAGCCATCCAGCGACCTGGATGCAAAGATGGGTTCAGCTTTCACGGGATTGGTGCCACCTGGATCTTGTCCCAAAGGGCCAGCAGCAGCTGGATAGCCTCGCATTGCGATGCGGGGATGGGGATGCCGAGCGAGCTCGGGGCATGCCGCCCACTCAGTGTGAGGGCCAGGTGCTCCCACTGACTGGCTAGGTGCATGTTGATGAGTTCCTGGAAGGTGTTGTTTACACTTAGCAGCCGGAGCTTGGCGTTCGACGCGTACGGCGGCACCCCCAGTGCCAGCTAGTACCCCTTGCAAATAATCACGTCCATCTTGCCCTTACCTCTCGACAGCAGGCCAGGTTGAGATACGGATTTGCGCAGGCGATGTGGCTCACGACGAGTGGTTGGGTCAGCCGGATCAGGTCCGACTCCTAGAGCCCGTGTCTGTGACTCGGTATCCTTCTTCTCACCATGCGCATGACTTGCGTGGTTGTCTTGACGAGTCGGTCGACCGTGTACTTGGCTCCGCCGTCCCGCTGGAGGTGAAGGCCCCAGTATCCGAACCCGCTTCACCACCGGCACGGGGGTACCATCCTTTAACGTGAGGCGGATGTCCGCCTTCTTCTTCTTCGGGAATTGGCTTGCCCGCGCGGAGGAGCAACAGCTGAGACTTATCGGGGGCGCGCTGGAGGTTGCCGGCCTCGAGGTAGTTCTGCACCGTCTCAATGACTTCTTCGAGGAAGTCTTGCCTCCCGCTGTCCGATCCCGACGTAGCCCAAATCGTCAGGTCGTCCACATAGAGTGGCATAGAGTGTATGCTTCATCCGGGGAATCCGTTCCAGTAGAGGAGGCGGCTTGCACATTGCCAGGTAACAAGGTGGGTGACAGGACCGAGCCTTGCCGGTTGCCCTTGCTCGGTATCGGGATGGTGCTTGTGCGGATGGACTCGATTCCGATGGTGGCCATCCAGTTGCTCAGGAAGTCCCGCACATAATCATACATCCGGGGCCCGCACCCAGTTGAGGCCAAGTTCTCGAACACCAGCGTGTGACTGACGTTGTCAAAGGCGCCCTTTATATCCAGGGCCAGGACCGCCCGCGTTGTCGTACAGGAGATTCTTTCAAGGATATCCTTGATCTGAAGCAGGACATCCTGCGTGGAGGTGTGACCAGAACCCGAAAATGGTGTTCATGGTGGCATTGAGTTCAATACAGGATGGTCCCCTCAAATATCGCTGTAAACAGCTCATCAGGGCATGGGCATTTAAAAAACTGAAATGGAGTGTTCAGGTCTGTGACGCTCGGCGGTATACCTGATAACCTCTATTTCTTTTGAATCCTTTTCAAGGGAGTATATTTTCCACTTCGGGGGACTTTTCTTGTTTCTGGCACTTACTACTGCAGGAACTGTTTCACCCTCACTTTCTTCTTTGCTTTCACAGCACTCATTTGATGTTAATGTGGAAGGGAATTGGCCGGATTCCACTCTTCGTTCCTACGTAAAATGTGCTGGCGTCCAATACCTGCCACAAAAAGGGTACTTAAGATTCCAAAAATGACTAAGAGTGTGTAAACATATGATGCCAGCATTTCTTTTTTTTATTTCCAATGAGCAACATTATATTATGCCAAAACTCTCCCTAAATGCACACTGCATTTCACAGCGCGCTAAACTCTGCCGGAAAAATCGGCGCCTGCACGCAAAGGGGCGTCGTTTCCTCAGCAGTGTATTTTACCTTGTGAAATTTTAAGGCGCTCCTTTCTTTTGCAGCTAGAACATCCTTAAAAATACTAAAAATGCGTTCGCCACGGACGACCGAGTCTTCCGCTGGCAAACGCTGTCGTTTGCGTACGATACGCCTTGAAATTTTCACCCCATGGCCGATCAGGCGCCGATTTTTCCGGTTGCTTTCCCATACCTTGAGCCACCCAGAAACACCGCGCGCCCCCGTAAATAAAAAAAAAATAAAAAAAAAAAAGAATGGAACGGCATTGAGTGTTTTGTTTACTTACCGACTTTGTGCGTGGACGGCGCCACGTTGCGCTGCCTGATGCACCCGCGTTTTGGAACTAATTCAGTTGACAGTTCCCTCCGAAGATGAAGCCACTGAAGCCACGGCGGTAATCGTACTGGTAGGCTGTTCCCTTTCGAACGGGCGGAAGAAGACTACGAAGAATTCGGCAGCGAACGGGCGGAAACTCGATTACGTACAGCTTCAGTAGTCGACGCTTTGTTTTCTCGATTGCGTTCGCGGCGTTCACCGTGGACTCGCGCACTCGGCCGTAGCCGAACCAGCCGAACGGCCGAACCAGCTGGACGGCTGCCGGCGCCCGTACCGACAGCGTCGCCATAGCAACCACGCCGCGAGTGTGGTTGCCAGACAGAATTCACACGATTTTTTTTTCTCGTCACTCACGTTGAGTTACTAGAAGTTAGGCGCGTATCATTATAATACATTATGCTGTAAGAAGTTATTAAGGGATATGTGTACCTACCTAGGACAAATGCAGAAAAAATATTATTGAAAAATAAAATTGGCGTAATCTTTTCATATCTTGATTAAGACTAGCGTGGTGACTGGGCTAACCGATGCGCGAAATAGGAGGGCATATATACCGCTCGGGGCAGTTGTCGGTTTGTATAAGTAGGTTGTATGTACTATTTGTTGTGTGTTGTGCTATTGATCAGTGCTTGTATGCGCGTGTGTATGTACAGTGTTGTGTGTATGTCGATGTCGTGAGTGAATGTAACGGCGCGGTGGGCAGTAAAAAAACTGCTGTTTTCTTTTTTCAAATGTTTTTCACTTTTTGTTTTCGTCGCTAGATGGGGGTTGTCGCCGCCCAATTTGAAAAGTGTGGCGGTTGGTGATCTATAACTATTAGAGGGCTCTATGCCATTAGTCCATCCGTCGTGTTGATCGCTCCGAGTTGTTCGGTTCCCCTGGCAGCTGTGTCGCCGTGTTATGCTGCCTGATTGCAACAAAAGGAGGTTAGGCGGCTTCCCCAGCGCGTGTTCTAGGTGCTGAATGCCGCTGTTCACGCACAAAGGTTCATGAGTGGATAACGCACGTAACAGAGGTGAGCACAGGCAATAGTTAATCGAGAGCCGCACGGAGCGCGAGTGCGATACCTCCTAGCCGCTGTCGACAGAGGGTGTCGGAGCGATTCGTTGTCAACTTGTCCACGGCAAGTGGGCGTTTTGTTCAATAAAGCCAGCCTGTCAGTGTTTTGTAAAGCTATCCCTTCTTTATAAGCGCTTCTGATGCGATGAAAATGCGACCGGCATTGAGCAGGCCGAGCGAGACTTCGGCGACAGTCTCGGCTGTTCAGTCTCCAGCGGTTTCGGCCTTACTCGTATTATTTGCGGTGTTGGCGCTCGGACATAGAGATGTTTGGAAAGTTTTTTGCGCCTACAGATGACACCAAACGAGCGTGCGAGCCGTATGCTTTTGCTCCGGCGAGAAGCCGCGTACGGCTCGCCAGGCTCGTATCGCCTGTCGCATACTTGCCGCCATATTGTTTTTAGGGTGTTAGCAGTTAACACGATTTTCACCACCTCCGGCGGCTAACACCCTTACACGAATAAAGGCTTTAGCCAGAGGACGAGCCATTTACACGAATAAGGGTGTAAAAATTTTAAGTGTGCATATATAATATCATATCATACACCAGCATATCGCCGCAGGTTTGAAACGTAGTGAGTGAAAATCAAGGGAATCCGTTTTGAGTCCAATACTAGCCTGCTGAAACCCGAGCGTTGTGCGTTGAGCTCGCACGTGGTACGACACGACCTGTTTTGGGCCTCCATAGTTGCCCGATATTGGCGATCCCTGTGCCCATGTAGGGCAACTGGTCGCCGCTATGTTTCTAATCGTGCGAGAAAGGCCGTGCAGTTTCAAGCTTGCCAAAGCTATGTTCAGGTGTACGCTGCGCGTGCTTGCACGCATGGGGCACCTGTCAGGGCGTTATGCTTGCGATTGTCTATAGGTCGCTGGAGTCGCGAATAGCGCTACATTTGGGCGCAGACGGAGCGCTCGACGATGCGTTCTTTAGAGTTGTGAGATGAACAAGGTTCCCCTTCCTCCCCTACACCTTAATCCTATCCCGGTGATGCCACGTCTCTGTCCAGTTCCGCCCTCCTTCGGCCCTGGAGCCTCCCCGTACCATCCGTCGTCGTCTGGGCCGTCAGGTCCTGTGGGCCCGGGCCCCCATCCGGCCATCGGCCACGGAGGGCCGCCCCTTCCGCCCGTGCCCCCGGGCCCCGAAAATGGCGGAGACCAGTGTGACCGGGTCTTGGCAGAGCCCTACTTTGAGCTGAGGAGCACCGCCCTGGGCTCTGGAAGCGTCGACTGCAGGTACTGCTTCCTGCTCTCCTCGCCCCATAAGAGAGCAAGCGCCACTCAAGCAGTGGAAAATTGGAATAATTTGTCGTTAGCCGGAAGCTTCGTGAGGAGATGCGCCAACCCTCCTGCCTCTTGCACGTCTCATGCGTTTAGCCATTCTTTAATAAGACGCTCGTCACTCTAAAGGGAAACTGAAGCGGTTCTGTATTTGAGAAAGAACACTTCAATGGCCTTCATTCTACCTCCAGGATCAGGAATATCAAGATTATTTTTTTAACTTGGTGCTCGGAGGCTTCAGAAATTAATTTTTAAAGTACCACCGAAGCCCCTCCTTCCCGGGGCGTGACGTCACATTAGGAGTTTTCGGAATCTCCGCTCTCGCGCATCTTCAGCGCCTGTCAAAGCTATGCGCGCGCACTCTTGCTATTTTCAAAAAGGTCAGAAACAGTCGTCACGACTTCCGTCAGTGCGGAAAAATATACCTTGCAAGCTTGCCTTTGCACGCGCTGCCCACACGAGCGACACGCGCTTGGCGGCCCAAAGATCCTAGTATGACGTCACGACTGGTTGGAGGTTTTTCGCGTTTTCTTGCTTTCAGTTGCATCTTTAGGGAAAGGGAATGTGCAGATTCACGGTATAAAAATACGCCAAAATTCACCTCTAACTCGTTTTTTTCGAGAAGTGTTTCAGCATCCCTTTAATGACTACAGACCTGCTGGGGACCATTTTGGAACCCCAATAAAATCGGGGCGAGGCCAGTCGTAGTGCCAAAAGACGAGCCAACGGTCCGTGCTCGCTTCCGTCACTTCAATTCCTCCTTTTCGTCCGAGAAAGAGGGCGACCTTGCTCCTTTCTTCGAGCGAGTAGCTCAGGGCCGGATTAAGGAACGGGCTAAGGGGGCTGCAGCCCTGGGCCCCAGGCTGTCAGGGGGCCCCATGCTGGCCCCTGAAAATTTAAAAATGTTAGTCTTTTTTTTTAAATTTTATTTAAGATAGTTTAGGCAGAAAGCAGAAGAAATACTCCGAAGGGCCTCTGGCGTAATGGCCTTCTCGTTCTCTTTTCATCAACAAGGAAACAAGGGTGCCACAAAATTCCCGTCTCTAGATCAGCTGGCGTTTGTGAGCTCGCTGTACAGGAGCGTGCCAGAACAACAAAATTTAACACGGCCTCCCGTGCCCCTTGTTAGATTTTTTTTAAATCGGAGATTGATGGGAGGATGGTATGGAGCTTTCTTTTGTGCTGGGACCCCCTTAGCGTGTTTTACGGACAATTGTGGGCAGGAAGTTAAGCAAGCGTTAAGCAAGCAACGCAGATGGTTCACATGTTGTTTTAAACCTTTTCGCGAAACTCCATATGGAGTTTATTCCAGAACGATAAGTTAGAAACAAGCGAAAAGCTGCCCGTAAATCTTCCGGACACCGTCTCTATAGCCACCAACAAAGAGGCGTTTCAAGGAGCCGGCGCCCCTCAACAGTTTTTGATGGGTACTGCATGCAAGGAAGTGCTCTAGAGTCGATATCTGGTCTGCCAGTGCTACTGAACGCTCTTCCTTCCAGCGTCTGATATGAATACTGCAATGGTTTCCCCAACCTCTGAGGTATAGCCTCTTATTTTTAACCTTGAGTCACAGAACAAAATGGCCGCCGAGGTCTAAATTACCGCATTTAAAAAGAACAAGATGAGTACTAAATCTGATGCGATGCATTTCCCCCATTCAGAAAGACAGCGTGTAGATACGAAAGGAAAACATCTTCTCGATTCTCATCATAAATTCTTTAAATGCAAATGTGCAAGAACGACAGCGGTCGATGTCTTAGAATCGCTCCCATGCTTTAAATGTGGAAGTTTGTGTTTGTTTGCGAAACGGGGGTTCAGTTATTAGAAGGGCGTTTACAAAGTACTGTAAAACCCTTAATGTTCGCGAGCCCTCAATTTTCGCGAATCTCACGAATTGAAAAATTCGCGAAAGTTAAGGGCGCGCGAAAATTTCGGTCCTTAAGATTTTCATTGCAGGCTTCTGGAATTCGCGAAATTTAGTGGTCGCGATTATGTCATCTGTGACCGATTCGCGAAAATTAGGGGCCGCGAAAATAAAGAGTTTTACAGTAGTTTGATCCCGATAAAGACTGCTCCAACCAACGAAATTTCTTTCTTGCCTACGTCACTTCCTTCACTGTTCATGCCAGTAATTAATTAACAAAAGGCTAGTGAGAAGTTAAAACACCTCCAATAATTTGGAACAATTACAAGAATGAGGGCTCTAGATTTTTGTGGCAGTTGTCAATTTGCGAGGCATGCCATTTAGGGGAAGCGAAATTAGAATGGGAATTTTGCAGGTACCTTTTCTGTTGCTGCATAACTCAATTCTTGTGTGATTAATGATTTTACTCGACATGTTAGCAGAAGGGTCACCTGTGCTACAAGTCGACCTATTGTCCAATTCGTATAAACTGGCCCGGGCATGTACTCTGTGAATCTTGCTGCAATTCTAGTAAAACAAATTCATGAACGGAGTCAACATTTAAACGGAAGCAATTTAGTGTTGTTGTTGTTGTTGTTTTTGTGGCTAAGTTGCTGGATGTGAACGACAAATCCTAATATTTTTCGCAATGTTTATTTGACCTCACTTTTGTACCTCAAAATTACTGTGTTGTAAATTGCTACAGGGGTTGATTCTTTGTGAAGTAGCTTCTCAACAATCGCATCCGCTCAATGCCAGCAAGAAAAACTGTAATTACATTGAATCTACGGATCTAAACAAGGCTCGGCACTAAACAAGGCTCGGCATAGGATGAAACATATCTTGATTTAACAAGTTCGAAAATATACATATTCCCGTCATCATCGTTACCTCCCCCACCACCATTATCATAGGTAGAGGTCTCATAACAGCCTCAGCCCAGGGCCCCCAAATGCCTTAATCCGGCACTGGAGTAGCTCACAGTCCCGCTCCTGTGAGCAGAGGAGAAAAGAAGAAAGGGAATGGAGAAAGAAACCGGGAACTGGTTTTCTTCGCGGGAGAAGAAAATTCTGCAGGTCAGCCCTTAAAGGAAGTTAGAGCAAAACAATTGCTGCCACTGGTAAATTCCCCCAAATTATTTCACTATACTCATTCCCACAGAGAGATCAGCGAGAAACGAGGATAGACTACCGGCACATTGTCTCTCTGCCTAGGAAGTAATCAGGGGCCCGAAAACGATGCACGGTTAAAAATCCTCAGCCATATGTAACCATCTGGTATCCACCATGGCCTCTGAGATTCTCGGCGCGCAAAGCCCTCTTCCGGCAGAAGGAACTCATAGCGCAGCTTCTTCATAGCTCCGCAAGACGATACTGATACCGAGCCGTTCATTATGCTAATTTCAGCACCATGGAGGACGATGACGACGATGACAGGAACAGGAGAGCTGGCTGGGCTGGTTTGTTGAACGACATATTACAAACCAACGCAAAAAAGTCGGGACACAAAGTATATCCCGTGTCCTTCTTCGACTTTCTGTCCCGTCTTTTTTGCATTGTTTTATAATATGACGACGACAGAACCTATACCGGGTAACCGCGGCGCTACGTTTCGAGTCCTGGACATAAATTCCTCGGGGGTGGCAGAGAGAGTGTCGAACGGCAATTTTTATCGGTTCCGTTCCGGTTAAGGTTTACAGTTTTGGTTCAGTTCCGGGGAGTAAAAATAACGCGTCAAACCGGCTTCAACCGGTTCGAACCGCCATTTTGAGAATCGGAATTTACTTTCTACGCTGTTTTGGCAATACTTACTATTTATTTCCAACGTGAAACAAGCAACTATATACTAATTTATCATTCGTACACTTCACATTTATTTTCAGGTAACAAAATAAGAAATTGTTGTATTTAAGTTTGACGCCACACTAAAATTAAATCCAGGTTACTCTACAAATGGATATTGGGTTTATACAACCCAACATCCATTTGTTTGCCCAAGTCAGTTATATTTTGCCTGAATCAAAAAGTTATCAAGAAGTGTGGTAGGATGCTTAAAATACCTGTGATTGGTAAAACGTCGCGCCGCAGAATGAATAGTTGAATCGTAGTTGTGCTCTTGAACTAACGAATAAATTACAGTGCATAAAATTATAAAATGGAAATCTCGTCTCCACATATATCTGAAAAATAATTGACGAAATACGTTTCGCAGTATATATGATGACACAACTGAGCTAAAAGCAACAATATTTTCAAAGTATCACAAACGTTTTAGGACAAGCTACTTCGCTCTACCTATATAGAAACACTGAGCGGCAATCACAACGCTTTTTTCTTTAACCATCATTGTTTACACTGTGCAGTGCCATGCAGGTGAATAATCATGCAGAAATGAGTGATCAAAATTATTCACTCTAATTTATATGCACCTTCAAACTAAGATCGAATGTGACCTAAACTTGCGCGTACCCAAGTACAAATTTTCTTATATCCGATAAACTGGCATAGCCTGGCGGTTGATATTTGTTGTACCAAGATGCCGGTGAATTCAATTTGAAAATAAGCGGCACCCTTGCGAATTTATAATTTTTTGTTGAACAGAACATAGTATTTTTGACATGGCGACTACTTAATTGGTTACTTTCTTACAGTCTGCGTGCGTAATCGTCATAGTTCCACTACGCGCCCCTCTGTACTTAGTTTCCGTCTAGCCCACAGACACATACTATTGCTATTCATAACATAAAAGAGGCAATACAGTATAACCTTTATAATTTCTAGTAGTTATATATATGTCTCAGGAACAGATAGTTATCAATATCAGCTTCAGAATAATTTTTTTTTTAATGCTCCTTATGCATAAAAACGCCGGAAAAGTTTTACCAGGTCATATTTCAGATAATTTGGGGAGCATTTACTTATAATGTATATCTTTAAGGTGATCGGCATTTTATTAATGTTCGCAGATTGGAGCGAAGGTTCGCGCTGCAGAGTCCAGGGATCCTGGGTTCAAACCCCATCCCTGCACGTTTCGATCTGAATGAGCATCGTATACCGGCGTGCTGTCGTGTATCGCTACTGCGTTGTGCACATTAGAAGGTTAAAACAGCGCAAAAGACAACGGGCAGGGTAAAGAAGAATACAGACAGAGCGCTTTAACCTTTTAAGTGTGTCACACCAACTCGCCCAGGCTTCAACCTTTGCACATTAAAGACCCCAGGCTAGCGGTTGTACTGCACTGGCTAAATTTCTCATCTACAGCAAGTGACTCCTCGTAACTTTGAAATGGCTGACCAACTACACGCTTTCTAAATATCCACACAACCCCCATTAATTATGTTCTTCGATCTTCACTCAGCATTTAAATATATTTTATTATTATCAATAAAATTGACTGTATGAAGTACACACAACCGCTTGAGACCGACATGGCAGGACTATAATCTAAAAGACGCCAGCTGTTGAGCCGTTTTGCGCAAATTTACTTTTTTATTCGTTGTTTGGCAGTGCGAAACACCGGTTCGAGGGGTAGGCCGAAAAAGGACTTTGTGCTCACATGATGTGTTTAAAGGCAAGTACACGAAACGTGCAGAAAGAGTGAAATATTAAATGGTATTCTTAAGAAAAACAAAAGCATAAAAAAACAATACGATACACGATGACTTACCGCAAAAACAAATATACACAGAGATGTAATGATAGTTCTCATTACAGAAACCTAGAGCAAATGACAGACAAAGCTTCTTAGTCCTAACATAAATCCCCATTTGGGCTTGCATAAACTTAAATAATCTCAAAATACCGCCTCGGGATGCTAATGTCATGTTTGGTTTTACGGGCACTTGTTTAGGGCCGATATCATCACGAGGCTTTTCTCGGATATCATCGCGAGACTGTTTCATATACTGCACAACTTTTCAATTTGGGCATTCACTTTGGTTGTGTTCTGAACATCATATTTCACCATAAAACTGAACTGTTTAACATGGTTTGCATGCGACGTCATTGCACTGTATGCTAGTGGTCATTGCGATTTCTGCTTGTTGAAACAATCAAATCCGGTTTATGTCACATTTGGTTCAACATGATCCATTAGCCGAATGTTTCGTGATGCTTATTTTCATTAACCCGAGCACCCGACTCAGTCTCATGACAGTCGAGTACGTCACGGTGTCACTTGCCTCGCGGCGCGAAGTCCTGATGTAAAGTGACGTCATGGTGCCAACGACGCTAATTAATCTAAACAGGTCCTCAATTGAAATCTGCTTGACGCAACAAGTCACCCGACGACGTCACGTGACGTCACGGGGCCATTTGGAGCGATTTACTTAACTGAACGTCTTCAGACAATCACGTCATGTGACCACATGATACATAATTAATCATAGAGCTAACACAAAAGCGCCACGAAAAGCCACAATTTCACATGCATTGCAATTCTTTCTATCAGTATATGATCAATACACTAAAACAAAAAGCTTTGCCAATCTTTCATTCTCAAATATTTCTCTCGTGATATTGCCACAAATGACAGATGATAAGGCCACTTATTAACCGAAACTAAACGTCGCATTGGGCGAATTAGTGCCGAAAACAAAAATACAAAGAGGTAGCGTTGATGGCATCGAAGTAGCACGATCGAGCGCAAGAGCGATGCTTACTCCGGACCAACACGCAGAGCATCTCTTCTACCAGCGTGGGTTTCTGGAACATTCGACGTAGAACGTTGAGCGCGTAGAACATTCGTAACTCGTTCATACGACAAGAATTCTCGAACTTACGAGAACGTCAAGTCGAAATAATGAATAAAAAAGGAATCTGCTCCCTAGAATCGAACCTGGAGGATTCACGAGATAGCTAAGCACGGTAGCCATTCGACAACGTACGCACCGGAACGGCGACGCAGGTGGCATTACTCCCTTTGAAAAGCGAATCGCCTCGATGCAATGTGCCAAAAAACAAAACAGCAAAACAAACAAAAAGAATGGATAACTATGGAGGCTTGTAAAACACTATCCTATCGAGTTCAGTACCGAAACACAGTTCACAGTCCTATCGAGCGTAGTACCGCTTGAGGCGCACAACGTGGGCGACCAACGGTCATGGAGGGCGATGTGATAAAGTTCGTGTTGCGTCAGGCATCACTTCGTAGTTCAGATCCCCGAGTCAGCCAAGCTCCTTGTAAGGTCCTAAGTACCGTTTTAGCAGCTTCTAGCTGAGACCGCGGCGACAAATAGGTGTCCACACACACACCCTGTCTCCGGGCTGAAAAAGGGCGCGATGACGAAATTTGTAGCGGCCAGCGTCGACACGTTGCTGGTCTTGAATACGGAGTCAAGCGAGCTGGCGGTCTTCTTCGGCCCGTTGCGCAACCACCTGGGCGGCGTCGCTCCCATCTTCAGCTGGCTTGTGGGGCAGCATTGCGTCCAGCATCGTCGTTACGTCCCGACCATGTACCACCTGGAAAGGGGCAACTCGAGTGGTATCTTGAACCGCAGTGTTGTAGGTGAACGTGACGTAGTGGAACACCTCGTTCCACGTCTTTTGCTGTACGTCGACATACATGGAGATCATGTCGGCGATTGTCTTGCTCAGCCACTCCGTCAGCTCGTTCTTTTACGCGCGGTACGCCGTGAAGCTACGATGTCTGCTGTGGCTCAGATGAAGAATTTCTAGCGGCAGCTGCGCCATGAACGATGACCCCCAACCTGCAATGAGTACTTGAGGAGCGCCATGTCGTAGGAGGACGGATTCGAAGAAGAACTTGGCCACTTCCACAGAAGTCCCTGATGGAAGGGCTTTTGTCTCGGTGTATCGTGTAAGATAATCAGTGGCTACGATTATCCAACGGCTTTCCAGGGTTTACTGCGGGAAAGGAGCAAGTAGATCCATTCCGATCTGCTGGAACGATGCAGTTGGCGGAGGTATTAAATGGGAGACACGTGCCGGCTTCATGGGTGGTTTCTTACGTCGATTTTACTCGCCGCATGATCGAACGTGGAGGTGGACGGTCTTAGGTTCTTGGACTAATAATACCTTTCACGAATACGGCCTAGTGTCCGGCTGTAACTAAGGTACCCGGACGTCGGGTCGTCATGGCAGGCTTGAAAGGTCTTCTCTCGAAGGTCGGTCGGGATTACCAGCGGCCACGGCGAGTTATTGTCCCCGAAGTTCCCTGTGTAGAGTAGACCCTGTCTAATGGCGAAGGTCGGCAGGGCTTGTCAGCGTGAGAAAACGCGTGGCACGGTACTCCCGCGCCCTTCCAGCTGCTCTATTTGTTTGCGCAGCTTAGGATCGTCTCGTTGACGTCGTGCCATGTCGTCGGTGTTCCCTACGCCTAGAAAGCACTCATCGTCATCGTTCTCGCTGCTGCCGGAAGGTGCTTCGACAGGCGCACTGGACAGGCAGTCGGCGTCGCTGCGCTTGTGGCCTGACTTGTAGAACGCAGTCACGTTGAACTCTCGTAATCGGAGACTCCATCGAGCGAGGCGTCGTGAAGTGTCCTTGAGGTTTGCAAGCTAGCAGAGTCGAAACTTCATGATGGCCTGCAAGACTTTTTTTTTAGTCGTGAAGTAATTTGTCTTCCCTTGGAGAATGTCCAACTTGCGTAGGCAATGGTTCGCTCGGTGCCTTCTTGCACTTTAGCCAGTATCACTCTAACGCCTGCTTTATTAGCGTCCGTGTGAATCGCAATTTCTGCATCCTAATCGAAGTGTCCGAGAACAGGAGGAGTTTGGAGCCTTCACTTCAGTTTGTCTGCTACTGCTCCTAGGCCCATCCGAACTCCTCGGCGTCCTTCGACAGGTTTTTGAGCCGTGCGGAAATTCTTGCGAAGTCCCGAACGAAGCGCCGATAGTAGGCACAGAGTCCAAGAAATTTTTGCACGGCCTTCTTGTCTTTCGGCGCTGGACATGCCGTGACGGCGCGAGTATTCACTGGGTCTGAGCGAATGCCTTCGTTACGAACCACTTGATTTAGGAACTTGAGTTCGTCATAGGCGAACCGACACTCGACGGCTTGAGGGTAAGTCGGGCGTTTTATAAAGCTTGGGGAATAGCTCGGAGTCGTCGCAAGTGCTCGTGAAAGTCGCCTGAAAACACTACGACGTCATCAGGGTAGACGAGGCAGCGCTGCCACTTTAGTCCCGCCGGTGCGGTGTCCATGACACGCTCGAAAGTTGCTGGCACCGCGCATAGTTCAAAAGGTATCACATTCAACTCGTACAGTTCATCCGGCGTGACGAAAATTTGTCGTCTCTCGGCCCCCTGGCTTACCGATGCACCTTTCGTGAGGTGTTGCTTTTTTGTCGGAAGATTTTCGCGAGCACCACAGTGCTCCCATTCTGAAGTTCAGCTACTCCTGACGCTTGCTTTTCTTCCGAGGAGAAATTAAAGGTGGCCTTACAAAACAGCTTCGCCGCAGGTAGCTGCATCGGTCACGGCGGGTAAAGCAAAACTTGATCGCGGTGGCAGGTTCACGTCTTCTACGGCAACTCGGACGGCGGCTGACGTTGTTTGGGGGTTCTCTAAAGGCGGTAAACGTGTCCCCAGCCTCAATCTATTTTTTCCAAGGTCGATGACGGTGCTGTATTCACGGCGAAAGTACATGCCGAGAATGACGTCTCTGGCACAGTTTTGTACAACAACGAATTTTACAGGACGCGTATTACCGTGAATTTCGACTCGAGCAGTGATCCTTCCAACAGGCGTGACGAGGTGTCCTCTAGCGGTTCGTATCTGCGGCCAACCCCACGGTGTCGTCACTTTTCGAATGCGGCGAGAGAGCCTCTCAGTCAAGGCTGAGTAGTCTGCTCCGGTGTCCACGAGTGCCGATGCCTCGTGGCCGTCGAAAACAACGTTTAGGTTGTTTGCTGTCGTTGCAGGAGCGTCGTTGTGATGCTTGGCGTTGGGACAGTGGGAGCGCTCCGGTGTTTGTGTAGGCTCTTTATGTCGTCGATTTACGGGAACTTCACCTCCGGGAGTCACCGCGCTTAGTTTGCCTGTCGAGAACTGGAAAACAGGCTATCTCGGAGGGACCGACTAAGAGGCGACACGTGACGGCGCGGGGACGACGAGAGGGATCCTCAGAGATGAGTTTGCCCAGGGGATGGTGGTCCCGCAGGAACTACTTGATACCTTTCGGTCGTTCCTCGCTCCTTGAACGGGGGAGGGGGGGGGGGAGGAGGGGGGGGGGGGGGGAGGCGGCGTTCGGTTCGAACCTTTTGTAATAGATCCTTCAGACAGCACGGTCGGAACAGAACAACGGTTTATTTCCGTATGAGCGTTTATATACACTGCGCATGTTATGATAAGCGAACGCGGCTTGCGTTGGTGATAGGCGCTGATAGCGATAACAACGAATATACAATGTCACTACATGACACTCCTTTCCCCTACGATTAGATGCACAAAACGATGAAGAACGCTTGGTTAATCATTAATGCCATAGCGTACAACAGGATGTCAATTGCGTGTTGATCTTCGTGGTGGAGTCGGAGCTTGCGTTGCCGACTCCGGGCTCGCCTCCGGCCGCTGCGAGGGTCCCGCTGTCGGTGGGAGCGTGACGTGGTAGTCCACCCTTGTACTGGCGTCCCCTTGAGGCGCCGTCCAGGCTCGTCTCAGCTGGTTCCGGTGTCTGTGATGGCGCTCCCCGTTGTCCAGTTGGACCGTGTACGACACCGGGCCTCCCACTTCCACCACGGTAGCTGCTGTCCACCGGGGTCCTGGATTGAAACGCATCAACTACAATTAGAAACACTTCTCCCTTGACTGGCCCCGCGAAGTCTATGTGTAGACGACTCCACGGTTGATCTGGCTTGACCCAGAAATGCACTGGAGCCTTGGGGTCGCTTTGGCGGTTACTTTGACACGGCTAACAGTACCGCACAAATTCTTCAATCTGGCTGTCCATCTTTGGCCACCACATAAGCCCTCTTGCTGAAGCTTTCATGGCACTCATTCCCGGGTGGTTTGCAAACAGCAACTGAAGTACCCTTTCTCTTGCTACTTGCGGTTTCCCACACAGTATACAATCACGATGCAACGACAACTCGGACTTCCTTACCTCGTAAGGCGCGAACGCATTGTCCGGTTGCCTCGACGGCCAGCCACTGAGGATCCAATCCTTAACCATCGATAAGATGCAGTCTTCCTTGGTCATCCTTGCGAGGTCTGCCGCCTGGAGTGGAGCATACTCGACAGCTTCAAGCAGGAGCACGTCCCCCGGTGGCTGTGGCTCGTCTTCGTCTCCCACGATTGGCAGACGACTGAGTGCATCAGCGTTGGAGTGGTCTTCGCCTCACCTGTACTGAATGCGATAGTTATACGCCCCCAACAACAAAATCCAGCGAAGCATCCTGGGCGACAGCACTTCTGGCACCCACTTCTCAGTGTTGAACAACCCCAACAGCGGCTTATGATCCGTTACTACGGTAAAGTCTCTTCCGGCCAGGTACTGGTGAAATCTTTTCACTCCGAAGACGACTGCTAAACATTCTTTGTCAATCTGCGCATATTTGCGTTCACTAGCACCGAGAGTTCATGAGGCGTACGCTCTAGGTTGCTCTTTCCCGTCATCAGCCCTATGCGCCAGCACGGCCCCTACCCCGACAGGCGACGCGTCGCAGCACAAAACCAACGGCCGCTTGGGGTCATAGGGAACAAGTACTGCATCCGAGCTAAGCAACTTCTTCAGCTTTTCGAACGCCCGCTGGTGCTCACTTGTTCATTTCCATTCTTGCTCGTGGTCCAACAGCCGATGAAGGGGTTCCGCCACTTCTGTCTTCCCCTTGAGGAAACTGGCGTAGAAATTGAACAACCCCAAGAAAGCTTGAAGCTGCTTCCTGCTTGTCGGCGGTGGCGCTTGCTGAATGGCGTCGTCTTGCTCTGGCTCGGGTGGATACCTGTGGAATCGATTATATGTCCCAGGAATTCAATGCTTGCTTGACTGAATTCACACTTTTTTTTGTTTACTCTTAGCTGCGCGCTTTGCAGACGCGCCAGCACGGCTGCAAGCCTTTCCGAGTGTTCGTCTGCGTTGCTCCCCGATATCAAGATATCATCAAGATAAGCCTTCACCCCCGGAATGCCCGCCAATAACGTGTCGATGACTCGCTGAAACACCCACGGCGCCACCGAGATTCCAAACGGCAGCCGCCGGACCTTGCATGGCCCTTTAATTGTGTTGACGGTCATTAATTCTGCTGATTCATCGTCTAGGCTGAGCTGTTGATACGCCTGAGTTAAGTCGAGCTTGGTAAAAATTTTACTCGACCCCAACGTCGCTAGCATTTCCGCGGTCGTGGGCAAAGGATATCCGCTGCTTTTAATAGCCTTGTTTACGGTACTACGGTAATCCCCACATAAACGCAAGGTTCCGTTTTTTTTTTTCGTCACTACTACCAGCGGTGTCGCCCAGTTTGAGTACTCAACCGGCTCCCAGACGCCTTGTTGCACCAGGCGATCCACTTCCTTGGCCACGTCGTCTTTGAGGGCCAGCGGGACAGGACGACTCTTGAGAAACACCGGGCGGGCGTCCTCTCGAAGTTCTATGTGAACTGGCGGTCCGTTGAGTCCAGGCAGGTCACTGCCGAAAACCTCAGCAAAACGCGATGTCACGTCCTCCACCTTGATCTGCTGAATTCCACTCAAACGGATGCCCAGCGACTCAAACCAGCTACGTCCGAGTAAACTGCTACCACGCTTCTTTACTACTAACAAAGGTAGCTCTGCTCTACAGCCTTTAAATTTCACTTCCACGTTTGCCCGACCCACCACGGACAATGATTCATTCGACCAGGTTACAAGCTTTGTGCCGGCTTCTTGCAGCGGTATCTGGCCTTGATTCTTCTCTATCAACCGAAACGTCTCTTCACTCACAATCGAGCAAGATGCTCCTGAATCGACTTCCATCGGAACTTTCTGCACTTGAATGTGCACTTCTACCATAAACTTTTCAGGCTGTTCACTCACTTCGCATACAGAAAACAATGCGCTCATTTCATAGACGCCCTTGTTTTTCCCCTCCCGCTTGCGCGGTTCAGTTGGCTTCTGCGGCGTCTGATTCTCGTCTTTTGAACGACATTCTTTTGCCACGTGTCCAACCTTTTTGCATTTGAAACAAGCAGCCTTTCTAAAACGGCATACATGCGGAGCGTGCTTACCGTTGCAGCAGAAGCAGCTGACGTCGTCCGCCTTGGTGTCCAGTTTCATGCGTGCCGCTTGAACCAGACCCTCGCTTTCTTTGGTTCCGTCTTGAGCTTGCTTGCGTATATCGCGCTGCTGCTTCTCCGTTGCTTCCGCCGTCAGCGTCATGTCGTACGCCACCTCGAACGTAAGGTCACGTTCTGCGAGCAGCCGCTGTTGAACCGCTTCGTTCTTGATGCCGCATACGAACCGGTCCCTCATCATGACGTCCAGTGGAATATGTTTATCACCGAAACCGCAGTCTTCAGCCAGCTTGCGGAGTGCCGTAACATACTCCGATGCCGCCTCACCGTGAGCTGGGTTTCTTCGGTAGAATAAGAATCCTGCATACAGCTCCGAAGGCCTTGGATGCATGTGCTTCCGCACCGCCCCCTTGATGTCGTCGTAGCTCGCCGCCGTCGGTCTTGCTGGCTTGACCAAGGTCACGATCAGCCCGTAAGTGTCCTCGCCGCAACAACTCAGCAGAACCGCTCGTTTTTGCTCGTCCGTGGTTATCTTGTTTGCAGCGCAGAACATCTCTAGCCGTTTGACGTATTCATCCCAGGACGCATTCGTGCCGAGACGATATTCACCGACCCTGCCGACCGACATCTTGCCTTACTCGACCGGGACTCGCCCGTCCGTCGATTCACCTCGTCGCCAATGTAATAGATCCTTCAGACAGCGCGGTTGGAACAGAACAACGGTTTATTTCCGTATGAGCGTTTATATACACTGCGCATGTTATGATAAGCGAACGCGGCTTGCGTTGGTGATAGGCGCTGATAGCGATAACAACGAATATACAATGTCACTACATGACACCTTCGAAGCCCGAGCTGCCGGCACGGGCATCGCCGGTACAGATGGTCGGCTTCCGCGCAGTGGTAACACACAGCGGGCGTTGGTACGCCGTCCTCCATTCGTCCGTCATCCTCCGCAAAGGTTGCTCTGGGCAGACGTACTGTACAGCTGGAGGTTCACGTTGCGGTGGCGCCGTATACGGTCCAGCAAAGGGCGGTGGTCGTCGTGCAGTTGCAGCGTAGCTCAAATGTCGGTGGTTCCGGAGCGGCACTTATGAGAACCTCTGCTGCAGCGCTTGCTGAACTTCTTCCCTGACAATCTCTGCAATTGAGGGCCACGCTGGCCTTGCGGTGGCATGTAGAAGCTCCTTGATATCCTTCCGGACGACGTCCAAGATGGTCTCGCGAATTTCCGGGGTGTTACAGCTCGAAGACGAAAGGGCAGCGACGCCTGGACTTTGCTGGTAGTGTCCGGCGCGTGCTACTGGGGCACGTTCTATATTTATGACCTACGTGACTAACCCGCCGACTGTTGTTGGGGGATTGCGGACGAGACCGCGGAATATCTCGCATTTCACACCCCTTGCCACTTGCTGCAGCCTCTTCTCCCTGTGGTCTGAGGGTCGCCGCGGGCGCTCAGGTGCAAAACATCCTCGACAAAGGTGGAGATGCTCTCATTTAGGCCTTGGGTTCTTGTGCGAAGGAAATCTTGGGCCCTGCCGCGTCGGTGTTGGATGGCAAACGCCTTCTTCAGTTCTTGCTTGCACACCTCCCAAGAAGTCAAAGAAGCCTCGTGGTTCTTCATCTAGTGCCTCGCAGTTCCTTCCAGTTAGAAAGAGATGTTCTGCAAGCAGTGCTCAGCTGACCGCCCGCTCTGGCGGGCCATACGTTCATAGTATTGCAGGCAATCTTTGATGGTCGTCGTGGGCCTCACCATGGAAAGGCGTTGGAGACCCTGGTGCGACGGGTAGGTATACGACGGTGGCGGCGGTCGGGGTTGGCGACGACTGATTGTCCATCGTGGGCCTCATTGCCCTCTTGTAGTTGGGGGGCGTAAATCCGAATTCGGTAGGTAGGCCTTGGGTGCGGTGGCTTTCTCGGGTCTCGGTAGTCCCTGGGGATGGTCCCCTTAAGCCGGGAATCGGGCTCGCGCTGCGACGCCTTGGAGGGGTACGCTTCATAGGCTGCGTTACCCAGCACCTCCACCGAAATATCCCGATTGACAGATGATGAGGCTACGAATGAGCAGAAACTAAACGCTGAATTTGGCGAACCTGTGAATAAAATAAAAATACAAAGATATATCGTCGCAGGTGCCGAAGGTCGGCAGAGTAGCACGATCGAGTGCAAGAGCGTGACTAACTCCGGACCGCCACGCGGAGCATCTTTTGCATACCAACGTGGGTTTCTGGAACATTCGGCGTAGCACGTTCGGCGCGTAGAACATTCGTAATTTGATCAGACGACAAGGTTCTCGAAATTACGAGAACATCAAGTTGGAGGAATAATTAAAAGAGGAGTTCGCTCCCTGGAATCGAACCTGGAGCCTCAGCGCGATGACAAAGCACTGCAATCATTAAGCCACGAACGCGCACCCTCGGCTTAGGTGAACCATTTTGAACCGGTTACCGTTATGTTTGTTTTTTCCGGTTCAGTTCAGGTTCAGTTCCAAGATGGTGCGAAGATTTCGGTTCGGTTCAGTTCCAGTTCGGCAAAAATAACTGTTCGGTTCAGGTTTTCGGTTCGGTTCTTTTTCGGTCCGACACCCTGGTTGGAGCAGGCTACTTTGACTGAGCCACCTCCTTCAGTCCGCTGCCTTTAAAGGGAAACTGCGGCCAAAACGGAAAATGAAATAAATTACTGGTATCGCTGTAGTGACACAAAATGCGACCCCAGCCAAAATATTACGTCCGTAAGACGCCGCATTCTCAACTAATGCCGATAACAGAAATGCGACCGGCCGCGAGCCGCTGCTCCTTAGCGGGCGGCCAGCGGGTGGCCGATCGCTAAAGCAACATTGGGCCGTCACGTCCGTATCGTTCTCTTTTTTTGCTTCGGTCCGGGCGTTGCCCGGAGTGCGCTTCTCTGAGCCGCTACCACCGCTACTTCGGCTTGTGATTGGCGTGTTTAGCCGTTGCTTTTATCTGTAGCCCATGTAGCTTCGGTATAGCCTATTGTTTATTTGCTGGTGAGGACTTTAAGACTCGTTTTAGCGAGCAACTCGGTGCCCCCAAGACTGCCCAGCTCTTCCTCGAAAGATGCGGAGTGCAACTTGTAGCGCTGTGGGCTGCTCAAACAACCCGCTGCGCAACACGGAGGTGTTTTTCACAATTGTCCGACGGACCGGAAATTGGAGAAGGTGTGGATGAACGCCGTTCGACGAGTGGACTTTGGACTTCGGCGTTTACGCGCCCGAGGAAAAAAGAACGAAAAAACAGTCGTGTACAGCCCAGCACACGTGTGTTCGGGCGCCGCGGCCCGCGCCTGAGAGCCTCAAAGTTTCGTGTCTGGGACTGACCCGCAGCGCGAAAGCGAGAGGGCCTCCAGTACTCTACGTCACTGGCAGCGCGGCGTAAAGCAACGGCGCTCCATCCACGGAGCCCAGATGACAATTTAGGCCTAGCGACGAGTACGTAAGACCGCACACACGGCGACAGCCGCCGAGTGCGGCACCGAACGAGTTTACTTGTTTTCCAGTTGCTAGCTTTTGGGTATACAAGCGACGAGTACGGCATAGCGCACGCACGGCGGTGGCCGCCGAGTACGGCACCGTACGAGTTCACGGGTTTTGCAGTCGCTAGCTTTTGGGTATATGCACTAACTCTTGCTACGTATGCTCGATAACTACAACGTATACGGAATTAAAACAAAATCAGCTTACTTCTATCTTTAGGCGGCTAGCGCAACAGAGGTAGGTGGCGCTCGGCCTGCGTACTTGTTGAACGAGAACGATCCTGACGTCACGTTCACATAGCGGCTGATTTCCAGTGTTGCCGGGGCCTCGAGCGGCTAGTTTCGGTCTTGTTTGTCGCGCCCCAAACAAAACTTTCAGGTGTCGATAGCTTTAAAACTACGCACAATAACGACAAAAAAAATTACACCTTGCAACTCAGGGGCGCTGACTGCACTAAAAACAGTCATAATCTCAAAATCGAAAGTATGGACCGGAGTTGCCCTTTAACAAATGTCACTGAATCCTGGGAAAGTAGCGGCAAGCTCCTTGTATGGTCGCCAATTTGGTTCATAAAATCAGCACTTATTCGGTGATTTCTCCAATCTTGATATATTCCACGTACCTATTTCTGTACTTTGTATCACAGAAATAAGCGCGTGGAATGTACGACTGGCCTAGTTTATACAATTCCGCTGACATGTGGATCGAGTTGTGTGAGGCAAAATGGCAGTTGCGTTAATGACCGCGCGCGAGAGCACGCTGCGTCAACAAGGACGACACCTTCCGAGCATCTTGCGGTTCACTTCAGTAAGTGCCCTTGCGGGCCGTCATTTCACAACACTGAGATCCTAGCCAAATATAAAAGCAAAGTGTCAAGGGAAATACGCGAGGCTAAGTCGTGGGAGTGTTTGCATTAGCGAAACTTATTTAACCCTTTCCAAGTATGAATATGTGTTTTTGAAACGCGGGCTGGGCAAAGATGAGTGAAGAGTAGTATGCCTGTCGGGTATATATGTGTACATTTCAAATAAACTTTAGTTGAGAGTGCGCACTGTCTTGTCTTTCTGTCTGTCCGCGTATTTTTCGGCACTTTTCCATCGTGGATATGTACCAACTGGCCCGTATAAGTTTCTTGTTACGATGGTTACTAGTTCAGTTGTTGACCACAGAGTTTGTAAAGTTCGGGCTGCGTCACGTTAGGCAATAGAAGCAAGAACATTTTAAACTGGGACTGTTGTTGCTTTCTCTCTCGATCCCTCTGCAGATTTCGTCCTACTTAATGACGAAGCGCACATCGTGGATCAAGCTGGATCGTGATGGCACGAACAGCCACCACAGTCGGAAGCGCAGCCGCGACATTCCCGTCTTTGCGTGTCTATGGGGTGCTGACCGTTGGGTGTGGCATTCCCTACCTCTTTGTGATGCTCCTGGAGCCGGTCGTTTACCCAGTGATCGTGTGGTCGAAGCATTTAGCGCCGGAAGGTATAGGCGTGGAAAGATCTGTTCAGTCTTGCACGTGATGAGCTTGTTAGCATCTTTCTTGGTGCAGCGGGGCGGCCGGAGCCCCTCTCTGTTCACCGACTTGCACAGGTCTCACAGCCTCGATTTGCATGTAAACACTATATCTACGTCAAATCTGTAGGCTATAGTCTTAAGCCGGTGGGCCACGGTGTACACAGCACGAACCGAAACGTTCGTAAAAAGCAAGAAAGAAAAAAGAGCTTTACTCTTGACATCCGTGAAGCAGTCCTAATGATCTCTCCCCCCCCTACACAAAAATGAGGGGAGAAAAATGAGTGGAGAGGGGCCGCAGGTTCTGCCCCCCCCCCCCCCCCCCCTCCGGCTATGTGCCCGTCCTATGCACTACGTGCGGGTTATTTAAAGAAAGTCTCTATTTTGCAGCCCTGCGAACAACGGACTGCAGAATTGTGTAGCGCAAGGTTGCATTATTTTCAGGATTATTGTGAGGCGTCATGGGCCGGACATGTGTCGACTGGAGCTGCTTTTCATTCGGTTCGACGTGGACTGCAACCAGGACCAGTTTCGCGTCCAGGACGTCCAGATCTGCGGCCGCCTGGACCACTACTCGACCAGTGAGTGGCACACCCCAAGAACCGATATCACTATCTCCTGCCCCTACGCGGGTTGGCACTGAAATAAAAAGTTGAGCAGTGGGTGTGGGTCACACTCTACCCACTAAACGAATTCAGAGTAGTACGACACTTGAGGCATAACGATGCCTAAAGTCATTATTCCTATCGAATAAATCCTAAGCTTTTTCCCCAATCACAGGAAACGCTGTTTCGTTCATCTGAAATGTTCAAGCAGTCTGCGGCTGAGCAAAGCTTAATGACTGATCGTTTTGACAGCGTATCTTAATGTCGCATTTTCGAAGCATAACCAGCACCGGTTGCGCCCATCCTGCCCTCGTCTAAAACATTTGGACCTTTGGGAAGGCCCCTTAGAATACAGTATTTTTAGTTGGCTCACAAAATCCTCTGGACGCCGACAAACCCCCAAACATTCAAGTGTAAGAATGTCATCACTGCAAGCACCCAAACCAATTAGTTATTGGGGCCAATAAGTGCACATAGAACAAACATGGCAACAGAGCGAACAGTAGTGGCTTTCTCATGCTGGTAGAGAATCTCTTGAATGGCCTAGTTAGCATGAACATGACATCAGCGTTATTTTGCATTTTGCTCAGACAGTAACTTTACGGGCTCCAATTTCTACCGCTTAGAATAAGAGTGCACTAAATAAGGACTTTCCACCACGCTGAAATTTTTGATGACAACGGGTCAATTTTAGAAGAACCAGAAAAAAATGAAAGATGTTTACAACACCCTGTAACGCCGAATCAGAGTGCAGCTCTTGAGGAGGAGAAGGGAAGGGTACTGGGGGTGGGGAATACCCCTCCTCCCTCCTCCTCACCCTCCCCTCATGCTTCAAGCCTCTCCTCCTCCTCCCTCCTCTCCTCCTCCTCATCCCTCCTGCTCCCTTTTTTCCTTCTCCTCTTTTCCCTCCACCTCCCCCTCCTTCCTTCTACCTCCTCCTCCGCTTCCTTCCCTCTTCCTCCCTCCCCCTCCCCCTCCCCCGCCTTGTCCTCCTCCCCGCGCGCTGCATCATGGGAGATGCCCCATAATGCACCGGCCGGGACCCTCGTGACGTCACACATGACGTCGCGAGAGTCCCGCGCGGAGCATTATGGGACATTTATCATAACGCACCGCGCGGTTACTCCGACGCCGCTCTAGCCGGAAACGACCGCCTATTGGTAGGTTTACACTTGCGGAGCCGCTAGCGAATCCGCCCGGCTTTTGCCGCTGGGGCGAAACGCTGGGCGGAAAACGCGGCGGCGAGCCGCATAGGTCCCGCTGAACGAGGCGTTTTGCTGACCGGAAGTGACATTCCTGCTCAGCGCGACGCGGCCTACGTCAGGAGTACGCGTTCTTCATCGGATGCAACGTCAACGTGTAGCTCAGGCCTACTTTTCGAGCCAAAACCAGAGACACTGGGGAGCG
Organism: Ixodes scapularis; assembly: GCF_016920785.2. Lineage (NCBI taxonomy): Eukaryota > Metazoa > Arthropoda > Arachnida > Ixodida > Ixodidae > Ixodes > Ixodes scapularis. The sequence continues at coordinate 163,151,983 of NW_024609868.1, read as the reverse complement.
GCAACACCCGGGAGAGAAAGCAGAGGTGGGAAGTCTCGCGCATTCTGGTCATATTTGACGGGATGTTGCCAGAACTGCTGTCGCAGCCGGCGCCGCCGCCGCCACTCGAAGGAAATAGATGTAGCACAACGTTCCGCTCGTCGCCGCCGCCGCCGGGAGCGAATCCGCTCCCGCGGCATCGGATTTCTTCTCAGGTGTAATGGCGCATTCACACTGGAAGCGGATGCGCGTTCGCGAAGCGGTCGCGGATGCGGTTCGCGAGCGACCCCGTTCAGACACACCGAGAGGTGGTTGGCGGTTTCTCGGCGATCACGCGTGATCTTTTGAGACTGTCGTTTGGCAACCCTGTTTTACAATCCAAAATCCACTTTAATTCAAGATTCAAAGCCAAACGTTTGCTATTTTGGCACTCGGGATATTTTTCTCCGGGATGTTCGCGCGCATCACGAGTTCAGGCAGCGAAAAAAGAAGCATGGACCCGCCAAACTCGCCTGTGATTCCCTCGACTTCGCCCACAAGCAAAGCCCAGCTAGGCGCGCCTTGCTGACTCAGAACAGGATGCCCCTGACCTTTTCTTCGAAGTGGACCCTTCCCGCATGAATAGCTGACCTTGTTTTCGGGATAGAGGGCCAGTTTTCCCCCCTCGTTGTTGTTCGCTCTTATCATTTTCGAAGTTGTGGGCGGTGGGGTGGACCGTGGTGCGGGGGAATGTGTTCGGTGCTAGCCGGTCGTGGCTTGGTTGGTGGCGGACACTCCTCTCGTCACTCGCTCGTCGATCGAGTCTACTGTTTGTTTGACATTAAGCTCAAATAAACGCCGTATGGATTACCTCTGCATTGTCTGGCACGTACACTTTATTCCTTGAGTAGGTTCCCTTTATTTATTTTATTAGTAGCAAACGTTACAGGTCGAGCTAGCGCAGGTACCCTGCCCCCTCCGCGGTAGTGCGTTGGCTACGCAATCAAGCTCACGACGTCTCTATCGGCCTTCGTGGTAGTCATGCACGGTGTCGAAAGCTTTCAATAGTTCACGCGACTATCCTAGTGGGTAGAAAAGCTGACATTTCGGTCGATCAGGGGCGGGTTCCGACGTTCTACGGGCAGAGACTAACAAGGCAGCGAGCTTGGGCTTGTGGCACCCGGAATAATAAACAAACTTTTACCCGAACCAAATCACCGGTGCGAAGCTCGTTAAATTTACGAGTCACTTCTTTTCGCGGCGGATTCAAGTGACAGACGTGAATATGAAGTTTCTCCGATGATTTGTCGAAAGCTAAGGCTACAGCGCTAGGACTACAGTGCCTTCGACGCGTCACCAGCGACAGGTGCCATCTTGTTTTGAAAGTCACTGACGTCACATCAGCGTCGCGTTGTGATTGGTTGCCGCTTTGCGGTTCGTGAGAGCGGTTGGGAGAAATCGGTCCCGAAGCGGTTGGCAAAAACGCGCTCCAACCGCTCGATCCTAGCCGCTTTGCGGCTGAGAACGCGCGGATCCGCTTCGCGAACGCGGATCCGATTCCAGTGTGAACGCGCCATAAACGTACCACAAGAGGTGCGCTCTAAAACGCAATTACATCTTCGCGGTAACACTGCCCCGCTGTTTTACAGGAAGCTACGAGTTCGACGGACCAGAGATGTATATCTACTACCACTCCTCATCGGATGGCAAAGCATCTGACTTCCTTATCAAAGGCCGCCAGACAACCTGCACCGGCGCTCTGCCACCGCCACCACCCCCGCCTCACTCGCCGGGACCCCCGCCAGCTCATGGCCACGGACACGAGTATCCTCGGCACCACGGAGGCGTGCCTCAGGGAGGATACCCTCCCCCACCGCCGCCTCCACACTACCCACCGCCGCCGCCACCTGCGCACTCGATACTCGGGCCCCGGCCGTCCCATTATCCTGGGCCGCCGTCGCACTATCCACCCCCATCGCCCCACTACCCACCGCCGTCCCAACTGTATCCACCGCCCTCTCAGCAGTACCCACCACCGGCACCCCACTACCCTCCGCCGCCAGCACATCCGCCCCCTGCCGGGGGCGCCCGCGGCTACCCCGGACAGCACGGCTTGCCCGATCCGCGGATTCCGCCACCGCCAGCGCCGCACCACGGACATCCCCCGGGCCCCTGGCCACAGCAGCCGTCACCGCCGTCTGGAAGACGTGAGTTCCTTTTGTGATTTGTGACGTATCTCTATGTAGGTTTCGGTTTTCTATCTGAGCGCATCTTTGCGCCGGCGGTCCTGGGCCCCGTGGGCGAAGCGCGCAGCTACCTCATCGCCTCCCTCGCAGGAGGGAAGGAATTGTGCCGCACATGTGTTGCGCACCTCGGCCATATGGGTCAGGACTGCTGGCAGGAAGATGCGGAAAAAGAAACCTAGAAACGTGTCCAGATGGAATGTGTTTTCGTAGTGCAATAAATGCAATAAAATGATATGTGTGCCTTCTATACTTCTAAAATATGTTGATTTATTGGTTTCCTGTGATGCTCGTCAAATACCTATAAATTTAATAATTAAAAATTAATTTCTCCAGACTAATTAACAAACTAATTATAACGAACAATATTCGCTTCTCCTAATGGGCCCTTTGGCGGAAACCAATGCGACGATAAACTGTTTTTGTGCGATACATACTTTTCGCAGGCACGATTTGGCCCACAATTTTAGAAATGCCCTGTAATGTCTGTTTGGGGGATGGGGGGGGGGGGGGGGGGGGGGGACTCTTTGTTACATCCAAAATGATTCAGTGTGTTTGCTTCTCCCGGTCCACATCACCAAGTTTACATTAAAAGATGAGGGTTAAGATATTTTGTTTTATTTGAGGGCGGGTACTTAACTAATACCTTATTTCACAACAAAGCGATTGAGGAGGTTGGGGAAAAGCTGAAAAATCTGCTTGCCCAATTCTCCTGCCCAGAAATCGTTCAGTTCAAGATCACGAAAGCATACAGTACAATACCTACATTGCGCAAAAATACTCCGCACAGAAAGAGAAACATTATTATGCAACGCATTTAGACGGAAAAAATATAGTGCACAATGGAACAACTCAGATACCGGCTATACATTTAAACAAAAAATGCACACTGCAGTTTCTATATAGTCAAATTCGCACCAAAACATATTAACATCAAATATCTTTTTGATGTTAATTCATGTCGTATATAAATGTTTATGAAATTCAAAAATGTTGGTGGTTACGTTTTATGATTTGTTTTCCATAACTTTATCTGCACGAACAAATGATCCAAAAACCGGTGCTACGTGTGGGACATGTGACCGTTTTTCTAGAGGAACATGCCCACTGAAAAAGAAAATGCGTATGTTTTCACATTTTGCTTTTATAGCCTAGGCTTGCACGATATGCATGCATGTTGCTAATCTAGATTATACAATATTTCTGAAACAATGGAGAAGGGGGTTGGTCATTTATGAAACGTTTTCTATATTTAGTAGCATTTTGTTACGGTAATATGTGCATTTTGCAAGTTTTTGAGTGTTCCCCCCGCTCAATGAGTGTAATTTATGTGCGAATGAAATAGTGAGTTGTATAGTTGTAAGAAGTTTGACTGCAGGAGGTAAAGTGGGGCGACGTATTGAGGTTAAGCCTTCGAAGCTTACAGTTTCCACGCCACCGTAGTTTTTATGCTTGTCCCAAGTTATCTGATATGTGAGTAACACGCCAAGCCTTTTAAAAATGTTGACTATTTCTATTTTTGAGTTTCACACATTATACCTTTGTCGATACCTGTACTTTTGCTCTTGGATCGAAGGAGTACGGGCTTTGTTTTATGGGCGTTTATTTCTAACTTATTAAATGTACATTTTTCCTAGCGTAGAAGTTTTTTTTACTAGTTCGGAAGTACATTTAACTCAAAAAGGAATGTGATGCTATTGGCATAAATAATTTTTTTTTCTTGTTTTATCTATGTTTATAATATTTTTGAAATGTATAAAGTAAGAACGGACCTAAAATGCTTCGGGGGGGCTCACGGGATAAAATTGGTTCTGTGTCGAAAAAGGATATCTGGTAGCCCACTTTTTTTGCGGCCGCATAACTACGACATTTAGACCATAGAAGCTTTTCCACGAAGAGCTTTCAAGTGTGTCCTCGCATCTACCGCACTAAAAACGCGAGCATGGCACGCTTTAATCGATTCAAATCCAATCTGGGATATTTCCCCCGAAATAACGTTGTAGTGTTGTTACGGGTCGAAGCTGAGCAGGTTGGTTCATAATTATTGAAATTACCCGCTGAACATAAGAGAACATAATAGTGCATAAGGAATATTTACTTTTTGTGGGTGATTTAATTCTCTTATGTTCAACTGGTAATTCAAAGAACGTTGCAAAATATCCTTGTTTATAAAGTATTCCGTATTACTGTAGAAGTCGGGAAACACTACTCAAAAGTTAAACTTGGCCGAATTCTGCAGAAACGTACAAAAGTTGGATGAATCAGTCGAATGTCGAGGTTTTATGGAGAACCACAGGTTCTGAAAACGTTTGGTCGAGAATTTCGTAGATACGCCGGCGCCAGCGCGAGCACGTGTGCCTGCATGAGCCAAAGTTTTGTCAAAGGCATGAAGCTGGCGCTGGATGGCCGACGAACACTCAGCCTGTGAGCGACTCTAGTTGTCCTCCTTCGACCGACCCTTGTTCAGCGGAGTGGACTCCCCCCGCCGGCGGCCCTCCGGCGCCCGGTCCCAGGATGAGCGACGGGGCCCTGCCCGTAGACAACTGCGACCGGACCTTTATGGAGCTCGAGTTCACCGTGAACAGCCCCAACTTTCCGGGCCCGTACCCCGGGCGCACCATCTGCCGATACATGGTGCGGCGCTTCGACAGCGCCACCTGCGCCATTGAGGTGCTCTTCACCAAATTCGACATGGAGAGCAACCCGGACTGCCAGTACGAGCACCTCGAAGTGGACGGCCGCAAGCTGTGCGGCACCCTTCCGGAAAACACCGTTCGTGAGTTCATCCCTCCGCTCTCCTCGGGCTTCCTCAGCATTCCGCCCTTGTTGCCACACTCGTTTTCACATCAGAAAGAAAGAAGTTTTGCACATTGTTCATACGCCGCATTAAGTAGTTCTTACAAGAGCCGCTTGTCGGAGGAAGAGGCCATGCTTTGGTTTTCGAAACGTCTCGATAATATAGCTTATATATCATCGAAAATGCACCTACCTTTATCGTATTTCTCTACATAAAGAGACAAATGAGTAATGTTCAACGAGGGACTTTTTTTTTCAACGGTTCTTGAGGCGAAAACGAGTCTAGTTGGCAGCGCTACCAACGGCAAAGGGAGCTACATTGCAGAGACCCTCTTCTTTTAAAGGGATACTGAACCGAAATTTTGAGCTCACTAAACGAGGCCGGGTGGCTAAGCGGGAAGCTGCAAAAACAAAAAAAGAATCATTATACTGCGATATGTCTAACGGATCGCCGTATTTTTTTGGAAAAGAAGTGCGCGATTGAACCCGGCCGACGAGGCCGACGAGACAAGGCACCGTCACGACTCCCATTCTCTCTCCTCCTCGCTACGTCCCGTCAAGCTGGTGAACCGAAACGAGGAGAAGAGAAGCGAGACCGCTTCTCCTCATTCGCTGATTCTCCCAGAGGACAGCTACGTCAAAGAACTCCCTTGATCGCGCCCTTCTTTTCCAAAAGTACGGCCATCCGTTTGAGATATCGATGTACGACGAGTGATGTATTGGGGTTCGTAGCCTGCCGTTCAACACTTCTGCAGCTTTGCTTTGCGAAATCCATATTTCGGTTCAGTATCCTTTTACTGCCTGTCTTACACATTGGATTTATCGTGTCTCTAAACGCTAACATGACTGGCGTCATCTATCAGCTGGCCCTGAAATACTTCCGAATCGTGTAACTGAATGTTTTGTATTATTTGAGAGATAAAATCTACGCGTTATCAGCGAGAAATAGACGCTTTAAAGGGTGGTGCAACGACATTCAATTGGAATGTTTTTCACTTTACACGAGCTTACTGGCACTGGTGGGACTCAAGGATACTCGCACGCAACGCCATTGACTAAGAAACTCCTTTGTTGCTCTGCAATTTCGAGGACAAAACCGAGTGTTTTCTTTTAATCTCTCCTTCGCAAAACCTGATGACGTAGCTGCCCAGTGACGATATCTGAATGCGGGTCATAGATTGGACCCGAGCATTGCGTGGGCACTCGATTTGGGCTCGTGATAATCGATAGCTCGAGACGCATTCCGGTAGTGTCCTGTGTCCAATCAGTGCAATGACGACAACAGCCGAACCATAGCAATGACTGGAACTCAGCGCGTGTCCTGTGCCTTGCCAACCCCAGCGCATGGCTATGATCAACATTGGCGGCATATAATCGGCTCCAGATCACGTGGCCGCATGTTCTGGCTGTGAATGGAGGGGGTGAACTCTGCTCGTTTTTTTTTCGTTTTTTTTTCTGCGACTTTAATTGCGTGTGGTGAAAAACGAACGGGTATTTCACAGGTCATTAACGTCAGGGATCCGTTCTAAATGGTATTTGCGCAAAATACAAAAAAATCGTTGCATCGCCCTTTTAATATTGTTATAATTATTTTAAAAACAATGTGGAAAGTGCGCGTAAAAAATATGAAAATATATACGCAGGTTGGAAGTGTTTCGGGCCTTCCCAATATATGGCGCCAGTGTGCTACGAGAGGAGTCTGCACACTCAAAACATGAAAACCAAATGTGCCAAGCGGCCTTCATGCGCAAGCCCCTTCCGCGCTTTAACCCTCTCCCGTATGTCTCCATCTCGCTCCCGAGGGCAGGTGTCGCACCTTTAACTTTTGAAAGCTACCGCCGTGTCTTGCCTTGTTCCGTTTGTATCCTCGCATGATTCCCCAGAAAGAGATGTTCGCCAATAAAGGAGACTACGCGTTGGGTTATCCCTGCCGCTGTTTTGTAACTTCGTAGTGAGTGCCAGTTCAACAAATTCGATGCTGTTCCAGTTATAAGTGTGTTCTTTTCAAAATTAGAAAATGAGTAACGCAAGAAACTAGGACGACGCTGGTTGGCACACTCTCCGCTCGGAGGTTGCCAGGGGATCAAGATTTTCAAATCGAACGCTTAAACAGATAGGAAAGACATGGGAGCAAAACGCGTAATGTGGACGCCTGCTTTTGAGCAACCGCCTCGCAAACGCGTCAGTGTCGTTCTAGAGGACGAAGTTCAAGTATTACGTAGCCGCTCGGATGTTCGACGTGTGTTTTCACAGAAATCTAGATAACGCTTTCTGTACGCATGCCTTCCCAGTCGTGCTCACTCGCAATGAATAAGTGATTAAAAACCGCATTCATCATCTTAAATGTGTTTCGTGGGACGTCTAGAGCAACCTCGAAAAATTAATTACGTTGTTAGACTATTCTGAACTTTATTGTTCACCAAAAGCTTTCAAAATTTGCAAGGTGGGAAAGGTGAACGTATGTTTATTTCTATGCATAAACTGGTATATAGATATTTCAGATCACAAATCATGTCTAGAATTTTAGGGCCTCCTGTTCTCAGGGTGCGGGATTTCTGGTTTATTGAGGTGTTGATAGTCGACCCGCTGGACTGGATGTTGTGTTATTTCCATATTCGGTTTTTTACAAATGCTATTAGCCAGAGCCGTATATGAGGAGAGTTTGGTCAGTCTATAATCTCGCCGCCGTACCGCTCTCCTCCCGAGCGAGCCAATCAGCACGCGCCGCAGAGCGAGAGGCATGAGCGCATGCGCGCGAACTCTCGGCTACTCGCAGCCGAGTGGGGAGGGCCGCCATTTTCGTTCATTCTCCCGGCGGAATGCATGGGATCGGCATCTAAATCTCGACTATTTCCTTTTATATGGCTGGCTCTGGCAAGAAAAGAATATACTGTTATTCCTCGGTGGGTTAAAAATTAATAAATGAAGTTTGATCGACGCATGGCCACAAACTTTTATTCAGGCGAAAAAGAAGTCGCCCCGTAGCACACGACGCGTAGCCTCAGCAGTGCTCTTCTCCGACCAGTCTCCGACAGCGTTGCGGGAAAATGGCGGTCGGCTCCTCTCTGCTCCCTTCTTTCTCTCTCGCTCCTTCGGCGCTCTCCTCCCTTTCATTTACGTTTCTCCTCTGCGGCGCCTTCGTCGCCACACCCACTGGCCAAACTCTCCCAATATACGGCTCTGCTGTTAGCTACAAACAGCCAGCAGGCCTAGTGGCTGGTGCACCAGGAGGTAAATAACAGTAGTGTAGAGGTAGACACAAAACCACCAAAACGGGAATCTAGAAAAGAATGAACATCCTAGGACATCTCCGTGGTGCACTGTGTAAACGCGATCGAAATACCCGACAGCCATGCTTCGTTTTACCTTAAGTCACGTTACCAGGACTCTCAGCCGGAAAACTCACACTTGAATTCGGGGCCCCTCGCATCTACCGAAATCGAGCTAGATACAATTACAGCGCCGCCTTTCAGCGGGTATTCAAAACATCAAAGTTGATTTATATAGCTACGGCGAGTCGGCGCTGCGAGCGACCCGCAACCAGAGCCGTTTATACTGTGAGAATTTGACCAATGGGCGGAGCTTGTTGCCCCCCTAGAACCAGTGATGCTGGTTGATGGTTGATGGTTGCGAGCTTCGCGTCCGATGACTGAGGAAGCGTGCCGTCTCCGGTGTGAGCGTTACCTTGTTCCATGTTGCTTGAGGCCGTTTGAGAAGCCGACGCGGGGCCTTCAGATTCCGAGTCACCGATTTATAGCGCGTTCTTTATCGAGGACGGAATGGATGCTACGACCGACTCTGGCCTTTGGTGAAAACGTTATTCTGGTTCTTTCGTACCGACAGGCTCGTAGCAACGATTAGCGTCGTCGTCTTTTATCGACGGCGCGGCAGGCCGATGGACCACCACAGGCGCCATTAACTTGGAGCGTTAGCCTTTGAAAAAAAACAAACAAAAAAAAAACAACAAAAACAATGCAGTAATCTTCAGTATCACCTAGGAAGACAACGCGTCAAATATTACGACCTAGCCTAGTAGAAATGTTTCTTAAATGGTCCTGCAAACTTCGCGACACGTTAAGTTACCGAAATCGGATGACTTTAGCGGGCGAATCGAGGCGCAACCAACAGCGCACTCAAGGCTACGGCGTGGGCGTAGCAAACGTTGGACTAAACATCATCACCATCGCTTCTTTTTGTTTGTTTTTGCTTCCCCGAGCGAGCGAAACGCGTGTCGTCAGCAACGTTTCCTCCCAGCGCTCATTGGCGTGAACGTAATTGGCGTAATGCGCATGCGGAGAGCGCTTCTTGGGAGCCGTGCGGCCGTCCCGCCGTTACCACCGTCTCCCTCGTCAGAGCCGCCGTCGTCATCTCACCGTTTGTGATTAGTTTCTTGGAGATCCGTAGACAATACGTGCGCAGACTGATGCCGCAGTGGGCAGATGTCGCCGAATGTCGTAGACACCAAAACGTTGTGAACAGTCCGGTGCAGACGACATTTGCGTTTGGCACACAGGCGGAAGGGCGTAGAGAATCACGTGACATGGCGTACCACATAATAGCCACGTTTTTGACTGCCGAGGCGAATGTTGCCAGACGGAGTCGAAGTTTTAGTTTAAATTTCTGATCTTGTTTAAATTACGATTTAACCATATATTTTCAATTGTTTGCGAAGCAAATGGCGCAGTGCCTTTCATTCGAGCTTTTTAATGTGCAATGGTGTGGTATCCCGATTTTTTTTAGGAATTGAGCGGAGTTGCCTTTTAAGGTGAAAGGAAGTGTAGCAAAGGCCAATTCCTTCTCGCGTGACTTGCAGAAAAGTTCCCCTTCTTCCAACCGGAGACGGAGAAGGTGCTGGTGTTCCGCTCGGACCGCGGCAGTCCCCGGCCCGGGTTCTCGATACGGGTGCGTCAGGTGACCGACTGCGCCGGGGGCACCAGCTGGATGCCTGGCAAGGACAAGCGTAAGCAAACCCGCCTCGGGCATCGCGAGCGCTCTTCGCTCATCAAAAGAAAGGCAGCCACAGGCCAACGAACGGAGCACAATGAAATACATCTCAGAGAGGTGTCTCTATGTGGAGCATTTATCGTACTCAAATTTTGTGACTGCAGGGGTCTGGAAACAAAATTCAAAAAGACACAACGAGCAAGTGTTCTTTCTATGCAGGGTAATGGAAGTAATGCAATGAGGAATTCCGACTCTAAATTAATGATTGACGCGCAGTGAAAGAGCTGGACTTAACGCGAGTTTGTCTTTCATTGAAGCATCGAAATTATAAAATTTGTAGAAAAGGCAGAGACGATAGATTTTTTGGTGTAATGAAAAAGGAGGAAGTGGTAAATTAATCTTCGAAGCTGAGACATTAGTTGAGCAATGATAGCGAATATGAACTGGGCGGCGCGATTCTGTAGTTCCTCAAGGTTAGCCACGTGGCTTGTGAGACCTGTATCTTAAAGACTACTTTCAAACAAACAAGTTTTTTTCTTTACTTTGGCAGTATTAAACACAATGGGGCTAACATAAAATGACTCCTCAAGTAACCAAGGATAAAATTGGTGTTATCGATAATGTGATCCGTAGGCGTTTTCCATCATATGTTAGAAGTGATATGCACGCCAAGCAGGTTACAGCTTTAATAGGAATGTCAGAAATTAAGTAAATAGAGGATGTAGTGATTCTACAAAAGATTTTTACAGCTTTACCTTTTTTTAGTATTAGAAGACATTTGCCACTAGTCACACTATTCAGCTACCGCGTGCGTGTAATTTTGAAGGAAAAGACGTCAGTATTATCAGTAATTTCACGATAATATGCATAATCATCTGCGAAGAGGCTAAGAAATGGAGGTAGACAGAAGTCATTAACGTAAATTAAAAACAATAAGGGCTCCAAAATAGAACCTTCCGGAACACCAGAAGTAACAGATTTCACAGAAGAATTTACATTGTTAGCGTTAACAAACTGAGAATTAGTTTAAAAAAAAAAGAACACGTAAAGCAGGACAGCTTGTTAGGGTCGAGGTTAAGTTGACTGAATTTAAAAAGTAAAGGTTTATCAGGAACTTCGTTGAAGGTTTTGCAAAAATTGAAAAATACACGCAATTAATCTGAGATCCATGGTCACGTATGGAGAGCAGATCTTTGGTGAACGTCAGTAGTTGAGTCTCACAAGAAAGCTATCTGCTAAAACCATGTTGTGAGGGGAAAATTAAGAATAAGAGTCTAAGCAGCTAACCAAATGAGTGAATATTATGTGCTCTAAATGTTTCCAAGGTGTGCTGATTAAGGAGATGGCGCGGCAGTTAAGAGGGCTGCGTTGATCACTAGACTCACAAAGTGAAACCACCTTTTATATTTTCCACTCCTCAGGTATTACACCAAAAGCAAGGAATTGCTGAAAAATCATGAAAAGATAAATTGGGATATACATTTTTGTGCTCTTAAGAAGCTTAAAGTTTATATTGCTAAGAACAATGTCAGAATATTATTTCAAGTTATCAATCAGCTTTACAATCCAGTCATCGTCAATAACCAGTGGCTCCATTGAAAGAAAGTAAAAATTAGGGTACATAGGGGGGGGGGCAATCTTCATATTTACAAAAAGCTTTTACAAATATATGAATTAGAGCAGAGGCACAATGATCATTTGGGATAACAACCCCATTATTCTCAGTGAGCGAGGAGTGCGCTCCTTTTTTTTTCCAATTCGTAACACCCTAGAACTGTTTTGTACTATTAGGTGAGCTAGAGGGTAAGGTCACACTAAAATTTTTTGCTTGGCGTCCTCGATGGCTAATTTATAAGAATCCTCCGCTACGTTATAAGTTTCCCAACTACAAGATAGCTTTACAGTACGAAACAAATGTTTCTTTCTACCATTAAGGCGCTTAAGTTTTACATTAAACCAAGCAGACAGCGAATTAGACTTAATAGAACTATATGGAATGTACAAGTTAACTAGACTAATTTATTTTTAAATATGGTTCGATTGCTTTCAATCAAACGTTTCGAGAAATAAAGAAGATATTCATCAAGGAAGCCAGCTAATTCATTTATTTTATCAAAATGTGCCTTATTACAATCAAAGAAATGTTTTGTTGATTTATTTGAAATAAAGATTGAAGTAAGCGAGCTGAATTGTCGAATGGAATAATCGCTAATACCCAGTAGGTAGATTATGAAAGAGGCAAGTTGAAAGTCAGAGGAGAGAGTGAGATCTAGTACAGTGACCCTTGAATCACAGACTCGAGTGGGTTCAGCAACAAATGGCAAAGACAAACATCCAAACACAGGTTGAGTAAGTCGGAGTAAATTGCTGAATTGCAAGTAGTAGTCGAAGTGCAGTGAATAAGCGGTAAAGTAACATCGCCGACTAAAAACGAGGGTGCAAGAGGAAGCCTAGTTGCTGTTGCGCATAACGGGTCATAGAAGTCAGATAAAAAATAAGTGGGCACATTAGGCGGATAAAAACAGGCGCACAAAATAACATTTCTACGGGTAGAGTTTAGACGTACGCCAACCAGATCAAGTGGGGGGGCAATATATACATGATAACATTCAATATTTTCATTTACTGTGATTATATCCAGCGGTTACCCACGTGTATCAAGTCGGTCACACCGGTGAAATCAATAATTAACAAAGTAAAACATTTTATTCTCGCCAACAACACCCGAAAGCCAAGTTTCGGTTAAAATGAGAACATCGCTTGATGACGCATCAATAACGAACGACAAGTCATCGCGGTTTTGAAGAATACTTCTTATAAAAATCGTAAGGGTGCAGGCGAGCTGGTGAATATTAACCATGTTGAATTAACCTGAGACTGGACAGGAATTTGAGTTTGAGACGTCGTCCTGTGTATTTTCTGTCCCTTCTACGTTTTGATATTTCTACTCTACCCGAGTCTCAGGTTAATTCAACGTACTTCTTATAAAGCGGTTATAAACATAACTGGAAATGTTGTGTGAAACAAATTTGGAATAAAGCGGTTGTTTAATAGCGACATTATTTAGCTTTCAAGTCGCAGGTGTGATATTGGATAGTTTAGCTTGTTTCCGCTGCTTTTATAAATTTCGCTAATCTCAGGATTAAAAAAAAAGAAATCATTTCTTCTACATCTAGAGCTTGTTAACGTGAAATTTTCAATCACATCTCTTTAGGTTCGGCCAAATTCTAAGAGCTTTTTTCTGGAGAATTGTGAATTCTTTGGATAGTCCTCGGTAACCGAAACATTGGTATATTTTAGCTTGGAGCATGATCTTAACTCAGCTTCTTTATATTTATAAAAAAAAAAATAATTTCGATCATAGTCGGTGTTTAGCAGGTTTATACCTGCCATTTCGATTGTATCGGGGTTAATATATTTGCCAAGACTTTCATTGCATACGTTGCGGACTAGTTTTTTTCCGAATCGGCCCAAGTTTCTTTAGCAACGTTCCGAAAAAAAAAAAAAACTAAGAATGACGTGAACGGCTATCGGCATCGTCGGAACGCTGCTTTAGATATACTATCTTGGAAAGCAAAGACGGCATCCTTGTCTCTTCATCGCCATTTACTTTAAATTTGCCAATTGCAAGATCAGTTTCTGTAGTCCCAACAGATATTGCTTGAGCTTGCGAGTCACTTGTACATTTATTTTCTTCAGCTATCTCTTCTAATTGATTCGCAACACGTGCATAGCCTTCGTGTAATTGGACAAAAAGATTCAATCTTAAACACTGACTGTGCCTCTTCCTGAATCGTGGGACGAGGGTTACATTCGATGTCACCACATAGAAGCAATAACAGGTCAAGAAAACGCTTTAGACACACCCGTGGGCACGGTAGAAAAACATGAAAAACGTCGTTGCAGCTAATGGAGCACGGAAGTTCATTTCTACTCACCTGCATAGTGAACAGAAGTGGGATGTTAAGCGACATGTTCTTGGCCTCGTAGCCGCGCCCACTGGATAACGATTCGCGCGATGCTGCTTTCGCTGATATCGCGATTGATGTCGATGCTCGCGGAGCTGCCCTCATTGGCCACATTGGCGGAAGATGAACCGGAAACGTTCCGGTGTAGAAGTGATTGTCACGAAACGTGAAGCTGAAGGAATCAGTAGGGCTGCTTCTATCGCCTCAACTGATGCGCTGGTACTTCCCGTGTGGTTTCATGCAATGCCACCATCGTCCGTCAGAAACAGGAGTGGTGGCCGCGCCAGTCATGTTACGTAGCGTCATGTTCCCGTCGCGTCATGTTCGTAGCCTGGTAGTTGAGCGTGATAGACGCACCAACTAAAACAACTTTACGAAAAGGTCCAAATTATTTCGCTTACTGGTTCATTATGTTTTTTACGACTAAATATCACTCGTGAACTACCTGTAGTTATTAATTTACTCGAACCTCGTAATATGACCCAACACATTTGGATTAATTTATTTTAAAATTGTGCGCAAATTTTAATATTTGCAATTGCATGAGCATATGCAAGAGTTTCTTATGAAATGCCTTTCTTGTACGCACGAAGACAGTTTCATAATCCTCCTATATTTCCTTGGAGTTAAAGTCGTTACCAAACGGAATAGCTGAGAGACACCGAGCGGTCTGCGCACAAGAACCATTTACATTCATTGTCGCCTTTTGAGAAAATGATAAGAGATTTGCTAGAAATTAAAACAAAATGCACTAAAAATCTTCGTAATGGGTAATTTCCACGAAAGCGACGAAGGCTAAAACGAATAAAAAAAAAACATCAAATTTTCGAGAAAACCAAAACGTGACAAAGGTTCATAGAACAAATCCTGTTTCACATAAGTGCCTCGCCGTGCACACTTTAAGAAATCTGAAGTTAATAGAAAAATATAGGCAGGCTCGTTTTCCCTTAAATTTTGACACGATTTTATGTGACATACTTGTTATGTCAGATCTGCGAACATATCAATACTTTGCCTTATTTTTTAGTGTTACGATGTAAACAAATTTTGAACCCAGCAAATATTGAACCGCGATTTCGCGATGAATGGCTTAATCCGAGAGGGTATGTGTAATGGCACTAAAAGAAATAATGAGTGAATTTTGAAGTGTCTCATAATTATTAAGTATTGGCGAGAAGACCGTACTATAACTGGCACTCTGACTTGTTTGTCCTCCCCACAGATCACTGCTTACCGAACACAAGGCCTGTGGACCTCAATAGAGCGCGAGGCACAGTGTAACGCAAAAATAGTAACAATAAACGAAGTGACGTTTATAGTTAGTGCCGGATCCCCCCTGAAAGTAGCGGTCAGAGAATGCGAGCTTGAGCCACTTGGGCGTTCGTGTTGGGCATGAGAACCGTGCATGCTGCATCGTTCATGCATGCAGTTTTTTGCCATCATTTTTTATATATAAAAAAAAGAACTAGACCTTGATATTTCACGCTCTACAAACTGACCTGGTGAGTGCACATTTGGTGGACATTTGAATTTTGTACATGCAGGCGTGGGTTTTCTGGTTAGTTTTACGGAGTAAGGTCCGCTTGAGACTTTCTCTACTAGAAATTACTCCGTAAATTAGTGCTTTTTCCGTCACATTCCGCTTTCACCCTGTGATTACTGTGATCTATTGAAACAGCCAGAGGACTGTGGCACCGCATGTATTAGCAGGAAATAATGATTTTACAGCTTGGACCCAATTGTGCTTTGACCATTTGAGAATACCGCAAAGAAATCTATTTCATGGAGGTTCACGCTACAATTGAGTTCAGAATTGACAGTGTGAGTTGCACATTTATCGTCTGAAACTGTAAAACTATTGGCTAATTTGAATTTAAAAAAAAAACAAAAAAACTAACGCCCAGCTTATCTTTCTTTTTAGCGAAATCATTAAATGCCAATATGAGACATGACGCGCTTATATGAAATAATAATAAAAAAAATACTTTTAGCGTTATTGCGCCCTGCCATTCGATGGTTTCACGAGAACTAGGCTGAGACCATGTAATGGAAGGTATTCATGTTTTTGTGTTTAATACAGATGAATGAATTCTTCCATATTTGTAGAAATCAAAGGCACCACATCATCACGCGCCTACACCAAATTACATTGCAAATGAAATATTGTACCGATTTATGCAATCCATTAAAAGTGCCCACGCGCCATCGGGTTAACGCTTCACATATACACGCAGACCTTAAAGTTTTATGCCATATTGTTTTTATTTAAACTGTGGCTACCGACAGGCGTGGAACCGAATCTTTGAAACCTGAGCGTAAGAACTGCCCACGTGCCCGATGTTATCGTCGTGTTGCAGCCCCTCCGCCGCCCAACCCGCTGTGCGACTACTGCCAACGCGAGCAGCGGGGCCAGCTGTCCAGTCCCAACTACCCGCAGCCGTACGGGCCCAACACCCGCTGCACTTACCGGATAGAGCCAGTGCCGGGTCACTGCCAGGTTGAGGTGTACTTCCACGACTTCGACGTCGAGAGCTCGCCAGGCTGCCAGAAAGACTTCCTCGAGTTGGACAAGACTCAGCGCAACTGTGGGAACGACCTCAACAAGGCGATACGTGCGTACAATCCCAATCGACCCCGAAATAAGCTGGTTCATTACCGTTCAATCTGCGCTTTGCATAGACTACCTTCTGCTCTAACCGTCTTGGCAGTTTGGGCCAAAAAAAATTCAATTTATTTCGATACAGCGTTGCCAGATCGGAAAGTGGTTGGGAAACGTGCTCTTATCGAAATTTGACAGGACAGTAAACTTAAAATTTGAAAGGCCTAAAAGGTTCCAGGCAGATCTATTATGAATAGTGTTTTTACAAGGCAAATATATATATATATATATATATATATATATATATATATATTCACCCAATCAGAGTCTGTTTGTCGAAAGTACATATATCGTATATTCACCCAAAGAGTTTAACGTGCTCAAGCTAATGAAGAATACGGTAACATTCACGCTTACGCGTGAATCGGGGATATGATGACGTCAATTTCGTTGCGTGTTCTCGCGCACACCGGCGGCTGCTGGCTCGTGGAAAGATCGTGCGCCCCGTATTATAGACACTGAAATGTTTGTTTCAGCATTCCTTTAAATGGCCGGATACTGAAATGAAAATAGAAATATACGTTTCACGTTCAGAAATGGGTCAAATATGATTTAATCATCTATTTGTTTTAAATATTGTTTTGGTGTCTTTTTGATAAACAAATTTCGTCTGTGTGGTGTGAAAAGAACGTTGTCGACATTTGGACAATGAACCGATTTCATTAAGCATCGAGCGCATGCATGACTTTGGTCACGGTGGAAGGAACACATTAAGTGAGGACTCTGGCCGTTCTTCCTGCGGGAAGTGACCGAACAAATCGTTTTCGAAGCTAGCCTCGAAACAGGAGTAGTTTGTGCCGCGCCGCCGCGGAGGGCGCTGCGGTATTGGGTGCCTTCTGGGCCCGTTTGCTCGAAGCGCTAACCGCGGCTAAAGTTAGCCGCAGTACCTAGGAGAGGGATTTTGGGATCACGTGAATGGGGCTCGCCAGGGATGCGGGGAAACATGGCGGTGCCCCAGTGAGTGAGCGCCGCTCGCTTTGGAAATAATATGTCGTTGTCGCTGCAATATCGGGCGCGTTAGTCAGCAACGAATGGTGCAGGAGGCTTTCGCTTTCCTTTACCTCACTTAAACCGCAAAGCATGGGCGATGACATCGCCGCATTTTTTAGATAGTCTTTCGATTCTGGGCATTCCTAAGCCTAAATGAACGCGATAATTGTCGGCATGGCAACATCTTTGGAAAGCGGATTGTTGATAGCACACAAAAGCAGACAGCGTCCCAACAGACATTTTTTCTGAATTATCCAAACACCGAGGTGCATGCTACGACTGTAGTTGCACGCGTCACACGTGCTGGCGTCTGCAGTAGTAACCGTTCTATAGCAAAAAGTATAAAACAAATTTTGCCTTGCACGCGCGTTCGTTAAAGCCTTATTATTATTTTTTACTTCGAATCTTTTATAAGAGGAAGGCCAGCGCGTGTGGACCGTAGAATCACACTTCCAGCGTCCTCCTCGCAATGCTTGGATAATTTAGAAGGAAGTCTGTTGGGACGCTGTCTGCTTTTGTGTGCTATCAATACCCGACCGATTCAGTCAAGGCAATCCGCTTTTCAACAACGTTGCCCTGCCGACAATTATCACGTTCATTTAGGCTTAGGAATGCCCAGAATCGAAACACTATCTAAGAAATGCGGCGATATCATTGCCCATGCTTTGCGGTTTAAGTGACGTAAGGCAAAGCGAAAGCCTCCTGCACCGTTCGTTGCTGACTAACGCACCCGATATTGCAGCTACAACGACATATTATTTCCAAAGCGAGCGGCGCTGACTCACTGGGGCGTCGCCATGTTTCTTCACATCCCTACCGAGCCAGTGACGTGATTTCAAAGTCCCTCTCCTAGGTACTGCGGCTAACTTTAGCCGCGGTTAGTGCTTCGAGCAAACGGGCCCTGGGTGGCCACGGTGTCGGCGGTGTAGCGTGCTTGCCTTTTTCGCGGTGTGGTGGTGTGGCGGTGGAGTGCGGCCGGTGGCTGGCCTCGTGTTTTGTTTTGGTGCTGTGCTGATCACAGGTGCCACCATCGTGCACGAAGGTGAGCCTTAACCAGAAAAAGGAGGAAGGGAACACAGATTTACGGACTTCGGTGACTTGGTGGCGGCGTGGCGGCGGTGAGGTACAACAAGATGTGGTGAGCGAGGGAATGCGGGACCACCGCTGGGACAAACAACCGGAGCGGTCGGTTTTGGGGGAACGCCAAACTTGGGCGCCATCTATCCCCGTGCGAGTGAAGCGTGATCGGTACGCCGAACATAATGTGGCCGCCGCGTCGGGTAGAGAGTCATCACCTAAATGTGTTTCTTTCTCCGTGGGCACAACAGCGAGCAGTGAGCGAGGGAATACGGGACCACCCTTGGGAGAAACAACCGGAGCGTTCGGTTTGGAAGGAACTAGGGAGGCTGTAGTGAGGGTGGGCGCAACTCAAAACCTGGAGAGCGTTTGCAATTTTATGGCGGCGCCAGAGGGAGAGGATTCGAGAAAGGATATGCGCCAGTGTTGCCTGCACGAGAGCAGGCGCCCGCTCTGTTGCAACCCTGTTGCTCCATGCGCCTTTCCTCCTCTCGCCTCCCATTGGAAGCAACGAGCGCCTTGGCGCAGCCTCTCTCGCTTCCTTCTCGCTCCGAGAATTGCAAACGTCGAGTGGAGAAAGCAAAGTTGCCAGACAAGCACCAACGTCCAAGATGGCGGAATTTACCATTTTTCGCGTTAAAAAAATACTTAACCTATCGCAACAAAACTGGTGGCTATGGAAAAGTAATCATTTATACCTTGTGTAAATTATTCAAGCACCTTAATGGGCTTTTATGACCCGAGTTAGGAAAGAAAACGACCCTTTGCCCCATAGACTCCCAGCAAAATTTAGCAATTAAATGGCGTCCATGTCTCGTGATCGCCGATCTAGCAGCTGCACCCACCCTCACTTGAGCCTCCCTAGAAGGAACCCGACACTTGGGCGCCATCTATCCCCGTGCGAGTGAAGCGCTCGGTGCGCCGAACATAATGTGGTCGCCGCTAGGGCGGAGAGTCATCTACTACATGTTTCTTCCACCGTGCTTTAGTTCACAGAAGGCAGACGGCACTGAACGAGAGGGCTTGTTAAAGCCCCTCTATCCTGGGAAAAGTGGCGCCATTCATTATTGTAGAAATGCTCGAGGCACGTGCCACGCGCCACTTCTGGGAAGAACATGCCGTCTGAAATCTAGCTCAGTGCTGCGCTGTTACAGTTACTAGAATACTTGGGTATAGTGCCACTAAATAAGCTACGCTTCAGAGTAACGACACTTGGCCATATTGTGTCGTAAAATCATGGTTGCCAGTTATCTGAAGCTTTATCTGAAATGACAGGAAACGCCTTTCCGCCCTCCACAAATGTTTAAATACTTCGTGACAGAGCAAACCAATATTGCCTGACCTTTCCACAACCAAAACTAATGCTGAAGAAGTTTCACTTTTGAGTCATGACGATCGGCAGTTGCGTCTGCTCTGCATACGAGCCAAAATGGCGGCGCCCACATCAATGCCGGGGAACGGAGTGCCGATACTCTAAGCGCAGCTCATTTAGTGGCTCTACTTGGGTAGTGTTGGGACCGGAGCGGCTCGGCAACGGGAGCTCGTGAGGGCGCGTGTATTGACAGTTCGTCGCGGCGCTGTAGTCGAGTTATCGGAAAAAAATCGCGCAGCCCGCTTTTTTTTTTCACTTTGAGCGGTTCAGTTGGCGGTACCACGATTTTATACACTCCGTTTCACCGTAGGTTGTGCCGCAGCGAAGGCTAGAAGCGCGAGCTCATAGCGTTGGCAGCTGCCCTTGGTGCACGAGAGCTTGTGCCGCCGAGATATGTCCTAGGGCAAGCAGCTCGCGCTTGTAGCCTTTCCTGCGGTACGACACAAGGTGAAACAGAGTATAGTTCCGTGTGTTTTTCATAAAGTGCCCTCATACACACGCGCGCTTTTGCTTGAGTGGTGACATCTCAGCCATTTTTCTGCCCAATCGTTTTTTTTTATGCACTTTGAAGTGCGCAAAATAAGGTGTCACTCAGCTCGAGCGCGTAGCTTTGGCTAATGCATAGACGCCATTTTACCGCCTGAGTCACGCACCGAGTGCGTGAAAGCGTCACGCTCTGGCACAATCAGGGCAACCATGAATGTCTTCACCCTGAGACAGACAGACATGTAGGGACCCTAGTTTTTCACTTCGAGCAGTGCGCGTGTCGGGACCACGATTTGATAGTTCCGTGTGTTCGATCGTAATATGCTTTGAATCTTGTGTTCTGATTTTGCGGATGGTTAACGCGAGAGGGTAGTGCCGAAATGCCGTCGGCGAAACAGCGACAGAACTCTTGCTCTGCACTTGGATGCAAAACGGGCCACATCCGAGTGAAAGGAGTGAAAACGGCGTCCCTTTTCGGCGTTTTAGGTTCAATGTTAAAATGCGTGATAAAAATTGTCACGGCTTATAAACCTTTTCTTACAAGTAAGCGTCGGGCGGTCTTCGAATGGTCGTGGCAGCCATGAAGAAATAAAAGGTTCTCACCTCTTTGCGACCGTCGCTTGGGTGGTTCGTCGCATAAATGAACACAAGAATGAGAGACAAATGAAGCGAGCTGATGAAGGTCAAGAAAAAGAAGACGGGCGGAAATGAAGACAGAGAAGGTAACCTGGGGTATTAAAAACATACTAAAACAATCTCCGACTTTAGTATGTGCCGTTTCGTTCTATTATAAAATAAGATAGGAAAAAAAAAAAAAAAGAAAACTGCTTCCGAGTTTTAGATATTCTTTTAAGTATCTAATGTTTGGCCTTTGTGACCAAGGAAATGGGCGTTTCCTTTAAAATGCTCACCATCCGACAAACCGAAAGTCGCAGCTAATTCCACGCTGAAACAACTTGCAATCCGCTTCTTTAAAGACGCAATTGTTTTTTTATGTAAAGGAAGGGTAATGTAGCTTGTACCGTCCAATACATTGAAGCATCATGTGTCTAACGATCGTTCCGCAGCGTAATGGATGCCGCGGTACGACCGCTGGCAGATCGTAGCTGTATCAGAAATCCTATGTGCACTCCACCAAAGCGGCACCAAAAATTCATATTTTCGCGCGTGCAGCCGCGCATGCGCACACCTTCTGGATAACGCGCCGGTGTCGACACCTGTCGCGATCAATACCACGCGCTTCAGGCGAGCCCCTCCGGTCTCAACACTACCCAAGTATTCTAGTACATTCTAGCGCTGTGCCGCCATGATCTTCCCGAGGGCTGCACGTTACACGTGCCTCGTGCATCGACGAACATTGCTCTACTTTTCAAACATGAAGGGACTTTAGGGCTCGTGCCGTCTCGTGCCCTACCATAGGCCCTACACAGATAGAGCTCCAGCAAGGTTGTCTCACATGCCCTTAAACAAAAGTTCCCTCGAGACATTGCCGGCAGTGGTGGCGTATTCAAACTATTGGCGACGTGACCGATCAAAAGCGTCGCGGTGGTCGGCCCTGCACGATTGGCCGAATGCTGACTTTGACGTCAGCAAAGGATTCCTCATCGACAGAAATAAGAGTAATGTAAGAACTTCGATTTTGACGGTGTTGGCAGTATTGGTTTAAAGCTCAATGATTTCCAGCTTCCACCATTCTGATTACAAACACCATCGAACTTGTTATTCACAGGTTAATGACGTCAAGAAAGGTAACCATATGAGGACGCCAGACAAATATCTCAACGCTAATACTCCGTTCACCCTTAGAGACTAGAAGCTCCGCAGTGCTTTGGTTGCGCGTGCCTGCGCGTTCACACTTGTGTTGTCAAGGGGAGCGGAGTATAGCTGGCGATATATATAAACATTAAACATTGGCTGGAATTTCGCATCAGTACCACTTTAAGTCAGGTTATATCAGGTTGAGCCAGCTTAGGATACGTTAGGTTAGGTTATGCTAGGTGCTAGGTTAGGTTAGGTCAGGTTAGACTAGGTAATATTATGCTAGATCAGGACAGATTAGTATAAATTAGGTCAGGAAATGTTATGCTGGGATAGGTCAGACAGGCATAGGTCACTCTATATTATCCCTTTTTGTCCTTGTTTGATGTCGTACGTTCACCGCCGCAGGCAAAGTGCCATTCCCGGACGGGCAGTCTCCGGAGATCCGCATTTCGTTTATGACGGACAGCTACGGCAGCGGCAAGGGCTTCCACCTCGAGTACAGGCAGCTTCCGTGCAAGGCTCCAATGGCGGACACCGCGGCCCAGGGTAACGACATGGCCAGCTCGGACCAGAAAGCGCTTTGGCTGAAGAACTACAAGGACCGGACGGAACTCATCACTGCCAGCATTTTCGTGGAGAACAGGGCAAATATCTCCAACCCCCAGCGCTTCATTCACGACCCAGCCAAGACAAGGACCGCCCAATAAGCATCCCCTGATTTTTTATTTTATTTTGGAAGTTTGTGTACAGTGTTATTTGACTTAAATGTCCAAACTGCTCACCCGAAAGGGGGTATTCACTTGCGTTCATATTTGTGTACGCGACTGATGAGCGCGTGCTGATGGTGAGCTTCTTCTGCAACGTGCATCCACACCATCAAGGTTGCCGGTGTTGGCAGCTTATTAGTACTATGAGCTCGTTCTGGGCATGCATGCGCTCTAAACAGTGCCTTCGGATATGGCGCCCCATGAATAACACCTATAATGAACGCCATTGCTGAGTGCGCCATTCAAAGCGCACGCTCAGAAGGAGCTCAGATTAGTAGAATGCTAAAACCGGCAAACTTAACGGTGTAGAATGCGCGTTGCGAAAGAACTGTGGAAGCTCGCCATGAGCACGCGCTTCGCAGCCGCAGACACAAATATGACAGGCAGCGAATACTCCCTATATAGGGGGATTCACTGGGCGCCATGTTTGAGGGCGATGTTTGGAGCACATTTTCTGAGAACGAGCTCACGTTACTAGGCTGCTAAGACCGGTAATCTTGATTGTGCGGAATGCAAATTGCATAAGAACTGTGGGAGATCGCCGTCAGCGCGCACTCAGCAGTTGCGCAAACAGCTATGACCGCCAGTGAATACTCTCTATAAACACTTTGCAGACGCTGTGCATAGGCGACACCATAACCGACCTTCAGTTTTGGTTTCCTCTTATTCCGTGTGCTTCAATTCATCAGTGCCACAGCAGGAGAGGTTAGTACTACTTTAGGTGCTCCTGTGTCCTCCTCCCTAGCATAGGCCTTTGTGGAGGCTCATCAACGCTCGCTTCAGTGCCTCGGCATCTCGGTAAGACTAAAGCAACTGGACTGTGGGAAAGTAGCACCGAGTTCCCCGTATGGTCGCCATTTTGGCTCATGGAATTAGCAATTTCATTTTGACCTCACCATTATTGGTGAGCCAATCTAAATTCGCTGATGATGGCTAGCTTTATATATAGGTGTCTTGTATACCGAGATTTTGCTATGCCCACACCGGGCAAACAAGCGTACATCATCGTACAACCACCACATGCGGTGCGGTGCGTGGAGGCATTGAAAAATAATTTTCCTGTTTTGAATTACGCAGAAAGAGGTGTATGATTGGATACGGGGCGATGGCCATGATTAATAAATTGATTGCATACACAGCGCCAAAGACGCTTATATAGGCGAGGAAAGCCTCCCGTACGGTGATGCTTCGTGGTGATCTTGGTGCGACTGAATTAGAACGACCCTCTCGAAGCTTCAAATATTTTAAGGGGCCGAAGTCGCGATTTCCATAGCAATGGAGACCTATTAACCAATTTCCTTGCAAGGTTTCTTTTCGGCAACTCCTCCTGTATACGGTACTGCCTGTCAGGTCGTGCGCTTAACAATGGGTACCGGCGGACGCCCCGCTTCTCTCACTTCCCGCTGCATGACGGCGCAGCCCGACCACACATCGCTCCGACAGTGACAGAATAAAAGGGGGATCGGTGGCCGAGTGGTCTAGCGCACACCAGCTCGGAGCACGTGGAGCGAAAGCTCGCGCTGCAGAACCCAGGGATCCTGGGTTCGAGCCCCACCCCTGGCCGTTTCGATCTGGATGAGCATCGTATCGGCGTGCGGTCGTGTATCACTACTGCGTGATGCACGTTAAAGACCCCAGGCTAGCGGCTGTACCGCACTGGCTAAATTTCTCATCTACAGCTGGGAGACTCGTCGCCCCTGTGAGGCAGACCAAGTTCTAGGCTGTATAAACACACACACAACCCAATTTGTTTTTGACAGAATAAAGAGGAAAACATCACGAAACCGATGCACGTGCGACAACCAAGCGGTGATGACGGTGGCGTGCCCGGCCCGGGCAATGCAGAGCCGTTTATACTGAGAGAGTTTGGCCTTCTTAAGGAGATTTTGGCAGTCTGACAACCACAGCAGCGTAGTCTGACAACCGGGGGATGACTACTTCCGTCCGCCATATTGTGGATCTGACTCATAGGAACTCTACGCGATTTCACAGGAATGAACAAGACAAAGAAGTAACGCCATATTGTGTTATTGCGAAATCCGCTGGTTCTAGCGGCCAACAAGCTCCGCCCATCGGCCAAACTCTCTCAGTATAAACGGCTCTGGGGCAATGAGACGCGTTGCCCGCCTTGAGTGTTGCACGTGCCACGTTGCAGCCCCTGGGAAGATCATGGCGGCACAGCGCAGCACTGAGCTGGATTTCAGACGCCATGAATTTCCCAGAATTTGCGCGCGGCACGGGCCTCCAGCATGTATGCAACAATGAATGGCGCCACTTTTCCCAGGATAGAGGGGCTTTCCTGACTGTCAGGTGCCGGCGCCTCAAGCGGCAAACTCTAACTAATGGGAGAGGGTAATAGGAGAGGGCAGGAACCGGGTGAAAACGCTCATGTGACAGGCATTACCTAGAGGAGGCGTTGCTTCGGTATGTTAGTGTTTGTTTCTGTTCGGCTAGCAGGCAGGGAAGGTAATGACGCTACTTTCCCAGTAGTCAGTGACTTTAGGTAAGACAAGAAAAGGTCGGCTATGGCGGCTCAATTTGGCGCGTGCTTAAAGCGTCCATAGAAAATTGTAAGCATGGAGGCAGCCCGACTGTTGCCTTGTGCATGCAAAGCACGTGCAGCGTGTGCGTTAACGTAGCTTGGACGAGCTTGCGATCGGATGGGCGTGCCCACACGAGCAAAGTCAAGGCGGTGGTCAGTCGCCTTGCTTTCAATCGTCCGTACACCTTCGCAAGTTGGGTCTTGGCTAAAAGGGACATGCTTCAAGGGAAAGTATGTTTTTTATTACTTTAATAACTGAATAAAATTTTCACAGTTTATAGTGTTTTATCTTTTTTTTTAAATATAGTGATAGTTTTGATATGGCACGTTTTTTATGTTCTGGATACTCTGCAAAAACGAAAAAAGGCTCGTTATTCCTCACACGCGGGACATGGCAACACACCTAAAAGAACCTAGTAAATTAAGCTTATTAGTTCCTTTGAAACCACCGAGATCAAAGAACTGCAGAAATAATGTGTGGGAGGCATTTCTTACATTTTTAAATAACTGAAAATCACAAAAGACGTTATATTAAAGGGGCTAACAAAAGTTTCTGAATTGTGTTTTGCCCATGAATGTAAAATATATGTATACATTCAAACCAAACCTTCATAATTTTATTCTATATTACCGTGACAGCGCAGAGAAACAATCACATACCAGATACTCAGAATGACAAGCACACGCGTTGAACTTACAACTCTTGTGTATTCGTTCTTCTCTTCAACGTCTGGATTGACTTTCCAGAACGCGATAAGCAAGAGAGCTAGCGCAAATTACAAGGAAAAAAGGCGAAATAACTCACAATAGAAAATGAGAAGGCAAACAAGGAAGAAAGAAACGAAAAAAATTAAAGACCTTTACAATCCCCTGTAACGCCAAATTAGAGCGCAGCTCTTGAGGAGAAGGAGAGAAGGGTACTGAGAGGAAAAGGTGGAAAGTTTCTCACTACTAACATGGGTGTGGATCGACGTGTGCTTAACGCAAGCGGAAAGAAAATGTACATCTTTTGTGAGAGCATCGCGTGTAAACTTGGCCGGAATTTAGCGGGGCATTTTTTTCCCTAACTTTAGCGGAGCATTTTTTCCACTGCATTTAGCGGGGAAATGTTTCCCGCTAGATTTAGCGGGGAAATTTTTGCGCTAAATTTATTGGGGAAATTTTTCGGCTAGATTTAGCAGGAAAATATTTTTTACTAAATTTAGCGGGGAATTTAGCTTTATCGTCATCGTCACTGTTGACGTCATCAGTGACGTCACGTTGGACGTCATCAATGACAACAACGACGAGGATCACGTCATTGTGATGACGTCATCGTCATCGTCATCGCGCGGTTACGCCGACGGCGACAGCGACGCCGCTGAAGCCGGAAACGGGCGCCTAAGAGCTGCGCTCTAAGAAGAAAAACCCTTACAAGTAGGGTTGGGCGAATATTTGGTTATTACGAATAACCAATCGAATTCTGTTCTATTCGGCACTCGCTTCGAATCGAATTTAAACATTTGACAATATTGAATTATTCGGCAATATCGAATTCTTCGACAATATATGATTATTCAACCTTTCTAAATACAGTCAAACCCGACTATATCGAACTTGTTCACATCGAATTAATCCTTTTATTAAAAAAAATTGTGCACAGTAATGTTACAGTGATAATATATAGCAAAAACTATGGTTGCATCGAAAAAAAATAGCCGCCGCTACTGATATACCCAACTGCCAAGAGCGCCGTTTTGCCCTGCAAGCTGGCTTTTTTTTTTTCCGGGGGGGGGGGGGGGGGGGGGGGGGGGGGGGGGAGTTGGCGGCCGCGTCGGCCGCAGGGAAGAAAAGAAAACAGCTTCAGCGGAGAGAGGGTGCTCCGTGCTCCCTCTCTCCGCTCCGTCCGTAAAAGAATATTATTTTTTCTTCGAAACAATTGACGCTGCCGATCAGAAAAAAAAGCCAGCTTGATTTGTTAGTTAATTTTCCCCCAACGCAGCCTCTCTGTAAGAGGAAGCCAACTTGCACAACAAAACGGCGCTCTGCAGGAGAAGGTGCTCCTGCTCGGACATACTCCGTGCTCTCGGCATAGTTCGGCACTAATGCGCGAATATAGAAGGCAGCGGTCTGAGCATTTTGGAGTCCGTTGATAGCGTAGAAAAATATCGTTATCGCGGATACAATGAAGAAAAAGCAGCAGAAGATGCAAGACTACTTCATTGTGTAATATTTCAGCAGAAAGTCGATTTTTGAGAGTCAAATTCATTAAAACTTTTATATATAATTACCCGCTATATCGAACTAGTAGACGTTTTTTTGCGAGTTCGATATAAACGGGTTTGACTTACTCTGGCTTGGATTTCTAGCCAGGTGGTGCAAGCTTCCGACCATTTTGACCATTTCATGCTCCCGAACTCAATACACTTAAAATTAACAATTACAGTACGTCCTATACCAAATAAGGGCAAATATAAAACTATAGTTTAGACATATCTTGTGGTCTTTTGTTGCTTTGTACTATTCGAAGTATTCGATTCGAAATTATTCGGCCAAAATCACTATTCGCTTCGAATTCGATTCGGACCCAAAATCCTCTATTCGCCCATGCCTACTTACAAGGCATCCGTCTCCCTGACCGCTATCATTTAGATAGAAATTGGAGCTCTTTGGTCGATTGCGCTATTGGGGAGGAGATCGAACAGTCACGCCTCTAGCGGCACGCTTCAGCTGTGGGGGCAACAAACCGAATTTTCTTGTTTGTTTTTGATCAGTGATATTGAAGATGACGATTCGAAGGCCAGCATTGGTCAGAGCGAAGCGCTCGTGTCCAGGCCGTGCATGACGAGGTTCCATTTCTTTGTTATGCTGTGTTAGTAAACACCGGGCTGTGGGGACAACAACCTCGATAAAGCGCCCCCTATAGTTCGATCTCCTGCCCAATAGAAGGACTACTCACACACTTGTCCTTCAGGTGCGCTATTCTTGGGCTTCCATTGTTTCTCTTGCCAGTGGGTCTGGACTCCTGACCTTATACGGAACAATTCTCAAAATGTGCTACACAACCCCAGTCTTGACTGTGGATTCCCAAGCCCCCAGAAGCGAATCGGTGGGTGTTATAAAAATGCACCCTTAATAATCATTCAAACACTTGTCAGTTTGGCCTTACCACTTGAGTGTGGGATAGAGTACACATTTCACAAAGCTCTTTGGTGCTGTTTTGAACAACCAGCTTCCCGGGGGTGTGCCGACCCATTAACCTTCCTGCACAGGCTAAGCAGTTTCTTTGGTGCTGAAAAAGCAACATTAATGTTAACCTGGTGACCTTACTTCCTGAGACCGTGCACGAGACCCGTGTCTCGACCAGCCCTGGAAGCGTATGTCCGCGGAGCACTGAAATGAGCTGCCCTTGGAACCGATTGGCGGCGGAGCACTCGCTCGTCGCATGTGGCTTGCGTGTTTCCACGAGAATGGTTGGCGGACTTTGTAAAAATCTCGTTTATCAAGGCGCTTTAGCTACCATCAGTGTTCCTGTGTAAGCTCCCTACGGGAGCCAGAGTTGCGTGTTCATCCTCGGCGGGTGGCTGTAGCGCCGGCTTTCCTGCACAGCCATGGATTAGTTGCTCGTCACGTGCCTGAATTCAGCGAATAGCGGCGCCGCGCGCGCTGCCACCCATGCAAAACGGGAAGGAGGCAAAAACAGGTCTCAATCACTGTACCTATTGTCCCCGTAAGCATTAAATAGAAAGGAAACAGTCGTTGTAGCTTTCGCGTGGAGGTCATTGATTCCTAAAATGAAATGTAACGAGATACATTGGCCCATGATTTTATCATGATAAAAGGAATTCACAGAAAATATACTCCAATACTGAAATGCAGATCCAGAATAAAAAAAATGTTGAGCGATATAGAAATACAATTACAAAAATTATTTCTGAAATGCTATTGCGATACAATTCTACACCGATATCGCCCAACCCTGATTTCGAGCCATAAGCGCATTTGGCAGTGAGTCATTTGCAGAGCTGATTTTGTTTAGCGTCGACTCCCCGGATTATGGCGTTGATCAAGGTGGAACCATGGGCGTGTTGGTAAGGCATAATGATTTAAAGTTTACAGCTCAAACTGACTGGACAGAAGAGAAAAGACACATAACGGTACACAAGAGAATGCACACAAGCGATTGTGTATCTTCTCTCTTCTCCCCCGTCTCTTTGCGCTGTATGGTGTAGAGTTGTTAATGCAAAACCGTTTCCTATGCTTTTCTAAACTCGGCTTGTTATTCCATTACCACGTGTACGATTGCTGTTGCTAGTTTCTATATCATTGCTTGATCAGCTTCTGATGTCCCCTGATCGGTGCTTGGGTTGGTTGCGTGCTGCCTGCAGTAGTTCTTTTTTGTTGTGGGCTTATAGCTTACGCCTACGATAGGGGTCGGGTTAGGGGCAGGATTGTAACTTTTTTTTAAAAATCAATTTAGCTTTTCCCATTCCTGGTATTATCCCATCATTTAATGGTTGAGGCGCGTCAATACGTCTTCTAAAAATTTAACTTTTTGACCTTGTCTATTTGTTTCTGGCAACTTGATTTCTTTGCATCCTTATTTATGCTTGGTTTTGGTTACTAGAGCGTAGAAGGGTTTGAATTGAACCTGACCGGTTAAGCTGAGGGTTGCATGTGTGTATCTTTTGTTTTGCGTGTATATATCAGACCTTTTATCCTACTGCTTTGCAGTTAAGGCATACCATGCTTATTGGGATGTTTAGATATACCCTCAAGAGCTCATCACGATAATTTACCATACTAGAAACTCAACTACCTATGAATGGTATAAAGAATGCCCTTTTTTTTTGTCCAAAGTCGAGCGAAGATCACTTTATCGTAATCCGGATCGATGTTATTTGTGAGTGTTTCAGCCAAAATTGTGGGGCCTGTGTTATAAATCCTAACTTTTGTCATGTCTCGGAGCAGGTTAGAGTATCCATGTATTTTTACTACTTCTTGTTCTCAGGAACTGAACATTCAGTACTTTATTGTAGTGGTCTGCGCTGCATGTGGTGATAATGTGTTAGTTGGGTGGAACTGAGATCTGTGCGCAAGTTCTTCACTTCCTCGCCCTGAAATGTTTCTGAATAGTTCTTGAAGTTTTTCGCGTTCATTTGATAGATGTTTGCATAGTTTCCGGGTCTGAATGTCTGTAGATTTCTGGGGGTAGCGTCCAGGCAGAATAGTGCCTTTAGACCGTTTACTGCTAATCGTTTTCCAAGGATGGGAAAGTCATAATCTTCTATTACATTAGCGTTGTGCATTGGATCATGGTTCGTGAAGAAGTCGCCTTCGCTGCCAGTTTCGTCCGAAACGTCCCTATTGCTGGAGACGCGTTCCAGGCACCACCGAGAACGGTCGACTTCTCCGGGCTCCGCGAACCCCGGAGGAGAACGTGATCCTGGCGTAAACACCGCCCCGATCCGTCGGCCCGCTGCCGCCCGTCCGCGGAGAGATCGGCGTCTCGTTCAACGAGCGGCGAATATCTGCCAGCCCTTCGCCCCAACATGGAGGTCGTCGTCGAGGGAGAAGTCATCGCCCCGGAGGACCTCAATGCGGACTGGATCCCAGTCCATACGGCCAGAAAGAAGGCTCGACAGCCGAAAGTACCCTCACCGAAGCCATCGAACCCAGCCGAGCGTCTGGCTTCCCGCAGCTCGCCAAGGCCTGGCTCCAAGCCGCGCCCGCCGCAGCTCCCAAGACTACCTGACGACGACTACAAGATCGTCATTCGTCCACGTGGTGGCCTCAACCTAAGCTCCATGAGCACAGGCAAGCTGCAAGACCTTATCTTCAACGCTGCCCAGACCAACTACGACGCCGCACGCGCCGACCAAATCCGAATCAACGCTACTCAAAACTCTATACTAATCAGCACCCCCTCCGAAGAGCGGGCGCGCACGTACTTCAACCTTCACACCTTACGCATCGGAGAGGAGAACTATCCCCTGGCCACATACGTAGCAGATCCTGCCAACACCTCACGCGGAATCATCTTTGATGTTCCAGAATACGATACACCGGACAACATCAGCCGATACCTAATCGACTACAATCACGACCCGGCTATTCTCCTTGCCCGCCGGATGGGAAAAACTAACTCCGTGCTAATAGTCTTCGACAGCCTGGAGGTGCCCCACTGGGTCAGCTACCACGGGGCCCCCTACCGCTGCGTACTATTCAAACACAAGACGGAGGCCTGCAATATCTGCTGGAAGATCGGGCATAGGGCAGATGTGTGCCCCTCACCGAGAGCCAATAAGTGCCCACGCTGCGGAATCGACAATCCGCCCACTGACCACGACTGTGAAGTGAAATGCGCCGTATGCCGAGGACCCCACCCCACGGGTTCCCCGAGGTGCAAGAAACGCTTTCAAGAACACCCTGCCATTCGCCGCCGTCAGGCACAACGCCCGGTCGGCGATTTCGGCAAAAGTTCAACCCCACCGCCCCCCCGTGGCAGGTCCAGGGAACGCAAATCAGTACCCTCCGAGCCCGGATTCCGATCCCGGTCCCGTACTCACTCCAGACCCCGACCACGATCCAGATCCAGGTCCAAACCGCGCCAGGTCCCGCAAGACGAGCCGCCCCGACAACCAGCGGCCACCAAACAGGTGAGCTGGGCTAATGTGGCCTCCGGTTCCACGGGTGGTGATGCCAGAGACAACGAGCTCGCGGCTCTACGGCGAGAGGTCCAAACCCTCACGAAATTAATCACTGCCGTTCAGAAGGAAAATACTGAATTACGAACCCTAATTAAACAGAAAGAGGTTACCCCTCCAGCACCCACTCCTGTCCCTCTCCCACAACCCGTTGCAGTCGCCATACCCTCGCCTGATAGCGCCGCCCAGCCTACCAAGCGTAGAGCAATCGATACTAATGACGTCCAAATCGTAGACGAATTACGCCGACTCTCAGAGTCAATGACCGAAATGTCTCGCACTTTCAGTGCCAGACTGCAAACCTTAGAGCAAAACGTTCACAGCCGTTTTACGGCAATCGAAGGCATTGTTTCAAAGCGCTCCTCCGAATTGGCCCAACTCACCGGTCAAATGGACCAACTCACCAACCTCTCATCCCAGGCAGGGTCCTCCAATCCTCTACCACCCCCACTATCCACACCCTACCTCCAACAGTGCATCCCTGAGTATGGCTTTACCTCTCCCCCACCCGCCACGCCTCAGTAGACACCAAACCACTATCTGGCAATGGAACTGCCGCAGCTTCCGACGGAAACGTGGCAATCTCCAACATTACATACAATCCCTCGAAACACCCCCCGATATCATAGCGATTCAGGAAACCCGCGGCCTGGTCAAACTTGCCGGCTATAGAACTTTCCAAAATCCTGATAATAAGGAACCCAATACCGCCATCCTCACACGTAGACACCTAACCGCTTCATACAAAAGCCTTGGCGGAGTTGACGTCGAGCACGACTTCCTGGAGATCCTTCCGCAGCGGAAAGGCGACCCCCGTCTCTATATACTAAACGTATACAGCCCCCCGTCGGCTCGCAAACACAGATTTGGCGTTCTCTTTTCGCGTGCCCTAAGGGAGGCGGGTCCTCACGGCGTGGTCATAGTGGGAGACTTCAATGCCTCCCACACGGCATGGGGTTACAGGACATGCACTCCCAAGGGTCGGGATATATGGACCCAAGCGCAACAACACCGTATCACCCTGGTAACGGACCCCCTCCAGCAAACACGAATAGGTACCAGCGTAACGGTTGACACGACACCGGACCTAACGTTCACACACAACACAGCCCTCTTAAACTGGCGAAATCTCGGAGAACCGCTAGGTAGTGACCACTACATACTTGAAACCACGGTAGGGGGGTGCCTTGGAAAATCCCGTCGCAACCGCCTCCGCATTACTAAATGGGACGACTTTAGGGCCAGTAGAGAGGCATCTGCAACCGAAACCATTACCAACCTAGAAGAGTGGGTTTCCACTCTCCTAACAGACATTCAACTGAACACCACGGACATCCCAGACGAAGCCCACTTAGAGGCAATAGACGCCCGCCTCCTTCGTCTCTGGGAGGCGAGGTCCAGCCTACATAAGCGATGGAAAACTCAGCGGCACAACCGCAAGTTACGCCGCAAAATAGCCTACTTAGATAGAGAAATTGAAGAATATTCTCGGAAGTTACTAACCCAACAATGGGGCCAGATATGCGACAAGATGGAAGGGCAATTGGGGCTTAAGCGCACATGGCTTCTGCTTCGTCACCTCCTTGATCCAACCTCAAGCAAGCACGAGCAGCAACATCGACTTAATACTTTCCTGCACCAATGGCCGGGGACTGAGGACGAACTCCTCCAGAAACTCCAATCGCGATACGTAGGCGTCCCCCGGACTACTTCCTTGCCCCCGTATGCAGGGTCCAGTAACCCCCTCCTGGATTCGGACATTACGGTCCCCGAGGTTCGTGCGGCTCTGCTTCAGCTTCATACCAACTCGACGCCCGGCCCCGATCAAATCACTAACAAGGCCCTTCGCAACCTGGATGACCCATCCATAGAAGCCCTCACAAGATACATGAATGAATGCTGGAAAACAGGCAATCTTCCCCCCGCCTGGAAAACCGCAAAAATTATCTTTATCCCAAAGCCGGGTAAGACCCTCGCCTTAGAAAACCTCCGGCCGATCTCGCTCACGTCTTGCGCCGGGAAGGTGATGGAGCACGTCACCCTGAATCGCCTCGTGGCGTTCGTGGAGGACAAGCATCTCCTCCCTCCGCAGATGGTGGGCTTTCGAGCCGGCCTCTCAGTCCAGGATGTGATGCTACAGCTTAAGCATCAAATCCTACAACCCACTAGCTCTCGCGACACCCGAGCCATCCTAGGCCTCGACCTCACCAAGGCTTTTGACAATGTCTCGCACGAGGCAATCCTTACTAACCTAGCCGCCATTAACCCAGGCCCCCGCATGTACGGGTACATCAAGGCTTTCTTAACTGACAGGCAGGCAACCATTACACTAGGGTCCCTCACCTCCGATCCCATACAACTGGGAAGCTACGGTACCCCCCAAGGCTCCGTACTTTCCCCCTTCCTTTTCAACTTAGCCCTTTTACCCCTTCCGGCTAAACTTAACACCCTTCCGGGACTTCATTATAGTCTCTACGCAGACGACATTACGCTGTGGATGGGAGGTGGCAGCGATGGACACATTGAGGCCACGCTACAATCCGCCGTGGACATCATAGCAGTACACGTGGGAGCGGCCAACTTATCTTGCTCTCCACAAAAGTCCGAACTCCTCCTACTGCGCCCCAGCAGAGTGGCCACGACCCCTCCCGAAATCAGGTTGCATGTAAACAACCATCTCATCCCTGAAGTTCCTACCATACGAGTTCTGGGCCTCTTAATCCAAAACAACGGCAAGAATACACAAGCATTACAAAAACTACAAATAAGCGTAGATCAAACGCTCCGACTCATTCATCGAATCTCCTCACGACATCATGGCCTCAAGGAGCAGGAGATGCTTCGGCTGGTCCAAGCCTTTGTGATTAGCCGACTTGTCTTCTCCACTCCCTACCTTCCCCTACAGCGAGCAGAGCTCGACAAAGTTAACGCCCTTATTAGAAAAACCTACAAGGCGGCCCTCAGCCTCTCGCCCTCTACCTCCACCGATAGACTCCTTAAATTAGGAGTCCATAACACGGCCGAGGAATTAGCCGAGGCCCATCTCACCGCACAATACGAACGGCTATCCACTACTCAGGCAGGCCGACACATCCTCACGTCGCTGCAGATTAACTTCCCATCCAACCCATCTCACAAATGCTCCCTACCCCTCGATATCCGCCAATCACTCCAGGTTTCTCCTATCCCACGAAACATGCACCCTCAATATCACGAACAGAGGCGCCTTAAGCGCGCCGAGGCCCTCCATAAGCGGCTCGGCGGCCGAGAGGACGTGGCCTACGTCGACGCCGCTGAATACACCCGCCGAGAGGCGTTTGCCCTCTCGGCGGTTAACGACGCAGGCTCCCTTCTGACCTCCGCAACTCTTTACACTACACTTTCAGAAGAGGCAGAAGAGTTCGCCATTGCTCTGGCGATGACCAACACCTCCGCCACCACAATCGTTAGCGATTCCAAAACAGCTATCCGTAATTTCATGAAGGGGCGAGTTTCCCCCTACACCCTACGCCTTCTCACCACACACCCTCCTCACCATTCTGTCCACCTAATCTGGACCCCTGCGCACTCCTCCCTTCCTGGCAACGAGGCCGCCCACACTTCCGCCCGAGGACTCACCGACCGGGCTGGGGACCCCGCACCTCCTGGGATGGAGTTTCGCACGGCCCGGGACCGATTGGTCACCTTCCACGAGATCACAAACCATTATCGACTAAGGCGGCGCATCTACCCTCCCCCACACCCTTCCCTGCCTCGAGCTCAAGCCACTACGTGGCGACAGCTCCAGACCAACTCATATCCCAATCCGGTCCTCTACTCCCATATACACCCAGGACTCTTCACCCCCTCTTGTGCGCTATGCCATGGGAGGGCAGACCTAACCCATATCATTTGGAATTGCCCGAAGGACCCTTGGCCCGACGGGCCTGGCATTGCTACCCTGGGGCAGTGGGAGGCCACGCTGCTCAGCTCGGACCCGGTCCTTCAGGACAGGGTCACCCAACGGGCTGAGTGGGTCGCTGGGGTCCATGGACTCCTAGCCACCAGGCGGGGATAAGCTCCCTATCCTGCCCACTCAACAATCACCCTGAGACAAATAAAGTTTTTCCTCCTCCTCCTCCTCCCTATTGCTGGTTTGTCCGAGTATAAATTTCCCGCCGCGACGAGATTTTCTTCGTCGACGGGAGATGGCACCACCAGGCCAGACCAAGCATCTATGGAAAAGGGGCGGTATTTTTCCAGCCAAGGCGGCGGTCAAGCTTCGTTTTAAATTTCGAGACAGTCTTCTTTACCCCAAATAGCTTGTGTTCAGGAGTTGTTATGCGGTGTCCCGTACCGGACTCAAAAGATAACGGAGATGTTTGCGGCCGCTAACAGCCGTTTCAGACAGCAGACGAGAAATTGTAAATTTCGTACGTAAGATTGTTACATGCCCCCCCTCCAGGCACGTAGCCAGGATTTTGTTTCGAAAAGGGGAGGGGGAGGGGGGGGGGGGAGGGGGCGCCCATGACAAAATGCTGTATGAGGGGGGGGGGGGTGGGAGGAGAGGAGGTCCCAGCAAAATGGAAGATTTGGGGGGGGGGCTTCATGGGCCCCCTCCCCTCCCACTGGCTACGTGCCTGCCCCCTACTAAGTTGAAAAACCACCTCCCCCGGTTCCTCATAAGGTCCGGTGAAAGGATCCTTCAACACTGGTCCTTGGTTCTTGAAAAGTCGGGAGAGGCGGGTCTCAGTAGCACAGCGCCGAAGGCAGTTCCGTCCTCTCCAGCATAACTGCCAGTTTAAAACCCGATGACGCCACCCTCTGGTTCGTCCTTCTATCGAACGATGGTGCCAAAGACCGAGGGCGTCGAAAGTCTGTGTCGGACTCGCCAGTGACCACAAAAGCTAAGACTATGATACGCAAAACAAAGTTCTGGAAATAAAATTGTATCTTTTTCTTGTGTCCAACTATGCGCGTTACAGCCTGTGATTATTACCGTATTTTGCGGGCTATAGTCCGCGGACTACACATGTTTAAAAGTTGAAATTTCTTGCTGTGCGCACTATCTACGCGTGCGGACTATACAGGAATTATATTTTTCAAGATCGTTTATTTTGACGAGACGTGACGAATTTTGTGCATGAAAGTGTATGTTAATGATGATTTATACACATTATAGGCTTTATTGTGAGCTAAAAAGCAGACATTTGTAAACGTGTGCCGTCTATGAGAAGATTTTCGTGTCGACTAAGCACCAGGTGCGGACCATGCACCGGGTGCGGGCTATGCACCGGGTGCGGGCTATCAAAGCAAAATCTTTTATTTTTGACCCCAAATTTCCCTTTGCGGACTATACACCGGGTGAGGGCTGTAGTCCAGAAAATACGGTACAATTTCTACCTTGGTGGTGAAGATCAGGCCTGAACAGTTCTCATTAATCTGGCAAGATGCACAATGTCGTATTTTTAGGTCTAAAGGATAAACATTTATTAGACTCAAAAATGTTTGGTCAACAACAAACTGTCACAAATGGTGTTTTTATTTAACACACAAACTTGTCTTGACCTTTTTGATAAACACAGAGAGAAGAGACTGTCTAGTGCGTGCGTTTTGTTTTACTTCATTATGGGTAGTTTCGGGCGCTTTCGGAATCACTGCACGTATTTTAGAGTGTCAGCCGTAGCGGACTATTACTGTTCGAGTGTCGTGTGGACGAAAACGATAGAAGCACGCGCGCTTTGATCGCAGGTGGCTTTCGCGCCGGCAGAGGGTGAGTACAGCAGTGATGCCCTTCCGTTGACAGTCCTGGCGGTTTAGGCGCAGCGCCTTCGACCAATCTCGATTGCGTTGGGGGTCATGTGATCGCACTCCTCGCCACCTACCTTCTCCCGCCTTCGGTCGCCCGTTCCAACACCTCTTATAATAAGGTGGTGAACTGGGCCAGTCGGTTGACGTTGGACATGATCGGGAAAGCAGCTAAGAAAATGTGGACTACGAAGAAGAAGAAACACCACAGGACACGTCAGCCTTGTCTTGTCGTGTTTCTTCTTCTTCCTGGCCCGCGTTTTCTGAACCGTTTTCCCCGTCATGTACAACACCTCCTGGTTAAAAACCGAAGCGCAGAATTTTCCTTCGTCACTAAGGAAAACCACCGTCAGTCACAGGATAAAGGCGACTACGGCATCAGCGTTCATTCAGGGGTCGTGTTGTCAGTGATTGGACAGGACTCCTAGCCAAAAGCTAAAGTCGTAGTCGTGTCCAATCTGTGGCTTACGGCGGCCTTTTTACTGAAGCAGAATAATTCAGCACTTAGGCTCTTTTTTAATCTAGGAGATGTCGCCAGGTCTCTCGATTGGCGCTTTAATCCTTTGCGCGTAAGAATAGGGCGGCCGATGTATATGCCGGTGCAAGCAGCGGCTGCTCGACAGCGTAAACGCGCCCGTGGAAGGGTGCATCGTCAATATATAGGCGCCCAGGGTCCACCCAGGGTGTTAGGATGAAACGCATTCGACGTCAAGATCATGTTGTGCGTGAACGTGAAGCTTTATGTGGAAGAGAACGTCACCGAGAGAAGAATGGACAGGCTGGTGCAACCAAGCAATTTGTGTGGAGCGTCCGTGAATAGGTGTTTGGTGCTAGCTGTTCTGTGTGTAATCGTTTATGATTTACGCGAGGCACCGCGCGACGCAACGTCACCACATTTTCCAGTCAACCAAGAAGAAATACCATCGGAAATTCGCACCAGCTGATACTGTCCATAAGCATCACGTCGCGTGATCGTCCGTTCAATTTTATTTATTTATTTGAAAATGCTGCAGGCAACTGCACTTCCCAAGCAGGGAAGGGTTAATACAAGTGTGTTAGCAGGAGAGTTTTTATTTGTCAACATTTAGGCATTCAAGACGAGATGACGGCAAGCAGTTCCAAAGTTAAATACAATTAGGAAAACGTGTTCTGAAATAGCTTAGTTTCTGGAAGCTATGGGCGTATATTTTTGGAGTGATTTAATCTTGATGATCTATGCGCTGCACGGAGTATATACACACAACTTGACAAGCCAGATCTGTTGTGAAGCAGTAAGTAATGGAGTTTCATCGTGGCGATTTGCCGGCAAAGGTGGATCGGCTCCCGTTTCTATTGCTTTAATATATTAGTCACTTACATTTCTTCGAGCTTCACATCGAAAGGGCTCTCCTTAAAACTTACACACAACAAGCAATAACTTTTAAAGCTTTAGTACATATCCTAATGATCTGATTGCTAAATTTGTTTGTTGTTCTTATTAGGCAGGCCTAGATATATACCTGGATAAACACACTGAACGGTGGGGTTTCCAAAATAATAAATAAAAACTTCGGGATTTTTTTAATGTCTTTAAGTCATGGAGACACGTATACAAATTATTTTTCTTCTGAAGCTCTTGCCACTCCGCGACGCTACAAATATTTTCAATTATTAAAGTACACAAGAAATCACTTTGGATAACAAAGTAAACTACACACTCACCTGCAAACAATTTTATGGTAGCACATTCAGCAATGGGTGTTTGGCATTCTTGTTGATATAAATAAAAATTCAATATTGCAAGCACGACGCGTTGTTTTACACCGGGCAGTGGCTGTAGGTTATAAGATCTTCCCATTCTAGAAACTGTGTCCGGTTTTGTAGATACGCCGGTACCCGGTAAACAAACCTATCAGGAAGTCGCAGTTCTTTGAAGCGACAAACAGGCAAATCAAGATGTTCGCGGTCGAACGCCTTTGACACATCTAAGAAAAATGCGCCCATTTGATCACGATTATGACTCGCGGTGGCTAAGTTCGGTACTACAGAAATTAGTTGTGTTTACGTCCTCACTAGTGTAACGGGTTTATGGGGATGATGAGCGTGAGTTTAAATTTTCCAGATGTGAAGCGTGCGACGAGTAAGTTTTAATGAGAAGCTTTGCGTGGCGTCTACATCTTCCGGGGGTGGTGTAACGCCCTTGATTTCGTGCTCCGTGATCGCGAGTAAGCCCTGGTCATGGTACCTGTAGGAGTTTAACGCCCCCGGCTGCCCCTGATATACATCATCCGAGGCTGCTTTCGCTTTGCATGGTATGGAAAGGCGACGTCAGGTAGCGCGCTTGGCTATTCCTGATTCAGGACCTGTCACACGCTGCGTGCGGTTACGTCATCAATGCCATATGAGGCTTTTGGAAGAGTTAGGGAGGTCTTTTTTGCCCGATACACTATTTATTAGCTGCTGCGCAAAGCCCTGACGTAATATAACTGGCGCGCTATCCATTTTTGGAATAGGGTAAAACCAACATTTGCAAATATAGGCTGTATATAGTTTATAATGCTATTAACGCAAAGGTGGAATCGAGCTGGACAAGATTTACAATAATGATCCCTGGAGAATCGTAACAAAGGGGACAAAGGAACAAAAGCAAAACTCCAAACACAGCTACGTAACTGTATGTTTACTGCTCTTGAAGATCAAGAAAAAAAATATATGTACTCAAATTGTTGCCACCTTAGCACTGTGGGCAGTAAAAATGACTAAACTCGAGTTAATACAACTATAAAGTATTATTTTAATAATAGAATGTTCAAAATGACTCATCTCTTTTATTTTATTTGTTTTGCGGATTATATCCACCCGCAGAGGGGGCAGAGATAAAGGCATGATGCCTGATAGCACCTCTGCCCCCTGCAGTTCATGCAACGGAAATAACATTACAACAAGTCACAGAAAATAAATAAATAACAAGACAGCCATCGTCATAAAAACAAATTGAAACAGTCATTTTAAAAATATCTGAAAACACATGAAATACTAGACGCAACTCAAACAACTACACACGCGGCACAGCTTCAACAGTGTGGGGTGATATGCATTTCATAACCCAGAAGTGAAATAAAATTAAAATAAACATAAAAAATAGATACCAGTTTTTACATATCTACTAACAATTTACAAACAAAGATTTATAAAAACAAAGCGGAAACAAGCTAGATCAAAACCAAAAATGAGGCTACACAACCAAAAAACGATGATAAAAAGGCTTTGTATACGTTACGTTTCATTGAAAATAAATAGAAATAGATAAACATGCTTAAATAGATGAAAATGCGATATCACTGCAAACCAGGTTTCCTCTGCAGTCACTTTTGAACTTTGGAAAAGGGGAACTGAAATGAGCATCAATACCGGCGGAATTTAACCTGCCATTGTTTTTTCGTATGCTTGGGACTCTACGTTTTGGGTCTCGTAATGTGTAGGCACTAGAATGAGGTGTCTTTGTCAAATAGAGGTTGTTTTTGTAGATCCATTGAAATACTTTAAAGGAATAGTGAAACGAAATTTTAGCGCCGGTCTTGTTGCATAAATATGGGCTAGGGACAGGCACCACCTCGGAAATATAAATATTGCGCTGTAAAACACAGGAGAACTAATTTTAAACATAATTAAACGATTTCAAATTCTCATCTGGTGGATGGGGGGAAGTTCTCGTGACATCACTTGTGCCATAATAGCAGCGCCGTTCTGCGGCAATACGGCGTGCCGGCAGAATTAGCCTAGGCCTGAACCAATACCACCTAGAAGACAAGGCCTGCGCATGACGTTTCGCTAGTAGATCCCCGACCCGCCCCAAGCGGCAAACACCCCGAAGCTTGACGAGAGTAGGGGCCGCGTCGCAACTACGTCGCATTCACTTGCGGCCGCAGCTGTGTGCGTGACTGCTGAGCGCGAGCTGATAGCGAGCTTCCAGTGGATTTGCGACGTGCACGCGAACGCTCCCTCGGCCAGGAGCGCGAGCTAGCACGCGCTCCTGGCTTTGAGACGCGCATTTCTAGCGCGCGCGCTCGTTCTGCGGTAGAACGCTTCGAAGCAGCTACCCGAGGTATAAACAGCGCCCTCGAAAATGGCGTCCAGTGTCAGCGTCCAGCGTCCAACGAAGGGCTTTTCAGCCCTTCGCGCAGCAGTAAGGCAATTTCGCTCATGCATTTGACGCTCCACGTGAACGTCTAACTTCATCGTATGCTACTTGCAAGAGACACTCGGCGTGAGCATCTGTTTCATTATCTGTTACACAAACCGCCGAAGCAGGCGATGGAGCAGACGATGTAGCAGACGATGTTGCTCATCCGGGCTAGCTAGGGGGCGCTGAGGGGATCTACTAGTGATGACGTTTAGAGGAGGAAACGCGCAGGCCTTGTGTTCTAGGTGGTATTGCCTGAACGCGTTTGCAAAGCCTTGGCGGAGAAAGCCAAAGCGTAGTTGGCCACAGTGAGCTCGTTCTCGTTGCGGCTCTTTGCACGACACGACCCGAGCATGCTTCTGGCACGGCCGGTATTATTAGTTGCTGCGAGTCGCGAGCTGCGAGCCGACGTTAAAAAGGATATGTTTGAACTACGAGGGTGTCAGCAAGAGCCACACAAATACCTGTTCACACTCGGAGCGGACACCCGCGTTTGATCGAAGTGCTGGATTCGCTCTGTTAGACCGCGTTTCGGTCAGCGCTTCTGGACCGATCTTTTACGATTGCAACTCGATACTGACATGACACTCGGCAAAGAAAGGTTAGACCGACATCGCGTAGCTCCCACGAACTGCTATAGCTCGACAGTGACGTAGCGTCGAGTCAGAATAAAAATGGCATACTAATAACAGAGTGTACATACCGAGTTGCGAAGGTAATCCGTATGGCGTTTATTTGAGCTCTATATCACACAAAACAAGGAGATAGAATCAATGAGAGTCCCTTTTCGACGACAGCGTTCGTCACCGCTGTCTCGAAAAACAAGGAGATCGAGATGACAAGGGGAAAATATTGACCTCTGAAATTTAGTTCAGGGATCAAACTACTCATCCGGTAAGGGTCCACAAGGGTCGCGCGGGCATATTCCATTCAGCAGGCCAGCCGGTCATGGACAGACGGTCTTGGCCAAGGACCGCCGGAGCAACGGTGCGCCGAGTCGATGTTGCTGCTAGGCCTACTATATTCTGCCGAGCTCGCTCGGTCGGCAGAATCGTGGCTGTTGTAGCTCTTCTCGTGTGTTTGTGGATCCTGCGTTCTTGATCGTCGTGGTCTGTTTTAAGTACTCCTTCCTTTTTTCTTGCTGGTTGAAGACGGGACGCACGAGAAGAGCACGTAGGAAAATAAATGTCCGTTGGTGGCCGATACCAAGTAACTGAGCGACGCTGTCGGCCTTGTTGATTTGATCGTAAAAAGTGCGTAAGACAGCTTCGGAGCTGTCGTAGGATTCTGTCGTAACCTGCGCTAAGGTTACGACAATTTCGTTTCGAGAGTACAGGTTTTCTCTCAAATTTGTCGTACG
This sequence comes from Ixodes scapularis, assembly GCF_016920785.2. Lineage (NCBI taxonomy): Eukaryota > Metazoa > Arthropoda > Arachnida > Ixodida > Ixodidae > Ixodes > Ixodes scapularis. The sequence continues at coordinate 163,108,425 of NW_024609868.1, read as the reverse complement.
CACTTTTTTCGTCGTGAGTTCGCTTTGAGAATCCGGCCTCAGAGCTGGCTTTGTCAGTGCTGCCGTGGTTGCCGACTTGCCGTGGTGCAGCGTGCGTGCAGCCCTTGCACATCTCAAACGGCCACGTTGTCATAGGTCGTAAATCGTCGACGCGCCACCAAGTGGCAACGCTCGTAACCACAACATTCACGCCGTAGCCTTTCCCGACTGGCACAAGTGACGTCACGAATGCGCCCAATATCCCAAGACGCATCGCGCTCTCCGATGGCCGATTTTTGAGCGCGCGCCCAATCGGGCCCATTAGGGTGAAAAATATAGCCATTAGTTCAAAATACAAACGCGCGATTATGATTTATGAATATCATTGATCATATTGAACCTATTTCTGACCATAATAGGTGTATTTCAAGTTTCGCTTGAAGTGATATAGCTGGTCTGCCTTCAGTATATTATATTTAACAAAAATTGTTTGAGCGCTCGAATTTCTTACATTCCTATGTAATTTTCGCAAACACGAAGAATATTTTTCTGAAGGATGATTAGTTTGTTGTAGTTAGATGCAGTGGTCGTACCCTAAACCAACATACCGTAACTGATCTTAGAATAAAAAAAATAATACATCATTTTAAGCCAAGTGGGTATCAAATTTTGCATTTTGTATATAATACCAATAACTCGAGACAGCTCTGCCTTCAGTCTATTTACATGGGTGGACCGTGTGAGCTCTTCGCTAAACCAGACGCCCAAGAACTGTTGGTCTGAAACTTGTTCTATAACGGTGTTTTCAAATATAATGTTAATAGAGCTGTTGTCTCGCTTACTAACAGGTTTGAAGATTATGTATTTTGTCTTACTTGTGTTTAGCTTCAATCTATTTACTCGTAACCAATTTGATAAATTAATCAGGTAGGCATTGCAAGTATTTTCTAGGTATTCATTAGTCACACCCGTAAAAAAACATTCGTGTCATCCGCATACATTACTAACTCGGGTGAGCCTGGTATTATCGTTATGCCATTCCCGTAAACTAGAAATAATATAAGACCTAGAATAGAGCCTTGCTGAACGCCGTGCTGTATTCTCAATTTACTAGATGTTATACTGTTAACAGAGACGTACTGCTGACGATTTTGTAGATAAGTTTCTATAAGGTTTAGCGCTATTCCTCTTACACCTCATCTCTCAATTTTTTTTAGTAGGATATCATGTTGAACAGTATCGAAGGTTTTTTTTTAAATCTAAAAACAAACCAAGCGTGAGCTGTTTGTGTTCGATGTTTGCTACAATTTTGTCCTTAATATCTAGGAGTGCTTGCTCGGTTGATTTATGTTTCTGAAAGCCATATTGCTTTTTCGTTATTATGTCATACTTCAGAAAAAAGCTAGTTAATCTATCATTGGTCAAGCGTTCATAAATTTTTGAGAATATTGGCAGAAGAGAAATTGGTCTGTAATTACGAATATCTGTTGCTCCATCTCCCTTGTATAAAGGAATAACTTTTGCTAATTTTAGTTCGTCAGGAAAGTCACCACTTACAAGCATCTTGTTTATAACGTCGGATAGTAATGGACTCAGCAGAGCTGCTATATATTTAATCGACAGCGCCTTTATTCCGTCGTCACCGGTGGCAACATTGTTTTTTAAGCTGTCAATCATTTTACTAACTTCCCTTGGCGTCGTAGGAGCTAGCATTATAGATGCAGACTGAATAGCGGCTGTTGTGTATTCAGCCGTGTAGTCATGTTCCTCAGCGTACTTGCCGATATTAACAAAGTGCTGATTTATTTTGTTGGCAACTGCTTTACCGGGAGGTACTTAGATTATCTATTAGGATATGTTCCACGTGGTCGTTTGCTTGCTTTCTATGAGTGAGATCGTTTACTGTGTCCCATATTTTTCTATGGTCATCGTGATTGCGTTCGAACTTATTTTGATAATATTCGCACTTCGCCTTTTTTTTAAGTCTGAGTTAAATTTATTTCTTATCTTTTTAAACTGAGCGAGCATGCTTAGGTCACGATGCCTGATAAAAGCGTAAAACTTGTTATCTTTATCTTTTATTCTTTTCAGCAGGTCAGCAGTCACTCACGGCTTTCTTATCTTTTTATTTCTTACTTTTGTTTCCTTCAGAGGGAAAGCTGTATCATAACAGTTTTGAATTTTACTAGAAAGTATTTATAGGCTACTGTGGCGTTACTTTCAGTGTAAACGTCATCCCAGGTTTCCTGTTCTATGGAATAACTAAAGTTGCTTAGGGTCTCTCCGCTTATTGTATGATGCCAAAATGTTTTTGAGTGTTTTACACGATCCATTTCAGGAGTGGATCCCAAGCAAAAAATTGGAAGTTGATCGCTTATGTCTTGTACAATAACCCCAGCTATAACATTACTTTTATTTAAGTTTGTAATGCAGACATCGAGAGAGGTGGCAGTATTTAAGGTCACACTAGTTGACAGTGATATCATATTATTACAGGCATGCTCTTTAAGCAAATCTCTAAATTATTTTCCTTGTGAATTTTCGGAATTGGTGTCTATATTTATATCTTCAAGAACCATAAGAGACGCTGAAGTTATCCTAAAACACACAATATATTATCAAGCGTATTCATGAATTCAGAAATATTGCCCGAAGGCGGTCTGTATGAAGCAACAACTACTGTGTTCGATATTTGGATAACTAAGCTTTCAATGTTTTCATCAATCTCAGTAAATTCGTCAATTATTTGGTACCGTAGATTGTCCTTGATATAGATTGCTACGCCTCAACCCGTTTTTTCTTGTCTGACCAGACTTTCGCATTTATAACTCTGAAACTTAGGTGGCGAGTCACTGCTCGTTAACCAGGTTTCTGTAAATATAACCGAATCAAATTTTGTACTTACAAAATGTAAAAAAAAACCTCCCAAGTATACAGAAGTGAGTCATTTCGCTCATCATTTGAGCTTCTTGATCCTTTTGAACCGAGAAGGATCACATTTTGAGATGAAGCGAGAACGTTCTTCCGCCATGAATTTTCGCAACCGTAGGCTCAACCGGTGAAAGGTGAAAACGGGTTTCTGAATTTGAACTAGAAAGACGAGAAAGTTTTAGGGAACCGTTTTCAACAGTTATTTCGATTGTTTTATGTATGCTCGAGAAGCTGTTTTTTTCCACTTTGGGGAAGGGGGGGGGGGAGGGGGCGGAAAGATTTTGTTGTTGAGATTCGAATTTACTTTTGCAAAGGAATTGCTCTTTAGATTCATTGAATCTTGTTGCATGCTTTTGGAGTGCATCTGTAGGAGCCCTGAAGGCTTTGACTGCAGCATGAATATACTTATAATCTGCTGATGCACACCTTCAAGCGCTTTCTTTATTCGTGTCATTTTCACATCCTTAAAGCCCTTTCTGGTTTTCTTTTGTGCATTCGGACCATCCTAGGCAATAAGAAAGCAAAACTATTATCCGGGAACAAGCACTGAACCCGCCAAAATTAGTTTACGTTAGTTGAAGGTGATATTGTCGAATTTGGCCCCTTGCGTAAACTTTTATTTAGACACGTTTATACTCATGAAAATTAAGACCTAGAGCGACACAATTTTGTTAGACCCAGCTAATAAGATATACATATATATAAAATAACAAATTACCGTCTCACAGTAGCTATTTTCCGAACTGAGCTGCGCGCCTCTTTAGACATGCAAGTGAAAAATATCACAACGTTTCGGCGATTTGTTGACCCATGAAAAACAGCAGTTCAAATTTTGGCCACCGTGTCCCACCAATTGGGTCACTTATGTTATTAATAATAATAATTTTATTGGCGATGAGGAGAAGATTAAAGAAGTTCAATTAGCAGGACTGGACAAAGCCTGCATGGGCTTATGGGCCCAGACCCAGTATGCTAAGTTGTCTATTAAAATGTTTCGATTATCATTTGCTTGCAATACATGATTGCTTCCACAGACGTATCTGCACACACATATACACGCACAAATGTCATTCTGGTTGCACCGCTAAACCACAGTGAAGCAGTGCCAGGTCGTTGCCTCGGGAGTGATTGCAGTTTGAAGACAGGCCGGGAGACGCACGCACAGACACACACACACACACGCACAGGCACAATTGGGCTGAAGTAGACCGGAAGAAATGTCGTAGAGTATATAACTCTTCTTGAGCGGGAGCAATCACATTTCCGTAAAATGATATGCAAAAAAAAAACATTGATTACAATGAGAACTATACTAAATTATGCAATGTTGAAATTAGTTAACATTTTCTTCAAATTTCTTCTCGTCGTAGCCTTGAGAATACGCTCTGGAAGCTTATTGAAAATGAGAGGAACGTAATCTGAGCGAACTCTCTTACCGTAACGCGTGAAGAATCGCGGGGTTTCAAAGCGAGTTACGTGGAGAAAATTCCTTTGAGAGCTGAAATGACGCTTAAAGTCATCGCTCCAGAATTGGCGAAGCACAGTGCTTTGTAGAAATAAAGAATAAAAAGTTGGTACTTGCAGAGTTTCAAAGAGTTCTATGTCAGATGTGAAATTCATTTGGTATCCAACGCTTTTCAGCAAGCCTTTTAGAATACGATTGATCTTGTCATGCCATAGTTTTGAACAATTAGCGAACAGAGTGATGCCGTACCTGAGTATACTGTAGCCTAGAGCATGCGCGATTGACTTTCTAATAGTAAATGGCATAAACACCTTTTGATTAAAAAGTAAACAACTAACACTCCGAAGTTTGTTACATATTTGTGAGAGATACGTGTTCCAGGACATATCCGAGTCGAAATGTATGCCCAAATACTTCACATTATTAACACATTCTAATTGCAGACATTTGCAGTTGCGACAGATTGATTTGTGTAAGACGACCGACTAGCGCAGATTCAATTTCTTTAGTGGATTTCTAAAGCAGACAAATTGTGTCTTGGACATGTTAATTCTAATTAGATTTTCGTCAAACCAGTTCATTAGCTGTGTCGCGTTCTCTGTCAATAGATGTACTGCTTCGTCACAATTCAGATGACGAGATATAAGAACAGTATCGTCTGCATACTGAAATATTCTGCAGTTGGATACTCTGGTTGAGATGTCGTTCACATACAAATTAAAAAGTAAGGGTGACAGAACTGATCCCTGAGGAACTACCGCTTTTATCATTACGCGCGAACTTTGAAAATTTCCAACACTTACAGTTTGCGATCGATCAGAAAATAAGTTTTCTATTAATGCAAAAAAATGGACTGCGGAAGCCGAAGTTATAAAGTTTCTGAAGAAGCAACTTATGGCTGACCGTATCGAATGCTTTAGCAACATCTAGGAAAAGGGCACACGTAAATAGGTTATTATCAAATGCAGTGTGTATGAGATCGGTGAAGTCCTCATGTAAGGACTGAGTGCCTCGTCCAGCTGCGAAACCGTATTGGTTCTCTGAGAAAATTTCAGAGGTGTCAACAAAACTAGTCATTATATTGGACATGTGTTTTCCCAATATCTCGCCAATGCACGGTAAGATTGAGATGGGTCGATAGCAGTCCATCCGACGTAGTGTTCCCCCCTTGAAGAGTGGTTTTACGAGTGCGGTTTTTATTTCAGCAGGAATGTTGCAAGACGACAGGATACTATTTATCATGATAAGAATGACGTTTTTGATAGTTTCAAAATTTCGGCAGAGGTCTCCAATTCGTATGCCATCGATACCTGGAGACTTTTTCCGCTTTATACCGAATACAATTGATCGCAATGTGTGCTCGTCTATTGGGGGCAAAAAAGCAGATGGAGATATTTTGTCAACATGACCAGGAGTGATGAATGTCACTCTGGAATCCCTGGAAACTCCCGATGATGTCGCAAATTGCTTGTTGAAGTCATTCACAGTTGACTGCAAGTCCGAACCGAAATGCTTCTCTAGGGATGCAAATATGGGTTGCCTAGATGCCCGCCCTCGAAATGCGTTTATTAAGTCCCAGGTTTCTCGTGGATTGTGCCTCGTCTCAAAAAACTTTTTTTGGAAGTAACGGCGCTTTGAGGATCTGATCATTGCATTCAATTTGTTTCTCGCGCAGCAGAATTCTGCTCTTAGCTCCAAGTTACTAGGAGCGCGACGAGAGCGTATCCATAACGCCTCTTTATCTTTAATGGCTCTCATGATATTGATGTCAAGCCAGGGCTTATCTGATCGTTGTTTGAAATTGACTACTTTCTGGGAGGCCTCATAAAAAGACTGAAAAATTGCAACAAAAGCAGGGTATACATTACAAGGTTCTGTAGATTGCAGGAAGTCATTCCAGTTGAAGGCAGCGACTAAAGCATCAAGTTTAATAGTATCTGTTATAATTACGCACGTTTGGTTTCTTCTACTATATTTCTGTTGAGTAGCTTGGTGCTCCAAGTGACAACCTACCAAGTAGTGATCGGAAAGCTTTTGATAAATGACAGCGGTTTTCACAAGTGCATCTGGGGCTCTGATATTTATGTGATCGATGCAAGAAGCTACTAGTCTACCAGATAGAACTTCTTCTCTTGTTGGGATGTTAATGGTATTTTCAATTCCATAGTCCGACAGTAAACGTAAGTAGTCACAAACTGTAGATTTGTTAGGCTTTAAAGTGTCAATATTCATGTCCCCTATTAAACAAAATTGCCCTTCTGACCGCAACTCTTTGAGGATAATGTTCAGTTCTGCTAGAAAAAGCGAGGGGTTCTCCGAAGGTGGCCTGTACACTGCCAGCAAGAATAAAGAAAATGTGCAGTATGTAACTTTGATGGCGATTGATTCTGCATGTTGAAAAGACACACTTGAACTCGTTGGCAGCCATTTGTCCTTAATACAGATGGCAATACCACCGCCCCTACGAATATTACGCGTGTAAAAAAATTCATTATACCCATTCAAGACGAACTGATTACATTGAGAAGCTGTCACATCAATCTCGGTTAGAACAAATATATCTACAGCTGGATCTAAGTTGTTTACGACTATTCGGAACTCCTCCCAATCCTTTCTCTAGCTTCTAATATCTACATGGATAATTGTTAATAAATGATTAGAAATTGGACCTAAAATATGATTAAATGAATTACAATCTGGAATGGAGTAACAAGTTGTAGAAGAGCTACTCATCGATGTTTAAGTGATTTGATCCAGCGCACCAGTGTCAGTGATGCGGAGGAGGGGAGAGTTCTGGCTCTGTTTAGCGTAGATTTTGCCATGTCAGACCCATACAAATTTGAAATTATTTTCCTTCCCTTTGGTCCGCGCCATCCAAAATAGCTTCCTATTTGAATCCGTGAGATTTTCGTTAAAATATGCTCGGGGATGAGAATCATCACGAGGTAAGTAACCCAGGCGTCCTCGGTAGCCCATCCAGTGCTCCTTAATGGAGACAGACGAGAATCGGATTAGCACGGGTGGTACTGCACCAGACTTCACCGGCAGGCGATGCGCAGAAACAATATGTGAAGGATGAAAACCCTCAATATTGATTTGTTGTGCGAGCCCTGTTAGATGATCCATAATGTTCTCCTGGGGTGAAAATGGGATGCCATGCACCTCTAAATTGGAGAGACGATTAAATTGCTCCATGTCATTCTGATTTGTTTTTAGCTGTTGGATTTCACGTGCCTGCTCAGACACGGTGGATTGCAAGGAACATGTTTCAGCTTGTAGCCCTTTGATTATTGTGGCCTGAGATTTAAATGAGGTCACAAGGGAATCATACTGTGACCAGACAAAGCTAATTGATTCCTGCATCGTATTGACCGAGTCGCGCATTGTGTCGACCGCCTGTTTCATCGATAATAAAGCGTCGACCTTTGGGTGTAGTTCGTGAAGGGCATCAACGGTGTCCTTCCACGCAAGCAGAAGGTCTAGTTTTTTGTTCACCGTCAATAGCTCTGCCAAAAAGGCAATGGGATCCGCTTGATATGACGGAGTGAGATCGCCGTCAAGATTTGATTTAGACAGTCCTCCCCGGCATCCGGGACAGCGCCATTTCTCATGCTTTGCGGCGCACATCCCTTTGAACGTGCTTTCCGAGACACCGGAACATTTTTTTCCTAAATGGTAGGCAAGCGCGCAGTCTGCACATTTCATGAAGCGACCGTCCTTTGGCACCGAATCGGAGCATCGAGCACAAATCTCAGGTCCTGCCATAGTGTTTACTCAACGACGAAGAAGGTGAAGATAGAAGCGGAAAAAAATGACCAAACTAAAAGCAAGCAAGAGAGACACTTCCAGGCTCACCCGCAAAATCAGAGTACTGGTATTGTGGTGCACGTGACCACCAACAGCGATCTGCCGGCTCTAGCATGGGCTTGATGAAACGAAGATTGAGCTTCGGTGGTCACCAGTCGATTGCCGCTGTCATGATGTTTCGAGAGGAGCTGGCTTTAGCCCTCTTGCTACAGGTCAAGAGGTTTCGTGCAGATGAGAAACGTCTTTCAGCTCACCGCGAAATATATTGCGCTAGGTGAGCTAGAGCTGCGCGACTAAAGCGGCAGCGAAAGCCGGGAATTTAGATTCTGCGGAAGGCTGCCGGGAAACTAGAGCCAACAAAAATGCTGGTGACCTGATTTGGCTTGAGGACCGCTCCCGTCAAGTTCCCTTGGCTTCTTCATGGGTCTTTGACTGGCTCATGGTTGTAGACGGGCATTAAATATTTTGTTTTCTGCTAAAAATGCGAAGAGCAATCAAAAAGACCTACCGCTTTCGGGAACTTCTTCTTCCTTCCTTCAATGAAATAAAACGGAGAAATTCTGGCACAAGCCGGAAGAGTACCAAATTAATCACGTTGCAATATTTAAACACAAAATGCAGTGAACAGTATATTTCGTATTCTGCCCTATTTCTCATTTTGCCACGACTTGCACTAATGAGTCGTTCCGTGACGTCATAAAACTAAGTAAGGAACATAATAAAAATAATACAAAAATCTTTAAGAATCGGGATAAAAATGATGTTGTGCTGTCCAGTTTTTTCTCTGGTCTCAGGGTTATTTCACTGTGATCATTCACCAGTTCGCCTGCGCAGTAACCTTGTTTCAGCCACGTAATCAACTATGCTTGAACATCCGGGAGTGAACTTTGGGCGCCGAAGCTTGCCTACTACTGCAGTACCCCGCGAATTATTCCAGAGTTCTTCAATGGGCTACTTTTCACAAAGCGTCGTCCAATAATTGGTACAGCGTCAGAAGTTGCCGCTAGGTGCGCCTCTGTCCTTGAGGCGGCCTTTTTTTTTTTTTTTTGATCATTCCAGTCTAAGTAAGCCACCCGAAATACGGAATTACGAGTATTTCAAAAACATCATTTATTATATACCAGATTTTGGTCAAGTGTGCAGTCACTCTCTGTATGCAAGCATAACTGAAAAATAACGAAGACATAACTTACGAATGAGCTGTTTCCATACACGTTGAAACAAAACGATTATTTTTGAGAGCGACAACGAGATACAATAACATGAACGAATTCCCAGTGAGTGGTTTTCGCGCACGTGCTTTGACCATGGTATTGAGACCGATCGGAGAAGCGAAACGATTCCCTCAAACTCGGAAGAGAGTGCTAATAACCGTTTTGCACCTCCGATCGTTCGAGCCTACGATTACCAGTCGATGCTTCTAAATTTCGTCCGCGCTTCAATCACTAAAAATGCGATTCCGCTTCCAGAAAAAAAAGGGAGACGCTGGAAATATGACTGGAATGAATCGCCTTTGCCTATTTGAGAACTAGCACGTAAAGCTACTGCGGGGGATGATTATTCAAAACAAAAAATTAAGAAGAAACACAACATCCCATGGCTAGTTGAGCGAGCTGCTCATACTTGTCCGCGAGGCTATCAGTTCAAATTCTCTAGGGGCTATTTTCTTTACTACTTTTTTTATTTATCGCTTTCGGAACACCATCAAACGCCAATAGATCTTAATAATTTTTTTTAATTCTTTGTGTTTTAGCGCTTTTTGTAGCTCCTCGGTCAGAACAGTTTACAAAGCATTTTCTGTTGGTTTTCGAGCTGCTTGCTTTCTTGCCGATAAAAAGCTGGTGACGGGACAGGAAAGTATTTACAAGTGTTTCACTGATTTCAACTTCGAAGAAAATCAGCGGCACGGTTCCGAAAATGCCGCTGCTAAGTGTAGGGACGGCGGATAAGAGCTGCGACCAAGCGAATGTGGACAGACGATTGATCGCAAGGGCCTGCATGTCGTGCGGCACCGTTGCTTTATGATGGAACCAGCAAGCGAGGAGTGACGTACTAGAGTCGTTTAAATTGAGCGGTTACGGCAGTGAAAGGTATAAGTGTACCCATAATAAAACAAAGCAAAAATTTGATTCTCAACGATGGAGCAATCAGCATGATTGCAAACGTGAAAATGCATTGGAAAGTGCTTTCGCCAGGCGCTACTGCAAGCGTAAAAAGAGATCGAACCAAATAATAAAAAAAACAATATATGAAAAACATTTTTATACTATATGCCTGTGCGTTAAAATTGAGAACTAAACAGAGTATGAGAAATAAACTAACACGATCCAAAGGTAATTTGAACTGAGAACCTGAACTCGATCTTGAATTACCTTCCTTTTCTTTAAGGAGACACCGTACGGCGACTGGTGGACAGGGGCGCGTCGCCGTCAGTAACAATGCGGTATCCCGCTACTATTGTTTGTCGAACCCTGGATGTTGTGGCGAAACACTTGCCAAATTCACTCAGCATGTCAAGCAGCCGTCCACGTTCAGTAGCTGGATGCTTCGGGTCAATGTTAAGTTCCGAGGGCGGCGTTCTGTCGTTTTGAGATAAAGTCGGCTATTCCGAATGTGCAGCGATTGCGGCTGAGTTCTGGAGTTCGTCGATGTGGCCCAAGGTGATACCTTTCATTAGGTGTTGCGGCTCTTCTCAGAAATGTGTAACAACAACCATGGTGTGCCCGTCTTGAAGTTAAGTTACTCCTCGTACGACATCAATCCCTCTTTCCAGAAACAACTGGAGGCTTCCCTCGAGCAGAAAGTCGCCGCAGAAAGCTTCATAGATCACAGCGGGTACGAAAACACTCGACCGCGGCGGTAAGTTCACGTGGTTTTCGAGAACTCGGACCGCGAATGACGTCGCTTTGGTTTCCTCCTGTGTCGGAACAGTTTTTCGTAGCGTCAGCCGGTTTGTTTCGAGGTAGATGACGGCGCCATACTTACACAAAAAGTCTATTCTGAGGACAACGTCCATCGCACAGTCTTGCAAAACAATGAACTTCACAGGGCACGTCTCACCGATTATCTAGACTCGAGCACTGCATCTCTCAACTGGTGGGATGAGGTGCCCACCGGCGATTCGTATTCGAAGGCCTTCTGCCGGCGTTGTCACTTTCCGAAGACGGCATGAAAGCCTCCCACTCAAGAGGCGAAGCCTGCTCCGATGTCTCCGAGAGCCGACGCGTCGCGGCCGTCGATGGTCACGTTGAGGCCGTTCGGCACCGTTGCAGAACCGTCGCTCCGGTTCGCGTCGTCGGTAGAGTGAGAATCCTCCGGCGTTTTCGGAAACTCTTTACGTCGTCGGTCCACGGCAACTCCACCTCCAGGGGTTGTCGTGCTTAGTTTTCACGGCACGACAAGGGCGACAGGGTCTCACGACGGGGTCGGTTCATAGGCGTAGCTGGACGTCGTGGTGACGGGACCCACGGCAAGGAGCAGACGGGGAATACTGAGGTCGTCGGAGGTACTCTTCTATCTTCCACAGTCGCTCAATGAAGCGTGGACGGGGGACGCCCGGGTGGAAGCCGCGCAGCCCTATTTGCAGGTAGCGCCAACGGCGGTGGATATGGTCCGCCTTGACCCAGCAATAACACAGCAGTCGTCGATTATCCGTGCGCCACACATTCATCTTCCTAGGCGCCGTTTCGGTGCGGACGAGCTGGGGCTGCCTTTCCCGACGTCGGAAAGTGTTCTGCGCTGGTAGGTCACGACGAGGCGGCGTCACATACTGCCGGGTAGCGGGTGCCGGTCTCGGAGCTCATGCGGCGTAGGTCAGCGTGGGCTCCTTGGGCGCTGCTACTCTAGCAGGAAACTCAGGTACGATTGCCCGCTGAACTTCCTCGCGGACCAGGTCGGTTATCGATAGCGAAGCCGGGTGGTTGGGAGCAGTCAAAAGCCTCCTGAGCTCTACCCGGGCGACGTCAAGAATGATCTCGCGATTACCTGGGATTCGGAATCCAAGATCGCCGCTAGATGGCCCGAGGGCAGCGATGCAAAGTAGTCGCCGGTAGTGACTGACTCGGGTTTGCAGGGCGCACTCGATGTTCGTGGCCTTGGTGACGAAATTATTGACTGTTGTCAGAGGCCTGCGGACAAGACCGCCGAAGATGTTTTCCCTCAATCCACACATGCACGCAAAAGCTAGTAGTATTTACTAGGTAAGAGCTAGTAACCGCTTGTCACATATGTTATTAGGCACCTAGCAACTGTAGGTATACGAGAAGCTAGTAACGGTCACTACCGGGTATCCCATGTAGCGGCCAGGCTGTTTAAATCGACCGCAAAATTCGCTTTCTTAGCCTGTCGCGCTACGATTTTGTGCAGCGATGCCCACAGATGATGCATGTTTAGTAAAATTTGCAAAGAGCGAACTTACCGGAGGAAAAAAAAACTGGAAGCCGTTTACCACTCCCTGTAACGCTGAATTGGAGCGCGGCTCTTGAGGAGGAGGAGGGAAGGGTACTGAGGGCCACGTGTTCTCGGGGGGGGGGGGGTCACGTGACCTCCACCCCGAGGGCACGTGACCTTGGTGGGGTCACGTGGGGGCAATCACGTGCCCCCTCAGAGGTCACGTGACCTCCGGAGGGGTCACGTGACCTCGGGGTGTCACGTGACTCCCCAGGTCACGTGATCCTCCCGGGTCACGTGACCAAAATTTTTCCGCTAGATTTAGCGGGGAAATTTTTTCGCTAGATTTAGCGGGAAATTTTTCCGCTAGATTTAGCGGGGAAATTGTTTCCGCTAGATTTAGCGGGGAAATTTTTTCCGCTAGATTTAGCGGGGAAATTTTTTCCGCTAGATTTAGCAGGGAAATTTTTCCGCTAGATTTAGCGGGGAAGTTTTTCCGCTAGATTTAGCGGGGAAATTTTTCCGCTAGATTTAGCGGGTAAATTTTTCCGCTAGATTTAGCGGGGAAATTTTTTCCGCTAGATTTAACGGGGAAATTTTTCCGCTAGATTTAGCTGGGAAATTTTCCAGCTAGATTTAGCGGGGAAATTTACCCATAATTCACCGCGCGGTTACGCCGACGGCGACGGCGACGGCGACGGCGACGCCGCTCGAGCCGGAAACGGGCGCCTAAGAGCTGCGCTCTAAAAGTAAAAAAAGAAAAAAGGCTTAATTCCTGTGGAAATACAGCGAAGCCACCGGTCTTCAAACAATAGGGTTTTTGTGTTCGTAACCCCATTTCTACACTCTCACAAATTAGAATACCATTGGGCTTGAGGCTTTTACCGGTTCGCTATTGTACATTCAGAAATGTATTTTCTTCAAATAAAACTACGTTGTATTTTCAAATATAAAACTATAATAAAGAAAGTCGCAGGACAAACACCGAGCTCACCACAAGAAAGTTTTTGTTCATAATCTGAAAAGCTGATCGGCACACTGTTCCGCTGTCTATCCATCGTGAAAAGGAAAGTCCTCCAAAGCCGATTTTCCGACCTCCGTTAGTCAGAGCGGTGGCTGGAGAAACTCGGTCTTTCGCCTGCGTTTGCTGGTCATAAGCTTTAAACGCTGTTCCAACGCGTTGGCCTTTGATGGATTGTCCAGCCGCTTCACAGCGCATTTCTTTATGCCTGACGCCCAGTGTGCTTGACCACTTTCAGCTTCCATTGCTACGTCTGGTTCAACCTTACTTTCGTGGTACTCTATGAAACTTTGGGCGTCGCAGCCTTTTGCGGCTCACCTTGCTTTTCCGATTCACCTGCCCCCTTGTCGACTCGTCCCCCCGCAGGCGTTTACTCGATGACCTCATCTTTATTGCTCTGCTTGGAAGGTTCTGCAGTAAGCACTGGCTTGGACCTCTCCGACTTTTGATGACCCTGATCCATCGCTGCAGGATCACGGATGGTTTCCTCCATTTCATCCTGGTCCACTATGTTCCCGAGGTCCTCGTCAAAGCTGGCAGGTTTTGTTTTCGTTGCGTAAGTATGGAGGCAAATGTGCTCCTCGTCTCCGAAGGTGCGGCACACGTTACACCACGCCGCCCTGCACTGCTTCCTCATGTGTCCCACTCTATTACAGCTCAGGCACGTTGGCGATCAACCTGGGATAGAGACCGACGCTGCATTCCCGAGGATGCTCACCTGGTGTGGAATGGCGCCTGCTGTTGTGCCCTCCTTGAGAACCACGGTGGCGGTCCTCGTTGTTGTCTCGATGTTCTCGTACCCAGGCCGCCGCCACCTTTCATGCGCGATGGCCTTAACCCTTCAATAACCTTCAAATGTTTTTGCACATCTTCGTCCTGGACATATATGGGAATCCAGTGCACCTTGAACGACTTTTTGTTCCGGTTTAGGTCGATAACGATACACTTTTTTCCCTTGACCATCTGTTCTTCCACGGGGACGAGTTTTTCCTTTGCGGCAGCATTGTGCAGGTTGAGCATCTACACGTGGTTGAATTGCAACGCCCCCAGGCCAGCAATGCCCTTTGTCATCCTCTTTGCGAATCAGCTCAAGCGACGCGGCAAACCGCTTGTCAGTTTTTCACTGAAGGAGTGCACACGGACATTGTAAGTTTATGTGCCTTGTCCTGATTCGCTCGCTGGGGCTGTAGCCTTCGCCATTTGCAAAGTTATGCTGAAACGAAATGTACAGGCTGCTTCAGCAAACTTGTTCCAAGAGTTAGAAAAAGGAGGTGCACGCCACATGCGTCAAGCCAATGCAGTTTTGGTAGCAGTCCTGTTGAGCAAGTCAATTTATTTTGTTAAGTGCCACTGGATAATTAACACCGACTAATTAGCTTTTTTTTTCTGAATAACGATTTGTGTGCAAACACTGCAATACAAAGGTGGTAGAGGTTATAGAAAAACATTCTATTATGTATATTTGAAAAGTAGGCTTTGTGTGTCGAATTTTTTCAAACTATAAATAATGCGCGCTATGCGCGCGTGATTGAAAAGCAAATATCGCGTAAATGCTCACTTACAAGCCATACGTTAGTGCCCTTAGTCATACAGTTTTTTTTCTGTTTTGAATCTCGCCCGTTTTTTTAAAGCTCTAAAACAATTGACACCCGAAGGTTACCTTGATGGAGACAACTCTTTAGGATGTTCCTTAACCCGTCCTGCAACGCCTGTATGGGAGGGTTGGTGCACAAAGTTTTCTTTAAAAAGGTAGCTAATTAATTTCCATAAATGAGGCAGTTTGACATTTTGCAAAATATACCTTGTCTTGCTCTAAAGAACTGTGAGCGAAACTGCGTTAGTTTGGTATGCTTAGCGTCTGCCAGTGTTTTTTAGGTCTTAGCATGAGTTACCTGAAACTTCCTGTAGAAATACGAAAGGGTTGAAAAGACCTCGGATAAGCAACATTCGGACGGCCTGCTTGAACCCGGCTTAACACAATGTTGGTCACCTGATTATTGCCAAGCTCAGGCCGAACTCCTTCCGGCTGAGCTGATGACGACTGCGCAAGCAAGTTTTGAGGCATTGGCCAATCATCGGCGTCTTTGGCCGGGACGGTGAGCCATGCTTGGTCTAATGTCGACCTGCTGCTTGAACGGGCAGACAAACCTACGAGCCACCAACCATAGCCGATCGAGTGCGTGCCTAGCAGCTGGCGGCTGGATTGCCAGCTCCCCTGGCTTAAATTATGGCACGATGCACGAGGCGCATTTATTTTTGACTAGAAGTACTTCACAATGTTTCACCTCGTGGTCACCTCATGGGCACCCCAAGCTAGAGTAATGTATTTGTATATACATATATATATATATATATATATATTTTTTTTTTTTAAAAGTCCATTTTAGAACGTAAAACGGATCTGCGGACCGGCTGGGAATATATATGTGTTAAGTTTGCAATAGTCAAAAAACGGTTTAACTCTACACTCGCCAAACATATATCGCATGTGCGTATACATTAACCTCTGTTTAATTTTGCAATTTCGATTAATAAATTTTGGGCCATCCGTCTTACATTGATAAAAACATGCGAGGAAGCTTGTTTGCCTGGGAGAAGGGCTTCTGCTTGAAAACATGCGTGTTGCAATGAAGCCACACAGGGGAGCGGGCACGCACACGGAGTCTCGCCTGGTCGTGTACAAAGAAACAAAAAGAAGTTGCTACCTTGGATAGTTCTGTGAGCATTGAATCAAAGTTAAACTTGAATTGAGCGCGTTGGTAATACATTTAAAAATATACGAAAGAGTCAGACGAAGAGGTCGGACAGAAAAAAACATCTGTTCGTCCTGCTCGTCCTCTTCGTCTGACTCTTTCGTATATTTTTTAATCGAAGTTATGCGGGATTATTCAATGCGCGTTACGGAAGTCTAGCCCCATCCGCTCTTCGGCTCCGCGCACGCTCCCCCGCACGTATCATTGAACAGCATATATTAGAAAGGGCTTCTCGCAAATCTTAACACTAGAGAGACGAACTAAGAAAAAAAATTAGGGAAATAATTAAGGCTTTCGAGACTTTGAAACTACGTTCATATAGATCCAAGATGTGTGCATTCTGAGAATGCACAGATGAAAACAATTCTCGCTGATGGTAACACAAGACAGGGGGGGGGGGGGGGGGGGGGGGGGAACGAAGAACACAAATCTCGGCTAATTTTATTCTGTTGTTGTGAGTTAGAATGTAATTTGCTGACCGTTCTTGCAAAAGTGTTCATGCTGCCTACATTGTACAACAGGCAAGTCAATCAACGTATGTGATTAATGAACAGACCATGCAACTGGTGGCTGATCGACACATTTTTTTTCTGAAAATGTCGCTAAGCAATATAGGGGAACAAGGAAACTAGTGAAAGTTTCAGGAAGTCCCAAATGAAAAAAAAAATCGAGCAGAAAGGTAAATTATGTAAATAATGAGAGAACCGGAGAGTTGCAGTGGTGGCAGAAAAGCTTGGGAAAGCACGTTCACGTGCCTTGCCATAAGTAAGACATGCTCTATCTACAGGTCTTTGGTTTCGATTCTACGAGATTGTTGGAAAGACAGTAGGTTGAAAAAAAAGCGCCATATTTGGTAACATGAATATCATTAAATGCCTTCTCTCACCCATGCTGCCAGGGCTACCAGGGTGTCGAAGCAGTCATCATTTTGGTTCGGTTCCGGTTTGGGTTCAGTAGCATTGTATTTTGTTTCCGGTTCGGTTTCGGTTTAGTGTAGCGCACATAATATCAATCCGGTTACCGGTTTTATTAAGCACGAAACGGTTCGAACCGGCTCCTAACTCTATCTTTGAATATTGACCGAGAACTTCCTGCAGCCTTTTTTGAGCACGAGAGACTTGCAATAGACCCATCCCAATTCTACTCCATCTTCAGGCAGATATGACAACACTGCACAGTGACGTGCGCAAAAGACACTATTGATGTGGCCAGCTATTACTTATATATTACTGTTCTTAAGTGAACTACACATATGCGATCGGCTTTCCATTTTTATGGTGTCTTTTGCACAGGCACCTTTGCAGTACTTCAAACTCTACCAGAAGAGGGCGTATTGCAGAGCCTGTGGCCGGGGCAATTTCTAGTGTTCGGGTGTATAGAGCGTGGTTTGCTCGCTTTCCGAAACGATAACCACGTACGTGCTGGGCTGTGAAGATCACACGCTGGGCTGTGATTTTTTAACAGTAAAAGGTCTTTAGCTAGATTGCTTGCCCTCCGTATGTTTTGGTTTGTTTCGCTCTGCACACACGTGTTCTTTTATGCATGATACCCAGGCACGTAGCCAGGATTTTGTTTCGGGGGGGGGGGGGGGGGGGGGGGGCGCCCATGAAAAAATGTTTTATGAGGGGGAGGGGGAGAGGAGGCCCCAGCAAAATTGAATATTTCGGAGGGGGCCCGGGCCCCATGGGCCACCCCCCTTGCTACGTGCCTGATGCTACCTGCTTTCGGCACCCAATGAGATGTCACAGCTATGCCCCAGAGTGGCGGACAGGGGAACAGAGGAAACAAATGTGCCTTAAAACACAGAAACAGGGACATCGAGTGCGCAGTTGGGGTAGTTTATCGAATCTCGTTAAGCTGTGGTCGTCTATACATCGGCCAGACTGGCCGATGTGTCAATGACCGGGCACGTGAATAGCTCGTATCTGTAATGAAATGTGACTAAATCTTGACAGCGCTTCGGGTTCCGGCGGAAAAACGCTCTTCTAAAGATCTCGTAGCAATGCTTCGCCTAGTCACTTTGACATTTTATTGCAAACAACGCTCTATGCAAATGACCCAGTCTGAGGGACTCAGACCGGGTCATTTGTACCTCTCCGAGCCACCGAACAAAGTTCCGGTAATGCCACCACAGCGAACGACGTTTCTTGAATGCTCAGTTGAAGACGATAAAAGAGGATTTTCAAAGAAAATGAGAACAGGTTGTACAGGCGACATGCTGGCCTTGTTAGTCTGGCAAACCCACAAACAAAAAATAAACAGACATTTCCCCCCCCCCCTCTTCCCAACACCTCCTAACTCCTCATCCCCTTGGCCTCCTTCCAGGGCGCGGCGCGTCGGTGATTCATCGCTAAGAAACGTTGCCTCCGACAACCCATGTTTTTCTTCTTTTTTCTTTGTAAGGTAACACTTCGAGCACGTTGCAGAAAAGATTGTTTTTCATTCACCGGTGACCCTACAAACTATACTGCCGAAGCGGCGCGGTACTCTTCCCCCCTTCCTTCAGGGTGTCGCTGCACTCAAGCGGAAGCTCACGCGGTGCGCTCTCGGTGCTCAATTGACTAAATGGCTCATCGACTGCAACTACAGTCCATCTTGAGGTCAAACATTCGCGGACATATAGGGCTCCGTGCCTACACTGGCACAATCCGCTCCGACACTTGGACGTTTCGTTGCCAAGCGGTGCTTTGAAATCGCCGCCGCTACCGCGCCGCCAGGGTCAATCCAAGAAACAAAGCAAAGTTGAAGCTCTCCAGACGATGATGACGCACTGTAGCTAACGCAGCTACGTTAGCTACAGTGCGTGTGCTCTCCGACCACGTGAACTTGCCACCACTCTCGAGTGTACTTGTGCCTGTCGCGACTGAAAAAGGCATCTGCGGAGAAGCTTTGCTGGAAGGTAGCATCCAACTGCTACTAGCAATAGGGATCGGCGTCGCAAGACGCATCGCGGAGCTCCAACACGGACGCACTGTAGCGCTGGTAACGAACTTCCGACAGGAGGCTCAGCACCTTACGAAAGGCACCGCCGTGGGTCACGCTGAGGAACTCCCCGACTCAGCCGATATCGCCGAAGTATCTTAAGACCCCTCTTCGTGGCCAGACGAGACAACGCTGCCTTCGCAGTTCGATTTCGATCCAACCCTGCCTACCCCACAACGGCGACAACTCAGTGACCTTCTCACCGAGTTCGGTGAGTGCTTCTCCATGTCGCCAAAGGTACGCCAAACGACAGTTGCGAAACATCGAATTGTTACTTATGACGACGCGCTTCCCGTTCATTGGTCGCTGTACCGTGTCTCGGTGAAAGAGAGGGAAGTCATTCAGAAGCATGCTGAAGAAATGCTCGACGACGACGTCATCCAGCTCCCAAACAGTCCGTGGGCTTCACCGGTACTCCTGGTGAAAAAGAAAGACGGGACTCTTCGGTTCTGCGTGGACTACCGTCGACTGAACGCCGTAACAAAAAAGGACGTCTACCCGCTGCCCCGCATCGACGACACTCTTGACCGGCTGCGCCACGCCCGATACTTTTCGCCGATGCACTTGAAGAGTGGGTACATGCAGATCGAGGTTGACGAACGGGATCGTGAGAAGAGTGCCTTCGTCACGTCGGACGGACTGTACGAATTTAAGGTGATGTCGTTTGGATTGTGCACAGCACCTGCGACCTTCCAGCGCGTTATGGATACCGTCCTTTGAGGCTTGAAATGGCAAAGCTGTCTCGTCTACCCCGACGACGTCGTGGTACTCGCATCCGACTTCGAAGAGCACCTGGGACGTCTGCGAGCGGTGCTACAGGCAATCCAGAATGCTGGACTGACACTCAAGCCGTCAAATTGTGAGTTCGCTTAAGGCGAGCTCGAATTCCTGGGCTATCTTGTGAGTGCTCAGGGTGTAAGCCCTGACCCGGCAAAGACATCCGCTGTCGCCGCATTTCCGAAGTCATCAGACGAGAAAGCCGTACGAAGAGTTCTTGGGCTGTGCGCGTAATCCAGACATTTTGTTCGCGATTTTGCCAAGATTTCTGCACTGCTTACTCATCTGACGAAGGACGACGTGAACTTCCAGTGGGGGAAGGAGCAAAAACAAGCGTTCAACGAACTGAACGAAAGACTCCAGTCGCCCCCTATTCTCGGACACTTCGATCCATCAGCGGAAACGGAAGTTCACACGGGCGCCAGCAACGCCTCAATCGGCGCGGTACTCGTCCGAAGACAAGACGGAGCAGAGAGGGTGATCGCTTACGCAAGCCGGGCACTGTCTAAGGTAGAGCAAAATTACTCAACGACCGACAAGGGATGTCTTGCTGTCGTCTGGGCGTTAACCAAGTTCCTCCCGTACCTGTACGGGATCCCGTTCCGCGTTGTCACGGACCACCACGCTCTCTGTTGGCTCGCCAACCTCAAGGACCCGTAAGGATGCCTCGTTCGCTGGAGTCTCCGACTGCAAGAATTCGACGTAACCATTCTGCATAAGTCTGGCCGCAAGCATAACGACGCCGACTGTTTGTCTAAGGCCCCAGTCGAATCTCCTTCCGACAGCACCGACGATGACGATGACGCCCGTTTTCTCGGCGCAGTTACAGATACCTATATGGGAGCACTTCAACGAGACGACCCAGAACTTCGCGCGGTGATCGACCACCTCGAGGGTCAAGGAAGTTCAGTTCCGCGAGTCTTGGCCCGAAACATATCAAGCTTCGTTCTGCGGCGTGGTTTGCCTTTCAAGAAGAACTTCGGAACCAGCAACCCTGGCTGGCTGCTGGCGGTTCCTGCTGGCCTTCGAAAAGAAATCTTTCAAGCATACCACGACGACCGGACGGCTGGACACCTCGGGTATAGCAGGACGCTCGCCCGGATTTGTGACAAGTACTACTGGCCGAGATTCCCAAAAACCGTCCATCTGTACACACAGTCCTGCCATGAGTGCGAACGACGTAAAAAGCCTCCGACGAAGCCAGCAGGACTTCTGCAGTCGTTACCTGTCCCAACTATGCCCTTCCAGAAGGTTGGAATGGATTTACTTGGCCCTTTTCCCCGTCAGCGTCGGGAAACTGCTGGATAATCGTCGCCACAGATTATCTCACACGGTACGCCGAGACGAAAGCCCTTTAATCGGGAACAGCGGTTGAAGTCGCCAAGCTTTTCGTCGAGTCTATTCTTCATCGTCACGGCGCACCTGAAGTGCTGATCAGAGATCGCGGGTCATCTTTCATGGGACAGCTCACTCAAAAAGGTCTTCGGCTCAGTCACACCAGCCACCGACGAACCACCGCCTATCATCCACAGACCAACGGGCTAACGGAGCGGTTCAACAAAAGGATCGCCGACATGATCTCCACGTACGTCGACGTAGAGCAGAAGACTTGGAACGAGGTGTTGCCGTACGTCACGTTTGCGTACAACACAGCGGTTGTAGAAGCCACGGGAATGACATTGTTGCAACAGATACACGGCCAGACGGTTGCCACAGTGCTCGACGCCATGCTGCCTCACGTGCCGGCCAACGATGGGAACGACGACACTCAACTGGTCTCGCAACGTGCGGAGGAAGCTCGCCAACTGGCAAGAATCAAGATTCACGACCAACAGCCGAGTCGACACACACCGGTATAATCTTCGCCGTCGGGACGTCCACTTTCAACCCGGAGACCGAATGTGGGTGTGGACACCTATACGGCGCCGCGGTCTCAGCGAGAAGCTTCTCAAACGCTATTTCTGACCCTACAAAATCATCTGACGCGTCGGCGATCTGAACTACGAAGGTCTACCCGACGCAATGCGTCCATCTGCAAGATGCCAGCCACGACCCGAGGTGGTGCACGTCGTCCGGCTCAAGCCGTATGACGAACGATAGAACTTTGGACTCGTCAAAGAGTGAACTGTGAACTGTGGCTCGCGACTCTGCTATCCTTTTCCTGCGGATCTGTGTTTTCGTTTTGTGCTGCATCGGGACGATGCATTTTTTTAAAGGGGGGAATAATGCCGCGAGCGCAGCTGACCCATCAGGCAGCGTGCTCCTGGCCTAATGGTTATCGCGCGTGCCTTCCACGCAGTAAGCCAGGGTTCGATTCCTGGCCGGGGGGACACATTTTCGTTGAGTCTAACGTAAAGTTCTGGTAAATTTGACAACTGTGTCGCGGTAGGTCAGAATGTTCTACACGCCGAACCTTCTACGCCGATTATTCCAAGAAGCCCACGCCTGTAAATGGGGCTCCGCTTGGCGAGCCGCAGTTAGTTTCGCCCGAGCGTTCGACTCTGCTGTCATGCCGACTTCGACGCCCGCGACGCTCTGCTTTCCTGTTTCTTCGTCTTTATTTTTGGCCACAAGTTCCTTCCAATAAACGTTTCAGTTTTCCCAGTTATTTTTGTTTCAACTTGTCATTCGTGACAATATCTTGATAGAAAATGTATGCCTGCCCACAATTAAAAAATAAACAGGCCTGTGCATGAAAAAAATCGTGAGGGTGCAGGCGAGCTGGTGAATATTAACCATGTTGAATTAACCTGAGACTGGGGTAGAGAAACAACATCAGAGTTCGTGGAAAATTCGACTCGAAATGTTGCGGCGCCCGTGGTAAAAATAGGTTGTCGAATGATTTATTTACATTGTTGTGGCGGCCCTTGAGATTCAGAAACTAAAACACTTCTCTAAACCTGCCAAAATATTGTTTAAATTAAAAAAATACAAAAAAAACATTTGTTGGGAGGTTATATGGTCACAAGTATTTTTTATCATAACTTGAAAGCTAAGAGACAGTTATGGTAATGTTTGCCGACTAATTAACAACAACAGAACGACATATATGTTATGTGCCTAAAAGTACGCTCTAACGACCGCTGAGATCATCATTCGTTAAATGTTTGAACATAATTTTTTGGAACCTCAGGGGTTATGTATTTATGTTGCATACAATGGTATGCTGCTGCGAACGTTGTAAATATCTGTTGCTGCATGGTTGAATAGCGCGGTTGCGGCACAGCTTTGGGAGCGGAGAATTACACAGTAGCATAAGGCTGCTACAAGATTGTCATGCGTTTGTAGGAAACTGTTTCTTTTGGTGTTTCTTCGTTTATTTTTTTTTTGCCTAGATTTGTTTTTTCTATATTGTTTCAGACCAAACTTCTGCTGAATTGATTTCATCGCTTTATTTGTTCGGGTTGCAGGATTTGTCGAAAGGGGTATCGAAGGAAATATATATGTCCTCACAATGCTAGATGACAGGCTCGATATAAAAAAAAATACAGACGCCGCCTAGCAGTGAGTATTTTTTACTGGGTAACGTCACGTGAACACTCCCTATTATATATGAAAAACACGAAGCTCTAAAAGTAGAAGTTTGTTGAAAATGATTTTTTTTTTGCTTATTCGGGATAAACCAAATAAAATAAGTGCGGCTTGTGTTCTGGGTTGCGCTTCTTTGTGTCTTCCTTACTCCTCAATATATTTTTCCCGTTCGAGCCTCGAGTAGTCCATGACTCGGACTGGATCATGCGAATGTTTCGGGCCGACATCCGGAACGGCGGCCCGGTCGTCTCGCTTCTGCCCCGCGGAATGCACGGAGAGCGCCGGTGGGCGGGCCAGCCAGCTGGGCCGACCCTCCGTGACTCGGAGTCAGCTGCCGGTAGACGCCAAGGAAGGGCCCCTTTTCCCGGGAAGGCCCCGATGAGCTCGTCTTAAATGCTCAGACATGCAGCTTCTGAAATTGACGCGGTGCGAGTACGCTAGCTGCGCGACAGCGTGGCACGAATTTGTTGGCCGTGTACACTAAACAAACATAAGGTTGCCTTCGTTTTATTCTTTACGTAGCGCTTGCAGAGTTGCTAAAGTGAGGCCAAAATGCAGATATCCAACATGGAAATGCCTTCTATTCTAAGGAGTGTTCGTTGTGCTCTTTTGGCGAGTTGGTGGGTCATCATGTTCAGCGTAACAGCGTTCACGAGCACCGCAAAGACACAAAAAAGAAACACTCATTCAGCGCTAACCTGGCCGCAGGTGCTTTAAACTAGTAGCCGATAGCTTTTACACTTGGCTTTGTGGTATTCACATAGGAGTAGAAGGTGACGATAAACAACGGAATGAAACCAAAGGTTGTCAGTCAGCGCTGAGTGAGCATTTTTTATGTGTTTGTGTCGTAAGACGTCTCATCTTTGGGTTGCCGTACTACGTCCCACTTTTCCGAGACAATCACCTCACATCAGGATCACTGTCCTAGAGCAAAAAAAAAATATTTCTAACTACTCTAATGTTGTAATTAAATTACATTGCTAATTACGTTGCTTAATACTACTCACATTTGAATAAATTAAATTACGAATTCCCACGGAGTGAAAGTAATTAATTGCAAATACGTTCTAGCCTACTTAAAACAAAGACGCTCACCATTACAGGTGGAGCGCTCTAACCCCTGGTTAGCTCAGTTGGTAGAGCGCTCCACCTGTAATGGAGAGGTCCCGGGTTCGATACCCGGACCAGGCGGATTTTTTCAGACGTCACCAGTCACCTAGCTGTGTTTGGAGATTTATGTTTGTCCTTTGTCCCTCTTGTTCCCCTTCTCCAGGGATTATTGTCGTCATTCTTGTCCAGCTCGCTTGCACCTTTGCATTTAATTGCATTATAATTATAATCTTAAATTGGCGAGCTTCACCCTTGTTGGTGTTAGACTGGTGGCAGCTGATAAAACCCGTTTGCTCTACTGACGTCTAACCCCTGGTTATCTCAGTTCGTAGAGCGCGCCACCTGTAATGGAGAGGTCCCGGGTTCGATATCCGGACCCGGCGGATTTTTTCAGACGTCACCAGTTACCTAGCTGTGTTTGGAGATTTATGTTTGCCCTTTGTCCCTCTTGTTTCCCTTCTCCAGGGATTATTGTCCTCATGTTGTCAGAGGTTGAGTAGCCTCGATTCCGGGTGAGAATGTCCGTGAAGGGTATCGAAGATCTGGCGGCAGGACTGTAGTGGCACGTTGGGGGGCTGTGTCGCAGGTGAGGCCGATGGGGCACATAGGAAGAGGGACCTCACAGAACACAAGCCGGCCGGGAGTTGCTCCACGCACCAACAGACAGGGTCTCACGAAAGAATATTTCTCCGCTCGGCTCGAACGGCTCCTGAGAGAACAGGATTACGATACCCGACTCAGAAGCCGTTCGAGTCGAGCGGAGAAATGTTCTCTTGGGAGTCGCTGTGTGTCTGTGCGTGCGTGTCCACAAGTGCTAAGTGAGATTACTTGTAACGTCAAATTATGACGTTTGCCTACTGATCGTGGCACTGGCTTGATATGCGTGCGGTATCTTCTTTCGCCCATCCTGCCTGGACCCATGTGGTCTGCAGTATGTACCAAATAAAGAAATAAATAAAAATAAATAAATAAACTTTTAATTAATTTGTGTGTTTTTATACCAGTGTGTCTCCAAATGCCGCGTCAAGCACACGGCAAACACGCCAAGGGCCGGAGAAAGTGAGGAGAAGGGTTGGGGAGAGATGAGACTGTGATCAAAGCGCGAATGCGCGATTTGAATTTCAGATCAATGTAGATTCGCAATATGTTGTTAAAAACTATGAATCAAGCATGTTTTACTGGTTCAACTGTTTTCACTATGAATCCTATAGGATTTGTTTTGGAAACCTCGCCTCACTCAATAACCTAAGCGAAAGTCACAATTGTTTTCTTTTTCTGTTTGCCGCTTCGGGGGCGTCCACTCCACGTAAGCGAACTTCACCGCACAGCCGTACAGCTCCCGCAGTAAATTGGCGCGCGTACCATCCTAGCGGCGTGGGTTGTCTCGTTTGGTTTGTTCCCGCATTGCAACAACGAGCGAGTTTTCTGACTGACAGGTGGTGATTCTAAAAAAGTACCTGCAAGGGTACTTTTTCAGAATCCGAGTAACCGTCTAATGAAGACGGTTAATCGCCTAGCTACCTAAAGTCAGATGATGAGCTTAAGCTTCTTGAGAGGTCCTACGCTGCTGCCAAAGTGAGGTATGCTCTGCGGGCATCAAAGAGCGTTGAACAAGTAGCCTAAATGTAAGGAGCTTGTATTGATTGCTTTTTAAGCAATGATTTTTTCATGTTTCGCTCGTCCCGTAGATTTAGCATTGCAAAGACGCAGTAGTAATTTCAAGCAGGGATTCAATCTGACATAGCGATTTGTTTTCATTTACGGTTATTTCTAGGCTGGACAATTGATTTATTGGCGCCTTTTGGAAGGTCGGGCTATTAGTGTTCTGGTTACCGGTTTAGAGTTCCTTGGCACCAATTTATTTCCGTTTGAGCGGACTATTTCGCTAATTTCATGTTGTTCTATGCCTTGCTGCAGGCTGCGAGTGCTTTTACTTAATGTTCTGTGACGCCCTTTGTTTTTCTTCTTTTTGCCCCTCCCCCACTATAATGCCTTCACGGGCGCTGTGGGGTACATGTAATAATAAATGTAATAATAACTAAAAATAAACGAAATATTTCATTTATGTTGGAGTAAAGTATCCAACTCACAGAATGGTCAGAGGATTGCCAAAATGAGTCTTTCAAAGACACAGCGACCCGATCTTCAAAGAACATAGAACATAGAACAGAAAGTCAAAACAAAATTGATGGCATGTATTGAGATAAACGTGAATGGAACTGAACTGTTACTTTCCGGTACCAAGCATGATTATAACCGCGCATGAAAGCTAACGATGACTAAAAAAACCGAAAAGTCCGCCCCCGTGCTGTTAACATACTTGCTTCGAATTCAAGGCAGAGCTGCGCTTGCGCGTTTCGCGTTCCACGCAAAGCGGGAAACGTATCGTCAGCCCTTAAAATGCACCGAGCAGACGACGCGTTCGCCCTCCCTGTCGACGCCACCGCACCGACCGCGCCACCAAAATAAAATAAAAAGCAAAAAAAAAATGGTGTCGTTCGTCTAAGTCATTGAGGGGAGGCCCCGCCCTAGACGGATGGGTTGCGAAAACAGTCGAACCCATTTATGACCGCTTAGGCTTTCACTACATATTTGTGTCAGTCTTTTTCAATCCTGCATTTTGTTTTGTTTTCCATCTTTCTTAGAGCCCCCAGAGCATTGTAAAAAATAAAATTCAATAAATGGATGTCCCGTTAGTTGGCCCAAATTTGTTCCATTCGGGCGCGAGACAAAATAAATCTAGACACAATATGTGCCTTCATCGATGCCTACATAATTTGCGTAGAAGTAAAATACACTAAAAAGGTATATAGCATTATTTTTTGCACTGCCGAGTGCGATACGACCGCTAGCGGTTGCCATCGAACCGAGGGCCGCCCGTTGAGTCGCGGTGGAACGCCACCAAGCCCGCACAGAGCAGTCAACGCCAACGCCTTAAGGCGATTTTTTGGTTTTAATTAGCTTTCTGTATGTTTACAGTTTATTTAAAGCTGCAAAATGCGCGATGTTACAAAAGTGCATATTTGTATTCCGAATACCGACATTCCGTCGCTACGCGTGTGTCGAATATTTCTGTATTATTACGTTATCTAGGTTCCTTCCTCAAGAGTAAGCAACAATCAGTCTTGCAAAACGTTCCGTACAATGTCGATTCCCCCTTTGTCTACGCAGCATATCAATCGAAAGGACCGCCGCAAAGTTGACGAACATCCCGAAAGACACCATCTTCGAGGAAGTCCGAAGGTTGGCACATAACGCCGGCTGCTCTAGGCGCGAACCGAGTACCAACATACACGCAAACGGACATCTTTATAATGGACCTAGTTCGTTGAACGAGAGAAGCTTAATTTTATATACACACACTCAAAGATTCCATACGCCTCGACCTCCTCCCGCGTTCACGCCCAGAGCCAATTCACACCTGCAGCGGCGGGTGGTAGGTTAAGCCTAACACAAAGAGCCCGGGAAGGAGAGGGAGTGCGAAGAGGGGTTCCAAAACTGGCGCACGCCTCGAAGAGGAGAACTGCGTCCGGCGGGTCATCAGCGGGACCATCTGCCCTCCGGCCCGAGCAAATTGCCCCCGATCGCTGCGCCGGAAGGTTTCGGGAGGGGGGGGGGGGGAGGTCAGATAGGGGCGGCGGCAGTTGAACGGCGGACAAGCACGGCGGAAGGGAGGGGGGGGGGGTGCAGTGGGCGGCCTGCTATCTAATTGATGTCACGTCTTAATAAAAGACCCCCTCGGATCTTGCGGTTCTTGGCTTCGGTAATTGTGTCTCGTTCATTTAATCTCTGAGGCGGAGGGTAAAAGGCGCGTGAAAGAGAGCAGACGGCCGTCAAAGAACGCAATGTGTAAAGTGAAGTTTCGAAATGAATAACGCTGGAGGGAGGGTGCTGAAGGAGGAAGAAATTAGTGCGGCGCTTTTAACGGGGTTTTAAAGCGGAGATTAACCGAGGCCTGATTTAATAACAAGGACTCGTCCTTCGAAGGTCTCGCGGAGTGGACGACGCTGTCGGCTTCCGGAAAACAGGCGCTAATTGTGGCGACGACTGTGGAAAATCGTAGCCTTTGTTTCTAATCCCTCAGGCTTGCTTCGTAATGGCCCAGGGATTTGGGCAGAGAGCCGCCCGACGCGCATGAGACCTTTCAGCGCTGCCTGCGGCGCGCTCGCTCCGGAGGGCGTGTACAAAGTCTAGCTCACTTTCCTTCGATAATAGGAGTTGCGTTTGACGGTTAGCCGAGGTGGCAACTGCCATCTTCATTCGCTCTGCTCAATTTCTTACTCCATTTGAGTAGAGTTGGAATGGTGAAACGACTCCTGAATGCCTCAATGTATGATGATTACCGCTCATAAACCTCTTATCTACATACGGCCTAATTCCGCTAATCGAAGGCTGAATAATTGAGGTCTTCGCAAATTCTCACTCTTTTATCAAATGCTTTGTGCATTTATTTGGAAGGAAACAACTTCAAACTAAAGGGGCTTTCTTAGCAGATATCCTGTTTGATATATTTGGAGCAGCTAGAAGGAGGCCAAACAAGAAAAGCGAAACAGCGAAAAAGACGAGGGACAAGTTGAAGAACACGGACACATCGCTGACTTAAAATTCTTTTTTTTTTCTTTTCGCTACACGAAAGCGGCATGAATGAAAGAAGAAAACATGAAAATACAAACGCCGATTATTTTCTAATCGATTAATGAATACATTAATTGGTTGCGTTGAATTTCAGGGGTTGGATCTAAAATGCGTCAAACAACATTTTGTTGGTACTAGTTCTTCAAATGTCATCAACAAGGTAATGTGCAGTCTTTTATGAAACCTGACGAATTGCGTCCACCACTATCCCACCCATAAAAAGAAAACGCGGGGTTGCAAAGATATAACTAAAATATTTAGAATTATTCTTTATACACCTGAAGCGTACTGAGCTTCAACTAATTTATTTGCACTATTCCCATCAGGTTAAATCTGAGACGTGACGAGCCGATCTTGCGGGTACCGTTGTTCCTCGATGTCTGTGCTGTCTCGAGCGCCGAGAGAGGCCGTGATCGCGGGGGCACTTCTTTCTCTTCTTTCGCGCTTCGCTGGGAGCCGCTACATGGTTTCCCCCCTAGCGAGGTTGTGTGTAATACGAGCGATGTGTGCGATGTGCTTGTGAACGAAGTTTCATCAATTTCTTGTAGCTTATTGTTTGTGAGATGTGCAGGCTTAATGCGGTCAATTGAAATTCTGCTCGGCCGTTGACTAAAAGCGTGAATGTTTTGTCAGTTCGTTGCAGCACTGCATAAGGTCCGTCATAGGGACACTGTAGTGGATGTCGCACCGTGTCGTTTCGCACGAACACGTGACTGCAGTGGTGAAGGTCGGGACTTATGAAGACCTTGCGTGACTGAGTCCTGGTTTGGATTGGCTGGATGTTTTGGAGAACCGAGCGTAATCGGCTGGCGTAGTTCTCGCAGTCTATGTGACTGCTCTTTTCAGTTGTCTGAAAAAATTCACCGGGTTGTCGGAGGGTAGTGCCGTAGACCATTTCGGCGGAGGTGCACTTAAGTTCGTCTCGCACGGCAGTGCGGATGCCCAGCAGCACCATTGGTAGGGCTTCGGTCCATGGGTTTATTGACGTGTGCGCTCTGAGTGCCGCTTTCATCTGTCGGTGAAACCTTTCCACGAGCCCGTTGGAGGAGGGATGGTATGCTGTTGTTCGGATGTGGTGTGTACCGAGAAGAGTTGACAGTTTATGAAAGAAAATACTTTCGAACTGTCTGCCTCTATCGGTTTTTATTGTCGCCGGCACACCAAAATGGCTGGTCCACATAGTAATAAATGTGTGGGCGACAGTCTCCGCGGTCATGTATTTCATAGGCATTGCCTCTGGCCAGCGAGTGAACCTGTCCACGCATGCCAGCAGGTAACGATAGTCGTGAGACGGAGGCAGCGGTCCCACGATATCTAGGTGTACGTTGTTGAATCGGGCACCGGGAAGTTGAAATGTGCCTGCGGGTGTCACTGTGTGGCGATGGATTTCGGCTCGCTGGCAGTGTTGGCATGCCCGTGCGAAGTTTCTAATGTCTGACTTCATCCTTGGCCAAACGAATCGAGCTGAGATGAGGCTTTGTGACGCCCGTATCCCTGGGTGGGAGAGGGAGTGAAGAGTGTAAAAGAAGACTGGTCGAAACGGTGTCGGCACGTAAGGTCGAGGATGGCCAGTAGAAGTGTCGCAGAAAAGTGTTTTGTTACATTCAGGAATTGCAATGTCTTCGAGGACCAGCGCTGTTGACGAAGAGCGAAGGTGCTGAAGTTCTTCGTCGAGCTGTTGCGCGGCGGCCAATTCCTGGAAATTGATAGCTGTCTGTTCAGTTGTAAAGGTGTTGACACCGATCCGGGGTAGCGCGCCGGTGACGGTGTTTTCTTTGCCGTTGATGAAACGGATGTCGCTGGTGTATTCCGAGATGTAAGCCATCTGTCGGACTTCCCTTGCTGTGTAAGAGGAGCTGTTTGATGTTAGGGCATATGTTAGGGGTTTGTGATCTGTCAGGATAACAAATTGACGTCCTTCCAGAAAATGGCGGAAGTGCTTAACGCCCATGTAGATTGCTAGAAGTTCACGCCCGAATGTACTATACCGGGTTTCGGTGGGTGTCATTTGCTTTGAGAAAAAGGAGAGTGGTTGCCACCCGGAGTCGGTAAACTGTTGGAGTACGGCACCAACTGCTCCATCGGAGGCGTCGGTCACAAGGGAGAGTGGTGCGTTAGGTTTCTGATGGGCCAATATTGTGACTTCGGAAAGTTGTTTCTTGCTTGTCTCGAAGGCGTTGAGCGTAGGTTCGTTCCACTCGAGTGGGATGGATTGCTTGGGATCTCCAGTGAGAAAACGGTTGAGTGGCTGTAGAGTTCTAGAGCAGTTTGGAAGGAATCGTCGATAAAAGTTTATGAGCCCTAAAAACTCACGTAGTTTCTTTGTTGTTTGTGGTTGGAGAAACTGTTGAATAATGTTCACCTTGTCCAGCAGGGGACGGTTGCCGTGCTTGTCCACATTATGCCCCAAGAAATCCGATTCGGCGACGCCAAAGTTGCATTTGGCCGCATTGAGGACGACACCGTAGTTCTGGAGGCGAGAGAAGAGCTGTCGGAGGTGGTCCTCATGTTCTTCACGTGTTTTGCTGAAGACGAGGACGTCATCGATGTAGGCGAAACAGAAGTTTAATCCACGAAGAACTTGATCCATGAACCGTTGGAAGGTTTGTGCTGCATTCCTGAGACCAAATGGCATCCGAATGTACTCAAACATGCCAAATGGTGTCGTGATTGCAGTTTTGTGGGTGTCAGATGGTTCGACCGGTATTTGATGATATGCCTTTACAAGATCTATTTTTGTGAAGATAGTCAATCCGCGTAGTGCCCCAGCAAAATCTTGGATGTGGGGAATTGGGTACCGATCCGGCACCGTGATTTTGTTGAGGGCTCTATAATCCCCGCATGGTTGCCAGTCACCAGATTTTTTCGGTGCCATGTGCAGGGCGCTAGACCACACGCTGGACGATGGACGAATGAATCCGAGTTCCAGCATGTGTTCGAATTCATTTTTAGCGATTTTTAGCCTGTCCGGAGCGAGGCGGCGTGGCTTGGCGAAGACTGGAGAGCCTTTGGTGTCGATGCAATGTGTGATGTTGTGTTTGACTGATGCCTCGGTGTTGCATGGCTGCGTTAGCGTTGGGAATTCCTTTAAAAGGTTTTTCCATGGAGCAGCCATTTTGAGGGGTTCTAAAGTAGAATTTAACGATAGTGCCTTTGATAGTACGCCTCGGATACTGAGGTGTGTTGTAGATTCAAGGAGAAGACGGCGCTTGACATCCACGATGAGGGCAAAATTTCGGAGGAAGTCTGCCCCAATGATTGCGAAACGCACGTCTGCCACCAGAAATATCCAGCGGAACACGCGCCGAAGTTCCGGATCGAGGGTTAGGGATCTCTGTCCACACGTTTTTATCGCCGATCCATTTACCGTTTGGAGTGGTTGGGTTTGCTGTCGGTGCCGACGATCCTCCAGCGTAGGAGGAATGATACTGACTTCAGCGCCGCTGTCCACCAGGTATTGGATCTTTGTCTGGCGATCAGTCACGTGGAACAAACGGCTGATTGTGCTTCCCGCTGCACTGGCCGTCTTCAGTGAGTGGGCGAAGTGTTTTCCGGAAATGCGCATGTTGGGGGTGCATTTTCGGGCGTCGTCTCCCAATAATCGGTGGTACCAGCACCACCTGTTGGTATCATCGCGGGTTGCGCTGGGTCGACGTCCTCGAGATGTGTTTGGAGAGGATGGTCGTGAAGGACGGGCACGTAGGTCTCGCAAATTCTTCGCTAGGTGGTCAACTTGCTCTGAGAGTCTCTTTTTTGATTGGAGGAGTTGAGAAAACTTCTCCTCAAAGGAGTGAGCTCCTGATGACTGGCCAGCTGCTGGTGGTTTTTGGCTAACTGCGGAGATCCCGAGAGCGGAAACATCCATGATTTTATCTGCCATCTGGGCGAGTGTTTCCAAGGGCTCCGATAATATGGAAAGGATCATGCGAACTTGTTGGGGAAGTCGTTGAAGGAATAGTTCCTTGAAGATGGATGCGTCGAGTGATTCGGCGCGGTCTCCCAGAAGTTGACGCATTCTGCGGAGGAGATCGGAAGGTTTTCTGTCGCCCAGCTCCTCTGTGGCGAGGAGCTGCTGGATGCGGCGTTGCTCAGATTCTGTAGTTCTCCGAGTTAACTCCAGTTTCAATTTTTCTTATGGATTGTCAGCTGGAGGCGCTCGGAGTACGTCCCGGGCGATAACAGCGATGGACTGCGGGAGGGCAGCAACAACGTAGTCGTATTTTGACAGTTGCGTTGTGATACGGTTTTTTCGGAAGATGGACTCGATAGTGATGAACCGGAGTTCCGCGTCCGTGGTCCAAAACTCAGGTAGCTTGACCGTGGCAATGCTTGGAGGGGAAATCTGGTCGCCGGTGGATGTGGATTCGGTAGCTGGCGGAGACATTACCGTTGTTGCTGAGGGCCGGGTCAGGGCTGAGGTCGCTGTTGCTGAGGTTTCGGGTCGCCAATTTGAAGCGTACTGAGCTTCAACTAATTTATTTGTACTATTTCCATCAGGTTAAATCTGAGACGTGACGAGCCGATCTTGCGGGTGCCGCTGTTCCTCGATGCCTGTCCTGTCTCGAGCGCCGAGAGAGGCCGTGATCGCGCGGGCACTTTTTTTCAATTCTTTCGCGCTTCGCTGGGAGCCGCTACACACCTTTAGTGGCCATTGCATAGATTGTTGAAGTAATATACCCTGGGACAAAACAGTGCTGTCTCGTGAAATAAAGTCGGACCAATTAGCAGAGCAGTCATATTTCCATTCTTCTCAAATTTTCAAACTAAATAACTAACCGATTATTCACTTTAAAAATGTATCGCGGTTATAGCATTATTCGATGAATTGCCCAACCCCACTTAGTATGTGTTAAATATTTCCAGACGGTTAACTTCAAAACTAAAAAAAATTCATGTATATAAATAATCACAACGTGAAGATTCATGGTTTAGCGATGGGATTACGTCATACACAAACATCTGTATGAGGGTTTAAGAGGAACGTATCGTAAATTCATTTCCACATGATCACATTTTTTACAAACGCCTTCTAGACGATATATTTATAATATAAAATAATTAAGATGACATGCTAGTCAAATTTATTATTTTCGCAAACAGTCTTCACCCAGATCTAAACTTTACACACTATAAGAAATCCCCGCAGGTCTACTTACCCGCAAACACCTGCAAAACAGTCAAAGAGCAAATCTCTGCGATCTAGGTCATTAGCTCAGCGAATGATGAGCCGGAACATCCGTTTAGGCCTAAAAAATGAAGACTGCGCTGTGGCCTTACGCACTGCAAAGCGTCATGCTTGCGTTGCGTAATACCATAGTGCAGACTTAATTTTGAGGTCGAAACAGATGGTCCGCCTCAGCATTCGCTGAGCTAGATAGCAGAGGTTGACTCTTCGAGGGTTTTGCGGGTAAGTAGACACACAGCCGTTTCTTAGAATGCATATAAATACATCGACACAGAAATTGACTCTTTTATGCTAAATTGAAAAAGAAATAATGTAGTTTAATAAGTATATTGTATACAAAACCTAGAGATAGACGACAGTTCCGAGATAACAGTTGTTATCCTACAGTACAAGAACATTATACCTTAAGCCGAATGCTAAGCTTAAAACGCTTATGTTGAGAGGGAGATGACCAGAGACCAGAGGCTTTCATTAATCGTGGATATCCATATAGTAAGGAAAATATTGGATTTTGAAAAAAATTGTCAGAATTAGAGTTTAATACAAAGACCATATGTATATATATATATATATAATTTGCGCCTTGTTTTGCAACATCGGTCAGAGTTACCCAATATTAATAATATCCTTCGACGCCACATGAATATTCTACAGATAAACACCACATTACAAACTGTAGTTGAACAACCACCTGGTATCGCCTTTAAAAGGCCATACAAGTTTATGGAAGTGTTAAAACCGCCGAGAAACTCCTTTGGAAGAAGCACGCGGTCCCCCTCCATTTTGTAAAATGTGATAATGACGGCTGTTATTTGTGTTGAGATTCATGGGTTGCTGACTCTATCCTGAGTACAGCGAAAAAATAAAAAAATAAAAAAAAGTTGGTTTGAAAACAAATAGGTGATGTTATATTGTAATTTAGAAAATGTCGTTTATTTGGTTTAAGGTCAGAAATGCACGATTCAAATACATAGAGTGTTTTTTATCAGCTTTACAGACTTTAAAAAGAGCCGTGGCAGCTACGCTTCTGCTGTTCGTGCATTTGAGTTATACGGTAAGGGGATATAATTTAGTGGGTTAATCAGAACTATCAGTTGGCCAATGAAGCATAATTTGTGAATTAGCTTGTAATTTTTGAAGATAAACATATGGTTCCAAATAAAAACTTGCAGAGCGTCATAAAAAAACTACGAAATAAACTCTTTTTAGAAGGATATAACTCAGGGGCAACATTTTACGGCGTTATGAAAAAAACGATCACTTTGGACGCGTTTCTAGGTTTCATTTCCTCTTATCAGAGCGCATCTTTGCGCCCGCGGTCCTGCTTTCCAGTGATAGTGGCGCGCAGCCACCCAGTCGCCTCCCTCATATAATGGAGGGAAGTAGAACGCACGTGTGCTGCGCGTCTCAGCCTTTGTTGAGCAAGCCCGCGGACGCAGAGAGGCGCTTCGACAAGCAACTGAAACCTAGAAACGCGTCCAAACAAAGCGTCTTTACGGAACATCGTAATATGCTACCCCTGACTTGTATCTTTCTCAAAATCGTTTAGTTGTTTTTGATGACGCTCAGCAAGTTTCTAATTAAAACATATGCATATTTTCCCAAATAAAAAAAATGAGCCGACTGATCTTTACGATTAGCTCCCTATTTTATAATCCCCTGGCCAAATAGCTCACCTGCACAAACCACATAAGTGTAACTTTCAGGGCCTTTTTTATTGAAATGTGTACGGAAACATTTAAATCTACATATAAGTCACATTTGTGCACTAGTTCCCGAAACGGCCTCTCTTCACCGTAATTAAATAGGACCTTTAAAAAGAGGGTACGGCGAGGGAAGTAAAGGCCGGGGAGGAGGTAGCAGACGGAATGCTGGAGAGAGGAAGTTTCCCCCCTCCTCTACAGCGTTCCGTCTGCATCCTTCTCCCTGGTCTTCCTTTTCCCCGCCCTACCCTCTTGCGTTGTAACCGACTATAGTTTCAGATTTTTGTTTTATTATTCCTCAGGCTGGTTTTAGAAGCAGCATTAACCGCACAAAGAAGGAATCCCAAATAATTTTTATTTTTTTTAATTCTAGAATTGGAAGATCTTAAACGCCCCTGAAAAAGATCTTAAACGCCCCAACCAGACTGTTCTTTGACAGTCTGGTTGGGACTGTTTGGTTGGGATAGTTTCAATAAAAATATTTTATGTAAAAAAAAAGAAAGAAAAAGGAATAGGGCAATATTGACGGCGCGAGACGGGATTTAGTCGGCAGTCACCTTTTTCCAGTTGTTTTCTCTCTCGGCATTTCAGGTGCGTGAAAGAGAGGTGGATCAGCTTCGCCTTCACGACCGAGATGGTTATTCCGGAATGACCCGTGACGACATGGACTATGCGCGCAGAATTTTAAATAAATCTCTCGCCGTGAATATTGCTCAAACTTTTTTTTCGCGTAAAATTTATTTGTATATACACGCGTCCCAAACAGACTGTCTAAAAAAAAATGTTTTTTTATTTGTTTTGTTTTAGGGGTCCTTTAACACTTCTAGAGGAAACTTGACTGTCGTTTTTCTGCATTTAATATAACTGTTAAAATCGGTGCCGCGCTGTTTTCCCTCGTTTGATCGCTTACATCCCAAACTCTCTTGGGCATCAACGCCTCGGCGGATGCACTAAAATAAGAATTGCCACTGAACAACAACACCTATCTCAAAGTTCCCCAGGAGTACTTTTTGAGTCATATCAATAAGACTAATCTTTTGGAAGCGTATACTTTTATTGCACTGGTGTACACATTTTTTTTCATTGAATCCTAGGGAAACATTTACAAAATTAACAATTTCTGCTTTTCTGTACACAATGAAAAATACACAGCGCAAAAGGACATAAAGGGGAGAGACACACCGGATAGAACAGAGCGCTGACTCGCAACTAGATATTTTAATAGAAGAAAAGGAGAAAGAAATATATATTTCGGTAACCGTAAATCGCACGTGTAACCTGTCCCATGACATGTGGTCGTTACAGCACGCTCTGGGCCTTCATAGTGAGTTTCATGAACTCCAACTCTTTGTTGGACAACGAGACAGATGGTATGCTGATACAGCTTTCTCCTCCACTGTGGATGTAAAAAACTTACAGCACCTCTCGGGTTGTTTTGTCCCGGTGTTTTCCCATGACTTTGGGGGCATCAAAAGACGGTTCACATAGACACTCTTTACAGTTAAGTGAGAAATTCCCACTCACCGTGGCTCTGAGGGAGTAGTCGTGATCACGGAGCCTGTCGTTTAGGCAGCGTCCTCTTTGCCCAATATAGGTGCGGCCGCAGGATAGTGATATGTTGTAGACAACACCCGTGGCACATGGCACAAACGGCTTGGCGTGCTTTTTTGAACATCTTTTTTTTTTTTACTTCCCTCTGCCTTGGCGTTGACTCTTGAACAAATCTGGCTCATTTTTTGTGCAGCTGAAAAGATCGCTGGGACTCCATAGCAGTTTCCAACATTTTTTTAGATTATGGGAACTTTTGTGTAAATACGTGATGACAACTGGTCTCTTTCTTTCCACACTAGGTTTAGTATTCTGGATCCCTTTTACTTTCTTAATTATGGTGCTCGCAATATCTGACAGTAGTGCTGATGGATAGCCGGCTTTTTGCAGTCTCGCTGTTTGCAACTTGAAGCTTTATCCTAGAGTGTAGTGGCAAGATTTCTTTAATGCTGATTGTAGACTAGATAGAGCAATGTCCCTTTTCATGATTTTTGAATCGGTCGAGTTGTAGTCAAGGATGGCCTTCTTCGATGTTGGCTTGTAAGTCCAGCATACATGGACGTATTCTAGACACAGTGAAATGTCAAGGTACTGAAGCACAGCTTGTTTCGGGATCTCGAATGTAAACCTAAAGCCTCCCACACACGTTTTAAAGGAATTCATCACTTGGTCTATTACCGTGTCCAGCAGTAGTATTCTTTTAAAAATCACTAGAAAGTCGTCTACGTAGCGGAACACCTTACTAACAAAAGTGTCGCCTAACTCACTCGCGATAGCACAGTCAACTTCACCCAGGTGAATGTCGCTCAAAACGGGGGCAACACATGACCCAATACATACCCCCGGCTTTTGCCTGTAGCTATTTTCCTTTACGTAACTATCACGGATTGCAGGTAGAATTGCCACATTCCCATAAAGCTTTCCAGGGTTATACCACTTGAACGTCTAAAGGCCACCTCTCCATTATCTTCAATACACCTCTTCACCGATTCCAGCAATCTGTTGTGCGGCAAGGAGTAGTATAGCATGATTGTAAACCTGAGACTGGGGCAGAAAAGAGAACACAACAGAAGGTAGAAAATGAGGAGGCAACGTCTCTTTCTTTCCACACTACGTTTAGTATTTTGGATCCCCAGTGTCAGGTTTACAATCATGTTCAACTTACACCAGCTGGCCTGTACTCTGACTATATTTTCGTGAGTAGTATAGATCTTCTACATCTATACTAATTGCTTCTCTCTTCCCTAGGCAGCTGTCCTGAAGAAACTCCACGAGTTCTTCTGATTTAAGTACCCGGTAGGGGTCCTTGATATTTAATGTGGATAGCTGTTTCTGTAGACAGGTCGCCACCTGCCTCTGCCAACATCCTTTTTCAGACACTATTTCTCGAAAAGGGCAGGCGTCTTTCTACGTTCAAGTTTGCGCTGAAAAAACACCTGAAGATGTGTTCTCTCCGCCTTCCCTACTCTTCCAGAGAGCTGAGTTAGGGCTAAACGTTCGCAAAGATATTTGGCATTTTCACGTGTTTTCTTCAGGTTAATTTTGACCTGTCTGAAATTTTTATCTATAGCCTCCCTAGCTTTTCCATTAAACATGCCTGTTGGTAACACTACAAATTGACCCTCTTTAGAAGAATGGATAGTTGGGCGAGTTGGTGGGAATTCATCGAGGGGCACAGCGCAAACAACAGACGTGGACGAAGAAGAAACACACGGGACGAGCGCTGACTATCAACTGAATTATTTTAATAGGAAAACACATGAAAACGACCATTCATATTTTGCAGTTCACCCCCCCCCCCCCCCCCCCCCGGTCTGCGTATTACGAGACACTTTCATAGCGGTGTGATGGCACGTGTTGCTATCCCAAATTCAAAAACGCCACCACACTGTCCAGAAGTGCCAAAGACGGTTGGCTGACACACGAGGTTCCCGCCCTTTTTATTTGGTACGCTTCTACTATTTCTCTAGACGCTAGGTCCCTGTGTCTTAACAAAACTTCAGTGTCACTGAATCTCGGCTCACAGTTACAATCGCGACAATGCATTGCAAGATGAGAGTATGCACACCCCTTCAACGAACTTTGGTGCTCTCTTAAACGTACGTTCAAAAAGCGCCCCGTTTGGCCAATATACACCTGCCCACATGAAAAAGGTATTTTATACACTGCTCCAACGGTGCATGAAACGAACTGTGTGCCATGCTTTACAGTGCAGCCATGACTACTCGGAATTTTCCGCTTACTAAGACGCCTTTCTATGGCGGGGCAAATCTGGCTCAGCTTGTTTTTGGCCGAAAAAACGACACTCACACCGTAACTTGCTGCGATCTCCTTTAACCCGTGCGAAACGCGGTGAATGTAAGGAATGGACGCCACCGTCTTTTTGTTATTCCCTTACCGCTCAGCACAGTTTGTTGCTGCATTTCCGTTCCGCCCATTCAAAGCTGATAAAAAACGGTATTGCTGTGT
Source organism: Ixodes scapularis (assembly GCF_016920785.2). NCBI lineage: Eukaryota > Metazoa > Arthropoda > Arachnida > Ixodida > Ixodidae > Ixodes > Ixodes scapularis. The sequence continues at coordinate 163,068,140 of NW_024609868.1, read as the reverse complement.
CTTGTGTCCGGAATGCGCTGTCCAAATCGTGCGTGCACAAAATGAAGGAGAGCGTTTTAGACCAAATAGCAAGGCTCCGAGAAGCAGGCTTTCCAGATCCGGTGATTACCGCAGCATGCGAAAAAGTAAAGAAGAGTTTCACGGCCAATGCAGCAACAAACTGTGCTGAGCGGCAAGGGAATAACAAAAAGAAGGTGGCGTCCATTCCTTACATTCACCGCGTTTCGCACGGGTTAAAAGAGATCGCAGCAAGATACGGTGTGAGTGTCGTTTTTTCGGCCAAAAACCAGCTAAGCCAGATTTGCACCGCCATAGAAAGGCGTATTAGTAAGCGGGAAAATCCGAGTAGTCATGGCTGCACTGTAAAGCATGGCACACAGTTCGTTTCATGCACCGTTGGAGCAGTGTATAGGATACCTTTTTCATGTGGGCGGGTGTATACTGGCCAAACGGGGCGCCGTTTGAACATACGTTTAAGAGAGCACCAAAGTTCGTTGAAGGGGTGTGCATACTCTCAACTTGCGATGCATTGTCGCGATTGTAACTGTGAGCCGAGATTCAGTGACACTGAAGTTTTGTTCAGACACAGGGACCAAGTGTCTAAGAGAGATAGTAGAAGCGTACCAAATAAAAAGGGCGGGAACCTCGTGTGTCAGCCAACCGTCTTTGGCACTGCTGGACAGTGAGGTGGTGTTTTTGAAATTGGGATAGCAACAGGTGCCATCAGGCCGCTATGAAAGTGTCTCGTAATACGCAGACCGGGGGGGGGGGGGGGGTGAACTGCAAAATATGAATGGTCGTTTTCATGTGTTTTCCTATTAAAATAATTCAGTTGATAGTAAGCGCTCGTCCCGTGTGTTTTTTCTTCGTCCACGTCTGTTGTTCGCGCTGTGTCCAAAGATGACCCTCTTTGTCTGATAGCATGACATTCAATTCATTACCCACCATAAAATCCACTATGGTGGTAAAAAGACCAACCTGTCCTCTTTTTCTGTGTTGTTGAAGAACATCCATGCAGTTTGAGATACACCTTGGCCTGTCAACCTCCCCCGCTTTATCCGCGACCCTCTTAGACAGAGTCACCAACTCGGGAGGGCTTGGGACTGGCTCGAAGCTGAACTTGGGACCAAGCTCAAGCTGTTTTCTGATGTCTGGAGGAACCTTCGCTGCTCCTGAAGTCGTGAAACGAGCCAGCTGATGGACACGTCTGGTTTTTCTTCGTTGGAAGGTGAGGCCTGATGGTTTGCCACAAAAACTCCTTGGCGTCTCTTGTCGTCTTGGTCATCTCTCGATGGCAGCCTCGTAGATGGTCATGAGTTCCTCGATCAGAAGCACAAGCCGATCTTAGGCACTCTCTGAAGAACCTTTCCTGGCGCCAGAACTTTGATCTTAAACAGTTTGAGCGTTGGCCAATATACGGCAGGAGCGATTATGTTAACACACACTAAACATATTATGACACTATTATGGCACCCAACATATGTCCCAAAACTGATTTTGCATATTTAACCACATATCTTTTTAATGTTCAAACGTATTATAGCACCTTCAGAGAAACGGACGACAAGCCCTAGGCCTCCAGCGGAACTGGATCCTGTGTCTCAGCTCACGCACTAGTCCTCGGATATGGCCTAATCCCTCGCCGCCCCCCCCCCCCCCCCCCTTAACCACACACACAATTCTTTAGGGAAGAAGTAGTCAAAGCGCACGGTCTTGGCCATCTTGCTCGAGGTCTAGTCGAGGTGCACATTGCGGTGGCTGAAATAAAAAAACTTTCAGGCAGCGGAGCGTGAATCTCGATGAATGCTGTCTGGACTCGGTGGACAGACTCGACTGTCTCGACGATTGACGCGAACAGTGAATGCATCTTCGCCACGCAAAACGTCGAGGCAGGTACCCTTTCATGGCACCTGAAGAGGCACATGGGCACTGTCCACAGGTAAGGAATCCTTGTTTCTGTTTTGCACATTTGGATGGAAGAAGGGAGCCATGTTCCGGTCTGCTCGCTGGGTGTAGCGTCAATGTTGGTAAAACTTTCCATCTAAGTACTCCATGCAGGACAGACAAACTGTTGTCCTAGCAGTGACAAGTGTGGCGGGAGCAATTGATACGGCGTTAAGTCGAAGTTGTGCGCCGTACACCTGGTAGGGTCCCTAATAAAAAGAACGGCAAGAAAAATTGGTGCTTTCTGATGGGACTCCAGACATTCTACGCCTGGAATTTGGAACATTTACCAACCACTGCTTTGGTGTCTCATGTTACATCAGGGCTCCGGTGTCTGGTATAACATCAGTGATCGGATGCTGTGGTGTGACATCAGTACTCTGGTGTCCTGGTGATATCTTGGCTCTCCTGTCATCACGACATGGTTTAGGAGGATTGTGGTGTTGTCGCATAACCATGTTCTAGTTTGGCGGGATCTCCAGCTGTCGGAGAAAGAGGTGTTCAGCTTAAATTACTATAAAGAGACACAGAAACAACTTAGTCATAGAGCTGCTTTAATAATAACTTTCTCAGAAAAACTTTTTTTTCCCGAAGAAAACGACGTATTTTATTGTTTCGGCGACGATGGAGCAGCACCAGAAGTTTGAAGCTCTTCCTAAAGCAGTTCTCAAATATTGAAATGAATTTTTTAAAACTTTATAGAATTGGACGCGACATAATGTCCGAAAAATCGGACCCTGCAAAAAATATACTAGCATCATCTGCATAGGTTATCATGTTTGCTTCATCGCCAATGTTAGCTATGTCATTGATATACAGGTTAAATAAAAGAGACAATAAATACTACCTTGTGGAACACCTGCATTAAGTTTAGTAGACTCAGAATGTTGGCGATTTATTACAACACTTTGAAAGCGAAACTGTAAGTAACTCTCGAGTATTTTCAGGGCTATTCCCCGAATACCAGAAAGTTCTAGTTTTTGAAAAAGAGTTTTATGATTAATGCGATCAAAAGCTTTTGAAAAATCAATAACGATTCCCAATGTAAGGAGTTTATTTTCAATATTGTTTAGAATTATCTCTTTTTCGTTAAGTAACGCTAACTCTGTCGAGTACCGTTTTCGAAACCCGTACTGCCGGGGACTAAGAACTGAGTGTTTCTAAAAAAAAGTATAAAGTTTTTTTATGTATGATTTTTTAAATCCTTTTGAAAATCTTAATAAAATGGAGATTGGCCTGTAATTACTAAGATCATGCCTATCCCCTGCTTTATATATGACAGAAACTTTTGCTATCTGCATTTTACGCGAAAAAACATCAGTTTCGATACATACATTAAATATATGAGTTAAAATAAAAGCAATAGACTCTATAACATATTTAATGGGCTTTATTTGAATGTCCTGAGAATCAAAACTTTGGCTGTTTTTTATACTCATGAAAATCGAAATAACTTCTTTCTCGTTAGTTGGAGAGAGAAATATGCTGTCAGAAAGATATTTAACACATTTTGAAGCTTCAACAGAGTGAGCGCTGTTAACTAAGTTGACAAAAAAATCATTGAACGCGTCTGCAAGAGCTTTATCTTTTTTAATATCCGCCTCAAACGTAAGCTCGGTTTCCCGCTACATTTAGTGGTGAGAATGAATTAGTGCTTAGGTCGTGTGACGTAAGTTTTTCCGCTAAATTTAGCGGAGAAACTGAATTGGTTTGTAGGTCCCGTGACGTCATGTCAAGTAACATCAAATTTCCCGCTAAATTTAGCGGGGAAACTGAATTAGTGCTTAGGTCATGTGACGTAAGTTCTTCCGCTAAATTTAGCGGGAAAACTGAATTGATGGGTAGGTCCCGTGACGTCATGTCTCGTTACATCAAATTTCCCGCTAAATTTAATGGTGAATCTGAATTAGTGCTCAGGTCGTGTGACGCTAGTTTTTCCGCTAAATTTAGCGGGGAAACTGAATTGGTTTGTAGGTCCCGTGACGTCACGTCACGTTACATCGAATTTCCCGTTAAATTTAGTGTTGAAATTGAATTAGTGCTTAGGTCGAGTGACGTAAGTTTTTCCGGTAAATTTAGCGGGAAAACTAAATTGGTGTGTAGGTCCCGTGACGTCATGTCACGTTACGTCAGATTTCGCGCTGTATTTAGTGGTGAAACTGAATTAGTGCTTAGGTCGTGTGACGTAAGATTTTCCGCTAAATTTTGCGGCGAAACTGAATTGGTGTGTGGGTCCCGTGACGTCATGTCACGTTACATCAGATTTCCCACTAAATTTAGCGGGGAAACTGAATGGACTTCTTCCAAAACCGACGCGCCCCATCGCGGCGAAATACCACGCAGTGCATTCTGGGAACTAGTTGGCCCCTCAGTTTCGGTTTCGACTGTGAAGCTGCATCTCATGCTATCACGCCGCGACTCTACGCGCTGCTTGCGCTTTCGATTATCTGACTTTTCACGAACGCACAATACACTCATTCTCTAGCGATACAAAACAAAGACCGGGGCACTTTCCTTGGTTCCCGAAACACCGCATATTGTGCGTGCGTATGCAAACGTAGTAAGTCGTGGCTTAGTCACCTCACCCCACGAGTGCATGTTTGAGCTCAATTTCAATAATCCCGTCTAGTACCAGTGAACTAGAACTGAAATTTGTTCATCTGGGGCCTTACACGTATTTTGTTTGCCCAACGGCGGCCGCTTCTTTTTACTTCATTAGGCGAAAAGCAAGCCGCATTCTCACGGGGTATCAATGTTGAGCCCAGCGTTTACGCATGAACTTTTAAACGCAATAAATTCGACCTCACCACTGCACAAAAGTTACTATGATGTCTTCCTCGTGTCATCATATATCTCCCACTCAAATTTTATGCCTGATAAAAGATTAACTTTTCGCAAACGCTGAGATCGGCCAGCTACGACGGAGCAGCGACGGAGGCCCTAGCAAGCGTCCCCTAAACCTCGCTAAGCCTTTTTGGACGAGCTTTTACTTACCCCCAAAATCTGTGCCTGAACGGTGTGTCTGAAATTATATCGGCATACTCAGGCAGGAAGAAAGCAAACACATAACAAATATTATGGCCATTAGCAACCGTCAAACGCGCTTTGAATTCGTACGTTTGCGCACCGCACACTCTTAAAAAAAAAGGAGTAGTACTTCGTCCTTTTTGGGGACTAAATCGATGTCACTGAGAGTGATCCCCCAAAAACGGCAAAACCCCGGTTTAGTCCCTCCCTTTTTTTTACTCCCTTTTCATTGATCCCTTCAGGTCAAAGTTTTGAACCGTTTAGAGGAGTGCTTTTGATCCCTACAGCAGGGCATCAGGGACTAAGCTTAACTCTTCAGGGGATTAATTATGGTCCCTTGAGCGCCGTCGTGTTTATAATTGGGGGAGTAACTTTGATCCCTTTGGGGATCAACAGTGGTGATTGGGGGACTAACTTTTTTTTTATTGGGGACTAAAATTCGTCCCTTTGGGGATTAATTTTGCCACTTAAAGGGATGATATTTATAGTGACGGGGGAGTAACTTTCGTCCCTTTGAGGATCAATTTTGACCCTTTTAGGGATTAATTTTATAGTATTGTGAGGGTAATTTTCGCCCCTTTGTGAACGAATTTTGACACTTTTAGAGCCGAAATTAATAGTAATGAGACCCTTTAGCTGTGAATAGGAGTGAAAGGTTTACGGCATTGAACAGCTTCCTATTCAGAAAAGGCAGATTGTGCAACTTGTTTGAAAAGGTATATCTTCTGAAAAGTTGCACAAAGTGTCTTTTCAGAACAGGGAGGTATTCAATACCTCAGACCTTTCACTCCCATTCACAGCTAAATATTGCAGTACATATGAAAAGTCGCACACCTTTATTTGGAAAAAGCAAGCTTTTGTTGTGAAAGAAGCTGCGAAGACAGGATATGCGGACAACACTCGTAGAACTTTCAGGCAGGTTTTTTTACAGCTAACATCACCATTTTACGAAACATTGCACCAGCTATCTGCAGAAAAAAAAACTAGCACTTTCATTGTGGAAATATATTTATGCTAGAACTACACAACACTGTAAATGAAAACAATTGCACATGACAAGAAAGTATACAAGAAAATACTGCCATCTTGGCACTGAAGAACTTGCCGAAATTTTATATGACTAGCATATATATAGGAATCTACAATGGTTCTTAGTGCTGCTGAACGAGCCCCAAAAATTGGTGCCTGCACATTAAAAGTTAAAGTATTCACTGAATGTGCATGTTACCTGTTGAAATTGTAAGGAATTTCGCCTCCTTCCTGTGAAAAATTAGACGAACTTGCCAGGGCCTACGGTGGACATGCTTGCAGCGTTAGCAATGCTTGTAAACTGCGACGTCATTTTGTTCTAAGCAAGGGAAGCAGAAGGCGATCTCATCTGCTCGTTGTGCCTACCGTGAGTTACAACCATCGCTAACTCTATCATCTGCAGACATGACTGCTATTGACACTGGCCAGTTTGTTCGTCTTATTTTTCATGTGAAGGGAGCTAAGCTTTGAAATTTCTGCAGGAAAAATTCACATTTGGTGAAATCTTAATTCAGCTTTCTACATTCAGGATCTGATTGTTCTGGCTCGTTTCACAGCACTAAAACATATTGTAGACACCCTAATATCCATTCAAAAATAAGAAAACTTGTAGAGAAAAAAAAAGCTAACAAGAGACAGCTCGTTTTAATGTCGTTTGTTCCCTTTTTTAATGAAAATGACTATAAAAAATCAAACACCTTAGTAAAAGAGCTCCCAATCATAAAATGTGGGGCAGTAAAATTACTAGTATATTTATAAATTTAAAAAAAGAAAAAAAACCTGGGAAAGGTTTTTGGCCTGTAGGAACATATCTGCTCAAGAAATTACTAGTATAAAAGATGACTCAAGTCCCCAGGCTCGACCTAAAATGGACCGTAAAAATTGACGCCTGTACGTAGCGATCTAAATTTTTCGTCATAGGTGTATTTCACAGGTCGTTTTTTTAATTACAAAGCGTAGCTCTTTTTCTGTAAATAATAGGGCGAATAAACTTGCCACGGTCTACGACGTGAAGGCGACGACTTTTACGGTCCATTTTTGATTGAGCCCGGTGACTTGGGTCACCCTATATTTATAAAAAAAAAAAAAAAAAAAAACGGAACAAAAAATTTGCCATGGGTTTTAGACCTTCAGGAATGCATGTGCTCAAGAAAGTAAAAATAATGTTCACTTAAATGCGAATGCATTCCTTCAATGAATTACACAAGCCCAGAACAACATTCTTTTAACAACATGTGTGGAAAAAACTTTTTTTTAAATTTAGGATGGTCAGCAGCCTTGTGTCCATGCAGCCCAGCTTTGAATGTTTGAGACCTACAAGTCTCTCTAAACAAACAAATGTGCAAAAATATTTAACGAAGTACTGAAGGTCGAAAACCCATGCCAGGCCAACACAAAGTGCCACAGCTTCCAGAGGGTCCTCTGTCTCATAAGCCAGATTTACAAAAAGCACACTGCAGCGCTCTGTTGGGGTCCTGGACACACTTCGATGGAATAGACTGCAGAGAACGTCTGAAACAAAGGTTGGGAATTAAAACAAATCATAAAATCGAAGGCTTTCTGACAAAAAGAGAGGCCTGCCCTTAGAGCAGATACAAGTAACTGATGATAAGCAGATACAGGTAACTGATAGACTACCTGAAACAGGTTCAGTACATACTCCCTAAACCTAACACCCCAAACCAGTTACCCTAATATTGTTCTTGGCAAATCAAAGCTAAATTGGTCAATGGAGCAGCTGGAATATCCTCTCCAGGCTAGGTCATCATCGGGTACCCAAACTTCACCACGTTGTTCGACTGGTGAGCAAAGGAGTAGCACAAACAACGCAAAAGATGGACCATCTCCGGTCAACAGTAAGTTTCGGGAGCACTGCGATATCTAAAACTCCTAGATGCGGTTGATGTATATGAAAAGGCTCTTAACACGGATTCATCTAATGCCTTGCATTAAAGCCAGAAAGGTATTTCGTTTATAACGAAAAATTCAGCCTTCAGGCTCAAAATACAAACGTGAGATTTCATTTACGGATATTGTTGATCATATTCAGCCCATATCTGAACAGGACGGGTATATTTCAAATTTCGTTAAGTATCCCTTTAAAATATTTTCATACCACAGAGCACAGACACTTCAGAATTTTTTTGTCCAACCACCATCTACACTATACTCTGTATCACCTTAGTCAGGGCGCAGCGGATGCTGCGAGCCATCAGAGCAAATCCAAAGCTGTGCGGGTGTCATGTGTCATTAGAGAGTGGGCGCGGCGACATGTGTTATGTGCTATGTTCAAAGAGCACGATTAAATGGGATTGCTCTTAGCATCCGCTGCATCCGGACATAGGGTGAAACAGTAATACCATGCAGTAAATCCTACCGGGTGAGAAATAAGGGCCTGATTTTGTTTCCTCATATGCACACAGTTAATAACAGAATAATCACCCATGCTAGTAGATTGTTTTTTAAACTAATCCTTTCAATTGTGCTCAGTGCCAAGTGTCACAGCAATTCAACACAAAATATGAAGGCTCTATTTCAGCATCACATCAGTAATGCAAATTTATATTTCTTTTTAAATACAGCCATTCCTTCATTTTTTTTAATGTTACTCATCACCAGACGGTCACTCACAATTTAAAATTAATGTACAGAAGCATTTGGAATTTCAGATGCCGTACAGATAACTGTTAGATATCTCGAATTTAATTTACATAGTTTGCACCCACCTATCACATGAATTGAGTCGGCACCAATTCGGTTGCAATAGAAAGCTAGCTGGATTGGGACTTCCGCTAACAGTCAATGAAGGCTAAATTGTAAAGCAGGTATACCTTGTTTCTCCGATTCTTTAACATCATCCATCCTTTCAACAGTCTGGTAGAAAATGTCCGGCTTTGTCTTGCGCTCTGTCAGTTCAAGGGCGGTCGCCAGGTTTTCTGAGGCAATTTAAAAAGAGAGTTGCTCGGCATCGACGCTTGTGATGCGATTAAACTCAGCAAAAATCTGAAATAAAAATAGATGATCTTTAGTGAGCCATTAAATCGTAAACTACCCTGTAGAAAAGCAGGAGATAAGAAAAAAAGATTCCCAATTTATTATGTGAAACAGAATCGTAATTGCAAAGATGTCAGTGGGATAATAAAAGACTCGTGGTGCCTGCTTTTGCCATGGAGGAAGTGCCAGTTAATAAGACTATGATGTTGTTATCAGTTTTCTGAAAGTAATTCGTTCCAAGCACATCTCATTATGCTTGTGATCACATTTAGTTTTGCCCGTGAATTGAGAAGTGCTGTTAATACTTACTTTAAAATAAAGAAAGGAATAAAAACAAGTATGAAGTACCCCAATTTTCCACATAAGCCAACTAATTCAGAATGTGCAGTGTTTTTGGTTGGCCAGTTACGATCAGATACATCTCAGCTGCACCAAATCTCGCTCAGCAGGAGGAACCTACCAAAATATAAAGCTATTTGCTCGGTTTTCTAGCCCTCCAAAAATATAACTAAAACGCAAGTATTTTCTTATAATGCTGCTATAAAAAAGGCAAGCAAGATGTGGCCTATGAGGAGAATTTTTTTTAAAGGCATGTTGAACTTGAATAATCCACACTGAATTGAGCAACAGGGCAAGGACAGTGTGCTTGCTCTCTTGAAAACTTCCAACAGGTTGGCAGGGCAGTGCCATTTTAAACCTTGTTATCACAATGGGTATGCTCTCAGATCCAGCCAGCTGTCGATCATAAAACTGGTGACCATGCTTTCTGCACATACTCATGTGCATGAGGGCAGGGTCGGGTGATGAAATACTTGTCCCGAGAGCCCGAAGTTTCTGCCAACCCGTAAGCTGAGCCCTTGGAAGGAAATTAATAGCAAAAGACGAACGGCTTCATTTACTGCAAATGTGCTGAAAAAGAAAAGTGTAATACAACAAAGGGTAAAGTGCACCTTTTTTATATCTTCTGCATCATGAAGCCTTACAATGATCTCGCAGAACAGGGCCGGTCTTGGTTTTCCCTCAGTCACCATGAGAACAGTTGGCAGGTTTTCTGAGGCAACATTCATAAATCGCTCCTTTGCCTTGGCGCCAGTACTAATACAAAAAGACACTGCAAAGATCTGCAAGAAACATTATTTTCACATTTTCAGTCTACTTGACGATATTTGTAAACTGCTCTTTTTAAAAGAAAAAGCGAAAAAAATCATTACTTATCAGTTGTAACAAAATCGTGATTGATGTAAGTGGGATAAAAAAGGAGACCCATCATGGTGCCAGACTTCACCATGACAGGACTAACGGCGCATTTGTGCCAGGCCTGGAGCCGCAACTGCAAAGCAGATCTGTGCGTTGAGGAACATTTTCCCCAACCGCGTCACCGAGATCTCCCTGCAGGAGCTTCCATTCGCTAGCAGCGCGAATGCACCATAATGGGGGTGGTCGTGGTCTTCTCAGGGAACTTACTGCTCCTAAAAGCATGAGCAACATCGCTAGTAAGCAACATATTACCTGGTCTGTAAGCTTTAGGGCTGGATAGTCGTCTACGGTGTTGAAGATTGTAGGGTGCATGCTGATGTACCCTCCTTGCCCAAAAAGTCCTCGCCATGGCATCGTTCACCATCTCCATATACGTAGTAGCTCCCTTCCTTTCTCTTCTCATTGCGTCCAAGTGGCCGGCTATGAAATTTCAATCTTCAGTCATGGGCGAGGATGCTTGCAGCTTCTGAAAATTAGAAGGAACGAAGTAAACCAACCTTGAACATAGTAAAAACACTCAGAGATTTCGAAAAAGAAAGGACAGGCAGACATAGTCTTAATTAACTAGCACCAGCTCGTTTTCGCCCTAAACCTCATAAATCAACCCTTTTCCATATGTCTGTTCTCCACCTGTGGTCGAATTTTTTTTTTTTTGCTACATCAAAAGAATTTTTTTAATAACATTCAAGAGACAAAGAAGCCTACAAGTGCGAAATCACTAGCTTAAGGAGCTCAATAATCAAAGATTACTCAGTTAGTTCAATGCCTCCTAGATCGCAAGGCTTCAGTGTTGCTGGATTCTACCCCCTCTCATAGGTCATCGCAAGGCTGAGTGGAAAAAGTGCTGTATTTGCATTCAGCTGGAACACGTATTCTCACCAACTGAACACGAGTTCTAGGCCAATGCTAACATAGCACTGTCCACTATATACCCTGCACTGAAATATGATAACCGAGAAAGAAAATTAAGGGCTAAGGTGTTGGTATTTAGGAGGTGCTAGGCCAACTAAAAATTAAAGTGTCCTTTAAATGAAGCTATAGCACCATTTTGTGTCGTGATAACTGTTCATGGCATGTGCAAATTTATTTTTACGTGACTTGTTTTTATTTTTGATTGCAGCCACTTCTGTTCCAAAATTACGATGCTATGTGGTAATACCCTATTATTTATGTAAGATACTGTCATAAAGCATAGTGTCTGTCATAACCAGAATTTATTAATGCGAAATTGAATGACAGTCAAGACGAGAAAATTGCACCCTAAAGGAAACCTGAAAAAAAAATTCTTTTAGACAGTTTATAAGGGACACAAGTGGCAAAAAAAAAATTTTGCGCAAAAACATTTTTTAGCAATATTGACGGCGCGAGATTAATTTTCTATTAATTTCATGACGTCTCGGAATAATAATACGCAATTTTCTCCTCAATAACATTGGCATTGGCAGATTGGCTGAACGCGATGGCCAAGGCAATCCACCTCTCCTCCCCGCACCCGAAAGAAAACAAGTGGAAAGGACGTGATTACCGACTAAATCGCGTCTGTGACCCATGACCTGTCGATTTTTTTTTGTTTGTTGCATATTTAATATTGTTCACTTGTTACTATATTAATATCTTTATTTTATGTATGTGCCTCTCCCCCTCTGTAATGCCTTCGGGCCCTGCATGTATTTTCAATAAATAAATAAATAAATAAATGAATAAATATATAAATAAATATTACTCTAATTTTTTTGTTGTTTATTCGCGTAAAATTTATTTTTCGACACGCGTGTCCTAATTAGACTGTTTGAAAATGCTCAGAGCCCAAAGGAAACACAGCTATCAATAACAAGCATAAAAAAAAAAAAAAAAAAAAAAAAAAACTTTGAACGAAGATTACAAGAGCAGCTTTGAAGAATACAACACACATTTCGAATCCACGAGCACAAGTTACACAGGGCGAAAGCAAACTCCGAAGTGAGGATCTCAAAAGCAGAAGTATTGCAAGACAATACACCTCTACGCTGGGCTCTATAAACAATAGTATCGTTACAGCGTTCAAGTTCAATTCCAATGTGGTGATTCCCGACCATGGTTGAAACTATAAACTGTGCCGCGGAGCCGACCAGCATCGGCCGAAACATAGAGGGCCAAAAGACACTTGGAAACCCGCAGAGAAAGTAAAAACATAAAATAATGCTTCACTAAACGCGCGCGTGCACGACTTCGCGGCACCGCTCAATTTCGTCGATACGTGCTCCTACAACGTTTCGTCGAGTTTGTTTTGTTTCGTTCACCACGGGGATTGCATTATTGGTTTAATTTCGTTCGCCGCAAACCTACCTCAACTAAAGCGGACTTGCCCAGGCGACTCTGATACGCCACAAATGAATTGGCGATCGCCGCTTTCAAACCGTCCGCACTACGCGCTGAAACCCTTCGCTCCGCTCGGAGACACTTTAATATTGATCGAGAACATGTTTATTTACGCATATCGGATACGACCATACATTTCGCCTAAGAGCGTAAGCGCGAAACAATTACTCTCGAGGCGCGAACTCGCACCAGGCCTCATGCGAACCGCAACGGTTTCGTCAAGCTCGCATCGCCTTGGTCGCCGACCGAGGCGATATGTGCGGAAAGACGCTTCCGATGAAGCGTCGCAAGGTTGTTCGATGAAACGAACACGGGTACTTTTCGATGAACCTAAGTGGCATTAAAACGCTGCTGCGTCGACGAAACCATCTGCCGGTGTTATATCGTTTGTTTGATGAACTGATTGCCGCCGGGTCTAGTTTTGAAGTGCTAGGCCTCGTTTGCACGCTAACATGGACGAGTACGAGCCCGACCGCGTCAGAGAGCGAGCGCCTATCGTACAGGGTAACCCTGCGACTTTATGAAGTACGTTCTGAAATGACTATAACATTTCTGCTGCTCAACAAGTAGCCAAAGCAATCAAAACTCACCGTCCAATCGGTTGCCACTCCGACTGCATCCGACGAGGCTTCCACCGCACCGCCACAGGTCAACTAGGTCAACCGTCACCTCCAGTTCAAACTCGGGCGCGCGCGCGGCAGTCGGAGAGTAGGTAGCCTCGTCTCCGGCGCCTCCGCGTCGCTCGGATTCCGTTCTCATGTTTTTCGCGGCCGGAAACATTCACCGAATATGCGCGTGTAGTCACAATTTCTAAATCCCGGGGCCAAAATCTTGTTTTGCCAAGGCTTCTTTCCAAAATAGCTACTCGAGTGATGCTTCGTCCACTTCATCGAAGGCTTGCGGCAGCCATTATTGGCGAGGGGACTAAAGTATTCGTTAGGGGATCAACTCCAGCGGGAGCAACGAAATGCCCGCGGGACGAGCTGCTCGAGTTACCGCTTCTGAATAGAGGGCGCTAGGGTCGCGGGGATGAAAGATGGCGATTGGTCCCTTTGCGCACCTTTTTTTTTAAGAGTGCATAAGGGTTCATGCCCTTCCGGCGCACTTGCGGCGCACGGTGCGACATTCTTCACACAAGTGCTCTACTTTTGCTTTCTTAAAGCGGTCTGTACCTGCGAATTTGCCGATATGATTCCAGGATAACTTTATGCGCATACGCGATGTTCAATATTAGTGGAATAGAAGCGGGCGGAGACTTCACTTCGTACAGTGCTGCGGGCCAGTAGAGATAAGCGATAAGAAGTGTGTTAAAATTGAGCTTTTCAATGGCGCCTCCGAGTTTTACCTCGCATACTCAAGCATATTAAGAAAAACAATAATTGCGAGAAGTAATATTTCGTCTATGGACGCACGAAACAAACAAACTTCCTGATCAACAACACTAATGTAAAGGCGCGAGCTCGATGTATGCATACTTACTGGTTGCTATAGCTTGTTGATTCGCAAACAAGTAAGATCCCCGAGCTTCGCAGCGTCGAGATTCCCAGCACTGGCTCGTCCACATACCTCGATTGGAACGGTAACAGGAAGATTCAAGTACAAAAATACAACAAGCATGTGCTAAGTGAAGCTATACGTCTCAGGCTTGTGCTAAAGCTTCGAGGTCTGGCCATTTGGGTTAGTTTAGAGACCACAAATGACGCTCTCGGGACCAGAAAACATGAGATGACGACCGGAATAGTCCACGCTCTGTGTATAGTTTCTTGTCGACGTGTCGATCGAAACCGAAACCATGCCGCCCTCCTCCCTGGCCAACTAGTTCCCAGAGTGCAACGCGCGCCGTGTTGCATGCAGGGCTTTATGGAAGTAGTCTATTAGTGATTAGGTCATGTGACATAAGTTTTTCCGCTAAATTTAGCGGGGAAACTCAATTGGTGTGTAGGTCCCGTGACGTCATGTCACGTCACATCAAATTTCCCGCTACATTCAGTGGTGAAACTGAATTAGTGCTTAGGTCGTGTGACGTAAGTTTTTCCGCAAAATCTAGCAGGAAAACTAAACTGGTGTGTACGTCCCGTGACGTCATGTCACGTTACATCAGATTTTTCGCTATATTTAGCGGCGAAACTGAATTAGTGCTTAGTTCATGTGACGTAAGTTTTTCCGCTATATTTAGCGGGGAAACTGAATTGGTGTGTAGGTCCCGTGACGTCATGTCTCGTTACATCAAATTTCCCGCTAAATTTAATGGTGAATCTGAATTAGTGCTTAGGTCGTGTGACGTAAGTTTTTCCGCTAAATTTAGCGGGGAAACTCAATTGGTGTGTAGGTCCCGTGACGTCATGTCACGTACATCAGATTTCCCGCTATATTTAGCGGGGAAACTGAATTAGTGCTTAGTTCATCTGACGTAAGTTTTTCCGCTAAATTTAGCGGGGAAACTGAATTGGTGTGTAGGTCCCGTGACGTCATGTCTCGTTACATCAAATTTCCCGCTAAATTTAATGGTGAATCTGAATTAGTGCTTAGGTCGTGTGACGTAAGTTTTTCCGCTAAATTTAGCGGGGAAACTCAATTGGTATGTAGGTCCCGTGACGTCATGTCACGTACATCAGATTTCCCGCTATATTTAGCGGGGAAACTGAATTAGTGCTTAGTTCATCTGACGTAAGGTTTTCCGCTAAATTTAGCGGGAAAACTGAATTGGTGTGTAGGTCCCGTGACGTCATGTCTCGTTACATCAAATTTCCCGCTAAATTTAATGGTGAATCTGAATTAGTGCTTAGGTCGTGTGACGCAAGTTTTTGCGCTAAATGTAGCGGGGAAACTGAATTGGTGTGCAAGTCGCATGACGTCATGTCACGTTACATCAAATTTCCCGCTAATTTTTGTGTTGAAACTGAATTAGTGCTTAGGTCGAGTGACGTAAGTTTTTACGGTAAATTTAGCGGGGAAACTCAATTGGTGTGTAGGTCCCGTGGCGTCATGTCACGTCGAATCAAATTTCACGCTACATTCAGTGGTGAAACTGAATTAGTGCTTAGGTCGTGTGACGTAAGTTTTTCCGCTAAATTTAGCGGGAAAACTAAACTGGTGTGTACGTCCCGTGACGTCATGTCACGTTACATCAGATTTTTCGCTATATTTAGCGGGGAAACTGAATTAGTGCTTAGTTCATGTGACGTAAGTTTTTCCGCTATATTTAGCGGGGAAACTGAATTGGTGTGTAGGTCCCGTGACGTCATGTCTCGTTACATCAAATTTCCCGCTAAATTTAATGGTGAATCTGAATTAGTGCTTAAGTAGTGTGACGTAAGTTTTTCCGCTAAATTTAGCGGGGAAACTCAATTGGTGTGTAGGTCCCGTGACGTCATGTCACGTCACATCAAATTTCCCGCAACATTCAGTGGTGAAACTGAATTAGTGCTTGGGTCGTGTGACGTAAGTTTTTCCGCTAAATTTAGCGGGAAAACTAAATTGGTGTGTACGTCCCGTGACGTCATGTCACGTACATCAGATTTCCCGCTATATTTAGTGGGGAAACTGAATTAGTGCTTAGTTCATCTGACGTAAGTTTTTCCGCTAAATTTAGCGGGAAAACTGAATTGGTGTGTAGGTCCCGTGACGTCATGTCTCGTTACATCAAATTTCCCACTAAATTTAGTGTTGAAACTGAATTAGTGCTTAGGTCGTGTGACGTAAGTTTTTCCGCAAAATTTAGCAGGAAAACTAAACTGGTGTGTACGTCCCGTGACGTCATGTCGCGTTACATCAGATTTTTCGCTATATTTAGCGGCGAAACTGAATTAGTGCTTAGTTCATGTGACGTAAGTTTTTCCGCTATATTTAGCGGGGAAACTGAATTGGTGTGTAGGTCCCGTGACGTCATGTCTCGTTACATCAAATTTCCCGCTAAATTTAATGGTGAATCTGAATTAGTGCTTAGGTCGTGTGACGTAAGTTTTTCCGCTAAATTTAGCGGGGAAACTCAATTGGTGTGTAGGTCCCGTGACGTCATGTCACGTACATCAGATTTCCCGCTATATTTAGCGGCGAAACTGAATTAGTGCTTAGTTCATGTGACGTAAGTTTTTCCGCTATATTTAGCGGGGAAACTGAATTGGTGTGTAGGTCCCGTGACGTCATGTCTCGTTGCATCAAATTTCCCGCTAAATTTAATGGTGAATCTGAATTAGTGCTTAGGTCCTGTGACGTAAGTTTTTCCGCTAAATTTAGCGGGGAAACTCAATTGGTGTGTAGGTCCCGTGACGTCATGTCACGTACATCAGATTTCCCGCTATATTTAGCGGGGAAACTGAATTAGTGCTTAGTTCATCTGACGTAAGTTTTTCCGCTAAATTTAGCGGGAAAACTGAATTGGTGTGTAGGTCCCGTGACGTCATGTCTCGTTACATCAAATTTCCCGCTAAATTTAATGGTGAATCTGAATTAGTGCTTAGGTCGTGTGACGCAAGTTTTTGCGCTAAATGTAGCGGGGAAACTGAATTGGTGTGCAAGTCGCATGACGTCATGTCACGTTACATCAAATTTTCCGCTAAATTTAGTGTTGAAACTGAATTAGTGCTTAGGTCGAGTGACGTAAGTTTTTACGGTAAATTTAGCGGGAAAACTGAATTGGTGTGTAGGTCCCGTGACGTCATGTCACGTTACATCGGATTTCCCACTAAATTTAGCGGGGAAACTGAATTAGTGATTAGTTCATCTGACGTAAGTTTTTCCGCTAAATTTAGCGGGGAAATTCAATTGGTGCGTAGGTCCCGTGACGTCATGTCACGTCACATCAAATTTCCCGCTACATTCAGTGGTGAAACTGAATTAGTGCTTAGATCGTGTGACGTAAGTTTTTCCGCTAAATTTAGCGGGAAAACTAAATTGGTGTGTACGTCCTGTGACGTCATGTCACGTACATCAGATTTCCCGCTATATTTAGCGGGGAAACTGAATTAGTGCTTAGTTCATCTGACGTAAGTTTTTCCGCTAAATTTAGCGGGAAAACTGAATTGGTGTGTAGGTCCCGTGACGTCATGTCTCGTTACATCAAATTTCCCGCTAAATTTAATGGTGAATCTGAATTAGTGCTTAGGTCGTGTGACGCAAGTTTTTGCGCTAAATGTAGCGGGGAAACTGAATTGGTGTGCAAGTCGCATGACGTCATGTCACGTTACATCAAATTTCCCGCTAATTTTTGTGTTGAAACTGAATTAGTGCTTAGGTCGAGTGACGTAAGTTTTTACGGTAAATTTAGCGGGGAAACTCAATTGGTGTGTAGGTCCCGTGGCGTCATGTCACGTCGAATCAAATTTCACGCTACATTCAGTGGTGAAACTGAATTAGTGCTTAGGTCGTGTGACGTAAGTTTTTCCGCTAAATTTAGCGGGAAAACTAAACTGGTGTGTACGTCCCGTGACGTCATGTCACGTTACATCAGATTTTTCGCTATATTTAGCGGGGAAACTGAATTAGTGCTTAGTTCATGTGACGTAAGTTTTTCCGCTATATTTAGCGGGGAAACTGAATTGGTGTGTAGGTCCCGTGACGTCATGTCTCGTTACATCAAATTTCCCGCTAAATTTAATGGTGAATCTGAATTAGTGCTTAAGTAGTGTGACGTAAGTTTTTCCGCTAAATTTAGCGGGGAAACTCAATTGGTGTGTAGGTCCCGTGACGTCATGTCACGTCACATCAAATTTCCCGCAACATTCAGTGGTGAAACTGAATTAGTGCTTGGGTCGTGTGACTTAAGTTTTTGCGCTAAATTTAGCGGGAAAACTAAATTGGTGTGTACGTCCCGTGACGTCATGTCACGTACATCAGATTTCCCGCTATATTTAGCGGGGAAACTGAATTAGTGCTTAGTTCATCTGACGTAAGTTTTTCCGCTAAATTTAGCGGGGAAACTTAATTGGTGTGTAGGTCCCGTGACGTCATGTCACGTTACATCAAATTTCCCGCTAAATTTAGCGGGGAAACGGAATTAGTACTTAGGTCAAGTGACGTAAGTTTTTCCGCTATATTTAGCGGGGAAACTGAATTGGTGTGTAGGTCCCGTAATGTTATGTCACGTTACATCAAATTTCCCGCTAAATATAGCGGGGAAACTGAAATAGTGCTTAGGTCCTGTGACGTAAGTTTTCCTGCTAAATTTAGCGGGGAAACTGAATTTGTGTTTAGGTCCCGTGACGTCATGTCTCGTTACATCAGATTTCCCGCTATATTTAGCGGGGAAACTGAATTAGTACTTAGGTAATGTGACGTCAATTGAGAGGGGGAACTGAATCAGTGTGTAGGTCCCGCGGTGTCAGGTCACGTGACATGAAATTTCCCGCTAAATTTAGCGGGGAAGCCAAATATGTGTATAGGTCAGGTGACGTCAATTTCCCGCTAAATTTTGCAGGGAAACTGCGAATAAGGTGGCCGGAAAGCCGAAGGTTCGCGAAATGGGGCGGGGGGGGGGGGTAGTTAAAGGATGCTATCGCATAAAAAAAAATCGATCTGATGAGTTGTTATTTGCCTTAAATACCGGGCGCGAAATGCTGTTTTATGTACTGGTCATCAGGATGCACAAAATAAAACCGATTAACCGGATAACCGGTTTGACCGATATTTTCATGCACTATAGTCAGTTACAGGTTAAGAAGGTAGCGGCAAATGCCCCTCAAAGGGAATCGGATATCCCTCCGCCACCTCCGCATCCAATAGCGTCCCACCGTTTCCGTGACGTCGCGGACAACGCGCGAGGAGGGTCTTGCCTTTCTGTACATATTTGCTTTATCTTTCGACTTTGACTTTGCATTGTGGAAGCCACGAGAGGGAGATTAGAGTTCTCCCCCACCGACGGAAACAAATACGACTTTCGGGGATTAGCTTCCCCCCCGATGGATACAAAGGCTGCTTTCAGGGGCTCTGTTCCCTCTCCGATGAATACAAAGGTCGCTTTCTTAAAAAGTGGGATCGGAGACAAGTGGGAATCCATTGAAGCGGAACAAGGAGCGTTTCAAGTGAACTCTTCTTTCGACTGCGGAGAGATTTGAAACGGGCGCATCACACTTCTGGGAGGAGCTTCTCCTACCTTCTTGACTTGTAACCGACTATAGTAGTAACCATAGAAGCCACGGGCAGCTATAAGATTCTGCAAAAGAGACCCAGTGGGAAAGCCATAAAAATCTTTATAGCAGACCATGCAAGGGGCTATAGACGGCTAAAGAAACCATAATAAAATCCGTAAGGGTCTATATCATCCTTTCTAAAAAGATCCAGAGAGTAAACCGAGCAAAGTTACATAACTATCCATTGAGAAATCTGTAGAAAGTTGTAACTAACGAGTGATAAACCGCAGACAAATTTATAGATATCCATATAGGAGATAATAGAAAAATCTACAGACAGACCTAAAGCGGCTCTAGTTTATTGGGCCAATTTTGTATAGCTTCAGAACAAAGGATTTTCTGCGGACGACCATAGATCAATTTTGTATGGGATCTCGATACTCAATTATCTTTCATTCCAGATCACAGACTCTATTTTCCACTAGGCCCAGCCGACGCAATACCCAGGTGGAGCCAATGACGTCGCAACACGACTGTTCTTTGTGCTATCTGCTATCACCGGCGAAACCGATCACGCACTGGAAGAAGAATGGGCGCGATGGGTGTTGACTATGGGATAGCAAATGCACCAAGACAATGAGCTCCGCGAGTAAGCACTTTTTGGGCTCCTTCATTGGCTCTTTCGGATTGTGGCGTCGGCTGCCAATTCGAGTAAAGCGGAGTATATGTCTCTATTGCTCTAATTCGGTTATTAATTTATCGCAGTACCCCCCAACCTCACGGAGTGTTGGCTTTTGAGACGTTCTACCAGTTTGTACCAGACAGTTATTTTATTTATGCGCTTGGTAGCTCATCTTAGCGGGTCGCGATATTGGTCCGATATTCTCTTTGGCGATTTCTCGGTGCTTTCCACGGCTAGTTTCGACGTCACGAGACCGTCCGTGTTTGCTTGGATGCCCGCGAGGCTGACAGCGGTTTCACTTATTTTTATGAACGACTCGAGACTGGGTGAAGAACCAGTATCCGAAGGAATGATTTTCGTTATCCAGCGAGTCTCGGGTTGTTTAAGAAAATGGTGTCTTCACTAGGTCGCTTCTGTCATCACTGTACTTTTGCTACCCAGAATTAATATTTTCGTTTGCCCTTCTGGTTCCATTCTTGTTTGATTTCCCGGAGCCGTGGCACCTCCGCGGGTTCGTAGAACTTGTTCACTGCCGACTAGCGGCTGTAGCCGACTACTCGTCGGAAAGCAATTGTGACGAATTGCGCGGGCAAGCAATATTACGACGGAATTTAAGGTTCTTACGAATTACGCGAGCTTTTTTTTTTCTGTGGCGCAAACTTACAAAAAACGTCATCTAAATAAAAAAAAATAAATAAAAAAAAACTATCGATGAAAATGACACGTTTGCTGCTATAGGGGCGCCTGGTGGGGGCTCGAGTTTTGTCCGCTCCGTTCCGATAGCGCGAAACACACAATATTTACTGCTTGACATTGATGCGCAGTATGGAAGCAGCGCGAGCTCCAGCGATAAAATACGCGAATAAAGTTTATTAAAAATTATTACCCAAAAATGTCTCGGATGAGAGATAAGGCAATGCGATTATTTAGCGACCGCTGCTGCCATTGTGGATCCGGACGTTTTTTCGGGCAGACGTTTTTCGATTATTGTAGACTGTAAGTGTCTCAGTAGCTGCTGGTGTGTTATTGGTGTCAGACGTGGTGAGGATAATAGACTGTCTCAACTTAATGCTCGTTGAATGACGCCGCGGTATCACTGCAAAAAACGCGGGTGCTAAATTAGGCGATGCGCTTTTTCAACCGTCGCCAACACAGAGAGAGATGGCTGCATTTATTCTACTACGGCGGAAAGTTACGCTCCGCTCGGACATCTAAGTTATTTCTTTTTTTTACAATTGGGCGAATTGGGTTTGTAGCCGAATACATCCACGTTATTCATAGTGTCATCTTCACAAAGAAAAACCGGATGGTGTCGATTGTCATTACCCACAGGAGTCGGGCGGTGAACCTGCACTTTCAATCCAAGAGACAAGGCTTACGACACTCGGAGCTCAGCAGGCACCTTCATAACCACAGTTCTTTCTCAGGTACAATCCAGGTCTTATTATTCCCGCTCCATCGATGGATTCAGAAACTAACGCTGAAGTCAACGCGTTGACCCCGTTCAAATTCAACGGCGCGTTTTTTTGTGTTTTTTTTAAGTATATAACTCGTACTTGTTTTGTAAGCGATGACACTTCGACACCTTCTGCGAAGGCGCTTTTCTATCGGCGCCGGCCCAGGACGAAGAAGGAGCACAGAATTGTCCTTTCAATTTCACGATCGCCGCCCAGCTGTAGGAAAAGGGCTCGAGAAAGGGCCCCTCTACTGACACGTGTTCCGTCTTCGGAAGTCAGGCGTTTCCCGGCAGGGCGCGATAAGATCGTCGGTCGGCACACGCTTCCCAAACCCGTTCGGATGCTCCAATTATTTGAAGTCCACTTAGAGGCATTACGCGAGCCGCTTCCCTCGAAATTATGTAACCGCGTCAGGAAGCGAGAGGCTGGGCCCGCTATCTGATCCGCCACTGTTTGGAACAAAAGCAGGAAAAGCACATTCAATACCCTGACGCTCCTATTCCGGAAGCACTCTAAGATGGCCACTGGCCTCGCGCTGACCAGGACAGAGCGGAACGACCAGGGAGAGGGTAGGATCCGGGATACGCGACCCTCCCACAACGCGTGCAAACAGAGCCGAAGAGGCAAAAAACCTCGCGCCTCATAATCGACACTCGGCAAGATGCGAGCCACCATCGCTCTTGTATATAAGAGGAGAGCAGCCACTGGGGAGAAATCAAAACTGCGACTGCAGTGAAAGGAGCTACAGCGATCCAAAGAGCCGGAATGAGAACCTTGGTGAGTAGTTTAGACATGCAGCGCGTTCTTACAACTCTAGTGGTTTGTGGCAAAGCTTTTTTCTAACCTTGGCATCGAAAGTTAGATGAGGCGAAACAGCGATGCACGACCGAGTTATTAATCCAACCGACCATGATTCAGTTATTTGTACATACAAGATTTTTAGTTAATTCGTCGACGTAAAATCACCTTGGAAACAGGCGTCCAAGTATTACAGCTGATTATACAGTTAGCAACAGCAAGCCAATCACTTTAGCATTCTTTAGCTAAAGCAAGCACTTTATTATTAATTTAGGATTAGCATATAGCCGGAATTCATTATTGGTACGTGGAAATAAAAGTATTTTACACACATTGCAGCCCTCAGATGGAAACGGAAGCGATGCTGTATCTCAGGAAAAACACTTAAATCGTCTCATTGGGCCCCCAGGATGACGAATATCGAGATTATTTCTCAATTTGCAGTACGGAAGCTGCAGAATATTATTTTCAAAGTACCGCTGTCGCCCCTTTTTCCCGGAGCTTGACGTCATTTAGGAGTTTTGAAAATCTTCGCTTTCGCGCATCTTCAGCGATTGTGAAAGCTATGCACGCACACTCGTGCTATTTAAAAAAAAAAAAAAAAAAGCGAAAAAGATGTCACGACTGTCGTCAGTGCGGGAGAACATGCCTGGCAATCTCGCGATTGCACACGCTGCACAAAGGAGCCACACCTGTTTGCTGCGGAAATATCCGAGTATGACGTAAAGACTGGTCGAGGATTTTGTGTTTCCTCGCGTTCATTTACATCTTCATGAAGAACGAATGTGATATTCAGGTTTGCTGGGGAAAAAACAGCAAAATTTCCCTCTAACTCGTTTTTTTTTTTTCAAGAACTTTTGGGGCTTACTTCAAAAAATACGCATGCTGTGCTTTGCTTCAAGCATCAGCATGAAAAACAGAAAGAAAACCTCGTGGTGTTGCTAAGCTGAGTGCATGATTTCGTATTCCCTCCATATTTTGTTCCAATATAATTAAATTGTCCTTGATACATTAGTACAACCTCTCTTTAGCTTTTTCGAATACACTGAAGTTAAACAACCATATTGCCTATTTAAATACAAACATTGAAGGAAAATATGTACTAAATAATTTAGAAACGTACTTCGCAGTCCACAAAAACGAATAAGATTGGAATTTGTTTTTCGCCCAGGTGATCTGCTGCGGCCTTGCCGCCATGGCCAGTGTCGCCGTTGCGGGAGGCTACGGTGGCTATGGTGGCGGCTTCGGTGGTGGCTACGGAGGCGGCTTCGGCGGGGGATATGGACATGGCTACAGCAAGGTGGTTCCTGGCCCAGCATTCCTCGTGAAGACTGTGCACCACGTGAACAAAGTGAGCCACGGAGGCGTCCACAGCAGTCACCTCGTTGGCGTCGGTGGAGGTGGTTTCGGAGGATACGGAGGTGGATTCGGAGGCGGCCTCGGTGGCGGATTTGGCGGCGGATTTGGAGGTGGCTACGGCGGTGGCTATGGAGGTGGTCTTCTACTGAAGGGAGGATACGGCGGCGGATTCGGAGGCTTCGGAGGGGGCTACGGAGGCTACGGAGGCTTTGGAGGAGGCTACGGACACAAGGGCCGCTGATAGAAAGCTCAACTTCTGGCAAAACAAAAACGCGTACGTTGGGATGTGTAATCGTGAATGTGCTTATTGATATATAACGACGCTTATTTTCGAGAGCGCCGTTCATATACGGCTTTGTATATTTTGTACAGTGCTTCGAATCGAGAATAAATGGAACACGAATGTTTTGAACTTGCTTATCACCCTTATTTCATTTAACGCGAAATGTCGCCGAGGAGTTTTAGAAATAAGACACGATAATAGCAGGGATGGTGTTTAGGTTCGAAAGCGAGGTATATGTATCGGCTCCCGTGTTGCGTGAGTGCTCTGCGATATATTTTTGGCTAAATGTGATAAGGGAACACGTAAGGATATTGAAAAATTGGGGGAATTCACAATCTGTCGGTATATGGATGACTTTTTGGTGCTTGCCGCGAAGTCCGTTATTGTTAGCGTGAACTTATTCACCGATGTGCTGGATTGTTTCAACTTGAATTCACATGGATTGACGTTTTGCCACGAGTTAATGACGAAGGGAAGGCTGCACTTTTTGGATTTGAGCCTCAACTTCGAAGGTGACCATGTTTTTTGGAAGTATGAGCCGCGAAGTAAGAAAGGGGTTCTACCCTTCAATTCTGCGCAATCCAAAACTCGTCAAAAGGGGAACAGCATCGTGCCTAATGAGAGCCTCGTTGGCAAAGTCATGCCACCATGTCGCAAATGAAAGCTTACTCACGTAGCTGAATTGTCTAAAACGCGGAGGGTACTCCGATCGCTTCTTGGGGGAAGTGCGGATAACCTTGTTTCCAAGATGAAGTAAAAAGAGGACGGTCATATTATAATGCAATTAAATGCAAAGGTGCAAGCGAGCTGGACAAGAATGATGAAAATAATCCCTGGAGAAGGGGGAAAAAGAGGGACAAAGGACAAACATAAATCTCCAAACACAGCTAGGTGACTGGTGAGCGACCGAAAAAATCCGCCTGGTCCGGGTATCGAACCCGGGACCTCTCCATTACAGATGGAGCGCTCTACCGACTGAGCTAACCAGGGGTTAGACGTCAGTAGATCAAACGGGTTTTATCAGTTGCCACCAGTCTAAAACCAACAAGGGTGAAGCTTGCAAGTTAAGGTTGTAATTATAATGCAATTAAATGCAAAGGTGCAAGCGAGCTGGACAAGAATGATGAAAATAATCCCTGGAGAAGTGGAACAAGAGGGACAAAGGACAAACATAAATCTAACAAACACAGCTAGGTGAGTGGTGAGCGACCGAAAAAATCCGCCTGGTCCGGGTATCGAACCCGGGACCTCTCCATTACAGGTGGAGATTTTTGGAGATTGTGTTTGTTTTTTGTCCCTCTTGTTCCCCTTCTCCAGGGATTATTTTCATCATTCTTGGCCAGCCCGCTTGCACCTTTGCATTTAATTGCATTATAATTACAACCTTAACTTGCAAGCTTCACCCTTGTTAATGTTAGACTGGTGGCAACTGATAAAACCCGTTTGCTCTACTGACGTCTAACCCCTGGTTAGCTCGGTGCAATAAAAAAAAAACCTGGTTAGCTCATTTGGTAGAGCGCTCCACCTGTAATGGAGAGGTCCCGGGTTCGATACCCGGACCAGGCGGATTTTTTCGGCCACTCACCAGTCACCTAGCTGTGTTTGGAGATTTATGTTTGTCCTTTGTCCCTCTTGTTCCCCTCCTCCAGGGATTATTTTCATCATTCTTGTCCAGCTCGCTTGCACCTTTGCATTTAATTGCATTATAATAACAACCTTAACTTGCAAGCTTCACCCTTGTTGGTGTTAGACTAGTGGCAGCGGATAAAACCCGTTTGCTCTACTGACGTCTACCCCCTGGTTAGCTCAGTTGGTAGAGCGCTCCACCTGTAATGGAGAGGCGCCGGATTCGATACCCGGACCAGGCGGATTTTTTCGGTCGCTCACCAGTCACCTAGCTGTGTTTGTTAGATTTATGTTTGTCCTTTGTTCCTCTTGTTCCCCTTCTCCAGGGATTATTTTCATCATTCTTGTCCAGCTCGCTTGCACCTTTGCATTTAATTGCATTATAATTACAACCTTAACTTGCAAGCTTCACCCTTGTTGGTGTTAGACTGGTGGCAACTGATAAAACCCGTTTGCTCTACTGGCGTCTAACCCCTCGTTAGCTCAGTTGGTAGAGCGCTCCACCTGTAATGGAGAGGTCCCGGGTTCGATACCCGGACCAGGCGGATTCTTTCGGTCGCTCACCAGTCACCTAGCTGTGTTTGGAGATTTATGTTTGTCCTTTGTCCCTCTTGTTCCCCTTCTCCAGGGATTATTTTCATCACGCTCATATTCTTTCCAGACAACTAACAAGACCGGCGGTGATTACTTAAATTCATAATCGATCTCATAATCTAAAAAAGTGGCGGCTCATCTTGAAGTGCCAGCGGTGTTTCCAGCGCCACAAGAACTTTTTCAACTATGTTAAAAATTAAAAAAAAAACGAAAGGGAGAGGGTAAAGTGTGCCAAAAGAAACACGCAAAGCAATACGTGGAGTGTGCAACGTCAGTGGTATATAACATACCAAGGAGTTGCGGGTGATCGCATGTGGCCCAAACGGGGCGTTGCATAAATAAGAGAGCCAGAGACCATGCCTGGTCAGTGAAACAGTCCCCGTCGGGCAATCTGGCGTTGCACTGCGATAGGTGCCCATGTGGCCCGGAATCGGAAAAAAAACAGACCTGGGCAGATGCGCAAACAAAACAGCGCGAGAAATGCATGAGGCACTCGGCATAAGAGAGCAAGGGGAGAGCCTGTGTATTAGTGCGCCGTCACTGCACGTGACGGATAAGGAGTTTTTCTTTCTAATCCAAGAGCCAGATAGACGATATTAATAGTTAACGTTTGTTTCAATAAACCTTCAGTTGAGAGCGCGCTTCGTCTCTGCCCCCTTCCTTGTCCTTGTTTATTGGGCGTTTCCCATTCAGTAATAGCAGGCGTTATCAGCAAGTCTCGATAGTCAGTGTTCTGTTTTAATCAAAGAAACACGTTGGTGCTGAGGATGCCAAAAACGATCTTTACTGGCAGGCATTATTTTTTATAGGAATATTTTCTGACGAATGCTCACGTGATCCCTACGTAACACTCATTTTTTTCTTATATCAAATTATACGTTCTTAGTACATTAATTTGTTAGAATAACGGCTTGGCGGACGCCGATCCGGAGTACTTCTTTGAAGCTGTGGGGACGATGACGCTAGAGTCGCGTTGGAGAAGCTGGTGGTCTCCGTTCCTTGTCCTTCAGCTGGCCCCTCTGCTGCAATGATGTAAGCCGGTCGAGTGCCAGCTTCACCAGGCCTGTTTCTCCTGACTTTTTCGTCTGCCGGGGTGAGGAGTGTGATGGGGCAGCTTCACCAGGCTGGGTTGTCGTGGCGTCTTTGTCCATCCGAGCAGTGTCGAGGTGGTCCGACTGCCGGTTGGTTGGTGGGATGTCCCGAAACTTGCTACTGGACTCTAATTCCCAACATGGTCAGAAGTGGTCGATGTGAACGAAACGCAGCTGACACTTGCTGCATCTGTCATATTTGCAGTCGCTCACCTGTTGAATTACCTTGGCTTCGTTTCAGCAGGCTGACTCGGATCGTGTAGTCTTGATGTATATTGTTTCACCAGCTCGAATCAGCAGCTGTTTTCATCGGCCTTGTTGCGGTTCGCAGCAATTCGTTTTCGACGCTCCCTAATATCCTGCACAAAGTTTGGTGTTAGAAGGGAAACTTTCGCAGTAGGTTGTCTTTTCAAAATCAAGTCCACAAGTGTCCTTCCTTTCATGAATTTAGAGTGTACCGGTGAGCGAGCAGAAAGTCGTCTAATCGCTGTTGCAGACTTCTGTGCCGTTGCCCCATGCTGTCGTGAAGCACCTGTTTGAGTAATGTAGCTTTCGTTGTTTGACCCAGCCGTTCGGCTGCTCCGTTTGCCGTTGCGTGATATGGTCGAGTGAGTGTGTACCCGATACCATGCTAACGCGCGAATTCTGCGAACTCCTCAGAGGTCAGGTCATTGTCGCTATCGAGTCCTTCTTGGAATCCATGGGATGCGAAGAAAATTTTAAGTAGATCAATGGTATTTGATGTCGCCGTGCTTCCCAGGAATTCTACTTCTTTTTACGCTTGGAGTAGAAATCGTTGAGCACAAAAAAAAATCGAGCCCTCCTTGACGGCGAAGTCGACATGGACGCGCTGCCAGAGAGGTGTTGGATACCTCCAATGGTGTAAAGGTCCTGAGGTCTTGGCCGGCCTGGTTGTCTGACAGACCTGGCACTGAAGAACTGTCGTATCAATCCGGTTGTACAGTGCTAATCACACTTGTCTATAACGCGCGAGCGTCCGGCTTTCTCCGGGGAGTGCTAGACTGGTGGCATTCGCGGAAACTAAGCTAGTCACGTGGCGCAACATGGAACGGCCCGCTCGAGGGGTGTCCTGCTCATTATATCAGCTGGCGGCGAACGCGGAAAGCTGGTCGCACGCTTTTTACAAACATTATTTCTCGAACAACAAACAAACTAAAGCATGAAGGCGTATCAAGGTCATAAAAAAAAAACTCTATCATGACGCACTTTTGTAGCTTATCAATCTGGTATAAGGCTTGCTACTATGCAAAAAACAAAATTATATCAATTGACCGGATTCAACAGGACTGCGCATAGTATCGAGAGAATCCTACAGGACAAAAGCACTGATCGCCGACAATGACACCGCGTTCGCCGCCAGCTGATAGAGTGGTCAGGACACCCCTCGAACGGGCCGTTCCATGTTGCGCTACGTGACTAGCTTAGTTTCCGCGAATGCCACCAGTCTAGCGCTCCCCGGAGAAAGCCGCACGTTCGCGCGTTATAGACAAGTGTGATTAGCACTGTACATCGACGGCCACCATAAGTACGACCTTGCTAGTATCTTCATTCGTTGCAATCCGGATGTTCTTCTTGTAGTAATGCTATTCCTTGTTGTTGAAGCGCGACCGGGATCAAAAGTCTTTGACCCCTTATCAGGCAGTCTAGCTCGTTAGACAACTCATTCCGTCGAATATAAAACGGCCACAATTTGCTGTCGCAGGTTGCCGGTCATCCTGCTAACGTAAAACGCACGACTTCCGAGAGAATGCCGTCCCTCTCGGTCCACTTGGCCACTTGGCTTGCAGTGAGCGGAGTTTGCTCGAACACTGCGAGACACTCGTTGAGGTTGCCACACTGATTCGTCACTGGCAGGGGTAATATAACGAGTGCGCCTGCCACTTTCGTGTTTTTTTTCGTTTTTTTTTCGTTTTTTTTGTTGTAATGCAGGTTATACTTGTACGCTGCCAAAGTGGTGGCCCAGCGCTAGATCCGTGCTACCGCGAGCGAAGGAGTTGGCTTGTCCGAGCTCAAGATGCCCAAGAGTGGCTGATGATCGGTGTAAAGTGTGAGTTCCCGCCGTACAGATAACTGTGAAAGTGACTGAGGCCAAAAAATGTTGCTAGCTCTTCCTTTACTCTTTGAGCGTAGTTACGCTCTGCTGCGGTGAGAGTACGAGAAGCAAAGATGATAGGCTTCTACTATCCCTCTGGCACGACATGAAAAATTACTGCGCCGAGGCTATATCCTGACGAGTCGCAGGTGATTATGATATTCTTGCCGACGTCATAGTACGTGAGCACCTCACTATTGAGGAGACGTTGTTTGGCTCTTGTGAACGGTCGGGAACCTTCTTCTGCCCATGTCCATTTTTTAAACTTCATGAGCAAATCGTACAATGGTACGGCGACTGTAGCCAGGTCCTTGATGAACTTAGCGTAAATATTTAGGAGCCCTAAGGGGGCCCTAAGTTTGTGGGCACCCTGGTGGCTCCCCAGCCCAGTTGCCTGACTGCAAGGCAAAGGTGCCGAACTTTTCCCGCGTGGCGGCGACGTTACGCCAGCCACGCGCACATCGCGCGCGCCGCCTTGATAAGGCGCATCAGAGGCGGCGCACAGGGAGTCGCTGCCTGCACTCACGCACCACCGGTAGCAATGTTAATCGTCTTGTTCATGTCCAATTAAATGTAGTTTCTTGTCGTTTAAACCGTTGGCTCCCTGTTATTCCTCCGGGTCGGGTAGATAGCCCCCAAGGCAAATCGACCACAATGCCGCCCAACCGTGGTATGCTACTTACTCACAGGAATTTCACGGGGCTTGGTTTCTTCTTTCGGTAAATTTTTTTCACACACCCCGTGTTTCCTATCGTCGTTCCTTGCTTCCGTCGCGTCCGTGTTTGTTGTATTGGCGTGTTTCTCATTTTTGTGACCGCGGTAATCGTTTCGCGAGCTTGTGTTGGTTTCTGGGGGGCGTTTCCTTATTTTGCGCTTTTCTTGCGCTTGTGTAGGGTATTTGGGGGCATTTCTTTTTTTTTTTGTGCTTGCAGGAA
The DNA here is from genome assembly GCF_016920785.2 of Ixodes scapularis. Classification (NCBI taxonomy): domain Eukaryota; kingdom Metazoa; phylum Arthropoda; class Arachnida; order Ixodida; family Ixodidae; genus Ixodes; species Ixodes scapularis. Next base: position 163,037,526 of record NW_024609868.1, on the reverse strand, counting down.
TGCTCACGCGGAAGCAGGAAGCCGCGATGGCCGCAGCGGCACAAATGAACCTCCTCACGAAGGTCACAGAGATCTGCGACTCCGTGATGCAGCGCCTGGCCCACACGCCTGACCATCAGGAGACCCGACCGCGACAGCCCCAACCACACTTGACTGTTATAGTCCACATCGGGTACGACGACGTCAAGTCCGTGGCAGACTTCCTGGGCGAGCTGCAGACGTGCCTCGGAAGCCTTCATCGTGGACCGGATTGTCCCGCCGGCGTTGCAAGCCAGCGCCAGGTGCTGGTTGGGGTCAGAGGCACCCTTCACCAGCCTGGCGGATTTCCACACAAGGCTTCGAGAAGAGTTCCTGCCTGAAGACTACGCAAAGCCGATTCTCCGAGAGCTCGAGGCAAGGACGCAGCACCCGGACGAAAGCCTGGTCCGGTACGTTCGGGTCATGCAAGAGCTCTTCAAGAGGGCGGAGCCGAAGTCGCCGCAGTCGGAAGACAGTGTCGCCCAGCATACCACGTCTACCTGATCAAACGCATATTTGGGACCCTTAAAGAGCTAGCCCGGGGCGCCCGCCTCATCGAGGAAGTTCTTCATGCCGAGCGGAACTACGTGCCGCCACCACCAGCCAAGTACGCGCTCGAACCGTCATGCGCATGGCGGGGCCCCGAGGCCTCCACGCAAGTGGACTGTCCGAACGAGACCTCCCTTTCCCACCACGTCACCCAGAAGAGTTGGCGTGACATGCATGGTGATATCCCGTGCGGGATAAAAGTATATTCTACTAACTCTCCCCAAGAGGTCCGCGGAGGTCACAGCGGGGCCCGTGAGGATTTCGGGTGGGGGTCGCCACGACAGGTGGGAGGTCGTTGGCCGTGCCCTATCGTAAGCTGGGGCCCAACGGAGATCACCACAGAAGGGAACCATCTTCATCAGTCTGCTCCTGCAAGTGCTGGCGAAAACTGGCACGGTGCGGTCGCAAACCCGCAGCCCAGCAGCATTGACCCCCGCCGCAACGGAACAAGCCCTCCCCACAAGAACCAGTCGCAAGCCTGGTGGGGGCCCTCCCATAGTGGTTCCTTACCCGATCACTGGAGGCGGTCCGACGGGCACGTCGGTGCGGGTGGTCTAAGCAGGCAACTGTCGTCGGACTGCTACACTCTTAGAAAAAAGGGTCAGTATCGTCCTCCCTAAAGGGAAGAACGCTCTTGACACATACGCTCCTTCAGAAAGGGAGAAACTTTCGTCCCTAAAGCAGGGGAGCAGACGTTCCTTTGTCGCCTGCATCTCATTATGGCGGCCACGAATCGAGCAAATGGAGCTCAATAAGGCTTAACGATAACACTAAGTCTAGAGTACAGAGCGAGAGGAGCAGCAAATAAAAACGTAACACGAGCTTTCCGCGAACTGTATTTATTTCCGAAGCCGACTTCCCCCTGCAGGTAAAGAAACTTGCGTTTCGAAAGCATGCAGTCACTCAGTCTTCTCATCGCCAGCACTGCGATGTTAAACGGAGACAACCGGCACCCAGTCCGCGCACTTCATGTCTTACCTTTGCAATTCCTCGAGCCACAATTCCTTCGTCAACCGTTGCGTCAACAGCACATCACGGAGGAGTGGTAAACCATTCGCCCGCAAAACCAAAAGCCGCTCTCAAAAAAAGCAAATCCAAATCAACTTCTTGGCTTATCTCGGCACGGTAACACGAAATTATGGCGTAGCCGCGTAGCGTAAGAGGATGTTAAATTGCTTGCCAACAGATGGCAGGGTCAAGCAGAGTAATCGCAAGTAGTTAGGCTAGGTGGCGCTAGGTACCGCCCAATTCATGTTCTACAAAGAAATATTCATATTTTCTCCCGCCACCACTGCGTTTCGTTTATCATCGGGAACCTTTATTATACACACATATAGACACATTACGCATACTACAAGCATCAGGTAAACGTACATCGAGCGCATATACACGCATTCGTAGCACATAAAAACATCAATGCAGCGGCACACTAACCCGATCACTGCTTCAAAGCTCTGCGTTTCCGTCTTTTATGCAGGTCGTTTTGAACGTACGGAATGTTTCGGTGACTCCCTAAGCAATAAATAATATCCCCAGCATGTTGATTTCTTTCCAGCAATGTCATACATCTAAGAGTATTTTTAATCGATGAAGGGATGAATCTCTTATTAAAAAGAAAACGCTCGATCATGCCGTAATTATTTGAACGGCAATAAATCGAGCGGCTTCAATGTGGTTCCAAGCCATGAGTTGGTTTCCCCACACGACACTTCGTAGCCACTATTTCTATTGTAGCGTTTGTTTTTCTATTTGTGCTGTTCGCGCACGGCTGCAATTGCCGTCTTGAATTAATCTTTGTAGAGCGGATATTCACTCAGCTGGAAGTGATGCTTCACGGGCAGAGAAATCGCTTTTCGATCAGCTTGAATGCAGTCAAAGCCGCGACTCGCGGCAGGTGTTAGGTGTACGGAGCTACGCCGTGGCGAGCTCGAAAGCTTCTAGCGCTCATCCCAGCGCGCCACTTGGACGGCAGTTTCTCCAGGAACCGTAGTATATTTAAACAGTAAAAAAAAGGATAGCGTTTTTTTTCGATTTTACCTGTTTTTTAGAGCGCAGCTCTTAGGCGCCCGTTTCCGGCTTGAGCGGCGTCGCCGCCGCCGTGGGCGTAACCAAGCTTACCCCAAGGTCACGTGACCCCCAAGGTCAACCCAAGGTCATGTGACCCCTCCCAAGGTCACGTGACCCCCGAAGTCACGTGACTCCCCTGAGGTCACGTGACCCCTCCAAGGTCACGCGACCCCCCGATGACGTCATCATCACTGATGACATCACCGGCATCCGCATCGTCATCGTCATCATCACTGATGACGTCACCGGCATCCGCATTGTCATCGTCATCACCACTGATGACATCATCAGTGACGTCACTAATGACGTCACCGGCGTCCGCATCATCATTGTCATCATCACTGATGACGTCACCGACATCCGCATCGTCATCGTCATCATCACTGATGACGTCATCAGTGACGTCACTGATGTCGTCACCGGCATCCGCATTGTCATCGTCATCACCACTGATGACATCATCAGTGACGTCACTGGTGACGTCACCGGCATCCGTATCATCATTGTCATCATCACTGATGACGTCACCGACATCCGCATCGTCATCATCACTGATGACGTCATCAGTGACGTCACTTATATCGTCACCGGCATCCGCATTGTCATCGTCATCATCACTGGTGACGTCATCAGTGACGTCACTAATGTCGTCATCGGTATCCGCATCGTCATCGTCACTGATGACGTCATCAGTGACGTCACTGATGACATCATCGGCATTGTCATCGTCACGTGACCCCCCAGGTCACATGACCCCGCAAGGTCATGTGACCCCTGAGGTCACGTGACCCCCCTCCGGTCAGTCGACCTCCCTCCCCAGTAACCTTCCCTCCTCTTCCTCAAGAGCTGCGCTCTAATTCGGCGTTACAGGGAGTTGTAAACGGCTTTCACTTTTTTAATGGTAAAATTTCATTGTAAATATACGTACTTTCGTCATAATTCCGTACTGTTCAATCTTTTTACCAGAGCGCAATCGCTCTCGGGCCCGACAGTCGTATTGGCCACTGTGCGATAGGAGCTTACCGTTCAGACCAGCGTTCCAACATGACTATACGCACGTCGATCGACTGCAATTAATCCTTCAAGTGGTCTTAAACTTTTTAATGTAAAGCGGAATGTCAACCTGCGACACCCCGCCCCCTTCGATCACGGCCCGACCAGCGGCATCAATGCCCGACAGTTTACGTCACCTCATCTTGTTGTTACACCACTGATACTCGAAAACACGGTCACATCGGCGATAATTACAGTCTTCTGTTCACTACGCACAACACTGCCATCACGATGTTGCTGAGACGCAGAAATACAGAACCACGTTGAATGCCGGTTGGCACTCGGCACGAGAAAACACAGTGGGAAAACAGAACCGAACTCAGTACGGAAGGCACCCAGGCAGCCGGCAGGAAGACCTGTCTGCCTTGGACGCAGTTCCTGCGATTTGCATAACGTCGAAAACGTCGTCACAGTTCCGCGTGGTTTCGCTACTGTAGTTCCGCGCGGGTCCCGCAATCCAGAGACGGCCATCTCACCCAGTGTACGTAGCACTGCTGGCACTGCTCCGGAACTTCGCTGTTTCTATCAGCTTCGTTTACTCGTTTGATAAAATTAGTGGTAAAAACGTCAATGAAACCGAAAAGTTCTGTACGTTTGGACTAGAAAACTGAATTACAGGCGGCCTTCGCTGCCGCCCTGAAGCTCAATAAACTCAACAACATTTAATAACGTGCGCGACTTGCTCGGAAAACGAAACCGAAAGTAGATGAGTGGGGAGGGCGAAAGCTTTCTCCCATCTCCTTGGAGAAGGAGGAAACCATCTCTTTCCTCCCTTCTTCTCGTGTCCGCTCGGGGGTGCGTCAGTAGAAGGGAGGAAGACGCGCCGTTGCTACCTCTTTCCTCCACTTTTTTCTTAGAGTGTGCTACCAGTGCGAGCAACCCGGCCATCACCGAAACCAGTGTCCAAGACTTCTGGACACTACAAGCAAGAGGTGGCGCGAAACAGTGGCAAAGGGCCGGAACCAGAACAACCAGGGAAACTACTACGACAGGCGACGCTGAAACCGGACAGCCACCCGCCGACGGCCGTTGCAGTCCCTGGGAGCAGTGAGGCCTCGGCACAGATTCCATCGGTATGCCGAATCCAGTCCGAGCCTAAGATCATTGAAGCGCGCATGACGATTTCATTACTCGATTTTCCCATTGCCGCACTTTTGCATTCTGGGGCCGCTATCTCGCTCATAGGGGATTCCGTTGTCGAACTCTGCAAAGCAAAAAAGATAAGCCTCCGGGAGTGAGAAACCCGTTTGCAGCTAGCTTCTGGTACAGCGATAAGAGCTGGAGGAGCCGTGAGGCTGCAGATTCGGTTTAATGGAGAGAAGCGGCGCCAACGATTTCTTTATATGCCAGGACGACCTGTGATCTTAGGCCTAGATTTCATTAAGGCGAAAGCATGACGCTCGACTTTTCTGGTGGCGGATACAGGCTGGGACAACAACCGGAGCTGACTCCGTTTACCAGACGGGAGGAATGCATCCGTAACCTGCCCACTGCAGCCCACTTCACCGTGGTGCCGGACGTCTTGCCTGCCGGCGTTCGAGAATCGTTGCAAAAGTGCACCGCAAGCAGCCTGCAGAAGCAGGAGCTGCAAGCCGCCCTGGAGTCTTTGTCACCGATGTTCACGGAAACACCTGGAAAGATTGACATTCTGCTGCACCGTATTGAAACCGGTGACGCGCCGCCTCGGAGGTGCAACCCTCGACCAATCAGCGTCCACAAAAGGGCTTTCCTTGATGCGGCGCTCGAGGAAATGATCGACACCGGTTCAGTACTTGAGTCGACGAGCCCCTGGGCGTTCCCCGTTGTTCTCGCTCCGAAAAAAGACGGTACAGCCAGGCTCTGTGTGGACTACAGGTGGCTTAACGATGTGTCCGGACGAGAACGCTACCCTTTTTCCAGCATTTTCTCCGTGATATACGCGCTACGTAACGCGACCGTGTTTACAACGCTGGATTGCAGTCGCGGGTTTCTTCAGATCTAGATTTACCCATGAGACGTTTCAAAAACGGTTTTCATCTGCCACGAGGGTTGTTCGAGTTCACCCGACTGCCGTTTGGCTTGTCTAACTCTCCCTTTAGTGAAAAGTAGTTCAAAATCAGTGCACTGAATCGTCTGAATGTATACTAATAGTGAACGTAGGGTATGTAATGAAATTGTACTATAGTTCCACACTTTTATGAAACAAAATAGTATACCTTTAGTACTCCCCAATTACATATATAGTATACCATAAGTGCTCCTCGAGTTTACATCTCGCATAATATAAGTGTACATTTAGTACACTACATGTATGCTTTTAGTGTACTAAGTGTACACTACCAGTATCTATATACGGGGTGCCCCAGATAACTTGTACCAAACTTTAAAAAAAACACAAAAAAACGGGGCGTTCTGCGGGAGTGAAACCAACTGTGCGCTGTTAGAAAGTCTCTTGCGAAAGTGCACGAAATTGTTTTAGTGCGCCTAGTTATTTATGCTTGGGAGAAGAGCGTGTTGGTTCAAGTCATGGATGAAGAAAGAATAAAACAATTAAAACAGGGACAACACAACCACATCTTTCACAACCACATCAGTGAAAGATGTGGTTGTGCTGTCCCTGTTTCAATTGTTTTATTCTTTCTTCACCCATGTCTACTTATTTAATTAACACTAAAAAGCTAACTTTGGAAACCTTCGTTTAAAACCCGAGGTGTGAATTGAAAAGTTGTAGAGCGCATTAAGAAACACCCAATTAAAATATTTTCAACAAGGTGCACTCTGCATGCTCCTTTTTCCTAGCTTTTAAAAAAGGCCCGCGAAATACAAAAAAAAAATACCGCGTGACAACTCGCTTCCCAATCACGGCACGCGGGCGCGCCGCAAATGTGCGCTCTTTGAAGGCCGGAAAAAAAACACGAAAACGTATCATGTGGCAAACACTTTATTTGGGTGTTTCTCAATGCGCCCTGGAACTTTATGATTGACATCTTGGCCCTTTAAAAATATTTGAAAGGTTAGCCGATTAATCTTAGCTATTTAGCTAACCACGCGCATTAAAAAAAAGAAAAAAAAAAGAACCTGTGCGTTTTCGCAAGACACTTGCTAACAACAGCCGATTTCACTCCTGCAGAGCGCTCCGGTGTTTTTTAGGTATGGTGCAAGTTATCTGGGACGCCGTGTATGTTGGGCGTTCTGAATGGAAAGAACGGTCTAAAATTGGCCAGAAATGTCAGCGCCTGCATATAAAAAACTACCTTTTCAAAGGTTTCTTTGAATGGCTAGATTCCAACTTATGAAATTTCATGACATATAGCTTCATTCTCGTGGAATGTTAAGGAACGTCGTTGACAACTTAATTAATGATAATGGAGAAGCGCCACCATCGGGAGATGCACTCTTAAAAATGAGTCAGGAAATTTATGAGGAAAGTCCGTGGCAGCTCTTTTTCCAAACATTGCTCGTCAAACAACAAAAAGCAAAAAAAAAAAAAACGTACAATCGTGTTATGAAATTATGTGGGAAAAGTTGTAAAAAAAAAAAAGAGGCACCGCGTGAAATGACAATTGATTCATTTTCAAATCTTCCCTCGTGAAAATAACGTACTACCGTTTTCCAACATCGACTAGGAGAGTCGTCATTTTGATTTGCGGCGACGAACGTGAAAATTACGAGGATATCATTGGCAGCTCTATTTCCAAACATTCCTCGTGAAAATGATGTATGATGTACCAGCGTCTTCTGAAACTGTTAGAAAAGCCATAAAGAAAGGTGCATTGCATTTTTAAACTGAAAGTATGTATATGTAGCATACAAAAACTATGATCAGTGTACTTCACGTGATTGATAAAAGAGAAACTGAAACTTGTCACTTTATTCAAGTTTAAAAGCCCGCCTCACTGTACACTCTCCTTTGTGATTATGGTGTGCCATTACGTCCTGCGTAAAATGAGAAAAGAAAATATCCTATGTCACCCTATGACATAAATTCACATAACTCGCTTAAAGGACTATGAGAGGAAGGCAAGATAGTAACAAATTCAGCCTGACACAAGGGTGAGGATAATCGGACCATAGCCTCTATGAAAGCCTGATATGTCAGACATTGGTGGTGTGCCTTCTTTGCATGCCCAGGGCGATGCTACAGATAATAGTGTTCATTGCAGGACACAACATATATCACCTCAAATCTTAGTCCGCATAAAGAAAATGTTTGACAAACAACAGCCTTTTCCAAATTCAAGGTTGCAGCTGCTACATCTTAAGCACATATGGATTGATGAAGGCCAGAACGAAAGCATCCGAGCGTGGCCATTTTCAGGGCTGTGCTATTAAAATTTGTTTTAAAAGTTTAGTATAATACGGTACTTGATATTGGTTTGCAGATTAACTGTACTACTGTAAACGAATTAATTTTTGCGAAGGCATAGTTTTTGCGAGTTCATTGAAATTGCTTATAATTGGTCACGCAAAAGTAACCCCATAAATACGAATGTATTGAACATTACTCCTGATTGCGAAATTGCGTACCTGCAAAGTATTCCCAACAGTAATACCTCATAAAATGTATGAAATATTGAGCTCGCAAAAATAAAGTCGTATGTGCCATTCAAACCTTTCAAAGCGCCCGCAAAGTCACCATTGCGATGGATTTGCTTTGTTCAGTGCGTGTCTCCGCATGCGCCAGTACGCTGCAGAGATTAGTTCTGGATGAAATCCCAAGAATAAGACATTTGAACGTGGGACATACACACTTTTTGATAAAATAGAATCCAAAAATTTTCACATCAAATGGCTTCCCAGGAGACTTCTCGGGTCCGCGTGCACTGTTGCTCCGCAACAAGCAGGCTCTCTTGGGATGACAAGAAAAAACCCCGCCCTGAACGCTGTTTGAACCAGCACTCCGGAAAGTGGAAAAGCTTGTCAAGCCTTCGCTATCGGGGCAGGCTGCTTACTTCCGGTGGCTTCATACCTGTCTGCTCAATGCACCACCCAGCCACCCATAATAGTGATCAATGGGCGGACGTCACTTTTACTCTTGTGATGCAGTTGGCTGCAGGTTCCCATAGGTTGCAACCTGCTAGCCAAACTGAGCCAGGCCCGCAATCCTGCGGGATATGTCAATTCCGCTCTTTTAGACGTAGACACCCACATTTTCCGAGTACCTGAAAGAAGCTCTAACACAGAGGAAACAAAATGATTGGCCCTTCTTGATTGCAAACATTTCTTTTGCTGAGAACACACATACAAGTCACACGCTATTACACATTCAGTGGCGCGGCTTAATTTATGATGAGCGCTTTTCTTTTATATAACTTGGAGCTTTTAGAGAAGATTCACTATAATGGGTCGGACGTAAATGGTAGCTGTGAACTAGCCTATACATTTACACATTACCTGATATAGTAAAAGCACTAGAGCAGGGTAGGGCTGTACTGCATACATTACAAATTTGTAACCAATTAAAAGTTGGCATTTATTTATTACTATTGGCTATTATTCTTTCACAAAGAATAACTGGGCGAGTTGCTACGTTGGTAGTCTTTCAACTCCATCGAATATTCAGGTCCTTTTCGTATTTGTTCACGCTTTTGCTTGTTCTAACTGCTCTGCTTTCTGTAGCGGCTTTCACCGCCACTGAAAAAACGTGACATTCAAACTCACTTTAGTTACATCACACAATCGTAAACTTACAAAGCGTGCCGCTTCGGCATACGCAAAGAGATCGTCCGTCTCTACGGCACAGGCATCAGCACGGGCAAGGAATCATGCTGCTCGCTCTTGTGACGTTTTTCTCGCTCCCGCTTTATGAAACAAATGGTTGGCGAGAGGCTGTTGGGATCACGCGTCAGAACTAGCATGACATGTGATTACTTGAACTTTCGTAAGACTGCACTTGAACGCTCCGCAAAAACGTCGTCGGGCGAGCGTCGTAAGACGGCGCCCAGAACAGTCCCTCGGCTGGCCCTCGGTTCCGCCGTACGCGAGTCTTTCTCACCCTGCGCAGAGAGCCACATATTTCCAAATGACTAAATAACACCGGGTAGAGCACAGTTGGAATCAAGCATAGCTTAGCAAGCACACAGTACACGACAAAGTCTGAAACAGCGGCGCACTTCGCTGAAACAAAAGAAACTTCCTCAATGGCGCTTGCACCAGTCGGCCTTGACTGTCCGCCACTTACTTGCGTTCGAAAGATACAGCGTCTCATAGGTCTCAGTAATCGCTTGCTATTCTTGAACATGGAATTCGTAAGTTATCTAAACTATCCGCTGACACGGAAAAAACGTGAAGAGGAAGCGATATTCGACACCTCCGGAACACTAATGGCGGCCGAACAGAAGCTGATTGCAATAGCGATGGTCTTGCGCAGTTTTCAAAAGTCTATCTTTTTGTTATTTTTTAAGGGAAAATTAAGCAGATCAATATAATAATAATAATAATAATAATAATAATAATAATAATAAATTTATTTCAGGTGCTTAAACGCCCTCAGAGTATCATTTCGGGAACGTCAAAGTCCTAAAGACTTGTAGGACTAATCTTAACAAAATATGTACAAAAGCACGCATAACAATGAAAAAAAGAACCACACACACACAAAAAAAAACACAGAACAAAGAAGTTAGAGAGATTCAGACACGCGACGAGGAAAATATCGTTAAAAACGAATTGCACAGTACAAACTTATTACGAAAAGTCTTGAAGGTTGACGCTACTTTCCTATGGACGAGCACATAGTCTTCAGTTTTCTTTTTAACCTTCCGCGAGACGTAATGTCACTCAGCACAGGTGGGAGTTTGTTAAAGGTGTTTGAAACATAATAACTCCGAATGCATGTCCCAAAATGGGTGCTATTTCACGGCGTGGCATATGGTGCCACTTTCCGAAGGTCACGACAAACCACGTTGGGAACCTTTTATTTTATTTATTTATTTATACATACTGCGGCCCCACTGGGGCTATGGCAGGAGTGGGAGTTAAACACAGACGGTCCGGACATCACTGTGGACCACTGTCAACGGCACACAGGAATTCATCTGGTTGTAGTGATCGGATGTTTCCTGGTAATAAATTCCAGCGTTCAATGGTGTGAGGAAACAAACTGTATTTAAACATATCAGTACGAGGATGAAAAGGTAAAATGTTTAATTCATGGTGGCTCCTAGTTGCAGTTGGCTCGGGAAACTTTATGTAGTTATGTAACGAGTCAAAACGTGATGAGTTAACCATGAAATACAGAGACTTTAGGCGCTCGATACCACGACGCTCAGGAAGAAGTCTTAGGCCTAACACGGAAAGATTAGAAGAAGGAGAAAAGTTTCTGTCATACCGACGACAAATAAAACGTGCCGATTTCTTTTGTACTGATTCGACCTTATTTATATCGGACTATTTGTAGGGAAACCAAATAATAGAACCATATTCGAGGATTGGGCGAATTAAAGTTTTAAAAGTTAAAAGCTTAGTATCTTGTGGTGCCACACGTAAGGTACGCCGCAGGTATCCAAGTCTTTTAAGAGATTTGTTACATGTCGTATCAATGTGCTTAGACCAAGATAAATCAGGCGTGAAAAGGAGGCCAAAGTATTTATATTCAAAAACTCTTTCTAGGCATAACCCGTCAAATGAATAATTAAACACAGAAGGTGATGAACGCCTAGAAAAGGTCATAAAAACCATTTTACTAAAGTTCAGGTTCATTTGCCAGGTTTTACACCACGTACAAAAATTCACGAAAGAATTGTTAAGAGTTATATGGTCATCGGAGGAGTTTATCACATGATATAGTACGCAGTCGTCAGCGTAAAGTCGGACCTTAGTGGAAATACAGCGTGGCAAATCACTGAATTATCACAAGAAAAGTAGCGGTCCAAGAACTGGCCCTTGTGGAACACCTGATGATACGTCAACTGTACTAGACTTGGATGAGTTAAAGTAGACAAACTGAGACCGTTGAGAAAGAAAACTGGATATCCAGTTCACAAGGTGATGATTATTTAGAATTAGGTTAAGCTTGTGGAGGAGTTTAGAATGAGGAACTGTGTAGAAAGCCTTTGACAAATCTATAAATATCGCATCAACTTGGTTACCGATGTCAAGAGACAGACCGATATCATGAACAAACTCTGTTAGTTGTGTCATAGTACTATAACCGCGACGAAAACCATGTTGGAGATCGCATAAAATATTATTAGTATCGAGAAACTATTACATGCCTGTAGACTATATGTTCCAATAATTTGCATGAATGTGACGTTATAGAAATTGGTCTATAGTTTGACAGTGATTGTGAGTTGCCAGATTTGTATACGGGAATAATTTTTGCGAGTTTCCATGATGAAGGAACTGTGGCCGTTGACAGTGATTTCTGAAAAATAACCGTGAGATACCGACTGCACCATTGGGAGTACCTGACAATAAATGAATTAGGAATGTCATCAGGACCAGGACTTTTTTTAGTGTCTAACTTCAAAATCAGGTTTAGTACGCCCCGAACGTTCACATCTATGTCGTCAACCGCAGACTGCGAAACATGAGTAAAAGGAGGAACTTCGAAATTATCAACTCTAAATACTGACTGAAAGAACGTATTAAACGCTGTAGCGATTGTCAGCGCGTCCATAGTAGTTACGTCGTTAATTATAAACGAGTTTGAAGTTGTGCTGCCTGGTAAAATAGATTTCCAGAATTTTCGAGGGTTGCATTTTATTAAGTTTTGTAAGGTAACACGGAAATAGAAGTCCTTCGCGGAATTAGTTTTTAGTCGGAGTTCCTTCTTAGCTTGAATAAACTGAGCCGACTTTACTGGGTCAGCGCAACGTTTTCCACTCCGCATTCTGCCGACCCGTCGCGATAAATGTAATAATTCTCTTGTTATCCAAGGTTTGACAATGTTACTTTTTTTAGTTTTGAGAGGCACAAATCGCTGGATACACGATTTAACCAAGTCTTCAAAAAATGTAATGAGTACATTCACGTCACTGGAGATACTAAGTTGTTCAAACACTTCAAAGGAATAGCTTAGTGAGTCAATTATGGACTCATCATCGGCACGGTTAAAATCAGGAAAAGTGTGGTAAACAAAACGTGTTTTAGGGACAGAATAAGCAACAGAAACAAAGACTGCCCTGTGATCTGATATACCGTCAACGACTTCACATTCAAAATGGTTTTCTAGAAGAGTTATACTAAGAAATACCAAATCTAAAACTGACGACTCTCTCGTGCTCTCCTGAACAATCTGTTTTAAACCAACTGACAAAGAAAAGTTCACTAACTCTCTAGATATTTGAACGTCAGGACCAGATAGCGACAAAGACGACCACTGGATGCCAGGTAAATTGAAATCACCCATTAATATTAAATTGGAAGAAGACAGGTTATGCTCGTACATAAAGTCACATAAAGCGTGTAACTATTCAATGGGAGAGCCGGGAGGGCGGTAGACAACGCCAACAACTAAAGATATATTATCCACATTAAGTTTGCACCACACTGATTCAATCTGGGGAGGACCCTGTATCACTGAAAATTTAATATTGGTCTTTAAAAAGAGTGCCACGCCACCGCCACGCCCGTACTTTCTATCACCCCTAACCACGCAGAAACCAGAGGGTGTAATTTCGGTGTCGTATATGCCATCATGCCACCATGTTTCAGTGACTCCAATAATGTGAGCAGAGTGGGAAGTAATTAGTGACAGAAAATCGGGGAACTTGTTTACTAAATTTCTGGCGTTAATATTCAAGACACAAAGATTTTCACTTAAACCGTCTTTTGAACCGCGGCCGAGTCAACGACCACCAGTAGATGGGGCGGTGGTAGTAGACTGGGCGGAGTAGTCATCATCATCATTCATCATTTATTATTCCTTGAAGGCCCAGGGGGCATTACACAAGGGAGTGAACACTTAAAAAACAAACAAGTAACAAAATTATTTATTTACGAAACACTGTCGGAACACTTAACCAGAGTATTAGTTTTAACATCCCAATTATATCGCTCATTATTGATGAACACATGATCATATCGAAGGCGGACGGAGGAGCCACTGTCACGGAAAGAGGCCGTCGCATCCCTTATTTTCTTTCGAACAGAACGGACATGAACAGAGAAGTCTTCCGATATACGAATATCTGAACCCTTGAGCTTGAAAGAATTTTTCAATACTTCCATTTTTTCGCGGAAATCAAGGAGTTTCATAATGACAGGACGTGAACGATCGTCGTGTTTTCGACCTATTCTATGGCACCTTTCAATACGTGGGCAGTCAATAATCAGTTTATCCGAGAATATTTTTGATACGTTAGAGAGTAATGACTCACTAGTTTCGTCCGCGCTTTCGGTGAGGCCATATAAGATTAGATTATTTCTGCGCGAACGGTTTTCCATGTCGTCATTCCTCGCGACGAGTCTGTCTACCACACCAGACAAGGACTTAAGCTCTATAAGCAGATTGTCACAAGATGTACAAGGGACACTTGGCGTGGCAGAAGGCGACTCGAGGGCAGCCACTCGTGCTTCAAGAGCGTCAAATCGGGAGTTAACTGACTGTTGGAATTATTTGATTTCAGCTATGTCCTGAGCCATCTTTTTCTGGCCAGCCAGCAATTCAGCAAACATATCCGAAACTGTGGGTTGTCTCTCGATATCTCTTCCGTCATTATCGCTCTCACCCAAATTAGCAGCCCTCGAGTCCTCTGTAACCGAGCTGTTACTGTAACAGGACTTTGAAACTACGTTATCTTGTTTTGTTTTTTTTGCAGTCTTTTTTTGGTGGTCCTGGATTCGTTTCAACGTCTCCACTAAGGAGAAGGCTATTGATGCAATACACCAGCTGGTGTATTGCAGCCGGTGTATTGCAGCAATACACCACACAGGTCAACAAAACAACAAATACCGTGATCGTACCCATGTGGGCGAGGAAATAGCAGTAAAAAGCGATTATCGGACCGTACACAATGAGCGTTCCGAAGGTAACATACCTGCGAGAGAAGCAGACAGCGGTTGAGCATACTGTCCTCGCTGCTATTGCCTCGCCCACTGAAGAGGAAAGATGTCGGTGAAGCTTTTCTATCCTCGCTAACCGACGTCACAGAACTGGGCTTTTCAATGATTGGACGATCCAGGAGGGCACCACTGACGGGGGTGACTTGCAGATTCACGGTTTGTAGGCCGTTAAGGAAACCGTGAACACCCTCAATTCCGCTGGCAAGGAAGTCCGTGGACGAACAAGACGGGTCGACCACGCAGCAAGGAACGGTTGACGAAGCAGAAAGTGCCGGCAGTAGCTGGTATCCGTGCGCCGCGGTTCCATTGTACACAGGAACAGCGAGGGACACGAAGAACTGCGAGAGAAGCAGACAGCGGTTGAGCATACTGTCCTCGCTGCTATCGCCTCGCCCACTGAAGAGGAAAGATGTCGGTGAAGCTTTTCTATCCTCGCTAACCGACGTCACAGAACTGGGCTTTTCAATGATTGGACGATCCAGGAGAGCATCACCGACGGGGGTGACTTGCAGATTCACGGTTTGTAGGCCGTTAAGGAAACCGTGAACACCCTCAATTCCGCTGGCAAGGAAGTCCGTGGACGAACAAGACGGGTCGACCACGCAGCAAGGAACGGTTGACGAAGCAGAAAGTGCCGGCAGTAGCTGGTATCCGTGCGCCGCGGTTCCATTGTACACAGGAACAGCGAGGGACATGAAGAACTGCGAGAGAAGCAGACAGCGGTTGAGCATACTGTCCTCGCTGCTATCGCCTCGCCCACTGAAGAGGAAAGATGTCGGTGAAGCTTTTCTATCCTCGCTAACCGACGTCACAGAACTGGGCTTTTCAATGATTGGACGATCCAGGAGAGCATCACCGACGGGGGTGACTTGCAGATTCACGGTTTGTAGGCCGTTAAGGAATCCGTGAACACCCTCAATTCCGCTGGCAAGGAAGTCCGTGGACGAACAAGACGGGTCGACCACGCAGCAAGGAACGGTTGACGAAGCAGAAAGTGCCGGCAGTAGCTGGTATCCGTGCGCCGCGGTTCCATTGTACACAGGAACAGCGAGGGACACGAAGAACTGCGAGAGAAGCAGACAGCGGTTGAGCATACTGTCCTCTCTGCTATCGCCTCGCCCACTGAAGAGGAAAGATGTCGGTGAAGCTTTTCTATCCTCGCTAACCGACGTCACAGAACTGGGCTTTTCAATGATTGGACGATCCAGGAGAGCATCACCGACGGGGGTGACTTGCAGATTCACGGTTTGTAGGCCGTTAAGGAAACCGTGAACACCCTCAATTCCGCTGGCAAGGAAGTCCGTGGACGAACAAGACGGGTCGACCACGCAGCAAGGAACGGTTGACGAAGCAGAAAGTGCCGCCAGTAGCTGGTATCTGTGCGCCGCGGTTCCATTGTACACAGGAACAGCGAGGGACACGAAGAACTGCGAGAGAAGCAGACAGCGGTTGAGCATACTGTCCTCGCTGCTATCGCCTCGCCCACTGAAGAGGAAAGATGTCGGTGAAGCTTTTCTATCCTCGCTAACCGACGTCACAGAACTGGGCTTTTCAATGATTGGACGATCCAGGAGAGCATCACCGACGGGGGTGACTTGCAGATTCACGGTTTGTAGGCCGTTAAGGAAACCGTGAACACCCTCAATTCCGCTGGCAAGGAAGTCCGTGGACGAACAAGACGGGTCGACCACGCAGCAAGGAACAGTTGACGAAGCAGGAAGCGCCGGCAGTAGCTGGTATCCGTGCGCCGCGGTACCATTGTACACAGGAACAGCGAGGGACACGAAGAACTGCGAGAGAAGCAGACAGCGGTTGAGCATACTGTCCTCGCTGCTATCGCCTCGCCCACTGAAGAGGAAAGATGTCGGTGAAGCTTTTCTATCCTCGCTAACCGACGTCACAGAACTGGGCTTTTCAATGATTGGACGATCCAGGAGGGCATCACCGACGGCGGTGACTTGCAGATTCACGGTTTGTAGGCCGTTAAGGAAACTGTGAACACCCTCAATTCCGCTGGCAAGGAAGTCCGTGGACGAACAAGACAGGTCGACCACGCAGCAAGGAACAGCTGACGAAGCAGGAAGTGCCGGCAGTAGCTGGTATTCGTGCGCCGCGGTACCATTGTACACAGGAACAGCGAGGAACACGAAGAACTGCGAGAGAAGCAGACAGCGGTTGAGCATACTGTCTTTGCTGCTATCGCCTCGCCCACTGAAGAGGAAAGATGTCGGTGAAGCTTTTCTATCCTCGCTAACCGACGTCACAGGACTGGGCTTTTCAATGATTGGACGATCCAGGAGGGCATCACCGACGGGGGTGACTTCCAGATTCACGGTTTGTAGGCCGTTAAGGAAACCGTGAACACCCTCAATTCCGCTGGCAAGGAAGCCCGTGGACGAACAAGACGGGTCGACCACGCAGCAAGGAACAGTTGACGAAGCAGGAAGCGCCGGCAGTAGCTGGTATCCGTGCGCCGCGGTACCATTGTACACAGGAACAGTGAGGGACACGAAGAACTGCGAGAGAAGCAGACAGCGGTTGAGCATACTGTCCTCGCTGCTATCGCCTCTCCCACTGAAGAGGAAAGATGTCGGTGAAGCTTTTCTATCCTCGCTAACCGACGTCACAGGACTGGGCTTTTCAATGATTGGACGATCCAGGAGGGCATCACCGACGGGGGTGACTTGCAGATTCACGGTTTGCAGGCCGTTAAGGAAACCGTGAACACCCTCAATTCCGCTGGCAAGGAAGTCCGTGGACGAACAAGACGGGTCGACCACGCAGCAAGGAACAGTTGACGAAGCAGGAAGCGCCGGCAGTAGCTGGTATCCGTGCGCCGCGGTACCATTGTACACAGGAACAGCGAGGGACACGAAGAACTGCGAGAGAAGCAGACAGCGGTTGAGCATACTGTCCTCGCTGCTATCGCCTCGCCCACTCAAGAGGAAAGATGTCGGTGAAACCTTTCTATCCTCGCTCACCGACGTCACAGAACTGGGCTTTTCAATGATTGGACGATCCAGGAGGGCATCACCGACGGGGGTGACTTGCAGATTCACGGTTTGTAGGCCGTTAAGGAAACCGTGAACACCCTCAATTCCGCTGGCAAGGAAGTCCGTGGACGAACAAGACGGGTCGACCACGCAGCAAGGAACAGTTGACGAAGCAGGAAGCGCCGGCAGTAGCTGGTATCCGTGCGCCGCGGTACCATTGTACACAGGAACAGCGAGGGACACGAAGAACTGCGAGAGAAGCAGACAGCGGTTGAGCATACTGTCCTCGCTGCTATCACCTCGCCCACTGAAGAGGAAAGGTGTCGGTGAAGCTTTTCTATCCTCGCTAACCGACGTCACAGGACTGGGCTTTTCAATGATTGGACGATCCAGGAGGGCATCACCGACGGGGGTGACTTGCAGATTCACGGTTTGTAGGCCGTTAAGGAAACCGTGAACACCCTCAATTCCGCTGGCAAGGAAGTCCGTGGACGAACAAGACGGGACGACCACGCAGCAAGGAACAGTTGACGAAGCAGGAAGCGCCGGCAGTAGCTGGTATCCGTGCGCCGCGGTACCATTGTACACAGGAACAGCGAGGGACACGAAGAACTGCGAGAGAAGCAGACAGCGGTTGAGCATACTGTCCTCGCTGCTATCGCCTCGCCCACTCAAGAGGAAAGATGTCGGTGAAACCTTTCTATCCTTGCTCACCGACGTCACAGAACTGGGCTTTTCAATGATTGGACGATCCAGGAGGGCATCACCGACGGGGGTGACTTGCAGATTCACGGTTTGTAGGCCGTTAAGGAAACCGTGAACACCCTCAATTCCGCTGGCAAGGAAGTCCGTGGACGAACAAGACGGGTCGACCACGCAGCAAGGAACAGTTGACGAAGCAGGAAGCGCCGGCAGTAGCTGGTATCCGTGCGCCGCGGTACCATTGTACACAGGAACAGCGAGGGTCACGAAGAACTGCGAGAGAAGAAGACAGCGGTTGAGCATACTGTCCTCGCTGCTATCGCCTCACCCACTGAAGAGGAAAGATGTCGGTGAAGCTTTTCTATCCTCGCTAACCGACGTCACAGGACTGGGCTTTTCAATGATTGGACGATCCAGGAGGGCATCACCGACGGGGGTGACTTGCAGATTCACGGTTTGTAGGCCGTTAAGGAAACCGTGAACACCCTCAATTCCGCTGGCAAGGAAGTCCGTGGACGAACAAGACGGGTGGACCACGCAGCAAGGAACAGTTGACGAAGCAGGAAGTGCCGGCAGTAGCTGGTATCCGTGCGCCGCGGTACCATTGTACACAGGAACAGCGAGGGACACGAAGAACTGCGAGAGAAGCAGACAGCGGTTGAGCATACTGTCCTCGCTGCTATCGCCTCGCCCACTGAAGAGGAAAGATGTCAGTGAAGCTTTTCTATCCTCGCTAACCGACGTCACAGAACTGGGCTTTTCAATGATTGGACGATCCAGGAGGGCATCACCGACGGCGGTGACTTGCAGATTCACGGTTTGTAGGCCATTAAGGAAACCGTGAACACCCTCAATTCCGCTGGCAAGGAAGTCCGTGGACGAACAAGACGGGTCGACCACGCAGCAAGGAACAGTTGACGAAGCAGGAAGCGCCGGCAGTAGCTGGTATCCGTGCGCCGCGGTACCATTGTACACAGGAACAGCGAGGGACACGAAGAACTGCGAGAGAAGCAGACAGCGGTTGAGCATACTGTCCTCGCTGCTATCGCCTCGCCCACTGAAGAGGAAAGATGTCGGTGACGCTTTTCTATCCTCGCTAATCGACGTCACAGGACTGGGCTTTTCAATGATTGGACGATCCAGGAGGGCATCACCGACGGGGGTGACTTGCAGATTCACGGTTTGTAGGCCGTTAAGGAAACCGTGAACACCCTCAATTCCGCTGGCAAGGAAGTCTGTGGACGAACAAGACGGGTCGACCACGCAGCAAGGAACAGTTGACGAAGCAGGAAGCGCCGGCAGTAGCTTGCATCCGTGCGCCGCGGTACCATTGTACACAGGAACAGCGAGGGACACGAAGAACTGCGAGAGAAGCAGACAGCGGTTGAGCATACTGTCCTCGCTGCTATCGCCTCGCCCACTGAAGAGGAAAGATGTCGGTGAAGCTTTTCTATCCTCGCTAACCGACGTCACAGGACTGGGCTTTTCAATGATTGGACGATCCAGGAGGGCATCACCGACGGGGGTGACTTGCAGATTCACGGTTTGTAGGCCGTTAAGGAAACCGTGAACACCCTCAATTCCGCTGGCAAGGAAGTCCGTGGACGAACAAGACGGGTCGACCACGCAGCAAGGAACAGTTGACGAAGCAGGAAGCGCCGGCAGTAGCTGGTATCCGTGCGCCGCGGTACCATTGTTCACAGGAACAGCGAGGGACACGAAGAACTGCGAGAGAAGCAGACAGCGGTTGAGCATACTGTCCTCGCTGCTATCGCCTCGCCCACTGAAGAGGAAAGATGTCCGTGAAGCTTTTCTATCCTCGCTAACCGACGTCACAGGACTGGGCTTTTCAATGATTGGACGATCCAGGAGGGCATCACCGACGGGGGTGACTTGCAGATTCACGGTTTGTAGGCCGTTAAGAAAACCGTGAACACCCTCAATTCCGCTGGCAAGGAAGTCCGTGGACGAACAAGACGGGTGGACCACGCAGCAAGGAACAGTTGACGAAGCAGGAAGCGCCGGCAGTAGCTGGTATCCGTGCGCCGCGGTACCATTGTACACAGGAACAGCGAGGGACACGAAGAAATGCGAGAGAAGCAGACAGCGGTTGAGCATACTGTCCTCGCTGCTATCGCCTCGCCCACTGAAGAGGAAAGATGTCGGTGAAGCTTTTCTATCCTCGCTAACCGACGTCACAGAACTGGGCTTTTCAATGATTGGACGATCCAGGAGGGCATCACCGACGGGGGTGACTTGCAGATTCACGGTTTGTAGGCTGTTAAGGAAACCGTGAACACCCTCAATTCCGCTGGCAAGGAAGTCCGTGGACGAACAAGACGGGTCGACCACGCAGCAAGGAACAGTTGACGAAGCGGGAAGCGCCGGCAGTAGCTGGTATCCGTGCGCCGCGGTACCATTGTACACAGGAACAGCGAGGGACACGAAGAACTGCGAGAGAAGCAGACAGCGGTTGAGCATACTGTCCTCGCTGCTATCGCCTCGCCCACTGAAGAGGAAAGATGTCGGTGAAGCTTTTCTATCCTCGCTAACTGACGTCACAGAACTGGGCTTTTCAATGATTGGACGATCCAGGAGGGCATCACCGACGGGGGTGACTTGCAGATTCACGGTTTGCAGGCCGTTAAGGAAACCGTGAACACCCTCAATTCCGCTGGCAAGGAAGTCCGTGGACGAACAAGACGGGTCGACCACGCAGCAAGGAACAGTTGACGAAGCAGGAAGCGCCGGCAGTAGCTGGTATCCGTGCGCCGCGGTACCATTGTACACAGGAACAGCGAGGGACACGAAGAACTGCGAGAGAAGCAGACAGCGGTTGAGCATACTGTCCTCGCTGCTATCGCCTCGCCCACTCAAGAGGAAAGATGTCGGTGAAACCTTTCTATCCTCGCTCACCGACGTCACAGAACTGGGCTTTTCAATGATTGGACGATCCAGGAGGGCATCACCGACGGGGGTGACTTGCAGATTCACGGTTTGTAGGCCGTTAAGGAAACCGTGAACACCCTCAATTCCGCTGGCAAGGAAGTCCGTGGACGAACAAGACGGGTCGACCACGCAGCAAGGAACAGTTGACGAAGCAGGAAGCGCCGGCAGTAGCTGGTATCCGTGCGCCGCGGTACCATTGTACACAGGAACAGCGAGGGACACGAAGAACTGCGAGAGAAGCAGACAGCGGTTGAGCATACTGTCCTCGCTGCTATCGCCTCGCCCACTGAAGAGGAAAGATGTCGGTGAAGCTTTTCTATCCTCGCTAACTGACGTCACAGAACTGGGCTTTTCAATGATTGGACGATCCAGGAGGGCATCACCGACGGGGGTGACTTGCAGATTCACGGTTTGCAGGCCGTTAAGGAAACCGTGAACACCCTCAATTCCGCTGGCAAGGAAGTCCGTGGACGAACAAGACGGGTCGACCACGCAGCAAGGAACAGTTGACGAAGCAGGAAGCGCCGGCAGTAGCTGGTATCCGTGCGCCGCGGTACCATTGTACACAGGAACAGCGAGGGACACGAAGAACTGCGAGAGAAGCAGACAGCGGTTGAGCATACTGTCCTCGCTGCTATCGCCTCGCCCACTCAAGAGGAAAGATGTCGGTGAAACCTTTCTATCCTCGCTCACCGACGTCACAGAACTGGGCTTTTCAATGATTGGACGATCCAGGAGGGCATCACCGACGGGGGTGACTTGCAGATTCACGGTTTGTAGGCCGTTAAGGAAACCGTGAACACCCTCAATTCCGCTGGCAAGGAAGTCCGTGGACGAACAAGACGGGTCGACCACGCAGCAAGGAACAGTTGACGAAGCAGGAAGCGCCGGCAGTAGCTGGTATCCGTGCGCCGCGGTACCATTGTACACAGGAACAGCGAGGGACACGAAGAACTGCGAGAGAAGCAGACAGCGGTTGAGCATACTGTCCTCGCTGCTATCGCCTCGCCCACTTAAAGGTATTATCCCAGTTATGTCGGAGTATAACGGTATGCAGAAATAGGGCTCGAAAGGATGGTGAAGAGAGATCGTCAAAGATGTTGTCGGGTGTTTGTATATTGGAGCCCTATGCCACGCTACGCAAGATGCCCTTTAGGAGAGTATTCACTTTAGATTCTAATAGGTTTGTGCATTGCCCGAACAAGGTAATTCCATTTTGAAGCACACTCCAAACGAGTGCGTGCACAATGAGTCTTCGGATTGACATGGGGATAAATATTTTTATATTGTAGAGGGTGCAGGATGCTGCTCAGGCAGCTTCTTCATGATGTAGAAAAGATAGGAGTTCCACGATAAATCAGAGTCAAAATAAATTCCTAAGTATTTTGTAGTGTTCACATAATCTACTGGCACACATTCACAAGAAGCACAGTCTGAAGCGTGCAGAAGTATTGGCTTGTTTAAAATGACTCTGTTAAGCGGACTAGAAAAGCACATTAGTTGCGTTTTTTTCGTGTTCACGCTAATGATATTTCTCGAAAATCAATCCATGATCTTAATTGAATCAAACTGCAGTAATTGTACTGCCTTACCTTAATCTAAATGACTTGATACTAGAACGGTATCGTCTGCATATTGAAATATCTTACTGTATTTCACTACCTCGGAAAGGTCGTTGACATAAATACTAAAAAGAAGAGGTGAGAGCACAGACTGCTGAGGTACGCCAGATTTCAAAGATATTTTAGCACTGTATTGTCCGGATATCGAAACTAGTTGTGTTCGGTTTGACAGAAGGTTTTTAAGCAGGGAATAAAATGGACCGCTGAACCCTAAGCTAAGGAGTTTTTTCAAAAGAAATTTGTATGACACAGTGTCGAAAGCTTTCGAAACATGTAAGAAAAGCGCACATGTAACAAGATTATTTTCGAAGGCAGTGTTCAACAGATCGGAGAAGTGCTCAAGAAGAGGTTGTGTGCCTTTTCCAATAACGAAACCAAACTGCTGTGGAGAAAAAAAATTAAATTTATCCTTAAAATCAGTCATTCCTATAAAAATATGTTTCTTCAAAACCTTCGTTATTGAAGGCAAGATCGAGATAGAGCGATAGCATTCCACCTTACCGTGATCTCCACTTTTAAATAAAGGCTTTACAATGGCTACTTTAAGGTCGTATGGAATTATGCCTGAAGCTATAAAACCTCTCAACATGCGTAGAAGTATATCTTTTAGTGAGTTGTAATTTCTACACAGATCGTACATTCGTACACCATCAATTCCAGGAGACAAACACGGTTGAAAGCTGAATAACAGAGTTTGTAGCGCTTGCTCAGTTATTTCAGGAAGGAAAGCGGACGCTACATTTAGAATGGTTGAGAGCGAGAGATCTACTTCATTATCGCGCGATATGCTTGAGGTCTTTCCGAAATAGGTGTTGAAAGCATTGGCTGCAGAGGGAGGACTACACGGGAAATCATTTTCCACGGTTTCGTCAACTGAACGTCTAGCACGGCGACCATCACGGCGTTCATTGACAAGAGACCAAGTTACCCGGATGTCAAAGCGGGATTCAACTAACTTTGCTTTGACATAGCTACGATTAGATGATTTGATCATTGCGGTTAGTCTGTTGCGTTCAATTTTAAATTTAATACGCAATTCCTCGTTCTTCGGTGACTGTCGACTGCGCGCCCACAAAAGTTTTTTTATATTTGATTGCGGCAATAATGTCATCATTCAGCCACGGGAGTTCAGGTCGACGCTTTTTAGCGATAATTACTTTTGTACTGCAGTCAGTAAAAGTTCTCATAGCTCATTGAACTTTGAATAAATCTCCTGTTGACTGAAAGACCTCAAGAAAGTGTGCCAGTCATATGATGCGATTAATTTGTCAAACGCTTTGCGATAAAAAATTTTTTTACTGGTCTCTTTTTAGAACAGGTGGTTTGGACAGAATCCTTTGAGAGAAGTTGACAAGCCGTGAAGTAGTGGTCCGCGAGTTTTTGTGAAACAACCAGACAACCGCAGATTTCACTGAAACGCCGTGGGCACGTGCATTAATGTGATCTAGACAGGAAGTGACAAAGCTACCATTGAAATGTTCCTCCCTGGTAGGGGCTTGGATAGAATTTACAAGGCCAAACTCAGCAAGTATATTGAGATAGTCGCACACAACAGCCTTTGTAGGATTTAGAGTTTCAATATTAAAGTCTCCAAGCAGACATATATGTTCCGTGGCCTGCAAGCCAGTCATACATGCTCGCAATTCTTCCAGGAATAAGGAGATGCGTTCAGATGGGGGACGGTAGCAGCGACCATCGTTAAGAAATATCTTGAGTTAAAAATATTCGGGGCTAAACATTCCGCATGATTAAATGTAAAATTCAGTTTCAAAGCTTGCAACGAATCTTTGACAAATATTGAAATGCCACCTCCTGTCCTGCAAGGACGGATGAAAATAAATTCTCTGCAACCAAGCAGTGAAAATTTACTAATTAAGTCTTTTGGTAAATTTGTCTGCGTTAAGACCCAAACATCCACTAGAGATTTAAAAAAATTCACAGTAACACAAAACTGGTCCCAGTATTTCCGAGCACTTCAAATATTAATGTGAACAAGGGTAAGTGCATTAACTGAAGACAAGTCGAAATCCGCAAGAAGCGAGTTAAACTCTTAGAAATTAGAAAACGATGAGGTCATATCCGTTAGACAATCAGTTCCAAATCACCCACAGAATTAATGCGAATGACTGTAGAACCTTGTGTCTTTTTTGCATAAATCTTTCCATTTTTCACCCAGACGTATTTATATTGCTTTTCGTTTCCCCTCGACCTTGCCCTCCAGAAAAGCTCCCTGTTCGCATGGGTGAGGTTCTCGTTAAAGAATAGTCTTGGCAGTTCTTTCTCACGTGAGAGAGGACCCAGTAAACGACGAAAGCTCAACCAGCGTTCTCTGGTCTACACTGCCCGAAACCGGGGTGGATCCTCGAGTAGAGGGCAGGCGATGGACGGTATCAATTTCCGAGGTCTGAAATTCTTGTATGCCGATCTTCTGGGCTATGTCACCTATTATGGATGAAAGGTCTTCTTGAGGGCTACATGGAAACTCATGAATCTCTAAATTAGACTGCCGACTAAATTGCTCGGAGTTATTGAGCTCAGCACGAAGGAGCTGAATCTCCTGTGACTGGGCCGACAAAGTGGATTTTAAAGACCCAACCTCAGTTTGCAGCTCAGCCACAGTGGGCTCATTCTCAGACACTTTCCTTAAAAGAGAGTCATACTGAGCTGAGTGAAAAGCAATGGATTCCAACACCTCAGCTATGGACCTTTCCATGGTGTCTACAGCGGATTTGACGGCCAGGAGCTCCTCGACTTCTGCAAGAAGCTGAAGTGGCGTGTCGACACTGCTCTTGAGAGAAAAAAGCAGGTGTAATTTGTTGTTAGCCTCTGCTAACTCCGAGGAAAAAGACGTAGATTCACTCTGCGAATTAGCTGCCGCGCTTCCTGCATTCGACTTGTTTGCAGACGGGCGGCAGGGGTGACAGCACCATTGCTCGCGCTTCACGGAGCTCATTGCATTAAATGTACTGGCAGAAACACCAGCACAAGACTTTCCAGGATGAAAGCTGTTTGAACAGCTCGCGCATGTTATATATCTGCCATCCAACGGTACGGGCTTGCGACACTTTAAGCATTCTGTTGAAGACCTAATCGGATGACACAAGTAAAACGTGAGTGAAACAAGCTTCAGATAAAGGCACTGTGAATAGCGACAAATAGGTCTACCAGCCCAATCAGAAAGTATCCTAACACACGCGCTCACTTTGCTTAGTAGAAACAGCGTCTGGTTTCTAAATTGCCGTTATTGAGACTTGTGAAGCGAAGGTGAAACACTCGGTACCAAGACAGCGCACCGTGAGATCTGTGCGCGTAATGAGCACAGGATTTCCACCGTGAAAGCAGTGTGTCCGGTGATCATAAGGTCTGAAGGCGTAGGCGAATGAAAAGGGCCCTCACTTGGCGCAACAGCGGAGTCGGCGTGGAGCGCTGGCTTGGAGCGATGTTCAACACTCCGATGCCGGGCGCGGAAGGGGCCCAGGAGACTCGGGAGAAAGAAGTGACGTCAACGACACAGCAAACGCGGATTGGATGTTGACAGAAGAAAACGAAATCAACACCCAATCTGCGCTTGCTGTGTCGTTGACGTCACTTCCTTCTCCCTAGTCTCCTGGGAGTCCAAAAAGCGCAACATAGCACCCCAGGACGTCGAAGACATGGCGGCGATCGTGCAGGCGGTTCAGCGATCGCCTCAGAGGATTTGCCCGCTTTACGTAGGTGGTAGGATGTCGATCGACGGTCCCATAAAGGCTCCTTTTCTTGTCCAGATGGTAGGACTTCGCCAGAGGTCTTAAGTCGACGAAATTATTAGAATCAAAGTTAATATTTGGCAGCTATCAAAAGGAACGCCGGAGCCCGACGACTTCTTCTTGCTCGTTTATTATTATTATTTTTATAATAATAATAATAATATTAATAGTAATAATAATAATAATAATAATAACAATAATAATAATGATAATGTCACTATATTAATTTTGTAAAAATTAACAAATATTTAGTCAATCTTAGTTTTTATCTAAATGTTAGGTTTTCTTTTTCAGTGTAAAACCGAAACTATCTCAAACAATTTCTCCTCCGTCGCCAGGGCTATTCTGATTAATCTGCGCATGCTTGCACTCCTGGGATATCGGCTTTTCTGGAAGGCTCGGTTCTCGCGGCAAATAAATAATGAAGGCAACCTCGTATTTTGAAACAATGAGCGTCCCCGTCTTTTTTGGCGAGGCAAAGACACGTAAAATTTACGTGTCTTTGCCTGTGTGGGCGTGTTCGCTTTGCAATTGTCAGGCTCTTTTCACGTAAATTGAGGTGTCTTAGAGTTTTGCAAGATAAATCTACACCATGAAACACTTTCGGTGAAAGTTTGAGGTTGTTGCATGAAGGCGTCGATTTCTCCAGCCAAGATCAGAGCGAGCTTGCATTCATAAAACCACTTCGCTTACGCGGTTCAGAAGTTGATTTGAGCTGCATGTGACTATGCAAGGTGGAGCATCTTATGTCTCCATTATTAGCAGTGGTTTCCTTTGCCTCCTGTCCTTTTGCTTGCTGTAGATGCAGATATCTAAAACAGCATATAGTGCACTGAGACCTGCATTACAAAAACACTGGATTATCCTGCAATCGTAATTTGTCTACTAGCCTATGAGGCAGCACGCAAGTAATGGTGCACTTTGAAAACAAAGACATGTGCATGCTTTTGCATCAGCAGCATCAAACACTTGGTGCAATTGCCCTCGATCGGCTTCTGAATAGTGCTAACAGTTTTTTACAGTAAACTTTTATTCTTCAATAAAGGTAACAAATACGTTCAGTGAAAATAAAAGCTATATTTGCAATAAAAGTTTACTTTTCAGTTGATCAATACAGTAGAAATGAATAGCTAAAATAATTATTGACAAGTTAGATAACGCTACTTTCCGTGGCGTACAATGTAGCTAGTCTTTCTATTTGTGCTTTTTTTTAAAGCGTACAGTCCATGTTGCATTTGCGACGTAAGTATGATCTGACAGGGCCGGTCGTTTTCCCGGAGAACTTTTGGACCACGTGGTCTGCTGTGAAATGAGAAATGAAGCATCCCCTTGTCATGTTATGTCAGCAATACCCGATGATATTTTTTAATCAACTGGATTTAGAAAAACGTGCTCGCCGGCATGCTGATGCAGTCTTCAGTGTGTCGTGCGACTCGGCGGACATTACATGGATGGATAACCGTGGCAACATTTAATTATTAAAATCCGTAAATTACCTTTTTTACTATTGCTCTTTGAGAGGCAGTCATTAGTAGAGCCTAACCCAATCAAAACTATTAACGAAACAGCAAGTGGCTTTGAGATATTTATTTATCAACTTTTGCACTTTCTTCCGCCGATTCAAAAACCATGCGCGCCAGGGCAGGCAAAGTGGAGAGTGACTTAGCGGTTTTGACCTCTTTTTGGGTGATGGCATGTTTCTTTGCCTTGGGGAGAACTTCTCATATTGGAGTTACATGCATTATTTAATTTTCTAGTGAAGTTACAACCCTCATAAAGTGCTGTCGCATTCAGCATGAACAAAGTTGCAAACTTCTGACAGCGTGCCTTTGGTGGATGCTGCAGCATCATGCTTCCGACGGTTCATCCGAAGCGACTACGCAAGCATAACATTCTGCTCTCTGTCCAGCACGCTGTTTTTCAACCAGGCGACGAAAGGCAGAATTTAGTTATGAATAACCCAAAACTCGTCAACGTTTCGCAAATTGTTTCAGTTGGGCTAGCGTTTATTCATAGCCCTTTTAAAATTGAAAATTCAACGTGGTCAATTACACTGTCATTGAAAAACTTTAATCACACAACGTGGTGTGACGTTTATTTACTCATCTAATGTCCGCCGAGCCCCACAAATATTTTGTGAAAACGGCATCGGCCTATCTATCGCGTTTTTAATGTGTTGATGTTAAAAAATCGCACTACACACACACACACACACACAGACATATATATATATATATATATACGTATATCCGTTACTATAATTTGAATAAGCTGACAAGATGCACTGAAAGTAGACCTTTAGTACACTTAAGTACACTTAAGGTGTACATTCACTACGAAAACCACACCGAAAGTATGCTTTTAGTATACTTCAGTGCACTTCTAATATACTGATTTTGAACGACTTTTCACAAAGGGTCCAGCCAGTTTTGAACGCCTGATAGATGTTGTACTTGGGAACTCGAAGTAGGAATTTGCCATGGCATACATGGATGACGTGGTTGTTTTCTCGAGAACTATTGAGAAGCATGCCGAGCACCTTCGCATTGCACTTGAGCGAATGCGTAATGCTGCGCTCACGATTCATCCATGAAAGGTTCAGTTGGCCGCGCCCAAGATTAACCTCCTTGGATTCGTTGTGGATAACGGCACGCTCCGCCCCAACGAAGATAAGTTGCGCGCGCTAACGGAATACCCAAGCCCACATGACGTAAAAAGCCTACAAAGATACCTCGGAATGATTGTGTTCTACCGAGAATTCATTCCACACTGTTCCGAGATATCCCAACCGCTCAATCACCTTCTAAAAAAAGGCGTCAAGTGGTGTTGGGCCGAACAACAACAATGCGCACTCGCAGCCCGTTAAAAGCTGTGACTGACAACGCTTGTTTACAGCTCCCAGACTTGAACAAGCCGTTCGTTCTGCAGACAGATGCAAGCGACTGTGGCCTGGGTGCTGTCTTGCTGCAGGAGTACGGCGGTGTGCTTTGGCCAGTTTTTTTCACGATCCACACAGTAACTCCAGCCGAGCGCAACTACAGTGTCGCAGAACGTGAATGTCTCGCCATTATTCATGCTTTGAAGCGCTTCGATGTGTACCTAGATGGCACAACGTTCCAGATTAAATCTGATTACTTAACGCTACCATGGCAAGGAGGACTTAAGAATTCAGCTGGACGTCTTGCTCGTTGGGCGCTTACGCTACAACAATACGACTACTCCATAGTGTACCACCCAGTGTCAACCAACAAAGTCGCTGATGCGCTCTCTCGTGCTCCGCTTCCCGAGGAACACTCGCAGGATACCCATGGCTTGGTGACCGTCGCGGCCCCGACACGAGGGTCCCCAGATTCACAGGGGGGGGGGGGGGGGGGGTACATTGGTGAGCCGCGAGGAGCTTCGCAAGGCGCAGCTGGATGACGGGCTCTGCAAACGCGTGTCCGCTTGACTGGCAGCAAGAGGTCCAGTCGACCGCCCAAGTGCAAGTAGTTCGACTCCTACTTGATGAGCGACGACGGCCTCTTGCTGCGCTGCATAACCCAGGCCGCCGACGATCCGGATGGCTCGGCGTTCCGGACCGTGATACCCCGATACCCCGCAAGCTACGTAAGCTTCTCATCTGATACATGCATGACTCTGCCTTGGCAGGACACAGCAGTGAGAGCAAGACTTACGAAGAGTTGTCCGAAATTGCTACCTGGCCAGGCATGAGACAAAATTTGCTCCAATACGCTCGTAGTTGCTCGGTGTGCCAGAAGGCAAAACCACGTGGTGGTCAGCCCCCCGGTCTCATGCAACCAATCGTGAGCCAAAGCCCTTGGCAGATTTGTTGCTGTGACGTCATGGGCCCCTTCCCACGTAGTTCCCGCGGCCATCAGTACTTGTTCGTGGTAACCGACCACTTCACGAAGTCGATTGAGTTATTAACATTGCTGAAACTAGATTCGAAAAAAAAATCTGGGAGTGTCTACTGGAAACATTTGCTAGGTTTGGCTTTCCTGCACAGCTTGTCAGCGATAATGCCTCCTATCTCACGAGTAAGGTGTTTGTGGACGCATGTGCGGTGTTGGGAATTAAGCACAAAAAAACATCCCCATACCACCCGCAAGCAAACATCACGGAAAGGGTAAATGGGAACCTTAAGAGTGGCCTACACAGAGCGCCACAAGGGCTGGGACGCGAAAATGCCGGAGCTGGCATTCGCAACCCGTACGACGACCAATCGGTCAATGGGTCTCACTCCTGCCCAATTGAATTTCGGCAAGGAGCTCGCGTTCCCGCTTTTTAACAGATCCTTTCTACAGAGAGACGAAAGCACTTCTCCGATAACCTTCGAGAGGTCCGAGAGAATCGCAACGTCGCCCGAGTGCAGCAGGCGGAACAGTACAACCAGAGGCGACATGACTTGCAATTCGAGGTGGGAGATTTTGTACTCCGGCGTACTCACCCACTGAGTGACGCCGCTCGAGGCTTCGCAGCCTCCCTCGCCAACAGGTGGGAAGGTCCGTTTCGCTTGCATGAAAAGTGCTCACCACTCACTTACAAACTAGTTCACTGTGAGTCTAGTGGGGAAACCGGTCCTGTTCATGTCACCGACCTTAAACGATTCTTTCAAGCAGAAGACGAAGATTCGTGGCAGGACCGGAACGACGCTGACGGCAGTCCTGTTCCGGAATCCCCCTTGTCTAAACTAAGGCGGCGGTATAACCTGCGACGTCGGTGACACCAAAGAGAGAGGAACCTTTTTTTTGTGTCCCCTTGGCTTTGCCTCTCTCGCATTTTGGGGTAGTTTTCTACTTCCACGGATCTGCCCCCTTTACAAGAGCGGGGGGAGAAGATTGTGTACCCACCTCAGATCCGTTATTTCGAACTTTCTGGAACGGGTGCGAAGATAACGTCAGGCTCAACCCTCAAGTGAGCCGCATGTCGTCTGCTTCCTTGTTTTTCTATGAAGCTGGCTCAAGGACAACACCGTCACCGCACCCGCCATCTGAACGACACGGCGGTTGGTCTCATGGTGGACCGCAGCCACCTTCTATCTGGTGTAGCAGGAGCTACACCAGATAGTAACATCCAAACTTTTACAGAAACCACCGGCACTGGTATCGGAGGGAACGCTGCCCATGACCAGGCAGCAACAAGGGACCGACAAAATACATCATCGGTAGCGGAACCAAGACCGCCATCGAAAGACTACGCCGATACTGATAATCGCTGACGAAATCGCTGCCGAGGACGACGCAGCAGCAAGGATCCACGAAAGGCAACAGCGGTCACGATACCGTGACGTCATCTAGAAGGGATAAAAGAAGCCTCCCACCAGGCAGCCATCGCAGTCAGCGGCAGCAGCTACACCAGATAGTAACATCCAAACTTTTACAGAAACCACCGGCACTGGTATCGGAGAGAACGCTGCCCATGACCAGGCAGCAACAAGGGACCGACAAAATACATCATCGGTAGCGGAACCAAGACCGCCATCGAAAGACGACGCCGATACTGATCATCGCTGACGAAGTCGCTGCCGAGGACGACGCAGCACCAAGGATCAACGAAGGGCAACAGCGGTCACGAGACCGTGACGTCATCTAGAATGGATAAAAGAAGCCTCCCACCAGGCAGCCATCGCAGTCAGCGGCAGGAGCTACTCCAGATAGTAACATCCAAACTTTTACAGGTGAGAACTCAAGTCACACATTCCGCTGTTTTTCAAAAAAAAAAAAGAGGAAAACCTGCTACTGACTGCGAGGGGTGTGTTGGTATTGTGAATGGCTTCAGGGAGTGAAAATGATATTTGTTTGAACTGTAACCTAAAGTTGGAGGGAGATGACAAGGACATAGAGTGTATTGAATGTCGATTCACCTATCATTTAGGAAATTGCTCTGGCGTGCCTAAGAGTAAAGTGAAAGAAAAAAAAGTATCAACTAGCCTGAGAGAGAGCTGGGTATGTCAGACATGTCGCATTTCGAAAAAGCGATCGAAACCAAGCGATTTAGAAACAAATCCATCGCATGGCGAACTTGATATTCACAAGAAATTAGCAGAGATTGCGCAAATGTTAGTGGTTCTCGGTCCACTAGAAAAGAAGGTCGACGAGTTGGCCAGTGTAAAAGAAACTGTACAAGAAATTGAAAGAAAGGTACAAAGAATGTCAGACAGATACGACGAGGCTATGAAAAAACTAACCGTGCAGGAAGTGGAAATGACCGAGATCAAAACAAGAGTGAAAAAAATTCAAGAAACTAGCCCAACTAACGAAGAGATCAACAAATTAACGCAAGACCTTAACAACCTCGAGCAATACGGCAGGTTAAACAACATCGAAGTCCACGGAATTCTTGTCAGTGAACACGAGGACCTAATGGAAAAACTGAGTTGTGTCGCGGACAAACTACAAGTAACGAGACTAAAGAAAGAGGACGTTGAAGCAGTGCACCGCGTTCCAAAGGGAAAAACACCCCCGATAATGATGAGATTCTTAAACCGGAGCAGACCAGACGAACGGCTAAATATCAAGAACAAACTGCGATCCGAAGATTCTAACGACAGCATCTACTTACAAGAAAACCTAACCAAAATAAACAAAAAGCTTTTTTTCGAAGCTAGAGAAAAAGCTAAATCAGTGGGATATCGCTACACGTGGCACAAAAGTGGTTGCACCTATGTAAGGAAACGGGACGGTGATCGGGCGATACGTATCAGGACGCACAGTGGTATCGATAAAATAAGATAAAGCCAAAATGGATGGAAAACAAACATATTCATCTTTTACAAAGTGGTGGACAAGTGTATCCGCTACTATTGATGACTGTTGTTTTGTTTTATTACACGCCAATGTCCGCACTTTGAAGAAGCACTGGAATGAAATTAACAGTTTGGTGGAACCTTACCTAGACAAGTTAGATGTTTTTGTATTTTCGGAAACCAATATAAAGCCTGAGGAAGAGACGCTGTTTGTTCTTGGTAACTTTGAAGTGTTGTCACATAGTAGAGACGACCGAAAAGGGGGTGGAACTATGGCCATTATACATCAGAAATTAAAGATAAAGAATAGCAAAAAGATTAAATTCATTCTCCTCAACAGAGGCTCTTCACGTCGAACTTGAAAAAAACGGAAAATTATTTCCAGTATTAAGTCTGTATCGAGCACCACAAGGAAATATAGGCGAATTCATAGATGACACAAACAAATGGTTAAACGAGAATAAAGACAATGATGTGATTGTAGTAGGTGACATAAACATTGACACACACAGATCGAATCCGATGACAAATAATTACCTTGATAGCATGGTACTATCCGGTCTAGAACCGATTATACAGGATTTCACAAGAAAGGAAACATATAGAAGGAGACTAACTCAGTCATGCATAGACAATATTCATATACGGACAAAAGAAGGGAAATCTGAGGGACAAGTTATCTCAGAGAAAGTAGCCGACCACTATTTTGTGGCAGTAACTATTTCGAACTTCTTTAAAACTACACGACAAGCGTATGTTGAGAGTTCCTTTATTAATAATAAAAAGGTAGATATATACATACGGGAAATCAACTGGAAAGAAATTTCTAAGGAACAAAATCCAGTAAAGCTTTACGACCAACTCATAGACATATTTAAACAGATTTATGAAAAGTCAACACAAAAAAGTAACGTAAAAAGGCGTAAAGGACAAAATGAATGGATAACTAAAGAGATACACGACCTAATAAAGAAAAAACAAACGAAGGCCTGGCAGCTCTTGAAGCGTTTTCCGAATAATAAAACTTATGCAACGAATTATCGAGCAATTAGGAACAACGTGACTTCCATTATAAGATGTACGAAAAGAAATTACTACTGGACCAAATTTTCAGAAACAAAAAACATAGCACAATGCTGGTCACTAGTCAATCAACTGCTGGGACGAAAAAGGAAAAAAATCGATAGAAGACGTAATTAAAGTTAACTTTGGAAATTATCATGATATGGAAACGCTTGCAAATGAATTCAATACAGAATATGTTCAGTCGATTGAAAAACTTTGCTCTATGCCAACAGAAAAGCAACCTAATCAAAACAAAATCTGTGATTCACTTTTTCTTCCGGAGATGTCTGAGAACGACCTAATAGAAATCGTGGGCCAAATCAAAGCTAATAAAGCAGTGGGATATGATCAAATAAGGGCAAGGGACATTAAGTGCCACATCCACATAATAAAACCAGTTCTGATCCAGCTATATAACTGCATATTCTCAAGTGGTATCATTCCTGAAAAACTTAAAAGACTGCTATTGTGCGGCCAATATATAAGAAGGGCGAGAAAAATAAATTACTTAATTATAGACCCGTTTGTATACTCTCGGTAGTTAATTATTTAATGGAAAATACATTAATAAAATACTTCGGAGTTTTATCGCGAAACATAACATATTAATTGACACGCAATATGGCTTCAGAGAAACAATGGGAACTTCAGATCTTTTGGAAGACTTTTTTGATTACGTATATGAAAACATTGACTCTACAAAATATGTATTAGCTGTTTTTATAGATTTTACACGGGCATTTGAAATGATAAATCACTCTATTTTATTAGACCGATTGCACAGCATAGGGATTCGGGGAAAAGTACATGACGTGGTACAAAATTATCTCCTTGACAGATATCAAATAGTGCGACTAGGATCGAAATATAGTAGAACAATTAGAGTAAAACAAGGAGTACCGCAAGGTACAGTTCTGGGCCCCCTACTGTTTAATTTATATATGAATGAAATTGCGCAAGTAAAACTAACAAGCGAATTATTTCAGTTTGCAGATGACACAGTAATTGTATACGCCCACAAAAATTATGAAGTTGCCGTTCGAGAAGGTCAAGAAGACATTCACAATATTTTTCAGTGGTACTGTAGAAATCAGATTGTCGTAAATACTTCAAAAACTCAAATAATGTGCTTCAGAGATCCCAGAAAAATACTATTAACTGAATTACCCATTAAATTAACTTAATTACCCATCGTGTTGAATATGCCTCAGTTGTCTGGAACTGTATTGGAGTGACAAATTCAGGTTTAATTGAGAGTGTTCAACGTAGGTTTGTTCGTGTTTTGTTTGATCGTTATTTTCAACCGAATTATTTCTATAGTTATGAGAGGATTTGTGAACTCGTGAGGTTAGACTCGTTGCACAACAGGAGAACAATTCGTGAACTGACATACTTGTATAAGATTGTAAATGGTATAATTGACTCCCCAGAGCTACTCGGCCACATCTATTTGCACGTTCCTCGTCAGTCTTGTAGACTTTATACTTTGTTTTATCCTATAGACTTTTATCATGCTGCACCCATAACACGCCTACAATTGACTTATAACCATTTAGAACAGATTTGTGCGAATGCTAGCCTTGATATATTTGATGAAAAGCGTAAATTTCGACAGTGTGTTGAGGCTATTGTTCTTTCCTAACGTTTCGCTTTTATCCTGTTTAGCGTTGTATTTCTGAAGGAATAAGTGCACCACTAAGGAGGCGTCAAGCTGTTGGTGGGTCACTGAAAATAAGAATAAACATAAACAAAATGCACAATACAAATTGTAATAACTGTTCATGCCTACCAGTTGAGTATGTAAAAAATTTAAAATACCTTGGAATGTATGTAGACCAGCATCTTAAATGGGACTCACACATAGAGCAAGTTTGCAAAAAATTAAGGACACTGATGGCCTATATGTTTCACATGCAAGATATGGTCCCCCATTCTGTACTTAAAATGATCTATAACTCGTTAGGAAAATCTGTAATTCAATATGAAATAACTGTTTATGGGCACTGTGCCAAATATCTACAAAGAAAAGTTGAAACTCTCCAAAAACAGATATTCAGAAGAATCGGTTGCCAAACCAAAAAGAGAAGCGATTTAATAAATGACATACATAAAGAAATAGGCGTATCTTATTTTAGTGATCAATTGAAATATGACGTAATCACAAAATTCTTTTTAATCAACAACCACAAAATAGAAATTGTTAAAGAAAGAACATTACGACCAAATAGGAAATATTTTGAGCCATTAATAAAGACAAAGTATGGAGAGTCTACAAGAAAATATTATGTGCCTAAACTTTTTAACGAACCACCTGAGGAGCTGATTGAGTGCAAAAATCCACATGCAATAAAAAAAAATGGCAAGTATATGGATCAATGAACAGAAAAATTAAACAAAGTGCGAATTAATAAGAAGTGGCAACATACGACCGTAACCACTGTATGAATTATATGGATTATTGAAACAGTGCTTTGAGATATATTGCTAAATAGCAGTATGTGACTAATAGAGGCCTGTTCCACCGGTTATAATGCACGTGTATATATGAGCTGCTTCTTTTCGTATAATTTGTTTGGTTTGTTTAAACTCATAGAAAGAGTTAAAACTGTAAACATTCAGGTTGTTAGTCACCTGCCGCGTCCCACACACAAGCCTTCTTGGTTTACGTGGGTACAGAGCGAAATGTATTCAAAAAATAAAAATAGATTGTATTGTATTGTATTGTATTGTTCAAGGAGGACCACGTGGAGAGCAGTCATCTGCTGGAGACGGTTCAGAGCAACAAGGTGGCCGCCAGCCGAGCCCTGATCCAGAACAAGAAGCTCAAGCGACAAGCTAGAGCTGACCGAGCCGCTGCAGAAAGAGCAGCATGTGGCCAAGGAGCGGGGGAGAAAGCGGACGCCGAACGCATAGCACGCGTCAACCAACTTGGCGAGCACGACCTCCAACGGGCTGTCGCGCTCGTTCAGAAGGCGCCGGCCGGACTTGCAACGCCACTCCTCCCAGCAGCGCCATCCACCCCGTGGCGCTCACGACGTCGTCTCGGTCATCGACATGCCGGACGAAGCTTGGGGGGGGGGGGGGGGGGGGAGGGGGGGGGGGGCACCTTGTCGGCTCCCCAGCCCAGTTGCCCGACTGTGACGCAAAGGTGCCGAACTTATCCCGCGTCGCAGTGACGTCACGCCAGCCACGCGCACATCGCGTGCGCCGCCTTGTTAGACGCATCAGAGGCGGCGCACAGGGAGTCGCTGCCTGAACTCAGGCACCGCCGGTAGCAATGTTAATCGTCCTGTCCATGTCCAATTATATATAGTTTCTTGTTGTTGAAACCGTCGGCTCCGTGTTATTCCTCCGGGTCGGGTATGCAGCAAGGCAAACCGACCACAAGTTAGATCGGATTGCTTGGATGTGGCACCTACACATTTGCTTTTATTGTTGTCTCCGTCGGATAAATACCGTCCTCTGTCACTTTATGTCCAAGGTAGAAAACCGACTTCTTGAAGAACTGGAATTTCTCTTCTTTCAGCGTGATGTTGTAGTGTGCCGCCCGCTGCAACACTTTTCCCACTGTTCTTTCCACACTTTTCGATGTTTTCGCCTATGATGATCACGGCATCGACATAAAAGCCTACATTCGTGATACCTTTTAGAACTTGGTTCATGAGAGACTGGAAGGTCGCCAGAGCGTTTAAAATTCCGAACGGAAGCCTGTGAAACTGGAACAGCCCAAGGTGCGTGTTCACCGTCAATAATGTTTTTCAGTCCTCGGCGAGCGGGACCTATTTAAGACATGTGACAGATCGATTACGCTGAAAACCATATTGCTCGCTAGCAGGGAGTACAGGTCTTCTGGTGAAGGTAGGGGATAGTGGTCTGTTTCGAGAACACGAACAATGGTAATCTTGTATTTTTTTATTTATTCATTAAATAGTGCAGATCACACTTGGTACAAGCAGGATGGGCAAAGTACAAACTCAAAAACCCGAAAAAAAACGAGAAATAAGGCATACAAATCGGCATAAAATATGAAAGAGGCAGTACGATACAGCAAAACAAGTAGCTAGCCAAGAAACACGAAACCGAAGCATGTAAGCACTAAATATAAAAACACCAAAACACATCAAAATACAAAAAAACACCACTACAATTATTGTTCAGTTAGTACGTTCAAAGTATGGTGCTAAGGAATCTTCATGATTCCTTAGACTTTGTCTTGTAGAAAGCGGCTTTGAGTAGCAATCTGGATCTAAGGATTGTTTTCGTATAAAAAGAGAGTGCAGAAACTTCAAGCAGGCTATCCTTCGACGGTTCTCTAAAGTTCATGTTTTGTCGGTTTGCATCAAAAATTAGGGTGAATCAGTGCTCTTAAATTTTCCGTATATAAACCTTACAGCACGTCTTTGAGCTTGTTCCAATATTTGAGAATTAGATTTCGTATGAGGGTCCCAAGAAATACTACCATATTCTAATTTAGATCTAACGAGGGAATTGTAAGCCAGCAATTTCACATTTGGAGTAGCGTATCTCAACTTACGCCTTAAAAAAACCAAACTTCTTGAAGGCTGCCAAGGATGTATTTTATATGGGTCATCCAATTTAAGTTCTTATTTATGGTCACTCCGAGGTACTTGCAGACATCAACTTGAGTGATGGGAATGTTATTTATTGGTCTTTGTTGAAAGTTGAATGACTTTTTTATTTGTAATTTGCAAATAAACAGTGTTTTTTTTTCAAAATTTAAGTTCATGTCCCACGTCCAGCACCAACTTTTAATGATATTGAGGCTTGATCTCATTAATTGTTGATCGTCCCGAAAAGATATTTTTTTAGAACAACAAGCAATCATCTGCAAATAAAGGCGTGTTCACAGACGGGTGTGGGGCGTAAACTATGTCGTTTATATAAGTTAAAACAGCAAAGTACCAAGAGCCTCCCCTGTGGTACTCCAGATGTCACGTCTAATATCTCTGAGCAGCTACTGGTGATTTCAACAAATTGTTTACGACGCTGCAAGTAAGAACATACCCATCTAACAATAAAGGGATGAAGACCTACACGTTCAAGTTTGTTGACTAGCTCTCCGTGGGGAACCAAGTGGAAGGCCCTGCTAAGGTCAAGAAAAATAATTTCAACGTGGGTTGATCTGTCTAGAACGGATGCAAATTCATGAACAGTGGAAACAAGCTGGGTAACCGTAGAGAATCCCTTTCTAGATCCCTGCTGATGAGGCGAGAGTATGTTATTCGAGTTCAGGAGCTCTATAATTTGGTTAGCAATAATATGTTCTAGTAGTCTATTTATAATGATCGCTATTTATAATGATCAAACCTGAATCGATAAAAGTATGTATATGCAGGCACCAAATTACGTATCAAGAAGAACGGATCACCAGATGAAACTTCGAGAAATTAACTGCCGAACGGATGTTTTTGCCACTTTTTTTTCCCCCATACAATTTCAGAGTGGAATCGTCTGGACAGCTCAATTGTCAATTCTCGTGAAAACACGTTCTTCTCAGTTTAACAAAACTTTTGTTTCCAATAGGTATCTGTAACTTCTATGTTATCTTAGGCCTTCTTGTTACTTCCCTTGTTTGTGATCTATTTTCTTTCATGTAACTCCCCTACAAAAATGCTCCCTGGGCGATGTAGGTATGTGCGTAAATAAAAATAAATAAATAAATTCAGACGGCCAGGACAATGGTGGGCGTTCTATTTGAGAAACTGGCTGCATCTTGCGTATCTGGACGAAAATAAGCTTGTTCGGTATCGTCAACAGCAAAAAAAAAAAAGAGGAGTGGCTGACGGTGCGCGCCTTTTCTGATATTCAATCTTGGCACGCGTGGCGGCTGTGCAAGTCATCAACAGAAGAAACCTGTGACAGATATGTCGCACCGGCAGTCGGATCTTGTTAGAAGAAACTTTATTATATTGGTACATTGAGGAAAACCTTAGTGTAAAGTGCTGAATTTAATGCCCCAAAGACTGCTCAGTTTGAATGCAGGGACATCTTATTTATCACGGTATCTTTACCGGGGTATTTAACCTACGATTTTACTTGGTGATAGCTTATAATCTTTATCTAATCACCATATGAGAATCACGAAACGTTATCCTTGCGCAGGATAAAATATTTCGGCTTGCCACGATCAATTCGTACACCGAAAGTATCGCAGCTTTACAGTCCGGCACGGCGGCACCGCTTACCTGAAATGGTTTGTCGCCAGAAATACATAAATAACCTAGAATATTTTAGTATTCTATCTTTATTTTTGTGTGTGGGAGTAAAGTTTTTGTTTATTTTAAATATAAATTATTCCGGAAAGTAAAACTTCACACGGCATCATGTTTTCTCGAATCAACAGTCTCTAATATGATACCTCTTTGTACGCTGTATGTAAAATGCTGTAAATAATTTCTCCTCACTTTTACTGTGTGACCGATTTCTATAGTTATCAACAACCTTATTTGAATCAAAATATATGAAATAGGTGTGTTAGTTTCCTGAAACTGGACCTCAGAGTCACTTCTCTTGTAGGGCACTACTAACTATAGACTTTGAAAGAGGAGCCTAATTTGGGGACTTGTGTGTTCTTTCTCAATAAAATAATGCAACATGTTTTAAATAGAAAAGAATGCCGAAATAGAGAATGAGAGAATACCCAAACTTAAAAAAAATCGAAGGTGGTGGTTTTTTTATTTGCATTAAAATTTTTCGTAGTTCGATTTTGTTTCCCCATGTTTGCCTAAATATATCCCGACAATTGTATCACCGAGATACCTCATTTATTTTTTAAATAATAGGCATATATAAGTAGAATACTACCTTCAAATTATATGATAATAATTAAATTATTTCATGAGATACAGGCCTCCTAATTTTGCCTTTTGTCGTTCGAGCTGGCAAGTTTGTCTATTTTTAAAAAAATAAATAGAATCTAAATAAATATTATTACTTTATGATACAAGCAAGCTGTAAAAAATAGGTTGTTTTCATAAGTATTAGAATTCTTCTAATTTTATCTTTTTAGGTATTCAGTTTCAAACGTGCCCCCTTCCATCAGTGCGCGTTAATGAAACTGTCCACCTCCTCATGCCTTACAAGTTTTCCTGACCCCAAATTTTTTTTCTGGTCAAAAGTAAGTATGGATTCGTTTATATTAGACACTAGACAATGGCATATAAAAACATCAGTTGACTTCAATATGTCGACCAGCCACCCTTTGGTCGATCTTATCTGAAAATACCCTGTAGTGCATATCCCTCTTGAGTGCCCCACATATCATAGATACCGCCAATTCTACTTCGCCCAGTTTTACTCAGCAAAGATGCTTTTACACCTTGCTCTTCTGCTTGGAGATGAACCTTTCATAAATCATGCAAATGCTTTTAAATTTTTACATAGCACTGGACTTTTACGTAAACTTTAAACTTGCTTTTCAATTTTAAATATTTTTATGCACATTATTTATATAAAGATTCATGTCCATCCTTTCATTCTATCACTGGTCACTAGAGCCCTCTTTCCTCTCTAGAACCTATTTATGAAATAGTCACAGATTTTGGCGCTCTAAAGCCTTATAGGCTTTTGCGCCGATAAAAATCTATCAATATAAATCAAATTACGTCTCTTAAACAGCCTGGTTAAACGACGAATTTCCCAGAACACGTTTCGCTGTGAATTTCGACACGAGCAGTGGACCTTCTGACAGGTGTGATAAGGTGGCCTCCGGCGGTTCTAATTTGTGGTCCTCCCCAGGGCGTTGTAGCTTTTCGCAGGAGGTGCAAGAGCTTTCCACTCAAGACTGAGTGGTCTGCTCCTGTGTCCACGAGGGCGGATACGCCGTGGCCGTCGATAACAACTTTTAGGTTGATGGGCACCGTTGCAGGAGCGTCCTTGCAATGGGTGGCGCGGGGAGAGTGGGAGAGCTCCGGCGTTCTTCGAGGCTATACTTTTGTCGTCTTCGGCAACGCCATCTCTAGGCGTTGCCGCACTTAGTTTTCCCGGAGACGCAGGGGAGACAGGCACTCTCGGCGGGGTCGTAGCGCTGGAGACGCTGAACGTCGTGGTAGCAGAGCGGGCGTCGATCGGCTGCCGTTCACCACACGTCTGTATCTTTTGACGCAGATGGTTCTCGGCATACGTGCGGCCGATCTTCCTGTTTCGGGGATACTGCGGCTCGGGAGGCTCACGTCGGGGGGCCGCCAGGTATGTGCGCGGGGCTAGTGGTGTTCGTCGCACAATTGCGGCGTAAGTAAGGGCTGGTTCCTCCGGTGCTGACATGGTAACAGGAGTCTCCGACTGGAAGTCTCGGTAAAACTCGTCTCGCAGGACTTCCACGTGTGAGAGATAGGACGGGCGATCAGCAGCAGGTAGCATCTTGCGAAGTCCCTCCCGGACGATGTCGCGGATGATTTCCCGAAGGTCGTGGACAACGGCGGTGCTCAGGTCCAGTCGGGAAGATGCGACGGTTGGAGGAGCAGGCATGCCGACGAGTCAATAGCAATGGCTTGCTCGGGCCTACAGCGCGCGCTTGATGTTGGTGGCTTCAGTCAAAAAAACCGTCGACGGTTGTCGGGGGATTCCGGACGAGGCCACCGAAAAGTTCAGCCTTCACGTCACGCATGAGGACGCGAAGTTTCTTCTCCGCGGCTTTCTCCGGATCGGCTCGGACACATAGGTAGACGACATCTTCAACGAAGCTTGTCACGTTATTGTGGGGGCCCTTTCACACTTGTTTGGAGAAGGTCCTCCGCTCGCTGCCGACGGTGGTGGATGAGGAACGCTCTCTTCAATTCGGCGGCGCAGGACTTCCATGTAGTGAAGGACGCTGCGTGGTTTTCGAACCAGTGCCTCGCAGTTCCTTCAAGCGAGAAGTAGAGGTGGTGGAGGCACTGCTCAGTCGTCTGTCCGTTGTGGCGGGTTACATGTTCAAAGTGTTGGAGCCAATCCTTGATGTGTTCGTTAAAGTCTGAAAATATATCTCCAACCAAAAAATGAAAAGCAACCCGACGTTTCAAAACCAACACGGTTTCTTCTTCAGGGGTGACTGAAGGCGCGCGGACACAGCAGCAGCTCCCAACTTCTTCGTCTTCAAAAAAGGAAAGAAAAGAAAGAAAAAGAAAAGAAAGAAAAAAAAAAGAGAAGTTAGGAAATCGGAAAAATTGTAAAATAACTTGTTAGTTATGAAGATGGTCATCT
Organism: Ixodes scapularis; assembly: GCF_016920785.2. Lineage (NCBI taxonomy): Eukaryota > Metazoa > Arthropoda > Arachnida > Ixodida > Ixodidae > Ixodes > Ixodes scapularis. The sequence continues at coordinate 162,993,827 of NW_024609868.1, read as the reverse complement.
CTTCAGCTTTTCCGTCAGGTCACGGAGGCCATGTGCGTGCACGGAGGGCAGAGCGCCCAGCGACCTGTTTAGGTTTCCTGGGGTGTGCTGGATGTGCCACGATTCCAAGAAAAGTCTTCTTCGAAAATTGGGCTCTGTGTCCACCACGTGCGCATTCGCGAAGTCAATGCGATGGTCTAGGGTATCGCAATGTTCGGCGATGGCGCTGCGCTCACTGTCAAACTTCCGCACGTCGTTCTTGTGTTGGCGGATACGCTCGGGAAAGTTCTTCAGGTCAGTGGCACTGCAATGGGTGCGGCCATCTCGGTCACAACGGCGAATCTCACGATGAAGGCAATCGAGCAAAAAGCGCTGAGGTCTTTTCCCAACAGCCCCAAAGTATTCATGCGCTATGTAGACGATTGCTTCTGCATTCTCAAGGAAAGGGACGTGAATAATTTTTTGGCGCACCTCAACTCTATCGAGCCGGCCATTAAATTTACCGTAGAATATGAGAGGGATGGCACCTTGCCGTTCCTTGATGTGCTGGTGAACCGACGAGGACAAGATCTGACGTTCGCGGTGTACCGAAAACCAACACACACCGGACGCTACCTCGATTTTGTCTCCAACCATCCAACGAGTCATAAGGCCTCAGTGGTTTCGACCCTGTTGCGTAGGGCAACGACTATCTGCTCGTCGGAAACCGATAGAAAGAAGGAGAAGAAAACCATAATTGAAGACCTAAAGAAAAATGGTTACTCTAGCAGCTTTATTGAGCGCATCGCCCGACGGCAAGGTCTCGCCAGACAAAACCAGATGCCAGTAGAAGAACGACAGCCCCATCGAGTCGCGCGCATAAGCGTTCCCTACGTAAAGGGAACCAGCGAAGCGCTCGCACGAGTACTGGGAAAGCAAGGTATTCTGGTGGCCCACAAGCCCACGTCCACACTGGGAAGGTTTATGCCAAGGCCGAAAGACCGTCCACCAAAGGAAAAAGCACAGGGCGTGGTTTACACCATTCCTTGCGCAGAGTGCCCTGCAACCTACATCGGCGATGCGAAGAACTTTCCCGAGCGTATCCGCCTACACAAGAACGACGTGCGGAAGTTTGACAGTGAGCGCAGCGCCATCGCCGAACATTGCGATACCCTAGACCATCGCATTGACTTCGCGAATGCGCACGTGGTGGACACAGAGCCCAATTTTCGAAGAAGACTTTTCTTGGAATCGTGGCACATCCAGCACACCCCAGGAAACCTAAACAGGTCGCTGGGCGCTCTGCCCTCCGTGCACGCACATGGCCTCCGTGACCTGACGGAAAAGCTGAAGAGATGACCATCTTCATAACTAACAAGTTATTTTACAATTTTTCCGATTTCCTAACTTCTCTTTTTTTTTCTTTCTTTTCTTTTTCTTTCTTTTCTTTCCTTTTTTGAAGACGAAGAGGTTGGGAGCTGCTGCTGTGTCCGCGCGCCTTCAGTCACCCCTGAAGAAGAAACCGTGTTGGTTTTGAAACGTCGGGTTGCTTTTCATTTTTTGGTTGGAGATATATTTTCAGACTTTAACTCTCACCCAACCAGGCAGATATCTGTCGAATATGTTTACTTTCCAGTCTTTGATGTGTTCGTGGATCTCACCGTAGAAAGGTGTCGGAGTACGGGTTGCGACAGGCAGGTATACGACGGCGGCGGCGGCCGCGGTCTGCAACGGCTGGTTGCCCATCGTCGGCCCCTTTGGCTGCTTGGTCTTGGCAGGCAGGGAGCCCGATCCGGGGGTAGCCCTTGGTTTCGGCGATTTCATCGGGTACTGGTTGGGTCTCCGTGGGCTCGGTGTCGGTCTTACACTGCGGGCCCTCGGAGGCGTACGCTGCAGGGACATTTGATACCAGGTACCTCCACCAAAATGTCACGAAGGAAGAGGTGATGAAACCAAGAATGTTTAAAGAAACTGAAACGTTTAATGAAGCGAACTTCAAGCCAAAACAAAATAGATAAGGGATAGCGGCGCAGGCGTCAATTGCAGAAAAAAAAAACAGGATCGGAAGTTTGGGGGGAGATTGAATCAGGCTTGCCAAGCGGAGCACCTTTTGTACCGGCGCGGGTTTCTGGAACATTCGACCTAGAACGTTCGGCGCGTAGAACATTCGTAACTCGATGAGACGAGAAGGTTCTCGAACTTGCGAGAATGATAAGTAGAAAGAAAAAAAAATAAAAGAACATTCCGCTATTTGGAATCGAATCCAGATCTTCCGCGCGACAGTTAAACGTGGTAACCATTTGGCAACGCACGCTCTCGCTCGACGACGCGGGTGGCAGTATAATTACCCTTGTAGGATCCAGGCCCACCGCTGAAGTCTGTTGGCGGCATTGGACCGAAAATCACCGTCAATGGCTTGTGATCTGTATACAAGACAAATATTCGTCCACACTGATGCTGGTGAAACATCTTTACGCAAAACTTTATTGCTAAAGCTTCTCGCTCTATCGGGGCATATTGTGTCTTTGCGGAAGTTAGCATTTTCAATGCATGCGCAGTTGAGCTTTTCTTTTTTTATCTCGTGGAAGAGGACCGCTCCGACGCCAACTAGTGAAGCATCGGCCGTCAAAGAGATTGTCTCGCTTGGATCAAAGTAAACAAGAGTTTCCATGGATGTTAGACCCGTTTATATGTCTTCGAAGGCTTCTACGCAAGGTAAATTTTACTGCAAAGGAACATTTTTCTTCAGTAGATTGCTCAGGGTGCACAAAAGTCGGTATACCATGGCGAATATTTTGCGCAATACTGAACCATGCCCAAAAAATGCCAGTAGGTCATGTCATTTAGACGGCGCTGGCATGTTCAATCTGGCTCCAACGTTTCTTTGAGAGGGACGGATTCCTTCCGCTGACAGAATCTGACCCAAATACTGCACTTCTGGACATACAAACGTATATTTATCTTTTATTAGCATGAACCCATAGCACTTGAGTCGCAGAAATACGATCTCTAAGTTTTTGATGTGCTGCTGATAAGTTTATCCGGTGACGATTATATCATTGAGGTCGCATGCCACGCTTCTCAGGCCAGCGGTTACTTGTTCCATGGTTCGCTAGAGGATGGCAGGCGCTGATTATATGCCGAAAGGCATCCGGTTAAACTTGAATAATCCCTGGTGAGTGTTTATGAGGAGATACTTTTGTGTATCCGACTCCAGCACCATATAAAGATATGACTCCGTCAGATCCAGTTTCAAGAACTTTCGCCCTCCATTGAGTTTCGAGGAAAGTTCCTAGGGTCGTGGGAGCGGGTACATCGTGACGTTCAACTGAGGATTGACAGTCACACTGAAATCTCCGCATACCCTCAAGGATCGACTGGTCTTCGGGACAACGATGATAGGAGAGGTCCACTGCGCTATTTCCACAGGAGTCAATACGACGTTGCCTACTTGTCTCTTCAAGTCATTCTCTCCTGCTTCGCACTATGCAAATGGTAGTGGTCTTGGCCACATGAACCTCGGGATGGCATTTTATTTCAAGTGAAGTTCAGCTTTGATCTTCGGGCACCGACCAAGTTCGTAACTTAATAGTACTGCATACCTAGTCAGCAGTGAGTCACAAGAGCGTGGAACAAGTTGCTGAGATCCAATTTCAGAGCTCTCACCCAGATCCTCCCCAACAAGTTGGCTTAGCTGTAGTTAGTCAAAATAGACTCTAGACTGTCCTTCTAGAGCGCAGCTCTTAGGCGCCCGTTTCCGGCTTGAGCGGCGTCGCCGTTGGCGTCGCGTAACCGCGCGGTGCATTATGGGTAAATTTTCCCGCTAAATTCAGCGGAAAAATTTCGCCACTAAATCTAGCGGAAAAAATTCCCCGCTAAATCCAGCGGAAAAATTTCCCCGCTAAACCTAGCGGAAAAATGTTTCCGCTAAATCTAGCGGAAAAATTTCCCCGCTTAATCTAGAGCAAACATTTCCCCGCTAGATCTAGCGGAGGAATTTCCCCGCAAAATCTAGTGGAAAATTTTCCCCGCTAAATCTAGCGGAAATATTTCCCCGCTAAATCTAGCGGAAATATTTTTCCGCTAAATCTAGCGGGAAATTTCCCCACTAAACCTAGCTCAAAAACGTCCCCGCTAAATCTAGCGAAAAAATTTCCCTGGAGAGTCACGTGACCCTCCCCCCCCCCCCGCCCCCAAAAACACGTGACCCTCAGTACCCTTCCCTCCTCCTCCTCAAGAGCTGCGTTCTAATTCGGCGTTACAGGGAGTTGTAAACGGCTTTCATTTTTTGCCTTCAAATTCATCCTCAAGTTCACATTGGCCCTTGAACTTGATGTCCGCCTTGCTTAAACTTTGCAGTTTGTAGGTTCAGCTCCGGTTTCCCGAGGCGATGCCAAGTCTGAAAGTCCAGTAAGGTGATTTGTGAACAGCGTTTATGTGGAGTTCTACTCGCTTGCCTAAAATCTGACATTCCAGAAACTTGCAATCTTGATCGAAAACGAACTGAACCCTGGTAATCACTTGCACCGTCCCTTTCCTTGTTGATCAGGATTTACCAGACTGTCGCCTCCTGGACGTCTTGGCAATCTGCTCCTCGGTTCCAAAAACTCTGAATTCTTCAGACTTGAACCGGCACTTGTCTTCGACATGGTTTGTATTCCCACAACGGAAACTTTGTCTAGCTGACCACTGCAGATCACTCACCTGGCTGACTGCGGTGGGTGAATCGGTGGCACTTCTCAGTTGACCGGACTCTTACGCTCGAAGAAAGCTTTCCGGCAATCTGAGTGCAATGTGGATCGATAACTCTGTCGCTTGGAGAATACGTTGATCTCGAAGTCCAATTATAAAACCAGTGAGCAACGAAAAGGCGCGAGCATCGACATCTTTTTTATGCTCGCATTTCAAGATGACTGATCGTAATCGTGCGAGGAATTCGGGTGGTGCCTGACGTTCATCTTGGCGCGTTAAAAACAACTCCGCTTGGTCAAATTTCTTGAAACATGTCGGCGTAGAATCAATGTCCAGTTTTTTTTTTTTTGGAAATTCCACACACGGAACTTCACTGACCTGCCTCCGCTGAACCAGAGAGTGCAACATCTCGAACGTCTCGGACCCTTGAGTTGCAATCAAAAAATTCCTTTTGTAGCATCATCTGCCGTTGCGGCGATGTCCAGAGATGCTTGCAACCTTATTTCGTAAATGTTAGAGTCGTCCTTTGCCGGGTCAAACGGTCCTGGTCCCATCAACCGGAGACGTTCGATGTGGTTCGCTGCGATGTCTCGCCCAACGCATTCAAAACCTTCAGCCGTTCTCCATGAATTCTCCAGGACCCTTCGTCGGCAATTTGTAGTAGGGTAGACACGGACCCGTATGGCAGGACGAAGACAACTTACATTGGGCCCCAGAACCGCACTGGGAAGATCGTTCTTTCTACTGTCATGAATGACAATAATAAAAATAATGACCAATAATGAAGGATAATAACAGGAGAAACTAAACGTTTAATGGGGAAAACTTGTGGCCAAAACCAAATAGAAGAAGGTTAGCGTCGCAGGCGTCAATGTCGGCGAAACAGTAGTTTCGAGCGCTGGGTCGAGACTGACTCCGCTCGCTATGCGGAGTCTCCTATATACCCGCGAGGGTTTCTGGAACGTACGGCGGAGAACATTCGGAACTCGATCGGACGACAAGGCTCTCGAACTTACGATAACACCTAGTTGAAAGAATAAATAAAAGAGCATTTCGCTAGCTGGAAGCGAACCTGGACCTTCCGCGCGACAGCCAAGCACGTAAACCATTCGGCCATGCACACGCTCGCTCGGCAACTCGCGTGACATTAGGGAGTTTTAGAATAGCGCACGCTAAAGCTTTGAGTACGCAGAGATTAGCGTCGTCGCCACTGCGCATGCTCCGAACGCAAACCAGGTTTTGCGCTCTGCGTGCGCATTTTTAGCGTGCGCTATTTCTCCGAAATAGCGTACATACGCAAAGAGTCTTTGCGCTTCTCCAAGGATGATTCGTGAGGAGGAGTTGGCTAACGCCTAGACGAAACGAGTTAAAAAAATGGCGGCTTTCAGGATTATGTCGGCGGCTGCTTTGGCGGCGTCATGGGTGCGACGTCGGCGGCATCCTCGCAACTGCGATTTTCAATACGGGACGACACTGTACTCGGTTTGGCAGCGATCACCGGTAACTTGATGCTTGCGACGCGCGAACATTTCGCGGTGAAGGTACGGTGTGCGAAGGTCAGTACACGACACCTCTCTTGCCCAGGCGACGCAAGCGGACACGACCGGTCAACCGCTCGCGTCGCATTCTCCTGTTTAAACAAATCTAAATTAATACTCTGAACCAAAAAACTTGTTTTTTTTTCTAAAGTTTTAGCATTACGTGAGTGAAAAAAAAGAAAAAAGACTATCTTGGTGGCGTCGCAAGCGCGAGCTGATAGGGCTTTTGCGGCGCGACTGAGAAACGCTATTGTACAACTCTCTTGCGTCGCTGTCACAAACTCTGACGCCGGCTGACTCTCCCGCGATGTTTTTTTCTTTGTGTTTTCGTGCTGCTCGCCGTGCCCCTTCGCCGATTTGCTTTTCCGGTGCGCCGGTCCTTGTTTCGGCGACCGGAAAACGGCAAGACGAATCCCGGTACTCAGGAGCATACATGGGTAAATTACTTTCAAAATGTAATTTAATTACAATTACAATTATTTTGCTCCAAAAGTAGTTTAACTACAATTGAAATTACTACTGAACAAAAGTAATTCATTACAATTACAAAGTACTTTTAAAAAGTAATGCAATCACTTTACAATTACTATTTCTGAGAGCTACCTCACCTTGGGCAATGTAACTATAGACGAGTTATATGGCCGCCGGATAAATGTCACCTATTGTACTTTTCTTTTATTAAATTTGTTAAATGAACTATAGAACTTAACAGTTTGGAGTAATAAACTCCTGAATTCTTATATTCGTATTAAATAAAAACCAATTTTTATTATATTTTTTATTTTATTTTAGAACAAGGTCTTGACAGTCTAAAACTGCGGTTTTAGACTGTCAAGTCATCATACCAACTCGCCCAACTTACTACACTTCTGCTAAAACTGCGGTTTGTAAAGTTTTGGAATCTCGTCCAATCAGGTTGAGAAACGGTTCAAAGGGTTAGGGGTTGGAGTAAACAGTAAATAATGAAAATTTATGCGGAAAGGTAGACGAAGATTGCAAGAGGGAAGAGCAGTGTAGCAACAACGGTTGGAAGTAAGGGGGGGTGAGTCGTGTTAACAAGGCCTGCTGCTTCTTCGCCTCGATTTTAGAGTAGCACAACTTACTGTAATGTCCGTGTTCCATTAGAGCGACAGACAGAGACAAAAGACAGCGACAAGTCTCAAACCCATGCTGCATGCTCGCGATGGTACCTTTGGCAGGCGTTTAGTCGTTCGGTGCTTGTGAAGTAAGCACGAGCGATCGCAAGCCTGCCAAAGACACCCTCGCGTGCATGATGCTCGTGTTTGAGCATAGCCTCCTTTGTTCTACAAAGCTTCTCATATCGCGAAAGACTCTGGTTTGAGGCTTGTCTTTGTCTTTTGTTTCTGTATGTCGCTCTAGTGGGACACGGGCATAAGTGGTACCACCAGACAAGCTAGAGTAGAGGCACGTGAAGAACTCGTAAAGAAAAGGGAATAAGTTCATGGACAGTACCGTATTTCCTCGAGTATTAGACGCATTGTTTGTGAAGAAAACCTGAGGGTTCGCTTTTCCTCGGAACACGTGGAGTGCCAATCACCGCGATCGACAGCATAATTCTAGCTGTTTACAGGACAGAGATAACGCCTTCGCGCGAAGATACCATCTCTGAAGATTGCATTTGTATGGAGAATCGGTTTCGCAGTCTAGTTATTCGCTGTGTTATTTACGCACAAAGCGATGATTAGCTGTATTTGTGTTCTGCACGAAAGTAGACGCAAGGGCCTTGTTCATAAATAGTGCGGCTATTATTTGAGTAAATACGGTAAAATCCCCAACCTAGACTGAAATATGTAAGCGAATATGCTAGCGACGAAGACGCGTAAGGAGAACCTCGAACCTTTCGCCTCGGCCGATGATGTGATCGGAGACGTACCAGCCTGATTTCGAACCCCGATGCCCCCTGAGGTGAATTAGAAACAAGAGAGACCCCTAGGTACACGAGCAACAGGAAGCGAACGATATGAAGAGACAGATTTCAACTGCTATTCGAACGAAAACCGACGGGAATGTAGCCCTCATTTATCAAATTATTTCTCAAATTTTTTATTAAATCGTTTTACAGTTTACAAAACCCTTCATTCCGTTCTATCCTAGCCTTTTCTACCCATTTTTCCTTTCCCTTCTTTTGAGCAGGTTGGAATACACTCTCTTCCCCTGTCGCTTAGGCTGTACTGCCGTCCCCGTGGTAAGGGGAGAAAAACTGCAGACGCCGTAAAATCTTGCAAAGTAATTGTAATTCTGCCTGAAATGTTGCAATTACTGACGCTAGAAAGTAATTAAATTACAATTACTATTCTTTTTAGCCTAAAGTAATTAATTGCAATTACAAATTACCAGAAGAAGTAATTAAATTACTACCCAAGTATGCTTGGGGGTGCCTTCGGCGCCGACAAAGGCGGGAAATACGTCGCCGTAGAGAGGGACGGTTGAGACGGTTTTCGTGGGGAGCGGATAGTTACGGAGAGAGCTTTTTGGGTCTTCATGGGGGCAAGACGTTCGGCGGTTGCGGGGTGAAGTCGGCGGGAATGGCAGCCCGGCAACGCGATATCTTCTGAGTCTTCTCTTCATCGTCACCAACGTCGTCTTCCTGCCGGCTCACCACCGCCGAGAGCCCGACGATCCCCTTCGTCACCAAATTTGAGTGAGACCCGTCCGCACACTTCGGACTTTACTCTTCCGGACGTTTTATTTTCACTTGCTCTCCGTCCGTGGCTTGGTTGCTTTGTTTAATTGTCGTCTGTGTTCCGGCCCTGTGTACTGCTGTAGCGAGCCGACCGTTTACTTTATTGTTTCTTTTGGTTTTAATGTTGATTGAAGTTTCGTGTGGAACTCTGGGCTTTTCTCGTTTGTTGTGCATTGTTTGCCTATGTGCAAAACTTTGATATTTATATTTCTATTTTTTTTTTAAGCAAATATATTGTTTATTGTTCAAACTCCATGTATCCGCCTGAGCTCATTCCGTTCTTCCCCGACTTGAGAACACGCGCCAACCACGCGGGCTGACCGGCCTCAACAAAAATAAATATTGTTCTCAGTCGTTGTAGAGGGCCGGCGGGCGAACCGTCAAGGGGGAATCGCGCTTCTCATTTCCAGGCGGGGGCGACCGTGACAGTCGCGTGCGCTAATACGAGCGCTAAATTTAGCGCTAGCGTGCGCTAAAATTGGGTACGTTATTCAAAAACTCCCTATTGTTCTCTTCTTTAAAAAAAGCCTCGCCTCGATGAAACTGGCGGGAATTGAAGCAGCAAAACAAACAAAAGTAATGGCAAACTACGGACCTTGCCAAACACAGTCCTATCAACCGTAGTACAAAAACGAAGTTTCCAGTGCTATCGATCGTTCTACGGTTTAAGGCGCACGACGTAGACGACTTGCGGTCGTGGAGTGCAGCGTGATGAAGTCCGTGTTCCGTCGGGCAACACCTCGTACTTCAGGTCCCCGAGTCCACGATGCACTTTGCAGGGTCCGTAGTAGCACTTCACGAGTTTCTTGCTTAGACCGCGTCCTGGTACCGGGATCAGACCCAGACACGTTATCCGGGCTTGAAGCGAACGTCAATCCGACAAAGGTTGTACCGTGTGGCGTCGAAACGTTGATGACCTTGAACCCATAGTCGGGCGAGCTGGCGATCTTTTTTAGCTCGTTGAGCCACCACCTGGGTATCGTGGCTCCCATTGTCGGTTCGTGGGACAGCATCGCGTCGACCATGGTCGTTACTTTTCGGCTATGCACCAGCTGAAACGGTGTTACTCCTGTCGTCTGTTTCACCGTTGTGTTCTAAACAAACGTGACGTAGTGCATTAACTCGTCCCCCGTCTTGCGCTCTACGTCGACATACATAAAGATCATGTCGGCGATAGTTTTGTTTCGTCGTTTCGTTAGTTCATTTGTCTGCGGATGGTACGCAGTGGTTTGACGGTGGCTGGAGCTACTGAGGCGAAGGATTTCTTGCGTCAGCTGAGCCATGAACGATGATCCGCAGTCTGCAATGAGGGCTTCGAGGGCGAGGTGCCGGGGGGCAATAGACTCAATGAAAAAGTTGGCGACTCTAACAGCCATACCGGAGTGAAGGGCTTTTGTCTCGGCGTACCGTGTGAGGTAATCGGTCGCGACGATTATCCCTTTGTTTTCTTGCGTCGATGGTGAGAACGGTAAAAGTAGATCCATTCCGATTTGCTGGAATAGGGTAGATGGCGGTGCAATAGGCTGAAGAGGTCCTGCCGGCCTCGTCGGTGGTTTCTTCAGTTGCTGACACTCGTGGCAAGATCGGGTGTAGTGATGGACTGTCGTCGCAAGCTTAAGTTATTAGCGCTATTCGCGTATCCTGGGAAGAGCCCTGCTGTAGCCAAGGTATCCCACGGTCAGGTCATTTTTGCAGGCTTGAAATATCTGTTCTCGAAGACTGGAAGTAATCAACAGACGCGTCATGATTTTGTCGCTGAAGTTCTTCATGTAGAGCACACCTCGTCTGACGGAGAAGGGTGGTAGTGTTCGTATGAAAAACGCAAACGCGCGGAAAACGCTTTCCTGTCCCTCTACGTGTTCCATGAACGCTCGCAGTTCAGGGTAGTCTAGGTGGATTGCTGCCATGTCGGTGAGGTTCAGACCGCCGTGGAAACACCAAACGTCGTCGTCTTCGGTGGAAGCAAGGCCGGCCTCAGCGGGGGCCCTTGGGAGGCAGTCGGCGTCATTGTGCTTCCGGCTGGCCTTGTACACCACAGTGATATCGAACTCCTGCAGTCGTAGGCTCTGCCAGACGAGGCGTCCGGAAGGGTCCTTAAGATTCGCGAGCCATCAGAGCGAGTGGTGGTCTGTGACCAGGCGAAAAGGATGTCCATACAAATAGGGGAGGAACTTTGTCGCTTCCCAGATGACAGCAAGGCATTCTTTTCAGCCGTTGAATTGTTCCTCTCCCCGTTAGACAGTGTCTGACTTGCGGATGCAATGACTCGTTCCGCCCGGTCCTGCTTTGAACTAGTATCGCGCTCAATCCGGTGTTACTACCCTGTTGGAAAATTTCGATGACGGAAAGATGATTTAAAAGGCCCATACAAGCGTAACCGTAATATGGGACATCCTATACAAGCGAATCGGCGGATCCAGTATAGTGGATTAAGTCGGAACGATACAGGTAGGCGGAACCATACAAGCGTGTCGTATTATGGGACATCCTATACCAGCGTAGTGGAATATGGCGGAAACATGTGGAACCATACATGCAAAACGTAATATGGGACAACCTATACCAGCGAAAAGGCGATACCAGCACGGTGGAGCCATATGGCTCCAACATGCTGGTTTCGCCTTTTCACTGTTGTACAGGGCGATTTAGTTTTAAGCTTTACATATATGTTTAGAAAGGTCGTGAAAGCTAAATTAAAGCGGTTGGTGCTGGCGAGTTACACGGCCAGGCGTACGTAGTATAGGGACCTAATCGTAACAATCAGTCAGATAATTAAATACAATTTGTTAATTAACTTTTAAATTAGTGAAAATGAAAGTATGGTTTCAATTAGAAGCTTGCTGAGTCATTGAAAACCACAAAATCAACTCTTTTTAGAAGGATATAATGCAGGGGTAGCCTTTTACGCGTTCTGTAAAAACGCTTTATTTGGACGAGTTTCTAGGTTTCAGTTTCTTATCAGAGCTCATCTCTGCGCCCAAGGTCCTGTTCCCCCTTAGAGACGCAACGCACGTGCGCCTTGCTTCCCTCCATCCTACGAGGGAGGCGAGGGGCGGCTTCGCACTGTGGCCACCGGGCAGCAGGACCGCAGGTGCAAAGATGCGCTCTGGTAAGAAACCAAAGTCTGGAAACGCGTCCAAATTGACCATTTTTTTAGAACGAAATAAAATGCTGCTCTTGTTTTATATATTCACAAAGAAAGTTGATTTAGTGTGTTTTGATGATGCTTAGCAAGTTTCTAATTGGAACCATGGATCTATTTTCACTGATTAAAAATTTCAGAAACATACTATACTTAGAGAGAGGCTGAAGCGGTTTTGTATTTGAGAAAACACTTTTAAATCTTCTTCATATGACCTCCAGAATCTCAAATATCAAAATTATTTGTTAATTTTATGAATCGAGGCTGCATAGAGTCATTTTTCAAGCGCTGTGAAAGCACTTCCCTGGAGAGGGACGTCACAAAAGTGGCTTTCGAAATCTTTGCTCATCCCTATTGGAAAAACGTGCAAGAAACAAACCTGCTGCTTGTACAGTTCTGGTATGACACCAACGTAATTTCTTGTTATTATACATGCAGCTAGTTTCGTTTGGCGTTCTGCATAACTGGAGATACCGGCACCGCTGTGGCTCCGGGTCTGCCTATACTGGCAGCCAGTTTGCTTGCCGATATGATTTGGTGTGGCTGGTATGATTTTGCGTCCGATGACGTAGGCGACCGCAATCTTTCCACCTAAACGCCTATACCACAGGACCACCGTAATAACCAAATCATACATGCAGAAAGACGACCGCCATGTTCCACCAAAATGTCCATCGTTCATCACCGGTATCGTTAGATACACCAAACATGTCGAAAAAGAACATAAGTCGCGTTTAAATGAATGTGACTTAGTCGCATTGAATCCAGTTGCCGCATTCAAAATGCGGTCATGTAAACGGCATAATGCGCAAAGAAAGCGCATCGCATTAAAGTCACTAGACAGAGGTGGATCGAGATGGCGAGTGCGCATTCATTTAGCCCATGTAAACGAAGGCCGCATCGCATTTTGGAACGGGGAGGATTATCGGAAGGCGCTCGCTGCGGGAGCGAGTGAACAGCTGAGAACATGGCGGCGGCCAACCCCGTCGGCGGCGCCGAGAGCGGTCCCGCAATTTTTTTCCCGAGAACAAACGCAAGCTTTTATTGAGATCATAAGTAAGCGGAATATAGCGGAGCTGCTCGGTGAGGGCGGCCCCGTCCAAACCCTTGCGAAGTACGACTTGCGCGTCCGAAGGGGTCACAAAGGCTTCGGTGCAAGCACGAACGACACCGAGAGGTCCGAGCACTGTAGAGCACTGCATGGTAGCGCAGAACGAGCAGCTCCTACCTCGGCACCGTTCCTGGCTGCGCAAGAGCCTCTCGGACTCGGGGTCCGGTTAATCCTGTCGCGATCGGCGAGGTCTGGCGCGGCGAAACGCGGAGGCTTCCTCAAAGCGTGCGCACACACGTCGCCTCTCGTTCAGAGTGAACCGGCGGCCTGGCCTGGAGTCCTAAACGCCTTGGTTTTGATGCTTCTTCCGTCTCGCAATTTCTTCCACAGCACCGAAGACAGCGGGCACGATCTTTACGTTCACTGAACGCGTCGAAAGGCCTCCACGTGCGATGAACCGGAAAACGTGGTGCGGCTGGTGCCGGAACGGAACTGCATAACTTTGAGCTTTGAGTCATCGCGCACGGCAACAAACCGATCGTGACACCGAGCCGCGGATACCGCATCGCCGGTCGACAGCGGCAAACGACCCGTTGCTCGAATCGTGGGCCGTGACTCGTACTCGGCCAACTCGGCGTCTCTTCGTGGCCCCTCGCTTCGTCGCAACCAGCCACAAACCCACCAGCGCGCAACCGTAGCGACTGTAGCCGGCGTTGGAGAAAAGCGAAACCGAAACGTAAAGCTTTCGCCCAGTGGCTTCCGCTGCCGCGGCTTTTCTAGCTTCGCGGCTTCCGCTTCCGGTCGTCGCGGAGATGGCGAACAATGGCGAAGATTGAGCGGTGTTGGCTCGTTTACGGTTTACGGGACAGACGTTTTGCGGTCCATTTCTACTGCGTCTCTGGTTCTAAACTCGACGTCGCCTCTCATAGTTCAACCACGTGTGGTCAGCCTGCGTCAGCGCGGCCGGCTCGCCTCGTCCGATCGCCGGACCGCCGGCGACTTCCGAGTTCAGCCGTTAGGCCTGGGATCCGAAGGCGTCTGTCTCCGTGAAGTGGTAAGCGAATCTCGTCCCGTTTTCGTTCTACTTTTAAATTACGTTTGGTGCGCTACAGTGTAAGCATGCGTGCCAAGTGTTTGTGACAATTTTGAACTGGAATGATTGTGCTTCATTGCGGTTTGTCATTTACCGAAAATGCAAATCGAGCAATGAACGAGGAGCCATGCTTGAAAACGATGTATGTACGATGTCAACTTCTACCTGGGCGGCTTAAAAAAAAAGTCAAGACTGGTTACGATTGGATGCGAGGCTGGTCCCAATGCAATGGTAAGCACTTAGAGCGCCTTTCTGAACGGCATGTAAGCTATATAGCGATCAACGAGACGAGCGACGGCGAGAAGCTACGAGTGGCGGCGCCGAGCGACGATTTCTCACTCTCGCTGCTTGCGCCGCTTTGTTCTTGAGCTTCTAGAAAACCTCGCTCATCGCCTTGGTCGCTCGCACCAATCGCTTTCATAATGTGTGTCTCGTCGCGCGGCTGACTTCCGTGTTTATTCAAATAAAAGTCGACCTTTTTTTTTTTTTTTTTTTTCGGAAATTGTGATTAAAGAATTTCGAACTACATTCGCGACCAAATTTTGCGACCCGACCGGAGGCATGGCGCTATCGAGTCACCGAACCGGCGTTGCCGTAGAGCCGCGCCGCTTCTTGTTTTAAAGCTTTTGGTGCACAAAAACCGAAATGGCCCGTGCGCGCGGTGGCCGGTGCGGCTATCTCGCACATCTCGGGCGTCGGGTTTCGCCATCGCGCCTCTAGTCACTAGCGTTCCCCTTGCTGGGCAACGGGGAAGGAGAGGAACGCGATGCGCCATGCACTTCGCCCTCCATCCTCCCAAACGCGCAAAAAAAAATAAATAAAGAACGGAGGTTAAATTGGTTTGTTTGAAACGGCTCGGCCAACGCTCGGCTCGCGTGTTGCTCATGGCGACACGGCGGCTTTGCTTGCGTCTTTTGTGGTTTGTCTTTCGTCGCTTTGCACCCTCTTTCGTTTCTTGTTGTCATTTTACAACGGTGTCAGTGAAGTATTGTTGCGAATTTGCGAGGATGTCTACCAAGCTGACGAAGCTTCGGACGAAGGTGACATGTCCAGAAGTTCTGACGGTGATAAAGTTTTTGGCATCGTCCCGTGATTTAGCTGAGAGTGATGTAGATAAAGGTTTGTTTCTTTTGCCCAAAATTTTCCCTGTTTGTAAAAATAAAAAAAAAAGGTCGACCTATATTTGAATTATTTTTTTTATTCTCGGTTGTTCCAACAAATAGCGTTCGACCTATTTTCGAGTAAATACGGTAACTTTAATTTTTATTTCGGGTTCCGTCGGACGTAACGTTAGACACTGCATTACACTTAAGCAAAATAGGGGCTGCTGGTTCATCATATAAACCAACCATTTGTGTTTAATTAAAGCGCATCACTGGCCTAAAAAAAAATACTGCCATCCTATAGGAATGTAGCACTTCAGATAAATTTGTTAATTTTTACTTTTAGTCCCTGCCCCACCAGATACAACATCTGGCCTAAAGCAGTGTTCCGGATCTCCTTCCAAGACCTCAGGCGGGTCGTCATTCAATCCAGGAGTCGGCGGCGTCTCATGGGCGTGTTGCTGGTGCTTCTTACTGGATGGTGCTACTGAGGGAAAAGTGGTCATGCTTGGGAAAGGCAAGTATGGCCGCCGTAAGTATACATATTGTTTTTACCTTTGCTCGAATCCACTTTTAAGAAATGCACAGTTCGCATGTGTGCATCTCTCAATGTTTCCACAATCGGCTGTTTTTTTTTTTTTGTTTTTTTTTTAGTGCTCCAACTCTGTCAGCGCTAGTTTCTCTAGATCATGCAAATGGGATGCAACACTAAACCACATATGCTCTCGGATCAAACAGTGCTGTGCCGAACCACTGTGGAATCTACTCTAGCTTTATAATGCAGCACAAAATAGTTGACACCAAGTATAGCTACTTTTGTGACTCCGTTTTACCGAAAGCTCTGCCGAAACAAACTTGCCACCTTATAGGTAGTGCAAAAAACCTCGCATGCCTAACCTGGAGAAGGGCTTTTTTTTTATAGGTCAATTTTTTCTTAAACCAATATACCTTCAGCCTTCTTGAAATGTTAACATCATGTGACACACGGAAGAACAGTAAACCCCTTAATGTTGGCGAACCTTTAATTTTCGCAGCCTTTAATTTTGCGGAATTCAGTGGCTGCGATTATGTCCTCTGTGACCCGATTCGAGAAGAAATAGGGGCCACGAAGGTAAGGGTGTTTTACTGTACATCGGAGGAAAGAGGAAGTCACTTTTGTTTGTATGCAAGAGTAAAACCAACAACAACAATCATGGTGTCGACACTTTGTGAGCCTATATGTGTCTATTGAATGTTATCAATTTTGTTTTAGTTTGTTAATCATTGTTGCCTGTACACTGTGGGATGTCGTCTTCAACACGAGCAGTGGTTTTCCTTAGAAGCATTCAGCATTCAGCATGGACGCATGCCGCAGCACAACATAGGTGGTACCGCAGTTTGAAGGATGGCTTGCACAATATGGGGGAATCAAAATTCAATGTTCTACCTCGGGCGTAGACAAGATATGTTCATTCTAAATCATTTTGTCGAGAAATCGGGAATTTGCGACGAATGTACCCGCATGGTTGGAAGGGCCAGACAAGCCTTGTGAGCGCTTCGTTTTCTAGCCTCTCAGTCCTGAACCCACTCACGCACCACATGTGTCGATGTTCCGATAGGTGGGAGCACTTATTTGGAAAATGGTGAAAGGCAACTGTTGTTATCTTTATCAGAATTCTGTATTATGGTCGAAGGTGGACTGCATATTTGCAATACTTTTTCTCACTTAAAAATATGTCATACTAAAAATATGTAGTATAGCCGATGACGAAAAGAAAATGGCTGGGCGTCCTCCAGCACGTGCTTGTGTTTTTCACCCTGCTTTGGACAGATGTGCTCGCTCCAGGCTCATGAGGCGCTGAAACGTCATCGAAGGTAGCAGATGGGCTGGTGGTGGAACAACGGAGACTTTTCCCTGCCTTTCTCATGGAGTCAGTGAGCGTGCACTTCTCTTAACCTGCACAGAGCTGAGGAGAATAGGCTTGGCGAGTGCCCTTACTGCATATGCATTTGTACAGCTGAGGCACTTTCTGAATCAAGAACATTGTGTATCTTATTTTCAAAAACATATCATTTTGGGGGTGCAGAAGGAATTCTAAGGCATATATTTGTTTGTATTGTCCCATTACGCATCGACTCCTTCAACTTAATGCGGAGTCGACCCAGCCTCTTGAAAAATTTAATGCCTGCCAGATAATTGTTTTGCATTTAGTTAATATATCAGTTTTCAGTTAGGTATCCCAAGTCATTAGTCGTTGAGGTGCAGTCTCTCTGTAAGTGAGTTATGTTTAACATTCATAAAAATGCTTGTCAAGTAATGGCACTGTCGAGGACATGTACTCAGCTCGAACAATCGCTGGGCACAAGCAGGTCGTGTGGTTACAGGCGGCAAACATCCCGGTTGGAACGTCCTATTTCGCAATGTAGCTGCAGACTAGGTGAGGGCCCCACTCACAAACGTCTATACTTTGCGTCTCTTTAAGCCGGACCACTTTTGACACTACAAGCCATTGCAGCAAAAACAGCATGACGCATGATTATAAGTTCGACGTGCCATGCCGTCCAACTAGAAGGTCACATGGCCTGCTTTGTGCACTGAATTTGCAAGGATGGCTTGAAGCTTCTGTCGTGGTTAACTTTAAGCTGAGATAGTTTGGAATAATGCTCTCGGTTTTTAGTGTTGCCTGACATGGTTAACAATTTTGTGATATAGTGCTGCATTGAAAAGTCTGTGCATTCATGACTGTATCACCTTGTGAATGCATACTAGCTATTGAACTCTTCGTTCTGCAAAGACATAAAATGCACTTTGCTTCCAATTGTACCCGCTTCTGTAGCTTCATGGTATGAAGTACCTTATGGCTGCAAGCTCTGACCGATCTTGTTCTGTGGTCAGCGCAGGCCCATTGCAGGGAGTCGCACCGAGAGCCTCACCAGAGTTTCCTGCCCGTGGTCGTTCTAAATTTTTTTGTTGTAGGTATGCGTCCTTTCTGTCTTTCCCTTAATTGTACTCACACGTCTTCTTTTCATTGTCGCCGATTTGCCTCAAAATGGGTTAAGCACACAAATGGACGCAGTACAACTGTATCGCACATATTTTGTTCAAGGTAACTTTTCTTTGCCAAAGTTGCACATTTTTTAATGAAGGTTTGTCTTTTTTGTTTTTATTTACAAATTTATGTGAGTTTCCATGGGCAACACTAAAACGTTATGCCAGGGGCAAGGACAAGTTCACTGCTCTAACTTGTTCTCAACTGATTGCAAGAAATTTCGTTAACGTCGTGAAACCTCCCTCCAGCGCTTGCTTTGCAGCATGAAAAAAAAATTATACATACGACATACTCTGTTTTTTAGACTGCTTGCTCATTCTGCAGGTCTGCCTGCCATAGATGTCGTGCTACTGGATAGCAGGCGAATTCGATTGTTTTCTTTACCATTGCTTTTTTTTAGCCGTTGTCTTAATAGTTCTTGTAAATTTAGATATTTTCCTAAAAAGCAAGACAGGAAGAATATTTAGTTTGATTAGGTAGCTGAAAATAATGATTTATAGTACCCCTTAGTAAAATAGATACTGTGTGCTGCTGTTAGTGTCAAGCCCAGATCCACACTTTTTTGGCATTTTGCTCAGAGTAGTACCCATTTTTATTCGTTAGCCTCTTGGTGCGCCAACTAAACTCTGTCTATCCAGACACCTGCCCTCTGCTGGTACACTCTACCCTCATGTTCAGCGAGTGTATAAACTGGAGTTGTATCCCCAGTCGACACTCGCTGAGCATGAGGGTAGGAAAATCTTTCCATTGCACCAGAGCCATATATGGGGAGAGTCTGGCAGTCTATGATTTCGCTGCTGTAATGTCTCCCGAGTGAGCTAATCAGCCCGCAGCACAGAGCGAGAGGCGTGAGCGCATGCGCGTGAACTCTAGGCTGCTCCCAGCTGAGCGGGGAGGGCCGCCATTTTTATTCATTCGCCAGGCATGGGATCGATATCCAAATTTCAGTTTTTTTCCTTCGATTTGGCAGGCTCTGGCAATAAGATGATATAGTGTTATTCCTCGGTGGCTTAAAAACCTACAGAAAGAAGTTCCTCCATGTTTGAACGCAAACTTTTATTCAGGAAAAAAAAAAAATAAACCGGTAGCAGACGACGCGTAGCCTTAACAGTACTCCGTGCCGACAGCTTTGCATCAAAATGGCGGTCGTCTCCTCTTTGCTTCTTTGCTGCCTTCTCTCTCTCTCTCCTTCGGCGCTCTCCTCCCTTTCCTCCTCTCCGGCGCCTTCGTCGCCACACCCACTGGCTGAACTCTCCCACTATATGGCTCTGCATAGCAGTAGTAGTTTTCTTTATAGTCTTTACAGTTGAATGCGAATATTTGACAGAAATCTCGCAGGTTGCGGTGAAAGAGGGTTAAATGAATGCATTTGATCATTCGCCTTAATTCGGTACCCATCATTTTAAGGCCTACGTGGCCTTGTCCTGGGGGGTGACTATGGATAAAATAAAAGGATCTATGTGCTGATCACGAAAGAATATGCTAGCCATTCTAATGTAGCTCTGCCAAGTACTTGATTGTGATTTGTTTTTATTTTCAGCTACTTGGGTGCCTCAAGATCTGGAGATCCTAGTGGCCACAAGCTTGGACTCAATCTTCTTCTGTGGTCCGGCCAGGATCATGGGGGAGGTAATCCCAGCAACAAGAGCATCACAGTATCTCCCTGCCTGTGACTTTCGATCAGCGACACGACAGGGGAGTCCTCGTGCCACCAGGTGTTAGGTATGCCACTTGAAATAAGCATTCTTCTTACCTATTAATAAAACATTAAAAGCACTAATAAGCCTAAAATGCAAAAACCATTCAAATCTTGGGTTGGATGGAGTTCCAATTGCGTCTGCAGGCATGATTCACATGTGAACTTAAAGCCCGCGGATGTAGGTTCAACGGTGTCACAGAAATAACTTTCCGCAGATCGCATTGCTCGTGCTATACCCAAACAAATTCTTAAAGTAATCGTTGTGTTACGTTGGCGTCATCAATCTTATGTACCTACCACACCCAGCAGTTGGGAGATGTGAAATATAAAAAAAACAGGAACTTGCACATTGTCAGCTCTGCAAAGATTTATATAGTAAACAGAGCATAGCACGTTCAACTTAAGAAAACAATTCAGTGCAGGCCTTGGTCATGGCCTTGGATTCATGGTTCACATATGTGTAATTGCACTTCATAATGAAGTGAAAACTGCTTAAGTTGTGGCCCACTACAGGCTTTCTATTAGTGTTAAAAAGTGCTATTGTGTTTTAAGCAGCTCGTACCAAATATTTTCTTGAAATACATAGGTTCATGGAAATTATTATGTAGATGTTTGCAGACTGTCATGGTGAGACCAATCTTTAATGCAAAGTGGTCCACTTATTCAGAGTTGGTTGAGTCTGTAAATATTGTAGGTCGCAAATTAAATTTTTATGGTACGCAATGGACACAATTATCCGTAATGAATAGCTCCAACTAGGGGAACTTTATACGTTTACTACGGCAAGATGGTTTTGCAAAACGAAGTATTTAGTTTATTCAACTCCTGCACTAACCTTGTCTCTAGAAACTTTTTATATTTTTTACGATGCTGAGATAAGATTCTGGAAATAGTTTTTCTAAAGCTACTCTAGATATTTCCAGTTCATCATTTTTCTCGCAAAGCATTCGAGAGAGCCAAACCCTGTAATGTACGGAGGGAACTCGCAGAATGATGCTACTGGCAGTTTGAAACATTCGGCACTGTAACAGTAATAATGGCATGTCACTTGTGTAATGCTCATTGTTGCAGATCAAACTGCTTTTTCCGTCTACAGTCATTTTCAGTAGACTCATTCAGCGAACTCTCACCCGAGACTGCAGCGCTGGGTTTTGCGAAGTAATTTGAATGAATATAGATGCAACAGGTTTCTTTGAGTGTGCGTCCAACACGTATTCTTCAACCATTTCGTCGTTTACCCTGAGACTGGGGTTTTTTTTTGAAGAGTAGAAGTGACAGAAAAAACAGACAGGTCTCAAACTCAGCTATACGTTTATTCCAACAGCTTCCTCTTATATAGTTCGTTTTCGTCGCCAACAACCAATCACATACGACTTGTCCTTTGCACCGTGACTTTACAAGTTCCACTATATCACAAAAGAAGCGGACACTCCCAACGTTTCCAAGTGAAAAGGTTCTAGCAGAAGATATGCCTCACAAAGCCTCAAGCAACTCTTTTGTGTCCTCACAATAAACAGGACAAGAGCCCACAACAACATCCCACTCAAAACTGGTCACCTCCAAAATTGTAGAAAACAGACAATACACACCAGTACACACCACAGACAATACACACCAAAGAAGCCTTTCAGGATGACTAACTAAAAAAAAAAAAGCACTTAAAATTGTAAAAATTGCTTGCAGCGGTTCCCTATTTGCATGGAAGGTTGACTAATTCAATTTCCCAACGATCTAATCCTAATTGTTTCTCTTACCACCCTTTTAACATCGTTCCTTTCCTTAACAACTACATCCGTTCCAGACCAATCCGTTGTGCAGTTTCTACACTCCTCCAGATGCTTAGCCAACTCCGAATTTGTTGCATTATTTTTAACATTCCTTTTGTGTTCTGTTAAACGATCGTTTAAACACCGAGAGGTTTGGCCTACATACTTAAAACCACACGCCAAAGGAACCTCATACACCACGCCTACGCTACACGGCACCGTCATTTCCCTATGCGCCTTCTGACAGCCCCTTTGAGCCGTTTCAAAAGGTGTCAATCTATCTAACCTAAAATCCGTGCTGAATACGACATCCACGAAATATTTTTTTGCACATGCTCTAAGATTGTGGGACACCTCGTGAAAATACGGAACCACAGCGTACCTATTCCTGATTTCTTGCGTCTTCCCCTTTTTCTCCCTGCACTGTAGGGCAATCTGCCTTTTGATGTACTCTTCCCCATATCCTGCCATTTCCAGTCTTTCCCACTGGTTTTTTAGTGCCTCCGGTCCGAAATGCATGCATGATCTCACCAAAGCATTACTAATCAAAGATCTGACTACCCCGGCTTTTACATTTTTCGAGTGACAGCTACTCTTTGACAGAACCGGTTTTGGGTTTTCCTTCCCATGTTTTGTTTTCCTTCCCAGTGTTTTGTGAAAAGATTTGTGGATGATATCTTAGTTTGTTCTGTTCAGGAAGGATTGGACCAAGTTTTAGAACAAGTAGTAAGGTCAGCGGCGCCAGAGTTGAGATTCACGTTAGAGAGGCCAAGGGGCGAGGTCCTGCAATTCCTCGACCTGCGTTTACATTTGGAACGAGGTCTTTGTTGGGAGTATGGTCAGATCTTTGATTAGTAATGCTTTGGTGAGATCATGCATGCATTTCGGACCGGAGGCACTAAAAAACCAGTGGGAAAGACTGGAAATGGCAGGATATGGGGAAGAGTACATCAAAAGGCAGATTGCCCTACAGTGCAGGGAGAAAAAGGGGAAGACGCAAGAAATCAGGAATAGGTACGCTGTGGTTCCGTATTTTCACGAGGTGTCCCACAATCTTAGAGCATGTGCAAAAAAATATGGCGTGGATGTCGTATTCAGCACGGATTTTAGGTTAGATAGATTGACACCTTTTGAAACGGCTCAAAGGGGCTGTCAGAAGGCGCATAGGGACATGTCGGTGCCGTGTAGCGTAGGCGTGGTGTATGAGGTTCCTTTGGCGTGTGGTTTTAAGTATGTAGGCCAAACCTCTCGGTGTTTAAACGATCGTTTAACAGAACACAAAAGGAATGTTAAAAATAATGCAGAAAATTCGGAGTTGGCTAAGCATCTGGAGGAGTGTAGAAACTGCACAACGGATTGGTCTGGAACGGATGTAGTTGTTAAGGAAAGGAACGATGTTAAAAGGGTGGTAAGAGAAACAATTAGGATTAGATCGTTGGGAAATTGCATTAGTCAACCTTCCATGCAAATAGGGAACCGCTGCAAGCAAATTTTACAATTTTAAGTGCTTTTTTTTTTTTTTAGTTAGTTATCCTGAAAGGCTTCTTTGGTGTGTATTGTCTGTGGTGTGTACTGGTGTGTATTGTCTGTTTTCTACAATTTTGGAGGTGACCAGTTTTGAGTGGGATGTTGTTGTGGGCTGTTGTCCTGTTTATTGTGAGGACACAAAAGAGTTGCTTGAGGCTTTGTGAGGCATATCTTCTGCTAGAACCTTTTCACTTGGAAACGTTGGGAGTGTCCGCTTCTTTTGTGATATAGTGGAGCTTGTAAAGTCACGGTGCAAAGGACAAGTGGTATGTGATTGGTTGTTGACGACGAAAATGAACTATATAAGAGGAAGTTGTTGGAATAAACGTATAGCTGAGTTTGAGACCTGTCTGTTTTTTCTGTCACTTCTGCTCTTCAAAAAACCCCCCAGTCTCAAGGTAAACGACGAAATGGTTGACTTCCACCAGCTAGCCTGTACTTTGACTCTTTTCACGTATTCTTCATATTGAATCTGCTAACTGTACTCATGACCATGTCCATAATTGTATCCACATTCCAGCTTATAGTTATTTTGACATTTGAGTTTTCTTCAGTACTTTTCTCAACGTCTGTGCTTGTTGAGCCATACTCAAGTCCATACATCGTCTTTCGCTATTACATCAATATATAAAACTGTTGATGCCGAGTGAGAATTCAAGGTACCGAATCTGTCGTGCGAGTTAAATAAGAACCAAGAAAAAGCTCTACAAAGGAAATTTGGTTAAAGAAGGCTGTATGGGCATTAGAATAGCACATGCCATGCCAAAAAAAATACAAATTCTTGTTAGGTATGCAAGGATGAGAGTGCTGTACCGTTTCAGATGTGTCACAAAAAAAAACAATTCTGCCATACAGTGTTCTTTATGGAAGTTCAAACTGTTGAATTCGAAGGCTGGAAGTTTTATTCCAGAATGTTCCTCACTACAAATGTATTTAGAGATCTGAGCCACCGACTCATACATGACTATGTGGCAAACATTAATTTTCATGTGCATTATAGTTTACAAGGTCTAGTCTGCATTGATATATTGCATTCATGCTGAAACTGGGAGGGGTTCCCTGGGCATGAATAAAGAGATAAACATTTCTTGAAATCAAAACATTTGAGAACGGACAAAAGGAAGGATCTGAGAACGGTATCTTAGATTCTCTTTTCTTTTTCTTATTTCTAATGTTCACATTATTTCACCTGATGCATTTAGTTTTAGTGCAGCTCTTAGCACCCATTTCCGCGTTTCGCTGTCGGTGTAACCGCCCAACTAAACTTGGCAGGAAATTGAATTAATGTTGCGGTCATG
Source organism: Ixodes scapularis (assembly GCF_016920785.2). Lineage (NCBI taxonomy): Eukaryota > Metazoa > Arthropoda > Arachnida > Ixodida > Ixodidae > Ixodes > Ixodes scapularis. Next base: position 162,969,227 of record NW_024609868.1, on the reverse strand, counting down.
TGGTGTTAATATTTCCGCTAAGTCTAGCTGAGAAACTGGATTTTTTTATCGATGACGTGACACAGTCATGCGACGTCATTTTCCCCGCTACTTTTAGCGGGAAAACTGCATTTGTGTTGAGGTCCCATGTGACATCAATTTCCGCGCTAAATTTAGTGGGAAACTTAAACAGCTAAATTTAGTGGGGAAATTTTCCCGCTACGTTCAGGGAAATTTCCCGCTAAATGGGAGGGAGCAGAAGAGGAGGAGGGGAGGGGGAGGAGGGGCACACCCTCCCATCCTCCTCTTCAAGATCTGTGCTCTAATTTCACGTTACAGAGAATTGTAAACGTCTCATATTTCCTCTCATGTTTATTCAACTTTTATATTGCAGGTGTGCTCGTAGCACAAATCTGGGTTGTGCTGATCCTCTATGCACAAGTTAGGAACTCCTGAGTGGCAAGAGTGGGAGTTTGGTCTGACAGCTCAAGGGACACCATTGTTCAGTATTGAATTTTTAATAATCTTCTTTTGAGCAAAGTTAAGCTTTGCTGCATGCAGTTCTTCTAAAAATAAATACCTGCAACCAAATTTACCAGGTCACGACATTTTGCCTCTGCTCTTAGTGCTCCTGGTGAGCCTCGGATAAGAGCTTACTGGTGTGCAAACATCATGCTTGTTTGAAATTACTCACTGATGTAGAGACTCGCTGACATCCAGCATTGCAATGAAACGCTGGATGTCCACAAGTCTTTCTTGAACAATGCAAGCGGGGAAGGAACCATACAATCATATCGTATTGGGGGACATTCTACAAAGTGTCTTTTTTGTATGTTTTACAGATTTTTTTTAAAAAAGCCGTAAAAGCTACATTTACGCGGTCTGCGCACGTGAGTTATATGGCCAGGGCGGCATAGTATAAAAGGCTAATTTGTAATGATCAGTCGGCTTATTACAGAGATGTGCCAGACTTCTTCCAGAAAACTAGATGGGTTCATTCTAGCGTAGTTTTATCCCGCGAATCTGAATATCCCGTTCGTTATCCACAAAGATATAACTAAACGTGAGAAAACACAAAAAAACATCCTACCAACAGTGACATCGTAAGAAGACCTTTCGGCCGCCAAGCGCGTGTCGCTTAAGGGCCGCGCGTCCAATCGCAAGTTTTCTAGGTATATTCTCCGGCATTGGCACCAGTCGTGACACATTTTTCTGCCCTTTTAAAAAATAGCATGTGCGTGCATAGCTTTGATAGGCGCTGAAGATGCGTGAACCAAGATTTTGAAAGCTGCTCTTGTGACGTCGCTCTCTAGGGAAGTGCTTTCACAGCGCTTTAAAAATGACTCTATGCATCCTCGATTAATTAAATTAGCAAATAATTTTGATATTTGAGACTCTGGAGGTCAAATGAAGAAGATTTAGAAGTGTTTTCTCAAATACAAAACCGCTTCAGCCTCTCAAGTATAGTACGTTCCTGAAATTTTTAATCAGTGAAAATAGACCCATGGTTCCAATTAGAAACTTGCTAAGCATCATCAAAACACACTAAATCAATTTTCTTTGTGAAGATATAAGACAAGGGCAGCATTTTATGGTGTTCTAAAAAAATGCACAATTTGGACGCGTTTCCAGACTTCGGTTTCTTACCAGAGCGCATCTTTGCACCTACGGTCCTGCTGCCCGGTGGCCGCAGTGCGAAGCCGCCCCCTTGCCTCCCTCGTAGGATGGAGGGAAGCAAGGCGCACGTGTGTTGCGCGTCTAAGCCCCTGGGGAACAGGACCGTGGGCGCAAAGATGAGCTCTGATAAGAAACTGAAACCTAGAAACTCGTCCAAATAAAGCATTTTTACAGAACGTGTAAAATGCTACCCCTGCATTATATCCTTCTAAAAAGAGTTAATTTTGTGGTTTTCAGTGACTCAGCAAGTTTCTAATAGAAACGATATTTTCATTTTCACTAATTAAAAGTTAATTAACAAATTGTATTTAATTATCTGACAGATCGTTACGACTAGGTCCCTATACTATGTACGCCTGGCCGTATAACTCGCCTGCACAAATCGCATTAATTTAGCTTTCACGACCTTTCTAAACATATATGTAAAGCTTAAAACTAAATCGCCCTGTACAACAGTGAAAAGGCAAAACCACCATGGTGGAGCCAAATGGCTCCACCATGCCGGTATCGCCTTTTCGCTGGTATAGGATGTCCCATATTACGTTATGCATGTATGGTTCCGTCCGCCTACATGGTTCCGCAATAATCCACTATGCTGGTATAGGATGTCCCATAATACGACACGCTTGTATGGTTCCGCCTACCTGTATCGTTCCGCCTTAATCCACTATAGTGGAGCTGCCTTTTCGCTTGTATAGGATGTCCCATATTACGGTTACGCTTGTATGAGTCTTTTCCTTCATATTTCCATCATCGAAATTTTCCAACAGGGATGCATCTTCAGCACCTATCAAAGCTATGCACGCACGTGCTATTTTTTAAAAGGGCAGAAAAATGTGTCGCGACTGGTGCCAATGCGGGAGAATATACCTAGAAAACTTGAGATTGGACGCGCGGCCCTTAAGCGACACGCTTGGCGGCCGAAAGGTCTTCTTACGATGTCACTATTGGTAGGATGTTTTTTTGTTTTCTCACGTTTAGTTATATCTTTGTGGAAAACGAACGGGATATTCAGATTTGCGAGATAAAACTATGCTAGAATGAACCTCCATCTAGTTTTCTGAAAGAAGACTGGCACATCTCTGTAATAAGCCGACTGATCATTACAAATTAGCCTTTTATACTATGGCGCCCTGGCCATATAACTCATGTGCACAGACCGCGTAAATGTAGCTTTTACGGCTTTTTTAAAAAAAATCTGTAAAACATACAAAAAAACACTCTCTAGAATGTCCCCCAATACGATACGATTGTATGGTTCTTTTCCCGCTTGCATTGTTCAAGAAAGACCTGTGGACATCCAGCGTTTCATTGGAATGCTGGATGTCAGCGAGTCTACATCAGTGAGTGGTTTCAAACAAGCATGATGTTTGCACACCAGTAAGCTCTTATCCGAGGCTCACCAGGAGCACTAAGAGCAGAGGCAAAATGTCGTGACGTGGTAAATTTGGTTGCAGGTATTTATTTTTAGAAGAACTGCAAGCAGCAAAGCTTAACTTTGCACAAAAGAAGATAATTAAAAATTCAATACTGAACAATGGTGTCCCTTGAGCTGTCAGACCAAACTCCCACTCTTGCCACTCAGGAGTTCCCAACTTGTGCGTAGAAGATCAGCACAACTCAGATTTGTGCTGCAAGCGCACCTGCAATATAAAAGTTGAATAAACATGAGATGAAATATGATACGTTTACAATTCTCTGTAATGTGAAATTAGAGCACAGATCTTGAAGAGGAGCATGGGAGGGTATGACCCCCCACCCCCTAACCCTCCTACTCTTCTGCTCCCTCCCATTTAGCGAAAAATTTCCCTGAATTTAGCGGGAAAATTTGCCCACTAAATTTAGCGGGTTAAGTTTTCCACAAAATTTAGCGCGGAAATTGATATCACATGACCTAAACACAAATGCAGTTTTCCCGCTAAAAGTAGCGGGGAAAATGACGTTGCATGACCGTGTCATGTCATCCATAAAAAATTTAGTTTCTCAGCTAGACTTAGCGGAAATATTAACGTCACATGACCGCAACATTAATTCAATTTCCTGCCAAGTTTAGTTGGGCGGTTACGCCGAGGGCGACGCCGCGAAACGCGGAAACGGGTGCTAAGAGCTGCGCTAAAAAAACTAATTGCATCAGGTGAAATAAGGTGAAAATTAGAGATAAGAAAAAGAGAAGAGAATCTAAGATACCGTTCTCAGATCCTTCCTTTTGTCCGTTCTCAAATGTTTTGATTTCAAGAAATGTTTATATCTTTATTCATACCCAGAGAACCCCTCCCAGTTTCAGCATGAATGCAATAAATCAATGCAGACTAGACCTTGTAAACTATAATGCACATGAAAATGAATGTTCGCCACATAGTCATGTATGAGTCAGTGGCTCAGATCTCTAAATACATTTGTATTGAGGAACATTCTTGAATAAAACTTCTGGGCTTTGAATTCGACAGTTTGTACTTCCATAAGGAACACTGTATGGCACTCATTTTTTTTGTGACACATCAGAAACAGCAGTGTCATCCTTGCATACCCAACAAGAATTTGTATTTTTTTTTAGCATGGCATGTGCTATTTTAATAGTTATACAGCCACCTTTAACAAAATTTCCTTTGTAGAGCTTTTTATTGGTTCTTATTTAACTCGCACGACAGATTCGGGACCTTGAATTCTCACTCGGCATCAACAGTTTTATATATTAATGTAATAGTAAAAGACAAGATTAATGGTCTTGAGTACGGCTCAGCAAGCACAGATGTTGAGAAAAGTACTGAAGAAAACTCAATGTCAAAATAAAAATAAGCTGGAATATGGATACAATTAAGGACATGGTCATGAATACAGTAGCAGATTCAATATGAAGAATACGTGTTAGACGCACACTCAAAGAAACCTGTTGCATCTATATTCATGCAAATTACTTCGCAGAACCCAGCGCTGCAGTCTCGGGTGCGAGTTCGCTGAATGAGTCCACTGAAAATGAGTGCAGACGGAAAAAGCAGTTTGATCTGCGACAATGAGCATTACATAGGCAAGTGACATGTCATTGTTACTGTTACAGTGCCGAATGTTTCAAACTGCTAGTCGCATCATTCTGCGAGTTCCATCCGTATATTACAGGGTTTGGCTCTCTCGAATTCTTCGCGAGAAAAATTATGAACTGGAAATGTCTAACGTTGTTCTAGAAAAACTACTTCCAGAATCCTGACTCAGCATCGTAAAGAATATAAAAAGTTTCTAGAGATAAAGTTAGTGCAGGAGTTGAATAAACTAAATACTTAGTTTTGTGAAACCATCTTGCCGTAGTAAACGTATAAAGTTCCCCTAGGTAGAGCTAGTTATTACGGATGATTGTGCCCATTGCATACCATAAAAATTTAATTTGCGACCTACAATATTTACAGACTCAACCAACTCTGAATAAGTGGAACACTTGGCACTAAAGATTGGTCTCACCATGACTGTCTGCAAACATCCACATAATAATTTAAATAAACCTGTGCATTTCAAGAAAATATTTGGAGCGAGCTGTTTAAACTGCCATAACACTTTTTAACACTAATAGAAAGCCTGTAGTGGGCCACAACTTAAGCAGTTTTTACTTCATTATGAAGGGCAATAACAAATATGTGAAGCTTAAAACTAGGCCTGCACTGAATTGCTTTCTTAAGTTGAACGTGCTATGCTCGGTTCAATATATTATCTTTGCAGAGCTGACAATGTGCAAGTTCCCATTTTTTTATACTTCACATCTCCCAAATGCTGGGTGGGGTAGGTACATAAGATTAATGACACCAACGTAACACAATGATTATTTTAAGAGTTTGTTTGGGTATGGCACTAGCGAAGCCATCTGCGGGAAGTTATTTCTGTGACTCCGTCGAACCTACATCCGTGGGCTTTAAGTTCACATGTGAATCATGTCTGCAGACGCCTTTTTGTAATTGGAACTCCATCCAACCCGAGATTTGAATGTTTTTTGCATTTTAGGCTTAGTAGTGCTTTTGCTGTTTCACTTAAGAATAGGTAAGAATGCTTATTTCGAGTGGCATACCTAACACTTGGTGGCGTGAGGATTCCCTTGTCGTGATGCTAATCGAAATTCACAGGCAGGGAGACACTGTGATGCTCTTGTTGCTGGGATTACCTCCCCCATGGTCGTGGCCGGACCACAGAAGAAGATTGAGTCCAAGCTTGTGGCCACTGGGATCTCCAGATCTTGAGGCAACCAAGTAGCTGGAAATAAAAACAAATCACAATCAAGTACTTGGCAGAGCTACATTAGAATGGCTAGCATATTCTTTCATGATCAGCACATAGATCCTTTTGTTTTTATACTTTGTACTTGTACCTATTAAAAAACTGCTCCTTCACAGCCACAGTCATAGACACACCCCAGGACAAGGCCACACAGGCCTTGAAATGATGGGTACCGAATTGAGGCGAATGATCAAATGCATTCATTTAACCCTCTTTCGCCCCAACCTGGGAGATTTCTGTCAAATATTCACATTTAACTCTAAAGACTATAAAAAAAACCTACTACTGCAATGCAGAGCCGTATAGTGGGAGAGTTTAGCCAGTGGGTGTGGTGACAAAGGTGCCGGAGAGGAGGGAAGGGAGGAGAGCACCGAAGGAAAGAGAGAGAAGGCAGCAAAAAGGAGACGACCGCTATTTTGACGCAAATCTGTTGGCGCGGAGCACTGCTGAGGCTATGTGTCGTCTGGTACTGGCTTAATTCATTTTTGCCTTTGTAAAAGTTTGCATTTAAACATCGAGAAACTTCTTTCTTTAGGTTTTGAAGCCACCGAGGAGTAACACTATATTATTTTATTGCCAGAGCCTGCCAAATAAAAGCAAAGGGCAGCTGTCTGGATAGAAAGAGTTTAGTTGGCGCACCAAGAGGCTAACCAATAAAAATGGGTACCACTCTGCGCAAAATGCCTAAAAAGCATGCATCTCTACTTGACACTAACAGCGGCACACACTATCTATTTTACTGACTAAAGGGTACTAGATCATTATTTCCAGCTAACTAGTCAAAATAGATATTCTTGCCGACTTGCTTTTTAGAAAAATTTTTAAATTTAAAAGAACTATTAAGACAATGGCTAAAAAAAAAGCAATGGCAAAACCAACAATCGAATTCGCCTGCTCTCCAGTAGCACGACATCTATAGAAGGCAGACCTGCAGAATGAACAAGCAGTCTAAAGAAGAGTATGTCCCATGTATAATTTGTTTCCATGCTGCAAAGCAAGTGCTGGAAAGAGGTTTCACGACATTAACAAAATTTCTTGCAATCAGTTGAGAACAAGTTAGAGCAGTGAACTTGTCCTTGCCCTTGGCATAACATTTTAGTGTTGCCCATGGAAACTCAAATACATTTGTGAATAAAAACAAAAAGACTAACCTTCATAAAAAAAATCTAACTTTCACAAAGAAAAGTTATCTTGAACAAAATATGCGGGATACAGTTGTACAGCATCCATTTTTGTGCTGAACCAATTTTGAGGCAAATCTGCGACAATGAAAAGAAAACGCCTGAGTACATTAGGGAAAGACAGAAAGGATGCATACCTACAACAAAAAAATTTAGAACGACCACGGGCAGGAACCTCTGGTGAGGCTCTCGGAGTGACTCCCTGCAATGGGCCTGCGCAGACCAGAGAACAAGATCGGTCAGAGCTTGCAGCCATAAGGTGCTTCATACCATGAAGTTCCAGAAGTAGCTGCAATTGGAAGCAAAGTGCATTTCATTTCTCTGCAGAATGGAGAGTTTAATAGCTAATATGCATTCATAAGGTGATACAGTCACAAATGCAGATTTTTCAATGCAGCACTATATCACCAAATTGTTAACCGTGCCGGGCAACACTAAAAACCGGGAGCACTATTCCAAACTATCTTAGTTTAAACTTAATTACGGCAGAAGCTGCAAGCCATGTGACCTTCTAGTTGGATGCCATGGTACGTCGAGCTTATAATCATGTCTCACACTGTTTTTGCTGCAATGGCTTGTAGTGTCAAAAGTGGTCCAGCTTAAAGAGATGCAAAGTATAGACGTTTGTGAGTGGGGCCCTGACCTAGTCTTGAGCTACAATGCGAGGAAGGACGTTTCAACCAGGATGTTTGCTGTCTGCATCCACACGGCCAGCTTGTGCACAGCGATTGCTCGAGCCGAGTACATGTCCTCGACAGTGCCATTATTTGACAAGCAGTTTTATGAATGTTAAACATGACTGACTTGCAGAGAGACTGCATCTCAACGACTAATGACTTGGGATACCTAACTGAATAGTGATATATTAACTGAATGCAAAACAAATTACCTGGCAGGCATTAAATTTATCAACAGGGTGGGTCAACTCCGCATTAAGTTGGAGTCGATGCGTCAGGCACGTAGCCAGGATTTTGTTTCAGGGGGGGGCCCCTCATAACAAAACGCTGTATGAGGGGGAGGGGGGAGAGGAGGACCCATGCAAAATGGAAGATATCGGGGGGGAGGGGGGGGCCGGGCCTCATAAGCCTCCCCCTGGCTACGTGCCTGCGATGCGTAATAGGACAATACAAACAAAGATATGCCTTACAATTCCTTTTGCACCCCCAAAATGATGTGTTTTTGAAGGTAAGATACACAATGTTCTTGATTCAGAAAGTGCCTCAGCAGTAAGGGCAGTCGCCAAGCCTATTCTCCTCAGCTCTGTGCAGGTTAAGCTAAGTTAGAGTATAGAGGTACACGCTCACTGACAGCATGAGAAAGGCAGGGAGAAGTCTCCGTTGTTCCACCACCAGCCCGTCTGCTACCTTCGATGACGTTTCAGCGCCTCATGAGCCTGGAGCAAGCACATCTGTCCAAAGTGGGGTGAAAAGCACAAGCACGTGCTGGAGGACGCCCAGCCATTCTCTTTTTGTCATCGGCTATTTTACATATTTTAGTATGACATATTTTTAAGTGAGAAAAAGTATTGCAAATATGCAGTCCAACTTTGACCATAATACAGAAGTCTGATGAAGATAACAGTTGCCATTCACCATTTTCCAAATAAGTGCTCCCACCTATCGGAACATCTACACATGTGGTGCGTGAGTGGGTTCAGGACTGAGACGCTAGAAAATGAAGCGCTCACAAGGCTTGTCTGGCCCTTCCAACCATGCGGGTACATTAATCGCAAATCCCAGATTTTTAGACAAAATGATTTAGAATAAGCAAATCTTGTCTACGCCCGAGGTAGAACATCGAATTGTGATTCCCCCATATTGTGCCAACCATCCTTCAACCTGCGGTACCAGCTGCAAATGAACTATGTTGTGCTGCGGCACGCATCCATGCTGCCTGCTTGAGAAGAAAACCACTGCTCGTGTTGAAGACGACATCCCACAATGTACAGGCAACAATGTTTAACGAACTAAAACAAAATTGATATCATTCAATAGACACAGATAGGCTTACAAAGTGTCGACACCATGATTGTTGTTGTTGGTTTTACTCCTGCATACAAACATAAGTGACTTCCTCTTTCCTGCGATGTAGAGTAAAACCCCCTTATCTTCGTGGCCCCTATTTCTTCTCGAATCGGTCACAGAGGACATAATCGCAGCCACTGAATTCTGCAAAATTAAAGGCCGCGAAAATTAAAGGTTCGCCAACATTAAAGAGTTTACTGTTCTTCCGTGTGTCACATGATGTTAACATTTCAAGGAGGCTGACGGTATTGGTTTAAGGAAAAATTGACCTATGAGAAAAAATGCCCTTCTCCAGGTTAGGCACGCGAGGTTCTTTTGCACTACCTATAAGGCGGCAAGTTTGTTTCGGCAGAGCTTTTGGTTAAACGGAGTCACAAAAGTAGCTATACTTGGAGTCAACTATTTTGTGCTGCATTATAAAGCTAGAGTAAATTCCACTGTGCTTCTGCACAGCACTGTTTGTTGCGAGAACATATGTGGTTTAGTGTTGCATCCCATTTGCATGATCTAGAGAAACTAGCGCTGACAGAGTTGGAGCACTAAAAAAAAAACAAAAAAAAAAAAACAGCCGTCTGTGGAAACATTGAGAGATGCACACATGCGAACTGTGCATTTCTTAAAAGTGGATTCGAGCAAAGGTAAAGACAATATGTATACTTACGGCGGCCATACTTGCCTTTCCCAAGCATGACCACTTTTCCCTCGGTAGCACCATCCAGTAAGCACCAGCAACACGCCCATGAGACGCCGCCGACTCCTGGATTGAATGACGACCCGCCTGAGGTCTTGGAAGGAGATCCGGAACACTGCTTTAGGCCAGACGTTGTATCTGGAGGGGGCAGGGACTAAAAGTAAAAATTAACAAATTTATCTGAAGCGCTACATTCCTATAGCATAAACTCTAGGATAGCAGTATTTTTTTTTTTTGAGGTCAGTGATGCATTTTAATTAAACACAAATGGTTGGTTTATATGATGAACCAGCAGCCCCTATTTTTCTTAAGTGTAACGGAGTGTCTAACGTTACGTCCGACGGAATCCGAAATAAAAATTAAAGTTACGCCCAACGTAACTGTCAAGCATTCGAGTTGCGTCCGACGTAACCCAAAATAAAAATTAAAGTTACCGTATTTACTCAAAAATAGGTCGAACCCTATTTATTGGATCCACCAAGAACAAAAACAAAAAAAAATTCAAATATAGGTCGATTTTTTTTTTTAAGAACAGGAGAAATTTTGGGTAAAAGAAAGGAAAAAACCTTTATTTACATCACTCTCAGCTAAATCACGGGGCGATGCCAAAGACTTCATCACCGTCAGAACTTCTGGACATGTTATCATCGTCCGAAGCTTCGTCAGCTGGGTAGACATCCTCGCAAATTCGCAGCAATCCTTCACTGACACCGTTGTAAAATGACGACAAGAAACGAAAAAAGGTGCGAAGCGACGGAAGACAAACTACAAAGACGCAAGCAAAGCCGCCGTGTCGCCATGAGCAACACGCGAGCCGAGCCGCCTCAAGCAACTAATAAAAATAAGATATATATATTTTTTTTTTTTTGTGCGCGTTTGCGAGGATGGAGGGTAAAGTGCATGGCGCATCGCGTTCCTCTCCTTACCCGTTGCCCAGCAAGGGGAACGCTAGAGGCGCGATGTCGAATTCCGACGCCCGAGGGGTGCACGCGATATCGGCACCGGCCACCGCGGGCGGCGAGCCATTTCGGCAACCAAAAGCTTTTTGAAACAAGAAGCGGCGCGGCTCTACGGCAACGCCGGCTCGGTGACTCGATAGCTTCATGCCTCCGGTAGGGTCGCAAAATTTGGTCGCGAATGTAGGTGTCGAAATTCTTTAATCACAATTTCCGAAAGGAAAAAAAAAAGTTCGACTTATATTCGAATAAACACGGCAGTCAGCCGCGCGACGAGACACACATTATGAAAGCGATTGGTGCGAGCGACCAAGGCGATGAGCGACGTTTTCTAGAAGCCCAAGAACCGAGCGGCGCAAGCAGCGAGAGTGAGAAATCTTCGGCGCTCGGCGCCAGCTCTCGTAGCTTCTCGCCGTCGCTCGTCTCGTTGATCGCTATATTGCTAACATGCCGTTCAGAAAGGCGCTCTAAGTGCTTACCATCGCATTGGGACCAGCCTCGCATCCAACCGTAACCAGTCTTGACTTTTTTTTTTTTAGCCGCCCAGGTAGAAGTCAACATCGTACATACACCGTTTTCAAGCATGGCTCCTCGTTCATTGCTCGATTTACATTTTCGGCAAATGACCGCAATGAAGCACAATTATTCTAGTTCAAAATTGTCACGAACACTTGGCACGCATGCTTATACTGTAGCGCACCTAACGTAATTTAAAAGTAGAACGAAAACGGGACGAGATTCGCTTACCGCTTCACGGATCCTAAGCCTTCGGATCCTAGGCCTAACGGCCGTACTTGGAAGTCGCCTGCGGTCCGGCGATCGGACGAGTCGAGCCGGCCTGACGCAGGCTGACCACGCCTGGTTGAACTATGAGAGGCGCCGTCCAGTTGAGAGCCAGAGACGCAGTAGAAACGGACCGCAAAATATCTGTCCCGTAACCGTAACCGAGCCAACGACCCCCCACACCGCTCTATCTTCGCCATCTCCGCGACGACCGGAAGTGGAAGCCGCGAAGTTAGAAAAGCCGCGGCAGCGGAAGCCACTGGGCGGAAGCTTTAAGTTTCGGTTTCGCTTTTCTCCAACGCAGGCTACGGTCGCTACGGTTTCGGGCTGGTGGGTTTGTCGGGTTTGTGGCTGGTTGCGACGACGCGAGGGGCCACGAAAAGACGCCAAGTTGGCCGAGTACGAGTCACGGCCCACGATACGAGCAACGGGCCGTTTGCCGCTGTCGACCGGCGATGCGGTATCCGCGGCTTGGTGTCACGATCGGTTTGTTGCCGTGCACGTTGACTCAAAGCTCGAAGTTATGCAGTTCCGTTCCGGCACCAGCCGCACCACGTTTTCCGGTGCATCGCACGTGGAGGCCTTTCGACGCATTCAGTGAACGTAAAGATCGTGCCCGCTGTCTTCGGTGCTGTGGAAGAAGTTGGGAGACGGAAGGCGTTTAGGACTCCAGGCCGGGCCGCCGGTTCACTCTGAACGAGAGGCGACGTGTGTGTGCACGCTTTGAGGAAGCCTCCGCGTTTCGCCGCGCTAGACCTCGCCGATCGCGACCGGACCAACCGGACCCCGAGTCCGAGAGGCTCTTGCGGAGTCAGGAACTGCACCGAGGTAGGAGCTGCTCGTTCTGCACTACCATGCAGTGCTCTACAGTGCTCGGAGCTCTCGGTATCATTCGTGCTTGCACTGAAGCCTTTGTGACCCCTTCGGACGCGCAAGTCGTACTTCGCAAAGGTTTGACGGGGCCGCCCTCACCGATCAGCTCCGCTATATTCCGCTTACTTATGATCGCAATAAAAGCTTGCGTTCTCGGGAAAAAAATTGCGGGACCGCTCTCCGCGCCGCCGACGAGGTTGGCCGCCGCCATGTTCTCAGCTGTTCACTCGCTCCCGCAGCGAGCGCCTTCCGATAATCCTCCCCGTTCCAAAATGCGATGCGCTTTGCGCATTATGCCGTTTACATGACCGCATATTGAATGCGGCAACTGGATTCAATGCGACTAAGTCGCATTCGTGTAAACGTGGCTTATGTTCTTTTTCGACATGTATGGTGTATGTAACGATAGCGGTGGTGAACGATGGACGTTTTTGTTGGAAGATGTCGGTCGTCTTTCTGCATGTATGATTTGGTTATACCGGTGGTCCTGTGGTATAAACGTTTTGTTGGAAAGACGGCAGTAACCTACGTCATCGGACGCAAAATCATACCAGCCACACCGAATCATATGGCAAGCAAAGTGGCTGCCAGTATAGACAGACCCGGAGCCATAGCGGTGCCGGTATCTCCAGTTATGCAGAACGCCAAACCAAACTAGCTGCATGCATAACACAAAGAAATTATGATGGTGTCATACCAGAACTGTACAAGCAGCAGGTTTGTTTCTTGTACGTTTTTCCAATAGGGTAGCGTCGGTGTGGATCTTTGCTTCAGCGAACTGTTTGAAATGGCCAAGAATCGGCGGCATGTGGAGTGCTCATTTGAACTCGTTGAATGACCTCTTGTGCTCTTCTGTCAGCTCGAACTTTGCGGCGTCCTACGTGAGGTGCGTCAGCGGTGCGGTCAGCTTAGCGAAGTTCCGAACAAACCGCTTGTAGTTGGCATAGACTCCGAGAAAACTTCTCAGGGCCTTTTTGCCCGACATTGGTGAAACTGCAGCAATGGCGTGGGTCTCTAGGGGCCAGGAAGAACATCTTTGTCGTTCACGACGTTATCAAGAAACTTTATTTCACTACAGGCGAACCGGCAATGTTTTGGCTAAATTGATAGGCCGGCTGTCTTGATGGCTTGACGCCCAGCTCGAAGTCGTCTCAGGTGTTCGTCGAAATCCCGAATACCACGACATTCTCCAGGTTGGCGAGGCAGCTCCGCGATTTCAAACCTGCCAGCACTGTGTTCATGACACGCTGGAAGGTGGTTGGTGCTGTACAAACCCCGAACGGCATCACTTTGAAATCGTACAATCCATCGGGAGTGATGAAGGCAGTTTTCTCGCGGTCGCGTTCGTTGAGTTGAACGTGCCAGTAGCCGTTCTTCAGGTCCATCGACAAAAAATATGAGTGGCGCAGTCTGTCTAACGTATCGTCGGTGCGGGGGAGCAGATAGACGTTATTCTTAGCTATCGACTATACCCCACTCAGAACCACTGGGTTCCGTCGTTCTTCTTTACAAGGACTACTGTGGACGCCCACGGACTCCTTGAGGGTTCCATGATGTCGCCGTCAAGCATTTCTGGAACTTGATCTTGAATCACCTTCCTTTTCTTTAAGGAGACTCGGTACGGTGACCAGTGAACCGGGACCGCGTCGTCGTCACTAATGATGCGGTACTTCACTACCGTTGTTTGTCGCACCCTTGATGATCCGAAACCTTCGCGAAATTCGCTCAGCAGGTCAAGCAGCCGTCCTTGTTCAGTAGCTAAAAGCTTCGGGTCGATGTCAAGTTCCAAGGGCGGCGTCTTCTCGTGATGGGATGAAGTCGGCTCTTCTGAAAGTGCAGTGATTGCGGCTGAGCTTTCGAGTTTATCGATGGGGCCCACATCGATACCTTTCATAAGGTTCTGCGGCTCTTCTCGGAAATTTTTAACCTGGACCATGGCGCGCCCGTCTTAAAATGTTGCTACTCCTGGTACGACACCGATTCCTTTTTCTAAAATACATTGTAGGCTTGTAGGCCGCAGTCAGTTTCACCGATCCCGACGGGTACGGAAATACTCGACCGCGGCGGTAAGTTCACGTGGTCTGCGAGGACTCGGACTACGAATGACGTCGCTTTTGGGTTCCTCCGGTGGTGCAACCGGTTTTCGTAGCGTCAGCCGGTTTTCTCCAAGGTCGATGACCTCTAAGCAAATTGCGGGTTGCGGGATTGCGGGCGCTCAGCAGATTTCAAGAAAAGTACCGTAATAGCTAGGAATAACAACCCGCTAAATAGAGAAACAATAGGGGCACAGATAATCACGCACCTAGAATATAATTGTGTCAGTAACCCATCCCTAACACTATCCGAAAAAAAAATTGGAAGTTTTATCGCAATGATCGCAAAGCCTTTTTAGAAGACTTGAAACGTTTCCCTGTTTTCATTTAAAACTATCTGGCATCTAAACTAGTTCTGTGAAAAGGAAGTAAAAGAAGAATACATAGGAGTTGTAAGTCAGCACTTGTGTGTCTATCGTTTTGTTCTTGTCCTGTGCACTGTAACCTCAAGATGAATTACCAACTCGCCCGAGCTTCCGCATTAACGTACTGAAAACTCATAAACTTTTGTAGATTACGTCATAAAAGTACTCTTCGAAACTTTCAATTTATGCATCAAAGACACGATTCATTTCCTAAATTTTATTTCTGAAGTAGACTTCCCCCAAAACGCGAAATCGCTAATCTTAGATCTATCTTCACTCTACCCCAATATACCGCATGCAAATGGCCTTTAGGCTACCGCTACTGACTACAATCGCAATGACGATACACTTGTCGACTCCGAGACTCCTTGAAAACTTCGGGATTTGATGCTAAAGCTTTGTCATTTAGAACTTGACGACGACCATTATTTTCAAACTAATGGCGCAGCAATGGGTACAAAAATGACACCAAACAACACAAACGTATTCATGGGAGATTTGGAAGACAGTTTTTAGGGACAATGCTGTCGAACCCCATCCTTGTACTGACGATGTATTGACGACATATTCAGACTTTAGCAGCACAGCCTTAGCGATCGATTGTGTTTTATTTAGAATTTAAATCAGTTTCAATCAACAATAACATTTGGAGGCTCTTATTCCCTTACCAGTATCAACATATTGGATGTCTCTCTGAAACTGGTAGATGGTGTACAAAGGAGAGCGCCCTTTCGAAAGCCAACCGTTTCACAGCAATATCTCTCGTTCAAAAGCTCGCACTCCCGTCATTCCAAAACAGACATCCCTGATACCCGAACCCACCGAAGCCCTCTGGTTCTCTTCAAATGATGACGTCCTAGACAAAAACCATGAACAACTCAGGCAGGCTTTCCAACGGCGTGAATATTCGTCGGCCTTAGTTGATAACGCTATAGACAAGGCACGTGCAAAAGATCGCAATTTAATACTCCCTTCGAGCACCACGAGAAATGGCCCCCAAAATCTCGTGAACCTCACACACACTTACAGTAATAACCCTAAAACGCGCATTTCCATCCTCACCGGGTGTGATCTATAGACGATCACACAACATTAGAGGCGCGCTAGTAAATTGTCGGTTAAACTCTACACCGCGACGCAACGAATGCAGGCTCTGTAATACGCAGCAGTGTTTGATCTGCAAACAAATGCAACAAACAAGCACAGTAAAAAAACACGTATTCCCAGTACTCAATGAAAATTAAAGGGACATTGATATGCAACTCTTCAAACGCAGTGTACTTTCTAGGGCGTTGAGCATAAAAAATGCATGTGAATGGGGCCAGCTGAACATGAAAACACTACAGATAAAAATTATAACATTCGCACCGCATTCACCGCTTGTGAATGCCGCATTGCGTGGCATTCACAAGCATTGAACCGACTTGGTTAGCTTAAAAAGGCCCTCCGGAGCGTTCTGCGATGGTCTATTTATGGCGGTGACTCAATCTACAGGCCCTGAGGATCCTAAAAATCATAAAATTACGGTCATGCGCGGCGGATTTCCCTACTAAAATTGCTATCAAAGTCCCCGGCACGCCCCCCTTTCTAAGATGACCCCGGAAAACGGGAGGTGCATCTCTTTACGCGTCAGCCAATAGCAAGCGAAGGATTCCGCCGTCACTGCTTGTCACCAACGCGGCCGACCGCCGACCCGGGGGGGAGTCTCTCGAACAAGCGCGGACCGTCGTCAAGGGACCCGGACTTTGTGCTCTCAGTCGTCGTTTGTCGCACCGCACCGTCGCGCTGCTACTGCAATACGCAGTCGCATCCCACAGATGACAAGGAAAAGTGTGACTCGTTGACGTGGAAGGATCGCATAGCTGGCTTCGGAGTTAGGATCCACGGAAGAAGGAACATGTGTCCCGCAAACGCACGCCTGCAGACGCCCCGGGAAGCAGACGAGCCGACGCGCCGACGCATCACCCCCTAGCAACAAGCTTGCGGGGAGAAAACATAGTTCGCTGGTTTTGGAGCGATAATTTCGGGCTATGTTTCCCGCACCACAATCAGTTTACGTTTTTCTCAAACTAATTTACGACAAGCCTAAAAAGTGTTGCAATAATTACGTTCGCATTCACCGCGAGACGCAGCATTTCGATTGGTCAAATTTTCGCGATGGGTAGGGAATGGGGGATTGTCTTCCAAGAGAAAATAGTCCCGATATATTTCTTCTGCCATCTGCTTAATAAACGGTTTTGTAATCTAAAACTTTGTATACACATTAACTTGCACCTACTACTGAATATAACAACATAAACAGACGATCGCAAAAAGCTCCGGAGGGCTTCTTTAAGCCCGTAACATGAAAAATGTATTTCGTAAGACAAACTAAGGCAGCCTTAAGACTACGCTTCAACAACCACAGAGCTCACTCTGAACTACTGATGGGCCGAACTTTCGCCGAATAGAAAATTCGGTGCCGAATCTTACGATTTGGCAAAGCCGAACTTTTACCAAACTTTTCTCCAGCTTCGGAAAAACCAAGGAGGTTATAATGGGCAGGAGGTGGCATCCCCATATCCAATGCACGGAGCGAGGTGTAACGGAAGTAGGCGGAGCCACAAACCCTTTTCAACCAATGGGGAGCTCGTCATTGGGTGCCGCCATTGATTTCTGGGGCAAACAACCCTCGCTGCCTTGGCATTTCCGCTTTTTTGTTTGCACAAAGAATCAATGGCGGTGTCCACTGAATCGGTGTCGAACAGGCGAGATTTGGAGCCTAACACTTTCCTGACCAGCAGGAAGTCAGCGTGTGGCGGACGCTTTCGACACCGCGCCTGGAGTGTCGTCTAGAACGAGTCGTCATTTACAGTAAAACAATCCACTCCCTTTTACGGAGAAATTCTCTGGCGAAAAGTGCTGCCAGAGAATTCATCCGTAATCCAATTTAGTGAGGTGAATTCATCCATAATCCAATTTAGTGAGGGGTCTACGTTAAAATATGAACACAGCCAGTGATAAACAAGATTTCTCGTAAAGGTTAAACGCAATGTGCTCCTTAATTGGAGAATTTCTGTAATTGGCTTTGCTGAACGGTCCGCTAAGGGACGGACAAAACCAGATCTTCCGTAAAGGTGTAACGGAACCGTGTCTGTAATTGGCTTTACAGAACGGTCCGCTCGGGGACGAAACCAGATCTTCCGTAAAGGCATAATGGAAGAGTCCTTAATTAGTTGCAAGCACGGCCCCTGGGTGCCGCCATCTTGCTAGCTGGGGGGCGCTGTGGGGTGCACCAGTCTAATTACGACGCCTTAGCAAGGCATTGTAATCAAGTTATGGTGCGCCCAATGTGCACCCCAGCAGGCAGGATGGCGGCGCCCAGGGGCCATACTTGCAGACGTGTATACACAGAACAATTTGTAAGGAGATGAACAGAAATATGCCTTCTGTAAGGAAACAACACGAACATTGTTATTTAAAAAAAAAAAATTGTTGAGTGTCTTACTTTTGTGTTACACACAGGAGGCATATATTGCATCTGAAGAAGTGGTGTGAAAATAGGAAAAAAAAGCTTAGTCAAGTTGGAGTGCTTTATTCAGGGTCCTCAAAGGTTTCAGTCAAAATAGGTACCCAATGCCGTTTTGCCTCTGTTCTCACGTTCTGTGTCGGATTTCGTCCATCACGCCCAGCCAGACAAGAAAGAGGAGAGAAATAGGTGTAAACTGAAGTATAATTATAATAATATTAATAATAGCTATCTTACTGACTATGATGGAACCCCAAGGAAGAAAGTTGCAGCGCGCAGCTTGACTGGTCTTCGGGCACCTTACACTAGTCAAGGACAAGCATGCAGACAATAAAAAGTGCAGATATGGAGTAGGAGCACTGCACATCTAAGATTCATAGGCATGCAAACTAAGGTTCCCACACATGCAAAGCATGAAGCCCATGCATCAGGCACGTCCATACTCCCACAAACATGATAAATCTATTAGAAGAGTGGTTCTAAAACACTCACGGCTGGGGGCAACTCCTCTGATCTGGTAAAAGTGACGAGGACCCCTCCATGAGAAAGAATGAGAAGGGTGGGGAGACTACAATGGTAAATGAAAGAATAACCCTACCATATTTGCTGGAACACAAAATATATCAGTAGGCCCCAAAGCAAAATAACTGAGCACAAATGATGCTTATGTTTCAGTATAGACAGGCCCAGCCTTCAAAGAGAAAAATGTATTTCACAGAGCGCTCGCTGATCCTAGATCAAATTCATTTATAGATCGTGCTGCACACGTCAGCCTCTGAACTTCCAAAACCAACTGCATGCCTCTACAATCTGTGGTGCTTGCATTGAGACGCTCATGTAAAGCTTACTGTTTGCACCAGTGCTGCGGCGCACAGCTTTTCCGTATTGCACAGGTGTTCTCGGAAAAGCGGAGACCAGGAGGAAGCGCTTCCTCGCAGTACACTAGATGGAGTACAATAATCGTAGATAGATTCTTAACTTCATAAACCAGTGCTAAGAAAAGTAGACCTCTATCCGAACCAACCGTCCAATTCTATCATGAAATCGACTTGCTTTATAATAGTGATATTAAGAAACATCGCACAAAGTGTGACATTTGTTGTGTCTACAAGAGCAAAAAGTTTCATTGCTTAGCTTGGCTAACAGTCAGGGGGTATGCAGACCCCCATTTGGGAACCACTGTACGAGAAGTCAAGCAATGACTTACCGTAAAAGCGAAAAAGCTCCGGTACTGCCAACTTTTCTTCTTCCAAAATACCACAAACTACAGGCCTTTCTCCAGACACTTTACTAAAAAACATTGTTCGAAGTTTTCTGACAAGAATTCAACATCCTGAAAAGTAATAAATACGTGAATTTAAATGCAAGTACGCCAATATAAACAAGGTATATTCATGTTACACAGGCAGCCTTAACCTCAGCTAAGCTAACCATGGTTTGTGATTTCTAAACTCAACCGAAATGCTACTAGCTCCAAGTTGACAAGAAAAAAAAAATAAGTGTGGGGTGAGGTCATCCCTATGAATACTGAAGCAGACTAATTATCAAGCCATGTTGTATTGTTCATAGGCGTCTTCAACTGCTTTCAACTGATTCGAATTAAATATCCAATGAAGAAGCCTCACTCTCATCGGCAGCACTAACACCCAGAAACAAAACAATAACTAAAAAAAAGGAATTCACCCCGTTTTGCGATGTGCTGCGATTGCTATAAAGGCAGCTTCAGGTATGGCTCGTCCAAGAAGATTTGCTGCTACGATTGTTTCTACACGACTCCCCCAGCATTCGAAAACGGTGAGTACGTAGCCACAACTTGCGGACACACGACATGGTGGACGGCGCCATGTTAAACGCAGTTAGCAAGCCCGAAGCCAGCCCGCCAAACTCAGTCTGCTTTAGCCATGGTTATCGGGCTAACTGCAACTGCGTTTGCTGCTTAATTGCGGATAACTGCGGTTAAGCGTGACTGCAGTTGGCTTAAATGAGGTTAAGGCTGCTCGTGTAAGAAGGGTACTAGAGTTGCATAAATTGCAACTGACACCATGGTTATGTGAAGCAGTCTTTCGGTACATGCATGGGTGCAAAAGACTACCAGAGAGGAGATGATATGTGCTGTGACAAGACCAAAAACGCAAAAAGGAACCATCGTGCAGTGCCTTCTCCTAAGAACTCATGATATGATCTCGCAAGAATAAAAATATAAAAGCAATGGCTTACAGACGCTTTTTGAAATTCAGCATGGTGGTGTTTGCACAGAAGCAAACGTTTAGGCGAGCTCAATCATGATGGCAAAGACCGGGAAGGCACACAATGTGTTGACGTCACTCAAGCGCATGCTGTGCGTGCTCAGGGACCATAGATAATGGTCACGTGACCATATGACCACCATTGGTCATTACTTCCAGTGTGATCACATGGTAGACTGGACCCCACTGACCATGATCACGTGACCACCAATAGATGACGGCATCAGGCAAAGATACGAACCTCTCCTGTTTTCCATACCCTTTCCTGGCTGGTGGTCACAGAAAATTGGGATCAACCGCCAGCAGGGACGCGGTCTCTACCGCTCTACTGAGCTCATTTAAGAAAGGAAGGAAGTGCAGCATGTGTGAAACTGACACCTAATGCCGAACAGATCGAGAGGAGTGGGTCTCGGGCCTGTTGATTCTTTGTTTATTAGCGTCTCAGCTTTCGCAACCACGGATGGTGCACCTCTCCCTGCCTGGCAGTGAAGAAAAAGCTATGTTTTTTGTAGGCCCCCTACTGAAAAAAGTATATGAATCTATATAGGAACTGATATGAAATATCCAAAAACTGATATGCGACGTATGAAACTGATATGAAATATCCAAAAACTGATATGAAATATCCAAAAACTGATATGAAATATCCAAAAACTAATATGCAATATATGAACTGATATGAAATATCCAAAAACTGATATGCGACCTATGAAACTGATATGAAATATCCAAAAACTGATATGTGATAAAAGAACTGATATGAAATACGCAAAAACTGATATGCGACATATAAGAACTGATATACAACATATGCCAACTGATATGAATGTGTCCAATAAACATATCAGAAATGAATTCATATAATTTTTTTTTCAGTATACGACGTGCCGCGCGGGAAAGCAAACACGGGGCTTGGAACCGCAGTGGAGCGGCTTGATTTACTGGCTTTCAAATAATTACGGCATTTGCGTTTACCTTTTATTAAGAGATGCGTCCCCTGAGCCGTTCTAAATACTCTCAGAGGTATGACATTACTGAAAAAAATCCAACACGCTGAAAATATTATTTATTGCGTAGGTGGTCACCGAAAAACTCCGTACTTAGAAAACGACCGGTATAAAAGGCGGAAACGCAGAGCTTCGAAGTAGTTATCGGGTGTGCTGTTGTATCCGTGTTTGTTGTGCCGTGTATCTGTATAAGCACTCAATGTATTTGTTCCACTGATGCTAGTGGTAAGCGTAATGTATCTACATGGTGGCGTGAGTAAACAAATATATTTTTGTAGCACATGAATTGGGCGGTACCTAGCGCCACCTAGCCTAGTGTAACTGATATGCGGCATATCAAACTGATATGAAATAATAAGTTCTGATATGAAAAAGGTGTCCAATAAACATATCAGAAAAAAATTCATATAATTTTTTTCAGTAGGGACGTACCGGCTGGCGTGCTGAATGGAATATGCCCGCGCGACCCTTATGAACCCTTCCCGTATTATACTTTGCCCAACAAGGTGTATGCAATTTGCTACTTGACTGCCCTTCTACAGATGCGCATGCAACGCCTTATTTATAC
Source organism: Ixodes scapularis (assembly GCF_016920785.2). NCBI lineage: Eukaryota > Metazoa > Arthropoda > Arachnida > Ixodida > Ixodidae > Ixodes > Ixodes scapularis. Next base: position 162,947,022 of record NW_024609868.1, on the reverse strand, counting down.
CGATTCTCTGCACATAAAGAGAGCAGGCTCATTTCATAAGAGACAAGCGTTGAACAAGAACTTCTTCTTAGGCGTTTGGGATTGCATGCCAATGATAGTTTTGCTGGGTCGGTGGTTTCAGACTTTCCCGAGAATTAGGTGGGTGGCAAGTCATTTTGGCACATGGTTACTTTTTTATAATTGTGGAGCTGAAGTTGCCCAAGGGGAAAAATTCCCGTAGATTACCCGAGCTAGCAGTCTAGGCTTTTTGTTCAGAGGGTGACAATGAGCACGCAGCGTGCTCGTGATGTGTCTGAGCGATTCCCAACACAATTATGTTCCACAGCTTTTATATGGCAATTGTTAACTTTATAGTAAAGAGCCTCACTGAATACATGGTGCACCATACTCGCGGTGCAGGACTTCCTTTTGATGCTCTGCTAAAAGTGAGTTATTTTCCTCTTATGTGTCACTGGATGACCAGCTGATTTCGCTTAATTGGCACGTTGAACTCTTTTCAGGTATTGAAAGGTGTTCTTTTTTGCGTACAGGGGAAAGTAAGCATACACATATATTCCAGAAATAATTAAACGCTGTAAAGGACACTACGATGAACTCATGCACGTGCAAGTTGATGAGGTAGCCTATACAATAAAGTGCATTCACATAATGCAGTCTGCCTTTGAATGCGTGTTACCACACACAAACATGGCCGCTAAGGGTACGAAAGGCTACAAGTCACTCTCCTTATACAACAGGCTATAGTTAACTTTGTCTTCCTTCAGTTCTCTCAAGGTTTATGTTTAGATTTACCTATTGGCACTCATGTTTGTACGTGATGACTCAGCCTCCAGATCATCGGCAATGCGGAGTCCATGGATCAATTTGAAATCGCAATGTACTAAGAATTTGTGGATAATCTGAAAACTTTCCTGGGCGACATGCTACACTGTGTTGAAGTATGAATATTAAACAAGCTGTGTAGGAAAGTGGTACCACCTTTCCCCTCCCTCCCCTCAAAAATAACGTTGGTTTGCCTCCACTGTGAGATAATGGTGCTAACACTCACGCGCATGTCACACAAGGTTTACTCTCACGAACACGATGAATATATTAGAACTGAAGCAATCACTTACCGCAAGTAAAATCAGTTCTGCCAACTATCCATTTGATCCAGAATATTACTAAGTGGAGGCAATTCTCCAAGCATTTGACTATAAAACATTGCTTGATGTTTTACAACTCGAAGAAAACCTCCTGGAAAGTAAATATTTACATTAACATAAATGCCAGAATGAAAATATAAAAAAGGTAGAGCTTCATATTTGTAAATGACACTTGCTATGTGAAGCAATTTTGCAGTGTATAAGCATGGGTGCAGAAGACTGCCAGGGATAAGGTGACGTGTGCCGTGAAACACATCTGAAAAACATTTACTAAAAAAATTTGAAAAAAATGGCTTAAATTATTTTTGAGACTTTCATGGTGATGTTTGCACATATCAGGACAACTGATGTTTGCACATATCAGAACAAAACCTATTTCCGAATTTTGTGTACAGGGCCATTGCTTGTGTCCTGTGATTCAAATGAGTCAAGTTCCTGAGCTATTAGGAGTTAGCAGCTACTGCCTTGCTTGTCATGTGCAGCATCCCCAACATTGTGGATTTCCATCCGCTGGGTGCCATTGTATCCATTGTGTCAAGTGTCAACACTTGATATGGTGAAAATATTTATTTGACCAATATAGTGTCATTCTTATATGTAATACTATATGACAGTACAATATTAAGACATCAAATTAGCCTTACCCTCTAAGAAATGATAGATCTCCAAAAATGTCACTTTTCCCTTACTTAAAAATGTTCAGTGTTGCAGGCTGTACTTTAAGCTCTTCAGCAGCTTCAAAATCTTGGGATGAACAGTTGTCTGCCTCCTTGCTCCTGTGCTCCTTCAGCCCTTTTCTGGGTTGATTTGGCAGATTTGGCTAGGAAGGCACGACAAATGGTCTATTAGACTCAGCCCTGTACACATACGAAGGGCACCCCCCAAAAGCAATCAGAATTTTTTTTCGCTCTTATAATTTTAAAACATTTCTAAAATTTAATTACCCTCAAAGTAATCTCCCTGAGATGCAACACACTTTTCCCGCTGATTTTTTCACTGTTCAAGACAGTTCTCGAACTCTTGCATAGCAAAAGCCTTCAGTACCTTCGTCGTTCTCCTTTTTACCTCCTCCACATCTGGAAAACAATTACCTTACTTTTCAGTTAAATTAATTAGTAATGAAAAATGATACCAATTAAGTGTGTCACTGTCTGACCTCTCTGTATACTCAGGCATTGCCAAATGATTGTCTCGCCGTTGAATGAACAAGAGGGTCGCCGAAGCTTCCTTTGGGTAGGAGAGGTTCAGCGCATAAAAATTAAAATGTGGCGAATTGAAGACATACTGCCTCCAACAAGGGCACAGGATCATGGTACATCTTTTGATGCTCTGTTATGACGAAAAAGGTGCCACTGAAGATGCCTCCTTAAAGAAATGCAAGCTTGCATCTTAGAAGATGTGTATGAGCGAGGCAAGACCTTGAAAATTAAAATGCAAAAGAAATTAATTGTGCGATACTATAAAGCTCCTGAGGCAAAGGCAGCGGTAACACGGAATGCATCAAGCGCGGCACTGGAGGGCATGAAAAAGAGCCTTGTATGGCGATATTAAGCTGCTTTGTTTCACAACGCTTCTTTTTGTTCTGTGCTGCACGTGACATTGTTCCCCAGCTAGTTCCTGCCCAATGATGGCTATATGTTACCGGCTATTTTATCTTTGTTTTTCAGTAAGTCCATGCTTTAAGTGTCCGGTCCTACAAAGGACGACACTACCCTAAGCAAAGCGGACATGATGGCACCCTTTCTCGTTTTCTATCAATCCTGTTAATCTCTTTCAAGATTGTATATAACGCATATAAAGCAAACGAAGCATACATTTTTTTCAGGTCTCTGGTAGTTTCAATACATTGGTTTACAAGGTGAGGGTCGCAGGTTCCAATCCAAGCATGGCCAGTGTTTCTTCATACTGTTGGAATTTTTGTTTGTGCGCACCCATAGGCGAAGCATATTACGGGAAGTGCTTAAGGTCAGCCTCATGGCACGTCCTGTGCAAAAATTAGAACAGAAACGATACATACTCAGTTTTATCCATGTCCTGACTTATACCCGTCACACGGGCAGCATTAACTGTGGTTAAGGCTGCACGGCACGCAGCAACGAAGAGTCATCTTTGGCAGGTACAGAAGTACATGAGTAGAAACAGTCTACATTCTAATTGCGGCAAACGGAGCCAACCACAGCGCCCGCGCGTAGTTTGAAACGCTGTCACTAGACGGGGAAAATTTGTAAAAAGTCTATCTTACAAGAATCGAAGATGACAAAATTTTTGATTGAAAATCAAAGAAAATATTCACCTGACCAGTAAACAACATTACAGGGGCATCCCAGTCACACACACCTACATTGCAATATGAGAAGCGCTTCTCCTTATTAATGTGAAGAAGAGCAAGAAAAACATCTGTGCACTCAGCTCATGAATTAATGCATATAATGGCTTTGGCAGTTGTTTGTGATAAAGTAAATAGGTAAGCACCACGTTTATGAAATCCACGCTGAACTCGCAGAGCTGTCACATCACTTTGATATGGACATACCTCGAGGATGTGAAGAGATGTCCTTGTATCCTCTTTGAAGTGGCTCGCCAGAATCGGTAGGAGCACCTTTTCCTTGGCCGTGGCATCCCCACGCTCCTCTGCGAACTGTCTAGATGACATCCAGTGCACAACTTCCCTAGTCGGCTTGCTTGTGAGTTACCCCATCAGGACGTTTGCACACGAGCTTACTCCTTCAGTGAAACACTTCTTTAACTATAAAAAGGCTAAGCAACTTTAGAAAAAACGCTCACTAAGACATTTCATCTTTATGTCCTTGCCAAGGAGTCTGTCAGCGTGGTGGTGAGTTCACTTTGCCCGGACGCATATTATTTTGAAGAAAAAAAAAAAAAAAAAAAAAATATTTATTTTTTACGCCAAGCAATGTGGACAAAGCCAAAGCGAATCCAGCGTAGCCACCTGAAATTACATCGTCGAATGGGTCTTTCATATTGCCGGAGACTGTACACGTATACCGTCATACTCATAGCCTCTGTACACAGTTGAAAAGAACCAGTCAGATACAGCTTGGCTTGGCTTACCCATTCACTACCAATCGTCTTCTCTTAGGCATTCCCATGAATGCTTAATGATTACAAAAAGGACAACAAGAATCAGTCTGAGCATGCAAGTTATAGTTACGCCAGGCATGTAGCCAGGGGGTGCCCAGGGAGCCGGCAACTCCTCCCTGAAATCCTCCAGTTTTGCTGGTACCTCCTCCTCTCCCCAACCTAGTGTGTCTTAAAAAAAGTTCCCCGTCCCCTCCGCAGAGCCCTCTCTCCCCTTAACTGAAATCATGTCCATGAGCGTGGTGTACGCAATACTGAAATCTGCTCAAGATTGTACCAAACTATGTGGGCAAGCATCTGATCAGCGGTCATTTGAAACGCATGAAGAAGCAGAGCGGTTAAGTGTGTTTTAGGATTTCTCCTAAGCTTGGGAAGTTTGAAACTCATGACTAAGGTTCCTTGTTTTTGGTGGTTATTTTTCTTCAATTTTTTTTTTTTTTTTTTTTGGGGGGGGGGGGGGTGTTTTGTTTATTATTGTGTCCTAAATCCTGTGTTTTCCGGTATCTACTTTTAGTGTCGGCCAGATTTCGGTGGTTATCGGGGCTTATGCCGTAAAAGCAAATATATTTCTACGGAATTTGTGGAAAGCGCAACTCTATAGGCACAATTTATTGCTAAGCGGCACATATAGAAACAATTTTGGAAGGAAGAAGCAGCCCCGTGGACAGTTCAGTGCGGTCAGTGTCAGGGGTCAACACAAATGAAGCTGATGATAAAGATTCCTTGCCGTGGAAATGGGGTTTTCTTATTGAAGAAGAGCCTTCAATTCTAAGTTTTTTGGACTTTCAGTGGAAATGAACGTAAGGTAGGAGACAGCAGTTTGTGAGTATAGTAAGGCAGCCTTTTTACAGCCAAGACATATTCAACTATTGTTGTACTACCGACGGCACTGTTAGCTATGACACGGCAGCTTTGGCTGTTCTGTACCCCCAGTCCCACATAGCGGGCGCCCTTTGAAGCGCCGCGCCCTCCTTGTGCGGCGGAATATCATACTCTCTCTCTCTGTCATTTGCTAGGCAGAAAACAGACGCCGCCGCAGCGATTTAACTACTCTGAAAAAGAAATAGGAAATAAATAAATGAAATTTTCTGCACATACCGATAACAAATATAGTGCTAAATGCTTACCTTAGTATTCTACGTTTGGAAACCAGTTTTGGAAACTGGAGAAGACTGTCAACAACTGTCTGCCCAATTAATAAAAGTAATCTACCTGGATACGCATGCAATTATCGGCAACAACTATCTTAGCTCGCTGTGTCCCCTTCATTCGAAGTTCGGCCGAGTTGTTTGCATGAGTCCAATATTCTTCGTACCGAAAGGTGAAGAAAGCAACGGCAAACGCTGAGGCGGTATCTGCTTTCCGCCTAGCAGACGACAAAGAGAGTGTGATATTCTGCCGCACAGGGTAGGCGTGGTGTTTCGGAGGGTGCCTGAAGGGGGACGAAATGGCCACGGCTGCCGTGTAATAGCTAATGCTGTGTCGGCGATAATATCTAGTTTTTGGTCAAGAATACCCTTTTGTGACGCTTCCAAACAAAAGTTGGAATAATAAATAAGGAAATGGAAAACATGTTCGAGGATCAAATGAAAATATAAAAACGGGTCAGATTCGAACAATTTGCAGTCCCAGAATTATGCGTTTTTTTTTTTGCACAAATCTGAATCTGCCTAATTTTTACTTGCAATTGTTTTTCAGATTTTATCTGATTTATTTGAGAACACAGAACTCTAGCCATGGCCAAATTTCGTCAAGAAGTATAGATTTCGATTGTCGGGCACTCTCCCCGATCAGCTCGAGCAGGATAGCGCAAGGCTCCCGCTCAGCAGAAACGCCGGAAAAATTTAGAACAGACACCCAACGCAGCCATAAGACTCCACTAAGCTGAGTCCAGCTCCCCTCCCCTCGCCTCCTCCCCCTCCCAAGAATTTCCTGCGGGAGCTACACACAATGCTATACCCCCTTTCCTTCCTTCTCCTTCTTCTTCTTCTTCGCCCGCCCCGCCCCCCCTCCCCGTGTTAAAATTTTGGATAAACCCCTGCCCTGGTGAGTGTTGAACCGGCCCTGGGCATCGTTATCGCGGTTGTGTCGACGCCAAGGTTGATCTCGACTCTCTCGATCTCGAATCACATCGCTCCTCACTCAGCCCCCCCCCCCCCCCCCTTTCCCCCTAAACCGTGGAGGAAACAGGGATTGTCATACTCTGCCCACCATTACTTCGTCTGCTGGTTACTTGGCTGAAGTAGGGTACTTGGCAAGCAACCACGGCCGCTTACCGTAACACAAGGTCAGCCGTAGGCATGAATACGCGAGAGGCGTTCTCTTGAGCTCTCCGAGTGACGAGCCGCGCTATCAGTTGGCTCGCGATGATACAACACCACGCCTTAACGAGAACCCCCACCTTGCATCAGGTTTCGTAAGAACGTCAAACGCGAACGGGAACTGAGAAGTGCGACCGTCGTCATCAAATACGAAACATCCCGGCTGCAAGATTCCGTAGTTTTCTTTCATCCCTATGGAAACACGAGCTTCAGAAAGGTGGACCCGTACCTCACGTACAAAACCAATATTTACACGCAGAGGAACTCACCGTTTCGTCAGCAGATCGTTTTAGAGCGCAGCTCTTAGGGGCCCGTTTCCGGTTTGAGCGGCGTCGGCGTCGCCGTCGCCGTCGGCGTAACCGCGCGGTGCATTATGGGTAAATTTCCCCGCTAAATCTAGCGGGAAAAATTCCCCGCTAAACCTAGCGGAAAAATTTCCCCGCTAAATCTAGCGGAAAAATTCCCCGCTAAGTCTAGCGGAAAAATTGTCCCGTTAAACCTAGCGGAAAAATTTCATCGCTAAATCTAGCGGAAAACATTCCCCGCTAAATCTAGCGGAAAAATTTTTCTGGGGGGTCACGTGACCCCCTAAGGTCACATGACCCCCCCCCCCCCCCCCCCCCCACACCCCGAGAACAGGTAACCCTCAGTACCCTTCCCTCCCACTCCTCAAGAGCTGCGCTCCAATTCGGTGTTACAGGGAGTTGTAAACGGCTTTCATTTTTTTTTATCTTGACAACACAAGACAGACGCGAGCTGTGCGAGCGGGAAAACCCAGAAAACCAGAGAACGGTATGGATAAATAAATGATAGTAAGATTCTGCTAGGCCAACACTGCATCTCCTTTTGCTTCTAGGCGGCAGTTAGCGCCGCCTATCTCCTCAAGTTATCAAGAACGGTCTAAAACTACGTTAAATTACTTTTTTTCAGACAGGGGACGCATTGTAGGATGTTCTACATCTAATAGAACGCATTTAAGCTTATTGTAGGCTCTCTACCAAATTGTTCAGATAATTGTAACTGCAGACGAAGTTGTCCTTAATTACGATTACGGACGACTTCTCAGTAGCCATCCTCTTATTTACGGAATTTTTTTACAGTGTAGCGCGGCTTTGGAAAGCTATCGCGTGTCAGTCGTCGTACGCACGAACGTTCAGAATGGCGCTGCGGGTTAAGAAAGCCGTACAAAAACTGCTTCCAGAAGGTGTTGGTTTCACTTCGCCGTGATGAGTATGCAGGTTCGCATCGAAACATCGTTTGGTGCGCAAATTGAATTGAAAGCCAGCCGCGACAGCGAACAGACGAAGCAGACCGCAGGCACGGAGCAGACGTAGCCTAATCCTAACTATAGTCCGTTGCAACCTAAGAACGAAGGGCGAGGGTAAGAAGGTCGGCGAGGAGGAAACAGACGGAACGCTGGAGTAGAGGGGGGGAAACCTCCTTCTCTCTTTAGCGTTCCGTCTGCTTCCTCCTCCCCGGCCCGTCTTACCCTCGCCCTTCGTTCTAATGTTGCAACGGACTATAGGGATGCCGCGAACTTTTTCGACCCGAAGTTTCGATGATCGAACCCAGCGGTCGAAAGGTTCGAAAGATTTCGCATTTTCGAACTTTCCATATCAAGAAATTCGGCGGAAGTCGAATTATCGAACTTATTAAACTAAGAAGTTCAACGCCTGTCAAAATTTTGAACTTATTACGCTGCAAAATTCGATGCTTGTCTAACTTTCGAACTTGAAAGACTAAAAAATTCGATGATTTTCGAACTTTCGACCTTCTTGCACTAAAAAGTTCGAAACATTTTCGAACTGTCGACCTTCCTGCGCTAAGAAATTCGATAATTTTCGAACTTTCGAACTTATTCAACTAAAGAATTCGAAAATTGTCGAACTTTCGATTCCTGAAAAGCCAAAAGCTGGACGAACTTCGAACTTAACTTTTAGGGTAAAAGTTTGATGTTCGTCGACCTTCGAAAGACCGGCGGCCGGTTTCATTTGGATTCAAGCAGTGAGGTACATTCGTAATCTTTTTTTCTTTTTTTTGCAATTTTACATGTGGTGCCGCATTCTTTGCGAAAGACAATGCCGTTTATTTCAATCATCTGGTATGCTTGGTTTTAAAGAAATAGATTCCCGAAGGAGCGAGGAAGGGCGACGGGTTTTTGACAATTGTCGTTCGTGCCATATTTGAAGTGCGCTATAGCCGAAGCGATTCATGGTAGAGATGTCAAACTTTTTAAGAATGATTTATGTATAGCCTAGGTAAGTGTCGTCATAAGATATGATTATTGTTGTTCAAGACGAAAAAATATCTAAACATGTACCTACGGGGAATTATGCCCTAAACTTGGTAATTTTTTGTCGCCTACATTGTTTGAGGTATCGCATTTAAATTAACACCAGAGACAGTGCATATCATTACCATCTGCAGAATACAAAGTAATGAATTTATTTTTCTTTTGACGTTGGAGGAATAAATTAACTGATGGGGGAAGATTTCTAAAATTGTTCAAGTTCAGCACGTCATAAAAATGTTTTTTTTTTCCCCATTTTACGTTCTTGGTTCGTGTTTCTTTTGGCCTGTACACATTTTGTTTGGAGAAACGTTTTTCAGAGTTCTGGGCCTCTGAATATGCAAGAATGCGGTTACCCTTTTCCAAGTTACGGTGAAACAAACTCTGGGCGGCTCACACTTTTGAAAAAAGTCTATTGAAGAGACTGAAAGGGATGGTAGTCAACATTTTTCAACAAGACTCCTCTTCGGGCAAGGGATGAACACAAATATGAGTCATCTTGTCCAGGTAATTAGAACAAGTAAATAATTGACCGACTAATGCAATGCACTCTTGATGAAAAAAAAATTACCGATCGGCAACGTAAAGAGCCTACTAATACTAATTTCGAAGGGACATCGTACGTAACATTTTGTGCACTGATCAATAAAAAATCTGAAGGCTTGGTGTGTTCTGAGGGGACAAATAAACTGTTCTATGAACATAAGTAATGACCTTTTTTCCGAATGATTGGTTCGAATCCTTTGTCAGAGTTCGCATGCAGGTCAGTTAACCAAACGCCAGCTTCTCACTTTAAAAAAGTGTTGCGATCCAATGTAGAATCGTCGATTAGCACAAAAGGCTAAAGATCGCAGGAGCTTCCTTGCTAAAAGTTGCTATGGTTATTCGGTGACGCAGGGCTGAAGCAACTTCCCCTATGCCCTAACGCGACGTATACCTTTCGCTTCGATTCTCAGACATTCCAAAGCTCAAACGAAGCTAGAAATATGCGAATGTTTTACGCTCGAAGATATATCGTAAAATTGTTGATTAGTACAAAACTTAAAGATCGCAGGAGGCTCCTCGCTAAAAGTTGCTGCGATTATGCAGTTACTTAGGGCTGAAACAAATCTCCCTGGGCCCTACGTCCGACGCATACATTTCGCGTCAATTCTCAGACATTCCAACGTTCTAACAAAGCTAAGAGAATGCGAAAATTTAATGCTAGAAGCACTCAAATTTCTACCGATCCTCAAACACATCCGGGAATCCGAGCACGGGTACGGCAATACGGCTGATGCTGTCTCAAAGGTATTAATATCCAGATGATCCATGCGATCTTGCTCAAAAAGGGTATAAAGTTTCATTCCTTCATATTGTTTCATTATACCTGCGTCAGCGAGCACGAAGAAGCCCGAAGCCGTCGGAAAGCAGCTACATATCGCGGCTACCGCGCACCTAACAAACTCGCAACCGCCAGCTCTGGACGCTGCCCATTTCACGGTTACGTCACGGCCCTTGGGATGTCACGTGACGAGTAGTCACATTTGCGTACAACATGGCGGCAACCGGGGGATGCCCCTTCCGAACTTCAGGTTTATCCCTCTCAGCCTCTTTACCCCGTTGGCCGTGCCGTATTTAAACGTCCTTGGCAAAAATAGATTCGATATTTAAGTTTTGCTGGCAAAAAATGTTTTATGTTTTTTTTTTCTAAACTTAATTGCAACATGTAATGCATATTGACACAGTTATTACTAAATATGGCAATATTGTAGAAGATAATTGTATCCGTGACGTTTTTGCGTGTTTACTGGCAATTTTACACTGACTCCTTGCAGAAGCGGCGTGACAACGAGGTTGGGTAGTAGCGGCCGGAGTCACGAATCACGCTGAGAGAGTGTCCATTTTGAGGCCTCATCAGCGCAAGTTTGCAAGTGTGTGTACGTTGTTAAAATAAGGGTAATAGCACTGCGTTTTTACTTTCACTGGGAGTCACCGTTTCGTGCGCGAAAACGAACGTAACGGTTGATGAGCCTTCACCAGTAGAGGTAACAATCTCATAGTAGATATGCATGCATGTTTTTCGATTTGAGTCACTTGACATCAGGCTTGCATGAAAGGGTGCGTCCCATAATCGAAACATCTCGTTTTTTTTACCTTTAAAATACCGGTTTCTGGTGTTAAGACACACGCGGACATTTAGGAAGATGGGAAGAGTTAGGAATGTCGGATGTGCAATATCGAGCATTATAGTTCTGTGTTTAGTTTTACGCAGATACATGAAAACCACGAAATAATGCTAAATGAGACACAATAGCATTTTCTTTTGCAACAGACTACTTGTTAACCGAAAAGAGGATTGTTATAATTGCGAGGAGGGCTTTAAAGAAATTGTCAGTCAATGTTTCAACTACCTCGTTGCATCACTGGAAAAGACAAATGAAAATCACATCATCCACAATGTTCCGCATCACTCGTCACTTGCACAGTGGACTGCGTAAAGTAATGGTAGATCTTGTTCTTGAGGCATAAAATACTAAAGAGAATCCCAGTCGCGAAGGCTCACAAACACACAGCCACTGTGCTGCCTACTCCACACCTCGCCGTAACCACTGATCGTACTACACTGTACGATGGTAACCGCGCGACTGCGCGGCATCCATTTGCAATCCATGGCACCGTCACGTTCCTGCGCGTGCGCAGACATTGCGTGATGAGCTTGTCCTATGCTGAGCGCAAGTTCGTCTGCTTCTTCCGTGGGTGCTGCGATGATGTCAGAATGCCGAACTCTTATTGGCTGATTGAAAAAAAAAATAGTGGGCAAACTTTGAGGCATCTTGCATTGAGGTCTACCAGCCATTCTTCCAGTCAAAGCCAATCAGAACTCGGCGTCATTCTGACGTCACCGCAACCCCTGCGCAAGAAGCAGACGACTTGCTCTCCGCATTGCCCTATTGGTGAAGCTTATGATAACAATGAGGGTAAGAACGAAATATAAGCTTCCGACATGACCTATAAGTTTATATAAAACGATTTTCAAGGGAATTCAATAGCTACTGGGGACCAGGAGCCATTCAGTTTTATTGCCTCTAAAAGTTGTAAAACTTCCAAGGTACAAAAGCGTGAGGTTGTTAGATTTGCATTATATACCACAAGAGGCAAGACCACTCAAAACTGAAAATGTTGATTTAGAAAAAGGAATGTTTACTATGATTAGAAAAATAATTATTCAAAACATCAACACTATTTGCTACATTCACAAATAATTATTTAAATCATCAGCGAGGGATTGGAACCAATTACCAGGAAATGTTATAAGTACACGTAGCCGGGAAGAATTCGCATCGCTTATTTCTCAGCGTTTGATAGCCGCAAGGGCTGTGTTTGTTGTGCGAATATTTTGGGGTTGCACCCGTTTGGTTTATCTACTGCGCATGTTTCGGTGCAGAGCAGCGCGGACTGTGGTTGTGAGAGATATTATTTTCAGTCGTTCATAAAACAGCCGCCCCCCCCCCCCCCCCCCCCCTCCCCGGCCACGGACGAGCCTGACGTGCGACAATAAAGGAGTGCTGACGGTGGCGTACACCGCCCGGGAAAGGAAACGTGTTGCCCACCAAGAGTGGTCAGGTGCCAGCGTCTCACGCAGCAAACACTACCAAATCGGAGAGGATAACAGGAAAGGGCATGATCCGGGGGAAAGCGCTCATGTAACAGGCATTAGGCGTTGCTGGAATGCAGCCTGTGCTCTGCCAACTCTCCCGTTTCTGTCCCAAGAGAAACCTTTGGAAATTTCGAGCACGGTCGAGCCGTCCATCCGAGGGCACTCAACGAATCCATGGGTGCCAAGGCCCCAGAGATAAAAGAGGCAGACACGAAAGGTGTCTTTTCTGCTGCATGTGCATCGCACTGGCTCGGCTTGCGGAGTTATTGTGAAAGTAGTTACACAACTCCACTTAATGTGAACACGGATGTCCACATACCAAGCTGACTCGCGTCACCCCGGGCAATGGATTTGTTGGTGGCTGTTCGACGAGGCAAAGCTCTTTTTAGCTGCTTTTGGTGACGATGCCTAAACGTCTCAATTTGTGGCGCATTGAAATGTCAAATCTGCCACACAGTCCTTTCTTGTGGTATTGAAACGATGCAGGGCTGAAATCGGGCAGGCTTGCCAATATTATTATTTTCCAAACATGTTAGCTTTTACCTTGGGCTAAAACACAAATGCCTGTGGCCAGGTATACCAAAGCGACCTAACTTCGGAAGGTCTTGGAGCCGCGTGCTGCCCTGGCCAACGCGAACCAAGAAGAGCACCGAATGCACCTCCCAGCCGCGCAGGACAGCCACCTTGAGATGCAATGCTCGTAGAGGCCAAGTGCCGTAGCACGAGTATATCAGCATCAGCAAGGACAGAAACCGATTCCAAAGGAAAACCCCGTGCCAATAGCAATACTAGTCTGTTTACAATACACACGTGGGCAACAACATGAGTTGCTCGACACGGCGGGTACGCTGCCCGGCTGCCAAAGCCCGTCTCCAACAAAAGAAGTTACTTCGCGACGTTAGTGGCAAGCGTACTGCCCGTCGGACGCGCCGCCCGACTCCGCGGAGTCCGCGAAAGTATTTACAGCAATGCACATATTTACACCCCGGATTTTTCTGCTGAGCATCAAAAACTCATCGGTGCTACGGTCGTTTTCTAACGAACACTTCAAGTGCAGTGGTTCACGATATCGTCCAGTGACTGCATGGCGGCTACCTTACGACACGCAATTACGCCGCGGTTCCTACCGAGTTCTCGGGACGCTGTTCAACCACTCGCGCTTCTCCGGTAGCGCTGACTAAACGTCTCCCAAACTCCGCGGCGTTTTCGACGTCGCTTTCTTTTTTTTTCGGAGTAACACCTCGCCAAGTACACACAAAGGTTCCTAACGTAGTCGTTACGTGTGACGCCCGTTTACTTATGCCTGAATTAATCGAGGGTGATCGGGAAATCTTAAAAGTTAGTTCACCGAAAGCCGTTCTTACGCCAATCCTGTTCCCTCAATCGGGACGAAAAGGCTCGGGAGAAAAATGAATGGACTCTCAGTAGTTCTCCGTGGCTGGTCGAACTCGCATCTGGGTCCGGAAAGCTCCCGCCGTCGACGTGTTAACTGCTGGTCCGTTGTCGCAGCGTAGAGGGGCGCACATAAACTCTGGCGCAGTCTGTGCTTGTGGAGCGCACAATCTGCGATGTCATGCCTATTTCGACTCCAGGCGAACGTTGTTCGGTCGTTCTCACTTCGACGGTCTTGAGGGGGTGCCTCGGTGCATTCCGTGCAATGTGAGTCACTTTTGTTGGGGAAGCTTGGCTCGAAAGAAACTGGCTCATTGTGTCCATTCGTGGCTGACGTGACCACCGAGCAGTTGAGTGACGTCGGGTTTTGACCACTTGCCTCTCCCTCCGTCCACACAATCCAAGGCCGAAAATAAACCTGGTTCGCTGTACTGCGACAGGGATGAGTCATGCCTTGTTTGCAGTCGCTGGTCAGGCCTTACGTTGGGGCGCCAGTTGTGGGTTTCCCATTTGAGGGAGGTATTACGCAGAAACACTGGATGTCTGGGGGTCCGTAGAGTGACGTGTTTTACTGGCTTCTGTACCACCACACTTTGCCCGTCGGCCAAACTAATAAATGAAAAAAAAAAAAAAAAAACGGAAAAATGTTGGAGCTGTTGTGTCAGACAGATTCACCTAGATAGGGCCCTCGCTACCGTATTGGGCAGATTCGTGGGAAGGCGGAAGCTCAAAAAGAAAGCGGCTCCGAGGCCTGAGCCTCCCCAACGAGGGAGTCCCGGCCGCCGTTCGTGGCCAGCTTATATGGGCTACGGGAAAGGGACGCGCCCGGGGCAGGTGGTGTGGCTTATCCTGCAGATTGGCCGAATCCACAATCATTCCCAAGGGTGCGCCAGAGGCACATTCACCCGAAAGGGCGAGGTACACACCGCCCTCTTCGAAGAATGCTGCCTGGCCCCGTATCTGGGATGTCGTCGCCATCGTGGTCCCCACGGCCTGCGTGTGATAGGCCTAGATAGAAAGACGGGGTAGCACGTGGTTCTCACACCTTTTAATAAATGTTGTGGCCTCGAACAGCTCAATTCGATAGGATATGTGCTTGATCTTGTTCTTTCGAATATTCGAATTTTAAGTTTAATTCTGACTGCTCAACCTTTAGTTCAGATTGATGATTTCCATCCGCCATTCACTGTCTCCTTTCCACTTCCATTCAAGCTAGACGCCTGTTGTGTAAGGCGTCTAACTGCTGTTTTTCTAAATGTAATTATTCGAGTATATACAGGTAGATAGAAATTTTTGATTGGGCAATGTCCTTTATATGTCAAATATTGATCACGCTACCGAGGCCCTTTTCTGGGATGTTAAAAGGGCTATCGACAGTTTTATTTCAAAATGCTCAAATATATCATACACATATTTATGTTTGGTTTTTTAAATTACTAAAATTATGCCTTAAATAGAGGAGACATTTTCACAGACTTAAAAAGACCGTGTTTCTTTTTTCTGGCACACGAAGTTTAGTATGAAAAAGCAGTGAGTGCGCAGGCGAGCTGGTGGATGTTGATCATGATGTAGAAAACCCGAGATTGTGGTAAAAGCAGGGAAACTTGGTCGAAGGAGAAGGACACGGGAAAAGAACGTCTCAAACTCAGCTACTGCGTTTATTTCCTCAATGTCTTATATACCCACAACCTAAGCACCGACTACTGACGTCACGAGGTCGACCTTTGTTATCTATACAGTCGTACCAGTGTGGGTAGGACTGTATAGATAACAAAGGTTGGCCTTGTGACGTCTGTATTCGGTGGTTAGGTTGTGGGTATATAAGACATTAAGGAAATAAACGCAGCAGCTGAGTTTTAGACGTTCTCTACCCCTGTCCTTCTCCTTCGACCAAGTTTAGTATATATCTTGCCTTATCTGAACAAAGTTTTAAGCGTGATAAACGGCTTCGTCATGACGGCATTGAAAACAGTCTGAACGGTCAATCTAAATAGTTTTGGCAGTTTGTAAAGCAGCATACACCTGGTGCTACTGGAGGTATCTGCTTGCGTTATGAGTCAGACAACGCTCCCGCTTATCACTCATCATCTGCCGAGGTTGCAAATGTTTTCGCTGCTTATTTTAGCAGGTGTTACTTTGTTGGCCACCTGGCTTATCAGCCCGGGGACAATGAGATAAACTCTCATGATTTTTTATCGTCTTTTCGTGCTGATTTTGGTGAATTTTGTCGAAGCAGTGAGGAAGCTGAAACCAAAGGTCCCGAGTGGTGCTGATAGTATACCGTGTTTTATTTTGGAACGATACAGTGAACATCTCGTTCCTATTCTGAAACATATTTTTAATTTGTCCCTAAGTTCGGTCACCTTTCCTGGCAGTTTCGGACAGTTCGTTCATGATCGTTGACAAGCGCCGAAGAATTAGTCAGGGACAAAAAGTCGACGTAAATACTGGAGCAATCCCAACTGGCATTAATTGAAAAAGACAAACATTATCTTATATATCCGTGAAAAAAGTCTGTCAAGATTACAACCAGTGCAGCCTTCTATAAAGAAATTAATATTCTTTAGCCGATAAGGTTATTGATGTGTCACTTGTACACTCTAGTGCCTCCGGCTTTAATCTCAAACGCTCCGTGTAGCTCTCTAGGTAATTTATGTGGGCATTTGGTCAAGAATTTGGTATCATTAAATGACGGGGAGCAAGGGAAGCGGCTGCAGCGCGTGGCCAGATTTCTTGATGGGGTTGCTCGTGTTACCACATCATGTTTGCGGGCGCGATCGTTAAAACATCGACCTGTAATGACAATGAATGCAGAACCGCATGGCATTGGGATTTAGTACAGAACTTCCATCGTGCATGGTCTAAATTTCTTGCAGTGTTCGGTTTTGCATTTATCTGCAGTATCTGCGAGGAAGTTGATTTTACGGCACAATCTCGACAGCTTGTTAGGGACCGAAACAAACCCTGGAACGTCGAACCGGTCAGCCAGCTTTTTGAAGTTGTGCGGTATGCAGAGCACATAAGGATCTACAACTGGCCATACTCTGCTTCTATCACGAGGTTGCCTATCCGTCCCTTTAATCTTCTTGTGGGACACATAGGCAACCTCGCGATAGAAGCACCGTAAGGCCAGTTGTTTTTCTGTTTGTGAGCTCCGAAACCCACAACTAAATAATCGTTGCAGACCGGTACGACGTACCAGTGTTTGTTTCGGCACCCAACTAACTTTGGCGACTGTGCCGTAAAATCAACTACACCGCAGATGCTACAAGCAAATGCAAAACACAAAAACAAAAGAATAAAATTAACAGACTGCACTACGCGAGTTGTGTACGAAATCCCAATGTGTTGTGGTTCTGTATACATTTGTCAGACAGGCCTATGTTTTAACGATCCCGTCTGTGAATACGACGCGGCAACTCGAATTACCTACACTCTCAGAAATAGGGGGTGTACTGAGGTACACCCCTTGACCCATATGTAACACCCCCAAAACTACATTACGAGGTTTTTTCCACCGACGTCGAGCTGGCGATATCAACTTCTACGAGGGGCTTGATAGTCGAGTGATACAGCTTATTAAAACAGCTAATGTACTCATGAATGGCTACAGTAAGAATATCAAGGTGTTTTTGGACCTGCTGCAAAACCTCAGTAATTTCTTTTTTTTCTTGTAGTCTTTGCTACGCACATTATCTATTTGCTACGTTTTATTCAACCGCTATCAAGCCGATCGCAAAAGTTGCTATCGCCAGCTCGACGTGAGTGGCTAGAACGACGAAACGTAATTTTGGGGTGTTACATTTGGGACAAAGGGTGCACCCCTGTGCGTCCCCTATTTCTGAGAGAGTAGGAGGACATCCGGCCATGCACACCAGCCACTGCCCTTGCTCCCCGTCATTTGATAACACCTAATTCTTGGCCCAATGCCCAGATAAAGTATCGAGAGAGCGACACGAGGCGTTAGAAATTAATGTCAAAGGCACGAGGTCTACAAGAGACACATCCATAACCTTATCGAAAAAAGAATATAAATTTCTTGATAGAGGTCCACACGGGTTGTATTCATGACTGACGTTATTCACTAGGATATAAGAGATTGTTTTTTCAATAAATTTTTGTTGCGAGTGTGCCACCGTTTACGTGAACGTCTTGTCTCTTTTTTTTTTCGGCGTTTGTCTACGACCTTTCCATTATGCCTCAGTTGTTACATATCATCGTCGAATTTCAATACTTTGCGGCTTTTTCAGGGTTTTTGAGCTTGTTATATGTGTCTTCAGAAGATTATACCCTTGCAGCATGGCTTCGTGAGTGGCCGCTATATAGAAACGTTTTTTTTTTAGAAAATGTCGCGCCCATTGTTATGTATAGAAGTCGGCCAGATTTAATGGCGTCAGGTTGCTGCAAATATAAACTGTTTTAATATAGACTTTGTAGGGATTTTACAAACTATTTGTCATCTCGTTCTAACACTATTAGAGTTGCTGACAGTCTTTCCGATTTATTTTGTTCGACATGGGGTGTCGCTCATTGATCGATCCTCAGTCCTATTTGGTTTTTAATATTTAATAATGATATATTCTCTTTCGTAAGTAGTTCTAAACTGCTACACTTTGGCAGACATGTACCAGTCACTAAAAAAAATTAATTAAGTTACTAAGTAATGGCCTCAACAGTAATTTGATTAGAGTAGAAATTACTCAAATGAAGAGTTATTGAGTAAGTTACTAGCTACCGTTGAAAAGTTGCGAATTACTTTTGAAGTTATATATATATAGTGAACAAAGAGGGGAGGAGGTGATTATTGAATTTATTGCATTAAAGATAGGGAAAGGGGAAGGGAAAGAGAGCTGGCAAAAAATTGGGCCAGAAGCGGGGATTGAACCCGCAACCTTCGCCTGTCCGGGGCGACGCTTTTAAACGATTAGACCATCCCGGCCTTTTTTTTTTTTTTTCTCTTTTTTATTTAAAAATGAGACCATTCCGGCCACTGGTTTCGGCGGACTCAATTTCTGACCAGCTCTCTGTGTACTGTTTAGTTTCGAATTCGCTTAACTTGGTAGACGACAACCGTTGCTGATTTAGGGCCCGCGCTATTTCCGACATGCGGCAGTGACGTGGCACGTCATTTCAGCTTGCAAATGTCGGAAAGGGCCCGTCTTCCAAGATATCTAGGGAATTACTTCTCCCCATAGGAACAGGCTGCACCGTATGTATAATGGGAATGAGTGAAGATAGTGCAGCCGTTGTAATATTGTGAACGAAAAGGGTCATCTCCCACTTTTCTGCTATCTTGTTCACTTTGCTTATCAAATCTTGACCCTCAGTTCTGCGGATGCCGCGGAATTCCAAGTTAAGCTTTCTGCTTCGCCTCTCGAGGTCATTCACTTGGAGCTTCAGTTGCTTTAGCGCCGCGTCTTCTTCACATTGCTCGATTGCTTCGACGCGTTTATTTTTAGGTCCTTTAGCTCACGGTCCTGTACTTTGATGTGGCTTAGGATGCTATCGTATTAATCAGACATTAGCTGAACCGAGGTTTCGATCCCTACAACTGTCTCCTTTAAGGTCAGGAGGTCATCCAGTTTTCCGTTGATTTTTGCTAAGAGCACCGACATGTCTTCTCTGTATTTTTGTTTACCCCCTTCTGCGTCACCCGGCAAGGAGGACATTTCCATGCATTACGGAACGCCTCGCCTTTCGTGTTCAGCGTAGCTTCAGACACTCCCGCCCACGACCCGGAGTAGTACGAACACTCATATTTAGCGCGATTAATGAATGGTTCCCCATCGAGTAACTGTTCCTGGTATTTTTGACACAAAGATTGATCCGTCTACGCATGCATTTGCGTGACAAACAGAAACGCCCTCAGGCAGCAGCAGTGGCAGTGATAAAGAGGAATATTTAAGTGTAGGCAGCAGTAACCAACGTACACGGGTGTATAGAAGAGATTAAATCCTTGTCCCGTCACTTGCCGCCGCTGCCGCCATAAGTTAAAAATGTAATTAATGAATTTTAATTAATTAGCCGACTGATCGTTACGATTTGCCGCCTATACTTTGTCCCCCTGGCCGTATAGCTCACCTCTACAAACCGTATAAGAGTAACTTTCAAGGCCTTTGTAAAACAAATTTGTTGAGCTTAAAAAAAAACACACACTATATATATATATATATTGTTAGGAAAAGAAGAGGACGACGGGCTCGTGCAGCAAAAGGCGAACGAGAGGGCTCGAGGATTTAGAGCGTGCTGACCCCAACCGCCGATTTCCAAACCGCATTGTAAATCTCATCCAGCATTAAATCATCATTTTCCAACATCTTAACAAGTGAGGGAGGTAAGCAAGCTTTCTCCTACCTCACAACCCCGTCTGCTGCCCTGGAATTGCGCAGTGGACGCTCTACCTCTCGCCCCATGCCTGACAAAACGGGAAACGCCAGCACTATCAATCGACCGGTCAAAACACGCCAACGAGACCCCCCCAACTTCTCAGGCGCACATGACGCAGATGTGCACGACTGGTTGAAAACTTATGATCGCGTCAGTGGCCACAACCGTTGGGATGATACCCTAAAGCTCGCCAACGTCGTTTTCTTTTTGACGGATACCGCTTATCAGTGGTACGACAACCACGAAGCAGACTTCCTCTCGTGGGATGGCTTCAAAGCAGCGCGTTTTCAGCGGTTTTTGGAAAGCTTGAGAGCCGCCGCCAGCGAGCACAAGACAAGCTTGCTCGCCGCTACCAAGCGGTCTCCGAATCTTCAACTGGATACATCGAAGACGTCATTCGCCTCTGCAGCCGTGCTGATCCTGCCATGACCAAACAAGACAAAATACGTCACATATTTAAAGGTTTGTCACAAGAGATATTCCCCATCGTTGCTCCTAAGTCGCCACCAACAGTCCAAACCCTCATTAAAGAATGCCGAAAATACGAAGAACTTCGGAGTGGTCACATATCTACGACGCTATTTCAACGGCTTCCTGAGGTATCATTATTGAATGCCTGTACGACTGCTGATCTTCCGGGACTGATTCGAGACATTATTCGCGATGAGCTCCGTGAATTCTTCCGGTCTCTTCACTCGCCTGCTGATGGCTCATCTCTTAACACCGAGCTCCAGCATATTCGAAAATCTGTGCAAGACGAACTCCGTGCTGCACTCCATCCAATCCCCCCGACTCCATCCGTCTACACACCGGCACTGCACACCCCTACTCCGATTTGCTCTATGCAGCCAGACACTACTCGCTGCTACTCAAGCACGCCACCGGACACAACTTCATACCGTCCACAGAGAAACGGACCACTCCGAAGGACGGATGCCTGGAGAACACCCGATGACCGCCCGGTTTGTTTTTATTGCAATATACCAGGACACATAGCCCGTTATTGTCACCGCCGCATCGATGATAGCAGTTACAACCGTTTCTCAAACAACCGTCGCCCCGCCGCCAACGCCGAGGACCGCCCCTCTTTCGACAATCGCCGGTCCGTGGGCTCCTACTCTACGTATGACACCCGCCGTGGCCGCTCACCATCGCCGTATCCTCGACGCCCCCGTTCCGTCTCTCCACTTAACACTGGCCCCGCCGCCAGCCAACCGTCAAACTAAAGAAGGCAGCCTGTCTTGACACTGGAGGTCAGGCTGCGCAGCCCCGAATTATTCCAAAGCCTCCCTCTCTCGGACCCACTACAGTCACTGTTACAATTGGAAATCAGCTGTTTACTGCCCTGGTCGATACTGGGGCCGCAAAATCACGTCTGTCCGATAAACTTCGCCGTCGCTTGCACAAAGTGCTCACTCCCCCTTCAGGAACCCTCTTACGTATGGGAAACGGCGACCTTGTGCAACCTATTGGTTGCTCAACCCTCTCATTTGCACTGGGCGGCGGCTTCTACACAGTTGTTTTTACCGTACTCAGCAATTGCCTCATGGATATAATTTTGGGTTGGGACTTCCTGTCATCTACGGACGCCTTCATTGATTGTTCTAAACGAGAAATTCACCTCAACTCTTCGGCCGGATGTGAAGGCTTCCATGACGACGCTCCTATATCCCTCCACGCAGATGATGACTATCTAATACCTCCACTGTCTGCTGTCGCTGTCACTCTCAAGCCTTCACAGCCCTTCGAAGCGCCGTACGGTCTCGTCGAGCCGATGCAAACCACTGCCGAAAAAAACCCTGTCATCATTCCCTACTCTATTGTCCCCACGGGAAGCGGAAGCATCGGCCTCTTCGCAACAAATGTTTCCGCCCAGCCACAAATTCTTTGTCAAGGTACACGCCTAGCCACGCTACGACGACATTTTCAGGACACCTTAGCCACTCTCTCTGACGTTTCCGAGGCCGAACCTGTCCTCCTGAACACAAAAAGTGACATCTCAACCCGCATTACTCAGATGACTGACCCAAGTCTAACAACCTGCGAACGAGACGCCCTAACAAGACTCTTACTTACATACGAGGCGCTGTTCGATTTCAATAGTCGTCCACTAGCCCAGACTACAGTGCTTCATCATACCGTCGACACTGGTAACGCATCACCACTTCGGAGCCGCCCATACCGTGTTTCCGCCGCCGAACGAAACGCAATTGCCGATCATGTTACTGATATGCTCCACAAGAATGTAATAGAGCCCTCTTCAAGCCCTTGGTCTTCTCCGGTTGTACTCGTTAAGAAAAAGGACGGCTCTTGGCGTTTTTGTGTGGATTACCGCCGCTTGAACAGCGTTACTAAAAAAGACGTTTACCCACTACCTCGTATCGACGACACATTAGATACCCTCCAAGGGCCTTCCTTCTTTTCCTCCATGGATCTCCGATCCGGCTATTGGCAAATACCTGTCGCCGACAATGACAAGCCTAAGACAGCATTCATTACACCCAATGGCTTGTACCAGTTCAACGTGATGCCGTTCGGCCTATGTAACGCCCCGGCAACTTTCGAAAGGATGATGGACACCCTTCTGCGGGGACTAACGTGGACCATATGTCTCTGCTATCTGGACGACGTTGTCGTCTTCTCATCGACGTTTGACCAACATTTACACCGTCTACGTCAAGTCCTCGACTGCTTTCAAACAGCCACTTTGCAACTGAATTCAAAGAAGTGCGTGTTTGGAGCCCGCCAGATCAAAATTTTAGGACACCTTGTCAGTGCTGATGGTCTGCGTCCTGACCCAGATAAAGTCCAGGCCGTAACAGAATTTCCAGTCCCAAAACACACAAAAGACGTACGTACGTTTTTTGGACTTTGCACTTATTTTCGCAAATTTATCCCCGGTTTTGCTCACATAGCCGAGCCTTTAAACAGCCTCCTCCGAAATAACGTATCATTTCAATGGACTTCTATTCAGAGTACGGCCTTTCAAAACTTAAAAGCTGCACTGACCTCAGTCCCCATCCTTGATCACTTCGCTCAAGGCGCGCCTACTGAGATTCGAACGGATGCCAGCAGACATGGTATCGGTGCAGTCTTAGCTCAAACCGTATCTGGTGCCGAAGGTGTCATTGCCTATGCCAGTAGAACTTTGACAAAATACGAACGAAATTATACTACTACCGGACGGGAATGCTTGGCTGTTGTGTGGGCAATTACTAAATTCCGTCCTTACCTTTATGGGACTCACTTTACAATTCTTACGGATCACCACTCCCTTTGTTGGCTTGCCACACTTAAGGACCCCTCAGGACGCCTTGGTCGCTGGTCTCTAAAGTTGCAAGACTACCAATTTACGATCAAGTACAAATCCGGAAAACGACACATCGATGCCGACAGCCTTTCTAGATGCCCTCTTCCCAATGACCCTGTGCCTTCTGTCATCGCTCCCCTCACCGATGTCACCGCAGTTCCAGATACTATTGACATTCGTATCGCTCAACAAACTGACGAAACGTTGAGTCAGATAATCTCCTGCCTACTCCAACCAACGAACCATGCAAGTCGACGCACCCTGCGGCGTGCACGACTGTTCCAACTTCGCGACGGCATCCTCTACAGACGTAACTACGACGTCCAAGGTCGTCCATGGCTCCTCGTGATCCCTCGCCAATTACAAAGAGAAATCATACGAGCCAGTCACGATGACCCAACCGCCGGACACCTTGGTTTCTCAAAAACGTACTTCCGCATTCGCACACGCTACTTCTGGCCAGGCATGACTCGTACCATCAATCGTTATGTTCGATCATGTCATCTTTGTCAAACGAAGAAAAGCTCCACAACTTCGCCATCGGGTCTACTGCGGCCGATTCCCCAACCGCAACGACCCTTTCAGCGGATTGGAATCGACTTCCTGGGCCCTTTTCCCCTGTCCACATCAAACAACAGGTGGATAATTGTCGTCATTGACCACCTGACCCGCTACGCCGAGACAAAATGCGTCCCGTCTGCTACCGCCGAGGAAGTTGCCGTCTTCTTCTTACAAACTATTTTGTTGCGTCACGGAGCGCCTCAATACATCATAAGCGATAGAGGAACACCCTTCGTTTCAAAACTTCTTCGAGAAGTTTTGCGGCTGGCTTCCACCATTCACACCGTCACAACCGCCTACCATCCGCAAACGAATGGCCTAACCGAGCGCCTCAATCATACTTTATCTGAGATGATTTCGATGTATGTCACCGACAATCAAACTACTTGGGACGCCGTTGTTCCCTACATTACATATGCGTACAATACGGCTCGCCAATCAACAACTGGTTTCTCACCATACCATCTTCTTTACGCCAGAGAACCTGTCACGACACTGGACACGGTTCTGGCCTACGTGGACGAACGGGCCCAGGGCTCCTATCCGGCCCATATTGTCTCCCACGCCGAAGATGCCCGCCAGCTCGCTCGTATCCACACGTCCCAATCCCAGCAGCAGCAAGAGCTGCACTACAATGCATCCCACCGCCCAGCGACCTACAACATCGGAGACGAGGTTCTTATCTGGTCTCCTTCACGTGCCCTCGGGAAATGCGAAAAGCTTCAAAGCAAGTTTATCGGCCCTTTTCGTATCACCCGTCAACTTTCCGCTACCAACTACGAGGTTGCCCCTGTATCGCCACCTCGCGATCGCCGATCCCGCGCATCGGACATTGTCCACGTCGCCAGAATCCGCCCCTATCGCCGCCCGGACACCTAAACACCACCACCATCCTCCGTTAACAGCCGCCGGAGGACCGGCGTCTCCATCCACCGGGGGGCTACTGTTAGGAAAAGAAGAGGACGACGGGCTCGTGCAGCAAAAGGCGAACGAGAGGGCTCGAGGATTTAGAGCGTGCTGACCCCAACCGCCGATTTACAAACCGCATTGTAAATCTCATCCAGCATTAAATCATCGTTTTCCAACATCTTAACAATATATATATTGTTTTTATGGCAACAAGAAGGTGCGTAAGTTTTGATTCGTTAGCGGAATTCTGCTAGCCAAAATAAAAAGCGGCTTGTGTTTTCACAACAATGCTTTAATAGCTGATTCTGCTTCTCCCTGTGTAATTGTTTTCGACTTTTTTAATGCGAAATCACTATCTCATGACGCGATCCGCTGTCATCAGCTTTGAAATCATGCAAAACGGCACCTTAATGAAACAACGTGCAAAGCTAGCCTACGGCACCTTTTACTCTTCGGTCCCATTGGCTGGCGCGCGTCGATAAGGCTCCCAATGGCCGCTGCGCGTCAGTTTGTGTGGTGTCATCCTGACTGCGTTATCAAACTGTTGTGTTATCACTGATCACCGTGTTCGCTCACCTATTATCGGTTGTACGGCTCGTAGCAATATATATAGCGGCACGGAATGAACCAAGGGGCTCGTTCTGCTGGGAACTGCGTTGCAGCCTGTTCCTTCCTCGTGCCGCAAGGCACACGACAGGTTTAACAATCGCTTACCCGATGGCGCTGCGTGTCCGCGAGGCAGTGGCTCCACCGGTCCACGCCCCAGGTAAGCGCGTTGTGCGCCGCAGATTAAACAAGGGAACAAAGAACGGCGTGCGTGCTTTCGCATTCTCAGCACATAAGAAGTGATTAGGTGTACCTCGAGCATTTTTTGCTAATGATGCACTGCGGATGTATCATTTCTACATTGAGGTTTAGCACTGCCTGAGCTTGATTTTTCAGACAGTGTCTGCCTGTTTACAGCACTACGTAAAGTACAACTAAAAACTTCTTGAAGTACAAAGTAAATGAGAGGTTATGTATTTCAAGTAAAGTGGAAAGTACACCTGGTGTATAGTACTTGAACTAAAGTTCTACAAATACAACGCGCTTCCAAAGCAAAGTACAAGTACTTTTTACCACAACTTTTTATTATGTTTTTCTCATTCCCTATACAGTATTTTTTTCCTGGTATGCATTGCTCCAGGGGTAATCGGAGTTGCATCATTTTTTTTTTCTAAAATGGCGGCAAATATTGGATATAGTCGTCGCCACATATTAGTTACTTTACTCTCGCTAATTAATTATTTAACACAATAAACTTATAAGGAACTTGTCTCTATCGGTCTTTAACCACTATTACTCACTCAGAGATTTGTCCAGATAATTTTTCAAAAGACAATAGCGCGTTTTCACAAGACGATACGCCATTTGTTTGTCTTTGTTTTTTTTTTGTTTTCAAATTGTGGGAGTCTACTTTTAAGTCAGGAGCTGAACATTCCTCGAAAAGTAACAGAAACAATAATTTAGTAAAGTACAAGCACATGCTCAGGTAATGTACTTCAAGTAAAGTACAAGTTTTCTAAACCTACTTAAACTAGTACTTTATGAACCATATACTTAAAGTACCATATACTTAAGTACCTTCGAAAACTGCGTGTTTATTATGTCTTTCATTGTACAAGCAGTCCGGGAACTGTTGAGGTTTCTCGAACTCTCTTACAATCTTGGAAGACCTGCATCTTCCGAGTTTTGGGATGGCAACGCAAAGAGGTCACCCTTGTGCTGCCCTTTAGCACGCGATTCCTGCAGTACCGAACAAACTGCGGGAGCACCACATAAGCTTCAGAGCGGGTGCTGCATCTGTTGCCTCCTCTGAGTGAGGATGCATGTGTACACCTCCAAGAGTGGGCGAGAGTGTATACGTTAGGGAGAAGCGGAGACAAGCCCTTTCTTCAAATGCGTCAAGTCTCATTCAGCTTCGAGACGCACAGAAACACTAGTCTTTGGCGCCAATCCCGCATTTACTCGGCCTCAGTTGTAACGTGTCTTTCCGCTCTCCGCGCCTCGTAGCATGGATGTTGCAGTGAGGGGCTCGTGAAAATGTTAGGGAGTTTCGGACCCCCCGCCCCTGCCCACGTTACATGCTTCCCACAGCTGATCTCCCCAAATTGCATATCGTTTTGTGCAGGAAAGTATCTTGATCAGCAAATCTATCCTTAAAGTTGAAAAGTAATTTGTAATCTGAGTAGAAGTTACTCGGAAAAGGTAATGAAAGTAAACTACTACTTTCCGAAATAAAAATGTAATTGGAAGTTACTAAACTGCTCAGAAACGTAGTTAAACTACAGTAACTTGAATACTGTAGTTAAACTACGTACAAGTCAGCTTTTTGCTGAGAATATTAAGTTATTCATGAGCATTCACACTATTTTAGGCTGCAATATACTACAATGATGTCTTTAATTCTCCAGTGGAGTAAACTATATCAACGCCCTCTCTCTCAGTCCCCCAAAACCGAAAGTGTTGTCTTTTTTTCCGATGGCATGCTGTTTAAAGAATACATCAATCGTAAAAGATCAAGGCGCGTGTGTTGATGGTGGTTTAACTTTTAGAAACCATATATCTTTAGTCGTATGGAATGCATATAAAATGTTAGAAGTAGTATTTCGATTGACGAAGTGTTTTAAGAACCCCCACTCTTTTATTTGTCTTTTCAATTCTTAAGTAAGGTCACGACTTGAACTTGCGTCTGTCATATAAAACTCGTTATCTAAAACGCAGGCTATGAGCGTTGAAGATTTCTAGAAAAACGTTATTCGAATTGCACATGATATATTATTTGAGCGCCGCTTTTATCGCAACTATGAATATACACTAAACTGTTTTCACTTCCGATTTTGTCTACCAGAAGAGTTAATTTGCAATTTTGCGTAATCATATCAATAGGGAAATTGATTCTGCGGATCCTCTTGGGAAAGTTAATTTTCATGCTCCTTTACGTGTAACTGGACATTTTGATAGTTTTTATGTACAATCGCCCAGTAATACTCCACCAGTTTTTCGGATCCAGTCATTGTCCACCTGAGCTGGACATTTCGTCATCACTTACATTGTTCCGCGGCCAATTGAATGAGCACTTATCTGCCCCTTAATTTTTTTCTATTTGTTGCTTGACAAACATCTGTTTTCTTTTTTGCTTGTTGACGATGGTATACAAAAGTGAATACATTCTTGCTTATTTTTGGACTTTTAAATAAAAGTTTTTATTAATAATAATAATACTAATAGTATTATATTAAATGTTGTTATTACTGATATTGTTACTATACGTACATTTAATATACACAATTGCTGGTTAGTGGCTGGCTTCAAGAAAGAACAAACACTGGACTTTCAATTTCTGGCAAGTCTTGCCACCCTGAATAAAAATATTATAGCCTATTTCACCTTGCACGCTGAATGGTGGGAGACGGTCTCTCATAGAACTAATTACGATCTTCAAATGCTAAAAATATACGTTACCAGACTTACTGAACAACTCAAATAGCAGCAAATTGCTTTTGATTTCACTCACCATAAAATAAATTCGTAAATTTTATGGGTAAAACATCTTCGGGCAATTATGCTGGTCTGTGTTTCGGAAACTTCGATCCCTTTTTTTTTTTTGCTTTGTTTAGCCATTTTTTAGCTTGTTCTGGCACCTTTTTTTGGTCATTACTGCTATCATTATTGCAAAGATTTGTTTCAAAAATGCAGCATAACCAATATTCAAAAGGGATCCTGTATATTACACTGGAAACACGTGTAGCATATTGCCTCTTGTGATTTTTTTATACAATCGCCTTGAGCGGCAGCGGAACGAGTCAAACATTTCAAGCTAATATCTGTGCTAAACGCCCTGCATATACCTAACTTGCCACGGATTGATTTGGAGTTGTGGGATGTCTTACGGGAAAACGACATGACCAGGACCTTTTCTGTTCGGGATTTCTTTAAACTTTCTTGCTTGGTGAAACAATACAAGAAAGCTATTTGGACATGAAATTTTGGTGTGAAACCATGATGGAGGGTCTGATGTTCTTTTTTTCATACGATAGTGGTGTGTGTAGAGTAGGGTGTTTCCCCTTTTTTCTGTTCTGCCCACGATAAAAAATGTAACTGTATTGGAGATGTTCTCCTTCTATTCTCTTGGCGTCCCCTTTAGTATTTTCTCAGTTTCGGGTTGCTTCCTAATGTTCAATATATGCTAGTTGATTTGCGCCCTTACGTTATTCTCATATTAGGTAAAGATTAAGCTTATGCACTGAGAAATAAATGTATAAAACACGCTATATAGGCTGTTCACTACATCTCTTCCAGACGTACTCAATGGTCAAGAGTCCGCGTTCATTTCAGCACACTTTGATTTTATTCACCTAGCATATTCATGCGACACGGTGAAAAATTGATTGCAAAGGTGTGTTTGTTAACCTTTCGAATATTAAAAAAAGTTAATGCTTTGACATTTTAAGGTGTCTTTACAAAGCGGCGTCTAAACTTCACGACATATTTGAGAATCTATAATAATAGCTGCACAAAATTTAAAATGTAACGACATCTTATGCAATATACTTTTTATTAACTATTTTTTACATACTTTGTACACATAGTGTTTTACTTTGCTTTAATAAAGAAAAAGCGCGAGTCATTCTACAGCATATCTATCACTCACACTTCTCTGATATAGATTTAATTCGCAATGCCACAAACACAGTTGTTGTTGTTGTGAGCGTTGGAATGAAATTATAGATAGAAAATAGAGTCAATATTGTACGCGCACGAGGCGCATTTGTCACTGACTCAAAACACAGTTTTAGCGACTCTAGAGAAGGGGGTTAAGCAAGGTGACAATATAAACACGCTCGGGGTTATTGAATATGCATACACGGAGAAAAAAATTTGATGGACGATGTTTTATTCCGGGAGGGATATATATCTTCCCCGAGTGCCTCTAATTACTGAGTTAATGGCGAGATAGCTCACTTTTTTATAAATACATTTCTGATCTTCCGCCTTCAAAAATAAGACGTTTCCCGACCAAGCGTGATAAAATCGTTCACTCTATACTTGGCTGACAAGCGAGAGCGTACGCCCTTATTTCGTGAAGACCATTTCTGGGTACGCGGGACACCTCGCCCGCTCCTAGCTGATGTAACAGCGTCAGGAAATTAGAAACAAGGATCGTTATCTCAAACGCGCCTGTTTGCAACACGAGCCGGAAAAGGGACCTCGGTGCAACAGCCCTATTCTTGGACCTGCCCAGGGCCCTCCTGGTAACAGACTGACCAGGACAAAATTAAACTAGCCACGCAAGCTAAGAAAGCGTTCGACTCCAGAAGGAAGCGTTTCCTTCGGAATTTGATGTACTAGAGACCTACATTACGAGACTCTGCTTCGAGAGGCTATATAAGGTAGGGCGGTGTCTGCAGTGAGGCCAGAAGCACCTCCGAACTGGACCGAGCTCAAGCGAAGCTGGCAGTAACCATGAGGGCCCTGGTAAGTTGTCCACGTGTAGGTGGTGTTGCTTGAAAAGCCAAACGGATGGCTTAGCTTTTTCGCACGAATTGGAGTGCCACCAGTGAACATTTAAAGCTGAGTAACTAGCACGTAATTGGGTCGTATCTCGAAGTCGGAGTTTGTCTTGATTTTTAAATAGAATAAAGTATTTTGGTGCGACAGCGAAACCGTAGGGTGTAAATTGTTTAGTAAAAAAAACAAAAAAAACATCGTAAATGGGCAAACACCCATTTTCAGCAATTGAGATTG
The DNA here is from genome assembly GCF_016920785.2 of Ixodes scapularis. Taxonomy (NCBI): domain Eukaryota; kingdom Metazoa; phylum Arthropoda; class Arachnida; order Ixodida; family Ixodidae; genus Ixodes; species Ixodes scapularis. The sequence goes on along the minus strand of NW_024609868.1, from coordinate 162,916,181 downwards.
AGCAGGCGTTTTCCTTTTATACTTACATGTCCTGGTCTGAAATGTACCATTTTATTCGGAAAGACAAATGCACACACTAGCGCAGCACCCTAATTTTATATATATAGTTAAATTTATCGAAGAATTTATAGTTTCCCGCCTGCAGTGCCAGTGCTTTTAATCACTCGTTACACAGACAAAAGTACGAAGTCGCAAAGCCTTGATCGCCCCTGAGTCAGTAAAATAAGTACCTGTTCCTATAACCAGTACTGATATGTCACAGAACCAGGGTGGCGTATTTGAGTTAAAAGTAAACATTGGGCTACCAAAGATTCATTTTTCACTCTGGAGACATGGTACGATCAAGTATCTTGGATGTATTTTCTTTAAAGGAAGGTGAATATGTTCTTCAGAGAAAACGAGTCAGAGGGATTCTCAGTATTCATACATCGTAAATTTGAATATCACGTTCTTCTATTCCCAAAGATATAACTAAACGCGAGAAAACACGAAAGACTTCCGACGAGTAGTTTCGCCATACCCATATCTTTCCGCCGCCAAGCGCGTGTCGCTTGTGTGGGCAGCGCGTGCAATCGCTATCTTTCCAGGTATATTCCCCGCACTAACACCGGTCGTGTCGAATTTATATGACCTTTGTGAAAATAGCAGGAGTGGGCGTGGATAGCGTTGATAGGCGCTGAATATGAGTGAGAGCTGAGAGCTGAGATGGGAGACAAATTGAAAACTAATCTTGACATTAGTGATCCTGGAGGCCAAATGGAGAAAATAAATATATCTTTCTCAAATACAGGACCGCTTGAGGTTCTCTTTAATCTCGTTCACGACAAAATATAATAAAGTAAGGATCACTAGGAAGACTTCTTATGGAAGAGTATGTCGTTCTGCCTTAGAGGTGTGAAGTAACACATTTTGTACTGAAGCATAGGGGGATCAGCTAGGTCTGATGTCTATACATTCAAGAGTTACCTCCCTTAAGGTGCTAGGTTAGGTTTATTGTAGACGACGTTGTCACAGGCATGCAACGCGCGTGTTAGCTTATTTGTGATTACCAGTAATTTACTAGCAGACTAAGATTATCATCATGAATATTCAGTGTGAAATCACAAAACAAATAACCCAACAGGTCCTTTTCCGTTTTCCTAAAGTTGTCAGTTACACCGGTTTTAATTTTCATACGCTTGTGTCTCAATTTATGCATCGTTATTATTTTGTGCAGGTGATCTTGTGCGTCTTCGCCGTCATGATGGGCGTTGCTCTTGCGGGCGGCTACGGAGGTTACGGAGGCGGCTACGGCCACGGCTACCACAAGACTGTTGCGGGGCCCTCATTCCTCGTCAAGACTGTCCACCACGTGAGCAAAGTGAGCCACGGTGGCGTCCACAGCAGTCATCTCATCGGCGTCGGTGGGCACGGTGGAGGATACGGACATGGCTGGCATTAGTTGGAATTCAATGGGAAGAGCAAGCTGAGAGGCGACCCACTGAGAAGGGCGTCTTTTGGGAAATAACAACTGGTCACACGAATTCTTCAGGGCGCGACATCGGCTTCAAGAACTGGCTGTACGCGAATCTTCATAATTGCCTGAAATCCTTCGTTCCGGCGAGGCTTTGTATATTTTGTATAGTTTTGTGTATGAAAAATAAATGAAAACTGAATGATTGCAATATATGTATATTTCTTATTTACATAATGAAAGTCAACAAGCACTTTATGCAGTTGGTGAACGATTTTTGAAAACTCCGGTGCATGTGCATCGGCTCAGACACGTAAACATACAAGTTCCGTTATCGACAAGTAACAGTAAATGCAATGCTTGGATTTGGGCTAGTTGGTTTGTCATTCTGAGGTATACTGCGCTGCGAAGTTACACTTAACACATAAAGACGTAAACTATGAGATTGTATGAAAGACAGTTACGAACATGGCGTACTTGTGAAAGCGCAGACTAACAACTGTTTCTTTTTTGATTCTAATTCTTCCTTCTTTATACCCTTGTTTTAAAGGATGTATATTGCCTGACAATACACAGAATTGAAAATAATATCTTTACGGGCTATTGTAGACAAGGCGTTTTAGAGGACAGATAAATGCTGGAGTTTAGACGACGCGTATGTACCTGAGAAATCGCGGAAAGGACTGGGAAGAGTAATTGGAAAATAACTTTACCGACGGACATTATAAATTTCTTTTTTTTGATGTCTGGGGCCGGCTGACAAATTTCACTATTGTATTATTCGAGCCCAATCCACAGGCATGAGAAGCCCTAAAACATACCCGAAAATTACAGCATACACTAGAGAAAATTAGAAATATCTAGCCTAACGAAGAGACAGTAAGTTATAGGAAGCTATATGGACTAGCTGATAGAAGATTACCATTATGATTTTAAACCGAGGCTAAAGCAGATAGAGAAATCGTCTTTTTTTACGGTTGAAGATAAACTAACGTGGAGAGACAAGTTCTCTAAATCAGCCAAAAATTAGACTTAACCAACCTCCTTATATACAAAACCCCAACCGCCACAGAACCACAGAAGATTCTTTTTTTTTCAAGGTCGCGCGCCCAAAACTTACTTACATCACAAAACAAACCAAATGTGACCACCTACAATGCACCACCAGATTTCCGTTCAGACAAAAACCTTGTAGACTGCTTGCAATCACACAGAAAAAAAATATAGAATGCTTTTGAGCAAGGGCACATATACAGTGTGTCGTGGTTGAAAATTGAAAAATCGTAAACCAAATAAAAATAAAACAATAATTGAAAATTATTTTTGAGTCATAGCCGTTGTCTGTTTCTGTTACTTTCTCTTTCACTATAAATTGTTTTCCTCCTACTTCAGTAGTGGGTAAAAATCACCAGGTTTGTCTACTCCAAAAAATAGGCATTTTAAAAATTGGATCTAGAAATGAACGACCAACACCTTGCTGACCTCTCTTAAAAGTCTCGATGAAGGCGCGGAGATGGACTTATCTGAAAATACCACGGAACGCTCCCCTCTTAGGATTGCATCACCAAGAACACTCACACGTGCGACGAACAACAAAAAAAAAAAACAACAAAGAAACAATAGGGGAAACTGAACTTGTGGCTGATATCCTTAAAGGTAGAGAGGAAAAAATAGTTTCTCCTTGCACAACTAGTGTGACCTGGATGTTTCCCTGACACACATGTAAACAAACACTAAAACCTCCTCAATAATTAAACGTGATTTTTGAGGAAAAAAAAAAAAAAACGCTTGTCGTGTGCAGTCGAAGATGAGTTGTCGTCCGTCCGTTTCGGTTGGCTTCCTACTACAGTATTGCCAACCGTTAAAAAGAGTGCGGAGTTGTTTTTTTATGAAAATCTTGGCATTGAGAACGAAATTCGTACATAGAAAAAGCTCTTCTTGCTAAACATTTGTCGTGCTTTTACAAGTCAGCTTTTGTGGGAGCCTACCCGCGTATAATCTGTCTTTTTGGGCACCTGAGAAACGACCTTTAACGTTTATTTAGGTTATTGCTCGGTATCTATGAAATGTTGTTGGTGTCAGTTGGGCTTCGAAATATATCACGTATATTCAAAATACTGAGAGTGTATTTTATATGCATTAGTGACATACTTACGAATCTAAATTTTAATGCTTCTCCAATGAATGTGTGTGGTATTTAGGAATGAAGTGACATAGAAGTGTGCATAGGGAATATTTGCGATAGTGTTTTAGGAAGTGTATTGTCAAAACAATATTTCAAAATATATTCTTAAAGGTGTCATGAAACGCTTTTTCAACTTTTTTCTGTTTAGCTTTCCTCCTCAACTCATAAATCGCGCATTGTACCAAACAGTTCAAGAAGTCGGAAAGGGGGGAGTCCCCTCTTGCTCGGAATCTCGCTTGTGTAGCCGATCACAGCTATTGTCCCCCTAGAAGATTAGCCCGTCGCTCAAAATTCCGACTAGCTGCTTTCCCCACCCCGTTCACCCCGAAGCTGACAGTGCTGTGGAAGCTACGTGCTCGTTGGGCCAGCCACACATTTTCCACGTGATCACGCTCTCTCGCGCATACCGACCCGCAGAGAATGAGGTCAGGTGATGAAAGGGAGGCGGCTGATTGGTCCGGCAAGCGCGTAGCTTCCACCGCAATGTCAGCTTAGGGGTAAAGGGATTAAGTGAGGTCCGGTGTCGAGTGACGTGCGCTTGAGCCCTGGTGACGCGCTGCGGGGGCCCGGTTATGCTGACTAGCAGCCCGATGACGCGCTGTGGGGTCCGCGGATGTATCACATTGAAAAGGCGGAGAGTTTACGAAGGGAAGGAGGTACGAAATAGTCCCCTATGTTTTGCAAATTTTCGTAGCGAAAGCCAGGCTTCTGACTTTCTACCTTTGTTCTTTTGGCCCACTGAACGATGTGCTATTAGTAAAATCTCAATATAACTTGATTTACTCCAGCCCAAAATTCGTTTCATGGGTCCTTTAATACTGAGCTAATTAAATTTAAATTAACTCAAATACATGTGAGGTGCATCCTTAATCTACTAACACAGTTTTCATGTCTTTAAGTGTATTGAAGGTGCCCCCAATAAAAAAATACACCAGGTGATCCTGGTGTGACATCAGAGAATTCTGGTGTGACACCAGAAGATCTGTTGTGCCGACCAGCAATGCTGGTGTATCTAGCACACCAGCCTGTTGTACCCACCAGAAATTATGCTGCAGAAATTATGCTTTGAATTCCTGGAATTCGCATAAACCACATGTACATAAGAAAGACACTAAGCAACGTTTCCAAACCACAGACCTTCAGCTGGGCGCCTAATTACTTAATAACATGCCCTCGCTTGCACTAAAATACATACAAACATTAAAAGACGCCATTTTGAGTCCAAATAGAAGTATAGAAGCTCCAAAAAGAAGAAACCTTATAAGATTACTTTTTTTTTTTTTTTGAAGTCAACTTAAATTTGGGTGTTAGCTACAACCATGTTTCCACTGTTCTCTTAAAACTAATATTTAAATGGCTTTTATTAAATTTTTGCAACCTCGTTTTGTTGCGTTTTAATGAGATGACAAGTTTTCCAGTTCAGGCGGAAAAGGCCACATTGAGAGCCGGGGAAAGCATTGTGGTCGACGGTGCCCGCAACTCTCAAATTCACCTCATATGTTCAACGTTTTCAAAAACAAAAAAAATAGTATTTGCCCTTGCTGAGAAATTCCTTTGTTTAAAGAATGAGCCTTCCCGGCCATGCCTCCAGGCGCCCGCCTGGTATGCGACGCACGCCGGTGCTCTCCGGCGAGGCGTCCACGGTGTGAGACGCCGCCACACGGTCTTGAGCGCTCTCCTAAAAGCACGTTTTATTCAGTTGATGTGGACGTTATCCTGGCTTCCATGCATTCGTATCCTCTTTACGTTGAGCAATTATACTGGCGTCTTAGTGTTGCTCTACTTCTGCACCGGTAACTGCCGACGAACGCGACGAACGCAGGCCTGCATCGTCTCATGTTCCAATTTCGGGGAGGCATACGGCGCGCTGGATTTGTCTGTCGTATGTCCAGATAGAAGAACTATTTAATTCAGACCGGATATGTCTCAACGATGCTAAATCATAACAGTGACGTCGCTTCCCCATCGCGCTTAAATGTATTTTGATGGAACTAGGATACATTAAAGTTCGTTGGCACATCCCCAAGGGCGCGCTGCCGAGATAGGGATGACATCATAGAAACGACTACGTCACTCTTCTAAGCGTCATTGTGGGCAGGGCTTGTGGTATTCTTTTTGCGCGCAATAATCCAATCGGGATTACAATGCGGAAACTGATCGAAGAATATCTTTTTCTGAAATTATTTTAGTTGGGCAAGCCTCTTGTTGTAGTTGCTGTAAATACTGCAGTTCCAACATGAATCATGAAACTAATAATGAAAATTGTAATCAACAATATGTTTATTAAACAGATTTACCATGAAGGTTATTACCTCATCGAATGTCCGCCGAACCTGACACTCATACGGGGAAGACAGCACCCGTATAACTCTCATCTCTTGTCAAACAAACTTCCTCTAAAAACACTTGCGAGTTCAGAATTGAGCGCGTGCTCTGCTAGCCTTCATTGTATTCCGGAGTCTAAAATACTGCGCATGAACGGAACCTCAGAGGTATGAAGCGTACACCGCAGAGAGTGAGATTCGTTTTCTATTATTAGACTGTTTTGGTGGCCCTACACTCCCAATCAAAATATATATTTTTTTCATTACAGAAGAGACATCACCGCTAAGATTTTGCGTCGGTGAAGAGGGCTCATATCCATCTCAATTGATTTGTGTCTGGACATACGACCCCAAACTGGGGAATTAGACGATGCAGGCCTCCGTTTGTTTGCAGTTACCAGGGCAGAAGTAGAGAAAAATTAAGGCGTCAGCATCATTACGTAAATCAAACAGGATGTGCATGCATGGAAGTAAGGATAAAGTCCACTTCAACTGAAAAAAGTGTGTTTTCAGGACAGCGTTGAAGACCTTGGGCCGGCGTCACTAGGCCTGTCCAAGCAGGGCACTCCAACAATCGTGAGGCGACACGACTCCTTCAAAAATCGTGGATGCTGAAGCGTACGGGCAGTCCGGCAGTCTGATGTCTGTTTGACCACCGCCAAGAAAACATCACGATTTTCCTCCTTGCTTCCTTCTCTTTTCGCTGACCTCGGTGCTTGTCAGACGTCACACGCCACCTGGCCATGCTCATCTGCCGGGCACTGGCAACCTTGACCATGTTACAAAATTTACTCGATTACTCCAGGCTTTGTACATATGTGTTCGAAAACCTATCCAAGTCTAGCGTCGCTCTATTTGTGCTCTCACGTGATATGACCCGCTGGAGTAGCTCGGATCTATTTGGGTGAGATTTCGAACACAGCTCTTCCCTTTCTTGTTTTAGGGACATAAAGAGCTGCGGAGGCATTGACCGATTGACATACAGAAAACAGAGCTGGTGAGTGACTCTCCGGACCCACGTGATGAGCATGCTCAAGGCACTCGTGGATGGCAGGGACGAGATTCGATAGAGGAGACTTTCCCCCGGCGGACGGAACACGGACGGAAGCGGACCGCCGCACGGCCTCTGTTGGAATCGCGTCACCTCACGATTTCTGAAGTATCCTGTCTTGTAGGGCATTTACATCGCTGACGCCTTGCTGGCGAACGCCGGCGTGAATCGCCCACGAGGCAAATTGGAGAGGCCCATCCTTAAAAAAAAAAAAAAAAAAAAACATAAAAAAAAAGTTTTTCAACAACAACAAGATGTACTTTTCCCATTGTTGGTACGTTGAACAGATCAATCAAATAGATATAACTTTTGGATGTTTTGAAAATTCCGGGCACCGCTGCCCACTTTGATTTTTATGGTTTTAAATATTGGCTTTTCTGCATAAACTGGTGAGTTTGTCATTTAATTAAAACGCAAAATTGTTTGTGCTAAATTTAGGGGGGAATTTTTTCCGCTAAATTTAGCGGGGAATGTTTTCCGCTATATTTTACGGGAAACTTTTTCCGCTATGTTTAGCGGAAATATTCTTCGGCTGAAATAAGCAGGGAATGTTTTCTGCGATATTTGGCGGAGAATTTCTTCGGCTACATTTAGAGCGAAATTTTTCTGCTAAATTTAGCGGGGAACCTTTTCCGCAAAATTTATTTGGGAAAGTTTCCCGCTAACTCTAGCGGGGCATTTTTTTCCGATAAATTTAGCAGTGTAATTTTTCCACTAAATTTAGCGGGGATTTTTTCCGCTAAATTTAGCGGGGAAATTTGCCTATATTGCAACGCGCGGTGACGTCAAGTGTGACGTCACTCGTGACTCTCATGACGTCACACGTGATGTCACGTGTGACTTCAGTATGGGAAACGTTGCATAATGCAGAGCGCGGGTGCGCCGACGGTGACGCCGATCAAAGCCGGAAACGGGCGCCTAAAAGCTGCGCTCTAAAATACAAAAAGTCTCACCAGTCTGTTTTTGGGCCCTTATTTGGACTCACACTGCCGTCTTTCAATGTGCCTGTTTTAGTGTAAATTGGGCATGTTAATCAGTAATTACGCGCCCACTTAAATATGTGTGGTACGCAACCGGTTCTTTACAAGGTTTTTATTAACAACATGGGTTTAAAGCAAATTACATAAATTTGGATCATGATATCAGATGAAACAGGTATGTTTACAAAAAATAATTTTCTCGGCGTTCGGAGGCTTCTTTTTCCAAATGATATTTTTTTGGTACAGATCACATACATGAACATATTGCCACGTCTCTTTTGGCATGGAATGACAAAGATTACCGTGAATCTTGGAAGTCTATACTGGCTCGCGCGTCCGTAAGCGAGCGCTTGCTTGGCCGAGTGGCTACCGAGCCTGACTTTCGTGCAAAAGCCCAGGGTTCGATTCCTGGGAGCGGCGCTTCTTTTATTTGCAATGGGAAGGAGCTGGAGCTTGTTGGTTGTACATACATACAAACCCAGCGATCGGACGTCCTTTCTCCTTTCTCTCCTCACACTTTTTTTTTTGTAAGTTCAGCTGGTTCCACATTTAAACATTTTTTTATTTATTCTTTCAATTTTGATCTCTGGTGAATTCGAGAACCTTGTTGATTGTTCAAAGGACGAATGTTCTACACGCCGAATCTTCTACGCGGATTGTTCCAGAAGCCCACAAGTGTACAAAAGGGGCTCCAGGTGGCGAGCCGGAGTAAGTCTCGCCCCAGGTTACGATCCTGCTGTTACGCCGCCATCGACGTCCGTGACGCTCTACTTTTCTCTTCTGTGTCGTTTTTGTTTTGGACACAATTTCGCCCTATTAACCGTTTAGTTACTTCAGTTATCATAGCCTCATCAATTGTCATTCGTGACATTTTTGTGGAAGTGCGGGGTGTAGCTTTCTATGGCCCGTGAAGCGTACACCTCCGAAGACATCCCGGCCAAGTGAGGTGCTCAGCTCCGGAAGGCTACCCTTCCCAGAAAATGGCGACACCCGAGCAAGCCGCCATACCGGAGGCCAATCCCCGGAATTGAGACCCCTGCCGCAGAAACCAGAGAAGAAGACCGCGAGGATGACCACTCTACTCGTCGTTGTCCTACACGTTGCTGCCTGTACACCTGTGTCCTTCCATTGTGAGCCTTATGAAGACGTCGAGGACTGGCTACAGCAGTACGAGCGAGTGGCCCAGTACGACCGATGGGCGGAAGAACAGCGCCTACAGAGTCTCTACTTCGCGCTCGAAGGAACGGCCAGGCACTGGTTCGAAAATCGCGAAGCTTCTTTGACCTCGCGGACCGCCTGTAAGGATGCTCTGAGACTGACTTTCACCAACCAGTATCGACGGGAGAGAGCCGAGGACCTTCTACTAATGAGGACCCAGGGCGCAAACGAGATGATCACCAGTTTTGTCGAGAATGTTCAGCTTCTGGTCGCTCGCGCCGACCCCTAAGCCATCGACGCAAAGAAGCTTCGAACTCTCATACGATGCGTAAAGTATATCGCCTTCAGTGGCTTTGTCCGCAACACCTTGGCCACCGTCGCAGATTTCGTCAAGGAAGCCGCAACCGTCGAATCTGTCTTTCAAGCACGGGCCTCCCATTACCAGCGGCTTCCCGGCGTCGCCACCCTCTCGACTTCTAGCTGCAACGGCCCGGACCTCCGCGAGATCATCCGGGACGTCGTGGGGGAGGAAATCAAGAAGCTTCTACCTGCTGGCGAAATAACCGGCTTCGCCCTCAATCGCCGAGATTGTCCGGGAAGAAGTTCAGCAGGCGCTTCAGCCAGAAGTTCTCGTCAGCGCCGCTCCCGAACCACCGGCGCTGAGCTATGCCGCAACTACCCGACTACCACCGCCCCCTGCTCACCCGTATATAGCGCCACCGCGACGTGAACCTCCAGCGCCGCAGTTTTCCCGACGCCATGGAGATCGGGTGCACGCGTGCCCACAACAGGCTGCGCCGCGAAAGACAGACGTGTGGAGGACGGCCGATCGACGCCCGTTGTGCTATCACGGCGGTGAAGCCGGCCACATTTACCGTCGATGCCCCTACAGACAACTGGGGCTGCGCGGGTTCAGCCCTAACGACCCGCGCCCAAGGTACGACGAACGCCCTCGCGAGATCGACGAGTACCTCCGACGTTCGGCATTCGACAAGGAGTACTCTATAAAAAGAACTTCAGAGACAACAACTCGCGTGGCAGCTGGTAATCCCGACCGACCTTCGAGAGGAGATATTTCAAGCCTGCCACGAAAACCCAACGTCTGGACACCTTGTTTACAGCCGCACGCTGGCCCGTATTCGTGAAAAGTATTACTGGCCCAAGCTCCCGAATATCGTCCACTTATATACACGATCATGCCATGTATGCCTCCGACGCAAGAACCCTCCGACCGCCGCCGGACTCCTGTAGTCATTTTCTCCGCAAACAGGACCCTTCCAGCAGATCGGAATTGATCTACTTGTCCCTTTTCTGCCGCCGACGTCGGGAAACCGCTGAATCATCGTCGCCACAGATTATCTAACGCGGTACGCCGAAACGAAAGCCCTTCCTTCCGGTACCGCTGTGGAAATCGCCAAGTTTTTCCTTGAATCCATCGTTTTCCGGCACGGCGCTCCCGAAGTCCTGATCTCAGACCGTGGATCCTCGTTGGTTGCCCACCTGACACAAGACGTCCTTCGTCTCAGCCGCACCAGCCATCGTCGCACCACGGCGTACCACCCACAGACCAACGGGCTGACGGAAAGACTCAACAAGACCATCGCCGACATGATCTCGTTATTTTCCTTTTGCGACAGCGTTTTTCGACACTGGGTTTCTTCTAAGGTGGGTCTTTTTAGCGAAAAAAAAAATACAAACCAAAATATCAAAAAACGGGGAATGAGTTTAAGAATCAGGGACTTTCAGCGATCATAGAATACGTATAGAAACACGACGGTCACCCTGATGATGCCCTTTTAACGCTCTCTGTTTGGTTCCATCAGCTCGCATTGTCGCCTGCGTCTTGACTAAAGGTAAAACTAAGTAGAAACAGGCATTAATGGAAGTGTACTTTCTTTAGGTTTGAGCAGAAAGTAGCGAGTAACGTAACCACGTTATTGTTACTTGAATTAAGTAGCGGCACTTGGTTACCCTTATTTGAAATAAGTAACGTAAGTATGATACCCGTTACTTGAAATAAGTAGCATGACTATGTTTCCCGTCACTTCAAGTAAGCAACGTAATTATTCAAATATCGTGAAAGTCGGAGTGGCCAAGTCTCCAGTAAAAATGCGCTGGATAGGTTGCGGGTATCAAGAAGCATTCATTAAAAGACAACTGTCCATACAGATCAAAGGTGCGAAGAAAAAGCAGGAATCAAGGAACCGGAGAGCTTTTACGGCATATTTTCATGGCATATCCCACAACTTGAAGCCGTGCGCCAAAACGTCTGGTGTCGACACCGTTTTCACTGCGGTCTTCAAGTTAAGTAGACTCACTCCTTTTCAAAAAGGACATAGAGGATGTCAAAAAGAGCACCGTGAAAAATCAGTACATTTCAAAATAGGCGTAATATACGAGATGCCGTTGGATTGTGGTTTCGAGCATGAAGGTCAGACTTCAAGATACGTCAGTGATAGACTAACCGAGCATGAACGGAACGTGAAAATAATGTGTCAAGTTTTACACATATTCAGGAATGTAACAATTGTGCGGTTGACTGGTCGTGAACATAAGCGCTAGGCAGATAATCTAATGACATGAAACTTTCTATGAATGAAAGGATTAGAATGAATACGTTGGACGATTGCGTCAGTCAAGCTTCAACGCAGCTAGGAAACCAGTCGAAAATGTTTCTCAAAATGTGAATGTAGTTTTTTTTTGTGTGCTTTGTTTGGAATATTTTAGAGCGCAGCTCTTAGGCGCCCGTTTCCGGCTTGAGCGGCGTCGCCGTCGGCGTCGGCATCGCCGTCGGCGTAACCAAGGTCACCCCAAGGTCACGTGACCCGCAAGGTAACGCGGCATCCAAGGTCAGACCCCTCCCAAGGTCACGTGACCCTCCAAGGTCACATCACACCCCGAGGTCACGTGACCCCCCGAAGTCACGTGACTCCCCTGAGGTCACGTGACCTCCGAGGTCACGCGACCCCCCCCGCCGAGGTCACGTGACTCCCCCCGATGACGTCATTGTCACTGATGACGTCACCGCCATCCGCATCGTCATCGTCATCGTCACTTATGACGTCATCGTCACTGATGACGTCACCGGCATCCGCCTTGTCATCGTCATCATCACTGATGATGTCACTAATGGTCACCGACATCCGCATCGTCATCGTCATCATCACTGGTGACGTCATCAGTGACGTCACTAATGACGTCATCGGTATCCGCATCGTCATCGTCACTGATGACATGATCGGCATTGTCATCGTCACGTGACCCCCAGGTCACGTGACCCGCAAGGTCACGTGACCCCCCCTCCGGTCAGTTGACCACCCCCCCGAGTACCCTTCACTCCTCCTCCTCAAGAACTACGCTCTAGTTCGGCGTTACAGGGAGTTGTAAACGGCTTTCACTTTTTTTCTGTATTTCTAAAGAGGATATTGCATGAAGCGTGTGGTTTTGTCCTAGGTTTTAGACATTTTCTGTCGTTCTTTAGTGTTTGGTTAAGAACGTCCTTACAGAGTACAATGGTGAACTCTCTGGGTATAGGAGGTCTTCTTTGTGGTTGTACTGGAAAAAAAGAAGCGTATGGGTTTGCGTTGGCGGTGATCTTGGGACGTTGTTATAAACGCTGTGCACGGAATTAAATTTGTTTTTTTTTTAGTTTGAAACGTTTTCTCTCCCCTTATTTGTGCGTCTTCTTACACTTTTTCTTTCAAATTTCCTTCCCAGTCTCAGGTTTTTAACATCATGATGAACATACACCAGTCCGCCTGCACCTTGACGATTTTTTCGTTAAACCTAAGTATGATGCCCATTCCTAAAAAAAATAACTATGTTACTCGTTATTCGATGTAAGTAACGTAACTGTGTTAGGCGTGTAACGGCATCACTAGCCTCATCTAGCAACAATGGCCTAGAAGCGGCTATAGGCATTGAACTAATTAAACCGGCTCCGACAGTCAGTCGAGTCGCAGCACTCATAACGTGCACATCGTCGCCCTGCTCTTTACTAACGACACATCCCGGAAGTCGTTACATGGTGTCAGATGTGGGATTCGCCAAGCTCTCGCCAAGTTAGGCCTTGGCTCCTACACCGCAGCCGCGCGGCTGCCTGCGCTGCCCACGACAGGCTAGGCCTAGACTCCCACGCCGCAGCCCATGGCAGAGTAGGCCTAGAGTACTACTCCGCAACCACCGCTACCTGCTCTCTGCCCTACTGAGCGACCATGGACGGACTTCGCCCCCCAGACTGCCCGGTGCTCTCCGGAAACATCGCCGAGAACTGGCGTAAGTTTCGACAATGCCTCAGAACTTTCAGTCATAGGTGGTCTGATGTTCAAGAGAACCAAAGTGGTGATACCGAAAGTGCTAAGACCCGAAATGCTCCGGAAGCTGCATGCGGGTCACTTGGGAATAAATAAATCAAAGGCAAAAGCTCGTCGATTGATGTTTTGGCCCGGAATGTCTCAAGAGATCAGGGATGTGATTGACCGGTGTGAAACGTGCAAGGCTAACTCGTATGCTCAGCCCGAAGAACCGCTGTTGATGAGACCATCTCCCGCTTCTCCGTGGACAAGAGTAGGAGCAGACTTATGTCAACATGCAGGCAAAACATATCTGGTGGTCTATGACGCCAACTCTAACTACCCTGAAGTTGAGCAACTGGAAAGCACTACGGCTCCAGTCGTCATATCAAAAATGTCGTCTATATTTGCTAGACATGGCATACCACTCGAGGTCTTGACAGATAACGGGCCCCAATTCTGCTCCAGAGAATTCGCGACTTTCGCAGCAGACTACGACTTCAGGCACATCAGCTCGAGCCCTCGATTTCCGCGATCCAATGGGCTAGCCGAGAAAGGTGCACAGATCATCAAACGTATCCTGAAAAAGACTTGCTCTGCAGGAGGGGTCTTCTATCAAGGTCTGCTGAACTACAGAACTTCCCCCCTTGAGTGCGGCCAACGCCCAAGCGAGCTGCTGATGGGACGTCGTCTACGCTGTGGCCTGCCAGACTTCACCACGTCACCGAGTGTCCCACCCATAAAGCTGATGCAGCGTCCCACCACCAGAGAAGCACTACCAGGACTGCGCCCAGGCAATGTCGTTCGAATGAAAAGTGACAAAGGATGGACGACAAAGGCAAAAATCAAGGACCAAGTTGCTCCGCGTTCCTACAAGGTTGTCACCGAGGATGGTGAGGAGTATCGCAGAAACAGGCAGCACTTGCGGACCACTCCAGAGGCCTTCAACATCGACAGACATCCCGAGGAGTGGACCGCAACGCAAGCTGCACAAGAAAGCCCGATAAAACACTCTTCAGGCGAGACCTCAATGGAGTCTGAGCCAAGAGACCCCCCGCTTCAATACCAGGACGGTTCGCAGCCCAATCAGCCCAATCTGGATCTTGGTCCTCCTGTCAGCGCTCATGCACCTGACCCACCACCAGTCCGACAGTCTAGCCGGACGCGTCGGGCTCCACGAAGACTCAGCTATGACCGTAATTTTGATCAAGAGAAATATTAAACGCCTGCGGTTAAAGAAAGGGAGGTCTAACGGCATCACTAGCCTCATCTAGGAACAATGGCCTAGAAGCGGCTAGGCATTGAACTGATTAAACCGGCTCCGACATTCAGTCGAGTCGCAGCACTCATAACGTGCACATCGTCTCCCGGCTCTTTACTAACGACACATCCCGGAAGTCGTTACAGGCGTTACTTGAAACAAGTAACGTATGTAAGTTTCTCGTAACCTGAAATACGTAATGTAAGTATGTTGTTCGTTACTGTTCTAATTGTAAGGAATGCGCAGCGTCACCGCTAGCACTGCTCAGAACTGATTCTTAATGAGAATGAACAACTTACGTAACCTGAGTACGATTTGCAAATATGTGCGCACTGCCTTCCCTTTATTTTAACATTTGTCACTTTGTTACTGAAGTACAAGTAATGCATCATTTATTTCCTAACCGGTGTTCAGAAGTACTTGCCAGTGGGGTTTTCGCACAGTTGAGCAGAAAACTTTATTTGCACACCACATTCTTGGGCTGGCTACGTCGACGACAAATTTCTCCGAAGGGCGTTAACATTCTCGCCTCGAATAAGCTCTCACATGTTTCCTTACTAGTTCACCTGCGTTCTTATTCTTGCTAACCTTTTATCTTTGTCGCTTCGTATTTTTCAATACGATGAGGTGCGCACGTGTCCAATAAGGTTCGCTGAGATACCTGCATAGTGCAATCTTTGAACTGGGAAAACACTAACCCACAAAATATGCATCTTTAATGCAATCTCTCAAATCGGTAAACGTGTATGTTCTGAAGAAAGCTAATGTAACAACTTTGTGCTAAATCAATTACATAAAAGGGGGCGGTGGAGTAGCCATACAAACCGTATCAAATCTAAAAACCGAAATTTTAACTGAATTTACTACATCAACCGAGGACTACCAAGTATTAACTTTATGTATTGATTGTAACATTTTGTGTGTTATATATCGGCCTCCTGATGGAAATTTCGGGAAGCTCTGTGTGTTTCTGGAGCGATTCCTTGATTTTGTATGTTGCAACAAACATACATTTTTTATGACTGGAGACTTCAATCTAGACGTATCCACTGTATCTGCCTCGCAAACTGAAGTTATCTCTATTCTTGAATCAAATGGTTGTAACAATTTATTCGAATGTCCAACACGTGTCACAAGTAACTCGTCTACTCTCATTGACCTTTTCAAAACAAATAATGATAACGAACATGGGTATTCTGGCGTAATACTAGGTGATGTCAACGACCATTTCCCCATTTTTTTCGTTTATTAGAAAATCTCGTAATAAGACTCCAATTCCATTACAGGAACCAATATTTGCTCAACAAATGAATGCCCAAAGATTATAACTGTTTCGTAATGCTATAGGTAATACTGACTGGAGCTTAGTTTACATAAAGGAAACAGCAGATGAAGCATATAACACATTCTTGTCTTCTTGAACTAGGATTTATGAAAATTATTTTCTGTATAAATAAATAAGGAAAAGTAAAAAGTCGAGAAAGCTATGGGTCACACCTGAACTAGTTCGTAAAATAAACATAAAAATAAGCTTTTTAAACAATTTATTAAAACAGGGATCCAAGTCAACTATGTGCTTATAAAGCTTTTCGTAACTGACTAAATTCCGAACAAAAACATGCTAAATCCAATTACTTTTCCAATCTGTTCAATGACGCCATAAGACAAAAAAGGCAGATATTTATAAAACGCATAAAATCTTTTTTTAAAACAAACTGAAAAACGTTCTCGTTATTGTGGTGAACTAGCTGGAAGCAAGGTGTCTGACTTGCAGCTTGCTATCACTTCTAATAGTTACTTCTTGAATTTGGTACAACGAACTAACTATACCATAAATCTCTCTTTAACATCGCGACGCGTTTTAAATGAATCTATGTTCTTTTTTCTCCCTATGGTAAGTGAAGTGATTAGCACGTTCCTAAATCTTACAAAATAGCCGATCCCAGGAAATAAATGGATTGCAAATTAAACCCATCAAATGTCATCGATATAACTGTTCCTCCACTCACATACATTTTCAATCTAGTTTTAACGACCAGTGCTTTTCCAAAAGAAATACAAAAAAAAGAAAAGTAACAATGCTGCACAAAGGGGGTGTCAAGAACAACCTCAATAACTATAGGCCAATATCAACTTTACCGTTACTGTCTAAGGGTCTTGAGAAAATAATTCATTCAAGACTAACCAACTTTCTTAACAAACACAATATTCTATCTAACTCACAATTTGGTTTTCGTAAACACAGATCAACAGAAACCGCACTGTTAACACAAAAATAACAAATGGTTAGAAAACTTGAAACAAAAAAACTCGTACTTGGAATATATATTGACCTCACTAAGGCGTTTGGCCACATAAACCATAATATACTAAACCTTAAACTTCACGCTTATGGTATTAGAGGAAGCGCAGCATTATTAGTTCAATCTTATTTGCTGCATCGGTTTGAATGGGTTTGCATAAACTCTTCTTTTTCTCCACTTGATACTATTGCAACAGGTGTGTCCCAGGGCAGCATATTAGGCCGTCCTCTCTTAATACTTTACATTAATGACGTTTTTAATATAATGACGTCAGAAAAAAATAATAGCCTATGCCAATGATATGACTTTTCTTATTACTGGTACTGACCCGACTGATATGGTTTCAGAAGCAAATAGCTCTTTTAGAAATTTGCAACGATACATGAACGCAAATTGTCTGCAAATAAACCCTAATAAAACTAAAGCGAATTTCTTTAGACCCAGAAATAAAGTAATTTGTAGGCCAACGTATCTTCAACTAGACAGCGAGAAAATAGAAGTTGTAAGTGAAATAAAATCCTTAGACGTTTATTTTACTAAACACCTCACATGAGAAATTCATATTAATCACATCCATACAAAGATAAATATAATAAATGGGCTGATAAATAAACATAGATAGGGCCTACCATGCAATATTAAACAAATTTTATACAATGCTCTTGTTGTTCCCCACCTAACATTTTGTCATCTCATATGGGGTACAACTACGAAACATACCATACTTACCTTCCTTGTATACAGAAACAAATTATTAGTATATTAGCAAATCTCGCGTGAAGTGAGAGCACTGAGAATTATTTTCAGCAGTTAAACATCCTAAATATATTTTTGCTTTACAAACTCAGACTCACATGTCTTTACAGATCTGCCCTACTCGCAAACAACACCTTTATAATTAATTATTTTAATCAAAACAAGCATCTTGCAAGTCATAATACGCAACAAGCAGAACCATGGTTTGTGCCGACATCTCGTGCAACATATGGACATCAATCAACGAGACAGAATCTACCAAACTTGGTAAACGAATTCATTCAATATCACTTCGTACCTGAAGTCGTCACCAAGTCCCTCATAATGTCCCTGTTTATGACGTTCAGTGGCTCTAACAAAATTTAACCCACACGTTTTTTGTTCGACCACTCCTTTATTTTTTTTTGTATGCGTGTAGATTAGTATGTGTTATTTTTTTAATGATTGATCATGGAACATGTCATCACTGCTCTCTTTGCCGTTTGTATTGGGGTAGGGACCTCGTCAGGTTGCTGAATGCAGCTTTTTGTCCTTGCCCCTCCACTCCCTGTAGAGGAAATATAGTGTTATTATTATTAAAATAAAAACTGTGAGTAGCTTCATGTATTAGATCGCCAGTAGGGGGCGATACATACTCATTTAAAATTTCCAAATATGAGATTCTATAAAGCAGTCCCGATATAGGGATATAAGCAATAATACTGATACGGTCAGATATACATATAAGGGCCATATATGGACCTTATATGTGTATTCGGCCATGTATACCGAATCACTTATATTTCCATACATTTGTTTTAATATAAATCCAGATGTGACATTTTAGAAAGGGCAAAAAGACGAACTAATTTAATTCGACGTTTCGGTCGGAGACCGGCCAAAACGTCGAAATGAACCCTTTCGTTGTTGCTTTTTCACCGAAGGTTCCCTGTCGAAAATACATAAGTAATATATATATATATATATATATATATATATATATATATATATATATATATTTAACAATCCAGTTCAGTTCACACCACGTCTCTTGCCTCGCTATTCTTCGTTTCACCTGGTGGAGGGGCAGGCCTGTCTCCATCACCTCGACAACAAGTTTGGAGCTGAAAAGCCGCATTCTCACATCGAAAGCAGCGATGACACCCCCTACTGCCAGTACGAGTTCCGCAATGACCTCAGCGGCAACCCAAGCGGACATCGGGTCCCAGTCGGTACCGACTAGCCGCCAACGTGAGCCTCAGATTTTCTCCGGTGTTGGCGAGGCAGACGTAGACGACAGAATCGACACTTACGACCGCGCCAGTTGTTACAATCACTGAAACGATGCCACTAAATTGACTTCCGCCATTGTCTACTTGTCCGACGTCGCAAAACTCTGGTTTCATAACCATGAACAAGACTTTCAAAGCTGGCAAATGTTTGCCAACCGCCCTAGGGAAGTGTCTGGAAGACCTCCTATGCGACAGATTACAGCAGACCGAAAGCTTTCTTCGAGCGCTCAACAGCCGACTGAATCATTTACATCCTACATTAAATGGTTGCTGGATTTTGTCGCCGAGTGGACACCAACATGCCGGAGAACGAAAAGGTGCGCCATTTTCTGCAAGGAATTGCCGAGAACGTTTTTTATGCTATACTCGCGCATAATCCGACACCGTGAATAAAAATTGAAGACACATGCCAGGGCAGTTCCACAAACTCAAATCCCAACGCTTGTCTGTCGCTGCCACAGCGCGACGTCTCCCTGAGATGAGCAGCATATCCGCGCTACCAGTATACCCAGACATCAAAAGCACCAGCTTACGCAATTGATTCAGCACATTGTTCGAGAGGAGGCGTCTTGAGTTCTCCACCCGGCATCAACATCACCTAGATCGGTGGTTCTCAACCATCGGTGTTTCACGGATCCCTTGAGGGTCGGCAGAGATGATGTAAGACCCCGTTCGCCGTGAGGGGAGGAGAAAGGTATAGGATAAATATAATAATGATTTAATAAATGGGTATAAGTAAGAGCTAGTGTGAAGTAGACCTCTTATATTCACATTCACACGAGAAAACTCGCCCGTAAACTTAAACGTTTCTTCTCGACCTGAAAAAAGACAACGTTTATTGCCAGGCTTGACTGATGAGGCAGGGCTTCGCGGACCCCAGAGGATCTGCTGACCCCTATTTGAGAACCACTGACCGAGATCAACATACTCTGCACTGTGGTCACTCGTCCAAACCGAGCTGGCTTCTATTCCGTTGCAGGCTCCATTGCCACTGCAAGCCATGCGGCCGACCTATGCAGAAAAGGCTGCACTAACCTTTACGACCAACTACCCTGCGGGCGGCATTCCCTATGCCCAACTGTTTGGCTACTCTTAAGCACGCATGCAGTCTGCTCGCCAACTGATCAAGATATGCGCTGTATGCTATTATTGTGGAATACAGCGTCATGTTTTTCGAGCGTGCCGTCGTCGCGAAGCTGTCGAGTCGTTTGCAACCTCCAGACAAACTGCTGCTGGGAACTCTGTCTTCCCTACCAGGGCTCTGAGTGCGGCAGATCGTCATCCCAACGTCAAGGTTCGCTGGGAGTTCACCAATTCTACAACATCGACACTCGCCTTCACCACAGAGCAGCGGTCGACATCACCTATGCTACGAGCAGAGCCCACTCCTCGAGGACAAGGGGGAAACTTGTAACCCCAGCTTCGGAGGGACCAGCTGTGACCTCATCCCACCGGTCAAGTCCTCGTACATCCCCACCGAACATCGTCATAGTTCAAATTCTAGGTCAAAATATTCAGGCTTTAATTGATACAGGTGCTGCGATTTCCGTCATGCATTTGGATATTTGTCGTCACCTCAAGAAAGTCGCCACACCGTATCAACGTAACCTCAGAACTGCAAGATACCACGCATTCCAACCCGTTGGGGTTTGCACCGCACGTATTTGTTTACAGCTTGCGTTGTACTTAGTTGAGTTTGTCTTACTTTAATCATGCACGCATAATATTATTCTCAGCTGGAATTTTCTTTCTGCTACTTACACAATTTTTTTTCCGACTGCGAATATCTTTCTCTTCATGAACAGCCTGGACACGTACTAGATGCCTCTCTACAAGACAACAAACTCCGCTCATTACACGAACTTATAATTGCGCCTCATAGTTCATCGTTAGCTCCCACTAGGTGCTCTTCACTGCCACTATGGAAACTATTGCATCGCTTCCACAGTTAAGTTATTGGCAAATAAAGGTTTGCTGGTCCCCTATAACCTCGTCGATATTGGCCTATTGCCAACGTTTATCTTCGTAATCAATGTTACGTCAGAGGCTGTATTGATCCCCGAGCAGACCGTTCTGGCCACCGTCACATTAGCGACTAAAATTAACACAGCTTTCCTCGACGACCCGTTCATACACAGACCAACGCACTCTCAAAAAATTATAACAAAGAAAATCATGAGTCCGGGCGGCTTTCCTTCACCATCGATCGGAATCTTACCAATACTCAAAGGCAAAAAATGATAACTCTCCTTAACTTGTATAAGAAAGATTTTGACCTACATGTAACACCTCTGGGCGCCGTTTCAACCGGTTAATATTCCACCGACGCACAAGGCTAAGCTCCTATTTGTCAACGACCCTATAGACGCTTTGCACACGAGCTACAGTATATTGCAGCCGCCATTACTGACCTTTTCTTGTCTTACCGAGATACCAAGCCACTGAAGCGCGCTTTGAGGAGTCTCCACAAAGACCATTGCTGGGGAGAAGGACACAGTCGAATCTAAAATGGCAATAACCTGTCCTGCTGGGGCAATGATGGAGGAAAGTGATTAAAATAAAAGGAAACAAAAACTGAAGGTCACTTATGGCGGCGCCCATGAACAGCTGCTGAAAAGCGTCTATGGCGTCTCAATGAAAGAAAGGCAACTCATAGAAAACCATGTAGAAAAATTGTTGCAACGGGGAGTAATCAGAAAGTCTTGTAGTCCTTGGTCCTCTCCTGTGTCCAAGTGAAGAAACAAGACGGAAGCAATCGCTTTGGTTTAGATTACCGGCGACTCAACAAGGTAACACCCAAGGATGTATATTCTTTGGAACGCATTGACGATGCCCTCAAGTGCATTCAACCTGCAAACTTTTTCACGAGGCTGGTATACGTCAATATGCGAGCCAGGCGTTTCGCAGTCATTCCTTGCCCCAGAAAGCCACAGAAAAACCAGGGAACGTCTTTCCTGGTTGACCAATCAATTGCCTTCGTCATTGATGGCCAAGGTAAACAGGCCGCTGCAAGCATTTGATGCACTTTGGCTGTCTATTGATTTTCCTCGGTCAGAAATCTCCAAGGTAGCAATGCCTCTGCCAAGCTTTGAGGTTCCATGGCGGTTCATAGGAATTCCCTTGTCCAGGCAATACATGCAACAACCAGTTTTCGGGCATGTTGCCAGATTGAAGATAGGGTAACCGAAGGAATGGCAGGGAATTGCCGCTATGCAATGTTCCTTGGCTCAAGCTCGTATTTCATTGGACCCATAATGCCCGCTGAAAGCCACTGTAGGTTCCATAGTTCGTTTAACTTTTTAAGTTTTTTTTTTCATTCATACAAGCGTTCTCTTAAAATATTTGTGGTGATTTGTGGCACGAGCCCTCGCACCAGAAAGCGACGTTTCAGTGCAAGAAGTCTGTTTTAGCTAGAGACATGAAAAATAACATGTTTTCCCCATTGAAAAAAGAGATTTGAAAACAGTTTTGATATGAACCAGCCAAACCTGAAATGAACTGGTTGTAGTGGAATTGTACCGGGCAAATAGGAAATCAAGCTGTCGAAATTGGTCGAACTTGGAGAATGAACTGGCCCACCTAACAGCTGAGTGGGCCGAACTGTCAGTTGTACAGTTCAAACTGGTAGTTAAGCAGGCAAAACTGCTAGCTTGAACTGGCGACAGTGCACCTGTCATATTGTTCAAGCTGTCCGCCAAACAGTTTGAACTGGCAGCCGAACCGTTCTAGCTGACAGTCAAATATTTACAACCGGCAATGAAGCTGGTCTCACGGTATCTAAACAAGTCATACCAGTGGAACTGGAGAAAATGCTCGTTGAACTGGTACAGCTAGTAGTATGCCCAGTTTAAAATAATTAACCATTGGAATCGATCCAATTGGCCATTTCAGTTGGATCGAGTTCGTTTCACTCTTTTTTAATTAAACTCCCAAGTGGGAAAACTACATTAATCACATTTTTTCTACATGTACAAATAGTGCTTTTACACCCCAAATGGTTCAGAATAAAAAAAGAAGCAATTTGACCAAACAAGTTTTTACCAATTCCATTGGCAAAAATGTGTTCCTTTAATTAATCAAGCCACAGCTATCAGAGAAAATGTCCGACTTTTAGAGTAGATTTATTCTATGCAGATGTCGCATAACAAATTAGAAGAGCAAATAAAAGCTTTATTTTGACGCATATACAGTTGTACCTAGCTTGCAACAATAGTCGGTGACACGTCAAGAATTTAGTGATGTAATCGCCTCGTAGGAGTTCATATCCCTCTCCCAGCCAATCGTTCCCACTTGAACGTTTTTCCGCGGCCTTCATCCACCCTCGCTTGCACCGAGAAGCCGCTTCCAGCGCAAGTGCCCGAGGTGGGGAGCCTCCCGCGTGATGTTGGAAAAGCGCATCTAAAAGACCGCACCCGCAGGTGAGTCAGGCGCCTGCGCCAGTGCCCCGGGACCGGAGATGATTCAGTGTCCCCGCGCGGCGCAGATGCCTTGAAATGTTGTTGTAAGCGTTGGAATGAAATTATAGATAGAGAATAGAGTCAATATTTTCTATCCAGGGTAGAGCTGCTCACGTGCCAGGACAGGAAGCGCGCGAGCCAATCAGCGCGGCCCTCGCGCCCGCTCGAAGCGTGAGTTTTGAGTCGGCATCGGTGGCAATTCCGGGAACCCCCCCCCCCCCCCCCCCCCCCAACAAAAAAAAAAAAAGCGGATCTGGCGCGACGGTTGGTTGGGTCGCTGGGTCTTTGTTCGCGGTGCTGTTCAGACTGTTCCGCTTGGGGAGGTTACAAGTTGTCTTTAAGCTGTGTTTGAGTAGGATACTTTGACGGAACCTTGAGTGCTGCCTCCGCCGATGGTTCCTGTGGTGGCTGATGACCGTCCTTCGCCTGAATTCCACTCGCTCGCGGGCGAAATGGCTGTATCCGGCGTGTTAGGAATTCGCTCCGTCCTCATGGCAGCAGGGCCAATGCCTGTCTCTGTCTCCGCGCCAGCGAGCCAGGTAAAGAGGCTGGACCATTTGGATTCATTTTCTTAATCAGGCGCATGTGAAACAACCTTTCTGCAACCTGATTTGGAACAGCTATGCTAGTAATACAACCGCCAGTGTACATGCTGCTTCAGAGATCCTCTACCACTGTGGTTCCGAGCTGCATAGCGGACGACAGACTGGGGAGGCAGGAAGGGGGTAACAACAGCAGGATATTTTCATTCCTGGGTGTCGCTTTGCGTAAAGGCTGAACCGCATGTAAGGGATTAAGCGAGCGACGAGAGTCAGCGACGATCGGCGGAGATTTCCCACGGTTTTTCGTCGCGTCGCTCGGTGTTTGGATTCCTAGAAATCGTCGCTCATCGCCTTGGTCGCTTGCTCCCGTCGCTTTAATGCAGTTTGGCGCGTCGCGCGAGTGACCGAAGGTCAGCGAAGCGGATCGGCGTCACTTGCCTTGTCGCTCTCCAAATCGCTTACATGCGGTTTATAGTTAATTGCCGGGAAATTGGCACCACATGTACAATTGGCACGTGCTTCCATAATCCCTCTCACACCGTTTATGATAGTGCATATTTTGTTATTCGTGGCATTAGTTAAATACTATTTTAGAACAGTCGGGTGAAAATAAATCTGCCATGGTTCTAATGACTGGTGTTTATTGTTATTTCAGATGCCTTGGGGTACTATGTTAGCCACCACCGGAATTATGACACTCCAGAAGATGTGGAGAATCTCGGCAACCACTGGGACATATGAATAACATCATGACAATTTTTTTTGCAGTGTAAATGTGTTTTTGTGTTTACTTTTTGCGGTCTGCAGTATATATATATATATTTTTTAAATAAAGTGAATTTTATTAGTGTACTTCCTAAGTTGTTAATCTGACCAGTTAAATTAGTTTAACTGCATTGAGTGGACCAGTATAGAGAGTTGTACAGTATTACCAGTATGCACATTTTCACAGTAAGGCCGGTATGCACAGTATACAGAGTTGTACAGTATTACCAGTATACGTATATACATTTTCACAGTAAGGCCGGTAGGCACAGTTTCATAGTAAGACCAGTGTGCACAGTTTCAGTTTGTCCAGTTCAACGAACTCAACCAGTGAGAATAATCTTGTTTGAACTCGCCCAGTAAAAAAAAAAAATTTCAGTAGGGCCGGTACCTGCCGTGCTGGTCCGGATTGAATTTCTATCGTCTAGGAAAGCTAGGCTGACCACTCGGCCACTAACCTGGCCCGTGCTGTAAATACAATAAAGCGCCAAGCTTGGGGTACCATTGAGCTTTCCGCCTGGCCCAGGCCATAATTCCAGCGGTGAGCCAGTCCATGGCTATACAGGGAAGTGCCGGTGGTCACCAGACCGGCATATCAGGATGGGGCTGCGTAGCCCCATGGGGCAGAACAGTCTAGGCTCTGTGAAACTTCCCCGGCTGCCCAGTGTTGCTCAAGCTAGAGCCGGTCATAATGTGCTGCTGGGAATGAGGTTTATTTCCACTTAATTACATAATTTTTTATTCTTTTAGAATGGTTTCTTAAGCCCTTGCCTCTCAGTAACGAGTGTCACTCATACCAGAACTAACGGACCACAAAGTCCTACCATGTGTGTGACACGCGGTTCGGTTTTGGCGCTTGTTTAGCGCGCGCTCTGGCAGATGGCTAAACCACCATTGTTGCTCCATTTACCTTGGGAAGTTTGGTCATTTGTTTTGTCGTTTTACAGCAAAAAAAAAAAATGATGCTCCACTTAGCCCCTCTCCCCCCCCCCCCCCCAAAAAAAAAACAAAACAAAAAAAAATGAAATAAAGGAAAAGTCGCTTGTGCGCATGCTTGCTAAAAAAACATGGCTTTGGCACGGAGGACAACTTTAAGCGACAAAGATATTCAAAACCTTCGTTTTTAAAGCGATTAATGCTCAGGCATATGTGAAAACTAATCCTTCGGACTCTTCGATTTTTAGGAACCGGAGGATAGTTTTATGGGTAGTGGCAGGAGTGATGAAATCTATGTGACTCCTGCAGGCATTCCATTAACTTCGGAGTCTGCAGGTCAGTGGGGCTCGGACCAGAAGTTCTGATTTAGAGCAAGATATGACACCTGGAAGTAAAGAAGACATTTTTGTCTTATCTTAATGCAAGTTGTACATTTAAAATAAAATTTTGCCGTTTGTTCGTTGAAGGAAAAAAAAGAGTAGTCGAGAGGTTAACGAATTCTTTCTGCGTCAGCCTCGTGTCAAGCGCGTTCAGTCGTAGTACCTGTGCTGTTGTCGAATGACGCTCCTGGCCCGTCAGTTTTCGCTTTCGTCGAGTGGCGAGTTAGACTGATTGATGCCGTCTTGCGATCATGCGTCATGCACCGCCACTGACATCTTATGCAGTGAAGCTGCCAGGCTGGCTTCTTATCCGCGAATTTCCTGGTAGTTTTCTGCGTCAATGAAGCCAATTCTGGCATGTATTGCTTATGTGGCTGTGCATTTTGATGTACCATTGACTCGATTGCTGGCAACAATGTTTGTTTGCTCGCCAAGCTACTTCCACTCCGCAACGGTAAATTCTTCTGCAAGCGACAAGCACTGCAACTTGTGTAAGTCGTGCGGCAAAACGAAGTCGGGTGAGGCTTTGTGTCCAGTTTTTGAAAACCACCAACCATTTTGTTATATTTCTTCAAACCAGTCAGCGGCATTCTCTTTCAAAGTTGAAATTCTGTGCTTCGTAGAAAGGACGGAGATAATTTGAGTCGGCAAATTATTGTTGACCTTGGACGAAGACCGACACAAAATCAACTGTCATATGGCATTGCCGCTCACCTGCTTTGTCGTGCTTAGTGTGGAAGGATGTTTCGTGCTAAACTCCCGTCGAAGTGATAGGGATCAGGAGCTTCGGGGCAGTGTCGGCACCAGGGACAGACTCTGCCGAAGGTACTCCTACATGTCCCGCGGTCGCTCCTCGAGACGTGGTCAAGGTTCGCTCGGCATATCTCATAGGCCTCACATATTCATAGCAAACTAACTATAGGGCGCTTATTCGTATCAGTAGTGCTGGGTCGCGTTTTTTCCACCCGTGAGCGGCAAAATTATTCTAACAGCAACATCATAAAGAGCGGTGACACAGCAACAATTAACCGAACGAGATGGGCGACAACATGAATATAACGACGCATTAAATATCGCGCAAGCGCAACAGTCATTAATAGTTCTGTTTTCTTGTTGCTGGTAACGTTGATTTCTTTATTATTTCTGAAAAAAAGGAAGATGAAAGAACGCGACAAATGCACAGCGAAATATCCCGCAGGTTGTAAGGCGCGTCGGAAACTGCGCGCATCCGACCAGACGTAGGCCAATTAGGCGTCACGTGCTTCCCTAAAATGGCAGAATTGAATCGTGCAGTAGTCAACAAAATCATCACTTGCATCAGGTGACGACACGTCACGTGATGTTAGGACGAGGCGCGTGTCCCCACCGTAACCGGGTATGCAATAGCAAATGCATATACGGCTTTGAAGGGTACCTTCAGGCGAGAAAGGCGCGGGCTTTGCATGTACGGCACAAACCAGAGCGCCAAGCTTCTAATGATGTAAAGGCCAGCAGGTTGTTGCCAAAAACGTGTTTGTCCGAACTAGGCGCGGGCAATGCAATTACGCACAAACCAGCCTGGGCAGAAAAAGGCGCGTGCTCATGCGTCGCGCCGACAGCAGGGCCACCTTATGGCGAATTCGCGTGGTTCTTTCTGCGCGCTCTCGAGCGCTCTTTCCAGAGCGCGCGAGATCGGGTGGTTGAAAGAGAGTGCTGCGGCCTGATCGGGTGGTTCATTCCGAGGGCGCCTCTCCCTCTCAGAGCGCTCTTTGGCACTCCGTGTGTAGCCGTCGGAGTGCGGAGTGGCGCAGGCGTCACGTGGTACTTGGACGGGGATCACGTGATTTTGTTGACGATGGCCAGCAGTGGTCTGTGGCGGTGTGCGTATGGTGGTGTGCGGGGTCCGGCATGACGGTAATTGATGTGTGGTTCTACAAAGTGCTTGTGAATTCGACGGTGCGAGGATTACGACGGACGGGACGACATTCCTTTGCGACCGTAACAGAAAAAGCCGACGTGTCAAGTATTCCCAGTGCTTTCAAGAGATCGTTCATCTCACCGCGGTGAATCCGCTAAGCCTAACCGACGAAGAAAGAGCTCGCAGAGCTCGGCGCTGTTTTGCCGGGTTTTGTGGTCGCTTCAAGAAATTTTCAGGTTTGGTAAAAGTGCGTTCAAAAGTTTGTGTTGTAAAATAAAGGGAGAGCCGAATATAATGCACTGTGATTTGAGCCACATGGCGATGCTTGCACGATATTTCGCCGTGAGAAAAATGCGGTTTATTAACCATTTTATATTTGCCTGTTCTGTCGCATGGATGATCGCTATCGCTGCGCGTTCACGGACGAAACCGCGATGAGCTGACAACTCTTTCCAAGCGTTGGCTTTCGTTCCGTTCTGCGAAAATCAATTCGCATACTGCTGTTTTCTTCCTTTTTTTTTTACATGCCGATGCGTAAACCAATTTACGTCCCAACAGTTATTTCATCACGTTGCGAGCGTAAAATTTGCTCAATCGTCCACCGTACGCTATAAGATCGTGTTGTTTTTAACGCATTATCAATGTCAAGAAATATGAATTCCGTGACTGGTCTGAGAATCTCGGAGCGCTCTGAAGCCAGCAGTTGTGATCGGCTGAAAAGGATCCCGAGTAGCTCTGGCGGAGAGGAGGGGGCGCTCTGCTGAATCGAGGTCAGAGGAGAGAGGCGACCACGCGAATTCGCCATTAGTGAGGCGACGTCAGAGGCGTCCATTGGAGTAGCAGGGTGTCTCTTCCGGATACCTCCCGCACCTGCTCGTTGCCATTCGGTACTGTAGATGCACACTCAAAGCTCACCAAACGCCACCTTGTATCTAAGGGCGGAATTATCAAGAATCATACATGCATTTCCTCTAAACAAATAGGCCAAGGGCAACTGCCCAAAACAAAATTAGCTGGTCTTTCTACGTCAGGAGCCGGATAGTAAAAGAACGAAAAAAACAACAACAATCATGTTCTCTTGTAGTACAGTGCAATACATAACTAGTTACAAAATATGTAGCGTTTGGATCTTCTCAACTGAAATTTCTTTATCCCTGTGAAAGTCATACCTGCCCAAAAAGCCTGCTTGGCTTAGTCTCCAGAGAACAGAATTAAATGTTCCGACACGGAGACGCTTAAAAAAAAATTCCCCACAAAGCATGTTTTGCCAGATATCAAAATTTTCTCTCGTATCACTGCACAAGAATTTCCCAGCCACAGTATATTCAGCATCTACATCTGCTCCCCTGATTATTGTGACCTCGTGTGAAAGCCGCACTTGCAGAAAGAGGTCTGAGGTTCTTACTTTTCAGAGCGCAAAAATACACGTTTTCACAAGAGGAACTATTTAAGAAAAAATAAGGACTTTCCAGACATCAAAATTTCCTCTCTCGGATCACAAGACAACACATACTCAGCTACAAAATTGGCATCTTCGTTTTCTCCTGAAGTGATCATTGTGGCTTCCTGTATAAGGAGCATCTGCCAAACATTCTGCGGGTCTTAGTCTCCAGAGCTCGAAATTATGATCCGACAGAAAAAAAAAATCACAAAATCCCACAAAATTTTTTTTCCCATACATCAAAATGCTTTTTCGGATCACAGAGCAGCCCATACACAGCTGCGATGCAGCATCTATACCTGCTTCCACTGGGTTGTGTGTCCGGAGTGCGCATTCTATCTTCGGAGTACGTATCCTTTCTCATGAGAGGCTTTGAGCGTTGTGGAAGGCTCTGAGACCGAAATCTCTGCGTGTGTAACCAATTTTCTTTTGCGATTACAAACATTTGTTAGGAAGGAGGAACTCGAAACGCGTCGAACTTCTCAATAAATGACAGTTCTAGAATTCTCTCTCGGAATAAACTAAATGAAGTACATATATAAAAAATTAATTTATTTTTAGTTTTGCAAAGTATTATAATTCCTTACAAGGGGCTAAAGGTTTCCGTTCATTTTTAGCTTCCGGTCTATGGTATCTTGATTCTTGTTCCAGGAAGTACATTCTTTTACCTTGAAGTTCTGGAAATAGGAGGGTCATTGTTTTCAATTTTCCGGGTCCCGAGAGCAATACGATTATTAAATTTGTTCTACCAGTATCAATTGAAATTCAATATTTTTTAACAGCAAACACTACGCGCGTTTGTGTCCGTCCTTTTTTTTTTGTAACCAAGAAAAAGAAAGCGGATCCGAGGGAGGGTGAATCGGAAAGAAATTGAAAAGACAGACAAAATGTCGAACTTTCACAAAGAAAATCAAACCCTTAACCAGAGATTTTTAAACCAACGCTTGAGCACTGTTCCAAGGGTGAAGTGATGCAAACAAACACTGTGGAACGTGGCAGTAACGCGGGCAACGAGCTTCGACATTGTTGTCGATGTACATATAGTGAGAGAGCAACACTTTTATTGCGGCAATGCGTTGGTGGGACGCAGGATGCCGTCTGTGGGAAGAAGAGAGTTAGTTGAGGAATTTATGGGAATGGGTTTAAATGTAAGGGAAGACTCTATGGACGTCAGCAACAAATATCCATAGAATTTACATAACAGTTCCTCAGCTGTAAAGAACGTTCAAGCAGTACGAAATGCAAAATGCTACTGCATTTCAATAAAGAAGCGAGCAGCAATTTGAGCAACAATTTTACTGCTGTAATTGAGAAGCCCCGTTCACACTAGTGGAACTCTCTCCTACCGCTAAGAAAATTGGCGCAGTTGAAATAGCACTGCGCCGCTCACATTTGTTGCCGCCCGCCGTTTACGCGCGGATCCGGCATCTTGCGGATTCCAGAGCAGATTTCTCCTGGCTCATATGCTCTGGCAGTAAACAATTCACTTCTAAGCGATATAAAAAGGCTAACAGCCCACAGTGCTAAAATAATGCCCAACCTTTTATGGGGAGGCGGGACGGCAACTAATAAACAACTTGAAAAGATAGCAAATATATTCCAAAAGCCGGGGGAAGTCAGAATTCATAGAGTTTCACTCCGGCTTAACATAACAAAACAGATAATCAAAAACACACAGACGTTTAGCCACCTTGACGGGTGGCGTCTTCAGTATACACTGGCCGCGGCGAAGGAGTTTCAACAAGTCTACCTCTCCAAAATATCTCCGTACACGTCCGGTAATGGCCCGCTGTTGACTCTGGATGCCGTGGAGTCGTGCCGGACATGCCATCATAAGAGGAACTTTTGCGAACCCCATCTCTGCTTACATGCCGAGGACGACGCAATGTTAAAATCAAAATAATGCCCTATCTTTTGACATATGTTTGCATTCATTCGAGTTCTTTACATGAGTATTCTGGGCACATTGAAAAAACGCGTGAACCAGCTTACAGAGATCATCCTCCTCGAGTGCCACCAGCGTTCGAACTTTGAGTGCCCCAACAACAACGTGGTGCCCACAAGTCTCTACTACGGTGCCCTTGTCGACACACCCCACGGCCGCAAGCTTGCACGAGACTTCAGTCGCAACTGCTTGAAGGCCCGAATTTAGAACAACAAACAAATAATTCAACGGGCAAGGCACTGTGTTGGCGCCTGACGCCTGCCTCCGAAACAAGCTTCGACACAAAAATGATTATGAAATCATCAGGGCGCAGAGTAAGCTAAATATCTAGAAAGGAACAAGTGCATGGACATCCACCGCCAAAAACCCTCCCGTTTGCTTCCGTATCATTTGATGCGGTCCAACGATGCGACCGCTGCGCACTATTTGCCCTCCAAGGTACTGTCTGAAGACCACATGCGTTTATTATCGAAGGGCCTGAATTTCGCTGTAATTCCAAGAAGGGTTCCGAAGCAGGATATAATTGTGCAGGGCGAATAGAGGTTCTGTCACATTATAAATGTGCCTGGTGCAAATTTGGCACAGAGCCTCATTGTCAGCGTTCTGCCAAACGCCAGGAACAGTCGAGCGAACCGGAGTGGTAGTGAACGCGCGGCATTGAGTGTCCTGAAATCGGACAAATACGTCATTACCTTATCCGCTAATAAAAATAAAGGCACTGTTTTGCTAAACCGCTGGGATTATACCGCGAAAACGTGCAACATTATTAATGACCCATTTGAAATTTGTCACTTTGAGCTGGGATCCCACGGCGAGGTCTGAAATGACTCTTGTAGACCATTTGCGGTCATTAAAGGCTAAAGGACGTTTCGATCAGACGTTGTATTGCAGGGCACTTTGTCAGACGGGTGTACCCCTTAGATCTACGGTTTACCTAAGATTCATAAAGAAGACTGCCCTCTGCCTCCAATCGTTTTTTTTTTTTTTGCCGGATCGCCAACTCACTTGTCAAAGTTTTTGGTGGAACTGACAAGACCACTTACGAATGGGAACTCGCAGTCAGTTATGACCTCTCAGGAAATTGTAGCCACACTCCGTGCACAGCATTTGGGGCATAACAATATGGTGTACGTGAAGAGGACCAGAAGTGGGTCAGCCAACCACTGGTAACATTCAAAGACATCACACAACACTATAAACTTTCCCGGCTTACCTACCCTCCGAGCCACAAATCAACTACGAAAGAACAAGAAACAATGCTCAGGCAATTACAGACTAACACCTTCCCCACCCTACAAGACTCCACGCCATTTTCCCAAACTTACACAAACCAAACTGTCCCCTTTGTAATGAACCATCCACACTCTACCACATGATCTGGGCCTGTCAACGCAATAAGGATATCACAGCAATACCCCATCCAACCATCGAGCAGTGGGAGGAAGAGCTGTGCAGCTCTGACCCGGACCGACAGCTACGGCTGATCGAGAGGGCTAGGACGGCAGGGAGGTCCATTGGAGTCCTGGACTGAGGATTCCACTCACGGCGCTCAATTTTTTTTTCCTTATTGAATAAAGTTTTTCCTCCTCCTCCTCCTCCTCATAACTAACAGCAAATATCCATTTGTAAGTGGCCTTATGAGTTCCACCAGATCTATGGGAAGCCCGGTTTCCGTAACTGCGGTTCACTTCGCCATGCAACGTGTAGAAACATCGGTGATTAGCTCGTGGTGCTCCGCCTTGAAAATGTACTGCCGCTATATGCATGACACTTATTATTTTTAAAACTATGGAAATACGCGCTTTTCATCTTGCACTTAACACTGTTCACACTGCCATCCTGCTTACGTGTGAAACTGAAAAAAAACAGTGTTCTTGCGTTTCTCGATGTGCTGGCCTGCCGGGGTAGAAATGGCGTCATGGACAAAACAATGTCACATAAACCTTGTAAAGTGGACAATTCTTACGCTTCAACTCTCTTCATCCGACGAACCATGATGTGATGAACAATCGTCAAAGGATCACCTTCGATCACAGTAATTATCGAAGGTTACCAGCGCCCCGGAAAATCGCGGTTACTTTAAGGCCTTTATAGTGGGCACCCGGAAGCGCATGCACAGTGGTAAAAACGACAAGAGAGAAAGAGACAAATCCGTGGTCGCCATTCCGTATGTCCAGGGAATATCATAACCGACTAGCAGAGCCTTACGTCCGTTGGGCTTTTGAACAGCGTTTAAACCATTGTACACTTTGTCTAATGCGTTTGCTAAGCCGAAAGACAACACCCCTCCGAATTCCCAAGATTGGGTTGCATGAAAAGTAAGCTGCAACGATTGCAGCGCCCCTTACATTCGGGAGACAGAAAGAAGACGAAGCACCCGTCTCAAAGAACACAAAAGAGTTGTCGCCAAATCGACACGCACCACACGGTCGAAATTTGAGCTTGTTGATCACTGCTGGACGAAGGGTCATATTTTTTTTATTTCAACAATGCCGCGACATTGCAATGATCCGGCCGCGGAAGTTCGTGGATTCGTGCTGCACGCCATGACTCCACGGCGTGCAATGTCAATCACAGGCCCTTGCAGACTTGTACGGAGATATATCGGAGGGGTACACTGCTTGACACCTCTTCGCCGTGGCCAGTGTATGACGAAGACGCCACCCGTATCAGTGGCAAAAAGTCATTTTTTTTTTATTTGCTTAGTTATCGTAAGCCGCAGGAAAACTCGTGGAAATCGAACCCAGAGAAAATGTCTGTACGCGGTGTTTACGCCAATTTCATTCTACGGGTATTCGTGTGGGCACTAGCTTTGCTGTTTAAATCAAACCAATGCGACATCAAATCATATATTAATGTTGATCACAAAGATGTTAGGAGCGCAGACAGAAGTATATCGAAGACTTGACCTAACTGAGGCGCATGGTAACATGAGAGGTAGAGTCGGCCAAAAGAGTTTTCTGACCACGGTGGCCTTGGCCGAGCCGCATTACCTCGTCTACCTTGTGGTGTGGCGACTGTGGTGGAGAAAAGTAGTGCGCGCCATTCGCGTGGTACTCGCAGGCATGTAAAATCCCCTGCTTCCGACCGACGCCTTATTTTCACAAATACGGCGCAGGGCGCCGCTTTGATAACCGCCGTTGGCCGCCGCGCCGCGGCTGTATCCCGGTGGCGCCATGAGTCGCACAAGCCGCCATATCAACTCTATCTCCTGCTGTGGTGGATGGTATCGTTTTTCCCATCTCAGCGGCCAGAAATAGTCATTCTGCATTTTCATTCCTTTTTTTTTTTTTCAGAAGTCTTTTACTTTTGCATTTACTTGCTGCTACTTCAATCAGTCAGTGACGACAATTCATTCTGAAAGTTTTCCTCCATTGCGCATTGCGCACCTTATTAAATAATTTTAAATATAACTGCTAAAAAAAACTGACCAAAACGATTTAATGCCAGAGGGCAAAAAATAGAGTCTGTACTGCAACTTCTGCCACCCATCGCGCCATCGAGTTTTTGTCAACACACTCATTGGCCATTGTTGATAACAGCCATTCCAGATGTTGTCCATAACCATATTCTTCCTCCTGCAATCAGCCGTGCCGTCTTTTTTTGTGAATGGGTGTGTCGATAGAGTGGCCTATATATTCTACTTAACATATATTCTATATTGCTGAAGCAATCTGTTTCTCCGAACGACTGGAAAAAAGGGCTTGGTAATCCCTCTTCCTAAATTAGGCTCCCGAACAACTGTTGACAACTATATACTGATATCTCCGCATTTTTGAAAGTTTTTAAAGACGTAATCTATAAGCATTTCAAATATCGTTTTATGCCATAAAAACCGATACACGCCACGGTTTCGTGAGAGGCAGGTCTGTTGAAACAAGTCTTGCGTGCTTTCTTTTTAAAATGATCTGGCCCCAGATTTTGTACTCGAGAGCTAACTGACCCCTTTTATTTACACTGTAGCAAGGCATTCGATTGTGTAAAGTATAAGCTACTGTTATGCAAACTTATTATGTATGGTCTTAGTTATGAGTATTATTTTTGGATTGAAGATGATTCTTCTGCAAGAGAAAATTTATGTCGGCTACGCATGTGTAAAATCTGTTTGTTTTCTTTTCTTGTATCATCTGGTGTACCCCAGGATTTTAATCTTGGACCTAGTGTTTTTAATGTCTTTGTCAAGGATTTCAAGACGTCATTCGACATTCGATTCTCTTCCAGTTCGTAGATAATCTCAGGATCTATAGAACTTTTTTGATAATAAAATATTCTGCTCTACAGCAGGAAGACATCAATGCCATCTGTCATTGTTGTAAAGACAACGGCCTTACTTCTAATACTGAAAAAAAAAGAATGTTTTTCACACGTCAGACTAATCTTACCCATGTCTTGTACCAGTTTGGGGATTTTATGATTACTCGCGTTAGGATTCTTAAAGGTCTCGTAGTGATGCTTGGCATTAAACTTAATTTCAAGTCGAAGGCGTCCTAAGTTGTAAGCTCATATTTCCATGTTCTCGATGCAATCTCAAGATTTTGAAATGTTTTCCGAGTGTTTCCTTTATTTCGTGCTTTATCGAAGTATAATTCTTAAAAAGAAGAACATATCTTTAGTTATGTGATTCGAACCAGCCTCATTGCTACAGCTTCCGAAAATATCGAACCTGTATAGAACTTATTACCCAAAATTTATCATTTCAGATCTCCGTCACATGAGTCATATGCAGTTTTGGAACTAACGCGTTACAAGTAACGACGTTACTGGTAACACGTTAGTTTTTTTTAGTAACGTACTAACGTACTCGTTAGAATCCCAAATGAGTAACGAGTGAAGTAATGCCGTTATTATTTTACGGTATCTGCTATCAAATTACGTTACCCATTACTCGTTACCTTTGATTATTTGATTAAAAATGGCAGCATGATAGTTGGAAAGCAAAATAATTTTTATTCTGCGCACTACAAAAAGTGGCAAAGAAACCCCAGCAAAGCTAGGTATAAACGACGTCATTTCAAACTCCCTCGGAAGACACATTTAACGTTCCCGCAACCGGGATTAAAAGACGCGAGATTATCGCTTTTAGCCGAATTCTTGAGCATCCTTGGTGCAGTCTTTGTATCAAAGCTACTAAGGCCACCATCGCCATGCCCTGAAGGAGCAGCCGTCTCGATGGAAAGACATCCGCTCAAAAGGCAACTGTCTGCCGCCGCTCGACGGATTCTGCCTAATCGTCCCTAGCTACTCCAGCCTGGTCAAGTCCTTCACTTCAAAACAAATAAATTCTCGTTCTGTCAACAACATAAATGATAAACTCTAAATTTAGAAGCATTGACGTTCCCATGCTTTGAACCAAAACAAGTGGCAAGGTTATCGCAGGATTGAAAGGCGTCCGTCACCAGAAAGGCGTCACCATCTTTTAGAATCCCTGCCGCCGTGGTACAAAGGTGCGGTCTCTCGCTGGGTAACGACTCCCGTTCAGAAGGTCGCGTCCCACTGAATCCTCTGGTCATCCATTCTCCCATAGAGCCTCAAAAATTAGACAAAAGACTGCGCAGCCACCACGGACGGCACCTTCTTGGTATCGCAGTTAGCTCCCAACTGCCTTGCATTGAAAGACCGAATTATCTATTGGTGGACGCTGCGCCCGCATTATCCTTCTTGCAGTTCCTGGTTATGTGTGAAGGCTACTTTTAGCCCCGAGAAGTTCGCGTGGCGCCCCCTTACGGCGAACCGGGGTGACGTCACGGCGAGGACAGAATTCGCCCCTGACTCGCCCGCTCGTCCTGTGGAGGCATGGGACGACGTTGGTTGTCGGCGCGTTCGTTTCTATTGAATATTTTTTGTGCGCGTTTTTTGTAGGAAGTGTAAACTTTCATGTGTGGCTTTACTGAGGTATGGGCCATAGCTGAAGGTGAAACTTAAACCAACATTTCAGGCATGGTTCACAGGACAGGCAACGCATGAATCGCAGCTGGTATATGAAAATAGACAAATTTTGCCACAATTGCGGGAGCATCCCTATATATTTACATCACACACAGTAAATTATGCTAATAGTCTGGAATAATTGGCAGGTTATGTATGCTATTTCGTTTTTTATCTGTTTTTAAACAAAAACGCCGAAGTAGAAATGCTTCATGCTGCTCGAGTAACATATTAAATATAGTCTGGGCATCAAGCGACAATCACAGGCGAGACAGTCCAAGTTCAGGGGCGAAGTAAAGGAAGAAGGAACATTTAACTATATACATTGCTCCCATTTTACCTTCGCTGGATTCGGAAAGTATTTCAATGGACTCCACTGGTGGTATCTGAGGACTTGTTTATATCATCCCTCAAGTAATATACTACAAAAGTAAGCGAATGTGTCTAGCCCGTTATTAGTCACTTAGGCTCTAGAATTGAGATTTTAGCAACATCAAATTGTCCTCAAGCTACAATGCCAGAAGCACTTCTCACGCAAACTGTCACCCTTCACAGGTTTCACATTTTCTACTACTAGTGCAGCATCTACCACTGGACAGCCGTTCGGATGCTTTGGTGTTCCTCCTATTTTCCTCTGCTGTAAAAGAGCCTGCAGCTGTAGGGAGTTTGTAGGCTGATAAAGCTTTTGTGCACTTGCAACAGTGTCTCTTTTCAGTGGAAATAAAAATTAAAATAAACGGTCTAGTCTCCGAATACCCAAGGCGGGAATAAACAAAGAATGTCAGGAAAATGTATAAACATTCCAAATTACGGTACTATTGCTGCGCATATTTTGGGCAGTTCAGTACATCTCATACGTGCAACTGAGGGCAATTCGGCCGTTTTTCCTGCTACTATACAAACGAATTTCCAGTAATTGTGCATATTTTAAAAAAAGAAAACATGCCTGCAAACGTGTAGGAACTATATAATTAATTCACGAGGAAGCTACATCTAAGTAAAACAATTCCCTGTTCCACGAGCAGTTAAAATGCCTTCAGACCCAGAGCCTTTAAAACATCTGCGAACCAGCGCATGCAGAATGGTATGCGCAAAATCGGGGTCGTGAGCTAATTTGCCGACCGCCGTAGAGCCTTTCATATAGATGTCATTTCAAATGCCTGCAAAGCGGGATGTAATATTCTCCTAAATCATGAGCATGCAGTGAACAGACTTCCAGCGCCTCAAACACACCGCCGCTTCACCGACCCCTCCAACGATTGCCTTGTGTCGTGTAGACCGACAGGGAGGTTCATCAGTGGGATTGCCTCCGCCGATAGTTTCTGGGATTTGTACCCGAATTATTAAGGTAAATGTGACAAGCACGCTTATAAAAGGTACGGAAGCACGTCGGTATCGGCCTAACCCAGCTTCTTGTACACCGGGTATACGAGGTCCCGCTCCTCGAAGTGCTTGCGGCACACAACGGTCAAACCAGAAAATCGTGGCCGGGAAGCGAGCCGATGCGAGATCGCGAAGCGGAGTCCTCCCCCTGACGTCACGGTACACCTCACCCAATCAGGGCGCGGCGACCGCAGCGACGCTTGTGTTCGCTCTTGGGGCTAATACCATTCTTCTAAAGAGACACATTCGTAGCAGTAATAGTGATGGTTACGTCTGCTTCGCCCTTACCTTGCTGCTACCGGCGTGAAAAAGAAAATTAGAACATGAAAGACAAACTTAGGGTAAAAAGCTTATAAACGCTCGCCACCTTTTTTTAACCATATATACACGTAAAGATACTACGAGTACGCATGCATTAATAACCAAAGTATGGCCGGCGCTATACTTCGGTTATAATCCCCAACAATTTTTTTATTTATAATTATGGGTTATATTAAGTGATCGGTGTCCTGTTTTCGTTGCTTGTGTAGCCTGAACCGGACTATGACTAAAACCGGTGTGACTATGAGGTATGTCGTTTATGAGCAGTCCGTGTACTGTAAAGTTGCCTTTGTCATGCAACTTCAGCCTCAAACCAACAAGGCCGTTTTGGAACGCTTGTTATAAAAGCCCCTTTTACCGCCATCTCGCACTCACCTTTTGTGCAAGACGGAAACGACCACCGAAACTTTGTTATGATGGCCCGGACTAAGTGCTATGTTTAAACTGAGGGAAACGAAGTCAGACAAATTGCGGTTTAAATGTCTGCTCTGTATGCCGAAACTCAAGCTGCTGAGCACATCCAGGACGTTGAACTCTAATTTGAAAAAAGCAGACTAAGAGTTATTCTTCAACGTCACTTCC
Organism: Ixodes scapularis; assembly: GCF_016920785.2. Lineage (NCBI taxonomy): Eukaryota > Metazoa > Arthropoda > Arachnida > Ixodida > Ixodidae > Ixodes > Ixodes scapularis. The sequence continues at coordinate 162,876,573 of NW_024609868.1, read as the reverse complement.
TTTTTTCCGTTAAAATGTCGTCGTTAAGCTTTCTTAGCCAAAGGAACGCACCTTTCTTTCGAGATCGTTTTGTTACTCGCAGTCTTTCAGCTACATCTCACAATGCTCATTATGTAAGCTAGCGAAAAAGTCTTCGAATACGGCTTAGTTTAGTTTACTTGTATAATTCAGACGGAGGGTGAATGAATCATGGAAGTTATATATAAACACGCTTATGGGATATATGTTTATGATTGCGGTTTCTCTAGACAGTTTTTTTTTTCTATACAAATTCGTGATGCAGTTTATTTATTTAATATTTCGTTGTTCCATACGACTGATAACTAGAAGTTAACAGCGGTGCTTCGCATCAGTCCTAATTGTTTTTCTCTTCCGCAGGTCCCTCCATTCGCAGAAGCTGTCAGAGTTCGCGGTAATTTAAAAGAAACGAAAGACCGAAGCTACACCCCGCTTTCCCAACACACCCTTGCTGAAGCAGAGGAAGATTGACCGTATGCATCAAACTCCCGTTTCTCAAGAAGTGTTCGACGATCTTATAGAGACTTTTGTGGTTGAGACTCTACAGTCATATACTAAAAGCTGTCATATACTGACTGTGAAACACAAAGTAACGACAAACTAATGTAAAAGTAACGTCCGTTAGTCATGGCAAGTAGCGACACCGGTCTTTTGTTGCATTTGCAAAATTGTAACGGAGCTCCGTAACGCGTTAGCTTTTTTCCAAGCTATCGAGTAACGCTATTTCGTTACTTATTTTCGGTAACGTTCACGGTACCGAAAATAAGTAACGAAATAGCGTTACTCGATCATCTGGATGCAATGTTAGGAACTTGAAATGCTTTAAGTACCCTGTCTAACACTGGGACTCATATGCCAATGACAGAGAACTTAAATCATTTCAAGTTACTAACATTGTATCCAGATGATGGAAATAACTGTGAGTGTGCAGGCGAGCTGGTGGGAGATAAGCACCTCGTTAAACACCTGAGACTTTGGTGCAGAAAAGAAAAACTTTAAATCGAAGGATATAGAAGGGCAGTCTCAAGCTCAGAAAACTTGTTTATTTCTGAAACATCGTATAAGACCCAGACAGCTACTCTCAACCACTTCTACGGAGAGATATTTTTTGTTGAAAGCATTTTATAAGCAAAGAACCTACACATTCATAAGAGACCAAGCATTCAAACCCACAATACGTTCACTCTAAACCACCTTCTACGCAGACAGTCTCTTCTGTGTCTGTTCCTTGGATTAAAAGTTTTCCTTTTATGCAAGACGACGCTCGCTTGACTTTGTATTCTTGTTTAAATGAAAACATTCCTATTAAAATATTAGCTCTTTTGTCTTATCTATTAAATATCATACCCACGGCAGAAATGTTCGTCATTATCGCATATTCCATGTTAATCATGCTGATTTCGCTTCACCCCCAGGCCGACTGCAAAGCTGTTTGAATCTTTCTGGAATCAGATTACATTGACATGTTTAGCCCTAACTCACCTCAACTTAGAAAGTGCTTAGATCACGTATCGAAAAAAAATATTATAATTTGTAACTACTACATTATTTTCGTTTGTTGCAATAAATGTATCAAAATATGTAACCTTTTATGTTTGTATTTATATATAATCTGCGTTGATACTGAGAGGTGTACCAATCTGTAGAGTTCTGCCGTTATTTGGCAGTTGAACTATGCAAATACGACTGCCAATATTGTCTCTTTTGTTTCGTCGTCCTTAACGGATGTGTGAAGTACGTGACTTGGAACGTGTGTAAACGCGAAAGGTCTATAGAACGCCTATGTTGGAGGCTGTAGAACGCCTCCCAACTATGAGAAGGCGATAAAAAGAGACACAGAGATATTTGCTAAACGCCAAAATAATATGTATTTATGCGTTCATTAGTGCCATGGTACACGGGCTGACCTTAAACTGGTTTGGAGCATACGTATTAAAAGTTTGCAACATCGCCACGGGATCGCGCCGCAACCCCACTGGCTGAGGACACTAGCTAGAAAACACGTCTTGCATGTGACGACAGATAGCGGTGGGCTTCATATTCGAAAGCCTTGGCGATATGATGCATAGCAATGGAGCCCGCAATGTATTGGCTGGTTGTAGGGAGCGGCGCTGTGACGTAAAACCTAGCAAACGAAGATCGCCGACGACGTCCCCCTTCGCGAAATTTCGCGCTGCGCAGTAAAGGACGGCGGGTGTATCACTGGGGCGCATGTTAACCCACTACGCGGCCTCCTCCGTTGAAGCCGTTTCGCGGCGGCACTCGGCGGATAGCTCATTGAAAATTATGAATCCGCCTTGGGCCACCCGTTCGCGCCGCCCCGCAGCGCCCCGCCGGCGGACGAAGTAGTCCCTAGCACCGCTGTCCCCCACTGCACTTCTGTTGTTAGGTGTTACGTCACTGTCTCTATACACCTTTCCAAGAAGCACTCGACCCCAGGGGCAGCAAACCGCTTTCGAGCCCATTCACTGGGTTTGAGGCTAGACTTTCACCGGCGTCCCTGCTAACCCTAGACGAGTGGGCTGTGATTTCGATAGGTGCAGCCTGCTTAGGCGCAGTTTCAAACACTGCTGGCGGCTAAATTCTCCCCTTTTCCAGCTGTATTTTGTGCTTCATGGTTCATGTATTTCCCCGAGGTCATTGAAAAAGCAACGTACCTCATTAAAAAAAAAACAATCCGCGATCAAATTTTGTTGGATACGCGCGCAACAGACCAAATGCAACTAAAATGTAGTTTCTTTTTTTTTCTTTTTTTTACAAAAAGTTTTGACGGCGCCGCGCGATTCGCCGCACGTCAAATGAACAAGGGCTTAGCTGTCGAAAATAATTTACAACAGAAGATAGCCGAAAGGCATGCATTTTTACGCTCACAAATAACGTGTTTAGCGATGGACAGGCCAGGGACATACAATTTAGCATACGAACAATATATTGTACACATCGCGACACTGTTAGCGCGAACACGACATCGGCGCATTTTCGCATTTTACATCTAAAAGGTATTAGCGAGCACAAAATGTTATCGCTTACAATATAGAACTAAATGAGCTCTTTCTGTAGAAATAATAACTTGGATGACATCCATTGGTTTCAAAGAGAAAAACTGGAAAAACCGGCGATCGCTTGTTCGCGCTAACAGTGTCGCGCTCTGTACGTACCACACGATGAAGCGTTATCTAAAAAGAATTGATTTGAGAAAGATCCCAAATAACACAGTAACAGTCGACGACAGTCACATCTCGACGATCGGACGGAATCCAAGATGACTTCGTTTTGGGGCACGTTTTGGAGAGAGCTTCCTTTTTTCACAGCAGCACCAAGGCAAAGGAACGAAAGCGACTGACCGGTTTCCCAACCCAACCCGGACAACTATTTTTGGAGATGACTGAGGATTCTACGCGGATTATCTCTCGGTGGGGGGGGGGGGGGGGGGGGGGGGTGGACAGTGTTCGCAAAATCGCGTCGAGGGCAGTTCGTCGTCCTTCGCCTCCTTTGTTTCCCGTGAATGTCGAGAAGAAAAGCCTGAATGGCAGAGGCTTACCTGCCTTATTTCTCACAATGGAAGATAACACAAAAAGGGTAGGCAGCACGCATAAAGAAATATGTGGAAACTTTGAAGAGGGGTTAAAAAACGTCGAATGCAAAACCGTAAAAACGGCATTATAATCATAACGTGCAACTTTTCAGGGCTTTGCTTAAAAAATTGTGGAAGTTGATGCCTGCTACTTCTGAAGTGAACTACAGCAAACAGATTTTGCCTGGATGCCCTAGTTTTTATTTAGAAAAAATGAAAATGATCCTAGTTTTTGCCGCCTCTCAACTCGTACTTCTTCTATCGGGTCACGTGCGCAGTGACGTCGATGGGGTAGGCGCGGGGTTCCGGTAAAGTTCTCTCGTTAGAGCCATCAGTGAGCAGCGAGAACTCATCCGCTCGCGACCGCGTGACCACGTGCTGGCGGGCGCCGCGCGAAGAATATGGTGAAAGGAGGAAAGTCTCATCCGGGTCCGGCCATACACGTCCGGCCCTGTCCCGCTCCCCCTCCGACTTCTGGCGGCTGTTCGCGGTAGCAGATAGAGCTGACGGTTTTCTGGACCTTAACTCTAAGAAAAAATGGTGGAAAAAAGTAGCAACGGTGGGTCTTCCTCCCTTCTACTGACGCACCCCCAAGCGGACACGAGAAAAAGGGAGGAACAAAACGTCTTTCTCCTTCTTCAGGCAGACGGGAGAAAGCTTTGCCCTCCCGACTCATCTTCTTTCGGTTTCGTTTTTCGAGCAGGTCGCGCACGTTTAATAAATTCTGTTGATTTTATTGAGCTTCAGCGGCAGCGAAGGCCGCATGTAATTCTGTCTTCTAGTCAAATCGTGCAGAACATTTTGGTTGCATTGACGTTTTTATCACTAATTTTATCAAACGAGCAAACGAAGCCGCGAGAAACAGCGAAGTTCCGGAGCAGTGCCAGCAGCGTCACGTAAACTGGGTATACGATGGCCGTTTCCAGATTGCGGGACTCACGCGGAACTACAGTAGCGAAACCACGCGGAACTGTGTCGACGTTTTCGACGTTATGGAAATCGCAGAAACTGCGTCCAAAACAGGCAGGTTGTGCTGCCGGCTGCCTGGGTGCCTTCCGTGCTAAGTTCGGTTCTGCTTTCCGATGCCGAGTGCCAACCGGCGTTCAACGTGGTTCTGTATTTCTGCATGTCAGCAACATAGCAGCAACATCATAATGGCAGTGTCGTGGGTTGTGAACAGAAGACTGGAATTATCGCCGATGTGACCCTGTGTTCGCGTATCAGTGGTGTAACAACAAGATGAAATGAGGTAAACTGTCGGGCATTAATGCCGCTGGTCGTACCATGATCGGAGGGGGCGGAGTGTAGCAGGTTGACAATTCGCTTTATATTAAAAAGTTCCTCAACGCCTGCATATTGAAATGCAGGCGTTGAGGAACTAGTTGCTCCCCTGCTTCAGGGATGAAAGTTTCTCTCTTTCTAAAGGAACATAGGTTACAAGACCGTTCCTCCCCTTAGGGAGGACTATCGATACCCTTTTTTCTAATGGTGAATTCCACTGGGCGTTTTGGAGCGCGCCGGTGTCAGTTGACCAGATCCGGACTGGAGCACACGATCCGAACGGGGTCACGCCGCCTACAGATCCCCAGTGGAACATGACCACTGTTCCGGGATCGGCGGATGCCTTCCCGTCATTCAACTGCCCGGGAATCCCCTTTCCGCGGCCGCCGCGGTCGTTTCGAAGACGTTTTCGCAATCGCGGCGCTAAGACGTGTTCGACGCACGAGCGGCAGGAATGGCTCAGGCGCTTCTAGCAAAGATTGCCGGAATGCCCGTAGCGCGGCAAATACCTTCTCTTCTCGTTGCTGGAAAACGAACCAGCTGTCGAGCCAACGGATAAGCAAGCGGCCATTACGAATTCTTCTGATGTCGAGACAATCTAGGAGCCCAGCCCGCGACGTGCTTCTTCTTCTTCTTAGGCGAGATCAGGCGAGATCCCCCACGATAAAAGAAGTCACGTGTGTCCGCCGAGGGCTGGCCCGGCTGGCTTCCGGTCGAATCCGCCGAAATCGTGGGAGCAACTCTTCTCGGATGAAGATCGAGATCTGGAGCAGGAGCTAATCCAAAACGACCAGTGAAACACGTTGGTCTCGATCCCGATCGCACAGTGAAATAAGCTCGCTCCATAAAAGTCGATCCCGGCGGGCTCCAAAACGACCAGTGGAATTCGCCATAAGAGTGTAGGATAGATGGCACCACTAAAACTCCGTATAATAAAAGTTTTGTCGATGATACCAGGTTTTTGACGCATTTATATATATGAAAACGACAAGATTTATAGACAAGTTACCTTTTATCCAGCAGGTATTCGCACAACTTGCTATCTTTCTACAAGATTCCCTATTGACGTAATGCCGCGTGTTTCTCATGGGCGCCGCTCGCCGCTGCAGGTCGGGGAATATTTTAAGTTTTTCTCGCTATTACGCGGCAGAATCGCAACATTTCGATGAAAGGAGGTTTGTTTTCTGTCATTTGTGACAAGGTGAGCTATCAAAAGCAGAAAATGCCAATTCTTTCAACGTTAAAATCGTTGCACAGATCCTTTAAGATTGCAAGCTTCACCCTTCTTGGTGCTAGACTGGTGGCAGCTGATGAAACCCGTTTGCTCTGTTGACGTCTAACCCCTGGCTAGCTAAGTTGGTAGAGCGCTCCACCTGTAATGTAGAGGTACCGGGTTCGATATCCGGGCCAGGCGGAGTTTTCCGGTCGGGCACCAGTCACCTAGCTGTGTTTGGAGATTTGTGTTTGTCCTCTGTCCTTCTTGATCCCCTTCTCCAGGAATTATTTTCGTCATTCTCGTCCAGCTTGCTTGCACCTTTGCATTTAATTGCATTATAATCATAACGGTAGATTTGCTGGCCTCTGTTGCAGCGGGCGTCTTCACTGAATTCCGTCGGTGAACGAGCGACAAAAATAAGTGCATCCCCATGGACGTAGAGGCCTCCGCAATGTGCGTTTTATTGTTTCTATTTTCTTTTTGTGAGGAACCCAACTTAGTTTAGAGGGGTGAAAATGCTGTAAAATCAAACCACGTCATGCAGATCAGTTACGTCGACGACCTGAAGTGCATTACCGGAGTAGTGCACTTAAGATCGAACGCCGTCGAGGTAAGTCGTTTATTATTATTATTATTATTATTATTATTATTATTATTATTAGGCGTGATCGTCAGAGGTACGTTAATTCTGTTGAGCTGCATTTAACTCAGAATCCCATGGAATTTTGGAAATACGTTCGGTCTCGATCAAAGACAAAATGTGGGAGGGAGATCACATTGCTGAACTCACAGGGAAACTCGACCACAGATGTTTGCGACATTTTTGCCCACCATTTCCAGTCCGTATTTAGGCATCAACCGAACTCTCCCATTAACGCCGCGCCAGCTGCCTCTAGCAATTCAACCTGTATTGCGTTTTTTGATGAGGAGCTATTACACGAGTGTGTAAAGAAGATGAAGCCGTCTTTGTCTTCTGGCCATGACGGCATTCCGTCTGTCCTATTGAAGGCCTATAGTGCAATATTTATCCCTATTTTGGTACACATCTTTAACAACTGCGTAAAAACCGAAGTGTTTCCCGTCTTGTGGAAAACAGCACTTGTTGTACCCGTACATAAGTCCGGTTCAAGAACAAGCGTCTCAAACTACAGGCCTATATCTCTTCTTTGTACATTTTCAAAACTCTTCGAAACAGCTTTACACAAAATATTGTCGTTTAAGCTCAAACATTCTCTCATCCCTAGCCAACATGGTTTTATGGCGGGTCGCTCAACCACGACTAACCTCACTTGTTTCATGTCAACTGCTGCTCATGTCGTCTCTAATAGAGGCCAACTTGATGTAATCTACTTTGATCTAAGCAAAGCGTTTGATCTTGTAAATCACGACATGTTGCTGGCAAAGCTGTCAAGGCTTGGTGTCCACAGGTCGTTACTTTTATTGCTCAAAAGTTACTTGCGTGATAGACTGTGTTTTGTCAGCTCGAATGGTAATTCGTCTGCTTCTTATCAGGCTACGACGGGTGTACCTCAAGGTTCCGTTCTTGGCCCCCTTCTGTTTTCAGTTTTTGTGAATGATGTTTCAGCTGTGATCCGTCACTCTTCCTTTCTACAATATGCAGATGACATTAAGATGTTTATAGAGGTACGGGACGAACGCGACTGTGTTCTGCTACAAAATGATGTATATGCATTCGAAAACTGGTGCAATCAGAATGCCCTAAAACTAAATAGTTCGAAAACTAGAGTCATGTCCTACACTCGAAAGACACATAATATTATATTCTCTTATGACATTCAGTCAGTTCTTTTGACACGTGTGAATGAAATCAAAGACCTTGGAGTTGTATTTGATGGTACATTACGCTTTTCAAGTCATGTTGACCATATTGTGAGCTCAGCTTTACGTACGCTTGGTATCACGTGCCGCATTACTAAAGAGTTTAATAACCCTAGTACTTTTGTCACACTGTACAGTGCTTTATGTCGACCACACGTCGAGTATGCCTCTGTTGTATGGAATGGAATCTGCGCGACAACCTCGGCTAGAATCGAACGTGTTCAGAATAAGTTCTTATGTATCTACAGACATCGTTTCTCGTCGCGCAATGCGTCTACCTCAAACGATGATCCAGCAGTCCCAGTCCAACATAGCTTGGCATTGCCCACCCTGCGGCGTAGGAGAGAACATGCCGACATCCTATTTCTGTACAGACTTATTCATGGCATCACTGACTGCACATCATTGATATCAAATGTGCGTTTGAAAATTCCCGTAAAAACTACAAGGCAAAATGCATCCTTCTACAATGCTCCCGTAACAAATCTTCACGACCCCGTGTCGAGAATTGGGCACACCTACAATTCCTCTTTTACAGACTCTATTGATATATTTAACAATAACACACCGGAGTTCATCAGAGCGCTGAAGTTCCTCACCTAAATTTGACTTCCCTTTTTTTTTTTTTTTTTTTGCACCTGATTAAGTTCTTCAGAACCAATTTTTATACTCTCACTTTCCTTTCCTTTCGCTATCGTGGTGGTATAGCCTAGCGAGTTTATGTGACATATGTGATCTTTTTTAAGTGTTTTATTGTTTACTGTTTGTTTGTTGTGTGTAGTATTGATTTCCATGTTTCCTGAGTGCACCTGTACTAAGACCGCAAGGTTGTTCCTGGGCACTTCAATAAAAACATTGATTGATTGATTGATTGATTGATTGATTATTATTATTATTATATGATGTTTGCATGACCCGGTGATCGTTCTCACCGTCCGAGGATTTCCCTCGAAAGCAAGAAAAACGTGATCTGGCATACTCCTGCGGACGAAGACTTGATGCCTGGAGTTGTGCTGACCTTGCCATGATCATCTTCGACGGGATATCTTCAAAAGAGCTGGCTGCGGCTTTCTGTCACCGTGAGGCCTAGCCACTCTGACGCTCCAGGAAATGCCTGCGCGACCATCTATGACCAGGTATCGTGGCGTCTCATGCCTTCTCCCACCCTTCCCAGCTGCGGTCTGACTCGGCTTTTTAGATTCGCCGGTAGGTTTACTGTATTGGGTATCCAGCTTCCCTTGTTCTGCTCTCAACGCCCGTCGTGCCGTCAGTGTGCAGAGACCGGCAGCCATCCTGACTAGCTACCTGCCTCGTTAGCTTGGGTCATTACTTCGCTGCGCTTTTCTCGAGCCTAACGGCAGTACACGTATTTCGCCACCTTTCTGCGCGTCGATTCAACTATGACTCCAACCATCGAGTGTGTGGCGTGTACCAAGTCAGTGGAGACCGATGGAAGGCACATGTCGTGCGCAGACTGCAAAGGTGCTTACCATTTGGGCCATTCTTGTTCCAGTATCGCCGACAAGACGTTCACCACTATGGGTCAGTCTAAGCGTGACAAGTAGAGATGCCGGACGTGCCGTGGGAAAGAGAGTCAAGCGGGACTACCTGATGGGATCGAAGCCTCGCAGGGTGTGGAGAATCTATCTGCTCAGCTGGCTGCCATGACTGAGAAGCTGGATGGGCTGCTCACCCTGAAAGGAAGTGTAGATTCCCTCCTGTCTCTGTCGGCGCAGCTCAACGAACTCTTATTGGTGAAGCCACTGGTTGAGAGCCTGAGAGAGACAGTCAACGAAATTTAACAGTCCATGGACTTCTTCTCCGCTAACTATGATCGTCTTCTCAAGCTGGCAACAGCCAACGAGCAAACTGGCAAAGCTCTCCAGGACGAACTGTCGCAACTAAAGTCAACTGTGCAGATACAAGCAGCCGAAATCCAGAAGATCCGGGGCGCGCTCAACGACAACGAGCAGCACAGTCGTCTCTCCAACCTCGAAGTGCACGGACTTCCTGTCTCGCCTAAAGAAGACCTATTATCCTTTATTGAGTCTCTCGCGGAAAAGCTGAACATCTTTCACTACCATAAAACCGATATACTCGCTATACATCGCTTTCCTGCCAAACGCGAAAAGGCCCCGCCGATTCTAATTCGATTTGCTTCGGTCAGCATGAAGGAATCGTGAATGGAAGCGCGGGGAAAGCTTCCCTCACTCAGTCAGGTTGGTCCTTTCCCCAAATTGTACTTAAACGACAACCTGACTCGTGCGAACAAGGAGCTGTTTTGGCAGGCTAGACAGAGAGGCAAGGAGCGAGGCTACAAATTCGTGTGGGTAACAAGGGCTAAGATATACGCCAGAAAGATGGAGGGTTCTCTCCCTGTGAGGATCAACCGTAAGTTAGACCTTGAAAAGATTATCTAGTTGCATGACAAACTTCGCTCAGGTTTCAGATTTTTCGTCTTTAAGAAAGTTTCTTGGAGTCTGTCATGACCACTCTTTTTCTGTTTTACATGTTAAGATAAGGAGCATACGAAAGCATTGGAATGAATTCGAGATAATTTCAAGGGATATTAGTTCGCTGGTAGATGTCTTTGTTTTAACAGAAATAAGCATTTCCTCTGTTGCTACAGATCAATTTTCTTTACCAGGATATATAGGTAAATTCTACACGCGGTGTTCCGGTCATGGAGGTGGCATCGCGGTTTTCGTGAATGAGAAGTGGTCCATTACTAATATTTCTTTGAACTTCAATCACGCAGAGTGTATCGCCCTTTCTCTAGGAAACGCGGCAACATCGGTATGTTTTTTGGCAGTCTACAGACCGCCTTCCACGAACGTTGGATCTTTTCTGGAAGAACTTGAATCTTACATAAGTAGTCTCCCCATGCATGACCAGTTATGCCTTGTAGGAGATTTTAACGTTGACATTTTAAGCACGACCAAATCTACGGTGTGCAAATACTTAACCATCTTGTCAACGCATGGGATAGAGTGCACTATTAATGCTCCAACTCGTGAAGAGTTTCTATTAGACAGACTAGTTTGCTCCTGCATTGACCATATCAACATCAGAACATCTGCGTCGATCGTTAAATCGGCCATTATTACAGAAAAACTCGCTGACCACTACTTTGTGGCCTGTCATTGTTCTTTTGGTAACTTGGCATCGCGCCAACTACCGGGCCGTATTAAAATAACCAGCATAGACAATCGTGCCTTTGATAACTAGGTTTGTCATATGACTGGATCGGATTTCTGGAGTCCGTCCACCACAGTGACGTATATAAAAACTTCGTTCTTTTGTTTGATAAATTCTATAATACCTGTCGGAAAGAGGTGTACATAAAGAAACGTAACCCTGACCTTTTATGGCTAAATACAAATATTTTGACAGCAATTAGCGATAAAAATGCTTTATGGGCTAGATGCCGTCGTTCACCTAACAACGTGCAATTGAAGTCAGACTTTAAATTCCTTCGCAACAAAGTCAACGCAATGATTAGATCTGCCAAACGAAACTACTACCAGAAAAAATTCGCAGAATTCGTTCAGATGCACGAAAAACTTGGTCCCTGATTAATGAGTTCCGTGGAACTAGCACGCGCCACTCTATCGACGATACGATGAAGCAAAATTTTGGCGGTAATTTATGTCATGTTGTAGAAAATTTCAACGCTTTCTTTGCTACTTTTTCTGAAAAGGCAAGAGATCCACCAACTCGTATTGGTAACACTGTCAGCTCCTCTGCGTTGCTTTTCCCACTCCAAGAGACAGATCTGCACTCGATCTTGTTTAGCTTTAAGCCAAGCAAGTTGCCTGGAATTGACAACATTCGTCTCTCCGATCTTCGCAGAAATTATGTCAGTCTCAAAGCGGTCCTTCTTTTTATGTTAAACGGCTTTATTGAGGCTAAATCGATTCCCGACGACCTTAAAACATCAATAGTGCGTCCTCTATACAAAGGTGGTGCCAAAAATAACATCGAGAATTATCGACCGATTTCTATTCTACCGATAATCGCGCAGATACTCGAAAAGCATGCGTTTCAGGTAATGACGTCTTTTTTAGATAAATTTAATATATTGTCACCTACTTAGTTTGGATTCGTGCATGGGAAGGGCGCACAGCCCCTGCTGGAAGATTTTTCTGATTATCTTTACTCTGGTTTTGATAACAACGTTGTCACGTCAACACTATTCTTGGACGTATCTAAAGCGTTCGACACCGTTAGTCACTCGTTACTTTTACGTAAACTTCACAGCATAGGCTTCCGTGGCACTTTTTTTTTCTTTTTTTGAGAGCTATCTTGACAATCGCTCCCAGCTGGTATCCGCTGGAGGTTTTCAAAGCTCACGAACCAAACTAAAAGCAGGTGTACCACAAGGTTCAATTTTGTCACCACTTTTGTTTAACATCTTTGTCAATGACATCGCCAGCTATGTACCAGGATGCAAGATATATCAGTATGCAGATGACACTGTATTCATGTCCCAACATATTAATTACGTAGACTCGATTCGCCAGTTACAGCACCATGCGACTGCGGTCATGGACTGGTTTGAGAAAAACCTAATCGCTATCAATGTGAAGAAAACAAAACTAATGTGTTTCTACAATCCACATAAAACAATCAATCTCAGCGTTCCTTTTATTTTACACTCATCTGCTTGTAATCAGTGCGCCTGTGTCCCCTTAGAGTACGCTAGTAGTGTTAAGTACCTTGGTATTTTTTTCGATAGTGGCCTAAAATGGCATGCCCATTTAGCATATATTTGCAAAAAATTAAGGAGCGCCAGCTGCATCTTATATAGATCCAAATGTCTCATGCCTCTTTCTGTTCGTAAGGTTATTGCTCATACTCTAGGGTACAGTATCCTTCGGTATGGCATAACAGCTTTTGGTAATTGTTCCGCTTTCTGGAGAGCTAGAATTGACAGCATCCTTAAAGCAATCCTAAAGAGTGTCTCCTATAACATGCAAATACCCGAGGACACCACTCTTTTCGACCTTCTTCAACTGCCTGACTTTCACACCCTCTATGTTCACACAGTTATTTTGCGACATTTCTGGAGCTCTGAATTCAAAACTTTAAGCTCATCATCTCGTGCCCTCCGACACGTGCAGCCTTTCCAAATACGTCTTGTGCATACCCGATACGGTGAAAGTACGCGAGCATATTACGTTCCAAAGCTTTTCTCACAGCTGCCGCCCGATCTTCTAGGCCTTACCTCGCTCCGTAAACTTAAGAAATCACTTAGAAGTATGAGTTTTTGATGATCTCTGTTTTACTTTGTTTAGTGTTTTCCAGTGTGGGTTTCACTTGTTTAGCCTGGACGTCCTGGACAATCGCTCGTTGCACGCCGTGTACTGCAACTTCGTTTTTCGCCTGAATATTTTTTCTTTTTCTTTTACAAATCAGGCGCGACACTTTGGTCTTCGTGATTATCGTTATTTTTTTATATTAAGTTCTTTTAAACCTTATCTATGTACTTGCATCAGTATTTGGAGGCGTTATTTTTTCTGTTGCATGCACCCAACTGCTGACTTTGACTTTGGGACATTCTAAGGACGTGTGTATGTCAATCTGTCTTATTTCCTTTTGTATACCGGGTAGCAATGTTTAAAGTGTTAATTTTAGGGTAGCATCACACAAGCCTTGTTTTGGCTTTGATGCGCCCGTCATGCAAACAGTGTTTTGCTCCATACAATAAATGTATTATTATTATTATTATTATTATTATTATTATTATTATTATTATTATTATTATTAGACAGCTTTCTTTTTTCTTGGTATACGTCAAATTCCGTAGATGTGCTCTTTTGGTGAAGATCTCCACCAAATCCGCGATGGAAGTACAATCTCTAAAATGCTTCGTAATTTTAATACCCGTAGACTAGAGTGTTGTTAATTTAATTGTAGAAGACCAATCTTTTAATTGTGTTCTAGAAGAGCCATCTTGTAATCATTGATTTACGTTAAACTCGCGATGCTAGTTCAATGTAAAATACATTGTATTTAAAAGAACTTTACACAACTTAGAAGACGACTCTTTTAATTGTTTTCATCCATGAATTAAGAAGAAAAAGCATATAAATGTATTTAAAAACAATTAATTGGTATATAAATATATGGCTGGTTTGGCCCTTTTTTCACATTAAGGCAAGTGTCCGCCAGTGCTACGTGTACTCAACTTATGTTTTTATCCAGTTATTTCCCACTCTGGGGTCTTAAGGAAATCTGAAGAAACTGCAAGAATCTTTCTCCACGCGGTTGTTACAACCGGGAACGAAGCACCCTACCTAAGCGCGATTCCGCCAACGAAATTTGGGATCTGAACCGATCGCCTGAAGTGCTTTACGGACGGGTGCAATGCGACCTTTTAGCAGACGATCATCTCGATCGACGCCCGGACTTTCGATAACCCATATTTTGCATCGCGCCCCACTATGAATTCTTATAAGTGCTTAAGCTCGTTATACTTCCAACAAATGCAATTTCAGAATATCGTCCTTATTCACACGATTCAAACGACGGCGCCGGCTTGGCCGGTCGGCGTGTGGCAGACGGCATACTTCTTGCATTCGGCATCTGCTGCAAGCATCTTGAGGACCGGAAGTTGCAGTGGTAAATATTTCAGAAACAAGCGATTACTGGCACAGTTCTGTCGAAACATATATGACATTCAAGCTTTCTATATCCTTGATTTTTAGAAATTTAAACCCTACTCCTGATTTTTGAACGGTCAGGTTTTCACAGCGAAATTTAGTCACATGTATTTGTCCATAACAACGACACTAGCAACGGTTTGTTTGAACCCATGACGTCACAGTTACGGAGTCAATTGAAAGAACTGTCCCTGTCTGTGTGTGTCCGACCCTATGTGTTTTATTCTCTGGTATTTCAAGTCTACTGTGCCAACCTGTTTTGTGTTCATGTTAGCGAAGACAATTTTTGAAAGAATTTCCTGAGGTTTGATATTGGTTCGACAAGATGCGATGGCGCGAAGGTAGCGATAACTTCCCGGAACGTTTGTTTGGCTGAAATCACAAGACCTGAAGACAAGGTTAATAGAGAGGTGAGCCGGTTTAGGTCTCAGATATTTGAAACCCGAGACGACGTATCCCGTTTCCAATTTTCGTAATGCGCTGTAATGTCGCCAATGAAGACGGCACTAACATGTGCCAAATGGGCCAAAGTTGTTTTGGAGAGTCGCGTAAAGAACCGAGTATTTCCGTAAAACTTAATTTGCTCCGTTCGTGGCGTAATGCGGGCGATGCTCTTTTTTCTCTACGTCGCCTCCGGTGCCACATATTTGCGAAAAATAATTGCTTCCACATTTTTCAGGAAATATTGGAAGGTTTGGGCCATTGAACACATTTCATTTGAACATACCACAATCAGGAGGGAGTGTGTAAAACTGATAAAGATCCTTGACTCTTGCATATTTTTTTAGATAGTAAACCTATGGAATATAGCGTTCGGAAATCCGCGGATGAATCAGTGAGCAAAAATACATTTAAGTTATTTGATGCGCAAAGCGGCGTAACACAATAGCCAGTGTGTACGTAAAAACGGGATTTGAAAAAGACGACGACAATGTTTAACTGTTATGGTATTGCCCTAAGTCTATTTTTTGTCAAAAGTTAACCAAAGCTAAATCTGAAAGAAAGTTATATTATAGAAGACAGTATGGGTCTCAAACCTTGAAGAATTTTGTCCCTGTTTAGCTTCCTAAAGAATGAGAAGCGTCTCCAAACTTTTTGGGGCAGGTGTCAGATACCTTTTGTAGCGTTGGGCCGAGTAGTCATGAAATCGACACGTAGATGAGGGACGGACGGCAAGTCGCGAAGTGTGTAGTCTGTATATGTGTGTAGGTGGGGGGGGGGGGGGGGCGGTAGGGAGGGGGTAGAAAAAGGAAAGGCAAAAAGGAAGTCAGACGTTCTCTTCCCAGGTATGTGGATTCAAAAGAATGCCTATTGGAAGGGATCTTTTTTCCTGCCTAACCACATTCGAGGTCAAAACGTCTGTGTGATCCTTGAGCCTGTGGAAGGGCGCGAAGGTGGGGGAAGAGGAGTGCTTTTCTGGTGTTGTGCCAGGGGCAGCATGAAGCTGTCTCATGGGCCGTGGGTCGAAAACACCTGCTTTAGGCGTTTCCTAGGTCGTTACGTACATATGCAGAGCCGTTTCTCCGATTAGTTGCGCGCTGTAGTTTAGGTCGTTTCACCAGTTTTCTAGCTAGTCCCGCTTTAAATCACCAACAAAAAGTATGAAAAGTCGGGTATCGCAAATAATTTACAAGGTTTTATTCTTACAGATAAAAAATTTTAATTGAACTTAATGTATGCGATGGAAAACAAGTTATCGAAACAAAACGTTTTCATAACTAAGTTATACCTAAAATCTGTACTTTTTCTCAAATTGCGAATAAAACTGTTCTTAAATTTTTATTTTCTGTTCCACTATCCGAAGTTATAGCTATCGTTGCTAGACATGGGCGTACCAACCGGGGGGGCAAGGGGGGCACTTGCCCCCCCAGTTCTCAGAGTGGGGGGGCAAGGCATGCGTTTTGCCCCCCCTGAAACGGCCGCCACTGGACAGAGCAGACACAGGCCGGCGGCGCCCAAGGAATACCAAGGGCACTGCCCCCCGACCCGCGCGGGCATATTTTTAACGCGCAGGTGATACAAACCCTAGCAACGGTGCTCACGCACGCCGGATTGGCTGGTTTGTGGAGCCTTGCCCCACGAACAAGGCTACACGGTAACCTTACGGAATCCATCCGCGAGACATGGGCCGGACGGGCCGTCCAGACCAGGACGTAGGCCCTTACACAAAATAAAGTTTTGCTTGCTTGCTTGGAGATAGGCGCTGCCGCCGTCAACATAGGCAGCGGATGCAATGCGAGTTTCCGAAGAGGTAGCGTAACTTAGTGGTGAGATGTCTGCCTCATACGTGTCAGACCCGGGTTCTATTTATGGTGTGGGCCGGCTTACTTCTTTTTATTTTTTTTTCTCGAACATTTTGTTTTGTCGAGGCATTTGACGATATTTACATTTCTTTTTTACCATTAACACTAAAAAAACGAATGTTGTTGACAAAACATCGCTAAACTAAATCGTATCGACTCTATTTACGGAAGTGCATGGGGGGCAGCGGGGCTTGGGTTGCCGACCGGACGCCGCAAAGCTGCGTGTACGGGGGGTGGGGGGGCTAGGTGGGTTAATAGATTTGTAATTAGCAGCCGCACACCGTCACCGCGAAGCGGCGTGAACGCAGGCGCGGAAATGGGTTAACGCGCTTCGAGTGATACACGAGCAGCCCATCCGGCGTGAGCGTCGTTGTTAGGGGTTCTATCGCCTGCACCGTAAAAGGAGCAGTGTGTGCACCTCCTGTAGTGGGCAAGAATTCCTACATTAAAGAGAAGCGGGGACAAGCCCTTTCTTCAAATGCGTCAAGTCTCCTTGAGCTTCGGAATACAAAGAAACGCCACTATTCGGAGCTAATCCCACAGTTACTCGACCTCTCTTGCGTCGTGTCTGTTCGCTCCCCGCGCCTCGTAGCAGTGTTGTTGCAGTGGGGGGGCTCGTTAAAATTTTGGGGTTTTTTGGACTATCTAAATCACTTTCTTCCTTCCCATCCCCCCCTTTTCTACTCCGCATGCTTCCCCCTCTGCAAATATCAGCTCACCATCCGACATCTTTTCTGTGTTGATAGGCAAAACAACCACTAAAATTATAAAGTAATTTGTAATTTGAGTGGAAGTCACTCGGAAAAGTAGTTAAAGTAAACTACGAATTACTAGAATATAAATGTAATTAAAAGTTACTAAACTACCCAGAAAAGTAGGTAGTTAAACTGCAGTAACTTGAGTAAAGTAGTTGAACTACGTACAAGTCTGGCCCTGGCAGGCGCTCTGCGTAAGGGTTTTCACCTATCTGCCTAGCCCCGCACACCATCACATGGCCCAAGAAAGGTGTAGTTTTACTGCAGAGGAGAAATCAGCAGGGTCCAAGATGGTGACAATGGAGAATGGGGGACTGTTCCAGTGGCTGATGGCTTGAGAAAGGAATGACCAATTGAAAGCGTTAGTAGAGTCAGAAATGTGCTTGATGGTGCAGACGTTGTTGAGGCGAGAAGATGTTCGGTCGGGGGGTAATAAAGTGGTTTTGAGGTCGGGAATGTGGTAGTAAATTTTGTGAATAAAGCACAGCTGAGAGACTTTTCTGCGAAGCTGCAAAGAGGACATGGTTAGTTCAGTTTTTAGCGCTGAGACACTGAAAAAAAAAGTCATAAGTGGATGAAATGAAGCGAGCAGCTCTGTTCTGAGCTGCCTCTACAGGGTATTGATGAGGTACAGTCGATGGGTATTCCAGATGGTTGAAGCATATTCTATTTTTGGTCTGACGTACGTGTCCAAGGTTAGCTTACGAACAAAGGGTGGAGCCCTTTTTAAGTTACGTCTGCTTAGTCCAAGAGTTCCAGATGAATCGGCAGTAATGACTTCAATGTGGTTATTTTAGGGAAGGTCAGATGTTAGTCTTAGACCAAGGTATTTATACACAGTAGCGGTCTCAATCAGATCGGAGTACAAGAAGTAATTAAATGACAGTGTTTTTTTTTTTTTTCTTGGTGAAGTGGATTAGTTTGCGTTTATACTTGTTTAATGACATAATCCACTCTTTGCACCAATTGTTAATTTTCTCTAGATCTTCCTGAAGCTGGTTATTATTTTGCACACAAGTTACTTTGTTATGGATGACGCAGTCGTCGGCGAAAAAGCGGTTTTTTGAAGAAATCCCAATGGGGATGTCATTAATAAATATTAAAAAGAGTAAGGGTCCAAGTACGAACCCCAGGGGAACACCAGGAGATACATTTATTAAGGAAGATTCATGATCATCATGGACGTGACCTGTACACGGGAAAAAAGAAAGTCACGAATCTATGCAAACGGTTATTTGGTCAAGGCAAAAAGATGATAGCTTAGAAAGAAGGCGTTGATAAAAAACACGGCCGAACTCTTTGGAAAAAAAAAAAACTGCGTCAGTTTTTTCATTTTAAGGTTCAAGGTTCAAGGTTAGTGTGCAAGTCATGGATGAAGTCGCAGAGTTGTGTTTCGCAGGAAAGTACAGTCTCCGGCGATATGAAAGACCCACTGGGAGCGCGTGGCCGAGGCGGTGGCTGGTGGGGGCGCTGCGAGCGCTCCGGGCAGTTCCATTCTGCTTCGAGGGGAGGACGCTCATTCGGCACTCGGCACAAACTGATAAGCGCGTTTCGCTTTATCTGAGCCCGAGTGAGCGTCCTCCCCTCGAAGCAGAATGGAATTGCCCGGAGGGCTCGCAGCGCCCCCGCCAGCCACCGCCTCGGCCACGCGCTCCCAGTGGGTCTTTCATATTGCCGGAGAGTGTACCTTTTTGAAAACCGTGCTGCTGTTTAAAGAAAAGAAATGGGATGATAGGTGCCTCATGATATTGGAGTAGAGGATATGCTCAAGTAGTTTGCAAGAAATTGAAGTCAATGAATTAGGGCGATAATTAGATGCCGAAGAGCGGCTGCCCTGTTTAAAGACTGGGAATTACCCTTCCCACCTTTTGGTTAGATGGAAGGCACCTTTGAGATAAGGACTGAATAAAGATAAGTTTTAAATACTCACTCGAAATAACACTGGTGTTTCTTTTAAATTTTAGAGTTGATGTTATCGGTTCCAGCGGACGAAGTAAGTTTTAGTTTATCAATGTTATAATACCGGCGGAGTTAACGTTAATAGGATGCATGCGCTCGTAAAGCTCTTCAGGGAGAGTGGGGACGGAGTCCAAGCACTCGTTAGTAAACACTGATGAAAAATATTCGTTAAACACAGGACTGTCATGGTCGACGTTGCACATCCGACCATTCCTAACTCTCCCCATCGTCCTAAACGTCCGTGTGTGTCCGAACACCAGAAACCGGAATTTTAAAGGTTAAAAACGGCACGTTGCGAATATGGAACGCGCACTTTCATGCAAAGCTGACGTCAAGTGACTCAAATCGAAAAACATGCATATTTACAATATTGCTATCTCTTCTGGTGAAGGCTCAGCAACCGTTGCATCCGTTTTCGCGCACGAAACGGCGACTACCAGAGAAAGTAAGAACGCAGTGATTGCCTTTATTTTAACAATGTAAACACACTTGCAGGCGTGCGCTGATGAAGCCTCAAAATCAAAGCTCTCGTAGTGTGATTCGTGACTGTGCCGGCTACTACCCCACCTCGTTGTCACGCCACTTTCTGGAAGCATAGACCAAAATTACAAGTAAACACACAAATGCGACATCGATACAATTATCTTCTAGAATATCACCTTATTTAGTCATAACTCTTTCAATAGGCACTACAAGTTGTATTTATTTTAAGAAGAAGAAGCAAAATTTTTTTCGTAAGAAAAAACAAAATATCAATGTTAAGTCTGGTAACGTTGTAATTTTGCCGAATCATTGCCAAATCTTTGGAAAAGTTGGACAAAAGTTGCGCCGAATTTTCGATTTGGGGGGGGGGGGGGAGAGGGTCTGGTTTGCCCCCCCACTCAAAAACAAGTTGGTACGCCACTGTTGCTAGACAACGGGAAATTAAAAAAAAAAGACAAACAGTAAATATATTGCGGCAGTAAACGTTTACTCTAACGTAGCACACGGCACTTCATCTGCCAATGAACGCTGTGCTCAGAATGCTACACCTTTCCTAATGGCGTCACCATATTATTGCGATTCAACTTTTTCTTTGTATCCGCTCGCCACGTCAAATATACAAATTTTACCTCGAAAGCTTACTTTACGATCCTGGCGCGTAACAAAAATAAGACCGGCAGAGATATTGAAGAGGCTTTTTTTTTTTTTTTCAAAAGGGGAAGGGGAATGTGTTAGTGCACCGTCGGTGCACCTGGGGGCTGACGCGGTCTTTTTTTATCAAGAACAGTGGCGAGCACGTGTGAAAGAGATATGACGCCATGTTATCGGATTCTATTTTGTGTGTCTTGTTTGGTTCGTTCCTTCCTACTTCCGGTGTTTATTTTCTCGTTCGCTTGAAAACTAAACTTTCAGTTGATAGTCAAAGCTTTGTCCGCGCACTTCTTTTACTCGTCCATTCTCAATTATTTTGCGCTGTTTCCACTTTTGAATATGCATCCAACTCGCCCAACTTACCGCCTTGTTACGCGGGTCACTTTTAGCGTAAGTATCGAAGGACAGCTGGAGAATCAAAAAGAGCCATTATGCCTTATCGGATCACACGAACAGAGAGGGTAAACATACCGGGAAAAGCAGTAACAAGTCTCCGTCCCGGTGCAGGAACCGCTGCGAGACATATCGCGATTGAGCAATGACAAGGGCGGAGCTGGACCAGTTCGCATGAGGACGAATCGCTCCACTGGACAGCAGGGCCGGAATTCGCACCCAAATAGAAACTCAGTTGGCGATCGGACGAAACACGTCTCATCGAAAAATACACGCCGATAACGCCTCGCCAATGGCCCGCTCACGTATATAAGCAGCGGGGGAGACGCTCTAGAACGACACTCCGGAACGAAAGACGGAATCGAGGCAAAGAGCAGCAATGAGGGCCCTGGTGAGTCTTCAGCTCGTTGTTTACTCACTCGCAGTGGAAACGGGAAGCGCTATAGCAAGTGTTCCTCGGATCCCTGGCTGAGCTACCCCTGATCACGAACAAGCATTTTTGAATTTAATCAGTACTATTCAGTGTCCCTACTCGTAGGTTCATTGCGTTACAAGTTGAAAGGTTATTGTCCTAGCGGTCTTCTGGCGCTAAGAATAGATATAGCAGTGCACAGACGTGCAGAGCGGGTGCGCCTTCCTTCGAATACACCCGTTCAGAAAATCATTGGCATCCCGGTACTGGAGTATACGCCTAAAGGCCGATACAAACATTGCGTGGAGTTCGGTCGTCTGCGTTGCGTCGAGAAACGAAAGCGAGTCAGCGGCACATCTGTGCTAAGTATAAATTGTGTAATCCAATTGAAGGAGTACCTTGGCACGCAACCTAAGAAGCAGGGATCTCCTGGTTTCTCGTAGCCGCATTGCAGTCAAACGTTCTGTGGAGGGGACTTATTCACACGATCATGAAGGTCCTTTTAGCTAAGGGACTTTCAGGGCCAACGGCGAATAAGTTCGCGAATCTCCGCACGTGGCAAGGGCACGCGACCAAAGAGCGGTGGCTGATACACCGACTGCAACGATACCTATGTTAAAGAAACCTTTCAAATTTAATATTCAAGAAGACATTTAGACCTCATTGACAATGGCTGTTAGAGAATCTTATAGGACAAATTTGAATTTTGTGTGCGTCCCTGGACGACTAGTTGTATTTTAAACCAAGCGTACATAAGTGGCATTTTCCTCCTCTACCTGCAGAGCAGCGGAGGCTCTGTCGTAACATAAGGCGAAGAATGCCCCGAACTGAAGCGCCCCTCGCATTTCGTCTTCCGCGTGAGCGCTACGAAGGGGTTCACATTTTTCGCTGCGCTTGAATTTTTTTGTGAATGAAAGGGGACTCTCGTTGTGCGCTTGTGAGGCTCCACACTTCCCCGCGATATTTACAGCCGCGAGTAAAATGAAACGCTGCGGTGCGTAGGAAGCACCGGATTCCCACGGAGGAATGAGGCATAGGGACTGACAATGGCAAGCCTGGTGTGACGTCACATAGGGCATGGGCGTACAGCCATTGATACTTGGAAAATTTGGCTAGGAGTTTTGTATAATTATCTCTCTTTCACTACACTAGATCGGAGTGCCGTTTTATATAACAAAATGGGCTTTTTTAATCATCGGTCTTTCTCATGGTAACCATCAGACGATCTTAAGAACTTTCGGTTTTAACCGGACAGTCAATTTAAGGGAGCGATGAAACAACATTGCGACTTTCACCAAATACTATTTAGAATAATCTCTGACGGTAATAACTGAATAAGCTTGACTTAGTGTTTCTTTCTTGGCAATGGCAGCCGCCAAAAAAATGCTAGAAATATGAGCATCATTCATACCCTGAACACGGACAAGAAAAGGCGGCCATGAGGCGTGGTGCCTATCCTATGCTGCCAACGTAAGTCATAATCGCGCTGCAATTGGCAAAGCAGAAAGCGCGTGCTGAGGTCCTGCCATTGTTAGAGTTCGGCTCTTCTCATCCCCGCAGTGGCGGGACACGAGCCACTACTCCAGTGTCCGCGAAGAGTTTCTTCTTACGAGCCGGAAAGCGCACGCAGCACTCGTGTCCAACTCATAAGCCGCGCACGACTATCGTTAGGCGGCTGGTGTCAATCCCACAATTACGTCACCAAGCTTTGCGAAAGCAAGACTTAAATAAATAGTTCCTTTTTATTCTCGCGGTTTCACCGCGACACAGAAGCTTCTGAATCAGTGAAGGTCTGTGCAAGTATGTTTGAACCGGTACGCCTCTGCAAAGTCGTCCACATTGCAACCGGATATTGTTTCATGACCCCTTTCACTTTTCGTACGCTAATTGCGGTTTGTACGCGAACGGCAGACATTGCAAAAGTGGCGGTGTGCTTCGCCGTGCTGTTATTTGAATATTTGTTTTAATTTCGATGGTTCAGCAAGACTATTATGCTCTCTACGTGGCATTTACCTTGATAAAGCCGTATTATACAACTCTGGTAAAACTCTCTATAAAGTTAGTCAGATCAAGGGGCTCGTGGGCCAAGAGTGTGCCAACTGTGTGCATGTCAGAGCTTTGTCTCTGTCCATCCCTCCCCTAACTCGAAGCCTGTTCACTATTATTAGCCTCGAGTCCGAAAGGAACGCTGATGCTGCGCCAATAGGACTTTTCACTGATATTGAAAACTATTTTGTTACAGTGAGACGTCTGGCCTAGTGAGAGAATTTCAAGGGTTCACATGACACCCTAAAATGTGTAGCGTACAAAACATTATCAGTCTCATTAAGTTGTCATAGCACACAAAAATTGCCGAGTCGTGCCCTGACAGCACAGGCTTCCACATTGGGGCCTCTCTTTAACTTCTAGTTTCAGAAGGCGCCAAGTGTTCACTCTAGGGAGTATTCACTGGTGTCACAGCTGTATGAGCGACTCTTGCGCGCGCGCTAAGAGTGAGCTTCCACAGTTATTCTGCAACGTGTAATCTGCACCATCGAGATTGCAGGTCTCATTGCCTCCTTCTGAACATGTGCTCTAAACAGCGCCCTTAAAGATGGAGTCCAGGGGTGCATGTTGCGCTTTTTGGACTCCCAGGAGACTAGGGAGAGGGAAGTGACGTCAACGACACAGCAAACGCAGATTGGGTGTTGATTTCGTTTTCTTCTTTCAACATTCAATCTGCGTCTGCTGTGTCTTTGACGTCACTTCCTTCTCCCTAGTCTCCTGGGAGTCCAAAAAGGGAACATAGCACCCAGTGAATGCCCCCTTTGAGCATATAAATTCAAATGATGATATTTACCGACGTTGTCAGACTGAATGTTGTAAAGGATCTTTTGGGAGGATTGAGACACACAGAGGGACTGCGTGTAAATTATGAATATAGGGAGGAAAGAACCAGAAGCCTTTTTTTTTAAAATCAGGACAACGATGCACACCTGTATTCTTTTCGCTGTTTTTGCTCCGTGAGCGTATTAAGAAACTGCCGATCGTCACCAGTCCTGACAGGTCATCTCCAGATATAGATAGTTTATTTACAATTAAATTCTTCATACGTTGTTAAGCAGTGGTTGCTAGTGATTTAATAATATTACACTAACTTACTTTTTTATATGTTAATTTATGTTGCTACTCCAACTTAAATTCGCCGATCTCGCATTTTCTTAGCTGTTCGCGCGTTTGAAGTGATGCCATCTGAAAGGTTTCAAAACATTTTCTAAGAGATTCTAATTTTTATTTTCAGTGAAAATTGCAGCGAAAAAAATAACTCACCAATAATCTCCCGAATAAAAAGATCAGTAACGCCAATGTCATTATTATAATTTACTTGCTTCTAATCGTGCATGAAGAGTTGTTATTTGTCTCGAGATTTCCTAAAAGCAACAGGAAATTTGTTGTTCCATGCGTAAGGCGTATTCCCTTCAAAGGTGTCTACATTGTCGGCTTTCACTCTGGCCGATTTTTTTTAATAGGAAGTAGAGCTTTAACTACCATGTAAAATTAATTTTGGTTCCAACTTTATTTTTGTATTCAAAGTGTGCTTTCCCAATGTGAATACCGTTCGTGATTTTGTACACTGCGAATTTAATCTGAATTCGGTAACTTTAATGCTCTTAGAAAATTTACTTGCTTTCGTTAGTTTTGTGTAGGAATAATGTCAGGAGCAAAGAATCGTCTGGAGACGTTAAGTAATACAAAGTACCCAGTAAAGGTTCTCAAGCTAATTAATACATACGCTTCTCCTGTTTACTTCTTGACATTGTCTTCTTTGCGCTATTTTTTATGTTTAACAAAAGAATACTTTAATGACATAAGGAAAAGGCAAACAAGGAAAGTATAAAGTTCTAGATTCTACGCTAACGTTGAACAAAATTTAGTATTCTTTTCACTTTTTGGTGCTTGCATCGATATGGCTTACGGTGTAAACGTAAAGCCGGGGTCACACTGCTCATACAAGAAACAGACTGCGAACACAAGTCACCGCAAGCTCTGTGGTTCGAATGCCGCGTGCCAAGTTTCATCCTTAATCTCCCTGCCGTGCGGCATTCGAAGCACGGATCTCGCGGTGACTCGCGTTCAAATCTGTATGAAAACTCTCTTTGGTATGATGTATATGCTGTGTAACCTCGGCTTAAGATGTTTCTCGGGCAGGTAAAAGGTGAACTGGTTAAGGGGAGCGTGTTGTAATTATGAATACTCAAATAGAAAGGATTATAAGACGGAGGACTTTCACAGAGAACCACGCTCTTTTATTTAGCAGTGACGAATGGCTATTTCCCGGCACGAAAAATTCACGCGTTGACCAGAACGAGACAAGGCTAAAGGAAAGGAGGTTACGAATGGAAGCGCCGATAAGAATTGAGTCACCGTACCGTGACTGCCCAAGTTTATGATTTTTTTTTTTTGTTTCTAGATTTGGCCCCATAAATTTCATTTCACGTCTTCTCAGGCGTAACGATAAAGATTAGGCATCTTTTTTTTTTCTTTTTGTAAGAAGAATGTGTCGATGATTTCACGTCCGAGCTGCTGCTGATCTGTTGCGAAGACTTTGGTGCTGCCGAAGTCTGGTGCGCAACCGAAGCACTCTTTTGTATGAACAACGATGGCGCGTGTAGTGTGATCGGCGTTTGATGCTGCCTCGTTTTGACTCTGTCATACACGGTCGTTTACGCGTTTGCGAATACGTAATGTATTCAGCTTCGTACTTGAGGGAAATCGAGTACACCTTCTCGGTAGCACATTCTCCGGAATGGCTGTAGTGTTTTTTTTCCGCAGGGAGTTTTTGGTCTCCATTCAGCTCGTCATATTGCTAAGGATTGTCAGTTTAAATCTTAAGAAGACGAATTTCGTGGTAGAGCGGGCGGCGGTTGATCGCATGCGGTGGGGTACGTTGCAGAATTAAGAAATGCTGGATATTCTTCGTCATGCAGGTAAATCTGGTAATGGTAATTCTTGGTAATTCTTAGTATCACGAGTTGGTTAAAACATAAGGCGATCCGTTTTACTGGAAATTGGGAGCTCAGAAGTCGTTAAGCTTGGGTGTCGATGCTTTCGGTTGCTTAATGCGGACATGACTTAATTTTTGCCCATATGAGTAGGGCCTTGATCACTCTCAGTTTAACCGACCCTTTTAAACTAATGAACCTGCTTTTTCGGGCGCTGTTGGAAAGTTCAACAAATACCTTGCGTCCTCCCGTTAAATACGTGTACCCATTCAGGTCCTCTAGATGTTCATTCATGTCCCCTGGGATATTTACTTCGTGGTGTTCTCCTAGTTCAATAACGTATTTCGAAATACATTCTATCATTTTACTGTTCCTCTCTTTAGCATTTACTCCTGTTCAGCGATACACAAATCTATGAATCACTTGTTCCTCTGCTAAAGTCTCTCTTATGCATAAATGTTTAATGCATTTTTCTATGACTTTATGCCAATTTCCGTTTTTGTTTCTAAAACGCTCTGATCCCACCTCCTTGCCTGCTGTCCTCCATTTTTTCTCTTTTATATTGTTCTCATAGATAATCAGGATAGCGAGAGGTTTTCTCGGCGGCTCCAAGATGCATTTCAATTAACCCATATCACATTAAATCCTCCTGTTTTAGTTGCTCTTCTATCTCCTCCATTTTAACCTGGTCCTACCTCCCCGCTTGTTTATGTTTGGTATATCTGCTCTACCTATGCACCTAAGTATCTTGCTCTTACACGTTATGTGTCTTTTACTCATTGGAACTTCTTTTAGTTTAACTTCCTCTACGCGGGAGGCCTCAGGGCTCCAGGACCCCACAAAATATCTACGACATGACGTCCAATCTTATCCCCTATCGTGCTACCTGTAGCTCCACTGTAGTTGATGCCCATGAATAATGGTCAGAGCGAGCCTCATACACCACCCTGTTTACTTCCAATACGCCGTACTGAAGTGGTTGGCTTATCATCCTTATCAACCGGTTAGCTTCCGCCACCCACTGAAATGTGTGACAAGACTGACCCAAGGGATAATGCATATTTGCACCTGCACCCTCTCAGAGGCCTCCCTTAGCTTACGTACCCCAACTCCTATGTGTCTACCGAGGTTCTGGCACCTTCCCTTCAACACATCATTGACTCTCGTAAGCAGTTCTACTAGGTTCTCTCCCTCCGTGTTACCCCAGAGCCCTTCCTTAGCTTTGACCATCGCGTATGCGATGCACTTTCCTGGCTGAGTCACTACGTCTACCCTTCCCTCCCTTTCACCCTTGCCACAGACCTTCTTTCATCCGTGTTACGTACGAGTCTCCTACCACCAGTACTGTATTAGCCTCCAACTGCCTGTTTTCCCTCCCATTCGCTCCCTCCTTTCCCTGCGGCTGACTTCCTCCAGTTATCTGTGCTACTTCATTTCGCTGTTGCTGCCAGTTTACCACCACGTTCTTTACTGCCCGGCTGGTAACCTGAGCCACTACAGCAATTTAGGGTCGAAGATTTACTCCCTTTCCGTTAACTTTTATCTGTTCACCAGCGCTTCCTTCCATTGACACTGCCCTTCCCGCTACGTTCTCTGCCGCCTCCCTCCTCAGCTGCTCCAACCCATCCTAGCATTCCCTCTTACGGTGACCCCATCACAGCCTTCCACGCTTTCTCATTCCTGAGCTCCTTCACCTACCTCTCAAGCTCTGGCCGCTTTTCATGCTCCTCGTTAAGCAATCTTTCATTGCTCTTCACCCTGTCCTCGCAATCTCCTTTACGCTGCTCTAAACCAGCCTTCTATGTTTCCATATTCTTAAGCTCTTCCAATTGTCTCTCAAGCTGCACCCGCCCTCCCGTTCCTCACTAAGCTTGCCTACAATACGCTCCGCCTTTCTTTCCCACTAACTGATAAGCTCCCGAAACTCTGCTTTGAGCTTTTCCCTCTTAGCTAACACCTTGACCTGAGTCTCCAGCACCACCCGCCCCTATCGCTCTACTTTAAGCTCCGGCTTGACCTCCTCAATCCTAGCTGCATACTTATAGCTGCTTAACTTAAATCTCCTCCAACCATCCTGTAGATGCGGCAAACCAAGCGACCCTCCTCCGCCTCTGCAAAGCTATCAAAATTTGTATAATCTTGATGCAGTCTTCGCATGCACCCATCACACAACACTAGGTCGTCACCCTCTTTGTAGGGTTTCCTCCTCCGAACCATTGCGCCTATCTACCTCAAACAGTATTAAACAAAACAACAACAAAAAAGACGGAAAAATACTGCCCCAAATCAAACACACAGTCAAAGCCCCACACCAGCTTGCCTTATTAGTGCCTGCCAGCGGCTTAAATCAACCTAACTCTCTATCTAAGCGGTCCCTAAAATTCATTCAGTCTATTCCATGAACGCTGGAAGGTCGGCAAAAATCACAGCAAACCCCTACTTTAGCCTTACTTGCTATTGGTCTTCTCGGGGCCTAAACTAGTCTAACTTTCTATCACGGAGGTCACTAAATATATGTAAACATTTTTATGCACGCTAGACCAAATCTACAAAGGGGACCCCAAATACACTCAGATACAATCCATCCACTCCGCTCGAATGTCGGGACAACACGGTGGAAAGTTAGCGCCAGCCATACAGAGTTACCCAGAATTTAAAAAGCCAGCCTAAAATAGGCATCGTTAGTTTCACATAAAAACCTTGTGGGAGCTACCAGGGTCTCCTTAATCAAGCGTTCGTGAAACTCCAGCTGGCGCTTTGAAGAAAAAAGCGCATAAAACGCATCTGGAAATTTCTGTATTGCAACTTTCTCGATCAGCGATGTCGTCTCCTTATTGCGTTTTTACGCTTGCGGATTCCTGGGTGGGTCCGCGCAGGCAAAAGTTGATTTTAGAACAGGGTGGCAAAATTGACTCGTCGCAGGCGGAAAATTTGGACATGGGTCCCGGGCTGATCCAGATTTTCTGCCAACGACAACTCGACTCCGTTATCGGGCTCCGGAACTCACTTTCCGCCTGTGCAGATCAACCAGCGATTCCGCAGTGTAAACGCGTTATTAGTGCGCCCCTTACTCCGCCCTTCTCGCCGAAGCGACAACAGGCGGGACGCCTGTTGTCGCTTCGGTCCTATCGCATTCAGTCTAGAGAGCCACAATGGGAAAAAGGCTCCATCTCAGACCATTTGGACTGTCTGCAATTTAGTGGTGCACACCTTCTGCGGCGATTGGTCGCAGTGACGCCCACTAGCCATGCAATGATTTTCGGCTTCGCGAGGAGGGAAGCGGGATGTTGGCAGACGATCCACGCTTTGGCCGCTTTTGTCATCTCCATCCAGTTCATATTGCAAGCGCGGTCCATAAACCGCGTGACCCCGATGGCGCAGTTGTGGGAACTTCAGTACAGCATGGTCCACAGCAACAATATTGCAATGGTGTGACAGCCTTCTGCAACAAAAACTGAAGGAACTTGTATTTTATAACGAGTTTTGCTCGCTTCGGTGGATGAGCGAATTTTGTACCTCCAACACAACAACACAGACTACTTCGAGCGTGAAGGCACCATCAGTAACTTATTTCTTCAAAATGCTTTGCAAAAAAAGGTGTTAGTAAATGCTACTTAAGGATATTTAAGCCAGGTGCGCAGCGGAGATAATTTCAGAATTTCACATGTATCTGAGAAAAGCGATCGTCGAAAATAAATGTCACAGCTACTGTCTTGAAGACTGAAACCATCAATTAAGATTTAAATTGCCGAGAAATTTTAACTCACATATCTTTAGAATTAAAAAAAAAATACCATGCCTACTTACGCAATGAAAATATGTTATAAATCATCCCCGAAAACGAGCGATAAAAATATCCGAGCTTGGAAACCACCACTCCCGAAAGTGATCGTTGATATCTGGAGCTCGAAAACGGCAGCTAGAAACACGTACCACGTTTTATTGCCCTGGTTGTTTGGGCGAATGAAGCGATCGCAAGGCAGACAGAAAAGGTGATTTGACAGAATTAAAAATATATATATTCATTATAGCGTTCCTTGTGGCGGCCGAAGCAGCACTTGGTTCGTGGCAATTTTGTCGGCAGCTTTGTCGGCGAAATGAAGATCGTCCTGGGGACATAAGAAGCGGAAAATGACTTTCATGAAACTTCATCTATCACTGTCACTGGTGGGTGTCGACTCGTGGCAATATTTGGCCACTCAATTGCGCTAGGATTTTGAACAGGCACAAAAATAATCAATAGAATTCAAATTAACAAAAAAAATGAAAATATCGTAGGCTAACCATCTCGGGGTTGTTTCAACTAAAGCGAGCATGCTGCCAATTTTTGTTCAATGGCAAAAAAAGAACGCATTGTCGCCAATAAGCCGAAATTCGCTACCGGTACACCAAGCTCGAAACTCTGTGTATATAACCATTTAGTCAGGCCAATTCTGAAGTGCGATTGTGCACTGCAAAGTAAGCCTACAAGAAAGACATGAGTTGAAGAAAATAAAGTGATTAGCATCCCACGTTATTTGCAATAGGTATCGACGCCAAGGCAGCCAACTTGAAATGTCATGTCCCGTCAAAAAGAGAAGAAGAACTAAAGTTTGGTATCTCATTGCTTACTAAATACGTTTCCATTCATCACCACATGTGAAAGCAGTCTCATGTCACAATACATGCTTTAATCAGAGAAATTTTTGAACCCGCGTCAAGAAATTAATAGGGCGCTTAGAGAAACACCCTCTAAATCACAACTTGTTCTACTTTCTTGAATGTGCCTTCATCTAATGCGTCAGCAGATGCTCAAGCAAAATATATAAAAATAACTAAAGTAACGCAACACGTGATTAATTTTATAGCAAATATGATAATATTCATCAGCAATAGACAATAGACCCTCTCCGGAATTCAGTTCCATCTGGTGAATGAAATGGCAGTTTATCTTTTACTATACTAATGTCGGCAATGAACCTGTGGACTGCAGTATTTAATAGGGAACCGTCAA
This sequence comes from Ixodes scapularis, assembly GCF_016920785.2. Lineage (NCBI taxonomy): Eukaryota > Metazoa > Arthropoda > Arachnida > Ixodida > Ixodidae > Ixodes > Ixodes scapularis. The sequence goes on along the minus strand of NW_024609868.1, from coordinate 162,845,049 downwards.
TTTTAAAGGTCAACGGTAAACGAGAATGTGCGCTTCACTACAATTATTTTTCAATCTCCTTTAGTGTCGATGGCAAAACAAATGCAGCCAGTCGCAACGAAGCGCCAACCCAGATAGACGCCTTGATAGAGTTCTATACATCAAGGGGTTTAGAAGCCGAGTGAGTGCTACTAATAGATTGACTGGGACCGAGTTAGAAATGAACGCTTACGCAGCTCTTGCGTCCAATTCCTGCTTCACGCCGCGCTAACATCTAGAATGTATAGGCCTCAAATCGTCTGCTTAGGAGCATCTTCAACTTCTTCCTTCATCAGTAAACATAAGGCTGCCATTAGTATAGCACATATGCCGTTTTCAGATGATGATGATAGTGACCAAAGTGGCCAGACTGAATTCCTGATAGGGTCTATTGCAAGCATGGCGCCGTGGCAGGTGCCCCATATGTCGAAGCACGTGAAGCGTGCGCGTGAACGTAGCTTTGGCAAGCTTGCATTTGCACGGACTCGCCCGCACCACCATGACATCGCGGCGGCATGTCGAACGACTTGCAATCGAACAGTCACGCCACTAGCGGTACCCTTCAGCTGTGGCGTAGCCTCCTATATATTGACGGCCGCCAAAATGAAAAAAAGGTGGAGTGGCAGACAATGGATGAAAGGAAAGCCACGGGACTGGCGCCCCGCTGCGGCGAAACGCCGAAAAACACTTATCCTGAGCTAACAAGTGTGTTTCGAGTCCTCGCCCCTGCAAAAGCTGTGCGCGGACGTCCAGGTTCCCTGAAAAATGACTCGGTGATGCTCTGTGCTACCAGATCCTTGCGCTTCAAATCTGCGACCGGGCACTCTCTGGCTACGTCGTCGAACTGCATAGGCTTTGTGAGTTTAATTGAAGCAATGGCTGTGGGGACAACAAACCGTATTTTCTTGTTTGTTTTTGATCAGCTAAATCGAAATGGACAACTCGAAGGCCGCTCTTCGTGCGACCGAAGCACTGGTAAGAGCGAAGCGCTCGTCCGCAGGCCGTGCTGGGCGAGGTTTCATTCCATTCTTATGCTCTGTTAGTAAACACCGGGTGGCGGGGACAACAAGCTCGATTAAGCGCTTCTTTAGTTCGATCTCTTGCCCAATATTGCTAAATTACACACGCATCAAGTAGACTGCAGGAAGTGTAGGCCAAAGCGCAGCACGTTCTGACGTCTGCAGCAATCACTCTCCTAAAGTATAAGTATAAAACAAAAGGTATTATGCACGCGCGTTCGTCAACGCCTTATTTTGGATATTTACATGAAATATTTTATACGGGGAAGGTGAGCGCGTGCGGCCTATAGACCTACAGTCCCAGCATTCTCCCGGATGCTTGTGTAATTTCGCAATCGATAGCTGTATTATCTTGAGTATTGCACGAGTTCACGGGTACAATTTTGTCGGTTTTGTATATACGTCTGCTCGGATCCTGACATGGCCTGCAGTTTTGATAAATATGTAAATGACTGTTAGTGAAAAAGCTCCATTGTGTATAATAAATTGGTGATTCTTCGGCTGGAAATATCGTGCTGTTGAGAGCTGCTTAAGCCGTCGAGTTGTGTTCGCCCCCTTCCGTGTTCTTAAGTCTCGGGTCCCATTACCATGAATCGTGTTCAGTATTGGTTTACGTTTCTGACACTACTTACACCTCGATGTGCTCATTGATACAAATTCCTAATTTATGTTTCGACAGGTGATCTTCTGCATATTCGCCGTCATGACTGGCCTTGCCCACGCTGGAGGTTTTGGCGGATACGGAGGCGGATTCGGAGGCGGATTCGGAGGCGGCTATGGCCATGGCTACAGCAAGACTATTCCCGGTCCCTCGTTCCTCGTCAAGACAGTTCACCGCGTGAGCAAAGTGAGCCACGGCGGCGTCCACAGCAGTCATCTGATCGGCGTCGGGGGCCACGGGGGATACGGGGGATACGGAGGATTCGGTTTCAAGGGCTGACCCGGGCTTGGCCCCGCTCGCTGGAGACCGCTTCCCAAGTCATGATGGTCGAGTCAGCTGTGTCTGCGTAGCTATCATGCAATTCCAATCATCGAAGAAAGACACCCATGGTGATGGATTATATTCTGTACAGTTCACTACAAGATAAATAAAATATCAAATGAATGAGCGCCTTATATTCATGATTATAAAGGTGTTTTTCTTTCTTTACAGAATTGTTTTAAAAATCAGTGAAAGCTACATGTATGCAGTGTGTGCAAGTTGACGTTTACGACCAGAAGAAGAGGGTGTATAGAGCTGATCATAACGATAATTAGGATAATGAAGTAATATGTTAAATTAACTTTTTGGTTATTGAAAATCGAAATAAGGTTCCAATTAAACAATTGCTCAGCGTCGTCCAAAACCACTAAACCAGTAACTTTTAGAACTAGTCTGAGCGAATGACAATCATAAAAGTGTGCTAAAGTTACCACTTGTGCACCAGGTACAACGCTGGGGCTATAATGAGAAACTGAAAAATCGCGCGGACGATTTATGTGACCGGTAGCCTTGCTCCAGCTGCAGGACTGGTTACGTGTGCTCACTGATGCGTTAATCACGCGCTCAGTCTTTTTGAACGTTATTGAATTAGTGGTTTTAGACGACGCTAAGCAAGTTTCTAAATGGAACAATATGCAAATTGCCACGCGCGTCACCGAGCGAGCGTGTGCGTGGCCCAGTGGTTACCGTGCTTGGTTTTTGTGAGGAAATGACGGCTTAGATTCTTGGGAGTGGCGCGTGTAACATTTATTCTTTACATTTAGCGTTCTCGTAAGTTCGAGAACCTTATCGTCTGATCGAGGTACAAATGTTCTACGCGCCGAACGTTCTACGCTGAATATTACAGAAACCTACGCGTGCACAAAAGGTACTCCGCATGTCGAGCCGGGGTCAGTCCAGCCCACATCGATGCCTTTGTCTATTTTTCGGTCCCAAGTTTGCCCCATGAAAAGTTTAGTTTGCTTCAGTTTTCGTCGCCTCATCAATTGAGATTCCTGAAAGTTTGGTGGAGGTGGGGCGTAACGCATGTCTGTGCTGCGCACCCCTCCAAGAGCCCATAATGGAAGTTTAACCTCAAACCCCCGTAGACCCACCGAAGAGAAGACCGAGGCCGTATCAAGTCGCCGCAACCAAGGCCTAAACACGGAATTCGTACATTTGCCACTCAGCACCAAGCAGTCAACGAGGCCGACTATGGACAACCAGTCGTCGCAGACTTTGCCCGCCTCCGCCGTCGTATACCTGCCCGTCATACCCCGGACTGCGACGCCTTTCCATGGGGAGGTCAACGAAGACATTGAAGATTGGCTGAAAGAGTACGAACAAGTGGCCCGCCATAACGGTTGCACACCGGAGCAGTTCCTTCAGAACGTTTACTTCGCTTTGGAGGCCACAGTACGGATTTGGTTTGAAAACCACCAAACGTCGAACACCTCCTGGGAGCAGCTGCAGGCTGCGCTCCAAGGTACGTCCACCAACCAGCAGCGGAAAGAACGCACCGAAGAGCTTCTTCAATGAAGGGCCCAAGGCCCTAACAGGGCGTCGTTAGCTTTCTAGAACATGTTCTTCGACTCAGGAAACCGCACCGATCCTCAAACCACCGGAGAAAAGAAGCTTAAAAGCTTGATGCAAGGCGTCAAGGAGAACATCTTCTTAGGTCTGGTGCGATGTCCTACTACCACCGTCGAAACATTTGTAGCAAAGGTGACCAAACGTTGACGGGCCCTGGAAGCACGAGCCGCTCACTGCCATCGAGTTCCTGGAGTCGCTGCACCCATGCCGTCTAGCCCCGCCTTCAGCTCCAATACACCGGGGATCCGCAAAATCATCGAGGACAATGTCCATGAAGGACTGAAGACGATGGCACCTGCCGCCGAACGTCCAGCTTCACACTCGACCGCCGAGATTGACCGAAAGAGGGTCCAGCAAGCGGTCCAGCCAGTCGTTCTCGCCGACGCCGTACCGGAACCACCAGCTCTGACCTACGCCGCAGTTCTTCGTCGCAGCCTCCTATCACCTGGTAGTACTTAGCTGCACCACGACGAGATGTCTCTTCTCCGCAGCACGCTACGCGCCAAGACCAGCGTGAACCTCAAATGGCCGACGTGTGGCTCAAGGATGATGGACGCCAAGTGTGCTTCCACTGCGGTGAGGCTGACCTGGTTTACCGAAGGTGCTCCTACCGCCAGCTCTCCCTGTGAGGATTCGCGCCACACGACCGTCGACCTCGCTTTGGAGGACGACCAAGGGACATCGAGGAATACCTCCGTCGCCCTCTGTCACTAGCGCCGAGAGCATCGCGAGGTTCCCGTTCTCCACACCCCCAACGTTCCGCGTCGCCTTTCCGTCGGTCAAGCCGTGACAACCTTTCCCCCTATCCGTCGGGAAAACTAAGCGCGCAACGCCTAGAGGTGGCGTTGCCGAAGACGACCGAATTAAAGAACCTCCAAGAACGCCGGAGCGCTTCCACTCTCCCGACGGCCCGTATCGCAAAGACGCTCCTGCAACGGTGCCCAACAACCTAAACGGTGTTATCGACGACCACGACACATCGGCAACTCGCGGATACCGGCGCAGACTGCTCAGTCTTGAGTTGGAGGCTCTCTCGCCACCTTGGAAAAGTGACAACGACATAGGATAAGCCTGAGATACGAACCACTGTAGGACGTGTCCTGTGAGCTTCGTCGTTCTAAAAGACTGTGCCAGAGACGTCATTGTCGGCATGGACATTCTGTGTGAATACTGCGACGTCATCGACCTTAGAGAAAACAGATTGACGCTGCGGACACCTGTTCCGCCTTCAGGGAATCACAAACAACGTCAGCCGCCGTCCGAGTAACCGCCGATTACGTGAACCTACCGCCGAGATCAAGTGTTGTTGTGCCCGTGATGACCGAGGTAGCTTCCTGCTACAAAGTTGTTCTGAAAGGTGACCTTCAATGGCTCCTTGGAAGAGAAATAGACACCGCATCTGCGAGTAGCTGAACTTCAGGATGGGCGCACTGCGATCCTTGTGACGAACTTCCGACAAGAAACGCAACACCTCACTAAAGGTGCAGAAGTGAGCGACGTCGAGGAACTCCGAAACTCTCCCGAAATCGCCGCGATTACTGAAAAATTATCGCCGCTTAAGAAAAAATATACGTCGCCTGCGCCGCTCGATGTTGACGCTAAGCTTCCAGTTCCAAATCAACGGCAGCTGATTAACCTCCTCGCCGAATACAGCGACTGTTTCGTGACTTCGTCTAAGGTGCTCTAAACCACCGCTACGAAGCATCGCATTGTTACCGAACACGACGCGCTGCCTGTGCAGTGATCGCCATACCCAGTCTCCGTAGAAGAAAGGGAGATGATCAAGGAGCCAGTGCAAGAAATGATGAACGACGACACAATTGAGCCTGAGCAGTCCTTGAGCCTCACCATTCGTATTAAATAAGAAGAAGGACGCAACTTTTAGGTTCTGTTGGGACTACCGGTAGCTAAACGCGGTGAAGAAGAAAGACGAGCCAGTCCCAGGAATCGAACCCGGGGACTCCACACGAAAGCCAAGCAAGGTAACCAATTGGCCACGCACGTGCTCGGTCGGCGACGCGCGTGGCATTCGGCAACTTTCCAGTGTGTAATGTACTCCATACTGGATGGACTGAAATGGCACAGCTGCCTCGCCGACCTTGACGACGCCGTAGTGTTTTCAGGCGACTTCGACGAGCACTTGCGACAACCCTCAGCTGTTCTCAAAGTGATACAGACCGCCGGCATCACGCTCAAGCCATCGAAGTGTTGGTTCGCCTATGACGAACTGAAGTTCCAAGGCAATGAGGTTAGCAACGATGGCGTCCGCCCAGACCCAGAGAAGATCCGCGCCGTCGCGGCATTTCCACCTTCGGCAGACAAGAAGGCAGTGAGAAGGGTCCTTGGTCTATCTGCGTACTATCAACGCCTGGTTCACGATTTCGCAAAGATTTCCGGAGCACTTACTAACCTCACAAAGAACTTACAGAAGCTTAATTGGCCGAAGAGCAACAGCAGGCAGTCGACGAGCTTAATCGACGACTCCAGACTCCTGCTGTTCTTGGGCAGTTCGATCAAGAACCGGAAACCGAGATTCATAAGGACGCAAGTAACGAAGGACCGGGCGCCTTACTGGTTTAAGTGCAAGAGTGCACCAAACGAGTCATCGGCTACCCAAGTCAGACACTGTCCAAACCAGAGATAAATTACTCCACGACTGAAAAGGATTGTCTTACGGTCCTCTGGGCAATCACGAAGTTTCTCCTGTACTTGCACGGGAGCCCGTTCCGCGTTTCCAAAGACGTTGCCATGTCGACAATTATCGCGTTCATTTAGGCTTAGGAATGCCCAGAATTGAAACACTGTCTAAAGAGTGCGGCGATGTCATTGCCCATGCTTCGCGGTTTAAGTGAGGTAAGGCAAAACGAAAGGCTCCTGCACCATTCGTTGCTGACTAACGCGCCCGATATTGCGGCTACAACGACATATTAGTTCCAAAGCGAGCGGCGCTCACTCACTGGGGCACCGCCATGTTTCCCCGCATCCCTACCGATCCAGTCACGTGATCTCAAAATCCCTCTCCTAGGTACTGCGGCTAACTGTAGCCGCGGTCAGCGCTTCGAGCAAACGGGCCCAGGAGACCCGGCTCAAGCTCCACTGGCTGCTCATCACGTTCAAGACGATGAGGTGCGTGCGGCCTTGGCGCCCTACGGGAGGGTCACAGGGGTCACCAGGGATAAGTGGCGCGTCCCGGGCTGCACCGACATCGGCTCGACGACGCGTTCGGTCTCCATTAAGCTCGGACCCGGCGTCACAGTGGAGGACCTCCCTCACCAGCTACGCATCGCCGGTGAATTGGTGCTAGCGGTGGTTCCCGGCAGGGCGCCGCTGTGCCTCCGGTGTAAGGGCAAAGGCCATATCCGAAGGGAGTGCAGAGTGCCACGCTGCACGCTCTGCAAGCGGTTCGGCCACGCAGAGAGTCAGTGTGTCCGGACGTACGTTAGTGTCGCATGGCCCGTAGGGGGCGACGATACCTCGGAGCACCTCATGGACGTGGTCGACGCCGAGGAAGCCCGGGAAGAAAGCCAGCCGCCAACTCAGGCAACAATCCCCAAGCCTTTGGGGGCCTGCGACGGCGGTCACGGCGACGGTGTCAAGGCCACGTTGCCAGAGGAGCCGCCAACTGGTGACGAGCCGGAGTCGAAGAACGACGACGAGGCAGCGTCTTTTGGGACGCTGACTGCTGGAGGGGCGACCACCAAGGCCGTGGAAATAGCAGGCTCCACCCGTCTAGTACCCAAGCGAGTCCGACAACCGAGCGACCACGACGGTCAGGACTCTGGAGCTTCCCCTCCAGACGAGCCGCCCCCAAAGGCGACTCTGTCGGGCAGGGGTGGCGTAAGACCTAAGCCAAACATACCGCCGGACCGGAGGTCGCCGGCGACGCCCCCATCGCAGTAGGGAGGGCCCGCGCTCTGTAGGGCATACGGGTTTTAAAGGGACCACGACCTGACTCCGCCCAGATGGCGTCATCCTCTGGCGATATGAGCACCTCGGCCAGTCAATGCGTCCGGACGTTGTTTCCAGACAGTGGGTCGTGTGGCATCTGTCGACGATCCGAGGTGAGCACCGTGTGGCCCCCTTCCTCTCGCTCTGAGAGGGTCGTAAACCTTGACACAGCCCTACGCGTAGCTACGGTGAACGTTCGGTGCCTTGCGGCCAGACGCAGGCAGTACCAGGTTAGCCGCCTCTTTCTGGAGAACGACCTCGACGTAGTGGCTGTGCAAGAGACAAAAGCTGAAAGCGAAGAGCAAACTGGCCGAATGGTGCAGCCCTTCAGGGCCCGGTATCACGTATGCGTATGCCGCTCTGCGGGTAGGTCCGGAGGCTGCGTATTATTTTTAAGAAATTCCTTAGGAATTGTAGTAGAATCAGTAGTTGTGTGCACGACCGGCCGGTTGATAGTGTGTGATTTTTCTTTTTCGGGAAGGGAATGGAGGGTAATCTGTGTCTACGCGCCAAACAAGGAAAACGAGCGTCGGCTGTTCTTTGAGCGCGTTGCGTCCTAATTAATTCAATGAAATTAGTGATTTTGTTGGGCGATTTCAATTGTGTGTGCGCGGCAGAGGACAGGGTTAGCCAGTTGCCGGTGCGTGACCGGAGTGCGCTGTTTTGAATGACTTAGTACAAGAATGTAATTTACAGGATGTAGGGTGGTTTCTGCCCACCGCTAATGCACCCCAGTTTACGCATTTCCAACGAGGAAGTCACGCGAGGTTGGATAGGGTTTACGTTTCAGGGGAGCTTGTCCCACTGTGTCAGAATTTTGAAGTTCACCATGTATCTTTTAGCGACCACAGCTTAGTATTTATTACGCTAGGAAGAAAACAAAAGAAAACGCGCTTTAACTGGGATACTTGGAAATTTAACGACCAGCTTCTACAGGATAAGGAATTCGTGAATGGGGTTAAAGATAGAATAAGTGGGCTGCTTGAGGCTGGATCCGGAAGTATTGGTTCGCGGTGGGACCGTTTTAAGGAAGAAGTTAAAAGCAGTGCGATTGAAAGATCGTGCATTTTGAAAAGTCGTGAAAAGCAAAAAGAAAAAGATTTACAATGTCAGCTTCATCTTTCGATGGCTATAGAGAGCGCTCAGCCTGGAAAGTATACCAAAGAAATTCGCGAAGTAAAGAGCCAACTTGAACTTATCGACATAGATAACTACCGTGGAGTGGTGATAAGGGCGCGGGCTAACCGATTGTGGGTGGGAGAAACACCGAATAAGCGTTCTCTTAGCGATGAAAAAAGATACGCCGCACGAAATGAAATAAGTGCAATCCAGTACGGCAAGGAAGTTACTCGAGAGGAAAAAATAATTGAACGCGCCTTTACTGAATATTACCGTGGACTTCTAGGACGCAAGATAAGCGTAGAGGAGGGTTTTAAAGCAGAGTTTTTAACACTAATGCCTAAATTAGATGACGAGGTTAAGGCAAGCCTTAAAGTACCGATTACTGTGCAGGAAATTAAAAGAGCTATTGATGACCGAAGTTCAGGAAAGTCTCCTGGACCCGACGGGTTGGGAGCAGCTTTTTTTAAGGCCTTTAAGGACGGTATGGCGGAAGCTATGCACCGAGCGATATTGGCCGCGTACGAGGTAAAAGAAACCCCACTATCTTTTCGGAGAACCCATACTGTTTTGATCCCTAAAAGTGACGATCCCGTACAACTTTTGTCGGTAAAGTTTTACCACCCAATAAGCCTGGCCAATGTAGACTACAAGATTTTTATGAAACTTTTGGCAAGAAGAATACAAAGTGTCATAACAACTATTGTTGGGCCTCACCAGACATGCGGCATCAAAGGGCGCACAATCTTCACTAACATTCAAGTGGCCAGAAGTATTATAGAGTGCTGCGATGCTTTCGGAAGTCATGTGGCTATGCTAGAGCTCGATTGGGAAAAGGCATTTGATCGTGTAGCTCCATGACATCCTTTTCTCTATCTTGGAACACGTGAATGTTGGTGCAGTCATTTTAGAAGGAGTAAAAATGCCGTACGCAAAGTATTGCACGAGCCTTATCATCAATCAAAAAGTGAGCGAAAGTTTTGAAGTAAAATCTTGGGTCACGCAAGGTTGCCCATTATCACCTTTGTTTTTTGCAATTTATCTCGAACCCTTTTGTTTAAAGCTTATTTATAATCAAAGTATACGTGGTTTTAGGCTGGCCGCAAGTGAGGTCAAGGTTCTTTCGTACGCAGACGATATCGCTGTTTTTTGCGACGACGCTGAAAGTGTTAGCGAGGTTGTCCTTAATTCGTCTTTGTTTTGTAAGTTAGCGGGAAGTGCTATAAATTGGAGCAAATGTGTAGGCTTGTGGCACGGCAACTGGGAAGCCACACCAACCTTTTATCAAAACATCCAGTTTAATGTTTCGCCGCACAAGTATATCGGCGTGCCCCTTGAACAATACCGCGACACTACCGAGTATTGGAGGGGGGAAATAGAGCAATTGCAAGCTAAAACTACAAGCTGGGGAGGCCGAGAATTTTCAATGTTTGCACGTTCAAGAATTTGTAACTTGTTCTTAGTGGCAAAAATTTGGTACCTACTTCAAGTGCTGTGGATGTCGCGAGTGAATGTTCAGAAGTTGCATAGGGTTTTTCCGTTTTTGTGTGGGGTTCGGGATGGGAACGCACCAGTCGCACAAGTTTATTTCGTTCGGTGCAAAGTGGTGGTTTGGGTCTGGTGCATTAGTTCCTTCGGCAGGTTGTTACTCGATTTATTTTTCTGAGAGATCAGAGAAATGTTTTCCTACGGACTGTGTTGCAAGTCAGCCTGAGTGATGCCTTACCCGAATTTATCATTACCATTAGAGACATGCAGTGTGGGAGAGTACGCGGGTTTTTGTATGAAGTGGCTAAGGTATTTGACCTATTAAAAGTGCGTTTGTCTTCAGAATATTTAAGCGTTGTCGCGGGGAAGCGTCTGTATAAAGATTTGGTTGATACGGTGTTGCCGATACCATTGTACCGTTACTTATATAGTGAGGGTCTAGGTAAGGATGTCCTTAAACGACTTAAAAGAATGCGGGTACGGCCATCCGTAAAAACTTTTTTTTTTTTTAAACTACACAACGGAACGCTACCAGTAAAGCCCTGGCTTCAGGATAAAGGCATTTTCGTTCCCTGGTCTGTTGACTGCCTATTGTGCAGACAACCAGAAACTGTCGAACATATCCTCTTAGACTGTTGGGATGGGTTTTTTTATGGGATATTCTACAACGCACTTCAAAAAAGGGTCTGCCATTAACTGAGTACGGGATTCGCTTCCTTCCAATACAAAATGTGGGAGGACTGCCTTACGACATGTTGATGCTGTTGACCCTCCACAGTCTATGGCGGAGTAGAATGGATGTACGAAATGCTGAAGTGAACCCTCGTCAAGCCAGGGACTATTTTATAGAAAGTGTCATTCAGTTGAAAGAGATGTTTGGAATGCTCAGTGAACAGCCTGAATAGCTGCCTGTTCTGGAAAGGCTGGATGTCATGAAAAAATATTAAATAACGTACTCCTGCCGGGGACTGGCCGGCGTTATTCTTTTACCTTTCAGGTTTGTAAATGTGTGTCAATATGTGGCAACAAAGAAAAAAAAAAACGTTCGTAGACTAGCGGGTATCGTGCCTGCCTTCCACGCAAAAAGCCAAGTTCCAATACCAGACCGCGGGTACACATTTTTGTTCACTCTGAAATGTGATGTTCTGGTAAATTCGAGAGCCGTGTTGCTGATTCGAGGTTAGAACGTTCTACGCGCCGAATTGTCTACGCCAATTGTTCCAGGAGCCGGCGAGTGTACAAAAAGGACTTCGCGAGGCAAGGTACAGTCAGTCTCACCCCAGCTTTCGATCCTGCTGTTACGCCGCCATCGACGCTCGCGACGCTCTAGTGTTATCTTCTATTTCCTTTTCGTTTTGTGCACAAGCTCGCCCCAGTAAACCTTTAGTTTCTTCAGTTATCCTTCGCCTCATCATTTGCCATTCGTGACATTTTGGTGGAGGTGGGTGGTAGTGAATCCTCTGCCCGCAAACCGTACACCTCCGAAGACATCCCGGCCAAGGGAGCTACTCAGCCCCATAAGGCTACCCTTCGCCGAAGATGCCGAAGCCCGAGAAGGCCGTCGCATCAAGAGACTGCCTCCAAAATTTGGAGCACTGACGCAGAAACCAAAGAGGAAGACCACGACGATGACCACTCCACCCGCCGTTGTCCTACCCGTCGCTGTCCGTACGCTCGCTACCTTCCATAGAGAGCCCTATGAAGATGTCAAGGACTGACTACAGCAGTACGAGCGAGTGGCCCAGCACAACCGATGGACGGAAGAACAGCGCCTACAGCGCCTTTACTTAACGCTCGAAGGAAGAGCCAGGCACTGGTTCGAAAATCGCGGAACTTCCTGGACCTCATGGACCGTCTGCAAAGATGGGCTGAGACGGACTTTCACGAACCCATCGATGCAATGAACTTATCGATGTCGCCAATTTAACATTGTCTAAATTGTACGCCTGGGCACGAGATAATGGTCTGAACATTAATATCCAGAAAACAAAAGTCATAATTTCTCGACCAAAAACCAAGAGTGCAATATTAATGCGAGACATCGTGTTGAACTCCGTTTTAATAGAAATCGTTAGCACTTTTAAAACTCTCGGAGTATTCTTTTCAGAACGAATGTCACGGGATAACCACGTTGATCACTTGGCCACAAAACTGTCACGTGTTATAGGGCTAACATACCGTCACGGTTCTTCCCTACCCGTTAACGTAAAACTATTAATATACAATGACCTGTTTCAGTCCCATTTAAATTACTGTATCCTCGTTTGGAGTAACACGACATTCACATACTTACAGAAACTGCAAGTTTGTGAATGTTTTTTGTGAATTGCAAAAACGAATATTGATAATCATCTGTAACGTGCCTTATGATGAACATAGTGAGGGCTTGTTTCTAAAGTTCGGAATGTTAAAAATATTTAACCCTTATAAATATACATTATATATCAGCTTAAATCTCGGGAACAAAAAACAAATGCGCGTTTCTTGTCAGACTTATACGATTCAGTGCCGAATTATCACGTCTATGTAATCCGACACATGGAATATAGAAAGGTTAACGGCTGTAAGACAAACTATGGTCCACAAACACTACGTTACACTTTACCTAAATTGCTCAACTACCTCGCCAGCAACCAAATTTGCATGGACTCTATATCAACTAAAGATTTGCGTTCATTCTATTTGTGCTTGTGATTTTTCATCGATGCCTACTGTGTTACCTATTATATACTTGTTTGTTCGAACGTTATAGGGTTAGTTTTAGGGCTACAACAGTGCCTACTGTGTAATGTTAATAATAATTCTGATGAAGATTTGGTCTTTCTTATGTGTATTCGTGTGTGTGCTTCTCGCCCTCTTTTTTTTCTTGTGCTGTTGCGCCTGTCACCGTATGGGTTTTGGGCCCGTCAAACCTCCACGGGAGGCTTTTTCCTTTCTGTCCCTCCAATTCCTTTGGAAAATAAAGTTATTATTATATCGACGGGAGTAGGCCGAGGACCTTCTTCGAGCGAGGACCCAGGGCGTAAACGAGGCAATCACCAGTTTCGTCAAAGATCTTCTGCATCTCCTCGCTCGAGCCGACATTCAAGCCACCGACGAAAAGGAGCTGCGGATCCTGATGCGAGGTGTAAAGGATGACATCGGAGGCCTTGTCCGCAACCCGCAGACCAACGGGCTAACGGAGAGACTCCACAAGACCATCGCCACATGATCTCCATGTATCTCGACGTGGGGAACAAGACATGGGACGAGGTGTTGCCGTACGCCACATTTGCTTACAACACGGCCGTGCAAGAGACCACCGCGGTGACACTCTTTCAACTGGTTCATGGTCGCAAAGTAACGACAATGCTAGACTGGATGTTATGCCACAAACCGGTTGTGAACGAAAATGGCAACTTCCAGGTGGTTGCCGAACGGGCAGAAGTCCGTTAGCTGGCCAGACTCCGGATTAAAGCCCAACAACATGTCGACACTGGCCGCTACAACCTTCTTCGTCGGGACGTCTACTTCCAGCCCGGAGACAGGGTGTGGGACCTGTTGGTTTCTTTACGGAGGTCCACTGCTATCAATCGCCGCCCGATCGGTATGCGCTCCGCCCGTCACCCAGGGAGTTACACACTGCAACGAGAAGACAGCGAATGGGTTTACTGTACCTCTCGGTTGCCCGTCGTCGAGAGCCGGTAGTCCGGGCCCGACGACCCTTGTTGTCGCCCGTCGATCAGAGCTCACAGTCGGGGTCCGTGTCCAGGCCTGCGGATCGCCTTTCCCACGCCAGCGCTGCGTAGGCTGTCTGTCCCGGGCTATCAATGCCCGAGTCTCGCTGCGGAACCACCCCTGGATCGTCGTAGCCCAGGTCATATGGCCCGGGGTCGCCGTTTCCACCGGTCTTGCTCCAGACCTCGCTGGTGGACCGCTCCGGGGTTCGTTATGGGCCAGGCTAGGCAGCCTGGCTTCGTCGTTCCTTGTCCAGCTACCAGCCTCGCTCAGCTCGCACTGTCCTGCGCCAGCTCGTGACTTCTCCGCCGACCGCCTGTCACGTGCCCTCTGCCTCGTCTTTCACCCCCGGCTCCCACACTCTCCGCCCCTCAAGGCCCGGACTTCGGGGGACTTCATGGGCCTCAGGGAGCCGCTGGACTGCATGGGCGGCCGCTGTTGCTGTTGCCGGAGTGGCCAGGTTGCAGCGTCCGAAAGATAGGTGGTGGTGGCTAGCGAAGCCGGCCGACAATGCCGACCTGTGTGTCGCTCGCTGTCTCACTCACCGCGATGCTGCAGGGGGCTTGCTCTAAGCTGGTCCGGCCGATGCAGACGGACTTGCCCCGTTCCGCTTAGAGGTCACAGCGGGCTTAGAACTGCCCTCCTGAACCGTTCGTGAGGCCGAACAACTGTCAGCCACCCTGAGCACTTGGGAAAACGAATGGACCCGTCTTCCCTCCCGGTGGGCTTCCTGGGTTACGCCGTCTATGGCCATCTCTCTAGGAAGCTACTCTGTGCAGAACAAAGTGTTAAAACAACACACAACGAACAAATACTCTGCCGCAGATTGTGGCAGTGACCATAGCCTCCACCGCCAAATTGCTTGCCGACGGGTTCGTCCACCATGCGGCTAACTCAGCAAGTCTGCATCCCAGATCTCGCTCCTGGGTCGCCAAGAACACGGGATTTCTTGTGTCCTATCGCAACCTCATGTTATACGTGTTCCCCATCGCGACAACGGTAGTATCCTTTCAAGTCAGCGATGTGAACCGGGCAAGCCTCCTCGTTTGTATCTCGCCGAGTAAGCCTAGAAGTAAGACACGACGCTCGCGTCTTTATACCTCGGGTGCCCTTCTCATCTCGGAGCAAGCGATGCGGCAAAACCACTAGCTGCGTTGCTCAACGCGTAAGTTTCCTTCAGAACAGGTAACGATGGAGTAAACCTAGTCCATCTTTTCCGCAAGCGAAGGGATCCAAAGCCTGTGGCGGGATGACCAAGTACCATACCCGCAATTCCGCAACGGCTACATATACCTCGTGCTACTCGATGTAAGCGTCAGCGTCCCATTCCGTCCACGTGCATACGAGCTCTAGGGACTGCTCGGTCCTCGGAGGGGGCGGTAGCTCAGCGAGCAAGCCCGCTTAAACCGTTCACGCCTCAAGGCAAGCTGGACAACTACAAGCCACCTAAATGTCTACCGCGTCATCCCCGGCCAGGTCGTGACGCGACATAACTTATTAAAAGTCTTGCTGTCACTTCCACGACCGGCCAGGGTGAAGCCGAAAAAGTATCCGATAAAACATTTCGCACCTTTCTCGGAACGACCCCCTCAAGGGAGAGTCGTCCCTCTGCCTTTCGTCGGTTGTTAGAGTGACGCGAAACAACTAGCCGTCTTGGCCCAGCGGTTACAAATCATACTGCTCCTTAACTCGCCTGCCAGCGTTCCCGGTGTCAACTGCAATTTAGGCCAGTTTACCCAACACCCGCTGACAATCTCGACCGCCAGTGTTCCCGGTTTCGACTGCAATTCCCGCAATCTTTCCGACACCCACTGACAAAACCCCATCTGCACCCCGGGCCTCGACAAGCGCTTGC